>NC_064615.1:692664938-695164938 GCF_023898315.1 Schistocerca nitens | reverse complement strand
GGTACCAAGCACGATAGGATTCAATCCATCCATTCATTGGCAGAGCAGAATCATCAGGAACAGTGACCGTTGTGATGAACCTTCTGCATTTCTTACTTTTATGTTTTCGTTTACTTTAAAGGCAAAGAAGGAAAGGTAAAACGGTTGCCCAGCGGAGAGTCTGTGCCTACCGTCATGTATTTTTGATTTTCAGATGTTTAAAAACATAATATGTTTTTCCTTTTCCTCAGTAAGAGGAAGGACTTGCTCTCTGCTATTGAACGGAGGTAGACGCAAGTTATCCTAGAGCGTAATCGTAGGCCGCCATTTGGGCGATGTGAATAAGTGAAGAGTACATATTTTCTATGTGCATCGACCAGAAAAATATGGTATTATTTTATTAACTGAAATATTGTATGAGTTATTATTTCAAGTAGTAATGTAATAAAAGAACTGAAGCCCACGTGTGTACTTCGGAAAATTTACGGAGATCCGATTAACGCAACATGGACACTGTCAAGATTTTGTACGTGTATATGGTGATCGGACATAATACTGTTAAAAGGTAAGCATAAATGTACCACAAGAGAAAGACTATTTCATTTATGTGGAACTAATATGAAAGGATTCCTTACCTGTTTACAGGCATAGCCCAGCTTATTGTGCTTGCCGAGTGCCGAAAAATTAATCTCATTAATTCAATATATCAAAAAATATTTCTTATTATTATTAATATTTTTTTTATTATGTTATACCATCACCTTTTCTGCTCGTGCCACCTAAATCAATTTGTTTTTTCATTAGAGAGCTTCGACTGACGATTACAGGCATCGATAAACGAGGTCTACTGGCATTAGAAAATTCCCTACAATTGAATAAAATGCTGATGATGCTGTTCTTATCGAGCGCAAGGCTGTAGTGGACAATTCTGTAATTGGATCCGGTGGTGTGCGATTTTTCATAAGCAAATTACAATAACGGCTAAAACATTAAATGAAGAAACCTTTGACAAGTTCAGGGGAATAAGTCTACAGAAATTTCATTTTAGGATGACCCTCTGAATGATGGTAATTATGCCGTGACGTAGATGAGTTGTTAACCTAGTAATGTAGAAATGTACCAGACCACGACTTAAGGAAGGCAAGGAACTCATTGAGTGTGAGTTCGCAAGTTCAATCATTAGTAAGGCTCATTTGAAAGTGTTAAGGAAAAATATTGGCTCCTAATGACTCATCGTGAGTGTCACGAGGGCAACAGAAAAGGCTTGTCCGGGAGGTGCAGAGATCAACCATCAGTGAGATGTACGTATTACACTTCATAAAGTGGACAGCGTCGACATTCAAGAAATGTTCAAAAGAAGCCATTAACTTGCCCCATGAACACTGAATGAAAAACAGCACTCCACAGAGATCACAAAAGTTCGCGCCATCAAGATCGAAGGCGACTGTTTGGGAGTTACAAACCGTACAGTATCCACTCTCAAAGAATACGCATAGAATCACGTCGGTGTAACTGCGTGATGGGAACTGATGGGAAGTGGTGGTATGCAATCGAATGAGAAACAGTCTGTTGTGGAGCTTATCGTGAAAGTGGCTATCCTTTAAAGCGTAGCTGCAAATCGTGCGTTAATATGTCTTATAGGCACGGAAAATCAAACATCCAGCGGCTGAAATTGTCCAGTAGTTCTAGCTGGTATTAATTGCAATGTCGCACATTTTTCAGGAGAGACAGTTTGCGCTAAACGAGCAAAAACAAGTTATTTTGACCAGCTATTGGCTAAAGGCAGTGCTCACACCATAGCTGTAGTTCTCTTAAGCCCATTTTCCTACTCTTTCTTGCTATGACATACATATTCCCTACTGCCATTGCAACACATGCACTTGAGAAAGAATCGTAGGGGGCAGATCACCAACTTCTTGCAGCACAATGAATACCTTTCCAGCCAATTTATCATCCAGATTAACAGTCAGCATGATTGCATACGAATACGTTAAGGCATTGATGTTAGCCAATTTTGATACAATTCTCTTGGTACTCCTAATTTCCAGGGTTCCTTTCAAATGCATTTCCCGTTCAAAACGAGATGGTCGGAGGTGAAAACAAATTCTTACTGAACGATTGAGTTGTGCATTGTCGAGTTGACGCTCTTTTCAAATTTCGTTATCTTACGTCTTCCAATTCTGTGGCACTGTTTGAAGTTACGCAACCATTCACTACTTCCCTTGAAATCAATGCAACCTACGTCGCGAGGAGTTCGATGGGCATAACGTGGTAAGTCACTATCATATACATTCTGTAATTTGTAAGGAGCATTCTTGAAATACGCCAACAAGTGCGCCTTGTCTTCCCGTAAATATCTGTAGTTTTTCTTACGTACTACACGATCACAGTGCTGCGGACTTATTCGAAATCTGTTAATAATTATTGTTTAACTATGCTGCTGCTGATGTTCCAAGTATGTAATTAAATTTACTATCCGCTCCAGGGCAACGATTATCCTTTACTACATTTCACTGGGGACGGGATTTGTGGCTCCCTGTCCGACAAGGATGATGAACTACTTGGCTCGATACTTGTTTCAATATCATTTTCACGTGTTTAGCACGTATCGTCATCATTGTATTCCTCATGTACATTGTCCGCACACTCGATCGCATATGACACCACACAGCCCACTGTCTCGTCGTGCAGAAACACTACTATTTCCTCCAATATTTCATCTTCCATTTCTTTCTCACCCTGCGAAATTCCTAGGGTTCCTTTCTGACGAAATGTCAACTTCGACATCTATTGTTGAATGCATAATGCAATGTTTGTTTCGTTTATCGTTGCCATTGATCTGCTTTGTATTAACATCATGAGAATTACCCGTCGACTAAGCAGTTCAACTACATTCCGTAGCGTTATGCTGTGCTCACCACTGGATACCTCCAGTCCTGCCCCTCAGTCAATATTGTGGTTGCATGGCAGACAATAGAAAGGGCGTCAAATGCGGTAAACAACATTGGCCTATTTCGACTTCACATTTAAGGGGTTCCTTGTGAGAGCATTGATTGCAAGAGCTATACGTAAATGAAGAGTCATGCTTAGCATCAGACCATTAGAAGACTGAAATTTTACATTTTATCCTGACGAGATTTCAATAAAATAATCTCCTGCCTGTCCTTCGGGTTGCTTTAAGTTGCCCACTTTCGTTGTTCAGAAGTTTCATTCGCTCACTCTTTTATTCGTATTTCCATTTGGTGCAGCCAATGTCGTCCTGTGATTTGATCTCTTCTCTTTCTATGATTATGATAACTTGTTTTTCATGTACAGGCACTTCATGTCTTGCAAACTTTTACATATTTCGTTATCGTAATGAACGTCTAGCAATTTCAGTTCTTCATTTGTGTCTTAGAGATTTACTGGTAAAAAGAATTATGTTAGTGGAAAACTCTAGGAATGCTGCTCTATAAATAAAACATGTTTTTCTATACACTTTTATTTTAATATTTACGTTATTTATAATCATTTCTATCATTTATAATGTTTTCCAACCTAACATGCTCTTAACAGAATAACCTTTTCTTTTCCAGCATCAGCCATTTACAATTTCCTACAAGTCTTCTGCTACTTTTTGAAGAAGCGATCGTGCTGTTAACATTGAAGAATTCGCGGTTCATCTGTTAAAAATATGGTGTAGGAATCTGTCTCATTATCAGACTCTATTGAGTTTTCATAAATTATTTGGGACCAACACAATCTGTGAAAAATCTTCCAATACAATTGTTAATTACCTTGTTTCCACACCTGGAAAAGAATGCGCTGAACGGCTTTCAGGAATTCTAATTCATACTATTATGAAATAATGCACGTAAACTGAACACTGATAACTGAAAACGTGCAACCTCTGCACGTTTTTCAGATGAGCATACACGACCTTTTATTATACACCTCTAACAGAGCAGTCAAACGAATCTACAGTTTACATAAGCCGTGAATTGTTTATTGTTTTTTTAATTATGTTATACTCATATTATTTATACTTATATTACACAAATATTGTATTATTTTAAATTTTTGTCACAGTTCCCAATGATTTTGTTTACGGTGAAACATTCTAGAAAAATATTAAACATCTAGACGCCAACATAGAGTTGTAATTGAGGTTCGTTTTTTAAACGAAGCAGAATTGTCTGTAAGAAAAACTTGGTGCTAGAAAAACTTTCACCTAGAAAATTTGGCTACGAATACGGCATTTCATGGCAGTGTTCAGTTACGTTTATTGACATTTTCCTGTAAAACATCCAAATATATACACAGTCTGTGGAGTGAAAGAGTGTGAATGTAGTGATGGTGGTCCATTCGTCACATGGGGATATGAAAATTAGCTCATTATTCTATGATTTCGAAAACGAGTGGACTGCGTGTCAGTACAGATTTCCACCCTCATTTTCTCTGATTTTGTACACTCATCCTTCATAAAAAGCAGGCCAGAGGGTGTTAATTAACTGAAAGGCGAACAAAGTCTAGATTTTCTAACGATAACACTAAAATGGCCACTAGATATGATGAAAAACTGCATTACCAACTTGGAGATCCCCGAAGACAAGAAGAAAGTCTTTGGTGATAGCATCGCAGAAGCTAGAAAAGACAGCAAATGACCAAAAAGTTTCTGACATATGTCACTGCCCTGCAACGCTTTTAAGAACCTAGAATGATTGAACCTATATCGAATCACCCTTCAGAAAACCATAAAGCAACAAATAAGTTTCTAACATAGGAAATTACGTACTGGTAGAGCCGAAATTTGGCATAATATACGAAAGATGCCTTTGATGGAAATGTTACTGGAGTGACCTTCATTAACCTGACAGTCTCAGACGATATTATCGACCAAAGAAAGTTAATTAATAACCGTTCTGTATGATGTACCACAATCTGCCATCTTCCATATCAGAATACTTCGTAGAAGCTGACTCTGGGTCGGTGGTTTGAGAAAGAACAGTAGGTGTATGAACCAGAAAATAGTTTTATCTCAAGAAATTTGGTCCGGAGTTGGATATGTGCAGTGTATACATGTAAGACAAACTTGAACCTTGCCTGTTGGCTCTGAGCTGTGACGCCATGGTGCTGTGGTAACTGAAGCGCCACGTGTATGTATTGTTTTGCTTGGGGGTCGTGTTAGTGTCAGCTAATGCCGAGTTTGTAGTTTATATTCTATCTGTAGCCTCGCGGGATTAGCCGAGCGGTCTTAGGCGCTGCAGTCATGGACTGTGCGGCTGGTCCCGGCGGAGGTTCGAGTCCTCCCTGGGGCATGGGTGTGTGTGTTTGTCCTTAGGATAATTTAGGTTAAGTAGTGTGTAAGCTTAGGGACTATTGACCTTAGCAGTTAAGTCCCATAATATTTCACAACCATTTGAACCTTTTGATTTTGTAAAGGGTGTTGCATATTGCGATGATGTGGCCACGTTACTTAATCTTCAAGTTTAACTGTCCGAGCAGAACAGAACAAGCTTGTGCTGCTAATTATTCAGAGTTTATAAGTTACCTTTGGTTGTTCTGATAACGGGACTAATACTGATTACAATTTATGTGAACTTAGAACTTCTTATAAATACCTTTTCCTTCTGAATATGAAATTCTAGCCCAGTCTGCTATTTGGTTTGAGAGATAAAGGCTTATTTGGCAACGATTTTTAGCTATGTATGTTGATATCACTTTTGGCTTTGTGTATTTTAATACTTGGTCACCAGATTCTCAGGACATGACGGGACACTTAAGTCATCTGCAATTGAGACTTGCCAAAAACCAGAGAGGTACAGTTTAACTGAGGTGTTTGCTTCGCAGTGAAAGAGTTGCCCCATCTAAAGCCTGGTTGAAAGCAAGACCAATGTCACTGAGTCGCAAACGTCTTAGAAACTTGAGAAAAGCACAGGCATACAAAAAAAATTGTTCAAATGACTCTGAGCACTATGGGACTTAACATCTGAGGTCATCAGTCCCCTAGAACTTAGAACTACTTAAACCTAACTAACCTAAGGACATAACACACACCCATGCCCGACGCAGGATTCGAACCTACGACCGTAGCGGTCGCGCGGTTCCAGACAGTAGCGCCTAGCACCGCTCGACCAAGCACAGGCATTCCCTTTAAAAACCGGCAGGTTTGTTGTTGAACCGCTGCTGTCTCGACAACTCAGGAGTCGAAACGAATACTGGAGAAAAACCTTTGCGGTGTGCTAAGTGTTAGGGAGCAACAGCCAGCACTGTGAAGGGTGACAACGAGGAACACTTGAGAGCGACACAGGAGTTCTCTGGTTACACGCCAGCCACAGCAATATCGGAAATTTTCGCCGAGTTCAAAGACTAGGAGACGTGGTTATGCACGGTCGATCGTTTATTCGGAGAGCTTGCAGATTGAGCCCACCATGACAAAGGTGTTATGAAGGTAAAGAACGCAGTGAAGGATGATTTAACAAACCTGCCAAGCAGAAACAGCTACGGATTGGTCAGTGAGATCAGTCAGCGTAATCAGTCTTTGGAATTAGTCAGAATTAGAAGAGTCTGTCAGTCAGTGAGTCATCAGTGCAGATAGAAGGGAACCTTACAGGAACGGAGGGACAATAAGTTCACCGTCTGGGGGCATGTCAAATTATTTTCGATTCGACTCTTGAGTTGGATCCCTGCATCCAGTCTGATGTCTATCGTCACTTTGTGACATATTTTTTCCGCTCCCTGTAGCGCGGACCTTCCTTCTGGTCTAATGCCCTAATCCTTAAGCATCCGACTGCACTCCGTTGTCATATCTCAGCCTCTAAGTATTATGCTGACACCACGGCTGCGAAATAATGGTGGCAGCATATAGTCGCCGAGAGTGCAAGCACAATAACACGCGCCGCACGGGATTAGCCGAGCGGTCTTAGACGCTGCAGTCATGGACTGTGCGGCTGGTCCCGGCGGAGGTTCGAGTCCTCCCTCGGGCATGGGTGTGTGCGTTTGTCTTTAGGATACTTTAGGTTAAATTGTGTGTAAGCTTAGGGACTGATGACCTTAGCAGTCAAGTCCCATAAGATTTCACACACATTTGAACAACTGAACAATAACACCCCATCGGCTGTGAGGCCACGCGTGCCTTAAGGATTAGATCAACCAGTGGGGAAGAAGAAATGTGTCAAGCCACGCAGAGTGTTACCTCCAAGTCAGTTAATACGGAAGATGAAAGTTGTCGGCTGTCAGCTTGCGGCCGCCTTGTAACAAATTAACCTCTCTCTTTCAAAGCCAGAGATCAAATTGTACCTTATACTGTTACTAAAATATATCTTCATTTACGTAATTTCGTTTTTCATTCTTTTAAGTAATTCACACACGAAATATCTCAAGCTCTTCGCCTTTTTTTTTTTTTTCATCTTGGATCATGTAAGCACGCCATTTTTCTTGCTCTCTGAAATATTGTAAGAATAATGTTAATTAAGCTCAGACAGGTTTTCGACATTCATATAAATTTATTCGTATATCTGTTTCGGCTACGGCTCACATTTTTTTTTAATCACGTTATTAATTTCCGTCGAGGCTGAACACCTTCAGCTGGCCGGAGTAGCCGAGCGGTTCTAGGCGCTACAGTCTGGAACCGCGCGCCCGCTACAGTCGCAGGTTCGAATCCTGCCTCGGGTATGGATGTGTGTGATGTCCTTAGGTTAGTTATGTTTAAGTAGTTCTACGTTCTATGGGACTGATGACCTCAGAAGTTAAGTCCCATAGTGCTCAGAGCCATTTGAACCATTTGATGAACACCTTCAAACCCGAGTACAAACAAGTGTTTCGGTCTAATCGAACCAACATATTCTCAAATGGCTCTGAGCACTATGGGACTTAACATCTGTCGTCATCAGTCCCCTAGAACTTAGAACTACTTAAATCTAACTAACCTAAGGACATCACACACATCCATGCCCGAGGCAGGATTCGAACCTGCGACCGTAGCAGTCATGCGTTTCCGGACTGAGCGCCTAGAACCGCTAGACCACCGCGGCCGGCCAACATATGCAAATAAGCTGCTGTCACAGTAATAAAATACATCTGTTGGATTGGTGTGATGGTAAAATTGTTTGTACTACGGTCTGAAGATGTCCATCAAAGACTGAAATTAATAACTGGGTAATCTTGGAAGCGATTAGTTTGGTGATGTGTCGATTACACGCCATCCGCGCGCCGTTATATGCACATTTCCATTTTCATACGCCGTTCCTTGCAATCTCAATTTCGTATCACTCTCATTACTGCTTTTGTTTAATGGAAAACATTATTTGCATTAAAAGTCATATTATCACAGTCCGCCACCATCATGCTTTTCCGCTTCCCAGTGACAACTCTGCACCCTACTGCCACCAAAAAAGATGATAATAACAGGTAATAGAGGCGTTTTGGCAAAGTAGGAGATATGATATTATTGGACATTGATGTTTTAATGATATTTCTTTATTGTACACCTGCTATTGGCACTGTGATTAATCCCAACTTTGAATAAATACCTTTTGGAGTACTGAATTCAATAATTTTCTATCACAGTAACTACTCTTTTCGAGGAATACATTATACTGGTACCCATGACAAGACTTTATATACACTTTATGTACATGATATGCGAACTTTATTATTATCACATTGTTGCTACCTTTCTTGTTTTTGTTCATGGAGAATACATTTGTCAAATGGCAAGAGAAGATGAACTGAAATATATAAAAATCATTGTGAGTAAACAACAAAACTGTATAAAATGGAACAACTAGAAAGTTTTTGAAAAATATTTGACATCTGCTGCCTATGATACGTTGTAAAAGAAAAGGTAAGGATCACATTGTATGTGTTCTTTTCCGTGAACATAGGAGTGGATTCATGTACGAGCTGTACTCATCCTAAAAAAGTATTGCTTGGTAGATTAAATTTTTAAAATTTTACATTAGTAGTTAGCTCCAACAATAGTAAAAATCTAATGTGTCTAAAATTGCTGATTTCATGTCATGAGTGCTCGTAATGACGCAACGATGTATTACTGTTTCAGCCCAGTAACGTTGTGCTACCAGAATATTCTTGTTCTGTAATATTATTTGTGAGCTGATATTAATTTGAATTACTTGATTTCCCATACCCGATTTCATTCATTTTGTAGCTTATGGTAAATATCAGGAAGTTGTCTAAAATCCTATATGAAATAGAATTTCGAAGAATTCGCTAATGCAGCAAGAGATGATGAAGGTATTTCAGCTAACAAACTGAATTGCGTGCTGAAAGTTAAGAAGTTAATTCTTTGGTTAGCCCTACAACCAGCCATGCACAAGAAACAACTACCTAAATGATTCGCTATTTAGCGGAAATAATAAGGTCTGCACTGTCATTACTCCATAATGAAGTATCATCTATGCATAGCAAAATCTCAACTACACAAGATGGATTTCGCAATGGAATATCTATTAATATTATGAGTTCTACAACGAAATTTGTTCTCAAATAACGAGTTTCACCACTCTATTGAATTTGAAATTGCATCAAAATACTATGAACATTGACGTGAAAAAAATGTCATTACAATGCTGCACATTAACTTCCGAAGTATTTGCATTCGAAAATGGGTGTAACAATCTGCTTGACACAGTTGAACAACTGTCGCATGAACAAGTACAAATAAAAGAGTTCGTTAGCAAGTTAGATTGAAAAGTAGAGAATTTCACTGTGGAGAAAGGCGCTAATTAAACTTCAATTTGACACACAAAGGCAAAGTTTGGAGAAAGATTCTTTTCCATGGATTTCAGGTAAGTGAACCAATATCAATGAAAAATGAATTTCAGTCACATTGTTGAGCAGACATGGGATGAGACATTATCTCAGGGAGGCACATCAGGAGAAGCAATTTACACGGAGTTGAACCAAATTAAAACACTGCTAGACAAAGACTTACCATAGTGGAAAGAAAATGTTACGTCGCAGATCAATGGCATCCAGCAGCAGCTAAAATACTTAAAAGCAAAGTAACTGACTCACCACCATCTGTTGGTAAGGTAGAAGACGATAACATTAGTCCCGCAGTATATGAGGGAAGATAAGGCAATGATTTAAATGACACAGGTGTATCACCCAGCACTGCGCTGTGCGGGATGGAGGCAGCACCTCATTTGCAACTGTCCCATTGGATGAAACTCTCCGAAAAGAAATAGTATTCAGCCTATTATTATCATTTAGTCTTTTAATGGGGTATTACTGACGTCGTGAGCCAACCAACAACGAATTCATTTCATTACGTTCCTTAAAATAACAGGCCACCCTTCAAGTCAGTCCAGATTACGCCCAGTTTGAGTGATAATTTTTAGGTAATCATCGTTTAAGTAGGCTGAGTAGGTTTTTATGTTGGTAATATATGAATATCGTTGAGTGCGCTGTGTGCAGTTTGTGGCTGGTTGGATTCATTGTTGGAATATTCGCTTGTGTAGTGTTGGGCACTTGGATATGAACAGCGAGTAGCGTTGCGTAGTTGGAGGTGAGCCACCAGCAGTGGTGGATGTGGAGAGAGATATATGCCAGAGTTTTGAGAGGTTACTATAAGTAGACGATCTGGAGGTGTGTCCGTCACAAAAAGGAAATTTGTAAAAGATGGATGTCATTAATTGATATATATATATATATGATGACTTTTGAACATTATTAAGGTAAATACATTGTTTGTTCTCTTATCAAAATCTTTCATTTACCAACTATGCCTATCAGTAGTTAGTGCCTTCAGTAGTTAGAAACTTTTATTTAGCTGGTAGTATTGGCGCTCGCTGTACTGCAGTAGTTCGAGTAACAAAGATTTTTGTGAGGTACGTGATTCATGAAATTATTCTTAGTCAGGGCCATTCTTTTGTAGGGATTATTGAAAGTCAGACTGCGTTACGCTAAAAAAATATTGTGTGTCAGTTTAGTGTTGATCAGAATAAGTAAAGGGAAAACTGTTTGAGTACGTTGAGTTTTGCTCAGCTGTTTGAAAATCAGATAACATAGAAGTTTACCAGCACCAGTCTTCCACAGAATGTCGGATCATTAAACGAAAAGTTAACAGATATGCACCAACAGTTGGCAAGCCTGCTGCCTTGCTGTCGGATAATCCATGGAGAACATTTCTGCATGAACATGGCATTAAACAGATACTAACAACACGCTTTCATCCTGAACTAAATTCCATTGTACGTATCTTCCGACGTTTTAAGCAATTCATCAAGACTTACTCACACAGAAACCAAGCAAAATGGGTCTAATACATTGAAGCGACAAAGAAAATAGTATAGGCATGCGTATTAAAATACACATATATGTAAACAGGCAGAATGCGGTGCTGCGGTCGGCAACGCGTATATACATATCTGGCGCAGTTTTTAGGTCGATAAGTGCTGCTACAACGGCAAGTTATAAAGATTTAAGTGAGTTAGAACCTGGTGTTATAGTCGGCACACGAGCGATCGGGAACAGCATCTCCGAAGCAGCGTTGAAGTGGGGATTTTCCCGTACGACCATTTCACGAGCGTACTGTGAATACCAGGAATCCGGTAAAATATCAAATCTCCGATACAGCCCCGAGCGGAAAAAGGTCTTGCCAGAACTGAACAAACGACGACTGAAGAGAATCGTTCAACGTGACAGAAGTGCAACCCTTCCGCAAATTGCTGCAAATTTCAGTGCTGGACCATCAACAAGTGTTAGCGTGCGAACCGCTCAACGAAACATCATCGATATGGCTTTCGGAACCGAAGGCCCACTCGTGTACCCTTGATGACTGCACGACACAAAGCTTTACGCCTCGCCTGTGTCCGTCAGCACCGACATTAGGCTGTTGATGACTGGAAACATATTGTCTGATCTGACGAGTCTCGTTTCAAATTCTATCGAGCGGATGGTCGTGTACGGATATGGAGACAACCTCATGTATCCATGAACCCTGCATGTCAGCATGGGGCTATTCATGCTGTTGGAGGCCCTGTAATGGTGTGGGACGTGTGCAGTTCGATTGATATGGTGGGCCTGATACGTCTAGATACGACTGACATGTGACACGTACGTAAGCATCCTGTCTGATCACCTGCATCTATTCATGCCCACTGTGCATTCCGACGGCTTGGGCAATTCCAACAGGACAATGCGACACCCCACACGTCCAGAATTGCTACAAAGTGGCACCAGGAATGCTCTTCTGAGTTTAAACACTCCTCTGGCCTCCAAACTCCCCAGATATCAACATTATTGACTATATCTCGGATGCCTTGCAACGTGCTGTTCAGAAGAGATTTCCACCCCTTCGTACTCTTAGGAATTTATGGACAGCCCTGCAAGATTCATGGTGTCAATCCCCTCCAACACTACTAAAGACGTTAGTCGAGACCATGCCACGTCGTGATGTGGCACTTCTGCGTGCTCGCGGGGGACCCTACTCGAAATTAGGCAGGTGTTGCAGTTTCTTTGGCTCTTCAGTGAATATGACAATAAGAAAAGAGCTATTATATCAGCACACTCTGAAGTGAATCTGATGATACACTATGTGTACCGGAGGCATGCCTGTATTAAATAAATGAAGCTGGTTTGTTATCTGAGGATAGCTTCACTAAGGATATCTAATTCTAGGTTACTCATTTTGGCAGTAGTTCTTGTTTCGCATTCGGATTATTTACTTCTTGGATGAAGGAATTTCTGAAAACGGTTTTGGTAACTTCGCTTTACTGTCAATGTCATCGGTAACACTACCATTGCCATCACGGAGCCAAGGTCTTTATAGCGTCGTGTACTTCCACACGACCAGAATCTCTTTGGATTTTTTGCCAGATTTCGAAACAGAGTTTCGTTGTGGGAACTGTTGAAACCATCTCGAATTGAAATTCACGCTAAGTTTCGATCTTCTGTGAAACTTCGCTAATATTGGGGAATTTGCGTTCTTTTAAATTTGGCATGCTTTTACCGTTTCTTCTGCAACAGTGTTCTGAACTGTTTTGCGGAGCATGCATGATCTGTACCACGTATTAGTAACTTACATGGAATATAACTCTAAATTTCCGTCAATACTATTGCTTTGAATTTAAGCCACATCTTGTTTACACTTACATAGATGGTTTGGTAGGAGTGTAGAATATCTGTGAGGAACGTGTCAAGATGGTTTTTATTTCCTTTTTTTAAATAGATACATTTTTGTTGGATTTAGTTGTTATGGTGTTTAGTCTCACTACAACGACCTTTTTGTCTGTCATAATCCTCCTCATTTGCTCGGGATTGTTTGTCGGTAAGATGTCAAGTACGTTTTCATATCCATTTACACTTCGAGCGGGCTTCTGAACTACCTGCTCAAAATAAATTTCGGAGAAAGTATTAGCATTTCCGAAGATGTTTTATGTCTACCACCGACTATAAACATGTACTTTCGGCAACATATCGAGGGGAGACCGAAGTCACTATCAAGTATAAGTTTTGTGGCTTCGGTGTCTACTTAAAATGAAACTCATGTCTTTTTTGAACTGTTCAGCAACTGTATCATCTGAGTTTGGAGTTTGGTAAAGGAACCAATCATTGATTAATTCTGGCTGTCATACATAGCCTCTATCCATACTAATTTTCAACTGTTGTTGTTGTGGTCTTCAGTCCTGAGACTGGTTTGATGCAGCTCTCCATGCTACTCTCTCCTGTGCAAGCTTCTTCATCTCCCAGTACCTACTGCAACCTACATCCTTCTGAATCTGCTTAGTGTATTCATCTCTTGGTCTCCCTCTACGATTTTTACCCTCCACGCTGCCCTCCAATACTAACTTGGTGATTCCTTGATGCCTCAACACATGTCCTACCAACCGATCCCTCCTTCTAGTCAAGTTGTGCCACAAACTTCTCTTCTCCCCAATCCTATTCAGTACTTCCTCATTAGTTCTGTGATCTACCCATCTAATCTTCAGCATTCTTCTGTAGCACCACATTTCAAAAGCTTCTATTCTCTTCTTGTCCAAACTATTTATCGTCCATGTTTCACTTCCATACATGGCTACACTCCATACAAATACTTTCAGAAATGACTTCCTGACACTTAAATCTATACTCGATGTTAAAAAATTTCTCTTCTTCAGAAACGCTTTCCTTGCCATTGCCAGTCTACTTTTTATATCCTCTCTACTTCGACCATCATCAGTTATTTTGCTCCCCAAATAGCAAAACTCCTTTACTACTTTAAGTGTCTCATTTCCTAATCTAATTCCCTCAGCATCACCAGACTTAATTCGACTACATTCCATTATCCTCGTTTTGCTTTTGTTGATGTTCATCTTATACCCTACTTTCAAGGCACTATCCAATCCATTCAACTGCTCTTCCAAGTCATTTGCTGCCTCTGACAGAATTACAATGTCATCGGCTTACCTCAAAGTTTTTATTTCTTCTCCATGGATTTTAATACCTACTCCGAATTTTTCTTTTGTTTCCTTCACTGCTTGCTCAATATACAGATTGAATAACATCGGGGAGAGACTACAACCCTGTCTCACTCCCTTCCCAACCACCGCTTCCCTTTCATGACTCTTATAACTGCCATCTGGTTTCTGTACAAATTGTAAATAGCCATTTGCTCCCAGTTTTTTACCCCTGCCACCTTCAGAATTTGAAAGAGCGTATTCCAGTCAACATTGTCAAAAGCTTTCTGTAAGTCTACAAATGCTAAAAACGTAGGTTTGCCTTTCCGTACTCTATCTTCTAAGATGAGTCGTAGGGTCAGTATTGCCTCACGTGTCCCAATATTTCTACGGAATTTTCAACTATCTTCTTCAATTTCGTTACAGGGTAGATTACTTCTAACAACAACAAACATGCTGTCAATAATTGCACTTAACCTCTCCTTTTCGAACATCGTCAGGTCCTCCGCAAAAATTTCGACTGGATTTATGTCCAGCTTTTACCAGCTTACAGTACCTATAACGGTTTGGGCTTCAGTGCTTCTATTAGGTACTACAACTCTGGTTCTTTCCCAACACAGCTTCGACAATCTACTACCATAATACCTATGGCTCATAGGTCAGCCCTTGCCCTACGTTTGACCTGCAATCTTTGAGCCTGCAACTCTTTTTCTTCTTTGCAGAGACTCTCTGACATAAAAATCCGCTTAGTTCACTCCACACAGTCCCACATACCCGGGGATTCGTCTCTTGTGTGTGGTGGGCCCCTGACCTAGTAAGCAGAACCTGAGCACCACCACACTGGGGATCTTACAGCATAGCCTCTGGTAAAAAAGGGTATAAATCTGTCGTCGATACTCAACAACGGAGAAGCGCTATCTGCGCTCTTAGAATCACTGTTATTATTATCTTTGTTCCTTTGTACAAGAAGAATGAGCGTATTTTTTTGTTACATGATCTTATCGATTCTCATGTTCTAGCTGACGGACGCTAATAGTTCACGGTCTGTAACTGATACAATTATCTGTAGTAGTAATAGAGTTTTGTTGAATATATGTGAAATTAATAATTGTAGTATGTGTTTTTGTCAGTAGCGAGTACCTATCCTGCATATGATTCAGTACGTAATAATTAAATGTTGCCCTGGCCATTTTGTGTAGGCTCATTATTGTAGCGGCGCCACTGATGACTAAGTTCTTTTAACACTCATTTAATGCTAAAAGTATTAAAAAGAATAATCTCCATAAACGTAAAACCGCGTCTTGTAATATTTTCTAATTCATATTAGGTCAGAGGTACAGTTTTTTATTAATAGTAATATCTATAAATGCTTACTCTGCCATTGCACATAGGCAGCTACCCTGGAGCATCCAGCCTCACAGAAAAAATAATTAAGCATTGTTTAAATGGATTATTGCATAATATTAAAGAAAGATTTTTAATCCATCGTGAGTAAGACGAATGTCTTAACATTGGGATACGTATGTTATTTCTGGCGATAGCGCCCTGAGAAAAATTAGCTGTGGCCTTTAACAAAAATAAAAGAGTACTTTCAAAACCATTTCATACAAAGGAATAACGGCACAGTTATCGTTGTATGAAACAGTATTCAATTTAATTCATTCAAAAAAGAAAAAAATAATACGCGATAACCTGCGGCCTACACGCTCGCAGATCTGTCTGAGCCTCTCTGATTCAAACCCCACATTCGGTTCTGTACCGAAGGTCACCAGTAAGTGATGACGACGATGCTACAGATGCTGAGCTCTACCTTTATCATTGTATTGTATTGTACTGTATGGAACTGGGGACCTAAAAAGTCGGAGAGACTTCGTCCCCGCTGTAGCCCTCAGTGGTTCACAACCCCACAGCAGGCTACAGCAGTCCACTCACCCCACCGCCGCCCCTCACCGAACCCAGGGTTATTGTGAACTTCGACCCCCAGTGGCCCAGTGGACCTCCACCCCCACCATCACCCCCCCCCTCCCCGGAACGTCTTACACCAGACGAGTGTAACCCCAATGTTTGTGTGTTAGAGTAATTATAGTGTATGCGTACGTGGGGGCTATGTTTGTACAGCAATCGCCGACATAGTGTAACTGAGGCAGAATAAGGCGAACCAGCCCGCATTCGCCGATGCAGATGGAAAACAGCCATTAAAACCATCCACAGACTGGCCGGCACACCGGACCTCGACTCGAATGCTTCGGGCGGAATAGTGCCACGTACCAGCAAGCCTTCCCGCCCGGAAAGCAGTCCGTTAGACCGCACGGCTTACCGGGCTGGCTCCCTTTATCATTAGTAACAAAATGAAACACTATCAGCAGTTCGCTGCAACCTGTGCTCTTCATCGCACGCGGGAGGACCCGTTCCACATCCGGGCTCACTCACGTAGGTATGCACACAGAATGCACACCTGTCTTCTTTCCTTCCTCGGCAGCCATGTCCCTAATGCGCCCCCACAAAACACCTAAAATTTGAGCTCACAACTACCAGTACTCCCAATCTCTGTGACTGCCCGGATCTTGCAGGCTGAGCGGTTTCCTCTAAAACAGGAGATTTACACACACACACACATTTCCCTAACCTCATCTAAGTTGGGTAATAGGAATTTACAGACTAGTGAGACCTTTTATCTTAAGTGGTCGATTTAGCTCCCGTACACTGTTGGCGAAGGCAGGAGACATATGGCAGGATACTGTTTGGGATTATTTACTGCAGGATGCTTGCACTTTAGGGCAGTACATATTCGATTTGTTATAGATAAATTTACGCAGACCCATTTTAGACTTTCATCACAGAATTTTACTTGCTTTGCAAATGGCTCACCCATTATTTTAATTATATAAAGCACATCTTAGTCTCAAAGTCGACGATATTTACGATGTTCAGAGTACCAAGAGACATCTGATTTGAAGGTCTTCGATAGGATAAGTAGCCACTGCAGTCCTGGGACCGCTTCTCAGTCCTGCAACTGCTTTCAGATTCTCTGATACTTGCAAATAGTGTAACACAGAATGAGAAAAAGCATGTCTGACTTACAAACGAATTTCCTTGCATTCATAGACATAAAAAGGAATGAAACACGTATCAGAAATGCATAAGCAATATGCTACAAGAGAAAAGAGAACATTGGAACAGGTTTCGAAAATGACCTACATAAGAAGTAACGTTTTAAGAGGAAGAAGAATTAGTAGGTTAAAGATCTAAGATTCTTAACAGTAATTTCAATTATTCAGCCTTACATTTTTTGGATGCATGTAAGTCCTTTACAGAAAAATAGCTGAATGATTTTGACAGCTTTAAAGGACACTCAAATCAGTATAAGATAGATGCAAAAAAGTGAGTAAGCTGTTTATTATTTTTTAAAATAATCGAATGCGGAGAATCCCACCTTCCTGAGAACACAATTCCAATTGCCTGAAATTAATTAACTTATGAAGTAATTGATATTAAAAGTTCGGCCCCACATAACTTCAATCGCCTATTTTATTTTAATGCCTATAGATTCCGAACTTTGACGGCATATTTTTATTGCTAAAATTCTTCTGAATCAGAAAACGTCTGTCAATAATTAATTCAGTCATAATTAAAAATTTGAATAATTTTGGATCATAAACGATTCGTTTCATTGACGTAAATAGGGGATTTCAGAGGACTTATGAATAATGGATATCAGTTTTATAATCTACTAACCTGGAACATTTGTCATAAACCAGAAAATAGTGCGTAATAGTAACATCTGAATTAACCGAATTGCATAACATTAAGTAGTTTTGGAATTAGCTTCATATTCTTGCACCTGCCTTTAAATAGTCATTCCTCCCCCAAAATCGCCATTCTGTTGCCGGCGAGTAATTCAGTAACATCACCACGCCGGTTCGCGTCAGAGTCCGCGATAGGCAAGCATTGGAGTTAATATCATGTCTGTTTAATTAAAAGTCTGCGACGACTATTTACTGGACAGTGTTATTAATGATGGTGATCTTAATAGAAATCATTTAATGTGCACTGTTTCTTTCACATTTATGTCACTGTACATTATGCCACTGTGAAATTCAATCAAAGGCTTTGTCTATGGTTCCCAACAGTGGATTTAGTTCTCTTACGTATATGTTTATGAAGGAAGAGATGCCCGTCTCTACCTGTTTGACCTGTCATATGTAAAACTGAAACTGGCCATCGACAGTGCTATAGCGCAAATAAAGTGCGATGAGCACTATTAAAATTGATCTGTTGTGTGGTATTGCATAACTTGGAATTATCCTTCATAATATCAGTTTCAAGCTTATTTTTCAGTACATCAAGATCTGAGACTTCAAGATACGTAGAACAGAGTGCAACAAAAACAAGAGGTAAGGGGCATGTCGCAAACTCAGGCCCTGATGATTATCAACTCGATATTTGGTGCTATTTCCTTTTGAGTCTTAGTTCTCAGATAATTTTGTGGCCATGGTATGGCAGTCAGTCCATCTTCGACGCATACTTAACGCTTTACTTCTTAGTCAGTAATTATACATTGTCTTTACATAATCCATTCATTTTATAATTTTATTAACACCATTTTATAGCAGTTCTTCACATTAAAATGACTGTCATTTCTTAAGTAACTACACACATAAAAAAAAAAGTTTTGCATCACCTCGGTTCCGAGAATTCCGGAACCTATACAGAAAACTGGCATAGAGTTCAACATAAACATCATTTCAGCCCTTTTTATTGCTCATGAAAACCACACATTGCATGTTGTACCACCATACAGCGAGACCTTCAGAAGTGGTGGTCCAAATTGTTGTACACACCGGTACCTCTTAACACCCAGTAGCACGTCCTCTTGCATTGATGCATGCCTGTATTCGTCGTGGCATACTATCCACAAGTTCATCAAGGCACTGTTGGTCCAAATTGTCCCACTCCTTAACGGCGATTCGGCGTAGATCCCTCAGAGTGGTTGGTGAGTTACGTCGTCCATAAACAGCCCTTTTCAATCTATCCCGGAAATGTTCGATATGGTTCATGTCAGGAGAACTTGCTAGCCACTCTATTCGAGCGATGTCGTTATCCAGAAGGAAGTCATTCACAAGATGTGCACGATGGGGGCACCAATTGTCGTGCGTGAAGACGAATGCAGCGCCAATATGCTGCCGATATGGTTGCACTATCGGTCGGAGCACGGCATTCAAGTATCGTACAGCCGTTGTGGCGGCTTCTAAGACAACTAGCGGCGTACGTCGGCCCCACATAATGCCACCCCAAAACAACAGCGAATCTCCACCTTGCTGCACCCGCTAGACATTAGGTCTAAGGCGTTCAGCCTGACCAGGTTGCCTCCAAATTCGTTTACGACTGTCTGGTTGAAGGCATATGTGACACTCATCGGTGACGAGAACGTGTGGCCAATCCTGAGCGGTCCATTCGGCATTTTGTTGGGCCCATCTCTACCACACTGCACGGTGTCGTGGCTGCAAAGATGGATCTCGCCATGAACGTTGGGAGTGAAGTTGCGCATCATGCAGCCTACTGCGCACAGTCTGAGTCGTAACATGACGCCCTGTGGCTGCACGAAAAGCATTATTCAACAAGGTGGCGTTGCTGTCAGGGTTCCTCCGAGTCATAATCCGTAGGTAGCGGTCATCCACTGCAGTAGTAGCACTTGGGTGGCCTGAGCGTGGTACGTCATCCACAGTCCGCGTCTCTCTCTATCTCCTCCATGGCCGAGCACCTTCGCTTCGGTTCATTCCGAGACTCCTGGACACTTCCCTTGTTGAGAGCCCTTCCTGGCACAAAGTAACAATGCGGACACGATCGGACCGCGGTACTGACCGTCTAGGCACGATTGAACTACAGACAACACGAGCCGTATACCTCCTTGCTGGTGGAATGGCTGGAACTAATCGACTGTCGGACGCCCTCCGCCTAATAGGCGCTGCTCATGCAAGGTTGTTTACATCTGTGGGCGGGTTTAGTGACATATCTGAACAGTTAAAGGGACTGTTTCTGTGATGCAATATCCACAGTCAACTTCTATTTTCAGTAGTTCTGGGAACCCGGGTGATGTAAAACTGCCGGCCGAAGTGGCCGTGCGGTTCTAGGCGCTGCAGTCTGGAACCGCGAGACCTCTACGGTCGCAGGTTCGAATCCTGCCTCGGGCATGGATGTGTGTGGCGTCCTTAGGTTAGTTAGTTTTAACTAGTTCTAAGTTCTAGGGGACTAATGACCTCAGAAGTTGAGTCCCATAGTGCTCAGAGCCATTTGAACCATTTGATGTAAAACTTTTTTTGATATGTGTACTATAAAAAAATGTGTGAAAAGTTATTCCGATTTAGTAAAGGATCTGAAGGCCTTGATCTGATAACGATAAATAAATGAATAAAAATATATAAATAGATAGAAAAATACAAGTACGTCACGCTATAATGAACAGCATGGAAAGCAAAAATGAAGCACCACCGTTGTGGCTATAGATGGGCCACTCGGTATCGGCTAGCTCCATGCCATCTCCAGTCAACGGTGCGCTATGGAGGAGCGTGGTCAGCACACTGCTCTCCCGGCCGTTGTCAGATTAGCACACCAGGTGCCTCCACTACTTGATCATGTAGCTCCTCAGTGGCATCACAAGTCTCTATGTACCCCGTTGGAATCGTCCCACCGAGGAAAACACCATAGCACTACTGGGTTGCTGCCTGGATCACAAGCGTGGCCGTTACCCATATTGACCACTCACTTACGGACGTGGACATCTGCAGCATATTGAAAACACTATCGTAGCTAAGACAGACATGTAGCGAACACTCACCACAGTAGTACAAGTTATATCTCAGTAAGCTCTGGAGATGATAAGAGGTTGAAATAATGTGTAATGAGATAAAAGAATTCTAAAGCCAGGGAAGTCAGGTGCTGAAAGCCATGATCACTATCGAAGAATCGGTTAATAAGTTATGGTCGCCAAATATAGCCACGAATTATTTACAGAAGAATGAAAAATCGGTAGAGGACGACCTCTGCGAAGATCGGTTTTCGTTGCAATAAATGTAGGAACGCGAGATGTAATATTGATCCTACGACGCATTCTAGAAGATAGGCTAATGAAAGGCAAATCTAGAATTTGCTGACTCAGAGAAAGCTTTTCACAATGTGAACAGGAATACACATTCCGAAATCCGGAAGCTAGCAGCGGTAAAATACACTAACCGAAAGATTATATACAACAAGAGTCGAGAAGCACGAAAGGCAAGCAATTGTTGAGAGGAGAACGGGACGTGATTGTAACATATCTCTGATGTTGTTGAATCCGTACACTGAGAAAAATGTGAAGGAAACCTTCGAGATATTTGGAAACAGAATTAACATTCAAGGAAAAGAAATTGAAACTTTGAGAATTGCGGACGACATTATAATTCTTTAAAAAATGAAAGAATGCTAATGTAATGCCTAAATACACGAGGCGATATTGAGAAAATTTGATTACGCTACGAAACACTAAAATTAAGTAGATGTGTTTCGTGATTTCGACAACAATAGAAGTGACGACAGCCGAGTTGCGCCGAGTGTCCGCTCGGTTTGAGGTGCCATATCACAGATTGCGCGGCCCCTCCCGCCGGAGTTTCGAGTAATCCCACGGACATGGGTGTGTGTGTGTGTGTGTTAGCATAAGTTAGTTTAAGTAGTGCGTAAGTCTAGGGACCGATGATCTCAGCAGTTTGGTCCCATAGGTACTACAGAAGAATACTGAAGATTACGTTTATGGGGTCCATAAGTAATGGAGAAGTTCTGTCCCCCCCCCCCCCAGTAGCTGGGTGATCAGCGCGACAGAATGTCAATCCAGAAGGGCCCGGGTTCGGTTCCCGGCTGGGTCGGAGATTTTCTCCGCTCAGGGACTGAGTGTTGTGTTGTCCTAATCATCATCATTTCATCCCCATAGACGTGCAAGTCGCCGGAGTGGTGTCAAATCACTTGCACCCAGCGAACGATCTACCCGATGGGAGGCCCTAGTCACACGACATTTAAATTTTTTATATAGAGGTACTGATTCTAATTGGGGACTGAAAAGTGCTGTGGCTGAAGTTGAACAAAAAGTAGGGATTGATAGATAGGAAACATCCTGATGCTTCAAGGAATTGTCAGTTAGATAATCGAAGGAAGGAGGGGAGGGGGCGGGAGGCAATGACAGTATATGTAGACCAACGTGTAATTAAAGTATGCAGCTTCAAATGGATGCGGGTTGTGACATCTAATCATAGATCACAAGGCTCGCACAGGATAGACTAGTGTTACATATCAACCCTGTATCAGGCAGCTGGCCGCAGACTTTCTTAATTGTGAGGTCTCGTTCACTTTGTGTTCCTTGCGGGAGTGTCAACAAGCGCGACACGAAACGGCAGCGTTTCATCACGTCAGCAGGTCAGGCAGAAAGCAGGACATCAGCGCTTTGCGCGAACTTGGTAGGTGGCACCAGCAGAGGCTTAGTAAAGCAATACAACTGAGAAGTATCACGTGACCTTTTACGTGAAGTAAGAAGCCGCATTGCTAACGCAAGAGGGGGACTGAATATTGTTGTGAACCAGTCTGTCGGCATAACATATCTGTTAAGTAAATAGGGTGCGATATGAATCGCTGATAAATTCCTTAGGAAAGCCTATGCGGTCATTAAAAGTGACGTTGGGTCAACACCAGCCGATATTTCACACTATAAATACTCCAGCATTTGAGTTCCTGAGGGAGTTGATCAGAAGGAGCGATGGTGTACGGGACGAGCGAACTTGATTCCCTGACACGGTGTTAACGCTGGGTATAAGTCTGTTATAGATTTCCTGCTCGTACTCAACACCGCCAACAGACGCCGCAGAGATGTCTTCCTCTCGGTAAGCACCAGTCACGAGTTCGGCGCTGCTGACAGCTTCCAACACAGAAGGGAAGGTCTGGGGGTCTCCCGTGTCGACTTGGGCCAGTACAACAGAGTTCCCGACACATCAGCGGAGCAAAAGCGTTATCTTCCGACAACCACCATCACGGTTCAGAGAGCAGGGATGAGCCACAGTTACTAGATGGGATCGAGAACCTCCTAGGCCGGCATGTGTAAGCCACATATGCACGCGCCACCTTCTTCGAGTGATGAGGGTGGAGATGCATCATCCACTTCTGAGTACCTGCCGGGCGCTCGCGGCGCACCCGGACAATCAGCGGCAGAGCACTGCGGTAGCATCGCTAAAGGAGAGATGTATTTGCAAAAATTAATGGTTAAAAGTCACTCTTCTTTTACTCCGTCCACCGGCGTACACAGGTTACAACCACCTGTTCCCTGATGAACCGGCAAGTGGCAAACTGGGAGAGTGCCTCCCGACACATCATCCATCTGCCACACCTCCCAATAGTCGTCAACTGCACTAATCCAGTATGGAAAGCTTCATCAAACCAATCTTCGGAGCGAAGACCGCAACAACAACACTTCAGGCTCCGATCTACAATACACTTTTGTTTTCACTTGGCCAACATGTTCTGTGCTTGAGCCTTATGGATTGAAGGGAATATTTCAGCCTGTAGCTGCTAATAATTGGATCAACGCACTAGGTGTGGTAAGAAAGCAAATTGCCTGTTGTTTCATGTCCACAATAAATACATAAGTCTTTGTAGAGTCTTTCGCCTACTCTGAAGGAGATGAAATTAAATGCTTCTTTAGTCAGCACGTAGCAATATTTTCGAAATACAGGTCTCTCTATTTGTTGCCTACAGCTTCCATGTGGCGAGTCCTTAACTGCTAGTGACTGGGTCGAGGCATTAGGTGTGATAAAAACGCAAACTGCTTGTTGAACCTAAGTGGCAATTTCAAGTCTACAGTAAATGCAAAATTAATTATTGAATCTTACCCACATTTAACCGGAAAAACTGTTTAGCGTGTAGCGATATTTTCGAAATACAAACATCTCTGTCATCTTTCTCGAGTTTCCAACACTGACGAAGTACGTGAACTAATCAAATCATCAAACTCGCTACCCGCATTTCTCGAATTCAATGGACAGCTTCGTAGCTCAGGCAGAGTGGAAGTGGGGTGATAAAAGTGGTATTCTTGATGGAAACCTATAGGAAAAGATCACACAAGATAAAGGTCTGCCTGACACGTGACTATCCGAAAAGACGAAAATTATAGATTTAGATACTGCCTGTTGTCCGTAAGGCAATCTCGTGAGTCCAAATATTCTTGAGAAAGAATATCATGCTCCTCCTTGTAGTGAGTTGCGGTATTATCCAGTGTTCCAGATACATAACCCTTGAGATACTTCTCTTTGCAAGAAAGAGTAGTTCAAAATTAATATGAAATGGTTACAGTTGGAATTTTACGATCAGTCTCAACAACAGCAGCAGGTTCCTGGGATTATAATACCAAGACATTGTGCTAGTGAATGACCCACGGAGAAGAAATTTAACTTCACCGCACATAAGGATTTGTCCCGGCAGACCCTAATCTTCTTCATATTAGCGGTGAAATTCTTACGAAACAAGCACGCGCTCTTCTAAATTTCCAAAGAATGACAATAACATAGTGAATCTATGGCTCGTGCCGCAGTCGATGCTGCTTTCTTAGTCAAGCAACTTCAAGGGAAAAATCGTGAAGAACATTGTGACAGGTGTTTCGTTGATTTACAGAAAGCATTCAAGCAAGTGCCAAGGGGTGTCCTCTGGAATGTTCTGGAGGAAAACGGTTGTTCTCACAAACTCGTTCATTTCGTGTGTTGGTTCATTACACCAGGTTTGTTCGTAAGTACGAGGGCCATCCACTAAGCACTGTAACACCCCTTTTTTCACTGTGTATTTCGGTTGAAAAAATGCGGAATTTCCTGTGTGATATTGTGAAATATTCCTGCTCCAGCCCCTACAGTTCAGCGTAGTTCCGATTGGTGCCGGCCCTATACTTAGCCATCCCAGTGGTGCCTGTAACGACGGTGCCTTCCAAGCACAGAGCTGTTATTAAGTTTCTTTCGGCAGAAAACCAGAGCAGCCTAGAAATTAATAGGCGCTTGCAGAATGGCTACAGAGATCAGGCAGTGAACAAAAGCGTGGTGTGTCGGGCGAGGTGCCCGTCATCATTGCTACATGATCGAGTGGTACTATGCAGGCATACAAGCTCTTCTAGTAAGATGGCGTAAGGCCAACACATTGAACGAAGATTATGATGAAAAATAATGTTTTGTAGCCAAAGAGTGGGGAATAATGTGGCATACTGAAAAGTCAAATAAAACCAAACTGCTTTCAGAAGATAATTGTGATGCATTACTTTTAAACTCCTGTCGTAGAATGACAACAAATTCACAGACCTGTATCTTATTGCGAGTGATGTCGAGGAGGAAGGTGTTACACCTTCCACGCTTTTCAGAGCTTCCTTGGCTACTGCGAAGAGCGTTGTTGAAGTAATACCATGACCTAATTATATTGAATTTTATACCTGGTAAAGGCACTTCGACACCTTATGCTAAACAGAAAACACAGCAATGAACTCTTTCCCTGAGACTTTCTATGTTGATTATATCTACCTCACGACTAGTCCAATGCAATGTCTCAAGCAATATCTCCACCATGTATACATCTTGTGCTGGAATTTGAAATGGTACTGTGTTTGAAAACCATGATTCATAGTACAGACGCTTGGAAAATTAAATCGCTACCCGCACCGTTAGGATTCCACCCGCCTTTGTTATTTTAAACCACAGGGTATGAACGTCCGTCACATTGCTGATTGGTCAGTGTGGCTGACAGCCAAGCGGAAGACCTTGATTCGATTCCCTGTACTGCCAGGGATTTTTCCTTGTTGCGAGGATCGGAGAAGGATCCACTTAGCCTGCTGACACTATTTAGGAGCTATGTGACTGTGTAGTGCCGGCTGCCGCGCGCGAAAACTAACACCGTCCGGGAGGGCAGTGTGCTCATACCACGCTTCTCCATGTCGCACCCGGGCTGGAGGAGGATGACATGGCGATCGGTCGTTACCGATAGGCCACCAGGGCCTGTGGACAGAGTTTACGCTTTTGCAGAGTATGAACGTCTCATGATTTGTATTTTAAGACCAATCAAGCCATTCTTTTTTTGGGGGGGTGGTGGTTATCCGTCTTCTGACTGGTCTGACGTGGCCCCCCACGAATTCCTCTCCTGTGCTGACCTCTTCATCTCAGAGTAGCTCTTGCCACCTAAGTCCTCAATTATTTGCTGTATGTATTCCAGTCTCTTCTTCTACAGTTTTTGCTTTCTACAGCTCCCTCTAATACCATGGAAGTCATTCCCTGATGTTTTAACAGATGTCTTTTCATCCTGTCCATTCTCCTTTGCGGTGTTTTCACATATTTCTTTCCTCTCCGATTCTGTGCAGAACCTACTCTTTCCTCGCCTTATCAGTCCACTTAATTTTCAGCATTCGTCTGTAGCACCACATCTCAAATGCTTCGATTGTCTTCTGTTCCGGTTTTCCCACAGTCCATTTTTTCATTACCGAACAATGCTGTATTCCAGACGTACATTATCAGAAATTTCTTCCTCAAATTAAGGATTTTGTTTGGTATTAGTAGGCTTCTCTTGACCAGGAATGCCCATTTTGTCATTGCTATTCTGGTTTTGATTTCCTTGCTCCGTCCTTCATTGGTTATTTTACTCCCTAGGAAGCAGAATTCCGTAACTTCATCTACTTCATGACCATCGATCCTGATATTAAATTTCTCACAGTTCTCATTCCTACTAC
The DNA here is from genome assembly GCF_023898315.1 of Schistocerca nitens. NCBI lineage: Eukaryota > Metazoa > Arthropoda > Insecta > Orthoptera > Acrididae > Schistocerca > Schistocerca nitens. The sequence goes on along the minus strand of NC_064615.1, from coordinate 695,137,818 downwards.
TTCTCGTTATCTTCGTCTTTCTCCGATTTACTCTCAATCCATACTCTGCACTCATTAGACTGTTCATTCCATTCAGCAAATCATTCAGTCATCTTCACTTTCACTCAGGATAGAAATGTCATCAGCGAATCGTATCATTGATATCCTTTCACCTTGAATTTTAATTCCACTGTGAACCTTTCTTTTATTTCCATCCCTGCTTCCTCGATGTATGCATTGAACAGTAGGAGCGAAAGACTACATCTTTGTCTTGCATCCTTTTTAATCCGAGCACTTCGTGCTTGATCCTCCACTCTCATTATTCCCTCCTGGCTGTTGTGCATATTGTATATGACCCGTCTCTCTCTATAGCTTACCCCTATTTTACTCAGAATTTGAAACATCTTGCACCATTTTACATTGTCGAACGCTTTTTCCAGGTCGACAAATCCTATGAACGTGTCATGATTTTTCTCTAGTCTTCCTTCCATTATTAGCCGCAAAGTCAGAATTGCCTCTCTCCGGCCTTTACCTTTCCTAAAGCCAAACTGATCGTCATCTAGCGCATCCTCAATTTTCTTTTCCATTCTTCTGTATATTATTCTTGTCAGCAACCGTGATGTATGAGCTGTTAACCTGATTGTGCGATAATTCTCGCATTTGTCAGCTCTTGCCGTCTTCGGGATTGTGTTGAAGATATTTTTCCGTTGCCACTTCCCCCAACGATTTTAGTCATTCTAATGGAATGTTATCTATCCCTTCTGCCTTATTTGATCTTAAGTCCTCCAAAGCTCTTTTAAATTCTGATTCAAATACTGGGTCCTCTATCTTTTCTAAATCGACTCCAGTTTCTTCTTCTATCACATCAGACAAATCTCTCTCTCTCTCTCTCTCTCTCTTTCTCTCTCTCTACCCCCCCCCCCCCTCAATAGATGCTTTCAGTGTATTCTTTTTACCCATACGCTCTCTCGTCTGCATTTAACACTGGAATTGCTGTTGCACTCTTAATGTCATAACCCTTGCTTTTAATGTCACCAAAGGTTGTTTTCACTTTACTGTATGCTGAGTCAATCCTACCTACTATCATTTCATTTTCGATTTCTTCACGTTTTTCAAAAATGGTTCAAATGGCTCTGAGCACTATGGGACTCAACATCTGTGGTCATAAGTCCCCTAGAACTTAGAACTACTTAAACCTAACTAACCTAAGGACATCACACACATCCATGCCCGAGGCAGGATTCGAACCTGCGACCGTAGCAGTCGCGCGGTTCCTGACTGAGCGCCTAGAACCGCTAGACCACCGCTCTTCACGTTTTTCATGCAACTATTTAGTCTTAGCTTCTCTGCACTTCCCATATATTTCACTCCTCAGCGACTTGTATTTCTGAATTCCTGAGTCTCCAGGAAAATTTTTGTACTTTCTCCTTTCATCGATCAATTGAAGCATTTCTTCTGTTTCCCATGGTTTCTTCGCAGTTACCTTCTTTGTTCCTATGTTTCCCTTCCCAACTTCTGTGATGGCCCTTGTTAGAGAAGTCCATTCCTCTTCAAGTGTACTTCGCGTATTGATTCTTCCTCAATAATGTCTTGAACTTCAGCCTACTCTTCATCACTACTATATTGTGATCTGAGTCTATATCTACTCCTGGGCACACCTTACAATCCAGTATCTGATTTCAGAATCTCTGTCTTTCTGTGATGTAATCCAACTGAAATATTCCGGTATCACCCAGCTTTTTACAAGTATACCTTCTCATCTTGCGATTTCTAAATATAGTATTGCTATTACTAGCTGAAACTTGTAACAGAACTCAATCAGTCTTTCTCCTTTCTCATTCCTTATGCCAAACCCATAGACCCCTGCAACATTTTCTTCTACTCCTTCCCCTACAACTGCATTCCAGTCCCCCATGATTATTAGATTTTCGTCTCCCTTTACATACTGTATTACCCTTTCAATATCCTCATACGCTTTCTCTATCTCTTCATCTTCAGCTTGCGACGACGGCATGTCTACCTGAAATATCGTTGTCGGTGTTGGTTTGCTGTCGATTCTGATAATAATAAAAGTTTCACTGAACTGTTCACAGTAACACACTCTCTGCCGTACCTTCTTATTCATAACGAATCCTACTCCAGTTATACCATTTTCTGCTGCTATTGATATTATCCTGTAGTCATCTGACCAGAAATCCTTGTCTTATTTCCACTTCACTGACCCCTACTATATTTAGATTGAGTTGCATTTCGCTTTTCAGATGTTCTAGTTTCCGTACCACGTTCAAGCTTCTGACATTCCACGCCCTGACACGTCGAATGTTATTATTTCGTAGATTATTCAATCTTTTTCTCATGGTAACCTCCCCCTTGGCAGTCACCTCCCGGAGATCGGAATGGGGGACTATTCGGGAATCTTTTGCTGAAGGAGAGAACATCACGACACTTTTTGAATTACAGGCCACATGTCCTGTGGACACACGTTAATTGTCTTTGTTGATCCTTCCGCCTTCACGGGAAGTTTCCCACCACTATGATAAGAGAGTGCCCTGAAACTCTGTCCGCTCCCCCGCCCTCTTTGACAAGACCGTCGGCGGAATGAGGGTGACGCCTTGTTATACCGGAAATCTTCGGCCGCCAATGCTGATTACTAATCAAAATTTAAGCAGTGGAGGGATTCGAACCCCAGGCCAAGGATGTTTTGATTATGAGTCAAAGACGGTACTATTTTTTTAAAAATCTCATTTTGTTCGTTTTAGTTCGTTGCATCTGCTCGGAGTGGGCGTCGCAAGACACCCGTTCCAGTTCGTCGTTAGTCCACTAACTCAGTTTTTTTTATTACAGAGGGCAGCTAATCTCCTGCCTCAAAGAGTTTGTTCCTGTACAGATATGACGTCGAAGGTATCGGCAGGGTGCTATCTAATTTCTACCAGGAAATTCTAAGTCTTAAATGGCAATATCGCTTACCAAACACCGAAGGGTCCACGACGATATAATACGGGTAGCACGGAGTTCCCTTTGATGAGAGGTCAGCTTAGATGGGGTGGACACCATATGCAGATTAGTGATCACAGACTATCTAAAGCTGTATCTTATTCAGAACTTCAGGATGACAAATGTAAGGAAGGTGACCAAGCACCCTCACTAAGGTGAAACATCGTCGCATTTGACCTATCCATCGACGATATCGAGAATTGAGAAAAATTTGTTTTCTTAAGGCATTAACTGTGAGTCAAATTAAAATAGTATTATATCCTTTGAAAATATGCACTTAGAAACTCACAACTTTAAACACTACAGTGTATAACCACGACCGAAACTACACTGTTAACGACAGCAACCAGATGTATAGCCGGATCTGTGACCAGTCTTCAACACTAAGCTCTGTCTTACCAGTAACACCGACGACCATTCCATAAAGCAATCTGGAGAGTCGCTATGGGAGACGCCTCGGTGAGGCTAAGATCATTGTCGGGAGAGAGATTCTAATGATGGAGAAAAAGCTCTTGCTTCTTCAACGAAGAAATATTTGAGTGTTAACTACAGCTCGGTAGATATGATCAGAGAAAAAATCGTATCAGACAGAATTCAGTCACCTAACAAAGCACCCCAGAGGGTGCTGAAGTTCCTATGTGGCCATCCTGCTGTGGGTTCTGTAAATCACTTCAGGCAAAAGCTGTCAGTAAGCTCGCGTCCATGTAACACGCTGTTTCAGTCTCAGATACAGCTCCGTCTCCAATGACTTCAATGTCTATGAGATTTTTCGGCCCTAGCGGTTAAGAGGAGCCACTAAACCAATGAGAACTCGTATTTTTATCGTAATATATGTTGTCCGTTGTTTTTCCAGGGTGTTTTCAACTGCTAGCGTAGTTTCTTCAACAAAATTAACTGCTCCTTATTTAATTGCCTATTTTTTGACGTGAGCTAAAGATACTGGATGGCTTACAGTCAGTTACAGCAAGAAGTGAAATGCACTATCTGATGAAAAGTACCCACACACCGCTATGTGATGCGGAACTGACCACTAGATGTCACGAGAGGCCGGCTGACTAGTGTACAAGAAAGTGAGAACTATTGTGCTGTCACCAGAGAAGCAGTAATAGCTGAATGGTCGGTCGGAGGAGGTCAGTGACCTCGAACATGAACTTGTCACTGGATGTCACCCGAGCAACAAATAAATCAGTGACATTTCACCCCTTGTAAAGCTGACAAAGTCGACTGTTGGTGATGTGACTGTGAAGTGGAAATGCGAAGGAACAACCATAGCTAAACCAAGACCAGGGACCATAGAGGATTGTGCCAGGGTAGTTGTAAAAATCGCATGAAACCAGTGGAAAGAAAAAATCACAAGTTCCATAGTGCTACCAGTAGACCAGGCAGCACAATGACTGTGCATATAAATTTAGAAACAATAGTGTGCAGTGGTCGAGCAGTTCCTCATAAGCCACACATTTCTGTAATGAGTTCTGAGCGACGCTTGCTGTGACGTAAACAACACCGTCACTGGACAGTGGATGACCGGGAATAAGTGATTTGGAATGATGATTCACACTTTATCCTGTGGCAATCCGATGGAAGAATTTGGATTTGGCGAATGCCTCGAGAATGTTAGCCAACAGTGATGTACTGAGTATGCTTTCCTGAAGAACAGTAAACTGCCAGTTGATTGTCTGCTTTCGCAGATATAACTTAATAATGGTCTAATTACTTTTAGCAGTCTACTTGATAATGGCGTAAAAGGCAAAATATGGATAATACATAAGATAAATACAACAGTACACAGCAAAATGTGGGTTTACTGATTTAAAAATTGGTGCATGACTATGGCACAACGCATTCGATGACGACGACGATGATGATGATGATGATGTGTGGTTTGTGGGGTGCTCAACTGCGCGGTCATCAGCGCCCGTAAAAGGCCCAACGTTTTTCACACTCCAGTTTTTTACGCATTCCAATCTAGCCACTATCACGAATGATGATGATGATGAAATGATGAGGACAACACAAACACCTGGTCCCCGGGCAAAGAAAATCCCCAACCCGGCCGGGAATCTAAACCAGGACGCCTTGACCCAGAGGCAGCAACACTAGCCACTGGACCACAAATTGCGGGCAACAACGCCATCGAAAACTTCTTACGGAGTATGTGGTGTTACGGCATGGGAGATGCTTTTCGCTATTAGAGTGTTGTCCCCTTATTGCTCTCAAGAAAACGCTAAATGAAGAAGGATACGAGCATTTTACAGCTTTGTGTACTACGTACCGCTACGGGTGCAGGTTCAAATCCTGCCTCGGGCATGGATGTGTGTGATGTCCTTAGGTTAGGTAGGTTTAAGCAGTTCTAAGTTCTAGGTGACTGATGACCAACAAAATGGTTCAAATGGCTCTGAGCACTATGGGACTTAACTTCTAAGGTCATCAGTCCCCTAGAACTTAGAACTACTTAAACCTAACTAACCTAAGGACATCACAAACATCCATGCCCGAGGCAGGATTCGAACCTGCGACCGTAGCGGTCACGCGGTTCCAGACTGTAGCGCCTTTAACCGCTTGGCCACACCGGCCGGCGACTGATGACATCAGAAGTTAAGTTCCATAGTGCTCAGAGCCATTTGAACCTTTTTTTTTTTTTTTTTTTTTTTTGAACAGGGCACGCTGTCGGAAAACTGCATCTGTGAGGCAATGGTTTGTGGACAATAGAATTCCTGAAATGGACTGTCCATCCACAATCCCATCCTGAGCGCAACTGAAAACTTTGGGATGAGTCAATAAAAATCTTCTGGGTATGAGGCCTCAAACCCTGAAGAATTTTATTGACTCTGACAATGGCCGCAGAAGCCTACGTTTACACCTTTGGGATGAGTTAGAACGTCGACTTCGCTGCGGATCCCAGTATCTAACAGGTCTACCTTCTGTGGTTTCTTTCAGACATTCAGCCACCTTACTGAAAGTGACCCCAGCAGAGTTCAAGCTGTCATAATGGCGACAGTGGATACATCCAGTAGTAATGTCCACGAACATGTGCCTGGATACTTTTTATTCACATAACGTATAATGCAAAGTGGATCCGTATATTCTCTGTACGGACACGCTATAAGGAAAATCATGATGGACGAGAAAGAGTCTTCATCCACAGCTAACTTGACGGCAGACACCTCACACCCTGGACGTATCGTGACAAAATACACTCAAAAATGGCGTTTGTATCAAGTTCAAAACGTAAACAACAGTACAGAGAGGGATATAAAATTTTTCGATGGGCCATGGATGTAATTAAAAAGTCATATCCGACGCTTCCACGAAGTCATTTCAGGTTCACTGAGGCAGAAAGCTATTAGCATGTACCGCGACAACAGCGGGGCCGCCGCCTCTGCCACACCGGGCCGGTGTCCCTGCACAACAGCCTGTGTTATTCAGGCGCCGGTTATGAAGCACCGACAAGCAGGCAGCGCCGAACACGCCAGGATCGCTCGCAATCCCTGCTGTCAATTGCGGCGCACTTGTGTGTGATCGATGGCTTGTGGAGGGTGCGCGGGCTGGCCTCCATTGTGCCCTGGCGCTCAGCGGGCCCGCCAACAACACACGGATGATCCTGCACAGCGCCCGTCCTAGAACATCGTTGATACGTACGTACCTGTGAAATAGTTCATAAAGTTCTGCATTCGCAGAATATGTATTAAAGAAACTCCGTGTACCAGACGTGCCAAAAACGTTTAGGGAATCGACTAAAACGTAAGTGTGTTAAAAAAGAGGCGCATGTGATCAGAGAGAAACCTCAAGAAGATGGAACAGGTCTTCCTGCTGCAGCCAGTAGAACTTACCAACTGTAAAACATGAAGTTATGTTACAAATTACGAAATCAAAGACAAAAATGTGTGCGATCTGTGTGTAGGTCAATAGAACAGCTGAATCTGTGTAGCGACAATTGGTTCAGGAAATCGTTGATAGTACACTTCTTTCCGGTCGAGCATCAACATCTACGACTACAGATATCATCCCTATGAGATACAATGTATGTGTTCCGACGCTTTTGTAATCGATATAATAATTATTTTATGTTAATTTAAGAGAAAAACTAGAATAACGGATGGTAGGTGAGAGTTACGATGCAGTTAAAGTCCTAGTATACACTCTCATGCATATGTGCTCTCTACCTCTCCCGCTCTCTCTCTCTCTCTCTCTCTGTCTCTCTCTAATAATAGTCTTGCCCTATAAATGTTACCACTGGATCTACACACCTTCACTACTGGTCTGGTGTTTATAGAGCTTCATTGCGTGTGGCGTCGCAGTTGGATTTTAATTCGTGTCTTCACTCCAAGTAGATGACGCGGCGCTGTGATACGCGAGGGTTCAGATCATCGGGTACTATTGACTGAAAGAGACCGCTGCTATGTCGGACTCGAATCTTTCTAGGCTCAGGCATACTAATAAATGATGTAGTCGACATTCCGAAATGGATACCAATTATTTTATTCACGAGATTAGCAATGGTCAAAATAAAGGAAATCGTCATTGCGATGTTGTGAGTCATATCGATAGGTGATATACAGATCCTTAAGCAAAATAATTCACTTATGTAATTAGTATGCTTGTCATATGCTAATTAAAAACAGATAAAAAAAATTCCTACTGAACAGGGTGGTCGGAAAAAGTCTGAAAAACTTGTAAGGGTGTTGCAGGGGAGGTTGTGCTGACAAAAAAATTAGACACAAAAAAATTAGACACGTTGGGTCGTTTCCGACAAATTTAACATTGAAGTTAGCCAATCAAGTTGTCGAGCGAGCAAATTCAAGCAGCCTGTCAAACACCGTATCGGTCCGCAGCTTGTAGTCTGGTGGCAAGCGTTGCTGCCCCTGGATCACAGGGTCCCGCGTTCGATTCCCGGCCGGGTTGGGGATTTTCTCTGCCCTTGGTCTGGTGGTTTGTGTTGTCTTCATGGTGTTTGTGTTGTCTTCATTATTTCATCATCATCCTCATATTTCGTGACAGTGGCTAGATTGGATTGTGAAAAAGAATTGGACTGTAAAAAACATTGGGAATTTGTACGGGCGCTGATGAACACGCAGCTGAGCGCCCCACAAACCAAACATCATCATCAACACAGAGTATCGTCAAATGTGTTGCTCGCTTGGTAAAAACGTAGCTTTTGGTCACCTAGCTTAACTTTAGCACTCCCGGAAAAGACAAATTTTAACTGGTAATGAGCATTCCAACTAGTGGTAACTCATGGACACACAGAATGCATTACCGCATTTAGCGTGCGCAGTTACTTCAATTTGCGTGCGCAATGACCTGATTGGCTAACTTCGATAATAAATAACTGGAAAACGGCGCAGCGTATCAATTTTTTCCCTTAGCAATTATATTTTAAAACAACCTACCCTGCAACACAGTTACAAGATTTTCAGACAGTGTCTGGCCACCCTTCATAAATGGTCTGCATCGTTTGCAGACCGTGGTACGAAAAACATTTCTAAAGACTGCGGACCAAATTTGAAATGCAACTGCCAAGCTCAAAATTACTCAGCTCTGTCGGCTGCGAACAAGACTTGAACTGTACTCACTAAGAATTTGTGTAACTCCCTCCAGAATAGAGCACGAAGAGATTAGAGATGTTCACAAAATTTCTCATGTCTTAAATGATACTAACAGATTATTTTCATTACTACTTCCTAATGACAACAATGATGTGAGACCATTTGTGCTCTTACAGTGTCCCATTTTGTATTTTATTTAAATAATAATAAGTAACGAAATTAAAATTTTTAGTGTGCACGTTGCATCCCAACAGCCAATCAGAGCATAGGGTCGCTCCGCTCGTGTCACGACAGCTAAATAAAGCCGTCCATCAACCTATGGTGCCATGTGGATACGACACGTATTGCGTTCCCTGTCACATACTCCGCTCAGTACCTTCTAATGACACCAGCTGCCTACTACAGTAAGTAGAATGCTTTGATTAATAGTAAAGTAACCATGGCTGCAAGAACCACAGTGTTACAAACTATCAAACGGATTGAAACCGAATGAGTAGGAGAATTATTGCTGACGCTGTAACGCCGTCGTTCACAAAGATTTATATTCAACCAGAAACATAAATGAGGCGTTGGCCAGTGTGTCAATGCTCAGTTCTTCGGAGCATTGCCATAGGCTGTATTTGTCTCGCAGCATCCACCTGTTGAGAGGTTCCCGATTTCAAAAAGGTGCAGTCACTTTTCTACCTGTCACGCATTCCAAACATTGACGCCAACCAGCCACTCAAACTTTTTTTCTGTTTTCCCCCGTCCAGTGCAATGTTGTGCTCTGGTATTTACCTCTTGACATTACGTGTTATCGTCCTTGTGAAATGTCAGAATCCAGGACCTGGACGAAACTGATCATTGATTCGACTCCAACAGCATGTGCCGCCAGAATTCGTCGCTAAATATTAAACTAAATTCGAAGATGGGACTGGAATGGGTGATACCACGCCAACCGACCAGACCTAAACACGGTGGGAAAATGTAGACAGCTAAACAACATTCTGTGATTTGAAGTAATCTACGCATGCTATTTCTTGACTAAATTCTACTGGAACCTTTTGAAACATCCAACATAGTATCTAAACCTGCTATCTGGATCACTCATTTTTGTTTCCTTGCCTCATAGGTGACCTGTAAGATAAATTCTTTAGATAATCTGAAAACCGAAATTATGTAGCATGAATGCTTTGATGGATGCCAATACAAGTCTTCAATCATAACTACCTATAACTTTATTAACATAGCCAAATGTATAATTCAACCCATGGAAATTAGGTATTTCTTGTGCATTCTCTATACCGCTGTATAACACTGCTCTCGAAAATGTTTAAACGTATTTTGCAGAAAACTCTCATTAATCAGAAAATATTTCTACATGACCTAGTAAAATGCTACAGTTTTAAAATTACTATATATTTATGAGCACATTATCGTAGGTGGAATTGTTAACAGGAAACTTGTAAAGCTATGGACTGTAGTGTGCCGTCGCACGGGTAGCTCTGAGTAAATCAAAGTTTTCGCAGGATAATGACTCCAATACGTTAATTGTATCTGTGAAAAGGACTATCGTTGTTTGACCTTCAGTTCGTAAATCTAAAGCACAATGGAGGACCTAGATCAAGAGACTTTACAGAATGTACAACTCAACAGCAGAACACAGGGTTTGCAGGTTCTGGCAGGTACTGATAAAATAAGTATTGACAACGAACATTTTTGATAATTCTGTTTTTCCTTTAGCAAGGGGAAGAGGGGGTGCTATGCATGAGGCAAAAAAGTTTCTATAAAATAATGTGATTGGTGACACAAAGCTTCAGAACACTTTGCTTGTAGTCAAATTCGAAGCGAAAGAACTTTATCTTGATGCTCGTTCAGATCTTTGGTCATGAGTGTAGACAATGACAAACATGGAGAGTCATTGCAGCTAACGCTTGCATCATTCCTACTGCGCTACTGATTCACAACAGCTACTGTCTGCCATCTAAAATAAAATAAGTCTTCAGTGTCAGCACACTCCGTGATAATGAGACTCGTTAACAAACCTGAAAAAAGGTCTGCGTGCATGTCTGCCTGTGTGTCTGATTTTTATTTGCCAAACATTGATAGGAACAAGCACGACAGTGACCCTCATATTTTTATTTGTGTAATTGGCATATTACCGTTTTCTCTTAACATAACTGCGTAATGGAAAGATGCTAATGGTTTCAAAGTAGGTTACTAAGTAACTTTGTAAGGAGTAATCACAATAAGTTTAGCTGTTGTCCAGTATTATCTTCAAATGAAGACATGTGTAGAGCACCAACTTTACATTCTTGCACCTACAGTACTTAAGTACGTATTTCTCATCGATTGTCAGTTTTACACATAAGCGCATTGTTATTAATACATTCTCTTTTCAAATAGGATATTATAAAAAATTCATCAGCACTTACGTTCATTTCAGAATTTGTACACAATAGACCTATGATGTAAAGTTACGGTATAACCAGTATGGGACCAATATGAATGTTTGAATAGGTTTTGGATTTACAGTAAGTGTTAATAAAGGACTTTTTATTTCTTTCTTAATTTATTTCCCTTAAGATTTATTTGAGATCAGTTTGAAGTCAATAATCATTCAGTTTGGTACTTTATTTATAAATGAATCCAGATCAGTATTTATCGTGGGCTGCGTGGTATCGACTACCCTACCTGTGGCCGCGTCAAAACCCAACTCCAAGTTTCAACTTCTCAGCTGTTTCCCTTCACGTCATAGAAAGTATTGACAGTGATTTTCTAAATAAGAGTGTTGTTTTTCTAAATTTTGACTCCATGTCGCACTTTCTGCAGTCTCATTCTCGTAGCGAGTATTAGACGAAACAATAATTTACAACGTGTGTCCTAATATGACCCTGAAGTTCCCGGCAAATAATTGGAAGATGTAATATATTTAAAAAGGCCACCATTTGCGATAGTCGAAAGAAAGTATATCATTTACATAATCAAGCAGATAAACGAAACTGAACATTTCTCAAAATTTAGTATGGAAGTCTTATGTGATTGCGAGGGCTTCGCCGGTGTTGTAATTCGTGGTATGTTTGTAGGGTTTGCAAGCGGATCGCCATTTCAATCTGAAACCGTAATTTGACGTTCCATTTGATCGCTATCTTTCAGGTGCGAACTGCTAATAAGCTAGCGCTGCCGGCAATGAAAAGACACCAGAAAGCGTGCGTGGCATGTGCCGGAAGCCTTCTGTGTTACCCCTTAGCAGAGTACACAAGAGTACTACTGGTGGTGAATTCTGGGATGAGCAATAGGTCACAATAGAGACAAATTCCACTAAGAGCTGCTGCCGACCATGTCAGAAGCATTGTTACGCAACAAGTTTAAAACAGGCTGTCACGTGCAGCTTAAGGGAAATGGTACTGTGACCATGTGTTAATGTACCCCATACCAAGACTGTCTGTGTCTTCTCGTGTCTCTGACAGCGCAACCCAATTAAATAATGTCCGGCGATTGACAATTTCTCTGCGTATTAAAGCCTTATGTGGCGACGACGTTCTATAGGCCTACACTTCTTCTCGACGTACGAATTGTCTGGTCAATATAGGGTTTGCCACATGAACAGGGAGTTATTTTATACGTCGGGCATCCTTACTCCTCAATCGTCTTTAAGAGAGCCAAGGAGCGCTCTGGTCTTGGGTGGCGGATGAATCGACTTGTTGAAGTTAATCTTTTTAAAACTCTTTCAATTCTGGACAAACACTTCCAGCAAAAGAATACGAAGCAGTTGATAAACATCCATCTTTTTGTGCTACTGACGTTGCTCTAAACTCCAAGGAGTGGCGAATCGGAGAAACCACTCTCGTGAACATGGATTTCTGATATTCAGTTTATTCAGTTTGGGCCGTAGGCGTCGGAGGAGGCTGATGGTACACATGGCAGTATTCTTAGTACTCTAGTGTGTTGACGCCGCTGACGGCAGGTAAAAGCAAGTAAACATCATCCAGTGTTTGTGGGTTTCCGGTACACAGTGTCTATGAGCCCCATCATTGCTTTCATAGAGCTCTGATCCATCGAAAAGAACTTTCCGTAATACTTCCATTGTGAAGGTAATGCTGCAATGTAGACAAATATTTAAAATCAATCAATCAACGTGTCCAGACGCTGGAAAAGCCATCGCGTATCTCCGAGCCAGACTGGTTTTAAGGCTACCATCCTCAAAGCCGTGTCTTAAACATTTTGCAGAAATAAGTCCGCAACTATAGATAATAAACGGCTGTAACCTATAGACATTCTCCGGTAATTTAACAACATGTGTATCCCAATGTCCTGTAATTTTCAGGAAAGCATCTATTCCGAAGAATTTTTTACCCCCAGAATGCAGATAAGTGTACTACTGAAAGCTGTTATGCCAACAGTGGCATGTATAGTTTTGTTTGGTTAGCGCTGGTATGAGCTGAAATATTTATGTAAGTTCTCTTTCAGTGGAACAGTATACTTTTTTATAACTGCATTGGATAATTCTTGAAAAAATAACTACACCGATATAGGGTTTGGTAATGTTGACACTGAAACCAGTCGTAAAGCAACTCAACAAATGCCCTGGAATGCGAAAGCACGGTTGCCGGAAACAGCATTTGCGGTGCAAACACTGCCAAGAAGGCGTCTCGGACGAGGCTGCGGAATTTTATACCGTACGTTAGGCTTTATTTCTGCTTGAGCCAACTCACGACTTACATGGAGGTTCACTTACGAATGTTGTATATGGAATCACGACATAAGACTTCGGGAAAAATTTCACATTTGTGTATTCTCCCAGATTCACATGAGCTGAAACAGAGGAATCAACTATTTATTCTTGAAAAATAAAGCGGTCTTATACGCTGCAAAAAGCAAGTACTGTATTAAATACCTAAGAGTTAGAAAGAAACGTTATAGGTAAAATTCACGCTGTCAAATAACTGTCTGTACCTACAATGCTCTAAATTACATCATGTAGGATACATTCCTTGAACTAATCACTTTATTAAAAATACATCGCAAAACAAATATTATTCTTAACGAAAAGTCGTTTTATCCTGAACATGAGGGCGTAATGTCAAGGTCTCCAGCTACGTGCAATACACGCTGTCGACTTATTTGATGTTGAAATGCAATTTCGTACACACGTACATGAAATAACTAATTTACTAACAATGATTTGGTAACAACGCAAATCACGTAACATAAATTTCGTCTTCCAAAAAAACAACTTTATCCTTTATTTAAACATGTATTCAGACTGTTGACCAAGAACTGAAAGGCACATTTGAAATCTCCGTTCAAAAGAACTATGAATAGATGTACTTACAGTGAATGATGTGGTAGATCATACACTGGCGATTGGACGACACATATCGTCCTGCTTCATCACAGACTGCATCTTTGAGTGCTCCCAAAGAAAGAAATCAGGAAGAGCGTAGTCGGGGGAATTCCCAGGCCATTTCACAACAGAATTTCGTCCTATCCAAAGTCCAGGAAAGCTCTCTTTCAGTATTTGAGTTGCAACGCGGGACGAGTGAGTGAGACAACTGACGTATTGCAGCCACAAACACTGTGGAATATCCAGGGGTACCTCTTCTACAAGAACCGGCAATGCTCTTCAGAAGGTGTGCGTACGAATGCCCATTTAGAACGTCTGAAACGAAGTAAGGTCCCACGAATGTAATTTCCTATGCTGCCGCACCATACGATTACGCTCCATGGCCGTTGATGTTGCACCTGACGAAGCCAATGTGGATTTTCCGCTGTCCACTAGTGCAAATTTACATTAGAGTGGTTAGTAAACGTTGCTTCATACGTAAAGAGCACACTTCGGACAAACGGAGGGTCGTCTCTCATTTGCTCAAGCTCAAACCGACAAAAACTCTCAACTTTCTTGTCCTCTTTTTGACGTTCAAGCAGCCTGTCCGCGTCTTAATAATCCGTGAGATATCCTGGCGGGTCGGACACTGGCGATCCGGATGGATATCCCTATACCTCTGTACTATTTTTGCAGCATTTCTCTTAGATTTACAATATAAAACTAGTACATCCATCTTCTCCACGTAAATGTACATGTTTGCACGCAAAGAATGAGAAATCAGCGGCCTGTAGTGCAGACAAGTAAAAAGGTGAATGTGATAGACATTCTGACACAGCGTAGCACGAGAGCTCTGCTTGGCGGTATTGCACCGACAATGCCAATTTCGGCCATCGTCCTCTCAGATTCTAAGACATTTCTCGAATATTTTACGACAGGTTTCAACGCCAAAACAACAAACGCTTTGCCACTGTAATTGTCTTCTCAAGAGCTGTCAAATGCCGTTATAAAAAGTACACTGTTCCATTTATGAAACCGTAGCCTACTTGCTAAAGTTTGCAGATTTACTTTCATCCATTTCTGTTTTGAGAAGGGGCCTAATTAAATCTCGTAGTAATTTGTCTGGAAAGATAACATTGAATAATTAATTTTAATAGTATTTCACAATTGTGTGGTTTCATTTATGTGTAGTGTGATTCTTGGCTTTCGTACTTCCGGCGCCACGAATGTCTTTCTTCAGAGCTTCAAAAGTACGGAAATTGCATTGGAAGAGATCGCAACTTTATGAAGGATGTATAAGGGCTTTCTAGCGAAACGTCTGCAGTATAATCGAAACAACCTTGGAAACATTAGGTTGACAAAGCTATAGTGTTCAATAAATGACTTTACTACGTTGGCATGGCTTTTACTGCTAAACTTCTGAAATGTCTCAGTCTTGCTTTGAGGTGGAACTGCTTTATGCGCAGCATGATGATTTGACGACGTCAGCTTTTAGGCAACAGGCTTTTCCTTCCATTTACGATCAGAATTAAACACGTCTAACTAAACAGGACTCTTCTTCCAGTAAAACTCTTGAAACCTTCTCAATTAATTACTGTAATGTGGCCCATGCTATTGGTCGTTATCTTCGTAATTCTTTGCCAACGTTTCATCACCACGAAGTTAGCACTGTTACGTTTTGTGCACGCTTTCACATTACTCACGTCCTACCTCACTCACTGTCAACTTGCAAAAACTCTGTAGCAGTGCACTCTCGCATGACAACGATTTAATGCCATGGTGACCTTATCTTTGGTTAGAGATTGTTATTATGCATAACAAAAACCCTGACTTTATCATCGTGTGTACTACATTTCCTAAAATATTGTTTTCATACAATTTGTAGTAACACCGAATAATAGTATTTCAAATAATTAGTATTGATAGTAAAATGACAACATACTTATTAGTTACACAAAAAGCAAAAATGTGAAAAATATTAAATACTTAGGTGTAGCTTTATGTGACTTCCGACAGCCTTCCGTGGGTCTGTTCAAAAATTCTTGCTATTGAAAAAACGTAGGGTAAAGTGACCACATAACGTCAAATCTGCATCATTTGCATGTCCAACTTTTCATTGTTTAAGCTCATGAAATCTTCAAATGAAATGCACATAAAACAAGACACAGTATCAAACTTGACGAGAGAATCTGATGGACTGAGGTATAATAATTTGACCCACCATAGGAAATCCACGTACTTCGAATTATCGTGATCACATATCTGACGGAAGAGCGAATAACCCCCCAAATAAATAGCCAAGATCATTTGGCCTGCTGAAAACCCACATATAAGTATACATTACGTTACATTGTCAGCGCCTTAGATGCATCCACCAACTACTTGGCTAAGTACAGTTATAAACTTCTCATCCACTATACTTCTGGCCGTTAATTAAGTCAGTCATGAGAAATAACGCCGAGGATGCCTGCTGAAATCGTTGTGCAATTTCAGCTTCATTAACAGTGGGCGTGTAGTGTCGACAGAAATTGCCGAGCTGAAGACGAGCTGTTGCGCTTTACACAGCTCTTAGTGACGATTTGGTCAGAAGAAACGCAGCACAACGGAACACAGACATTTGGTGTTGTAATCTTCTCTTCAACGAGAAGATTACAACATCAAACACTGCCATCTTCATCTTTTGTGTTCCAGATCTGATTCGAGTTAACGTTATTAAAAATCACCACAGCTTTATGTAAGGTATGTTTATTATGCCACAATCCGTTTTGTTCCAATGAACATCATCAAATGGCACAGAAAATTTCTCAACAATACTTGTTACTAACTCTCACAGAACTGTTCCATGAAATAAAAGGACAATAGGCATTCTGGCTAAAATTTGAGCTTGAACTTCCCTTCTCCCATGCCCCTCGCTTCACTCCACTCTCCCCCACCCACCAGTCACGTTCCCCTCTCCCATCTCCCCTCATTCCCCCAGCCCTTCCCTCAAACTGGTCCCCTCCCTCATTTCTAATCGCCCTCCCCCCCTCTTCATCCTTCCTAGGACAATTGCTTTAAATATTTAACTCTCCCAACTTCAACTCAGTATTTTACTGCCATAAAAATGAAACAGTCAATCAACTTTCTGCAACACAAACAGGTAGGGAACTTAAAACCATTTTTATCCAGTGGTGTCAATTGCGTAATCGTCCATCTTACAGGTTGTGTCAGACTTATGAAAAACTTTGACCTAAGTGGTTCATAATCCAATTTTTGAAGTGTGTACTTACATAACCCGTCAATTACATCGTCATAGCAGGCCACATCAGATGACAGAGAAGACGAAAATAAAGAAAATATCTTAAAAATGCATATTAAAAGGCATACTTTACAGACTAGCTTTTTTAAATTGCTGACATCATCTAAATTTAATATCAGTACAACTGTAGCAAATTGTGGTGATCTACATCACTCAAATTTATTTGTGAATAACGAGTAGTATTTTAGCCGCTTAAAGTTCAGTGAAGTGGAATGGAAAGAAGACAAGGATTTCTCGTTAGACGAGTATAGGGTAATATCAACAGCACCAGAAAATGGTATAGCGGGGGTAGGATTTGTCAGTAGTTCAGGTATACATACCGACGTTGCCAGCCCAAAATGAAGAGATAGAGGAAGTATATGAGGTTACTGACCGTGTAATTCAGAACATAAAATGAGATGAAAACGTATCACTCGTAGAGATTTGGAATGCTATTGTAGGGGAATCAACAGAAGAAAAGGTTACAGGAGGATATGACATTGGTGGTAAGAACTAGAGAAGAGAAAGATTAATTGAGTTCTGCAATAAATTTTAGCTATTAATAGCGGTTATACTGTTCAAGAATCACAAGAAGAGATGATACACTTGGAACAAACCATAAGATGATAAGGGAAGACTTCAGTTACATTACGTCAAGGTCAGGCAGATATTCAGAGATCAGATATACGATTTTAAGACATATCCAGTGGCAGATGAAGACCCAGAACACAATTTAGTAATGATGAAGGGCCAGCTGAAGTTTAAGAGACTAGTTAGGAAGAATTAATATCGCAAAGAAGTGCGGTATGGAAATATTAAGGAATGAATAAATACGCTTGAAGTTCTCTGAGGCTATAGATATTGCGATAGTAAATAACTTAATAGGCAGCTCAGTTGAAGAGGAATGGGTATCTTTAAAAAGATCAATCACGAAAGTTGGGGAGAAATACATAGTTTCAAGGAAGACAACTGTGAAGAAACCTTGGGAAATAGAAGAAACATTTCAGTTGATCGACGAGAGAAGCTGCTACAAAAATGTTCCAGGAAATTCAGGAGTACAGGGATACAAGTCAAAAATGAAATGAAGACGAAGTCAGCGAGGCTAAGGCGAAATGGCTACATGAAAAATGTAAATAAATTGAAAAAGACATGATTGTTGATGGAATTAAAAGCAAGGGCGGTAAAATTAAGAGTGCAGTGGGTATTCCGCTGTTAAATACAGAGGGGAGAGCGGATGTGTGGGAAGGGTACACTGAAGTCCTCTATGAGGGGGAGGATGATAACGTGATAGAAGAGAAAAATGGAGTCGATAGCAAAGAGATAAGGTATCCAGGAGTAGAATCAGAATTAGCTTCCGCATACTTAAGATCAAATAACACAGAAGCGCTAGATAACATTCCATATTAATTTCCAAGGCCATTGGGAGAATTGAGAACAAAACGATTATTCACGCTAGCGTGTAGAGCTTGGCGATATATCATCAGACTGTCGGGAAGATACCATCCACACAATCCCGAAGATTGCAAGAACTGACAAGTACGAGAATTATCGCGCAATCAGCTTAACAGCCCATGCGACCAACTCGCAGACAAAAATAATATACAGAAGAACGGAAAATAAAATCGAGGACCTGTTAGATGATGATCAGTTAAGCTTTAGGACAGGTAAAGCCACCTACGAGCCATTTCTGAGCTGCGATTTATAATATTATAGGATGCATTGTATGGAATGAACAGTCTAATGAGTACAGGGTATGGGCTGAGTGTAAATGGAAGAAAGATGGAACAAGCGAGAAGTAGCAGAAATGAGAACAGCGAGAAACATAACATCAGAATTGGGGACAGGATGATAGGACATCTGTTACATCAGGGAACATGTTCCATAGTACTAGAGCACACAGAGTGCGAGTGTATTCTAAGATGAAAAGGTTGGTATGGGAGAGGAATTCATGGTGGACTGTATGAAATCAGTTAGAAAACTTATGATTCAAAGAAAAAAGAGAATCTACAGGACCCATTTCACACACATCGTGAGATAACCAAGACTGAGTAAAATCATGTCAAGGCAATTCAGCCAAACATCAGCGATAAGCTTGTCGAGGTGCTGTTGCTTAAGAAGAACGTCAGCCGATCATGATAGACTGATGGACATTCTTTCCACCGCTACTCAAATCCAGTACCGACTTAACTTGCGACTACTGTACTGTCTCCAAACACATTTAAGAAACATCGCAGGATTCCTGTTTGTTCAGTAGTGATGCCTTGCAAAGGGGCACTTTTGGATTTCCTCCTGCTGGCACTGAGAGTTTAGGGATTCTGGATGAAGCAGCCGACACGACGGCTCGCTCTATCATCGGACTTCGATGCATGTGCCTCTAGGGCTGTATCCTATCGAAGGAATGGAGTGGAGGACAATCGGATGGTGGTCAGCAACGAAGACAGAAATCCAGCTGGAATGTGGTGTGCAAGGAGCTGGGCAGCCTGTACGGTTAATTGTCAACACGAGGCGTGGCCATCCCTTACTTGAAACGTGGATAGGTCTTTACCCAGTGGCCAGGAAGATGTCAGCCATAAACAAATATGGGGAATAATTTTTGTTATTCCTATGATACGCGGAGAAGTATGAGTATGCTTTAGTGGCCAGCAGTGTTTGGTGGGCAGCTGACAAGTTCCAAGACTGAGATTATTGTACAGAGGGTACTGTGTGCAGTGAAGACAGCTGTTGTATGTGTTTTGAACATAAAGTGATCGTTACAATTTCCGATATTACATGGCGTGGCTGTGCTGGCACAAGAGTGTGTTTGTTTAATGTGTCGTATATCCATTCTGAGAGTATGTTCTAGTGCTGTACAGGAGAGAGTTAAGTGTTCTTTTGTAGTCATGCTCAAGGCATGTTCTACTATAGCATACAGCTATAAATTTTCTGAATTTTATGTTGCTGTGGTTGTCCGTATGCTAGTTAGGACTTGAAGCCCTGTTGTACACAACAGTGTAAGTTGACGGTGAGGATCTTCTGTGGGAGAGGTAAATCCCTTTGTGTTTTTATTCATTTATTGTACCTCCTTTATATGCCTCCATGACTGTAAAATGTAACGGGCAGAGAAAGTGAATATTCTTCTTTATGTTCTGTTGTTCGTCACTGGTGCCTGCATTTGGCTCTCAGTGACTGAAATACATTTGAGTTTCTTATCTGCTAAAACCTCACTCCACCCAAATCCTGCACTACTATAGCAGAGTGTGATGTAATGTTTTGGTGACGTGCTGCCCGTGTTCTTAGCCTTAGGAATATTTAGAAACTGAGGTTTGCTTTCCCTTCTGTTGATGCAGGTATGGCCATGAGGGAGGTGCCAGGTGCAGCGTGGCTGCGCAAGTATGATTCAGACTGTGAGTTATCCATTCAATGTCAGACCTTGTCAGCCCCGGTCCCAATTTGTCCCTGCAACTTCAGCGGGTCATTGGGAAGCCCTAGTTGTCTTTCATAAGCCTAAATAGTGGGTATGTATATCTAGTTTACGATCTCTCATTTTTATCACTGCTGCGCCGCAGCGCCACCTCTTGAGGTGATTCTGTATTAGGCTTCAGTGTTAGTAGCACACGACGCTGTGGCGCATTATGCTTATTACCTGAGGCCCCATCTTACTGTTACTCGCTCCTGTGAACGGGAACGCGTTATGCAGATCTTGGTGCCTCTCGCGTCCATGTAGAAAAGGTAATGATTTTACTATTTTATATTTCTAGTTTTTACTGAGTTTAACGAAGGCGGTGTTGGCCTGATATATTCGACGATGCCCTTTGGCTACACTGACTAAAGGATTCTTCTAAGAAATAGCAAATTAAGGTATTTGCTCTTTCAATAGGTGATCCGTTTATATATGCTTATAGTTTATTCAAGTCTGCACAACGCGATCGCGATTCTTACGTAGATGTATTTGTTCTCTGTTTTCTATGCAGATAACCTGAAGATGCCTAAGTAAGGCGAAACGCGTCGTTGAAGAATAAAAAACTCAAAATTGCAACCAAGACTGTTTTTAACCAAAAGAGTCTTTCGTATATACGTTGACTGTTGTCTTACAGCGAGGTAACTAAAAGAGAAAATACCTTCGTCTCTTCTTCTGTACATCCGATGCCACCGTGTATGTTGTACAGTTGTTTGAATTGTTTCGAAAAACTGTGAAATGTACCGTTCGTAAGAACAATTCCATTTCCGCACAAGATTTTCTCTGCTCCTGCACAACTGAAACAAGGACTTTTTCGCAAGAACAGACCCGTCGACAATTTTCTAAACACTATTACCTTAAGCTATTTTCAAAATGTCTTCAGTGAATTGCATCTGCGAACTAGTGCAAGGGTTCTGGGTTTTCCCGATAACTTCTCTTCTCACTTTACTCAGTGCGTCCTTGGAGTTCACATAATTTGGCGTATTTAGAACTTTTTCTTTCAAATCTTGTGATTTTACTTTAAAATTTGGAAAACAGGCACTGTCTTTTCTTCGTGGACTCTTTTCTGTATCTACGCATTCTTTTATTAATCCGCAAATCTGCCTCGTCAGGTGGGCAAGAATGTTGCCGTTCAACCACGATTCTGCCACTTGTAATTTTTAAACCGTCTCAGCGCTCAGTCCGTTCGGAATTCACACACAACCTGGTAGTATACTCGTCACACTTTCTATGCACACGTTAGCGATGACCATCCTTGACACGGGATCGCTTTTGCTATCGTAATTATTTGCGTTATTCACTAAAGAAGTCAAGTAGCTTAAGCCTACAAAACTATCCGTTAACGAGGGCTGTAGTCTAGGGCATTGTCTGACTAACGGTGACAACTCATCTGCTGCTGGTGAACGACTGGCGTATATCAGCAGGGGGGGGGGGGGGAAGCTCTCGTCGTCTCGTCGGAAAACCCACTGTGGGAAACTGTTTGGTCGGAAGGCCCACAGTACCTTCTGCCCCTACAAAAGGGTCAGAAATACCACGATTGGAAAGCCAACATACCCCTCTTCTGTACATCACTACTGCTACTAAACATAGTGGCAGGTAACATATCCAGACATTCCCTAAATCCAAACATTTCCATCGTATTACCACAGGGTGCATCACTCAAAACCACTAATTGCTAGTCATGCACTGCCCAGTGGCGCCGCTGTTAACACCACATCTAGCGTCACTTACCACTGACAATAGAAATTTCTGCCATATGAGGACCTGCTCGACCACTATATCCCATCATTTTTAACTCCCTGCGGAGAGTCATTGTACTAGTTGGACTGCTGACAGCACTACTGAGTTGACGAGTATATTTTTACGATGGTTTCATGTGATTTTTTAGAACCATCTTTCGAAATGGTCCCTGTTGTCCATCCACGAGGTGATTGTTCCTTCGAGTTCCCACTTCGACGTCACATCAACAACAGTAGACTTGGTCTGCTTCAGAGGGATTGACATGTCCCTGATGGATTTGTTCCTCAAGCTGCGTGTAATGACTTGTCCATGATCGAAGTCAGTGACCGACGCCTTCTTCTGCTCCTTCTCCTCTGCTGACAACACAGCTCTCCTCAGCGCCTTTTACACTGGCGGGTCCGGCCCTCCTCACATCTGGTGGTCAATTCCGCACTACATATGGGTGTGCGGATATTTTTGTTCACATAGTGTATATCCACTGGAGTTGTGTTGTACAATTGAGAATATAATGATCTGGTCCCTCCTCTTTTGCCAAATTAATAAACAGAGGCAGACCTCACCTCGATTGCAAGAAAATATCGTCAGTATTCATTAAAAGTACACCGGAGACTGAAGGGGTGAAGTATCCCAGCAGATGGGGCTTACAGCTGGTTGTGGAATCCAATGTTAACGTGTGCGGCCCATAGCAGACGGCTGCTGTGTAATCAGTCCCTAGATTCCTGTGCTGATGTGCTCACGCATCGCCAATAATCACGCCGACGCGTTCGCTACGCCGAGAGGACGCCTTCAGTATGCCAATAACGCTAACCTGCGGGTGGTTAGCATACCAGTAGCCACATACCTGACGCAGCTCTTCTCGCGAATTGCACGCTGTGTCTGCTCTCCATTTGATCAGTTGGTTGCGCGATGGGCTGTGCTCAACAATGACGTGGAGATCGCTGATTTTTCAATGGAGAAATACAGTCAACAGCTCTTCTGGGCTACTTGACTCGCTGCTTTACATTGTTTGACCGATGTATTTTACTTCAAATTTGTGGCGGGAAGCCCTTCCTGTTGCCACAGTCGTTGGTAACCGAAGAGGTAGGGTGATGAACGGGTAAGGGGGGGGGGGGGGGGGCAAGGAGCCATTGGTGCCATCTGTTTACGAAGTGAGAAAAGCTAGTTCTGAGGTTTTTCCTATTCTAAAAGTTAACTAGCGCAGCATTTGCCTAAACGACTGTGAAAAACCGCCTAAAAACCACACTCGGGCTGTCTAGTGTACAACAACATCGTTCGTTAACCCGTCGCGCGGTTTCGATCTGAACCTGACGCACTTCTTTGTCTTGTAAGCAAGCGTACCAGTACTGCACGCCATGCGGCACAACGGGGTCAAATACGTCTCAACAATATTTTACCAGAAACATTCAGTAACAGTGACACTGAAATGGTACAGAGCGTGGAGCTGGG
The DNA here is from genome assembly GCF_023898315.1 of Schistocerca nitens. Classification (NCBI taxonomy): domain Eukaryota; kingdom Metazoa; phylum Arthropoda; class Insecta; order Orthoptera; family Acrididae; genus Schistocerca; species Schistocerca nitens. Next base: position 695,114,095 of record NC_064615.1, on the reverse strand, counting down.
CATAGAAATGTGCTGAACCCAAAAGACGAGAGACTTTTAACAAAGTTTGTTCGCCTCTGTGAAAGTTAAACAACATTAAAGACTGGAATTAAATTTTAAAGTTTTTGACTTATGATTTAGAACACGATAAACAGTGAAAGAATGAATACTAGCGAAACTTAATTATGAAAACACTGAAAATATTAAATTCCGTTTCAAGGAGCAAAATTAAATACATTTGGTAATTTGCCAGGCGGTGACGTAAGTTTACCAATTCCCATTCAAGGAGTAGAAATAAATACATTTGGTTATCGGTTAGGCGTTGACATAAGGTGACCAGCTTGGGCTCACACCAGACTTCGCTCAGTTCCTTCATTCAGCTCGGATTAGGGACTCCGATCCACACACAGGGTAAAATTTAAAACCACATAGCAACAAAGTGACAAAAGCAGAAGTGAATTACAATTTGCATGGCAAGAACTCTCATATCGACCTTATACTAAAGGTTAGTGTTACGGAAACCTCTGTAAATATGTCAAGATGTGAAAGTTTTATTTCTGTGATAAATGTTCGTTGTTGTTAAGACAAACTTTCAGGCTTTAACTGTGACTCAGTAGTCTTGAGTATAATCATGACGATTTTAAAGATTAATTTCTTTTTCTAAGCAGGGTTGTAGGCTGTAGACTTTAGCGGGATTAACTCATGAACTCTTGTAAATCATACTGTTCATAAGTTCAGATGCTTTGTGTTTATTGAATACTGTTTACTTTGCTTGTGTTGGTAAACTTCAGTAGTTTTGTCACTTTATATGTCTCTATAATTCTGATGGTTTTCATGTTTTTATTAATCTGGCATCTAATTGATCAGTATGTTTTCTTAAACAGATGTTAATTTGGTGAAAACGACGAACTATGTGATGGGTCTCCGTTCCACGTGTTGATGTTTGATCCTCTCCTGAACCTGTTATCTGAGTTTCAGACGTATGTATGGAAATGTGTAGCCACCATGCTAGAGGTGGTTGCACGAACTCGTACAGTACATTACCGCTGACAACACGATGCCTTTCCCTGTTGTTACCTGCGTCATTATTACAAGGTCCAGTCACATTAAAATGACTATCTTTTAAAAGCCTGAGGAGAGCAGACGCGTAGGAAGAGAGTCCGCGAGTTTCTGGAACGTACCAACAGGGATGCGAGTAATCAATGGTTCAAAGGGCTCGGAGCACTATGGGACTCAACTGCTGTTGTCATTAGTCCCCTAGAACTTAGAACTACTTAAACCTAACTAACCTAAGGACATCACACACATCCATGCCCGAGGCAGGATTCGAACCTGCGACCGTAGCAGTCGCACGGTTCCGGACTGCGCGCCTAGAACCGCGAGACCACCGCTGCGAGTAACCGAATCGATTTTTAACCTTATTTAGCAGGGAAATGAATGTATTTTTAAAATGGAATTAATTATTTGCAGAATAAGTTTCGTACCTCTCCAGATGTGAAAATACGGTGTTGGCCGCGCCACGGAAAGTAAATCCGGTTGGCGGCCGAATTTACGACACCACGCTCATGTACCGCTAGCTGCCGGGACTGCCTCCCCAAAAACAGCGTTTGTTCCTCCTGCGCTGCCTGCGTGCCGTTTCTCAGAAAAATGCAGCTTTTAGTTCGCCCAGTAGAGCTTTTCCATTAAAACTGCACAGCTTTACGCTGTTTTTACTAACGTTAACAACAACCTCTGACAAAAATTTTGACACATGTTAACTAACAGAATACTGTTATTAGCGAAGCACCTACTTATGCTTTAAACTTCGCTCCAAAGTGAAGTATGGACAATGGAACTTGATTTTCAGGATCGATACACCACCCAAGTTGTTACACACCCCCACGCTTTATACGTCTTACATCTATGTGGTCTTATCCACACACCCGTAGCAAACGGCATGCAACTGTGTATCCTTACCTTACGACAGATCCGATTAAAGGAAAACTGCATCTGCTGAGACTGTTTTAGTCGCCAGCTATGAAGGAGCAATTCAAATACTTTTTTTCAGTTTGTGTTTTTGAATGTGCCGTGAGTAAATTTACGTTAATGAATTTTGTGGCAACAATTTTGCTTGGATACAAGATGGAGGCAGACTGAGATATACTTACATAGCTTAACGGCTGACCTCTGAATAATCACTTGAAATTAATACTGTGCTAAAGCAAATGTAAAGGTAAGAAATCTCATAAAATGGAACTTTGCAATGACATATCAAAGCGACCACACTTACTATCTCATCAAAATGAAAAATAAATAATTACTCTTGGAAATTACTTTCATATGACACTGAAAGTTTGTCTTAACAACAACGAACATTTATCACAGAAATAAAACTTTCACATCTTGACATATTTACAGAGGTTTCCGTAACACTAACCTTTAGTATAAGGTCGATAATTTTACCGTGTCGATTTTCATTCGTTACTGTTCAAATACAAAAAATTAGACATTTCAATTTGAAGTTAACTGTAGCATCACAGGGGGCATGCCAACTCCATTACTGTGGCCAGCTGTGCTAGCTGTTCTAAGTTCAGGATACATGGTGCGAACAGTCTGATCGAGGTGTTGCCACAGATTCACAACTGGGTTTAAATCTGGAGTACAGTAAAGTCATCCTGGTGCTCTTCGGACCATCTGCTGCGGGCTGTGTGTCGCTTGCGTTATCCTGCTGTTACAGATCGCCGTTGTGAGGAGATCACAAACTGAATTTTGGGGTGAAAATGGTCCCGAAGGATAGACACGTACATGTGTTGATCCACTGTGACTTCCGGAATGACGCCATCACCCAGAAAATGCTACAAAAAATTCCCCACACTCTAATTCTGCCTCGTCCGGCCTGAATCCTTACGACGTTTCTTGCACGGCCTTTCAAATCGCAGGTCATATCCCTGATTTAGCATAAAACGTGATTCATCTGAAAGGGTCGCCTCTCACCACTCAGTGGACCTGCAGTTGCAATACTGGCGTGCAAATACCAGCGTTTGTCAGCGACGAATATCAGTTGCCATGGCTGCATGAACCAGGCAAGGATACTCACACGCAACAACGTTGGCTGAACTGTCATTGAGGAGACACTGTTGCTAGGCCCTTCGTTCGTCTGGGTGGTCAGTTGCTCAGCAGCTGCCTGTTCACATCTCCGCAGCCGTCATCCACATATTCAGTTGGAAAGACCACATAGATAATATTGTGGGGAAGGCGAGCCAAAGGTTGTGTTTCATTGGCAGGACACTTAGAAGATGCAACAAGTCCACTAAAGAGACAGCTTACACTACACTCTTTCGTTCTCTGTTAGAATATTGCTGCGCGGTGTGGGGTCCTTACCAGGTGGGATTGACGGAGGACACCGAAATAGGGGAGAGAGTGTGGCAGATATGATACGCGAGTTGGGATGGAAGTCATTAAAGCAAAGACGTTTTTCGTCGCGGCGAGATCTGTTTACGAAATTTCAGTCACCAACTTTCTCTTCCGAATGCGAAAATATTTTGTTGAGCCCAACTACATAGGTAGGAATGATCATCAAAATAAAATAAGAGAAATCAGAGCTCGAACAGAAATGTTTAGGTGTTCGTTTTTCCCGCGCGCTCTTCGGGAGAGGAATGGTAGAGAGATAGTATGATTGTGGTTCAATGAACCCTCTGCCAAGCACTTAAATGTGAATTGCAGACTAATCATGTAGATGTAGATGTAGATGTCACCTATGGCCCGTGGTGCACCACAGTTGCCTCAGTGTTGGATGGTGCCATTTTTCCGTGAACGTTATCCCTCCAACTACAGAAGCACCCGAACAGTTTACAAACTTTGGCGTTTTGGAAATGCTCCCACCCTTAGCCCGAAAGCCAATTATCGTGCCTTTCTGGACGTCAGATACATCTCTCTGCTTCCACACTTCTACAACGACTGCACTGTTTTCCTCGTGTCCCCGACACGCTTTATATACCCTCCACTGCTAGTCCAGTCACCAGCCGTCTGTGAGTGGTTATTGCACTTTGACGCTGAACATACGCGGTGGTCACACTGTTGTGACTGGACCATGTATTATTTATTACCTGTCACTTTCACTGATGTTGCCGACTGCTCTCTCGTGGACGTTTGTAGCAAACGATGACCCGGTATGCGATTATTTTTTGTTTTACATTCACTGTCTGACAAAAAAAGGAGCGGCACCCAGAAATCATGACCGAATGTCAATGTATTATTGCTCACATATACATCGGCAGGTATGCAAATGATTACAGTAGCAATTCTCTTTGACAGAGTGATGACGAGAGTGCATTTGGTGCTGATCGTGTTTAGTGTTGTTACCAAGCGTGATAGGGGTTGTAAGGAATGAGAACAGCGTCAGATTTTGAGTGAACACTGAAGGACAAAGAGATGACGCCGATTAGCGTGCGACTGCGTTAGCACTACTTGACTGTATTGGAAAGGGGCCTTATTGTGGTCTCAATTTGCTCGAGTCGTCGAATCGTGACCAGACTTGTGGGGCATTTGGGTGCGAGAGCGATGCAGTGTTGGACTTCATGGGGATCTGAGAGCAGGCATGTTCGTCGTCAACGTTCTTGTAGAACACATATGACCGCTCCAAGACCTGTATTCTGCACTAACCACATAGAAATCCCTTCAGACTTGTGCCTACCATCCGAGAAGAATTAAAGAAATTCAGCGCTGTTCGTTTCGATCCGCCGAGACTACGACAGAGAGTGTCCAAGTTGTTACCTGACGTGGACAGGCAGAAGTTGCTGAAGCCGTTCCTACACTGGACGAGGAACCTAACGTTGACATGGACGTGGACGGGACATTCTACCTCACGACAAGTAGCACCGTCGGCACACGGGAGGAGTTTGTTAACGTGATTTACGCTCTTACCACTCTCCAGCGGCTGTTGTCGGCTTTATTTGGTTAACGAACAATACAGCTTCGTCACGAATCGCATAGAAGGTTCTGGATCCTTCGATGACTTGAACAGCAAGTTGTTGGTAGGGGTACTTTACATAATGCTGCACAATGATTTGAGACACATACTAGTACAAGTTATTCTTTACCTCAATTGCATTTTCATCCCATTTTCGATTTTAAATTTAATGTAGTTAAGGTATAGGGTCTGAATCAGTTTGCGCATGCATAATATCTGTATTCTCGATGTTAAGGTGATTACCAGTACTCCGAAGTAATATACTTCATCACATAGATTCGTTTAGTAATTTCATTCAAATAGAGGAAGAGATATTTTCGAAAGTGGTCACCATCATTGAACAAGATATTTACTGGCAAGATACACACATGATCCCTCTACAAACCCAGAGATAGATATGCAGGGTGAAGTGGTTAAAACTATTTGAGAAATTTATGGGAAACTATACATCGAATGAGAAAAAATGGTTGTAATAACAGTTGTTCATCTCTAAGGGAGACATCCAACAACACTACGGCCGGCCGGGGTGGCCGAGCGGTTCTAGGCGCTACGTCTGGAACCGCGCGACCGCTACGGTTGCAGGTTCGAATCCTGCCTCGGGCATGGATGTGTTCTACGTTCTAGGGGACTGATGACCTCAGACGTTGAGTCCCATAGTGCTCAGAGCCAACAACACTACACTCGATCCCACTGCCCTACCGCCAGGGCACAGAGGGAGGGCTGTCAACTTTGAAATCTTCAGTAGGAATCCCTAATTTTTATTGTGTAATCGGATTCTACGCCGAAAAATACGTAATTTTATACGGGAGATAGATGGAGCTGTAATAGCCCACAAACCAAAATGCGTTACAATCCATTGAAACATGATATTACCTCAGGAAATTACCCAGTAGGGTAAGAGGGCTACATTACATTTTGTAATGGGACACCGGTGTTTTATAGCAAACCAACATTATTCTCAAGACCGTAACACATTACGGTATCCACATTATTGGTGTAATTGCCTTCACACATGGCACCGAAGTGGAAAGGGCTTGTGTCATTGGTGCGTTTATCAGTGTAGTAACAACTACATTTAGCCTTACCCACGAGCAACGAAATGGACGTAGTAGTGCTTTGTTTCCTTCGGGGTGCTTTTTTAATGTGAGGCCCCTTTCCTGTCACCGTCGTGGTGCTTCTTCTGGGTGAGTCCCATTGCCTCTCACTATCGGTTCTGATGAGCCGAAACATTATAATCACCGGCTTAATGGCGTGTTTGTCCTCTTTGGAACGAAATACATCAGAGATCCAACAGTTTGTAGGTAGGTCTGAGCAGGAATGTAGCATTAGATTTTTACGCGCACGTCATGTAAATAATGGGTCCCTGACTTGCATACTTGGTGATGGCACCCAGTAGCGACCCAGATGGGATCCATAGCATTTACTTCAGGCGAATTTGGTCGCTGAGACATCAACGTGAGTTCACTATAATGCTCCTAAAATGGCAGTAGCGCGGGTCTGGCTCCGAGACACCGCAATTATACTGCTGAAAGATGACATGGCCGTTGGGGGAGACGTCAAGCATGAAGGGACGCAGGGGGTTCGCAGTTGTCAGCGTTCTTCGATTACTACCACAGGTCCCACGAAAGCGCAGGAGAATGTGTCCTAGAGCATAATACTGCTCCCACCACACTGCATCTGTGGTCCGCTGCATGTTTCGAGCCGCCGTTCAGCTCGTCGACGGTGTTTGTGGTGACGACCGGCAACCTAGTGTACTAGTGTAGCGAAAACATGATTCGCCCGAAGAGCCGACACGTTTCCATTGATCAATGGTCGAATCCCTATGGCCCCATGCCCACTGCAATCGTAATTGACTATGTCATTGGGTCAACATGTGAAACACACATGGGTGGTCTGCTGCAGAGCTCCATTTTCAACAATGTACGATGAACACTGTGCTCTGAAACAGCTGTGCGTGCGCTAGAGTTACGCTCTCTCGGCAGAGACGCCTCAGATCACCAACTATCCTCCTTTACCGAGCAGACAAGCGTCCGAACCCCACGTTCTGTGAAGAGTCGTGGACGTCCAACCATTTAGCGCCTAGTGTTAGTTTCACTATCCTTCTGCCTCTTTCCGTAAATGCTCACAACAGTAGCATGCAAACATTCACCCAGCTTCGCCGTTTTCGAGTTACTCCTTCACAGCCTCTGCGCAATAATAATCTTCCCTTTGTCAAAGTCACTTATCTAAATGTATTTTCTCATTTGCATCCCACATCTTCGCTAGTGTGATCCCCGTCCGTGTCTGCTCCATTCAAGCGCCAACAACGCCACCAGGCGGTATCTATCGTCGCAGTGGCCAGTAGTCGTAATATTTTGGCTTAGGTAAGTCCCCTTTGCCTTTCACCATGGGGAGCTTGTTTTAGGTGAGTCCCCTTTGCCTTTCACCATGGGGAGCTTGTTTTAGGTGAGTCCCCTTTGCCTTTCACCATGGGGAGCTTGTTTTAGGTGAATCCCCTTTGCCTTTCACCATGGCGTGCTTGTTTTAGGTGAGTTCCCTTTGCCTTTCACCATGGGGTGCTTATTTTAGGTGAGTCCCCTTTGCCTTTCACCATGGGGAGCTTGTTTTAGGTGAATCCCCTTTGCCTTTCACCATGGGGAGCTTGTTTTAGGTGAGTCCCCATTGCCTTTCACCATGGGGAGCTTGTTTTAGGTGAATCCCCTTTGCCTTTCACCATGGGGAGCTTGTTTTAGGTGATTCCCCTTTGCCTTTCACCATGGGGTACTTGTTTTAGGTGAATCCCCTTTGCCTTTCACCATGGGGAGCTTGTTTTAGGTGAATCCCCTTGCCCCTCAACATCGGGGTGATTGTCTTACGGTCGTCCTTTTGTCTCTCACAAATCTTCATGTTTTACTGAAGCAAATGTTGGAAATGGTGTCCGTCTGCTGCAATACACAATTCAGCCCTTTTTCTGACAGACACTCCTACGTCTCTAAGTATCTGTTCGCTAATGTTTGCACATTCAGTGGTAATTCGACGTCGCATATTTGTAGGGACTGCTGGTAGTTCTATGCAACACTTCTCTTTTGGCTTTTTACATGAAAAAATCGGGAGGCGTCAAATAAGGTAGCCATCGTGTTGAAACCACAAACCAGTTCTTGTCTGAGGTGGTAGTAGTAAAACGTTATCTAAAATGTGGCCCTACATTCGACCATTCACAATTCCTTCTATATAGACTGCACCAAACATTGACACTCCAGGGGTTTTGAAACTCGACTGGCCTTAACCAGTAGGGTTCTCCAGTGCCCAACAACGCATATTATGCCGATTCACGTGATCACTATTCGTAAATGTTGCTTCATCAGACAAAAGTACCCGTGAATGAAAATCGTCATTCGCTGCTAGTTGTATCCAATAACGAAAGTTCAAACGGCTTTGAAAGTGGCCCCCATGTAGGCCTTGATGAAACGACACGTCATACGGGTGAATTTTTGTTCCTGCAGTATGCGCATATAAGCGAAATTCCTGCACCTCTTGGGATATTCCGCGAAATAATGTGAAGATAGGCAGCAGTTACAGCTGAAACATCCACTGCGGCATTTTTTTTTCGTTGTAGGCCGTAGTTGGATTCTTCATGTGGGCTGTGCACTAAGTGGCAGTAAACAGTTGGATAATACTGCGAAAAACAGTTGTGAAACGAACAGTCCTCTCGGAGAACAGGATGGCATACTGTCGACGAGCTTCTCCTACACTCGTGTTCGACGCAAAGCAGAAGCAATGATGTCTCTCTGCAATCGTCAACTTTATTGCACTATTAAAAAGAGAAGAGTGCGGCTCGGGTGTATGTAGTGAAATGAACCGCGTGCGCTTCGCGCCGCCGTTTTCTTATGCGCCGTTCGCGGTACAGCCACAATCGCGATCGACGCAATGGAACTACATCCTTGCACCTAGCGGTATTGCAGCTACAGCGAGAGTTTGACCACGGACTGCGAAGCGTGTTCACCGCCCATGCATCACAGTTATTTGAATGTGCAAACTATATCCCAGACAATGGTTAACACATCGTATGCTCCCCTATCACTTTTCAGTGACTTGTAACGCATTTTCATTTGTCGATTTCAGGGCCATCCACGACCCAACGACAAATTGCCCCATACAAAAGTTACGTATTATTTCCCGGAGAATCTGAATCCGCAATAAAAATAGGGGGGGGGGGGATTCATATTGAAGTTCCTCCCCTGGGGGAGGAGCAGGTGATGCGGATTGTGGTGTCCCGGATATTTACACAAACAGTTTTAACTGTATACATTTTATGATAAGTTTCATAATAGCAACATCAATGTGTAAGTTGTGTCTACTTTTTGACATAGATTGACAGTCACTTTAACACGTTCGTCGCCTTTTGTGATTCAGTTTCTCCGCCGCGCAAGTCGCCCAATGTGGCGTCGAATGCAATAACTACTGAAAAAATCTACATTTGTGCGCTTTAAATGTGAAGAGGCATACCTGTTTCATACTGTACTGCAGTACATTAGGACTTTGTTTTTATGAAACAGGTATGCCTCTTTATATTTAAAGCGCATAAATGTAAATTTTGGCAGTACTACTTTTCATTATGGTCTATGTCTTGCTCTTAAGCTGTATACAGTTTGCGAGTGTATTTATATTTTTCCCATTTTTGCTGCAGATCTGACGATGGTCATTAAAGACCGAAGCAGGTAATCTGTTAAACAAAAGGATTGTGACCACAGACGTAAATTAAAGGAAATTTAAATCGTAACATAGTGGTCTATTGGTAAGAAGAAAACAAATGAATACAATGAAGCCCTGATTTTGGGCCATAATGAAAAACCAAGAAGTGGTTGACACACAGTGGACGGATGCTCTACCTAGACAAAAGCGTCAAAGAAATAGCTAACTGCGGAAAAGCAGAACCTGAGAAAAGCACTTACCGCTTCTTCAGTCTATATGGAACCGCATAAAGGGGACGCGGCCGCGTGCTCTGTCATACTGACGGCAAGAAAGTAAACAGCTTGCCTGCGGACGCCTCGCGCATGCGCTGATGAAGCGCGGACTCGACCGAAGGATTGGTGGTCTTTTGGGGATCACACGAATGGCGAATGAAAACAAGCAATATTGGGATATGAAGTACAGAAACTTTTTTAACCATCAGTAGAATATGAATAAAATACTTACAGCTGACAGTTTTCGTTAATAACATCGGTAAATTATGTTAAAACTAGAGTGTAAAAGAGGAACATGACGTTCGTGTATGTTATGGCAACGAAGCAGATGTGCCGGCAGAGTCAACTGAACAAACCTTAAAACTTCAAACAATTTTTGAGTACATCAAAATTCTAAAAATTATGATTCGTAAAAATGCTTTAAAAATTCTTCACTTTTACAGTTAAAAGAATCCAAGACTGTAGTGAATTTTCATACATAGTAAAAGTGGATAACATTTAAGGAAATTTACACAAACTTTATAAACATATTTGTAAGGAAGAAGTGGGGAACTTGAGACAATAACGCGGATGCATAGGAGATGGAGAGGTGAGGTAAGGTGAGGAAAATAGAAGAGCCGAGGAATTTGTTTTGTTTCCTTTAGTGAACTTTTTGTTGGGTAAACATGAATTATTTTTTGTATTTTAGTCAAAAACATTGTAAAGACATTCGTGACCTACCTACTTGATGGCGGTTTTCTTAGAACCTTTGAAGAGATTGTTGTGTGACTTCAATTAGTGACATATTATCTTGCTCCTCTTATTAAAATTTGCTGTAAATTCAACAATAGTAACTAGTGACATACAAGACTTGTATATTTTTGGAAAGATAGTAATTTTTGTTGTAAATTTAAATTTTCATACTTCATGTTCCCATGAATTACCTTTGGAGAACTGAGAGCAGGTATTTCAATTAACACTATAACTTTTGTTATTTGATCCTAGTGAAATATTTGATAACACTGTTGATCGATTATCAGTAATTGTTCTTAAAGAATTGTATCAGATTTAGCTGTTTAGTCTTAATATGTCAAGGTCCCGTTGTCCTCATTGATAAAGTTATTTTACTGACAAGTGTAAATAAAAATCATTATACGAATGATGTTCAACACTTACTTGGCCTGGTCCTTCCACATTACGACAGTCATGCGTACCAGCGACTTTGCAGAATACCAATAGGGCCCATGGAACACTATTTTGTGGTTACCCAAATCACCTCCGAACCACCACAGTGTTTCACTCTTGGGATGTAAACGAGCTACAGTTTGAAAATAGTGTGAAACAAATCTCATCCGACCAAATGACTTGCTTCCATTCTTTCCATTCTTCCACAGTCCATGGCTTTGGCAGACGTTTTCCTGTTACAGGTATTTCTATCATTGATGAGTGGTTTTAAAATTTCAGCTTGCGGGCTTTCAAATAACTACGCACCCTCCAACTCAACGTTGCAATATTAAAAGGTTTGGCTGGTTTCGTTGTCTAGGGGCTGGGATACGTAGTTGCCGCATTACAGGCCAAATACTGCTGAGTGTACAGTATACGATAAGAATACACACATGAATCGATTAGTCGAATGTTTCCGTCACTCGGCTATTGCGAAGTATCAATGTAACATATAAATTTATAAATGAAAGATTGCAATTAAATAATATCTGTAGGTACTATCTTAACGACTTTAAATGATTAGTACGATAGTAGAAGTACTTTTGAGAATGCGGTATATTTCTGCAAAACACTTATTGGTGTCGATGGTCCAGCAATTAAATAAAATATAAGTTGAATAACAGAGAAACAATGGATTCCTACTGCACGTAATTAGTCATGAACAACAACAAAACTCGCGAGATATTCACTTCTAAACGCACACTACGTCTTCACTGTAGAAGCCACGGAAATCTCACAAGTGCACAAGTTGGCAATCCAAAGTTTTTCTATCTGCCGCGACCACGCGCAAACTGCTCCACACTCTCCAAGTCTCTGACGCGATGATCTTACTGTACTTTCCGTGTCCTGTCCCGTCCTGTCCAGCACTCCCCTTGTCCAGTGCCGTACTTCCACGACTACCCCTGTGTCCTCTCCGGAAACTCGCTTCCATCCAGTCTCCCCATTCACGAGCGCTGTGATTGGCTAGAGCGCTCGCGCCATTTCTTCATGCCAACGCACAGTCACACAAACATAATGAAACACATTCGAAATATTGGATTTACATTTAAATACTTGAAATTAAATAAATATTCCTAAGGTTGGACCATAAACACGCTCTAATACACATTATTGAATACATAAACAATTAAATAAACACATATCAAATGAAAAGAAGCAAAAGGTAGGCCAGAAGCCTAATGTCTCTTTGCTTTCTAAAACACAGTAAATATTTAACCAATTCCTTCATGAATAGTATATATCGGATATAACCAAAGACATAGATGAATAAATATATTTATAACACTTATAACACTTTTATCGTGTAACTGTGGAGTACTTATGGCCTGACGAGATCGATAGTAATCGGCCACTTTGACCTCCAGTAACTCTTGTACTATTCAAGTTACATGCCTGTAATTCAGACCAACTTAGGTTCACACTAATAGCTTTCTAAAGACATGGCGATCGACAAAATCGGATGAAGCGTTTATATATTGGAAATTAGTTGCTGGGTGTTATTTGTATAATTTACTGTCAGTTACCAACCTTTAAAATAATAAAGATATTGAAAATCTGATTACACCATCAGAATCGTCGTGCAAATAATAGTAATGTGCATCTTTCTTTTTGAGGTATCATGATTCATCTGGTTACTATTAATTTCTATAAGAACTGTGAAATGTCTGCTGTTATGGTTTCACAAAGTCCGCCATTTATGGCACTCCCAGGAAAAGACATCTCCTTCACCGACACAAAGCACCGTCCTCGTCACAGCGGAGTTCCCAGCCACGCGGCTGGACCATGCGCTGAGGCTACCAGTCTCGTCCGGCTAACGTCACGCACCACGCGGTTGCTGCCGGGCCGCTGCTTTGACGAGTGTCCTGTGTGGCCACGCCAACTGAGAATATTTCCAGGCCGCCACAACTGACCCGTTACCTCACAAGCTCACCCTACCATTCCTTATTTATAGAGCTCTTTTCGTGCTGTTTTGGTGCCGATATGGCTCGCGAGAGCCATATTTAGCTGTGGAGTATCTTTTTTGTAGTGTCCTCTCATTTTTCATCACATTTCTGTACGCTAACCTTTTGTCAGTATCACTCAAAATACACTTTCGTCCGCATTGTGACTTGGTGTATGATGTTTTTCCGCTTTCTCTGTATACGGCAAAGATCCTCGACATGGTGCCTCTTGAAACACCAAACACTTCGACTAACATGGTTACGGCAGCAGCCATCACACTGGGACCAACAATTTGCCCACGTCCGGATTTGCTTAGCTCCAACGTAATGCACTGTCAACTGTCGAGAACACTGTTATGACCACGACCACTTGTAACTTATTGAGGACACCGCACAGGTGCTGCCTGTTGTCAAATACAATAGGGCAACTTGCAGGCTTGACTAGCATGTGCATTTATGTTGAAGTATGCTTTTCTTCCGGCGTTCCCATATTTTGGTACCACCCCGTACGCATCGCGAGAAGATAGTACAACCGTTTACTAATTGCACTTAAATGCGGCATGTGACGTCGATTCTCCCACACACGCTGTGGTAGTACACTACAATAAAACTGGTACATGCACAATAGCATAGAGTGTACACACACGGAAAAATTATGAGTCTAAATTTAAAGAACAAACTGTTCGAACAAACACAGTTAAAGTGACTGACTGTACAAATTTTAATAGACGTCTACGGTTATTAAAAGTTGTTATGAACCAGTCCGTACACAACACTCTGCTACATTTTCGGCAGTTTCTGCAGTTTGGGAAAATTTTACGGACTGCCAGATCTTTATTAATATTGGCAAAACAGTTACTGAACACTAAGTTACTTTCTGGTATTAATTCCTTTTTTTCGGCGAACGGTTGTCAAGGGTGGCCGGATACGTACTGGTTCTTTCTACATTACATTTCACCAGTTAAATATTTGTTTTGTGGCACGTGTTTCGCTTACACAACACAAATCACACTTTAACTAGTGTTTCTATGTATTACTTGATGCAAGAGACGTATTTAACGACCGCCACTCTCGTTATTCCTCGACGTCCGGTACTCTTTGTCAATTCATATTTCTTTGGGTGTCTACTTGCTTCACTCTAACCACAGTCCAAAACTTTTTGCATTACGAGCTGGCAAGAGGAAGAGGAGGAGGCGCAATATCAACACGAGACGCTTATAAAGTGACAGGAAATGTGTATTTGAAGATTTACTGAAGATACAGTGGAACAAGCAGTCAAGCTATGATGCCATTCTTTTTAAAATTGTAACACCTTGCGCTCCTTTATATAAATCTAAATTACCTGACGACATAAATCTGGTACTCCGCAAACGGTAGATGCGCGCCAGAGAAAGTGAGCCTAGATGGCCGTTAGAGGGCGTAGTATGACCGCAGCACTGCGCTCGCATGGTGAGCGCGTCACCTGTCTCGCCACATGAATACGCCAGCCAATAGCGTTCCTCGCTGCAGGTATAAATACGGCCGCCCAGCGTAAGATTAGAGTGTTTGACATGACAAGCTTACAGTCAAAATAGTCGATCAAACCCGTCTGTCCAACAGTTACATCAAGGTGATTGATAGCTTTCTGCAGGACAGGAGTCTATATGTACAAATATTGGACGGAAGTCATCACTGAAAACTTTCTCAGCTGACATCCCACAGGGAGCGGTGATATCGCCACGCCTGTTTAATTATTATACACTCCTGGTAATTGAAATAAGAACACCGTGAATTCATTGTCCCAGGAAGGGGAAACTTTATTGACACATTCCTGGGGTCAGATACATCACATGATCACACTGACAGAACCACTGGCACATAGACACAGGCAACAGAGCATGCACAATGTCGGCACTAGTACAGTGTATATCCACCTTTCGCAGCAATGCAGGCTGCTATTCTCCCATGGAGACGATCGTAGAGATGCTGGATGTAGTCCTGTGGAACGGCTTGCCATGCCATTTCCACCTGGCGCCTCAGTTGGACCAGCGTTCGTGCTGGACGTGCAGACCGCGTGAGACGACGCTTCATCCAGTCCCAAACATGCTCAATGGGGGACAGATCCGGAGATCTTGCTGGCCAGGGTAGTTGACTTACACCTTCTAGAGCACGTTGGGTGGCACGGGATACATGCGGACGTGCATTGTCCTGTTGGAACAGCAAGTTCCCTTGCCGGTCTAGGAATGGTAGAACGATCGGTTCGATGACGGTTTGGATGTACCGTGCACTATTCAGTGTCCCCTCGACGATCGCCAGTGGTGTACGGCCAATGTAGGAGATCGCTCCCCACTCCATGGTGCCGGGTGTTGGCCCTGTGTGCCTCGGTCGTATTCAGTCCTGATTGTGGCGCTCACCTGCACGGCGCCAAACACGCATACGACCATCATTGGCACCAAGGCAGAAGCGACTCTCATCGCTGAAGACGACACGTCTCCATTAGTCCCTCCATTCACGCCTGTCGCGACACCACTGGAGGCGGGCTGCACGATGTTGGGGCGTGAGCGGAAGACGGCCTAACGGTGTGCGGGACCGTAGCCCAGCTTCATGGAGACGGTTGCGAATGGTCCTCGCCGATACCCCAGGAGCAACAGTGTCCCTAATTTGCTGGGAAGTGGCGGTGCGGTCCCCTACGGCACTGCGTAGGATCCTACGGTCTTGGCGTGCATCCGTGCGTCGCTGCGGTCCGGTCCCAGGTCGACGGGCACGTGCACCTTCCGCCGACCACTGGCGACAACATCGATGTACTGTGGAGACCTCACGCCCCACGTGTTGAGCAATTCGGCGGTACGTCCACCCGGCCTCCCGCATGCCCACTATACGCCCTCGCTCAAAGTCCGTCAACTGCACATACGGTTCACGTCCACGCTGTCGCGGCATGCTACCAGTGTTAAAGACTGCGATGGAGCTCCGTATGCCACGGCAAACTGGCTGACACTGACGGCGGCGGTGCACAAATGCTGCGCAGCTAGCGCCATTCGACGGCCAACACCGCGGTTCCTGGTGTGTCCGCTGTGCCGTGCGTGTGATCATTGCTTGTACAGCCCTCTCGCAGTGTCCGGAGCAAGTATGGTGGGTCTGACACACCGGTGTCAATGTGTTCTTTTTTCCATTTCCAGGAGTGTATATTAACCACATTCCCACATTCAACACGTCACCACCACTCTGTACGTTGCCGACACGGCTTTCCTAACCTCTGGAAGAAACATTGAACAACTTGTCAACAGGATGCAGCGACAATTTGCCGTCATCAAACTGTGGGCAAAGAGCGATAAAATCACTCTGAGCCTTACGAAAACTGCAGCGATACTGTTTACTAAGAATCGGCCGGAATTAAGGATGTGACTTGCCATTAATGGACAGCCAGTACCCTGGACTATGACGGCGAAATACCTGAGAGTGATATTGGATAAAGGGTTGACCTTCACACCCACACACATACAAGACAGAAAATTGAATACTATGAAGATGGTCCGGGCACTCCGCCGTTTTTCATGAGCAGGAATCTAAACCTATCAAAGAAATTAAAACTTTATAGAGCAACGTACAACCCTCCCTGCTATATGGCTCGACGTCTTGGGGAGCAGCATGTGACTCTAATGTACGCAGTTTGCAACCACTACAAAACAGGTGTTTGAAGTGGAGCCTAGGAGTCCAAGGGTGGGCCAGGACGAGATAAATACACGAGCTGACAGGAGCAAACTACATCGCAGAGAAGATAAAAGACCAGGCAACTCGTCTTTTTCCCAAATAAGGCGAGTATCGGGAAAATGTTCGCCAACTTGCTAATGTAGGCCAGGCCCTGTCACGACGTTGGCACAAATACAAGGTGCCCCAATGCATTTTTGCATCACCGAAGGACTATCAAAGATGATGCAATGTTCAGTTATTCCGTATCTTACATTGCCATACCAGACTCTTTGGACACAAAATGCCACAAAAATGGGAAGTCAGTCACTTTTCTACTCGCATTTGATAGTATCGATTATTATCATCGCCTACTACGGACTATTGGATAATAACCTCACTTGCCACTTGATCTTTCTTTCTCGTTGTCTTTATGGTTGTGTCTCTCTATGTTACTGGTCTGTTGACATCGTTGTGGTGAAGGTATCCGTTTTGTACGTTTTTGTTCCATAGGTTGTTTTGGGCTTCTCCTAATAAGTGCACAATCCACCGTCTTCCCTTTGGTGTAGTGTTTTCTTCAGCAGGGGGCCCTTCCGCATTGCAGTTTCAACCGTTTCTCTCTCGGGTTTCGATGCATGCACTGATATCGTGCTACTTGTAGACATAACAATAAACATATCTGAACATAATAATTTTAGCGAGCGTGTAACTTTCCCCTTTATCAGTCAAGTTGTTTATTATTGCATGAAAACTTCAAAAATTGCTATTATAAATTTGGATGCTGGGAAGTATAATCATAGACTACGACAAGTCTTATTTTTATGTAACTGACTACTGATCCGTTGTTTCGCCCAGTGGCCTGTTTACGGAAGTTAAATTGTGAGGCTGGTAATACGCCTTTTTAAGGAAAACGGGTCAAAATTATACTACATGCTACATTCTCACATAATTTTAAACTAGCTGATGGAGTGAATTATATTTTTGATTAGACGTAACTGACTAATTTGTTTTT
Source organism: Schistocerca nitens (assembly GCF_023898315.1). Classification (NCBI taxonomy): domain Eukaryota; kingdom Metazoa; phylum Arthropoda; class Insecta; order Orthoptera; family Acrididae; genus Schistocerca; species Schistocerca nitens. The sequence continues at coordinate 695,096,407 of NC_064615.1, read as the reverse complement.
TGATATGCGCAGATCCACACAGCTTGATTCAATCATTCCAGCCACATGCCTTTACTCATTTACCATTCCCTATTTTTCAACAACACCAAGAGAAATTTGTCTTTTAGCGAACAGTTTATTTCCGTGATCTCTTTAGTACGCAATAACCTAATTGATCGCTTTATCCACTCAGTAACAAGTACAACACATTTAAGTGCCACTCGTGTTCCGAGTGCTACTGAAGTGCAAGTGCTGAAGTAAATGTATTTACTTATAGTTTATTTTCAAGTGTGCCACGTTTCGTTCGTCGTTACTGGGATAGATAAATATAGTGAATTTCGTTTTCACTGAGTTTTAATTTTGATTTCGGTGATAGTTCAAAAGGCTTGGACGTTTAGTCACTTGCAAATCGACTAAATTGTTTCTGGAATCGTTATATTATATTAGCTGACTGTAGGATGACAGTACTGTTAATTATTTCTGTATTGACATGACATAAGAACAATTTGTAAGTTGAATTGCTTCCAGACCTACTGTTATAAAAACAGCTAAAATTAAATTCTTATGTTCTGAATTATATGTTAGTGGAAACTATTGGCGTGCACAGAAGACAAAACGCATTACGAAAGTTGTGTAATTCCTCCCATTAACTCTAGAGAAAAATGAAATAATATACGAATTAAAAAAATAGAAAAAAATATTACCTTCCATACTGGTGATACTGTGGTTGTCAATGATTTAATATGTACATTTATTGCCACATACAGATCCTAAATTACTTCCAAAATTGTAAACATGAAAGCAGATAATCGATCTTAATTAAACAATAAATCGATGTACGATACAAGGGAATCCAATTGGCTGTTTTAATTTCAGCAATTTTCCGTACCACAATTCATTCAACTGCAGATTATTAATATAGAGGTCGGATCTACAATACACAAATAATTTTAAGACTTCAAGAAACATATCACTTTTTACTTCTTTAAATTCACTGACGATAAGATCCGTAAGCTTAGATACGCTTTTGTGGTAATAATACACCGTCGTCTCGACAACGGGAGTACCTTAGCGTAGTACTCAAGGCCTCACGCAACTGAGATCACTTCAGACACTGTTCTGAGCACCTTTTTACCTTTCTAACAGTGCCTTCTAGATCGGCACACCAAGAGCCCAGTTTGATCACCGGTAGAGCCCCGGAACCAGACAAATTCAGGAAAGGGATAGCCTGTAACAAGCTGGTTGCTTACATATACGCTGGTTAACAAAAATATTCGATAACGCTACTATGATCGTTGTTTCTCTTCGCGTAAAACCATGTAGTCCGCCATCTAGCAAAACGATAGTTTCCTAGCATTGTAATGTAGCTGAATAATTTCACAGTAACTTGTTATTGTTGTCTTCAGTCCGAAGACTGGTATGATGCATCACTCCATGCCCTCTATCCATCTCCGAATAACCACTGCACCCTACCTACTTCTGAATCTGTTTACTGTGTTCATCTCTTGGTCTTGGTTTTACCCAGCACACTTCTCTCCAATACTAAATTGGTGATCCCTTGATGTCTCAGGATGTGTCATATCGACCGATCTCGTTTTTTGCTCATGCCACAAATTTCATTACTCCCCATTTCTGGTAAGTACCTCTTTATTCGTTACATGATCTATCCATTTAATCTTTAACGTTCTTCTGTAGCACCACAATCTTCTGTAGCACGGCTATTCGAAAGCTTCTGAGCTCTTTTTATCTAAACTGTTGATAGTCCATGTGTTTCACTTCCACACATGGCTACACTCCAGACAAATACTTTAAGAAATGACTTCCAAACACTTAAATCTATATTCGATGTTGATAAATTTACTTTTTTCAGAAATAGTTTTCTTGCCATTGCCAGTCTACATTTTATATCCTTTCTACTTCGGCCATCATCAGTTATTTTGCTGCGCAAATAGCATCTACTGCTATAAGTGTCTTGTTTCCTAATCTAATTCCATAAGCACTACGTGATTTAGTTCTACTACATTCCATTATTCTTGTTTTGCTTTTTTGTTGTTCATCTTATATCCTCCTTTCAAGACAATGTCCATTTCGTTCAACTGCTCTTCCTAGTATTTTACTACCTCTGACGGAATTACTATGTTATCGACAAAACTCAATGTTTCCCAGAGCTTTAATTTCTACTCCAAATATTTCTTTGGTTTTCTTTTTTTCCTTATTCAATGTGCAGATTGAATAACATCGGGGATAGGCTACAACTCTATCTCGCTGCCTTCTCCTGCTTCCCTTTCATGCCGCTCGACTCTTATTATTACCGACTGGTTCCTTTACAAATTGTAAACAGCCTTTCGCTCCCGTACTGACAGTACAACAAAGACGTTAGACACTGCTAGTTCATAATTTTTTACTAAAACGTACTATGACACACTAATATGAAGAATTACCGGAAAAGGTATCGCAAAAATAAGTAGAACATGTCACCAATACTGTAGGGCGAAAAGAAAAATGAAACAGAAATATGCTTTGTCATTGTGACCTGCAGTAGCTGTTAAATAACACAATGATACTGTAAAATAAAATAAAACCAGAGGAAAATAAAATTTATATCTTTCCAATTTTCCTGAGCTAAAACTAGATATTACTGTGCGTTGTTGATTTACTACTGCCTCCTAAGTAGTCGAAAGTTGTACTGCCACAGGGTTTGCCAACTCAGTACTCACTACCAAGATCTACGAGTTCAACGTTTCTTCCCACTACTTTCAAGGCAGTCCATTTTAGCCTACCTTACATAACTACTACCACAGTACGATCACGCTAATTTTAACCTTATGGTACTTAATTGGAGTTTAAGTAATTAAGTGAGTTGGTTGTTGTTAGTGTTAGTGCGACTGTCACGGCTTGGGGTTCTGTAATAGATGAGCAAGGAGCATATGCAATCACTCTAAGGTGGAAGCAGCTGATTCATTTATTCGCTTCATCCACCCCCATCAAGCGGGAGGATGGGCAATCGATCTCACAGCACTCGGCGGCAGCGAAGGGTTGTTTTGTTGGTTTGGTTGTTTTGGGGAGGAGACCAGACAGCGAGGTCATTGGTCTCATCGGATTAAGGAAGGACGGGGAAGGAAGTCGGCAGTGCCCTTTCAAAGGAACCATCCCAGCATTTACCTGGAACGATTTAGGGAAATCACGGACAACCTAAACGAGGATGGCCGGACGCGGGATTGAACCGTCGTCCTCCCGAATGCGAGTCCAGTGTGCTAACCACTGCGCCACCTCGCTCGGTGAAGGGTTGTCGTATTGCCATCTGCGGCCGCTTTGGCACACAAGGAGAGGTCCACAAAGGTGAGATCGACTTTTTGAAACCAAAGGTACAGTGATGTAGGTTAAGATCCAACGTCTCACACCCTGCAGCCATTCACTCTGGTGGGCCTTCGTTTGTGAGTAATTCAAGAAAAAATTTTCAGAATTTGCATGACGTGCAATAGCGTTACATGGACTAGTTGCGTGGTGTGATGGATGGACAAAAAAAAAGTACAAGTAGATGTAGGTTCGACTCTTGTTTCCTTTTTTTTATATCATTATGTTTCCATTTGGAACATTTGTGAAGGTGAATTTAATTATACTTATCTATGACAATATTCAATTATTTTAAAATTCCGATCTGTCGGTTAAGAAACAAAAGACTAAACAGTCTATTCATACTGACTGTGCAATCGAATGAAAAATGTATTTTTCGTCACAAGAGATGCAGTTCTTCTCTGCCTAGTAATCGTCATAAAAATATTTAAAACATAGCCTAAATTCATGTCACAGTGTGGACAAAATAATACAGATGAAGATTTAAACGAAAAAAAGGTTTATAGGTAAAACGAAATTCAAGCAACATGAAGAACATATATAACGAATGTAATGACCTGGATGGAAAAACAGAATACGAAAACGAATGAAATGAAATCGGAATTAACACATAAAATTAATTAAAAACCCATTAACAAAGATTTCAGATGGAGAAAGAATGACTGGAAGAAAAATGAGAGAAAATGAAGAAGTTGGTATTATGATTAAAATAATGTGACAGGGGTATGGAAATAAAACATTACATGTAAATCAATTAATTGGATATAAATGATGATCAACGTCATTTCGATGAATGATTTAAAAATTTTTGTGTCTCTGACGAGATTCGAACCCGCAACGTTTTGTATGTGAAGCTCTCACTCTGCCCATTAGCTCGCGCAGCTATTCTATGTCACAGCACTTTTTGACGTTACTGAGAGTCACGCAAAATTCCGATTTCTTCTTTCGTCAGTTACCCGCAAATGGAACACCAGAGTGAATTGCTGCATTGTGTGACGCCTGGGATTTTAACCGACACAACCGTATAGATGGTTTCGAAATGTCGATCCCAGCACTGGGGGCCTGCACCTCAGCGCAGCCCATCGGTAGAGTGACTTTGTATGGTGAATACTCCCATCCAGCGGCAGAGTTGTGCTGGGGTTTTGAGCGTTGGCGTCGCAGAGTGGTACAGCTACGCTGTGAGTAGGGCGTGCAGTTGGCCTACCACAGCAGCAGCTGGTTTCAGAAGCAGTGATATCCAGAGAACGACGCCCAGCCTACGACGTATGGCTGGCAGCAGCTGACGGTGGTAGACGCTAAATGAGTTGGTGGCTAGAAGGGTCGTAGTTCGACCCTCAGGCCATCGGAGCTGATTCTAGTCCATGTGGAGGGTATCCCTTAGGATGACAGACGATGGTGGCCGCACCAGTGGATGGGGGTCGGGCGGCGCATCTCCGGGCCACACAGTGGTAATTCTCTCTACAGGGGTCGCCGATTTGATGCCTTTTGCAACCTGGATGGGCAGTATTTATCCTCACCAGGGTCAGGCGTGCAGGTATCCTAGGCGTCACGTAACTCCCCTGTTACAATGTTGCAGGAGTGGCTTGGATTTCGGTATCACCAATGATCATATCTACGTTTAGATCTACCTCTACATGCATACTCCCCAAGCCACCGTGTGGTGCGTGGCGAAGGGTGAATCTTGTACCAATACTAGCCGTTTTCTTTCCTCTTCCACTCGCACGTTAGCGAGGGTAGGACGACTGTGTAATACACAACAAGCAGTTTTTTTTTTTTTGCCCGCGATACTAGTATCGTAATCAGTGCAAGCAGACGTATAGAAACGGAAGAAATAGTAAACAATGTTCTTCAAAGTAACACTAAATGAGTTTCTGCAAATGGTCACACTCAATTTTAGAAAGACAGAACATACTCAGTTCTGTGCATCTAGGGGTACTACATCAACGATAACTGTCACACGGTGATGAAATAATACATATGGTGAAAACTTAAAAGTTCTTAGGTGTCTATATTGATGAGAATTTAAAGTGAAAAAAGCACGTTTATGAACTCCTAAAACAACGTAGATCAGCCACACTTGCATTTAGAATCATTGAAAATCTTGGGAAGAGACTAATCAGTAAGTTGACATATTTTCCATACATATATTCAACAATGTCATATGGAATAATGATTTTGATGTACCTCATCTTTAAGAGAGAAAGTCTTCCTTGCTCAAAAACTTGCTGTAAAAATAATATGCTGCTCACCCACGGTCATCTTGTAGACATCTGTTTGAGGAGTTGAGCTTTATGAGTACTCCTTCACAGTATATTTATTCCGTCATGAAGTTAGATGTAAATAATCCATTACAGTTTAAAAGGAACAGCGATGTACATAACTACAATGCCACGGAGAAAAATGACAGTCATCACTTTAGATTAACGTTGTTTTTAACACTAAGAGGAGTGTACAAAGCTGTAACCAAAATTTCTGATCACTTACCCAGTGATATAAAATGTCTCACAGACAGCAAAGCAAAATCTGATAACAAACTGGAAAAGTTTGTTCCGGACAACTCCTCTTATACCGCAGAAGAATTTGTGTTATAATTATGAGTAAAAGGTGGCGGGTAGGTATTACACCCGTACATTAAAAGAAAAGAAAAGAAAAAAAAAACTTATTTGCGATGTGAATGTAACATGACTCGTTCTGCATGATTTATCGTGCAAAGTGATTCATGGAACATGAACCTGATTATGTAACTAACTAACGATGCCTCCTACAAGCACTATTTTCTCTTATCTTATCCTTGTGATCTTAAGCGAAACGTACCTTGGCGACGATAGAAACATCTGCAGTCGGCTTCAAATGTCGATTCTCTAAATTTTCTCAATAGCGTACCTCGAAAGAAAGTTGCCTTCTCTTCAACGATTCCATTTTGAGTTCCCAATGTATCTCTGTAATAGTTGGGTGTTCATCGAACATGCCAGTGACAAACTGAGCAGCCTGCCTCTTTGATGTCTTCCTTTGATCCGTCCTGGTGGTTATCCCAAACACTGTTGCCACAGTCAAGAATGGGTGGCACTAGTGTTCTATACGCGGTCTCCTTTACAGATAACTCCCACTTTCCCAAAATTCTCCCATTAAACCGAAGTCGACCATTCGCCTGCCCTACCTCAATGCTTACATGCTCCATCCATTCTGCATCGCTTTGCAAAGTTACATCTAATTGACGTGACTGTCTTAAGCAGCACATTGGAGATACTAAGTGCGAAAATTAAGGTATTGTTTTTCCTACTCATTTGCATTAACTTAGATTTTTTTCTACATTTATACAGGGTGAAAAGTATTTAAACCGACAAACTCTGGGAGGTTGTAGGGGACATCAAAATAAAAATTTTTCCCTAATGTCATTTTTCCTATGAGGATTATTTAAACCGGTGGAGACTGTATTACGCTCTTCAGTTGTTAGAGGCCGTGTTACGCTCTTCAGTTGTTAGGCAACTGCTGTCCACCAGTGTAGTAGTGCATTGTCTCTGATTACTAAAGGAGCGATACACCTGGAGTGAGTACACTGATATGGTTGGTGCGTACTACGTAGCGCACCACAACGGACGAGCTGCACGGCAGGTTAATCAACAACAATATCCAAATCGCCGTATCCCGCATCATACGACCTTTGCTGCTGTGTATCAACGCCTGCGTGAGACCGGGTCATTTAGCAGATTACCTGGACAGGGACGCCGTCGCACGGTAAGAACACTGCAATTTGAGGAAGCTGTCTTGCAGAATGTGGAGCGGTATCCTTCAATCAACGCTCGTGCAATTGCACGTAACATGGGGACGAATCAGACGAATGTAGAATGTAATAACAGTCCCTCGAGAGCAATTGTTACGTCCATTTCACTTACAGCGTGTCCACAACTTGGAACCAATTGATTATCCACCCAGAGCACAGTTTTCGCAATGGTACCTGGAACAGTGCGAAATGCATCCTACGTTTCCATCCTCTGTGTTGTTTACCAATGAAGCAACGTTCGGGCGTGATGGAGTCTTCAACATGCACAGTTCGCATGTTTGGAGTGAGGATAACCCACATGCCATAGTTACTAGCGCTCATCAAGTGCGGTCCTTCGTTAATGTGTGGGTCGGTGTTGTTGGGGACTGTTTAATTGGGCCGTATGTGCTACCTTGTCTTTTAAATGGCAGGCACTATTACAATTTTCTCGCCAGAGCATTGCCAGAATTGCTGGAAGACGTCCCGCTCCCTACAAGACAACGCATCTGGTTCCAACATGACAGGGCGCCAGCACATTCCAGTCGTCGTGTGCGTCGATTCGAGGACCGACAGTTCCCAGGAACGTGGATTGGCAGAGGTGGTCCTGTATCATGGCTTTCTCGATCCCCAGATATGTCCCCTCTGGACTTTTTTGTGTGGGGAGAGACGCGTAACCTTGTTTACGCAACTCCTGTTGCATCAGAAGAGGATCTGGTTGCCCGGATAGTAGCAGCAGCAGGAACAATTCAGGATACTCCTGGGGTTTTTGCCCGTGTCGGACAGAACATGATCCGACGGCGTAACTTTTGTTTACGTGTCAATGGAGACATTTTTGAAAATCTACTGTAATTGAAATAGGATTGTGTTAATGTGTTGTCTCTTGGTCATAAAAAAATGGAAAAGTGTTTGTTGGTTTAATTAATTCGCCGCCAGAGAAATCTTCCTCTACCGGTTTAAATACTCCTCACAGGAAAAAATGACATTAGGGAAAAATATTTGTTTTGATGTCCCCTACAACCTCCCAGGTTTAAATACTTTTCACCCTGTAGATAGCTGCCATTCATGACACCAACTAGAAATTTTGTCTAAGTCATGTTGTATCCTCCTACAATCGCTCAACAACGACACCCTCCCGCACGCCACAGCATCATCAGCAAATAACCGCAGATTGTTGATCACCCCGCCTGCTAGACCATTTCTTTACTTTTGCGTGCTTGAAAGTAATACCTCCAAATTTTTATTCTGCTCTCAATATCGCTTGAGGTATAACATGTTATGCATTTTACTCCGACACTATCCCACTTCGGTGGCTCAATTTGCAACCCTCTGCCGCTAGGGGACTCCGAACAGCAGCGTGCAACATGGCAGTGTGTAATGCTGTCGGTGCGTCGGAAACAGGGTCCTGTAATCGAATTTCAAATTAGTTTTCATCCACACATGGAGCGCCCTCTCCTTCACCATGACAATATCAGACCACACACAAGAACTGCGACATCGGCAGCAATCCGACGCCTCGGACCACTATCATCACTCATCCTCCATACAGTCACAGTATGGCCCCGTCCGATTTCTATCTGTTTACGAAACTTAAAGAACACCTTCGAGGACTTCAGTTCGGTAGTGATGAAAAGGTGGAGGATACCAGCAAATTGGTCTCTCGTTATCAGAAATGTGTTCGTCGCCAGGGAGACTTCGTTGAGAAATAAATATGTAAACATGACGATTAAAGATATAGAATGTTAATAAAGTTTCTTTGATTTAAAAGCTTTAAGAGTTTTCACATCAAACAATTGGGAGGTAATATTTTTCAGCACGCCTATTATATAAAAAATGTTAGCGGTTCTATCGCACTTCACTCGCACGCTCCTGTCGATACCTTTGTCGCTGATGAACACTCGCCGTCGAGAACAACACACTGGTTCTCTTACCTGAGAAGTCTTAGAGCCAGCTCATTACTGCAAGCACTTTGATTATGGCTGTGATCACTTGCACGTCTCTTTCGAGAGTCTTATGCCTACGTCTTATAAAAGCAGCACAACCAACCACATCGGCTGTTGGGGTCACGGTTATGCTACAACTGCCGTAGCCTGGCTTTTTTATATTTTGAGTGTATGCTGCGAAAGTACGTGGCCTTCGAGGGTACTGACTGTACCCCGGGTATCTTTGCTGCCTTTTTTCATTCTCAGGCATTATCTGATGCAGAACATATAATACATGTAGAACATATAATACTGAACAAGTCATTCCGGAGAAAATTTTGTATCGGACCAGGATGCGAGACCAAGTCCCATTTTGATGTCGAATAACCCCTCAGCATAACAAATATGATCTGTGTTCTCTAGAACCATGTTAATTTTTCTTCAACTAAAAACCTATGCAGTAACTTCTCGTAAAACAAAAATTTTATTCAAGAGCTTGTCACATCTGGGAACTATCAAAACGCTTTGTACAGTCTGGAATAGTGTTCCTTCCAATTGGGAGACCTGTTTGCGCGCTAGTGATAAAGTTTTAATTCTAAGCTCGAAAAAGCAACGGGGCAACTAAAGAACTATCTGCATTAGGAAGACCTCTGTCGGTAAGCAGAAGAAACTTTTTCGTTTCCATGCGTTATTTAAAATCCATCACAAGTTTTCACATTCAAATAGAAGGTGCAATCTCGTGAAATCATATGAACCTGTTTAAGACACCCTGTAGAAATAAGTAAGTGTCAACGCTCCTACGTTCCATTTTAGCATTTGTTTTCTGTACCAGTGTCACCAATACCCAAAATGTTTCTATATTTGTAACACAGAATTTCTAATACTCCCCCTCCCCCCTACGTCTGCCCCCGTGTCACCTGTATAGTGCTGTTTTAAGTGAGTTTTCAGTGTTGTGCGTCCCTTGTCTGTATTGCGAACAGCCACCATATTGTCGCTAGTTGTGTTTTTTATCTCGTGCGAACAGAAACCAGACTGTCGCCTTGGTTTTTTTTTAATTGTGCCTGTCTACTTATTGTGTGTGTTCATCCGCATCGTCACCGCAGTGTTTTATTTTCACATTCCATAACTTTCCGCCATTTTACAGTTTTTTATAATGTCACCGTTTTATCGCCTTTTTTCTTGTTTGTTTATATTCTGATTATGTTTTATAAATTTTCTGTAGGCTGTAGAGCAGTATATTACGCTGCTGACAGTCACCACCCCTCCCTCTGGGGGAATCGAAACGCAATAAAGGAAAAAAAAATTCTAATACTTCGTCCTTACTCTCTAAGTCAATGACAAATAATTTCGTTTATTTTTATAGTAACTCGCTTCCCTAATTTTAATCATTCAGTGTCGCATAAAACAGGAAATCTAATGAGGAGTATGTCATTTGTGTTCAATGTTGTTGATGTTATTGATAGATACCGAACCATTTTCTTTAGAATTGCACAAAAGTTTTTGTTAATATGGTCGCCGCAGAAGCTGAGTAGCACGTGGTGTAAGGGCTATGATGCTAAAGTGATGTGTGGAGAGTCATGGGTTGAAAACTCACCTGGACTGTACAGTTTTAATTTTTGTATTCAGGTCGAGTACATTCTAGAAGCATTCACAAAGTCAAGAATCATTGTACTGGAGTATTCTGTAGCTGTGTATATACTGTATGTGTTCTGGCCGGAGGCAGTTCGCTCCGCGCTTTTGAATGTGCAAGTGCTGAATAAACCTTCGTTAAGTGAAATTAGTGTTCGTCATTCATCTAATTACACTTTCTTCTACGTGACATCATTCTGGTGGAGGTGCTGGGTACTGGAACTTGTGATAGCGCACATTGTCGACGACACAGTGGCTCCGAACAGACCACGGCAGAGCCGCAGTTTACGTGGCGAGAAAACCGTGTTGGAGCCATATTCAACAGATCGCAATCTATCGGAGACAGAAGAAGAAGAGGACGTTACGAGGACATGAACTGTGTGCTACTACATGAGACATCCTTCCGGGTTCTCTGGTGATGATGGCCAAGATCCAAACAAGTGGCTGAAGGTATATGAGCGTACAGCCAAATTTAACAAATGGGATGACATCATGTGTTGGGCTAACGTATTTTTCTACTTGGAGGACAATACCAAGCAATGGTATGAGAATAACGAGAAGAAGTTCACAAGCTGGGAAGTATTCCAGGCGGAACTGCGCAAGTATTTCGGCGACACACGACAGAAGGTCAAGGCTGAAGATAAATTAAAGTGCAGGGCACAGCGTCCAGCAGAAACTACAGCATCCTACATTCAAGACGTCTTGGAGCTGTGTAAAATAGTGGATCGTAAAATGAAGGAGGAAGATAATGTTGCACATCTCATGAAGGATGTTGCTGAGGACATGTATCGAGCCCTACTCCTGAAGGAGGTTTTGACAGCAAACAACTTTATAAAATGGTGCCAATATATCAAGACAATGCATAAAAAAGAATTACACGCAAGAAGTTTGAACGGCTTCTAAACGTCGTACCGATGTCTGTGATAGAGGAAACAACTGATTTCACAAGTGTTCATCGTCAGATAGTGAGAGAAGAAATTCAGAAGGCACTGGGATTGCACGGCGACCAAAAACACAGAGACGCTTCAAGAGGTCATAAGGGAGGAAGTGGAACACACCTTAAACCCAATCTCTCATCCTTCACTTCCCTTTAAAACGTCCCTGCAATGCCGCGTGAGGAACCTGTTTGGGCACCAAGAAAGATTGACGTCTGGAGGACCCAGAATAACCAACCAGTATGTTTCCACTGTGGACGAGCGGGACATGAGGTGCGCTGTTGTCGAGAAAGGCGGCGGATATTTGATGATGCCTGCGCCAGAAGACAGCAGACCCACCTTAGCCGACGCTAACTCCGGGACGACGAAGGTGAACAAGAAGATGTGGGTGCAGCACGACGTAGGTCACCATCGCCGCAAGCTAGCCGCTGGAGAGGCCGCTCCCCAACAAGCCGATAAAGGTCTCCATCGCCGCTTAGAAGCTCCAGCCGATCGCATAGTCACCGCAACCTGGATAACTAAAGGATGCGACCTTCCTTGGAGATGAGGCCGCCAAAGAGAAAAATCTTCCACCGTCGATCACTACAAAAGTGATAGGAAACTACGTCGATATCCTCATGGATGGCCGACCAGCCCAAACTCTTGTGAACTCTGGAGTATCATATTCAGTCATTTCTGAGAAGTACCGTCGTCAGTTGTAGAAAATTGTATTCTTCGTCAGCAAAACATCTCTGCTGAAGGTGGCTAATGGGAAATATGTAAAACCTATAGGAAGATGTACCACTCGCGTGAGTATAAGTGGCCATACACAGCCCTTAGATGCTCGAAGCTCATGCTGCAAGAGATGAGATACTGTGGACAGAAAGGTGCGCATCTGAGTGAGAAGAGACTAAGTGTGCTGGATGAAGCGATCATTCCTGCAGTCAGAGCTAGAAAGATAACTGTCACTTTCCATGCCATGCATCAACCCATCGTTCTTGTAGTGGAATGTAATACCACTGAAGAATAACTTGGTCATCCCAGCCTCTGTCGTCTCGTTTAAGAACGGATTTGGTGAATTGTGGATTGTTAACTGTCGCTAAGAACTGCAGATGCTTCCAAGATGCACGTGCGTAGCAAACACTGAGCCGTTAATTGAAGAACAGCTGAGCGTCATAGAAACCATGCTGAGTCTGTGGACGAAAGTAGTGTTACCACTACGAGACAAGATCCTCTAGCTCGACTATCACCAGATCTCACTAAGGAGCAACAGAAGAAGCTACTTGCCATTCTTCAAGAGTTCTCTGAATGCTTCAATCCACAGGTGAAGAGCAAATTAGACAAATCGACAGTGAAGCATAGGATTAGCACTGGAGACTATCAACCAATAACCGAGAGCATCCGTGTGTCAGCGACAGAACGTCGAGTAATTCGCGACGAGATGGGGAAAATGATGAAGATGACATCATTCAGCCTTCGCAGAGCCCATGGTCTTCACCAGTGGTCCTCGTCAGGAAGAAGGATGGCAGTTAGCTCTTTTGTGTTGATTACAGGGAGCGTAATAAGATAACTAAAAAGGACGTTTACCATCTTCCACGTATTGACGATACACTGGATTCTCTGAAGCGGGCTAAGTTTTTCTCGACGATGGACATGTACTCAGGATACGGCAAATCGAAGTAGGTAAGGCTGATCGTGAGAAAACTGAATTCTTCACACTTGACGGCCTGTATGAACTTAACGTAATGCCGTCTGGTTTGTGTAATACACCAGCAACTTTTGAATGGATGATGGATAATCTTCTACGGTATCTGAAGTCGACGATGTGTCTTTGTTATTTACATGACATTACACTGCTCTCAGAGACATTTTATGAGCATATAAAAAGACTTAGGGCTGTTCTTACGTGTCTCCAACAAGGTGGAATGAAACGTAACCCAAGAAAGTGTCTATTTGGAGCAAAATAAATCAAAATACCTGGACACCTTGTGCCAAACGAAGGTTTGCGACCAGACCCAGAAAATGTGAGATCTATAACGGAATTTCCTATTCCTAAAAGTTTAGGGATGTGAGAAGCTTCCGCAGATTATGTTCTTATTGCTGTCGTTTTATCAAACGCTTTTGTATAAAAGCCAGGCCACTCCAAGAGTTGTTAAAAGTTGACACTAAATTTATCTGGGGTGGTGCTCAACACGATTCTTTCGATGTGCTGCGAAAATCTCTGACGACTGACCCTGTACTTAGTCTGTATGATGAGAGAGCACCCGCAGAACAACACAAAATTGCCAGCGGGTATGGGATCACTGCTGTTCTGGTGCAAATGTCGGATGGAAAAGAAAAGATTATAGCCTAAGCTTCTAGGACACTTACAAAAGCCGAGAGAAACTACTCAACTACAGAATGTCTTGCTGTGATCTGGGCCATGTGCAAATTTCGACAGTATCTCTATGGAAGGCCATTCACAGTTGTTACAGACCATCGTTCACTTTGTTGGTCTTAAGGATCCAACAGGACGACTTGCCAGGTGGGCACTACGTCTTCAAGAGTATGACATTACCACAGTGTACAAAGTGGAAGAAAACACCAAGACACTGACTGTCTCTCAAGAAACCCTGTGAAAGACCATCAAGACTTTGATGAAGATGGTGACTGTCTCGCTGCATTCCAGGATCTCTCTCCTGAGCAGAAGGACGCCAAGATATCTCAAATTATGCTTGCCTTAAATCGGTCAGGATGTGAAAGGACAATTTAAGGTAGTTAATGGATTACTTCGCAAAAAAACTTTGATCCGTTTCGAAAGAGGTGGCTACCAGTGATTCTTAAACACACGTTGTGGTGTCACCGCCAGACACCACACTTGCTAGGTGGTAGCTTTAAATCGGCCGCGGTCCATTAGTACATGTCGGACCCGCGCGTCGCCACTGACAGTGATCGCAGACCGAGCGCCACCACACGGCAGGTCTCGAGAGACTTACTAGCACTTGCCCCAGTTGTACGGACGACGTAGCTAGCGATGCACACTGACGAAGCCTCGCTCATTTGCAGAGCTGATAGTTAGAATAGCCTTCAGCTAAGTCAATGGCTACGACCTAGCAAGGCGCCATTTGCATTACATAGCTTGTATCTAAAGAGTCTCACTTGTATCGTCAAGAGCGATGTACCACAAGGATGGATTAAAGTTAAGTATTCCAGGAGCTACGTACTTTTCTTTATAGCATTCATTACGTATCCTGTTTCAGACCTATCTCTAGCCCGCGTGAGTTAACGCGTGCCTTTCGGCTACTTCCGAGTGGCGTGGCTGTCTTGTTACCCCACAACACACGTTCTTAGATGTTCTGCAGAAATCCATGACACACCTGAGGCCGTACATTTAGGATTTATTAAGACATACGATACAATCCGCAAGAGATTTTTCTGGTAAGGTTTATTTAGGAGTGTCCGTCACTATGTGTCGCACTGTCGAGTGCCAGAGGAGAAAGGCAGTTACTCAGAAAATACCTGGCCGACTCATACCAATTCCACCAGCCGATATGCCTTTCCAGCGTGTTGGAATTGACCTCCTCGGACGATTTCCACCGTCTGCTAGTGGCAGTAGATGGATTATTGTTTGCACTGATATCTGACACGCTATGCAATTACAAAAGCCGTGAGAACAGCCAAAGCATCCGAGGTAGCCAAATTCATCGTGGAAGACATTATATTAAAACATGGTACCCCAAGGTCGTTAATTAAGAATCGAGGGAAAGTTTTTCAATCGAATCTTGTGACAGAAATAAACCTTTGGTGCAACATTACTCATCACATGACGACTGCCTACCATCCGCAAACTAACGGGCTTACTGAACGCCTTAATAAGACCTTGGCCGACATGCTATCAATGTTCGTCAGTGTTGAGCAGAGCAACTGGGATGAGGTGCTGCCTTTCGTGGCGTTTGCCTACAACACCGCCAAATGAGAGACCACAGGATTTACGCCATTTTTCCTGGTGCATGGGCGTGAGGCGACTACGACGATGAGCACTGTGATTGCGTTACATCCTGATGAAGTGGACGACGACTACATCGGGCAGGTGTTAATCAGAGCTGAGGAAGCTCGGCAGTTAGCTTGACGCCGCACGCTTCAGGCTCCAGAAAACGATCGCCGGATGTATGACTTGAGCCACCGCCCTGTTGTCTACCAGACTGGTGACCTCAGGGGATCTTCACTCCTGTTCGGAAGGTTGGTCTCTCTGAGAAGCTCCTCAGGAGCTGGTTTGGACTTTATAAGGTTGTAAGACAGTTGTCTGATGTTACTTATGAAGTTGAAGATTTCGACCCCGACACAAGACGACAAAACATCAGAGATACGGTTCACGTCCTTCGAATGAAGCCTTATAAGGATCCTGCAACCCAGGGTACATTCGAAGCTCCAGCGACAGGCGACAAGCGGAAAGGTGACGAAGAGCGGAGCGGCAAAAGAAGTTCTAGGAAGATAACCACCAGGGCGAGAATCAGACATCAAGAGTCGGGGTATGCAGGCCTAATGCCTCGTTCCCGGACTAGGACGACGTAACACCGAGATGCTGTACTCTTAAGGAGGGAGCAATGTCTCAGAGGAACTTGAGTAGCACTGTGGTGTAGTGGTTTTGATATTGAACTGTTACATGGAAGGTCGTGAGTTCAAAACTCACTTGCACTGTACAATTTCAGTTTCTTAGTTCAGGTCGAGTACATTCTAGAAGTATCCACAAATGTCAATAATCATTGTACTGGAACGTTCTGTAGCTGTACACATACTGTATGTGTTCTGGCCATAGGCAGTTTGCTCAGCGCTCTTCTATGTGCAAGTGCTGAATAAACCTTGGTTAAGTGCAGTTAGTTTTCGTCGTTCATCTAATTACAGTTTCTTCTGTTGTTGTTGTGGTCTTCAGTCCTGAGACTTGTTGGATTCAACTCTCCATGCTACTCCATCCTCAGCAAGCTTCTTCATCTCCCAGTACCTACTGCAGCCTACATCCTTCTGAATCTGCTTGGTGTATTCATCTCTTGGTCTCCCTCTACGATTTTTACCCTCCACGCTGCCCTCCAATACTAAATTGGTGATCCCTCGATGTCTCAGAACATGTCCTACTAACCGATCCCTTCTTCTAGTCAAGTTGTGCCACAAGCTCCTCTTCTCCCCAGTTCTATTCAATACCTCCTCTTTAGTTATGTGATCTACCCATACAATCTTCAGCATTCTTCTGTAGCACCACATTTCGAAAGCTTCTATTCTCTTCTTGTCTAAACTATTTATCGTTCATGTTTCACTTCCATACATGGCTACACTCCATACAAATACTTTCAGAAACGATTTCCTGACATTTAAATCTATAATCGATGTTAACAAATTTCTCTTCTTCAGGAACGCTTTCCTTGCCATTGCCAGCCTACATTTTATATCCTCTCTACTTCGACCATCATCAGTCATTTTGCTCCCCAAATAGCAAAACTCCTTTACTACTTGAAGTGTCTCATTTCCTAATCTAATTCCCTCAGCATCACCCGACTTAATTGGACTACATTCCATTATCCTCGTTTTGCTTTTGTTGATGTTCACCTTATACCCTCCTTTCAAGACACTGTCCATACCGTTCAACTGCTCTTCCAGGTCCTTTGCTGTCTCTGACAGAATTACAATGTCATCGGCGAACCTCAAAGTTTTTATTTCTTCTCCATGGATTTTAATACCTACTCCGAACTTTTCTTTTGTTTCCTATATTGCTTGCTCAATATACAGGTTGAATAACATAGGGGATAGGCTACTACCCCGTCTCACTCCCTTCCCAACCACCGCTTCCCTTTCATACCCCTCGACTCTTATAACTGCCATCTGGTTTCTGTACAAATTGTAAATAGCCTTTCGCTCCCTGTATTTTACCCCTGACACCTTCAGAATTTGAAAGAGAGTATTCCAATCAACATTGTCCAAATCTTTCTCTAAGTCTACAAATGGTAGAAACGTTGGTTTGGCTTTCCTTAATCTTTCTTCTAAGATAAGTCGTAGGGTCAGTATTGCCTCATGTGTTCCAACATTTCTGCGGAATCCAAACTGATCTTCCCCGAGGTCCGCTTCTACCAGTTTTTCCATTCGTCTGTAAAGAATTCGCGTTAGTATTTTGCAGCTGTGACTTATTAAACTGATAGTTCGGTAATTTTCACATCTGTCAACACCTGCTTTCTTTGGGATTGGAATTATTATATTCTTCTTGAAGTCTGACGGTATTTCGCCTGTCTCATACATCTTGCTCACCAGATGGTAGAGTTTTGTCATGACTGGCTCTCCCAAGGCCGTCAGTAGTTCTAATGGGATGTTGTCTACTCCCGGGGCCTTGTTTCGACTCGGGTCTTTCAGTACTCTGTCAAACTCTTCACGCAGTATCGTATCTCCCATTTCATCTTCATCTACATCCTCTTCCATTTCCATAATATTGTCCTCAAGTACATCGCCCTTGTATAGACCCTCTATAAACTCCTTCCACGTTTCTGCTTTCCCTTCTTTGCTTAGAACTGGGTTTCCATCGGAGCTCTTGATTTTCAGACAAGTGGTTCTCTTTTCTCCAAAGGTCTCTTTAACTTTCCTGTAGGCTGTATCTATCTTACCCCTAGTGAGATAAGTCTCTACATCCTTACATTTGTCCGTACACAACACTCTGCTGCATTTTCGGCACTTTCTGCAGTTTGGGAAAATTTTACGGACTGTCAGATCTTTATTAATATTGGCAAAACAGTTACTGAACACTAAGTTACTTTCTGGAATTAGTTCCTTTTTTTCGGCGAACGGTTGTCAAGGGTGGTCGGATACGTACTGGTTCTTTCTACATTACATTTCACCAGTTAAATATTTGTTTTTGGCACGTGTTTCGCTTACACAACACAAATCACACTTTAACTAGTGTTTCTATGTATTACTTGATGCAAGAGACGTATTTAACGACCGCCACTCTCGTTATTCCTCGACGTCCGGTACTCTTGGTCAATTCATATTTCTTTGGGTGTCTACTTGCTTCACTCTAACCACAGTCCAAAACTTTTTGCATTACGAGCTGGCAAGAGGAAGAGGAGGAGGCGCAATATCAACACGAGACGCTTATAAAGTGACAGGAAATGTGTATTTGAAGATTTACTGAAGATACAGTGGAACAAGCAGTCAAGCTATGATGCCATTCTTTTTAAAATTGTAACACCTTGCGCTCCTTTATATAAATCTAAATTACCTGACGACGTAAATCTGGTACTCCGCAAACGGTAGATGCGCGCCAGAGAAAGTGAGCCTAGATGGCCGTTAGAGAGTGTAGTATGACCGCAGCACTGCGCTCGCATGGTGAGCGCGTCACCTGTCTCGCCACATGAATACGCCAGCCAATAGCGTTCCTCGCTGCAGGTATAAATACGGCCGCCCAGCGTAAGATTACAGTGTTTGACATGACAAGCTTATAGTCAAAATAGTCGATCAAACCCGCCTGTCCAACAGTTACATCAAGGTGATTGATAGCTTTCTGCAGGACAGGCGTCTGTATGTACAAATATTGGACGGAAGTCATCACTGAAAACTTTCTCAGCTGACATCCCACAGGGAGCGGTGATATCGCCACGCCTGTTTAATTATTATATATTAACCACATTCCCACATTCAACACGTCACCACCACTCTGTACGTTGCCGACACGGCTTTCCTAACCTCTGGAAGAAACATTGAACAACTTGTCAACAGGATGCAGCGACAATTTGCCGTCACCAAACTGTGGGCAAAGAGCGATAAAATCACTCTGAGCCTTACGAAAACTGCAGCGATACTGTTTACTAAGAATCGGCCGGAATTAAGGATGTGACTTGCCATTAATGGACAGCCAGTACCCTGGACTATGACGGCGAAATGCCTGAGAGTGATATTGGATAAAGGGTTGACCTTCACACCCACACACATACAAGACAGAAAATTGAATACTATGAAGATGGTCCGGGCACTCCGCCGTTTTTCATGAGCAGGAATCTAAACCTATCAAAGAAATTAAAACTTTATAGAGCAACGTACAACCCTCCCTGCTATATAGCTCGACGTCTTAGGGAACAACATGTGACTCTAATGTACGCAGTTTGCAACCACTACAAAACAGGTGTTTGAAGTGGAGCCTAGGAGTCCCAAGGTGGGCCAGGACGAGATAAATACACGAGCTGACAGGAGCAAACTACATCGCAGAGAAGATAAAAGACCAGGCAACTCGTCTTTTTCACAAATAAGGCGAGTATCGGGAAAATGTTCGCCAACTTGCTAATGTAGGCCAGGCCCTGCCACGACGTTGGCACAAATACAAGGTGCCTCGATGCATTATTGCATCACCGAAGGACTATCAAAGATGATGCAATGTTCAGTTATTCGGTATCTTACATTCCCATACCAGACTCTTTGGACACAAAATGCCACAAAAATGGGAAGTCAGTCACTTTTCTACTCGCATTTGATAGTATCGATTATTATCATCGCCTACTACGGACTATTGGATAATAACCTCACTTGCCACTTGATCTTTCTTTCTCGTTGTCTTTATGGTTGTGTCTCTCTATGTTACTGGTCTGTTGACATCGTTGTGGTGAAGGTATCCGTTTTGTACGTTTTTGTTCCATAGGTTGTTTTGGGCTTCTCCTAATAAGTGCACAATCCACCGTCTTCCCTTTGGTGTAGTGTTTTCTTCAGCAGGGGGCCCTTCCGCATTGCAGTTTCAACCGTTTCTCTCTCGGGTTTCGATGCATGCACTGATATCGTGCTACTTGTAGACATAACAATAAACATATCTGAACATAATAATTTTAGCGAGCGTGTAACTTTCCCCTTTATCAGTCAAGTTGTTTATTATTGCATGAAAACTTCAAAAATTGCTATTATAAATTTGGATGCTGGGAAGTATAATCATGGACTACGACAAGTCTTATTTTTATGTAACTGACTACTGATCCGTTGTTTCGCCCAGTCGCCTGTTTACGGAAGTTAAATTGTGAGGCTGGTAATACGCATTTTTAAGGAAAACGGGTCAAAATTATACTACATGCTACATTCTCACGTAATTTTAAACTAGCTGATGGAGTGAATTATATTTTTGATTAGACGTAACTGACTAATTTGTTTTTTGATATGCGCAGATCCACACAGCTTGATTCAATCATTCCAGCCACATGCCTTTACTCATTCACCATTCCCTATTTTTCAACAACACCAAGAGAAATTTGTCTTTTAGCGAACAGTTTATTTCCGTGATCTCTTTAGTACGCAATAACCTAATTGATCGCTTTATCCACTCAATAACAAGTACAACACATTTAAGTGCCACTCGTGTTCCGAGTGCTACTGAAGTGCAAGTGCTGAAGTAAATGTATTTACTTATAGTTTATTTTCAAGTGTGACACGTTTCGTTCCTCGTTACTGGGATAGATAAATAGAGCGAATTTCGTTTTCACTGAGTTTTAATTTTGATTTCGGTGATAGTTCAAAAGGCTTGGATGTTTAGTCACTTGCAAATCGACTAAATTGTTTCTGGAATCGTTATATTATATTAGCTGACTGTAGGATGACGGTACTGTTAATTATTTCGGTATTGACATGACATAAGAAGAATTTGTAAGTTGAATTGCTTCCATACCAACTGTTATAAAAACAGCTAAAATTAAATTCTTATGTTCTGAATTATATGTTAGTGGAAACTATTGGCGTGCACAGAAGACAAAACGCATTACGAAAGCTGTGTAATTCCTCCCATTAACTCTAGAGAAAAATGAAATAATATACGAATTAAAAAAATAGAAAAAAATATTACCTTCCATACTGGTGATACTGTGGTTGTCAATGATTTAATATGTACATTTATTGCCACATACAGATCCTAAATTACTTCCAAAATTGTAAACGTGAAAGCAGATAATCGATCTTAACTAAACAATAAATTGATGTACGATACAAGGGAATCCAATTGGCTGTTTTAATTTCAGCAATTTTCCGTACCACAATTCATTCAACTGCAGATTATTAATCTAGAGGTCGGACCTACAATACACAAATAATTTTAAGACTTCAAGAAACATACCACTTTTCACTTCTTTAAATTCACTTACGATAAGATCCGTAAGCTTAGATACGCTTTTGTGGTAATAATACACCGTCGCCTCGACAACTGGAGTACCTTAGCGTAGTACTCAAGGCCTCACGCAACTGAGATCACTTCAGACACTGTTCTGAACACCTTTTTACCTTTCTAACAGTGCCTTCTAGATCGGCACACCAAGAGCCCAGTTTTATCACAGGTAGAGCCCCGGAACCAGACAAATTCAGGAAACGGATAGCCTGTAACAAGCTGGTTGCTTACATATACGCTTGTTAACAAAAATATTCGATTTCGCTACTATGATCGTTGTTTCTCTTCGCGTAAAACCATGTAGTCCGCCATCTAGCAAAACGATAGTTTCCTAGTATTGTAATGTAGCTGAATAATTTCACAGTAACTTGTTATTGTTGTCTTCAGTCCGAAGACTGGTATGATGCATCACTCCATGCCCTCTATCCATCTCCGAATAACCACTGCACCCTACCTACTTCTGAATCTGTTTACTGTGTTCATCTCTTGGTCTTGGTTTTACCCAGCACACTTCTCTCCAATACTAAATTGGTGATCCTTTGATGTCTCAGGATCTGTCATATCGACCGATCCCGTTTTTTGCTCATGCCACAAATTTCATTACTCCCCATTTCTGGTAAGTACCTCTTTATTCGTTACATGATCTATCCATTTAATCTTTAACGTTCTTCTCTAGCACCACAATCTTCTGTAGCACGGCTATTCGAAAGCTTCTGAGCTCTTTTTATCTAAACTGTTGATAGTCCATGTGTTTCACTTCCACACATGGCTACACCCCAGACAAATACTTTAAGAAATGACTTCCAAACACTTAAATCTATATTCGATGTTGATAAATTTACTTTTTCCGGAAATAGTTTTCTTGCCATTGCCAGTCCACATTTTATATCCTTTCTACTTCGGCCATCATCAGTTATTTTGCTGCGCAAATAGCATCTACTGCTATAAGTGTCTTGTTTCCTAATCTAATTCCATAAGCACTACGTGATTTAGTTCTACTATATTCCATTATTCTTGTTTTGCTTTTTTGTTGTTCATCTTATATCCTCCTTTCAAGACAATGTCCATTTCGTTCAACTGCTCTTCCTAGTATTTTACTACCTCTGACGGAATTACTATGTTATCGACAAAACTCAATGTTTCCCTGAACTTTAATTTCTACCCCAAATATTTCTTTGCTTTTCTTTTTTTCCTTATTCAATGTGCAGATTGAATAACATCGGGGATAGGCTACAACTCTATCTCGCTCCCTTCTCCTGCTTCCCTTTCATGCCGCTCGACTCTTATTATTACCGACTGGTTCCTTTACAAATTGTAAACAGCCTTTCGCTCCCATACTGACAGTACAACAAAGATGTTAGACACTGCTAGTTCATAATTTTTTACGAAAACGTACTATGACACACTAGTATTTTACTACCTCGACAAAACTCAATGTTTCCCTGAACTTTAATTTCTACCCCAAATATTTCTTTGCTTTTCTTTTCTTCCTTATTCAATGTGCAGATTGAATAACATCGGGGATAGGCTACAACTCTATCTCGCTGCCTTCTCCTGCTTCCCTTTCATGCCGCTCGACTCTTATTATTACCGACTGGTTCCTTTACAAATTGTAAACAGCCTTTCGCTCCCATACTGACAGTACAACAAAGATGTTAGACACTGCTAGTTCATAATTTTTTACTAAAACGTACTATGACACACTAATATCAAGAATTACCGGAAAAGGTATCGCAAAAATAAGTAGAACATGTCACCAATACTGTAGGGCGAAAAGAAAAATGAAACAGAAATATGCTTTGTCTTTGTGACCTGCAGTAGCTGTTAGATAACACAATGATACTGTAAAATAAAATAAAACCAGAGGAAAATAAAATTTATATCTTTCCAATTTTCCTGAGCTAAAACTAGATATTACTGTGCGTTGTTGATTTACTACTGCCTCCTAAGTAGTCGAAAGTTGTACTGCCACATGGTTTGCCAACTCAGTACAGACTTCTCACTACCAAGATCTACGAGTTCAACGTTTCTTCCCACTACTTTCAAGGCAGTCCATTTTAGCCTACCTTACTTAACTACAACCACAGTACGATCACGCTAATTTTACCCTTATGGTACTTAAGTGGAGTTTAAGTAATTAAGTGAGTTGGTTGTTGTTAGTGCCTCCGGGTTCCTAGTCTTCCATGCGACTGTCACGGCATGGGGTTCTGTAATAGATGAGCAAGGAGCATATGCAATCACTCTAAGGTGGAAGCAGCTGATTCATTTATTCGCTTCATCCACCGCCATCAAGCGGGAGGATGGGCATCGAACTCACAGCACTCGGCGGCAGCGAAGGGTTGTTTTGTTGGTTTGGTTGTTTTGGGGAGGAGACCAGACAGCGAGGTCATCGGTCTCATCGGATTAAGGAAAGACGGGGAAGGAAGTCGGCAGTGCCCTTTCAAAGGAACCATCCCGGCATTTGCCTGGAACGATTTAGGGAAATCACGGAAAACCTAAACGAGGATGGCCGGACGCGGGATTGAACCGTCGTCCTCCCGAATGCGAGTCCAGTGTGCTAACCACTGCGCCACCTCGCTCGGTGAAGGGTTGTCGTATTGCCATCTGCGGCCGCTTTGGCACACAAGGAGAGGTCCACAAAGGTGGGATCGACTTTTTGAAACCAAAGGTACAGTGATGTATGTTAAGAGCCAACGTCTCACACCCTGCAGCCATTCACTCTGGTGGGCCTTCGTTTGTGAGTAATTCAAGAAAAATTTTCACAATTTGCGTGACATGCAATAGCGTTACATGGACTAGTTGCGTGGTGTGATGGATGGACAAAAAAAAAGTTCAAGTAGATGTAGGTTCGACTCTTGTGAGATGCATTAAATTTTTTCTGTTTAAATCTTTATTTAAATGAGTTTGGTCATTATTTTTATTCAGTTAATTGGTTTAAATGTAAATTTTAATTTCTGTTCCTTTGTTACATCATTTTGATCAGACCGTGACCTTTTTCATTTATTTCCTTTTTTTTATATCATTATGTTTCCATTTGGAACATTTGTGAAGGTGAATTTAATTATATTTATCTATGACAATATTCAATTATTTTAAAAGTCCGACCTGTCGGTTAAGAAACAAAAGACGAAACAGTCTACTCAAACTGGCTGTGCAATCGAATGAAAAATGTATTTTTCGTCACAAGAGATGCAGTTCTTTTCTGCCTAGTAATCGTCATAAAAATATTTAAAACGTAGCCTAAATTCATGTCACAGTGTGGACGAAATAATACAGATGAAGATTTAAACGAAAAAAAGGCTTATAGGTAAAACGAAATTCAAACAACATGAAGAACATATATAACGAATGCAATAACCTGGATGGAAAAACCGAATACGAAAACGAATGAAATGAAATCGGAATTAACACATAAAATTAATTAAAAACCCATTAACAAAGATTTCAGATGGAGAAAGAATGACTGGAAGAAAAATGAGAGAAAATGAAGAAGTTGGTATTATGATTAAAATAATGTGACAGAGGTATGGAAATAAAACATTACATGTAAATCAATTAATTGGATATAAATGATGATCAACGTAATTTCGATGAATGATTTAAAAATTTTAGTGTCTGTGACGAGATTCGAACCCGCAACGTTTTGTATGTGAAGCTCTCACTCTGCCCATTAGCTCGCGCAGCTAGTCTATGTCACATCACTTTTTGACGTTACTGAGAGTCACGCAAAATTCCGATTTCTTCTTTCGTCAGTTACCCGCAAATGGAACACCAGAGTGAATTGCTGCATTGTGTGACGCCTGGGATTTTAACCGACACAACCGTATAGATGGTTTCGAAATGTCGATCCCAGCACTGGGGGCCTGCACCTCAGCGCAGCCCATCGGTTGAGTGACTTTGTATGGTGAATACTCCCATCCAGCGTCAGAGTTGTGCTGGGGTTTTGAGTGTTGGCGTCGCAGAGTCGTACAGCTACGCTGTGAGTAGGGCGTGCAGTTGGCCTACCACAGCAGCAGCTGGTTTCAGAAGCAGTGATATCCAGAGAACGACGCCCAGCCTACGACGTATGGCTGTCAGCAGCTGACGGTGGTAGACGCTAAATGAGTTGGTGGCTATAAGGGTCGTAGTTCGACCCTCAGGCCATCGTAGCTAATTCTAGTCCATGTGGAGGGTATCCCTTAGGATGACAGACGATGGTGGCTGCACCAGTGGATGGGGGTAGAGCGGCGCATCTCCGGGCCAGACAGTGGTAATTCTCTCTACAGGGGTCGCCGATTTGATGCCTTTTGCAACCTGGATGGGCAGTATTTATCCCCTCCATGGTCAGGCGTGCAGGTATCCTAGGCGTCACGTAACTCCCATGTTACAATGTTGCAGGAGTGGCTTGGATTTCGGTTTCACCAATGATCATATCTACGTTTAGATCTACCTCTACATGCATACTCCCCAAGCCACCGTGTGGTGCGTGGCGAAGGGTGAATCTTGTACCAATACTAGCCGTTTTCTTTCCTCTTCCACTCGCACGTTAGCGAGGGTAGGACGACTGTGTAATACACAACAAGCGGTTTTTTTTTTTTTTTGCCCGCGATACTAGTATCGTGATCAATGCAAGCATACGTACAGAAACGGAAGAAATATAAACAATGTTCTTCAAAGTAACACTAAATGAGTTTCTGCAAATGGTCTCACACTCAATTTCAGAAAGACAGAACATACGCAGTTCTGTGCATCTAGGGGTACTACATCAACGATAACTGTCACACGGTGATGAAATAATACATATGGTGAAAACTTAAAAGTTCTTAGGTGTCTATATTGATGAGAATTTAAAGCGAATAAAGCACGTTTTAAAGCACGTTTATGAACTCCTAAAACAACGTAGATCAGCCACACTTGCATTTAGAATCATTGAAAATCTTGGGAAGAGACTAATCAGTAAGTTGACATATTTTCCATATATATATTCAACAATGTCATATGGAATAATGATTTTGATGTACCTCATCTTTAAGAGAGAAAGTGTTCCTTGCTCAAAAACTTGCTGTAAAAATAATATGTGCTGCTCACCCACGGTCATCTTGTAGACATCTGTTTGAGGAGTTGGGCTTTATGAGTACTCCTTCACAGTATATTTATTCCGTCATGAAGTTAGATGTAAATAATCCATTACAGTTTAAAAAGAACAGCGACGTACATAACTACAATGCCACGGAGAAAAATGACAGTCATCACTTCAGATTAACGTTGTTTTTAACACTAAGAGGAGTGTACAATGCTGTAACCAAAATTTCTGATCACTTACCCAGTGATATAAAATGTCTCACAGACAGCAAAGAAAAATCTGATAACAAACTGGAAAAGTTTGTTCTGGACAACTCCTCCTATACCGCAGAAGAATTTTTGTTATAATTATGAGTAAAAGGTGGCGGGTAGGTATTACACCCATACATTAAAAGAAAAGAAAAGAAAAAAAAACTTAGAAATTTTCAGCATGTAACCATATTTACAAATTATTTGCGATGTGAATGTAACAAGACTCGTTCTGCATGATTAATCGTGCAAAGTGATTCATGGAACATGAACCTGATTATGTAACTAACTAACGATGCCTCCTACGAGCACTATTTTCTCTTATCTTATCCTTGTGATCTTAAGCGAAACGTACCTTGGCGACGATAGAAACATCTGCAGTCGGCTTCAAATGTCGATTCTCTAAATTTTCTCAATAGCGTACCTCGAAAGAAAGGGACCTGGACAGGGACGCCGTCGCACGGTAAGAACACTGCAATTTGAGGAAGCTGTCTTGCAGCATGTGGAGCGGTATCCTTCAATTAACACTCGTGCAATTGCACGTAACATGGGGACGAATCAGACGAATGTAGAACGTAAGAACAGTCCTTCGAGAGCAATTGTTACGTCCATTTCACTTACAGCGTGTCCACAACTTGGAACCAATTGATTATCCACCCAGAGCACAGTTTTCGCAATGGTACCTGGAACAGTGCGAAATGCATCCTACGTTTCCATCCTCTGTGTTGTTTACCAATGAAGCAACGTTCGGGCGTGATGGAGTCTTCAACATGCACAATTCGCATGTTTGGAGTGAGGATAACCCACATGCCATAGTTACTAGCGCTCATCAAGTGCGGTCCTTCGTTAATGTGTGGGTCGGTGTTGTTGGGGACTGTTTAATTGGGCCGTATGTGCTACCTTGTCTTTTAAATGGCAGGCACTACTACAATATTCTCTCCAGAGCGTTGCCAGAATTGCTGGAAGACGTCCCGCTCCCTACAAGACAACGCATCTGGTTCCAACATGACAGGGCGGGAGCACATTCCAGTCGTCGTGTGCGTCGATTCGAGGACCGACAGTTCCCAGGAACGTGGATTGGCAGAGGTGGTCCCTGTATCATGGCCTTCTCGATCCCCAGATATGTCCCCTCTGGACTTTTTTGTGTGAGAAGAGATGCGTAGCCTTGTTTACGCAACTCCTGTTGCATCAGAAGAGGATCTGGTGGTCCGGATAGTAGCAGCAGCAGGAACAATTCAGGATACTCCTGGAGTTTTTGCCCGTGTCGGACAGAACATGATCCGACGGCGTAACTTTTGTTTACGTGTCAATGGAGGCATTTTTGAAAATCTACTGTAATTGGAATAGGAATGTGTTAATGTGTTGTCTCTTGGTCATAAAAAAATGGAAAAGTGTTTGTTGGTTTAATTAATTCGCCGCCAGAGAAATCTTCCTCTACCGGTTTAAATACTCCTCACAGGAAAAAATGACATTAGGGAAAAATATTTGTTTTGATGTCCCCTACAACCTCCCAGGTTTAAATACTTTTCACCCTGTAGATAGCTGCCATTCATGACACCAACTAGAAATTTTGTCTAAGTCATGTTGTATCCTCCTACAATCGCTCAACAACGACACCCTCCCGCACGCCACAGCATCATCAGCAAATAACCGCAGATTGTTGATCACCCCGCCTGCTAGACCATTTCTTTACTTTTGCGTGCTTGAAAGTAATACCTCCAAATTTTTATTCTGCTCTCAATATCGCTTGAGGTATAACATGTTATGCATTTTACTCCGACACTATCCCACTTCGGTGGCTCAATTTGCAACCCTCTGCCGCTAGGGGACTCCGAACAGCAGCGTGCAACATGGCAGTGTGTAATGCTGTCGGTGCGTCGGAAACAGGGTCCTGTAATCGAATTTCAAATTAGTTTTCATCCACACATGGAGCGCCCTCTCCTTCACCATGACAATATCAGACCACACACAAGAACTGCGACATCGGCAGCAATCCGACGCCTCGGACCACTATCATCACTCATCCTCCATACAGTCACAGTATGGCCCCGTCCGATTTCTATCTGTTTACGAAACTTAAAGAACACCTTCGAGGACTTCAGTTCGGTAGTGATGAAAAGGTGGAGGATACCAGCAAATTGGTCTCTCGTTATCAGAAATGTGTTCGTCGCCAGGGAGACTTCGTTGAGAAATAAATATGTAAACATGACGATTAAAGATATAGAATGTTAATAAAGTTTCTTTGATTTAAAAGCTTTAAGAGTTTTCACATCAAACAATTGGGAGGTAATATTTTTCAGCACGCCTATTATATAAAAAATGTTAGCGGTTCTATCGCACTTCACTCGCACGCTCCTGTCGATACCTTTGTCGCTGATGAACACTCGCCGTCGAGAACAACACACTGGTTCTCTTACCTGAGAAGTCTTAGAGCCAGCTCATTACTGCAAGCACTTTGATTATGGCTGTGATCACTTGCACGTCTCTTTCGAGAGTCTTATGCCTACGTCTTATAAAAGCAGCACAACCAACCACATCGGCTGTTGGGGTCACGGTTATGCTACAACTGCCGTAGCCTGGCTTTTTTATATTTTGAGTGTATGCTGCGAAAGTACGTGGCCTTCGAGGGTACTGACTGTACCCCGGGTATCTTTGCTGCCTTTTTTCATTCTCAGGCATTATCTGATGCAGAACATATAATACATGTAGAACATATAATACTGAACAAGTCATTCCGGAGAAAATTTTGTATCGGACCAGGATGCGAGACCAAGTCCCATTTTGATGTCGAATAACCCCTCAGCATAACAAATATGATCTGTGTTCTCTAGAACCATGTTAATTTTTCTTCAACTAAAAACCTATGCAGTAACTTCTCGTAAAACAAAAATTTTATTCAAGAGCTTGTCACATCTGGGAACTATCAAAACGCTTTGTACAGTCTGGAATAGTGTTCCTTCCAATTGGGAGACCTGTTTGCGCGCTAGTGATAAAGTTTTAATTCTAAGCTCGAAAAAGCAACGGGGCAACTAAAGAACTATCTGCATTAGGAAGACCTCTGCCGGTAAGCAGAAGAAACTTTTTCGTTTCCATGCGTTATTTAAAATCCATCACAAGTTTTCACATTCAAATAGAAGGTGCAATCTCGTGAAATCATATGAACCTGTTTAAGACACCCTGTAGAAATAAGTAAGTGTCAACGCTCCTACGTTCCATTTTAGCATTTGTTTTCTGTACCAGTGTCACCAATACCCAAAATGTTTCTATATTTGTAACACAGAATTTCTAATACTCCCCCTCCCCCCTACGTCTGCCCCCGTGTCACCTGTATAGTGCTGTTTTAAGTGAGTTTTCAGTGTTGTGCGTCCCTTGTCTGTATTGCGAACAGCCACCATATTGTCGCTAGTTGTGTTTTTTATCTCGTGCGAACAGAAACCAGACTGTCGCCTTGGTTTTTTTTTAATTGTGCCTGTCTACTTATTGTGTGTGTTCATCCGCATCGTCACCGCAGTGTTTTATTTTCACATTCCATAACTTTCCGCCATTTTACAGTTTTTTATAATGTCACCGTTTTATCGCCTTTTTTCTTGTTTGTTTATATTCTGATTATGTTTTATAAATTTTCTGTAGGCTGTAGAGCAGTATATTACGCTGCTGACAGTCACCACCCCCTCCCTCTGGGGGAATCGAAACGCAATAAAGGAAAAAAAAATTCTAATACTTCGTCCTTACTCTCTAAGTCAATGACAAATAATTTCGTTTATTTTTATAGTAACTCGCTTCCCTAATTTTAATCATTCAGTGTCGCATAAAACAGGAAATCTAATGAGGAGTATGTCATTTGTGTTCAATGTTGTTGATGTTATTGATAGATACCGAACCATTTTCTTTAGAATTGCACAAAAGTTTTTGTTAATATGGTCGCCGCAGAAGCTGAGTAGCACGTGGTGTAAGGGCTATGATGCTAAAGTGATGTGTGGAGAGTCATGGGTTGAAAACTCACCTGGACTGTACAGTTTTAATTTTTGTATTCAGGTCGAGTACATTCTAGAAGCATTCACAAAGTCAAGAATCATTGTACTGGAGTATTCTGTAGCTGTGTATATACTGTATGTGTTCTGGCCGGAGGCAGTTCGCTCCGCGCTTTTGAATGTGCAAGTGCTGAATAAACCTTCGTTAAGTGAAATTAGTGTTCGTCATTCATCTAATTACACTTTCTTCTACGTGACATCATTCTGGTGGAGGTGCTGGGTACTGGAACTTGTGATAGCGCACATTGTCGACGACACAGTGGCTCCGAACAGACCACGGCAGAGCCGCAGTTTACGTGGCGAGAAAACCGTGTTGGAGCCATATTCAACAGATCGCAATCTATCGGAGACAGAAGAAGAAGAGGACGTTACGAGGACATGAACTGTGTGCTACTACATGAGACATCCTTCCGGGTTCTCTGGTGATGATGGCCAAGATCCAAACAAGTGGCTGAAGGTATATGAGCGTACAGCCAAATTTAACAAATGGGATGACATCATGTGTTGGGCTAACGTATTTTTCTACTTGGAGGACAATACCAAGCAATGGTATGAGAATAACGAGAAGAAGTTCACAAGCTGGGAAGTATTCCAGGCGGAACTGCGCAAGTATTTCGGCGACACACGACAGAAGGTCAAGGCTGAAGATAAATTAAAGTGCAGGGCACAGCGTCCAGCAGAAACTACAGCATCCTACATTCAAGACGTCTTGGAGCTGTGTAAAATAGTGGATCGTAAAATGAAGGAGGAAGATAATGTTGCACATCTCATGAAGGATGTTGCTGAGGACATGTATCGAGCCCTACTCCTGAAGGAGGTTTTGACAGCAAACAACTTTATAAAATGGTGCCAATATATCAAGACAATGCATAAAAAAGAATTACACGCAAGAAGTTTGAACGGCTTCTAAACGTCGTACCGATGTCTGTGATAGAGGAAACAACTGATTTCACAAGTGTTCATCGTCAGATAGTGAGAGAAGAAATTCAGAAGGCACTGGGATTGCACGGCGACCAAAAACACAGAGACGCTTCAAGAGGTCATAAGGGAGGAAGTGGAACACACCTTAAACCCAATCTCTCATCCTTCACTTCCCTTTAAAACGTCCCTGCAATGCCGCGTGAGGAACCTGTTTGGGCACCAAGAAAGATTGACGTCTGGAGGACCCAGAATAACCAACCAGTATGTTTCCACTGTGGACGAGCGGGACATGAGGTGCGCTGTTGTCGAGAAAGGCGGCGGATATTTGATGATGCCTGCGCCAGAAGACAGCAGACCCACCTTAGCCGACGCTAACTCCGGGACGACGAAGGTGAACAAGAAGATGTGGGTGCAGCACGACGTAGGTCACCATCGCCGCAAGCTAGCCGCTGGAGAGGCCGCTCCCCAACAAGCCGATAAAGGTCTCCATCGCCGCTTAGAAGCTCCAGCCGATCGCATAGTCACCGCAACCTGGATAACTAAAGGATGCGACCTTCCTTGGAGATGAGGCCGCCAAAGAGAAAAATCTTCCACCGTCGATCACTACAAAAGTGATAGGAAACTACGTCGATATCCTCATGGATGGCCGACCAGCCCAAACTCTTGTGAACTCTGGAGTATCATATTCAGTCATTTCTGAGAAGTACCGTCGTCAGTTGTAGAAAATTGTATTCTTCGTCAGCAAAACATCTCTGCTGAAGGTGGCTAATGGGAAATATGTAAAACCTATAGGAAGATGTACCACTCGCGTGAGTATAAGTGGCCATACACAGCCCTTAGATGCTCGAAGCTCATGCTGCAAGAGATGAGATACTGTGGACAGAAAGGTGCGCATCTGAGTGAGAAGAGACTAAGTGTGCTGGATGAAGCGATCATTCCTGCAGTCAGAGCTAGAAAGATAACTGTCACTTTTCATGCCATGCATCAACCCATCGTTCTTGTAGTGGAATGTAATACCACTGAAGAATAACTTGGTCATCCCAGCCTCTGTCGTCTCGTTTAAGAAAGGATTTGGTGAATTGTGGATTGTTAACTGTCGCTAAGAACTGCAGATGCTTCCAAGATGCACGTGCGTAGCAAACACTGAGCCGTTAATTGAAGAACAGCTGAGCGTCATAGAAACCATGCTGAGTCTGTGGACGAAAGTAGTGTTACCACTACGAGACAAGATCCTCTAGCTCGACTATCACCAGATCTCACTAAGGAGCAACAGAAGAAGCTACTTGCCATTCTTCAAGAGTTCTCTGAATGCTTCAATCCACAGGTGAAGAGCAAATTAGACAAATCGACAGTGAAGCATAGGATTAGCACTGGAGACTATCAACCAATAACCGAGAGCATCCGTGTGTCAGCGACAGAACGTCGAGTAATTCGCGACGAGATGGGGAAAATGATGAAGATGACATCATTCAGCCTTCGCAGAGCCCATGGTCTTCACCAGTGGTCCTCGTCAGGAAGAAGGATGGCAGTTAGCTCTTTTGTGTTGATTACAGGGAGCGTAATAAGATAACTAAAAAGGACGTTTACCATCTTCCACGTATTGACGATACACTGGATTCTCTGAAGCGGGCTAAGTTTTTCTCGACGATGGACATGTACTCAGGATACGGCAAATCGAAGTAGGTAAGGCTGATCGTGAGAAAACTGAATTCTTCACACTTGACGGCCTGTATGAACTTAACGTAATGCCGTCTGGTTTGTGTAATACACCAGCAACTTTTGAATGGATGATGGATAATCTTCTACGGTATCTGAAGTCGACGATGTGTCTTTGTTATTTACATGACATTACACTGCTCTCAGAGACATTTTATGAGCATATAAAAAGACTTAGGGCTGTTCTTACGTGTCTCCAACAAGGTGGACTGAAACGTAACCCAAGAAAGTGTCTATTTGGAGCAAAATAAATCAAAATACCTGGACACCTTGTGCCAAACGAAGGTTTGCGACCAGACCCAGAAAATGTGAGATCTATAACGGAATTTCCTATTCCTAAAAGTTTAGGGATGTGAGAAGCTTCCGCAGATTATGTTCTTATTGCTGTCGTTTTATCAAACGCTTTTGTATAAAAGCCAGGCCACTCCAAGAGTTGTTAAAAGTTGACACTAAATTTATCTGGGGTGGTGCTCAACACGATTCTTTCGATGTGCTGCGAAAATCTCTGACGACTGACCCTGTACTTAGTCTGTATGATGAGAGAGCACCCGCAGAACAACACAAAATTGCCAGCGGGTATGGGATCACTGCTGTTCTGGTGCAAATGTCGGATGGAAAAGAAAAGATTATAGCCTAAGCTTCTAGGACACTTACAAAAGCCGAGAGAAACTACTCAACTACAGAATGTCTTGCTGTGATCTGGGCCATGTGCAAATTTCGACAGTATCTCTATGGAAGGCCATTCACAGTTGTTACAGACCATCGTTCACTTTGTTGGTCTTAAGGATCCAACAGGACGACTTGCCAGGTGGGCACTACGTCTTCAAGAGTATGACATTACCACAGTGTACAAAGTGGAAGAAAACACCAAGACACTGACTGTCTCTCAAGAAACCCTGTGAAAGACCATCAAGACTTTGATGAAGATGGTGACTGTCTCGCTGCATTCCAGGATCTCTCTCCTGAGCAGAAGGACGCCAAGATATCTCAAATTATGCTTGCCTTAAATCGGTCAGGATGTGAAAGGACAATTTAAGGTAGTTAATGGATTACTTTGCAAAAAAACTTTGATCCATTTCGAAAGAGGTGGCTACCAGTGATTCTTAAACACACGTTGTGGTGTCACCGCCAGACACCACACTTGCTAGGTGGTAGCTTTAAATCGGCCGCGGTCCATTAGTACATGTCGGACCCGCGTGTCGCCACTGACAGTGATCGCAGACCGAGCGCCACCACACGGCAGGTCTCGAGAGACTTACTAGCACTTGCCCCAGTTGTACGGACGACGTAGCTAGCGATGCACACTGACGAAGCCTCGCTCATTTGCAGAGCTGATAGTTAGAATAGCCTTCAGCTAAGTCAATGGCTACGACCTAGCAAGGCGCGCATTTGCATTACATAGCTTGTATCTAAAGAGTCTCACTTGTATCGTCAAGAGCGATGTACCACAAGGATGGATTAAAGTTAAGTATTCCAGGAGCTACGTACTTTTCTTTATAGCATTCATTACGTATCCTGTTTCAGACCTATCTCTAGCCCGCGTGAGTTAACGCGTGCCTTTCGGCTACTTCCGAGTGGCGTGGCTGTCTTGTTACCCCACAACACACGTTCTTAGATGTTCTGCAGAAATCCATGACACACCTGAGGCCGTACATTTAGGATTTATTAAGACATACGATACAATCCGCAAGAGATTTTTCTGGTAAGGTTTATTTAGGAGTGTCCGTCACTATGTGTCGCACTGTCGAGTGCCAGAGGAGAAAGGCAGTTACTCAGAAAATACCTGGCCGACTCATACCAATTCCACCAGCCGATATGCCTTTCCAGCGTGTTGGAATTGACCTCCTCGGACGATTTCCACCGTCTGCTAGTGGCAGTAGATGGATTATTGTTTGCACTGATATCTGACACGCTATGCAATTACAAAAGCCGTGAGAACAGCCAAAGCATCCGAGGTAGCCAAATTCATCGTGGAAGACATTATATTAAAACATGGTACCCCAAGGTCGTTAATTAAGAATCGAGGGAAAGTTTTTCAATCGAATCTTGTGACAGAAATAAACCTTTGGTGCAACATTACTCATCACATGACGACTGCCTACCATCCGCAAACTAACGGGCTTACTGAACGCCTTAATAAGACCTTGGCCGACATGCTATCAATGTTCGTCAGTGTTGAGCAGAGCAACTGGGATGAGGTGCTGCCTTTCGTGGCGTTTGCCTACAACACCGCCAAATGAGAGACCACAGGATTTACGCCATTTTTCCTGGTGCATGGGCGTGAGGCGACTACGACGATGAGCACTGTGATTGCGTTACATCCTGATGAAGTGGACGACGACTACATCGGGCAGGTGTTAATCAGAGCTGAGGAAGCTCGGCAGTTAGCTTGACGCCGCACGCTTCAGGCTCCAGAAAACGATCGCCGGATGTATGACTTGAGCCACCGCCCTGTTGTCTACCAGACTGGTGACCTCAGGGGATCTTCACTCCTGTTCGGAAGGTTGGTCTCTCTGAGAAGCTCCTCAGGAGCTGGTTTGGACTTTATAAGGTTGTAAGACAGTTGTCTGATGTTACTTATGAAGTTGAAGATTTCGACCCCGACACAAGACGACAAAACATCAGAGATACGGTTCACGTCCTTCGAATGAAGCCTTATAAGGATCCTGCAACCCAGGGTACATTCGAAGCTCCAGCGACAGGCGACAAGCGGAAAGGTGACGAAGAGCGGAGCGGCAAAAGAAGTTCTAGGAAGATAACCACCAGGGCGAGAATCAGACATCAAGAGTCGGGGTATGCAGGCCTAATGCCTCGTTCCCGGACTAGGACGACGTAACACCGAGATGCTGTACTCTTAAGGAGGGAGCAATGTCTCAGAGGAACTTGAGTAGCACTGTGGTGTAGTGGTTTTGATATTGAACTGTTACATGGAAGGTCGTGAGTTCAAAACTCACTTGCACTGTACAATTTCAGTTTCTTAGTTCAGGTCGAGTACATTCTAGAAGTATCCACAAATGTCAATAATCATTGTACTGGAACGTTCTGTAGCTGTACACATACTGTATGTGTTCTGGCCATAGGCAGTTTGCTCAGCGCTCTTCTATGTGCAAGTGCTGAATAAACCTTGGTTAAGTGCAGTTAGTTTTCGTCGTTCATCTAATTACAGTTTCTTCTGTTGTTGTTGTGGTCTTCAGTCCTGAGACTTGTTGGATTCAACTCTCCATGCTACTCCATCCTCAGCAAGCTTCTTCATCTCCCAGTACCTACTGCAGCCTACATCCTTCTGAATCTGCTTGGTGTATTCATCTCTTGGTCTCCCTCTACGATTTTTACCCTCCACGCTGCCCTCCAATACTAAATTGGTGATCCCTCGATGTCTCAGAACATGTCCTACTAACCGATCCCTTCTTCTAGTCAAGTTGTGCCACAAGCTCCTCTTCTCCCCAGTTCTATTCAATACCTCCTCTTTAGTTATGTGATCTACCCATACAATCTTCAGCATTCTTCTGTAGCACCACATTTCGAAAGCTTCTATTCTCTTCTTGTCTAAACTATTTATCGTTCATGTTTCACTTCCATACATGGCTACACTCCATACAAATACTTTCAGAAACGATTTCCTGACATTTAAATCTATAATCGATGTTAACAAATTTCTCTTCTTCAGGAACGCTTTCCTTGCCATTGCCAGCCTACATTTTATATCCTCTCTACTTCGACCATCATCAGTCATTTTGCTCCCCAAATAGCAAAACTCCTTTACTACTTGAAGTGTCTCATTTCCTAATCTAATTCCCTCAGCATCACCCGACTTAATTGGACTACATTCCATTATCCTCGTTTTGCTTTTGTTGATGTTCACCTTATACCCTCCTTTCAAGACACTGTCCATACCGTTCAACTGCTCTTCCAGGTCCTTTGCTGTCTCTGACAGAATTACAATGTCATCGGCGAACCTCAAAGTTTTTATTTCTTCTCCATGGATTTTAATACCTACTCCGAACTTTTCTTTTGTTTCCTATATTGCTTGCTCAATATACAGGTTGAATAACATAGGGGATAGGCTACTACCCCGTCTCACTCCCTTCCCAACCACCGCTTCCCTTTCATACCCCTCGACTCTTATAACTGCCATCTGGTTTCTGTACAAATTGTAAATAGCCTTTCGCTCCCTGTATTTTACCCCTGACACCTTCAGAATTTGAAAGAGAGTATTCCAATCAACATTGTCCAAATCTTTCTCTAAGTCTACAAATGGTAGAAACGTTGGTTTGGCTTTCCTTAATCTTTCTTCTAAGATAAGTCGTAGGGTCAGTATTGCCTCATGTGTTCCAACATTTCTGCGGAATCCAAACTGATCTTCCCCGAGGTCCGCTTCTACCAGTTTTTCCATTCGTCTGTAAAGAATTCGCGTTAGTATTTTGCAGCTGTGACTTATTAAACTGATAGTTCGGTAATTTTCACATCTGTCAACACCTGCTTTCTTTGGGATTGGAATTATTATATTCTTCTTGAAGTCTGACGGTATTTCGCCTGTCTCATACATCTTGCTCACCAGATGGTAGAGTTTTGTCATGACTGGCTCTCCCAAGGCCGTCAGTAGTTCTAATGGGATGTTGTCTACTCCCGGGGCCTTGTTTCGACTCGGGTCTTTCAGTACTCTGTCAAACTCTTCACGCAGTATCGTATCTCCCATTTCATCTTCATCTACATCCTCTTCCATTTCCATAATATTGTCCTCAAGTACATCGCCCTTGTATAGACCCTCTATAAACTCCTTCCACGTTTCTGCTTTCCCTTCTTTGCTTAGAACTGGGTTTCCATCGGAGCTCTTGATTTTCAGACAAGTGGTTCTCTTTTCTCCAAAGGTCTCTTTAACTTTCCTGTAGGCTGTATCTATCTTACCCCTAGTGAGATAAGTCTCTACATCCTTACATTTGTCCGTACACAACACTCTGCTGCATTTTCGGCACTTTCTGCAGTTTGGGAAAATTTTACGGACTGTCAGATCTTTATTAATATTGGCAAAACAGTTACTGAACACTAAGTTACATTCCACGCTCCGATCCGTAGAACGCCAGTTTCTTTCTCCTGATAACGACGTCCTCCTGAATAGTCCCGCCCGTAGATCCGAATGGGGGACTATTTTACCTCCGGAATATTTTACCCAAGAGCACGCCATCATCATTTAATCATAAAGTAAAGCTGCATGCCCTCGGGAAATATTACGGCCGTAGTTTCCCCTTGCTTTCAACCGTTCGCAGTACCAGAACAGCAAGGCCGTTTTGGTTAGTGTTACAAGGCCACATCAGTCAATCACCCAGACTGTTGCCCCTGCAACTATTGAAAAGGCTGCTGGCCTTCTTCAGGAACCACACGTGTGTCTGGCCTCTCAACAGATACCCCTCCGTTGTGGTTGCACCCACGGTATGGCTATCTGTATCGTTGAGGCACGCAAGTCTCCCCACCAACAGCAAGGTCTATGGTTCATTGGGGAAGGAGTTTCTTCTACGTGACGTTATTGATACTATATCAGCCGATGCTAATGACATTCCGAAATCGGTGATGTCGTCATTTTTTAATTATTAGGGCTCCTGAATAAATAATAAAATTGTTGCTGAAGACAAAGTGGATCACATGACTTCCTGCTGACACTATTCTTTCCTGTGCAGAGAACTCGTACTTATTAATTAATTAATAAGGTGTATCTGCAGGCGGGCCGCGAGGGATTAGCCGAGTGGTCTAAGGCACTGCAGTCATGGACTGTGCGGCTGATCCCGGCGGAGGTTCGAATCCTCCCTCAGGCATGGGTGTGTGTGTTTGTCCTTAGGATAATTTAGGTTAAGTAGTGTGTAAGCTTAGGGACTGATGACCTTTAGTAGTTAAGTCCCATAAGATTTCACACACATTTGAACATTTTATCTGCAGGTGATTACTCTCTCACAGCCAACAAACGTTGAAAACAATAATGCCTACACGTAACTCTCTATTAATATTACTAATAGCTTCGCAGCCTGGTATTGGTAGTATGTTTGAGGTGTATAACAGCCAAAGTAATAAAACTCGAAGGTACATCGTAAATAGTCAATCATTAAGACTGTCCAATAGTTTGAAATAGCATGATATTCGATTTACCACCTAGAGTCCTGACAGTTGGTCCGAAGTCTGATTTTATTGGAAGTGATAGTTACAAGCGATAATGACACAAATATGTCAAAAATGCAGAGAAAAATTTTATTTTAATTTTTAGATATATTTTGCAGATGGTATCATATGTGATACATGCGATCTATGTTAATAGAAAGAAATTCTGACGAGTGTTACAAAAAAAATTATTCTCAACATATAAAGTAATCCTATTTTTGTGTGAGAAACGTAACATAAGTTCCAATTTACTTCTTGTGAAAAAGAGCAAAACAATTTCTTTCAGATGTAAAGCACAGGAATATTTGACATACGCTACATCGTACAAACGTTAGACCTCTACAAACCCTGTAACCCGCATTGTCATCTTTCTTTTTTGTATATTGTTCATTAGCTGAAGCATGTGCTTAGCATTTCATATCCTGAATGGCAAAGATGGTAAAACTTTTGGTGCTCTTCCCCATTTTGCTGGTGGACCTTCATCATCATCACCCACATCATTATCATTGCATGAGTCTGATCTTTGCTCATTTTCTGGCAAACCATAGAAAATAAGAGTTTGTGCAACATCAAGCTTGAAAGCTTGATATTGCATCATGTCTTTTCTCATAAATTTATTACTTTGCGTTGCTTGCCAATATTCTAGCCAAGCTGCTGCATCAGCAAAATCTATGAAGAGGTGGATCACGCGTACTGTCCATTTGCTAGTTCAGCTTCTCATTGGGTATTTTCCCACTACCCTATCCAAGAGATCCACACCACCCGTATATTTGTTATATTTGGTAACTGGATTTGGCCTGGGAATTTGGACATAAACCTTACCTTTCTTTGACGGACGTTGAATTTGGACACTGGGATAAACACCAAAAGCAGAAGATGCAACGTAAATAGGTTTATTGTCAAACCATTTCACTGTAGTTATTTACCATCACTCCTTACAACCTGGTTAAAAGAACCTATGCCCTCCCTTTACAAATCTAAATCTCTCTTGAAGTTTACAGCTTTTGGAAGACGATTAGCCATGATTGTCCCAGTTGCTAAGATTGGCCCATGAGTTAGGTGACTATCTAGTAAGGAGACAGACGTGAAGTATCTATCAGTGTATATTAGTGACGCAGGTGGCAAGGGATCTGAAAGCTTTAGAACAACACGCACTCCAATATCAAGTTTGTCAGGTACTGGAATTTTTCCAGATGTGATATATTTACCCTTTCCTTGGTATAGCACCAAGTCAAAAGGTATACCGTTGGATGTGACTTGCACAGAGTTCTTGAAGCCAACTGCGTGAGGTATACCCCTGACATACTGGCTTGTTCTTACTTGACCTGTAAACGGTATCATCTGTTCATCTATACATGCATGAGTTGGTCAGGGATGGTTTCGAAATGCATTTCTTAATCTGTTAAGGAGTGGTCGTATCGTCCAATAACTGTCACTTCGTTTGGTTTCCTCTAATACAGCATTGTAATTAACCATTTTCAGATTATTTCTTAGCAGGTAAAACCTGTCCCTGCTAATTGTATCTGCGATCAGTGGATAACGTGTTCGCCTTTCCCAACACATTCTCTATCTAGGGAACCCCGGTAATGCAATCAGCATACTAACCCCCCACAACTTTCTTAATTCTGCTCCACTACAGTCCGTTGGTTTACCTGTTAGTGTAACATGACTTAAATTTATATAATAAGCCATATCATCAAACAATGTTTGATCAATATACTGTGTGAAATATTCAAATGGTGACTTCACAGTTGGAATTTCAGGTGTAGCTAATTCTGGTACTTCAGGATTAAACCTATAAATTAAAGTAAAATAACACAGATCTTTGCAAACTATACGTTCAATATGCCATACAAATTTGTATCTAGCAACTACTTACTCTGTTGTGTGTCTCCATTTTGCACCTCTGTGTTGGATCTCACTCGAAGGTACCCCATTGTCATCTGATTCGGATGATGACTCATCAGCTGGTGGAGTTTGTTATCTGACAGCTATATCGAGGTCGTCTTCTTCTTCAGACAGCTCAAACTGAGAAATATGTGGATCTTCCATCGCCTGAAATTTGACTATTTCTTCATTAGTTAGCTCTACAGCAGGGAAAAATGGGATTACTGGGCTCATTATTTTCATTAAGGTAATACAGTAAATACCCAATATACTTACCTGTAAGGGAAACACGTAATTTAATACAGGATAACGACAGCAAATAGAACATTTAGCAAAAAATGAAGAGACAAACACGCGCCACTGTAACCAAGTAAACAATGACAGGAGATTTATAGTGATAGAGACCCGAGGTATCAGGGATGATACCTGCAATTAAGTAGAACATTTTGTTCATGAAGAGTAGTTTCTCGGTAGAGATATTTATTTACAGGTTAAATGACTCATTTTCGAATATAAATATGCTTTTAAATATGTTACACTTCAAAAGATATGAGTATTTACCTTTTTTAATTCCCGACATGATGCATGCCGTCGTAACACTTACTTCCCAGCTGCTGCTGCCACCTGTTGATGACGTGAAGAAGTTTAAACAAATAACGTACAGAATGCGCTGAATGTATACTCTGTGATGCCGGCAGGAGCTCTCGCCTAAGCGCTCGAAAAACGTGTAACAAAATTTTAGACTAGAGGTATCACATATGATACCTGCGGACGCTAGAGTATAGTCACTGAACGGAACTACTGGTATCGTAGTCAAAGCAATCATACAAAATTTGCAATAATACTTAACTGCCTGAAATTTGTATTGTGATCCTGATGTTTAACAAATATTTGGGGTGTTTTAAGAGATGAAGAGAAAATTCCACCAGGAATTTGTGTCATAAAGTTAATCGATATTACTCTCTTCAAGTAGTACAAGTGGACTACGTTTGTGTCTAAACGATTCCTTCCTCCTCTTGTCACAGGTAGTGAATGTCAGGACGGTTTTAGCCAAATGTGAACTGTCTACTGGATCGAGTACTCGATGATTGGTTCTCAGCAGCTACAGTGAAGTGTGCTACGTCATCAAGATGCTAAAGCTGAAATAAAATCCGCTGAAAGCGTTAGACAGAACAGTCTCAAACGACAAAAGAACTGATTCCATCAGTGGATGAAACGTTGGCAGAATTGCATTCTGTTCGATGGACACTCTTTTAAAGATGAAATTAAATGTATAAATAAATTAAATACCGAATATGTAACTGATTAATTGTAGCTAGCGTTGGGACCTCTTTCGTAACTCTATGCATACGACAGTATCCACCCGTGTTTAGATTTCTAACGTATTCCGTTTTTTGAAAAGTCGGGAAAGTTGGTCAATCTGGAAATTTTTGTAAGAATATCAGCGATTAGTCGATACCCAGCTGCATACAGCACACGACTTACAAAACATATTTTCACTACCGTAAAAAGGAGGGTAATTAGAGAGTTTAACGTACGCATTTCGCATATTAAACGTGAAGGCTTGTATGAAACTGGAATATAAAGCCATCAATAAACTCGTGCGGTAAGTGTAGTTAAGGTGTCGATCTCGGCCAGCCATAAGAGAACAGCTCCTGTTACGGTTTCCCAGATTATGCTCTTCATAACTATAAAATGACTGATGTATAAAGGCCAACTGAGTTGTCATATTAAACCCTGCCCTTAGAATGGATCATGA
This sequence comes from Schistocerca nitens, assembly GCF_023898315.1. Classification (NCBI taxonomy): domain Eukaryota; kingdom Metazoa; phylum Arthropoda; class Insecta; order Orthoptera; family Acrididae; genus Schistocerca; species Schistocerca nitens. Next base: position 695,052,943 of record NC_064615.1, on the reverse strand, counting down.
AAACACGAACAGCCATCGCACCCTTAGTCTTCCTCCCCTCATAACGTCTGTTGTTTTTATGGCTAACTGTAACATTACGACGCCCATAAATATGGGATATGGGACGATAAAATTTACTGCACACGTCATTTGTAGCATAACAAGAAGTATACCTCCTCATTTGAGACACCGCCGTGGCTTAAACATTGCCCAAATGTTCTGGATGAATTGGGATCAGATCCTGGACAAGCCATCGGGATTTAGTTCCATAATGTTCGCTCACCAACAGCAGAGGTTCATATTCGTTGAAGAACATTTTCCAAGTAACTTAGCTAATTATATAGCTAACGTTAGTGCCACAACAGTAACTAAGCAAAGATTTGTTATTAAGTGTGACTGAGGCAAGGAAAACAAATGAACATGAATCAAATCCAGTTTTTAATGTAACATTGATTAGATTTATTTCGGACATCAATAACCATTCAAAAATATTATCAGAACTACAAACATGAAACGCTTACGAGTATATAGTATTTAAGTACAACTCATAGACAATAACACTGAAGCATCAAAGAAACTGGTACAGGCATGCGAATTCAAATACAGAGATATGTAAACAGGCGGGATACGGCATTGTGGTCGGCAACGCCTATATAAGGCAAAAGGTTTCTGGCTCCGTTGTTATATCGGTTACTGCTGCCTCAATGGCAGGTTATCAAGATGCAGGTGAGTTTGAACGTGGTGGTACAGTCGGCGCCCTAGCGATGGGACGCAGCACCTCCGAGTTAGCGATGAAGTGGGAATTCTCCCGTATCACCATTATACGAGTGTATCGTGAATATCAGGAATCCGGTAAAACATCACCTCTCCGACATCACTGTGTCCGGAAAAAGACCCTGTAAGAAAGGGACGAACAATGACAGAAGAGAATCCTTCAGCGTCACAGAAGTACAGCCCTTCCGCAAATTGCTGCAGATTTCAGTGATGTGCAATCAAAAAGTGTCATTGCACGAACCATTCAACGAAACATCATCGATATGAACTCGGAGCCGAAGGCCCACTCCTGTACTCTTCATGACTGCACAACACAAAGCTTTACGCCTCCTCTGGGCCCGTCAACACCGACATTGGACTGTTGATGACTGGAAACATGCCTCGTCGGACGAGTCTCTTTCAAATTGTATCGAGCAGATGGACGTGTACGGGTGTGGAGACAATCTCATGAATCCATGGACCCTGCATGTCAGCAGGGGACTGTTCAAAGTGATGGATTCTGTGTAATGGTGTGGGGCGTCTGCAGTTGGAGCGATATGGTGACATGAACGTAAGCATCCTGTCTGATCAGCTGCATCCGTTAATGTCCACTGTGCATTACGATGGGCTTGGGAAATTTCAGCAGGACTACCACAAAACAGAAATATATAGGCTACAGCATCACACCTGTCAAAATACTATTGACTATATAAAGAAAAGAAAGTGTTGTTTTTAACACGCGAGGAAGTGGTGCACATAAGACATGGAGACTAGCAGCTGCATACTCTTGCTCCGAACCCTCCAAAAATAAGTATTTCTATATGACGACGCCCTCATCGTCAATTATGGGTATAATAGCGTACGAAAAATCTCTTCACATTTCCATTCAGCAACATTCTAGAAAATACCATCTGAATGTCATTTTAAAAAATGCATCAATATCTCTCCTAGAATTTGAAAGCTTTGGACTATTTTTCGACCGACACTGTCTTAAGAAATATATAAATGTTGTTTAAATTACCACTACCGGTCTAAACTTTGTTGACTATTCTAGTACTTATTTATTTTGCGATATGTTTCGAAGAAATACCACATCTTCAGGCTAAATGGCAGTACTAAAACAATTTTACAATAAGGTCATGCTGATGTTACATAGTCCGTAGTCTTTTAATAAATGCAGTGGTTATCCTGTGGAAGAACAGAAAACTTAGTTAGAGGCGATGTCACTTTGGAAGCTGGATTGATGTCTGCATGAAAATGTTTTGTAAAGGTCACTCACTTTGTTCTTCTGGCGTGGCAGTCTCGTTCTGATGTGCTAAGGTGTATCTACTTCCGTGGTTCTCTTGGCTTTCTTGATTACTGTTCATAAATTTTCACTAACGTAACAGTAACTTGGAAAAACGATCACGAAAACAAATCTGTAGTGCAGTGGACAAGATGACGAACGAAATACAGCTGGTTTCGATTTGACTACCGTTTTGTCGATCTGTGTGGTGTCAGACGTTTACATTTCTTCTACACGTCTTGTTATCGTATTACAGATGTAGGTTGACGAAATACATTACAAATTGAGCACCTCTTGCAATATTATTGTACACATCATGACATAACCTGTTTATTTTACATATTTCTAAGCTATTGTTGGGTCTAGAGTCAAACGACTGCCATGATATATATTTTTCATTCTAATAGTACTGTTGCGAAATTGGAAAAGAAATGTGAATTTTTGAAGTCTGCCATTTCATTCAGCATCTCGTTATTCCCCAATGTGGCCATAGATGAATATTTCCATTTCCTCTAAGATGTCCATTTTCCAGCATTTACGAAAAGACTCTGTAATATCATTATGACCTTATTATAAAATCGTTTTTGTAATGCCATTTACCCTGAAGACGAGGTATTCCCTCGAAACATGTCGCTAAATAAATAATTAATACAATAGTCAATAAAGTTTGTGACTGGTAGCGGTAATTTAAAAACCTTTATATATTTCGTAAGACAGTCACAGTCGAAAAATAGTCAGAATTGCTTCAGATTCTTTTTTACCAACACACGAAGTTGTTCAAATATTTCAGGCACACAAAAAAATTAAAATAAATAAACTGTAAACTAACCTAAGCATAAAGTTAAATAACGTCTGTTTGAAAGAGGATTTTACCCCCAAATACGTAAAACTAAAAAGAAACACCCGATCTTTGTCTGCCAAGTTGGTTCAAAAGAAAGGTGAAAAAATATGGTTGAAAACTGAAGTGAAACAACAGTACAAAAAGAAAAACCACTTAAATATGTTAGCATATAAATTGCACTTAGAAATTGCTGCTACTCACCCATCCATATCAAGTACCTTTCTTCCAAGATGTCATAAATCATGCTCTAAACGAAAATTACAACAGAATCAAACCAGCACATATGAAGAATCTAGGTCATCTCAGACAATCAAATACTTACTCACTTACAACACCAAAAGTCAGACTTCCCACAATTTTTTCTGAAGAGTAGTTAATTCCACAGTCATTTTTTTTAACAAAAATGAACTACCTCTGCTAAACAAAGGCCTTAAATATAACCTAAAACTGGAAATCAATCAGCAGAATATTAAAGACATCATTTGCTCATTCAAAATGGCAGCAGATATAGCCAAACTAAACAAAAATGAACAAACAGTAATAGAGCATAAAACTAATAAATTGATAGAGAAACACTTTAACAATAATCCACTAAAGGAAACTAAAGAAGAGAACCAGTTACTTAAAAACATCAACTAGAAGTTTATTGAGGGCAATGCACTAGCATTAAAACTGACAAAGGCAATACAGTAGTTATCATGGACAAACATGAATATATAAATAAAACACTTGAGGCCTTTCAGAATAACCATATACAAGAAATCTCTCATGACCCCACACAGAAATTCGACAGTAGCCTAAGGAAGCAGTTGAATAAAACATGCTTCTTATGAACAAGAGCAGAAACACAGAGATTTACCATTTATGAACCAAACAGCCCCAAAGATTAGCGAAAGTCAGGTGGTATGTCGCCAGACTCATACATTCTGCACACCAAATGACATTAGTAAAATAAAATGAAATCAGTCTGTTATAAGTCTTCTCATATTTGCTTCCTGTAGGATCACAACAGTTTGCGAGCGAACCTTATCATAGACATGTTGTATAGGTGGCACGTGAGGCAAACGTGATGAGGCAGGCAGTATCAATCAAGAAAGGTTTCCTCATCTCTCAGTGTGTTTCTCGGCATTGTCGTGTTGAAATATTCCATGTGTAGTTTTTCCACAGACAGTCCCCAGACCATTACCATTGATGTTTACCCACTATATTTTTGAGAGAGCAGACATCCATGTTGGGTCACCGCAGTAGCATTAGTTTGTAGCGGTTTTGGATACTTTAAAGCAAGACCAGGCCAAATGCACGCCATGTTGCTAGTCAGTACACCGGCGATGGCGGTCATTTACACTCCATTTAGGAGGCGTTGTTGATTTCTGTGAACTGGCATCAAACACAACTACACGTATAGTGTCAATGCAGCTTGCAGGCATCCCTTTCAACACATATCAGATCCACATACGTTGCACTAATCCATTGTCCATTAATAATCGATGACTCGTTTCTATAAAAAATTAATTTCCTTTTTTTGATACAACAGTCACGAAACCATTTCGAAATGCAGTTACCAGTTTCGACTAGGTAGTGGTCATCATAAGAATGTCAAAACCGACGAGCCTTAAGCGCTGACGTACTATAAGTGATACAGGCAACAAGTGGTTGTGTCTTAGGAGGACACCAACCAATAGATCCTAGAGGAATGGCTGGGGAAAACTAGTGAACGATTTGTTACCAAGTAACGTTTAAAACGAATTATATATCGACATTAATTTTTTTTCCTCAACAGCAACGAGACACAAGGCTTAATTAAAACAAACACATTAAAGACTAAAGGCATTAAACGTGAAATACCAGAAAAGAAACAGTTTAGATATTCTTAAAAGTTTTTTTTTAAGTTTGCAATTCGCGAAAACATTCAATATTAATAATTTACATTGCAAGTCATGCTGAGGCACACCATAACCTGAAAATTACAATACAGTAATAGTGCAGCCCCACAACAGATCAGGGCTCAAACCTGCAGGCGACACAGCAGATCACACACGTAGACGTCGGGACCCAGCCCCCCCCCCCCCAATTGACAACAAGCTGAGAGCGTATAGATACTGTACTACGACATATACAGCAAAGCTCTCTTAAACAGTGAATACGTTAAATAAAACCAAAGCCTTTGCCCCAGATTTAAGAGAAATCCAATAGCCCAAAGGCTACTACTGCGGTGGATGACCGCTACCGACAGATTATGCCACAGAGGAACCCTGACAGCAACGCCACCATGTTGAATAACGCTTATCGTGCAGCCACAAGACGTCATGTTACGACTGAAACGGTGCGCAATAGGCTGCATGATGCACAACTTCACTCCCGACGCCCGTCCCGAGGTCCACCTTTGCAACCTCGACACCATGCAGTGTGGTACAGATTGATCCACCAATATGCCGAATGGACCTGTCAGGATTGGCATCATGTTGTCTTCACCGATGAGTGTCGCATATGCCTTCAACCAGACAATTATCGGAGACGTGTCTGGAGGCAACCCTGTCAGGCTAAACGCCTTAGACCAGGGCTTCACAACATACGTGCTCGCGGAGCAAGCTGTGAGCAGCAAGGCGCGAGCACGGAGCAGCGCGAGCACGCTACCCCCACTACCAGACCAGAGCGGAGAGTGGGGAGAGTCACGTGGGGTACACAAAAGCTGCCGCCAGTCAATGTAAATCCGCGGCCACCCGCAGGGATATCACTCACGAATTATTACTGCGACAAATGTAACAAATAAAGGAGAATGTACACGTGCCACATAATTTTATTAGCTTAGTGTATGCCTCTACCATCTGTAGACACTGAAACTAAAGAATTCCACGACAATCCTATATTTTCAACACTTTCTTCAACACTACTTAAAATATCACCTCCGGTTGTAGTGTTCTTCATGGCTACTACATCGAGGAACTCCTCCCTCACCTGAAGATCTCTGTTAACACCTCTAATAAATATGGCAAGCTGCGCTGTCCCAGTGATATCAACACTTTCGTCCAGAGCTAGAGAATACGCCATAAAATCTTAACAGATATTTGCAAGCTGGCTCTGGACGTCGTCTGCCACGTCCTGTATGTGACGCATAATGGTCATGTTAGATAATGGCACAATCCGAAACTGTTCAACTTGAGATGGACACAAATGTTCCGCTGCAACTACCAAACATTCTTTTATTAAATCGCCATCAGTTAAGGGGCGCAGGGATTTTGCTAAAAGCAAAGCAATTTTGTAACCCACTCTGAGAGCTGCCTCAGTTGATTTTTCTTCGTCGTCCAGATCTTCTTCGGATAGCTTCCTTTTAAGTTTAATAATTTCCTGTGCACGATCTGGTCAATCACATTTTCCACGTCCGTAGTCTTTCGCGTGGTACGACATATAATGTCGCTGCAAATTAAATTTCGTAAAAGAATTCAGCGTTTTGTGACATACTAAACATTTTGCAACACCATCTTTTTCAGTAAACAGATACAATTCCTCCCAATGGGGGTTGAACTGCGAAAGCATGGTTGGGGTTACACAACGGCGACTTCACATGATTGTTAACCAGCGAAGTGACTGTTAAGAGCTGATCGCAGTACTTTAAACGTTACGCAGTCGGCGCGAATTCAATAGGCACGCTGCGGCCCTATTCAAACGTGCGCGCGCATTTCCCCTCCCTCCCCTCCCTCCGTACTCCTCGACCATGCAGCTGCTCGCGAGCACGTCCCTGAGCAGACGCGAGTACTCGCGCTCAAAACCGGCCAGTTGTTAAGCCCTGCCTTAGACAAACTGTCCAGCGAGTGCAGCAAGATGAAGGTTCCCTGCTGTTTTGGTGTGGCATTATGCAGGGCCGACGTACGCCGCTGGTGGTTATGACATCCCACGCATCAGGCCGCCCAAAGGCTACTACTGCGGTGGATGACTGCTACCGACGGATAATGCCTCAGAGGAACTCTGACAGCAACGTCACCATGTTGAATAACGCTTATCGTGCAGCCACAGGACGTCATGTTACGACTCAAACGGTGCGCAATAGGCTGCATGATGCACAACTTCACTCCCGACGCCCGTCGCGAGGTCCACCTCCTGGCACACGCTGGAGGTTTTCCGAGGCGAGGGCCGGAGTTTCGGGCGCTGGATAGTGGGTGCCTGTTCGCTGTCGCGATCTCAGCCACGCCGCCGAGGAGAAGGACGCAGCTGGCCACCCGCGGCTCACACCGAGCAGGACTGCCATCCTCCGACCGATAGTGCAACCATATCACCAACATATTGGCGAAGCAAACGTCTTCATGGACGACAATTCGTGCCCCAAAGTGCACTTCTTGTGGATACTTCCTTCAGGATAACGAAATCTCTCGACTAGAAAGATCAGCATGTTCTCCAGACATGAACCCTGTCGAACATGCCTCGGTTAGATTGAAAAGGGCTGTTTATGGACGACGTGGCCCACCAATCACTCTGAGGGATCTACGCTTAATCGTTGTTGAGGAGTGGGACAAGCTGAACCAACAGTGCCTTGATGAATTTGTGGATAGTAGGCCACGACGAATACAGGCATGCATCAATGCAAGAGGATGTGGTACTGGGTATTAGAGGGATCGGTGTGTACAGCAGTCTGGATCATTACCTCTGAAAGTCTCGCTGTATGGTAGTACAACATTCAATGTGTGGTTTTCATAAAGGGCAGAAATGATGTTTATGTTGATCCCTATTACAGTTTTCTTTATAGGTTACGGAACTCTCGGAACCGAGGTGATCCATATATATATATATATATATATATATATATATGTGTGTGTGTGTGTGTGTGTGTGTGTGTGTGTGTGTGTGTGTGTGTGTGTGTGTGCCTGTGTGTACGTGTATGTCTGCTCATTTCAGGAGGAGAAGTTTCACATTTTATTCAACAATAAACATATTGTATACCTGCAAACAAAAACGGAATAAAAGAGCTGTAAAAGGCTGCAGTACCAATCCAAAGGTCTTGGGTTCCATCACCAGTCAGTACTACGATTTTTATCTGTCACTTACGCCTTCTTTCATTTCCAGCATTATTTGGTGTGAAAAAGGCCGAGTTGTACATTGGTTTACGCTACTCGCTAAACTGTAGGTTCCCACACTGTAACTGGTTTGATAAACCAGTTCAAAGACCGGAGGTAATCATCAGCATACAAACTTTGGTACGTCTAGTAGTTCACAATGGCCTTTAAACCAATATATTGTAGCGGCACCACCGTTTAGGATAGGGAGAGTTAGTTTTGTGCGATATTCGGAGCACGAGTTACAGCCAACTGCCTACCAGCAGTTGCAAAGGCAAATAGGGGCCACAGTGGCGTAGAACTGCCGGAGAGGGCGCACACAGCAGTTTCCATGTTGAAAGTCACAGGCAGAAGGGGGCCACTGGCCAACCTTAGTGTTATGCATATGTGACGCAAAGCGGCGCGCTTGGCAAAACAGAGGTGCACAGCTGAATATAAATAGGTGCCTTTTTCGAACGAGATTTATTGAAGTGTGGCAGCTCTCCTGAACGGTGGGGCTTATCACACCATTGGGCTACACGCAGCAACAGATGGGGCGACAGAGTCCCGGTTCACGGCAGGTCGCTGGTTCGACCCTCTGAGGCCGACATGGGGTCCGCAGAAAGCCAGCAGCCGGCCACTCTTCAGCTCGTTACCACGGGCAGTCGTCTCGGCTCCCGGCACACGCTGGAGGTTTCCCGAGGCGAGGGCCGCAGTTTGGGGCGCCGGATAGTGGGTGCTTGTTCGCTGTCGCGATCTCAGCCACGCCGGCGACGAGAAGGACGCAGCTGGCCACCCGCGGCTCACACCGAGCAGTGACGAGTCAGCTGCTGGCGCAGCCATCCTGACATCATCAGAACTCAGCGGGCCGGTGAAGGCTGGCACGACACTGCGTTGCATTGCACAGGCCACTGGGATGCTTCCTCAGGCCCTGTGACGCAGACTGAGGTGAATGGATCATTGTAGTGGAAACAAATAAATCATTTGGAAAGTTCTCACTGAGTTTTAATACAGCGCCTCGTGGCAACCATCCACTACATTTGATGTCTTCCAGCCACATTTGGTGATCCTGGTACAGTCACAGGCAGAAGCAGCCATAACAGTATGGATTCATCACTGTGACACATAGATAAGAACTAATTATATACTGGCTGACATTGTAGCAATGACTTGATTTCAATCTATGCTGAACTATGCTGTGCAGTCTTTATATTTGTATTTAGGAGTATCTCCATCTTGTACGATGATGGACAACACCTGCACTATTACATTATAAGATCATGTCAAATATACTTTAGAGGGACAGTCTATAAAATTTTTGACAGAGTATTGGGTTTCTTTTATCGCATCTTTGGTAAAAGTTTGATCATAATTCTAACTTTTTATAAAATATTTGTCAAAGAACTTGGAGCTGCCGGTGTCAGACCGAGCACTGATCCGCGTGGGGCAGGTAGACGCCCGGCGACCGCGTCCACCTGTCAAAGGCAGCCACCACCGCAACTCAGGCCGCTATGTGCTGCGGCATTCGACGAGCTGTGCTTGTTCTTTAACATCTCTTTGTACCCAGGTTTCAAAGGCAGGTAAAAAGAAACTAAACATAGCAATGGATGGAACACAGAGAGTGGAGCAATAATGACACTCAGAAGAAATTGTATGGCTAAAACTGAGAACACAATTCAGGAGTAGTAGTCTGTACAACAGTGAAACAGAATAAAATGAATTGCGAATAGTACGTTTCAGGTACATAAATGATTGATATGCCAGGTCTACAAGTTCAGCGAGATGCATCTGATTAAATACGTTCGAGGGCATGCTGAAAACTAATGACTCCGAGTTATTTACAGGAAAACTTCAAAATCTTTCTAAATGAAACAAACGTTATTAACATTCCACATCTTTATTCATCGTGTCTACATTTTTATCTCTAAATTTAGTCGCCCTTGCGAAGAACACATTTCTCCCATCGAGAGATCAGTATGTTGATACTGTCACTGTAAAATTGCTTGACTTTGTTGACGGAATCACAGCCTCACCTTTGCTATCATCGCCTCATCACTGTCAAAGTGAAATCCTGCACGACGTTCCTTAAGTTCTGGAAACAGATGTAAAGCTGATAGGGCCAGGTTGGGAGTGGGTGGGGGACGATACAATGAAACTACATCAAAACAACAAACGTATTCTTATATTATACTGAAGAGCCAGGGAAACTCGTATACTTGCCTAACATCGTGTTGGGCCCCCGTGAGCAGGCAGAATTACCGGAACCCGACGTAGCATGGACTCGACTAATGTCTGAAGTAATGCTGGAGGGAACTGACACTATAAAACCCGCAGGGCTGTTAATAAATATGATGTTTACGTCTGGGATGTTTGATGGTCAGGGGAAGTGTTTACACTCAGAATGGTGTTCCTCGAGGCACTCTGCAGCAATTCTGGATGTGTGGGGTGTCGTACTGTCGTGCTGGAGTTGCCCAAGTCCGTCGGAATGCCCGCGGACATTAATCGATGCAGGTGATCAGACTGGGTGTCATGTCACCTGTCACAGTCGTATCCAAACGTATCAGGGACCCCATATCACTCCAGCTGCACACGCCCCACACCACTAGAAGGCCTCCACCAGTTTGAACAGTCCCCAGCTGACAAGCAGAGTCCATAGATTGATAAGGTTGTCTCCATGCCCGTACATGTCCATCTGCTCGATACAATTTGAAAAGGAACTCGTCCGACGAGGCAACATGCAACAGTCCAATGTCGGTATTGACAGGCCCATGCAAGGCGTAAAGCGTTGTGTCGTGCAGTCATCAAGGGTACACGAATGGGTCTTCGGCTCCGGAAGCCCATATCGATGCTTCGTTGAATGATTCAAACGTTGACACTTGTTGATGGCCCAGCATTGATACCTGCAGCAATATTCCGAAAGGTTGCACTTCCGCCACGTTCAACGATTCACTTCAGTCGTCGTTGATCCCATTCTTGCAGGATCTTTTTCCGGCAGTAGCGGTGTCGGAGATTTGATGTTTTGCCGGATACCTGATATTCACGGTACGCTCGTGAAATGGTCGTACGAGAAAGTCCCCACTTCATGGCTACCCCGGGGATGCTGTGTCCCATTGCTCGTGCGCCGACTATAACACCGCGTTCAAACTCACTTAAATGTTAATAACCTACCATTGTAAGGGCAGCAACTGAAGTAACAACTGCGCCAAAACTTGCTGTCTTATACAGACATAGCCGACCGCAGCGACTTCTTCTGCCTGGTTTTATACCTCTGTATACCAGTTTCTCTGGCGCTTCAGTGTAGATGACACTACACCCGCGGCGTCGGGTTGTTGTTACATGCGCGAGCGCTCGGTGTGGCCTGACATTGCCATGCTGAAGAAGAGTATGCTCCATGTGTGAACAAACTCTTAGAATTTGAAAGTCGAGCACACCACATTATTTCTCGTGCAACGGTACAGTTAAGCTGCACACCGCCATGTTACACGCACCAGCCGGACCCCTCTAGCTGTAGAGTTTTGTAGGCTGTAGACATGAGGAATAAGGATGTAGAATGTTAATAAGGTTTCTTTTACTTAAAAGACTAAGAGCTGTCACATTAAAAAGTTAGAGACATTACTTTTCACCATGCCCCTGTACAATAATCTGCCAAGTATTACTTCGCCGATGAATTTCATTACAAATGAACTAATGCTGTATATAAAAGGGTTATGCAAAACACCTGGGGACCAGATTGAGTTAGACGTGTACACAGTATACCACAATCTAATAAAAGTGATTTCACTTGTTTACGAATATTCTTTATAATAAGTAACTCCTGTACTCATTAATCGACCATTTCTGTTTTATTACAGGTGTACAAAAAAATTGCATCTGCAGAAAGGAGAGATTGGTTCCCTCAGCAATGATGTGTTATTTTTAATGTTAATAGCTTATTTTAGACGAACTCTATAATTTAGTTTGTTGTTTTTTCTTTAATTTCGGCCCAGTAATCAGATGTAGGTATTTGTACCAATGAATTGTGTAATCACCGCGCTTCTACAAATATACTTAAATTTCGTGTGCCAAACAACGTGAAGATACATGGACTGGTGTCGGACACGAGGGTCCTAGAACATACCCAGTAAAGCGCTATAATCTGCAAACCAGCCTTCGGGTTGATCACTGCTTCTTAAGTTTCTGGACTTGTCTCTCCACGGGATAGGCATGTTATTCCTGAATCGGCGATGTTAGTGGTACTGGTTGTCTAGATGCCCACCCTGATGTCACCACTTCCACTACCCTATGTGAGACGAGTGTCATCTCAAGTGCCAGTGTGAGAATGTTTTCTAAATGTTTTCGAATCGTGTAGCTGAGGCGATATGTGAGCAGCAGCCCTCTTTTCACCTGGTCGCACGTGGGAAACAGCCTAAAAACCACATACAGGCTGGCTGGCACAGTCACACATTGGCTCTCGCTGTTAATCTACTGGGCGCATTCGATCCGGAGTCGGCGTGCCTCCCCTTGTCTTGGAAGCGGGTGCTTTAACTGGCTGTGTTACCTGCTCCTAGTACTGTAATTATGGAAAAATCGGTCATCAGTTATGAATAAGCGGCGAGAACAGAGCTCGTGGCAGTTGGATATGTATACTTCTCGACCCACAGTCAATATAGTTCTCACTGCGTTTCGACCGTTGAATCGTCACGTCTGCTTTTAATTTCCGTTCGCTTTAGTGTTTACGGCGTGCAGTCTGAACTCAGAGAGTCTTTTATTGATATGACACTTTGCTAATTTCATGTTTGAACCACTCCTTTAGTTTAGTATGATGTGCGCTGCAAAGCTGGACATAGCTGTATTTTAGGTGACTGATACGTACCGCCGAACTTTGACTAATCCAGTGCATGGCTCAATAAAATGATATTTGAGTGCATACATCTACTCACTATTCCATTATGTACTGCTTTATATATTGAGGATTCACGAGACAATCGTTGGATTTCATCAAAGTAATATTCACATATTTATATTACTGAAGGAACCTGTAGTTCATTAGTAAGAATAGTCTGCCTGAACATCAGGCTATAAAGAACTAAAACTGCACTAGAGTTACAGCTAATACTGACAGGACTAATAAGCGGCTAGTGTGTCAGCGACTGCGTAACATTTAGTAAGCATAAACACTTTTTTAAGGCTGTTGGCATCAGATGTTAGGCAATTTGTGAAATTCATGACACACAGCTGTCTGTATATCCTTTATTATCACAGCCGCTTTCGATTAATGAACGTCATCACAGCGTCTGCATGCGGCAACGAATATGAAATGATCGTAAATGTATAGAGTTCAACCAATTATTCAAGCGCTGGCGTAACGTAATACAAAACTTTATATACAGGGAGTATGACTGTTATACAAATAAATGGCGCGAGTGGAACACAATGAAACAAGCTTATAACCAAACAAATATGCGTAAGGGAATTAATGTTCTCTCTGATACAACCTATTACGACGGGGTACATGAACACTTTATAACAAGATCCCCGAGGAACAAAACTGCAAATGTCCACTAGAGGACAAATACATTATAGCAGGTGTTCCACATGGCCATCGTTAAAGAGACGTCAGGTTTCTGGACCTCTCCTCGTCCATGCCCGTATACCTTCAATAACCCCGACATGTTTCGAATGCATTGACAACCGTCCACTATGCGTTCCCGAAGTTCTGTGCAAATAAAAGGCACAGCTTCTAAATATCTTCATACAAAAATCCAACGGACTGAACCCGGCGGGCCAAGGAGGTCGCGATACAGGCGAGACTCGACGGACAAACTTGTTATCGAAAGGCTGTTTACCCGCGCGTAGCTACGAAGCATGAAGATAAAATCAAATAAAGCACGTTGACCAATTTGTGATTTACGTCTCATTTGCCTTGTTTCGAAATAAACGTATCCTTAGATATTAGTAGCGTTCTAACATTGGCATGATTTCATTTGTGCATATGTAATACCGGGGAAACCTTTGGTTTCCGGACCAGCGTCAATTAGGATTATTTTCAGCTTTCATTGTTCTCTACTAGCCTCTTTCGTTTGAACCAAAAGTAGTCGAACACCTTATATTACTTACATATCATTTCGTGCCGTATCAGTATGGCAATGTTATCAACATAGCCCCATCACAACTGCTGAACATCAGAAGAACAAATAGGTTAATTGACAGATTACAGGTATAAGAAGAAAATTAAAATGAAAGAGAAGATCACAAAGCATGAAATTACATTGCAGAATATTGATAGAGGAAAGGAAACTAAATATGCTGCTCTCCCATGTCTTGGAAGAAAATTAGCCACTTATTCAAAAGAACGTAATCTCGCTACTTTTTTTCCTAGACTGGCAATAACTTAGGCTTGGAATTGCAGCATAGTATAGAACAAGACTTCATTTATAATCAGCCATGTGTTTGTAAGATCGAATGTCAATACTGTGACCGGTTCTATACTGGTAAGACAGAGAGAAGGAGAGGAAGCGGACAACCAGGTTCAACGAACGCTCTTGCCCATGTAACTCATCAGCATTACATACTAATGTAAAAACTCACGGGCACGTATTCAGTAATATGAATGAACGAATGGAGACGCTGCATAAGTGAAATAAAGGAGCAGACATGAATTTACTTGAAGAAACAGAGATTTTCTTCAATATACAAAAGCACAAAGAGAAATTCCTGAATTAATAAACAGATTCAGAAACAAGAACTACTTTAATAACTTCACTGAAGTGTTCCATATGTCATAAACGGCCCTTTCTTTCAAACGTCGATTTTTAAGTCATAACTTTGTTTTCTAGTAAAGCTTTATGTGATATAAGCATTTTATTATCTGGTAAACACCACATGTTAAAAGTTGAATTGCTGGATCTCATTTTATATTATTGTACTTCGTGCAGTTTTACAGCATTAACAACGGCTTATTACTATTATTTTCTCTTTTTATGTTATACTCTCACACTACTGACTTGTACTTTTGCTGTACATATTATCCTTCTTTTATTTTGCAGTTACTTTTTTGCAATATGTTCACTTTCAATACTGAGTGGATAAGTGCCACTATATCTTTCCTTAGTTAGTTATTCGTAACAAACATATATTGTCGTTTTTTCTTCTATTTGTTTAAAATTAGCTGAAGATCAGCTACAATGTGGTTTTACATCTGAAAGGCCATCTCTTGAATACTACAGCTGTTTGCTCTTTTCATATTTACCAGCTCTGATGGTGCTACATTAGTAACAACCCCACCTAAATATGACATGACGTGATCCGTAAATAATATATGAACATTTGCAAGTGTTGTGTCATTTGTTGTTAATTGACTGTACGCTATTCATTTTTTTATTAATTCGTATTTTGCACTGTATACAGGTACTTCGATGATAGTTATTAACCGAAATCGGCAAGGTCATGCAGAAAATGGATATCATGAATTTTATCAAATATTTTTAAAAAAAGGTCGAGCTAACGATCCTGCTCATTCAAGTGTTTACTGAAACATCTTAGGAGCAGAAGGTAATTCAGTAACTCCTTTCGTGAAGGATTTCGTTGCTAATTACAACATGTGTCTTTTTACTGTACTCCTAATTTCAAGAACTTCGAACAGTTAAAGTGCTGAACTTTGGAAGAAGTTGTATTCAAAACCCCTCCAAGCCATTCGTGTTTAGCTTTCCCGTGGATTCTCTGAATCGCTTAAAATGGACCTCTGATTTAGGAATAGTCAGTTTATTTCCCTGTCGTAGTCCAGACCATGCTTTGGCACTGTCTGCAGTGTTCTTGACTTCGACATGCCGTTAAAACCCACCTTACTTCCCTTCACTACCTCGAATGCCATCCACATGGACATAAAAGACTTTGAATGCTTGCTGCCTCGCAGCTTTCAGATATAAATTGAAGGACGTTTTGTGAACACGATAACCTGCACTAGAAATATTTATTTGCCAAAGCTAGTTTCCGGATTTATGACCCATCATGCGTGGCTTCTGACACAGAGGAACAAACATCTACATGTACAACAATTTCTACAAAATGACAACTGTACACATGGTACCAGTAACATAAGTGTACTTTCATTATCTACCTCTATAACAGTAGACATGCAAGTCAGCAAATACTATAGGATCCAAAATCTGTCCTATAAATAGTTGTCATGTATGTTACTGAAGTCAAATCTTAGGCAGCGACAGTTTTTTATTACGTCTGCCGTGAGTGTCATATAGTGTGAACAGTGAACATTATCTGATAGGTCAAAGAGTCTACATTATCTGTCGTTTGTCATTTATAAAGTCACACACACACACATATATATATAACGAGCGTTCATACTTGTAAATTACAATTGCTATATGAGGTTAGAATAGGTATCAAAATTGCGAAGTAATCCAACATATCAAGTCAAATTGGATAACTTTACATGCAGGACATAGACTCCAAACCATATTATTCGGTTAATACAGTGCTGATATTTTGTATGTACATCTTATCCCGTAACTCTGTTTATTCATTAAGTATGTTGTCCAGCTCTTTTGTCATATTTAAGATTTCGCCTTTTTCTGCTTTATTGAGAACGGTGATGTTTGTAATGTCATTAGCAGAATGCTTTATTCTCTTAAATGAGCTCTGAATGATGAGAGATTGGCTTCACTAACAGTAATGTATTCTCTAAATCCAGTTTTGAAGTTTCTCCCTGTTTGTCCAAAACAAAATTTATCACATTCGCTACATGTTACTTGATCTTACATTGTTCTCTGTCCTCAGGCCAATTTGCAGCCTAGTTTTTTGAAACGAACGACTTGTTTTGTCGGAAATGTGTCGTCAGTATAAAAAGGTTATAGTCCATTTTTCTACTTGCTCGCTTTTTTCTACTATGATGAGATTTGTATTCTTGCTGTGTTCTTTATGTTTGTGTATAATTTCATAACTTGTGCAGCTTTTCATCTACGTCATTACCTTTATCATAACTCGAGCTGAGACTCAGATATTTAGCATTTGATACTTGCTCAGTTATTTCGTTCCTTACTACTATTTTCGACTATAGTGAGTATTTACTGTACCTTGAAAGGACAGGGAAGTGATAGGGCTGGGTAGAGCCATGAGTGATAAAATATTTTATCATTTCATTTAACGAAATGCATTAATTTTCAGTTTACCATGACTTCAGATCATTCATAAAAAAACTTAAATCAACCACCAGAGAGCCTAAAAAGCAAATATTTAATAGCAGAATAAGGCTTGCTCAGTAGAGGTAGAATGCAAGAACCATAATAAGAACAATGAACTTCTATGTGAGAGAACATGTCCTAAGATACAAAAGGGGCAATACCCACAGTATTAAAAATAAGAAAATTTATTTACACTGGGCAAAGCCACAGTATAAACTATTCAGAAATTACACACAAAATTCATAATAAGCTCAG
The DNA here is from genome assembly GCF_023898315.1 of Schistocerca nitens. Classification (NCBI taxonomy): domain Eukaryota; kingdom Metazoa; phylum Arthropoda; class Insecta; order Orthoptera; family Acrididae; genus Schistocerca; species Schistocerca nitens. The sequence goes on along the minus strand of NC_064615.1, from coordinate 695,035,630 downwards.
TGCACATGGAACCAGAGAGCTAAACAAAACTATGCTATAGAAGAAGCACAAAATCCACAGGGAAGTTGTGCTTCAGTTAATCTTGCTCACAAGCCCTATCAAACTACATACTGGTAAAAAACCAGTTATCGCCAAGTCTAATTTACCCGATAACAATTTTATTATCCAGATGCGTGAGCACCACTAATCGCAATACAAGTTGGTTGGCTGAATACTGCTGCATTAACTTCCAAAATAATTTTAAACTATGCACTTAGAACCAGACGTGATCAGTTACTACAAAATCGCTTAACAGCAGTCCAATAACAAAACAGCCAGCCTTGCACCGAATAGTTGCCCCTTAGGTGTCATACGGTAATACTGCCTGCTCTTTCCTGTAAATACGGTACTGGCTGTATAGTGGACAGACTTCAGCTTGCACTGCTGCCAGGGAAGCGCTGTACATAAAATGCACGCTCACATGTACGCACGAACACACACACACACACACACACACACACACACACACACACACACATAGCTTAAGACACTGCCCCAGTTCGTGCTCTCCAGGAACCACACCAAAACACATCAGACGTGCCGTACTTCCACCCTCCGGACAGCACACTGGTGTTGCCAGTCGCCAACCAGCCAATGGTTACCCAGGTTCCTCTTCAAGTCCGTCGTAGTCGGCTGGTCCACAACATTCTGTCTACTAGTCACAGCAGGCCTTTTTCATTGCCTCAGAATGGCACTGAAACTGCACCGCTCCAGATAACAGCGCTCTCCCGCACAGAGCAAGGGAACTGCAGTAGCCTTGGCCGAATATGTTCTCGCGTACGAGGCGTGTTTTTTAAGTGAGTACCGTTTTGAAATTTAAAAAAAAAACGTGCTAAGATATCTCAATAATTTTATTTTTACATGAAAGCCTATACTTTTATCTTCTTTTCTACATAATTTCCGTCAATATTGAGGCACTTGTCATAACGTTGTACCAGTTTTTGAATACCCTCTTCATAGAAGTCTGCCGCCTGACTTGTTAACCACTGCATCACCACTGTTTTGACTTCGTCATCGTCTTGAAGACGCTGACCGCCCAGGTGTTTCTTCAAGTGCAGGAACAGATGGTAGTCACTGGGCGCAATATCGTGGCTGTACGGATGATGATCTGGAGTTTCCCATCGAAAAGATGTGACGGGATCTTTGGTCTGATTCGCCACATGCGGACGGGCATTGTCTTGCAGCAAAACGATGCCCTTGCTCGACTTCCATGGACTGTTGCTTTGATTCTGGTGTGACCTACGCCACCCATGTTTCATCGCCCGAAACAATTTGGCTTAAGAGATCATCACCGTCGTTGTGGAACCGCTCAAGGAAAGTCAATTCACTGTCCAAACTTTGGTTTTGTGCACATCTGTCAACATTTTCGGTACCCAACGTGCGCACAATTTTCGGTAATTCAAGTGCTCGGTCACAATGCCGTACAAAACACTACGAGAAACATTAGGAAAGTCATCCCACAAGGAGGAAATCGTAAAGCGTCTGTTTTCTCTCACCTTACTGTCCACTTCCTGCACCAAACTTTCATTAACGACCGAAGAACGCTCACTCTGTTGTTCATCATGCACATTTGTGCGGCCATCTTTAAATGCTCTCACCCACTTTCTTACCATTCCATCACTCATAATGTTTTCTCCGTAAACTGCACAGATCCCACGACGAATATCGATCACTTTTAGGCCTTTAGTACTAAGCAATCTTATAACAGCCCGTAATTCACAGTCGGCGGGACTCACGACTATCGGAGGCATCTTAAACACTCAGTACAGAACGTAAACAAGGAAGAATCAGACTGTAATGGCGTCAGTGCGTAGATCAAGGTACAGGCTTTCATGTAAAAACAAAATTATTGAGATATCTTAGAACGTCTTTTTTTTAAATTTCAAAACGGTATTTACTTAAAAAACACGCCTCGTAATGTCGCCGCATTTTAAATCGCAGCGGACTTGTGACATCTCATCGCTGCACAAAAGGCAATTACTTTAGTGTACTCTATGCACTATGTTACTCCACCTTTGTATTAGGTTTAACGATGCTTATAATTTAGATAAAATTATTTATAGATCGATGTGAAATACTATTTTACTTTTGTATTCACTTGTTTTATGTATCCAAATGAAATCCTATGTTTCCAGAGATCTTTTCAAGTCTGAAATATCTATGATGTATATATGAAGACTGAAGCAAAGAATGACAATTTTTATCAAGGACAAGACTTGAACCCAAGTCCCTGCTCACTATGGGATGCACTAATCACTTATTTACAGTGGCACAGTGGCTTTGATTTCGCTTAGGTGGAATATCAAGTGGGCTGAGCCGTGAATGGGTTTGGAACGATGGGGGAGTCGTGCAAGAATCCGTACAGCTGTGCAAAGCCAATCTTCCAGGATGGCGTACTGATTAACGGATCTGCCTACTGAGCAGAAGACGCGGGTTCGCTTCAGTCTGCATATATACAGAGTGTCCATAGTTAAAGTCACAGATTCAGAACTGTGTAGAAAGAGAACCACTGCTCAGAATGACTTCAAATTTGAATAGCGTATTATTAACGCAGTGGTAAACGAGATGGGACCCAACACAAAGAAATTTGACTAATAGATGGCGATTTAAACCTCAGAATATGCATACCAAAAGACGCACGGCACCCGCTGTTGCCCGGTTTGTGTCCGAATCTCCCAAACTGACTGTCTCCATGAAGGATCGTGCGCTGCTGGTAAAGCTCTTTTACGACAACGGTGACTGTGCGGCAGTGGCCCTGCGGAAGTTCCAGTCACTCAAGAGCATGATAACAGGCATTGGTCCGATTTCTGCTTAGTGTCTGGAGAAAATGCTTACAAAATTCGAAAAGACAGGTTGTTTTGAATTGCAATGCAGCTGTGGGAGAAAAGGATGGGGCCCCTCCACGCCCACACCAACGTGGTGACCAAACCTAAAGTTTTACTGTCACCTCCGTATAACATGTTATTTTTTGAATCAGGAGTCACAGGATGCGAGCTGTGATGTTATCCATGCATCTGGGTAACATTACTCATTGACATGGTCCATCAGGAGATAGAAAGTGTACGAAAGCGATCGAACGGTAGCGGTTGTAAGGGCAGAGGAGAAAAAAGTGCCAAGGCAAACAAAGGAAAAAACCTCTGCGGCAGTAGGACGGGTAGTAAGGGCAGTAGCGGCTTGCTAGCTGCGACAGTGTGTGCAAGGTGTGGTCATGTTAGTGCGAGGTATCGTGCATCATTACCTTTGTCGTTGCGGAAGCTCGCTGTAGGGCTTGCTGCATTTGCTGCGTCCCTGTAACAGTTCAAGGTCACCATACATTAGTGGGCGATCGGTCATAGATCGGCTCACAGTGTAGGGGGTGTGTGTGGCTAGTTTGCGTGCTGTGTACAGTACGGTTTCCCTGCGATTGCTTGTTTTTCGGCGGGTCGAGCATCTGGGGTTACCAGTAGTAGCTGTGTTGCAGGGGCTCGCCAGTACAGTAGTGTTAGCGTGCAATGGACCATAGATGTTTAGTTCCTTGCCAACAGTGTCTTTGATCTATTATGTTTCCATCTATGGTTGTGGTCGTAGTTACCCAGAGAAAGGATAAACGGGTTACGCGAGTGTCTCGTGTTATTGTACAGTCGTGTAGAGAGTTTTTGGAATACCTGCAAGATGGTATCTAGCCTATATTCCCGGTGAAGGTCCGCGGTGCGTGTGTAGCGCGGAGCGTTGCTTATGATTCTGAGTACTTTGTTCTGTATGAGCTGCAGACGGCGCAGGTGTGTGTGCGCAGCGTATCCCCAGACAGGGGCTGCGTACGTCATCAGGGGTCGAATAAGTGTCATGTACATGGACCTAGACACCCTCCTATTCAGTGAGCTACGCCTGTTAATCATAGGGTAGAGTTATTTGACCCTCATGTTTGCTTTGTTGGGCACGTGTTGAATGTGCCCCCCCCCCCCCCCCCCAGAGTAGTTTCCGGTCCAGCCAGACACCGAGGTATTTGACCTTCTCGCGGAAACGTATTGGGCGTGCCTGTAGTGTTATTGGGTTGCAGTGCTGATGTTTGCGCAGTAGTTTCGGTCTTCTAGTGAACAGAACGGCTTCGCACTAATCGACGTTTACTCTAACACGTCATTTCACCAGCCAAGGCTCTGCCGCTCTGAGTGCAGTCTGTAGTCGTGAGTTAATTTTAGACGGCTTCCAATCTTGCGCAAGGATGCCATTGTCATCCGCGTAGATTGCTACCGTCGTGTTGTGTGTAGCTGGGAGGTCGTTAATATAGACGTTAAGCAGTAAGGGCCCTAGGATGCTTCCTTCGGGTACTCCTGCCTGGATGCCATGTCGTGTCGATTGTTTGCCCAGTAAGTCGGTGTTGAAACTCATGTCCGTGTTATATGAGTGTATGAGACGTACGAGCCCGTCGGGGAACCCTGCGTCGCTGAGTTTGCGTTTAAGACCGTTGTGCCACAGACGAGAGGGAGAAAAGCAGTTGATCCGACGTCTGTCGAAGATGTGGCCGGAGCATTGCAGGAGGGGTCGTGCGATGTTGTGCGGACATGCAGTGTATAGGGAACTGCCCGACAGTTGGATAGGCGGTCGTTCACGCTGCTTAAAATCCTACGAGTTGCTTCCAGCTGACCTGCCAGCAAGACAAAAGCTCGGTCTGGTATTTCTTGTTCGCATGCCAGTGGACAGTTAATGGCTATGGAGCATCCTGACACAGACGAAGCCCGTTTGCATGTCCAAGGACATCTCAGTAGGCAGAACTGCTGAATATAGTCAACGGAAAACCCGCACCCACATCAGCCGGTACCACTTCAATCTGGAATCGTTACTATGTGGTGCGGTATCGTTTATCAGAAGTCAGTATTTTTTTGATAAGATTGGTCCTGCGGGTCCTGTTACCTGTACTGTTACTGGCAAAAACTGAGTCACACCAACGTCATTCCAACCCTTCAACAAAGCGAATGTGTGGGTAAGATCATTTTTACGCAAGGTGGTACTCCTCCTTCTGCAAAGGCATCTCGGAAAGGCTAGAATTATCAAGCGTCATTTCCCTACAAGTATGGCCGTCCTGATCACCTGACTTCTGGATGTGGGTTTATCTGAAAGTACTCCAATTACTGACGTAGCCGAACTGAAGCGCATTGCGCAACGCATTCCGAACGTGACCCCCGAGACACTCCAATCTTTGTGGACCACGCTGTTTCTCGATTTCAGATCGTGGCAGAAAACGGTGGACAGCATATTGAACGTGTATTGGGCCAGTCGCAGGACAGTTAGAAAGTGGTGTTATTCTGTTTGTTATGTGGTTTTTGGCCCCCGGACAACCAAAAACAGATGTAGTTTTCCTTTTTATGCGGTTTTTGGTCTCAGAAAAATTACCAACCGATCTTTTCCTTCCGATGTGGTATGACCTGGCCGTGGTGGATGAGCTTACCTAATTAACAGTGCCACAACTGTTGACTGTCGAACTTGTGCAGCCGTGCACATTTAACAATACGGCCGATGTAACGTGCAACTCAAACCATAGCTGTCGTATTACGATTCATCTGACATTTGTTGCTTATCCCATTCACGTTAAGACGTTGACAGCACCACCAACTGGTAGAATTTTCGTTTCTTTTTCTTTTCTCTGCTGTTTCTCCCAGTTTCGATAATATGCTGTTGAAATTTGACGTCCTATAAATTTTGCTGGGCACAAATTACGAAAATCGAATGTACTGATACATAAAAAAACCAGGACAATAAACATCTTCTAAAACAGAAGGAAATTTACTGATACTATGCGAAAACGCGGAGATCGTTTTTATGACCACATAACTAAGAAACATATTTCCAACATTTTGCATTTGAGGCTTTCCCGACGGACTAGCTGTAAATATGGTTCTCGGGTGCCGACCACTGTGGTCGAGCGGTTCTAGACGCTTCAGTCTGGAACCGTGCGACCGCCACGGTCGCAGGTTCGAATCCTGCCTCGGGCATGGATGTGTATGTGATGTCCTTAGGTTAGTTATGTTTAAGTAGTTATAAGCTCTAGGGGACTGATGACCTCAGATGTTAAGTCCCATAGTGCTCAGAGCCATTTGAACCATTTTGGTCCTCGGGTGAGACGTTGGCTGTCGTTGTGGAAATTCCACAATATTTCGCGGCGCAACTTATCGCCATCTTCGGGTGCGACGATTACAGTGCTCAGGCTGTGACCGAATCCTCCTATTTATGACGCCTGCGCAGCTTCTTCTCAGACTGACATAAATAGGAGGCTTCGGTCACAGCTTGATCACTGTGTTCGTCGACCCGATGATATTAGTCAGTTGCTCCGACGAAATATTGTGGAATTTTCACAACGATATCCGATGTCTCGCCCCAGAACAATATAAACGTCTTCAGTATATTTTATTCAAAACCGAAATCAAGAGCACCGAGTTACATGAACGCCAAAGAAGATCTAGCAGAAATGGATACACAACTGGAAGACGTGCAAGACCGAGATACCTTCAAAAGAACTGTAGTTATGTTTGTGACTTTCCGAGATGAAAGACGAACAACTAATGGCGAACGGTCAAAATGGCGCCATGGTAGAAACTACTATCACAGCAAACAATCACAGTCGAGTACATTTGTCTTCAGTTCACCTCTAGGTTTGGGGGTAACTTGCAGCGCCAACGACAATATTATGTGGAACAATTGACAACATTACCTACGAAAACCCATTTGATCTTACTCTTTGTAATCAGATCATTTTAAATAGTCGTCATACCGATTATACGTTGTCTTTTCTCATCGAAAGGTCAAACAGTAATGATGTAAGTTTCATCTGCGCATGCTGGCACCATATTGTAATTTTCATCGTAGCATTACTCATAGATTTAATAATAATTCAGCGTTCATTAATTTGTTTTTCCTTGTTTATTGTCGTTGGCTCCTTTCACCATCTCCTATGATTTAAAATATGATTTGCAGTTCGCAGAGGTATTAATAACGACCGGTTTGTTGATTTAGCTGATGGCACACTGACCAAGTGACAGTCTGTCACACGCCAATTTAGTATTTAAACCGAGCCTGCATTTTAGGTAACGTTGTACGCCTTAAACACTGTATCTGTGGCTTGGACAGTTAATTTTCAAAGTTTTATAAGACATGATAAAGGTCATCTAAATGAGATCGCGATCAGGAATAATGACCTGCATTGCAATAGCAGTAACTTCCTAAATATTACGTGTTATTAATGAATAAATTAAATCATAAACCCAGACAGAAACAAGTTCAAAGTTTTCTGTTAACAATGCTATCTCTCTCAATTAGAGTCTCTGCTAGCCAAATTACAATGCAATATTAAATAAAATAAATAATACAATTTTCCCGAGGGGATAGTACAAGTCCGATGCGAGAGGTGCAACATTCGCCGCAGTGATGACTGGTGGTCCCACGTGGAGCAGTTTCTGTTTCACCAGATCCCTTTATTTCCTGAACTGCAAATTAACATTCATTATATGTAATGCCTATTCTTTTAGATATGTCCGAAAGAACAAACATCAACGTATACACTGAAGTACCAAAGAAACTGGTATACCTGCCTAATATCACGCAGGGCCCCCGCGAGCACGTGGAAGTCCCGCAGAACGGTGTGGCATGGACTTGAATAATGTCTGAAGTGGTGCTGGAGGTAATTGACATCATGAATCCTCCAGGGCTGCCCATAAATCCGTAAGAGTACGAGGGGGTGGAGATCTCTTCTGAACAGCATGTTGCAAGGCATCCTAGATATGCTCAATAATATTCTTGTCTGGCGAGTTTGGTGACCAGCGGAAGGCTAATGGCTCTGAGCACTATGGGACTCAACATCTCTGGTCATAAGTCCCCTAGAACCTAGAACTACTTAAACCTAACTAACCTAAGGACATCACACAACACCCAGTCATCACGAGGCAGAGAAAATCACTGACCCCGCCTGGAATCGAAACCGGGAACCCGGGTGCGGGAAGCCAGAACGCAACCGCACGACCACGAGCTGCGGACGACCAGCGGAAGGGTTTGAACTCAGAAGAGGGTTATTGGAGCCACTCTGTAGCAATTCTGGACGTGTCGGGTGTCGCATTGTTCTGCGGAATGCACAATGGACATGAATGGATGCAGGTGACCAGACAGGATGCTTATGTACTTGCCACCTGTCCGAGTCGTATCTACACGTATGAGGGGTCCCGTATCACTCCATCTACACATGCTCCACTCCATTACAGGTCCTCCACCAACTTCAATAGTCCCCTGTTGACATGCTGGATCCATAGATTCATGAGGTTGTCTCCATACTAATACACGTCCACCCGCTGGATACAATTTGAAACGAGATTCGTCCGACGAGGCAACATGTTACCAGTCATTAACATTCCAATGTCGGTGTTGACGTGCCCAGGCGAGGCGTAAACGTTTGTGTCGTGTAGTCATCAAGGATACACGAGGTGGCCCTCGGCACCCAAAGCCCATACCGATGATATTTCGTTGAATGGTTAGCACCCTGACATTTGTTGATGGCCCAGCACTGAAATCTGCAGCAATTTGTAGAAGTGTAGCACTTCCGTCACGTTGAACGACTATCTTCAGTCGTCGTTGGTACCGTTCTTGCAGGATCTTTTTGCAGTCACAGAGATGTCGGAGATTTGATGTTTCACCGGATTCCTGATATTCACGGTACGCTCGTGAAATGGTCGTACGGGAACATCCCCACTTCATCGCTACCTCACTTAAAAGTTGATAAGCTGCCATTGTAGCAGCTGTAATCGATCTAACGACTGCCGCAGACACTTGTTGTCTTAAATAGGCGTTTCCAGGCGCAGCTCCGTATTCTGCCTGTTTGCATATTTCTATATTTGAATTCGCATGCCTATGCCAGTTTCTTTGGCGATTCACTGTAATTAAGGCAATGACGGCCAATGATCCCTTCAGTGTAGATGCACACCAACTTCGAACTCTTACAGGAATCGGCAAGGTGGCGCGATCAGTGAGACTTATGAGCAGGGGCATCAGTTTCGTGTGATATTCGTTGAGAATTTGGGTCTGACGGGAGACGTGGTAGCACAGTCCTTGAGGTTGATGTCACACGTGTGTCCAAATGGCGTAATTCCGCCTTGCGCTTCGAGTGAGCGGGTTGTCCTTAAGTCCGCGTATGCCGCAACATCGTAGTGTATCGAACTTCAGGGTACTCAGTCATGTGTGTCTATCTCACCGTTCTTGCTTAGCGGAGTTTGTTGTTGCTTTGTACTCTGGCGACGGCTTCTTCTACCTGCGTCTTACGTCTGTCGCGTCTCTAAAAATTATTCCTCGTCGGGTACCGTTCGTTTCAGTTTTGACATGTTCAAATGTTCAAATGTGCGTGACATCTTATGGGACTTAACATCTAAGGTCATCAGTCCCTAAGCTTCCACACTAACCTAAATTATCCTAAGGACAAACACACACACCCATGCCCGAGGGAGGACTCGAATCTCCGCCTGGACCATCAGTTTTGACAAGAGTACCCATCACGTTCTACCAGCCTCTAGAAATTCACGGTTGGTTGGTCGATATGATTCATCTTACATCTCCAGACAGATAATGCTTCTTTTGATTGTGGTTTGTAGGCATTTTTTATGAAGTTCCAAAATCCCTTGTAAGTATATCGGCTTCTCTCTCGGGTTGGTTCTTAGGTGTCATTTCCACATCGTGGGGGTTCCGTGCCCTTCTTTTAGGAGCAGCGATCGAGTATATTCCGGTTAGAACTTACAAACTTCTACCCGATGTGGACCATTCATTTATTTAGGTGGCGTTGCTGCCTTTTGTAGTAGTTCGGCATATCCGGCGGGAGCGCTGGTCTACACAGCATCGCTTGCAATGTTACAGTGGTATCCGAACTGTAGAAATGTGTGTTCAAAAGAATATTCCTTCACTCCTGAACGTCTTTGGCCACCTGATTCATATCACGTATGTAGAGCAAGAGGGAACCTGTTTCCTTTGTAATTAAAGTAGCCATCCCAGATTCAGTTGTTCTCGTCGTGTTACCGTTCTATAGTCGTGCTGTGCCAAATGTCACCCGTTGACATTAGCTGAATTAGTTTCTCCGCAATCTGCTGTCAATACATCTCCAGCTTCACAGGAGGTCAGGGAGACATTACCCTCACTCCACGCGTCTTCCCGCCGTTACTGACACATTCAGATGCGGCCTCTCCTGCAGTTAAGTTTCCGGCACCAGTAGCACATTTTAAATGGCGGCGGAATCAGGGCAGTGAAGATTTTTGTGTCACCCCTCTTCACTCTCATGTGTTTCACCAGGTATGACGCGGCTGGCACTGTCAAAGTTCAAATGAGTGTTGCCTCAGCGTCCTCCCTTCCATCTGTGGAACCGTCTATTCCGGCGGGTTCCCATGATTTAAGGGGACATGCTCGTGAAAATGAACAAAAATTTGGTCTATAGAAAAGAGCATTTCATGCTGATTTCAAAAATGTCTAGTTTATGGGAATTATCTTTTACCGTTAGTTCTAAGATTGAGGCTGAACGTATTGCTGCACAGGAGCCACGCCCATCTGTCAGCTTGAAGTGCGTCAGAATGCTTGATGCATTATTTTGTTCTTCCGTTTTTTCCGCCGTTAGCTACGGATCGTTAACACAGGTGTATTCTAGAAGGCACTGACTCCCGGAACCAAAGTACAGGCACGTCCAGAATGCCATGGTTCGAATGTAAACAAAGATCTGAGAATATATGATTCCGGAATTACATACGTGTGTAGTTTTTTAGTTATTGTGTGTTGTTTTGTTTCTGTGTGTGTGTTTCCTGTGCTAAAAATTCCGAGAGTAAAGAAATTTATCTCCAAACGAAAATTTCGCGGCAACCAGTACCAAACATAACCGAATCAGTTGCTTCAAAAGTCGCCCGCGGAAACTGTGTCTACAGGCGGTGCTTCTAGCTTTGTCTGAGAATACAGACATTGTAGCAGAATTTGATGGATCTTGGAAGAAGAGAGGTCATACTTCTCTGAATGGGGCTGTAATTGCCACATTTATTGAAACTGGTAAGATACTAGATTGTGAATCGCTGCCAGGGTTGTTCAAGTAAATTTATAAGCACCCTTATTTGTATAAAGAACTTTGATGGTGCAAGTGGAAACATGGAAACGAAAGGAGCTCTAAACACTTGTAGAAAATGGAGTGAGGTATGTAGGCTACCTTGGGGATGGAGACTGTAAAGGACACACTACCGTTGTTAATGACAGACCATATGAGGACACTCTGACAGAAAAGCTTGAATATGTTGGGCATGTACAAAAAAGAATGGGAGCTCGGATGAGAAAATTATGCAAAGACTTCAGTGGAAAAAAACTGTCAGACGGAAAACACATAGGTGGTCCAGGTCGTCTTACAAAAAGTGAAATTGATTCTTTGACTCAATATTATGGACTATCAATCAGGAGAAATGTAGGAGTTTTGGAGAACATGAGACGAGCTGTAAGGGCAATATGGTTTCACAGAGTGTCAACGGAGGAAACCCCACAGCATGGTTTGTGTCCAAAAGGGGTAGATTCGTGGTGCAAGTACTGGTTGAGCAATGCTACAGGCATACAATATAACCATAAGCATTCCTTACCACTTGCTGTAATGAAAGCAATTAGACCTATATGTAGCGATCTGGCAAATAAAAATCTACTTCGGAAATATATGCATGGTCTCACTCCGAATACAAATGAAAGCTTCAACAGCTGTATATGGGAGAGAATACTCAAAACTGTATTTGTTGGGCTGACAGTGCTGAAGATTTGTGTAATGGATGCAATAATAATATTCAATTATGGTGTAATTTCAAGGATCAATGTTATGAAGAAATTGAATATCTAGACGGGAAGGAATATGGCTTCAGCTCTACCAGCTATTGATAAGCTGCGGGTAACCGAAGCAGAGACATCTGCAGAAGCTGCTACCAAGGAGTCAAGGATAAAGAAAAGAATGAAGAGAAAGAGCATGGAGGATAAAGAAAAGAATGAAGAGAAAGAGTATGAAGGAAATAGGAGGACAACTGGAGTATGCAGCTGGAATGTTCAAAACGAGCATAGCGGTAAGTTTATAAATCTTCTTTTGCGATTTACCGAAAACTTGGATTTTCTTCATTCAGGTACATTTTTCTCCTAAATGACTGAAGTTAAACTCACAGAAATTGTTACAGATATTTAGAATGACCTCCTCCACCTCCCTTGCCTACTATTCCCTGAAAAATTTATGACATGATGATGATGTCGGTGATATGTGAGCTATATTTTTAAATATTTTTGTTGTAGCAAAATAAATTACTTGTCTTTTCACATATCAGTATCAGGAAAGGAAAATAGAGGTATAAAACACTTATATGAATGTTGTCTGTACTCTGACTCTTTTTCGCAAGAAAATGGTACCACAGTGAAATAGTGTTCCGTTTTTTATATTTTTATAACTATTGTTGTCAGTACAGAAATATAATAAATATCTCAATGATTTTTTGAGAAATGCTTTGACTAATGACCCTAATTTTGTGTAAGCATTTTGCGCTGTCTCTCATTTATAAATCAGGTGAATTATGAGGGTGAAGACAATGCTAAAAATATAACCCATTCAGGGGCGTGTCCCTTTAACGAAGACATCGTCTGCTGCTATGATTGTTAAGTGTTCTGGTATAATATAATTCCTTCCTCATTCTGATACGATGGAGCAACAGGTTACTGCGGATTCTCTTCCGTGTAGTTACATGATGAAGACAGCTTCAGACGCTGCATTGCATACATCTTCTTTATGTGATGATGATGTTCATCGCTTCCGATTGTGTTTCTCGCATTCCGTTGAGGAGTGGGGGATGGCTCCCCCTCCCTCTCTAGTTCAGCGGTTGTTATGTTGTCATGGAGTGGTGTAAAGCAAAGCTTTTTTTTGTTTTTCAACCTGAACGTGCAGCGTCGAGCCGAAAAAAAATGAACAAATTAGGGAATTTGAATTGTGTTGTGGAGAAATGAAAACCTTTACCTTCTTCTCTGCGATCTGCTAGTAGAGTGGAGACAGAGACGTGATGCGTAAATTCCTTCCTCGTTCACTTTTCATGCTTTACACGTGTTAACTAATGCAGACGTATACGCTCCTTATCCTAAACGTTAGTTGCATGAGCTCTCGCCTACTGCGTTACGACAGTTTGTTTATGATTCCGAAACTGATGTGTGTTTGCAAGAAGTGTTATTTGATGTGCTTTGTCTGCCTGGGTGTTCGATGTTTTTTGATGTTGCGCAGCAAACTTCTTCTGTCATGACCGTGCTTTATAGGGACGGTATTCCGTTGACGCCTTTGAAACACTTGATGATTGTCATGGTATAGGGTTTAGTTTTTATGATATCGCCTTACTTTTTCTTTAGGCTCCTTTTGGATCCGGTCGTGCTTATGACTGTCCGCGTTTTTACTTCGGCATAATCCGCTAAAAATTTTGGTGGGGGGAGATTTCAACTGCGTCTTATGTCCTGTGTATCAGACTTCCATTTAAAACTACTGTCGTGAACCTAACATGGTGGCGTCGTTGAATCTACAGAATGCCCGGATGTGCAGATACCGGACATTGGTGCGGTTTACGTGTTTTGCAGCCAGTACTTTTAGTAGACGACTGGACCGTTTTTACTTGTCTGCTTCCCTATGAGGGCAGCTTCTGTCAATTGATGTTATTCCTGCCAGTTTCACTGAACACTATACTGTTTTAATGGCTATTAACCACAAAAATCGTTGGTTCAAATGGCTCTGAGCACTATGGGACTTAACAGCTGAGGTCATCACTCCCCTAGAACTTAGAACTACTTAAACCTAACTAACCTAAGGACGTCACACACATCCATGCCCCAGGCAGGATTCGTTAGGTTAGGTTAGGTTAGTGTTTAACGTCCCGTCGACAACGAGGTCATTAGAGACGGAGCGCAAGCTCGGGTTAGGGAAGGATTGGGAAGGAAATCGGCCGTGCCCTTTCAAAGGAACCATCCCAGCATTTGCCTGAAACGATTTGGGGAAATCACGGAAAACCTAAATCAGGATGGCTGGAGACGGGATTGAACCGTCGTCCTCCCGAATGCGAGTCCGGTGTGCTACCACTGCGCCACCTCGCTCGGTGCAGGATTCGTACCTGCGACCGTAGCGGTCGCGCGGTTCCAGGCTGAAGCGCCTAGAACCGCTTGGCCACTCCGGCCAGCACTATTAACCATGTCTCACAGCGGGTTCATCTTTCTCACCCTATCTGGTAGGTAAATATTTTACATCTGGTGGATCCCTTTGTGGATGATATCATCGCTGCTGTGTGGCAGCGAGCAAACTGTTTCCAAGAATGTTATCCCTACCTTATGAAGTGGTGTGTTGCCATTGCCAAACCTCAGCTTCCCACTACACACAAGCGTTGTAGTGCTAGTAAAGCGGCTGACGTGAGGCGGAATCGGAAATTTTATTATGCTGTCCTGCGTGATCCTTGTGATAACGGTCGAGACGTCCCGCCGAGAGTTATGGATGTTCACCGCGTGAAGCTGAAACTCCTGCAACTCAGAATACTGCAACTGGACGATCCTCGTTTAAGTTCCAAGCCACGTTCGATTCTCCAGGAAGAGTGCGCATCTCTGTACCATCCAGTTCGTCTTCGAACGCAATCTCAAACGACGTGTGCCACCAACACTCGTTCTAGACATGGACATGAGTAGTCATCTCAACCCGATATACACTGTTGTGTTGGCTCAAGAGCCAACACCGTGTTACTTGTGGGGCACCGAAATGCACGCGTTTTAGCTCACGCAGGCTGGCGTGAGGAGGGAATGACTCTACTGACGTGAGGTCTCGAACATGACAAGGAATTAGAATTCAGAAAGCGGACGTAATTAGTTTGATACTTAACTTTAATCCATTAATGATGAAAGTCGCTTTTGACGGTACATGATTCACAATATTATCTGTTCAGAATAGTAACTGAATATGGCGCCTTGCTAGGTCGTAGCAAATGGCGTAGCTGAAGGCTATGCTAAACTGTCGTCTCGGTAAATGAGAGCGTATATAGACAGTGAACCATCGCTAGCAAAGTCGGCTGTCCAACTGGGGTGAGTGCTAGGGAGTCTCTCTAGACTAGACCTGCCGTGTGGCGGCGCTCGGTCTGCAATCACTGATAGTTGCGACACGCGGGTCCGACGTATACTAACGGACCGCGGCCGATTTAAAGGCTACCACCTAGAAAGTGTGGTGTATGGCAGTGATACCACATACACTATGTGATCAAAAGTACCCGGACACGTGGCTGAAAATGACTTACAATTTCATGGCGCTCTCCATCGGTAATGCTGGAATTCAATACGGTGTTGGCCCACCCTTAGCCTTGATGACAGATTCCACTCTCGAAAGCATACGTTCAGTCAGGTGCTGGAAGTTTTCTTGGCAAATGGCAGCCCTTCTTCACGGAATTCTGCACTGAGGAAAGGTATCGATGTCGGTCGGTGAGGCCTGGCATGAAGTCGACTTTCCAACCACATCCCAAAGGTGTTCTATTGGATTCAGGTCAGGACACCGTGCAGGCCATTCCATTATAGGGATGTTATTGTCGTGTAACCACTCCGCCACAGGCCGTGCATTATGAACAGGTGGTCGATCGTGTTGAAAGATGCAATCCCCGAATTGCTCTTCAACAGTGGGAAGCAAGAAGGTGCTTAAAACATCAATATAGACCTGTGCTGTGATAGTGCCACGAAAAACAGCAAGGGGTGCAAGACCCCTCCTTGAAAAACACGACGCCGGCCGCGGTGGTCTCGCGGTTCTAGGCGCGCAGTCCGGAACCGTGGGACTGCTACGGTCGCAGGTTCGAATCCTGCCTCGGGCATGGATGTGTGTGATGTCCTTAGGTTAGTTAGGTTTAAGTAGTTCTAAGTTCTAGGGGACTGATAACCACAGCAGTTGAGTCCCATAGTGCTCAGAGCCATTTGAACCATTTTTTGAAAAACACGACGACACCATAACACCACCTCCTCTGAATTTTTTGCTGTTGGCACTACACACGCTGGCAGATGACGTTCACTTAGCATTCCCCATGTCCACACCCTGCCGTCGGATCACCACATTGTGTATCGTGATTCGTCACCCCATACAAAGTTTTTCCAATGTTCAATCGTCGGGTGTTTACGGTCCTTCCACCAAGCGAGGCGTCGCTTGGCATATACCGGAGTGATGTGTGGCTTATGAGCAGCCGCTCGACCGTGAAATTCAAGTTTTCTCACCTCCCGCCTGTCATAGTACTTGCAGTGGATCCTAATGTAGTTTAGAATTCCTACGTGATGGTGTGGATAGAAGTCTGCCTATTTCACATTACGACCCTCTTCAACTATTAGTCAACAGACGAGTTTAGCCTGTACGCTTTTGTGCTGTACATGTCACTTCACGTTTCCACTTCACTATCACGTCGGAAACAGTGGACCTAGGGATGTTTAGGAGCGTGGAAATCTCGCGTACAGATGTATGACACGAGTGACACCCAATCACCCGATCACGTTCGAAGTCCATGAGTTTCGCGGAAGGCGCCATTCTGCTCTCTCACAATG
Organism: Schistocerca nitens; assembly: GCF_023898315.1. NCBI lineage: Eukaryota > Metazoa > Arthropoda > Insecta > Orthoptera > Acrididae > Schistocerca > Schistocerca nitens. The sequence continues at coordinate 695,019,031 of NC_064615.1, read as the reverse complement.
CTAATGACTACTGAGGTGGCTGATATTGAGTACCTGGCAGTAGGTGGCAGCACAATGCACCTAATATGAAAAGCGTATGTTTTTGGGGTGCCAGATACTTTTGATCATACAGTGTAAAGCTTCAACTTCCCCGGTATTTTTTCCGACCTTTGCGATAGAATGGAATCAGACGATATAGCGTCTGTTGATTTTACTTCCTTCCTTGATCGTCTAGTTACGCCATCTCGCCATGAGGAGCTTTTGGCAGCTTTTCACCGTGGTGAAGTATCTGGCATTGTAGTTCGCTCTCATTCCGGTAAATCGCAAGTTCTGGAGGTGTTCAAGAAGAATTTTATGTTCGGTTTCGCCTCTGATAGATTAATGAAGTATGCAAGGGGAAAACAACCTGCCCTCCTTTATAGCTGGAAATTTTTTTTTAATTCCCTAAACGACGGGACGTCTGTTCCTGGATCAGATCCGACCGATAATTACAGAGTCAAGTCTTGGTCGTCATGTTGAAAAGACGCAAATTGTAGTCAGCTTATGAACTGTGAACTTTAACAGTGAGGAAGATATTTGCAAGTATGTTTTATATTGTGAAGTGATGTTGCAACAAAAGTAATAGAAAAGAAGTGTATCTTAAATTAGCGAGTGCTGATTACTTTTTTACATCGCCATTGTCCTAACTTGCAAAAGTTTAATCTTCAAGAATGGTTTATGAAACACATCTATAAAACTTTTAAATATCTCAGAATAACACCTAGGCCTCTTTGCATCCGAGCTTGGAATCATCACTACCTAGATTTTAGACGATTGAGCCATGAGTTTACAAGGAGACCAGCGTGGGAAACACGAAAAGATGAGTGCTTAGTTTATCCATTATTTCAAGAAATGACTTTATTAACTGTGCTCTAATGATACCTGCCACATAATACAACTTTGTTGTTGGACGAAAATGCAATATTTAGCAGAGTGAGCAACATTACAATCATAATTAATTTTTGACCTTTGTTGTGTAGGGTTGTTAGACAGGCAAGCATAGGCAGGCTGAAAGTGGAATGTGTATACCTCAGCCTGGGGCCATCTGACTCGAACAACGCACTTTTCATGGAAAAGGGATAATAAACGATTGCGCAAATAAATATCCTTTTACGATGTACTTAATGGTCTTCTGTCGGCTGCAAAATGAGGATTTATGGAGAATTTTCAGGTCGCTTTTTTATCCTTGCCGTGAAGCGCTCTCCGCGCAACCCGTAAATAACAGTTTTCCATATAATGATAAGAAGGTAACGCGCACTTACGTTGACGTATCTCGTGTGCTTTATGTTTCCATATTTTATGTTGCTACATCGATCACAAAACTTCGCGCAGCGGAACAGATTGCATGACACGGTAGAATACGTCGCACGACTGCCTTATCTATCCCTTTGTCGGGAGATGTACCAGGGTAGTTAGCTTATGACTGAGTGCCTGCTAGTGACGGATTCCTGTGTCGGATAACGCTGGTGTAATCAACCTTAATGTGCACGGCAGTAAAAAAGTTGCAGACTCTCTTTTCTGTAACAGGTGGTATCTGACATTATGTGACGAAGCGAAGTAACGCAGTTGTTCTTAATCGGAAGAAGTGTCTTGAAACATCCGAGCTCATTAAAACTCTGTGACGGACAGAGATTCTTGAAAAGAAAGGTCCCATGTTCGAGTCCCGGTCTGACAGAGTTTTAATCTGCCAGGAATTTTCACATCAAAGCACGCTCCACTACAGAGTGAAAATTCGTTCTGGTAGCAGTGTCGATCGAATCAGATTTATATTAACCCATTAATGACAACCAACAAAGAAGAAGCCAATAAACCAGATGCTTCCCCGTCATTGTTCAGTCCGACTTTGTGATCCATCACTGATTACACCGGTGTTGATGGGCTCTTGAAACCATCATGCGTGGTTCCAAGTACACGTAAGCCGACACATTCCCACCAAGTACTAAAATATTAGAGTCATTTAATCAACACAACGTTTCAGTTGCAGTTCCAATCCGGGTGACTACTCCTAATTTATCTGTAATCTAAAGCTGTGGAATGCAGTTCGTTCACCATCGTAAAACCATATGTGAAACATGTAAAGTAAAAATAAGCAGCTGCACTGGAAAAAAATAAAAAATAAACAAGCCTCCAAAGTGACATCACATCAAATAGGTTCCACCTGGCTTAACAGAGTAGCCTGGACTGTCTGGAATCTCGAAGACATAACGACGGAGAAATGTAAGGAAGGATCTTACAGTTCTGCAGAGTACATTCTGTGATTGTAATCTTTGAAACCATTGGCTTGAACCAGACAGCAGTAGACACTGTTAAAAAAGTAATCTTCTTAGTTTAAGTGTTAAGATAATGGGAAAAAATGTCAACTTATATTTGCTAAATACCATCATGCGTGCCCTTGTACATGGTGGCATTAAAAAAACTCTATGAAGTGGTTTTTAGACTGAGAACACAAGATACAGTTGTTGGTGACTATGATAAATGTGTATTCCCATAGAAATGTGACTGTGCAGAGATCTGAAGTCCCTGTTACCCCAAATCAACAACGATGATACGTTACTCCCAATTCAACAACTTGGATACAGCACTACACTTGAGAAGCACTCATCACTTTATTGAACAGCCAACAATTACTCTTAAGACGTAGCACTCATGACATTCAATGATGAGACTCACAAGATAACTAGGAACATAAAATCAAAGCAAAACAAAACCTTTAATGTGCCAGTACAACACAGCTGTTTATATTAAATCATAAAAAACGTTTTAACACGTAACAGTAACTCATAGGCTAATAAGGCCAAAAAAGTGATGCAGACATAGTACTCACTTGCTAATTACAGTCGCTCTGAGAATGGTTAATTAAGAGATGATGATGATGTTTGGTTTGTGGGGCGCTAAACTGCGCGGTCATCGTCCCCGTACAAATTCCCAAATTTTACGCAGTCCAATTTTTACACAGTCCACTGTAACCACTGTGAATGATGATGATGAAATAATGAGGACAACACAAACACCCAGACTCCAGTCAGAGAAAATCCCCAACCCGGCAGGGAATCGAACCCTGGCACTAGTGATTTAGTTGTTAAGAGAACTTAGTGAATCACCACAAAACACAACAGTACAAAAACCTTCGACTGATGTAAAAATGGGCTTCATCAACAAAGCAGCACTGTCAAACTGATATCGCAGAGAATCTGCACACTTCATTAAATATTTTATCCCTCTTCAGCAGCTGTTGTTATATTTACCTAAAGAATCAGCAGCCAATTATATAAAAGAAATTCTTCTTTCATGCAACCGGTTGCAGATTATTTCGATAACCACTCCGTTAAATAATAAATGGCATGGGATAACGCTGCAACTTTCATCCATTCCATGCGTGACTAACGGTTTATTTCGTTTCCTCACAACCCGTAGTTTACAGAGGGTGCGACATATATTCGGACCGCATGTTACTAACAAGGTGGAATTATTTGTGATGAATGGTGCAACATAAAGACCTGTACAGAAAATGATCAAAATATCCTGCAGAATATCACACCAGCAGCAACTGCTATAAACAAAAGTCACATTATGCTATATAACTTACAAGACAGACAATCAAGAATTTTGAGACAGATTCATTAAACACGATATTACGTATTGTGTATTGCGTGTGTATTGAACCGGGGACCTAGAAACAACGGAGAGGCTTCGTCCCACCACAGCCCTCAGTGGTTCACAACCCCACAACGGGCCACAGCAGTCCACCCATCCCACCGCCGCCCCACACAGAACGCAGGGTCATTGTGCGGTTCGGCCACCAGTTTCCTTAAGAGCGACGTGTTGAGTTCTATCTGCAAGAAAGTCTTGAATCCAATCGCAGGTCTGCTCCGATACTCCATAAGCTCGAATATTTTCATTAAACGGCAATGCGGGACGGTGTCAAGTGCCTTACTGAAATCAAGGAACACAGCATCAGCGTGAGCGCCGTTGTCCACTGCGCTGTGGATCTCATGGAGGAACAGAGCGAGCTGAGTTTCGCAGGATCTCTGTTTGCGGAATCCATGTTGATTTTTATAGAGCAGCTGTTCATCTTCCAAGAACGTCATAATTCTTGAACATAAAACATATTCCATAATTCTACAACAGACTGACGTCAACGATATAGGTCTATAATTGTGTGGATCTATCTTACGGCCTTTCTTAAAAACGGGAATGGCCTGCGCTTTTTTCCAGTCATTAGGTACCTTTCGGTGCTCAAGCGATCTACGATAAATTAATGCTAGAAGGGGAGCAAGTTTGTTGGCATATTCTTTATAGCATCTTATAGGTATCTCTACTGGTCCTGAAGCCTTTCCACTACTAAGCGATTGTAGCTGCTTTTCAATTCCGCGATCGTTTATCTCAATATCTGCCTTTTCGGCGTTCGCGCGATGATTGAAACGAGGGACAGTGTTGCGATCTTTCGCGATGAAACAACTTCGGAAGACCGAATTCAGTATTTCGGCCTTCTCTCTGTTATCTTCCATTTCGGTGCCGGTAAGGTCACTGAGAGAATGAATAGATGATTTTGTCGCACTTCCTGATTTTAAACCCCCGGTCGCTGTGGCCGAGCTGTTCTAGGCGTTTCAGTCGGGAACTGCGCTGCTGCTGCGGTCGCAGGTTCGAATCCTGCCTCGGTCATGGATGTGTGTGATGTCCTTGGGTTAGTTAGGTTTAAGTAGTCCTAAGTCTAGGGGACTGATGACCTCAGATGTTAAGTCCCATAGTGCTTAGAGCCATTTGAACCATTTTTGAACTGATTGTACATACGACCAAAATCTCGTAGGGTTTTTACTCAGGTCGGTTGACAACGTATTACTTTCGAAATCACTGAACGCTTCTCTCATTGCTCTCTTTACGCTCATTTTCGATTCGTTCAGCTTTTGTTTGTCAACCAGGTTCTTACTTCACTTGAAGCTGAGATGAAGTGCACTTAGTTTACGTAGCGTTTTTCTAACTCGGCTATTAAACCGAGATGGATCTTTCCCATCCCTTAAAACCTTACTCGGGACATAATTGTCTAGGGCATATTGAACGATGCCTTTGAATTTTTTCCATTTATTCTCCACATCTTCGTCCTCATCACCGAATATTTGATGCTGCCTGCTGAGATATTCTGAAATTTGTATCCTGTCACCCTTGCTGAGCAAATATATCTTCCTACCTTTCTTAATATTCCGTGTAGGACCCGTCGTCATAGATGCTATCACAGCCATATTATCTCTGTTACCTTCCTCTGTGTTAACTGATTCGATAAGTTCAGGTCTATTTGTTGCCAGGAGGTCTAAGACGTTACCCTCACGAGTTGGTTCCCTAACTATCTGCTCAAGGCAATTTTCGAACAAGACATCCAGAACAATGCCACAAGATTCCCTGTCCCTGGCACCAGTTTTGTTGGCATAACAGTCTCAATCTATGCCTGGGAAGCTGAACTCACCCCCTATTACAACGGCATGATCAGGAGAATTACTAATGATATTCTGCAAGCTCTGTCTGAAGCGCTCTACAACTACAGATCCTGACCCAGGTGGTCTATAAAAGGGTACGATCACCATTTTTCACCGTTCTTTGATACTCACTTTCACCCAGATTAATTCACATTCGGAATCCATGATAACCTCGCTAGATTTTATCGATTTTTTTTTATTTTTTACAGCAACAAACATGCCGCCACCACTGGCGACTAACCTATCCTTAAGATAAACATTCCATTCTGAACTTAGAATTTCATGTCATTTACGTCTGGCTTAAACTAGCTTTCTGTTCCCAATACTATCTGTGCATTATAACCTTCAATAAGCGATACTAATTCTGGGACCTTTCCTTGGATTCTCCTGCAGTTTACTAAAATCATATTAATCTTTTCTATCTCTGATCTGCCAGGACCCAGATTCTCTGAGGTCGCTGTAGTTGGTTTAACAGGCAAATCGTGTTTGCTCCCAAAGGAAGGGTCCTCTAAAAAAAGAAAAAGAAAAAGAAAACATGAGCAGGCCACACGTACTCCGCTACCATAGTATCCGCTTCCTGCGTGTAGCGCACGCCTGATCTACTGAGGGGAACCCTACAATTCTGCAACCGATAGCGGAGGTCGAGAAATTCGCATCCGATAGCGTCGCAGAGCCGCCTGAGCCTCTGGTCTAGACCTTCCACTCTTATCCAAACCAGAGGACAGCGATCAACCCTGGGTACGATGCTGTAAATGGACAGATTAGCCTCCACTCTGCGTTCTTTGCTAGTTGACTTCACCGAATCAGCCAGCCGCCGAAAGGAGCCGAGGATGACGTCAGAATCTAAGCGCTAGGCGTCATTCATGCCGACATGTGCCACTACATGCAGCCGTTTGCAGCCAGTGCTTTCGATAGCCGCCGGCAGGGCCTCCTCCACATCACGGATGAGACCTCACGGCAAACATACCGAATGCACACTGGAATTCTTTCCCGCCTTGCCTGCTATCTCCCTGAGGGACTCCATCACCTGCTTAACATTGGAGTTTCCAATGACTACTACTTGTCGGGGCTGGGCGGGCAAATCGGCCGCTGGCCCAACAGGAGAGGCCTGCTCCCTCTTTCGCCTTCCGCCCAGTGACACGCGAACCTACCATTGTCTGCCACCCACTCTGGAGTGAGGACGGACCTGTCAGACGTTGCGCATCGGAAGCCACAGCGAGGTCCGGGCCAACGGGGGATTCCAGTGACACCAAAGGTGTTGCAGGTCTCGTCATTGGCACCCCGTCGTCTCTACATCAACATCTACATCTTGATGATTACCCTGCAATTCACATTTAAGTGCTTGGCAGAGGGTTCATCGAACCACAATCATACTATCTCTCTACCATTCCACTCCCGAACAGCGCGCGGGAAAAACGAACACCTAAACCTTTCTGTTCGAGCTCTGATTTCTCTTATTTTATTTTGATGATCATTCCTACCTATGTAGGTTGGGCTCAACAAAATATTTTCGCATTCGGAAGAGAAAGTTGGTGACTGAAATTTTGTAAATAGATCTCGCCGCGACGAAAAAGTCTTTGCTTTAGTGACTTCCATCCCAACTCGCGTATCATATCTGCCACACTCTCTCCCCTATTACGTGCTAATACAAAACGAGCTGCCCTTTTTTGCACCCTTTCGATGTCCTCCGTCAATCCCACCTGGTAAGGTTCCCACATCGCGCAGCAATATTCTAACAGAGGACGAACGAGTGTAGTGTAAGCTGTCTCTTTAGTGGAATTGTTGCATCTTCTAAGTGTCCTGCCAATGAAACGCAACCTTTGGCTCGCCTTCCCCACAATATTGTCTATGTGGTCTTTCCAACTGAAGTTGTTCGTAATTTTTACACCCAGGTACTTAGTTGAATTGACAGCCTTGAGAATTGTACTATTTATCGAGTAATCGAATTCCAACGGATTTCTTTTGGAACTCATGTGGATCACCTCACACTTTTCGTTATTTAGCGTCAACTGCCACCTGCCACACCATGCAGCAATATTTTCTAAATCGCTTTGCAACTGATACTGGTCTTCGGATGACCTTACTAGACGGTAAATTACAGCATCATCTGCGAACAACCTAAGAGAACTGCTCAGATTGTCACCCAGGTCATTTATATAGATCACGAACAGCAGAGGTCCCAGGACGCTTCCCTGGGGAACACCTGATATCACTTCAGTTTTACTCGATGATTTACCGTCTATTACTACGAACTGCGACCTTCCTGACAGGAAATCACGAATCCAGTCGCACAGCTGAGACGATACCCCGTAGGCCCGCAGCTTGATTGGAAGTCACTTGTGAGGAACGGTGTCAAAAGCTTTCCGGAAATCTAGAAATATGGAATCAACTTGAGATCCCCTGTCGATGGCGGCCATTACTTCGTGAGAATAAAGAGCTAGTTGCGTTGCGCAAGAACGATGTTTTCTGAAACCATGCTGATTACGTATCAATAGATCGTTCCCTTCGTGGTGATTCATAATGTTTGAATACAGTATATGCTCCAAAACCCTACTGCAAACCAACGTCAATGATATAGGTCTGTAGTTTCGATGGATTACTCCTAGTACCCTTCTTAAACATTGGTGCGACCTGCGCAATTTTCCAATCTGTAGGTACAGATCTATCGGTGAGCGAGCGGTTGTATATGATTGCTAATTAGGGAGCTATTATATCAGCGTAATCTGAAAGGAACCTAATTGGTGTACAATCTGGACCTGAAGACTTGCCCGTATCAAGCGATTTGAGTGTCTTCGCAACCCCTATGGTATCTATTTCTAATAAACTCATGCTAGCAGCTGTTCGTGTTTCAAATTCTGGAATATTCCATTCGTCTTCCCTGGTGAAAGAATTTCGGAAAACTGCATTCAATAACTCCGCTTTAGCGGCAGAGTCGTCGGTAACAGTACCATCGACACTGCGCAGCGAAGGTATTGACTGCGTCTTGCCGCTTGTGTACTTTACATACTTCGAGCATTAGCTAGAAGCTTGTCGACGGTAGCCAACTCTCCTTGTGTCCGCTCACAACAAGCACAGCCCCTAGCCTTATCTGTTGTGTATAAAATAGATATATGGTCTCAAATGGCGCTACTGAGTTTGAAAATATACCAAAAGAGTATAAAGTAACATTAAAAGTTGGTGTGCAGATTTTTCACTGAACTCTGAGGTCGCATGCTGTTAAACAGAAATAAATTTCTCTACACGGAAAGTTTATACTAGGAAGCCGCCTTACACAAGGATATTAAAAATACTCACGCAAAAACAAAAACTTCGATTAATTTTCTAGCTGCTAGTCTACACAGTAAAACACACACGTACATTTCACTTCTTTGCAGAAGCACGTAAACAAAAAACAAGCAAACGCTACATTAATTTACAGTTTATCATAGACGTACTGCTGCTGCTCTGCTGCGCGCCCTCTCGGCTCGGAGGCTGCCGCTACATTCATCACGAAGGGTGATGAGACACATAAACCAGACAGAGGAAGATCCAGCAAGTTGGATGGTGTTGGAAATTACGTTTGTTTTCATGAAAAGCAGAACTTCGCTAATACTGACAATATGAAAATGGATGAACTACAAAGCATATCAAAAAAATATTACACAGCTTCAGTACTAGACGGAATAAATGCAGAGGTTAACAAAGCAGGCAGAAACCTCCATTTATCTTACAGTCTTACATAGTAGCAATATATGTCGGCAAACGTACTAAATCCCAAGCTCCCGGAATACGACGGAAGTTAATTTTATGTTTAAAAAGGCCAACAGAAGTGAATGTGGAAGCTATAGCACCATTACTTTGTTGAATACTAACTACTAGCTGTACTCAGAAATCATGAACAACGAAATAACAATTCTAGTTGAGACACTTCTTCAAGAAAATCAAGGTGGACTTATAAAATAACGTTCTTCTAGTGACACTGTTTTCAAAATAAACGAATCGTGGGAAAAAAGGAACTTAAAACCAACATTACTTATATATATTTTGAAAAATTTTATGGAAATAAATTACTTCCAATAATGAGTGATAGTGGATACCCATCGCTCCTTACAAAGGCTCTCAAATACTTCTATCATGATACAAAAATATTAATAAGTACAGCAAAGTAGTGGCCAAGTAAGATAAAGATCACTCAAGAAGTCAGACGGGAGTGTCCTCTTTCACACACTCATTTCAATATTTATGTTGACAATGCCATTAAAAATTGGAAATGAGATAACTACACAGGAATTAAATTACATAATCACGCTAACCCCGCCAACAAAATAAATCAAACAAATATAAATCATTAAGAGTCCTTAAGGCACATACACAAAAGATGCAACATTAAAAACATGATTCGAAAACACATTCACCCAGAGGCACCCTTACATACAATACTAACAAATTTGCAAAGCACCCCTGCGATTCATACCCCAACGAATAGTCTAATAGCTTATTTACGAGCAGGCGAATAAGTGTTTATATTTGTGGTGCATGCTCGATTTTCAAAATTTTTAAACTCTACGCGACGATTAACAATGAAATTCTATTGGTTCATACTTACAAATCTCCCATAAGCAGCCCACACGACAGAATCAGCTTCCAGATTTTCTTTAATAACATTTAACGCTAAGTCTTCTCTATGCTTACGAGACATAACAGTTTCAAGAACCAAAACACCAACTGCAGGCTTACATGTACGACACCAAAAAAAAAGCCAGTCAACTCCTTCTATAAATCTTCTACAAATCACCACCCTCCCCTTTTTCCCCATTCTACTCTTCTACCGTATTAGTCCAAATAGTACTGCACACCACCTAACGATCGAACGCTCGTGTGAATAATGGTGCCACTGAAAATTAACGATGTTGCTGAATTTGGCCAGTCGCAAGATATGAAATGAATTTCCTTAATTCAGTACGCTCTCCTAGAAAAAAATTATTTGCTTTAATAATTTCACATTATGGAGACAAAGCACAAATATATTTTCTAGTTTACTTTATGCCACCTTCCCTATACAAGCTCTGCAAATTACTCGGTTTTATGTTAATAAAACTTATAAATCTGATCAGACAACTAAAAGATAGCCATGTAATAGTGAGTGACATTCCAGACGTTTGGTATATCTCTCAGTTGTCCTTGAAATAATAATAAAATAAGGGAAAGAACTAAACACACCTGAAAGAACTTCGTGCAGGGCTTAACCCGGGTCAGGTTTTGGTTTGCATGTTATATTTATTTTGGAGTATCATGTCTACACTGCCTTCACTCGTTATAGATTTTGACGATTACTGTACCCAACTAGAAAATCCACAGTCATCGATACTCCCTTATTTTTTTACTGAAGGACGCTGTATTCTGGACACGTTTTCGAGTCTTATGATGGTCAAGCCCTCGTTCAGCAACAGTGGTACAGGTTTATCGTGCATTCCATAAAATAATGCAGATGAATATCGAAAATTCCCTTGGGCAAGCTCTAATGAAACAGCTGTAGACTTGGAAATGTTTTATATGTGTATTTTGCTTCCTAACTCGTTCAAGTACTTAATACGTATTTCTTGGTAGGAAGGACACAGCACGTTACCCTGGATGCAGAGTCATCGACATATGAAGAAGTAACTTATGGTTCCTGCCGGAGTAGCGGTCCTGTATATTAATGACCTGGCAGACAACGTTAAAAACAATCACAGGTTTTTCGCAGATAATACTGTTCACCGTAATGACGTATTGCCATAAAAAGAAGCTGTGTAAGTTTTAAGCCAGGTTCTGTTAAGGTTTGCAAAATGACACTTCACAAAATTTTAAAACGTAGTATTACGTACTTGAATTATCAACGCGCTAAAATTCGAATGAATTGTAAAAATTTGTCGGGCTATTAAACTGATTGATCACCCACGCTCAGTAATACGGAAAACAGGTGGCAGACTTCGTTTCGTTGATAAATGCTGGGAAAAAGCAGTTAGCCGATAAGGCAGATAGGTTACGGTACACTCGTAACACGTATCCTAGAATACTGCTCCACTGTGAGGGACCCAAATCAAACAAAACCAACAGAGGATGTTAAACTAAGCAAAGAAGCAAAATCTGAATGGCTAAGAAATATGTGGCGCGGCTATACAAGGGAAATTAATTGAAGGTAATATTATGGAAAGAGAAGAGAAAGTAGACGAAGATGAAAAGGGGGATACGATGTTGCGAAACGAATCTGACAGTACTGAATAAGTGAAAAACAAGGCTCCTGAAGCAGACGACTTTCCATCCTAACGATATGCTTGGAAGAGCCAGCTATGACAAAACTATTCCACCTGGTCTGCAAGATGTATGAGACAAGGGAAATACCCACAGACTTCAAGAAGAGTCTAGTGGTTACATTTTCAAAGACAGCAGATGCTGACAGGTGTTAAAGTTAAAACACTAGCAGCGTTATACGCCATGATTGTAAAATAATTTTCCGAATTATTTTCCGAAGCGTATAAAAGAGTGTAAAAACCTGTGGAAGAACACGGGAGTGAGTACCGACCTTACGACTTACCTTAGAAGAAAGGCAAAACCACTTTTATAGCGCTTGTAGACTTAGCGAATGCTGTAGAGTTAGCGAAAGGTTTTGACAAATTTGTCCGGAAAACACACTTTGATATTCTGAAGGTAACAGGTATAAACTAAAGGGAGCGGAATGTTATATCTAGTTCGTACAAAACTCAGACAATAATTATCAGAGCCGAAGGGCATAAAGCGAAGTAGCAGTTGTGTGACACGGCAGTAGATCATCCCCGATGTTATTAAATCTGTACGTTGAGCAGTCAATAAAGGAGCAGGAACAGGAAGAAAAATTAAAAACTATGAGGTTTGCTGATGACATTGTAATTCTGCAGTGACAGCAAAGGACTTGGAAGAGCAGTTGAACGGAATGGACAGCGTCTTAAAAAGAGTATATAAGACGAACACCAGCAAAAGTAAAACAAGGGTAATAAAGTGAGTCTAATTGAATTGGGCGATGTAGAGAGAATCAGATTAGGAAATGAGTACTAAAAGTAGTACATGAGTTTTGCTACTTTGGCGGTAGAGTAATGGATGATGGCCTAAGCGTAGAGGATATGAAACGTATACTGACAAAGGCAAAAAAAGCTTCTATAAACAAGAGAAATTTGTCAACGCTGAATACAAATTGAAGTGTTAGGAAGCCTTTTCTGAAGGTATTTGTTTGGAGGGTAGTCTTGCACGGAAACGAAACACGTGGCCGATAAGCAGTTCACACCAGAAGAGAACAGACGCTTGTAATTGGTGATACCACAGAAGAATGCTGAATATTAAATGAGTTAATCGCGTAACTAATGAGGAAGTACTGAATAGAACTAGGGAGAAAGGAAATTTGTGGCTTGCCTTAAATAAGGACAGGGCCCACTGCAAAGGAGGGCAACCCCGACATCTGTCCGGGTCGCCCAAATTTAGGTGCGCCATTTTGGTTTAAAGTGTGAAAAAAATGTTAACGTGTCAAATACTCAATAACAGAAACATAAAATGAAAATTTTTGTCGCGCGAATGGTTCCATCGACCCCGCCATCAACACTTTCTGTATTATGATGACGTCTCTCGCTGCGTAGCCTATTGCTGCGCCCTGAAGAGCGTCCGTCTGATCTTCGCCGCTCGCTGCAGCGGCGAAGGCTCTTCGCTCGTTCAAGGACACCTCTCTCGCGATTGTATGGTCTGTCGTGACGTGGCTCGCGTTAAAGCAAGCGGCAGCAGGGCACCGTTCGCCGGGCGGAAACCTCAGAGCCAGGGTTGCCAGATTAAACTATCAAAATTACCGAACATTGCTAGACGACAGGCTTTGCTAACCTGAGGGCTGAGCGTGAACACAATTACCATTAAATATTGTATTTGTCATTGGTAGTTACAGATTTCAATAATTTTTGTTACCTTTAATTTTTCGGTAAAGGCCATTGCATGTTCCAAACTTTAAGTAATAAAGTATACATAATTCTGCTTTTAGCATATCGACGGCCAGTTTGTTTCTAGTGTCAGACCATCAATGATTCGTGAGATTATAGACTGTCCACTTAGACGCTAGGGAATGGAACCGTCATTATCCTTTTGATATTTTTTTAATATCAGTCATGTCTCCATTTAAAAACGTTTTCCACGAAAACCAGCTTGTAGACGTAGAAGCTTGGCTTTTTATTGTTGCAGATGCGGCACACGCCGCTAGAAACAAAGCACCAGATGTTTACTGATTTAATTTTGCAAATCGATACATAAATTAGTGATATGAATGCAATTCCAAAAACACCGAAGTACTCATGCTTCGGTACGGAACACCGGGCTGAAAACCGAACAGTTCGGTAAAAAAAAAAAAAACGAACACCTGAAATCCAGCTCAGAGCGAGGGTCCTACACGGAGTTTTTAATCGAAATAATGAAAAATTAAAATTAAATTAACATTTAATTCCTCCGAAAAGGTTGTTTATTGAAACAATAAAATATTCTATCCAATTTGAACGTATTTCTAGGTGTCTATATGTCAGTACATACTCCTCAAGCCACCGTACGGTGCGTGACGGACGATATCCTGTACCACGACTAGCCCTTTCCTCTTCCACTCGCAAAGAGAGCGAGGGAGAACCTGTTATCTCTATGCCTCTGTGCTAGCCCTCATTTCTGTTATCTTCTTGGTCCTTACGCGAAATGTACGTTGGTGCAGTAGAATCGTCTGCGGTCAGCTTTAAATGCAGGCTCTCTAAGTTTTCCTTGAAAAAAACGTCGCCTTCCCTCTAAAACGTCCTCTTTGGAAAATTATGAATTACTGTGCTGGTAAACTTTTACGTTATTTGATACAGAGACAGCTGTGTAAAACCGAACGTACTCAAACAGTTTCCTCTTTACTTATTCTGATCATCACTAAACTGACACAATATTTTTAGCTCAACGCAATCTGACTTTCAATAATCCCTACAAAAGAATGGCCCAGCCTGACAATAACCTATACCTTTCATGAATCACTTACCTCAGAAAAATCCTCGTTACTCGAACTACTCCAATAGAGCACCAATACTGTCAGCTAAATAAAAGATTCTAACTACTGAAGGCACTAACTACTGATAGGCATAGTTAGCAAACGAAAGATTTTGAAAGAGAACAAACAATGTATTTACCTTAATAACGTTCAAAAGGTGTGTGTGTGTGTGTGTGTTATGTCTATATATTTAATCGATGTGACTGTATCAAGCAGCACACTGCTAACGCTGCTTCGAACATTACGGGTGTGTTTTTCGTACTTCCTTTTTTCTGTATTTAGTGCTAGCAACCATTCATCACATCAACTAGAAATTTTATCAAAGTCATCTTGTTTCCTTATACTGTCATACAACATGTGCTTTTCGTTGGTCACTACTTTTTAAAACATGTTGAAAGTTCACCTTGAAAACCACTGACTGACACTAGATTCCAATTGGCAGAGGTGTACGATACCTTACTACGCATGAATTTGTGACAGCCGAGAAATTGACAATTTGATAAGAGACGAGGCCTTGGGTTTATTAAAGTGTATGAAACAATTGGCGTAAAATAACTCCATTAATCCAATAATCAAGTTGATGCATGCAAAAGATTTTGATCCAGCCTTTGCATTCGACCTTTTACAAAATTGCAAAGTATGTTTTATAAATCTTCGATAGGATTCGTCATTCGATGAGGCTATTACGAGTAAAAATGAACTTTGTACGGGAACTGATGTGGAGGCTAATTTTGTATCAACAAAAATAACCGGCCGGCTGGAGTGGCCGAGCGGTTCTAGGCGCTACAGTCTGGAACTGCGCGACCGCTACGGTCGCAGGTTCGAATCCTGCCTCGGGCATGGATGTGTGTGATGTCCTTAGGTTAGTTAGGTTTAAGTAGTTCTAGGTTCTAGGGGACTTATGACCTCAGCAGTTGAGTCCCATAGTGCTCAGAGCCATTTGAACCATTTTCAACAAAAATATGAAATCGCGTTGGCATAATAAAAAAGGACTGCTTATATGAAGCGCGGGATGATCGCATCAAAGATCCCAAAGAACAATATAAAGTACACCTTTACGGTTTTGTACCCAAATCTGTGAAAAAGGAGCTCTTATAGGGCTACTTTCTTGTCCGTATGTCTGTCCGACTGTTAAAATCCATTTTCCTCAGGAACGGGTATACTTATAAGGTTGAAATTTGTATCTCATATTAAGGTGTACGATCCTTTGGCAGTGTAAAAAAGTGAAGGTTCTAAGTCAATGTAATCAAGTTATGCGGCCTGCTGTGCATATTTTGACACTCGCAAACTCACTAATTTAAACCCATAGGGTTACTTCCGTTGACCTTGAATCATGAAATTAAACAACAAGCAATGCTTCCCAGCACAACTAAAGTAAGAAATCTGAAAAGTATTAATTTGTAATTATATGACACTAAAAATGAAACATTCTTTTGTCGTTTGTTATAATACTTCAAACTTTAAATTAAACGTTCTCAAAAGTTTTTTGAGCTCCTGGGACCGATATCTTGCTAGTATCAATGTCAACAAACGCCAAAACCGTTGATATTCTCTATTCCGGGTGTGGATGAACTGTCTATATGCATAATAAAGTACATGCAGAACTATCAGAGACCGAATCCTCCCCCCAAGTGACTATTTTTTATTCCAATTGATCAAGCACTAAACGCACTAGAGGCTGGATTTGAACAACTTAGTATTCATAGTAACTATTTTCAACACTTATATGGTATATACAATTTAAATACTATATTCGAAGAAATACTTCTAAAACACTGAATGTGTTTAGAATGTACTTTAACTGATGGTGTTTCTGTTGACATAAATGGTGTAGAACTAGCAGAGGAAATTGTAGCAGTATTAGCTGAGCTTCATTACAATGTTAAATTTTGCCCCAAATCTTACTGTTGCGTTAGGAATATTGCTAACAATACCAAAAACTGTAGGTAGTGGTGCAATGACTTTCTCTAACTTAAAATCAACTAAGAACGTTTCACATTCTTCTACGACCAAAATCGACTTAATGGTTTGGCCATTTTGGCTACTGCGTTTGAAACTGCTGATCAAGTATATTTAAAAGATGTAATAAAAAAGTCTGAAGAAGTGATAGTAAGAAAAAATGTTTCTCGTGGTTTTAGCGTAGTTGATGTTAATTTGTTTTATTTTTAAAACACTGGCATTTAAAAATGTAAAAAAATTGTCGTTACAATTTGTGGCTAGGTACAGGTATTTTTTCATTTCTGCTTTTGTGTCTGATTGATTAGCAATGCTGTATGTTTATTTCTAAATCCTCTTCTTTTTCCAGCGAGTTTTATATACCATGCGGCGTCTTTCACATGAAAGTTACCTTCGCCAATGCCTCGTCAGTCCTCTTCTTGCATAGCTCTTTCCTCCTCTTTTTCTGTGCCGTGGAAGTCAAGATGTATGCGTTTGTTAAAATTTAAATAAAATGATCTGGTTTTATTGAAAATAAAAAAATAAGTACACATATTCTTAAAGGGGGGCGATTTGTCCTTTTGTCTGGGGTGACATTGCTTGTAGAGCGGCCCCGAGAAGGGGTCAGTTATGTTACACATATTCAGAGACATCCATGAACCATCAGTTTAGCATTGGACGGAAGTGTATGTAGGAGGGTAGGAGGGGAAGGGGGAGCAAAACTAATGGTGAGGGGCAAAAAGGCAAATACAGTAAGCCGGATCAAATGGATGTAGGCTCCACTAGTTATTCGGAGATGAAGAGGATTGCACAGGATAGAGTAGCGTGGAGAGCTCCATCGAACCACTCTTCCGGCTGAAAACCACAACAACAGCGTATCACATCCACAGGGACTGCGAAGACAAGATTAGACTAATTACTACATGTACAGAAACGTTTAATCAACAATTCTTCCCACACTCCATATACAAATGGAATGGTAAGAAGCACTCATAGTTGCTATAATAAAAAAATAACCTCTACCATGCATCTGACAGTGGCTGGCACAATATAGATATAAATGCACTTAAAAAGTATTAGGTACTTACCTATTTGGTAAACAGCCAAACATAGCTGTGTTATTTGAAATAGTAATTAATAAAAATTTATGAAAATTGTTTAATTCAAAATAAAAAACATTTTAAGGAATTTGTGTTAATACGTATCTATGTGAGTCTAGGCTTCCGTACCGATGTTCTTGTATTCAGGCCCGGCGACAATGAAAGCCCGCCGGAGAGTATAGAATTTTATCTCGGCCACTACATGGAGCTCCTATTGCCGCGTCGCCTTTCCGTGCTACACATACCATTCCACACTGGAGCCCGCGCTCGTCATATAACCTCTGCCGCGCAGCGATGCTGAGCTTAGTGGTGCATTCGCTTCTGTATTGTCTCGCTGTCGTAACGCACCGTTGGTTCTAGGTCTCTGATTTCGCTACTCTCACGTTCTCTCTCTCTGGTTTACCCGGCGGACTCTGCTTATTTGTAGCACCGACTCCACTCGTCCATTTCCTCATTGGTTGTCTTTTTCTTTTTGCAGTGGTCGATTCGCTGATGGTGGTTCCAGATCAGTATTACCCGGTTTTTTTTTTTTTAATTCCCTTCCGATATTCGCTCGAATGCCGGTCACAACAATAACTGGCGACAAGATAAAAGGTTTGAAGAATTCAACGGAAGTCAGGCTTGTGATACTCTTTGAACAGCATTAGTAACAGTAGTTCCAACAGTAGTTTCAACAACAGCAACAACATCAGCAGAAAGTGAGTTGCACCATTAAGAAATTCAGTTTCCTTAGGATCAACTGCTGACACACTTAGCCATCCAGTACAAGAAGTGGTCACTTCCCAAACGGGGAGCAGCCCACCCACTTTTCCACCTTGTAACGATGACAAAGAGACCTGGAATACGTCTTTGCGGTAGCATCGTCCTCAATACTTTCGCCAATGCGTGCCCATTTTGAGGGGTAGGGATCTGATCTCCCGGCCAGGCCTGCCAGACAGCCTCGGATCCGATGTGAGCCGCTAGCGGGGCTGCTAACTCTGTCAGCACTAGGATTGCCTTGCAGTGGTGCCACGCACCATTCCGCGATGTCCGTGTCATTCGTTTCGCTACCGTCTCCTCGTCGTAACCCACCGTTCACACTTGCCATCCAATTTCGCTGTGTCGCATCTTTTACTCTCTCTGGATTATTCGTTGGACCTGGTTTATCTGTAGTGCCCTCTTCACTTTTCCTCATCTTTTGGCTTTTCTGTTTCCATTCGTCGATACACAGTGGTCGGTTGCAGTCCATCCGACCAAGCTTCGTCGGCTTCCTTTTGAATCCTTCCCGACATTCAGACGAAATCCTGTCACAACAGTAGTCGCCTTCAGTAATATATTTTCTGGAAATTTACTACCTCGTCACGCTGTTGCCGGGTATGTATCTATTCCCATTCCTATTAGTCCATCTCCTCCTTTCTACTCCCTCTACCCATCTCATGCTTCTCCTCCTCCACCTTCCGCCCAGCACTTCCTCCCCACTATCTCCTCCATTTCTTTTAGCCCGCATCTCGTGGTCGTGCGGTAGCGTTCTCGCTTCCCACGCCCGGGTTCCCGGGTTCGATTCCAGGCGGGCTCAGGGATTTTCTCTGCCTCGTGATGGCTGGGTGTTGTGTGATGTCCTTAGGTTAGTTAGGTTTAAGTAGTTCTAAGTTCTAGGGGACTGATGACCATAGCTGTTAAGTCCCATAGTGCTCAGAGCCATTTGAACCATCCATTTCTTTTATATCCTTGAGCCGTGGTAAAAATTGCTGTTTTGAAGAGCGCACCGTAGCGCGTAGTGTGAATCAGTCACCCTCCGTTTCTGCCGGTGGCGCCGCTGTGGAAATCGCAGCTTTGGTGTCCCCCTCTGGTGGGAAAGGGGGAAAGGTTGCTGTTCACGTGCATTTAAGGGCCGCTATGAGCTCGCCAGTCGTC
This sequence comes from Schistocerca nitens, assembly GCF_023898315.1. Lineage (NCBI taxonomy): Eukaryota > Metazoa > Arthropoda > Insecta > Orthoptera > Acrididae > Schistocerca > Schistocerca nitens. The sequence goes on along the minus strand of NC_064615.1, from coordinate 694,999,586 downwards.
AGTCGGAGGGAGTCTGGGTCAGTCGGAGTGAGTCTGTGTCAGTCTGTAGTCAGTCTGGGTCAGTTTCTTGTCCCCAGCTTGCTAGTCTGTCTCTCGTCCGCATGTGTTAGGAAGTTAGTGTCTGTCTGTCGTTCGGAGTGCTAGTATGTCTGTCGTTCGGATCAACCTTTAAGGCCGGCAAATGACAGTCTTTCCACTCCGCCAGTAAGAGAACTCAATGAGTGGTCGCCCGGTCGGGGCTTAGTTGCTACATCTGAGTCTGCGCGTTAGGCCGCCAGTCTGTTCGAGTTTGTTCAGGCAATGGCCATTGGCGGTTGGATCGATCGGTTGGTCGGTCGCGCACTGAGACACAAGATGACTTTGCAAGTAGGCTGTTTAGGTTTTTATATTGGTAACGCCACGTAGCGCTCTGTATGAAAATCACTGGCTGTGCTGTGTGCAGTCTGTGGCTGGTTTGCATTGTTGTCTGCCATTGTAATGTTGGGTAGTTGGATGTGAACAGCGCGTAGCGTTGCGCAGTTGGAGGTGAGCCGCCAGCAGTGGTGGATGTGGGGAAGTGAGAAGGCGGATTTTTGAGAGAAGATGATCTGGACGTGTGTCCATCAGAAACAGTACATTTGTAAGAATGGATGTCATGAACTGCTATAGATATTATGACTTTTGAACACTATTAAGGTAAATACATTGTTTGTTCTCTATCAAAATCTTTCATTTGCTAACTATGCCTATCAGTAGTTAGTGCCTTTAGTAGTTTGAATCTTTTATTTAGCTGGCATTAGTGGCGCTTGCTGTATTGCAGTAGTGCGAGTAACGACGATTTTTGTGAGGTAAGTGATTTGTGAAACGTATAGGTTAATGTTAGTCAGAGCCATTGTTTTGTAGGGATTTTTGAAAGTCAGATTGCGTTGCGCCAAAAAATATTGTGTGTCAGTTTAAGCACAGTCATGTATAATTGTTCAAAGGGGGCGTTTCAACTTGTCCGTCTTGAGAGTCGGTGCATGTGAGGTCGCTACGTGAGTCCAGCGGGCCGCAGCGAATATCGAGGGGTAGCGACTTCGCGGTCGACACGAGAGCAATAGGAGTCAACCCACGACATCAGTCTGGAGGGTGCGAGCTGCGACGCCGTGGTGTAACTGGTTCTCCGAGCGCTTCTGGCCCCCTCAGTTACCATCTTGTGGAGCTTGGCTCGGTCCTTTCCTGGTGCAGGGATTTCGTTTTGCCAGTGGGCATGTCTCCTCTGCATGGTTGGGTCGGAACCAGTATTTCCGCCGTCATTTGTCTGGAAGTGAGTGGGAGACGCACCAGCAGTGCAGTTGCGACGGAGCAGCAGTCGAGGACGGAGCAGCGGGCAGTGGTCGGTTGGTGCGGACCAGGAAAGACGGGAGATCGGCGCGCCTTCCTGCGTCCGTTGAAGCGGCTGACAGCAGACGGTTCGGGAGAGCGATTTGGGGGTGCTGCGCCAGGTCTTCTCGAGAAAGCGCAGTTTATTAGAAGTTAAGTGATTGGTGATATGTTGTGTGATTTACTCTTGTTAAATTCTACTCGTTTTCTTGGGCAGTCTCTCGTCCCCAGCTTGCTCGTCTGTCTCTCGTCCGCATTTATTAGGCAGTTAGTGTCTGTCTGCCGTTCGGAGCTGCCTCTGTCATGTTTGTCGGATTTAGTGAGTTAGCGAATTTATTGCTTGGAGTGTAACGGCCTTATTCCTGAACCATGTTTTGACCTTGCGTATCATCTTGAGAGACGGTATCTGTGTACTGTATCTGTGTACCTTAACTTGTTTAGCCAACCCTGTAGAATTTTATATAAGATTGCATTTCATGGGCTTTTATTTAAATGATCATTTTAGTATATAAAGTTGCCACCCTTTCACGGTAAGACTTTCTTAGAAGTTAAAATCAAGTTGCAGCTTCGGTGGCAAAGTTAATATTTTAATTTTTAGTATTTTGTACCATATCCGTCCCTCCTACGGGGGTGCATAGTTTGTGTGCTTATGTAAATTGTTAAAACTTTTAGTTTAAAGTAATCTGGTGTGTTACAGATTTGCACCAGTGTAGTCTTTCAGAGGCTGTTGTGAGCGGTCGTAACTACGGCCGTGTCAAAAGGGAGCGGCAAGGTTCTCTACCTGAAAGGTCATACAGTCAAAGCTTCTTTCTTTCTGCCTCTGAATAAATTGTAACTTGATATTTAGAGGGTGCTTTCTGATTATAATTTTAAATCTGTTTCTTTTAAAAAATGCTTTTAGGTACTAGTAAAGTGAATAAAATTCCCATTTGTTAAAAGCAATTTGGTTATGATTTCATCAGTTGCTCCCTGGCAACTACTTCCACGCTTACATAGTGTGATTAAATGTGTTAATGATCTTGATGAATCGCTTGTAAATAAAATAAATTCTTACGAATATTTTTGGAAAATAAATCACGGTTCACTCCTCTTCACCTCCTCTAGGTGCGTCTCTGCCTCTCCCCTCTCTCTCTCTCTCTTTGTCCGCCTCTTCCTCCCGCCTCTCTCCACCCACCTCCTCATCCCTCTCCCTCTGTCTGTCTCCTCCTCCCCCAGTCTCTGTCCATCATGCCCATCACTTCCTCTTGCCTTTCTCGCCCGCCTCTTCCTCTTCTCTCTCTCTGTTCGTCTCCTTGTCTTTCCTTCTTTTGTGTCATTTCCGCCTCCCCTTCTGCCTGTCCAGCTCCTCCCTTTTACATTCTCTGTCCGTCTCCTCCTGCCGCTCTCCATCCATTTCCTCATCTTCCATTTCTGTCCATCTTCCCTCCCCCCCCTCTCTATCTCCTCCTTCCCCCTCTGTCTGCCCATCTCCCCCAACCCCAGTCTCCTCTACTTTGAACTGTAGCTAATTTAGTCCTGCCCTTTTGTTTTCATATAGCTCAATGTTTATGACCTCATATATCCTGAACCATGTGTGGTACAGTGACTTAATTTTGCAAGTACATTCTGCGTTATAAGTGAATACTGTCTATAAAACATGTAGCGCATAAAGTTAATAGTAAAGAAGTAATAAATTAAATCGTCGTGTCTCATGCGACACTTTTACTGCATGAACAACGAAAAGGTAATAATCGATAAACTTTCTTTCTTTCGCAGGCCGGTGTGGCCGAGTGGTTCTAGGCGCTACAGTCTGGAAGCACGCGACTGCTACTGTCGCAGGTTCGAATCCTGCCTCGGGCATGGATGTGTGTGATGTCTTTAGGTTAGTTAGATTTAAGTAGTTCAAAGTTCTAGGGGACTGATGACCTCAGCAGTTAAGTCCCATAGTGCTCAGAGCCATTTGAACCATTATTTGTGCGAGTTTTCACTGAAAAAAAGTCGTAAAGGCAGGAAATTATGTGTAAAGCTTGTTGCAGGTCACTAGGTGCTCACGTTCTCAAATACTGGTTGAATAAATTCGGGGTATTTGCGCGTTCTAGGCTACACCTCTTTTTCACCGCCACCCCTTTGATAGGTATGGGGTTCTTATCCCCGTAGTGATTTTTTCTAGACAGTACATGCTACGTAGATGCCCCTGTGGTGTAGGGAGTCATTCCTGCTTCGCGCGTCTGGTGACTAGGTTGTGCTATTAGGTCCGCCTCTACCGTAGCGCTGCGTGTTTTCCTCGTGTCCATTTAGTGTCGTGTTGGTCTCCGTGCGCATCGCATCGCTGGTTGTCGGCTAGTGTTTGGTGTTCGTGCGGTCCTTTCTGTCGCGGCGTCGTCTCGCACCGTGATGTCCACCACGGTTCCCACGAAAATTCCGCGTACAGGTGCTGTCAGCTTCACCTTCGACAAATTCACGCATCACGTTCACACCCGTTCTTTGGAGATACATGACTGGTTAGTCGGTACAATTAAAGTCACTACTGATCAGGTGCATACGGCATATTTTGACAGCGAATTATATGTGTTTTTTTGTTAAGTTTCTTTACCCGCTCCAGGTTGATAGGGTACTTTCTTGTCACGGCTCCTAGGCACCCTTTACGTACCGTGATGGTTCCACTAGTATGGTTCTCTTAGCAAATGCAGAAGTGATATATGCGAATGTGTTTAACCTTCCGCCGCCGGCCGGTGTGGCCGTGCGGTTCTAGGCGCTGCAGTCTGGAACCGCGAGACGGCTACGGTCGCAGGTTCGAATCCTGCCTCGGGCATGGATGTGTGTGGTGTCCTTAGGTTAGTTAGGTTTAACTAGTTCTAAGTTCTAGGTGACTAATGACCTCATAAGTTGAGTCCATAGTGCTCAGAGCCATCTGAACCATTTTTTTGATTTTCTGCCCGAGGTAGACGACTGTTTTCTGAGGCCCTTTTTGCTTCCTTATGGGGAAATACGTCATAGTCGGAAGGAACGATGGTCTGCACAGCACCGCTTACAGGTCTATAGTGGTATTCCATCGGTGGAAATGGTGGTCACAAAACGTATTCCTTCTCCACTACAGGTATGTGGTTATAGGGTCCATATTACGTACAGTGGCCAAGAAGTAATCAAACCGGTCATTTCCGTACTAATTGTCCGTGGCGGGTGGTGGTATTAAAACCTACATACGGATAGCAAAAAAAACGACTTTAGCTGATCTTCTCCCGCAGGGATCTCAGACTGAATCGCTCCCTGTTACTGAGGGACGCAGTGATCCGTTGACCGACAACGACCGTGATTTTCCCCCGGTGTCCTTGCGTAGGGATGTTGCTGCCGTTACTTCCATGTGCTCGCCATGATTTCTCACAACAACCGTCGCCGAACACACGATGATGCGGCCGATGAACTCTAAGCCGGCCGGAGTGACCGAGCGGTTCTAGGCGCTACAGTCTGGAACCGCGCGACAGCTACGGTCGCAGGTTCGAAACCTGCCTCCGGCATGGATGTGTGTGATGTCCTTAGGTTAGTTAGGTTTAAGTAGTTATGTTCTAGGGGACTGATGACCTCAGAAGTTAAGTCCCATAGTGCTCAGAGCCATTTGAATCTGTTTTGTTTTTGAACCATCCCTATTGGCTCGCCCTTCCGATTGGCCTCCAGTAAAGTACCCTCTCTCTCAGTCTGAAATCGTGGATGAGGAAGCCACAGGTGCTTTCACGCCTCTGCAGGAGGTCCCTGACACCTTATCTGGCGTTGTTCCTGTTGTCGCGGCCACCCCTTCGGAGACACCAGTGAAGGAACCTGCTTCCGGTTCCCACGTGTCTTCACCGGTTCTCTCGGACACTTCTCCTGTCGACTGTTTCCCATCCCCCTTCTGCGACATCCGTCGTGCCCTCTGGGTCACAGCGTTTTCCCATGAAACAACTGATTGATTCTCAAGAGCTAGTGAATCCAGTTGTTATTCACCAACCATCCCTCCGTGAACCCATGTCTGCGGACGAGTGGGATGTAGAGGCCTCGCCCTCGCAATCTGAAACGGAATACCTACATGATGCTCCCACACTACCGAACGCGGCAGCGTCGGCGCTGCGGAGCCGCGGTAGAATCCGTAAACAGTCACAGGGAGCCGCGTCATGGCCGAAGAAAAAGCAGTGGGAAGATGAGGGTCCTGTTTCGTGGTTCTTCTATCTCTGTTTCAGCGATTGATTCTGGTTTGGTTACTTGCATGTTGCTCCGTCAACTGACGGATCTCCACCGTTCTTTGTTCTTTCTGGGTTGAAATTCCATACAAGAATACACATTTCTTTGAATATTAACAGAATATGTTCCGAGCTTCGCCTCGCCGCTTTGCGACGGTTTATATATCAATCTGGGGCAGTTTTTTTTTTTGTGTGTGTGTACAGGTTGTCTTAATCGACCGGTTTCCAATTCCTGGGTTCTCAACCTTTTTTAATGTAGCTTCTGTACTTTCTATGGGTACTGCATTGTTTTATAGGGTAGGCATTCCGTTGATAGATTTCGAACTACTCGACAGTGGAAGGGGGATCGGGTGTACGTTATGCCCCTTCTGGCAAAGGTCGTACTACCGCACGTTCAAGTTTCTATAAGAAAGAAATTATTTACCTCCTTCGTAAATCGTCGACAAAGATTATCTAAGATGGGGACTTCAATTGTGTTCTACGGCCGGTGGATCAGTCTCCTAATTTTAATTGCGCCTGCGTGACGGATGGGTTTCTCGCTGTCCTGAACTTGTGTGGCATACGTACTTTACTCCCACGTCTGGCAGTCGCCTCGATCGCTTTTACCTTTCCGATTCCTTGTGTGAGCAACTTCTGGATGTTGATGTGACACCAGCCTATTTTACTGATCATTGCACCGTGGCCGTCACGTTTAATTACGAGCAGCAACCGGTAAAATTGTTTCGTCCTCCCTGGATGCTCAATATAGCTCATTTTCAAGATACCTCTCTTGGTGTCGTCCTGGAGGACGCAAGGGTTCGTTGTTCTCGTACTATGGACCGGTACTCGCTTATTGTGGCATGGTGGACAGTGCATGCTAAACCATAAATGTGCCTTGCCTCCGTCACAACCGCTGACGACCGCATGTTCACCTCTCACCGTGACATTTCCGACTTTATTTACACTTATTTTACTGATTTGTACGATACCCATGTCCCGGCTGAAAACTCTCGACGACTTTACATCCTTGCTGCATCGCGTCGTTACTCCTCAACTAAATGGCGCCTTTCTGCGTCCCTTTCACAAGGATAATATATATGATGTTGTTACAGGATCTCAGACCCACAAGTCGCCTGGATAGGACGGTATTTCTAAGGAGATTTATGTTGAATTTTGGCCACTTATTGGTGGACACCTTAAAGTCAGTGGTAAATGAAGTGATGCGGGGAGTCTCATTTCCTGCTCCTTTTCAGGAAGGTAAACTGGTCCTCCTCCCAAAATCCACAGGTCGCCTTGCGATTGTTTCCCTCCGTCCTATTACTCTCCTTAACTTCGAATATAAAATTGTCGCTCGAGCAATTAATATCCGTCTCTCTAAGCTACTTGATACCATTATTGCCACCCACCAAAGCTGTGTGCCTGGACTCTCGATGGTGACTTCTGTTCTCGAATGTCGCGATGTAATTTCGGTGGCGGCTGCCGCTAATATCCCGGGAGTTTTGCTTTGTCTTGATTTCCAAAAAAGCATTTGATCCTCTCAGCCATGAATTTTCAACGAACGTGCTCACCGCTGTCGGCTTTAATAATGATGCTCGACAGGTCTTAACTCGCCTTTTTACCGGTATCAGTGTCTCGGTGATTGTGAATGAATGATAATTAATTGGAACCCTCAGCTGCCGACAGGTGTAGTCGATATAACTCGATGGGGATAGCTGAAAATGTGTGCCCCGAACAGGACTCGAATACGGGATCTCCTGCTTACATGGCAGACGCTCTATCCATCTGAGCCACCGAGGACACAGATGAATAGCGCGACTACAGGGACTTATCCCTTGCACGCTTGCCGGCCGCGGTGGTCTCGCGGTTCTAGGCGCGCAGTCCGGAACCGTGGGACTGCTACGGTCGCAGGTTCGAATCCTGCCTCGGGCATGGATGTGTGTGATGTCCTTAGGTTAGTTAGGTTTAAGTAGTTCTAAGTTCTAGGGAACTGATAACCACAGCAGTTGAGTCCCATAGTGCTCAGAGCCATTTTGAACCATTGCACGCTTCCTGTGACACCCACATTCCCAACTGTCCACAATCTACATATGTAATGTTTCTAATAGATATTTGCCCATCCACTCATTACTCACGCACACTAAGGTGACGATTCCCGTAAGAGTTCGGGCAACCTGTGCGCATTCGCATTGTGAACGGTCACCCCCCCGATCGATCAGACGGGGTTTATCCCAGGGAAGCCCCTTATCCATGTCGGTACGTGCATACGCCGATGACGTCATGGTGTTAGTACGACATGTCGAGGACATACTGAGGCTTAAGTATACATTGGATTCATTTTGTCGTCTTGCTGGTGCTCGCATTAATGGTCGTAAATGCATGTTCCTATCGTTGAGAGGCTTCGATCATGTCGTCATTCCTTAGGCGACGGTCGTCAAACGCCATAAAACCTTAGGGATCTTAGTGGATAGCAATCCGATCAAAATGGCGACTCTAAATTGGCGTGAGGTTACGAGTCGTGTTTACGGAACGACCCTTGAACATGAACGCCGTTCCCTTAGCCAAGGTGCGGGTGATAGAGACCTACGTCTTCAGTAAAGTATATTGTGTTGCGCAGCTGTTCCCGCTTCCCACTACGATGGCCCGCAGACTGAAACAGTTGTCTGGTCGATTCCTGTGGCACCGCCGTATCAAAAAAATGGCTCTGAGCACTATGGGACTCAACTGCTGAGGTTATTAGTCCCCTAGAACTTAGAGCTAGTTAAACCTAACTAACCTAAGGACATCACAAACATCCATGCCCGAGGCAGGATTCGAACCTGCGACCGTAGCGGTCTTGCGGTTCCAGACTGCAGCGCCTTTAACCGCACGGCCACTTCGGCCGGCTTCCGCCGTATCTTTCGCGTCCGGTATGAAGTCGTGGCCAGGCCTCGAAAGCTTGGACGATTGGGTCTTTCCGATATCAATGTGAAGACGTCCATCTTATTTGCCCGCCGCAATGTTTTAACCTGTACGCGGGCTCCGCATTCAGTTACCTCTCGTTTGCTTTCCCGCCTCGAGCCGGTCTGTCTCACCCCTCCGGTTGATGTTGGACGGATTAATCCTAAATTGCGGCACATTCGTGAATACTTTCTAATTAGTGGTATCCTAGGTGCTGATATACTTTCTGTGACGCATATTACTTCCAACATGCTATCACCCTGTTGGGGTGCATCATATCCCCTTTCTTCTGTTGAATTTGATTCCCCATCAACATCTTGGAAAACAGTCTGGTCTCATCTTATTCTTCCTATATTGCCGATGGAGAGTGATTCAACGTGGTATGTCATTCACCCTTTGATACCTACTTGTAAACGTCCTTCTCGCATTGGCCTTCGTCCGACTGATCAGTGTGAGGAATGTCATCAAACTGACACCTTACTTCACAGGCTTGTTGCCTGCGGACGGGATCATTGGTTCTGGGTCCGCCGTCAATTAGCTTTCCTTACTCGAGGGCCTGAAACCGCTTTCCCAGACGATATTTTCCTACATCCGGACATATCCTTTTTCCCTCAGACGAAAACGGACACGATTGTCTACCTCTTGGGTTACTATGTTCACTATGTCACTGAAGGCGGGAATGACCCAGATCCCCACGTTTTCACCATTATCTGACAACCGCGCATTGGAGATGGCAGCGGTTGCCACGTTACCGAACGCTTTTTGCGAATATGCTTTTTCTTGTGTTTAACCGTCAGGGTGTTGGTTAAGTTCTCCTCCCTGTGATCCCTGTTTCTTCCCTGAGCTTGAGTCCCCTCCCTTGTAGCTTTGTTTTGTCAGTTTTTCTCTTCCACATAAATGTAAAAAATTTACAAGAATTTAGTAATTGTCTGTGCTTAACTAATTTGTTGACTTTCTTTTTGCAGCTGATATTAAATGATGAGTTCACTGTGGTTGTCTGATTTTCATGAAAATACCAAGTCAATCTGGTGATGAAAAAAGGGGGTAGTGTCTGTGATTAGTAACCAAAACGTCCTCGCTTCTGGGTTCGAAACCGTCACTCCTTAAATTTTGATTAATAATCAGCGTTGCCTGCCGAAGACTTCCGGCATAGGAAGTCATCCTTATTCTGCCAATGGCCTTGCCTAAGAAAGTGGACGAGAGGAAAGAGGCTCAGGACACTCTCTTGTCCCTAAAGGCGGAAGAATCAGCAAAGCAGAAGGCAATGGAAAAAACTGCATTGAAGTCACATAACGTGTACCCATAGGACATGTGGCCTGTAAATGAAAAGGTGTCATGATTATTTCTCCCTAGCCAAAAGATTCCGGAATAGTCAACCGTTCTGATGTCTGGGAGGGGACTGCCAAGGGGGAGATGACCATGAGAATAAGATTGAATCATCAACGAAAGGATAATGTTTTACTAGACAGGGCTTGAACATGGTAGGGAAACTAGAAAATAATGCGAAAACGGAAATTAAAAGGCTCAATCTAGATACAGTGGCCGTCAGTGAATTGCAATGGAAAGAAGACAAGGATTTCTGGCTAGATGAGTATAGGGTAACATCAAGAGCAGCAGAAAATCGTAAAACTGGAGCAGGATTCGTTACGAATGGGAAGGTAGAGAAGAGAGCGTGTTACTGCAAACAGTTCAGTGATAGGGTTGTTCTTATCACAATCGACAACGATAGTACAGGTTTACATGCCGACGTCTCAAACTGAAGATGAAGAGATAGAAAAAGTATATGAGGATACTGAAAGGGTAATACATTACTTGAGGGTAGATGAAAATCTAGTCATGTGAGACAGGAACGCGGTTGTAGGTGAAGGGGTACAAGAAAAGGTTACCGGAGAATGTGGGTTTGGGACAAGGAATGTGAGTTGAGAAAGACTAATTAAGTAATAAATTTCAGCTAATAATAGCCAATACTCTGTTCAAGAATCACAGGAGGCGGAAGTATACTTGGAAAAGGCCCGGTGATACGGGAAGATTTCAGTTAGAAAGAGATTTAGAAATCAGACAATGAATTGTAAGGTGTACCCAGGAGCAGATTTAGACTCAGATCACAATGTAGTAATGATGAAGAGTAGGCTGAAGTTTAAGAGATTATCAAGAAGAATCAATACGCAAAGAAGTGGGATACGGAAGTACCAAGGTTGCCGGGATGGTTCCTTTGAAAGGGCACGGCCGATTTCCTTCCCAATCCTTCCCTAACCCGAGCTTGCGCTCCGTCTCTAATGACCTCGTTGTCGACGGGACGTTAAACACTAACCACCACCACCACCCCGGAAGTACCAAGGAATGACGAGATACGCTTGAAGCTTTCTGAGGCTGTAGATACAGCAAAAAAGAATAGTCCAGTAGGCAGTACAGTTGAAGGAGAATGGACACCTTTAAACAGAACCATAACAGAAGTTGGAAAGAAAAACATGGGTACAAAGAAGGTAATTCCGAAGAAACCATGGTTAACAGAAAAAAATTTCCGTTGATCGATGAAAAGAGGAAGTACAAAAATGTCCCGCGAAACTCGGGAATACAGAAATACAAGCCGCTGAGGAATGAAATAATTACGAGTAGGAAGTTCAGGGTAGCTAAGACGAAATGGCTGCATGAAAAATGTGAAGAAATTGAAAACGAAATGATTGTCGGAAGGACAGATTCAGCATATAGGAAAGTCAAAGCAACATTTGGTGACATTAAAAGCAAAGGTGGTAACATTACAAGTGTAATGGGAATTCCACTGTTAAATGCAGAGGAGAGAGTGAATATGCGAGAACAACACATTGAAAGCCTCTTTGAGGGGGAAGATTCGTCTGATATGATAGATGAAGGAACAGGTGTCGATTTAGAAGAGATTGATGATCTAGTATTAGAATCAGCATTTGAAAGACATTTGGAGGACCTAAGTCCGTCAAGGCAGACGGGATCGATAAAATTCCACCAGAATTTCTAAAATCATTGGAGGAAGTGGCAACAAAACGACTATTCACGTTCGTGTGTAGAATGTATGAGTCTGGCGACATATCGTCTGACTTTCGGGAAAGTATCATGCACACAGTTCCGAAGACTGCAAGAGTTGACAAGTGCAAGATTAACGCACAATCAGCTTAACAACTCATACATTCAAGTTTCTGACAAGGAAATATACAGAAGAAAGGAAAAGGAAATTGAGGTTGTGCTAGATGACGATCAGTTTGGCTTTAGAAAAGGGAAATACACGAGATGGGCAGTTCTGACGTTGCGGTTAATAACGCAAGAAAGACTAAAAAAAATCAAGACACCTCCATAGGATTTGTTGACCTGGGAAAAGCTCTCGAAAATTTAAAATGATGCTATATGTTCAAAATTCTGAGAAAAATAATGGTAAGTTATAGGGAGAGACGGGTAATACACAATATGTAAAAGAGTCAAGAGGGAATAATAACACTGCACGACCAATAACGATGTGCTCGTATTACAAAGGGTGTAAGACAGGGATGTAGTCTTTCGCCCTTACTGTTCAATCTGTACATCGAAGAAACAATGATGGAAATAGAAGAAAGATTCAGGAGTGGAATTAAAATTCAATGTGAAAGGATATCAATGATACGATTCACTGATGACATTGCTATCGTGAGTGAAAGTGATGGAGGATTATATCATCTGATGTATGGTATGAACAGTCTAATGAGTACAGAATATGGATTGAAGTAAATCGAAGAAAGACGAACGTAATGAAAAGTAGCAGAAATGAGATCAGCGAGAAATTTAACTTCAGGATTGGTGGTCACGAAGTAGATGAGGTAAAGGAATTCTGTTACCTAGGCAGTGAAATGACTAATGACTTACGGAGCAAGGACGACATCAAAAGCTCACTAGCAATGATGAAAAGAGCATTCATGGCCAAGAGAAGCCTAATGGTATCAACCATAGGCCTTAATTTCGGGAAGAAATTTCTGAGAAGGACATCTCGAGTAAAGCTTTGTATGGTAGTGAACCATGGACTCGGAAAACCGGAACAGAAGAGAATCGAAACGCCGGCCGAAGTGGCCGTGCGGTTAAAGGCGCTGCAGTCTGGAACCGCAAGACCGCTACGGTCGCAGGTTCGAATCCTGCCTCGGGCATGGATGTTTGTGATGTCCTTAGGTTAGTTAGGTTTAACTAGTTCTAAGTTCTAGGGGACTAATGACCTTAGCAGTTGAGTCCCATAGTGCTCAGAGCCATTTGAACCATTTTTTTAGAATCGAAACATTTGAGATATGGTGATGGAGATGAATGTTGAAAATTAGGTGGACTGATGAGATAAGGAATGAGGAGGTTCTGCTCAGAATCGGAGAGGAAAGGAATATGTGGAAAACTCTGATAAGGAGAACGGACAGAATGATAGGACATCTGTTAAGACATAAGGGAATGACTTCCACGATGCTAGAGGCAGCCCTAGAGGCAAAAGCTGTACAGGATGAGGCAGATTGGAATATATGCAGGAAATAATTGAGGACGTAGGTTGCAAGTCCTACTCTGAGATGAAGACATTGGCACATGAGGAGAATTCGTGGCGGGCCGCATCGAGCCAGTCGAAATCAGAAGAACCGCCCCCCCTCCCCCCAAAAAAGGGAGAAAAAGAAATTGAAACGCGTACTAAGTTTGGTTGAAATCGATTCAGCGGTTTAGGAGGAGATGCGGAACAGACATACACATCAACGTAAGTACATCTATTTTTGCAGTATGTATGGATGTTCCGGGTACTATTGCAAGGATTGTAATAAAAAAAAAGGTCGATGTGATCAAAACCAAGAAAATTATTAATCAAAATGTATTAATAGCTCTCTGAGATGAGTATTCACTCTGCCTTATTAGCATCAAAGAGATTTTGTAAGAGGAAATAATGTAGTAGGTCTTGGAACCAGCGCTCTGCTAGGCGTCACTTTGTTTGCATCATTGCAACTGGTCTGGCAGAGAAGCTGTGATGAGCGTAAAAGCTGTGAAAGTACGGAAAACGTCCACAAAATATAGATGAAGACGTGAAGTATTAGCATTGTTTGTTAGGTGCGGAAATAAGACTGTCCGCAAACACCTGGAACACCGCCACTTTCGTAACAACGTCTCCACTGCTACCGCCGGCTCTAGAGACACTTATTAACTTCGTTTAGAACGTTCACGGCGGGTCTGAGAGCCACGTTTCTCCCTGCGGGACGGCCCATGCTTTCCTGCATCTGGCGGCGTTGCTTTTCCCGTTTCTCGCCTTGGGTGGCGGTCGCACTCAGATGCACTGGGCTACTGTTCTAATACCTTGAACTTTTATTTCGAAAAATCATTCTTTTAAAACAATGACGGATCATTTAAAATGATTTTGCACAATTTTTTAAACATTATGTGATATTTGATTTTTCCAGAAAGCTCTCTCGTTTAGGGGTGATACAAAATTCTGTTCACATCCGTCCGCTGAACATTGCTCAACGTAATACATCATACGTTAGTGTATTGTTGGTACCATAACTGGTAAAATAGAACGTAAGCCACAGGTCGCACGCGCCACCCAATGCGAGGATAATGGCGAGTCACCGGTGGAACACGCCGGTGTGAACATGATAAATCCGAAACATTTACATAGAGTCTCGCACAAAATCAGACAATGCCTTCGAGTTTCTGAGTACTCATGTAAAGCAAACCATTTAATTCACCAACCTTAGTCTATTACTCTGTAGTGCTAAGTGAGCCGTGGCGGCTCGGTGTGCTGGCCTAACTACCACTGGCACCGGTATCGATAGTCACCTCTCTTGTGGCTTATCTTTGGTTTTCCTGGTTGGTGTGTGGAGGCTCGGCGTGGCAGCAGCGAGTTGTGAACGGCACGTGACGGAAGGAGGAGGGCTGAAGCAGCAGTGCCTGGCGGCAGGGTTTGGTTGGGCCGATTTGGGATGGACAACGTATGTACCCAGCCGGATCGCCGAGCGACTTGTCGAATCTTGGGCAGCCGCTAAAGAAGGTGGCGGAAGTTGTGGGCTGGAGGTCTGGTGACGGGGGCCTCCTTCTGTTATTTGAAGAGGTGTTGAAACGACAAATCACGGTGGGGAGACTACACTTTAACATACGGCCTATTGATGTTCTGGCCGTGTGTTTATATTGTTTAAAGGATAATTGGCGCAATATTATTATTGTGCAGTGTTCGGTGAATAATATGCATTTGTTTGTTCTGCAGTGTGCCTTGTCTCGAGAGTGGACAATGGTTGTTTGTGCGTCTTCTTGGAAGCCACGTGATCCTGCTAATTGGTAAACCGCTTGTGAATTGAGGTGGTAACACTGGTGGGTGGCACTGTACCCACTGGCTATGTTACGGTACTGTATCAGGTACTGGGTATGAATTTGAAATCTAATTCTGATGTAGTAAAGCGTATTCATTCTAACCTATGTTGATGTGTTTGTCATAATTGAATTACGTAGATTAGATTTTACAAAAGCATACGATTCAGTATTGCAATCAAAGTTGTACAGAATTCTTTTGGAACTTAGAATACCAAAGAAGTATGTTAGACCTATAGAAGCGAGTTGGGAAAATACAAAATGTAGAGTACGCGTGGGGAAAGTGGAGTCAGAACAATTTCTCATAAAGAACGGACTTAAGCAGGGGGATGCCCTGTCTCCGCTACTTTTTAATTTAGTCCTAGAATATATTGTACGAATGGCATCAGATAATTCAGAGGGTGTGGAGTTAAATGGAAATATTAAGATATTAGGGTATGCAGATGATCTAAACATCATTAGCGATAGGAAAGAATCTGTAACAGCAAATGCGAATGCGTTAATCAAGGCTAGTGAAGATGTAGGTATAAGGATAAGTGAAGACAAAACTTAATACCTGGTTACTACTAGAATGCCAACAGCAGTAGATCGGAAAATGTTAAGAGTTGGAGACATGCAGTTTGAAAAAGTGGACAGATTTAAGTATCTAGGCGTGGACATCACTTCGAGAAATGAGATTGTATCCGGCCCGTGGCCGGAAATGCGGGCTACTTCTCACTGAATAAATTACTTTCATCACGGATATTGTCTAGGAATTTAAAGATTAGAATATACAAAACTATTATTCCACCAGTTATGCTGTATGGGTGTGAGACTTGGTCTCTCACTGTGCAAAATGAAAAGCCGTTTCGAATATTTGAAAACAAAATTTTGAGGAAAATTTTTAGGAGCAAAAAGGGATGACATTAGCGGAGAGTGGCGAAAACTGCATAACGAAGAGGTTCACGAACTCTATTGAAGCCCTGACATAATCAGTATTATTAAACCACGTAGGCTGCGATCGGCGGGTCACGTAGCTCGAATTGATAAGGGCAGGGCAGCGCGCAGAGTACTGGTAGGGCAGTTAGAGGCAAGACGTCCTGTGGGGAGACCGAGGCGTAGATGGGAGGACAATGTGAAGGCTGATTTGAGGTGAACGGAAGGAAATAGCCCAAGACAGGGACAAATGGCGAAAATACGTTACTGCGGTAATGCACTCTCGAGTCCGGTATGTCCAGTGAGTGAGTGTGAGTAATTGAGTGCTACTATTGAGTGAAATTTTCTGCCCTGGTTAAGGGTTTAGCCACAACTGCTCTGTTTGTACCTGCACCTGGTCAGTTAAATGTACTCACTTACCTTACATAGACACAGGCCTATGTACTTACTGTGTACAACCAAATCCATTCTAATTATCTCTGTCAATCTTAGCGAGATTCCCCTGATCTGATAAGAAGCCTTGTGAAGGCGTGTATATAGTTTCTTTATTTAAGTTCAGGTTTAACTATTTGTTTTATCTAAGGCTATGAGTTGCATTTATCTTGCAAAAACGAGTCTCATTTCTTAATGTATATTCTGTTCCTGTTTGAGGGTGCTGCCTCACGTTTGACTTATGTTCACAGTTTATTGCGAGACAAGGGAACCTACCTTGGTGTTTGCAGCCGTCACTTCTGGTCCGCTGTCTTGGCGGCATCCTGCCCAACGCCCCATTTATTGCCGCAGGTGCCCCTCATACGTAGCAAAAGTTGAGTAGTTGTCTTGTTCCTTGGAGCTATACCTGGGTTGAGCGGGTGCCGCGAGGGTTGTAGGCTGTGGAGTTTAGCGGGATTAACTCATGAACTTTTGTAAATTAAGAGTCAAATTTCATTCTTACTGTTAAAATCTCAGATGCTTTTTGTTTACTGAATACTGTTTTCTTTTGCTTATATTGGTAAATTTCAATAGTTTGTCACTTTACATGTCACTATAATTCTGATGGCTTTCATGTTATTAATCTGGAATTTAATTGATCAGTATGTTTTTCTTAGATAAATGTTAATTTGGTGAAAAAGACGAACAATCTGATGGGTTTCCCTTCCACGTGTAGATGTTTGATCCTTTCCTGCCCTGAGCCTGTTACCTGGGTTTCACTAAGGAAAAAATTTAATTGTTTTCATCATGCTTATAAGCTGTAAATTGTGAAAGAGAGATTCGGTTTATCATTTAACTCTAGTATACAGCATGCCCCTTCAAGCAGTTGAAAGTAATTTAAAATTTTGTATTAGTGGGGATACACAGCCTCCAGATGCTTAATAAATGTAAACATGGTCCGTAGTAGGCTGTAATGCGATATTTATTTAATCGTGGGATCAGCCAATTTCGACAAAGCGTCATTGTCAATTAGTTAATTTCACGAGTAAATACACATCGTATTACAGCCTACTACGGACCATGTTTGCATTTATTATGAAAGTAATTTGTTTCATTTCTTACGTAGGTGTAGCTACTCAGCGTACTAGATCTGACTCATTGATTTCCCAATTAACGTCATAAAAATAAATTAAGGGAAATCAGGTCTATTTATTATGCGAACAACTACTATTTATAAATGCCGAAATATGTTTAAACACCTATGGCCATCATCAGTGGATAAAGGAACATGTTTGCATATTTATAAGCAACAGTTCCTTGCATAACAGGAGAATCTGAATTCTTAAAATTCATTCTGCAAACATTGTTGCTAATATAGCTTCAAAAACAAAATGATCGTACGGAGACATGGCTTCACACATTTTGTGTATAACTCAAGGACGTTGTAGCAACGCCCATTTAGGAGTGATTCGATTTCCAATAACGACAATATGAAATGCCATGATCTTCTATTTATTAAGTAAAGCGTTGCTAATACAGCGTTGTGATTTCGGTGACATGTGTATTGAAAATATTTGAGTCGTCAGTGTTATGGCTAACATGTTCTTGTGATTATCTGTATTAATTCTGGAAGACTTTTCAAACGGCAGGTAGCGGGTTCAGAAGTGGTTTTGAGCTAAACCCAATTAAAATTGAAAAAAGTAGTGAAATAATATTTATTTAACGATCTTTGAGATCTAGGGTGCAAAACATAGACGCAGTCAGAAAATATACAGTTAAAAAAATACTCAACAGTTAATCCATGAAATCCTCGTTGAAAGAAAGACGTGAGAAATTTACATCTGCAATAAACTTGATACAAATGTTTACAGTTAAGTATACTTACTTTAAAATTACGCTGAAGGATTTTAATATCTGTACGCATGACACTGGTGCCAGAATAGAATTAAATTCAAGTTACTCGTATTTTTCGAAGGGGTCTGTGGTTGAAATGCTACAAATGTTTACCAACGACAGATATCCCCTAAAATTTCTTAATGAGCAAGACCATTCATATTTTGGATGAAGTCCCTTTGGATCTCAGATAAACAATATTGTTGATTTCCACTTAGACAATAACGTAGGAAGTACCTATGAGAACAAGCAACAAAAAGAAAACAAAACTTAGAACATTATTCTAGCAAATGAAATTAATAGACTATTATAACTTTTCATTGAAATAAAGCAGCAGTTTTGGTCTGCAGCAACGACGCAGATTATTATTCGAACAATTTTTTAAAAATCATTATCTTTCTGTTAATCGTGTTTTGGACAGAATTACGGCCCACTGGCTAAGTTAGTACGCAACCACACATTACATTAAATATGGCATATTCAAAACTATTAAACATGCAGTTTTATATTCTCAGATAGCTTTACTGAGACACAAGACAACATATGTGATCGACTGGCCAAGGCGAGATTTTAAATAGTTCTGAAAATATTTGACAAATGGAACTTGAAACTTATGACCTGGCCAGACATTCTGATACAGCAAAAAGTTAAAGTGATTTTATAGTTTAATTAGCGTTCCACAAATTTTAATAATTCATTTTCTCTCGCACGAAAGTAAGCTTATTATGTTTGCTGAAGTTTTACATACAACGGGTGCCAAGAGACACGAATACAATTCCAAACTATTGTAGTCTTGCTGCTGCCATAAGTAAGCGTAGACTACGTAGTTTTCCTAGTACCTTTAGTCAGTTAAGGTCGCACCCACACTACCTGTACGCTGCATTTGTTGCATACCGACTGGGCGTTACCTCATAAAGATTGCATTCTTCACATACGCGATCAGTGTCTTAGTAGGTTCCCCTAAAGCCAGAAGCGGTGAATCATCTAGAAGCCTAGTGAGGATATATAAAGAGCCAGGCAACCTACAAAACATTTTTGTTCTGTATTGTTACCCCCATGTCTGTTACTTACGAATAAATATTTATAGCAAAACTAAAATTGTCAATGTTTAATTCAGGTTTTATTCGAATATTGTTGATTTTTAACGTCAAATAGGGGATGTTGTAGTAAAAATAAAGAAAACCATACAGATGTATCATATAGCGCTAGAAAACCCAATTTCCTTAAAGAGAAGGTAAAATTTTTAAAAAACGCAAAACAAAAGTATTTCAGACATCGTTTCAATACTTCGTCAAACAAATATAAAACATGTATCTGTTGTTCAAAAACAGATTTCATATCCATGAATTATCACAGGAAACTCTTGCCTTTGATCAAGATGAAGAGTATTGAGTACAAAATAACAGAAATACTTATATAAGAACTTTTTTGTGTTCGTACATGTAAACTGTAATTGCTTTTGTTCATAAAAGGGCAGAACTTCCGGTATCAACTAATTTCTGTAACTTATAAAATGCAATTCATGTGCTGTACGGATGTAACACACAATGGACTAACACTTGAACGACATGCGGTTTTAATTATGTGCAAAACCAACAACCATACAAACAAAAAACAAAGGAAAGTCGTCAGCTCCCATTTTCTCTCTTTTACGTTCAGTTATGTCTCTTTTGCTACCAATCCTACTAATACTACCGCTAATCCCACTATCTCCTACTTCTGTCGACCTCCGTTCGAGTTTTTGGCAAATCGTGCTACACCCATCTTGCAGATTATATACAGCGTGCCTGTGTTACGGAAATTGTTTCCAATTCCGGCGTCTCCCGTTCGGACTAAACGTCTCATCAGCTGCTTTTATAAGGGGAATAAATAGCATTTTACCTGATGATTTGAAACAGCGAATGACAATTTACGTGGATGACATATTAATTGCGGAAAAGTCGTGGGAGGACCATAATGACGTTCTGAACAGACTACTGGATGTTTTTGAGAAGGCAGGTGTAACAGTCAACTTAGATAAGTCACAGTTCGGACGAGAGAACATAAAATTCTTAGGCCATATTGTCTCAGCAAATGGAATACAACCTGACCCGGAGAAAATTGCGGCGATAGCGGAGTGTGCAATGCCGACAAATAAAAAACAGTTGCGAGCATTCTTAGGCCTGCGTAATTTTTATAAGCGATTTATAAATTTTAGTGTACTTGGTACACCCCGTCTATGTGGACTAACAGGGAAGAACGCTTTGTGGGTCTGGGATCAAGAAGCACAGGATGAATTTTATAAATTGAAAAAGGCATGGTAGAGGCTCCCATCCTCGTGCATCCCGACCTGACACAAGAATTCTGTTTAATGACGGACAGTTCCTTGTCAGGATTAGGTGCGGTACTGTTTCAAACGGAAGGAAATGATGATATTACAACTTGGAAAACAATCTCGTTTGGGAGCAGGGTGCTCTCTCGATGTGAAATAAATTATTCCGTGACGGAACTCGAAGCACTCGCAATAGTTTGGGCATTCTCAAAATTTAGGTATTTCTTATTTGGGAGGACCACCAGGGTGTACACTGACCATCGTGCACTCCAATTTCTTATGAGCACAAAAATCACGCATGGGAGACTAGGTCGCTGGGCAGTATACCTACAGGAATATAATTTTACTGTAGAATACATTCCTGGACAGAAAAATGTAATTGCTGACGCTTTATCGCGCATTCCTATAGGTTTGGTTCACACAGAAGAAGGGGAACTCGGTGAAAATAATTTGATCATCCTATACTTACAGAATGTGGCGTTCGAGAATTTTGTTACCACCTCTTTAGGGAGTATAGCGGACGAACAGGATAAGGACGCAGTATTGAAAGATATAAAGAAGAAGAGGGAGGACAAGGAGAATGTAGGAATACGCCAGTACAACTTAGTGCGCAATAGAATACTATTCAAGAAACGAGCCCCGGACGACTCCAGATGGGTGTTGGTGATTCCGGAGGAACTCGTAAACAAAATTATATGGTACATACATTTGAGTTATGGTCACTTCGGAGCACAGAAATGTTGTGTAAAACTGAAAGAGATATGCTATTTTAATAACATGCTACGGCGTATTCGTTGTGTACTTAGAGTGTGCGGACCTTGTCGGCGAGCAAAGGCGGCCACAGTGACTTATGCTGCATCATTGCACCCGATAATACCAAGCAAACTTTGTGACCTCGCGGCCGTGGATCTATTTGGGCCACTAATACGATCTAAAGCAGGTTTTGCATATGTTTTCGTAGCGGTGGAGCTAACCTCCAAGTCTGTGTCCGACTCCGTTGAAGCGAGCCACAGGAAGAGCAGTGGCAACTGCATTTGCAAAGCAGTTTCTGCATGAAGTTGGGAGCGTGAAAAGGGTTATCTCGGATAATGGACCACAATTTAGATCGCAATACTGTCAGCGGATGCTTCGAAGGAGAAGAATTATATATATATATATATATATATATATATATATATATATATATATATATATATATATATATATATATATATATATATATTTCACCCCAGCTCGAACCCCAGTGGGCGTATTATGCGTGAATTAGGAAAATTATGTAGGTTATACTGCAGTCGTGATCACCGATCGTGGGACATACACCTAAAAGGATTTCAGAACATAATTAATGAGTTGCCTAATACGTCAACAAAGCTTCCGCCAATCACTGTGCTAAAAAACAAGGAGCCCCCGAGCAAAATCAAAGAGGTGGTGCCTTGGCCACTAGAGCCGAGACTACGCCGGAACGCAATTGTTGACTTAGCTTTACGCAACATCAAGCGTGCAGCAGAAGCCAGAGTCAAGGCGTATAAGAAAAACGTGAGAAAAACAGTGTTTCATGTAGGACAAAAAGTTCTTATCAGCTCACAAAAGCTGTCTAACAAACGGTCAGGTGTCTGCAAGAAATTTTTTAATCTCTTTAACGGCCCGTATCGGATAAGGAAGATTCCCCATGAAAACGCCATAGAAGTGGAAACTCTTCGATCGAAGAAATCAAAAGGGCTACACAATGTGTCAAACGTAAAACCATACATTGAGTAGAAAGGACAGTGAGGAGTAGAGAGGACGGTGAAGAGAAACAATTGATTAGTTTACATTTCTGATAAATGAATTTTGAATAATATGTTGGTAAAAATAGTGATAAAGAGGTTTCTATATGATTGATTGATTGAAGTGATGTTCGTAGTTTTTTTTCTTTCCTTGTGCAATTAGGATTTAGGTTGGTTCAAATGTGAAGATAAAAGGTTTCTTTGTGAAAGAGTGAAATGCTGTTTATGTTTTTTTTTGTGTAAATTGAAATGAGTCGCTACTGAGGTAGGCAAGATCTGTGTTGAATTAATGCAAAACTCAGGGGAATATCCGATCTGTGGGTATTATGGGTCTGGCAAACCCAGGTCCCCAGCTGTTGGTAGCCATGTTTCCGATTTTCTGCTTTCAGTGCTGCTATCTATCTATTACTATTCTATATCTGTCAGTATAAATGAGGATCCCTTACTATAGTATGTGTGCTGTGTGAATATTTTAAGATAGGAGAACTCTGAGAAAGGAATGAGTAAGTTTGGAATCTTGAAAACAGGATGCAGTAATACGATTGTTTAACCAATGGCTTCCCAATATGCGATGATATGTTAATAATGATGATATATGTCTTTTTGTTCTTTATAGCTGAGTACATAAAGTGCTGTCTGTGGATTTCGTAAGTAGATTGATTCCCTTCAAGGTGAAAGAAGAATTGTGGTTTGTGTAATTTACGTGGCCCTGAAATATTATTGTGGTAGTCAAATGACGAGCAGTTTTCCAGCAAATGGAGAATTGAACAGAAATATGGGTCCTTTCTGTAGTCTTGATTGATGTTGAGTCAGAGCCTGAAAAATTATTCTGTGTTAATACTTGTCCTAGAAAAGAGACGTTTTCGCTGGTGTGGGATGCACTGCAGCCTATATGAGTTGAACTGAAGAAATTTCCCTCTTGAAGGTAGAGGAAGATTAAATAATTTTGATTATGGGAGCGAAGGAAAGCTTGGTTTAATGTAATAAGGATGAAGCAAAACATTTGTCATTTAAACAACAGGAGGATTCGGATCTTTTGTGTCAGTTGTAAGTTCAATAGGATGTTACGATGAAACTGTTTTACAGAGTAGAGGAGCCAACAATTTTGCCATTCATGAGAAATGATTCCAAAATAACCACCACAGGCGAAATAACGGATTTGGAAGCGAAAGGTAACTTAAAGAAGGAACGAAACTGGAGAAAAATGGGTAAGAAAATGTAATATAACCTGTATAATGAAAATATTTTTACCCTTCTCAGAGTCATCTGTGTGATTAATTCTTGTGATAACGTAATTTTAGATGAAATTGTCTTACTGTTTTATGTATGAACATATGAGTATGATAAATGTATAATTGCGAGTCTCTTATCAGGTGTGTCAATTGGTATAAATGTTTTGGCGTGCAAATAACCATTGTTCTTTTTACTATGTATGTTTAAGGAAAGTTTCTCCATATTTATCATGTGACAAGACATATGCCGCGAGCGTCAAGAAGAGGACGAATTAGAACAGTGTTGTAGTGGTACAAACACGGTCTTTAAGTAGCATTCAAGTAGCCTCTTGGATTAACTAGTAGTGGATTGAAGTAGAATTTTGAGTAATTCATGTTTATGCGTAGTTAGTTTGTAGAATAGTCAACAGGTGTGCATGTGTGTGTGTAAATAACATTTGAACTCTATGCTGTCCTGACCTATACTTACAAAAGGCATAATCCTATTCATCTTAGTGAATTAATAAGTAGCATTTGATTTATTAAAACGCAAGTGAACCACATTAGTGATGTGGATTTACATATTATATTGTCAGTTCATTCAATTTTTATTTTTATACTGTCAATTCATTTCACTTTTATTTTTTTTATATTGTCATGTCATTTAACTTTTATTTTTATATTGTCGATTCATGTAACTTTTTTATTTGCAAAAAAAAAGAATAAGTCTCACTTTTGTTCTTAAAAATACTAAGCGGTATTATGTATGACATTTTGTAATCACATAATTATGGTGAACAGTTTCTGTGAATGCAGTTGAGAACGTGAAAACGAACCGGCTAAACTCTTACGAGACAGCGGGAGCAGCGAGGAGGAGGACTAGTTGTAAACAGGCGGGTTTCCCGTGACGAGACGGCCGCGGTGAAACGACAGAAGACAGGGGACAAAGGGGTGTGGAGCCTTTTGACAGGTACTGTCCAGAGAAACTTGCAGACGTCAACGACTATCAACATTTCTTGGCGGAAGCCCATTGTCAAGCGACAGTAAATCATGGTTCGGTGTTCTCTGGTTGCTAAGGGTGGCACAAAGAAGAGCCATTAAGTGTCATCCTTGCCAAGGAATATCAAACCGGCGAGCCAATTGAGGATAACTCAAGAATGCAACAATACAAGGGGCGTGGACCCTTTTGACACATACTGTCCAGAGAAACTGGCAGACTTCAACGACGCCTATCAACATTTTCTGGCGGATGCCCATTGTCAAGTGACAGTAAATCATAGTTTGATGTTCTCTGGTCGCTAAGGGTGGCACGAAGAAGAGCCATTAAGTGTCATCCTTGCCCAGGAATATCAACCTGGCGTGTCAAACGAAGATTCCACACGAATTTGACAACACAAACATGGAACCAAATCGAGATGTACGTGACACGGGCCACCAAGAGAAACTTCATGAGAAGGCAGAGACGGCGGGATTGCACGCAACAGATGGACAAAAATCCCTGCTGGCAGCTGTGGCGACGATACCCCCCCCCCCTCCGTCTTATATTGTGCCTCGGAACAGTGGAACTAGTGAGTGTCAGTGAACAGTGATTATACGGTTCTTAGTCCAATGCATATACGTGTGTTTCTGCCAGAGAAACTTTGACTCGTGTGTTTTGCAGGGGTTCGATTTATTGGTGTTTATTAGACTGACTATTGTATTTTGCAGGTGTTCTATTTATTGTTTTTTTTTATTAGACTGACTCTTGTATTTTGCAGGTGTTTTATTTATTGGTGTTTTTTTTTAGACGTTGACTACTGTACTTTCAGAGCTGTTTTATTTCTCAATGTTTGTTTTTGTGTGTTGTATTAGATTTGTGATATTTTGTTTCGTAAATTCATTCCTGTGGCATTGCTTCGTTTATCAGTCAGATAGCTATTCATGCTCATTGGACAGTGATCGATTAGCCTTTGCATGGGGCATATTTATAGTGAGGAACCCCTTAAGGGTAACAATCACATAATTAATTGTATTTTCAGTATAATGACACAGTGATCATTCTTTGCGAACTAACTGAAACATAGTAGAGTCATTGAATTAGTGCCACAAAGTTATTTTAATTCTACAAATTATTAGTTTTATAAGATATAGAATTTTTTTGTGATAACCACTTTGTAAAACATATTTTTTCTCTTATTATCATTTTCTTTGGCTTTTCCGGATTGTGCATTGTATTGTGCTGCTTTATAATACTGCTGTTATTTTGATGTTTTTTTTTTAATTTGTTAATAAACAGTCATAAATTTTCTTGTGATCAGTTGGCTCTTGCAATGAGCAAATACTGGTGAACTCCATAAGGGTAACATATTAATGACACAGGGACCATTGTTTTTACTTGCTGACCGAATTAGGTCTACACTATCTTTCAAATAGGTGTCACAGATTGTTTTTTTCTCTTTGAAATTTGTAGATTCTAAAGATGTGTTGAAATTATTGTGTTTTAGCAAGTATCTGGTGACCTTTTGCCTTTTCTTTACATTTTGGTTTAAGTTGGGTGTGAGAAGCCTGCTTGGGAATGTCCTAGCATGGCCAGAAAATTCCCTGCACAGTCTTTTCCCGGAGCGTTAGGGTTATGAAAGGTCTCTGTTGGATTCCTTTCATGTTAATTTCTTAAATCTGTTGTCATTTACGGCATAAATTCCTCTTCTAAATTTACTGTGGTGTTTCTGACTATCTGGGAGGAGACTGAGCAGTGAAACGTGTTACTTTTACACATAAACAAGAACGATCTGTCACACTACTACACTTTAAAACACAGTTTATATGTAATTCATGTCACACAGTCTCATACGGAACCTACATCCGCTTTCTTTTATATACTGTATATGATAAGATACTGTCATCCCCCTTCCCTTCTGTGTGAGAGGATGAATAAGCAAATGTATTTCTAGTTGCATGCTTGATGGTAGCAGACAAGCCTCTCTGCTAGAGAACAGTAGGACCAACGTCGGAACAGGTAGATACGCTTTCTAAAAGCAGAGAGGTTTCCATTCTTAGTATGTTCCTGTCCGTCCCTTGTCATGTTGGTATAGGAAGCTGCCTCTCTGGTCACTTCCGTTTGTATCTGTTAAGCGCTCGGTAGGAGCCCAGGTCAGTCTGTCCGCGGCGAGCGTCTGAAGTGGTAAGATCTCCGGCTAAGCGTGTGTGTGCTAAGTCCGTAGGACAATGGATTTCTTAAGTTCAGCCTAACTGAAAATTTAATCACCTTTATTTCAGGTTTGGATCTAAAATATCTAATGTTATCTTGAATTGCAACACAGTGTATTTCGTGTGTGAAGTTCAGAATATCTTCCAGTAGTTACTTTGTCACTACTTTGTGAGTAAAGTGGAACCACGTGTTGATCAGTAACTCTAACTAAGATCATCAATCATAAATGCGAATGCGCTTGAGATTATAACGTCTCGTCTTGACAATATTTTTCAATATAGCAACTTTTCTTTATGTTCAACCCACGTGGGATGTCCTTTGTGAGACCAGTACCACGTGCTTATACAATTGTTTGACCCATCAGGTTAAGAGTAAGACGATAGTAACCAGTTCAAGGTTTTTCTTTTGTGAACTGCGTTACAATGTAATTTATTTTAATTATCAAAATTATTGTGGAGTTACACTCTTTGTGTAAACCAAGTTGACCACGTGAAGCATGTGGTGTAAGCATCAAAGTAGCCCTCAGCTATTCTTTGCAGGAAGATTTCACAGAGAGTTAGTATGAATTTAGTATACCAGTGTGTGTTAATTTCATGACAGACAGGATTGCACTACGAACGTAACTTCTTTGGGTGGAAATTGAATCGGTTGGTTGTGGTTCATTTCCTCTTGGATATGTTACAACGTTCTTCGTGTGTTATTTTATGAATGCAGTGTTGTATGTAGTCTCCCAATCTTGGCTCCCTATTTGATGTGTTCCGTAAGATTACAAACTCACATTTTCACAGTCCTAAATAAGACACCAGCTTAGTTATGACTCAAGTTTAATATGCTGAAATTTCAATGATCAATGTTAAAATAAATTTCCAAATATAAACTGATTTATTTCTTTTTATTTATATATATATATATATATATATATATATATATATATATATATATATATATATATATATATATATATCACCGGTTGTCGTATGACTATTAAAAGATTATAATTAATGTTAGTCTGGTTGGGAATTTGGTAAGCTAGATTGGATACCTGGTGAAACAGTTGCTCAGTAATGCAAGGTTAACTTCCCCAGACAGCTCACAGCTTTTAACCCACTTTTATGGTCTTGAATATCAGCACCGCTTTCAGAACAAATTAAAGCAACAATATTACGCTATTTTTCAACAAATAACACAGGAGGCGAAACAAAATGCAAACAAGCTCTTGTAGATCCGTAACTGAATACAAGCGAGACTGACATTGCTTACAAGTATTCTACCAATAGTACTAATAACAATAATAATAATAAATCATATAACATCGGCGCTCATCGCTAGTACAGAACGTAGACGGAATGCGAGAGAAAGGATGTGCAGCAGTCACCATTTGACGGACAACGTCTACAAACCTTAAAGCCCCAGAACGGCGGCGTTGAACCAAGACACTGCTCAGCATTTCAGTCCGTTATTCTGTAGTGAAGTCGTTCCAGTGTCGCTTTTCTCACGAAGCTCTGCCCAGTACGATATTACAGAACGACCACGGGGCAGGTCTGCCGATAGACAACTCACACAGCCCATTGCGTTACTCATAGGCCATCGCTTGTATCAACAAGCCGTAGACAGCCAAAGTCCCCGGGGAAATGCCGCCAACTTCAGAATGCAGGATGGTATACCATTACACTGACACAAATACTAGGTGACTAGAGCTATTATTTCATATCAACAAGACCGTCAAAGATGATGCAACGTTCAGCTATTCTGTATCTTACATGTATAAAGGTTAATGTCAGTCACTCTTATGAATACAAAACCAACTCCTGCGAAAACACTAAAGGACCAATAGAGAGTCCAAGTATTTTTGCAAGCGAATAGACAGTAAAGTGAAACTATTTCCCTTACCTTGCCACCCCAGAAGAAAAAAATCGCCAAAGATGATCACTCTTTGGACACAACATGCCAACAAAAACAAAAAACAAAGAAAGCCTAGATCCCCACACCGCACTAGCGCTTCATCGTCAAGACGACCGTTCACTGTATTGCCTACGCTATTCGTTAAATACCCGCTCCTCAGCGAGCAAGCGAGCACTGTCGCCGAGGAACATGAAAGTTCTTTCCAATAGAAGCGACCAAAGAGCTCAAGCTAAGGAGGATCGATACATGAGGACAAGTCACAAAGCCTGCTGGCGCAAGACACAAATTTGCTTGTTTCCAAGTAGTCAAGTGTGTAAAATTTTAATTTTTTATTAAAATCTTCCATCAATAACACAGTTTTAATTTCTTTTGATAAATGTTTTCGGCTACTGCCATTATCAGATTCTGTTAAAACACAAAATGAAGACAGAACTTTTAATAATCTGCTACCTTTATATGCGTTTATTCGGATACGTTGTTCAAATGCCAGAAAACACGTTATTAAATATGACACAGACTTTAACCCTTGTAAATTCAAATTTATTGCAATAAATGACGCTTCATAAGTAAGATTAAACTTGAAATTACATGACAATCGGTTTTACACTAGCCTGGGACCGCAGGGCTCCTACCTGGTGAATGTTGTCCCTGCTAACTAACCGTGAATCACAAGTAACAAAGTGTCAGCGTGTTTAAACTTGACGACGTAAAGTATTGCGTTGGATGGGGATTCGAACTCAACACCCAATCAGATTGTTAACTACGTGCAATCAATTGCCAAACATCGAAATTTTGCACCATCAGTTAGATCATCAAACTGAATTGACGACAAGAAGTTTAGTCTTAGCAGAATTCGAAGCCGGCACCAATTGCCGTCGTTTTTTATCACAAAATCACGTGTAAACATCGAATTATTTCACCAGTAGTGAGATGTGCGCATATATGAACTGGAAATAACGTGTCAGAATGTATTCGCTGACCGGTAATCGGACGCCGCACGTACCATCACTGTTGACTACACACGAAGAGACGTTAACTACAGAACTCATTTTCACCAGTAGCTGGGAGTGGCATTTTTTAACCTGTTAAGTTCTGTATCTGACAGTTACAATAGTTGAAACTGACAACTATCGGTATTATCGACAACGCACAATGAGACGTCACAAATCATAATTATTTTTCAGCTGTGGTTTTATGTGCGCAAAAGTTTTTGTGCCGGACCAGGATTCCAACCCACACACGCTCCTTTCGTAGAGACCTTGAGGAGCTGAATTCTTGAGAAACAGTGAAGCGATGGAACCGTATTGTTACATAGCGATCAAATCCCGTGAAATGGGAGGTACGAATTTGAATCCCAGTCCAGCACCAATGTTATCAACATCTCAAGTGCAAATATAAAAAGAAATTGGTGTCTTGTAATCTATATGACGATCGGACATTACATTTTAGGTATAAGATAGCTTACTGGTAACAGAGTTCTGTCGTGGCTTACCCCTCTGTGACGATTCAGTCAACGGCGAATCTTCTCTAGTCGGTAGCAGAGGGACAGAACATGGATTTGGAACCGCGGTACAATCATGCGTTGTTCAGTTGGCGTTATCAGGGGCAAAGAGGCTGTGTTCGTGCTTGTTAAAAATAGTTTCCGAAATGTGAATCAGACCTAGGCCCAAAGTACACGAAGCTAGAATCATTACAGTAGTCCACCGAACTACATACGTGGCTGTCTCATGATTCTATTGTAACACGCGATGCTTTACATTAGATAAGAATTATGACGGCTTGGAGGTGGATTCCAGTCTGTTAAAAACATTTATTTGCTTGTTCCAAAGGCTCTGAGCACTATGGGACTTAACTTCTGAGGTCATCAGTCCCCTAGACGTAGAACTACTTAAACCTAACTAACTTAAGGACATCACATACATCCATGCCTGCGGCAGGATTTGAAACTGCGACCGTAGCGGTCGCTCGGTTCCAGAGTGTAGCGCTTAGAACCGATACTCCACTCCGTCCGGCATTTGCTTGTTCATTCACACGTCAGCGTTAGCTTCATGTACAGTCCACTCGATTTTGTAACCGCTCAAATAAAATCGTATAAGAGGCGTCTACTCTATCTGCTAATATGGTAGCTGCGGAAATTTTTGTAGATGGTCTTGCTTTCCAACCAAGTTCCTGTGGTGGTGTATGTATTTATGGTCTAGTGGTAACTCCGTCGCAGTATAAACTCAAAGGCGGGATATTGAGCACGCTCTGCTCTTTACTTCCTTCAACCGCATTTCGTCTCATTTAATTCGATATTCAACATTTAATTGTGCTTAGAACAATCAGATTAGCTACTGGGTTCGAATCTCCATCCAACATAAACATTACTTGACGTAATGTCAAGTGCGAAAAATTTCGTCATGTAATTTCAAGCTGAAACTCACTTTCTGAATTGTCATTCATTGCAATATATTTGGGTTTACTAACATTAAAGACTGTACCGTCTCTAATAATGTTTCTGGATATTTGTATATTTGTATAATGAAACTGCTACACCGAAAAAAGGTTAGTGAACTCACGAGAAAGTTCCATTATATAGATTGCACACAAATCAGGCAGAAGTCAATTCATTCATTCGGATGCTGACGGAAAAAAATCACAACATGAAGGGGGAGTTGTGCGACGTAAACAGAAGTTGGCAAGTGTGTTTCTACATCTGACAGATGATGTCTGTTCCAGTTTCGTGGCTGTCGCGTAAGGTTGGCGTTAGTAGCGCCACTAGGAGTATACGATTCAGGTTTTTTTTTTTTTTAAATACACGCTGTAATGGTCCTGAAAGTTAGTTACCTTTGAGATTGGACGTGATGAGCTGTCGTTAGTCAAAAATGTCTCTAAAGCAACAAAGATGCCATTATGAACACCTCACTGTGTTTGAACGAGGCCGTTAATTGGTTAATTGGGTTACGAGAAGCTGGATGTTCCGTCTGCGATATCGCAGAAAATCTTGGAAGGAATGCAACCACTGTATATGGCTGCTGGCAGCGGTGGTAACGAGAATGTGCGGTCGCAAGAATACCGGGCTCCGGGTGGCTACGTCGCAATACTGACAAGGGAACCTCCCCATCGCACCCCCCTCAGATTTAGTTATAAGTTGGCACGTTGGATAGACCTTGAGAAACTGAACACAGATCAATCGAGAAAACAGGAAGAAGTTGTGTGGAACTATGAAAAAAATTAGAAAATATACAAACTTAGTAGTCCACGCGAAGATAGGCAACATCAAGGACAGTGGGAGCTTAGTTGCGCCGTGGTCCTGTGGTTAGCGAGAGCAGCTACGGAACGAGAAATTCTAGGTTCAAGCCTTCCTTCGACTGAAAATTTTAATTTTTTATTTTCAGTTTATGTGACAAACTCTTATGTTTTCATCACTATTTTGGTAGTGATTATCACATCTACAAGAAAACCTAAATTGGGCAAGGTAGAAGAATCTTTTTACCCATTCGCTAAGTGTACAAGTTAGGTGGGTCGACAACATATTCCTGTCATGTGACGCACATGCCGTCACCAGTGTCGTATAGAATATATCAGACGTGTTTTCCCGTGGAGGAATCGGTTGACCTATGACCTTGCGATCAAATGTTTTCGGTTCCCAGTGGAGAGGCACGTCCTTTCGTCTACTAATCGCACGGTTTTGGGTTCGGTCGCAAAACACAGACACTAAAATTATTGCAGTAAACAGAAACGTCAATGAACGGACGAACAGATCATAACTTCGCAAAAATAAAGAAAGTAAAATTTTCACTCGAGGGAAGACTTGAACCAAGGACCTCTTGTTCCGCAGCTACTCACGCTAACCACGGATTTCTGTCGCTCTTCAGTCTCGGAAGCCGTGGGACCACGGCGCTGCTGCGCTCGCATTCTCCTTGATGTTGCATACCTATCCTTCATATGGACTACTCAGTTTGAATATTTTACTAATTTTTTTCACGGTTCCACAGAACTTCTTCTTGTTTTCTCGATTGATCTGTGTTCAGTTTTTCAAGGCCTATCCACTGTGCCAACTAAATCTAAGGGGGGTGCGATGGGGAGGTTCCCTTGTGAGAGGGAAAACCATCGTCTCCATTGGCGCATCGTACTGCATATGCAGCAGAAATTCCAGCAGCAGTTGGCACCATAGTGACACAACCAACTGTTAGAAATCGGTAACTTCAAGGACAGTTCTGAGCCAGAAGCCTCCGTAGCGTGCATTCCACTAACCCCCAAACCACCGTCATTTGCGATTTCAGTGGTGTCCACCGAGAGGTCATTGGATAAAAGCTGGTTGCGCCTCGGTGCCAGTGATGGCCGTGTTTTGGTCAGAAGGAGGCCAGTTGAAGACCTGCAGACAACATGTACGCGTGCTAGACACACTGGACCTACACTTGGAGTTATGGGCTGGAGTGCGATTTCGTATGACAACAAGAGTACTCTCGCGGTTATCTCATGTACCCCGACTGCAAATCTCTACGTCAACCCGGTGATTCGACCTCTTGTGCTGTCATTCCTGAACAGCGTTCGAGATTTTTTTCCAACAGGATAACGCCCGCCCACATACTACTGTGCTCTGCAGAGTGTTTTGACCGACCGATTGCAACAGGCATGGAACCATCTCACAAACTGGCATCACACCTGAACAACACAATGCATGCCCGTTTTTAAGCTGGCATTCAACATTCTGGCGGTTACTCCAGTTATTAATATATCAGCATTTCACATTTGCAATGGCTTATTTCGCTTTTACATTAACCTGTGATGTTGCAATGTTACCCACTTAGAAACGTTACCGAGAGAAAGGTATTCCCGAAATTTCATTACTCCACATTAACTGCTTTTTGGTGCTGCAATTTTTTTCCGTTGATGTATGTAAAAAATCATGTGGAAGAAGACAATTTAAAACCATTTATAGTGTAAATAGGCTAATTAGATGTTGGCGAACGCTCTTTTCGTGGAGGCTGCTAGCGTGGTGCTGCAGTCTTTGTGCCGCGTACTTGTGACATTGCCAGAGTCGCGTCACACACTTTTGACACCGCCTGTGACTCAAGCTTTCTGTCGCAGTCTCCAGCAGAAGAATCTTCAAAAATGGCGCTGAGCACTATATGACTTAACTGCTGAGGTCATCAGTCCCCTAGAACTTAGAATTACTTAAACCTTACTAACCTAAGGACATCACATACATCCATGCCCGAGGCAGGATTCGAACCTGCAACCGTAGCGGTCACGCGGTTCCAGACTGTAGCGCGTAGAACCGCTCGGCCACTATGGCCGGCAGCAGAATCTCACCGTCCACTTACACAAGTAAGTTTCTGAAAGTATTCGAATAACCGTTACGATTAAATCTGGGTTGTTCATTAAACAGTAAATTTGGTTGTATATTCCATTTTCTCCTGTAGATCCAACAAGTATCCTTTCGGTGCCTTGATTATATCTCTTAGTTGTATTGGCTGCCACCTGCTGCATGCCTTACGTGCTCCAAGTGCAAACGGAACACATTCTTTTTTTTTTTTTTTTTTTTTTTTTTTTTAAGGAGGGTTCCTGGAAGTGAATTGCAAAATCTTCCCCTCTGATCAACAGTCTCCGCAGCGAAGTCTACACATACCAGACAGTATAGAATTTCCTTTTTCTTTTTTTAGTCTTGATGTTATGCTGTAACCTTGAACCAGTGTCACACGTTACTTGGAAACCTAAGCTCACCTCGAGTTTTTTGAAAGTCTGTGCGATCTTTTCAGATGTCGTGCCATTGTATATTCCGTAGCAACTATTTTTTCTTCTGCTTTAACAAGCACTATTTTCCTTTTCTCTCGTTTATTTTATTTTTGGTGTACATTTTGAAGTATTTTCTTCGTAACCATCAAATTTTGCCACATTTATAACAGTTGAAAGGCTCATGTTTTATCCACTTCTCAAGACAGTATTTGTAGTGATTAACGTGGGTTCATATAGTTCAGCAGATTGCTCTTCTGCTACTTGTTTAAAAGACGCCTGGGAGAAGGACTGCATACAGAATCAGTTTTATTGATTTCATTTTCTGTCGTTTTTAAACTTGGTGTAATAGTGCTATGGTACCCATTA
This sequence comes from Schistocerca nitens, assembly GCF_023898315.1. NCBI lineage: Eukaryota > Metazoa > Arthropoda > Insecta > Orthoptera > Acrididae > Schistocerca > Schistocerca nitens. The sequence goes on along the minus strand of NC_064615.1, from coordinate 694,965,141 downwards.
TCCATAATGCTATTCGTAGATAAGGTCTCTGATGTATGGATATGTGGATGATCGAAAGTGTGCTGTCCTGAAGCATCGACTTCACATCGGCCAGCGCAGCGCCACGAAACGGCATCAAGAAGGCGGTGACAGATGCACTAGTGGAAAGAGCGCCACAACTCCAGGAAGACAGCCTCAGTTCGGTCGCAGGCTTCGAGAGCATCGGTACTGAGTAACAGGAAGACAGCCCGCGTTCTTTGAGTAGTAATAGATTGAGAAATCCTCCCTGTAGAGTATTCTGATCATTGAATAAAGGTTCAAATGGTTCAAATGGCTCTGAGCACTATGGGACTTAACATCTGAGGTCATCAGTCCCCTAGAACTTAGAACTCTTAAACCTAACTAACCTAAGGACATCACACACATCCATGCCCGAGGCAGGATTCGAACCTGCGACCGTAGCGGTCGCGCGGTTCCAGACTGAAGCGCCTAGAACCGCTCGGCCACACTGGCCGACTAGAATGAAGGCTTCGAGAGCATGAGTACTGAGTAATAGGTCGTGAAAGACTTCATTCTATGATCAGTAGTAATATAATGTTTTCTATTAATTTGAAAGATTTTTGTACAGATGATTTTGAATTCCTGTCAGCGGCCATCGCAAATTCTCTCCTTCCTTGTTTGTGTCGGTGCTAACTCCTACATGAGCCGAAACAACAGGAAGTGCATGTCCCAACGTAAAATCAGAATAGTTGTCTCGATTTCCCTTGTAGACGCGTGGGAACGTCTGCAGAACTCAGTTTTCGCATATGGCGAGACCGGGCCAGAAACAAAAGTTTGCACCACTCTTTTTAAGCAGTATGTCTTCTAATTTCTCAGGCAGACAACCGTGCAAACCATGTAAATTTCCACCGAACTCTTGACCAAATTTAGAACAGTAAACTGGTGGAGAGCTCGAGCAATGGGTGCTGGTGTTCTTAACATGCACCCAGTGGGACAAAGTGACTGGCGCTGCAGTGTCTTTTCACGAGAACTGGCTATCCTCGCCCGACACTCAGGGATGTTCCACGACACCACAGCGTTTGCGAAGTTTTAGAAATTTTCTGAGTTAATCAGTCTGCGGTTGTCAGTGTAGTGAGTAAGTCGTGCTGACTTTGACTGCTCCTAGAATACAACATTTTTGTTGAATGCCATTTAGTCGTTCCATTTCATAACGTACGTAATCCCGCAGTAACTAAATTCAGGTACAAAGGGAATCACATGGCTAAATTTTTCGTATGTCAATTTTATCGATTTCAACTTAGCTTTTGGAAATATGACTTGAGTTCTTTAACCACCAACGTCAGGATTTTTCCATCGTTCTCTCCAGAGTTTCTTGAGCAGAATCATTGGCCACAAGCCAGGTCTGATGGCAAGAGCTACCAATTCGAAGGCATTATAAGGATTTTCTTTGATACGTGCGAATTTATCTTCTAGTGACTTTATATTCCAACTGTAGCGAGTGTCTGAGTTTTAATAGCATCACATGAGCACCCTTGTCCCACCCTTACGATGAGGCGTCCCTTGCTGAGAGAATCTTATCAAGAAAGTTTGTAAAGAACCGCCCCCACCCTCCGGCCTCCCACCTTTCCCAATGAGAAACCTCATTATTAAGATGACATTGCTTTTTTTGAGAGATTGTTGACATCAATCAGAGAACACTTCGTTTATATTAAATGCCCTATTTTATGGAGTATGGAATGGCTTTTGTTAACTAGTGTTCTAAACTACGGTAGTTTATTTCTTTTGAGGTGGCATGACCTTCTACTCGTATTACAATCGTGTTGGTGATTGTATTCATACCCGTTGGCTTCCTAAAAATTCCACATTTAGGTTTCCCGTCCATCTCGATAAACAAGCTATGTAGAAAGTTCATCGTCTCTGCCTCCTCTAATTCTACAATAAAGTCAATTCTGAAGAACATTATGTTCAGTTTGCCCAAAAACCTGTGTTTCTTCCTTGCTGCCTTTTATAGCAATATAAAGTCTTTGCATAGTCGTCTGTAATACACAGTTTTATTTAACAGGTCAAGATTTTGACGTGAGAAACTGTTCTCTAGTTCATTAATGGAAATATCCGCCAGGGTCCCCACCGACCTGTTCCCCCATGGGCACTCCGTCCCTCTGATAAAATATTTTTTCCTTAAATATAAAATAAGTTTTAACATTTCAATTAGCTCAACTATTTGTCCTTAACTAATCTTCTTGCTTGGGTTTATGATTTGTAGTACTTCAGATACTGGAATTTCGTGTATAAATTAACAATATCAAGGGATGCAAAAGTTGCTCCAGTCAGGACATCTGTGTGCTTCACATCCTCTGCAAATTCGTAACTATTTTTATAATTATATGTCGTTTTAAATGTGTATGTGTCTTTTGCTAGTTTATCACACATAGCATTGATTTTATTATTTGGAGACGACATATTATTGAGTATAGATCTTACGGTTTCTTATTTTTATGCAGCTTAATTTGTGCACGATGCTCTGGACTGGAGGTATTCATTATTTTTACTCAGTTTTTTGTCACTGAACTGAAAATAAAATTACTACCATTAGTTCTCCTTCATATCTTCGACTGAAATTCACTCTTACGACCTTTTTTTTTTTTTTTTTTGAGTGTTCGTCATGGCTAATTACGATTGCATTTCCTTTTCAGATTTTAGTAATTATTGCTTTCATGTATGTCTTTGTGGACAGGGTATAAGTAATTTTTACTTTAATGTTGAATTGAATAAAAAAAAAAGATAGAGAGAGAGAGAAGGCAACAGACTCTTACTCAGACATCATATCCTCAGTTGTAAAATATTAAAGTCTATCAGTTAACGGATCACACTAAAACGAAGAACAAAGGCCTACGCAGAATGTTTAGTTTAATGGGCAGTAGGGATCCTACATTACAGTGCTGTGGCTGATGGTTTCCCCAGTAGTTTTCTAGATGTGCTATTTCTCCACCAGTGATCATTTCGCTGCCGATGTGTCAAACTGTAGCCTTCATTCCTTCTATTCGCGGTAAAACCTAGCAAAGCTTAACTTGGAGAATCTTCCAGTATTAGTCAAAGCAGTGTGTCGCATTCACGCTGATAATCGTGCCCACATAATAACGTGTACAATCCATAAACATAGTTATTCCAAAGCGTCACGTGCAGATCCTTCATGAAATTTATGTCCGTCCCTTTCCACCTCAATAGCGCTCTGGTGCAACATTAAGCCACCGGCATATACGCCATTAGCATCTGAGCGTGTTTCTACAGTGATTTCCCGAAGGGGTAAGCGTTGAGGTTGGTTTCTGCAGAATCCACTTTCCATGCCATGTGAGGATGGCTTGATTCACAACTCTCTTCACTTACATCCATCACTGCTTACTCCCTTCATTTCTGAAGAATCAACATCGTGACATCGAGATGAAATATTGTGAACCAATGTGGTAAATTAGACATAATGACGACGTTGACTTGAAATAACATTGGCAACAGTTTTGGGTGTATTAGTTTGTGGCATTGATATACCGTTAAAGAACCTACACAATGTCAGTGCTAAACTTCTGTATTGTGACGCGTCTCTTAATATCTAGAAGTAGCGGTATAGAAGGACATTCAGCAGCGATGGGAAAGCGAAGTCCATCTGTTAAGGAAACCATATTGAAGATCCCGTTTATAATCATTTACTGTCAACAACAAGAGCATTTTTTGCCCAGGATTTGGTATCTAACACGGCAGTCTATGCAGCAAATAAACAGATTAGTGTTGCAGATGCAACTAAGTCAATAGTTATTGACGTGGTCTGACGTGGTGGGCAGGGTATGCTGTAGTCTAGAATACATCATTTCTTTCACAGGCCGTCAAAAACCTTGGAAAAATTAAAGTCTACAAGAACACAAAGTAAATCGCGCCTACACTTGCTAATAACGCTAGCGTGGGCAGTGCTGGTGGCGTCCTTGGACCTTAGGTGGATATGGTCTGGGGCACCCATTTGCTCACAGTCACAGCTGCTCGGAACCTTAGTGATGGTAGTTTAAAATGAACATAAACAGTCTCGACTGCAAGAAACCTTTATTGTTATGTTTGCCGGTTTCGGTCAGTTACTGACCGTCTTCAGACCTCATACCATGATGGCAGGCGGTGGTGGAAAACTGACCAGGTGTTACGAACTCCACGAACGTCAACTACAGTCTGAAGATTGGTAGTAACTGACCGAAACCGGTAACCAAAAAATAAAGGTTTCTTGCACGCGACTCTGTTTACATTCATTTTGAAGTACTAAGAAAAACTGCTGTTCTCCACGAGAAAGATCCTCAAAAATCATCTTACAAGGGGGGCAACGACGTTTGGAACGCAGATTTACTGCAGACTTCGTACACTCGTAGTACTCCATGAGGACAACAAAATGTGTAAACAGTAGCGCGTAATTCTCAAGCGTTATTGAGAAAATCGCAAGATAATTTCGGTCGTCAAATATATACCTGTGCATGGCCATTTTTCATCACGAAGCGGCGGCAGCCGAGTGGTTAGTGTTCAAGCCCCGTAATCACTGGATCGAGTCCCGTTCGTCTGTTTCTTTCTTTTTAACGCAGTCATTTTCTTTACTATTAATATTACAATTGATATAATTGGAAAAATACTTATAATCGGACGAACTTTTATAAAATTTACAATGTTATTTGTCAGTCTACTAATTTTTTTTATCACAAATAATATAATATTCATAACTATCGACTAGTAAACGACCAATAACATGAAGTGATACCGAAAATGTATGCTTCATCATTTGAGAAATCCCTTATACCTGGTAGGGGACCGAAACGACTTGTTACCTCCAAGTTTTGACCGGCACGGACGGCTTTCCAAAGATGCACAATTAATCGTCGCTTCCGACATTACAAGGTGCAGGATGGTAATTTTCGTAAAAACATGGAAAACATATAAAGTTAAACGGCACCAGCTGCATTGAATAAATGCTATGTTTCCGCATACGCAATATCTTTTGAGGTTTTCCGTGGAAAAACAAACCTCGTTAACATTTTCAAAAACCTGTCTTTCAGACGATAATTTGTAAGCAAACCATGCATAACGTAGTATTTCCTTAAAAATCGGCGCTGATAATTGGTTATGCAGTATCGAGTGTATATTAATAGCGTCTTCCGAGAAGCAATTTCTCGTTCTCTTTCGATTAAATACGAACAATTTTGAAGACACGGACAAGCATGCATTTTCAGTGTCACTTTATGTGTTTGGTCGTTTACTAGTCGATAGTTATGAATATTATCTTGCTTGTGATAATAAAAATTAGTAGACTGCAAAATAACATTGTAAGTTTAATAAAAGTTCACCAGATTACACGTATTTTTCCCATTATATCAATTGTAATGTAAATACACTCCTGGAAATTGAAATAAGAACACCGTGAATTCATTGTCCCAGGAAGGGGAAACTTTATTGACACATTCCTGGGGTCAGATACATCACATGATCACACTGACAGAACCACAGGCACATAGACACAGGCAACAGAGCATGCACAATGTCGGCACTAGTACAGTGTATATCCACCTTTCGCAGCAATGCAGGCTGCTATTCTCCCATGGAGACGATCGTAGAGATGCTGGATGTAGTCCTGTGGAACGTCTTGCCATGCCATTTCCACCTGGCGCCTCAGTTGGACCAGCGTTCGTGCTGGACGTGCAGACCGCGTGAGACGACGCTTCATCCAGTCCCAAACATGCTCAATGGGGGACAGATCCGGAGATCTTGCTGGCCAGGGTAGTTGACTTACACCTTCTAGAGCACGTTGGGTGGCACGGGATACATGCGGACGTGCATTGTCCTGTTGGAACAGCAAGTTCCCTTGCCGGTCTAGGAATGGTAGAACGATCGGTTCGATGACGGTTTGGATGTACCGTGCACTATTCAGTGTCCCCTCGACGATCACCAGTGGTGTACGGCCAGTGTAGGAGATCGCTCCCCACACCATGATGCCGGGTGTTGGCCCTGTGTGCCTCGGTCGTATGCAGTACTGATTGTGGCGCTCACCTTCATGGCGCCAAACACGCATACGACCATCATTGGCACCAAGGCAGAAGCGACTCTCATCGCTGAAGACGTCTCCATTCGTCCCTCCATTCACGCCTGTCGCGACACCACTGGAGGCGGGCTGCACGATGTTGGGGCGTGAGCGGAAGACGGCCTAACGGTGTGCGGGACCGTAGCCCAGCTTCATGGAGACGGTTGCGAATGGTCCTCGCCGATACCCCAGGAGCAACAGTGTCCCTAATTTGCTGGGAAGTGGCGGTGCGGTCCCCTACGGCACTGCGTAGGATCCTACGGTCTTGGCGTGCATCCGTGCGTCGCTGCGGTCCGGTCCCAGGTCGACGGGCACGTGCACCTTCCGCCGACCACTGGCGACAACATCGATGTACTGTGGAGACCTCACGCCCCACGTGTTGAGCAATTCGGCGGTACGTCCACCCGGCCTCCCGCATGCCCACTATAGGCCCTCGCTCAAAGTCCGTCAACTGCACATACGGTTCACGTCCACGCTGTCGCGGCATGCTACCAGTGTTAAAGACTGCGATGGAGCTCCGTATGCCACGGCAAACTGGCTGACACTGACGGCGGCGGTGCACAAATGCTGCGCAGCTAGCGCCATTCGACGGCCAACACCGCGGTTTCTGGTGTGTCCGCTGTGCCGTGCGTGTGATCATTGCTTGTACAGCCCTCTCGCAGTGTCCGGAGCAAGTATGGTGGGTCTGACACACCGGTGTCAATGTGTTCTTTTTTCCATTTCCAGGAGTGTAGTAAAGAAAATGACTGTGTTGAAAATAACTGACGAACGTAACTCGATCCAGCGATTACGGTGCTTGAACGACAACCACTTTTTTTAAAAATTTTATTTAGTTCTATATCGTTCGTTGAATTCGTTCAAGGCGGACGTCCGATGACACCCTTTCAGTTTTTTCGTTGATCCGTTAGCTCAGTTTTTGTTTCGGTTTTTTTTTTTTTCTTACAAAGGGTAGCTAACGCTCTGACCAAACACGCTGAGCTACCGTGCCTGCACCACTCGGCTGGCGCTGCTTCGTGGTAAAAATGGCCATGCACAGATATATGTTTGACGACCGAAATTATCTTCCGATTTTCTCAGTAACCCTTGAGAAGTACGCGTTACTGCTTACACATTTTGTTGTCCTCATGGAGTACTACGAGTGTACGAATTTTACAGTAAATTCGCGTCCCAAACTTCGTGGCCTCCCCTTGTTAGTGATGATCTTGTTGTTGCCGGTCACGACTTTTCAGAGCTACTCTTCTGGTGATTTACTTCTTTCTTCATATGCCTTACGCTCGCTTGCCCGTCTGTCTATTACGTTCTTCAAATGAAATGGAATTTCAACGCCGGAAAGTCTTTTTGCGCTACGCATGTTTTAAATTTCTTAGGAATGGAGTTTATTCCAATGAAAGTGCAAGCTGCAATAATTGAATTTCCACACCTCATATTTCACACCATATGTCAGGTTGCTGTTCTACTATTAGCCAAACAACATAATGCTTACCTCTGTTTGCGTCCTATGAGCAGTTTCAGCTCTTCATCAAAACTGAGACGAGTTCGTCCAGCAGTAGCTACAATGTATGAGGCTAAAGACAGAATTTTTGAGATGGTCTGAACTCGGCTGGAAACGTAGGAAATTCTGCTTCAAAATAAAAACTGGGTTTGATATGACAAGCTAACCATACCACACAAATAGAATACTTCGGTTCACTTAGTCGACTGACAACTATGTTGAGAACTTGAACAAAGTGTGAATACAATCAGACATCAGAATCATCTATATAATACTTTGTCTCCTACAACGTATCCTTTGATAAAGACTCAGAGGTAAACTCTTATGCCTAATTAAATAATCCTAAAGAGAAATGATACTAACAATGTCAAATGATGTTCCTGATAGTGTCCTGCCACATAACAGCTGCTAATATCATTACAGTTAAAATATTTGCTAGTTTACGTCAGTTCGGGTTAATGAACAGCAAAAAACTAATTCTTTTTATTGCGTCTGTGTAAAAGCAAAGTCTTGGCAAAATCAGTGTCTTTAACACACTAATTTTTTACCAGTCTTTCTGCTTCGTTAATTGTCTGTATGAGAAATATGTGCCACTAATGGGCTTTTTCTTCTTGTTGTGTCATCTGCACAATATAGATGTACGTTGCAATAGATGTAACTTTTTCCAATAATAATTGGCCTATCACATTTCAAACTTGTTTTCCTTTTGTAAAATGAGAATTGTCTTAATTCTCCCGTTTTAATTAAATCAGGAAATCAATTTCCGGCCGCTTAAATTGTGCTGGAAGCGGCTAATTTGTTGACGTAACGATCTAGCGCCATTTGTGTGAAAATTAACTACTTACGTGCTCATTCGTCACCGTTAATCCACAAAGAACGTTTGGCCTGAAGCTAATTTTAAATCATTCTATTACAGTCAGCGAGTATAATTTCATTAGAACCAAAAATAATCAGTGTTTACAATATTTTCAAATGAGAATAGTTGCAATTCCCTTTTTAATCGCATTTCGTGCGGATAATTTTGTTTCAGACCTTAAGTGACCTTATAATCTGGAAAATGTTTTATACTAAGTGAACGACTTCACTACCAGTGACTGAAGCTAAGTTTGAACTCGGAACCACTTATTACTTACTCTCAGTACAGGTAAATATAGTCAAGACTCATGGTCCTTTCCAGACTGTCTTTCAAACTCTTCTGACGTTTTGACCGGCTGTTTGATGTCCTCTTCAGACACACCCTTGGTCAGGCCATGGGATGTACTCATCTCATTAACTGCAGCTTTCTCCGGGAAGTTTCTGGCAGTCTTGACGTAGGCACCTGCAGTTGGAGATCCAGCTCACTCAAGACGGCTCGATAGTCTACCCTAGCTAAAGCTTGGCGTTATAAATTTTAGGATTCGATTATGTTCCGTGGATGCTACAGTTCCACAATTGTTCACTATCCCACTTCTTTCCACAGTCATTCTTCTGCACAATTCTCTTAAACTGCAGCCGGCTCTTCATCACTATTAAATTGCGATCTGGACAACACACATCAAAAAAGGTTTTGCATTACCTCGGTTCCGATCGTACCGGAACCTGCACAGAAAATTGGAATAGAGATCAACATAAGCATCATGTCCGACCTTTTTATTGCTAACGAAAACCAAACATTACACGTGACCTTCAGAGGTCGTGGTCTAGATCGCTGTACACACCGGTACCTCTAATACCCAGTAGCACGTCCTCTTGCACTGATGCATGCCTTTATTCGTCGTAGCATATTATCCACAAGTTCATCAATGCACTGTTGGTCCAGATTGTCCCACTCCTCAACCGCTAAACGGGGTGAGTCATGGCGTCCGTAAACAGCGCATTTCAGTCTGCCCAGGCATGTTCGATAGGGTTCATGTCTGGAGAACATGCTGGCCACTGTAGTCGAGCGACGTCGTTATCCTGAAGGAAATCATTCACAAGATGTGCACGATGGGGGCGCGATTTGTCGTCCATGAAGACGGGTTACGGCGCCTTCCATGACCACCTGCGGCGTACGTCGGCCCCACATGAAGCCACCCCAAAACAGCAGGGAACCTCCACCTTGCTACACTCGCTGGACAGTGTGTCTAAGACGTTCAGTCTGACCGGGTTGCCTCCAAACTCGTCTCCGACGATTGTCGGGTTTAAGGCATTGGTGGTTCCTCCAAAACATAATCCGTAGGTAGCGGTCATCCACTGAAATAGTAGCCCTTGGGCGACCTGAGCGAGGCCTGACAACGATAGTTCCTGTCTCTCTGCATCTCCTCCATGTCCGAACAACGTCGCTTTGGTTCACTCCAAGACGCCTGGACACTTCCCTTGTTGAGAGCCCTTCCTGGCTCAAAGTAACACTGCAGACGCGATCGAACGATGGTATTGACTGTCTCGGCATGGTTGAACTACACACAGCACGAGCCGTGTACCTCTTTCCTGGTGTAATGACTGGAACTGATTAGCTGTCGGACCCCCTCCGTCTAATAGGTGCTGCTCATGCATGGTTGTTTACATCTTTGGGCGGGTTTAGTGACATCTCTGAACAGTCAAATGGACTGTGTCTGTGATACAGTATCCATAGCTAACCTCTATCCTCAGGAGTTCTGGGAACCGGGGTGATGCAAATCTTTTTTGATGTGTGTATGCTCCTATGTACGCCATACAAGCCACTACCTGATTTCGTAATATCTGTCTGATCATGTAATACAACTGGAATCCTCCCATAGCTCGAGGCCTTTTCCAAGTGAATCTCCTCCTCCCGTAATTTTTGACAGTGCATTGGATGTTTTTAGCTGAAATGTATTGTAGAATTCATATTCTGCTGTACGTTTTTCCTGTATTACGTACCGTACTACGGTTTTCCAGTCCCCCATAATTTTTTTAAAAATTTTATCTCTGTTTACACACTGTATCCCGCATTAATGTCCTTACATATCTTCTGTATCTCGTGATCTTCCGCTTGTGATACCCATGTATATGTATGTCGGACTGGTTTGGCACCGATTCTAATGAGAATAACAACACCACTAAACTCTTCACAGTAACTCACACTCTTCGCTACTTACCTGCAAATGACGAAACGTACTCCCATTCTAAAATTTTCTGTTGCTATTATCATGTCCTGCGCTTTACTGACCAGAAATCCGTTACTAACTGATTCGCTAAGACTCCAGTACGTCGAATGATATTTATTCATTCCTCACATTACACCCCGCTATCTAGAAACCTAACATAGGCCACACAATCAAATTTTTGTGGATAGTAATAAATGTATGTAATAATTATTTGTTCCTGTTACTTATATTATAATAAAGGCTAATTCTACAAAAATGGTTCTACTGCAATTAAAAAATGGTTCAAATGGCTCTGAGCACTATGGGACTTAACATCTGAGGTCATCAGTCCCCTAGAACTACTTAAACCTAACTAACCTAAGGACATCGCACACATCCATGCCCGAGGCAGGATTCGAACCTGGGACTGTAGTGGTTGCTCAGCTCCAGACTGAAGCGCCTAGAACCACTCGGCCTCTACGGACAGCTACTGCAATTAGTTTCTGTCATTACCAAGCTACGATGAAAACTGTGACATAAAGATACTTCTCAGATGTGGTTGAATTTGTTACTGCACATTATTTTGATCTAACCTGAACCTCGTACTTTCATTTCGAGCGAAAATCCACATATCCTGCCTAAGTTCCTCGTTTTTTTCCTATCAGACTCCAACGCTCCACTCCATAAAGATTGCTATGCTATATTACTACAAAATTTTTATCATTGATTCAACAATAGCTTTGCATTTCAAATTCATTTAATAATGCCTTAGCATCTAGAGAATGAGTTAATTTTGGAGACAATGTCACTGGAACTGTCTAAACTTAAACTACAATCAAATTCTTACAAACATTGATCCTTTCGAGTGCTTCATCTGCAACTAAGATTCTTGTAGTTGTGAACTATATCCCAATGAGTACTTGAATCTTAGTTTCATCCACAGATATTTCAAAACTATGTGTTTTTGTAATTGAGAACTGTTATGATTACTTGGTCATCTGCAAATATTAAGTTCATCTTTGGCAGCTGTTTATTATATTTCACAGCCAAGCATCATTTACATTTGTGAATACTGCAGGTGGCACCTTGTCTGACATCTTGATTTATAGTTTTGCTTTCTTTTTCCTCCATTTACCTCAACTTCAATGTTCATTTGTCGATAAAAACATTTAATTGCACTTAGCATTTGAGCTGGGCGTTCTTTCTATACCATAGGTTCCCTTGTTACGTCTGGAGCTTCGAAATAAACTAAATTTAGGTCATTAGCGTTCTTTATTCTTAATTTAAGTCTGCTTTGTCTGTGCACTATATTCGATCGTACCGACGTCAGCCAAAACCATTCCTCTCTGCACCACTGTGTTAGATCTCGTGCGCCCGCTCACACGTGTATCCTCGCCTGTTCCAGGTAATCTGGGCGCCTGCATCCGCACAGCCACGTAATGTGGTTTACTTATTAGCGTCGTCCCTTGGTGTGGCTCTCAGAGACGTTGCACGTGCGTTACCCCTGCGTCATTAAAATTAATGAGCGCACAGCAAAGCACAGGAAATCCAGCCACAGCGGGCCGCCTGCTCCTCGGCACGTTAATGCACCAACAATTTATGAAGTGGTGGTTGCTAGTGTACACCGCCTCGCGCGCCGGTCCACCGGCAGAACGAGCTCGGAGCTCCCGGTCTCGCCGTGACACGAATTCAAAATGTGCTTCCGCCGGCGCACCGGTACTTGGTAATAAATAGATCTCGAGTGTTCACACACGTTCCTGTAATTATTTTACTTACTGTACGGATGTTAATATTCAACGCCCGATAGTTAATTTAGAGGCACCACTGTCAAAAAGTAAAACAGAAAATCTGTCAATGAAATCGAAAGTTTTACATGAGCAAAATACAAAATTGTGGAATGTATCATCAAAGCATTTAACCAAGGAATATTAGTAGAACGGAGAAAATCATGACATAATAACAAAGGAACAATGCTTGAATCGAAACAAGAGGATATGGTGGCCAATGCTTTCCACAGCAAGAAACAAAAGGCAGAATACAACGCAATTTCAACCAAGTTTAAATCAGAATACTTATTTCACCAATCTAAATGTACTCTATTTTTTTCTGAAAGACCCTGCTTAATACACTACTGGCCATTAAAATTGCTACACCACGACGATGACGTGCTACAGACGCGAAATTTAACCGACAGGAAGAAGATGCTGTGATATGCAAATGATTAGCTTTTCAGAACATTCACACAAGGCTGGCGCCGGCGGCGACACCTACAACGTGCTGACATGAGGAAAGTTTCCACAGATTTCTCATACATAAGCAGCAGTTTACCGGCGTTGCCTGGTGAAACTTTGTTGTGATGCCTCGTGTAAGGAGGAGAAATGCTTACCATTACGTTTCAGACTTTGATAAGGTCGGATTGTAGCCTATCGCGATTGCGGTTTATCGTATCGCGACATTGCTGCTCGTGTTCGTCGAGATCCAATAACTGTTAGCAGAATATGGAATCGGTGGGTTCAGGAGGGTGATACGGAAAGCCGTGCTGGATCCCAATGGCCTCGTATCACTAGCAGTCGAGATGACGGGTATCTTATCCGCATGGCTGTAACGGATCGTGCAGCCAAGTCTCGATCCCTGAGTCAACAGATGGGGACGTTTGCAAGACAACAACCATCTGCACGAAAAGTTCAACGACGTTTGCAGCAGCATGGACTACCCTTGACGCTGCATTACAAACGGGAGCGTCTGCGATGGTGCACTCAACGACGAACCTGGGTGCACGAATGGCAAAACTTCATTTTTTCCGATGAATCCAGGCTCTGTTTACAGCATCATGATGGTCGCATCCGTGTTTGGCGACATCACGGTGAACGCACATTGGAAGCGTGTCTTCGTCATCGCCATATTGGCGTATCACCCGGCGTGATGGTATGGGGTGCCATTGGTAACATGTCTCGGTCACCTCTGTTCGCATTGACGGCACTTTGAACAGTGGACGTTACATTTCAGATGTGTTACGACCCGTGGCTCTACTCTTCATTCGATGCCTGCGAAACCCTATATTTCAGCAGGATAATTCACGACCGCATGTTGCAAGTCCTGTACGGGCCTTTCTTGATACAGAAAATGTCCGACTGCTGCCCTGGCCAGCACGTTCTCCAGATCTCTCACCAATTGAAAACGTCTGGTCAATGGTGGCCGAGCAGCTGGCTTCTCACAATACGCCAGTCACTACACGTGATGAACTGTGGTATTGTGCTGAAGCTGCATGGGCAGCTGTACCTATACACGCCATCCAAGCTCTGTTTGACTCAATGCCCAGGCGTATCAAGGCCGTTGTTACGGCCAGAGGTGGTTGTTCTGGGTACTGATTTCTCAGGATCTATGCACTCAAATTGCGCTAAAATGGAATCACATGTCAGTTCTAGTACAATAAATTTGTCCCGTGAATATCCGTTCATCATCTGCATTTCTTCTTGGTGTAGCAATTTTAATGGCCTGTATAAAACGTGAAGCAGCATTAAGGGATAACTAAACTAAACTCCGCCCAAACAGTCCATGAAGGTCCAACGGCACCGACCGGCCGCCATGTCATCCTCAAACCACAGGTGTCACTGGATGCCGATATGGAGAGGCGTCCGCTCAGCACACCGCTCTGCCGGCCGTACGGCAGTTTACGATACCGCAGCTGCTGATTCTCGAGCAAGTAGCTCCTCAGTTTGCTCAGAAGGGCTAACTGCACCCGGCTGGCCAACAGCGCTTGGCAGATCGGATGGTCACCGATCCAAGTGCTGGTCCAGCCCGACAGCGCTGAACTTCGGTGATCTGACGGGAACCGGTGTTACCACTGCGGCAAGGCCGTTGGCCACTTATAAGGGAGAAGGAAACGAAATGAAACTTCGCGGATATGGTATGTGATGTTATTTCAGTGCTATAATCGAATCAAACTGAAAAAGAACTTGGCAATATGAGCTCGCGTATCAGTGTGACGTTTCATCACGCCTAGCCTGAATGCATGTACTGATTCGTTCTGTAAGGTGTCATAAATTCGTATCCTCCACTGAGAAAATCTGGCCCGCAATTGTTGTAAATGTTCGTTGATATCCTGCATACTGGCACAGAGACGAAGATGACGTTCGAGCTTTACCCACGCATGAACCGTCGGAGAAAGATCTTTGGGTCTTTCTGGGCGAGGAAGTACCTCACCATTACGGAGACAGTTGACAGAGACACGTTTCCTGTGCGGACGAGCATTGTCCTTTTGAAAAATTGCACCACGACGCTGTCGGACGGGAGGTAGCCCATGAGGGCGCAGAATCTACGTGACCTAGAGTTTTGCCGTCAGACTTCCGTCAATCACTACCAGCCGTGTCCTGAAGTCGTACCCAATGGCTCCTCATACCACATCGCCAGCGCTAACACCGCTGCGCCTCTCCCCAACGTTGAAAGAAAGGGACCAGGTCGCCGCGGTGCGGCATTTTTCATCAGCAGTCCACGGCGCCACTCCAAATTTAGCCGTCTGTATGATTACTCTGCAATTCAAATAGAAGTGTCTGGCAGACCATTCAACGAACCTGTTGCAACCGCGACCGTTCCGATCGCGGGGTTGCCGAGAACGAGGCGCGGCGGGACCAAACGAGAGCGGCCCGCGCACAAGCAAACGAACTGGAAAGGACGGCATTGAACAACGACGGACGACCGAGCAAGACCTTACGAACAACAACACGCAAGAAGCAACGGAGTCACAAACGACAACCTCACAAATCCACAACGTCCACTCGTACACATAAAACAAAGTAATGTAGGCGAGATGTCAATAGACTCACGCGAATATCAGACTGCCTCGCTGAGCTTTCTTTTTCCTTTATTGAGTTTCGATTCCCCCTGAAGGGGGCGGGCTGGCAGCAGCTTATTACGCCGCTCTTCAGCCTACAGAATTTGTTTTAAAAAGATGAAGATAATAAAAAATAACAGTTTGCGATAAAATCGGTGACTTAAAGGTAAAATGGCAGAAAATTCTGGAACTTAAAAACATAAAACACAGGGTTGATGATGCTAATAAAATACACAGGAAGCAGAAAAATAATAGACAGACAATTAAAAAACACGGCGACAGTCTGGTTTCTGTTCGCAAGAGATATAAAATGCACACCCAGCGACAGCATGATTTCTGTTCGCAACACTGTGGAAAGACGCACAACACTGAACATTCACTTAAACACTGCACTAAAAAGTTGGCACAAATATGACATACCACAGCCGAGAGCAGGTGGGGGGAAACTGGACAGATGATGGGAGAAAAAAGGGGGGGAAGGAGAGGAAAAGTGAAGGGGGGAGGGGGGAAAGGAGCAAATGGAAGATGAGGATCCATAAGAGGGGTGGGGGGTGCTGAGCAGACGTGCCAGGGAGTGGGGAAGGCAAAGGAGGGGAATACAAAAGGACTCGGGGGGGGGGAGAAAGGAGATAGGGAGAGGTTAGGCAGGGAGAAAAACACAGGATAGAAGGGGGGAGGAAGAGGAGGGAGCCCAGGGAAAGGATGGAGGAAAGGAGGGGGGTGAGGATCAGAGTTGATAAGAGGGATAAATGGATGGAGAGAGGGCATCATCCTGGAGGGGGAGTTGATGGAAGCCACCTTGGGAAAGGAGATGTAGGGTGTAGAGATGGAGGGAAGGGGGGATACAACAGTGAAGATGTGGCAGGGGGCTGGGATGGGAGAGGAGAGGAACAACAAGGGGGTGAGGGGGTTCAAGGCGGCGGGAGGTGTAGAGGATGTGGATATGTTCGAGGAATAGGAGCAGATGGGGGATAGGAATGAGATCATAGAGGATCTGCCTGGGGGACGGGAGGCGTATACGGAAGGCGAGGCGGAGTGCATGACGCTCAAGGATCTGAAGGGACTTATAGAATTTTGGGGGGGGGGGCAGATATCCAGGCAAGACTGGCATAACAGTGGATGGGACGGATTAAGGATTTGTAGGTGTGGAGGATGGTAGAGGGGTGCAACCCCCATGTCCGGCCAGTTTGAGGAGTCGGAGGCGGTTGTGGGCTTTGGATTGGATGGAGCGGAGATGAGGGATCCAGGTGAGGTCCTCGCTGAGCGAGAGGCTTAAATACATGATAGGGTACGTCGCTATTGGCCGCTGGGACCACGTGCTCCACTGTGGCGCCCTCACATTGTGCATGAGTGCGGCCACAGCTTGCGGCGCAACAGCTTCAGACACCTCTAGTGGTAATCGAGGTCCATGCCCTATGGCGCGGATTCGAAACCCGCGGCACTCGGTACCAGAGAACCACCCCTCAGCAACTACTTTACCGTTCCACACTCGAACAGCGCCCTGGAAAAATGAACACGAGCACTAACGTTCCTTATTTTATTACGGTTATCATTTCTTCCCATGTGAGATGCCATCAAAAAAATATTTTCGTGTT
The DNA here is from genome assembly GCF_023898315.1 of Schistocerca nitens. Classification (NCBI taxonomy): domain Eukaryota; kingdom Metazoa; phylum Arthropoda; class Insecta; order Orthoptera; family Acrididae; genus Schistocerca; species Schistocerca nitens. The sequence continues at coordinate 694,948,088 of NC_064615.1, read as the reverse complement.
CAGAGGGGAAGTTACTGATTGAAATTTTGTGAAAACATATCCCCGCAACGAAAATCGCCTTTCTTTTAATGACTGCTACCGAAGTTCCTGTATCACATCACTGGCACTCTATCTCTGAACAAAACGAGCTGCCCTTTTAAATTTTTCGGTGTCCTCTGTCAATCCTACCTTGTGCAGATCACACACCGCTCAGCAGTAGTCCACAACACGTAGGCCCGTTACGTTTTCTAAGTGTTCTGCCAATAAATCGCGGTCTTTGCTTCGCCTTTCCCACAACATTATCTATGTGATCGTTTCAATTTAAGTTATTCGTAATAGTAATCCCTAGGAATTTAGTTGAGTTTACAGCATTTCGATTTCTGTAATTTATCATGTAACTGAATTTTAGAGGATTATTTTTAGTGCTCATATGGATGACTTAACACTATTCATGATCTTGCGTCAATTGCCACTTTTTATACCGTACACATACCTTGTGTAAATCATTTTGCAATTCATTTTGGCCATCTGATGACTTTATATGGGGTAAATGACGGTAAATGACAGCATCCTCAACAAACAATCTACGAGGTCCACTCAGATTCTCTCCTACATCGTTCATGTAGATCAGGAACAACAAAGGGTCAGTAACACTTCCTTGGAGAACCCCAGATATTACTTCTGTTTACTAGACGACTTTTCCTTAGTTACACGAACTGTGACTTTTCTGACAGGAAATCACGAATTCAGTCAGACAACGTAGGCGATACTCCATAGGCACGCAATTTGATTAGAAGTCACTAGTGAGGAATGGTGTCAAAAGCCTGGAAATCTGAAAATATGGAATCATTTGACGTCTTCAGTCAGTAGCAGACGTTACTGCGTGAGAATAAAGAGCTAGTTGTGTTTCACTAGAACGATATTTTCTAAATCCGTGTTGAATATTTGTCAGTAAATCGTGTTCTTCGAGGTGATTCATAATGTTCCAGGACAGAATATCTTCCAAAACACTACTGCATATCGACGTTGTGATATGGGTATGTAATTCAGTGGATTGGTCCTATTTCCTTTTCTTGTGTGCTGTTGTGACTTCTGCAACTTTTCAGTCTTTAGGTACCGGTATTTCAGCGAGCGAGCGGTTGTATATGATCGCTAAGCTGAAGCTACTGTGTCAGTATATTGCGAAAGAAACGTGACTAGTATACAACCTGGACCGGAATCCTTGCCTTTCTTAAGTGTTTCAAGCTGCATCGCTACGCCGAGGATATCTATGGTACTTTTAAGTCACGTAGGCAGTTGTTCTTGATTCGAATTCCGGAATATTTACTTGGTCTTCTTTTGAGAAGGAATTTCGGAAATCCGTGTTTAGTAATTCTGCTTTAGTGGTACTGCCACCAATAACATCACCGTTGCTATCGCGCAGTGAAGCTATTAATTACGTCTTGCCACTGGTGTGCTACCAAAATCTCTTTGGGATTTCTGCCAGATTTTGAGACACAGTTAAAGGCATCTCACATTGAAGTTCACGCTAAATTTAGAGTCACGGCAGTGGAACGATAGTGGGTCACGCGGGTCGTACTGGAAGTCCCTCGGATCGCCTCGTCCAACCCTTAATGTTGGCAACAGCGTCAAGCTGTGTTGTGGTGTTACTGGCATCCTACGGTATTTCTCTAGTCCGGCTGCTGCTCGTCTCCTACCAATGGTGAGAGATGACGCATAATGTTGTGTAAAGTCCATTACTTATTCTCGGAAGTCATTCGCTGATGTGATGGAATTACAATATGCTTAGTCCACTGTGTATGGATGTTGAAACATGGACGGCAAATAGTTTATACAATAAGAGAACAGAAGCTTTCGAAATGTGGTGCTACAGAAGAATGCTGAAGATTAGAGGGGTAGATTACGTAACTAATGAGGAGGTACTGAATAAAGGAGAAGAGGAATTTGTGGCACAACTTGACTAGAAGAAGGGACCGGTTAGTAGGACACGTTCTGCGGCATCGAGGGATCACCAGTTTAGTGATGGAGGGAAGCGTGGAGAGTAAAAATCGTGGAGGGAGACCAAGAGATGAATACACTAAGCTGATTCGGAAGGATGTAGGTTGATGGTCAGGTCCTGCAGAAAGTGTCATCACTTCTGTCTCTAAGCTGGTCGTAGGTTGTGTTCAAAATATGAACAGCCTTTGCCTTTGGTCCCGAGTTCGAATCTCGGTGCGGCACATTTAATCTGCCAGGAAGTTTCACATATGGTAGAAGTTTTCATGAAGATGTTTCATCTACTTTTGTAATTATTATGGATACACCAAATTGTACCTACATGTTGCAAAAGGAGTGAGGTTAACTAATAACCTTTCTTATTGAGCTACAAAGCCACAATGGCAGAACTGTGTTCAATGTATGCGATAATAAAGCTGTACCAAGTTAAAATGTACAAAATTAAAAGAGACAGATCAGAGGCCGCCAGCTACCGTTGGTTCCGTTTGGAACATTTCAAGTTCAAAATTTTGGAGTTATTAGGTTAAAGATTTTATAGAACATAAATAAAGTACAAAGGTACTTATAGAATAATTAGGACCTTCGTTAGTCTTCAACTAACATCGATATAAATAATTTTGTAGTCGTAACGGCTGCTGGCTGGGCACTGCTGCCAACGTTTTAAGCTGATTTGGAGATAACGTTCCCTTCGCCATCCGCACCGAGAATATGCAGGGTATTTCAGAAGTGATGGTCAATTATTCATAAATGGTACAGGCCGAAAGTAGCTACAAAAGCTCCAACAAACGTGGGTTCGCAAATCAACTGTTGCCGAGATATCGCGTTAATTCGAGTAGGGAACCAACTGTATACGCCTGTGGATACCGCGGTATTTACGTTGTTATGGTTGGTCGGTTGATTTGGGGAGGGATCAAACGGCGAGGTCATCGGTCCCATCAGATGAGTGAAGGAGGGGAAGGAAATCGGCCGTGCCCTTTCAAATGAACCACCCCGGTATTTGCCTGTAGCGATTTTGGGAAATCACGGAAAACCTAAATCAGGATGGCCGGACGCGGGTTTGGAACTTCGTCCTCCCGCATGCGAAGCCAATATGCTGATCTTTACGCCACGCCGCTCAATTTTCGTTGATATCTCAAGGTATGGTAATGACTATCTGTTTGCTTACGCATGCGCAACTGCTACCCCTTCCCCCTCCGTGCACTGTGTTGTACTGTACTTGCATCACAACCAGTTACGAACGTGCAGCACCTTGGACAGGTGTTACACCAATGAAGAGTACGCTGACATGCACTTTATGTATGGCAAAGCGAATGGCAGTGCCCTTGAGGTTGTACGATTGTATGAAGAAGCGTTACCTCCCTACAGGTAGCCCGACAGGCGTACATTTAGCGGGTTACATCAGCGCCTTAGAGAAACGGGGAGCTTCGCACACCATGCACGAGAAGGTCGACCCAGATCCATAACCCGATGATGAGTAAAGGGCGTTAGGTATTGTACACGAATGTCCGAATACTTCAACAAAGAGGATTGCTTTCCAAGATCACGTCCTGAGTCATAGCAGCATTTGCCGGATTTTACATCGGAATTTACTCTAGACATACCATCTCCAGCGAGTGGAAGCCCTCAACAATACAGACTTCCCTCCTAGAGAGAATTTCTGCCCGTCAGTGCAACAACAGTGTGCCGTGAATCCCCTGTTTGTAAGCAGTATTCTGTTCACGGACGAGGCTGGATTTACCCGTGATGATGTTTTTAACTACCATAACTGTCACGTTTGAGCCGATGTCAATCCTGATGCAACACACTTATCACATCACCTCATAATTGGACCACACTTCATACCACTGAGACTCATCGGACAGTAGTACATGTGGTTTCTACCGACTGTACTTCCATATGTACCTGATGATGTCCCACTGACCCAATGCCTGAACATGTGGTTCATGCATGACGGAGCTCCAACACATTTTCATTTACTGGTGCGCCGGCTTCTAACTCCGACTTACTGTCGACATTGGATGGGTAGAGGAGGGTCAGTGGCACGGCCTCCAAGGTCTTTTGACCTCTGTGCGTGGAGTCATGTCAGAAACCTCGTCTACGTACTGAGGTCAACTCTCTTGAGGAATTGCGCTTACAAACTGAAGCAGTCTTCCAGAATTTACAGAATTCCCCGGATCTGTTTGGGAGGATTAGCAAGTCATTTCAGAGACGAGTTCAGTGTAGCAATCAGACGCATGGACAACACTTCGAACACGTACTTTTAACGTTTAGAGATTCCATGTGCTCCTAGAAGCTGATGAACTGCAACAGAAAATGTAACTCGACGACGGTTGATATGTGGACCCATGTTTATTGGAGCTTTTTGGCTACTTTTGGCCTGTACTTTCCATGTGTGAATTATTGAGCATCATTTCTGAAACATCCTGTGTGAATAACGAGGTGCCTGTACCTGGGATGTTATCAGATGTCAGTTGTCAGTAATACCAGGATGTGCTATGCTCCGATGAAAATCTGTTTGCGTCCGCTTAAGCCTCGGATGGAATTAATAACGGCTGACATTATTGTGTTTCGGTCGCATGATATATCACATATAACTGATGAAACTGTGTAAAAGTGAACTTACATAGATTAAGAATTAATCTGGAAACCTCGTGTTTCGTTCTGGGTGTTCCGTTTTGTGTGCTGCCCGCTGTATTACAGGAAACCGCATGACAAACACCGAAGATTACTCTCCACTTTTAAGGCGAGCAATTAACTTTTCGTACATAGGAACAAACAGTAGAAATCTTATCTAACTGTTTCAATTGTTGAGTACGTAGGAATCATTAATCCTTTGAAGAACTAATTTCTTGTGTTTCTGAACATTGATTATAATATACTGTTTCGTTAACGATAGTAGGTATATTCGTCATTGTGGTTCTTGACTCCTTTCCACTATTCTTAGAGAGTTAGAACATTTTATTTCAGTTTATGTGAGCTGAGAAGTGGGTCTGAGGAACGAAGGCCTTGGACAGAGCGTTTTTCATCGCTTTTTGGCTGTACTCACAAACAGTTTTCAGGACGCTGTAAAACGCTTTGGTATCTAAAAATCGCAAATGTCTGCCGAAAATTTCAACTTATAAACTAAATATCAAACGGAACAGGAAAATTTTAGCCAGCGCCCCACACAATGTTGAACGGTAGTGTCATGTAGAGGACAACTCAGGTTATGACCGTACTAATTCCACAATTTCACCGTTCGTTATTAAATTTTTTAACGCTAGAGGCATTACTTTTGATCCACACTCATATTTATGCGATACATCATACATAATAGCGGAAACTGACGTGAGCGAAAATATACGATAACAGAAGTAAAAGCTTTCCGGTAAACATGGATTCAAAAGCAGACAAAAATGATTTCCGCTTGTTTATCAAAAACATGTCCTCTTGAAAATATTTTGAAGTCTGGCCTGCTCACTGAGTAATTTTTTAAACAATCAGTTTGCTAGACAATGACGAATATGTGGTTACAAGCCGCCACTGTTTTGAGAATGGAACTTCGTCTTAATCAGTTCAGTTGTATTTGACATGTAAACTTACGATTAAGCACCCATGTAACTAGATGCACATTTCTCCGATGACTTGTTTCGACCAAACAGAATCCTGCTTCAGCGCGTCATATGTTTCAGTTTACATTATATTCGTGCCTGTTGAAGGATGTGTCCCATGTGTAAAACACACACTCGTCTCTGTATTAAGTTATTTCTTTCAAAAACTCCCAGATAATCTTGCAAATCCTAACAAGTTACAGTTTTCTGCTCCTATTCTTCAACCATATCAACGAGAGTGCTTTACATCTGTGACTACTCCAGGAAGAAATACCCGAATATTTGTGGCAAACTGATCTTGGAGTCCCTTCGGGCCTGTCCATTTTGGTTCGCACTGAGGTGTTAGATGTCGTCTTGCATCAGAAGAAAAAGTGTCCACCAGTTCCCCAAATATCGGCCATGGGTGAAATATGAGACCAGTTAGGTGGAGATTTTATCGAAAAGTTTACATTTCAAATAACTGGGACAGTATTTCATTTTGACGCCAGTGGTGGCTCGTAGCCACACTCTATACCACAATTAGCCATACACGCTATCCACTAACTTGACATAATTCAGAAACGGAGCGTTTTTGTCTGACGTCCAAAGAACGTGATGGCTTTCAGGCCACGGATGGGAGCATTTCCAAAACGGCAAAGTTTGTAAATTCTTCACCTGCAGCCTTGGTAAAAGTGCATTTGGCATGGCAAAACGATGGTTTCCAAAACCGGCGTCGAGGCAACAGTGGTACATCACAGACCATAGTTGACAGGGGTCAACTACGACTGCGGTCAATTATTCAAAATGACAGTCACAGCCGGCCGCGGTGGTCTCGCGGTTCTAGGCGCGCAGTCCAGAACCGTGCGACTGCTACAGTCGCAGGTTCGAATCCTGCCTCGGGCATGGATGTGTGTGATGTCCTTAGGTTAGTTAGGTTTAAGTAGTTCTAAGTTCTAGGGGACTGATGACCACGGCAGTTGAGTCCCATAGTGCTCAGAGCCATTTGAACCATTTTTTTTTTTTTTTGACAGTCACAATCGCATTATTTATTTTGCCGCCAAACGGTTTCAACCCGCGATGGGGTCATCTTCAGGGCAATTTACACCATCTGGTCGCTCGCTGGAGTCGTCACCCTGCCTGTGCACTTTTGGCAGGGTGATGACTCCAGCGAGCGACCAACTGGTGCAAATTGCCCTGAAGATGACCCCATTGTGGGTTGAAACCGGTTGGCGGCAAAATAAATAATGAGATTGTGACTGTCATTTTGAATAACTGATTATAAGTAAATTAATCGCTGTTTATCTCCATACAACTATGTTGTCTAAAAAATTGACTACTGCGGTGATGCTTAGAAGCGATTAGACATGCAATTGCTGAGCAGCTGACCACCCAGATGAACGAAGGGGCTACCAACAGTGTGTCCTCAACGACCATTCCATCAGTGGTGCATCGTATGGGCCTCAGCAGCAGTCTCATGGTTGATGCACTCATACTGACTGCTGTTCATCGACGACGAAGGCTGGAACATGCACGCCAGTACCGCCACTGGACGTCCACTTAGTGGCGACAGGTGGCCTCATCAGATGACAGATGGCCGTTGGCGTGTGCGGCGTGAAATGTTTGAAAGCAAACACCCCGCAGCAATCGGTGGATGGGTCCCTGTAGGACGACGGAGCGTTTTCGTGGCATTCCCTTGATGTTTTCGTCTTTCTGGAAGGTACAATGGATCTAGCCTTGCGGACCAAGTCCACCCCTACATGGACACGACAGCGTTTACCAAGAGGACAATCCAATGTGCCTCAAAGCCTACATAGCACATGCATGTTTCGAAGAGTAGGGTCAGTCGTGTACAGGCCAAGAGACATGCAACTGTTGAGCAGCTGACCGCCCGAATTAATCAAGAGACTCCCAACAGTGTCTCCTCAACGACCATTGATCCAATGCCTCCCAGGCCACCAAACTCCCCGGATTTAAGCCCAATCGAGAATCTATGGGACCATCTCGATCGGGCTCTTCTCACAATGGATGCTCAACCGAGAAACCTAGTGCTGCTGGCCACAGCGTGGCTCCACATCACTGTCGGTACATCATTCTCTCCTCCAGTAAATCTCACTATGAAACGTGGTTGTTCAGGCTTTTGACAGATGGTCACATTAATGTGACTGGACACTGTACCATATAAATACGACAGTTACAGATGGGAACATTGCCATATTTTACATTACGACGTTGTTATTCAGCCAGAAGGTATTTACCGAAGCTAAAAATATGTGGCCTCACATACATCACGTTTCTTTTATGCCACGACCATAGTGAAAGAAGCTGTGGAAGTCATTTTTACTGCTGTTGTTACATTTATAATCACCCTTGTCTTCCATGTTAGCAGCAGGAGGGAATATTTCAGTGATGTAGCAGCGAAGGGCAGGTGAATGCGGTAGGATGCGGTCGCACACCTGCAGCCTGCCACCCCATTAGTCGCCTTCACACTCCTGGCTGTCTCCCTCTGCAGAATGCACTCAGGGCGACAGCTCTCGCTCTGATGCCCTCTACGTGCCTCATGCGACGCGGTTGTTTGTTTCTCGGTTTCCTCTACATCAATCAGTTTGTTGCCAAGAAAGAAGTCGCTGTCAACGTAACATATTCCGATGGGCAAGCAGGAAACTGGAGCAGAACGTTGTCAGCTAAAGCTCCTACAGTAAGGTTTCCGTACACTCAAGCAAAAAAGTTGCAGTACCAAAAAATTATTAATACAGAGCAATAAAATTTCAGGAAGACATTCGTGCGGGTGACATATTTAAGTGATTAACATTGCGGCATCACAGATTAATGTAAGCGTGAGATAAGCCATTGCAAATGTGAAATGCTGGTATATTAACAACCGCTGTCACCGCCAGAATGTCGGATGCAAACATGGAAACGTGCTTGCATAAAGTTTTACAGGTGCCAGATATCAGTTTGTCAGGTGTAGTTCCATGTCTGTTACACTTCGTGTGGTCTGTAAAGGGACGGCTAATACTGTTTGTGAACGACGCTGGACATGTCGTCCGTTCATGTTCCATATGCGCTCGATTCGAGACACTTCTAGTGATAGATACTCTGTACAGCATGTTGGGTTACAACAGTGGTATGTGGACCACCGTTATCCTGCTAGAAAACACCCTCTGGAATGCTGCTAATGAATAGCAGTACAACAGAACGAATCACCAGACGAACAGCTTTGTAGTCAGGGTGGGTGGGATAACTACGAGAGTGCTCCTGCTGTCGCACGAAATCCTACCCCGGACGATAGCTCCACGTGTAGGTCCAGTGTGTCTAGCATGGTTGGTCTCAGAGCCTAAACTGGCCTCCTCCTAACCAATACACAGCCATCACTGGCACCGAGCCAGGACCAGCTGTCACTGGAAAACACAACAGATTTCCACCCTGCCTTCCAATGAGCTCTCGCTTGACATCAATGAAGTTGCAAATGGCTTTTGTTTGTGGTCAGTGGAATGCACTCTACACGGCGTCTGGGTCATAGCTGTCCTTGAAGTAACGGATTTGCAACAGTTCATTCTGTCACTCTGGTGCCAACTGCTGCTCAGATCGTTGCTGCAGATGGAGTACGATTCGCCACAGCAACATGCTGAATATGGTGGTCTTCCCACTCGGAAGTGCCACGTAGCCGTCTGGAGTCCAGTCTTCTTGCGACTGAAGACTCTCATGGCCACCGCTGCCGGCAATCATGTACAGTGGCTACATACCACCAAATCTTTCTGCAGTATCGTGGAAGAAACATACAGCGTCTCGTAGCCCTATTGCACGACCTCAAAATCAGTGAGGTGTTGATAATGGCGCCTTTGTCACCTTTAAAGGTATTATTGACCAACACCAACTCAACACGTCCAGTCACAAAAGTAACTGACGCGCTACAGCGTGTATTTAAAGTAAACCTTATGCGACTGGTGCGAAATCTGAAGACACATCATCTTTCTGATACAGAAAACACTTACTAACTTTCATTTATGTCGCACAACTCCTTGTTTTTATTATTTTTTCTCCGTCAGTGTACTTATAATCTTCCAGCTTGCGGTCGAGCCCTAACGTATATAAATGTAACATATTTTGCATAAACAGATGAAGAAATCCATTACTGTTTAATTGCAGTATTGGCACGAATCACTGCAAACACTGACTACTGTAAACATCCAAGAGTAGCCACAGGGAGCGACCTACAGAAGAATTACTACACAAAACAAGTTGTAGTAAAAGCAGATTGCAGTCTGTGATTCATTGGAAGTAGATGAAGAAAATGAAACATATCGACGATAGAAGTGGCTTGCGACAGTTTTACACGAGTTCTTGTTTACTGTTCATCGGTCTGGTATTCTTACCAAACTGGCAAATGAATCCAAACCAGTTGCAAAAAAATTTGGTTTTATTCAATATTTGACCATGGTTTCGACGAATCTAAACCTCTCTTCTTCAGAAACACAAATAACCTGAAGACATTGTAACAGCAATAACCATGTACCCGGATACATGTATCTACATCTACATCTACATGGATACTCTACAAACCACACTTAAGTGCCTGGCTAAGGGTTCATCGAACCACCTTCACAATTCTCTATTATTTCAATCTCGTATAGCGCCCGAAAAGAATGAACACCTATGTCTTTCCGTACGTGCTCTGATTTTCCTTATTTTATCGTGGTGATCGTTCCTCCCTATGTAGGTAGGTGTCAACAAAATAGTTTCGCATTCGAAGGAGAAAGTTGGTGATTGGATTTTCGTGAGAAGGTTCCGTCACAACGAAAAACGCCTTTCTTTTAATGATTTCCAGCCCAAATCCTGTATCATTTCTGTGAGACTGTCTCCCATATTTCACGATAATACAAAACGTGCTGCCTTTCTTTGAACTTTTTCGATGTACTCCTTCAGTCCTATCTGCTAAGGATCCCACACCGCGCAGCAGCGTTATAAAAGAGGGCGGACAAGCGTAGTGTAGGCATTCTCCTTAGTAGGTCTGTTAGATTTTCTAAGTGTCCTGCCAAATGTATGTCAAAATTAAGCCCCATACGGAGACTAGATGCCCACAAAGGGGTGGTATCATCACATATATTATATAAAATAACCAAAAGAATAAAAACTAGTGCTTACTAAGATTTAACACTGGAAAATCACTAATTAATGGAGCGATCTGTCATTTATCCAATGAAAATGTGGTGTCAACGCGCATCATTGTGTACGTCATTAAATAACATTACTAAATATGCTGGCCCCTATTATCAGGGCTTGTCAAGTAAGAATTATTAAAGTCCAGAAACAACAATCAAATAAAATGTCAGCTCATGTTATGAGCTGCATGAAGACTAACGGCAAACGGGGAGCGTGAACGTCAGGGAAACAAGGCGGGTGGCGCGTGCGCCGAGGTCCAAGCGCTCTTACGGCACAAACGGCCAATAAGGAAATAAATTCAGGAAGGAGAGACTGGGAGGGCAAGTGAGAGAACACTGAAAAATAAAGGATGTTAAAGGGCACCATTGTAAAGTAAAATATGCTAACTTCGTAAGAGCAGCAATGAAGCTAATGCGTGACCAAGCTGTGATAAAACGTGCGTCAAGATGAAGAGGCTATGATGCATAGGCCATCGTGTAGTGGAAAACGTGCAGTAACGTGAGTGGGTAAAATCAATGTCGTCACAAAACACAAAAAATAATCGTGTGGCATTATTGGCCGGCAGGCCCCAATCGGGGAAGTTCGGTCGCCGGGTGCAAGTCTTACTGCAGTCGACGCCACACTGGGCGACTTGCGCATCGCTGATGATGATGAAAGGATGATTATGAGAACACAGCAGCCAATCCACGAGCGGAGAAAATCTCCTACCTGTCCGGGAACCGAACTCGGGTTCGCCGTATGGTAGGCAAAAACGTTACCCCCCCTTTTTTTATCACTTTTGTTCGTTGGGTTTTTCGGGGCGGGGCGGACATCTGATGACACCCGTTCAAGTTCATCGTTGATCCATTCTCTCAGTTTTTTTTTTATTGCAGAGGGCAACTATCCCTCTGACCGAACACGCTGAGCTACCTTGCAGGCAACTCCTCACCTCACCAGGCGGACTTTCATAAACTACATACGGGGGAAACGAACACGTATTCAGGAGTAATGTATGTTAGGATTTTGAGAAATAGACTTCCAAAGGCTACAGCAACCCTATGCACAGTATAGTTTTGAAGCCTTCCAGCAACTGCTGCAAGCGAGATGCAGCGGGTCAACCAGTAAATTGCCGTTCCTGAGCTCTAGAGATTTAAGGATCTCTAGTTTTTCCCGAAGATCCAACTTGCACCCTTTGACTTCTCTGTGCAAAACAACTGTGTGTGATATATATGATAGAACAAACATCATTTTAACTCAGCAGCCACCACGAATTAAGACACAAAGGAATTACAGCCATTGCCTGCGAGTAGTCACTGATTTTAAATAAGTGTGGAAGGTTGAAAATTTTTGCCTGACCAATTCGTGTCTCCTTCTTACTAGGCAGATGCTCTGATCACTAAGCGAACGGTGAGGACGGCCAGTTACCACTTCAGTGCGGATGCACACCAGGCAGAGAAATGTCTCGAGTAGTGAAGACAATGGACAACGTGCACTACATTCGTACTGAAATTGCAATGAAATCAAGATATTTAGCTGCTTACAGGCGTTGCTAAATATTAACGGGGACAGTTGAAAATGTGTATCCCGACGAGGACTCGAACCCGGGATCTCCTGCTTACATACAGACCCTCTATCCGTCTGAGCCATCGAGGACACAGAGGACTGTGTGACTGCAGAAACGTATCTCTGGCACGCTCCCCGTGAGACGCACATTTCCAACTTACTGTCCACACACCACGTTTGTAACGCCCCTGCCCACTATACTCATTACTCGCGGCAGTCAATCTATCAATTCCCGTAAGAGTTCTGGCAATGTGAGTGCATCCACATTGAAGAAGATCATTGGCCGGTATGCCTTATCTATATTAGGATGGTATCTGTTTTTTCGGACATGTCCGAAAGAACAGATACCATCTTTATATACATTCGTACTGTGTGGTATAAGTTGAGAATTTGGGTTTGACAGGAAGTGTGCTCCGGTAGTCTGTGCTGTTGCGATGACCGCTGTGTCCAGATGCCTTCGTGGTCAGAGGATCTGCCTAGGAAGCAGGTGATCCGGGTTTTAGTACGGGACAAATTTGCAACTTTGTCCATTGATCATCAGTGCCTATTCGCAGCCAATGTGCCTAACTACATTGTTTTCCAAATTTTTCGGGGTATGGTTAACAATCAGCAAGTGTTCGACAAATGGAGGATTATATACATTCACTCCTTTCTTTCCTAACAGATTCTCTTTACATCTTGTCCTGACAGCTCTGCCTGTTTGACCGATGTAATAGCATCAGCACTCACCACAGATCAATTTATAGACTCTTGAATTTCGAAAACCAGTCACAAGTATTTTCCGATGTAAGCAGAAATGTTTTCTTTAAACTGTTGTATGTAGGGAAGAAAACATTACCATTACAATTTCTCAGTAGAACAGGCTAAATCCTGTAAGAAATATTCCCAAGAATGGAACAGATATGAATTTAGCAGCGTCTTTGTTTTTATTGTAACAAGTGTCATGTCCGTTGCTGAGTGCCATATGGTTCATCACATTTAGCTCATTTTGCTGAGTGGCAGGAGGTAATGCAGTTACCACACGATGTATGGCAGAATGAAAAATGCTAGTTTATGTACTTTTGGATGAGTCGCGCCGGCAGGGAAGACATTGTCTGAATATTATAAGAAAATGATACGCCTACAGTCGTTCTTATGATCTTGTTTATAGTATCGCTACCACTTTCAGCGCTTCAGTGCACCATAATTGGTTCGTAATTCATGCTGAAGGGATTAACACGTATCAGTGCCAACATTACTGATTACGCTATCTGTAAACTTTGGTGTCAGTACTCCAAACATCAGTTGCCAACGTGAGTTGGTAGTTGATGGTTGGAGTGCTGACATCACACTACAGATAATCTGCTTAACCAGTAATGTTGGCCACTGTTGCGGTATATATAAGGATCATGTTAACCCTTTCAGCATCAACTACGGTCTGAAGGTGGCGCACTTAAGCGCCGAAACTGGAAGCTACACAGTAAATAAGATCATAAGGACGGCTGTAGGCGTTTCATTTTCTTACAATAGTGAAAGGCCATGGTCCCGAAGACCTCCAGTCAAAAGAATGCACACACAGAAATTGTTTAACTTTTTTTACGGGTGATGTTAAAACTGACAGACTCATTTTCTATAAACATTGTTAAATTGAGAAAATTGAGTTCATGTTTTTCATCTTACCAGACTGATTTAATAGAAGAGACAGACACGAAATAACGAGAAGTGGCGCGTTTAATCACGGAATCGTATAGTGGGTGCGAAACCGTTAAAGTGATGTTCAACAGTAGCGGACGCCACTTGTGTGGCGTTGTGTATCACGAAGAGGTTTGGTATTGAAACTCCAGTACTGTACATTTCAGAAAGTTTCGGGAAAATGTTTTTTCCTACAACATACCTACCTCTAAATGACTATATTGAGGAAAGTAGATAAATTAGAGCTTATATGGAGCTTTACCGACAGTCATTCTTCCCACGCGTCATGAAACAGGCAAGTGATGGGTGTCGGGTGACAGAAGTACTCTACACCACACCCCGTAAAGTGGCTCATCGAGTGTAAGTCTTGGTAGATGTACACCTGCTTTCCTCCATATCCTATGGATTGTGACATTTTTCGGCATCAGAATTTACTCTGAACAAAGCCTCATATTATATATAGTTGGGTCTGTCATCACCCATGCTTAGAAGATACCTACCGTCGCAAACGTGAGTAATTTTGAGTAGCTGTAAAACCGTGGAAATAGGTGTATGCATCTATGTTACAGTTTGAACTGCAGAAAACGAGGGTCACCATATTCAGTCTGGCACTCGTCAACAGTGTTTGAAAAGAAGTGCAATACTTTGGTTCCGATTGCGAAACAAAGCTGCTTTGACAACTGAAAGGACGCTTCCCGAACGATCTTGATGTACCACTCGACCATGAAAGCCTTTACACTTCTGGTAGCGCGCTAACCTTCAATCTGTAATGTAGTACTATCCATCTCTTCTTCGCAGATAGTGATTGTCGCTCATTTTCTTTCACATCCTCTTCTAGACATTTTCAAGGGTATTACAGAAAAAAAATTTAAGCAGAGAAACCATCTGTGACGTTTTGGAAACTAAAGGTACTCTAGAAAAAAATTTTCACTCTGCAGCAAAGTGTGCGCTGATATGAAACATCCTGGCAGATTAAAACTTTGTGCCGGACCGAGACTCGAGCTCGGGACCTCTGCCTTTCGCGGGTAAGTGCTCTACCGGCACACTCGGCTGCAGAGTAAAAATTTCATTCTGCAAACATCCCCCAGACTGTGGCTAAGCCATGTCTTCGCAATATCCTTTCATCCAGGAGCGCTAGTTCTGCAAGGTTCGCAGAAGAGCTTCTATGAAGTTTGGAATGTGGGAGACGAGGTAGTGGCAGAACTGAAGCTGTGAGGAGGGGTCGTGAGTCCTGCTTGGGTAGCTCAGCTGGTAGGGCATTTGCCCGCGGAAGGCAAAGGTCCCGACCTCGAGTCTCGGTCCGGCACACATTTTTTTAAGATACTGTGTATACAAGATTCTAGTTAACGTCACGTGACACTGTCAGCAGTGATATTTTCGTCTGTGATATATGATGATTATGTTTGGTTTGTGGGGCGCTCAACTGCGAGGTCATCAGCGTCCGTACAAAGTCCCAATTTTTACGCAGTCCAGTCTAGCCATTGTCACGAATCATGATGATGGTGAAATGATGAGGTCAACACAAACACCCCAGTCCCAGGACAGAGAAATTCCCCTAGCCGGCCGGGAATGCTAGCCACTAGACCTCGAGCTGCGGATTGTGATATCTGAGACAGAGATTCCTGGCAGTGTGAAGCCTTACAAGTCATATTTCTCAGTCTGAAATTTTTGATGCAACCATAATATGGCGATGCGTTGAGAGCCACCGCTTCTGGCGTTGGAGACATTTCCTCCCAACAATGGTCAACAGTGTTCAGTAATGTGATTTCCTCCTTTGATCTACGACACATCAGATCCCCTGTTGCAAAAGATTCAGCTTACGAACAGTTTTCATAATCCTGCATATCTAGTCATCATTATTCACAAACTCGCACACGCGCGCCGCACACACACACACACACACGCGCACGCACACACACACACACACACGCGCACGCACACACACACACACACACACACACACACACACACACTAAAAACTTTTAAATTCTGTATGACTCTCAGTTAAACATAAAATTATTACCACATTGAAAAGAAAAGTGTTGTAAATGCGTGACTTTAAGTGACACAGCCAGCTTGCTGTAGCTCATAAAACGCCGAAAGCCTTAAATCTGATAGTTTTCATCTTCCGTGAAGGTTCACACTTCGATTCTCCTATAAGTGTCTAAGTGGACATGATATTAAGACATAACTAATTTCTTCATTCCAAGTACTAAATGTAAGTCGCAAATATGCATGGTATCACCCAGAAATCCGCAAATACGTTGACAAGAGACAGAAACTTAAACATCATAATGTCTTAATTATCTGTAATATTTCCAAACAGCTTTACGCGAAAAAAAATGCTTATTCATTTCTTAAGGGCCACTGTAGAAAAACACTGAACAGAATAGGGACTGCCACTTAGTGCGGGTGATATTTCGGAAACTGCTGAAATCAGTGACGTCTGGTTAGAACTTAACGTAACTTAAAAAGATACATATCACATCGAGTGCAGGATCATTACCTATGTAATGTCATATCGGTTAAGAAAGAGTGATAAAAGATTCTTCAAGGTACGATCTAAACGTTCCTAAGAAGATTATTTAGAGTAGCCTCGGGAAATCTGTTCTGCAAAGTTCCGAGAGCTCTCCTGAATACGGGAATTTCCCGCTTTATATTTAGCCTATTCGGGAAAACTTCTCACAAATTATGATCACCTGTCGACTGCAAGGAAATATTTTATTGGAAATTGTGTATTTTAATGTATACACTTGCTATTTTTTCTTTTTCTTTGATTATCAAAGGTATACTATACAAAATGTGACATAAAATTATTTATAGTTAAATTTATTGTTGTGTTTAAGTGCTTTCCTGTTCCACTAAATTGCTGTTTGCGGCCATAAATTGACAATAAATAATAATTAAGTCGTATCCAGAATAGCAAGGACAAACTGTAGGAGTGATTTGGTCCGGTTCAACGCAAGAAGGGAACATGTCTAAATTATCACTGTTCCTTTATTTCCGTTCGGACCCTTCAGCAGTTGTGTCCATAAGGAAATAAAAAGAGTTTTCAGATGCTAAAAGTGTTATCATTTTTACAACTGCCCTTAAGGATGACTCACAAAACAGGAAAATTATCAATATGAAAATGTTACACTCAAACATAATTCAACAATTTTAAAATCCATCGCGAAAACAGCTTCAAAGTACATGTACTCTATCTAGAACCTTGTTGTGAACAACAGTTACGAATTTGAAAAACCGGTAGATTTCACAAGTAAAGGAGAAAAAGCGACCTCCATTTTCCGCGAACATAATTTGACTCTGATAAAGAGCTTTACAACTTATGCATCACTTTTGCGTAACAGCTCCTGTTTCTAGAAAGATTTCTCTGAATATGAAATGAATATATATATATATATATATATATATATATATATATATATATATATATATATATATATATATATATCTCTATGTGTGTGTGCTCTTTTTTCAATGTTTCTGTTTATCAATTCAAATGTAGAACATTACATGAATATAATTTAACTAACGCGAACTGCCTGCATGCAGCCCGATTTTCCGTGTGAAAATGAATATTTTTATTAATTAGCTGACAGTTCCATATCGCAGCCACATAACATGACCATTATCCACGTGAAATGAGAATTTATTTTGTCTCTAACTATTTACAAATTTAGCTGTTGCCCCAATGATGGGCGTCTCCTGTCAAAACGTCTGATGCTTGGCGAGAAAAAATTCACATTCTCAACTTGCTTAATTTAGTGTTGTGCATTTATTCGTTTGAGTTCCTACAATACCGTGATAAGCACTTGCAAACTGAGTTATATAACCATGAATTAATTTTAAGGCACCTGTAATAAGGTTACAGTTCGATACGATGTATTGCAATCTATATTCCGATAGCGTAACAGTCTCTCTCTTTCACATCCTATATCGGACGAAGTTTTGCCCGTATCTACATGTTGCTGTCAGCTGGGATTTATGGAGCGCGTGCCTGCCGCCAACGGCGTAGTCCCATGAATCATCTCAAAGACAGGAGAGAGATATTCGTTCCTCAATTTCGACCGCAAGGGGTAGCATTGCAGACGAACTAGTTAGAAAACTGTGTAAACTGAGGTAAAATATATCACATCAGCAACGAACGTACGTGAGTGAAACATTCAAAAGCCGAACCAGAGACATACTCGCTTTCTTCGCTGGACAAGGCCGAAGTAGTCTGCCGACGTTGTACACCTCAGCATGTAACTCAGATGAATGACACTGGAAATGAACGTGCCGCGGCGCTGACCTGGCGTGACACTAGCTTTGACTTTACTGTAGCTTCTTTCAGAGGCGGAGAGGAAGAACACTTGACTCTAACGTCCCGTCTACTCACAGGTCATAAAAGACAAAATCGTAGCTCAGCTCGGAAAAGATCGAGGAGGGGGAAGTGGAAGAGGAATAATTCACTGTCCGTCTTTAACTGATATTATTTAGTAGAATGACGGAAAAGCTATGACTGTAGGGCAGTGATTTGTATATAGGATTTCAACAGCGTTTCTATCAACACTCTTATTATAATTAGAGCCAGGTGCGTAAAAATACTTAGAAATCGTAAAGTGGTGCTGTAAAAGTCAGCTTTGGAACGAAGGCGTGCAATGTTGTGGTAGCGAGATCCCGTTTGCGAATGATGGGGCTACAGTCACCATCCGACTGTTCAGATTTATGTCTCGTGTACTCTCCCCAAACAATATTTAAGATGTTTCCTTCAATTTGACCATGACCATTTCCTATTCTCTGGCTTGACCGCTGATGAACTGTTAGTAATGACGACCCTTCCATAAGATGTAAAGTCACATGATAGACGGAACACGATGCTCTTTTTTTTTCAAAAGAAACTGTACTCACCTCTTACTAACAAGGGAACCTCCCCATCGCAACCCCCTCAGATTTAGTTATAAGTTGGCACAGTGGATAGTCCTTGAAAAACTGAACACAGATCAATCGAGAAAACAGGAAGAAGTTTTGTGGAACTATGAAAAAAATGAGAAAAATATACAACCGAGTAGTCCAAGTGCAAAATAGGCAACATAAACGTGGTAGGAGCGCTGTGGTCCCGTGGTTAGCGTGAGTAGCTGCGGAATGAGAGGTTCTTGGTTCAAGTCTTCCCTCGAGTGAAAAATTTAAATTTTTCATTTTCAGGCAATTATTATCCGTCCGTCCGTCCGATGCGAGATAACTGCTCCGTAGTATGGGGACGCTACACCTTAACAAACATCGAAACACAGTTTTTGGGAGTGATTATCACATCCACAAGAAAACCTAAATCGGGCAAGGTACAAGAATCTTTTTACCCATTCGCTAAGTGTACAAGTTAGGTGGGTCTACAACATATTCCTGTCATGTGAGGCACATGTCGTCACCAGTGTCGTATAGAATATATCAGACGTGTTTTCCTGTGGAGCAATCGGTTGACCTATGATCTTGCGATCAAATGTTTTCGCTTCCCATTGGAGAGGCACGTCCGTCCGTCTACTAATCGCACGGTTTTGCGGTGCGGTCGCAAAACAAAGACACTAAACTTGTGACAGTGAACAGACGTCAATGAACGAGCGGACAGATCATAACTTTGCGAAAAATAAAGTAAGCAAACTTTCCGCTCGAGTGAAGTCTTGAACCAAGGACCTCTCGCTCCGCAGCTGCTCACGCTAACCACGGGACCACTGCGCTCCAGAGCTTACACAATCCTTGATGTTGCCTATCTGCGTATGAACTACTCAGTTTGTATATTTTGCTTACTTTTTCATAGTTCCACACAACTTCTTCCTGTTTGCTCGATTGATCTGTATTCAGTTTTTCAATGCCTATCCACTGTGCCAACTTATAACTAAATCTGAGGGTGGTGCGATGGGGAGGTTCCCTTGTAAGAGGTTTCCTTGACCCTCTGTAGCCTACGCTTTGTATCGCAATACTTTAGCGATAAATAATTCTGTCACCGAGAAAACTAAAATTACCATTCAGTATATTGAATGAATTAAACGACACAACACACACGGGCTTAAATTCTCGCTAGCGTATGTTATTTCCTTGATGAATAAAAGTGAAAAATGGGAAATATGCCTCTCGCACAGTGACATTAATGAAGCTGAGGCCGATGGCAGTAACTGATAGCAGTAATAAATCACCCAGCCATCGATTTTCCGCGGCAACTGTCCAAAATTATTTATTCTCTACGGTATAATATTGTCACCTGGACACTGTAATCAATCCCGAGTTTGAGAACATGTGATTCGCATTTAGATAAAAGCGTGATCAGCCATCCATTACAAAATTCCAACTCTGTTGTACAGTAGTGGATTGTTTTTTTGGTTGTATGCGTCAAAAACGAAACCACTTTAGATATAAAATAAGTTCATTCCTATTCTTATTATTATGCTTACGCCCATAACTACACTGCCGTACTTTCTTGGCACTTCAGTGTCACTCCTCCTACTCCACTACTCTACCTCTCTCCATTCTCTCCCCCCACTCTCTCTCTCTCTCTCTCTCTCTCTCTATCTCTCTCTCTCTCTCTCTTTCTGTGTGTGTGTGTGTGTGTGTGTGTGTGTGTGTGTGTGTGTGTGTGTGTCATCTTTTGGTGGAGTGTCGGAGTCCTAAGCAAAAGTGGTGGCCATTACAAGTGAACTGTGGTAGTTAATATGCGAGTCTGCGATATTGTCCACACGTCAGAAAACGTACATTCATTAATATAGTAGACAGAAGTTTCTAAGTTTCTGAGCGGAAAGGGGGAGGGAGGGGGGGGGATAGAAGCTGTAGTGCGTGAACTCGCACGGCGGTCGTATACATATTCATGCACACATGGCACCCGCTTGTCTTTCAGAAATGACCCTCTCCCTTATATTTGGTGAATGATGACGTGTTCTGGCTGCTCAACAAATTAAAAAGTCTGGTTTCGCTTTGTACATCTATTCGGAAAGGTGACAGCCATCCTCACGTGCTCAGATGTGCATTCCAGTGTATATCTTACTGTGAACAGTGCAGACGTTCCCTCCTGTCCGCTGCGATGAATGGTAATTGAGTGGATAAATGTCTCGCAACTTACCTCATTCATGTAGCCTTCCACACACAGTAAACGTCACACTTCTACCAGCTGTAGCAAAGAAGTGAAGTTGCCGGCCGAAGTGGCCGTGCGGTTAAAGGCGCTGCAGTCTGGAACCGCAAGACCGCTACGGTCGCAGGTTCGACTCCTGCCTCGGGCATGGATGTTTGTGATGTCCTTAGGTTAGTTAGGTTTAACTAGTTCTAAGTTCTAGGGGACTAATGACCTCAGCAGTTGAGTCCCATAGTGCTCAGAGCCAAAGAAGTGAAGTTGAACTAGTGTAGTGACACTATTCTTACATTAAAACATAGTCAGGTAATTGATCCAGCGACCACATTTGACCAGACTGCACACCTCAGTGTGTTCTCTCAACCCCAAAGCACCAATCGTGTAAGTTTTTACGCAGAACTAACGTGTTAACTACACACTCAGCTATAGATGTTTCTTTACTTTTTCCTTATTTTTCAGAAATAATGTACACAGTTCGTAGTTCAAGTTTATAGTAGCTATTACCAACTTAATGAAGCGTAACATGAATGTTAAGTGCGAAAACGGTTCAAAAATTGAAGTTTCCAAACGAGCAAAGGAAAAGGTGCATGTTGAGCACAACAAGAACAAACGGAAAATCTGACTCTTAGAAATCCAAATGGAGAGATGAAATGATTGAATAAGGACTGATTCTCTTTTGGATTCCTGATAGGTAACGAGAGTGAAAGACTCACTGTATCCTACAATGAACTGACGGCGTAATGAAACAAGCAGGACAAACTTCTATACGGAAAGCTGAAGATCGTAATGTACTGAGAAGTCTATCAGAGGTCTGCATCGAGCAGTGAATGATACAGGGTGACATTTATTGAACTATATGAAATAAAATCGTCATAACTTCTGAACGATTTGCGTTAGGACGTTAAAACTGCTTGGTTGGCTGCGGGACATGATGTGAATTAGTATGAGCTGGTTTAGCGACGAAGCTCACTTCCATTTGGATGGGTTCGTCAAAAAGCAAAATTGGCACATTTGGGGGACTGATAATCCGCATTTCGCGATCGAGAAGTCTCTTCAGTGTCAACGGATGACTGTGTCGTGTGCAATGTCCTGTCACTGAATAATAAGTGCGATATTACTTGATCGCGCTGTGACTACCGAACGGTACGTGAAGGGTTTGGCGGATGATACCATCCCCATCATCAAAAGTGACCCTGATTTCGACAAAATGTAGTTCCTGCAAGACGGAGCTCGATCCCATCGGAGCAGGAGAGTGTTTGACATCCTGGAGGAGCACTTTGGGGAGCGCATTCTGGCTCTGGGGTACCCAGAGGTCTCTGGCAGATAAGGTGTACAGCAATAAGTCCAAACCATTACTTAGCTAAAAATTGCCATTCAGAAGGGCATCGACAGCACCGATGTTCCAACACTTCAGCGGGTCATGCAGAATTTCTCTATTCGTCTGCGTCACATCATCGCCAAGGATGGCAGGCATATCGAACATGTCATAACCTAAATCTGAATATCTGTAGTGCCGAATCCATGTTGAATAAAGTGTGTGTACACCGCAGTTTGTATAGTTCAATAACTGTCACACCGTAAATGGCTGCTGATTATGGTGACTGAAAATGAAGAAATAATAGTCTATACATCACCAATGCGCTAGTAGTAAATCAGTGGTGCGTGGCTTGTTAATGTTGCCGGTATTGTTTACTGAAGCCGTCACATACTGCATCGTCTGGTAAACGGAATGTAAAAAATAAGATATTTGAAGCTGTGACAATATCTGTGCGGGACATCGAAAGAAACCAGTAAATTTAATGATTGAGAACGATGGAAGACTCACCATTCTTTGGATCTTTAGTCTTCTAACTGGTGCGAAGTTTGCGGCCCGGCACGACTTTCTCTCCTGTGACAATTTCTTCACATCGCTTTCATTTGCGATGTCAAACTGCGAATGAGGTGTCCGTGCATGTTGAAGTAGCTATTATGGACGCTATGATAATAGTAAAACAGCCACTGGTATTTTTGTGACAACTCTTTCTAAAGACGCATTTCGAAAGTATCATCATCAGATTCCAGTGAGGGAACAAAATGGTTCAAATGGCTCCGAGCACCATGGGACTTAACATCTAAAGTCATCAGTCCCCTAGAACTTAGAACTACTTAAACCTAACTAACCTAAGAACATCACACACATCCATGCCCGAGGCAGGTTTCGAACCTCCGACCGTAGCAGTCGCGCGGTTCCGGACTACAGCGCCTAGAACCGCTCGGCCACCACGGCCGGCATTGAGGGAACAGACGCCATAGAATATGGTGAGTAAATTTAAGTGTGGCATACTGAATAGGAGTCTGTTCCCTTCATTGAATGTGATGATGATATTTTCGAGACGCGTCATTAAAGAGTGGTCACAAAAATATCTGTGGCTATTTTACTATTATCATAGCGTCCATAGTAGCTATTCCCCTACTCCCCCTTAATCTCCGAGCAGCAATTACACCTAACAGTCTCAAATATTTTTTTTAGATGTAGTTCATTCTCTTTCTTCCAGCACAATTTACACTCTTATAGCACTCTATAGTGCAATGGAGGTTGTCTGATGTCTTAACGCCCAGTTCCTTTCAGTGTTTTCCACACTTTCCTTGTCAGCTCTGCGGAGAACCACCTCCTTTCTTTCCTTACCTGACCACTGAATTTATAATGTCCTTTTACAGTACCGCATCTCAAACGCTTCTATGCTCTCCTTTTTCTGATTTTTCCACAGTCCATGATTCACTTCCATGCTATGTTGAACTAAAAACGTACGAGACGCGTTCAATAAATAGCGTATCTATTTTTTTCCGAAACCAGGTTGGTTTAATTTAGGATTCCAGGTCACCATATTTTTCTCCACTCTTCCGCTACAAAACCCAATTTTTCGATATAATCTCCGTTCAGTGGGACGGCTTTACGCTGTCCTACTTGTAGACCTGTATTCCCACATGGCACCACTCTACTGGACGACGTCGGACCCAACGTCTTACTGCATCAATAACCTCGCCTTACCCACGTACTGATTCCCGCGGAGTGCATCCTTCACTGGGCCAAACACACCGAAGCCGAAAGGTGCGAATTCCCGCTGTAGGGTGGATGAGGAAGAACAGTCCAGTGAAGCTTTTGTGAGCTCCTCTCGGGTGCGTAGACTTGTGTGAGAGGAGGAGAAACTCGTTGGCATTTTTGTGGCGATAAACACGCTGAAGTCGTTTCTTCAGTTTCCTGAGGGTAACACAATACACTTCCGTTGTATGATGATGAAGGACATCATACAGCATAACCCCTTCAGCGTCCCAGAAGACAATAACCATGACTTTACCTGCTGGGAGTGCACCTTTGAACTTTCTCATCCGAAAATAAGTGGCGTGACAAGCGGGACACCGGACAGGTTTTCACGACCTTGCGACGATGACAAATGCATCGCCAAACGACTCGCCTATAAATATCTGCGACGCTCTGGTTTTCAGTCCAAAGAAACTCAATGACAGTTCTCTACATGGAACGCACCTTCTTTTCAGACTCGATTTGGAAGGCTACATGTAGCGCCGCCGCCTATGGGAACTTCATGAAACTACAGAGGCTGAAGCGAGAATATTGCACGATGTCCCACAACAAATTATGCACTTTTTCAACCGAAGTTAGCCGAGAAAAGGAGCCTTGCAGTGCTTATTGAACGCTCCTTGTACATACCCAGACATTTAATCCTCAAATTAAACCCTATGTTTGACACTACTAGACTTCCCTTGGCCAAGAATGCCTTCTTTGCTTGTGCTGGTATACATGTTATATCTTCTTCGTACCGTCGGTCATCGGTACCTTGACTGACGCCATAGCCACCCATACTCATACCAAGGCCATCCATTCTCACCGCTCAGCCGTGCCCCAACATACCGCCCTTCTCCTTCGTGAATGCCGTCTACTCTACCGATCCTTCCTCCGCACTCGTGGCCGGGAAACACTCACTCGCCACTGGCGATGCTTACTGAAACGCCGTGCCTGGCGTCATCGAACGTACAGATACCTCCGCTCCTCCCCTTGCTCGTAGCTTCCAGTACTGTGCCACATACCACCATCGGAATTTCGCACTCCAATCACTACACAGGACATCATCCTCACACTCTGCACTAAACGCCACACGGCTCCTGGCCACGACTGCATTACCTAACGCCACCTCACACATGCCCTCCCCCCTTCCTTGCAGTCCTTGCCGCCCTCTAGAACGTAATCCTTGACACATCCTGTATCGTGATGTTCCCCAAACCTAACAAGCGTCCATCTCATGCCTCTTCCTATCGATCTATATGTTGCACCTCAGTGTTCAGCAAGCTCTTAGAATCCATCCTTACCCGGCGCGTCCATCACCACCTCCACCAACACCACCTCCTTCCCAAAACTCAGTGTGGCATTCGACCTTCCTTCTCTGCCGATGACCAACTTCTACGCCTCACCCATCTCCTCTCTCTCCGGCTTAACTCCCGTCGCTCCGCCATTTTTGTACTCCTACACCTCGAAAATTGCTACAACCGAATATGGCATTCCATTCACCTGTTTAAACTCCAGACCTACGCACTTCCTATCAACTCTGTCCATCTGATTTACCTCCTTCCTCTCCCACAGCCCCTCCTATGTCACAATCCATAACACTGATTCCCACAACTTCTACTCCTCTGTGGATCCTCTACCCCCTACTCTACCTCCTGTACACAGCAGATATGCCCCAACCCCCACCCCCTCCAGTATGCCGATGACACCACCTTCCTTGCCCTCGCTCCTACCCTTCAACGACCCAAACGCCTTCTCCAGAATCACCTTGATCTTTTTTGCCATTTGGTGTAACCAGTCGCTCCTAAAAATCAATCCTTCCAAGACCCAGACAATCATAATAGATGGTACCACTCACTCCTTCCAGCTCCTTGATTTTTCCCTTACTATCTGCACCCACCCTGTCCACCTCTCCCACACCCTCACCTACCCTGAACTCACCATTGACCATCATCTTACCCGTACCCCTCTTCTCTCTTCTCTGTTCTATCCAATCCATAGCCCACAACTGCCTCTGTCTCCTTAAACTCCTCTCTTGAACCCCTCTACCATCCTCCACACCTACAAATCCTTCATCCGTCCCATCCTCTGCTATGCCAGTCCCACCTGGATCTCCGCCCCCCCCCCCCCCCCCCAAATTCTATAAGTCCCTCTAGATCCTCAAGCGCCTTGCTCTCCATCCCGCCTTCCATACATGAGTCCCATTCCCCACACGAATCCTCTATGACCTGATTCCTTTCCCCCATCTGCTCCTTTTCCTCAAACATATTTGCATCCTATACACCTCCCACAGACTTTATCCCCCCCCCCCCCCATCCACTGGTTGCTCCTCTCCTCTCCAACCTCTACCTTGCCTTCACCATTGTGTTGTAATATCTCTTTATATTTGATGAATTATTCTGATACAATTCTACCCTTGAATGACATTTACTAATTTTCTATCTTCATACTCGCAGAATCCATGCGCAAAGTAGTTTCATACAATAGCTATGCCATGAGCGCATAATTATTCTTTGTAGTACTCTCTGGTTGTTAGAAGAAAAAAGCTTCCGAGATTGTCTTTGTGCCGATTAGCCTGAGCATTGTTTGAAGAATTGTAATCTGAATATTGAGATTTATGACAAAAGATAACTGAGACGAAACTGTACGATTAAAAGGGAAATATACATATATATTGCTCCTTCATACAAAAGGTGTGTAATTGACATTTGAGAATTAACGATATTCATTGATATATTGCGTAGTTGTTAATCAGATGGGAACTTCCGAAAGACTGGATACGAACCTGCATTTAATCATCCAAGAGCTCCATCACTTCTTCAGAAGGTTAAACTTCATCGATGCCAAATATCCGCTTGATCTGAAGTTTCCCGACTGATTATACAACGTTCCCAAAATTACGAGGCATTTTATTTGTACAGATTAGCAGACTGCCGCAAAGCACGAGCCTCCAGAGAAGAAGAATCATCGCCTGATTTCATTCTAACAAGTAAAATTTCTGAATCATTTTGAGTGACTGAGCTATGACTGTGTTTCCTATTATGAATGATTGATTGCTCGAACGAAGTGAGAACTACATAATTACATAGACAGGAGGAAAAATTATAGTGTCTAACCTACCCTCCACCTTCTTTCCTAAGGTGGCTCCCGTCAACTCCCCCTCCCAGATGGTGCCCTCTCTCCCTCTATTTATCCCTCATGTCAACTCTGATCCTCACATCCCCCTTCCTACCTCTGTCCTTTTCCCAGGTTCCCTTTCTCCCCATTCCATCCTGCTCTTCCCTGCCTACCCTCTCTTTGACTCCCTCCTCTCCCCTGAGTCCTTTTGCATTCCCCTCCTCTGCCTTTCCCTCTCACGACCGCCCTGTGCCCCCCCCTTTATATTACCTCTCCATCCGTCAGCTCCTCCCCCCCCTTTCTCACCTCATCCATCTGGGTCCTGTCCCCTTCCCCATCTGCCTTAGGCTGTGGTTTGTCATCACCATGTCTACTCTTTAGTGCAATGTTTCAGTGAGTGTTATGCGTTGTGTGTCTTTTTTGAAAGTGTTGTGAACAGAAACCACACTGTCACTAGGTTAGACTTTTTATCTCTTGCGACTGTCGCCACGTTTTTTAATTGCCTGTCTACTATTGTACTTAAGTGTTTATTGTGTGTCTTAATTAGCATCATCCACGATTTGGTTTTATATTTTAACTACCACAAATTTCTGCCATTTTACAGTTCAAAAAGTCACTGTTTTTATCGCCTGTTGTCATTGTTTATTACCTTCGTACTAAGCTGCTGCCAGCCCGTCCCCTCCAGGGGGAATCGAAACCCAATAAAGGAAGAAATAACCGGTCATAGTTTTGCATCATTTGTTCTACTTCATGGTTCCCTATTTTGATGTTAATTTTGTCGAGAATATCTGCTGCTCCTCATTACTCTCATATTTCTTTCGTTTACTCTCAGTTCATATTCTGTGCTCATTACATTATTCGTTTCATTCGCCAGATTCTGTAAATGTTCCTCAATTTAACTGAGAATAGCAAAGTCTTCAGTGAATTTTGCCATTCATTACTTTCACCCTGAACTTGACTCCCTGAACATCTCTCTTATCTTAGTCATTGTTTCTTCAGTGTACACCTGAAACAGAAGAGCAGAAATACTGCTTCCGTCCTTACACCCTTTCTATTCCAAGAAAATAATTCTTCGTTTTACATTATTAGCAATCTCTTTTGATTACATTACGTATTGTAACTTACCTGTTTTTCGCTTTCACTTATACCAACTTTTCTTTCAAACGCCTTGGCCTTTTATCCGTGTAGTTTATACTTATTTCTTTGAGATTTCAAACGTATTGCAACATGTTACTTCGTCGAACATTTTTTACAGGTCGACAAATTACCTTAATTCTTGCTTCCGCTATTAAGCTCAACGTCAGAACAGCTTTTACCGTCCTAAAGACAAGCTGATCTCACCTAACATATCTTCAGTTTTCGTTCCCACTCTCCCATGTACAGAGTGGGGCAAATAAAAGTGGCCCAGACGCCTGGTACGATTGTAGATGAATTTTTTACAGCATTAACGGAGGAGGGAAAGACCTAAAGTTGCTTCCGTCATGATGGATCAACTGCCCACACAACCGGACGAACCTTTGAGCACATCTACACAATCTTCACGCTTGACAGTGTTGTTGGCAGAGGTCAGTTGGGTCGTTGCCCTAGCTGGTCACAGAGGCACCTGACCTGTCAGTGTGAGATTCCTTCGTGTGGGGAGCCCTCAAGTCTAAGGTGTATCGCAACAACTCCCTTAGCCTTGAAGAACTGCAGCAGAAAATTTCGCATGAGACGGCAGCAGTTCCATCAGTCCAGCTTCGATCCGCCTTCAGCAGCTTGCTGAGCAGGGCCCAAAAGTGCCAAGAGTTGAATAGCAACTTTCAAGTTCTGTTATAGTCAGGTTGGTACTGTGTTTCCTTTCCTCTGCTGTGTTTCTTAGCACTATGGAACTCTGTTCTCTGGGCCACTTTTATTTGCCTCACCCTGTAATATTCCTGTAGGCAAATTGGACACATGAGGCGTTAAGTTGATTGTGCAGTACTTATCACGCGTGTTTGTCCTTGCTATCTTTGGCAATGTGGTTGATATTTTTTTCCAAAAGCTTGATGATCTGCCTGCAGACCCCTAGATTCCATGCACCCACCTCAAAAGACGTTTGCATACCACTTCCCCTGCGGATTTTAGTGTTTCCAAAGGAATAAAATCTGTCAGGGTTCTGTTAAAATCTAATGCTAGATCCCCTATGTCTGCAATACCATGTATTCTATCGTGCCATCACATACTTCCCCAGTACCTGCTTGGAGAGACCGGTTATGTATTATTTCCACCTCGATGCACTTTCCTCTGCTTTTAACAGTGAAACTACAGCTGCACTCTTAATGTCGACGCTTTAGCTTTTAATTTCGTTGCAGTTTGTTTCGACTTTCCTATTCTCTGAATCAGACCTTCCGATGAATATTTCTTTTACTGTTTCTTCTCATTTTTCCTACAACCGCATCGCCTTGGTTTCTCTGCATTTTCCATTTATTTCATTTCTAAGTATCTTTTATTGCTGTATTCCTGTTTTCCTCTGAACATTTTATACCTCATATTTTCGTCGATCACTTGAAATGACTCAGAAAAAATTGCTAGGCTGTTTCGGAACAAAAAGTTTAAGGTAAGCTTCAGATGCCGCGCGGTGTAGCCCTTGCGGTCTCGGCGCCTTGCCACGGTTCGCGCGGCTCCATCGTCGGAGGTTCGAGTCCTCCCTCAGGCGTGGGTGTGTGTGTTGTCCTTGGCGTAAGTATGTTTAAGTTCGATTACGTAATTTGTAAGCCCAGAGCCCGATGACCTCTGGTCCCACGAAAACTTACCACTAATTTCCAAAAGCCTCAGATCTAACGGTTCATACTTAACATGCATTCAAATAGCGTTGTTTGCATAGAACGATCTTTAAATTTGGGTATTTATGAAATTTCTGCTAACGAATGTAACAGCTTTTATGTTTGCCAATCGATGCACAGCTAGGTTTAGAGAATATACTGCAGGGTCAGCTAATGGAGAAGTCTACCTTTGGTAACCGCTTTATTCAGTAGAAGTATAAAGAACGTAAGGACTAGCCTTGAAACCTTACACATTGTCCACAAGGGCCCGGTGATGACCATCTCAAAAGAACTACAAATCTACAGTTACACGAAAGGAGGAACGCATAAGTTACTCAAGGATCAAACAGATATTAGAGAAAAGCAATTCGTAGAACTGGTTTCAAAATGGATATCAGGTTACCTTCTGGGGTTGATCAGTAGATACACTTTTCACCCATAATTTACAGATACTGTTTATAATCTCCCCTCCACCCTCCAACCTATAATTTATGACTTTACGTACTTAGTTGTATGGGCTCCTCCTTCCCCTATGCCTTTTACTTTGCACCTGCGTTTCACCCTCCCCCTTCACCCCCTCCCATGACATAACCTATAAAATGTTATCACATGCAAATGTATAATATTTAGACTAGTACACCCCACTGTTAATTCCGTTTTAAATGACTCATGTAATATTGATTTTAAGGTGATAGGGTCTCTAACAACATGATATTTTAAATGCACTTGACTTACTGTTTTAAGCTGCAGATGCACAAGGTAACTATTGACGTAAAGTTGTGTCATCACCTGTAGATATACAGCACTACCAGGATTAAAACATAAGTGTTCGATTAAAGTGCACAGTAGGATAACATTCGCAGCACGACGGTTGCGTGAAGAAAGTGCACACACACACACACACACACACACACACACACACAGTTGCCATAAACATGAAACTGGAAATGCGGCAAAAAACGGTCAGATGCCAGTTGCAGGGTAGTACTTAGCCATACTGCAATGCCGTCCCACATGAATGCTTGTTATCCGTTCAATTTCGGGATTTTGGTGTGTAATGCCGATATTACGACGACACTTGTTATATAATGTATGGTCGTATCAATGTTTATGTATGATATAAACCGTACACGAATGGTGAATATATACATGGCTAACAATACTTGCTACGAGTATTTTGCTTTTAATGTTTTATTACAGTAGGAACTATTTTTTTTTATTATGTGACTTCGTAAATTTCATTTTTCTACTTTAGATATTGTTTATAGTGTCACTCTTTCTTAAGAAGAAAATCAAAGAAACTCTGTACACATGGGGAACTCTTATCATTCCTGGCCGCAATTTACATTTAAAATTTAGCATAACCTTTAGTTTTGGTATCAGACACACCTGCTTTGGAAGCGAATGTGACGGCTGCTTGCCAGGGGAAGGGGTACCTAGCAAGGGCTACCTATATATTTTAAGGATGCACTTAATACCATACTTCCGCTATTACAGAGAGAGAAAAAATGTTGAAAATGTTTATCACATTATTATTTTAAATATGTACTGCGATTTCTTAATTCTAGGGTGGCCTGACGATGGTACTGTGTGCCGAAACTCGTAGCCAGTAGACAAAAAAGATTGCGACTATAGAGAGAAACAAATACTTTTTTCTGCGTTGGTCGGTGTTCCAACCAACAGCATGTCGATAATAACTCGCACTAGGTGTTTATAAGACATATTTCGAAATCAAATTGACCTAGTCTTACTGCCAATCGCATCAATCTTCAGGAAGGATCTTTTAACCGCAACAACTATTTTCATGCTGCGTGATCCGTTGTTTCTCTAAACTTTTTACTACACAGAAAACATTTGAAATATGTGATTCCATAAATAAGGCTTAACATCTCTTTCTCCATTGTGGAGTAAATTCTTTCTGCAGAATTTAGTTGCCTTGACGCGTAAGTTACCGGATGTTCTATGCCTTCTACCTCTTGTCATAACACATAGCCAAGTGCATGGTTTGATGCATCACATTATAAAACAAATTCTCTATTAAAATCCGGAAATACCAATAGATATTATAGCTTCTTTTAGCTCCTCAAAAGCATGCTGACCATACAAATTTTTCAACAATTAGTGTCAACGGTCTGGCAATATCCACAAACCCTTCTGCAAACCAGCGATAATAGTTCACGAGCCTTAGGAACGATTGCTACTACTGTAAAAATCTTGGGTCCTTCTTAATCCGACCTTTACTTATGATATGACCTAGATATGCTATATCTACCATCACAAAACTAGGCTTTTCTGTAATCAATGTTAACATCGCTGCTTTTAACGTTAGGAATAATTCCCTTAATCGCTGCATATGCTGTTTCGTATCACTTCCATAGACAATTATTTCACCGAGATGCACTAAGCATTGCCATGGTTTTAAACCTATGGGAACTCCATCTAACAATCTCTGAAACGTTGCAGGTGCATTTTTTAATTGGAACTGCATTCTTCTGAATTGATAGTGTCCCCAGAGTGCCGGAAACGCTGTCTTATGTCGATACAGCGGTGCAAACTCTGTCTGATGATAGCCACTGTTCAGACCCATTGTTGAAAAATATTTGTATTGCTGTAAACGATCCAAAGTTTTTGGAAATTTATGGTAAGGTCTTATGGGATCAAACTGCTGAGGTCATCGGCCCCTAATCTTACACACTACTTAAACTAACTTACGCTAAAGACGACACGCACACCCATGCCCGAGGGAGGACTCGAACCTCCGACGGGGGAAGCCGCGCGGACCGTGACAAGAAACCTGAGACCGTTCGGCTACCCCGCGCGGCGGTCCAAAGTTTCTGCGATGTTTTAGCAAAAGGTAGGCACCCATTATGGTTCTCACTTATAAGTGTCTATACTAAGAACAAAACCTATATTTTGGTGGTGTTCCATCCATTGATTTTTTTTGGCACGACAACTATTTTTGCCCCCCCCCCCCCCCCCCAAGCACTATTACTTTCGTCAACTATTCCTTCTTTCAGCTATTGATCGACAAGTTCTTCCAGCATCGTATGCACGTACCTGGGTATTCTGTACGGTTTACAGGAGACTCTTCCCATTGGAACGCTGTGTAATATGTGTAGCTACCAATGGCCCTTTTGAAAAAAATAAAACCTTATATTCCAAATGTAATTTTTGCAACTGTTCCATATATCTTCTCTCTACATATTTTACGTTTCCGCGTAATTCAGTTTCAATGGCGTCCGGCTATTTTTCATGGCTGAACCCCTCATGTCCCATTTTCTTCCTCCATAATATCCGTATTAGCGATTAACAACCCCTTAGTTAATCCTAATCCTCTGTGCTAAAACTGTGCCATGGTTTTCTTTTCACCCTTTACTTCTTGTACAGGTACAATACCTCTTTTAACCAAGCAGCCCACCTGATCTAATACTTTATTCTCTTCCTACAGTTCCACTGCGCACAAAATTCTTACAGGCAAGCTACACCCTCATTCACGAATGGCACAGTCTGTACGCATTGTTTAAATTGAAACGTATCCAGGCGAAAATCTACGTTCACTGATTCTAATCCATGCAATCTGTACCGTGTGCGTCCCATTGCTTACATTTCACCAGATCAACGCTGGCGACTGACACAAACCCCGTGTCCTACAATATCCTGCAACCGTTTTTTCGTACTATTTCTGTTATCGCACAGTCCATCTCTGTATTCGATGTCGTAGCTTTCAGTCTTACTGGGAATGATTGTAAGTGTACCTGGGGTTCTTGCTGGCGTTTAACACCTTGTTCTTCCATGTTCCTCTACTTCTAAGACTATTACTTCCTCTTACTTAATCAACATCACTCTAAGGCTGGCTACACTTCCTCCTTACATGTCCCATTCGTTCTCACCTGAAACATTTATACCAGCTGCAAGACGCTGTCAGTTCACCCTGGACTTCAGTCGATAAATCGATCTCCTCACACTCTGTACCTAATCACACTGCTGTACACAAATCTGTCGGACCCCCTGTCTGTACACGACTCGACAATTCCACATGCAACACTCTTAAAAACTCTTCGATTGCCCTCTGCTCAGTTTCTTGCCAACTAATTTCATTCACTGTAGCATCCTGTCCTAATTCATAGGTTCAGCCATTATTTTTTCTTATCCCGTCAGAAATTTGTTCCACAGTTTCCATATTTTTCTTAGTTGTTACTCGTAATTGTTCCCTATAGGGACTGGTACTACTTTGTTTCGTATATCTCTGAATTAACTCTTCTTTAAAATCTTCGAATGTTGTGGCTCCCTTATGAGCTTCTGTGTACACAAGTTTTAGCTTCCCAGTTTGTCGCAGTTTTGCTACACTCAGTAATTCCTTAACAGACCAACCTTCATCTCAGCTAGATTTCTGAGTTCTCTCACAAAGGTTTGCACATCCTCGGTTGCCTTACTAGAAAAAGAAGCAGTAAAACTCGCGACTGTCAAATCTACACTCCACTGCGACGATAGCGATTCTACCAGTCCACGCAGTTATCTATTATCCGCTGTTAATTGTATTACCTTTTCTAACAATATGAGTACTGCTTCCCGCTCTGACACGCCTTGCATCTCTGGTTCTGTCAAATCATTGTCCTTGACGCCAATCATTTTGAGAACTAACATTCACAAGACAAGAAAACGAAGTGCATTAACTTAATTCTTTCGCGTAATCATGAGCCACCTCGTCTCCCGCCATTGCCTAGCCATATGCACCCAACGATTACATGTATAACATTTTACCAGAACTGCTTCCCTACAAGGCGCTTCGTGGCCCTCAAGGCTACAAAGAGCACATCTAAAAGGCACTAACTAATCGTGACAACCATTACCTCTAAAACTGGACAAATCCACTGGTTCCCTGCTCGCAATAAAATCTACTATACAAAATGCATGTCTATCAATCCTTTTCTCCATGACCAAAATACAATAAAAAATTTTTAACTCACTGTACCGCAGCCTGTAGGTTCAGACTTGCTCTAAGAACGCTATGTCATTGATATGACGCCAGTGTTAAATGACTCGTGGGTTCAAGACCGTGGAGAGTGAAATGAGACGTCAGGACGGCAGCAGTTTTGTTTAATACCTTCTTTAGTCCGGCTCTCGGCCGTAGCACATCAGGAGCAGCTTGTTGGAGGGATCCAGCTGCCTCTCATACGAAACAATAGACGCCCAGAATTGCTGACAGTGCAAAGAGCGGGACCGATCATGGCGTCATTCGAACGCCCCTGTCAGCGACGTCTCCGGCTGTGACCCTGATAACGCGGCAGCTCAGCTGAGAATACCGCGGAGGCGGCCGTAGCCCTCTCCAACGAGCAGGCCGCTCACTGCTCCGCCGGCGGCGGCGGCTGCTCTCGTGACTCAGAGCAGGCTGCCGCGTCCTGTGGTCGAACTGCGGACACACTAGTGGATTCCGGAACGTCGCTCCGCATGTCACAAGCTCGTGGTGTACGCTGTGATACTGAGACGAGAATATTTTATTACTGGAATGGCTCAGTACTTACACGCTCCAGACTATGTTCGTCTAGGGCTTATGTCACGTACTCTATACGCATCCGTGTTGCAAGTGAGGAAAGGCTTCCATCCTCCCGTCAGCATAATGCAGCATTGGCTGTTGCTAAACCGCACACAACTGTCTCTGCTTTTCAGTGCCTGTCGGCCGTGTTTTGCTTCGCAAGGCGTAACACTCTTCATGCCTGCAGCTGGCTCTGTTGAAATTCACTTACGTTCTGCAGTACTTTTTGACCGAATATAGTCGATACGGTACACAGCTGTCTTAATTCATATGTCTTGATGTGCGCTCTTATATGATACGCCGCTCTTTTATTAGTAACATTATTACAGTTGTATGTGTTATTGCTATGTTATTCTTAAATATCAAGCTTGCTAAGATCGCTTGTAAATCTTTTTGCTAGCGATCTGGGCATATCTTACAATTCAGGATAACATTGAGACGCCAACTTAACCGGCAGGACAGGACAGGTAGTTTAAATTGTAGAAAGGGGCCAAAATAAGGGGCTGTCAGTTACACGCGAACATATAACTTTATTATTTGATCAAACATTACAAGAGACCAAAGAATTTTTTATTTTAAACACACAGCTTTAATCTTTGGGACTTCATTACCAGCAGAAAGCAACTTTAATTTAAAGATGGCTGAGGGCCAATAACTTAAAACGCAAGCATAATCAGAAATTTAAAAGGCAAGCCTTATCTTACAACAGATCTTTACTTAGGCTGAAGTCCCAAAGAATCTGAGATTTTCAGAGCAAACAATTTGAATTCAATATCGGCTGAAAGCGCAACACTTAAGGCTAAACAACATTAATTAAAAAAAAAACAAGGCCTTACGTAAAACAGTTCTTAACTAGCCTACAGAAAGTTAAAAGGCAAAGCCTTATCTTAAAACAGTTCTTTAGTTTGTCTGAAGGCCCAAAGCATCAGACACGCTGCCGCGCGGGATTAGCCGAGCGGTCTGGCCCGCTGCAGTCATAGACTGAGCGGCTGGTCCCGGCGGAGGTTCGAGTCCTCCCTCGGGCATGGGTGTGTGTTTTTGCCTTAGGATAGTTAGTGCGTAAGCTTAGGGACTGATGACCTTAGCAGTTAAGTCCCATAAGATTTCACACACATTTGAATATTTGAACATCAGACACTTCAAGAGCAAACAAGTTAAATTCAAATCGTCTGAAGGCCTAAGACTTAAAATTCAACAACATTAAAACCTTTAAAATGCCAACGGTTAACGTGAAACAGTTCTTTAAATTAGGCTGAAGGCCTAAAGAATCTTACGCCTTACGGGCAAAACAACCTTAATGTTTAAAAAACAAGTACAAAAAACAAGAACAAAATTAAAAAAAGGCAGTGCACCCAAGGGCACTCAGAAATTCCGAGGGTCGGCCTGCAATTCAAACACTAACGCTCGCTTAGGTGAGACAGGCATTCGGCCCAACAATTCTCTATTCGACGGCAACCCAACCGACAGACAATAAAGGGACCAAGCGACAGGATAACCTAACTTTCGTGTCCGGTATCGGTGCGCCACGGACCTCGTAGCAACGGGAACAGCTCCTCACCCTCCGACCGCGCGTGGTCTCCGTCAGCGGCCCCGGCCAAACAACGCTCCGCGGAGATTTCCCGCTCCTCCACGCCAACCGACCAACTGCCCAGTACCGGAAACGGTGAAGGACCAAATGTTCGTCGGCCGATCCAACGACCAACCGAACGACCAACCAACGGCCGTCCCAGTCCAGTCTCCCTTCGTCGGACAGTGCATGTGTGTCGCCAGCGGTCGGCGAGCACTGGCTGTCGGCGCCTCACCGGCGCTCCGTCCCCGACTTCACTGCTGCTGCGTCCCGATTGCACTGCTGGTCCGTCCCGAATTGACTATCAGACACACGACAATCCGGATATACTATCGGTCGCTCCAGAGATGGTACGACAGTCCACTTATCGATACTCGCTGCTGCTGCCCCTCACGGGCAAGTGAGGCAGGAAATTAGTGACGCAAGTAAATGGAATAAGAAAACGAAGCGGCAGCACCGTAATAGAAGATGAGAAACAATAAATTGGATAAACTCGAGCTGTGCACGGCTCAAATATTACAGTTGTTATTAAAAATATTGTAAAAGTCCATTACAAGATTCAGTACCTAACCTAATGTAGCATTTCTAAAGTTGATCAGTATATCGACTCAATCGTCTCACTCAGCTCTCGACGTAGGTGTACGTGCTCCATGTGCGCCGACGTTGTCCGAGCTGCAGTGATGGCCATGGCGCCACGTCCAGAGTAGAGCGAGTCTCACTGGACCGTGTGCTATGGTCGGCACCCGCTTCACGAGGGAACGGCTACAGGGTCCACGCCTCCCGTGGTCAGAAATACAGTATACGCCTGATTGACATTTAAGGGTCCGCCTGGGGCAAAGAACCATAGCCTCTCGTTGCAAGCAGCTAGTAACATACATGTTTCTATCTTAAGTAATAAGAAAAATTGACTCTGATTGTCCAGCAAGACTAAAAGAAACCAAGCCCCCATAGATTAAATATGAGTTTATGGTTTTTGTACCAGTTTATTTAGGGTGCGCCACGAACTTTCTCACTTCCCAAAATTTTTGACAAATTTACATTTTCTTTTAGTTTTAAATATATTTACAAACTTATTGCCATACAAGCCTACAATGTAAGCCCATCACGAAAACTGGCGACGTCATTTTAAGCTTATGTTTCCAGGTTTTATTTTATATGAAACTAATTACACATGTACGTTCTTGTAATCTTTCCATCTTTGAAATTTACCACCAGTTGCTTCATGAACTTCAAATCCGGGCAAATCTCTTCCTTGTTTTCTTTTTTTTATCTCTATACATAGGAGCTGCAGAAGTAGAACTGACTGCCATACTTGCAATGGAAATTTTACAAGTATTGTTTCTTTTCTACTGCAACTTATTTCTGCCCACATGGATGGAGGAAAGAGTCCATTTTTGTCTAGACGAGTATAAGTATACGAGTATAAGGAGAGCGTTTGCAGTTTTGCACACAAACCTACAATTGTGTAAAAGCCATTATAAAATGTATAAGATTAAAAGCATCTATAAAATAAAATCTTCCAACCTGACAGATCAATTACCATAAACATAATTGTAAGGTAATTAACGAAGCAGTGACTGTTAATTAAAAGTTAAAAAACGATAATAGGTAATACATCCGGAGTATGGTCTCAATGGTGGCACGTCGTGGTTTCTCTGTATGATGTCTTGTTTTCCTGCGGAGGAAGGCCCAGTCTCCTCATCTACTGGTATTTTATAGAGGTTTTTAATGTTATACTTTTTACACTGGCTTTTATACAATTGCATGTTTTACCTCGCCAAGCTAGGAGCTTCACATTATTAGTATTTGCACTTTTTATGTGGATTTTAATTACAGATCCAATTCCACGTATATTTCAGTATATGTTTTATTGTCAGACGTTCTTTTTGCCACGTGAAGTAATTTTAATTAATGACTATGTTAAGGTTGCGGGGGTCTGTTTTTGCTTGCTTATTCTATAATTGAGAACAACTTTGTGAGGTGAAATGACGAGTTTAATGTCGCAATATTTCTCACCAAATTACAGCTTTTCACACAGTTTTCAACTCGCCAACTTAAAAACGGCGCAATGGATAACGCATCTTGCCAGCATCAAACAGTGAAATAAGTTTATACACAACAGTGTTATATATTAACTCTCTGAAAGAAGATTAATCTTAAGCATAATATCATGAAAGTTTAGTTGGAAGTTTCTTTACATTAATCCTAAACACAATAATATCAGGTTTCAATTGGACGTTTCTTTACGAAATTCCTCCTACATATACATTATGATGTTGGTCAGTACTACGAAAATCGTCCTATTCTGGTCCAAAGTTCGGTACTATTTAGGATGACAATCAAGTCTACGGTGGATGGTTAGTCAAGTGACAAATTTGAGCGTAAGATTACCCAAGGCTGCTCGAGTTTACAGAGGACGAAAGCTGGTGAACCAACAAAGTTCACACCTCTGCACGAGGTACTTACCTTAAGCTGCGACGTGCTGCTGTCTACAAGGCCGCTCTCCCCCAATGAAATTCCTACAAAACTAATTTGGCCTTTGCTGAACTTTCCAGCAGAAACTTTCCCTATGTTTCTCGTTATGCGAGAAAACATGTACTCAGCCCTAGACTTATTATGTGGCGATATACACGTGCATGGTTGGAGCAGCATGCATATTATAGTGCCTTCTCAGTTCTCTCGAGAACAACTAATTTGGCTGGTTCGTTTCTCCACAGTTGGAGCTAAACGTTGCTACAGCTAATTTTAATTGGAGTGCAGCCGCTGTAAACGCAGTGTCCACACCAATTTTTTCTCTGCGTCGTACGGAGCGTTAAGTGCTCCGTTCTGCACTTGTGCCAGTTCAGAGAAGAGTCCCTCACACAAAATTTCTCTCTTGTCCTCTTCATGGCAGAACTGCCTCCCTCCACTTGGGTTCCTTTTTCACATCACGCCTTTTTTCGACCAATACGAGCGTTCCTCTCATTTTGTAGAAACACCCTCTGCCAATCGCAACGTCCCTTCTATCAAACTGTGTCGAAACTTCAGCAGTTTTCTCCTTCCCAGTGAGTTTCCACCAATCGGACGTTTCGTGCACATTCCAGATGACTAAAGTACATTGACCTTTCCGTGTGTCACACTCGCTGGACGAAAATGCGTCACTTGCTTTTGCTCGCATCCCATTGGAATTTCGAAACGCACTTTTCTAAAGCTTCATCTCTGCTCTTGTACCGATGCCCTCGCTACAGGCGGCCCTCCAGCTTGAATCACCTGACCCAATGTTGCTGTCCTCCTTCCTGCCACCCCTTTAAGTGGTTTCCAGCTAACTCCCACAGCACGGCTTCGCTATGCCATTGTGGAGCTGGCTTTTAAAATTAAAAGCATCTCGAGTTGCGTTTCCTGTTCTACCTTCTGCTTAAAGACATGCATTGTATAGGAATATAGGAATGGTGTGTTAATTACCGTCGATTGACTGTCATCCCTTTTTGCATTACATATTGATAGGCAAGTGTTCTCATAACTGTCGATTTACATTAGGTGTCATCTTCACATTCTCATTGCGATTTGTAAAGGTCTCAAGTAAGGTGCAAATCCGACCATTTATCCTGCCACCTTACAACTACGCATACCGTATTTTAACCATTACATTTATGATACTGGTTAATCATGTACCCTAGCTATAGTGATCTCTGATGGCCTCAGTTTCCTTGTACAAATAGCAGATGCACCTGCCCTTACTATGTACCTACACATTTAGTTTGACATTGATGTTAAATCAGAACATTTTATGGTTTGTATGGTTGGTATACATGGCTGTTAATCATGTAAAAATAATTTTTTATTTTTCTTATGTAGCACGAGGACTTTTATACATTTAGCGTCAGCAAACTGAACTTAGTTGGTTACACACTGTTTTTGTTTGCATCAGATCTGAAGATGGCAGTACCCAAAACCGGCAATAGTGATGGGTAAAAGTTTATGTGACCCTTAAAATAAAGTGCCAAAATACGATCACGGACTCATTTTCAGACTTTATGTCTTCAATTGGAAAGGCATCGCTCAAAAGTCCTCAACAACAGAGGTCATCAACCACATCAGGATTCAGCATTGGCAAACCAAATATACGAGGGGCATTCAATAAGCAATGCAAAGTACGTTTCTTCTCGTACAGCTTCGGTTGAAAAAATGCTGAATTTGTTGTGTGACATCGTGGAATATACACGCTTCAGCCCTATTTCATGAAGTTCCGCTAGGTGGCGGTGCTATACATATAGCGATCAGATTGGTGCTTGTAACAGGGATGCGTTCCAGGCACAGAGCTGTCGTTGATTTCCTTTTGGCGGAAAACCAGAGCATTGCAGATATTCATTGGCGCTTGCAAAATATCTGCGGAGACGTGGAAGTGAACAAAGGTGTGGCGAGCCATTAGGTGAGGTGTCTGTCATCATCACAACAAAGTCGCACAAACTTGTCTGATCTCCCATGTCCTGGACGGTCACACACCACTATGACTCTTGTATTGTTGGACTATGCGGATCACCTCGCTAAACAAGTTTGTGCACCCAAGAGAAACTCTCAAAACTTCACTGGGCTGTCCTTCCTTATCTACCACTCAGCCCAGATCTCGCACCTTCCATCTGTTTGGCCCAGTGAAGGATGCACTGCGCGGGAACCACGACGTGGGTGATGGGGAGGTTACTGATGCAGCAAAACATTGACTCCGACGTCGACCAGTGGAGTAAGGTCGTCGCATTGAGCGAAGATTATATTGAAAAATAGAGTTTTGTAACCAAAAGAGAGGGGGAATCTCGAATAAAACCAACCCGCTTTCAGAAAAAAAAAATGTGTAGCATTACTTGCTGTACGCTCCTCGTATGCAGGACAGAATCTTCCCGATTTCATTTCTGGAATAGTGGTCATGTCCAAGTTCCAATGCTTGTATCTTTCTCCACCAGCTCTGCGTATGAGGGCATTTATAACCTGAGATTCTTACATGAGTCCACACTTGGCTTCTATCTTTCGCAATACTTTCTTGACGGAGATAATTTCAGACCTAGATATTCATATTTATCAATAACTGTTGAAGAGACGTGTTTCAATAAAGAAAAAAACATTGGAATATGATGTCCATTAACAAGATCATGGATCGAAAATAGCTGACAAAAAATGTGTGTGACAATTGAAAGTTTCATCAACATGCATTGTGGTACACAAGTTTCGGGTTTTAACCTTCAGAGAATATTACAACGTTCTTATTAGCATCATTATGTAACAACTAATGCGTCCCATCTGTAGTTTCCACACTTGATTTGTATAGAACAACATGAACATTT
This sequence comes from Schistocerca nitens, assembly GCF_023898315.1. NCBI lineage: Eukaryota > Metazoa > Arthropoda > Insecta > Orthoptera > Acrididae > Schistocerca > Schistocerca nitens. The sequence continues at coordinate 694,905,712 of NC_064615.1, read as the reverse complement.
GTTGTTAGAATTTCCCGCCCAGCTTTGTAAAAGGTTTTACGAGAGCTGTTGATATCTTTAATAAATATCTCTTCCATGAGTCCTCCTTTCAGTTGATTTTATATATAAAAGCTCTCTCACATATATCTTCTATAATTTTCGTCTTCAGATCTCGAACTATCTTCTGCCTCTCAATTTTATCACCAACTAAACTAGCCGAGCGGTCTAAGGCGCTGTAGTCATGGACTGTGCGGCTGGTCCCGGCAGAGGTTCGAGTTCTTCCTCGGACATGGGTGTGTGTGTGTTTGTCCTTAGGATAGTTCGGGTTAAGTAGAGTGTAAGCTTAGAGACTGATGACCTTAGCAGTTAACTCCCATAGGATTTCATACACACACACAAACCAACTAAACGATGTGATCAGAAGTATCCGGACACAGCGCAAAAATATACGTTTTTCATATTAGGTACATTGGGCTGCCACCTACTGCCAGGTACTCCATATCAGCGACCTCAGTAGTCATTAGTCATAGCGAGCGAGCAGAATGGGCCGCTCAGCGGAACTCGCGGACTGTGGTCGGGTAATTAGGTGTCACTTGTGTCATACGTCTGTAAGCGAGATTTCCACACTCCTTAACATCCGTAAGTCCACTCGTTCCGATATGACAGTGGAGTGGAAACGTGAAGGGACGCGTACACACATAAGCGTACAGGCCGACCTCGTCTGTTGACTGACAGAGACCGCCGACAGTTGAAGAGGGTCGTAATGTGTAATAGGCAGACAAATATCCAGACCATCGCAGAGGAATACCAAACTACATCAGGGTCCACTGCAAGTACTATGACAGTTAGGCGAGAAGTGAGAAAATTTGGATTTCATGGTGGAGCGGCTGCTAATAAGCCACTCATCACGCTGGTAAATGCAAACGACGCCTCGCTTGGTGTAAGGAGCGTAAACATTGGACGATTGAACAATGTTGTGCGTCCGTCGCGCTACACCACCTTTTAACAATTTCTGGAATCCGCAGTAATATTTTATTTTTATTTCCCCTTCTACTCGCAGTAACTTCAACAGAGTCAGTGGACATGATCATTATGTGTGCGATACTTTTGATCACATAGCGTATTTCTACCAGGTTGTGATTGTCTTGACTCTCGAGCACGTCGGTGCTTTCAGTTGAAGCAGTTTTAATAAAACTTCCGTAATACTTAATGTTGTGCGTCCGTCGCGCTACACCACCTTTTAACAATTTCTGGAATCCGCAGTAATATTTTTTTTTATTTCCCCTTCTACTCGCAGTAACTTCAACAGAGTCAGTGGACATGATCATTATGTGTGCGATCTGCTGTAGACTGAAACATTGAGCTCCGAGGAGGCACAGAGGGGTCCGGTCTACTACCTGCTGGTACTTAGACTTGTTTGGGAATCATAAGTCGTGCTTCATGCTTAGCCTGCCTCTTACTGGAGGCTTGGATCCTGCACCCAAGGCAGCAAGCCACTGGCCCGCAGTCCCTTGAGCGGTGAGCTGGCGAGGGGCAGCGACTATGGCTCCAACACCAACTGCCACACTCAACCAATAACCACCTACAATGTCTCTTGCAGTGAGCGTGCTACACTATCAGTTACACACTACCGAAAATTTCGACGACGTCACAAGCTTGCTGCCAGGATTGGACGAATCGCTACAGTCTGTGCCAGAGTGTGTCAAAGATGTTGGTGGAACTTAGATAGGAATACTGGAAGGAGCACAAAGCTGACCATAGGTAAAACCTCCAAATCAAACCGCTGCGTGGGACACGATCTGGAAACCTTCCTTTCACTAGTAGAATATTACCAGATATTTCCTCTTGAAAGCTTCTGAGCTGGGACAGGAGCTGTTGGTGGGTTGGAGTTTGAGTCACTGTGTGAAGCCTGCTCAGATATTGCCCAACGGTGGCACGCTATCTGCCAAACACCCGTTCCAGTTCTGGTCAGGCACACACTTTAGCTTCACCGCTCTGTTAATTGCAGCACGTACTCGGTTTAAGAGTGAACGTTTTTTGGGTCATCAGTCTTCTCCCTGGTTTGATGTGGCCTGCCACGAAATCCTCTCCTCTGTCGACCTCTTCATCCTGGAGTAACAATGGCAACCTACATCCTTAATTATTTGCTGGATGTGTTCCAGTCACTGTTTTCCTCTACAGTTTTTACCCTCTACAGATCCCTCTATCACCATGGAAGTCATTCTCTGACGTCTTAACAGATGTCCTATCATCCTGTCCCTTCTTCTCAGTATTCTCCATAAATTCCTTTACTGTCTGAGACTGGTGCAACGCTGACAGTGTTCCGTTTACATGCTATCTTTCCTCTCCGATTCCGTGCAAAATCTCGTCATTCTTTACCTTATCAGTCCATCTAATTTTTAATACCCGTCTGTAGCACCACATCTCAAATGCTTAGATTATCTTTGTTCCGGTTTTCCCACCGTCCACGTTACACTACCATACAATGCTGTTCTACAAAGGCACATTCTCAGAATTTTTTTTCCTCCAATTAAGACGTATGTTTGATAACAGCAGACTTCTCATGGCCAGGAACGCCGTTTTTGCCATTGCTAGTCTGCTTCTGACGTTCTCCTTACTCCGTTCGTCATGGGTTATTTTGTTGCTCAGATAGCAAAAAAATGGCTCTGAGCACTATGAGACCTAACAGCTGAGGTCATCAGACCCCTAGAACTTACTTCTACTTAAACCTAACGAAACTAAGGACATCACACACATCCATTCCCGAAGCAGGATTCGAACCTGCGACTGTAGCAGTCGCACGGTTCCGGACTGAAGCGCCTAGAACCGCTCGGCCACCGCGGCCGGCGCTTAGGTAGCAGAATTCCTTAAGTTCGTCTGTTTTGTGACCATCAATCCTACTCTTATGTCTCTCGTTGTCCTCATTTCCGCTACTTCTCATTGTTTTCTTCTTTCTTCGATTTACTCTCAATCCGTATTCTGTACACAGAAGACTGTTCAATCCATTCGGCAGATCCTGTAATTCTTCTTTACTTTTACTGAGGATGGCAAAGTCATCATCAAATCTTTTCATTGATATCCTTTAATTCCACTCTTGCACCTTTCTTTTATTTCCATCATTGCTTATTCGATGTTTAGGCGAGAGACGAAACCCTTTCGTTTTTAATCGAAGCATTTCGTTCTTGGTTTTCCACCCTTATTGTTACCTCTTGGCTCTTGTACAAGTTGTATATTACCTGTCTCTCCCTATAGCTTACCCCTACTTTCCTCCGTATTTCGAACACCTTGAAACATTTTACGCTTTTTCAAGGTCGACAAATCCTATAGAACGTGTCTTGATTTTTCTTTAGTCTTGCTTCCATTATCAATCGCAATGTCAGAACTCTCTGGCGCCGTTATCTTTCGTATAGCCAATCTGATCGTCATCTAACAGATAATTTGTTTTCTTATCCATTGTTCTGTATATTATTCTTATCAGCAACTTGGACGCAAGAGATGTTAAACTGAGCCGGCCGATGTGGCCGAGCGGTTCTAGGCGCTTCAGTCTGGAACCGCGCGACCGCTACGGTCGCAGGTTCGAATCCTGCCTAGGGCATGGATGTGCGTGATATCCTTATATTAGTTAGGTTAAGTAGTTCTAAGTTATAGGGGACTGATGACCTCAAATGTTAAGTTCCGTAGTTCTCACAGCCATTTGAACCATTTGTTAAACTGATTATGCGATAATTCTCGTACTTGTCAGCTCTTTCAGTCTTCGGGATTGTGTGGATGATGTTTTTTCGAAAGTCAGATAGTATATCGCCAGAATCATACATTCTACACATCAATGTCAATAGTCGTTTTGTTACAACTTCCCTCAATGATTTTAGAATTATGATGGAATATTATCGATCCCTTCTGCCTTATTTGATCTTAGGTCTTCCAAAGCTCTTTTAAATTATGATTCTAATACTGGATTCCCTTTCTCTTGTGCATCGACTTCTGTTTCTCTTTCTATCAAAAGAGACAATTCTTCCTTCACATAGAGGGCTCCACTGTACTCTTTCCATCTATCCGATCTCTCCTCTGCTTTTAACAGTGGAATTTCCATTGCTCTCTTAGTGCTACCACCCTTGCTTTTAATTTCACCGAAGGTTGTTTTCAGTTTCCTATATGCTGGGTCAGCCCTTCCAGCAAATCATATGTTTTTGGATTTCTTCACTTTTTCAGCAATTTCGCCTTAGCTTTCCCGCACTTCCTGTTTACTTCATCCCTGTGCATCTTGTAGTTTTGTATTCCCGAATTTTCCTGAGCATTTGTACTTTCATCGATCAAGTGGAGTATTTCTTCTGTTAGCCGTAGTTCCTTCGCAGTTACCTCCTTTGTACTTATGTTACTCTTTCCAACTTGATCGCCATGTTTAGAAATGTCCATTCCTCTTCAGTTGAACTACGTTCAGAGCTATTCTTTATCGCTGTATCTGTAGCCTTAGAGAACTTCAAGCGAACTTCTTCATCCCATAGTGTTTCTGTATCCCACTTCTTTTCATCACTACTAAATTATCATCTGAGTCTGTATTTGCTCCTGGATACACTTTACAATCTATTATCTCACTTCGGACTGTCCACCTGACCATGGCGTAATTTAACTGCAATCTTCCCTTACCTTCCGGCGTTTTCCAAGGATATTTCTTGCTCTTGTGATTCTTGAACAGAGTATTCGCTATTACTAGCTGAAATTTGTTGCAGAATTCAATTAGTCTTTCTCCTTTCTCATTCCTAGTCCCAACCCATAGTCTCCCATAACACTTTCTTCTACTTATTCCCTTACAACCGTTTTGTAGTGTCTTCGCTGCCCCCCCCCCCCCCCCCCCGAATTCCATCTCCCTTTACCTACTGAATTACCCGTTCAATATCCTTATACACACTCTCTGTCTCTTCACCTTCAGCTTGCGACGCCGACATGTGTACATGAACTGTCGTTGTCGGTGAACGTATATCATCCCAAAGGAAAAATTGCCGTTGTCGAGGTCTTCAGTCCGAACACTTTTTTAATGTAGCTCACTACGCTAGTCTGTCCGGTACAAGCCTCTTTATCTCTGCATGACTACCGCATTTGAACTTACTATATTCACGCCTGTCGCTAGAATGTTTACTCCCGACACTTCCTTAAATTACAAACTAGTGAATCCTTGATGCGTCACGATGTATCCATCAACCTACCCCCTCTATTAGTCGAGTTGAACAACAAATTTCTTTTGTCCCCAATCCGATTCAGTACCTCTTCTGTCGTTATTCTATGTGCCCATCGAATTTTCAACATTACTTATTATCCCATCTCGTATGCTTCTGTTCTCTTCTTGTCTGAACTGCTTGTCATCCACGTTTAACTTCTGCTCAAAAGGCTACACTTCAAACAAACATTTAAGTAAAGATTTCGTGACACGTGATTTTATATTCATTGTTAATTCCTAGAAAATTTTAATGCCTCTGCTAGCCTGCATTTTATATCCTCTCCACTTGGCCCTTTATGAGTTATTTTGCTACCCAAATAGCAAACCTCATCAACTTATTAGTATCTCATTTCCCAATCTAATCCCCTCAGTATCGCCTGATTTAATATGATTAGATTGATTACCCTAGTTTCACTTTTCCTGATATTCGTCTCCAGACGCTATCCAGAGGAAATATTATTATTATTTAGTATGTTATTATTATTTAGTATAAGGAAATCAGCGAATTCAGAAAGACTTGCAACAAATTCTCATTTGGTGTGATGAATGTAATCTCTCTTTCAGTGTGGATAATTGTACAACAAAGAGAAGAAACAATGCAGTATCCCATTACAAGAGTAGTATGCGAACATCTGTAGTACGTTTAAATACTTAGTACTAACACTAAGAACCGTCATGAGATGCGATAAACACCTTACATCATTGGTAAACAAACGAATAGAGGATTTAGATTATTTGGTATAGCTCTGAAAAATTGCATTGCATCAGTAAAGAAAATTTCGTAAAAACGCTAGTGCGGCCAGTTCTAGAGTACTGTAGCAGTATTTAGAGTCCTTTTTAAGTAGGCATGGCAACAGGTATCAGACGAATTCAGGTAAACTCTGCTGGATTCTAAAAGGAAGATATAGCCCAAATGAAAGTATGACATAGTTGCTTCGAGAACGATGTCCTGTTACCTAAGTTTCGAGAAGCGGTATTCGAGGTAGACTGTGCGATAATTCTGCAGGTGCCATTGGATATATCGCGTAGGGATGGTTAGAACTAGAGGGATTAGGCTGCTTACAGACGCATAGACCGTTAGCGACCTGGTGATCAACATGGGAATCGCTATTATTGGTACGTAATGTTACCTGGCACGCATTCCACAGTGGCTTGCGTGGTGCAATTGAAGAGAGGAAATGAAAAACTTTATAAGTGCCGAATCTAACATATATCACTCTGGCAAGAACGGTGACAACTCAACAATGCAATACTGGAGAAAAATCGACTTACAGAAGTCAATGAAACTTATATTGAAATAGTGTGTCTTTTAAATTTCTAATAAGCTATTTTAGCAATAAATTCCATTATAGTCGATACAACTGTAATACAGAAATATAACTCTGTACTAGTCAAATATGAGGGGACATCAGGTAATTATTAACTAATTCTGTGGCTTGTGCCACTTTTCTTGATTTTCTAAAAACGGTTTTACTTTTGTTATGATCCACCTTGTTCTACTTTTGACACTTTTCTATTCCAGATAATATATATACTATAACATAATACGACATGCGAAACTCCATCAGGCAAAATTAGTACTTAAGTTAAAATAAGAAATGAAAAACAAGTTGAAAGGTTTGTATTAGAAAAATTTATATATCAAAATTGTAATTTATGAAAATTAATGCATCTCAGTAAGCACCATCAATTAGGTACAACTCAAGGATCACAATTTACGAATTGCGCTTATACAATGCAGGAATACTTTTTACAGAGAAAGGGATTTAACATTAACTTTCTCTATAGCAAAAATTTCCAATTTTTTTCTTGTACGCTGTATCGCGCGAAATTTTGTAATACTTATATCAGCTGTAGTCGTCAAAACAGTGTATGTTCCTTTAGATATGCATGCATATAATGACACAGAAGCAGACGGTTTGTAAATGCAAACATTACTTTCAACTGTAGCTATAAAAGAAATCCATGTTAAACAGATAGTTCAGCCATCCTGGGAATCGAGAATTTCGACTATTTTTCCCTTTTATATATATAGAGACAGGCAAGATATCAAAATATGTTATATATAAATGGCAGCATCTTTTGATGTCTTTGACTTACAAGCTTAGATTTTGTACACCGCCAAGGGAACCGACGACCTTAGAAAGTGATACAAATTGTTTTGAAGGGTAGGCAACCACAGCCAAACCTCGACATTTTTTCAAAGAAAATTCCGCACTCGCTGTATGAATGGTTTTATATTTTTTCATATTATTTATAAAAATCATTCATACAGCCCGTGAGGAATTTTCTTTGAAAAAGTGATACAAATTTCAACTTGATACATCTACCCGTTCCTGGAAAAAAGAGGTCTTAACAAACAGACAAGCAGAAATTTGGATAAGAAAAGATAAAAAATATTTTTCGTGTGATATAATTAGAAATTTTTTCTTTACTTGTGCTGTGGAACCTTGCTTTCTCGAAAATTTCTTGATTCTTAGAAGTACCGTACAAATTTTTCAGAGTGAGTATGCGAGTATCAAAATATATGACATAAAAAGCAGTATCTCCTGACTGCATTGAGAAACGTAAATTTTTTACATCGCCAAAGATCCATAGACCTTACTATGTCACATAAATTTCAAACCCGTTCCTGAGAAAAAGGGTTCTTAACAGTCAAAAAAGACAGAAAGACAACAAAGTGGTCATGTAAGTGTTCTGTTTTTACCGATTGAGGCACGGAACCTTAAAAATTAAGAAGAAATTCTGATACCACTTAAATATACTGCTCACACAATGATGCAGATTAGAAAATAAATACTTTATTAAGCACGTGCTAAGTGCCATACGAGGAATCAGACTGGTTGTAAGGGCAAATAACAAAGTTTCTACAAGCTGATTCTTGAAAAGAAGAAATCAGCAACCAGTCATTGATAATAATGAAACTTCCTGGCAGATTAAAACTGTGTGCCCGACCGAGGAGTGCTAGTTCTGCAAGGTTCGCAGGAGAGCTCCTGTAAAGTTTGGAAGGTAGGAGACGAGATACTGGCAGAAGTAACGCCGTGAGGCCGGGCGTGAGTCGTGCTTCGGTAGCTCAGATGGTAGAGCACTTGCCCGCGAAAGGCAAAGGAAGTTTCATATCAGCGCACACTCCGCTGCAGAGTGAAAATCTCATTCTGGAAACATCCTCCAGGCTGTGGCTAAGCCATGTCTCCGCAATATCCTTTCTTTCAGGAGTGCTAGTTCTGCAAGGTTCGCAGGAGAGCTCCTGTAAAGTTTGGAAGGTAGGAGACGAGATACTGGCGGAAGTAACGCTGTGAGGCCGGGCGTGAGTCGTGCTTCGGTAGCTCAGATGGTAAGCACTTGCCCGCGAAAGGCAAAGGAAGTTTGATATCAGCGCACACTCCGCTGCAGAGTGAAAATCTCATTCTGGAAACATCCCCCAGGCTGTGGCTAAGCCGTGCCTCCGCAATATCCTTTCTTTCAGGAGTGCTAGTTCTGCAATGTTCGCAGGAGAGCTCCTGTAAAGTTTGGAAGGTAGGAGACGAGGTACTGGCAGAAATATCGCTGTGAGGCCGGGCGTGAGTCGTGCTTCGGTAGCTCAGATGGTAGAGCACTTGCCCGCGAAAGGCAAACGTCCCGAGTTCGAGTCTCGGTCGGGCACACAGTTTTAATCTGCCAGGAAGTTTCATACCAGCGCACACTCCGCTGCAGAGTGAAAATCTCATTGATAATAATGTTGTTTATTTGTACAAATAGCACTGTTACTGGTTTCGAACCGATATTCAGAGTCAAATTCTATGTTGTACACAGCCACAATCTCAAAAATGCTTTCGATAAAACACCAAGCAGTTAATATTGGGCACTACGTTTCATTTGTAACATACGTGCAGAAACACAGTATTAAGTAAGCAGTAGAAATTTAGCCAAGGAAAACCACTTCTCATATCTTTCAAAATTTTGGTACTCGAGTGCGAGGTTCAAAGACCTTGTGACATCTACTAACATATGTCTGAAAGACTTTCTCCATGGTTAGGTACCTGGAGGAAGGTTAGGGACATGGAACAGTAGAGTACAGCGAATGCAATAGCACTTAAAACACGTTTTGTGAAAAAAAAATTACTTTTAGAACGTTATACGTTTCCTCTTCATTTTCAGATGCAGATGCTTTCGCGCTAGACTATACAGTAGTTTTGCTGTCTACAACTGGCGCAGTTATCTTGAGAACAAGTTAAGAGAGATTACAGTGCTTTGACGGCGCACAATAAGTTTTGCCTTGCTCCATACGTAAATAAAACAAATTTCTTTTTTGTGGCTAATAGCGGCACAGAGGATCCTCTGCAAGACTCCTTATAGTGGCTTGTGGGGCATACATGTAGATGTAGATTATCTGTTCTGCTAGCCATTGTGTCATACCCATTTTCGGTAATACGTTCACATGTATATTTTTACTAATGACGTCAGCATTTAACAGACCGAATAGTGTGTGCCCCTCTTCTGCACTAGTAACACATCTGTTCCCTATAATAAACTGGATTGACAACGTGCGTCGAACTCCTGAGAATAAGGTTCGACTTTCGGACTCGAAATATCGGTGAACTTCATCGGATTACCACATAGCGTAACAACTAAACGAGATACTGTGCCAGTAATGGCGACCACAAAAGCCGAGTCGTTACATGAAGTAACAGCTGCCTAACACAACGAATTTGTGTGCATTACCTCGTTTCCGAGTCTCTCGTTAGCAGGTGGGTGATATTCATGTATGCTGTGTGTGATGCGAGCGTAAAGTGCTGTTATCCCACCTCGGCAAAGCGCGGATCATATGTCAGAGGTCATCTCGGGCCGAAAGGGCACACAGCACTTCATGACAATAGTTCCGCCCAACCGAACTGCTGCGCTAAATGTTCGGAATCCGCACAAAGCCGCCATGATTTAAGCAAACCCCCTAATTCTTTCAACAAATGTTTCGTCCACAATACAGTTAATGATATATTCATAAGTCGTTCATCAGGAAGTGAACTGTGAATTTCGCTTAGGTACACGAACTGGATTCTAACAGGCCATGTGGAAGACAACGTGGTGTCCGATGTGTCTTTTTTTCTTGGTACCTTGTTTCGATACAGGCCAAAAAGGCGTCAGATAGCGTCGATACCCTAAGAACAAAAAAACACAAAAAAGTCAGCTACGTAACGCCATCTGACTTAAGTATGTGAGAGGTTCGACAGATGTAACGCACACGACAGATGTATGACGTCAGGCTGCACACTGAAAATGGTCGTAACATCTTGGATGTTTCATACAGCCTAGCTAACATTAAATAAACTTAAAAGATAGTCGAGTGGAAAATGCACTTATAAATGCTTCCTCTTCCATTCTCGGATGACATCATCAGAGTAAAAACAATATGCAATAACTGACAAGAATGATCTCTTTCACCCAAGTTTAGAAATTGTTCTTCAAGGTTCTTCTCGCCACATATTTAAGAGTTATTGTAAAGGTCTTCTAGTACCTCTACAAGATACTTGGGGATTTCTCTTCTATCCATGAAATCTCTGAGCTTCACTCTTATTAGCACTCTACGAAAGGCTTCAACTTAATATCCGAATATCATGTAAGTGTCCCTCTCCCTCCCTTGCTTTATTACAATATGATCCATTTCGAAAACGTCTGCTAACGATCAGGTAACAATTTTATTCTCCGTAGATGCGTTCCAGTGAGCTCAGCTTGAATTACAGAAAGTAATAGAAGAGTGTCATTTTAAAAGCTCGCTGATTGAAACACTGTCCATTGCTTTTAATAATCTGTTGCAAGTTACCTAATCCTTAACAACAAACCCATTAAATAATCTCACAAGTGTACCTTCCTTCGTTGGAGGCATTTACACTTAGAGCAGATAAATGTATCATTACATTCGGTCTGTGCCGTAACACAAATGATAATGAATTAAACGAAATTGAAATTTTACGAGACATTGGCATATCTGTGAGCGTGTATGCTAGTGAATCGTGTATATTTCCTAGCAAGGTCGAACGAAGTATACATCTCTCGAAAACATGATGTCTTCGGGCTGTTATAGCTGTAACGAGAAGATCGAACACAAGATACGAAAATACACAAGTAACATACGCAGCGCAAATCAAAACGTGTTTTCGCCAGAAACTGAAATCTCGTGTAAAATATTCTACAGATGCACGGCGGTAAGTGAACTGAGTGCGAATAATAATAATAATAATAATAAAGGAAACAAAAATGAAATGTTATGTTGATAAATGATCAAAATATCTGTTGATTCAAGTAGATCATACTGGTAGTTATATATTCGAAAATAATTAAAATTATTGGGTAATATACTATGTCACTAAAGGATGACGTGTTCTCACGACATCCACCGAAGATTTATAACCGTAAAAGTATGACTTGCATACAAAACTTGTGTCGTGCACTGTAGTTCATCCGCAGTTTAATGAAGTGATTTATTCTGCATACAAATTTACATTAACAGTTACTTCATAAATGAAATGAAATTCTGTACACAACTGCCAATAATAACTAACTATTTGCACTATTTGTTAATAAAAAATAAAATAATAAGTTTTGAAACTTCAGTCATTTCATTAGAACTTTTCCGGTTATTGCACAGAAATTTGGAATAGTATGTAACACACTGAAATTCTGAGTTTACTCAAATTAATATTTATGAAAGCATAAAAATGTTTAATGTAAAACAATAAACTGAAAATGAATGGGTTTGCATCGAAAGTAAGATTTGATTCAAAATTTGTAAATCTCAGTGATTAATATTATGTATAGTCGGTCATTTGTATTCATTCCCTTTTGTTCTGGCGCCAACACTGGCAGTGACAAGCCTGTATAGTAATAGTGACAGGGTAGAGGTAGGTAGGTAGGTGTGAGCAGTTGCAAGTGAGACGTCCATGTAAGAAATCTTTCTGTGCAGCTCGTGGAGAGATAACAGGAAGAACCGTTTGAACTTAAAACAAGAAAGTCTTCTATTACAAGATGATGAAATGAATTTTGTGAAAACTGTGGACAGAAAATTCGAAAATGTAATAAATGGAAGGGACACATAACGGCAGCTCTGGTTTTCAACATTATAATAAAAACAGGAATCCTTGGATTTTTGTAAGGTCCACGTACGTTCTTGAGATTGGCAAAAGGGATTTCAACGCCGACTTTGAAAAGTTAATCCACAGGAATACGTTGATACAGAGGTCGAAACTAACAGTCTTTAAAATTAACTACCAATATCATATTAATAATCCAGTGTTCCAGAAAGATACCCAATGATTCGCCAGCACATATTGAAAACAACATGTAAATACGATGCCAGAATTTACCAATGTGCCGGTATTACGGCATGCACTTCAAACTTTAACGAGCACATTACACATGCATCTCAAATACTGGGTATAAGGCAAAAAGGACGAGTAGTAGTCACATTCATACAAAGCGACTTTTAAGCCTCTTCTGATTGCTCATTTCTCGTAAACGTCACATGGCAACAGCTTATTCCTTTGCCTTTTATCCTGTATTGAACTTCCCTTAAATATTTCAGATTATCCAATTTACTCTGTTTTATTATCTTTATTTTCACAACACATGGTTCCATTTGTTCGTTTAGGAGCCAAGTTCGTGTTACTTCCAGCTTACTACGGAAAATTCATTGTATTTTAGATGATTATACAATAATTCCCGCAGAATTTATCTAACTCCAAAAAATTTCGTTGTACACTGCTTCCATTGCATCCTGGTATTTGGGACGCGCAGTTTTGGTCCCAGGGGACCAATCACGACGTAGCGACCTATGTTTTTATCTACTAAGTAGACTGACCTCTATGCTCATTCCATCTACCTCTGTTTCATTTATGTCTGCATCTCACTGGAATAAAACATCAATAGTAACAAGTAAGATCTTCCTTCTGCCTGTAATATAGCAACGTCAATACTGGTAGCTGTATCTGTCAGTTCATAATGTATCTTTTAGTCGTAAAACATCATACTAGTCCCTCCTGTTGTTATTACTGTAGTGTATGGTCATCTTGGATGTAGTATAGAGTTGTCACTCTCGAAGGTTTGTGTGTCCGCCAGTCTTATTGTGCCTCTTCCTATATTTGTTCTTCCCCGACATTGATCTACCGTAGTCAGCCGTATCTGGTGGTAGGTAGAAAAATCGACATCCATTATCCGTAGTCTTTCACATACAATGAAAAACAGTGTACGCGTCGCTGTGGCACAGTATTTTCTTTTTTTATAGTCTGCACTTCTCGTGAATTCGCGGACTCTTCACGTCTTTGTATGTGTCACAACTTTCTACATCGACCTCTAGTATTCAACTCTCTTACTCTCATCAGTTCTCCATCGAGAACGTCGGAAATGACTCAGATGATTGTTGGTATGGCACAAGCACATCTGACACACCTTTGGCTCTATAATGGTTCTACTACCGCGTCATAGTTTCTCATGTTCTTTGTGTATTTAAAGCAGAAGTTGTTCTTTGCAAATGTGATGTAATCAAACCATAAGCTGCTGCTAACTTCATTTAGGCTAAGTTAATTTAGGCACTGAACTGTCCTGCACATTTTCCACTGGTAATTTACTAGTACATTTCGAAGGAAACGCTTGTAGCAGACATTACACACTCCGTAGCGTTCCAGCATAACATCGAGTGCCGGCACGTCGGCCTGGAACGTTACAGCAGAGGGGGTTTTGAGACTACGTCAGCCAATAGTACGGTGACTAGGACGACACCACGACAGGAGCGGCCCCTATACGAAGAGAATATAAGCGCTGATCCGCCTACTCGTGGCCGCTGTAAAAGACGAGCCGTCATCGAAATTCTTTAGCCGTGACTTACGAACTGTTGTGTTTTACTTGCATTGAAATTGTGTATACCAAAGGACACTGAATATTTACATATCGCCAGTTGCTTGTGACACCTCTTCGTGAAAACGCAAAGTTAAGTATTGTCAATTTAACTTACTGTAATAAGCTCCATTAATAAGATTTGTTTGAATTGTTCTCTGGCTATCCGACAAAACAGCTTCCTAGGCATCCTATATTAGAGGGGTGGGCGGGATACGACACACAGTATCTACAACACTCTAGCTGTAGCTAGAATTAATGTTTAAAATAGAAAATCTTATACGACGTACTTCACGCAGTTTCTTGTTGTTGCCTGTCGGTACTGAACAACCAGGAGGACGTCCTCGCATCCTGGGAATGACTGCCAGGTTGTCAAGCATTGGTATTTATTTATTTACACATTTATTGCACGTGGCGAGATTGGGGCTTCCAGACCCTCTGTTACATGTAACCAGATATCGTTAGAGATTTTACACTGAAATTGTTAGTACAGGAGCTGCGCACAATAATAATAACAATAATAACAGTAATAGCTGTAATAAAGAATGTAATGTCAATCTTACTAACTTTATATTATGTATTTTATTCATAAAATAATTGCATACTAAGACAGATGCATGGAAGCAGTACAAAAGCAATCAGATATGGAAAGGAACTTGACTGGTCCGTGATAGATGTAGAAATAGGAGATTTTGGCTGGAGAAAAACTACGCTCATGACCCCTAGATAAACCTTTAAATCTTCTCTTGTATAGGAAACAACTTTGGATGAGACACACGTTACTGAAAAACTTGTTCGTCTGAAATGAAGGATATAGAGAAAGATATAGTGTTCTGCATAGGTGCAACTAAGATTCTGGACGTATCAGATCTTGTATATCAGTTATGGAATATGGAAATAGATTGAGTTCGATGCCTCTGAGTCGACTTTTCTGTAGATTTAAGACTATGGGTATTTTGACTCAGATATAGTAGTCCTGAATTTTCTTTTCAGTGTCCTGGAAGGTAGATTGAATATGAAGACCATTTTTGAAGAAAAGTGGTAATAATTCCCATTGTTACTTAGTCACGTGGAAATAGTAGTTAACTTTAGAACTAAACGTAACACCGACCTCAGTTCGAAAGCTGGCCCGACAACCGCGCTGCCTTACTAGGTGTGGCCCTGTTGATGGTAGTCTGTCCTTGACTTCCACCGAACTCCGAACTGACAGCCACGATGCCAACCATTAGTATTTATTTATTTACACATTTATTACACTTGGCGACATTTGGGCCTCCAGGTATTTTTCACATACAAAAATCCGTGTCAGACGTGATACAAACGATAGGTACGGAAAAAACCCTAAGATCACCTTTTAATTTGTCGTCTAACACTTACCCACTGAGCTACCGAGCTTCAGTCTTTAGTGTTACATTACCTAAATAGTGAAAGTAGATTGTTAACAAATAAATACACTTTCCATTTCCCGTTTTGTCAGAGTGTACCTTCTGCTATCCTAATTTCTCTGATATTAGTGTAACTTCAAACCTAGCTGCAGAACTGTTTTCTTGTTTAATTTCGTTTGTTTTCTTTAATTTTTGTACCAGAACGCTTTTACATAGTGTGTTGCTGTTTTGTTTTTTGGCCATGAGAATAGGAAGAATTTTAAATATTTATTACTACAGCTGCGTTTCCATATCGTTTGAAAATATGATTATTACTGGGTCGTGAAATGTGCACGTCAAGCAATCTGACGGCTGTATCACATTCATACTCACTTTCGACGAAATTCCATCAAAGCTACTGAATATTGATGGAATATAACGAAAAAAAGAAAGGATGAACTGCAAATCAGGCGTGAAATACATGTTTTCATGAAATATGCATTCAAACTTTTAACAATAACCAGTTGCAACTGGTCATTGTTAAAAGTTAGCTCGTTACATGAACAAAATTTATATAGCCCTGATGTGCCTGCTACGCGCCGTTGTACGGAGGTACAGCTTCCTCGTTAACTATTTTATTGTATACAGTAATTTCACGAGCTACTACACGTTTATAATGTCAGTGAATGCAGAAATGAAAGTACACAGTTGTTTTGCTATACAAATAATTTCCAAATTTCAATTCAACACTATGTACCCAGTATTCACTATACGTATTTATACGAAAAAGCAGTATAAACATATAATAATTTCGAAATTCATTCCATGATCTGACGTGAGTCCCCCGATTTTATCGTTGACATTCTCCAATCATTTAAGCACAAGGCTATCTATAACGTATCAGTGACGTCCCTTCATTACCGGATCCTTTATACAGCTATAAAACGACAGTAGTCGTCTATGCACAAAATTTCTCCGTGTAACCACCTCCATTTTCGGGACAGCACTTCGAATGGATACATTTCACCTTTACCTCGTAAAGTATACTTTTGATATCACTTAGGACAAGAAAGCTGAGGACAAAAAGAACCTTTCTAAATTCACGCCCTGCTGGTCATCCTGCATATTCTAAGTACAAACTAGAGTTCGCCTAGGGAATGAAGAAGAAAAAACTTACGTAGAGTGCAGGGCAGCCCTTCAACTTTTAGTAAATGTACGGCTCTCCATGTTCAAGACCACAGACTTCATTCCGTGTTTCAAATGTTTTAAATATATTCTTATTGCTTTCATTTTACCTCTTAGTTTTCCTGTTCAATTTTTAAAATGAATAAGGTCAACTTTATTATAAATAAAACAGTTATTGAACACATCCTTTACATATTTTAAAATCATCTTTATAAACTTCACCTCTAAATATATTGTTTTTCGTGCATATTATCTATTCTTTGGTTGAAGAGTGGGGATCTCTCAACCGCCGACAGCTCATCCCCCGCCCATAAGGGGCGGAGGAGATGAAATAAAAAGAGAGAGTACCGACCGCAAATGAGGACATTCACAGACGTAAGCAACTTTGACAAAGAGCAGATAGTTAAGGCCCGGTGCCCGGGAACGAGCATCTCGGAAAACGGCGAAGAAGATCAGATGTACGGGAGGTTCTTTCGTGAGCATCTACGAGAAGCATTTGAAGGACAGTGGAAAGACGAGTATGCAACGAAGGTACGAGTGTTTCGGAACACACTGTTTAGCACACCTTGTTGAACATCGGGCTCCGCATCCGATGACTCCTATGTGTTATAAAATTGACCCAGTGACATACACTCAAGAGCTAAAGAAACCGATATAGGTGGGCATATTCAAATACAATGAAAAGACTCAGAATACGGCAGTGCGGTCGGCAACGCCTGCATAAAATAAGTGTCCTGGCGCAGTTGTTAGATCGATTACTGCTGCCATAATGGCAGGTTATCAAGAATTGAGTTTGAACGTGCTGTTATAGTCGGACGCACGAGCAATGGGACACAGCATCTCCGAGGTAGCGATGAAGTGGGGATTTTCCCGTACGACCACTTCCCGAGTGTATCGTGAATATCAGGAATCAGGTAAAACTTCAAATCTCCGACATCGATGAGACTGGAAAAAGATCCTCCAAGAACGGGAGCAACGACGACTGAAAAGAATCGTTCAGCGTGACAGAAGTGCAGCCGTTCCGCAAACTGCTGCGTATTTCAATGCTGGGCCATTATCAAACGTCAACGTGTGAAACATCATTGATATGGGCTTTCAGAGCCGAAGGCCCACTCGTGTACCCTTGATGACTGCACGACACAAATGTTTACGCTTCGCCTCGGCCCGTCAACACCGACATTGGACTGTTGATGACTGGAAACATGTTGCCTGGTCGGACGAATTTCGTTTCAAATTGTATCGAGCGGATGGACGCGTACGGGTATGGTGGTAACCTCATGAATCCATGAACGCCGCATTTTAGCATGGGCCTGTTCGAGCTGGTGGAGGCTCTGCAATGATGTGGGACGTGTGCGGTTGGAGTGATATGGGACCCCTGATACATCTGGATACGATTCTAACAGGTGACATGTTCGTAAGCATCCTGTCTGATCACCTGCATCCATTCATGTCCATTCTGCATTCCGTCGGACTTGGGCAATTCCAACAGGACAATTCGGCACCCCACACTTACAGAATTGCTACAGAGTGGCTCCAGGAACACGCTTGTGAGTTTAAACAGTTCCTCTAGCCACCAAAGTCCCCAGACATGAACACTATTGAGCACACCTGTGATGCCTTGCAACGTGCTGCTCAGAATAGATCTCCACCCCGTCGTACTCTTACGAAGTTATGGACAGCACTGCAGGATTCATGGCGTCAGCTTCCTCCAGCACTACTTCACACAAAAGATGAGTCCATGCCACGTCGTGTTGCGGCACTTCTATATGCTCGCGGTGGCCTTGCACGATATTAGGCAGTTGTATCAGTTTCTTTGGCTCTTCAGTGTAGTTGTTTAAGATTGCAGCAAGCTCGGGATTATCGAGATTCCACCGTGGATCAATGTAGGTGTGTCATCTAGTCAGATAAATCATTTTTCTTGTTACAACAGGTAAATTGTAGTGCCCGGGTGTACCGTCATCCACGCGAAAGGCTGATGAAATCATGCACCTGGCAATGGATGCAAGTCGGTAGGGGGGTATGTTACTGTGGGGGAATTTTCCTGGACGTCCACGGGACGTGTGGTAGTAATTAAGGGCTGTTAACTGCCTGAACATTATTGTCAGCCATCTGCATCGTTTCATACTTGTCTTCCTTGACAGTGGTGGCAGGATAACTGTCCATGTCAAGGCCTCAATCGTGATATAGTGGGCTGAGAAGTGGACTCGTATCGATGTCTTTGTCTGATCTGAACTTAACAGAATGTTATAAGGTTTCATATAAGCGTAAATAAGCAACTAACTCGTAATTTCCGGGAGATTCACGAGCTGTACTTAGACCACTAGTGCCATATACTCCTGTAAATGTACAAAGGACATGTCGACTTCAGGTCACGTCGACTCTCTGCTGTGTTACGTCGTGAATGTGGATGAACATGCCATTAAGCAGGCGGAAGTAAGGTTTTGGTTTATCAGCATACATTACCGAAGGTTACTTCACTCAGGAACAGTGCGGTAGTACCGGCTCACAGATTACTGACCAGTCTCTCGGGAGAGTTATTTCCACCATCTGTTCACCTGGCTCGTGCACTTTGTCTATTATGACCTTCTCAGTATTGCGCAGAGCGATAGAGAGATGGCGCGATCGTTCTCATCTCATTAGAGGGGATGTCTAGCTAAACAAAACAATATTTATCTTCAGTCTGCTACCTGTCATCACTTCGAGTCTGTCGGTGAATTTCAGAAGCCGGCCGTAGGGGCCGAGCGGTTCTATGCGCTACAGTCTGGAACCGCGCGACCGCTACGGTCGCAGGTTCGAATCCTGCCTCGGGCATGGATGTGTGTGATGTCCTTAGGTTAGTTAGGTTTAAGTAGTTTCAAGTTCTAGGGGACTGATGACCTCAGAAGTTAAGTCTCATAGTGCTCAGAGCCATTTGAATAATTTTTTGAATTTCAGAAACACCCTGCAACGTTGTCAAACAGGAAACTCTCGGTGTTAGGTGGAACTACGTTTTCTTTATACACTTACCTTTAATTCTCTAGGGAGATCGGGCTTTTCGAGTAATGACCCATCTAGAGGCAGATGTTTCAGCCAAATAGCTGGTGAGCTGTCCCCAGCTGAGAATATTTGGAAGGCCTTTGAGTTACAATCAAGGGAAAACTCCAGAAAACATTGTTAAGAACAGGTGGACAGGACTATATTTAAATTAGTCCAGGAGAATATATCCCAGATAAAAAAACTAAAAAACCAGATGTATGTGAGTTAAATAGTTCGTAGAATAGATCGTTCGACCGATCCTTTAACTGGAACGACGTGGAACGAGTCATTTTACAGGATATGTATATGATATTAGTGTTAATGCCAATAAACATATATTTTAGTCCTAATGATAGATCTACACTTAGAACCTAATTTTTTTAAATGGTACCAGTTTTTAAATAAAGATTCGTCCATGTGATGCAAGAGATTTTCCAGGACAAGTATTTAGTTAGGTTTAAAATTTGGTTCGCTTCCTGTCAGACATTTTATGGTTTTGGGCAAATGATCCAAAATTTTTGTTGCTGCATATTGAACTCCATTCTGAGCTGAGCCACTAACAGCGTTAATAATGGGTAATAAATGTAATTTTTTTCTTTATTGTTGTAGAAATTAACATCACCATTCTTCTCAAATTGTGATAAATTATTTATGATGGATTTCTTAAGCGAATACATGTATTGTGATGGTGCAGTTAAAATGCGTAAATCCTTGAAGAGATGGCTACATGGCTACTGTGGGTGAACATCACATATCATTCTTACTCCTTGCATATGTGGAATCGATGCTTTCTTTTTAACTGATGAGTTATCCCAGAAAAGTATTCCATAGGATATTATTGAGTTGAAATATGCAAAATTTGTCACAAGTTTATTTGTTTTTTCTAATATTATCAGTTATATGTAAAGCAAATGCAGCTGAACTTAATTGTTTGAGCCGCTCAGTAATATGCATCTTCAAGTCTTTATCAATATGTACATCAAAAATGTGAAGCATTCTACCCTGTTTACTGTCTTCTGTTCAGGTGCTACGTCAATTGCTGGTATAACTGCATTTGTTGCAGAGAACTGAATTTTTTTTCACGAAATGCAGGGAGAGTCCATCCGCTTAACCTCTCTTTGAAAAACTCCTTTAGTAATGTCCTATGTTCTTTTATCTCTACTACAAAGCCAGCATCATCCGCAGAAAATGAGTACCATTTCTGCTTAGTGAATGTTAACTGGAAGATCATTCACATACACAAGCATCTAGACCTAAACTTTTACCATATGGGACTCTGTGATTTTTCCCCAGCCATTAAAATTTTCTCTCCTTTCAACGTTGTTTGAACTGTTCAGCACTACTTTCTGCGTTCTGTTTATTATGTATGGTCAAATTAGTTGTGTGAACGCCATCAATTCCATAAAAGTCAATTTTTTCTAAGAGTGTATTGTGGTCATGCCTTGGAAAATCACAAAAAATACTATCTGGCGTTTTTTTATTGTTTAAGGCATGTAAATTAGGTGACTGAATGTGTAAAAAGCATTCGTAGTCGAACAATCCTTCTGGGATTCAATTGTTGCAGTATCTTCTTTAGTGATAGATTGTCCTGTCTCCTGCTTCACAGTATAGATTTCATTTTATTATTTGCATTATTTATTGCTTTTAAAATGTGCATATTTCTGTAAACTTAAATGACTTTCCTGACACTATGATAAATTTTTGTGGAATGCAAGTAACGTCGGGTCTTAGCTTATTCTAGCTACAGTATAAATTTCCCTGTTCCTATATTTATCCAAGGCTTACTTGGTTTTTTGATGACATTCCAGGTAACTTTTTAAGAAAGTTACTTTCAAATATTAACACAAATTTACTGTTGAACATATTTAACTTCACATCTCTTTGTACATACACTTCATTACATACTGGTTCGTCTTTTAACAAATTCTTAAAAATTTTATCCTTTTATTAATAACCCTCCCTGCTTTCTATGAACATGCCTCAGAGCTGTAAGCTCCGACATAATTTATTTCCATTAATCGTGCATCATGATCAGATAGTCCTTTACCAAATGGGTACACAATTGTTTGAGCCTCAGCACTGCCTACAAGAATGTTATTAGTCAGGGTCCTGCTATCTTGCTGCAAACGAGTTGGAGAGTTTACCATTGAAGTCAGACTGAAACAGCCAAGTAATGACTCATTCTCATTTTTAAAGTCCGAATACCTTAAGCGATTTAACGTAATAACTCTACAAACTATGAATTGTTACTTCTTGTCTGACAGGTAGCTCAATAATGCATCTAAATTTCTCATATATAGCTGAAAGCTACCACTAGACAACTTTCAGGAGGCGGGCAGATCACACAGATTTACAGTGAACTTAAGTTTTAGGTCGCAGAAGACACGAAATGAATGAAAACTGAAGTAGCACGATGTTTTTAACAACATTAAACGTTCTCTACACGGAAGTAACTTATCAGCGTGCGACTGGCTGCCATGACTACCAGCTATTTATTTATGTGCATACGGAGTGAAGCAGATTACTTGCTCGACATGTGCGATACACCTAGGAGACTTAACAATAATGTAACACTGTTCTATTCTATTAGTCTTCAAATACATTGAGAGAGATGGCATTGTTGTTAAGGCTCTGCTGTTATATTGTAGCGGATCGGCGTTCAAATGCACGTCTTGCGACTCAGATTTAGTCAAGAAAACTGTGCACCACGAAGGAATTATCCGAATAGGAAATCGTTAGATGTGATGCTCATGAACAGACAAACAAATAATTACAATTTGAGCAAAAATGGATGATTTATTGAAAGGAAGGAGCTTCCCAAGTCGAGCAAGTCCGCAGCACGTTGGTCCACCTCTGGTCCTTATGCGAGCAGTTATTCGGCTTGGCATTGCCTGACAGTGCTGTTGGATGTCCTGAGGGATATCAGGCTAATATTGTCCAATTGGCGCGTTATATCGTCAACAAACCGAGTTGGTTGGAGGACCTCGCCCATAATGCTCCAAACGTTCTCAATTGTGGAGAGGTCCGGGAGCCCTGATGGCCAAGGTAGTATCTGGAAAGCACTAAGGCAAGCAGTAAACACACTCGACATGTGCAGGCGATCATTATCTTGCTGAAATGTAAACCCAGGATGGCTTCCCATGGGGCACAACATAGTGGTATACCGCTGTGCTGCGAATGTGCCGCCGATGGCAACCAAAGGGGTCCTGTTACGAAAAGAAATGACATTCCAAACCACCACTACTTGTTGTCGGGCCGTGTGGCTGGAGGCAGTCATGTTGGCATCCCACCGTTGTCCAGGCCGTCTCCAGACACGTCTTCGCTGGTCATCGGGGCTCAGTTCGCAGCGGAACTCACCAATGAAGACAACTCTGCTCCATTTCATAAGATTACAGCCCAAATGTGCGGCCATCCTGATTTAGGTTTTCCGTGATTTCCCTAAATCGCTCCAGGCAAATGTCGGGATGGTTCCTTTGATAGGACACGGCCGACTTCCTTCCCTGTCCTTCCCTAACCCGATGAGACCGATGACCTCGCTGTCTGGTCTCCTCCCCCAAACAATCCAATCCAATCCAATCTTTGTAATTTCAATAATGCTTTTTTCGGCCTTTTAGTTTGCAAAGCAATGCTGCGGATTAGTAAAGATCGAAAACGAAAGAACTGGATATATGCTGATGACTGGAAGGTTGGGCGGTTGGTTTAAAAGGGGGGGGGGGGGGGGGGGGAAGGGACCAAACTACGAGTTCATCGGTCCTTTGTTCCTAACAAAACGATGCCACAAGTGTGAGAATAAAACAGACGAGATATATAACACAACACGGAAAGAGAGGAAAGACCACAAGAAAGAAGGAAAGGCAACTAACACTGAAAGGAACAAAAGAAGACAAGAAAACAACAGAGAGATGCAAGAAACAGTTAGAAGAGACTAAAACAAGGAAGCAGATTACAGTGGCTGGCCGACCACGAAAATAAAATTGAACAGCCAGTCATCTTGCAACACATTAAAACCTCCACCGTAAAAGCACTAGGGTGGAGATGACTAGAAGCAAAAGCTTACAACTGTAAGAGAAACCCTAAAGAAATTTTCGCTCTGCGATATAAGCTAGCCTGTATTGACCTGATAATTCTGATGCTTTATCCGCAGGTCGGGAGGAAAAAATTTCTCATCCTCATCCTCTGATTACTTACAGGGAAGAGCAAAAGCAGGGGGAAAATAGAGCAAAAGGTTAACTGGAAATTCTAAACTTCTCGCTCTGGTCCACGTAATTTACTCACAGAAGCCCGTAATGAACACAGAGAGCCTCCCGGAGTCGACGGGTAGCAGGTGAATGGCAGCCGGCGTGATTAAGTCCCACACCACTGCACTCGGCCACCTGATTCACCACAGGCTCTGACTGTGTGCAGCCAGGACAAGCGGCGCTTCGTTACGGTTGCAAAGGCTACCAGTCACAGTGGGTATTCAAAGTTTCCATTCTGCCACCGAGCGTCCAGTGTCTGACAAAAAGTAATGGGCCTGATTAGGTAACGCGACATTAAGCCAATGATTTCCGTTTCCCTGTCTCTTTCAGTAGCACTCGTGACACTGTTGCCACCCGAAATTTTGTGAGCCGTATATGCTTCGTATCTTTAACTGTAAACAAAAATAATGTGTATCGTGCTTCGTTTCGCACTCTGGTGTTGATCCTGCAACGCCCTTGTTGTGTTTCTTGAAGCTTTCGCAAGGATGGCTCTCGATGGAACATCTACAAAACCTTTCTGAAAGATGTAACCGCCACTTGACTGTACAACAGGTTTTATTTCACAATCTAAATTTCGGCCTTAGGCCATTATTAAATGTCACAAGTATCATATCATTAGACTTGAGTAGAACCTAAGTCATTGCTAAAAAATATATCTCCGGTTGTATAAACCAATTTCGTCTAAATAAATGCGAGAACCTTTTTGTAATATGATTATGGTTTATAATGTTTGTAACACACAATAACGGCGTAAGGCCGAAATCTGGATTGTGAAATAAAACTTGTTGAACAGTCAAATGGCGGTTATATCTACCAGTAAGTTTTATATGACTGTGGCTCCATACAAAATTAAAATCATTAATCCATAAAACCGCCACACTGACTCCGTTACGTGCATGATACATCCGTTCTCTAGCCCTAGGAAAATCTCCAGGATTTCTAGAGCTATCTGAATGGCACCTATTTTCTTAAAATACTTTACATTCTACAGATAATCTGATGGAAAATTAGAACACAGATTATACAGGAAACCCACAAATGCGGAAAGACATCTGATTGCTAACTCTCGTCACCAGCCTGCACAGGAACAGGAAATATTCAGCAGACTGAAAGAGCACGTGGTATCAGTGACGAAGCCAATTTAAGGTATCTGCGAGACATTGATATTAAATAACTATGATTCAAAGTAAATAGGCAGAGTTGTGAAGCGCAGTACAATTGCAGTCAACAAAGGGAAGGAGGTCGTAACACCACAGCTACTAGTGTTTTCAGTACGCATAAAAAGCGTGACCGAATATAAAATGCGTGATGGATCAAATCGGACAGATTTTCGAACGTGAAACGGTACAATATGCATGAACTGTTATCTCCCGCCTCTGCACGCCTGCTTCAAATGGTTCAAATGGCTCTGAGCACTATGGGACTTAACATCTGAGGTTATCAGTCCTCTAGAACTTAGAACTACTTAAACCTATATGCCCGCATCTCGTGGTCGTGCGGTAGCGTTCTCGCTTCCCACGCCCGGGTTCCCGGGTTCGATTCCCGGCGGGGTCAGGGATTTTCTCTGCCTCGTGATGGCTGGGTGTTGTGTGCTGTCCTTAGGTTAGTTAGGTTTAAGTAGTTCTAAGTTCTAGGGGACTGATGACCATAGATGTTAAGTCCCATAGTGCTCAGAGCCATTTTGAACTTAAACCTATGATTCTTGAGTTTCTCCCGGCGTATTTGATAATCAAAATATCCACGGGTGTACTGCCGGTCCACAGTGTCCAACGGGCACAATATTTCGGCGATCATACATGTCGCCATCATCAGGTGAACTGACGGACTGAGCTCCTGTGAACGTGCCGGCACGGAGATCCGTACACTATGGCTGCTCAGGGGGAACTGGGATCGGTCGCGGCGGCGGCCGATTTAAATACCCTCCGCCCGCGGCGCGCTCACTCCGCCGTCCGCGCCCCGCGCCAAGGTCGCGCGGTGGAACAGATTGCGACGGCGTCTGAAATGACGTCGGTGTGACGGCTCTGTCCGCCGTGGTCGTCACAACTATACATTTGCTCGATTTACTCTTGATTAACCCAATCGCTGGTTCCCAACCCTTGCTAAAATTATAACCACAGTCACGGTTTATGAGGTCGTCATTGGTGCGAATTTCGATGGCCTCTCTAACAACGCTGTCCCAGTATCTCGACGTCTGTACCAGAATCCTCGTGCGTTCATACTCCATAGCGTGATTTTCCGACAAACAATGTTCAGCGACCGCCGACTTGCTTGGATACATCAGTCGAGTGTGCCTCTGGTGTTCACGGCATCGATCCTCGACGGTACGCATCGTCTGACCAATATACGACTTGCCACATTGACACGGAATCTGGTACACGACGGCCTTCCTCAAACCGAGGTCATCTTTGGCGCTCCCCACCAGTGCACGAGTTTTATTCGGAGGGCAAAACACAGTTCCGACACGGGTCTCCGTGCCGGCACGTTCACAGGAGCTCAGTCCGTCAGTTCACCTGATGATGGTGACATGTATGATCGCCGAAATATTGTGCCCGTTGGACACTGTGGACCGGCAGTACACCCGTGGATATTTTGATTACTTAAACCTAACTAACCTAAGGACATCACACACATCCATGCCCGAGGCAGGATTCGAACCTGCGACCGTAGCGGTCGCACGGTTCCAGACTGAAGCGTCTAGAACCGCTCGGCCACACCGGCTGGCTGGTACGGCTACTATATCGGATCATAATCTGTTTTGCGTGCTCTGATATCTATTCTCCGCAATTTTTTACCCCTACTACTCCTAAAGATGGATTCCAAGGTGCTGTAGCAGATGTATCACCAACATGGCCCTTGTTCTCGTGTTTGATTTTTCATTGTCTATTGTTTTCGTACCACTTTGTTTTAAAGATTTTGTTTATTTCATTTATTTAGTGACATTTTTTGAGAAAAGTTGATAGAAGAGTTAAGCTTCTATTTAATGTTTTATCAATTTAATTTGTTGTTTATAGCTTCTGCGGTAGTAAATTTTAATGTCACCGATTTCTAAGTGTCTCCCTGGTTTACTTTTCATTTTTGTATCTAAAATGGTCTTCTCCAGACACACATTTCCAGGATTTCTTACTGAAATCGGTGTCATTATTTCGCACTTCTACTTTTCTGGAATCCAGAAAACTGATAGACTGTATTGACAGAAAAGACTAAAACATATTCGACATATTATACAATATACTAGAAACGTGTCTTTGATTCATAATCAAAAACGTCTTCGGTCCCGGGTTCGATCCCCGCCACCGCCTAAATTTTAATAAATAATCAGCATTGGCGGACGAAGACTTCCGGCATAAGAAGTCAGCCTCATTCTGCCAACGGCCTTGTCAAAGAGGGCGGAGGAGCGGACAGAGGTTCAGGGCACTCTCTTGTCCTAGGGGTGGAAAATTGCCCCTAAAGGCGGAAGAATCAGAGATGATCAACGACATGAGGATGCAGAAGGCAATGGAAACCACTGCATTAAAGACACGTAACGTGTATCAACAGGACATGTGGCCTGTAATTCAAGAAGTGTCATGACGATCTCTCCATTGGCAAAAGATTCCGAAATAGTCCCCCATTCGGATCTCCGGGAGGGGACTGCCAAGGGGGAGGTTACCATGAGAAAAAGATTGAATAATCAACGAAAGGATAACGTTCTACGAGTCGGGGCGTGTAATGTCAGAAGCTTGAACGTGATAGGGAACTAGAAAATCTGAAAAGGGAAATGCAAAGGCTCAATCTAAATATAGTAGGGGTCAGTGAAGTGAAGTGGAAAGAAGACAAGGATTTCTGGTCAGATGAGTATCGGGTAATATCAACAGCAGCAGAAAATGGTATAACAGGAGTAGGATTCGTTATGAATAAGAAGGTAGGGCAGAGGGTGTGTTACTGTGAACAGTTCAGTGACCGGGTTGTTCTAATCAGAATCGACAGCAGACCAACACCGACAACGATAGTTTAGGTATACATGCCGACGTCGAAAGCTGAAGATGAATGTATGAGGATATTGAAAGGGTAATGCAGTATGTAAAGGGGGACGAAAATCTAATAGTCATGGGCGACTGGAATGCAGTTGTAGGGGAAGGAGTAGAAGAAAAGGTTACAGGAGAATATGGGCTTGGGACAAGGAATGAAAGAGGAGAAAGACTAACTGAGTTCTGTAACAAGTTTCAGCTAGTAATAGCGAATAACCTGTTCAAGAATCACAAGAGGAGGAGGTATACTTGGAAAATGCCGGGAGATACGGGAAGATTTCAATTAGATTACATCATGGTCAGACAGAGATTCCGAAATCAGATACTGGATTGTAAGGCGTATCCAGGAACAGATATAGACTCAGATCACAATATAGTACTGATGAAGAGTAGGCTGAAGTTCAAGACATTAGTCAGGAAGAATCAATTCGCAAAGAAGTGGGATACGGAAGTACTAAGGAATGACGAGATACGTTTCAAGTTCTCTAACGCTATAGATACAGCAATAAGGAATAGCGCAGTAGGCAGTACAGTTGAAGAGGAATGGACATCTCTAAACAGGGCCATCACAGAAGTTGGGAAGGAAAACATAGGCACAAAGAAGGTAGCTGCGAAGAAACCATGGGTAACAGAAGAAATACTTCAGTTGATTGATGAAAGGAGAAAGTACAAACATGTTCCGGGAAAATCAGGAATACAGAAATACAAGTCAGTGAGGAATGAAATAAATAGGAAGTGCTGACGAAATGGCTGCAGGAAAAATGTGAAGAAATCGAAAAAGATATGATTGTCGGAAGGACAGACTCAGCGTACAGGAAAGTCAAAACAACCTTTGGTGACATTAAAAGCAACGGTGGTAACATTAAGAGAGCAACGGGAATTCCACTGCTAAATGCAGAGGAGAGAGCAGGTAGGTGGAAAGAATACATTGAAAGCCTTTTATGAGGGTGAAGATTTGTCTGATGTGATAGAAGAAGAAACAGGAGTCGATTTAGAAGAGATAGGGGATCCACTATTAGAATCGGAATTTAAAAGAGCTTTGGAGGACTTACGGTCAAATAAGGCAGAAGGGATACATAACATTCCATCAGAATTTCTAAAATCATTGGGGGAAGTGGCAACAAAACGACTATTCACGTTGGTGTGTAGAATATATGAGTCTGGCGATATACCATCTGACTTTCGGAAAAGCATCATCCACACAATTCCGAAGACGGCAAGAGCTGACAAGTGCGAGAATTATCGCACTATCAGCTTAACAGCTCATGCATCGAAGCTGCTTACGAGAATAATATACAGAAGAATGGAAAAGAAAATTGAGAATGCGCTAGGTGACGATCAGTTTGGCTTTAGGAAACGTAAAGGGACGAGAGAGGCAATTCTGACGTTACGGCTAATAACGGAGGCAAGGCTAAAGAAAAATCAAGACACTTTCATAGGATTTGTCGACCTGGAAAAAGCGTTCGACAATATAAAATGGTGCAAGCTGTTCGAGATTCTGAAAAAAGTAGGGGTAAGCTATACGGAGAGACGGGTCATACACAATATGTACAACAACCAAGAGGGAATAATAAGAGTGGACGATCAAGAACGAAGTGCTCGTATTAAGAAGGGTGTAAGACAAGGCTGTAGCCTTTCGCCCCTACTCTTCAATCTGTACATCGAGGAAGCAATGATGGAAATAAAGGAATGGTTCAGGAGTGGAATTAAAATACAAGGTGAAAGGATATCAATGATACGATTCGCTGATGACATTGCTATCCTGAGTGAAAGTGAAAAAGAATTAGATGATCTGCTGAACGGAATGAACAGTCTAATGAGTACACATTATGGTTTGAGAGTAAATCGGAGAAAGACGAAGGTAATGAGAAGTAGTAGAAATGAGAACAGCGAGAAACTTAACATCAGGATTGATGCTCACGAAGTCAATGAAGTTAAGGAATTCTGCTACCTAGGCAGTAAAATAACCAATGACGGACGGAGCAAGGAGGACATCAAAAGCAGACTCGCTATGGCAAAAAAGGCATTTCTGGCCAAGAGAAGTCTACTAATATCAAATACTGGCCTTAATTTGAGGAAGAAATTTCTGAGGATGTACGTCTGGAGTACAGCATTGTATGGTAGTGAAACATGGACTGTGGGAAAACCGGAACAGAAGAGAATCGAAGCATTTGAGATGTGGTGCTATAGACGAATGTTGAAAATTAGATGAACTGATAAGGTAAGGAATGAGGAGGTTCTACGCAGAATCGGAGAGGAAAGGAATATGTGGAAAACACTGATAAGGAGAAGGGACAGGATGATAGGACATCTGCTAAGACATGAGGGAATGACTTCCATTGTACTAGAGGGAGCTGTAGAGTGCAAAAACTGTAGAGGAAGACAGAGATTGGAATACGTCAAGCAAATAATTGAGGACGTAGGTTGTAAGTGCTACTCTGAGATGAAGAGGTTAGCACAGGAAAGGAATTCGTGGCGGGCCGCATCAAACCAGTCAGTAGACTGATGACCAAAAAAAAAAACTAGAAATAGTAGTGACGAAAGGATGAAAGGATTCGCACAAGACTGGAAAGCATCAAACCAGTTGGAATACTGACCAATTAAAAGTATATTTCGTGATCCCTAACAGTATCATTTCAGTCATTCTACAACTTTTATATTAACCATGGTGCCATTGCTTTTTTTCTTCTTTCTTGGCTTTTATCGTAGCTTTGTTGATTTTCAACCCACATTCTACAATTGTAGATCTGTGCTGTCCATTTCATTCAGACTCCATCTGATGTCATAAGCTTAGATCAGAGATTTGTGTCGTTTGTATTATTTAGCATTGATGTCAAATACTTCTTTACTTTTACAACTGTTACAATATTTTACTTAACTTTGTCCATTGCTTCTTCGACAGACAAGTCAAGTGAGCGCGTTTCCTGAGCTATTTTCGTATTGTTTTCCATCTCAAAAATGGTTCAAATGGCTCTGAGCACTATGGGACTCATCTGCTGAGGTCATTAGTCCCCTAGAACTTAGAACTAGTTAAACCTAACTAACCTAAGGACATCACAAACATCCATGCCCGAGGCAGGATTCGAACCTGCGACCGTAGAGGTCTTGCGGTTCCAGACTGCAGCGCCTTTAACCGCACGGCCACTTCGGCCGGCCTTTTCCATCTCACCTTCGCTCCCTGTTGTATTAGGGATTGTGTTTGAATAACAACTGAACATGGCCCAATGAATCACACTATTATTTAGCGCAAAGCTATACCATCTTATAACCAAACAGGAGGTGAAAAGTGTCTTAGAGGAACGCAGACAACATTTGGACCTAATTCAACTTCGACGTGGTTAGTCAACGAAACGATATTACTATGTAGCTACTTTTACTCTTTCTTATTAGGTAAGTTGGGGGCGAAAACTCGGGAATGCTCGAGATATTTTTATATAAACGCTGAAATAGCTCTTAATTTTCAATGACAATCTTTTATTTCCTTTGTGTTGAACAAGGAAAAATGGTTCAACGCACCTTTACATTAGAAATTAGAACATTCATAATAAACGCCATGTGACCCCCTAAGATGCAATGGTTTTGATTTTGAGCGACATTAATTTAAAACAACGAGAAATTCATTCATCGTCGAGGGATTGAAGTAATCGTTTGTTGTATAGTAAAGGAGTTTTATTCTGTCACATTCATCAAAGACACACATGGAAGGAAAGCCGTCCTACTGTTTACTGTTCAGTACGGTAATACAATGGTGACGGAAGGGAGTACTACTAGTTGAGAAAACTGGGATCTCACGGAACTCATAAAAGTTCCAAAAGATCGCTGTTCTTCTACCATAGCGGCATTCATTCTGTCCTATCTCTCGATCTCAGTGCACTGCATTGTGGGTATTGCTAGGAGCATGAGAATTACCATCATACATCGGTTACTGACAACATAGAACTATTCACAACAAGCAACAGAAAACTCACCGAAAAGAAGTCAAGCTAAACCTTTTCACACGCAACATTGATCAGTTGACAAAAGTAGCAGTGAAGAATCTCAGACAATAATCCACTACAAGAGAGTTATCGACTTACAAGTGACTGCTGTGATGATGAAAGATCACCTCACTACATTTTCCTAAGCACGCCTAAACATCGTCAAAAATGGAATGAGTAACACCAAACACTTCCCTATCATAATTAGACTGAAGTAAAATAAACTGAAAACAATGAACAACAAAATTAACACTTTCCTATACCTTCTTCTCAAGACGAGATGGACAACTCCGGAAAGTACGTCCGTTCATTCACCGAGCTCAGCCAGAGACGTTTGAAAACCATTCCTGCTAGCCAAATGCCTCCTGCGCTTTAAAAATCTGGAGTGGAGAGACTCTTTCAGTTTGCATTGTACGGGGTAAAAACTAGCATGGCAGACCCGCTAAGGCGCAACAAACATGGCGCGCAAATGACAAAATAAATCAGATTGCATTTAACGAACTAATGGATTCATTTCATATCCCGACGCCTCCAGAAAAAAAGAGCCAGTAATGTCTTCCCGAACTTTTCTAGATACCTAACGAGAAGAGGACCATACAGCCCTCAATTAACATTTGGAAATCAGAAAAAGGGAACGAACAATAATGGGAATATAAATCTATAATTGATACAGGCGCAACTGATAACCACTCTTCATCATAAGTGTCGCATATATAAACAATTTATACACAAAATGAACTGGAAGTTAATAAAAAAGTAGATGCAGTGGTTCATTCATTCTTATAACACTTGCGATAATGAAGCAATATGTGATCGAAGAAATATGACTGCATTCATTGTGTGTCGTGGGTTAAGAAGTACGAAAACGATCAAGAGTTATGTTTCTAAAACGACTCCTAGTGACAGTCTCAAAAAAGCACTACGATTAGCAGAAATAATGTTTCTATATGATATGAAAACAATACATAATACTAATTTCAATGAATATCTTAGTTAGTCAAAAATAATATTCTTGCCTAAAGACATGAAGAAACACACGTAATAATATTTCCAGATAAGTAATACGACTTCAAAAGGTAATTTCGCGAAGAAATAAACACAAAAAATGGTTTGAAATAAGTACCAAATTGCTTAAGTGGAATGTGTACAAAGATTCCACTTGACAAATTTGGTACAATTTTTTTGTGTGCATTTCTTCATCTTTGTACACCATGACATGTAGAAAAACACTTATTAAACTGACACAATTACTGAAAATAATGAAATTTAATGTCCAAACTTAATAACTTGCAAAGCAACTTGTAGCAGTAGCAAAAAAGCGATCGCTGTAATTGTGATAACGTATCAAGTTCAGCAGATCATGTGTATGGCACATCAGAAGTCGTTGTGGCCTTGTTTAATAAGATTTGGTTCGAACTGTTCACGCATGGAACAGGATTAATGGCTAAATACAGGGATCCACTAATCCACGAGACATAATCACCTCAATAATGTCGTGTCAATCACCAATCTTAACCACCAATGTTTAATGTCTCAAATTATTTAAATAGATATTCAGTTTGACGAACATGTGTTACTCAAGTATTCCTCACACTGAAAGAAAAAGTCCTAAGTTATTTGGTACATATACCAGTAAGGTCTTCCTACATTCCCAGTATCACTCACAACACAGTCTCACAAAAAATTCAAATGGCTCTGAGCAATATGGGACTTCTGAGGTCATCAGTCCCCTAGAACTTAGAACTACTTAAACCTATCTAAATGAAGGACATCACACACAACCATGCCCGAGGCAGGATTCGAACCTGCGACTGCAGCTATTTATCTGTTCAGGTTGGACCACAGCGCAGGTCCCGCAGACCGATCAGCTGGTGTCGGCTATGGTACATCAAAGCATTACGTTTTCGGGGCGCAACTCCACCTTGTAGCAACTCACCCAGTCAACGACCGTGTGTGAGGGCGCCACATGACAAGAGCGGCGCCTTAACTGTGCGAACAGATTGCAGTCCAGCAGTCTCCCAGATGCTCACAGTGTCCATGACATAAACGACATGTAGTGAGTCGGTTAAGCTGCCTATATCCGTCTGTCTCTTTCTCTCACGGAGTTTTACAGCTGTTGTAACTTGTCTACAGATGATATTAAACCTTATACTTACGTTTATACTATCATTACAAAGGTTTTTGATTCATTCTCCTTTCGTTTTTACATAATTAGGAGATTGTTATATAGGTTTCATCATAAACTGCTTTGCAAGAAGACCAGTAGCTATATACACTATCATACCCATAGAGTATATCTCGAGTGGACAGGAGCGGCGGCAGGCAAGATGCTCTAATGAACACTACCCCCAGCTTTTACTATTATTCTCATGCATTCGAGGAAAACTACATTTTCATGTCCATCTTACCCCTTATAGATACAGCCCTACTTCTGCTGCAGTTGCCTACATTAAGAAAATAGAATAATGTTCACACTCCTTGACTACAGATTACGGATTCGTTACCAAACATTGTTTTCCCTTCTAAGTCTCAGATTTTCCTCTCTCAACAGTCCCACTGAAATACCACGTTGTAGAAAATTATTTTTGCATTTGTGTAAAAATCCCGTCTATCGATTAACAGTCAGAGATTTCATGTGTAATGCTTGTGTAGTAAAGGAAAGCCTAGCCTTCAAATTTTATTTGAGAGCAGCTAGAAGCCTGGCGGTTCGCATTTGTCTTTACTCTTCCAGCCATCAGAACGTACGCATCGTCGGCTATAGCTATAAATGATTTCTAATATAAGGAACTGATTTTGATTACCAACATGTTGTATCTTTATTAATACGCCAGATCAGATGTTTATCTCAATATTTATTGTGTTACAAGTTTTATTTTCCAGCTGTTCTCCTGGTGTAGATGCAACAACTTCCATGTGGCACCGATTCGCCCTTGGTGTTATTTTATTAGTAATTTCGAATGTTAATTT
This sequence comes from Schistocerca nitens, assembly GCF_023898315.1. NCBI lineage: Eukaryota > Metazoa > Arthropoda > Insecta > Orthoptera > Acrididae > Schistocerca > Schistocerca nitens. The sequence continues at coordinate 694,870,906 of NC_064615.1, read as the reverse complement.
TTGTTTACCGTACGACCAGAGCCTGTACTCATTCACAGAACAAGTCCGAGATTTTTTTAATCAGTCATATAGTATAGAATGCCATCGGTCCACACCTTCTGTTGCGCCACTCCCAACACTCTGGGACACTTAAAAAATTCATTCAGGTAAAGTTCTCGTACCTTTCCGGCTACAGGCCTGTAACTGAATCCAAAATAATCAGTGGCTGACTGACGTTGAGCTAATTGAAACCAGGGATCATCCCCAGCACATAAATGACAACAAAACACAATAACACATTGTTTCACACACTTATTTAACATATGACACGATCTTCCATACTCATACAGTTCCAATATCCGTTCAGATTCTCAACTTATGTAAGTTCTCATGTCTTCCTCAAGACTGACTGAAGATAGGACATATTTCGTGTTCTCGATTTGCCCAATTCAAGATACATCTTTTACCTTTCCATCCCTTCCTACCTTTTACATCCAGTTGGTCATCTGCGGCTAGTTGGTCAGTTATTCTTAAGGCGTTTTCTTGTATTTCTAGAATTGTTGAGATTTTCTAGATTTGTTGAGAAAGCAATTAAACAAAGACAGCTGTCTTATATAAGACTTCAAAATGATTACTAGTTATGAATTATTAATTAAATAATACACAATAATGGACACGTTACAAAACGTAGCAACGTAATAATACTGTGTTACAATCCTAACAGATCTGCCCATGCTCCCACCATTTTACTTGCTTGTTCTCATTCCTGTGATGGGCTCCTGTGTAAGTTCCTTCCATAAGGCAAGGACACTTTCAGCTTCTCTGAAAACGAATTCTACATTTAGTCTCCTGTTGAAGTTCCTAATTTTCCGTTCCCAGTTACTACTAGAGCAGGACACCTTGGCTGCCATATTACCCTTACATTTAGTCATCTGTACTCCATCGTCACACCTCGTGCCTCTCTGGCAACTATACTACGAACAACAAGATCCTTGCTGACATTTCACAACTGGAAAACCATGGCACTCCCATGGCATAAAACCCACAAACAATACTATCAAAATAACTACACTTATTATGGATCCACTCATTACAATACTCTTCAGTAATCAACAGCCCCCAGTCAGAGATTTACTAACAAAACCATACTCATATATCACTGAAACATCTCGCAGCATAGTGCATACAGCCGTATACTGACCTTGTCACTACACTAATTTACAAATACTATTATGTGCATAAGGGTTTCAACAAAGAAAAATAAATATGGTCTACATACGATTTAGAATTTTGTGGAGAAAATGAATCAACATATTCTCTTATTCATTAAACAAATTTGGCACATCATAGGAACCACATGACTTCTTGCTGCAAAGAGTTTCGATTACCATGGTGTTCAGATCCAAAACTATTCTAACTCAAAGTGGTCAAAAATTAAACTAAAACACTTTTCCATAAAAAACTCTGTTTGCTAGGTTGGTTGATAGCTAGTCGACAAATCTCAGCAAGTCTCTTTCGTCCAGCAGATGGAAAGTCTTGACTCTCTTTCTCTATCTGGAGGTGCGTGAATCTTAAGAACGGTGATTGGAGGCAATCCAGTTGCTCCATGGGGCAGCTTATTCAATATATCCCCAAAGTCCTTTAGAAACGTTTCCCAACTACAATTGTGTTTATTACAATACATGTGGCTTAATTTTTCCATTTCTTTCATTATATTTTCAGCCAGATTTGAGGCAGGTTGATACCCTGAGATGAACACTGATGTCATACGTCACTATTTCATGAGAATTTGTCATAACTTAGATCAAAATGGAAAGCCGTTATCAGAATCGATTTTCTCGAAATGGCTTAACTCCTTTATGAAATGGTTTTTAAATGATGCTAGCACAGTTCGCGCTGTCACGTTTCACAAAGAGGTAAACATAACGAACTTTGACAGGAGCGCTACTGCAATGAAAACATTGTGAAATCCTCTCACGATTCATTGCTGTGACCCATACAGATCGACTGCCACAAACTGCCAAAGACGTGCTAGGATTATAGGGAATAAGGTCATCTTATGTGGTATGGTAGGTGGTTTTTGCCTTCTGGTTAATTTTACTGCTACGTGCACCTTCTAAATGCTCTTTTCCATACTGCTGAAATAGACTGATACACATTCTTGAGGAAGCATCTGTGTGATCCAAAATGGCCATGACTCAACTTGGTGTAAACTGGGATCCATATTGCCCAGTCGTCTCTCCCCATATTCATTCTAAGAAATAATGAATTGTTCTTGATTAAAAAAAAATTCTGCCGCGTCGCTTCTTTCCTAGCTTCCAATATCAACTTCATATATGTAAGTATGGACCATTGCCTTGTTTTTTCGTTAAACTGATCAGTGTTGTTACCACAGAATTTTCAAAAGGGCCCCGTTTCATTTACATTAGATAGTAAAGATTCACATTCAAGTTTCCATAATTTTCCCGTTTAAATCTTATTGGTGCTTGAGACAAAGCATCACTTACAACTTTTTGTGGTCTTGGAGCATAAATAATGTTCGGTTTAAATTCCTGGAGATTCAGTGCCCAAAGTGCAAAATGCCCATGGGTCAATTTAGCGGTCATTAAAAACTATAGTATTTTGTGGTCAGGATATATTTTTGTCATTGTCCTAAAAGGATAGTATCGAAATTTTATAACCCCCCAAACTATGGCTACAGCAACTAGTTCTGTGAAAAAATAGTTTCTCAGCTTTAGTAGGTATGCAACTCACGAAAGCTTTTGATTTCGTTACTAGTATCACATTCTGCTCGAATTCTTGCAACAGAGTTAAGCCCTGCCTACAGCAACAACATTCCTATGATTACCAAAGCTTCTTATTCAACTCAGGATGAGCTAATGTTGGCGGTGAGAACAGTTCAATTTTTGTTGCTCCAAATTCCCAGTGCACTGCTTCGCACCACTTTCAAACTGAATTCTTCCCTGTGAGATTGCAGAGCTAAGGTGTCGTCTGATTTTTAGAAAACGCTTATAAAAGTTATCCAAGTCCAGGGAAAGGTTATGATTGACGCTTCGAACAAGACACAGGGAATTCTTGTATGGCGCATACTTCCTCCAGGTCAGGACAAATAGCTTCAGATGAACAATGTGGTGAAGAAAATTCAGTTCCTTGTCTCCGATCCCTGACTTACCCAAATTCACCATGACTCCACTCACAAGAAAAGTATGGAACAAAGTGTTCAGTATCCGATTGTGCTCGGCACGTAATTGGCAGACAGTGTGATTCTTTTTCGCCGCAGTTCAGGGTTTATCATGTCTAATACTCTGATGAAAATGAATGAAGGATAGCTTTTTGCTTTGAAAGTACTTTCCATAACACAGGAGCGCATGTACTGTTAGCAAGATGGGAATAATTCCACTTTCCAGTAGCTAGCCCTGCGATTAACCGATGATAGTACTTGCAAGCCATAGAACCTCTGTAGCAGGTCATCTAGGATCTTAGATCGATCCGTTTTGTATTTCATGATTGTGTTGACATGCCATGTGTCATATCTATCCATTCTTTTTGGTTATACACAGGACTGTTCAGTGACTGTTTCTAGCATAGTTTGGATTTCGGGTAAGGGCAGAGAAAAAATTTCCATTGTGGCTCTACCTAAAGCTAATACCTAAAGCCCCTTATTGTACCTGGTGATTTGGAGAACAAGCTCTAGTTCATATGCAAAACTTATTCATAATTCTTCCATTCCCCGTCTAAGTGCTGTAGCTTTTCAGGAATAATTGCATCAAATCTTCTCACACTCCTCTTTCGCATTTCCCCATCGACATAAACCATTCCTTTCTAAAGCTCTCCAGTTTACTCCTGCAGTGACTCAGATGATCTTCGAAAATTTGTGTCCACGTTTACTTTTAACATAGCACATTTTTTTGTCTTATGGAGAACAATCTCATGCAAGCTTAGAAAATCTAATCGAAGGATTGCTTCCATTGTCAATTCTGGGACAATGAAAACGTTTTCTTCCAACAAGTATGAATGGCAAACAAATTAGAGTCTTGACTGCAGACTGATGTCCACACTTTTGCCATGGACCGTCCTGCGAACTTCTGTTTTCTGCCGTGGGAATATTGGGTAATTTACCCACCCGTTACACATACACCTTTACCGCAAAGTTTTGACTGCCTGAGTCAAGAATACATGGGATCAAAGCACTACCTATATTATTTATATTAACTATGAGGCACCTAATAGACTATTGCTTCACTGCCTTACAACAGTCCCTCTAATATTGTGGTAATGTATGTGCAAAAGATCTTATTACCCTATGCCTTTGCCTTTATTCCAACTTTTAGTCATCCATACATTTACAACCTGAAGGCAAAGGTCCCGAGTTCGAGTCTCGGTCGGGCACACAGTTTTAATCTGCCAGGAAGTTTCATACATTTACAACCTGTCTCTCGTCATTTGTGCGATGGTGTGAGTTAACTGACTAGACCTCCACTGCGTGTGCGGATGGCCCATTGCTTATAGATGGCACACCTCCACTGAAACGTTGTCACTCACCACTGTACCGACACACACTTCACGAAATATGACTGTTGTTTCTACACAATTGTATATTATCCCGGCTTTTGGAAAATCCCGAGTCACCATTTCCTGGGTTGTATTTCACCATCTCAGAAATATGCATCAGGATTCTGTGTTCCATTCACAGTAATTTTCGGTCATTAGAATGCTTAATTTCATGCAATCGTGCTGCCCCTTGGACCAGCACTCATTCAGAAACGCACTGCGGATTCTTTGTGTGCCTTGCACTGACGCATTAAAAATTTTGTCCTCACAGCTGCTTCCTCTCTTAAGCGGCTGGACAAACTTAATTTTTAGCAGGAGCCCCCATGGAAACAGTAACGAATTTTCAGTTTTGTTTAACAACATTCGTGGATGTTGGTCATTATTGGCATTAGGGAATAGTGAATAATTTTCTATCGACACAAAGTGCTGTCGGCATTCATCGTCATCGGTAGCTAACCTTTCGTCATGAACAAATGGACGCAATGGTTTTGGGGAATATTAAGATCTCTGAGTTCCAGTAATACATTTTGTTTACATTTGCTGATTTCACTGACATAATCCCCAGCAGATACTCTGTGTACCCACAGCTGGTTTTTGTCTGATTGAATTTGTTATAAATGTTCCAATGCCTCCCGGTTCCGCCTGCGAATCTCAAACTGGGTTTAAAACTTAACAGGGTCTGCACCTGTTCACTCCCTCCTACGACCACTGCCTACATTTGGTCTAAATCCCATTCATTCTTTAGCGAAATATGATGTACTTTTGCTGCCAGGATATTTAAATTTTTCCCACCTTGTGATCCTCAGTCTCACGTTTTTGTAATAAAGCCTCTCGTTGGGAGATTTGTTGATAAACCCATTCGATAGTTTTCTGGTATTCGCAGTAAACTACCACAACGACCTTTCTGATCCTACTGCTGTTTGTGCTTTTCCCATCGCACCTCACAGTCAACCCATGTTCGATCGGCAACACGTGTCTTTCAATGCTTTCCGACAACTCCCGCTGATTCCCTCGAGCCTTATTAACTTACCACTTTTTCTTTCCACTACGTGATCCCGCTAATCTCCTCTCTCACGTCACTCGTCTTTGCGTGGATTCTGCGACAGCCCTGCTATCTGCAACGTCCAAGCTAAATATAAGTCCTGGTTTCCCATGTCTTTCATTAAAGATCTTTTTCTGATCTCCAAGTTTTTTACCTAACGCCTGTTGTAGCTGTTATATGTATTTCACGAAAAGTCTTGTTCTGGTCATCAGTTTCTTATCTAATGCCTATTGCCCCTGTAACATTAATGTGGTCAGTTTGTTTAGTGAGTACTTCGGAGTGTCTGTTGTAACAGCGACTGGTGACTCTGTCAGGACGGGCTTCACCCTCGAAATAATAAATGCGTCTTTCCATCCATACCCTCTTACAGTCCCTGTTGTGTTCGTCCTCGTTTCAATTTTCCTTGTAACATCATATGCCTCATCTACCTGTACCTCCATTAAATCTCCTCTTGCTTGGCTCATGGGCACCCGCACTGCTTTCTCTGACGTTCCAAAGTGGGATGCGTCCTTCGGCTAAGCCGTTTGTTTACTGTCCATCATGTTTAATACTTTTGTTTCCGACATCATGGCATCGTTCATTCGTATCGTTACCTTGGTTGAAGAAATAATATCCCGAAAGAAAACCCAAAATGCCGTTAACGGCGTCGTTATATCACACTAGATCTTTGTCATAAGCAGATCTGCATCGATCCTGAAACAAATTTTTCACGTTGTAGCATCCTAATATCCACCCCTTCTAGATAATATTCCCATGAATACAATACCCTAGGAAGGAAGTCGCCAGATGAATGGTTACCCTTGTTACTCAACTACCTTTGCTTTGCGCCTGAAGTGAACTTCTTTCCCTGTAGTATTAGCGGTTAAGATGGAGTAACTACTAAACTCGGCTCAGTAACGATGATTTGAAGTCGTGCTCCATATATTTTTATATAAACAGAGAAATACCTCTGAATTTTTAATGGCGATGTTTTATTTCTTGCGACGATCTCTGTGACCGAGCGGTTCTAGGCGCTTCAGTTCGGAACGGTGCTGCTGCTGCGGTCGCTGGTTCTAATCCTGCCTCGGGCATGGATGTGTGTGATGTCCTTAGGTTAGTTAGGTTTAACTAGTTCTAAGTCTAGGGGACTGATGACCTCAGATGTTAAGTCCCATAGTGCTTAGAGCCATTTGAACCATTTTATTTCATTTGTATAGAATAAGGGCAAGCGGTTCAGAACCCCTTTACATTAGAAGTCAGGACATTCACAATATACGTCACGTGGTCCCCTAAGACGCAATAGTTTCGATTTACTGGGAAATTATTTAAAACGACGGGAAATGCATTCATCTCCTAGGGACTAGGGTAACCGTAACCGTTTTTGATAAAGGAAAGGGTATTACTGTCTCACATCATCGAAGATACAAATGGAAGTTATGCCATTCTGTTATTTATTGACCATGGTAATACAATGGTGGCAGTGTGAGAAGGGATCACTGCTTGAAAGGAACTCTTGTTAAAAATTCCCGAAAGTCAGTGTTACGCCGAAATTCTCCTACCGTATAGATGCTAATTCTGTCTGATATCTCAACCATAACTAGTAGCATGGCAACACAACTTGTTAAAACAAACGAAAAACGCACTTAAAGGAAATCAGTCTGTCTTTTCACAGATGTAATTGATTACTTTGACAGAAGTTGTAATGAAGTATCACAGACGATAACCTACCACAAGAGTGACTACTGCATGACCAATGGTCACCTCACTATATCTTTTTAAGCAAAAATACCGCAAAATACGGAATAAATCAAACATTTCCTTATCACTATCAGCCTAAAGTAAAAGGAATTGAAAACGATAAATAACACATTAACCCATTCTGATACTTTCTTCCAAAGGGAACTTCTCCGAAAAACTCGTCAATTCACTTACCGAGCCAAGCCAGTATTGTTTGAAAACCACCCCTGCTGGCGAAACGGCTCTCTGCTTTAAAAAGGTGGAGTGGAGAGATTCTTTGAGTTTGAAATGTCCAACCAGCTCTCTCGCTCCATGTTTAACTTTTCCATCCTTATCAGGCCCTGTACCCTTCTCTGTCGTGTCTAAATTGAGGCTGGATAGAGAACGGTTCCTCTGTTTAAAAAGTGGAGGGAAGAGACTCATTGAGTTACAAATACCCAACCAACTCTCTCGCCCCGTGCGCCGATTTTTTATCTTTGTCAGCGGGCGTTTCCTTCTTTGTCTCCCTCTACGTTTTTTTAAACACCCACGAAATCAGCCAGCGACAAACCCTCGCGGAATGCAGGATAGAGGAAAAATAGTTCAAATGTGTGTGAATTCCTAAGGACCAAACTGCTGAGGTCATCGGTCCCTAGACTTACACACTACTTAAACACTTATACTAAGAACAACACACACACACGTCCGAGGGAGGACTCTAACCTCCGGCGGGAGCGACCGCGCAATCCGTGACATGGCGCCTCTAACTACACGGTCACAAAAATAGTATCCACTCACATAAGTAAAATGTAACAATAGCTTGGTCCATCTTTACTCGACAGGTTTAGTGCTGTCTTGCCATGGTAAAACCTTGCATGACAGATTATATAAAGGCGCAACTAATATGACACGTAAATGACAAAATAAATCAAGTTGCATGACGTGAATCGATGGAGTCTTTTCATAGTGATAACGTGAAATCCTCCCTTAAAATTATCTGAAAATAAAATAGTTTTTATTGACTCTCAAACTGTACTGCTACCGTTGATACATATACTTGTATTCGTTGCCCGTTATTACTCTTGCTTGCGTTTTGTAGCCTTTAACGAAACTCGTCTTAAGATTTCGTATCTTACTTCGTCCTCTTTCATCAGAGGTCCACAAACATAAAAAAGCTCTCCTGGCTTACGTTTGGTGTGGTTTTAACTTCTATGCGCTAAGAATACTACACTCGTGCGTTTAAATTTTTTAAACCAAACTGATCTTCTTCCAGCAGCGCCCTATTATTTCTTTCTTTTGTTCAGTATATTATTTGAAACAGGTGTTTACAAACCTTATATGTCACTCAGATCGTCAGATATTTTTATCAAATAGCAAAGGGTACAGCAATCAGTCGCAATGATATTTAGTGGATATCTATAATTCAGTCATTGTATGGCCATCTTCAGTTAAGGAACGTGTGAAGAACCAGTTACAATAAGGTAACATGCATGTCTTCTTAAACATACAGTTACATAAGCCTTCAGTGTAAGTCAGTCTCAAAATACGTACTACTAAATGTAAGTTAAAAGGTTAAAAATACTTGAATATGCTCATACTCTCAACTTGACCATTCGTGTGAGAGGCAGACTTCACACCGAGGCCGCTGTTTACAATACACAGTTTGTTTCAGTGATTGTCATAGCAATTTACAGCGCCTGCCTTGTATATATGATGCATGGCCAACATCCTTTGCCTTTATTTTATCATGTTTTTATTATATTGTACTTTCTAAAAGCTTATGTACATAAAGCAAATAAGATGGATATAACTAAACGCAGCGACTAATATTTTACAGTTCAAAAATGGTCCAATGGCTCTGAGCACTATGCGACTTAACTTCTGAGGTCATCAGTCGCCTAGAACTTAGAACTAATTAAACCTAACTAACCTAAGGACATCACTTACATCCATGCCCGAGGCAGGATTGGAACCTGCGACCGTAGCGGTCGATCGGTTCCAGACTGTAGCGCCTAGAACCGCACGGCCACTCCGGCCGGCTATTTTACAGTTGTGCAATGCAGTAACTGCATTCATTAACCAGTGGCATAGTTCACTTCTGCACATTTTACAATGGAACATAATTTTAAAAACACAAAACGTCTTATTTAAATACCTAAGTAAATAAAACGTTATTAAGTAAAGTTAAAGAGATTGGAACAGACAAGAGTAGCACTAAAAGTCGTCACACCATCAGCGTTATGTCGAAAGCCCTGGAATATTTCTGCTTTTAAAATGTCCTCTCTTTTGAGCTTCGTCTACAAATCCGTTATAATTTACACAGTTTGGCGTTAAACTAATAAACCGTCGACTACATCATATAATAATGTGGAAATACAATACATTTGTATCAAGAAATTTTGTTCTGATGTGCGATCCATGACGAGTCTAATCACAACTAGGTCATTACTGGCAGATCGCGGCTCAGCCGGCCAGGGTACTGTGTGGGGTACTTGTTCGCTTCTCCCTGGTTTCTGTATTGCGTAGACTGGTAGGGGCCACTCCCCTGTAGAGGTGGGTCAAACGGTTATTTCGAAGTATCAGTTATCGCTGTTACGGCTTTTTTATACCGGTTAGTTTTAACAATCATTTGTAGCTGTCAGTTTTTTTACAACTGAATTCATCTGATTGTGGTACAGTTAAACAACGAAGTGAAATCCATCACTTTGGTTCGTCTGTATAATTAAAACTGCGGCTACTGCCAACGGGCAGGAATGTCGGCTGAATCGTGACACAAACTTAGCTAATCAACTGTCGCTATTCAAACGACTCTGAGCACTATGGGACTTAACATCTATGGTCATCGGTCCCCTAGAACTTAGAACTACTTAAACCTAACTAACCTAAGGACATCACACAACACCCAGTCATGTCGCTATTAGAAGTTAATTCTGGAAGCTGCTACAGAAATTATACGAAATTTTGCCACAGGACCATTAAAAGTGAAATGTTAAAGACGTGCTTTTCAAATATGAATTAGTATGTAAGATTAATTCAGTAGGCAATATTGAAGGTTAATTTCTGGTGCAGTTCACTCATCGCAATAAGTGTAGCGCCATGAAAAACAACACAAAAATGAAGGTAACATGATAGAGTGGTTTACTCCAATTCAAGATACACCATTTGAGAAAACTGAGAGCCGTATAATCAAGTTTTATGTGAAAACTGCTCGATTTCTGCAAAATTCCGCAGCTGCCGACAGAGCCTGAATGTTTTAGTGTGAGGATCACTAATTAAATTTCTGCAAACCTTACTTACAGCATTATTTACAACACCTTTCTAAAACGGATTGAAAAGTATAAAATTATTTCTCCTATCCCCACACAGATTACAAAATTGTTAAGGCTTTCGTGGCCACTTGTTGACAAACTGCCTATTGGCTTCTGTATCGGGTTCTTCGGACAACGTTCATCTAATGATTTTACTGACGTTTCGCCAGCACGAGTGGCTAGCATTGTCAAAGCTTCACCCTCCATTGCCGGTGGTGAACTGGAGACGAACTCGCGGCCGCAGACTATATGTACCTGGCGCGCCAACATCCGAGGGCTTCTCCACGGTCATTTCCGGTGCGGTTCTCCTCTTGCTACCTGCGACGGTCTTTCGCTGCAGTACTGGAAGCCAAGATCCGTTTACCTTAAGGCTTTCCTCTTTCTTGTTGAAACTGTTCGTGTGTGTTTGTATTTCTACAGCTTCACTGAACAAGCGCGTGTGATAGTACTTCTCTACCGCCAGAACTTCCGTGTCGGCGAATTTTATTACGTGGTCGGTCTCACTCAGTGAATGGTCTGCCACGGCCGATTTCTCCACCTGCCCCAACCTGCAATACCGCTTACGTTCTTTGATCCTGGTGTTGATTGATCGTCCAGTCATTCCGACATAAACTTTACCGCATTTGCATGGTATACTGTATATTGCACAAACACGGCGTAAAGAGGATTTTCAAACCGACAAGGAAGATCGAAGAGTGGCTTAGATCGGCAAAGGAGAAAAGGGACCCACTTGCAAGATCGGGAAAATACCGTATACCATGCACATGCGGAAAAGTTTATGCACCATTTGATACTGTCGAACGGTGTTTCTAGGTCGACGAATGCTATGAACGTTTCTTGTTTTTTCTTTAGTCTTGCTTCCATTATCAACCACAACGTAGGAATTGATTCTCTGGTGCCTTTCCTAAAGCCAAACTGATCGTCACCTAATACATCCTCAATTTTCTTTTCCATTCTTCTGTATATTATTCTCGTCCGCAACTTGGATGCATGAGCTGATAAGCCGATTGTGCGAAAATTCTCGCACTTGTCAGTTCTTGCAATCTTCGTAATTGTGTGTACGATGTTTCTCCGAAAGTCAGATGGTATATCGCCAGACTCATACATTCCATACACCCATGTGAGCAGTCGTTTTGTTGCAACTTCCCCCAATAACTTTAGAAATACTGATGCAATGTTATGAATCCCTTCCGCTTATTTGATTTTAAGTCTTGCAAAGCCGTTTTAAATTCTGGTTCTAATACTGGATCCCCTATCTCCTCTAAATCGACCACTGTTTCCTCTTGTATCTCATCAGACGAAACTTCCCCATTCAAAGAAGCCTTCACTGTATTCTTTCCACGTATCCGCTCTCTCCTATGCATTTAACAGTGGAATTCCCGTTGCACTCTTAAAATTACCGCCCTTTCTTTTAGATTCACCGAAGGTTGTTTTCCCTTTTCTATATGCTGAGTCAGTACTTCCGACCATCATTACTTTTCGATTTCGTCTCATTTTTCTTGCAGCCATTTCGCATCAGTTTCCCTGCACTTCCTATTCATTTCATTCCTGAGTGACTTATTTCTGTACTCCTGAATTTCCCTGACCATTTTTGTAATTTATTCTTTCATCGATTAATTGAAGTATTTCTTCTGTTAGCCATGGTTTTTTCGAAGATACCTTCTTTGTACCTATGTTTTCTTTCCAACTTCTGTAATTGCGTTTTCTAGAGATGTCCGTTTCTCTTGAACTGTACTGCCAGCTGAACTATTCCTTATTGCTGTATCTATATCCTTAGAGAACTTCAAACATATTACGTGATTCCTTAGTGCTTCTGTATACCACTCTTTACGTATTGACTCTTTCTGACTAGTTCCTTAAACTTCAGCCTACTCTTCGTCACTACTAAATTGTGATCTTAGTTTATATCCACTTTACAAGCCAGTATCTGATTCCGGAATCTGTCTGATATCTTGCCGTATCTCCCGGCCTTTTCCAAGTATACCTCCTCCTCTTATGATTCATGAACACAGTATTCCCTGTCAGTAGCCGAAACATGTTGCAGAACTCATTTTTTTTCTCCCTCATTCGTTGTGCCAAGCCCATATTCTCCCGTAACCGTTTCTTCTACTCCTTCCCCTACAACTGCATTCCAGTCCACGATAACTACACTCCTGGAAATGGAAAAAAGAACACATTGACACCGGTGTGTCAGACCCACCATACTTGCTCCGGACACTGCGAGAGGGCTGTACAAGCAATGATCACACGCACGGCACAGCGGACACACCAGGAACCGCGGTGTTGGCCGTCGAATGGCGCTAGCTGCGCAGCATTTGTGCACCGCCGCCATCAGTGTCAGCCAGTTTGCCGTGGCATACGGAGCTCCATCGCAGTCTTTAACACTGGTAGCATGCCGCGACAGCGTGGACGTGAACCGTATGTGCAGTTGACGGACTTTGAGCGAGGGCGTATAGTGGGCATGCGGGAGGCCGGGTGGACGTACCGCCGAATTGCTCAACACGTGGGGCGTGAGGTCTCCACAGTACATCGATGTTGTCGCCAGTGGTCGGCGGAAGGTGCACGTGCCCGTCGACCTGGGACCGGACCGCAGCGACGCACGGATGCACGCCAAGACCGTAGGATCCTACGCAGTGCCGTAGGGGACCGCACCGCCACTTCCGAGCAAATTAGGGACACTGTTGCTCCTGGAGTATCGGCGAGGACCATTCGCAACCGTCTCCATGAAGCTGGGCTACGGTCCCGCACACCGTTAGGCCGTCTTCCGCTCACGCCACAACATCGTGCAGCCCGCCTCCAGTGGTGTCGCGACAGGCGTGAATGGAGGGACGAATGGAGACGTGTCGTCTTCAGCGATGAGAGTCGCTTCTGCCTTGGTGCCAATGATGGTCGTATGCGTGTTTGGCGCCGTGCAGGTGAGCGCCACAATCAGGACTGCATACGACCGAGGCACACAGGGCCAACACCCGGCATCATGGAGTGGGGAGCGATCTCCTACACTGGCCGTACACCACTGGTGATCGTCGAGGGGACACTGAATAGTGCACGGTACATCCAAACCGTCATCGAACCCATCGTTCTACCATTCCTAGACCGGCAAGGGAACTTGCTGTTCCAACAGGACAATGCACGTCCGCATGTATCCCGTGCCACCCAACGTGCTCTAGAAGGTGTAAGTCAACTACCCTGGCCAGCAAGATCTCCGGATCTGTCCCCCATTGAGCATGTTTGGGACTGGATGAAACGTCGTCTCACGCGGTCTGCACGTCCAGCACGAACGCTGGTCCAACTGAGGCGCCAGGTGGAAATGGCATGGCAAGCCGTTCCACAGGACTACATCCAGCATCTCTACGATCGTCTCCATGGGAGAATAGCAGCCTGCATTGCTGCGAAAGGTGGATATACACTGTACTAGTGCCGACATTGTGCATGCTCTGTTGCCTGTGTCTATGTGCCTGTGGTTCTGTCAGTGTGATCATGTGATGTATCTGACCCCAGGAATGTGTCAATAAAGTTTCCCCTTCCTGGGACAATGAATTCACGGTGTTCTTATTTCAATTTCCAGGAGTGTATTAGATTTTCGTCGCCCTAAACGTACCGTATTACCCTTTCAGTATTATCGTATACTTTATCCCTTCATCTTCAGCTTGCGATTCTGCATGTATATATAAACTATCGTTGTCGCTGTTGGTTTGCTGTCGATTCCGACAGGAACAATCCTATCATCGAACTGTTCACAATGACACACTCTCTGCCCTACTTTCCTATTCATAACGAATCCTACTCCCGTTTACCATTTTCAGCTCCTGTTGATATTACCCTACACTAATCTGACCAGAAATCCTTGTCTTCTTTCCATTTCACTTCACTGCCCCCTACTATATTTAGACTGAGCCTCTGCATTTCCATTTTCAGATTTTCTAGCTTCCCTGCCACATTCAAGCTTCTGACATCCCACGCCCCGACTCGTGTAAAGTTATCCTTTCGTTGGTTATCAATCCTTTTCTCCTTTCTCCTTTGGTAGTCCCTCCCAGAGATCGGAATGGGATCTCTTTCGGAAACTTTTGCCAGTGGAGAGATCATCTTGAAACTGTTTCAGTCCAGGCCATATGTCCTGTGGATACATGTCACGTGTCTTCAATGCAGTGGTTTCCATTGCCTTCTGGATCTTCATGCCGGCTCCTTGCTGCTTCTTCCGCCTCCGCTATCCTTGACAAGGCCGGCGGCAGAAGTGGGTGACTTTTTATGCCGGAATCTTTAGCCGCCAGTACTCATCATTAACCAAAATGTTCTTTGTGGCGTGTTTCGATTTTGGGACCACAGACGTCTGACTTATTGATGGTTTTTTTTTTCCATTGGAACCTTCCTGGCGCCCACTGGCGGAAAAGTGAGCAGGGGTCGCAACCCGAGACCTGCCCACCATGCACTGTTTCCCACCCTCCAGGAACCAAGGAAATCGTAGGGAACGTGGAGTAGAGGTACAATGAACATTGTTTATTTATTTACCTTTCTTTTCTTTTTTTTCTTTTTATTTATTTATTTTTGTCATTAATACAAGAATATTAGGAAACGGGCGTCACGCGAGGATAAGGGCGCAAAAAGACCTCAGATTAATTGAGACGATAAACCTATAGTCTTTTCGAGAAGAACAATCCGATTACGAGTCAACATATCGATTCTAAGTGTGGAAGAAACAGGGATCAACTCTTCATGACAGGAACACCCAAGCTGTGGGGTGAGTTAAGGAGAACGCTGGAAAGGAAATTACAGAAAAAACTTCTGTGTTTTGGATTGCAAACAACTGCACAGTGGCGTTCATTAAGGAACTGACAAAAATCAAGGATATTTTTCTCGCCATCAGAAAGCATGTATTGATATGCGTGTCCCCAAACCACTTCACAGAGTCCGTCTTCGCTTGCGGGAAGTACCCTGCGTCAGGAAAGAGGAGCAGTGGCATCTGCCGCATCAATAACCAGACACCTCTTGCCAATCTGAACATCAGGCGATGCTCGTCTGTGTCCAAAACATCACAGGCGACGCATAACGGGGTGTCTGCGAGGTGAATCCCGTGAAGGCGTGACCGGCGCACTTGCTTCCCGTTGACAGTAAGGTGCAATGCAGACTGGACATCAGTCTCAAAATAAGGAGAACACAGCGACGGCCAAACTGCACGCCGCTCGACGTGGGGATGCTTCCTCTCAACCATATTCGGTGATCTGTGCTTCTGAAGAAAGCTACAGATCGCCTTCATGGATGTCAAGTGCGCTGACATTATCGCAGTAAGGACTTAGCTCAGGTCGTGGAAAAAGTTGCAGAAGTACAAGCAGGGCGGCGGGACGTCCAAAAGCGGGATAGGTGCTGAGGGAAAGAGTGGTGCAAGAGCCTCCAACAATAGGCTGGTAAGGCACGCAGGACAACGGGGCCACAACGCCATGTGAGAACCAATGAAAAGAGCTACCTCTCTGTCAGGAACTTGATGCAGACCAATCCGCCCCTGCACTGCGGGAGGGTGAGGGTCTCGTACCTTATCTTGAACAGCAGACGTGGCAAACTAATGACCTCAGTGCCGCTAGCATGTGACGGGCCATGGATGGCGGAATAGGAAGTGTGTGTGCCACGTGGGGGATACGTGACACCAAATATAGATTTACATATTGTGTCCGCGGCTGAAAATAGAGTGATCGTAGACGGTGATCTAAGCGCCCAGCCCGTAGTTACGAAAGTAGGCACCGCAGTTGAGGGCAATCGTGCGCCACAGATCACTTGCGAAATCAAGTCCTAAGCATCGGTTAATATCAGTTACACACACAGGAGCAGCGCTGTCCACAGGAAGCCTCGCACCTATAGTCATGGCACTCGATCTGCGGACGTTAAGGCAGCTATCAGAAGCTTCGCCCTAGGTGACTCCCTGACCTCAGCACCGCTACGGAGAACGATGACTAGATCGTATGCATAAACTGTGCAGCTGAATACATGGTCACCGAGAGACATCCCAGAAAGGCGTTGCCGGAGGCGGCAGAGCAACGGGTCCATAGCGAAAGCATACAGCAGTGCAGAGAGCGGGCAGCCTTGATGCGGATAGAGATGGGAAGTGTGAGAAAGCCATTGTAGAGTACAGGTAGCTCCACGAAGGAGATGCATTACGACGTTGACTGTTGTATCAGGGTAGCCCAAACTGCTGAACACCCCGTACAGGAAGTCGTGATCTACCCGATCGAACGCCAGGCTGAAGTCAAGAGATGCCAGAAGTCCAGGCATACGACGGAGCGTGAGCAAGAGCGATTATGTGCGATAGCTGCAGAGGGCAGTGCGGGTGTTATTGACACCTCCCAGAGAAGTTTGATCGGGCCAAACCATGTACCGAGACGTCTGTTTAAACTGCGCAGCCAACAGAGGGGTAAAGATCTTTGTGTAGCTGTTGATTAACGTCATGGGGCGGTAATCGCATATCCGTGACGCACCCCTAGGCTTGTGGATGGGAATGAGGAAACAATCGAGAAAACCGTCTGGAATATGTACGAAATGTGGCGTAAGGTCCTGACAAATATCCGTGAATACTGGCGCCAGAAGGGGACGTGACGCCCGATAACACTCCTGGGGGAAATCGTCACGGTCAGGCGACTGCTCTTAGCACTCGCCTGGACAACATCACGGACTTTGCCCTCTGTGACGTTAGCAAGCAGATCAATCGTCGCGTCCACAAGAACCGAGCCAAATAGAGCTTGGAGACTGCTGTAATGTTAGCAGAGTGATGACGTTCTTCAGAGTACAGCAGAGGGCAGACCCTGATCCCGTTCGGTATCAAGACGCCGCCCATCAACGGTCCTAACAACATTAATCAAATTTCTCCGATGGTAACATCATTCCGCTATGACATGATACAGAGATCGACGCTCTTGTACTAACCTGTCTTGTGTGCGCATCCTGACCATAACTCCTTCAAGGCGGCGGAGAGAGTGGGATGTGAGCTGTGCCTTGCCACGATTCACCATCGTCCGGCGCTCTGGCGAATCCGACATCATAGTACATTCCCAGAGAATGGTGAAATAGAATTCCTGAGTTCGTTGCCACCACGCGACAACCTCCCTTCTGTACCCAACCTAGGCCTTGCGAAGTGCAGGCTTTCCACAGAGCACCCACCAAGACAGGGCAGACTGATAAGCTTCGCGGCGTCGACGACAAGCTGTCCACGTGGTCTCTATGAGCTGCCGGCAGTCGGGTGAAGCAAGGCGGGTCGTGTTCAACTTCCATGGCCACTGCCGCGCCACACCCTTTGGCGGCAGAGACTGATGGCGCAAATATATGCGTCAGGGTCAGAGAACGCAACAGGACAGACTTCAGCGTCCTGCTACCCACTGACGATATCGGTGAAGATGTAAACACAATTAAGGTAGCTGGAAGAAGGGCCAGTGAAATGCATAAACGCAGGACGGTCGCCATAAACGTGCTCCCAAGAACCCACAAGCCTGGGGTGCTGGAGAGTTGTCACTAGCGCCGTGTACGAAGAGTGACTTGCTGGTTGGTTATTGGCTGCGTGGGTACAGTTGAAGTAGCGTTCCATGATCAATGCATCCTGTCGACCTAGAAAAAGAGGCGTGACGACCTCTGAGAAGAAGGTGGAACTTTCATGGCAGCGACTCCAACCAGATGGCTCATAGACATTGACGATCCTGACGTAACTAAACGTGAGAGCCACACCTCTGGCATCAGGAAGATAGGCAGCTTCATCAGCGATCGCCATCCCACTACCAGAAAGTTGCAATGAGCACTTCCTGAACGAGAGCAACTTCAGCATCCACAGCATACAGCTTGCCACGGAGTAAAACCAGTTTGTGGCGAACGCGAATGGTAATGACATTGACTGTGGCAATGTATAAGTCTGGAAAACTACCGTTGCCAGGAGAACGGGTGATCCAAACATGGGTGGAAAACAGGGAACTCCCGTCACTGTGACGGGGAGGCAGCCGACCACACCAAGGGGGGTCCATCACTCTGAACACCTCCAGAATGTCCATCCTCAGCATCGACGTCGTTCGCCTAGAATAAAGACTTCTCACCCCACTGGTTCATTGGAACACTACCAGAGGTGCGCCCACAGGTAGCGTGAACACATAAAGGGAGTCAACCACATCAGATGCAGGCGGTGGAACGTCGGAATACGAAGTATACGCTGGAGATGGAGGCGGAAAAGAACGTCGCGTCGTCAGGTGTTAAGGCGTCAGAGAACAGCGCACCATCAGTAACATGGTCGTCATCTTGTGCATACATCGGATGGAGGCAGTCATCAGAAAGGGTATGGCGTTGTCTCCTCCGTGTCCTTGGCGATCGTTGCTTCCTAAAATGATGTTCGATGTCGGATGGTGGGTGGCTGTCTTCCGTCTTGTGGAAAGCGAAGATCGGTACAGCTCCGTGATCAACAGCTACGGGGTTGGGACAGACAGCTTGTACCTGCTGACGGTCATCGTTCATTTGTATTGCCTCCTGCAAGAGTGTAGGAGAGACAGGCAAAACGTCCATCGCATCGTCGACACAGGTACCGACTAATGTAGAGGGGACGCAGCAGGCAGCACAGCTGCAGACGCGTAAGATAGAGGTAACACAGAGGACGCCGCAGGAAGAACGACGTCTCAGATCGGCGTCTGAACCAGTCTATGTCAGAGACTTTCAGTACAGATGTGGCCTTCATGGCCGCAACCTGAATAGGTGTGCAGTTGGCCACCGTAAATGACGACAGCCGTGGAGCTGGCAGTAACCAAGTACGAAGGCACGTCTCCGTAGTTCAATTTCTATCTCACGGACACCATTGGAGACACGATATGTTTTGAAATCTTCCATGTCTCAGCTGACAAAATGAGAACGTTGGCGTAAGGTTTAAAGACGGCTACCACAAGTTCGACGGTACTTCAAATGGGAGTTCTAAAACCCGCAATGTTCGGAAGCCAAAACCAAGTTATCGGAACTTGAGAGCATTAGCGTGGCGCCGCACGAAGTCGGCGCTAGATTTCTATACACAGTAATACTGAGGATCGAAAAATGAATTCCGAGAACGTCTTGTGGCGTGAGACGAACGTCATCCTGTATAGAACTTTCTGCTTCATACGCCTTCGGTCGTTCGCGATACAAAGGTAAAGTTAATTTAATTGTGGCTTGGCGGTAGCAAAACGCCACGCTGGTCGGTGGAATCGGATTCTGAGGCAAGGCGCTACGTGGAAGTACACGAACACACACTCGCCCGCAAGCAGCACAACAGGCGTGTGCATCTCACCACTGTCAATGGCAGACTGCCCTAGACGCCCTACTTCCAAGGTACTAGAGGAAATTCGTGGTGCCAACCCCCCCCCCCCCCACACACACACACACACACTCGCACACGACTAACAGAACCTCAGTTATGTCACAGTGAATATGACATGAAAAAGAAAGCTTTGTGCCAAGAGAAGGCCATGGTTATTAGCCTCTATAATCCCATATCTCCTGCTAAGCCCTCTCTACAGTTTACGACAGCGAAGCACGTCTCCAGGACTCACTATAATTTTCTACGTCATTGATTCCATGCCATCATTTCTGTATACCACTACATCGAAAAGTTCTCCCCTGGCTGTGTGCGAATTACACCACCGAGTACACAAAAGAAAAAGATCTTTTGGAGGAACAGCGGAAAACTTCTAAAATTTCTGGCGTACCTAGGAACTTGAATGACCCATTGTCAAAAGATATATCGCAGTAATGCTACTGATCTTAATAATAAAACAAATAGTCCTGCTTTCAGTATTTGCTTCGGACAGTGTTAAAGCATTTATATGATTTTGTGTGACTGAGGAACTTGAAGAGCTTAAATAGACTCAACAAGAAAAATAAACAGAGGGATTAAAAACACCTGCAAATACTGCGTAGCACAAACGTTCACTTGGTAATCCTCGGTTTATGAAGCCGTCAAGAGACCATCGTTGAAACCGGTAATGCATAATAAATATCAGGTAGGATCGGTAAGCCGAGGGCAGGAAGAAAAACAAGTCTATAGGTAAACACTGCTGCTCCTAAATGTAAGCCATTAATATTTCGCAAGGTTTTGCGGCCTCTTATTTTTCCTCAGACATTTAATATTCCGGATAGACCTGACTCCAGGGTCTATATTGTTAGCTCGAGGCGAAGATCTACCTCTGCGTTTAAAATGAAATGAATTTATTCTTGATTTTAAGGATGTAAAGGTTTCTACGTCATTACATATTTTCATACAAGCCACCAACCAATATGTCACAGAACAAAGAAGATTTTTAAATTTTACTTAATATCTAAACCAACCTACCGCACACCTCAAATACACATACGTACCACCTCATTTTAAGAAATTTTCTGTTTTTACGTCCAGACGCTACCTACCCTGTTACTGGCCAGGTTAGGCGAGAGCGTTAATGAGCTGCTTCCTGGACTCAGGTAGGCGCGTCTGTCCCGGATCGAATCTGCCCAGTGAATTAACGACGTGTGTCGGTGATTAGATTAGAGATTAGATTAGATTAGATTAGTTTTTCGTTCCATAGATCCGTGCTGAGGAGATCCTCGTGGATGTGGAACACGTCATTTTTTTTAAGCTGAAATAACAATACTAATAGTATGAATATATACATCATTTGTCTCTATTAAAAAATTCGTCAATGGAGTAGAAGGAGTTGGCCACTAGTAAGTCTTTCAGGCTCCTTTTAAACTGATCTTTATTTGTAACTAAATTTTTCATGTTTACTGGCAAATTATTGAAGATGAGTGTTCCTGAGTAGTGGACCCTTTTTTGAACTAAAGTAAGTGCTTTTAAGTCCTTGTGCAGATCATTTTTGTTCCTGGTATTGTATGTATGAACTGAGCTGTTTGTTGGAAAAAGAGATATATTATTTAGAACAAATTTCATTAATGAGTAAATATACTGAGAGGCAGTAGTTAGTATACCCAGTTCTTTGAAGAGGTTTCTACAGGACGTCCGTGAATTTACTCCACAAATAATACGTATTACACGCTTTTGGACTCTGAAAACTTTTGTTTGACTTGAAGAGTTACCCCAAAATATTATACCATATGACATTATGGAATGGAAGTAGGCAAAGTATGCAAGCTTTTTCATTTTTATGTCGCCTATGTCTGCTAACACTCGAATTGCAAATACAGATTTGTTAAGGCATTTCTGCAGTTCTGTGGTGTGCTCTTCTCAACTGAATTTATTATCAAGTTGTAATCACAGGAATTTAAGACTGTCAGCCTCTTCTATCTGCTCTTCTTCGTATTTTATGCATATGCTGGGTGGAAACCTTTTACAGGTTCTGAATTGCATATAGTGAGTCTTATCGAAGTTTAATGTCAGTGAGTTGGCTTTAAACCATTTATTAATATCCATGAAAATGTCATTAGCAGATCTTTCTAGAACTACACTTGACATACTATTTATTGCAATACTTGTGTCATCTGCAAACAAAACGAACTCTGCTTCTGGCAGTGTAACTGATGAGAGATCATTAATGTACACAAGAAAAAGCAATGGCCCTAAGATGGATGCTTGTGGGACACCACATGTAATTTCTTCCAATTCTGATGATGACTGATGACTTAATTTACTAGTCCCTTGCACTGACACCCTTTGTTTCCTATTAGTGATGTATGACTTGAACCATTTTGCAGCACTGCTCGTGACACCATAGAATTCTAATTCACTTAAAAGGATGTTGTGGTTCACACAATCAAATGCCTTTGACAAATCACAGAAAATACCTGCTGCTTGTAATTTGTTATTTAATGAATTAGGTACATTTTCACTATTGGTGTAAATAGCCTTCTCGATATCAGAACCCTTCAGAAATCAAAACTGTGTTCTTGATAATATGTTACTTGTGGTCAGATGGTTGAGCAGCTGCCTGTACATTAGTTTTTCTAAAATTTTTGAGAATGCTGGCAAAACTCAAATCGGTCTGTAGTTTTATGGTATCTCTTTATCCCCTTTCTTGAACAGAGGCTTAACATCTGCATATTTTAGCCAGTCAGGAAATGTCCCAGTTATAATTGACTGGTTGCACAAGTAACTTAGAATTGTACTAAACTCACAAGAACATGCCTTAATTAACTTTGTTGATATTTCATCGTACCCACTAGAATGCTTTGTTTGAAAAGATTTTATTATGGAAGTTATTTCTTTTGGTGAAGTGAGTGATATATTCATGTACTTGAAGCTATTTGTGAAGGCTAGTTTCAGATAGTCAAGGGCATTATTTACTGATCCTGAAAGTCCCATTCTATCAGTAACGGATATAAAGTACTTGTTAAATAGATTTGCCACACTATCATCTTGTGGTGCAGTTCTTCTTGTTGTCTCCGTGCTTGCTAAGAAAATGGGATCAGAAGTTCCGCCTTATGCAAGACACCTTTTTTCTTTTGTGTCACCCATACATGTTTCAGCACTTTTGTGCTATCATCAGTGGGTTCTATTTTTATTTTTAATTTACATTATATTATTGTCCTCTTGATTTGGTAGCTGTTATGCTATACAATATACAACATGTCATAGTTTTGAAGTTATGGTACGTTTTCCTGTTTTGTTGGCGAAGTAAATGGGCTTACTTCTTTGCCTGTGTTCATGTGGTAATGCAGTTTTTCGATTACTCAAAACATAGGCGGAGTTATTATATATGAATATAATGTAAATTAAAAATAAAAATAGAACCCACTGATGATAGCACAAAAGTGCTGAAACATGTATGGGTGACACAAAAGAAAAAAGGTGTCTTGCATAAGGCGGAACTTCTCATCCCATTTGCCACACTATGCCCATCGGTTACTAATGTGTCATCTACCCTTAGTGCTATTTGCTCCTGTTCCTTTCTGGTTCTACCAGTCTGCTCTTTCACTATATCCCATATTGTTTTTATTTTGTTCCCTGACATTGCTATCTTCTTCTCGTAGTGCATTTGTTTAGACGTCTGAATTACTTTTTTTAATGTTTTACAGTATTCCTTGTATTTAGCTAAATCATCAGCATTGGAGCTATTCTTGGTCAACAGATACATTTTCCTTTTTGTCTTACAGGAAATCTTTATTCCTTGTGTAATCCATGGTTTTATTATAGACTTCTGTTTAATTTGAGTAACTTTTAGAGGAAAACAGTTTTCAAACATGGTACTGACATTGTTCATGAATGTGTTATATTTTTCATTCATGTCATGAGCACTATAAACATCTTTACAGTTCATATCTTTGAGCAGTTTTCTAAAACACTCAATTTTTGGTTGATTGACTACTCTCCTGTACTCAGATTTAGCAGTCTTGATAATCTGCTTAGAATTTACATCTAAAACAAGGAGCTGCATGTCATGATCTGATAGTCCATTTATAGCAGGTTTTATGATATGATTTTGTTCCTTTGATTTGTCTATAAAAATGTTAACAATGGCTGTCCTTGAGGATTTAGTGATCCTAGTTGGAAAGTTTACAGTGTGAGTTAGATTGAAAGACAACATTACTAACTGCAGTGAATGTTTACTGGAAGATTGCATTAGAAAATCTGTATTAAAGTCACCAGCAATCAAAGTTTCTTTGTTTCTTCCTGTTAAATAACCCAAAAGAGCTTCTACATGATCTAAGAATAAATTATAATTTCCTGCAGGTGCTCGGTAAATAGTTATTATTATATAGGATCTGTTATGGAACTCTACTTCTGTTGCACATGCTTCAAGATGCTGCTCTAAACAGAATTTATTAATGTCAATGTTCTTGAATTTATGGCAGTTTTTGATAAATGTGGCAACTCCTCCTCCATCCATATCTACTCTGCAGAAGTAGGAAGCTAGCTTAAATCCTGAAATGTCTAACATATCTATATCAGTGGTCACTTGATGTTCAGAGAGGCAGATTATGTCAATTTGATTAGATGAATTCATTTCATCGATACAAATGAGTAGTTCGTCAACTTTATTTCTAAGTCCCGGAATGTTCTGGTGTAATAAAGATAACTGATACTGCATACTAATGGGATTGTAACTGCTTTGGCGAAGATGAACTGGCAGTTTCTGATTACTTTCTGTTAAACACTGTTTAAATGGAGGCTGTATAATAAAATCTGACTCCTGTTCATCTGTTTTCTCAAACTGAGTGTGTCTGCCAATCTCTCTTAAAACTCGTTTTCTTTCCCCCTTCCCTATCCTAAAAATGGCATCCCTCTGACACCTGTGACCACTGGTATTTTACCACTTGTGCCAGGCCCCCCCTTAAGTTTTCTGCAATCAACCCAGACAGTTTTCCCTTCCCCTTCCTATTGAGGTGAAGGCCATGCCTAGTGTAGTCCCACGTATCGATAGCATCCACAGGAATCAAACCAATATGGGACCCTATATCCGTCCTAAGCCAGCCAGTCTGGATGTGGTTTTTAGGCGGTTTTCTACATCCCCACATCGCACCTCAGTTACACTCCGATTGTAACAATGCCGATCCTGTAGAAACTGCAGGACACTGGCACAAGCGAAAGAAAGTTACTACCTACCCCATTTTCCGCTCTCTCCAACTAATATACTTTATTTGCTTGCAGTACCATAGAATATTTTTACTTTTAACATTCACAAGCACAGCAGCATATAGCGTTCATTCAGCTAAGTCAATACTGAAGCTGTTGCATATTCACAATGTTTGACGTGCAGTCTCTGTGAAATAATAAGAATATACCAAGAGATAAATAGAGAGACCATTAAAGCTTGACCATAAACGTTCTTAGGACATTAATTTACAGTTCTGTTTGAAAAACTGGATGACAGTACTGCAAAGGGGACTCTGTGGCCGAGGTCGTACACAGCTGAAGAGCGTTGAAGACCTTGAAGTCGAATGCCCTAACCATCTTGCCAATGATATGAGTCATCATCACGAGCATCATCATAATCATCACCGCCACCATCATACAACCTTAAAGAAGGTAAATTCATTGAAGGGATGATGGTAGGTGTAACTTAGTAGGAATTATGCAGGTGAAAGATACGAATCACACTTAGCTGAGAGAAGTGCTGGCTGAGGAATTTACACAGCATCCTTGATAGATCGTGGAGATTACCCTGAACTATAATACTATATTTGTAGCCATTAATACTTACGCCTCATCGATACTGTATTATCAATTTTATGTAGTCTAGCGTTGCTCACTACGAGTACTTGCAGCGAAAATTAAAATTATAACAATAAAATGCCACAGGAATTATCTAAAACTCAGTTCAAGACAAATGGGTGACAGAGCAGCCATGGACATGAACTACTAACGCAAGATTCAAGGCTTTATATGCTGCAAATCAAATAGTGGGTAGGCAAATAATTCATCACGACTACGTCTCAGGTAGAAACTCAGTTTCTATACTGCTAGCTGGAGGTTATGGGTTACATGATGGGTACACGAGGCAAGAATATTTCATCATAACCGTGATGAGGATAGAAATATAAGCCATTATGACATGAAACTGAAGTATGTCTTAAACCTTCTTCTCTCGATACATAAGTATTCTAGATACGGCACAACACACAGCACCATATGCAAATAAAGATATGAAGAAAACTACAACATAAGGCACGACTCAGTTCCAAAAAGTCCACCAGAAGTTTGTACGGAACCACTATTCACATTTCTAGCGATAGATAGGCATATTACAATACAAAACACAGAGCGTTCCACAAATCCATTGTGTGTTGGGACCGTACCGTACCTATGCATAGTACAGCATCAGTGAAATTTCGTAATGTATTACTCCTGTCTGAGCCCAGGAGCAACGCCTGGCTTATGGATGTCGGAGCTCCCAACAACAACGACGGCTTATACTTCAAGCACATGGAGAAAATAGATTAGAATGCAGAAATGATGGAACTATTATACACATAGATTCGTATGAGCCATACAATACACTGCGAATGTCCCGCAACTGATACTACACACCCCATATACGCGTCCAACGAAACAAGTCTCCCAACAGAACTGGTTAGGTTAATACAAGAAGCTACGATACTTGCACTGCAAATGAAGGAAGCGTGGGTTCAACCGAAAATATTTTGTCTTAATTCTCAGTAACTTCCGCAGTTTCCTTTGTAAAACATACCTTTGTACCAAAAAACATAATAAAAATGATGACACGATTAAATTAAAAGTTTTCTGCTGCATAGTAAGTAAACATAGCTTTTAAATATGCTTTAACTGAACGCCTTCTGGATATCGGATACCACTTTAACTGGTTACAAAGCATACACCAACTCGAAATAAGGACAAATCAAAGAATGTAAACGTAGTGCCTAAACGTCTTCTCACTGCATTAATAGTCTCATGCTTTTAATCATGCTACGTTTCACTTGTTTCAATCAATACTCTCTTGTAATTTGCACAGTTATGAAGTTCATAAACAGGGTTACACAAACAACATTTACACAATTGATATTGAGAATATGGAAATCAATAGCACATTGTCTCAGTTAGTGTTATTTTTAATACTGACCCACACACCAAGACCACTTACAACTGCAACCACTTTGTAAAGAATTCTAGGCTATTAAATATTTCGTTTTTCGGTTACATTTGTCGTTTGCTGATACGACTTAGGAAACACATACAGGCATTAGGTTCTGGAACGCGCAACAGCATACTTACACACATTCAAAAGGATCATATACCTGTAGACAAACTTTGTTGATTTACATCAATTTTATATTTCTCACAATTTTTGGCATATTGTATTGTCTACATTCAGAATGAGTTCAACTGTTGGAAAACTTAATAGTGTTAGCGGAGGGCGTTCAGATTCATTATGCAAACATGCAGGAAAGATTTCTTCACAGGACCTCTTGAAACCTATACTCTTCAACGTACGTATTTAGTGTTTTAAGCTGAGGAAAATGTAAATGTCTACTGAAGAAGAATCTGGATTTACAGGAACATGACTTACTTTTCCTTTTACATGTGATAGGAAGGAAGATTTCATGGTAATATTACAGCTTTGTGAAATATAATATCAATGTTCTAGGTTCCCTATATTTGCGACAGCCAACGAATCATTAATACAAATAGTTAGTTCATAAAGTTCCGCAGTGAAACCATAACGAATGTAACATCTGGCAAATGGCAAGAAACTTCTCAGAACTTACCTTCCGTCTTTAATCCTTTTGAGTGTTCAGTAGACTGCCACGATCGCAAGAGGCGGAACATTGCGCAAAAGAAGCTATGTAGTGAAAAGTTAACAAACGTATCAAAGTCATTGATTAAAAGGTTGAGTAAAGTAGAAACTATGACTAAATACAAGAGT
This sequence comes from Schistocerca nitens, assembly GCF_023898315.1. Classification (NCBI taxonomy): domain Eukaryota; kingdom Metazoa; phylum Arthropoda; class Insecta; order Orthoptera; family Acrididae; genus Schistocerca; species Schistocerca nitens. Next base: position 694,843,043 of record NC_064615.1, on the reverse strand, counting down.
GATATATTTCATATTCAGCCAAAAACTTCAGCTCTAACTTCAGCTGCAATAGGTATTTCGAGCATAACTGCAGGTGCACCATCTCACTACTGAACCATATCGTCCAAAAGAAATCTTTATTTCAATAAGGTAATCAACGCTTTATTTATCTCGGGTGCTATTGAAAATGAGTGGTGGATAAATGACACGACATGGTCTTTCACAAAGATAATTCGCTCTCACAAGACTGCATGTTCCACTAGAATGAAGAAAGAAATTTTAGATAAATATTGACTCGCGAATAGGACCACAAAGTTTTCATTTTCATGACTGATTCCTCTTTACTGTTAACATGCAGAAATTAATGAAAATTCATTCAGAAAAATAGCGCTTCTACTGTAGTGAACTATAAAACTTTTAACAAACTCATGTTTTTCAGCTATTTCCCTTAGCCTGATTAACTGCTTAACCTGAGTTATTAATTTTGGAAGCAGTTTCTGGTTGTCCGATTTTTTGTCACATTGCGATCGTTGGCGCTCTGAATAGTACATTGTTAGTACAGGTAGCACTGCGAGCAGATACTTAATTACAGTTGACCGTACTGCACCACACTGGCTAAGCGTGTGCACTGGAACTCGCCTGACATTGCTTTTCGTACGTTTACTGCTACAAAAGTATATACAGTATGAATGTACTGACATGATTCGCGAAGAGTTCGTGCGACTGTATTTATCTATTTTTAGGTGTTCATTATCCAGTATTGTTTTGTTATTTTTCGCTTGTGTTGACTCTTTAATTTTAAATCTGCCTGTGCCGTTAGTTCTTTTAGCTATCAAGTTGGGAGTTTGATTGTTTAGGTTTGTTTAATTTAGTGCTACACTTTACGGCGATGCAGCGTCAATAGATAGTAGTCAAATCTCATTATTAATTGTCTGATTATGACTAAGAATAGTGAATAGGGACATAACATGGTGAAATATTTTAATATGGAGGGTGATTCCGTGGTGATGTTACAAACATTCAAGGGTGATGGAGAACGGTAAAGGTATCAATTTCGGGTAAAGGATACAGGCGAGGAAACGACGGAGTTGTTGTTACAAGCGCAAATCTTTCTGATACTTCTGACATATGTCGAAGTTGGACCAAAACAAAAACAAGAAGAGACCGGTAAATATGGGCTGTAAAATGCATACCTTAAAAGCTGAGCTGTGAGCACTTGTTCATCTTCGTTACTATGAAACACTTATGTTCTGATAAACTAGTGCCCATCGCCCTTAAGGTAGACAGCTTAGAGACCATATTTACAGGACACCTTTTTTTTCAAGTTTCGGTCAATACTATCTCCCCAAAAAATATGGAAACTAAACAGCTTGCACTAAAACAGATGTTTTTCGATGTGTCGAAGATGATTAATTGCTAATAGCTCTTACAGTATGCATTTTAGAGCCCATATTTACTTAACATTTCTTTCTTGTTTTGGTCCATACTACCGCCTCTACGACCTTAGGAATAACTGTACCTGTACATGCATTCCAATGTCAGAGGTATCAGAACGTACTTTCGACTCGGACGTTTACGCACCACAGTTACGTACCTCCGACCGATAGATTTACCCCCTCCATCATCCCTGAATGTTGGTAACAGGATCTCGAAATCACCCCGTATGTCACTGGAAGACTTTCGTTAAATCGGAAGACACTTCGTGTGAAAGCAACGCGGTGCAAGTGGACCGTCTGTATTGGGACAGGTATAAAATTTCTGTGCTGCGTGAATATTAACAGAACCGAATTAGATAATTGCAAGTGTTGTACCACTGGATATGCTATAATATTAAGCTCTCTTGAGTCACGAAATGATGTAACGTGTTTGTACGATGCCTCAGTATTCGTCTGTGTTCCATTTGTTCCCTGACAACAGGTACGTACGTTTCTGATATAGAAATGGTCACTTTGCTCAAGAGTGATTATTAGTGGCTTCCTAACACCACAATATTTCTGCTGCAGAAGTTTTTCTAATCTGAAAAACAACAGAAAAACATGACTAAATATAACATAGTGGCATATTGTGTACTACATAATACGTTTATTATATGTATAAAAAGAAACACGTACTACAGGCCACTGAAGATGCTTCACAAATACGAGGAGCGAAACGCGTATGGCAAAAACAAACTGCTTTTCATTTAGTTGCATAGACAGAACACACCTCCATGAATTTTGAAGCAACACTGGAACGACGGAAAACGAAAAAATAACGTAACAGTGCCTATTGATGAAGAATGCCTTCGTGAATATGTTCTAAAAGACGCTTAAAAACCGATCTGCTGCTTATATAAATTGTAAATTCCTCTGGCCGACATGGTACAGTGAACTGTGCTAACTGCATCACGATGTATTCGGCATAGCAGAGGAGTATTATGCCCATCAGTTACCTAGTAATCCAGAAGAGGCTAAAAGAACATTTCAAATGGGTACACGGGTCTGTCCTGTTAAATTACAAATATTTTGTTTCCCTAGAGTGCCAATCTTTGATAGTGAGGGATCTGTTATTAGTTGTGTCGCTACGGATCAGTCATAAAAGTGAGAGATAAAACTAGCAACCCCGGCAAATTTCAGAGGTCTAACACTGTTTTCAAATGCCGCGTCACATCCGCATCAGAATTAATTCATAAGTAATTACAGCAGAATACAAAGAGAAAATATTAGTATTAATTCCATTATGCCTGTACTGCTGTTTCATTTATGAGAGAGAGTAATTTATTTGAGCACCCTGCACACACAAAAGTCAAAGGCAGTCATGTTGCACACAAACACTACAAACATTCGCGTTACATGTCACAGATACAATTTTGAATCAAAATTATATAGGCTAGCGACAGGACTGAGTGCTATAAAGGGACAAAGCAAATCGGCTTTCTATAGAAACGGCGAAACTGTAGTGATGCAACTTCCAGACGTTAGAACTCTGTGCTGGACTAGCACTCAAACTCAGAAACCCACCTGGCTACTCTCTTAACAACTAATAAGCTATCCAATCACTACTCACGCCTTGCCCCCAATAGCTTCAGTACTGTCAGTACCTCCTGCTCGTCTGGCATGGTCTGCACGAGAGCTGTGTATTTGCGAATGTAGGAGAGAGGTACTGGCAGAAGTGAAGCTATAATTAATTTCATTTGGTTCAGTGGCCGAGTAAATCTTTCAGCTGGGCGTCACTTCGATGACTCACACTGAGGTGACAAAAGGCATGGGATAGAGATATGCTCGTACACAGATGGCGGTGGTATCTCATACACGCGGTATAACAGGGTAGTGCAACGGCGGAGATGTTATATCAAATTTCAGGCATTCCTCTCAGCACAGACAAAGTGTCCGACGGCATTCACCGAGGCAGTGGCGTTTGTGTTGGGTTGCCAGTGCTAACAGGCAAGCAACACTGCTTGAAAAAACAGAATTCAGTGTGGAAAGTACGACAAACGTATCCCTTAGGACTGTGGTGGTGGTGGTTAGTGTTTAACGTCCCGTCGACAACGAGGTCATTAGAGACGGAGCGCAAGCTCGGGTTAGGGAAGGATTGGGAAGGAAATCGGCCGTGCCCTTTCAAAGGAACCATCCCGGCATTTGCCTGAAACGATTTAGGGAAATCACGGAAAACCTAAATCAGGATGGCCGGAGACGGGATTGAACCGTCGTCCTCCCGAGTGCGAGTCCAGTGTGCTAACCACTGCGCCACCTCGCTCGGTCCTTAGGACTGTGAGACGAAATTTAGCGTTAATGGGCAACGGCAGCAGATGACAGCCGTGAGTGCTTCTGCTAAAAGCACAACATTGCCTGCAGCACCTCTCTTGGGTTCGTGACCAGACGACTGCAAAACAGTGGCGTGTTCAAGTGAGTCCCGATCTCAGTTGGTAAGAGGTGATGGAAGCGTTGAGTGTGGCGCGGACTCCACGAAACCATGGACCCAGGTTGTCAACAAGGCACTGCAATCTGGTGGTGGCTTATCTGCAAGGAATGCACTCGGTCCTCTGGTAGAACTGAACCGATCATTGACTGGAAATGGTTATGTGCAGCTTCATGGAGACCGTTCGCAGTGTGGCGCTGTTCTCTCTCCGCTCGATGGTGATGGGTGTCCCAGTTGAGATGACGTGGAACGGCGGCCGTCGATCACGACAACACCAAACTGTAACTAATAGAAAAAGAACAAACTCCTCGCGTGGTTTGGTTATTTTCAGATACTGTATCTCGAAAATGATATCACTGTCTCGATGGAGCTGGATGCCGGAGTGTGTGCACCGCCATTGCTTGTAATGAAGGCAATTGTGTTCATTGTCTATCGATCTTCTTCACTCATAAATGTAGCTACTGCAGCACTCCATAACGCGATGCCTCCATTGACCTGAAATAACCAAAAGTCCCTTGCGTGTTCGCGACAGACCCTTCAGTTTACGCGAACTTGCTGACTATGGTTCTTATGCCCGGTTTGAGAATGGTTATTCGAACGTTAAAAAAATAGTGTCTTGAATCATTATTCCATCACCCAAGCCGAGGCCACATTTTGAATTTTGCGAGGATATTAAATTGTTTTTATTATTCCGTCATCGAAGCGTCGCTACGTCGCGAGTTCAACATCTGCACGACGTAACTCCATAGATAACACACCCTTGAGCAATGTTCAGAATGCGTCGTAATTTTGGTGTAAAGTTATTACTGTTTACATATAAACTATCACTAATTCTCTTGGCACTTTAATGTTATCCGAAGAGTCAGTCAATTTCACAAATACACTTTAAATGTCCATTAAATGGTGTAGGCGACACGAAGAATTAAAGCTGAAATAAGGTTTATTGTCTTTCGTAATTATTGTTTGTTCCTACGCTAAGCACACACACCGATATGTCCTTCAAGGAATTGCAGATGTTAACATCAGTAATTCTGACCTTGACGTCAACTTCTGACAACACGGCGAAATTGTACATTCTTTGTGATTGCGTTTAGTTGTAGCCTACTCAAGTCTAATAATCGAGTTTATGTCGGCGATCAGTCTCTTTCTGTGTCCCTTGTTGTTCGTGACTATTATCACGAAGGCTAAGTCCCGTCACAAATCGGTAATCACACGGTTCACTTTTCTGTCACATACATCAAAATCCCGTTATTTGTCTAACAATAAAGATGATCCTACTTTACTCCGACTTCTAATATTCCCAGCCTATATCGTATAACTTTAAACTTCAAATCAGTTTTAAAACAATTTAACAGCGCTTAAGATGCGCACTGCTGTTGCAGAATACAAGAGAGAAGTCAAGTTAACATCTCCATTGCCGAGTTACATTGTAGTCTCAGTGAACTTACAGCTCGATTCAGCTACAGCTCCCTTCTAGGATAAATATCTTTGGTCGATATATAGTCTGGGTTTAACCTTCGTAAATAATAATTTTTTAATTCTTTCTTTAAAGTTTCGGTTTTGTATCACATGGTATTCTTTCATTCAGTCCTTTCTTTACGGTAATCATTAGCATTTATATAACATCCCTGTTAATCAAACTGAGAAGAGTGTAAATTTTGTTGTCAGCAGCTGCCATCACTGTCAGTATCGCTAATTTTGCTATTTCTTTTGGAACAAAAAGGGTGGTTATTATGGGTTCTATATTTGGGGTGTTACAGCAGCCAGTCATCGACTTCATTTTCCCAGGCAACGTGATCACCGGGTCACAATTATTCACGATTTGTTTGAAGGACATTCTGGACAATTGGAGCGAACGGTTTGGCCACCTGGACTTCCCGACATGAATCTCTTCCAACATTTATGGGACATAATCGAGAGGTCATTTAGTGCACAGAATCCTGAATCGGCAACATTTTCGCAGTTGTGGACGGCTATAGAGGCAGCATGGCTCAATAATTCTGCAGAGGACTTCCAATGACTGGTTGAGTCTAGGCCACGTTGAGCTGCTGCACGATCCTGGTCAAAAGGAGATCCGACACGGTATGAGGAGGTCACCATGACCTTCGTCACCTCGGTGCACATCTCCTTGATCTACCCCAGTTATCAAACCGGGGAAAGGGGACCTATTGTTTCACGTGGAATCCGAACAACGTGTCGTTTCTGGCTATTCCTCACGAGGTCAAGGCTTGATTTAAGGGAGAACGAAAATTTCCATAGTCGAGCTGGGATTCGATCCCGCGATTCCTCTGTTTCCAATCACACGCTTTACAACTAGATTGCCTGTCCCGCTAGGGAAGCTATGAGTGTGGGTCGTTGCTTGTACATGGGTAACTCATACGGTTAGGACCTGAGCCGCGAGGATTTGGTTTAAGTACTCGAGTTCGGCAGTTCTGCAGTTTTAATCTGTCAACAAGTTTCAAAACTGCGTTGCTCCACAGCAAAGTGAAAGATTCGTTGTTACTTCTATGGATTTAAAAATGGTTCAGATGGCTCTGAGCACTATGGGTCTTAACATCTGTGGTCATCAGTCTCCTAGAACTTAGAACTACTTAAACCTAACTAACCTAAGGACATCACACACATCCATGCCCGAGGCAGGATTCGAACCTGCGACCGTAGCAGTCGCGTGGCTCCGGACTGACCGCCTAGAACCGCTAGACCACCGCGGCCGGCTCTATGGATTTATGCTTGATCATTATCTGTTGCTCATACAGTGTTTGAACTACACAACAGTTGACAGCTCGGACAGTATTAATTCCTGTGGAAATACGTGTTTTTAATCAGTATCCTCTAAAGGATCTGAACTCGTAATACGTGTATCAAACAGACGAGCGTAGTCAAATGCACAATCCTATGTATAGACGAAATAGTTAATCATCAAACCTTAACTAAGTTATTATACATCATTATGCGTAACACAATTGTGAGCAACGGAATGCACAATCAAACGGACTGAAGGAATGGTTAATTATCAAGACGTCTGAGGAAAACCTAAGGATAACATCATTAATCACAACTTAATTATGTCGCTATTTCTTAACATGACTCAAATACCAGATAAGGTTACTGAGTGCCTGAAACACTTTTTCAATTCTGTTTTACTTGTTCCGTATTTGACCATATGTGAATCGCTATAATGTCTGTATGAAACAGGAGTTCGATTTTCCACTTCCTTTCAATCTTGCTGGTAGTGTTTACGTCAGTGGAACAGTAGAATTAAAGAGCAGCAATAGTGTGCAATACTTACTAATAAGTGGCCATGCTATGGACAAGCTCAGTGCAGACTACATGTGGAACACACCAGAACAAGACAATCCAGCGATAAAGAGAATTTTCAAGTTCGTAGAGCACTTTTTAATAATGAACCTATACTCTAAAATTCGATATGACACAGAGCCAATATAAATGGAAATCACACCGTATAACTACATCAAAATTACATTCCAGTCCTAACAATATTGAGAGACAAGCCTCCCAATTTTACAGTTCTCTGAATAACAGTAATCACATTGTTAAAAGAGAATAGTCAATTACAACAGATGCATTCAGTGGATACTAAAGTAGCCTCCGAAAGATTCAGATGTTATCTACGCATGTGGTTGATGATCAGATCCCATTTTTCCACGATTAATCAGTAGCAGTATTCAGAGACAGATTTGGAAGTATTGACAAATTCCTATGCCTTATGAATGGCATCGTTTTTTCGTCGAGATTACACTTTTCTACGCCTCATTACACATGATCTGATGAGGCGAAGGACTCGTTAGAGTGCTGATTAATTACCGCATTGTGTCCGGTATTCCGAATTACAAAGAAAGAAACTCCAATCATTGATTTGATATGTCTAATCGTAAAAGTTTTGTCTTCTGGCAGATGATTTAAAGTACTTCTGCAGTGTAAAGGGTTAATCTGAAGAATGAGTAACAGAACGTGAAGCAAACCGTCCGATTGAAGACGACGTCCACTTGAATCAAGTACAACCAAGACAAGGATTCGAATTATTATAGGGGCAGTTAAATGAAAACGGGGTAGATAGAAAAAAAGTAAGCGAACTGTTTACTATTTCAAAAGTCATCCTCATGACAATAATCGAGTTATCCCACTGCGATAAAAGACAGTGCATTCATGGAAAAATGTTTGCGGTTGGCTACGGAATCATGGTTGTACCCAGACATATACCTCTTCGCCCGAAGCAAATCGACGGCCACAATGTCTTTCTTCAGGGCTCTAAATGTATGGAAATCGCATGGGGAGAGATCGGGACTGCAACTTGGCCCACATCTTCACAAGGTTATTTCGTTTACCCTGCGGAAGTTTCGGTGGGAAGCCCTTACACATCCTCCGTATAGTCAAAGTCTCTCCCCCTGCGGTTTCGATAATTGTGGAGTCGTGAAGAAAAAAATTCGTGGCCGTCGATTTGCTTCGGGCGAAGAGGTGCGTGTCTGTGTAAAACCGTTATTCCGTAGCCAAACGCAAAGATTTTTTCATGAAGTCATTGGCTGTCTTGCCTCACAGCGTGATAAATTTGTTAACAGTTATGGCCATTACTCTTGAAATCAGATACTTTAATTTTTTCCTATATTTTCGTTTCATTTGACTGCCCCTTATAATTTTATAAACCTGCTAACTAGCATTACAGAAACGTTCATCTGAGAGAAGATTGCTGGCTGCAAAGCGCAAAATAGGAATTTAATTAATGTAGGTTAATTCTTACAGAGAAGAAAAAAGTAACCAGCCACTATTAATACTGCTATTTATTTAGGCAAATAGCGCCGTTACCGATTTCGAACTGGAGAGTTCATCATCAGACGGCTGTTCACATGATTTTCAAGATACACTTTACATTATCGTCCGTTTTCCATTTTTATTATTCCACTGTGGCGAAGTATTTTTGGTGTGTTGTTGCCCTACGGTAGAAAAACAGTGTTAGAAGCACCCTATGTGAAAGTAACTACCCTCCAAACGATGAAATACAGCGTAAATAAATATGAAAGGTTAAGTGGTTATGGTACTTACGTCGAAAATTCCGCGCGATTTTTTTGCGAAGTTGCAGGATTGTATTTTTCGCACATTCCTAAATATATATCCAGCACTTACGTAACTTGTGCAGCACCATATTGTGCAAAGCACCACACACTCAAACACACACCAAAAACAATTTGTCACATGTGAAGTTATCATAGAGATTGCAGATTTACAAACTCAACAGTGTCAGAGACATTCTCTCTCAGAGACATCACAATATACAGGTTGCTTTGATTTCACAGAATGACTGTTCTTAAAGAATGACATAACTTAATGAAAATTAAAACACAAAGATAAACCTTACATTATGAGCGTATAATGTTACAAATGAAGTGGACAGATGTAGTAACCAGCTTGTGTGAATGCTACTTATATGGTAAGATGTAAATACTGTTCTATATACAAGGAGCAACATAGAGGTGAAATAAAATGAATAACATGACAGTAACAATTGTATTAACATCTATCTATGGTGCACTGAAATTTTGAACCAAGTATAGTAGCAGTAATTTTTTTTTCTTTTTTTCAAGAATCAAGGTAGCATTACGAGTACATTACAAGTATTTATATTACAAAGAATACCATATTCAGTGAGCATTAATTACAAATAAATTGGGAAAATGTGATGGGCAGTTGTATGAATGTTACTTATATAGTACTGTGTAAATACAGTGCAACAAACAAGTGACAACATATACACGAGATACATGAATAATGTGACAGATAAATGTGGTATGGCACACCACTTTTACTTTTAAAACAATTTTACAACTGCAGTAATGTGTGACTGAGCAGGCAGCTATATTACGATGTAATACTTTATTTGGATTATTGATTGCATGTTGTTGTTAAAGGGAGTACTGTTTATTTATGTTTTAGACTGGATAATAGGTGAGTGAAGCTTTGTAGAAAGGTTGCATTGGTTAGCTCTGTCTGTTCATTAAGAATATGATGTGGTGTTTTGCATTTATGTGTGTATAATTCTATTTCTTCAAGTAAATTCATGAGGCTACCTTTCTCAACATGATGCAGTATTTGAATGTGGTCTTCAATGTTTTTTACTCTATGTTTACTGAGAGTTGTGTGCATTGCAAATGCAGATTTTGAAGGATTTTTCAGACGCATGGCATCTAAATGTTCTTTGAATCGAATCTCAAAGTACCATAACCACTTAACCTTTCATATTTATTTACGCTGTATTTCATCGTTTGGAGGATAGTTATTTTCACATAGGGTGCTTCTAACACTGTTTTTCTACCGTAGGGCAACAACACACCAAAAATACTTCGCCACAGTGGAATAATAAAAATGGAAAACGGACGATAATGTAAAGTGTATCTTGAAAATCATGTGGACAGCCGTCAGATGATGAACTCTCCAGTTCGAAATCGGTAACGGCGCTATTTACCTAATTAAATAGCAGTATTAATAGTGGCTGGTTGCTGTTTTCTTCTCTGTAAGAATTAACCTACATTAATTTACGCAGCCACGGTGTCACCATGTCAGTTTTAGACAAAATAGCATTAGGAATTTAATTCTCCTCTGGCATGCAAGCGCAGTAAGTAAAAAACTGTAGAGTACCGATGTGGCTAAATCTCCACGCCATGAATAGAAGCCATCCGCACACAGCTGCAACCACGACGAAAAAAGTGTGTCAGAATCTTTACCACTTGCTACCTGCCTAATCTTCCTAAGATACTCCAATCGACGCATGGTCATTGAGCATCCTAAAACGCCATGTTTTTGTTTAGATATTCACTAGTACACTTACTGTCTTTCCATGTCCATTGTGCACTAAATCTTTCCTCTCCCGTATTCTGCAGCTTTTATGGTATTGTACTTTGGTAAAAGTGAGCCTTGCGATTTCAATGTTTTCTCCAAGAGTGTGCAGACAAGGTAGGTGATGTTGTGTTTGGCTTTCCCACATTCGCACGAGTCGTCCTCTACATATCCCTATTTCCTTAACGTTTTTAAGCATTCGGAGACTCCTGATGACAGACGACTCTGCGTTTTCAGTTGGGTGCGTGAGCGTATAGCCCCCGGCAAGCTCCTCTTTCAGTTCAATTCCTCTGCCATAGATTTAGGTGTATGGTCTCAGGTGACTTTTTTAAGGGGGAAGTACTCTTGAGGAAACTCATTTTCGACTTCTGGCATGGCGTGATGACATTGTGGTTATACAGCATATGTCTTAGATCTTCTGTGCGCATATTTTTCACTTTTTCTGCCGCGACTGGACTTCTAATTTCGGGTGGAGCTATACGGCGTGGAGGTTACCAGTGGTCAAAGGTGTAGATCTCAAGCATCCGGTAACAGTTCTTGCCGCTTCACTGAGGTCAACATCTGCTTGCTCTGAGTCAGCTCCCGCTTCCCACAGTAAAGGTGCATAACCTCGCGCTGCGAAACATCGAGCCATAGCGATTGTCTTTAATATCTCTTGGTGCACTCTCCATGATGTGCCCGTTAGTTTCCTCAGCAGACCATTTCTTGCGATAAATTTTCCTTTTAATTAATTGCAGTGTTCTTTGAAAGAAAGAATACTGTCCAATCCGACTCTCAGATATTTGGGATGGGGTTCTTCCTACAGGGTCATTTTCCCCAACCTGACGTTAAGCTTTCTCCCTGTCTCTTTCTTGCGCAAATGGAAACTGCATACTTGGTTATTGTTAGGCTTCTGTTTCAGATGGTTCTACGCAAAGTATATTGTGAGTGTCTCCACAGGTTTCTAGTGCTTTTACTTCTACCTTTTCAAACTTTTTCCACTGAGTTGTGGTAACTACGTCAAGAAATGCAAGAGGTGCATTAGTTGAGCGGCACTGTCTTTGACCAATACGACTAATTGAGAATTTGACATGACTACTGACACGAAAACTTGGAAAATAAACTCTGCTTGTAAGACAAATTATGATGATAATGCGATTTTACATTTTAAGTAAGTCAAGCTCTCACAGGAGGTACCTTTCACTGAGAGAGAAATATTCCTCCGTTCCATTACATTGCATACACACACGCATACACACAAGATGACCGACGCCAGATGTTTTCATCAGCTCTTGTTCGTGAACAGATCTATTATACTCGTCGACAGTTGGATTTTGTTTCCGAGGAATTGTGTCGACTTTATTTAATGATTGCTTCAAAAGTGTCGGCATTTTCTTGGGACTGTCTGGACGATGCTTCATGGCTGTAGTCTGATTCGGAATTTCATTCTGTAACGTCTCAGCATTTGGCGAAATTTGAACGTTTCCTTTGCTGGGAGGCTAATACTGTATCTCGATGTTCTGTGGTAAATCTCACGGAGAAAGCTTCCGACTACGCAGCTTAACCATGCTAGAGAAAGATTTAAGTTTTACACCGACGCCACATTCTGGCACGGACTTAAAGCTATTGGGAAATTGTTGTTAATGTAGCACTTGAATTTAAAATAGCAGTTAACCTTGTAAGTAGAGATGGAGGTTTTTGCTTAAATCCTGAATGGAATCCCGCTCTCTCCTTCGCCAAAAGAAAAAAAAAGCAGAGGGACTGACTCAACTGTCAATGCTACCTCACCCATTCTTTAGTAAGTTTCCCTATCGATAAGTTCCGGAGACGGTCATCTTTGGCTTTACGCTGTCGTTAGTGGTTTGTGTGTGTGTATGTGTGCGTGTGCGTGTGCGTGTGTGTGTGTGTGTGTGTGTGTGTGTGTGTGTGTGTGCGTGTTTTATCTGTCCGGAATTTCTCAGCAAAGCGATGTTTTAAATTCACTTTCACAGCACTCACTTGCTGCAGTTTTGCGTTGAAAATCACTGGGTGTCCACCTGTCGAAATATCGGCGGTTGTTGAAGCCGTCACCCGGCTGCAGCTCCGTAAATAATTTGGGCATTGTATAGGCCTACACCGCAAGAAACTCAGATCTCACAAACGAAATACTTCCTCCACCGTATTTAAAATGATACGCCTCTTTTATATTTGTACCATTCTCTAGCCTTCGAAATTCCAAAACGTAGACCTACCCACTTCACTTTGCCAAGCAGCATGTTGGACAGAGCCTTTGGCAGTTTCTGAAAATTGTTCAGTTTTAGCTTTTTTTGCCTATAGCAGATATTTTCATTGGTGCTGTCGTCTATTTCGATGATAATTATGGTTCTCTATTCAGTGTTGCTCCCTTATTACTATGATCATTGAACGCTGTATGTACTCTACCAATGGCTGTTGAAAAGGGGAGATATCTTTGCCGGGAGCTGTCCGAATACGCTCTCGTTGACCAGTCATCGACAAATTATTGACTTCCTTCTCGCCTATGACCCCTTACCAAAGATAATCCAGGTGGGCGAATTAACTAAAAAGGAAGAAAAATTTCTGAAATGGGTTTCTGAAGTACTGGCCACTGTGCAGTTCGGTTCCTCTCAGTCACATCTCAACAAGCTGGTAGTGGGGTTCCGAAATATGACTTCTTTTACTTTTCATTGCCTATTGTAAGAGAGGGCGAGCTAGTTGAGATCCTATTCTTTATAGAGCTCTGTTATTATCTGCCAATTCCAGAGGAGCTCACTTTCGATATTTGCCTTAGAACAAGTACATATCCCTTCACAGTTCTCTATCAGTTCAGTTAAACGAGAGTGAGTCAGTAAATAAGTCCCAAACGCTGAAATACCGCATATCGCTTTAAATTCCGCGCCTATATGTGTCTAGAAGGTGAAAGTACATGTTGCGTGAAAGGTAGCCGATGCACAGTGTTCTGCGGCTATTGATTGACGATCTCCAGTCAGATCAAGATGAGAGGTGTGCTATGAGTGTGTACCCGACTAGAACAACGCAATTTTGTGAGCCAAAGGAACTGCCCACAGAGCACATACACGGTGAAATTCGTCGATGAGATTTAAGCTATATTTCGTGGATATTAGTTTTAGATTAGATACAGGAATTCAACAAAGAACCCAAGTATCCACTTGAGGTGTAACAAATGTCTGTTCATCATTGATGTCAACTAAAAAACTGCCTATTCACGGCCAAGAAAACGTGAGAAATTTCACAGGATCTCAATATTTCTGTCCGGACAATCGTTTATATTATCTCCCTTTCTAGACATTGTGTTTACTTTGTCAACGAATAGTAAAACACCTTTCAGACCCTGCACCAACCTCAAATTTTTATGCGTAATTGTACACTATATCAGGGACGCTTATGCTACGTTCCTCTCTGTTTCCATGCTTCGAGACACATTTATGTTGGTCACATTGGCCACATGCTTGGAGTCGCCTCTCCAGGCGAGTGTGGGCTGAGAACCGACACCTTTCCATTCCTATCATTTGTTTTCTTGGAGTTGTCCCGTACTGAATATCACTCGCTTCCTGACTGTCATTCCCTGCCGACTGTGCAGTTTGTAGACGTAAACGTCGCTTTCTTCTATGCTGTAAAATGGTAGTCTGATATTTAAAAATCTACACTCTGAGGACCTCGCTATTTAACTGACACTAATTGCATTCTGAATGCCATGTTAACTGTGCCATTTCTCTCGTTCACTTCATAATGCGAATTTCACAGATGAGGAGCTCTGTTCGGCTTTCGATTTTTCTACCGATTTCAATGTCTACATTATCAGCTACAGTGTTTGATGTTAGTTTGCTGTGTTTTTATTTTCTAAGAGTCACTTTGCAATAAGATTTCAAGTCGATTTTCTATTTGAATAAATATTTGATTATTTTGAAACAAAGTTACGTTTATGAACACCACTTTCTACAACTCCTCCCATGATTCGGCGACCTCTGTTTAACAGACACAAATAGAAACACACCAAGATGTTGTTGTCAGTGTGATGATGTTTCCATCGTGCGCAGTGGTCAAATTATTAATGGAATGTTGTATAACCTGCAAAGTTGTTTTTTGTGATGACAAAGGAGTAGCGCTGGCAGCTTTTCATTTCAGATCTCAAACCATCAGTAACGCAGAATAATTTGATTAGAGCCAAAGTACTGGAGCTGATTTTACTTTGTTCCTACGACGATACATCCCATCTACAAATATAAAAACCGTGTGTGTGTGTGTGTGTGTGTGTGTGTGTGTGTGTGTGTGCAAGCGCGCGCGCACACACCGAGAGATCGGGCAGTTTCGACCTTGTTACGGTGATGACAGACCCCTCACCCAACGACTCAACGTGCTTTTGTTCATTTCCAGCCTCCGTAAACTTTCTGCACGCACCCATTAATATCTGTGGTGCTCTGGTTCTGCGACAAAAGAAAATCAACGACAGCTCTGCTGGTAACACACCTCCTTTACAGAGGCAATTTTGAAGGCTATGTATACCGCCGCCAGCTATCGACATTTCATGAAACTATAGGGGCTGAAGCGAGAATTTTCCACGATGTGCCACAACAATTTTTTTTATTTTTTTTCAACCGAAATTGGCAGAGAAAACAATTGTGTTGCTTTACAGACTGAACGCCCTCGTACCAACACTTCGGATTCAGATATATAACATTTGGTAAATTATGTAGAAAAAGAATTAAATACAAACACTATTTTTGCGGCATAAATGAAGTCAAGAGACAGGCAGCTTTCCATCCACTTGGAGCGCTAGCCTAGGCCAAAGGTCAAACAGTTTTTACAGCAGAGAGTGTCGCGACTGAATGTGTTAGAGTGTGGTGCCGAATTTCGTTTAGCATTTTATTGAACCCTTAACGCTCTTATCGTGACGGACAGCAACAGTCTCGCGTAAGAGAGTCGCTGGGCGTCGAGAGCCCGGTGCTAGACGATGCCAGACAGACGCTTTCGTGAAAAGCGGCTTCGCGACGCACAATGGGAGCGCCGCGACGCTCCCGGTAGGAGGCGCAGACGGTGACAGCGGCTGTCCTATCCCCACAACCAAAGTCTCGTGTCCCATGGGCTCTTCGACGCTGTCCCACGCTGTCCCACTGTTTGTGAAACAGAACGTGAAGAATTAAGCGTAGGGCTTTTGGTACTTTCCACTAACAGTTCCGGTACTATGGACGGCAAGTAGTCCGCAGAAACGATATTAAGATTTGGTGTTCCCGAAGGAAGCCTAAAAGTATCTCTTATGTTGTCAGTGTACTACCTGCCAAAAAAAAAAAAAAAAAAAAAAAAAAAAAATATGAAGCAGACAAGACATGTTCGGACTTTAGTTTAACTTCATACACGCACACATCATTGTCAGGTACGTAAATTATTAAAGCTATAATTGTCTGTGGCAGGTAGAACGGCCGTGTTAACTGTGTTTAAAGTTGTTATCAGGCCTGAACATCCTCAGATACTGTCTGATCACTGCAAAGGTCACGAAGACAACGCGTACTCGTGTGAAAAGTGTTATCAGCACTGATGAGTTTGCCTCCATTTTGCCGGCTGGGCGAATCGTACTGTTTCCTGGTCTGTAGGACATTCGGTTTCCCAGCGTGTAACTTCCACCTACTTATTGCATTTGCGGGGAAATGTTGATACGGATCCCATATCGGCCATCAAGAGTTAGATTTTCCGTGATTTCTCTGAATAGCTGAATTCGAGTGCCGGGAAGGTTTCTTTGTAAGGCCACAACCGATTTCCTGGCATATCCTTCTGTTACTTGGGCGTGTGCTCTATCTCGAATGACCTCGTCGTCGACGGTACTTTAAACCTTAATCATCCTTTCTTTCTTCATTTACTGTAGGAAGCTTCAGATATGAAAATATTCTCCAGTGAGGTGCAAAAGTCGCAAATGTTTATTAATCAGTAAAGGCGTGCTGTGCAACATATGACAAAGCCGCAGAGATGTGCAAGTGATCAGCATCTAAAGTGAGCGACAGTTGTCTGTTATGGAACAGACATGTCTAAAATGATGAAAAACCAACACCCTGAAACGATAATAATATGAATTCACAATTATCTTATAGAAGTAGTTAATGAGTGTCTCTATTTGAGCAGTTAAAGACTGTGAACGGCAAAAGAAATAAACAGAAGAAAAACTGTTGAAGAGAGTTTTTGGAGAACTAGGATGGATTTTCAAAACCAAGCTTTGGATGTGTCTGAAGAAGAAAATATCTTATGTTTCTTAGATGCGACTTTTAATGCGAAAATCACTCCAAAATTGAGGACTGATCAAAGGGCAATGTTGTGAGACATCTGCCATTACTAGGAGAAAATAAAAAAAATGGAGAAGGAAGCAAGCCGCGAGTCATATCATAGTGACTTAATTTACCCTGGCAAGCAGCAGCGTAGTTTATTTTATTCCCATAAAATGTCAATGCCAATTCGTCGATACGATCCTGCGATGTAGGAACAAGGAAGGCGAGGCATAGATCATCGGGGTAGTTTCTGATGTGATCCCAATTAGAATAAAAGAACTCCAACGCAGACATGAGCTGTAACAATAACCTTTATTCAGAACGTTACAGTTCCTTTACGTTTACAAAATGTCATGTATACACGATTTCTTACAACATATGTGACATATTTAACTTCACTCTGAATTACATCGTCCTTTCTTGGTTGGTCCCCTGCAATTTCTACACCAATATAAAACGGGTTTACCCCTTGAAATAACTTATTTTTACATTTACATTGATTCTCCAAATCTGGCCACCCTTTGACTTTACTAATATCAGCACTTGTCTCCGGTTTACAATACGTGACAAACTTATATCGACAACGATTACTGAATGATTGCCAGGGTTCACTCGTTCCCCCCCCCCCTCCCCCCCCCCCCCCCGTCGGAGGTTCGAGTCTTCCCTCGGGCATGGTATGTGTGTTGTCCTTAGCGTAAGTTAGCTTAAGTTAGATTAAGTAGTGTGTAAGCCTAGGGTCCGATGAACTCAGCAGTTTGAGGTCATAGGAACTTACCACCACCACTACCGCAGGAAGCAGACTGGAAATGAAACTATCATTGTGACTGTAATGAATATGACATGTAGATGGGCAGGAGACATGGATGATGTAGTCAGTAAGTCCTCTCCAGGATTCTCATAATATGAAAGGACCAAGGCGGAAGATAGCTAGATGAGGTTAGAAGACACATAACAACAATATGGATGCGTATTCTTCAAGACCATCACGTATGGAGGAGCATGGGGAACGGATGTATCCAGCGGTGGATGGCATATTACCAGTTACAATCGTACACGTTAATTGATATTTTTAGCTGCAATGTTCGGTTCAGGAAGTGTAGTAGTCCTCAAGAATGTGAAACATATAAAATATTTTAAAACATTTCCAGTAACGAGTGATTACGACTATAGTCATAAAATTTCAGTGGACACACACTTCAGTACATCAAATTTATCTTAACCAGTTTTAGGCAAGTGTTCTCAAAAGACAACGCTTCACAATATTTACTAACACTAGTTATGTTACTGCACTTAAGATCTGCAGCTAAATAATACAGGGAAATCATAATATCCCACTCTGTTGATAAGTTACACTCCGTTTAATGCTAATATGAAATTCGGCCACAGAGCAGGTTCGAAATAAATACGTGTCTTAATCTACACTGCGTTAATGGATACTCGTGTGCTCCTCAATAACGGATATTTTTTTTGCCAATCTAATCTGAAATTAGATACTGGATTGTAAGGCGCATCCAGGAACAGATACAGACTCAGATCACATTTTAGTAATAATGAAGAGTAGATTGAAGTTTAAGAGAATCGTCCAGAAGAACCAGTGTGGAAAGAACGTGGTGGATGCTGCTATAAGGAAATTCAGTTGAAGAAGAGTGGACGTCTGTTAAAAGATCAGTCACGGATGTTGCACTATGAAATATAAGGACAAGCAAGGTAACTGCGAAGAAACTTTGAGTAACAGAAGGAATGCTTCAATTTATCAACGAAAGAAAGAAGTACAAAAATGATCAGGGAAAGACAGAAATATAAATCACTTAGCATATGAAATACGTAGGAAGTTAGGGACAGCCATGGCTAAATGGATGCAGGACAAATGTGAAGAAACCGGGAAAGAAATAATCAGCGGAGAAACTTTCTCGGCGTATAGAAAAGTCAAAACAACTGCGGCGAAATTAAAAGCAAGGCTGCTAACATTAGCAGTTTAATGGGAATTCCACTGTTAAAGGCAAAGGAAAGAGCGGATAGGTGGAACGAGTAGAATTAAGGCCTCTATTAGGGGAAGGACTTGTCTTTTGATAGGAATTGTAGTCGAAAAGGAGGAGATAGGGAATCCAGGATTGGAATTAAAAAAGAGCTGTGGAAGGCCTGAGGTCAAATAAGGTGCAAGGAATAGATAGCTTTCCATTGGAATTTCTAAAATCATCGAGGAAAATGGCAACCAAATGACTATTCAGATTAATGTGTGGAATCTATGATTCTGGCAATGTACCGTCAGACTCTCAGAAAAATCTCATCCACACAATTTCTAAGATAGCAAGGGCAGATAAGTAGGAGAACCATTGGTCAGCTCAACAGTTCATGGAATCAACTTGGTGAGAAGAATAACGCACAGAAGAATGGAGAAGAAAATCAAGGACGTGTTAAATGACGATCAGTTTAGCTTTAGGGAAGGTAAAGGCACGAGAGGGGCATTCCTGGTATTGCGGTTGACAACTGAAGCAAGAAATTTACAAATCAAGACACATTCATAGTATCTGCCGACCTAGAAAAAGCGTTTGACAATGGAAAATTGTGCAAAATGTTCGAAATTCTGCCAAAAATAGGACTAAACTGCAGTGAAAGACGGGTGATGTACAACAAATACAAGAACAAAGAAGGAACAATAAGAATGGAAGTCCGAAAACAAAAGTGTTCGGATTAAGAAGGGATGCAGTCTTTCGACAATACATCTCAATCCAAGCATGGAAAAATATACGACGATGACAAAAATATGTTCGAGACTGGGGTTAAAATTCAGGGTGAAAATATACCAACGATAAGATTCGCTAATGACACTGCTGTCCTGATTGAAGGCAAAGAGAGTTACAGGATTTGTTGAACGTAATTTACGGTCTGATGAGTACAGAACATGAAGCGAGAGCAAACTAGAAAATGACAAAGATAATGAGATGATACAGAAGGTTACCATCGAAATTGTTGATCACGAAGCAGAGGAATATAGGTTCTGCTGTTTGGGAGCCGCGCCTAATTCGATACATAACGTGGACTAGAAAATACTTTGTGAAACAGAACTAGAGGATCACTTTTTTAAACCCCCTTAATACCCACCTTTTTCTCTACAAGATGTCTACAACCTTCCTTTGTAAAGGCCCATGAGCGTGGCGCCCTGCGGCTTCATCCTCGGGCTCGGTATTGCTTCAAAGAGCAAGGTTTTTACACATGAAAAAAAAATAAAGAAAGAAAGGGCACAGCTCAGAAGTTTTGCGCAACGCAGCCGTTGTCGTGTTGCACAATCGGAAGGGCGTCACACCCTTTGTTACCCTCATTTCACCCGTTCTTTAGACGCCTCAAGTCAGACGCCGGAGGTGAGAACCAGGACAAAGAACCCTGAAATCACGCTGTTTTCTTATGGATAGCCGAGAAAAACATTTCAGACACACCGCAGCTCGGAGTCGACACGAAAATAATTCAGGGAGCGTCATAAAGGATTTCAGTGATCCCACCAGTTCGCTCGGGCCGTTGCTTCCCTCACATTTCAAGGTCTAAAACGACAGTTCATAGGGTGACGAGCAACAGGACGACGTTCTTGGCACTGCTGCTCCTCCTCAGTGTCTCAATTCTACTCTATGGTCACTGTGAGACTGCAACACCATTGAATGTGATCTGACCCCTTTGGAGTGTAGCGCAATCTCATTATATGTTCTTCTATACAGGTTTGAAATCACTAAGGACTGTTATAAACCATTCGACGAAACGTTAACATGATCATAAGCATAAGGCTTCACAGCCCTTTCATCCCTCCTATGGCATTATGACGGGGGAAAGGGTCCAACATTACGATGTCGTGAATATCACAGCAAAGAGTTTTTGTAAGACCAACCAGTTCAGTAACATCCTCGGTGACAGTCTCGCGCTTTAGTTGAGCACGTTACAAATGTATCTCTGAGAAAATTCCACAAACATTGTGCTTTGCGGGTCTCTAGTACCTGAGTGTTAGGCAGCCCCTCCGACATACCTCAGCCGGTGTTGGTCTGGATTCAGGCGCTAGGGCATACGCCGTTTTGTTCACACACATCTTAATGTTGCTCCCCCCTTATCTCCCCCCCCCCCCAACCGTGATCACGCCACAGGAGGAAGTGGGAAAAAGGAGGGATGAAAAAGTATGTGAACCCTTTGCTGCATTGGATCACGCTCAGAGGAAGATTGTAGGCATCTTTGAACCAAATTTCAACCTTATGGGAAGGAATAGGAGATGATGACACGCTTTCGAAAAAGTGATCATTTAATTCTGTTGCGCAGGGTATATAAAATGAGTAGCTCGACCTTTTGCCAAATAACCCTTCGCTGTTTCCATAATTAAGATTAAGTGGAAGATAAAGGAAGGTATTTTTTTATATCTTCAGTTCGTTTTTAGTGTTTTATCCATCCTTAACAACTGTAGCCGTATGTAACGAAATAATAAGCAACCAGTTGCTTAAAAGAAATTTAATTTCTTTGCCGGTTTCGGGCACTTAGTGCCCTTCTTCAGGAGGTTATACCCATCGAAAATAATGCGATAGGTATAACCTTTTGAGGAAGGGTACAAAGTGCCCGAAACCGATAAAGAAATTAAATTTCTTTTATGCAAGTAGTTGCTTATATTTAGTTCTGTTTTATAATATCATTCACCGGAAATTTTAGGCACCTCTTTAAAAGATGCCTCAACGTGAAGCAATATGAACCGTGGTTTTAGTTTCTTTGTATTTTATCCATGACACCCACGACGAGAAACTTGGTGCGTAAGCAAGTCAGGATGACCGGGCAGAGAAATGACCCCGCTTCTCCCGACCATCTGCCACTAGGTCTGTCTGTGACATGATATTGCCCTACGTAGGAGAGAGACCTTCTAACTAAGAATATGTGCATGCAAGATCATCTGACAGTCCACATACAGTTGCGAACTATCAAACTACGGTAGGCAAAAGAGTTATGCACCCAATACGAAGAAAAACTAGTAACTGAATCGGTCGTTCTATAGTAGGTCGTATAGCTGAAAACTGGGCTGAGCAATGTGACTTACATGCATTCGAAAACTAAACATGGCATGGCACAGTACAAGAACAATATTAACGTAAACGCAAAAGAAATTTTTTTGGAATTTTGTGGTAAGGTCTTATGTGACCGAACTGTTGAGGTCATCGGTCCCTAAGCTTACGCACTACTTAATCTAACTTAAACTTACGGTAAGAACAACACACACACCCATGCCAGAGGGAAGAGAACCTCCGACGGTGGGAGCCTGCCTGATCGCGACAAGACGGCTCGGACCGCGCGGCTACCTCGCGTGGCAGGAAAAGAAAATTGTTAGATGACCATCAGTCAGATGTCTGCTAGTATCAATCACATACCTTAATCTGAGGAATAAATTACTTAGAATGTGCTTTTGTGAATAATGAAATGTGGAAAAACTGGGATACGAAAGCATCGATGCGTTTTAGATGTTATGCTACAGAAAGATGTTGTGCTGATAAAATACTGAATGAAGAGATTGTCAGCAGAATAGTCGAACGAAGTAATCTATGAAGATCACTGACAAGGGGAGGCGATGGGGTGACAGGACATGCGTCAAGACGTGGGGGAATAATTTGCGTGGTATTAGAGGGAACTGTGGAGAGTAAAAATTGTAAGGGAAGGCAGGAATTGGAAAACATTCAACAAACAACTGAGAATTTTAGGTGCAAATGCTGCTCTGAACTACTGAGCTGTGCGTATAGAGGTCGCGCAGCGATGGTTCCATACAAACTTAATTATGTACATAGATTTTTCATCCATTCCAGGAATCGAGAATGTCCATTTCTACCTGCTATGTACCTGCTATCGATAAGAAAAAGAATCTTGTGATACAATTAAAAATTAACCATTTTTGAATATTTTTCCTCTATTTGTTTAGTGAAACCTTGCTTATTGCCAAATTTCAACATTCTAGATCAATTGCAAGTACCCCACGGGCTCTGACTGAATTTGCATGAAAATACGTGGCGTAAATGGCCGTATCTTTCGATTGCATTGACTTACAAGCTCACCTTCATTACACCCCTCCCCCCCCCTTAAGAAACTATATACCTTAGTAAGTGACATAAATTTAGACTTGGTGCCTCTCCTCGTTCCTGAGAAAAAAAGATCTTAACAGACGGACGGACAGACAGTCGGATAACAAATGATCAAAAAAGTTTTTTTTCAAGGGTTATAATTATAAAGTAACATTTTTTTGGATTTTTTCTCTAACTTTTACAGTAAGACTTTCTTTTTCAAAACCCAATATTATACATAACTAATCCACCACCTGAAATCATTAGTGGGTCGAACTTAGCTACAAAATTACATTTCAGCAGCATTTACTGTATCTTTTATATTCTACTGTTAATATTAGCTTCAGGAAGTTAGTTCGATCTATGGGTATCTATATTATCTATGGATATCTATGTGATTTACTGTTAGTCACTCATACTATCAACTCTAACCTACTTTACTACTGACAACTACATCCTGCAGCGTTACAGGCGTGCCAGTATATAATATAAACCTACTGTTTCATGGCCATGCCCACCGAGCTTATCCCAGTGGGCGTGCCCCTGGCACTGGGCTGGCCTTTCAACAATCGCTGCAGGTCTAAAGAAAATTTCCTACAATCTACTTCTACAAATAATAATAATAAATATTATAAGTCATAGTTGGTGTGCTGTCGTCTTAGCCGGTATGGTCGCACCCTCCCCCTGGTCCTGGATGCGTCGGATCCAGATCGTCGTTGACGGTCGGCCAGTACGCACCCTGGCGGAATGGGATGGTGCGTGATGTCAAAAAAAATTTTTTTGGATCCTATCTACTCGATCTCCCTTCTGTATTCCCTTAGGATCTTGGCGGATACCTCGCTAGCCAGTTTATCAATGATGGTGAAGGTGGTAGGGTCCCTAACGAGATGAAAGGTGTCTGTGCCAGGCAATGAATTTCGTAAGTTAGCTGCAACGTCGTCGAAAAGCGGACACTCGTAGACCACATCATCCGGTGTGCCCACTTCGGCACCACAGTCACACGACGGTGTCGCTCTTTTCCCGAACCGGCAAAGATATGCCGGGTACGGGCCATGCCCAGTGAGGAAGTGCTGCAGTCCCTTGCTTGGCTGGAAATGTTTCATCCCTAATCTTTCCTGAACGTTCGGTAATAATTGGTGCGTTCTTCTTCCTGTCTCTTCCCCATCCCAAATTTCCTGCCAAAGTTCCATTCCCCTTCTTCTAATTGTAATTTTACCCCTCACTCTGACCCCCATGATATCCCTAGTTTTTTCAATTTTCCCCTTTTTCACCCAATACCATGCAGCCTGCTCCCTGATTTTTACATCAAGGGGGCACAGGCCCATGAGTATCAGCAATGCTCCCTCTGGTGATGTTCTATATGCCCCTACTGATCGAAGTATCATGTTCCGCTGCACCCTCCTCAAGGCCATGGCAGGAACGACCCTCGTGAGCCTGTGGGCCCAGACCCCGGACCCGTAGCCCACGATGGAGACGAGAATGGTATGATATAGCTTGATGAGATTTGGTGGAAGATGAAATCGTATATGGCCGATGTTGATGAGATTAACACTTCTATTGCCCTAGGTGTAGTTGCCTCAATATGCCTGGCAAAGCTCCATTTTTCATCTAGTATTACCCCTAGGTATCTAGCTTCTCGACGACGTATAACTGGTGTGCCATCCATCCTAACTGTAGGGTTTCTGACCAATTGGCCCTTTAGGAGTAGATAAGTGGATTTGTTAGGTGCTATTTTTTGCTTAGTTCTATGGCACCACTGTGAGAGTAATGTCATGGTTCTCTCA
Organism: Schistocerca nitens; assembly: GCF_023898315.1. Classification (NCBI taxonomy): domain Eukaryota; kingdom Metazoa; phylum Arthropoda; class Insecta; order Orthoptera; family Acrididae; genus Schistocerca; species Schistocerca nitens. The sequence goes on along the minus strand of NC_064615.1, from coordinate 694,818,227 downwards.
ATCTTAGGTTCTAATTCCTCTCGGCTTCGACCACCAACCAACAGGAGGAGGTCATCAGCGTAAGCTATCACCTCTAGCACATCTGCACAGCTCTCCAAGGTCTCAAGGAGAGGCTCCATATTGATATCCCAAAAGAGTGGCCCCAGGACAGAGCCCTGTGGACACCCCTTTTTTTATCTTCTTGCCCACTCTTCCGCTAGGGGATGATAGCCAAACCTCCCTGTCCAAGCAATAGCTCCTGAGACAGCCATGTAGCGGCCCTGGACACTCCTTCTCTCGCAAGCGAGAGAAAAGCGAAGGCCACCACAGGTTGTCAAAGGCGCCACTGATGTCCACCATGATGCGAACTATGTACTTATGTGTGGACGACCCACAGACCTCAGCCACCATAGCGATTGCGTCAGACGCAGAACGCCCCGGCCTAAAGCCGAACTGCCTGCTGCTCATTCCACAAAGCACTCGGTGTGCCATCAGCCTGTCAGCCAGCAGCCTCTCCAGCAGTTTTCCCAGCAGATCCAACAGACAAATGGGTCTGTAGGACTTGACCTCTTTTGGATCCTTATCCAGTCCCTTTTTTATTATTACAACGTTTGCTTGTTTCCAGATGGTGGGAAACTTTTTCAGGCTTAGGGCCTCGTTGTAGATTCTAGCTGGAGGTGCTACTAGTTGAGGAGCGAGGTATTCAACCACCTCCGCTATGATGCCGTCTGGTCCTGGGGCCTTTCCTCTCTTAATGTGCTCCGCCACCTCGTTCTCCGAGAAAGGGTACACCAAGGTGTTGTTTTGGTACTCTTCTAGCTGAGCTTGTCTAATTAGGCCTTGTTCTTCTGTATCCTCATTTTCCGTGTCATCCGGAAGCAGGGACCGGAGAAGGACTTCAGCAGTTTCCTGCCATGTCCCTGTCATCCGATTCCCATCCCGGATGGTTGATAGTACCATAGGAGACCTAATTTTTTCCCTGACTATTTTATATGGGATACCCCAGGGATCTGTAGCCAATTGGCTTTGGACATACTTCTCCCAGCTTACCAGCCTAACCCTTTTCAGCTCCCTCTGGAACTCTTCCTTGGCATTCCTATAGATTTCCAGCCATCTCTGTTTTTCTTCCCAGACGACACTTCGCTGGTAGTACCTCCTCGCCCTCCTGACAGACTGACGCATCTGCTGCAGTTCAGCAGACCATGGTGACGCGGAGGCCGCGACAGCCCTTCTCCTAGTCGGTACTGCTGCCTTTACCGCTTTTGTGATGGCACTAACCAGCTCTTCAGCATGCCTGTCGACGTCTTCATCACCCTCCGGCCATGTCGGGGGAACAAACTCTCTTGCAAGGCGCTCCCAATCAGTTTTGTTATAATTTAATTGAAACTCCCACCCTATGTCCCAGTGGCATTCCCTGTCTGTAAGCTCAAATGTAATTAAGTTATGGTCACTTGTCGTTACTTGGTCTCTTACTCTCCAGTTATTCAAATGACCAGCAAAATTAGGTGAAAGTAATGTTATATCAATATTAGTTCCTTCTCCTCCTCCACCTGTGTAGGTAGGGGGGGGGGGGGGGTTCCCGGCTCTGTTGGCGACCAAGTACTGTAGTGACATTAATGTTTCCTCCATCTTCTCCCCTCTGCCGTCCCGGGTGCCACTGTACCACAGGGGAGACTTCGCATTGACATCTGCCACCACCACTATCTTTCTGCCTCTTAGTGCTGTTGTGACTTGTGATAATTGATCTAAATATGTCTCAATGTCCTCACCATATTGGTAATACATATTAACTAAGTGAATGACCCCGACTGGAGTCTGGAGTTCGGTTACAATACAGTGTTCATTTGAAAAATGAGCGAGCACTGTGACTCGTATGGCTTTATTTATGACTATAGTGGTGGCTTTAGGGTCATCTCCAAAGGATACTATTTGCCAGTTAACACTAGCGAAAGCTATGTTCCCCGCAAGAGAGTATGGCTCCTGTAGACAGAGTACGTCGAGACTCATCTCCTCCACCACCCTTCGTAGCTCCTGCATGACTAATCGACTATTATGTGCGTTAAGTTGTCCTATCTGTATTTTAATTGTCATGGGAAATACGTGTGTACGTATTGTTCTGGAAAGGTCTTCCTCCAGTCGAAAGCTATCCTTCCATTGGCTAAGACAGCCTGCTTGTAAATTTCGTCTAGATCGAATTTCTCGTTTCTTCTTTGAAAAACCTTTTGAACAAGGTCACGCAGGGCGCCGAAGTCAGTGGGGAGATTCATAGTCTTTAACTGTATCCTATCGACAGCCTCCATGGCCGAGAAGGTGACTTTACGTCCATACTGGTGTCCCACCCGCACTATATGCCTTAAAGTTGTGGTCAGGACAGCCGGCTCTTCCAGACGCGAAAGTTGCAAAGCATGTTCTAGATTGGGGTAGATCCTGACGGGATTCACCTCTATACGTTTAACTAACGGTTGGTCAGAGGTAGGTGTAACTATTGTACTACTAATTGTGTTAACTTGAACTGGTCCTTCGGATGTGGAGCTATTTTTTGTGGCTTTGCTTCTTGCCAGATTTCACGATTCTGGGTCAACGGGAAGTACGCTAAGGTTTTCACGAGTGAGTTTGCGACATGTGACATAAATGGCGGTGGTAAGCAGCACCGGCTGTCTGCGGTGGGAAGGACAATGTCATGAACTTTCTCTTCATTTTAACAGAACACATTGAGTTAGATTTATTAAACATCTGTTGGAAAAACACCTCCAGTTGTATTGATTACTAAGAAACAATAATTTACAATCATAAAACTGTCCCATATTGCTTTATAGCAAACAGATTACAACACAATGATGAAAAGAGGAACAGTACAATAAAACAGCTAAATATTCTTTCGCAAAAGAAACTTCAAGATTTACAATCCAAAATCGAAGTATGCACCTCAAATAAGCAGCATATAAGAAAATTGTCATATCAGAGGATATCGGAAGAGCGCAAAGCATACAAGAGAGATAAAACTGATGTTAGACATTACATCCCGAATGTCACAAATAATCAATGAGAACCTCCATAAAATTAGCTGGTCTTGAGTCTCTTGTTGTTTGGCCTGTTCAAAAACCAACGCTGCATAAAATATATAAGATTAATAACTATTCAGTTGGCCAACACACACCTGAATAAACACATTTAAGTAAATAAATCTAATAATCACTCTATTGTCATATTAATCGGTTAACACTTCAACAATTTACATGAGCTAGAAATAAAATTAAAAGGAAAGCTGCAGTAGGAGCATAATTATTAATACACAAATAAATACATCGATGTCCTATACATCCCCGGCGTGGCAAGCGTAGTGGGCATGGAAGGATTAAGTGATACAGAACCACCTGCACCCAGGTGCCCGTTCTGTCGAGAGCGAGTGCTGACTGCTCCGCTTTAGGACGCTGCACGTGCTCTATCAACCAGGAAAATTTCGCCCAAGTTCCACCAACGGAAACAAATGGTAGCCCAGTCAACAGAGAAATACAGAATTTAGTACTGTAATTGGGCCAGACCGAACGCCGCCGCACGACAGACAAAATTACAGCAACGAGAAAAACAAGTAAATATATTTTTTAAATTTTATCCATATTTTGCAGCTTCAAACGTGATTATTCGATACACTGGAGGTATAAACAGTCACAACTTTTATTAAGTACACGAAGCATTTCGGACCCTGTGGGTCCATCACCAGATGTAATTTGTCTTAATACAAGATTTATTTTGTCTCTTGAATGAGGTTAAATGCATATTCCTGTCACGAAAAGGTTTGATATTAGGTTATGAATTTCCTAAGCCAAACGCGGAAAATGTGTGCGGCATAGTGGAAAAGATGAACAGTGTAAGCTTACCACATAATCCAAGAAAAGCGTTTTTAACGTTTTAACACCAGAAAACATTCTGATCTCCATCGTTTGTGTACATGTTACTTCATTCAAGATGCACATTTGTATACACATATTTGTAAACACTTCACAGATGTTTTGGTACATGGTTTGACTTACGAAATTCATAACCGAATATCAAACCTTTTCGTGACAGGAATATGCATTTCACCTCACCCAAGAGAAAAAATTAAAGCTTGTGTTAAGACAAATTACACCTGATGATGGACCCACAGGGTCTGAAATGCACCGTGTACTTAATAAAACACTAAAAGTTGTGAATGAAGGCGTTTTATAATTCTTACCTCAAGTGTAAATAATTTTTTAATGAGTTAACTGGAATCAAATCTATGAAACTTATAAGGCGGACAAAGTATAACATAGTTTCTAATGCAGTTGCCGAGCAGGGAGTTCAACTGCCTGTCACACCCCGCCACGTGGGCGAGGGGTAAGCAGATAACCGCCACGAGGAGTGGAGCACTAAACCCCAAGGTAACGCGTTCGGTTGGCTAACGAACACTTGACTAACAGCAGACAGATTATACCCCTTTGAAGAACATTTCAGCGACGTATAAGGCAGTAGTAACAAACGCAAAGTAAAGTCCTCACTGAAAGAGATTTAATTATTAAGATTAAGCGACTCCACTCTTACAAACAATAAAAAAAAAAACACAGTCGAACTTGGTAGAATAAACACCCAATAAGACAATCGATGAAACTGTGCGCTCCAGTAATAATACATATAGGACGTGCCATATGAAATGAACACACTCAATATATAAATGAGCGCCACCACCAATCCAACGCCTTAATGTAGCCAACTAGGAAGTTGAGAGCGAACTTGGCAAATAATACTCAGATTGGAGCTTTAAATAAAGAAACAAACTGAGTAGATTTACGGCAGTGCACACACAACTTTCTTGCCTAGAGACAGAAGTGGGAGCAGTAACCAGAAATCTGATATAGAACTGGACGTGAACCTCGAACAAACTAGCAGAAAACTACCGAAATAAACAGTACTGGTACAAGAAACGGCAATTATAGCTATGGTTTCTACCCATGCTGAGCTCACTCGCATTCAAGAAACTAAATCGGTAGCTCTACATTAAGAGTCAGTATAGTTAACTTTGGCCTTAAGAAAGGCCTATGTACAACAGATCACATCATTTGCTTGTACTTCAACACCGCCCTGTGATGCGCCAAGTTACTGCAGTATCCCAAAAGAGAACCATTCCATTCAGCAGAAGATACAACTTCTGTAAGGCTAATTGGGAGCTTTTTAGTTTGAACCTGGATAAAATTGTAACTGATCTCCAGGCAACACCAGAAAACTACGCTAAGTTTGTGGATGAAGTGAAGAAGGTATCACGGTCATCTATGCCACAGGCCTGCAGAACACAACACCTCTACGGATTAACAACCCATTCGGCAGCCCTTATGAATAAATACCTGTCGCTGTTTGAACAAGATCCATTCAATCAGCAAACCATCTTGGCTGGTCAAGAAGTAATGTCTTTCATAGCAGAAAACAAAAGAGAAAGATGGTTTAAACTAATGGACGAAACAGATATTTTAATTAGTAACCAGAAGGCTTGGAAACTGCTAAGAAAACTAAATAACGATCTAAACAAACATGCCAATCATGCTAACATCACTCCAAATGAAATTGCTACACAGATTCTTGAGAATGGTAAACCAAGATCTCCTATCAAAAAATCGGACTTCAAATTAGAGTTTAAGGAACCATCTCATAATAATAACCTAGGTGAATTATAAGAAGCCATTGACGAATGCAAAAATGGTAAGGCAGCGGGATTAGACGACATTTGTGTAGAGCAAATTAAACATTTTGGCACCGCAACAAAAGACTGATTATTAAATCTGTATAAACACTGTCTTGCTTTTTACAAGATCCCGAAATTATGGCGCAAGACAAGAGTGATTTCGATACTAAAACCTGGAAAGTCACCAATGGATCCGAAGAACTTCAGGCCAATATCTGCCATCTCTATAAGATCCTAGAGAGAACGATTCCTCACCGCTTAACTGCCGTAGTTGATCTACTTCTTATCTCGCAACAAGCTGGCTTTAGACCAGGCAAGAATTGCGCCTCACAAATCCTTTATCTTTCTCAGTTCATAGAAGATGGCTTTGAGCAGAGAAAAATAACAGTTGTAGCTTTTGTTGACCTTTCGGCGGCCTTTGACACCGTAAACCACAGAGTGTTACTGCACACAATCTACGACCTGACTGACGACTACGCGTTGACGAAGATAATTGCAACACTCCTACAGAATCGACGTTTTTTCGTGAACTTTCAAGGAAAACATAGCCGACGGAGAACTCAAAAGAACTGTCTCCCTCAAAGCTGGAAGTGTACTGTCACCTATTTTATTTAATATGTTCACTAACGATCAACCACAGGCTCAAGGATGCAAAAGGTTCATATATGCTAATAACCTTGCTCTTGCTGCCCAGGGCAAATGGGTTTGAAGATGTAGAGATAATGCTTACACACGGTCTACAATAGCTTGGCACTTAACTATGGAAAGAACTCGCACCCAATCCTAAGAAAACGCAACTGTGTTCATTCCATCTGAAACATAAACAGGCTGACGGCAAACTTGAAATATTCTCGAATGGAGTTGCACTAGAGTATTGTTCCCAGCCGAGGTATTTGGGTCTCACTCTCGACCGTACGCTCACCTACAAGGAGCATTGTCTGAAGCTGAAGCAGAAAGTATCCTCCAGAAACTGCCCTCTTCGGAAACTGGCGCGATCGAACTGGGGTAAACATCCACAAACATTAAGAACAACAGTTCTTGCCTTATGCTATTCTGCAGGACAGTATGCTAGCCAGTATGGTACAACTCAGTACATGCAAAGCAGGTTGATGTAGCCTTAAATGACAGCTGTAGGATTGCTACAGGCTGCCCAAGGCCAACCCCCATGGACGAAGTTCAATGTCTCGCTGAGATTGTTCCATGTGACATCAGAAGAGAGGTCGCCGCTAGCATCGAGAGGCACAAATCAAATACAGTGACCTAACATCCACTCTTTGGACATCAACCTGCCAAGCCAAGACTGAAGTCCAGGAGGTTTCCTAACAACTTCACAACCCTTAGAAGGATCAGCTGCGGCTACACGACTCACCAAGTGGAAAGAAAAAACAAAGATGCCAACACATGTCAAACTGGATGACACCACAAGAATCCCTGCTGCTTGGACACATGGAGAAGTGGGTCACCTGGAAGTCCTTGAACAGACTACGGACCGAAGTCGCAAGGCAGAGGGACAATCTCCTTAAATGGAACTTCAAACTGCCAACTACCAACACAACACTGTGTGAATGCGGTGAATTGCAGACAACCTGGCATCTCTTCAAATGTAACTCATGTCCAACGAGCTTTAGCGTGAAGGACAACGTCTGCAGCACCCAATGCTATCAAAGTTGCCCAATTATGGGTGAATACTGTATAGTTATCTCTGTATGTATTGTATATGTGTTCATTTTAGTGCACCTCTGACACGAATAAGGAAAGAAGATCGGAAGATCGACAGACATAGCGATACAATGGTCCAGGAAGAACAGCATGGAGCAGTCACACAACTTAACACATCGGCGATCCGCCGTCCGCCTCCATGTCCGCTCGGTCGCAGAAGCACACAACACGTTCCTTTCCTTGTTACGCGCCCCACACATCCAAAAGCCTCCTGCCTGCCGCATCCGGGGTAATAATGGTTCGCAATCTGGGAAGCCGCCTGAGTGTCTCTTCCTGGTATCGCTGCTATTGTCAGAGCCGTTGACTATTAACTGTTGAACTTGTACCGGCCATCGATTGCTGGTAAACTCCTGGCCTCGCCGACAGGTCCAACACCGCCGCCTCAACCCGAGCGAACTGTTTCACCTTCCCGGTCTCACTAGCCTCCGATCACCGCGACACCCACGCTCTCCGAAGTAAAGACGATCTAGATACAGTGGCGCGACCTGTCGATCGTGCAACGGTTCAGGTGATATCTTTTGAGTGAATTGACTAAGAAGCTTCAATTTTGTACACCACCAAGGGCCTATTGACTTTAGTATCTGACATAAATTTCAACCATATAAGTCTACCCGTTCCTGAGGAAAAAAGGCTTGCAGCAGTCGGACATACATACAGACAGACGTACAGCAACCTGCTGCTATAAGGGTTCCGTGTTTGACGACTGAGATACGGAACCGCAGAAAACTTAGAAAAACAAGTGCATACTCACGGGTCAAAGTAATTTTACAATGTTTCCTCTGTTCCTGGTCTATACACTGCAATCCAGAAAGCACCGAAACTTATTTTATTCCTGAGATCTATGGTACTTTGAGCTAACAACTGTAAACGACATACGGTCTTTCGATCTGTCAACTGTGAGGAAGCAGTATTAAGTAATAGACGGGCGGCTGCAGTGTGTCAGCGTTGTTGTGTGACGAATCGCAATGGAGCATGTCCCTGAATCAAGTGTTGAAGACAGTCTCCAGAATGTTTTGAACAACAAAAATTTGTGTTAAGTGTTTTTCCTGCACATGTTCACAGGCAAACAAAAACGCGGCGATACCTGCCGAGACTTGATTCAAATGAAAAAAAATCATCGCGGATAACAAAACTTGATTTTTTGAGTAGATGCCGACCACAAAACGATAAAATGGAAAATGGGTCTCTGGTGGTTCGTGAAGAACGAAGAAGGCGCAAATGTGATGTCTGTGGGTCGAATAACATCCCAAAGAAGGCCTTTCCCGACAGTTTAACATGTTTATACGAACACTCTGTGCATTGTACCCATGTAGAACACTTGAAGCTTTAAAACCGCCATCTTAAATGTTCTCTATTTTTTTTAATAATCTCCAAACTTTTTCGACTAATGGGTTATACGGGGTGTTCAAAAAGTCTCTCCGCAGTGCCGTTATGATTGTTAGCCGCGCGTGCCGTATGCCACTGTGAATATACCGAAATGAAACTCAGCGAAATACAAGTTATTAATTTATTGAATACTCATTTTTACTTACAAATTTTCACATTAAATGTTGAAAGTGTCCCCCTGTTGTTGAATACACAATTCAATTCGTCTAATCATGTTTCCAAACACAAGCTGTAACATTTCTTCTGTAACAGAAACAGTGAAAGTGGATATTGCAGTTTTCAAAACAAATGGCTCTGAGCACTAGGGGACTCAACATCTGAGGTCATCAGTCTCCTAAAACTTAGAACTACTTAAACCTAACTAACCTAAGGACATCACAAACATCCATGCCCGAGGCAGGATTCGAACCTGCGACCGTAGCAGTCACGCGGTTCCGGACTGAAGTGCCTAGAACCGCACGGCCAACACGTCCGGCTGCAGTTTTCAATTCATCGATGGGTTTTGGACGGTTTTTATAGACAGTTGCTTTCACTGCACCCCAGAAGAAAAGGTCAGGTGGTGTTAGGTCAGTCGATCGTGGAGGCCAAAGTCCTTATGAAATAATGCGATCACCAAACACATCAACAAGCAGTGACATTGAAACGCGAGCTGTATGCGCGGTTGCACCATCTTGTTGAAAATAACCTTTCAATATTTCACTTAACACAAGTTCTCCTATGAATGGGTACAGAATATCACTGCAGTATCGTTGTGCGTTTATTGTTTCGTTGAAAAATATGGGTCCCACAACCCGACGTCTAGAAATTGCAATCCAAACTCCTATTTTCACAGAATGAAGTGGTTCCTCATGAATACACAATGGATCTGCAGTACTCCACATCCAAGAATTTTGCGAGTTCATGTACCAGGATAAATGAAACCAAGCCTCATCAGTGAAAAGCGTTTCATTAAGAATATCCCATCCATTCTGTTGAACGAAATGTTTGAACCATTGATTATAATGCAGTCTCTTGCCATGATCAGTATTTTTCATTTTGAACCATTGACTATAATGCAGTCTCTTGACATGATCAGTATTTTTCAGTTCGTACACGACTGTCACTTTGTATGGGAAAAGTTCTGATTTTTTGCTTACAGCTGTGTGAGCCGTTCCGACACTAACATCGATTTCCTGGACGAGTTTTCTTACTGACTTGTTCGGACTCATGGACATTTTATCGGAAATATAGAGTAGTTTATCCTGAGATAAAACGCTAGGACTACCACTTCTCGGTGCATCTGTCACTGAACCCGTACTTCAAAATTTGTTAGTCAAATCTCGCACAGTATCGCGATGTGGGAGTGTTGTCTCCGGGAAAACTGAATTAAATCTTTGACGAACTGAAAGTGTGTATTTACCGCCAGCTTTGAACACTTGTTCGACTAAACACACACGTTCTTCAATAGTTAGCATTTTAACAGTGACAGAAACGAAACAAACGGGCAGAGGAACTAAGCTTAAACGTTCACGTCAACACATAACGCCGCACACCAACGATACTACTGACGCTGGCTGAGACAAACGAAACAGTGGAATGTTGGGAGAGTCCACTTGAAGGAAAGTGACCCAGGCAGGCAAACAATCATACGGCACACGCGGCTAATAATCATACGGCACTGCGGAGGGACTTTTTGAACACCCTGCATATTAAAAGATTAAAGTTTATAACAAACTGTCTAACAAAGCGTCTGTACCTCTTGAAACAGTTTAACTGGTGGCATTGCTGATATTACGTGGGCGTTAAGTCACGTCTCTAACAAGAAGGCTAATAAAACAAACTCATTACTGCATGTTATTGTGCCCAAGCTTATTTCAAGCACTCAACTGAAACTGAAAAATAGTTGTTACTCTTGTAGAACTTTACACTTTAGAGCCAGTTCAGGTGTGAAACTGCTCGATTGCTTGACCAGTGTCACCGAACGGTCTCCCTGTATCGTGTTACGTGTTACCAAGATAGTTCAGATTCTCAGAGCAATGAGTTTTCAGTTTCTGTACGTTTCCAGTGTCTTACAGCAGCGGATTTCTCACATTTTGAACTTTTTGTATTAAGTGTGTTTCAATTAAACTCTTTTTGATAGCAATCACTATGGAACATGGGTTGGCGGTATGTAGCACCAATGCCGGTTTTAACATATTTGACTTCAGTTAGTGCAGATTTCAGTGTACTCGATAACACAGTTAATTTCACATCAGTCTCTTATTCAGTTGACAGAAACTAATAACATTTACCCTGGAAGCCGCTCCATTGACTATCAGCCATAATTAACAGTGTCAGTTGCAGTAATTACTATTAGCGTATGGATTTGTCAAAACTACAGTACTCATGAGTATACGATTTTTCCGACACAATATTTCACACTCTGCTTCCTTCACTAGTATATTCTGATAAGTTCGTGATGGATCTGTTGAAGGAGACCTCAAGCCACCAGGAGACAAAGAGTAACCAGAGGCCTTCTTCAAAACACTGTCACTACAGACGTCTGCTGGTAGGTCATCAGAGGTATGGGACCGGGGAACCAATCTAAGGTTTGGTGTGTAATAGAAGAGAATATTTATGACTTCGAAGAACATGGTTTTTGCAGGCATCAACAAATTAACATTACTAAGTGACAGTTGCTAATAGATAATTTGATCGGGGACATAAATATTCCTACACAGGCAACAAGATGTAAAACAAACAAATTTTGCTGAGCACTTTGCTGCGAGACCTTATGTGAGGCACATAAGTGTCTCTTGCCAAGTTGTGCATGACTCTGGTTGCGGTATGTGTTAAGGCACCTTTGCAAATGTTCAAAGTGGCCTGGTGGCTCAGTTAGTTTGATTTTCCTGATAGGACCGTTCTGCTGTGAGGCGGCTGCCTGTCACTGGCCTTTCGCCTCACATTTTATCCTAGATGTATATTCGATTTGCATGCAATAGCCTCTTGCTTCATTTACTTTGTGATTCGGTTTTTATTTGTCGACTTTTGACCTCTATCGCGCGTTGATTACATTAGTGGTCAGGCCGCAGATACCGGGTGACAAATACTGAACTATATGAAATAAAATCATCGTAACTTCTGAACGGTTTACGTTAGAACTTTCAAATTGCACGGCTGGACGTGGAGCATGATGGAAATTTGGTTTAGCGACGAAGCCCACATTCATTTGGATGGGTTCGTCAATAAGCAAAAATGGCGCATTTGGGGGACTGAGAATCCGCATTTCGCGATCGGGTGATTGTACGGTATTCAGTGTCTAGTCGCGGAATAATCGGTGCGATATTCCTTGATGGCACGGTGACTACCGAATGGTACGTGAAGGTTTTGGAAGATGATTTCATTCCCATTATCCAAAGTGACCCTGATTTCTGCAGTATGTGGTTCATGCAAGACGGAGCTCGACCCCATTGATGTCCTGGAGGAGCACTTTGGGGACCGCTTTGTGGCTCTGCGGTACCCAGATACCACCGGCATTGGCCTCGATTGGTCGCCATATTCTCCGGATCTGAACGCATGCGACTCCTTTTTGTGGGGCTATGTTAAAGACAAGGTGTACAGCAAAACCATTGCTGAGATGAAAACAGCCATTCAGAAGGGCATCCCAGCATCGATGTTCCGACACTTAAGCCGGTCATGCAGAATTTCGCTGTTCATCTGCGCCACGTCATCGCCAAGGCGACTGGCATATCGAACATATCATAACCTAAATCCGAATATCTGTAGTGAAGCTAACATGTTGAATAACGTGTGTACATGCCGTAGTTGGTAACTAGTTTGCATTTCTTTTTCATATAGGACAATAATTGTCTCTCATTACCACATATCTCTGTACATATTCTAACATTTCAGTCTACTAGTTGCTTTTCCCTTTAATGTATCTGGTCTGGATCATGGAAGTTCTCGTTGCTACGGACAGAAGCAGGTGGAACGTTTTACACGCTCTTGAGTAGCTGCCTGTCACTCAAACAGGACGTTTCACGTTAGCAGACCGCCCGGACAGCCAAGAAAGCCTTTTAGGGATAATCCTTCAGGTACCTCGAAAACTGGGCAGTGGAACGGTCGACTGGCATCCTCTGTAGCAGAACAGGACCATTGGTGGAATGGGTGGGGTCCTCAGTTGTCCATTTGCCATTATCCCGCTGCGTTTTAGTCTCCGGACACCTTTACAGAAGCTAAATGTATGATCACATGTGGATCTGCTATATTTCCAAACTCTTTCCTTTCCTTATGAACACACTGCGAAGCTCTACAAAATCTCAAGAATTTCCGACAAAACAAGTCTGGCCGTGGGAACTGGGCGACAGATGTTTCTCGTTTCCATAAAAACGGGAGTCTCCTTGGCGGATACTTCCTTTGCGTTATGGTGGGATCTAGGTAAAGGACTTCCAGATGGCTGATTGGAGGGGCACTTAGGCCCTTTCTGCGATTGGCTAGAAAGATGCCTTTCCGAGGTCTGAAGGAAGGCTATCAAAATTTAGACAGGTTTCTATACTATTTCGCAGTGTGATTCGGATATTCATTCTGTTTCGGATTCTGCACGCATGCGCATTTTCTGGACTTTGGGCTTCTGCCAAGTTTTCGAAGTTCTATTTTCTACTTACTCATATCCACAACTGATAATCAGGAGATGAGATTCTTAATTCGTATCCACATCTCATCGGCTCACACCAGCAACTGCAGCCATTGCAGTATGGCGGACGGTGACTCGTCTGCAGCGATCTCAACCGCAGCTATGGTACGGCCGCACTTGCACTGTGCACTCTCAGCTTCTGAAATCACGATATAATAATGGGAGACGTGTTCATCCTCATTTTCCGCTTTCAGCTCCCAAAACTAGCCCTACGTGCTTCACTCGCCAGTATGCAAGTTTTCGTTTTGGTATTGTGTTAATTCATTCGATTTCACCCGTCTGGTAATGATTCTTTCCGTTCCTTCCTTTATTGCTCTGTTTGGATTCACACTCTTCCTTTTTATATAATTATAAAGTTTTACAATCGTGGTTGAAAACGCATTTTGTGTATCTTATGTGTTCGGGTGTCATGTCAGCCTTAATTTTCCAGCTTCATGCTTGTGGCGACCATTAAACCTTCATTTTTCGCGTCATGGTTCTATTTTATTCAAGTAAAATTCATTCTCTCGTTGTTTGCAATCTTGACAGGAATATGCTTTTAGTCAATTGCGTATTGTTTCAACAAATCTTAACTTTACCACATCAGACTCTATCATTCAGCAACCTTTAAAATAAATTATTCAGTTGAAATGCCCAGGTCCTCCAACCACAAATAATAGGCGAGGCTCCTGACCACATCAGGCTCTTATCAAATACTTTTTTTGATGAATACACCGCCATTTTACTTTATGGATGTTTATTTAACTACGTCTCAGGTTTCTGCCTTTTATGCAATTTTCAAGTGATTGATTTTATTTCATTAACAAATGGCGTAAAACCTGGGTCGTAATTAATTAACAATACAGTCAAATGGCGGTGTGTCCATTTAAAAGTTATTGTATGACTGTTGGTGAGCAACATCACAAACTGTTTATCAGATACTGTTTCCTATGTGTGCCGCAGCTGATTTTTCAAGTAACCTATTTTACTTCATCTGGGGTGAGAGAATTAGTATCGGTCTAATCTGCATTCCCGCTGAGCACCTGACGAGCAAGTGGTCGTGTTTACAGCACAAAGACCTTCTGGCACTGTTGAACTCTTTTGTTTAAGAAGAAGTCTTGTTTTAATTTTAATTTTTACATAAGTATTGACAAAACCTTGGAGTAAAATGTCAATTCATCAACATCTTTAATTTCATTTTTATGAAAGACATTTTAGTTCCAAGGAGGTTGAAGGTCTGAATAGGAAATTTTTCATTTACTTATCTTCCTGTTACCCAAGATAGACCAGTATACTTCAGATGGAATGTGGCATTGATAAGACAGGTGACGAATTGCGAGGTCCGGCTGAATGTGCCGTGGGTGTCTGTTGGCGTACCAGCCTTCACAGAAACAGGTGGAGATGAAACACCCTCATTGCCATGGGATGGAAGCAGCTTTGTCACATGGAGAGCAGATTGACAACCATTGACCATTTATAAGATGGTTTGCGGGCAACCAAGATAAGAAGATGGTAGGCTCTAGGAGCCTGTTGAGTGATATACTTGGGCAGGTAAACTTCTCCTGGGTTTCCTAAATACTTGACAAAACAGTACTGACCTACCTAGCTGGTGTACGCTGGAGCAGAGTGGGCTACTAGCCTCATAGAAACCTGTAATGCAAGGCTTGCTTGTGGCTGAATGAGTACTAATTGAAGTGCTAGTAGTGACGGGTGATGTAATGAGGTTGTAACACTCGGCGGGAAGCTTTTTAGAAAATAGGGGAAGAAGTTCAATCATTGGCCTGTCGACATTTCAACATTTCTGGGTGCAATTTTCAAAGAAACAGTTAAACCATTGGCAGGCTGTAGGAGACGTTAAGAGGAGCGGTGGTCGGGATTTGTTGGTGGCTATTGGGAGGAGACTGGAAACATGGAGAGATACCTTAGGTTGGACATGGATGGTGAAGAGATATGGAAGCTGCAGAGAGTTCTGGGCCTGTAGCCACAAACAGCTGATGGAGGCTAAGTTGCGCCTGTGCTCTCAAGTTGCAGAGTGTGTCTCCAGTCTGTTCACAGTACAATGAAGATCATGGTAAGCGTTGCTTAAGGCTCTGGCACATCAGGGCAAGGAAGAGTATTGTAGTTCAGTCCCAAGGCACCTATCACTGGCTCCTATTTGCCAGTGCTCTTGAGTGTTGGTTCCGGGCAAACAGTCACTGTGGACGTCATAGATCACCATACCTATTTCACAGCATCAGATTTGAAATTTTATGCAACTCCATCAACTTCGCCAAATCAGAGCTTTAGTTCTAATTATAAGGTACATCTTTGTATAGTTCTTGTCCAAATAATTGTTTTGTTGCATTATTATTCATGTGTCTTTTGTAATAACCGATAGTTTTACTTAATACTTGAGGGTATTACTTTTACATAACAGATATTATGTCAATTCCCCATCTTCAGATTCACTGCTAGGGCCAATAAATTAAAGCGTCAGTAATTCCGTTGCACACATTAAATTCAGCACTGGATCTCAAGGGCGTGCCTGATTCTTGATTAATTTCAAATTCAGTTACATTTCACATGCTCACACATGCTGCATTTTACAACGTTAATTGTATGAAATTCGTACGTAAATAAAACATTATGCTCTGACAGGAAAATTTTTGTGTTTGCAAAACTTTTTTAAGCAGGAACGGACAAATTAAAAGAGGCAGACGAAGATGTGTTGTCTAATTAGTGAAAGAGTGAAAATTTCGGGGAAAGGGACGTGGTTTTCTTTGTGCTGCAACTCAGAAGGTTTTAGGCAGAGAAGAGAAATATAGCAGAGAGCTGAAGGAAGCAATTACGTTTTGAAGAAACGAACGGAACATAGAAGTTTCCAGAAAGGTATCCATGTAGCATTGATGCAGTAAACACTAAGGTTTGAGAAGAGGTGTATTTTATGACATAATTAACAATGAAGAGGAACACAAGGCAGGAGGACCGAGAGTAAGAAAAGAGCTATTGTTTATTAATTTGATATGAGGACCAAAAAGTGTATGAGATCTAAAGTGTGTGTTAACGTTGTAAATGGTGTATTAATAGAGCGACGCTACTATATTCAAATACGCCGTTTCTGTTGTTCTGCATAAAACAGTGTCCGTAATTAAGCCCCAGCACATCCCAGTCCCATACCCTTTCTGGAAAGCTGTTGAAATAATCTTCAGCAAATTCTTCACAGCCAGAGGGACAGTGGAAGTCAATTGCATTTTCTTAAAGTTAGTTGCTCGTTTTTAAGACAGTTCACCGCCTTCCTATCATCTCCACGCTTCACCGATTACATCTGATGTGCTACACCTCCAGCGATCACTGGTTGTTGCAGGCGATTAGAGCTGAGCAAGCGAGTTAAACACGTTTGGATGTCGGACACTGTTTGCTACATCTCAGTAATTATTTGGTCCGCAACAGGCTTCCCGTGTATACATTAACAACGTTAGACAGAAGTAAAAGACATTGGCGGTTACAAATAGTTATCCAAAAGAACAATGGCTAAGTTAAAATACATTTTATTTTCACTGAAAACGCAGATTCCTCTCGCAGTTAAATGTTTTTGTTATAATATTAAGGGTGATTAAGAGTTTTATGATGTCAGCTATAATTATTGTAAATTTGACAGATCTTTGTAATTATGTATGGGCAGTGCTATATAATCCTCAAAGTTCACGTTATGTTAGCTGTTGAGAAAACTGTAAATTCGAAGTAGCTGTGTCATTACGTCTACTTTCAAGAGTTCCTGTCCATATGTATTTCACGTAAACCGAATTTGGTATGTTCCAGTACTCTACAATAGAAATCTGTTATTACAAGTTCCGTCTAATTTATAATAATTTGTGTACCCATAAATTCACTCAAGAAAATCATAGGACATTTATTGAAAACTATTTAGTCGGTAAAAAGTTCGTGTTTCAAGCCTCATTCCAGTTAACTAGTTACGTACAGATCGCACATTAAATGGCAACAGTTCACTTTAATTCACATTCTTAGTTCTATACAGTAAAAGACACCCTAATTACACAGCAATTCGATTGAAACCGAAGAAACAGTTTCTCTAAGTATGTAGTTATATAAGTCATTGTGATTTTACATTCGTACAAGTTTTTATGTAAATATGGATGTGTGCTTGTGTGAGTTACGTCAGCTTTGCACGACAAGTGTACATGTTCAACGGAAGCATTAGCTTAGTTATGAATTATTCTGGTGAAACTGTAGCAAACAAAGGTGTAGTATTATGAGTGACAGCAGGAAGTCATTCGAGCAGACAATAGCAGTATTCCAGGATTATTTACGCAGGTTGTCAGGCATATTATTATTGATATTAAACCACATAGCACAACACTGTTTTAATATGTCTTCCAATTGGACCATTGGGTCACGTGTGTCCAAATCGACCTTTGGGTTGGCAGTAGCTTTACTTAGAAATGACCACGTTGTCGCAGAGCAATGACCAACATCCAGGAAAGCAATCCTGGAACAATTCTTGACATACTGCGTACATTACTGTTTCTTTCCAATTAATTTTAATATGTGTTTGAAACATATTTACTGTTTCAGGAGAAGGGTAAATCCAGATATTTCAGCCATGATGTATAAAGTAATAATGGAAACAATAATATCCATTAATTACTTTCCTACATCTGGCACATGTTATCTCTTTCTTTAATCCTGCTTCTGATCATTGGTTTATGGAGACTAAACATCTATGATAATCAGTTTCCTATTCACCCCCTGGGACGGAATGAGCGTACCCCTTCTCTCTGTGTCTGGAAAGAATTCGACTTCCAAGTCTGAGATATTTTCTGAATGTTTGCATGACGTTTATCTGAGATGGGAATTGGGTACCAACCCATGATACACCTAGTGAGATGTGAAAAACAGTCTAAAAATCGCGTCCAGGCTGACAGGAACATCGAACTTTGTCGTTGATCCACCGGGTGGGTTCGAATCGTGACCAACACACCTCTCCGTGTGCCAGAAGCGGGCGCTTGAATGACACAGCAGCCAACCTTCTGACCAAACACACTGAGCTACCGTGATGGAATTACCTGGACAGGTTTTGTTTGATGCTAATTACTAATGTTGCACACTTGTTTTGTTAGTAAATTTACTTTACTTAGCTTCTCAATGTGAATATTACAACAAATTCATCAGCGCATAAATTATATTCCAGAGTGTCGTCAAAAATTGCTCAGTGCCTAAAATGACTTCAAACGAAGGATGCCCAATACAAAGTTTTTACTTTTATACAAGACAACCATCTATACCAGGATTGTGTTACACGATCAACCAAATCCTAGCTGTAGATGTAGCTCTAGTGCTCGTCAATGGAAATCTCTGTGAGCTACGTAGAATAATATCTTTGCTGGCAGCCTAACACTTTAACATATCGCAACACTGTCAGAGGGACACATTATTGTTTTACAATAGTTTTTCGAGTAGCAGTTTCACGCATTTTACGGGGATCTTTACAAAATACATAAAAATATACAAGGTGCCTGGGATAGAACTACACAACAACTGTTTCTATTTTAGTACCTATTGAGCCTCATAACTTTATTTGTCCAACATTGTACATAGGAGCTCAACCATTTTTGTTCATGTTTGTACGGTTCAACGTGGACACCGTTTGTAGCTCGACAGATATCGAAATGGTGGTCCACGTCTCGCCCCATGTTCATACGCATGAAGATTTTGTGGCCTATGCTGAGGTGTAGATCGGTTCTATGAGACTTGGAACCTGTGTTCTGCAAACTTCTGAATCAGTATCCTTGATAAAGTCCCTTGCTCTGCAATCAAGTGGAGTCAGATCGGGACACCCAGGAGGCCAGCCAATGCGACCCCCTACCCCCCGCCCCAACACTCAGGAAACGTCTCAAACGTCTCATGGATAAATGTGGCATCATCCCCTTGATAATAGGGGATAATAGGGGTGGGGGTGGGGGCACAATCCTTCTAGAAAATGAAGTGCGAAGACATTTGTGCAATGGCATAGTTCATCAACATGTCGAGATAGGTATGTCCTGTCAATAGCACACATGTGCTATGTGATGCAACACAGTTGATGAAAAGGTGAGGGTCATATCCTGGAGTGTGTGTCTATCAACTGCGTATTTAACTAGACACATCAAATGTCGAGTTCTTTAGTTATAAGGACATATTTGTATATATACTCGATAGGATACAAAAATTTATTAACTGCTAAACCAATTGCCAAAAGCCTGAATAAATATCTTTTACAGTAATGACCACTCTGAGACGTGCAGGAAAAGAGTCAAGAACGGTTGAAGATCCACGACGCGAAAAGCCCAATCGAGGTGCCATCGTGCCAAGGAAAGGAAAACTGCATGTAAGGATGGCCTTGGTCCACAAGGATAGAGGGATACTTATGTTGATCCATTGTGCTTCCCAGAATGACGAGATTACCCAAGGAATGCCCTCCAGCCTAGATCCGTCAGACGACTGTTGCATGGTGTTTGCTTTCAGACTTTTCACGCCTTACACGCCAACGGCCATGTGTCCGAAGGAGCATTAAACTCGAGTCATCAGAAAAGACCAACTGTCGCCACTCAGTGGACGTCCAGTTGCACTACTGGCGTACAAATTCTCCCTTCGTCGCCGGTGAAGAGCAGTCAGCATGGGTGCATGAAGCAGATGCTTGCTTCGGAGGCCCATACGTAGCAAGCAGCGACGTTCACCCCTTTCATCTGTGCCCTTGGAGCACCAGTTTCGTCGGCGCCGGTCTTGGATAGCGCCATTTTGACATCAGTGGCACCATGGGAACAGTTTAGGAACTTCACTGTTTCGAAAATGCTTCCACACTTTGCCTGAAAGCCAATGATCGTTCCCTTTTGGCTTCCAGAAAGATAAATCGCTCCGTTTACCGTTACGACAAGGGCTGCACTGTTTCCCGGTTTCCCCGCCACCCCCTCCCCCCCTCTTCCAAGACATATTTCACATACAGTCTCTGCTAGTACTCCCACCTGTCGTTTGTGTGTGGCTCATGTGTCAGGTTTTCATACGTTTCTCCCATTGTAAATATATCACCTTTACTGCGCTGGGGCAAAGATGTATAAGTGCACTGCACGAGTAGTGGATAAGATCCTTGACTGTGCCCATGTAATCTTTGTTGCGACTGGTCGCCAGTCAGTAGTACAGCGCTGGGGTACTCTTGTTAGAGGCACAGAAGCGAGCGGTTGAGTTTTAGAGAAGAAGGTCTGGTATTTATCAATCTGGGGGAAATTATCTACAGTACACTGTGTCCCACTCAATCCTCTCTGATTTCAAAGACCCTGGAAAAAAACGACGGTAGATACGACAGTGAAAAATGCACCACATTCTAGAGCATCTCAAAGAATTTATTCATTTATTATCAATACACCTCTGCATGTGAACCATTTGCAGCACGAAGAATATCGAGTCTATATTCAATTTCTTGCCAAGTTCTTTGTAACATTTCCTTTGTTATTGTTGCAATCACATTAGTGATACGATGTCACAACGTAGGAATATCGTCCACTTTGGCCGCATAGACGCGGCCCTTCACGAATCCCCACATAAAGAAATCAAGCGGCGTAAAGTCGGGTGAACGTGGTGGCCAGGCAATGGGTCCTCCGCGTCTGATACAACGACTGTAAAATTTCCTATCCAGGAACTTGCGAACAGGCGTTGACCAATGCGGCAGACTCCATCTTGTTGAAAAATTATATTGGGTTGCCAGTCTTGTATCTGACGGTACACAAACTGCTCCAACATGTCCAGGAACACTGACCCATTCACTGTTTGTTCCCCAAAAAAGAACGGTCTAACAGTCCTCTAGTGCATTATCCCGCACCAGATGTTCAGTCTAGGGCTATCACGAACATCTTCAATGACAACTAATAATAACTAATAATATTCTTGTTAGTGTTAATTTGAACTCTCTGTTTTCATTATGTCACTAATAATGCAATCGGTTTAAACCTCCGTAATTTTTGTAATAAGTGAATTTCGTAATTGTTAAAATCTTTTTATTTTGCTGAGCCTTTTTTCACGATAATCAGAGCTTAACATTTTTAAGAATTCTTTTCTTTAAAGTCTTTTCCATCGTTCTTAGTAAAGTTTTAAATATTGTCGTGTGTGTATTGCACCTTAGGCCACACACAATCGCAAATTATTCCTGACAAGCAAAGAAAAATTTAGTACTGAGTACAATATGTTTCTTCAGCTGCTTCACCTGCGGATTTCAATTTGCTTGCGACATCGTCAGTACACCAAACACGAAATAGCAGGCAGAGCAAGAGGGAAGTTACTTTGCATGCTGAATAAGAGGCAAGTTACTTTTCTTTCAGAGCAAATCTCACTTTGCATTCTAGTGAGCAAATAGTCGTAGATTTTTCCATTATTGTGCAAGTAAGCATATTAATTTACAACGAACAGTGAACTGTGCAGTATTTTATTTAGTGGATTTTCAACTCAGATGTTATTGCACTTCATGTCACTTAACTTTCTTAACGTAGTTCAGGATTGATTTTCAGTTAAATAGTTTTCACTCAGTACCCAATTTCTTTATTTTGGATTTAATTACATTCATTTTCATTACTTCAGATTCAGCATTTCACTAAGATTAAAATTTTGTTTCACAACACTGTTCACATTGAAGTGTAACGACGTAAGTTTCTTATGATTTTCTTTCGACATATGACCATGTGCAGACTTCGTCACCTACGTCAGTTACAACCCACTTCAAAATGATTTATATTCTTTTTAAATTGTCATAGAATGGTTCTTGAACGAAACTGTAAAACATCAGTTGAGTCGTAAGCAAAGAATTACATCACTTGGACCAATTGGTTTTCATAAACTTTTCGATTTAAATTTCGTTTGTTTCTCCTCAGAAATTATATTGACACACGTTATCTTGATCTAATCGATATCAGAATCACACATTAAATAAACCTTTGAGATTCAAAGTTTCGATGACCGCTGTCAGAATTCAAAAATCTTGTCCAATATATTATTAATCCATTCACATAATTCTTCATAAATAAATCCTCAGAACACGTGTTTCAACTTTAGTAGCATCCACTATTTTATTAGCTTCCTACACATACAGAGGTGAACTTGACCGTTGACAAACTAGGACTGACTTTTCAACAAGATTAAGCTCTATATGACGTCATTGTTGTACAAAAAGAGTATAAAAAATTCATTTTTAATTTTTAGAAGCACGACGCAACAACTCGGTTCCAGGATCTTCTGTTGCTCCTTGGCTGTCGACCCGCGACGTATAGCGGCCAGCAATTTCATCTCTGGTCGCGGCAACGAAGATGCTGTCTCCGTTCGTTGCGCCGCCCTCTCCGTACATGAAACATACAAAAATACAAAAACTTTAGATAGTTCACAGATATTAAAAAATATTACAAAAATACATAAACAAAACTAAATTAACTTATATTCACCTGCAAACTGGGCTGACAGTGGTGGATGGGTGACGCTTAATTTCGTCCCACTACATACCCCACCCACAAGCTCAGTTTGTCAGGTTTTAACCGAAAATAAACTTTTCAATATACAATATTTAACTGTTAATACATTCTCCTCACATTTTACGTAATCTAAAGTCCTTGTTCTTAGATAGATTTCATCCTTTTACTACGATGTTGTTGCGACTATTTGTCATTTACTCTTAACTGTGCTACTATGGTAATTCATAACCGAATATATGGAGATTACTCCCTTTCGTTTGATAGTTGCTAATAAATACTAATTTAGTACGTTCTTTAACGTTGTTACATTAGGACAGAGCGTTCAAATTGTGATAAATTAGTTTCAGTTTTATTCACTTACTAGAGTTATTCTTTCCAAAAATGTATATTACTAATAAGTTTCTCACAATAACAAATAGTACTATTTACTTTACGTCATTCTTTTCCCTAATGCCTTATTTATGCCTGAGGTCAAGAAGAAATCAAGCAAAACTTTCTTTAGAATCTCGGCACGGCTTTCTTTACCTTCGGACACCTTGTTGGGTAATGGCAATTTATTTAGGAGAAACAAGCGAGAGAGCCCCGTCTGGTGTGTTCTATATTAACACTATTACAAACCTCTATCAAAGGCACTCTGCTATGTTCTCGTGAGCCATATAGCTCTGGACGCCCATGGTCCCTAAAATTATTAACCA
This sequence comes from Schistocerca nitens, assembly GCF_023898315.1. Classification (NCBI taxonomy): domain Eukaryota; kingdom Metazoa; phylum Arthropoda; class Insecta; order Orthoptera; family Acrididae; genus Schistocerca; species Schistocerca nitens. The sequence goes on along the minus strand of NC_064615.1, from coordinate 694,794,641 downwards.
TCCCCTTTGGTTCCTACTATACGAGTAAATTTAAAATATACAAAATTCCTTTTGACCTAATAGCAAAATTTCTTCCATATAAATCCCCCTTTTGGTTATCTTTCTCTTTTTGAAGTACCAGTAGATTATTGTAGAACACTTGTTTAAGCTTTCTGTTTAATTCTTTAAAATAATACGTAACTATCACGAAAAACTTCACATGAATAAACTGTGAACGCTCTTCCGTGTGTAACCTATACTAAATATTAACTTATTTAGGAATGAAGGGTTTCATTTCATCAACACTATACAATCCTTTAATTACACCTGATGAAGGTTCCATAAGAAGTAACGCTTTGGAATGTACAATCTTATGTACAACATATGGACCTTCAAAGATAGAGAAGAATTTTTTACATTCCTTACCGATCTTAGAACTTTTAGGATGAGATTGTACTAACACAAGATCTCCTACCTGAAATGAGGGTTCTATAGCATGTTGATTATAACTCTTAATTCTCCGTTCGGCATTTTTAACAATCTGTTCGCAAACTTTTTCGTCTGGGATGCATTGTTGGATCTCATTTACCGGTGGCCAAGGTAGAGCAGCTAGTAAAGGCTCACCTATGATTCGTTTGCCTAAAATTTCTATAGGTGATAATCCCGTCGTTAATTGAGGCAATTCATTTAATATCTTTTCGAATTCAGGCATTAGTTTGGCCCACCGAGTATGTTTATGTGCACAATAAGTTCTACATAATCGTCCTAATTCTTTCATGACCCTTTCTACTAAATTACTTTGAGGGTGATATTTCGAAATTAAGATATGTTTGATTCCATATTGTTTTATCATATCTTGAAACTTTTGACTAATAAAGGCACTACCGTTGTCAGACATAAGTCGTTTAGGACTGCCCCAGTTAACAAAGTAATTTCGGGTGAGGCAGCGTATAACGCTTGCTGTATTCGCTCGTTTCAAGGTATATAGCTTCACATGTTTGGACCAACATTCCATTACAACAAACACATAAGTTAATCCTCCTGAACTACGAGGCAGAGGGCCGAAAAAATCTAATGACAGTAGATCCCACAAACCTCGAGGAATTACAGCATATAATTTATAACGCTTAGATTTGTTATTAACTTTAACCTTTTGACAGGTTTCACAAGCCCTAATAATACTCCTCACGACACGGGACATATTTTTGAAATAATAATACTTCATTAGATGTTTAATACATTTATGTATTCCAAAATGCCCGTATCCTTCATGAATATAAGTAATTAACTCGTACACAACAGTTTTCGGAATGCAGATTTTCCATCTCTGGCGTTCCCTCTGTGCTTTCCAATACAACAAGTCGTTAAAATATAACCACACACCCCGGGTGTTAACTGTTTCGTCCCCATTATTAAGGCTTTGTATAAGGTCCCTATATTGATCATCATTTCTTTGATTGCGTCTAATAGCAGTTACTATCCGTTTAACCTTACGTTCGTTTTCCTGAGTTAAAAGGAAATAAACATGGTAATTTGTTCCTGGTTCTTCTGCAATGATAATATTCTCCATTCCAACGGGAAGCCTCGACAAAGCATCCGAAACTACGTTCTGAGATCCTTTTATATACCTAATTTCGTACTGAAATTCTTGCAAGCATAATACCCAACGTAATAGCCTACGGTGAAGTAACCGACAATTGTTCAAAAAGATTAAAGCCTGATGATCAGTATATACAATTGTTTTTCTTCCCATTAATAATCCTCTAAATCGTTGAAAACCCCATACCACTGCGAGAGCTTCCTTCTCGGATACAAAATAATTTCTTTCATGTTTATTTAAAGTTCTACTAGCGAATCCAATAGGCCGATGCAATCCCTTTTCATTGGTCAGATCACCTTGGAATATTACACAAGACACACCATAATCAGAGGCATCCGTACACATACAAAATTCCTGATTGAAATCTGGGTGGTATAACATTTTGGCTTCGGTTAACGCTCCTTTTATCTTATTAAAAACTTCCTCTTCCTCTTGTCCCCAGAGCCATACTGACTTCTCTTTTAATAAATCTAGTAATTTAGGATTAACAATATCCTGCCCTGGAAGAAATCTTCTCAGAAATCCTACCATTCCTAAGAATGATTTCAGTTGTTTCCGATTTCTAGGACTCGGGCATCGAGCAATAGCTTCAATACGTGCTGGGTCTGGCCTAATACCTTTACTGTCCACTATATGCCCCAAAAATCTCACTTCCTCCTTTCCGAAGTAAGATTTAGATAATTTTAAAGTAATTCCTCTGTCAATTAAACGGTTAAACAATTCCCGTAATATCGCTACGTGTTCTTCCCACGTTTTAGTAGCTACCAAAATATCATCTACATATAAAATAATCTTTTGTAACAATTGCTGACCCAAAGCAGAATCTAATGCCCTAATGAAAGTTGACACTGATATATTAAGTCCAAACGGTAAAACTTGGAACTGATATGACCTGCCTTCAAAAAGAAAAGCCGTATATTGCCGTGAATCCGGGTGTAATGTTACTTGATGGTAGCCAGCGGTTAGATCCATTGTACTCATATAACGAGAACCAGCAATCTTAAGAAGTACGTCCTCCATAGGAATAGGTCTGTCTCTTTCCATCTCTATAATCTTATTTAATTCACGGGCATCCAGAACCAGTCGTACCCCACCAGTAGCTTTCTTAACTACCCACAACGGACTGTTAAAAGCGCTACATGATCGTTCGATAATATTTTGTTCTAGCATCTTACTTATTTCTCTACTAGCCGGTTCTTTGAATTATAGTGGAATAGGATAAGGTTTCTTAAAGAATGGTTTTTGATCTTTAATCTTAAGTTTACACACGTAATCTTTAATTCTCCCCGGTTCATCTGAGAAGACGGCTCTAAATTCCAACAACAAAGATTCCAACTCTTCCTTTTCTTGTTCGGATAGACAATTCGTAGAATAACATTTTTCTTTCACTTCGGTTTCGATACTATTACTAGCCTGACACTGGTATACTGCATATTCAAGATCACTAAAATCTGTTAATGGGTTCATGGTCGGTGCGTACTTAATCTGTAAGGATTCGTAGCAATTTTCAGGTACTTGATTATTAGAAAACCTCACTTTAAAATCACATGCCTCCTTATGGATGGTTAAGGAAGAGTCTTTAAAATCTAATATAGCTTTATATTTACACAGCCAATCTATACCTAAAATTATGGCCACATTTAAGTTGGCTACGACGAGTACAGAGTGAGCAATTAATTGTTTAGCAATTTCAAAAGTTAAATAAACTTCTTCAGTAATATTTTGACTTCTTTTACCAGTAACTCCTATAATTTTCACCCCAGTTACAGGTAAGGTTGGGAAATTCCAATATTTTCTTTTAAGCTGAAATAATTCTTTAGATAAAATACTTACTTCGCTACCCGAATCAATTATAATATTTACTGCGGTATCTTTAATATAACCTTTAATAACGGGTTTATAAGTTATATTCTCCCTTATCTGATTGTCTTCCTGAAGTAAATCTTGTTGCCAATCACCGTCCTTTCGGCAGCTTAATGCTAAATTGCAATTGGGTCTTGTATAATCTTGACTAACTGTTCCCTTTAGTTGACCCGTACTAAAGGACTTTACTAGTTTTCCGAACTTTCTATGATAACGTCACCTACCACTTGACCTTCATTAATTACTTGAGGATGATTTATCTCATGATCGTTATTGTGTAATTTCCGCATTTTAGAGTTATTACCACGATTTTGTTGGCTCTCTTTATCTTTAGATTGACGTTTTATATAACAAAACCGGCTATGATTGTTGTTGTTAGCTTTTCGTGGTTCTGAATTATTATTATTTCGAGGATTGTCATTTCTACCAAATCTAAATTTCTCGACTTCCCTTTCTCTATTAAGTATATCTAACTGTTCTAAATATCCAAATAATTCGCACGGCTGTGACCATTCTCTTTCTATCATTCTTTCCTTTACATAATACGGTAACCTACTAATTAGGACTCGTATTAAATGACTTTCAATAATTGGTTCTTCAATTAATTTAGCACGGTTTAAATGCCATTCAAAATAATTCCTATAACCTCCCCACCGTTTAGAATATGGAGGAGGGTCTAACAACTCTAAAGTTAAGTGTTGTTGTTTTCCTCTTGACCAATAATTTTGTTTAAACTGCTTAACAAAATCATCCCAGTCCCTAAATTCAGTTCTATGCAGTACTGCCCATTTCGCAGCTTCTGCTTCTAAATGTCCTATTACAAATTGAATCCGTTTTTCATTACTCCATTTAGGAGATAATGATGTTTCAAAAGCTTTTATAAAGATTATAGGGTGAAGTTCGCCTCCGGGTTTGAATACAGGAAATCGACTTGCTACATTTGAATTTGTCGTTATATCATCCAAACATTCTGCGAGAGAAATAGTTGGATTTTGTTTAGATTGCAGAGACGGAGCTGCATCGGATTGGCTTGCCGTGATTTCTTTATTCGTATTGTTGTCGTCCGAGCTAGCAAATTCGATGCGACTGTTGTCTCTGATTACGTTATTGCTTCTACTACTTGAAATGTTTTCATTATTATCTAATTCCGATAACCGTTTAGTAATTTCCTGTATTCGCGTTTCTGTATTGGATACGCGATTAGCTAATATCGATTCTTCACTGTGTTCACGATGTGAACGCTCTGTACCTTCGTCAATGTTATTATCTTTGGCAGTCTCAAGGTTACTGCATATTTCAGTAATTAAAAATTTCATCTTTTCGATTTCGGTATGATCTTTTTCTACTTGATGAGTTAATGTCTCTAATTCTACATTATCTATTGAAGAAATCTCTACAGGTTTGGTAGAGACCTCTTTAATAGATTCCAATAATTCTCTACGAACAGTTTCTGTTTGCATAGAAAATTCATCTCGTAACATATCGTTATTTTTCTGTATTTCATTTACAACTAAGATATTGACACTATCTAGTCTCTCGGTTAAGTCGGTAATATCGTTTCGCATGCGAGCTTTTTCCTCACGCGATTCCTGGATATGTTCTTCTAACCTTTTACAATTATCCGCAATCTTATTACTAAGTCCTACTAATTTTTCCTGCATTTCAACTTTAGAAGCCTCTATTTTATCACTTAATTCTCGACTGGTTTCATGAAGATGTTCCTGTAACCTGTCTCTCGATTTTGTTAGCTCTCCTTTTAATCTAGCATTAGACTGTTTTAATTCCTCTTTCAATCTAGTAGTAGATTCTTCATTAGATTGTTTTAATTCCTCTTTTAATCTAGCAATAGATTCTTCGTTAGACTGTTTTAGTCTAGCAGTAGATTCTTCGTTAGACTGTTTTAATCTAGCCATAGATTCTTCGTTAGACTGTTTTAATCTAACCATAGATTCTTCGTTAGACTGTTTTAATTCCTCTTTTAATCTAGCAGTAGATTCTTCGTTAGATTGTTTCAGTTTAGCGATCGCCCTAAAAAGGGATCTCATGCTCCTATCGGACATAGATTGCTCTTCGTCTGACATTTCACTTCCCGACATTATTGTAAGATATTAACTAGTTACACACGCAGACTTGTAATCAACAATCCTGTAAAAGCACACTCCCTATTTACAACACTCCACTTCCAACTTGAAACAAACTCACCGGACACTAATATTGTAGTTTGTAGTTCTCGGTGATCAGTGTGCTGCAAAGGGCTGCAGATGTAACAGCCGTCGATGCAGCCGCTGAGATGCTGCGACCCCGCTTCCGCAACCGGCAGGACGCTGAGTCGAACACCGGAGACGTCACTGGCTGCAACCACTCCCGGCACCGCCGTAGACAGGCGAAGCCCTCAGCAACACCTCTAATACCAGCCGGAGGAACGCCCCGCAGCTGACGTACTGGGCCTATTAGTTTAGGGAGAAAAAAGGTTGTCGGGGTTGGCAGCGTTCAGCTGCTGCCCAACAGATGCGCCTTCTCGTGGAACAACTGCGTGACCGTACTGCTTGGCTGCACTCCGTCAGATGCCCACCCCCGCGAAGTCGCCGCTGGCTGGTGAAGGCTCCACGAAAACTCGCGTTGACTTCCGAAGGACTCTTGATGTTTTGTTTCGTACCTGTGTGCCTTAGTTGCACACAAGTCCTGTTTCTAAGGTCGCCACGGTGAAGTGTAACGACGTAAGTTTCTTATGATTTTCTTTCGACATATGACCATGTGCAGACTTCGTCACCTACGTCAGTTACAACCCACTTCAAAATGATTTATATTCTTTTTAAATTGTCATAGAATGGTTCTTGAACGAAACTGTAAAACATCAGTTGAGTCGTAAGCAAAGAATTACATCACTTGGACCAATTGGTTTTCATAAACTTTTCGATTTAAATTTCGTTTGTTTCTCCTCAGAAATTATATTGACACACGTTATCTTGATCTAATCGATATCAGAATCACACATTAAATAAACTTTTGAGATTCAAAGTTTCGATGACCGCTGTCAGAATTCAAAAATCTTGTCCAATATATTATTAATCCATTCACATAATTCTTCATAAATAAATCCTCAGAACACGTGTTTCAACTTTAGTAGCATCCACTATTTTATTAGCTTCCTACACATACAGAGGTGAACTTGACCGTTGACAAACTAGGACTGACTTTTCAACAAGATTAAGCTCTATATGACGTCATTGTTGTACAAAAAGAGTATAAAAAATTCATTTTTAATTTTTAGAAGCACGACGCAACAACTCGGTTCCAGGATCTTCTGTTGCTCCTTGGCTGTCGACCCGCGACGTATAGCGGCCAGCAATTTCATCTCTGGTCGCGGCAACGAAGATGCTGTCTCCGTTCGTTGCGCCGCCCTCTCCGTACATGAAACATACAAAAATACAAAAACTTTAGATAGTTCACAGATATTAAAAAATATTACAAAAATACATAAACAAAACTAAATTAACTTATATTCACCTGCAAACTGGGCTGACAGTGGTGGATGGGTGACGCTTAATTTCGTCCCACTACAACATGCGCAAACCATGGCCAACGAACAATCAGTATCACTCAGCAGTTGAACACTATATCTTAACGAGACATCACACAAGGATTCAGTATTGATTTTCAGTTAAATAGTTTTCACTGAGTACCAAATTTCTTTATTTTGGATTTAATTACATTCATTTTCATTACTTCATATTCAGTATTTCACTAAGATTAAAATTTTGTTTCACAACACTGTTCACAAGCGCAAACCATGGCCAACGAACAATCAGTATCACTCAGCAGTTGAACACTATATCTTAACGAGACATCACACAAGGATTCAGTATTGATTTTCAGTTAAATAGTTTTCACTGAGTACCCAATTTCTTTATTTTGGATTTAATTACATTCATTTTCATTACTTCAGATTCAGTATTTCACTAAGATTAAAATTTTGTTCCACAACACTGTTCACAAGCGCAAACCATGGCCAACTAACAATCAGTATCACTCAGCAGTTGAACACTATATCTCAACGAGACATCACACAAGGATTCAGTATTGATTTTCAGTTAAATAGTTTTCACTGAGTACCCAGTTTCTTTATTTTGGATTTAATTACATTCATTTTCATTACTTCAGATTCAGCATTTCACTAAGATTAAAATTTTGTTTCACAACACTGTTCACAAGCGCAAACCATGGCCAACGAACAATCAGTATCACTCAGCAGTTGAACACTATATCTTAACGAGACATCACACAAGGAGACGTTTTTTGAAGAAAGAATATTCAGCATTTCATATATTGATATATTATATAGAAAAATTACAATTGCACGTTGACGTCGAACATATGCTGCGGTCACATTGCCGTGACTAGATCGTGAATTTACTTGCGCTACCCTGTCAGAAAACTCGCTCAAACTGTTATACGACGAAAATCAGAATTTTATATGTTGAATCCCAGAACGGGAACTCAGAATTTACTCACTGTGTAATAGTAAGTGTAACGAGTGAGATTATGGTCTAACGGTCCATTGACTTGGGTATCGTTCGATATGCTACACATCGGGAAGGACAGAGAAGGACATCGCCCGCGTCCTTATAAAGGAACGATCGGGGTAGCAGTCTCAAGCAATTTATGGGATCACAGGAAACGTAGACCTGGGTGTGCAGTCGGGCTGTTGAATCACCGTCGTCCACCACCGCGTCAGTTCGCTCGATTTATAATGATAGGGACAACACAGCATATTGTTGCGAGACGTCAGTTATCTTTCTCTGGACAAAACCTTCAGCCTACTTTCCAGCTCGTCAACCTTACACCCACCGCAATACCGCTGTCAGTAGCGATGTGAGAAGACAAATGCCAGTGTTTGAGCTGACATTTTCAGGTTCCACGGCGTAGCTCCGGTCGCCGACAACCCAGGGTTTGCGGTCGCGCCTGGCGGTGGCTTAAACAAGTCTCCCCCTCCCCTTGCCCCTCCACCCACCCACAGCTAATGAAATTGCCGGCTACGGCGCAGCTTCCCCGCCCCCTCCCCATCCCTTTTACCGCCCCTCCTCGCTCCACGCGGCGGGGGGCTGCCAGCGGTAATTGCAGACTCGCTCAGAGCCGGCGGATTCGCGAACTGGCGCCGCCGCCACTGCTGCCACTGCTACCTAATTGGAAAGTCCTCGTGCTTCTTGCTTGCCGTTCTGTTTGCAGGTCGTTGTCACCTTTGGAATTTTTAGTTGCTCGGTTGGGGAAAACAGCTGCCGCAAATTCGATAAATATTTTCGTTCCTTTTGTCGTACCACGTTACATAATGTCCAAGAACTGACAACCAGTCTCTTATTTCCTACATTTGTCTTCTATTGTTTAATATACGTCTCCGACAAAACAGCCAATCTACTACGCGTAGGGATATCATTCTAAGCAAGGCTGGATTCACTCATAGGCCAGGTAGGCCCTGATTTAGGGCGCCGAGAGACCTTTGTCGATGCTTACGAGGTGTGGCTAGAAAAAAACCGGACTAGTACTGGTGAAACAATAAAACGAATGCAATAAGGCTGAAAGTCGCGTGGCCTGTCACGTGACTCTCGCTCCGCCTACTGCTCGAGTTTCATCTGCCTCCTGCACTCAGTCTGTCCGTGGCGTCTGTTTTAAGTAGTTGACGTTTTGTCTGTGCGTCGGAAAATGTTGAGTGTACAGAAAGAACAGCGCGTTAACATCAAATTTTGTTTCAAACTAGGAAAATCTCCAAGTGAAACGTTTGTAATGTTACAACAAGTGTACGGCGATGATTGTTTATCGCGAACACAAGTGTTTGAGTGGTTTAAACGATTTAAAGATGGCCGCGAAGACACCAGTGATGACACTCGCACTGGCAGACCATTGTCAGCAAAAACTGATGCAAACATTGAAAAAAATCGGTAAACTTGTTCGACAATATCGCCGGGGTGGGATCACTTTCAATGTTTTCCAGGATGTCAGAACAAATCTTTCTTCGGCGTTCCTTCCGTTCAATTGTGAGACACTTTGGAACCATTTCTGAACACACTTTGTTCATGTTGAAACTTTCATGAAGAATCTGCCTAACACTTTCCTTGTCAACTCCTGTTAACTCAGACACTGCTCTGATTGTTAAACGGCGATCTTGTCGAACAAGTTTACCGATTTTTTCAATGTTAGCATCAGTTTTTGCTGACAATGGTCTGCCAGTGCGAGTGTCATCACTGGTGTCCTCGCGGCCATCTTTAAATCGTTTAAACCACTCAAACACTTGTGTTCGCGATAAACAATCATCGCCGTACACTTGTAACATTACAAACGTTTCACTTGCAGATTTTCCTAGTTTGAAACAAAATTTGATGTTAACACGCTGTTCTTTCTGTACACTCAACATTTTCCGACGCACAGACAAAACGTCAACTACTTAAAACAGACGCCACGGGCAGACTGAGTGCAGGAGGCAGATGAAACTCGAGCAGTAGGCGGAGCGAGAGTCACGTGACAGGCCACGCGACTTTCAGCCTTATTGCATTCGTTGTATTGTTTCACCAGTACTAGTCCGGTTTTTTTCTAGCCACACCTCGTATATGTTTCGGTAGACTTGGCCAACAACAAAATTTTCATATAACTTGAAAACAAGAAAGACAAACCAGCAGCCAATAGCGTTGTCCCTAGCTCATATATGAGTTCAGTTGTCGCAACTGCTGTGTACACTCATCAAGTGGAACACTTTGACCACCTCTCTAATAGCTGGTACCTTTGACACAGATAACAGCGGCGACGAATGGTGGGATGGCAGTAATGAGACTTGTTAAGTTGCTGGAGGCAGTTGGCACCACATCAGCACACAGTATTCACTTAATTCCTCCGTTCTACTCTCTAACGGCGCTTGAGAAAAACTAACAGTGAAATCTTTCCGTGTTATTTTATTACGAGAATCGTCTCTTCCTATACAGACAGACACAAACTAAATATTTTGGCATTCGAAGGAGAAATTTCGTAAAGAGATTCTGGTGGAACGAAAAACGCCTCTTTTTTTAATGACTGCCACGCCAACTCGCTTATCCTTTCTGTGACTCTCTGTACCCTATTTCGCAACAACACAAAATATCTGTCTTTTTTTAACTCTTTCGAAGTTTTCCATACTGCGAAGCTATACTCCAGATCAGGACGAAAAAACGTAGTCTCTTCAGTAGACCTATTGCATCTTCTGAATTTTCTGCCAATAAAACTCAGTTTCTCAATCACTTTCCCCACAATATTATCTATTTGATCGTTCCTGTTTAAGTTTTTCGTAATTGCGATCCTTCAGTATTTATTCGATTCCACAGCCTTTAGATTTGTGTATCGTGTAACTAAATGTTCCGGATTCCTCTTAGTACTGGTGGGTTATCTGACACTTTTCATTTTTAGAGTCAATTGACAGTTTAAGCACAGTATAAAAAGCTTGTCTACATCATACTGCAATTCGTTTTCATATTCTGATGACTTCAGGACACGGTAAATGATAGCATCATCTGCAAACAACCTAAGTAAGAGGGCAGCTCAGATTGTTTCCTAAATCGTTTACAAGATTAGAAACAGCAGAGGTCATACAACACTTTGTTAGGGAACGTCAAATACCACTTCTGTTTTATTGATGTCTTTCCGTCAGTTACTACGAACTGTGACCTTTCTGACAGGAAGTCATTAATACAGTTGAACAACTGAAACGATTTTCCGTGTTGTTTTTGTTGTTGTTTTCAGTCTAAGACTGGTTTGATGTATTTCTCCATGCTAATCTAACCTTGCAAGCCTCCATGCGCTCCATGCACCTTAGGCGCGCAATATAATTAGAGGAACAGTGTCAAAAGCCTTCTGTAAATCTAGACAGATGAAATCATTTTGACATCCACAATAGATAGCACTCATTACATCTTGTGAATCAAGAGCTATTTGTGTTTCCTGAAACCATGCTAACTATTTGTCAATAGATCTTATTCCTCGAGGTAATTCATAATGTTCCATCATAGTACATGTTCCAAAATCCTACTGCAGATCTTTGATAGTGATATGGGTTTGTAATTCAGTGGATCGATCCTACTTCCTGCCTTGAGTATCGAAGTGACTTTTGCAACTTCCCAGTCTCTAGGTACGGATATGTCATCGAGCAAGGTGTTGAGTAATACCTAAGTATGGAGCTATTGTATCAGCATACTCTGCAGGGAATCTAATTGATATACAGTTTGGACTGGTGGATTTGCCTTTATTCGTTTAACCTGTTTTGCTACGCTGACGATATCTACTTTTAAGTTACTCATGTTGGCAGCTGTTCTTGATTCGAATTCTCGAATATTTACTTCGTCTTCATTCGTGAAGGGACTTCTGTTTAGGCCTTAAAATAAGAAAGTGCGCATTAGTATATCGACTAGCATAAGCAGTTATACACAGGATGTTACAGCAACAGTTCGAATTTTTTCAGAATAAAAACAGTCTTTGTTGGCAAATTATTTAATATCAATGACGCGTTTCACTCTTTTGGGGAATCATCAGCCTGTCTAAAAAAACAAGGTTTCTTGTTTTTATCCCTAGGTCCGCTGTTTTCGATGTGATAGTGAAGTGGAAACGTGAAGGGAGACGTACAGCACAAAAGCGTACAGGTCGACCTCGTCTGTTGACTGACAGAGACCGCCGACAGTTGAAGAGGGTCGTAATGTGTAATAGGCAGACATCTATCCAGACTATCACACAGGATTTCCAGACTGCATCAGGATCCACTGCAAGTACTATGACAGTTAGGCGGGAGGTGAGAAAACTTGGATATCATGCTCGAGCGGCTGCTCATAAGCCATACATCACACCGGTAAATGCAAAACGACGCCTCTCTTGCTGTAAGGAGCGTAAACACCCGACGATTGAACAGTGGAAAACGTTGTGTGGAGTGACGGATCACGGTACACAATGTGGCGATACGATGTCAGGGTGCGGGTATGGCGAATGTCCGGTGAACGTCATCTACCACCGTGTGTAGCGCCAACAGTAAAATTCAGAAGCGATTTTGTTATGGTGTGGTCGTGTTTTTCATGGTGGGGGCTTGCACCCCTTGTTGTTTTGCATGGAACTACCACAACACAGGCCTACACTATTGCTTTAAGCACCTTCTTGCTTCCCAATGTTGAAGAGCAATTTAGGGATGGCGATTGCATCGTTCAACACGATCGAGCACTTGTTCATAATGCACGGCCTGTGGCGGAGTGGTTACGCGACAATAACAGCCGTGTAATGGACTGGCCTGCACAAGGTCCTGACCTGAATCCTATAGAACACTAACTCATTTGCAGACTTTATGTCTTCAATTGATAACTATAGAACACCTTTGGAATGATTTGGAACGCCGACTTCGTGCCAGGACTCACCGACCAACATCGATACCTCTCCTCAGTGCAGCACTCCGTGAAGAATGTGCTGCCATTCCCCAAGAAACCTTCCAGCACCTGACTGAACGTATGCCTGCGAGAGTGGAAACTGTCATGAAAGCTAAGTGTGTCCAACACCATATTGAATTCCAGGATTACCGATGGAGGAGGCCACGGACGTGTAAGTCATTTTCAGACAGGTGTCCGGATACTTTTGATCACACGGTGCAGACAATCTGACGGTGCCCCAAATGGGTGAACTGCGTCATTGATATCAAATAATTTAGCAGACAAGCCTGTTTTTATTCTAAAATGAGATTATTTTTAATTTACTTATGGGACAAAGTACTCAATTGTGCCAGTAAAAAATTGAAATTGTTTATTTGTGCCGGTGTGTCGCTGTATGTGTTGTGGCATGTTATGACTATGCAGTGAACTTTTTATTTACTTCATTTAAAGAGTAATGCAACTGAGAGTACTGATTAATACTAAGGAGAGCATGTCATACCAAGAGAGGTAGGAAGATAAGTTAATGGCGATAATTACAATTGAGTGCCACTATTTTGAGTGTTTAATTTGGAGAGTGTGACCGCGGCGGCTTGAGCACTAGCTTTTGGCTCCGAAAGCCCCCCCCTCCCCACCACTACCACCACCACCCCCACCATCCCCTCACCAACTGTCCTTGTGCCGCGGCGAGCAGCGAAAGAAAAGCAGCTCTACCTAAAGTCAGTTTTCACGGTTTTCTGCTGTCACTTATTTTATTCCTGCTGCTTCTGCTGAAAATTATTTGTCGTTTTGTCTAACATACACTCCTGGAAATTGAAATAAGAACACCGTGAATTCATTGTCCCAGGAAGGGGAAACTTTATTGACACATTCCTGGGGTCAGATACATCACATGATCACACTGACAGAACCACAGGCACATAGACACAGGCAACAGAGCATGCACAATGTCGGCACTAGTACAGTGTATATCCACCTTTCGCAGCAATGCAGGCTGTTATTCTCCCATGGAGACGATCATAGAGATGCTGGATGTAGTCCTGTGGAACGGCTTGCCATGCCATTTCCACCTGGCGCCTCAGTTGGACCAGCGTTCGTGCTGGACGTGCAGACCGCGTGAGACGACGCTTCATCCAGTCCCAAACATGCTCAATGGGGGACAGATCCGGAGATCTTGCTGGCCAGGGTAGTTGACTTACACCTTCTAGAGCACGTTGGGTGGCACGGGATACATGCGGACGTGCATTGTCCTGTTGGAACAGCAAGTTCCCTTGCCGGTCTAGGAATGGTAGAACGATGGGTTCGATGACGGTTTGGATGTACCGTGCACTATTCAGTGTCCCCTCGACGATCACCAGTGGTGTACGGCCAGTGTAGGAGATCGCTCCCCACACCATGATGCCGGGTGTTGGCCCTGTGTGCCTCGGTCGTATGCAGTCCTGATTGTGGCGCTCACCTGCACGGCACCAAACACGCATACGACCATCATTGGCACCAAGGCAGAAGCGACTCTCATCGCTGAAGACGACACGTCTCCATTCGTCCCTCCATTCACGCCTGTCGCGACACCACTGGAGGCGGGCTGCGCGATGTTGGGGCGTGAACGGAAGACGGCCTAACGGTGTGCGGGACCGTAGCCCAGCTTCATGGAGACGGTTGCGAATGGTCCTCGCCGATACCCCAGGAGCAACAGTGTCCCTAATTTGCTGGGAAGTGGCGGTGCGGTCCCCAACGGCACTGCGTAGGATCCTATGGTCTTGGCGTGCATCCGTGCGTCGCTGCGGTCCGGTCCCAGGTCGACGGGCACGTGCACCTTCCGCCGACCACTGGCGACAACATCGATGTACTGTGGAGACCTCACGCCCCACGTGTTGAGCAATTCGGCGGTACGTCCACCCGGCCTCCCGCATGCCCACTATACGCCCTCGCTCAAAGTCCGTCAACTGCACATACGGTTCACGTCCACGCTGTCGCGGCATGCTACCAGTGTTAAAGACTGCGATGGAGCTCCGTATGCCACGGCAAACTGGCTGACACTGACGGCGGCGGTGCACAAATGCTGCGCAGCTAGCGCCATTCGACGGCCAACACCGCGGGTCCTGGTGTGTCCGCTGTGCCGTGCGTGTGATCATTGCTTGTACAGCCCTCTCGCAGTGTCCGGAGCAAGTATGGTGGGTCTGACACACCGGTGTCAATGTGTTCTTTTTTCCATTTCCAGGAGTGTATATCGAAAATGATTATGCAGGATACGCTACGGTCGCAGGTTCGAATCCTGCCTCGGGCATGGATGTGTGTGATGTCCTTAGGTTAGTTATGTTTAAGTCGTTCTAAGTTCGAGGGGACTGATGACCTCAGATGTTGAGTCCCATAGTGCTCAGAGCCATTTGAACCATTATGCAGGATAATTTAGCAATGTAGTTTATACGGAATACGTTTTGCAACTCACCGTTTTATTTCTGCAGCGTAATACACTGTGTGAGCGCGTCTCTTTTTGTGTTTGCTCAGTTCCAGATACAGATGCTCCTGGTCTTCATTTTTTCTCTGAAAGTGAACTGGCAGCGGAGATGAAAATTTGCTCGAGTGAGTGTATAATTGATGATAAAGAATTATTTTAGGACTACAAATAAATGCGAAACCGATAACTAAAACCATAGTACTAAAAGGAAAGAACTATATCGCAGCTAGGAAGGTATGATACACGGCAGGTTGAGTACCAGAGACTTTACCTTTCAATATGCAGAGTTCCTTCCGAAAACTGGTCGTTGGATCTACGTAGAGTAACAATATTCTTAATTGGTGGATATTAGTTAATTGAGAACTAAAGACGAAAAGGCTACGAGTGCGCACCAGTTCTCCTTATAGGTTAAAAGTCAGTTATGTTAACCTGACCTTTGTGGTACCGGTCACGCGAAGGTCAAAATACGTGTACATGTCCTTTCTGAGCGCTACGCCAATTGCGTACATTTCCGCAGATCAATTTCAGTAAACCGAGATTGACATATTATTTTTTAAAGTTTGAAACTAAACATATAGTCAAGCGGCAGATTATTTTAGCGAAATTTAAATGTCTATTTTCAATCTAATTAAGAAAACCTTTTTACACCGGTTATGTTGGCGCCTATGGAACCAACATAGTCTTAAAAAGACGATGACTCAATTTTTCTATGTTTCCTCCTTCTTTCAAAGATTTCTGAGAAGATACGAAATATTAGATTTGTGCACCATCTCATTGCGGGAAACGTTTTCTTCATTGCTGAAGGTAGATGGTTCCGTGTCACCCTTTGTTAAATTAGATCCAATTACACTACTGAAAAACGAAAACCTTGAAGAGTCTAACACGAATTAAATATCACGTACACAATGCAACCACAGTAAACATGAACATAATACACTGTTACACACACGTCAAAAAATTTTCCCAAGCAACAGCTGCAATGTCTGTTGTCCTCTCTTTACAATGTTGCAGCAGCAAGTAGACGCGGTCGGAGAGAAGACGGACGTCATCTTGAGAACTGCTTTTATCTGTTGTCATAAATATACAAATAGAAATGCTATTGGATGTATACCTGATCAGAAAAACTATCCCATCATGGACCAATAATGTTCCAGGCCCGCCCGATTAGCCGTGCGGTCTAACGCACGGTTTTCCGGATTAGAAAGGAGCGCCTGGTCCCCGGCACGAATCCGCCCGGCGGACTTGTGTCGAGGTCCAGTGAGCTGGCCAGTATGTGGATGGTTTTTAGGTGGTTTTCCATCTGCCACGGAGATGCGGGCTGGTTCTCCTTGTTCCGCCTCAGCTACACTATGCCGGCGATTGCTGCGCAAACAAGTTCTCCACGTACGCGTACACCACCATTACCACGAGTACATGGGGGTTACACTCGTCTGGTGTGGGGGCTGAACCGCACAGTAACCCTGAAAGACTGGTTCGGTGTGGGGCGGCGGTGGAGTGAAGTGGACTGCGGTAGTTGTCGTGGGGTTGTGGACGGCTACGGCTACGGCGGGGACAGAGCCTCTCCGTCGTTTCTAGGCCCCCGGTTAACATACGATACAATACAATCATGTTTACCATGGAACAAATGTGGCAATCGTGCTGATCAGGAGAACTGACGAATTTTTTGGCGCGCTCTCTGAGTACCGTAAGGTGTGTACGGACATGTCCTTTAGGAAGAACGTATCAGACCTTGCTCTACAAGAATGAAAATACAATTCACGGAATAGTGGTATGGGCGCATGCATCACTGTTCACTATTCTCTGATACCAGAGATAAACGATCATTACAACCTATAGCTTCCCAAAGCAGCATTCTGAATATCCTTCCGTGATACTCCTGGAAAATAGCCAAGCAGGTCTAGCGTGTAAGTGAAATCATCTAAAGTACGATTCAGTCTCCTACAAGGTCTCGACGTACAACGTACAACGTCTTTAAAATAATAGTGAAGCATCCAGAAGAGGAAGAAGTGCAGTGATTACAAAATCGCATCAAATTTCCAAAGAACTATGAGGTATGAGTCCACGTGGCGGTATGACGTTGCACGCCCTCTGGCCTAGATGCAGTAACTGATTCGGTTGGGAAGGCTGTCAGAAGGCAGTTGTAAAGCTGCTGCATCCTGTCTTGAAGCAAACTGGCCCGCAAGCGTTGCTGCTGGTCCTTGATGCCCTCGATACAGGCAGTGGAACAGAGCAGACGGCCGACATGTTCCGCACATGTTCTCTGGGGCACACATCTGCGGAGCTTGCTGTCCACAATTGTACCCCGACATCTTTCAGACAGTTCAAAGATGCCAGTGCCACGTGTGGGCGAGAATTGTCCTGTTAAAACATGGCACCATGATACTGTCATACCCGAAGGCTCCCACACGCCATTGGCAGAACGTGACCTCTCGCTAGGTCTCCAGGGTAGCGACGACCTGCGATTCGTTGAATACAGTGCGACACCATTCGTCAGCAACCCATACGTCCCGGCCACAGCATCACTCGAAACTCGACAGTTTTTGTTTTGGTATTAACGGCAGTCTATACTTGCCACGGTAATTCCCTTGTCCGGCTGCTGACAGTGAACAAGGAAGTTAAGGAGGCGCAAGACACGGCCAGATGTGAATGTAAAATCGTACACGCACACACCTTCAGCGGGTATGTGAATAATTACAGGTACAAAGAGACAGATGGAACGGACCCAAGATTGTATTAGTACTTTTAGGACCTCATCGTCGGGATCCATTTGGCCGGCTGGTCAATTCGTGCAATATCCAGATGTGTGAATCGATATTGGACTATATGCGCCTTTGAGGGCAGGCCTATTCGTCATCAAGGTTTCGGCGGACCACGTATCATCTCCACAAGTAAGGATGGTGGCGTTGTCCAGAAAGTGCATCGTAACCCCTCCACATTAGTGCCTTCCATCCGAAAACATGTGCTGTGCTCCCTCCTACTTTCCGTGTCATCGCGCACCATTTGTCGGAGACTACCAGCACCTGTACCAGGGAATTATCGTCCCATGTGTAGACTGACCTTGACACCGAAACACAGACTAGTGCGTTTGGAATGGAGCAGTGACTGGAAAGCATGAGTTGTTGATGAATGGCGTCGCACTAACGACATATCGCTCTTCTACACTACTCCAAATGACCATCGTAGTTGAGTACGGCGTCAACCTAAGGAGAGTGTAATTCTTTCAATATTTTGGAGAGGCACAACCGTTTGCCTCCTGGCGTCTTGGTACGGGTAGCACGGGCATGATTTCAGGTAACGGCTGTTAATGGTCGTTGATGATGATGACATGTCGTTTGTGGGACATCGTTATCAGCGCCCGTACAAAGCCCCAACCTTTTCACTGTCCAGTCTCGCGACTTCCCCGAATGGTGATGATATGATGAGGATCTGAGGGGTCCACTTGTACGTGGAGCCTGATTTTGTAACATATTTCATAAAAAAATGAATGAAATGGTTATCACATATAGAAGAGATTGTATCTTTGACACCACTGAACCAAAGATATTGCTTGAGTGGCAGAATCGATTGTAAATAGGGGCGCGCGGAGCGCAGTAGCAGTTGCCGTTGCATTCTGTTAAAGTTAGGATGTAAGACTTTAAGCTAGTGGCTAGATGTGAGAATTTAGCTGTTAACAGAAATTGAGTAGCTCTGTGATCTATTTATATTGTTGTAAGTCTGCCGTAGAGAAAGTGACGAAATTTAGTGAAAGCCCAAACAACACATAATCTTTAGAGTTCAGTGACAGAATAACTTCTTTCAGCCGATGTGACGATGCGATTAGCAAACGCGAAGTTCTTCTTAACAGTTGTACCATTTTCTTCTATTTCCTGAAATACATGGACACCAAGAGCACTCTTGGAACTGTCTGTAGCAATTGAAAAATTCTTTCTTGGGTCAGGATGTGATAGAAGTGGAGCGTTAAGTAAAGCCGTCTTTAAGCTGTGAAACTCGGATTGTGCTTGTTCGCCCCACGACCAGATAGTACTTTCATCAGTAAGATGACACAATCTAGGGGTATCTAGTGCAGAGTGGTGTATGAAACGGTGAAAAGAGTTGATCAAATCGAGGAAGCTGCGAAGTTGTTTTTTTTGGTAAACGGAATTGTAATGTCACGGATGTCTTGTAGTTTGTCGCGATAGGGCGTATTGCCGTCAGCCGAAATTACGTGGCCTAGAAACTTAACGGAAATCTTGCCAAAATGAGATTTACTGAGCTTCACGGTAACACCTTCTTTAAGAAAAGTTTGCAATAGGATGCCAAGAACAGAATTAATTTCTGACCACGAAGGTTCTGCAATCACAGTGTCATCAATGTAAGTGGTGATTCTGTCTTTTAATTCATTTGAATGAATAATATTCATTGCACTGATGAAAGCAGTGAAGCTAATTGTTAAGCTAAAAGTCAATTTACAAAATCGATAGCAGTTACCGAAACAAAGGAAAGCAGTGTAATTTCTGCAATTAAGATGCAGTTGAATTTTACATAATCCGGATTTTAGGTCCAGAGTAGAACAGACTGACGTTCCGTGAAATTTTTGTGAGAGCTTTTCCAGGGTTTGCGGAAGATCGGTTTCAGTAATGATGATTTCGTTGATCTGACGTGAAGCCAACAAAAGACGAAGTGAGCCATCTTCCTCGTTAAAAGCTTGAAGAGGGTTAATATATTGACTAAGGCTGGTTCAATGATACCTTGGTCTAACATAGCCTGAAGTTCTTGCTTGACTTGATCTCTATAGATGAACGGAATGGAATAATTCGTAAACAATACTTGACATGGCTCATGGTAAATTGTCAGATACTTCAGACTGCTGTAAAAGAATATCGTGCACCTGTTGGCGCTCTTCGTCGGTCGAAGCTTCACATGCATTCACCTTACTGTTGATCGTCTGCACAATGTCAAAATCTACTTCCTTAGGAATATTGTTATTACGGAAATACGTTTCTGTAAAGAATGTTGTATGCCAATTAGTATTCTTAGATGCTGAAATGACCTCTACTCTGTTAATGTCTTGCTCCTCAGCTGACAAAGTATTCTGAAAAGTGACAGACAGCTGTTACATATCGGATTTCAGTATAAGCAATGACTTCTTAAAGTTGATAGCAGCGTCGTGTTCGACGAGGAAATCCATACCAAGGGTGACGTTGGTTATAAAGAGAAGAACGATCGAAAAATTAGCATGAAATTTATGGTCAGAAAGTATAAAAGATAGGTGGGTTTGCAGTTTCACATCTACTCTCTTGTTAGAGATTGCCCCCCGAACTTTCGTCTTAGCAAGTGGGAAGGTAGGACAGGTATTTTCAGCATTACATTTTCGGAACGCTGTTTCATGTATCACTGTTACTGGTGAACCAGAGTCGATAACTAAGAAATAAATACAAATCAATTTTAATTTCAACTTTTGAGTTTGGTGTCTCTCTTGTAATAATGTGTCCCTAATGTCGTCGAGGGTTATGACGTTTTGTTGAATGGTATTATGAGTAGCAGAATCGCCTTGCACGCTTTCCGATTGAGCAACGTCGGTAGTTTCTAGGCATGCATCACTAGTGCGCTGATTGGTGGCAAACGATTGCTATGATGGTTCAATTATATGTACTGTACGGTTGTTTTGGCCTGTAGAATACCGCGGTCGATGGAAACGAACATTAGGTTCACTAAGAATGAACTGAGACTGCTGGGGTGATTGTGATAAACTTGCTGTCGCCAAAATTACGCTTGAATTGTTGATTATTCCCTTCATGCTTGTGGTTGAAATTTCTTTGTTGTTGATTGTTTCGCTGTGACTGTGACCATTGGTTTTTGTGGGAGAAGTTATTCCCTTGCGGTTGCGCAAAATTACTTGACTGGGCTGTTCTGTCAAACCTGTGCGGTGGCACATTAACTTCGGTTGGGCTAGTCGAACGTATTGTTGTTGGATATTTCCGGGCTGCTGCGGCTGCGGCAAGAATTGCAGCTGGAAATTGTGATTGTTGGCATCGAAATTCTGATATTGTCGCTGCTGCTGAATACATTGGTTATCAAAACGTTATCTTTTGTTAGCATGTCCTTAAAATTCGTTATCGGAATCAAATATTTTATTTCTTTTGCTATGGATTGGGCGGGATTGCTCGTTGTAACTGAATGAGTTGTTACCGTGATTGCTGTTATTGAATTTCTTATTGACAAATGAATAGTTCGATTGCTGAATTTCTAGTAATTGTGATAAGTCTCTGAATGCTGGAACACTTTCCATTTGCTCGTAACGAACGTGGAAGTTTTGAGATGCATAATTGTATGAGCGCAGATGGGCTATACCGTTCGGTCAGCTACTGATTTTGTTGGACCATATACTCAAAAAAATAGGTGATAGTGTAACTGGAGTGTTCAAAATTGGGTAAACTGATTAGCTGGTCTGTACTGCCTCGTTGAGTCGTTTCCGACCAATACGCAGTTAAAGAAGCATTTTGGAACTCTTCGACGGAGTGACATGTCTTGCTATCGGTCTCATACTCATCGAAGGTTCTCCCTCTAAAAATCTGCAGATAAACTTGAGCTTGTATGTCTCTGGCCTGTTTGGAGGGCAGCGAAAATGAAAATTGCTGCACCCAGCCCAGCAGACATTCGTCGAGTCCATTCCACGTCGTGTTTTTGCACTTCTGCTCGCTGGCGTGAGCCCTACACGATATTAGGCTGGTGTACCATTTTCATTGGCTCTTGAATGTAGCAGTACAAGTAGTCGCGATACAGTGGGCTCCATCTTATCATATTGAATTGTTTATGAAATAATTATAAGGATTACAGTCTTTTTCTTCTAAACAAAATTGTAATGTTAAGAGAATGTTCAGCGCAAATCTATTATACGGTTATACTCAAGTCCTGTGTCATTTCATATAATCTAATTCTCCTTATGAGTTGTGATAATGAGTAGTGCTGGTATTGAAAACATCTCTATAGAAACATCAAGTAAATTGTGTAGCAGTAAAGACTTCCAATTGAACAACGCGGCTAATGAATAACATACGTATTGTGGACCAATAAACGTGAAACGAATTATGTTGGTACACTGCAAAGATTTACACAACCCATTCGCCGTCAGTGGAAAATGTAGCATATTCTATAAAGTAGCCCTCAGTTCAAAACAAATTTAACCAGTTATAATACTCGTCTATTTTAAATTTACGTTTTGCAGATATTCGATGGGATAAGGAAATCAGCTGCAACTGTTGCTAAACATAGCAGGTCATTTTCGATAGGAGACTTCTGGACACAGCGACGTTTATAACACTGATTGCAATGCTTCGCAATTCGCTTTTGTGTCTGTGCCCAGCAACCGATTGCAGACGATATCGCAAACAACAGGTCGCTGCGATCCGTCGCTCGTGTGTGGGGCCCTTTACGTGTTTGTTCACAGTGATAGTTCCAAATGAATTTTACTTGCATAGTGTAGGCAGTCCACGTATGAACTTCATAGGAGTCAGTTCTTCAAAAGACGGCCGGTCGTAGTCCGTCTTGGTTGAGGGCAAGGGGCACTATAATCGAAGTGTGTGGATAAGTTGAGAAGAATTTGAGTCTAATGGGAGTTGTGCTAGGGTAATCATAGCAGTTGCGATGAGCACTGTGACCAGATGGATTTGTGATCAGAGCATCTGCCCAGTAAACAGAAGATCCAGGTTTGGCACCAATTTTCAATTTTCCACAATGATTGACATCAATGCCTCCCACTCGCAACCAACGTCTGTCATTCATTTTTATCTTCATTAGTAGTCGCTGCTGGAGCAAAAATGGTGTCTGTTCTTTCGGAAATGTCTGAAAGACCAGACATCTATGTATATAAAACTGCTGCATTTGGAGTGGTGCCATGATCGACACGAATGGACTGCTGATGAATCGAATCGCTTTGTTTTCAGCGATGAATCACGGTTTTGGACTGCTCCGGGTGACCATCGCCAGTGAGCTTGGCGGCGACCTGGGGGAGAGGTTTATCCTTCCACTGTTTTCGAGAGGTACAGCGGTGCTACGCCTGGTGGAATGGTGTCGAGGTCCATCGGGTAAGACTTCATTGCAGATATTAGTGACTGGGGGGAGCAACGGTACGTCACGGATAACCAGCGCCATTGCGTGTTACCTCTCATGCGACAGTATCGTGGTGCTATTTTTCAACAGGACAGCGCTCTTCCACAGTTTCAGCGTCTCTTGTGAACTGTCTGCGTGCTCCTGTTACCAGCAAGACACACACTTCTGTCCCCGATAAAATATGTGTTGTACGAGCTCGGATGTCAGCTTTGTCCCATTACTCAGGTACAACAGTTGTGGGCCAGCCTGCCTCAGGAGATAGTATAACGGTTCCCATCCGAATTAAAGTCATGGCTCCATTCCAGAGGGGATTTAACGACGTACTGATAAGTGGGCTCATACTGCAAAGTTTTTGGAAATTTAACTTGATTTTATGACCGGAGATAGTATCACATATCCTCTCAATCCGTGAAGTTTCGTTTCGTTTTCTGCTCCCCTTCAGGGTGCTTAACTTTTTTTTTCAGGCATTGCAGATTTGTGGTGGAGGGTTCTAAACTGAGTAGTCTGGGATACGGAAGTAATGTTCGGATGTCAAAATTTAATACTTCATTGACACAAACGGCTTAACCTCATAGTAACAGCAAATAATTAATGTGGCAAACGCTGGCCTCACTGCATTCGCTACATCATAATCCACTTGCAGATGGTGTCGCCACCGTCGACACGTCGTTGCAGGTAGCTGAGTGTTACAAAACCTTATCAGTTTACACACATGTGCCTGAATCGCATTTACTCATTCAGAGTTTTATACTGACTGAAAAATTTATTTCCGGGCATTGGGTCTGTCGTAGTGGTTAGAGGACCCGCACAACCGACATGCAAGATGGGTTGCCGACCTCCTTTCAGGAGCGCGGAGAGAAACATCGCCAGCGGACAGAAACAGTAACAGACTTTCTAAATAAGCGAGGATATACTCCGCCAGACAACATGTAGTAGTGTTCCACCAATCGGAACTCATATGATTCATGTAGCACTCCACCGACATGGCTTTATAAGCACGCCTTGACCGTCAGACCGGCAGTGTTTACCAACCGCTAGGAACAGCTCCGGCCAGTATTTACGCCGGCCCTAGCATTGTATTCACTCACTGTAGCATTGTAGCAGCACGTTGTATTTTGTAGATTATATTTTGGTCAGTATTTTCTTCCATTGTCTTGTTTCCTTATTAGGTTTGCCACCGCAAGAATTGTGGAGATTTCTGGTTGTTCTTGCGTTTAAAACTTAGTGTATGCCAAGAATTAATTTTTGGCATACACATCTTTTAATTATAATAAAGTGCGTTTTGTTTGACTGTTAGTTTTTTCCCGCCGACTGCAGGACAGAACAAATTCCTCGTCTCGAAATACAGTGATTATAACCCTTTGACGCTGGAGTTTTGGGACATACTGTATATGAACTCAGCAGATACAAAATTAAAAAACCGGAGTGGCAATGTTAATCGCAGCTTCAGGCGGATGCTCAAATAGTTGAACAAAATAGAGTGATCGTTAACTACATCCGAAGTGAAGCCAGTTATTGAGAGATCCTACAGATGTGGTATAGCATTTGCCACGTGTAAAATGAAGTGCATGACACACGCGACGGAATGTAAAAAGGAGGTTTGTTGATGCTGGGCATATCGAACGTCAGCATGACATGAATTTTACATATGTATTGCCGTAGTGCCCAGAATACGTTCCCGGTTATGACTGAAGTGGTAGACGCCTCCGCCCACAAGGTATTCATGTTAGAACTGTGGGCAGATCACACTCGTGAACAAATGGAACGACTGCTGTACGTGCTAACTCTGGAGCGGAGTTGCATCCAGGATACCCTTCCTCGTAACACTGCTACAACGGAACACAAACACCGACAGTTGTCAGTGGATGACTAAAAAGACGTTACCTGGCCATGCGTCGTTTCTACTTGTATCTTTACAGCGTGAAGCATCATCTGCAGACTGCAGTGTGAGATTCAAGTCCACTCTAAGGACTTTACGTCATAGATGGGACACATGTAGAAGGACCTGTAATACTCTGGACATATTAAATCCTCAGTTAGAGCAGATGCGTCGCATTGTTGTACAGGGGCGGACAAAAATATGGAAACACCGCGAGAAATGTGTGCATGAACACAAATGCAGACGTTAGCGAAGCCCAGAAGTTGCATATTGTATCTGAACACAAATGGCATCTTGCAATGTCGTCAATACGTTGCAAGTGTCAGTAGTGTATTATGTCCAGCTGTGAGAGCATTACGTCGTAGCTAAGTGAATTCGAATGTGGGAAAATTGTTGGTACTCGTTTTGTGGGTGCTTCCTTAACCAAGGTGGCCGAAGGGTTTGGTGTTTCAGGAGACACCGTACCGAAAACTTATACGACATGCAGTGAAAGC
The DNA here is from genome assembly GCF_023898315.1 of Schistocerca nitens. Classification (NCBI taxonomy): domain Eukaryota; kingdom Metazoa; phylum Arthropoda; class Insecta; order Orthoptera; family Acrididae; genus Schistocerca; species Schistocerca nitens. The sequence goes on along the minus strand of NC_064615.1, from coordinate 694,768,870 downwards.
AGAAAAACATCATCCACTAAATCACAACGCTGACGAAAATGTTTGTTCAGCGATCGTGATGGACGATCATTGAAGAAAATTGTGACGAAAAATAAGAGAACGACAGCAGCAATAGTCGCTGCAGAACTGAATGTTTATCTCGCGAACCCTGACAGTATCAAAACAACACGAACAGTTCTCTGCAATCAGGGAATTGTAGGGCGAGGTGGAATTCTAAAACCACTCAGCAATTATGTAGATGTCTTTAACACGAGTACGTGGTGCCAAAACGATAAAACCTAGACAATGGCACAATGGAATAATGTCATTTGATCGGATGAGTCTTGATTCACACTGTTTCCAATTTCTGGCTCAGTTTATGTCCCAAGAGTAAAACATTGTGGTGGTTCGGTGGTGACTTGGGGAGCAGTATTTTGGTAGGCTATGGGTCTCATGGTTATTCTGCATGGTCGCATTACTGCCAAGGATTACGTGACAAATTTGGCTGATCAGGTCCATCCAATGGTATAATATTCGTTCCCCAACGGTGAAATTATTTTCCAAGAAGACAGGACCCCTGTTTACACTACAGCTCTGACTATCTCTGTCACCAGCCATCAGTATAATTGAGCCTTTATGGTCCTCTTTGCAGAGAAGAGTGAGTGATGGCTTCATACCTCCATCATCGATACCTGAACTTGTCACTGTTTTACAGAAAAACAATACAGGATCTGTATTTACACATTCCAAGACGACTGGAAGCTGTTTTAAATGCCAATGGTTTTCCTATACCGTATTACGCATGCTAATTAGTTGTGTCTGAAGAGTTCCCACATTTTTGCCGCACTTATTCCTTTTCTCGCCATCCTACTGGCGGCCATTATACCGCGCCCATTGTCACTGCAAATAAGTTGAACCGACACATACTGGGCGTTTTCTTTGATGTAAAGTAATAATGACGTATTTTACGGAATGTAGACATATACAGAAGGATCTTTAGCGTACATTGATGCCCAATGAGGATGGAAAGTGATTGCTTCTTGTGAGCTGCTGAAGCCAGCGAATGTAAATACGGAATCTTAGTAGTGGTGACATACTGATCTGTGTGATGACCCGAGGAAGAGGTTAGGCTAAACGCGTCTGGTTGTGGAGTGGTGAAGCCAACAAAAGTGATGTCATGAAAAAACTACTTTAAGTAGGTCCTGAAATTGTAACATATTGCCTCAAAACTGTGACACACTGCATTCTGTACTGTCTCTTTATTAAAATACTTCCTCATTAAATCTCATCTCACGCATACGGACTTTTCATTTTAACTGAATAAATTGAAATATTTTGAAAACTGCTCATCGTATCAAAAAAAAAAAAATTATAATCTCGGAGCGGAAGGTCCAACTACACCACTTTCGACCCGCCACCACACCCCGTGCGTGGGTGGCGGGGGGAAAATTTGAAATCCCCAATGGAAACCCCCCATTTTTTATTGCAGATTACGAGTCTACGGGAAAATCTACATACGTTTTATCTGAGTCGTTTTCTTTGTTTCAGTACAGATGGCGCATTTATCACATGTTACTCAATCGCCCTTTAACATCCAATGGCACGCGGGGCTCCCGCTCCATACTGCGAGGGTAGGACAGACCAGTATTTCATAAGACAATTACTCTGAAGATCATAATGTCAAGAGTTTCTGTGAAAAATTCAAGAGAAGGCACTGTTTTTAGTTTTACGTTCTTGCCCTAATGCTTGACGTATCTTCCTTAACTGCAAGTCAATGTCAGGCAACAAAAAGGAATTTGATGAAATGTCTTGTAGAAAGGAACTGAAGTTTTCCAATCAAAACAACGACGAGGACAGTGATACTACTTCTCGTTCTTAGTATTTGAAAACTAAAATCATCTTTGCAAAAAAACTTGTTGTTTCTTCTGAAAACTGCGTGGGATCAGAATAAGAACTGGAATACAATGGCAATTTGGAGTTACCTGATACATGAAAGCCTTCTAAAGAAAGTGAGCATTATTTATCTCTTTCCAAACACACTTACTTGCCCTATAGTAGAGATTCTACTGAAACTGAGAAATATCAGAGGGAACTATCCAACGTGTACTCTCCATCACATTAGAGAGAAATAACTGAGTCTTGTGATCTTAAACAAAAGTTCAGTCTCATAAAAATGGAAAGTAATGATTTCTGTAACATAACAGGGATGGAAAATGAGCTGCTTAACATTAATAGGAAAGTGTGTGACAGGAGTTGAGCATTAATTCTCAAAGGTTATATGCTTCAGACTTGTACAAACAAACCTATTGGTTATGAACTTGAAAAACAAATGAACATGCAATTTGAGGAGGTATCTACAAGGAAGTACCATGACTCTAAGAAAGAAATACATTTGATATGTTAAAATTAAGAAAAGCAAGCTCAGTGAAACAATGAAGCTAATGCAATATGTCTCACCAATTTACCACGATTTTAATCTCAACTTGTAGCCTACTGCTGTTGCTGAGGGAAGATAATGGAGATCATGATGTAGAAAAAGTACTTCAGGGCATTGTCGATCTATGTTTGAAATATAATATTTTCCCTTAATAAAAGAAGTAAATAAACATTTGTTTATAATCAGTTACAATCTTAATAAATATTTATGTAGTACATGTTACCAGAGAAACATATTGCATGTGTGCCATGAAAATTTAATATTTTATGTGATTCGGGAATTTGATCAAAGATTAAAATTGCTTTATCTCAAAAGCGCAGACGTGCGGCTTGGCACTTTCTTACTGGGACTCGTTCTTTTGTCAATATCACTTAACAAACATTCCTAATAATCATCAATGGTTACTTGTTTTGCAGATGAGCGTTTCACTTTATGAATTGCGTGTTCCATCTTGAATTCCAGAGTATACATTTTTGCTCGTACTTCTATGAATTCACTAATTATCTCTCCTGTCAGTTCATCTTTCATTAAACCCACATCCTTTTTTGTTGTGAGGATAAGATGGTCAAATCACATATGGATTTCATTTTTAATAGTATCATAAGTATTTGAAGTGCTTATATAGTACTCGTATATTAGGCTATCTTTCTTAGTGTAACACATTTTAACATTTTTTTATGTCGTAGTTCTTCAACGTGTAGTTATAATGACAATCTATGAGCAGGGTCTTGGAAATTTCAAGAAAAGCCATTCCTATAGCTATAGGTTTGCAGGAAAAATGTTAATTTTTCTCATTTCAACTGCAACTAAATTTTCTTTAAATAGAATGGTGTGCTTGAAATTAGGCCTTATAATTACAGCAGTAGCTCCACGTCTGTCTTCCAAACTTACTACGAGTTTTACATCGCTTATTTTCCGGACATTTTGAATAGTTTTTACTAAAAGCATTATTGATAAGTTTTAACAATTTTCTTCGAGATAATTGTATTTTTTAGAGACCTTTGCATTCATATGTTTGTCAGATTTCATCCAGGTTGATTGACAAAATGTAAATACATGGTGAATTTTGGGTGCGATAAGATTATTCCTCAAACACTAGTTTAAATTTCTATTTGAATCACATAATTGTTCCTACTGTATAATGTGGAACTGAGCTATTTTCGAACAACTGGCTTGTTGATGCTAAATGGTGGTACATTTTTCTCTGGACGTAAATGTAGAGCAGAGCGAAATTCATACAAATTTTCCACCTACTCAAGATCTATTGCTAAAATATAGACTAAATTTGAATCATTAGGTACGTTCATTACTTCAAAACACTCGATAGGCACCCATGTAAAATCAGTGGGTGGTGGGTGCTATATCATGGCAGAGCTGTACTGACTTAACATCGAGGTATGTAGTAATCCTTATTTTCGTCATAGTCAACCATGAACCTGTAATTGGTACTTGTATGTCCATGGGGGCAATGAACAAGTACCACCACAAATAACATGCTCAACAAACGGTAATTGCTCATTGTTGGTAATAAGCTGCAATTACACTTTAGTGGTTTTCAGAAACACGTCTCATGCCAAGTCAGGTGAGGTCACAAAAGAGGCGCGATCTATTTTGTATGTTCTAAGAAAGAGAGTACCGAAGTTTTCAAAGACATAAGGCAGAAGCAAGACGTCACTTATTAAATATGTCGGAGTTGTATCTGCTGACTGAATAAAAAATTACTGGTTGCTGCTCGAGCAGATGATTAGTAGCACCGAAGTTAAAGAAGCGTTTCAAACAGCCGAAATTTGTCACATGTGCAAAAAGTTGTACACGAAAACAGATGTTAGACAAAGGTATCACTGCTATTGTACAGGCACATTGGAAGGTGCTGCAAATGACAACTGCAGTTTAAATTATGTAACCAATTTTACGGTCCCTATTGTTTTCAAAAGCAAAAGAATTACAACGCAAACTTTAAAATGGTGAATATCTGCGAATGAGTGGAAGAATCGGCTGAAATAAAACCAGGTCATGTTTCTGCGATTGCAGAGAATGTGGAAAAATACAAAACATTCGCTAAATCTGTGACAGTGGGATACTGAGCAACATAAAATTTCGATTTTTGATTTCTTCATGTTTCTGACGTGCTCTGTGGGAAAATGCGTCTCATATTTAAAACCTGAAGAGTTGAAGGTAACAAGTAGGTATTTTTCTAATAATTCCAAGAAATATGCATTGCACTATAGCCGAAACTCTAAATATTCGTCACTGTAACTGAATTTCACATAGAGAGTCATACTATACAGCATTTGTGTATGAATTTTGTGACTAACACTTGGTTGATGAATTTTTTGACTAACACTTGGTTGCAGCAAGCAGTCGATGTCTACGTAAATGACGAACGATAACTTACATTGTTTGCAATGCAACTTAAAATTTATTAACTTTTTCTCTACTTGGAATATTATACTTCTGAATAGTTTGAACTGTGAACAATCAACTAAATGCGCTACCAACGTCTCTTTAGGATGAAAATAGGATAAACATCGTGTACATACCACAATGGATTAGTATGTGCAGTGACGCTACTCTGTGAAAGCCTCAAAAAGTGCTTAATGTAACAGAAACTATAAATTTCTGTGTTTGTGTAAGGCTAAGAGATTCACATGCTTGTCACGTCTAGAATGTTTTGACACAAGGAATGGAACCAATTGAAATTTTATCCCTTTGTGTTCCTCCGTGTCCCCCCTATAATGAGCCACTTGTGCTCCTAATACTGAATACGGTACACATTAACAGATACATTTACAGTGTTTGTATCAAATATTCAGAGACTATTCAGTTCAGCACTTAGGAAATATTCGCAGAGTTTAAGGCATATGAATATAAACGATATTTATATTTGTGGCTCAAACGGTTATTTTCTGGATACATACAGGCTATAACTGACCGTCTGAAGCAATAACCGCCGTTGTTTGAATCAACATTTGTGACAGACTTTTTTGTCCGAAACCATTTTTGACAGGTTTTTGTGTGATGCCTCATAAAATCCTTTATTTATCTTTACATTGATACGAAGTTTCATGATTTCTTTTACAGCCCTTCCAGAATAGCGTTCTTGGAAATTTCCAGTTTTCCTCCAAAGTCACGTTGTTCGAGTATCATTCACTGATGTCGTCAAATGGTGGTAACGGCGTATTCTTGATGTTCGTGTAACGGCATATTCTTGATGTTCGTGTAACGGCGTATTCTTGATGTTCGTGTAACGGCGTATTCTTGATGATCGTGTAACGGCGTATTCTTGATGTTCGTGTAACGGCGTATTCTTTATGTTCGTATACATTTCCCCAATTTCAGCTGACTTGGCAATACCAACATACAGAGTGATCAGATGTTTATCTCAACTGGCCGATTCAGGTCTCACACTCTGCGGCGAAATCTAGGAGACATGCTCCACGAAATTATTTGGGTTCTTTGAACCCATCATGAAAGATTTTAACACACTTCATACATGGCTCACCCATCATTTGTAATTACATAAAATACTACTTTACTCATGTCTCAAACTGACGTTGACGACAACGATGTCAACAAATTTCAGCCTACTGAGATATTCTCCTGCTACTGCCAACTCTTCGCTACTGCTGCTGCTGTATCGGAAGGGCCACAGATTCTGTAACACAGAATATACATTGAGGTGACGAAAGTCATGAAATGCCACCTAATGTCATGTCGGACCCCCTTGTGCCCGGCGTAATCCAGTAGCTCGACGTGGCATGGACTTACTTAGCCGCTGGAAGTGCCCTGCATAAATATTGAGCAATACTGAGCCGTCCATAATTACGAAAGTGTTGCAGTTGCAGGATTTTGTGCACAAACTGACCTGTATATTATGTCCTACAAATGTTCGATGGGATTCAAGCCAGGCGAGATGGGTTGTCCACATCATTCTCTCGAATTGTACAGAATTTTCTTCAAACCAATCACGAAATTTTTTGACCCAGTGACATGGTGCATTGTCATCTATAAAAATTCCATCGTTGTTTGCAACATGAAGTCCATGAACGGCTGCGAATTGTCTCCAAGCGGCCAACATAATCTTTTCCAGACAACGATCGGTTCAGTAGGACCAGAGGACCCAGTCCATTCCGTGTAAACACAGACCTCCCCATTATGGACTCACCACCAGCTTGCACAGTGCATCCTTGACAACTTGGACCCATGGCTTCGCGGGAGTCTGGGCCACGCTCGAACCCTGCCATCATCTTTTATCGACGGTAATGGTGGTTTTCCAGTCGTCTAGAGTCCAACAGATATGATCACAAGCCCAGGAGAGGCGCTGCAGGCAATTCATGCTGCTAGCAAAGGCACTCGCGTCGGTCGTCTGCACCCACAGCCTATTAACGGAAAATTTCACCACACAGTTCTAGTGGATACGTTCGTCGTACGTACCACATTGATATCTGTGGTTATTTCACGCAGTATTGTTTGTCCGTTAGGCTTCTCTTGGTCGCTGAGTGAAGGCCGTTGGCCAATGCGTTGTTCACTGTGAGAGGTAATGCCTAAAATTTGATATTGTCTGCACACTCTTGACACTATGTATCTCGGAATATTGAACTCCCTAACGATTTCCAAAGTGGATTGTTCCGTCTCGTCAGCTCCAACTACCATTCCGCGTTTGCAGTCTGTTAATTACGTCGGACACTCTTTTACACGAATCACCTGAGTACATATGACATCTCCGCCAATGCACCTCTCTTTTATACCTTGAGTACGTGATACTGCCGCCCTTTGCACATGTGCATATCACGATTTTTCCTTAGAATGTGTCTTCTGACAGTAAGCAAGTTGAGAAAGTTGCAACAAGAGAGAATCAAGTTGAAACTTATTTCAGCAATTTCACTCAGGGGCTTGTTGCACCTTAGCTTTCCGACTGGAAACCACCAGTCTCTAGAACCAGAGAATACGTCCTGCATTAAAAAATAATCGTTATGAACCAGTTTTGAGACATCGATATTTACTTAAAAAACACATGAAATCCAGCTACCACAAAGGTTTCTACAGGGTGGATCCATAAGAGATATTAATAGTCATATATTGCCGAGAATGGGGAAACGCTTGTCTGTAACCAACAGTAAAATGCAGCATTGATTTCTCCATTGTTAAGCTTAACACATAAGGTGGTAGACATCCTCACCTACAATAGAAATACGCGCGCGTTCATCTCCTGAATCAGCACCACTCTGCACTTCAACACATTATATGCGAAAAATCCAAAAACTATACAGGGTTAGCTCATCCCCAATTCAAGAGATATGGTGCGAAACTAACATCCCTCAGTGACTGATCGTTAGCTGTTATACAGCATCCTGACAAGAAGTAACTGAGAGAGTTCTTATAGATTCTCAACAATTTGCTGTTTTCGAAGTGTATGATATGTATTACTGTATTTATTACACAGAACTGTCCTAGTTACAGTATAAGAAGTTGGTCGATTCCTACAATAAAGATGTATTATTCATACTGTACTGTTTGCCCAAAAACTGCAGTTCGGTGCTATTTCTATTTCATTAAAGCAGATTTCCACTTTTTGTGACAGTACAAATTGTGAAAATTCCCGAGGAAATTTTGGTAGTAAATTTTTTTATATTGTTTGTTTTTTATTTCATTCCCTCAATAGTACGTTATAATGACGAGAGAAATTCACGGTGCGACACAGAGGGGGGGGGGGGGGGCGAGAGAAGTGGGAGAGAAGAAATGATTACCTTGTGTGAGAGAAAGAGATCACATGTGTGTAACGAGTACACTACATGACACATATGAAATACGTACTTAAGTGTGTTTGAGAGAGAAACGATTACTTTTGTATGAGATATCATGTGTGTTTAAGAAGTACAGTATTTGACGTATGAAATACAGAGAGAAATGTTCACTTTGTATGAGGGAGATCACATTTCAGGTATGAAATACAGCGGGAGAGATCGCATGTGTAAGGTGTACAGTATTCAATTTTCTAAATGCAGGGATATCTGTGTACGCAGTTCGGTACTCCGTTTTACATATGTAATTCATATCTCTGAAAGTGGTACCAGTTTTATGCATCATTTTTACATAATACTAATAAAGTGCAGAGGTACACTACTGGCCATTAAAATTGCTACACCACGAAGATGACGTGCTACAGACGCGAAATTTAACCGACAGGAAGAAGATGTTGTGATATTAAAATGATTAGCTTTTCAGAGCATTCACACAAGGCTGGCGCCGGTGGCGACACCTACAACGTGCTGACATGAGGAAAGTCTCCAACCAATTTCTCATACACAAACAGCAGTTGACCTGCGTTGCCTGGTGAAACGTTGTTGTGATGCCTCGTGTAACGAGGAGAAATGCGTACCATCACGTTTCCGACTTTGATAAAGGTCGGATTGTAGCCTATCGCGATTGCGGTTTATCGTATCGCGACATTACTGCTCGCGTTGGTCGAGATCCAATGACTGTTAGCAGAATATGGAATCGGTGGGTTCAGGAGGGTAATACACAACGCCGTGCTGGATCCCAATCAACTCTGATCCTCACTCCCCCTCCTTTCCTCTGTCCTTTTCCAGGGCTCTCTCTCCCCCCTTCCATCCTCTTTTTTTCCCCACCTCACCTCTCTCTGCCCCCTTCTCTCCCCGAGTCCTTTTGCATTTCCCTCCTCTGCCTCTTCTCATTCCCCCTCGCGTCTGCCCTGCCCCTCTCCCCCCTTATGAGTCCTCTCCTTCCTTGGTTCCCTCCCCCCTTTCTCGTTTTTTCCTCTCCTCACTCCTTGTTTTTCCCGCTCCTCCAGGTCCCCCCCCCCCCCCATCTGCCTTTCGCTCGGGAGTGTCATCTTTGTGCCGCCATTTTCGTGCAGTGTTTTACAGTGAGTGTTTTTACAGTGAGTGTTCCATGTTGTGTCTTTTGGGAAGTGTTGCGAACAGCCATCATACTGTCGCTAGGTGTGATTTTTTATCTCTTGTGAACACAAACCAGACTGTCGCCATGTTTAATTGTGTGTCTACTATGTTACTTGTCTGATTCCTGTGTATTTTATTAACATTGCCAACCCCCTTTTGCTTTCTGTTTTAACTTTCCGCATTTTTCCGCCATTTTACACTTTAAGTCACCGTTTTATCACCTGTTTTTCTTGTTTCTTTCTTCTTCCGTTTTTTAAAAAAGTCTGTAGGCTGTAGAGCAGTGTACTAAGCTGCTGCCAGCCCGCCCCCTTTGGGGAGAGTTGAAAATCAATAAAGAAAAAAAAAATGCACCCCAACAGCCTCGTATCACTAGCAGTCGAGATGACAGGCATCTTATCCGCATGGCTGTAAAGGATCGTGCAGCCCGGTCTCGATCCCTGAGTCAACAGATGGGGACGTTTGCAAGACAACATCCAAATGCATGAACAGTTCGACTACGTTTGCAGCAGCATGGACTATCAGCTCGGAGACCATGGTTGCCATCACCCATGACGCTGCATCATAGACAGGAGCGCCTGCGATGGTGTACTCAACGACGAACCTGGGTGCACGAATGGCAAAACGTAATTTTTTCGGATGAATCCAGGTTTCGTTTACAGTATCCTGATGGTCACATCCGTGTTGGCGACATCGCATTGAACGCTCATTGGAAGCGTGTATTCGTCATCGCCATACTGGCGTATCACCCGGTGTGATGGTATGGGGTGCCATTGGTTACATGTCTCGGTCACCTCTTCTTCGCACTGACGGCACTTTGAACAGTGGGCGTTACATTTCAGATGTGTTACGATCCGTTGCTCTACCCTTCATTCGATCCCTGCGAAACCTACATTTCAGTAAGATAATGCACGACCGCATGTTGCAGGTCCTGTACGGGCCTTTCTGGATACAGAAAATGTTCGACTGTTGCCCTGGCCAGCACAGTCTCCAGATCTCTCACCAATTGAAAACGTCTGTTCAATGGTGGCCGAGCAACCGGCTCGTCACAATACGCCAGTCACTACTCTTGATTTACTGTAGTATCGTGTTGAAGCTGCATCAGGAGCTGTACCTGTACACGCCATCCAAGCTCTGTTGCACTCAATGCCCAGGCGTATCAAGGCCGTTATTATGGCCAGAGGTGGTTGTTCCGGGTACTTGAGTTCTCAGTATCTATGCACCCAAATTGCGTGAAAATGTAATCACATGTCAGTTCTAGTACAATTCATTTGTCCAATGAATACGCGTTTATCATCTGCATTTCTTCTTGGTGTAGCAATTTTAATGGCCAGTAGTGCATACAATTATTTACGCCAGAAGTAAGTATGTGAACAGAGGTAATGAAACTCGATACACAACAATATCTTTGACTTTCACTTCTGGGGTCATTTTCATAACTCATTTTAAGACTATGATGCTGTTGGTTGGAAAGAGGCGGAGGTGGGGCATAAAACACAATTGAGCTAGTTCAATTTGTTTAACTTTATTTTATTGGTTGGCTGATTGATTTTATTTATTGATTGACCACATTACTGATATGGTATATGACATCACTGATGATAATGATTCCATCATTAATGATGATAACTTCACTGATAAGGTTGGTGGGGTATGATGAGTAATGGGCTTTGATGACCTCAAATGTGTTCACGTGATCAAATTTAATAACAATGACTGTCTTCTAGTTGCTCTTTTACCAAGAGCATACATATAAAACTTACTGACAACTGAATGAATGTCCTGGCCTACGTAGCACAAACTCATAATTTTACATAAATCTAATTCGTAACAGACGTATGAATGACGTCATAGGCCAAAAAAATACTGTAGACGAACACACGCAGTCGTGACCCGTTCGTTTTGGGTTCAACCACTGTTTACCCATTATTAGTTGTGTAATTATTAGCGATTCAAACCCGATAGTATTTTGTCTCAAGAAAATTCGACCAAGTACTGAGTAGATAATTTTGTTGTGTCGATGATCCAAGCCACCTCTTATCTACTGGCGTGGATCACTAAAAATATTAATAAATGTGTAATACATTACATTTATTTATACTATTTACAGGATAAAGAATTAAATAAATATCTTTTAATCACTTCATCCGCCGTTCGAACAATATCCATGATACAAGCAGTTGCTAGCTCTCGCTCCGACTAAACGATCCCGTGGCGAAACGCGTCGCTCTTCGTTGTATCTTCCTTATGTTTTCTGTCAGTTCTGCTTGGTAATGGTCCCAGATTGATGAACATTGCTCAATAATCACTCGAACAAGCGCCTTGTAAGCCGCTTTTATCGTGGATGAGCTACATTTCCTTAAGAGTTTCTCTATGAATCACGGTTTGGCCTCTGTTTCCTTTTATTTGTTTTATGTAGTCATTCCAGTTAAGCCCTCTCTGTATGGTTACTCTTCAAATTTTACTGTAGATACTGTTTCCAACAGTTTGTCATCAATAGTGTAACTGTGCAATAGAGGATTTCCTTTCCAATATATGCGCAATAAGTGACGTTTATTTACGTCCATTGTAAACAGTAGCGGTTCTATCGCACTTCCCTGGGATGCTCCGGAAATTACATTCGTATCTGTCGATTTTGCTCCGTTAAGAGCGACGCGTTAAGTTCTGTCTGAAAGGACGTCTTAAATCCAGTCGCAAACTTGATACAGAAACCGGTAAGCTCGTGTATTTTTCACCAAACGACGGCTCGGGACGGTGTCAAATGCCTTCCCGATGTCAAGCAATACCTTATCAACCTAAGCGCCGTTGTCTATAGCGCTAAGGATCTCTGGACGAACAGAGCAAGCTGAGTTTCGCAGGATTTATGTTTGTGGAATTCATGTTGATTTCTATAGAGGTGAGTTTTGTTCTCTAAAAACTTCATACTTCTGGAGCATAAAACCCATTCCATAATCCTACAACAGTTTCAGGTCAACGATATACTCGTAGTGCTGTAATTATGTGCCTCTGTCCTACGACCCTTCCTGAAAACGGGAACAATCTGTGCTTTTTTCCAGTTCTAGGTATCGTTCGTTGCTCCAGCATGGAGTCCTTCCCGTAGGTACAACAGTGGCCTGACTCTCACGTGAGGTATCGTTGAGTGATGACACGCATTCTTTTTGTATGTTTAGGCCTGCCCATGTGCACGGTCTCTACAAATTATGAATGACGTTTAATACAAATGTAGTTTCCTAGCACAAATAAAATATGCAAGCACATTGATGAATTTTCCTACTTAAGTCAAACAATGATTCGTATAAAAATAACAGACTGAATACTGCAGCTAGTCTCAACTTATTTTAGCAATACTACACGACGTGTTGCAATGTTCCCAATACAGATGCTTCTTTTCTTTTTTTTTTTTTTGTATCATCTGTCTTTTAGTTGATCTGATGCAACCCGTCAGGAATTCTCTTCTAACCCAGCCTCTTCATCTCAAAATGCACTTTCACCCAAAGGCCTCCAATTATTTGTTGGCTGTACTCCAATCTCGGTCTTCTCCTGCACCTTTCACAATCTACGGCTCCCGTTTGAACCGTGGAAGCTGTTACATGGTGTCTTAATATATTTTTATCATCCTGTGACGTGTTCTAGTCACTGTTTACCATTTTGTTTTCCCCGCCGATTCTGCGGAGAATTTCATCATTCCTAGTCCACTTAATTTTCAGTATCCTTTTGTAAGATCAGTGCTCTGTCAGGTTTTCGAGGAGCGATTTATTAATACTGTGCTTTCGGGTGTTCTGACAGGCTGCTGTATTTCATTTTGTGCACAGTATTTCGATGAGCGATACAGCCGTCCACTTCAGGTGCAGCGAGTTTCGCTGTCATGTGAACTCACAGCCTGGACTCCAACCAGACTGTCAGCTATTGTTGGTCTCACGCTGCTCTCGCACTGATATTCCATGAAACTCCAATTTAATCAGCGTTTTGCAACTGTCGCGGATGTGATGGCCGACGAGATTTTAATAAGCTGAGACCCCGAACCAAAGCGTTATTTACATTGAAAGCGCCGTCCGTGTTTGTTGAGTTTTCTGACATTTTTATTTCCATATAGTCATTAATTATGCTGCCTCAGAAACTTGGCGTTTTCACCATGATACTGGTCTCGTCTATTTCATTTAGGTATTATATTCGAGGCAGTGCTCTGAGCAGCTGATTTGCTTGGTTGCTTTAGTCGGATATGTCGCTGTTGTTCCTCACATCTCTCCACTACTTTTCTGACAGTCTGCTCCACGTACGACATGCCACTGTCGAACGGAGAGCGATAAACACCCTGCTTTAGAAGTCCTAGAGAGTCTTTTACTTTGCAAATAATAATTTTTGTTTTAGTTAGAGAGAAAGAAATACAAATGGTTCAAATGGCTCTGAGCACTATGGGACTCAACTGCTGAGGTCATAAATCCCCTAGAACTTAGAACTACTTAAACCTAACTAACCTAAGGACAACACACACATCCATGCCCGAGGCAGGATTCGAACCTGCGACCGTAGCGGTCGCGCGGTTCCAGACTGTAGCGCCAGAACCACTCGGCCACCAGCGGCCGGCGGAAAGAAATACACTGGGTACCATGTTTCCGTAGTAGTTCATATATACTACTGGATACTGGGCCAGAATACAGTAGAAAAGCGATTTTTGGCTCCTGTTCCTCGGTCTCAGTCACTGCCTCTTTCTATGTGTTCTTCATTTTGACTGCATCGCCCGTTCAAGTCGATGATCTGAATACGCATTCCTTCGTAACACTATTCGAAAGTGTTGTAATTCTTGGCGAGGCTCTCCTTATGTGAAAATGTTCGACATGTATGGACCAGAGTCTTTATCACCGAATTTCTTTCTGACAGATGGTGCCGGCTTGAGGCGTGAAGTGTCTTAAGATCACTATATACACTGTGACCTACGAATCCGACTGTTGTTCGTTTAACTAAACCGTCGAGGAAACGTAGTTGGTAACCTTTTTCAAGTCCCATCGTGAATATTGTATTACCACGGATGGAATTTAAATGTTCCAGGAACTCTTGAAGCTTTTCCTCTACATGTAACCACACTAAAAACGTGTTGTCCATGTACCGAAAGAAACACGTTGGTATCAACTTGACGTACTCTAACGCCTTGGTTCAAAGTGTTCCGTGTATAGGTTCGTCATAACAGATTATAATACATTACCCTTTGCCACGCCATCGGTTCGTTCATAATATTTTCCGTTGAACAGGAAAGGAGTAGGTGGCCGAACATGCCTAAAAAGTTTTATGAAAACATCGAACTTCTCCGCGATCGGTACCAAGGAATCAGAAAGTGGAAATCTCGTAAAGAGGGAGACTACATCGGAACTGACCATAATGTCTTTATCCTGGAGCCACAATTGACTGAGGCAGTGTGAAAAGCCGGTGGAGTTGCGGATACGTTCACAATTCTCTACATATAAGGTGGGAAAGCGTTTCAGTTATTCAACCAGGTGCTCTGTAGGTGCACCAGTATTACTACTATGCATTCTACAGGAATTAAAATAAGGCGACAGAAGGCACAAATACTGCCGTCCATAACTGCGAAAGTGTTGCCAGTGTAGGATTTAGTGCGCGAACTGACCTCCAAATTATGTCCCACAAATGTTCGATGTGATTCATGTCGGGCGATGTGGGTGGCCAAATCGTTCGCTCGAATTGTCCTGAATGTTCTTCAAGTCAATCACGAAAAATTATAGTCCAGTGACATAACATCATTGTTTGGGAACCATGAAGCCCATGAACGGCTGTAGATGGTCTCCAAGTAGTCGAACATAACCATTCCCAGCGAATGACCGGTTCAGTTGGACCAGAGGCATCAGTCAATGCCATGCAAACACAGCCCTCACCATTATGGAGCCACTACCAGCTTGTACAGTATCTTGTCGACAACATAGGTCCATCGTTTCGTGTGGTCTACGCCACACTTTAACCCTACTAACAGCTGTTACCAACTGACATCGCGACACAGCTAAATAGGCCACGGTTTTCCAGTCGTCTAGAGTCCAACCGAAATGGTCACGTGCCCAAGAGAGGCGCTGCAGGCTATGCATTCTGTTTGTGAAGACATTCACGTCAGTCGTCTGCTGCCACAGCCCATTAACGCCATATTTCGCAGCACTACCGTAACGGGTACGTTCGTCGTACGTCCCACATTAATTTCTGCGTTATTTGACGCAGTGCTACTTGCCTGACAAACCTACGAAAACGCCGCTGCTCTCGGTCGTTAAGTGAAGTACGTCGGACATTGCTTTGTCCGTGGTGAGACACAATGCCTGAAATTTTGTATTCTCCACATACAATTGACACTGCGGAGTTCATAATACTAAATCCCCAGATGATTTCCTAAATTGAATGTCCTAAGCATCTAGTTCTAATTACTATTCAAATGGTTCAAATGGCTCTGAGCACTATGGGACTCAACTGCTGAGGTCATTAGTCCCCTAGAACTTAGAACTAGTTAAACCTAACTAACCTAAGGACATCACAAACATCCATGCCCGAGGCAGGATTCGAACCTGCGACCGTAGCGGTCTTGCGGTTCCAGACTGCAGCGCCTTTAACCGCACGGCCACTTCGGCCGACTCTAATTACTATTCCGCGTTTAAAGTCTGTTAATTCCCGTCGTGAGGCCATTCTTACGTCATAAACCTTTTTACATGAATAAATAACAGCTTCGGAAATGGACGTCCCTATTATACCTTGCGTATGCTATACTGCCGCCTTTTGTATATTTGCATATCGCCATCCCATGACCACAGTGTATTTCCTTATGTACCTTAAGAAGACCGTTTAGCCATGATAGTAAGCCTGCTCGTGTTTCAACACTCTTAATGTTTATACGTGGCAAGCCTGACTCACTGAGAAGAGTCATTATCTTCCTCTCGATCTGATTCGTAGGATCGACATCTGTATGCAAAGTCACTCAAAAAGTCAAAAATCTTCGTATTGTAGCCCACATCCGACAGTAGGACTGTAGTGTTGCTCTTGTCGGCTGGCAGAACTGCAGTTTCCTTGGTCCTCACGCAAATTTCTCAATGCTGCTTTTTGTCGCTCATATGTGTTTGATCTTAGTAATGGCGCTTTGGTAAGCGCTCTGCAGTTTCGAGGTGAACTTCTCTTGCTACTTCTGCTAAGAGAGAAGCTACAACGTGCTCCACGGAACTGACATTATCTGCTATTGGTAACATTTTGGGAGTTGGCGCGAAAAATAGCCGTTTAGCAAGGATTTCCACTTTATCCTCGTCCAGATGTTTGTGCGTGAGATTAACTGCAGTAGGGCTCCCTGCATCTTATCTTGGCTTTTCTGAATAAGATGGCGGGGTAGACTGTCGAAATACATTGTACATAAAAAGGAGACAACAACTTGGCATAACATCCGGAAGTGCGTTATTAAGTTCGATTTTCCTCTTTTTCGCTTTTGTACGGTCGATGATCCACTTCTATACAATTTTGTACTCCAGCTGTACTTTCTCAGAAACTTCTTCGTCATCTCAAAGCAAATGGTTGATACTACTAGACTTTTTATAGCTCGTGCCTTAAACTTCATTTGAGATGGTGACCGTTTAGATGATATTTCTATGGCGTTCCGACATGAATCCCTGTTTCTATTGGCAGGATAACACATACACTCGGCAACACTATTACAGATGTATGTTTTCACAATATTTCCCTAATAAAGACAGGAGGCCGGAGTGGCCGAGCGGTTCTAGGAGCTACAGTCTGGAACCGCGCGACCGCTACGGTCGCAGGTTCGAATCCTGCCTCGGGCATGGATGTGTGTGATGTCCTTAGGTTAGTTACGTTTAAGTAGTTCTAAGTTCTAGGGGACTGATGACCTCAGACGTTAAGTCCCATAGTGCTCAGAGCCATTTGAACCAATAAAGACACCAGCGCAGTTACTTTGGATAACTCGTAACTCAAGACGTAGTACAATGTCTCGAAACACAACATGCGATGTTCACAAACTAAACTGTGACTGGGTAACAGTTGACAGTTTTGTATAGCATTGTTATTTGTTCATGGTAGGATGAATATAGAAAATCCCATCTGCAAACAAAGCAAAAAAAGTAACGGATTAAATGGTGCTTTCTCTACAATCTCCTGAAGTTCAAGAATTAAAAGAATAAAGTAAGTCCACATAATTACTACAGACGCCTGCATCGATTTTTAGAAAGATTTTCGGAAACCACCGTATTCGAGCAAGTAATGTGTGCTATATCCATGTCAGTGAAACACAACTGCAGCTTCGCATTTTTAAAATGATTTTGCCTCTTTTTCAGTCATTTAAAACATGCTACAGATCCACAGCAACAAAAGGTGCCAATTTTGGAGGCTTATGGAGAATCTGTTCTTTTGGGGTATCTTTATCTAATACACCCTAAGAGAAAGAAGAAGACACACCACGAAGGAATTATCGGAGTGGGACGGAAATCGATAGATGTGAGGTACATGTACAGACAAACAAATGATTATAATTTCAGAAAATTTGGATGATTCATTGAGGAGGAAGAACTTCACAAATTGAACAAGTCGATAATCCAAAGGTCCACCTCGGCCGTTATACAAGCAGTTATTCGGCGTGATATTGTTTGACGGAGTCGTTGCATGTCCTCCTGAGATCCAGGAATCTCACTGACAGGAGTAGAACTGTCTACAGTGATGAGTCCCTCTTGTAAATGAACTCCAGCGAAGTTCTGTCTGGAGACGCCCCGGACGAAGGTGGGACACAAACTTGACTGTCGCCCGTCATACGGCCCGACAACCAGGAATAAAGTGACGTGTGACTAGGGCCTCCCGTCGGGTAGACCGTTCGCCGGGTGCAAGTCTTCCGATTTGACACCACTTCGACGACTTGTGCCTCGATAGGGGTGAGATGATGATTATTAAGATAACACCGAGTCCCTGAGCGGAGAAAATCTCCGACCCAGCCGGGAATCGAACCCGGGCCCTTAGGATGGACATTCTGTCGCACTGACCACTCAGCTACCGGGGGCAGACACAACCAGGAGTGATGGTCTGGCATAGAAGGGACCCTTTGGTTGCCATCTGCGGCACCGTTACAGCGCACTGGTACGTCGACGATATTCTACGCCCATTCAGAAGAGGGGATCATTTGTTTGTCTGTACGTGTTCATCTCATCTAGCGATATCCGTCCCATTCGGATAATTCCTCCATCGTGCGTCTTTCTTCTTTTTTTCCTTCTTAGGGTATATATTTGGTTAACTTTCATAAAGCAACTCAGTTTTCCAACTGGGTATTACAGAGAGCCAAGGTTACTTGCCGTTAGAAGGTTCAGAGCTCCCTGCGGGGACTAGGATTTTCATCTGCCTCGAGATGACTGGGTGTTTGTTTTGTCCTCACCATTTCATCACCATTCATGAAAGTGGCGAGTTTGGCTGAGCAAAGGTTGAGAATTTGTACGCGGCTGATAACCGCGGCCGGCCGTGGTGGCCGAGCGGTTCTAGGCGCTTCAGTGCGGAACCGCGTGATTGCTATGGTTGCAGGTTCTAATCCTGCCTCGGGCATGGATGTGTGTGGTGTCCTTAGGTTGGTTAGGTTTAAGTAGTTCTAAGTTCTAGGGGAGTGATGACCTCAGATGTTAAGTCCCGTAGTGCTCAGAGCCATTTGAACCATTTGATAAACGCACAGCTGAGCGCCCCACAAACCAAACATCATCATCAGCGTTCAGAACAGGGTACTAGCATTAACACTCGACCTAGGTTTTGACTAGTAGGGTAAGAATGTTATGTAGAACAAAGTTGGAATTATATAAAAACGTTAGAAATAGTCGCCACTGAGATGGGGCAGTCCATTACAGATAGGACTGTAAGGTAATTAAAATGTTATTAGGAAGACATAATACACTTGGTACGGAAAATGAATAGCTAATAATTCTCAGGAAAAAGTTAAAACAATGTGATCAGTCTTGAAAGTAGTGTCTGGGCAGCAGCATGAAGTCGGTGGTATAAAGTCACTACATAGTAAAATGTTTCTGTTGCTGATAAGTCGCATAAATGTACAGTATTTAATAATCACATTCTGAATATAGCAGGTGCATTAAACAGAAACTTATTTTCTGTAGGGCATCATATAATTCTCTTAAAAAATGTCTTTCTGAGACCGCTTCCTAAAATACTTACCCAGCTATGTTTGTAATTTTTCCTTTAGAAATCTTCAGTTTCCTAAGCAGTAGTGAAGCCGCTTTATTAAAAAAGGAGAAAGGGATAATGTGCCAAATTTCGGACCTATTTCTATGTATGCCATTGTTGTTTGATAAGTTATAGGAAAGGCTGTATATATAAGGGCAATTGATCACTTCCGTCAAACGTACAATTTGGTTCTAGACGTGGCTTAACAACTGAAAACGATATATTCTCTTTTTCTGCATAGCATATCGGATGGATTAAACAAAAAATTATGAACGCTAGCCGCCTTCTTTGATTTAATTACGGCTTATGATTGCGTTGAACACAAAACATTATCGCAGAAGTTGGATCATTATGGAGTAATGGAAGTAGTTCACAGTCGGTTCCTCTCTTACTTTAAGAACAAACAGCAAAAAGTCATTTTCCACAGTACTGAAAATGGCCATGACAAGTAAGTTTGGGGTGTCCCAGGGGTCAGTGCTGGGACCACTCCTATTTCTTATATATGTAAATGATATGCCTTCTAACGCGACAGGTGACTCTCAAATATTCCTGTTTGCTGATGACTCGGGCTTGGTGCCGGAGAATATTGTGTGCAACATAGGCAGTGCGTCAAATAGCGCAATTAAAAATATCGTGGGTTGTAGACAATAATGCTAAATCACACCAGAACACAGGTTTTACACTTTCTAACACCAATTCTACTAAACCTGACATTTTGATTAGACATAATGGGCAAATGATTAGTGAATCTGAACAATTTAAACTTCTTGGTCTTCAGACAGTAGTAAGCTGTCATGGAAATATAGCGTTCAGGATGTTGTTCAAAAACACAATGCCGCTATATTTACCACTACTTTTCCTATTTTCATTTGCTAACAACACATGATATTATATGACAGGGTAACTCTCGCTGTTAACAAAGTGTTTTTTTCGCTCATTAACTGGCAGTATGTCAATTGCTATTCAGGAGCCTGGAAATTTTGACGTTAGCCTCTCAGTATATATCTTCTTTAATGTCGTCTGTTGTTAACAATATGAGTTAACTCCCAAGAATTAGGAGCTTTCACGCAGTTAATTCTAGGCAGATATCCAATCTGCATTTGTGTCGCACTTCACTGACTCCTGTGCAGAAAGTCGTGCAGCATTCTGATGCATTCATTTTCAGTAATCTACTACAAGTATTAAAATAGTGTAGCAGTAATCCACGCACTTTCAAGTCCAAACTGAAGAGTTTCCGCACATCTCACTCCTTCTATAAAGTCGAGGAATTCCTGGAAAAATGAAGCTAATTCCTGTGTTATATTGTTGATTACCCAAATACAAACTCTTAGTTCTGATCTGCACAGGATTCGTATATATTTTATTATATTTCGTTGTACTTATTATTATTTTTCTGTTGTTCATTTCATGTACTGACTCGACCCATGGCCATGGATATTTCCGTCTTAATTTGGCTTTAAGGAACTAGACGCGTAAAATAAATAAAAAAGTAAAAGAGGGTCAGGTGGAAATAATGGGAACTTGATCTTAACGAGATCCGAGAAACCAGCTCGGGCTTTCCTAAAGGTCAACACTTCAACAACGATTCTGATGGCAGTGGGGGGAAAGGAGAGTGGTGGGCGTGGGCGGGGGCGGTGTCGGGGGGAGTAGTTGAGGGAAACAGACCGGAACGTCTTCGTCATCCTTTCAAAGACGCTGAAACGAACGCTATTCACAGTCCGTTTCAATGACATCCAACTTGTGCATAGCTTTCATCACTGACAAAATTCAATCGTACGTCCCTAGCGTTTTAATAAACAACTTGCTCACATCGTTACTTTATACAGTTATTTCTCATTAAATACATTAACGAACAGGAAACAGCGTTGCAGATGTTGACAACATTCTACAAGTATCCAGACCGACAAACGTAGGTCACATTAAGTCAAACGAAAGTACCACAAATGTTACGGCAACACAAAATGCTTTGTGTCGAAAATAGTGACAAGTATCTAAAATCTATAACACCTATCACAACATTAATAAGTAAAAGTAACATAGTCCACGGCTGTACAGCCGGTCTATACTGTCCAACGGGCGCAATATTTCGGCGATCAGACATGTCATCATCGTCAGTGCACATGTCTGATCGCCGAAATATTGCGCCCGTTGGACAGTATGGACCGGCTGTACACCCGTGGACAGGTAGATCAACAACTACTCCGGGATAAACCAAAGAATCATAAAACTAACATAGTTTCAAACCGATAAAATTAATACAATGAAAAACCAGCCAAAGTTGCAAATTTCACTTTTTTTTATTTACTCAATGACTACGTTCGGGCCGGGACCCTTTTTCGAATCATCGTACCAAATAGAAAAAATGGTATTTCCAAAAATACACAACGGTGTCACTTAATTAATTGCTGTACAAGTATGTATGGATTTCAGTTTCGAGAACAAAGTACACACGAACAGCAGCTTGCAGCACAAGCAACGCTTGTGTAGCATATGCTTTACACATGCAGAAATTTCACTCTGCTATAATCTACTAATTATAGAATACAGTCTGTGTGAACAGGATACGAAAAGTGCCTGACTACATTCTTTTTTTTCTTTTTTTGCGTTTGTAATGAACAGATCTTATAGCACATTGATGTTTCCTGCAGGAATAATATAAACAGGGGAAAAGATTGGCACTTACTATAGTTCATCCATTTCATGTTTGCTCATTCATTCTTTCATAAAAAATCTGCAAAACTGTCACGTAATATTCAAATGATTGGCGGAGGAGCTGGGGGGTGACAGTTATTGAGCTATATGAAATAAAATCGTCAGCCCTTCTGAAGGGTTTGCATTCGGATGTTCAAACCGCACAGTTGGCCACGGAACATGATGGTAATTGGTATGCACTGTGTTGTTTGGTTTAGCGATGAAGTCCACTTTCACTTGAATGGGTTCGTCACGATCGAGACGTCTCTTCACCCTCAACGGATAACTGTGTGGTGTGCAATGTCCAGTCACAGAATAATCGGGTGCGATATTTCTTGACGGAACCGTGACTACCGAACGGTACGTGAAGGTTTTGGAAGATGATTTCATCTCTATTATCCAGATTGATCGTAATTTCGAAAGTACGTATTTCATGCAAGATGGAGCTCGACCCTATCGAAGCAAGAGAGTGTTTGACGTCCTGGAGAAGCATTTTTGTGGTATACAGAGGCCACTGGCGCGAGCCTCGATTGGCGACCATATTCTCCGGACCTGGGCACATGCGCATGTTTTGTTGTGGGGCTGTATTTAAGACAAGGTGTACAGCAGTAGCCCCAAAACCATTGCTGAGCTGAAAACAGCTATTCAAGAGGCCCTCGACAGTATGGATGTTCCGACACTTTAGCGGGTCACGCAGAATTTCGCTATTCGTCTGCGCCACATCATCGCCAATGGTTCAAATGGTTCAAATGGCTCTGAGCACTATGGGACTTAACATCTATGGTCATCAGTCCCCTAGAACTTAGAACTACTTAAACCTAACCTAAGGACATCACACAACACCCAGCCATCACGAGGCAGAGAAAATCCCTGACCCCGCCGGGAATCGAACCCGGGAACCCGGGCGTCGGAAGCGAGAACGCTACCGCACGACCACGAGATCATCATCGCCAATGATGGCAGGCATATCTAACATGCCATAACATAAATCCAGGTATCTCTACTGACGTTAACATGTTGAATAAAGTGTGTGCACGCCGTAGTTTGTAAGTAATTTACGTTTTTTTTATATAGTTCAATAAATGTGACCCTGTATTTGGTGTGGTAATTGGGATTAGTCTGAATCGTGATAGGTCGAAACTATGTGCACCGACCGATGACCTCGCAGTTTGGTCTCTTCCCCCAAACAGCTCAACCCAACCCAACTACGTGCAGCACCAGGAAATCTGTAAATAAATATAGTGAGAAGCTGATAGTATTATTAAATTTTGTTGCTGTGGTTCATGGTCTTTGTGTCGGATAGTAATTCTTAAATTTCAGGATGTTTCGATAAAGCATCTGCTCGTCATATTCAGGCGGTTAAGTTCGGTGTTGATGAAAGACCTCAGCAGTCGTTAATTTTCATTACGGAAGATACTCATACCTGGTTGTCAATCCATGCTTTAGAAAGGTGACGAAAACCGGCCACTTTGGGCTGCCTAGATAAAATCTAACCGTTCTTGTTGGAACATCTTCTGCAGTGACGTGAAGTTAACACACACAAATTATGATTTCACGTCTTTCTGTGGTCAGGGTCCCAGTAGTAGCAGTAAAGAAGGCATTTGTGTTTTTATAAGCTATCACTTCACTTGTATTCAGGCATTGCTCGCCAAAAACTTAAGAGCTTTTCTTGTTGTGCTAATTGTAAATGCAACTAGAATAACATTTCCTTCACTTGCACAAAATTTCATCCGTTTCTTCTGCAGTCAGACAGAATTACGTACCAGTTAATGAAGGGTGAAGGCGATGGGAGGGGAGTGGGGTATATTTTAGATATAACTAGTAACAATAAATTGGAACCAATTACTAAGAACCCCGGGAGGTAGAAATTACCTAAAGAAGGAGTATGTGGCAATGGGTACAATGGTATTGATAGGGAACAAAGTTTTTGATGTTTATAAATTTGCATTCCACTGTATAATAATATTTCCCTGTATAATGACGGCAGAAGTCCTAAGTGGAATCTCGTTCTGGGATAGAATCTCATTCTGAATCGTTAGACAGTTCATTACCTACGATCGTGCCAGGAGACTAGTTCGTAGCGTATTCTCCCACTACTTGATTTGGTTTTGTGACTGTTTTCGCTCGAGTGAGAGCAGCAGAAATCACGTATTCTGCGATGCTGTAGTCAGTTCTTCCATGAACCAAAATGGCGTGACTACAACTGTTTGTTGACAATCCGTCTAGACTGGAAATGAAAGTCTTACAGTGAACGCCGCAGAAGAACCAAGCGTTCTAACAAACGAAATGTTGTAAGAAGCGGCATCTAAAAACTTCGTGGCAGATTAAAACTTTATGCCAGACCGGTGCTCAAACTCGGAATATATATATATGAAGATGGTATCTGTAAAGTTGCGAGTAATGAGTATGATGGGCAGGCGCACTATGAATATAGTGCGGGACAATAATTCGCGAATGTGGGTCTCACGGGAGGCGTGCCCGAGATAAGTCCCTGCTGTCCCACTATCCTTTGTGTCCTCGGTGGTTCAGATGGATAGAGCGTCTGCCATGTAAGCAGGAGATCCCGGGTTCAAGTCCCGATCGGAGCACACATTATCAGCTGTTCTCGTTGACATATCAACACGAGTATGTAGCTAAGGGTATTAATTTCATTGTAATTTCAAACTCGGGATCTTGCCTTTCGTGGACTCTTACCGGTTAACAACCACTCTTCCTGATTCCCAAATTTCGTAGCAGTTCCTCTGCATACCTCAAGGGATTAGCCTTAGCCAAGTGATTACTTTCCTAATGAAATTTTCGGTTTGTAGTGGAGCGTACTTTGGTTCATCTTCTTGTATCTCTGTCATATATGATTTAACTAATAAAATACTGCACCAGATACTATTTTTCACACGCAACGCGTTTCAAGAATTCATTCTTATTACCGAGTGCAAATTTACACTTTACAATGAGAATAAATTCTCGAAACCCGTCACGCGTGAGCAAATTCTTAACTGTGCAGTGTCTTATTATTTAAATGGGGAATGTGTTTTGTTTTGATATTTCCTTCCTTCCAAAAGCACACACTATTCATGTGTGTATATATATCTTGTAATCTGACTTGTTTCACATCATATCCATAAAATAATCGGGAAAATGATCTACAGAACATGAGATAACTAAAACTAAACCTAATGAAGAATCTCGTCGCATAATTAGGTATAAGAAAGACTGGTGTGATCAAACAACCGAATGTTACACACAAATACAGATACCACATATACCTTATCAATACACTCATGCGTTTCACGAGTCGTCAGGAGTTGCTATTTGTGCCGTGCTGAAATACATCATATTTATAAAATATACGGTATGACTAAAGATTAGATTACCTTTAGTGTTATTTCCGGTGAAATTTTTAATATTTTTTTTAATTGTATGTAGGTAAGAGAGATATTCCTTTCATACAGTGACAATTTGGTCTTTCCAGTTTAAATGCTCATCGAATTTTTTACAGAGATCTTACAGCCGTGAGTCTTGCCCAGATCGTCAATTTTATAAGTTTAGGTAGTCAGTCAGTCGTTCGTGAACAACGTTCTTCACGACTGTAGAAACTGCGGGTAGTACACTGATGCTGTCTGCAGGCGCCTGATGAGTTTGGATTATCGTTCTCGGGTACTGCTCAAATTAAGCTTTGTTTCCGCTCAGTGGGGTATGGACCCCTGATACAGGGACTGAAGATGTCTGGTAGCACGAGGGTGATGATATCCGTAACGTCCTTAACCGTACCTATGCCTCGGAAGAGATTATCATGACTGCTTTCCGTTATGGATTTATTAAGATGGTGGTGGTGGTTAGTGTTTAACGTCCCGTCGACAACGAGGTCATTAGAGACGGAGCGCAAGCTCGGGTTAGGGAAGGATTGGGAAGGAAATCGCCCGTGCCATTTCAAAGGAACCATCCCGGCATTTGCCTGAAACGATTTAGGGAAATCACGGAAAACCTAAATCAGGATGGCCGGAGACGGGATTGAACCGTCGTCCTCCCGAATGCGAGTCCAGTGTGCTAACCACTGCGCCACCTCGCTCGGTATTTATTAAGAAAAGCGTGTCTGTAGCGACGGGGTTATCTTTTGGCTGATGATTTATCTCAGCTTGAGAAAATGTGGTAGACAATAAGCTTGATACTTCTCAATAGGCTTGAAAGTACTATAAGAATTTGCCTCTCCGTTGACCAGAGTACGATGGGATTCGACGATGATATTTGGTTTGTACGGTGTTCAAATGCGCGGTTATCAGCGCCCGTGCAAATTTCCAATCTTCACACAGTCCAGACTCGCTGCTTACGCGAATGGTAATGAAATGATGCGTACAACACAAACACCCCGTCCTCAAGGGCAGAAAATCCCCGACCCGGCCGGGAATCGAACCCGGCACTCCGTGATGGAAAGGCATCAACGCTATCCACTAGACCGCGAGCTGCGGATACAGGACTCGACTCGCTGCATACAAGCAGATCATCCATGCCTGACTTTTGACGCTGCACACATTTGCTTCACTTCATTCGTAAGTTTCCTGTATACTCAGTACTGTTCAGTACTTGGATCTCGCTTGAATCGCTTTCATCAGTCAGAAGGTTTCAAAACAGCGCAAACTAAGCTACAGAGTGAATGATTCAACTTGTAAATAATCCTGCTGGCGGTGGCTAAGCCATTTATCCGCGGTATCATCTCTTCCAGTAGCGTCAGTGCTGCAACGTACGCGGCAGATCTACAAACTCTGGAAAGTACTGGCACAACTGAAGCGGTGAGGAAGGCTCTTGAGTCGAGCCTGGATTGCTCAAACGGTAAGATTATTCACTGCAAAAGGCGAGGTTTCGGACTCACGACGCAGCCCAGATCACACTTTTAATCTGCCATCAGTTTAAAAAGTATAGCAGCCCAGTTGGAGAGTGAAAGACTCCTTCTGGAGACGTGCTTTGTTATATATAGTAGTGGCTGCAGATTCTTCGACCTGAACAGGTAACGGTGTACACTGCCTGACCAAAAAAGTGACGTGCCTAGAAGGAACTGAGGAAATGAAATGGAACTTCACGGCTTGAGAGAATATATGTTTTGTAATTACAATGATAGCAAAATCCTGACAAGTACGCAAAGAACTTGGCGACATGAGCCCACTTATTAGTATGTCGTTGCACCCCCTCTGGTCTGGGTGCAAGCACTGATTCGGCTGGGAAGGACGTCATAAAGCCGTCGTATCCTCGTTTCACGCAACATGGCCCACAACTGTTCTAACTGTAACTGGCCCTTGATATCCTGTAAATTAGTCCTGGGAAAGGGAGGACGTCCGAGCTGGTCTCAAATATATACTATCGGGGAAAGATCTGGGGGATCATTCTGGCCACGAGTGTCCCTCAACACCACGCAGTCAGTTCACATAGACACTAGGCAATTGCGGAAGGTCATTGTCCTGATGAAAGATGGCACCACGATACTGTCGCATGAGGGGTAACACACTAGGACGCAGGATGGCCCGTTTTGTCATCGAGTTCCCTCAACCACTATCAGCCATGACCTGAAGTCACACATGACGGCGCTCCCCACAATGACGCCACGAGTGACACAACTGTGCCTCAACAAAACAGTGGAAGAATGAAACGTCTTCCAAAGTCGCTGTCACACACGACGGTCATTTGGGTTAGTGCAGAACCACGATGCGTTGCTCAACACAATGCAACGCTGTTCGTCAGCAGTCCATGCTTCCTGGTCAGGCACCACTCTAGCTGCAGTCGCTTGTGTTATGGTGCTAACGCAGTCTACCCATAAGACGGTGATTACCCACTCCGGCTGCTGCTATGTTCCGGACCAATAGTTAGGAATGGTATAGAGTGTTTCAGAGAGTACAGTAGTTGTTCTCGTATGGCAGGCGTAGATGTGAAGGAGATACGATACATTTGGAGCATAAAGCGGCGTTCCGCCCCTATGGTGGTCAGACGCGTTCGACTGCTCTCACGCTACCACGACGTCCAGCATTTTGCCACTGTCACCTCCGAATGCCCCACAAATCTGAATATTACACGATTTGACCGGCCGGCCGAATGAAGTCGCACAAGGGCCCTTCCAGTGTCTGTAAGTTGCTGAAAACTCTGTCTCACATGACTCCGCGGCATCTCCTTGTCCTTCACAGCGATCACTAAATATCTGACACTGCCCTACCAGGTCTGATAACAACATTAAAGGCGAAAAGCACTGCAGTAGTGGAAATCGGTATAAACGAGTGGATATTTGCAGGAAAATTAACGTTGTCCGTTGGAATAGTTGTGCGCAATGTTTTTGCCATCATGTGAAATGCAGTCTACCGCAAATGCAGTCAAATGGTACCGCATTTTATGTCAGTAGTAAGGTATATTAGAATACATCAACGATTCAGGTGGTAGAGGATGGAACTAGGTACAAAGGCAGTCAGCTGTGTGCGGTGTTATTGTGAGCGTACGTGACTTTACTACAGTCAGGAAAAAGACACGTGACAGTGCGTGTTCTGTTCATAAAGAACTACTGTGACAGTGCCAGATTTAAAACAATTGTCAAGTAATGAGAAAGGAAAACTGGTGCGTACAGCTAAATGGGACACTCTAGTCGTGAAACTGCCAAGGAGTTGAACTGTTCAAGTACAGTGATCGATAATTTCGTTAGACTGGGCGAAAGATATAAACAGAATGGAAAATATGGGCAGAGTAGAAAATTACCTCAACCATAGAAAAGATTACGTTTCATCAAAACAAGGGAGCGAATTGCCATTCTTCTCCACTTGTAGCTGATCTATAGTTGCCAGTAACTGCCTGACGTGTGCGACAAATTTTGTTTCATGACAAACACACTGAATTCAAGGAAAGACTGCAGAATCCTGCTCCTACACCCAAACGTAACAGGCTCGATTGGAGTTTGCTTAATATTATATGTCATGGTCTTCAGAATAGGACAAAATGATCTTGAGCGATGGGAAGAAGTTTGATTTAGATGGGCAGAATGGATTTCAGTATAATTGGCAAGATCTAAGACCAGAGCGGCGGGTAAGAATAAGCAGAAATTTTTATGGTAGAAGTGTTATAATTTGGGCAGCCTTCTACGCTAAAGATAAGTCACGCATTACTTGGCTGAACACTAGAATGAACTCTAACATGTACTTTAAGAGGCTAGAGATACAGCTGATTGGAATGTAAAAGACCTAGGGGATGAAAGTCTAATGTTGCAACAGAGTAGTGCTTCTGTTTATGTTTGTACTACAACCAAAAATGTGTTTTGGAGATAAAGATATCGATGTTCTTGTCCTGGCTTACACGTGTCTCGGGTTGCAACCGTCTGGAAAACCTTTGGGAAGTACTTTCAAGGCGTGTTTATCACAATGGTAGGCAGTTTGAACCGTATGTGAGCTGAAAACAGCGACAGGAGAAAAGTGGACGACAATTTCATTGCCATAACTACAAACCCTAACAAAATCAATGTTCAAGAGAAGTTTTGAGGTACTTAGGAAGAACGTAGGTTTGAAGTAGTATTACAAGTAGCAATGCAGCAACACAACAGGACAGTGACTACGTCATACCAATTTCCATTCAGGAAATGCAAAATCCATAGATTGTTACTCGTGTTATGAACGAAAATATGTAGCTCCGTCCTGATTGTTTATGTCTTATGTTTATCTGTTACGTGTATGGTTCAGACACTGTACTGTTACCTTCGTGAAACCTAGCCTTTATAATATCCAGTAATGTAACGCACAGAGAATTGTAACTAATCATTTACGTAACAGCAGATTGAGACTACGTGTTCGAAGTTACATTGACATTCGACCATGTCTTCTGGATGCTTCACTTTTTTTGTCAGGCGGTATGCCATTATGGGGAGAATATGTGATGTACGTAAAGAGGCAGTGAGGAAGCTCAAGAAAATTAGTTAGTTTAAGGATTTGTCATTAATATTTATGACGACAAGATATACACGCTCTGTCTTCAAATAAAGTAACGGTGGTTGGCTTTTTATTCAGGAAATAAAATACACTCCTGGAAATGGAAAAAAGAACACATTGACACCGGTGTGTCAGACCCACCATACTTGCTCCGGACACTGCGACAGGGCTGTACAAGCAATGATCACACATACGGCACAGCGGACACACCAGGACCCGCGGTGTTGGCCGTCGAATGGCGCTAGCTGCGCAGCATTTGTGCACCGCCGCCGTCAGTGTCAGCCAGTTTGCCGTGGCATACGGAGCTCCATCGCAGTCTTTAACACTGGTAGCATGCCGCGACAGCGTGGACGTGAACCGTATGTGCAGTTGACGGACTTTGAGCGAGGGCGTATAGTGGGCATGCGGGAGGCCTGGTGGACGTACCGCCGAATTGCTCAACACGTGGGGCGTGAGGTCTCCACAGTACATCGATGTTGTCGCCAGTGGTCGGCGGAAGGTGCACGTGCCCGTCGACCTGGGACCGAACCGCAGCGACGCACGGATGCACCCCAAGACCGTAGGATCCTACGCAGTGCCGTAGGGGACCGCACCGCCACTTCCCAGCAAATTAGGGACACTGTTGCTCCTGGGGTATCGGCGAGGACCATTCGCAACCGTCTCCATGAAGCTGGGCTACGGTCCCGCACACCGTTAGGCCGTCTTCCACTCACGCCCCAACATCGTGCAGCCCGCCTCCAGTGGTGTCGCGACAGGCGTGAATGTAGGGACGAATGGAGACGTGTCGTCTTCAGCGATGAGAGTCGCTTCTGCCTTGGTGCCAATGATGGTCGTATGCGTGTTTGGCGCCGTGCAGGTGAGCGCCACAATCAGGACTGCATACGACCGAGGCACACAGGGCCAACACCCGGCATCATGGTGTGGGGAGCGATCTCCTGCACTGGCCGTACACCACTGGTGATCGTCGAGGGGACACTGAATAGTGCACGGTACATCCAAACCGTCATCGAACCCATCGTTCTACCATTCCTAGACCGGCAAGGGAACTTGCTGTTCCAACAGGACCATGCACGTCCGCATGTATCCCGTGCCACCCAACGTGCTCTAGAAGGTGTAAGTCAACTACCCTGGCCAGCAAGATCTCCGGATCTGTCCCCCATTGAGCATGTTTGGGACTTGATGAAGCGTCGTCTCACGCGGTCTGCACGTCCAGCACGAACGCTGGTCCAACTGAGGCGCCAGGTGGAAATGGCATGGCAAGCCGTTCCACAGGACTACATCCAGCATCTCTACGATCGTCTCCATGGGAGAATAGCAGCCTGAATTGCAGCGAAAGGTGGATATACACTGTACTAGTGCCGACATTGTGCATGCTCTGTTGCCTGTGTCTATGTGCCTGTGGTTCTGTCAGTGTGATCATGTGGTGTATCTGACCCCAGGAATGTGTCAATAAAGTTTCCCCTTCCTGGGACAATGAATTCACGGTGTTCTTATTTCAATTTCCAGGAGTGTATCTTATTTAGTTTCCAGGAAGGAATCCGCAAGTTGTCTTAACATTGATATATTACATCAACAATAATAACATTTATGACTGTGGCATATAAAATTGTTAAATCCTGCCTAGTCTTCAAATATGGGAACTCTGCTTTCTAGTATCGCTAGATAATATTCAAACAAATCGTATTCATGAGTTTTATTACAAAATGACCAAATACAATACTTAACTTTGTGATACACAGATGTGTCGCAAGCAAAGGGAGACACAAACAATAAACAAATTTCTACAGTATATACAAGCCCCAAGTCGCTGCTATACAAGTGCCTAATCTTGATGCTGCTGTTCGACTGGGACGCGACCAATCGTGCACGGCGCTTATGTTCTCTTCACATAGGGGCCGCTACTGTCGCGTTGTCATAAAAAAAATGGTTCAAATGGCTCTGAGCACTATGGGACTCAACTGCTGAGGTCATTAGTCCCCTAGAACTTAGAACTAGTTAAACCTAACTAACCTAAGGACATCACAAACATCCATGCCCGAGGCAGGATTCGAACCTGCGACCGTAGCGGTCTTGCGGTTCCAGACTGCAGCGCCTTTAACCGCACGGCCACTTCGGCCGGCCGCGTTGTCATCCTGGAGAGGGGTCGGTCACCGAGCAATTGGCTGACGTCTTCTCACAGCCCTCTCTACTCTATTGTCCCCGCTTGGCGTGCCGGAGCTTGACATTACTCCGTAACAAAAATGTCAAACGTACGGACACTCACAGCTATCCGCCGGGTTGTTGCCATAGTTATACTATTCGTTTTAGGTTTGAGTTAATTTGACTTAATTTAAAAATGTCCATGGCACAGTCATTCTTGTTTTTAGAACAAGTCATCCCTTTTTTTTTTTAATATAAATATTCTTGCTGCCTTTTGTGATTTAATTTTGTATTCAGGGTTAATTTAACTATTTGCTGTTTTAGTGGAAGCCTTGTGAACGCTGTTCAGATTTAATGTATACATCCTTTTATGCAACCAGTCTGAGTCCTTTCAATTTTACCTAGAGATTTTAAATAACATCTTGATTTAGCTAAACTCATATTTTACGACTGCCTATTCCTTCTTTTCGTTTTATGGACTTACAGGTCTAAGTTGATGTTCTGACTGTTGACGCACTTTTTTCTTTGGAATATGTAACTGAAATCTTCTTCTTGTGTTCTTGTAGGGCTTGGATATTAGAGAGTGCAATTTGTGCTGATAGAGGGTCCATGCTATCTAATGGTTCCAAACATCAACTGAAAGTTTCTCCATTTTCAGTTATTAAAAATTTTGCTTGTTTTCTAACACTTAATTGGAACTATTGAAGAGCTTTCAAATATCAGCTAGAAACTTCACAGTTTTCAGTTTTTAAATTATTTTGGTGCTTTCCTTACATTTAATTGCAATTATTAAAGCTCGTGTGTTTAAAGTAAAAAATTATATACAATTTTTTTTATCAAAGAAAGTCTTTTCAGGAAGAGGTGTCATGTTTTTGTAGCCTGGTAGCTTATACTCGTAGCTCCTCGCTTGCTACAAAATCATAAAAGATGTTGTAATTGTCTGCCACGCTAACGCCACTTTGAATGAGAGTCATTGTGTTAGTCCCCTTCCTTCGGGATGCAGTTCAGGATTTTCTTGAGTAGTCTTTTATAGTATTCATTTGTTGTTTCTCGTTCTCTATATACTCAGTTATTTCCTCGTTAATAGCATGTGGGTTCAACTCATTACGAACATTTTCATCTTTTATTAAATCTCTTCATGTAGAGCACTTCATTCTCCTCTAGAATCTCATCTTTCTACTTGTACCTTGCTGTCATTTTTCATTTTATTCATCTAACTCTAGCTTCCATGAAAAAGTAATGATTTCGCCGTAGTTATATACCCCTGAGTTTTTGAATGAGAGTAAGAGAGACAACAATTATTCACCTAATGCTCCAAATAATCAGCCTGCTATTTTGGAAACACAGAGATCGGAATCAACTCCAATGAATACTGAACCAAAACTAATGTGATATAATCATTACAATACAGTAACATCTTCCTGGGTCACGAACTGCGACATGGTCGCGAATCGGATATAAATTATATGCTTTTACTTGTGTAAAATATTATTAGCAGGATTACTTATACACTCCTGGAAATTGAAATAAGAACACCGTGAATTCATTGTCCCAGGAAGGGGAAACTTTATTGACACATTCCTGGGGTCAGATACATCACATGATCACACTGACAGAACCACAGGCACATAGACACAGGCAACAGAGCATGCACAATGTCGGCACTAGTACAGTGTATATCCACCTTTCGCAGCAATGCAGGCTGCTATTCTCCCATGGAGACGATCGTAGAGATGCTGGATGTAGTCCTGTGGAACGGCTTGCCATGCCATTTCCACCTGGCGCCTCAGTTGGACCAGCGTTCGTGCTGGACGTGCAGACCGCGTGAGACGACGCTTCATCAAGTCCCAAACATGCTCAATGGGGGACAGATCCGGAGATCTTGCTGGCCAGGGTAGTTGACTTACACCTTCTAGAGCACGTTGGGTGGCACGGGATACATGCGGACGTGCATTGTCCTGTTGGAACAGCAAGTTCCCTTGCCGGTCTAGGAATGGTAGAACGATGGGTTCGATGACGGTTTGGATGTACCGTGCACTATTCAGTGTCCCCTCGACGATCACCAGTGGTGTACGGCCAGTGTAGGAGATCGCTCCCCACACCATGATGCCGGGTGTTGGCCCTGTGTGCCTCGGTCGTATGCAGTCCTGATTGTGGCGCTCACCTGCACGGCGCCAAACACGCATACGACCATCATTGGCACCAAGGCAGAAGCGACTCTCATCGCTGAAGACGACACGTCACCATTCGTCCCTCCATTCACGCCTGTCGCGACACCACTGGAGGCGGGCTGCACGATGTTGGGGCGTGAGTGGAAGACGGCCTAACGGTGTGCGGGACCGTAGCCCAGCTTCATGGAGACGGTTGCGAATGGTCCTCGCCGATACCCCAGGAGCAACAGTGTCCCTAATTTGCTGGGAAGTGGCGGTGCGGTCCCCTACGGCACTGCGTAGGATCCTACGGTCTTGGGGTGCATCCGTGCGTCGCTGCGGTCCGGTCCCAGGTCGACGGGCACGTGCACCTTCCGCCGACCACTGGCGACAACATCGATGTACTGTGGAGACCTCACGCCCCACGTGTTGAGCAATTCGGCGGTACGTCCACCCGGCCTCCCGCATGCCCACTATACGCCCTCGCTCAAAGTCCGTCAACTGCACATACGGTTCACGTCCACGCTGTCGCGGCATGCTACCACTGTTAAAGACTGCGATGGAGCTCCGTATGCCACGGCAAACTGGCTGACACTGACGGCGGCGGTGCACAAATGCTGCGCAGCTAGCGCCATTCGACGGCCAACACCGCGGTTCCTGGTGTGTCCGCTGTGCCGTGCGTGTGATCATTGCTTGTACAGCCCTGTCGCAGTGTCCGGAGCAAGTATGGTGGGTCTGACACACCGGTGTCAATGTGTTTTTTTTTCCATTTCCAGGAGTGTATATAACACAGGTTGGCCGTATTGAGAGTTCCCTCTGTTCTTGAATTAGCTGCCAAGAATTTAACTTAGAGTTTCAGCTAACTTTTCCGGCCGCTTCCTTAATAGAATGGGAATACAACCATTTACTCCGACAAGAAAAACGAAGAGACTGGAAGAATGGTG
This sequence comes from Schistocerca nitens, assembly GCF_023898315.1. Taxonomy (NCBI): domain Eukaryota; kingdom Metazoa; phylum Arthropoda; class Insecta; order Orthoptera; family Acrididae; genus Schistocerca; species Schistocerca nitens. Next base: position 694,733,485 of record NC_064615.1, on the reverse strand, counting down.
TTATTCCTTGCAAATCAGCGGAGGAAACGAAATTCCGCAAAGAGTTTTGTACTGAGTTTCGCAAGGGCCACAAAATTAACTCCAGCAATTCGTTAACTGGCAGAACTTCGAACTGAGTAAGTAATTAACGTTTGTGCCTTTTAGAGCACAGTCCCAGAATTATAGTTCCAAATTCAATCTGATCGTTCGGTGCTGTGAAGCCCATCTCGATATTTTCCCTGTTTCCAATTATCTGTACTCTGGCAGGGAGGAATGCCAGAGTAATTTACGTTTGCAGCTTGCCGCGAAGCCGTGTATTTATAAGATAAAAGACCATCAAAACATCTAAATTAATATCACATCAACACAATCAGAAGTACGGAGACCAGTTTTACAAAAAGCATTGAGGAGTACTTCCTTCTCCAAGTTCAGTGTTCTCTGTGTAAAAATTATGATGCTGGAACTCTGAGTATTACAAACTACTCACTTTTTGAATTTTTGGTTATGCTACATACTGTATTGAAACTATTTGTTTTCCTTAGTGGATGCCCTTTATTAATAATCAGAAATTTTGTTCCAAAAATAGTTGCTATGAACTTTCGTTTTACAAACCAAATCTCTTTCAGCGGATGTCAAAAATACATTTAGGGCGAAAACAATTGTTTAGAGCGAAACTGGGCTTCCGTAAATATTCTGAAGTAATTATTCAGTAAGCAGTACGCCGGCTGCTGGTGGCCGAGCGGTTCTGGGCGCTTCAGTCTGGAACCGCACGACCGCTACGGTCGCAGGTTCGAATCCTGCCTCGGGCATGGATGTGTATTATGTCCTTAGGTTAGTTACGTTTAAGTAGTTCTAAGTTCTAGGGGACTGATGACCTGAAATGTTAAGTCCCATAGTGCTCAGAGCGATTTGAACCAGTAAGCAGTACAGACGAAGCAATATACTAGAAAAGTTAAGGTATTTGGAGGAAACAAGAAATTAATGTCTCTTGTATGGAAGTTAGAGCGAGATAAATAAAATGGAAGTTGATAGGAAAGTATAAGCACCAAGATGAGATTCTAGAGGAGAGTGAAATGCTCTACATGAAGAACTTTAATAATAAAAAAAAAGAAACTGATCGTAATAAATTGAATCTACACGCTATTAATGAAGAAATAATTCACCGAAAATTTATTTCACTTTGAGTTTCGTTACATGTATGCAGATATCTTGACTTACACTTAGCAAAGTGGTATAGTGTTTATGTTGGTGTATCTCACATTCTGGAGCAACGATTTTTGAATCACCTTCCAGTCAGTTACATTGTATTCCTCCATGAATTCCAAGGGCAATGCAACAGAGGATCAGAATGGTTTGTTTAACTGGGCCACAGTTGATTTATTTCCCTATCCTAGTTCAGTTGAGGTTATTAAATTAAAGAAATGTAACCCGGTCGTGGGCTTGTGCCACAGACTTTACCATACGCTGGAATATGTGATAAAAATGTTGTGCGCGGTGAGTGACTGTAAGACAGTGACTAAATGACAGTCACTATATTTTCTAAACCTTCGAAATGCTTACCATTTTTGATAGACTAATACCTCCGCTGAGGCTAAGATTTTCGTATCTTAACAATACACCAATGACGTATTGCCTGTTGGCTACCGTTTCAGGTTTTTCAGCCGGCGTTTGTTTAACGATTTTCCTGACGTTTCGCCACCACGAGTGGCTGGCATTGTCCAGCCTTTACCCACTACTGATGGTGGCGGACTGGAATCGAGCTAGCAGCCGCAGACTGCGTGCGCCTGACGTGCTAGATCTGAGGGATTTTCGCTGGACTAATCACTTTAGTTCTCCCCCCAGCTAACAGTCGCTCACTGCAGCACGGGAATCCAGGCGTTCAGAAAAGCCGTAGATATCAACCAAAATGACACTAGCTTCACCAAGAAAGAAGATGGCCTCAAACCACAGCAGCACGGTTCTGGCTCCGAGACACACGGACAATGATACTGCCGAACGATGACGCCGCCGTGGGGGAAGACATCAAACATGAACGGATGCAGGTGGTTCGCAGCTGTCAGCGTGTCTTCCATTACTACCACAGGACCCATGCAAGCACAGGAGAATGTCTACCATAGCACAATACTGCTCCCAACAGTGGCGCGCTGTACTTTTCGAGTCGCTATTCACCTCGATGACAGCGTTTGTGGAGATGACCATCAACCTAGTGTAGCAAAAATGTGGTTCACTCTAAGAGCCGACACGTTTCCATTCATATACTGTCGAATTCCTATGATCCCTCGCTCACTGCAATCGTAACTGACGATGTCATTGGATCAACATGTTAACACATTGTACATCTGAACACTTCGCACATTGTTCAACAACATACGATGATCGGTGTGCTCCGACACACTTGTGCATGCACCAGCATTGTGCTCTTTCGGCAGATACCACAGATCACCAACTATTCTGCTTTACATAGCAGACAAGCGTCCGAACCCCACGTACTGTAAAGACTCGTGGACGTACAACCGTTTTGCGCCTACTGGCAGTTTCACTGTTCTTCTCCTTTCCGTAGATGCTCACGACAGCAGCGCGTGAACATTCGTCCAGCTTCGCCATTTTAAAGATACTCGTTCTAATGCTCTGCTTAATACGTGCATCAAAACAAGTTTTGCATCACCCAGGTTCCGAGAGTTCCGGAACCTGTAGAGAAAATTGGAATAGAGGTCAACATAAACATCATTTCCGCCCTTTTTATTCCCCATGAAAACCACACATTGCATGTAGTACCACCATACAGCGAGACCTTCAGAGATGATGGTCCAGACTGCTGTACATACCGGTACCTCTAAAACCCAGTAGCACGTCCTCTTGCATTGATGCACGCCTGTTTTCGTCGTGGCATAATATCCACAAGCTCATCAAGGCGCTGTTGGTCCGGATTGTCCCACTCCTCAACGGCAATTCGGCGTAGATCCCTCAGAGAGGTTGGCGGGTCACGTCGTCCATAAACACCCCTTTTCAATCTATCCCAAACGTGTTCGATAGGGTTCATGTCTGGAGAACATGCTGGTGACTCTAGTCGAGCGATGTCTTATCCTGAAGAAAGTGTTTCACAAGATGTGCACGATGGGGCACGAATTGTCATCCATGAAGACGAATGCCTCCCCAATAAGCTGCCGATATGGTTGCACTATCGCTCGGAAGATGGCATTCACGTATCGTAAAGCCGTTACGGCGCCTTCCATGACCACCAGCGGCGTACATCGGCCCCACACAATGCCACCACAAAACAGTAGGGAACCTCAACCTTGTTGGACAATCTGTCTAAGGCGTTCAGCCTGACCGGGTTGCCTCCAAACACGTCTTCGACAATTGTCTGGCTGAAGGCATATGCGACACTCATCGGTGGAGAGAACAAACATGCTGCCTATCCTGAGTGGTCCATTCGGCGTGTTGTTGGGCCCATCTGTACCGCGCTGCATAGTGTCGTGGGTACAAAGATGGACCTCGCCATGGATGGCGGGAGTGAAGTTGCGCGTCATGCAGCCTATTGCGCACGGTTTGAGCCGTAACACGACGTCCTGTGACTGCACTAGAAGCATTATTCAACATGGTGGTGTTGCTGTCAGAGTACCTGCCCTTGGGCGGCCTGATCGAAGCATGTCATCGACAGTTCCTGTCTCTCTGTATTTCCTCCATGTCCGAATAACATCGCTTTGGTTTACTCCGATACGCCTGGACACTTGCGTTGTTGAGAGCCCTTCCTAGCACAAAGTACGATCGAACCGCGGTATTGACCCTCTAGGCATGGTTGAACTACAGACAACACGAGCCGTGCACCTCCTTCCTGGTGGAATGACTGATCGGCTGTCGGACCCCCTCCGTCTAATAGGCGCTGCTCATGCATGATTGTTTACATCTTTGGGTGGGTATAGTGACATCTCTGGTCAAATGGACTATGTCTGTGATACAATATCCACAGTCTACGTCGATCTTCAGGAGTTCTGGAAACTGGAGTGATGCAAAACCTTTTTTGATGTGTGTAATAGTGCGCCCTTTGTCGATGCGCCTATCTCAGTGAATTTCCTCATTTTCATCCCATATCTTCGCTAGGGTTAGGGTAATCCCCCGTCCGTGTCTGCTCCGCTTACATACTTTTGTTTTCGGGTCAAGTGCCCGCAACGCCACCAGGTGACATCCAGCGTCGCGACTGGCATTGATCGTAGTGTTCCGGCTTATCAGTGTATGTAGGTGTGGCAACTGCCTTGTGGTTCTTTTGTTGATAAAGTTTCGGTTGTAACTTTCGGCTCTAGAGTGATGACTTGCCCGACCAGCATCGACCACTACAACTAATTGGGCCAGCACTCAGACTCAGGTATGCCACCAACTCTTCGTTTGACAGTCCACGTAGCCATTTTTCCCATTTTTGCCTCTGACGGGGTTCTTCTTCACATTATCAGTTGCATTATTATTCCTACGGTGAAACTACATGCGGGATTTTGATCACACTGCCTCATAGTATTCCTTCCAACTGTCCATTAGTGCAATTATTCCCTCTGTAGCTGCTAGCTTATGCAGATTTGTCTACCATCGATCTGTTAAACTGCAGACCACAGAATGCAGCTGGGACACTCGGTGCGTGTGAGCTGTTACCGCTGCCTGTGTTAATAGCTAAACTGACAGGAAATGGACGGCCCTTTGGCCGCTAATGATTGCGCTCTTGTCCAGTGCAGTAGTGTCCGCCGCCTACGCAGCATGGACTCTGTAAATCTCCGTGAGTTCGATGCTGACTGTTTCGGTGCATAACAGTTCGTCGTCAGTCGCTCAGTCTAAAGGAATGTCTCATATTCCATTGAGAAAACAAAACGTCGAAAAATACTATAATTTCTGAATTTTGTAACCATATATGCCCTCCTGTCAGTAGCGAGTAAAAAGAGTTTATATGTGGCGTCACACATCGATGACAATCCTGATACGTTAGAGACTACTAACTCTCATCAACATCGGAAATTTCTACGAGGGTCAGTCTTAAATTTTCAGTTATCATCTCGACAGAATTAAATTACGTAATAACTTTCTTCGTTATGTTGTTGCGACAGTGCCCACAGTTAGTGTCATGCTCGCTTTTAGCTATAAATACTAGTGGTGGTCAAATGAAAACATTAAAAGTGTTGTAAGTAGGCTGTTTAGGTTTTTATGTTGGTAACGCCACGTAGCGCTCTATATGAAAATCACTGACTGTGCTGTGTGAAGGCTGCATTGTTGGAGTATATGCTATTGTAGTGTTGGGCAGTTGGCTGTTAACAGCGCGTAGCGTTGCGCGGTTGGAGGTGAGCCACCAGCAGTGGTGGATTTGGGGGGGAGAGATGGCAGAATTTTGAGAGCGGACGATCTGAACGTGTGTCCATCAGAAAGAGTAAATTTGTAATATTGGATATCATGTACTGATATATATATTATGACTTTTGAACACTATTAAGGTAAATACATTGTTTGTTCTCTATCAAAAAAAAAAAAATAGTTCAAATGGCTCTGAGCACTATGGGACTCAACTGCTGAGGTCATAAGTCCCCTAGAACTTAGAACTACTTAAACCTAACTAACCTAAGGACAACACACACATCCATGCCCGAGGCAGGTTTCGAACCTACGACCGTAACGGTCGCGCGGTTCCAGACTGTAGCGCCAGAACCGCTCGGCCACCAGCGGCCGGCTCTCTATCAAAATCTTTCATTTGCTAACTATGCCTATCAGTAGTTAGTGCCTTCGGTAGTTTGAATCTTTTATTTAGCTGGCAGTAGTGTTGATCGCTGTATTGCAGTAGTTTGAGTAACGAAGATTTTTGTGAGGTAAGTGATTCATGAAAGGTATAGGGGTATTGTTAGTCAGGGCCATTCTTTTGTAGGGATTATTAAAAGTCAGATTGCGTTGCGCTAAAAATATTGTGTGTCAGTTTAGTGTTGATCAGAATAAGTAAAGAGAGTAATGTCTGAGTACGTTCAGTTTTGCTCAGCTGTTTGAAAAGCAAATAATGTAAGAGGTTTTTCAGCACAGTCATTCATAAATTTTTCTAAGGGGAAGTTTCAGTGTAATTAAAAATCGACATTTCGCACTATTGTTCTGTAAGTTGGCAATACTGTTACCAATGGTCTAAGGAATGCACTGCAGGAGCTAGCATACTATACAAAAGCGAAATGCCGCTCCATTACCAGTTCACCGCCTCCCTGTGATGCTCACTTATGAAGAACGGTGTTCTGTCATACGTTTTCTGAGCGGTGACGATAGGAAATCTTTTGAAATCCATCTGCGGTTGAACGTTCAGTATGGTCATGCATGCCAATCACTGCAACAATTATATATGTGGAGTAGAAAGCTCGGAAATGGCGTGACGTCTGTGACAGATGCTCAGCGTTCGGGTCAGGCACACCGCGTCGTAATACCAGAGTTGAAGCTGCGGTAGAAGCCATTGTAATGGAAAATCGCCGTGTGACGGTACATGAAATAGTCGCAGATCTGAACAATAGCTATGGCTCAGCACATCATATCATTCATGAAGTGCTTAAGTCTCGCAAAGTGTCTACAAGATGGTTGCTACACAGTTCACTGCAAAACGCTCTGCCACATCCTCTATACTCACCAGACCTCGCCCCGAGTGATTATTACATGTCTGTACCACCCAAAGAAGAAACGGGAGGAAAGAAATTCCGTTGCGATGAAGAGGTGCCGCAAGCAGTGCATGAGTGTCTGCGCATATAATCAGAAGATTTTTATTTATTTATTTATTTATTGAGAGGAAGCCATCCACTTTCAACGCATTAGAGGAAATATATTGAACGACAGGGAGAATATGTTGAAAAATTATACGCTTATGTTCCATTTCTGTACAGCAATAAAATTAAAGTTTTTAAGGTTTTCACTTGAGTCCCACTTGCATTTTATTGCGCCATTGGAACTCTGTGCCATTTTCAAGCAAAAGATTTCATGTTATACTATGGCAAAGAAATAGGTTAAAAATAATGTTATTGTAGGGTTGCGCCACTCTTAGTGGTAATACTCTCAATGATGGTTGTCGATGACATTAGTACATTGGTAATTTACATGTAAGTGAAGTCAGTCAGTGTGGGACAGAGATAACGTCTCCCAGGTGCCGTTCAACTGCACAGCCGTCGAGGTCAGATGAAGCAACCCATAAGCGAGGCAGGGATTCGTCACCCGGGTATCACCACTGCCGGCGCGTGCCAAGGCAAACAGACAGCCCACACATTCAGCAGCTTAGCCGCTCCAACTCCGATACAGCTCCACTGCCCATGAAAGTCTATCGCACGGTGTGTAGCATCCTCAGGGCTCTTCACTCCTTCCACGCACACACACACACACACACACACACACACACACACACACACACCGGACGTGAGCATGAGATCTTTGTATCGAACTCTTGGGAACGAATAAATAAACCGTCTCCAAGTTAAGCGTGATTGGAACTGTCCTTATTTGCCCACTAAGGAACCCTAAAACCCCTCATCACTTTGAGGCAAAAGGACACTGCTCCTTTTGTCTCAAAGTGATGTAGGGTTTTTCGTTCCTTAGTGGGCACTTACGGGCAGTTCCATTCATGTTTAACATGGAGACAGTTGATTTATTTATTTGTTTCCAACCGTTTGATACAGAAGTCTCGTGCCCATGTCCAGTGTGTGTGTGTGTGTGTGTGTGTGTGTGTGGCCTGTTACTGGGTATCTTCAGTGCATGTCATTAGCAGATGGCGAGTGGTCTGTGGACAGTCTCAGCACCAGCATCAAGTGCCTGGAACATTGGGACCACACGACGTCGTGGCCAAGGGAAAGCATTGGGACCAATGGAAATGCTTTACACCCCCTAAACACCCGCTCCGGCCCCATCCTCCATCTCTCCCCACACGTACACACACTCACAAATTTATTACTTCGCTTATATTTTCAGTCCGGGTATTGTTTTGTAAGCGTCATTGCTTCCTTAGGTGAGTTCAGGCATATTACAACTGATCTAATGATCTAGCTTCCCATATTTAACCTCCGATCAATGCTAATAATTAGTTTTCAGAGATGGGGCTTCCACATCTGGCGATATCGGAGTTTCGCCTAAACTAACGGGAAGCCTCAGCTACACATCTAGAGATGTCTTGCGGAGTGTGTACGTAGACGTAGATGAAGAAGCCTTGCGTATTCCGCACGACCACATGGACGGCAGCTTTCATTGTATGGTGAAAGCTACCCATACCCAGAACAACTCTGCAAGCCTCCTGAGCCGTGGCGGCTCGGGTTTGATCTATCGAACGTACCGCGTATAATATTATCGATGTATCGCGGAGGAAAAGAGAGAAGTGGCGCCCCCTCGTGGGGGGAGTCGGCGAGGCACCCGTGACAGTCGAGTAGTTGGATTTTGGAGAGTGAGCAGAAACTGTGAGATGGGCAGTAGTGCGCGGAGCGTGAAGTCGTGTCTGCTGACGCCGTGTGTGGTGGCAAGAGGACAGTTTGCCACGTTACCTGATTGTGTTTGGGCGTTTGCGGCGGACTTGGTGGGCAGAGGCGCCGATGCTGTCGGGGACAGTTGTTTATGATCGATTTACCGTTTGCTTCCAGTAACTGTATTCTCGTCTCTATGGCTCTGTGACTGATGTGATGCCATTGCGAGCACAGTTGGTTTGGATATAAGCAGCATTTTGTTCTCAGTGTCCATCGTTCTGGCGATTACTGAGTGTGCTTGCCGTTGTGGTGTATTTATTGAGCAGTGTGCTTTGGACGCTTGACCTTACTATTAGGAGTCCATTGCGTAAGGCCGCGTTTTTCCTGTGAGGACTTGTGTTCTGCATTTAAAAACTTAGTTGTTGTCAGTCACAGAACTGCTCAAATGCATTCGTACTTCTCTGCTCAAGTATTTTTGTTTTACATCCCTTTGAATGGGAAAATCATAAAGGGCCTTACTATTACTGACCTTCTTGTGTGCCACTGACTTGGTTGTGTTTTTCAGCCACGTAATTTGTGCGTTTATTGTAACGAACCGATGTCTGTTTCTGATTAATGTTTCCCTGTGACATTGAGTGTTAATCTTGTAACGAACACTGTTTTGTATATTTTAATCAGTGTGTTGCAGGACATATCCTATTTGTGCCTCGCAAGTGGAGAAAACGGCTCTGAGCACTATGGGACTTAACTTCTAAGGTCATCAGTCCCCTAGAACTTAGAACTACTTAAACCTAACTAACCTAAGGACATCACACACATCCATGCCCAAGGCAGGATTCGAACCTGCGACCGTAGCGGTCGCGCGGTCGCAAGTGGAGAGCGGAGGCGGTTTATTGGCCATGATGATGTGTTGGTAGATCCATTTCACGAGTCCAGGCCAATCACCCGGAGATTTAGAAGTTGTATGTTGTGTTAAGTTAATACTCCTTATTTTAAGCGTAGTGAGCTCATGCGGGAAGTTTATGCGGTTTTGCGCAGCTTGCGCGGTATGTTTAGATGACTCTGAATTCACTGTGTTAAGTGGTGTCCTCTGAGGCGCTGGAAGTAGTGGATAGACAGCTGTTTTGGACACGTTGTATATGCAAATAATTTATGTCCTTATTACGTTGGTGAGTTGCTTGCCCTTTGTGTCACAGGTGGTGCTAATTGCATTAATTTCGCCACCGGTCTTCGCAGAGGCTGCGGGAGGAACCGACCCACTGTGGCAATCAGTTACGTAGTCGCGCCCGCCCACCGTAGCGGGCGTTGTTTATTTGCCCGACGCCTTCCTGTACTTGGTGGCGGGAGCGTGTTGACTGGTTTCTTACGGCTTGCAGTCTGGGAAACCGTGCCTTTGGTGTACACGTGGAAGACATGTTTTGCTTACAGTACCTCGGAGTGGCTCTATGTGGGTAATGAGAACGACTTATGTTGTTGGTGGCTCAGGCCGAAAGTGGTTCATTTGCTAAACAGAAGGTGTATATGCATTTTTTCTCATAATTCTGTAAACATGTTTAGGTGGTTGTGTTTTTTTTTTAAAGTCAATTGAATTGTTGTTCAGAGGTTACTATGTATGGCCATTAACTTATGCAGACATTTAATAGCAAGGAAGTGTATTGAATTCTGGTTTCCAGTTGTGTTGATTATGTGGGGAAATTGCCTTGAACAGACATTTAATTAATTAGTAAACAACTTAATGCTATTTGTGAGTTGAAGTTTATTGTGTTCCTAAACATATTAACGATTATTTTTAGTAGTTCACTTATGCTGTTAGGTGATTTACAAGGCCTGTTGTGTTGTTTCCTTTTAAAAGTGTTATCAATGTTATTAATAAAGAAGTGTTTTGTAAAAAAATAAACAGTGAATGAAGTGCCTCAAATTCCTTTGGTCCACACCTTCCGTCATTCACCTTGGGTGGTATTAACAAACCGTGAAAGGCCATTTCACCTCCACCCAGGACATTGACATCAGAAGACCATGGAGTCTTAGTTATCTCGTAGCAAAGGTATTTTTGGTGCCTTCTCTGCTCTCGTTTTGGCATAACTTGTCATGTCATTCAGTTTTAAAAATTAAATCTCTTGCTAAATGTTACATATTTCACACGCAGCAGGTCTGGTCATCTTGTGGATTGTCGCGAATGCACGTGGTTACCCACGTCGGAGACAAATCTGTTCTCGGACTGCTACGCGAATGTGTAAAGTTGGCGAACGGACTGTCGGAGTCTGTCTCGTAATAACGGGACCCCAGCTAGCCCTTGAACCATTCTAGTGCTCAGGTAGCGCCTCGGTATACGAAGAGCAAGGCGTAACGCTGTTTTGTACCTTCATTAGAGTTAATGTGCTTGTTAGCAACATTGCCCCACGCTACAGCGGCACACTCCAATATTGGCCTCGGTGATTTACGCTGAGCTGGGGTTTAGGAGGGGTAAAGCGCTTTCATTCACCCCAATGCTTTCACCTGGCCCCGAGGACGTGTGGCCCCCGTGTCAGATTGGTTCAAATGGCTCTGAGCACTATGGGACTCAACTGCTGTGGTTATCAGTCCCCTAGAACTTAGAACTACTTAAACCTAACTAACCTAAGGACATCACACACATCCATGCCCGAGGCAGGATTCGAACCTGCGACCGTAGCAGTCCCACGGTTCCGGACTGCGCGCCTAGAACCACGAGACCACCGCGGCCGGCCCGTGTCAGATTCTTGTCAATGGTCACCCCTAGGTATTTTTCTGTTCGCGACCATGGGATGGGGTCTCCAAAAGATGCGGACCGGAATTAAGTCTACAGGAAGTTTTTGCGAGTGATGATCAGAGCCTGGCTCTCTGTCACTTCCCTCTTGAGACTACTCTTGGTGACCCAAGCTCCTACTAGGTCGCATGCCTGTTGCAGACGACGTTACAGGATGTGTACGTTTGCGAGGTGTAGGAGAAAAGTAATCAGACTGACAACACTGTGAGAGATCTGGCAAAGCTGTGTTGTTCTACTACTTGAGCAGACCGGCTTGTTCATCCCCCCCCCCGGTGCTTAGTCCGAGTTTCAGCTCCGTACTGCCATCACGTGATTTTTAAGAGTACCATCAGTGTAGTTGTGTTTTTGTTGTGCGTTACAAAAATGGGACAACGAAGTTTACAGCAACGTTGTGCCACCAAGTTTTGTGTTAAACTTGGGGAATCCGCGAGTGTGACCTTTAAAAAGTTGAAACAGACCTATGGGTAACATTCCTTATCAAGAGTACAAGTTTTTCGCTGGCACAAATTGTTTTTGGAAGGCCGAAAAAACGTTGAAGATGAACCTCTCTCAGGGAGACCAAGTTCAAAAAACGACGAAAAAGTCGAACGTGTGCGTGTTCTTTTGAGATCAGGCCGATGTTTGACAATAAAATAAACACACAAAAGGTGGTCATGCAAAGCCAACTACAAAGCGGCGAAGAAAACTGGATTTTACCTGAAATAATGGGTCAATACAAGGACTAAAATGTGGGTTACGTGTTTGGAATCATTTGAAAAAGGCTGGGTACTGTGTACCAAGTGTAGAGGCTGGGGACACGTTGGATGTGTGGACCAGGAGAATGTTTTGTATTTTATTTGAGATCTCTGTAAAACAGTGAGCTAACCATTGGAGAACTAAGCTGAAATAGTAAAAATAATTTCCGATGTTAATTGTTCTACTGTTATTCAGTAGTTAACAGTATAGTGTATAATTAAGAACGGTTATTATCACAGAAAAGGCGATGACCAGTACTGCAAGATACATTCTACAAGCACTTAAATCATTTCACTGTGCTATTCATATCTTGAGGTAGAGAGAATAGTGTATTATTGTTTCGACGAACCACCATAGTTACACAGTAAAGTCAAAAAACTCAAGCACAACTTTCCCCTACGGTTCGTTTGATATCGCCACAGCCACCATAGGCAAACTGGGTTGGTGATGCGTCTGTGGTAACATGCTGACGGGAAGGCATGAAGCTTCAATGTTCTCGCGAGTCCTTTGCCGCAGCTTTCTTTCGACATCCTTTCCCGTTTTTTTCCGTGAGTGGTCAGCCAGCGTTCGTCCACATCTGTACCTCTCATTTCGCGAGAACGACGAAACAGAGGAGGCGCACGCTCTTGTATTTTTGACTTTAAGAGCCCAGAGCCCATAAACCGAAAACACGGCGGCGCGGGGATTCCCCCAGGACTCGCAAAGCCGCGGCACGCGCGTTTGTTTACTGCCGGTCCTGCGGGACCGTTCCCGCCGGGTGCCGGCCGCCAATACTGCAGCGTCAGAGGCGAAACAGCCGCGGTCCTCGCGCACCACTGTCCCCTATCAGAGTGCTTCATGCGTCGCGCCGCCATTTTACGGGTCATAAAAAAAAGCCGACCCCCTGAGGCAAATGAAACTTGGCTCTTCGGGAAGCTTAATACCGATGAGCTGTTTTCTACCGGGAAAGGGAGACACCTGGGCGGGGTCCGCAACCACCTGCTCCACCTCTCCCGGATTCGCCGGAAATTAGTCGCAGATATCTGAAGAGGCGATAAGCAAGCTGGGCGAGGGGAGGACGTTGTCAATTAGCGCACCCCTATCGTGGCTCCACCATCCAACTTCTAGTCATTACTTCTCGTCTACAAGGTTACAAATGAATATGCAATCGCTAACTATCGACAATAATTAGATTAGTCACCTACTGTGATGATACAGCCCTTGATAGACTTACCATCGATCAGTGTCTGCCACTCGACACTTGAACCGTAGGTAGTTGTAAATTTTATAACGTTGTCGAAAATGAGAAGCTTGGGTATACTTTTATCGTAATATGATACTGTAAGAAATGTATGTTTTTTCTTTTGTTTCGTGGTACGAGCGTGGGGCGCGGCAGTCGCAGAAGGACCAGTCTTCCTGTTATTACGCAACCATCCTTGGTGGTCTATAATGGAGCAAAAGCGATACTTGCTAGTGTCGCTGGATGTTATAAATTACGCTAAATGCTGTATTAATGTAGAAGGTCGTCGTACTCGTGAAAGGACTCTGATTCATAATAGGTCAAAGCTAAAGAAGACTTCCCAAAGCGATTCGCCCGACCCTCGGTTGGTAATGAAGAGAAATAAGAGTAATAGTTCTGAACTGTAATTAATTAAAATATGTGTCCAGTTCTTGTTCAGATTTAGCCACGAGTAGATGAAATCTGTTCGTATAGGTTATTAATGTCTGCGACGTGACTATTAATGAAGTCTAATAACGTTTTAATAAAGTTGCTAAAAAGTGAACAAATTTGAAGATTTTCTTGGAAATTTACTTGAAGATAAATTTTGTGATTGATTGCTTTATTTCAGTGATTGATTGATTGATTTAATTCAATTGAAGTGTCCTTCGTGTCCAGGGTTCTTTTATCTCGCACCTCAAGATTTGACACCAGATAGTAAGATCTCTGGATTACTGACCTACGCTACTGTTATTTTTTGGACTTTAATTTCACTACACTTTGGATGAAAGTGATTTATCGGAGGTCGTTTCAAGGTCAAATGAACTTTATATCCCTTGTGGAACGGAGAAATGTACATGGTGAAATTATTTTTACAGTGGCAGCCCACCAAGAGAGCTGAGAGCTAATGCGCTGCTTCCTGGACGCGCTGGCCTGGATCGAATCCGCCTGGAGGATTCACAACGAGGGCCGGTAAACCGGCCTTCCTGGATGTGGTTTTTAGGCGGTTTTCTACATCCCACTTTGTGAATAGCGGCCTGGTCCGCACGTTCCGCCTCAGTTACACGACTCGCAGAATTTGAAAATATGTTCGCACTGTTTCATGGGTTACACTAGATGCAGGCAGCTGGGGTACACTAATTGTGTCCTGGGGGGGGGGGGGGCGGAGGGTTTGGATGGCGACAGGAAGGACATCCGGCCTCTCTCTGACACTAACATCGCCAAATCCATAGTAACAAGGCTGACCCTGCGCTGAAGCGGGACAAAAGAAAATGATTATGATTTTTCCAGTGGCAGTAGCTAGATATTCTTAGTGATGGAAGAGAAACTTATGCCAGTAATCGTGACGTATGAGTATCACTGGATGTTACAAATTACGCTCAATGCAGTATTAATGTGGAAGGCCATTGTACTCTGAAAAACTCAAAGCCAAAGCATTAATTAAGGCTGATAGTACAGATTAACTGAGTTGATGCTTCGTGATTTAGTTACGATTTAGTTCAAAATTAAATACTGACATTACGTACTGTAAGATGTTATAAAAGAACTGGGGCAGCATTTGGATGGTTAATGCACAGAATCTTTATGAAGACATAAAGCTACACACTAAATTCGTGATGTACAGAGCTATTGTCATCTCTGTTCTCCCATACAGCTGTGAAACTTGGACATTTGAGTGCTTCCACCAACTAAAAATCTGAAACATCTTAAACATTAAGAGGAAGATGTGACACACATTGCGGTTCTCGAGAAACCGCATCCAAACAGCATTTTGGCAACCATCATGGTTCAGCGGCTGACATGGCTAGGCCATGTTCATCGTACGAATGATACAAGGTTTCCCCGACATATCTTTTTTGGTGAACTCTGCTCTGGCAGTAGACCTCATGGAGCCCCTCTCAAGCGTTTTGAGGACCAGTTACAACACGTCATGAAGACGACTGGCAAAAATACACGGAATTGGGAAGAATATACTGTGGACCGTTTACTGTAGCGGAACACTTCATCCACCACTGTCAAAATGTTTGAAGGAGAAGGCCGCAGACACGAAGAGGCGAAGCGACCACAAGAAAGCTCCGTCACTTACAACGCCGCCCTCCTCCAACCATTCAGTGTGATTTGTGTGGACGTATGTTTTATGTCAGGATTGATCTGTTCAGTCACCGGAAATACATCCATAAGTTAAGTTGAAATACGGAATCGAGTTACAGCCGCCGACGACGATTGACGTTACAGAGATAATTTACGGCGCAGACTTCGCATGAAGTAAATGTCTGTGACTTGCTATACCGAAGAAATAAACAAGACGTTGATAAGGTGATTGTTCACAGTTTATATTACAACTGCCATTAATAACAGAAAGCATGCGTGCGGCCTCGCGATCGACCGTCAAGGTAGAACCTGCAAACTGGTTAAATATTATCTTCGGACTTATACAGTGGCGTGCGTCTACGGTAAGAATTATGCATTACCGGAGCGGCATCTCGTAACTGGCAGGTAGCACATTGCATCCCCGTGCAAGCAGACGAAAGAAACACAGTAAACCCAACTGACAATAACGTATATACACCGCTTGCCATTAAAACTGCAGTTCCAAGAAGGCTGCATGAAACAGATGTCGAATTGACAGGAAGTGAATTACATGTTTCGTTATGCATTTTTATGACGACTTCAGTGCTACCGCACAAAGTGCGCGCAGGTAGGTGCAAGTCTACAACCTCTACTTAAGGAAATATTATACATTGAAGTTTTCATTCAGAAATTATGTCTGAATGTTCTTTGTTTATGACAAGGTCGTGTTGTGCCTCGCGTAAGGACAAATGTCTACCAGCACACGCAGGAATACGACAGAGCTGTGGTTTATCATATAGCGATATCACTGCAGGTTCTGACCGGGAAGCCATGACTGTTATGCTAATATGAAACCGATGGTATATGGAGTGCCATACATGTCGCCACTCAGGATCTCAGTAACAGCAAGCGAGCAGCGCTTGCGAGGACGAACATATTGTTAGCTCAGCACTACAGAAGTGTACAAACACGTCACGTACCTCAAGTCAGGAAACTGGCTTGTTGCATTAACACAAGGGTCCATGCTGACAGTATGATGACTTCTGAAGCACCATGGATTGACTGCAAAGTGCCGGCCGAAGTGGCCGTGCGGTTAAAGGCGCTGCAGTCTGGAACCGCAAGACCGCTACGGTCGCAGGTTCGAATCCTGCCTCGGGCATGGATGTTTGTGATGTCCTTAGGTTAGTTAGGTTTAACTAGTTCTAAGTTCTAGGGGACTAATGACCTCAGCAGTTGAGTCCCATAGTGCTCAGAGCCATTTGCACCATTTTTTTTGACTGCAAAGTGACGATGTTGTCTCTTTCTTTACGAGGCATCAGAGGGATATGTACTCAGGTATTTTTTGGATATATTCCAGTCTCTGTCTTCCACTACTGTTTTAACTTAGAAATCTCCTTCTAGTACCGCGGATGTTGTTCCCTGATGCTTAACGACCTATTTTTCTGTCCCTTCTTCTTGTCAGCGTTTCCCATCCATTCCTTCCCTTTCTGATTCTGCAGAGAACCTCCTTATTCGTGTTATCACTACACCTAATGTTCAGCATCCTTCTATGTCACACTGTTCAAACGGTTCAGTTCTATTATTTCCTGGCTCTCCCACAGTCCATGTTTCACTTCTACACAATGTTGTGCTACAAACGTATATTCTCAGAAACTTCTTAATCCAAGGCCGATATCTGATAACAAAATACTTTTTTTCTTTTTTTTTACTTGGAAAGATCTCTTTGCCAGCGCTAGTCTGCTTTTTATGTCCTCCTCATCTTGTCTGTCATGTGTTGTTTTGCTTCCAAGGTAGCAGAATTTCTCCAGTTCATCTACATTTTGGTCACCAGTTTTGATGTTAATCCCATATGTGCCACCATTCGTTACTTCTGTCGTTCTTTGGTTTATCCCCAATCCATATTCAGTGTTCATTAGATTCTTCACTTCAGTCAACAGGTCTTGCAATTATTCTTCACTTTCAGTGAGGATAGCAATGTCATCACCGATTCTTATCAGTGATAAATCCTTTCGCCTTGAAATATAATCCCACTCCTCAACTTAAATTTTATTTCCGTGATTGGCTGTTCTAACTATAGCGTCAACAGTAAATGGGTAGTGGATGCATCCCCGTCTCACACCATTTTCTTCGTTCTTCGTTTTCCATTCTCATTGTTCCATCATGGCTTTTGAACATATTGTATATTACGCTTCTTTCCCTGCAGCTAACACCCATTTTCTGAGAATTTCGAACATTTTGCGTCATTTTACGTTTACGCTTTTTGTAGGTCGACAAACCCAATGAAGATGTTTTGATTTTTGTTAAATCCTCCTTCCATTATCAAGCGCCATGTCAGAACTGTTTGTCTGGTGCCTTTACACAAGCTGATTGTCACCTGACAGATCCTTAATTTTTTTTCCACTCTCGTGTACATTATTCTTGTCAGAGGCATTGACCCACGAGCAGTTAATCTGACTTTACAATAGTTTTCACACTTATCTCCTCTTGTTGTCTTACGCGATAGTGTGAATGAAATTTCCCGAAAGCCATATAGTTTATCTTCAGTCTCATATATTCCACAAATTAACTTCAATAGTCACCACTTATTCTCAGTTACGCTAAAAAAAATGTTCAAATGTGTGTGAAATCTTATGGGACTTAACTGCTAAGGTCATCAGTACCTAAGCTTACACAGTACCTAACTTAAATTATCCTAAGGACAAACACACACACACACGCCCGAGGGAGGAGTCGAACCTTCGCCGGGACCAGCTGCACTGTCCATGACTGCAGCTTATGTTAAAAATTCCGAAGGAATGTTATCTGTGCTTTCCGTTTTATTAAACTCAAGTTTCCCAAACCTCTATTAAACTCTAATATGGGGTACACTGTTCTTCCATACTGACCCCAATTAGACGCCTTCAGTGCACTCTTCCTACCTACCCGCTCTTTCTTCTGCGTTTAACAGTCTAATATTCCTCCATCACTCTTAATGGTGACGCCTTCGCTTTAAATTTTTGCCTTTTCAGTATGCTGTACCTGTCCTTGCGACGATCATTGCATTTACGATTTTTTCACGTTTTCTTGCAACCATTTTGCTTAGCTCCCCTGCACGCCCTATTTATTTCACTCCTAAATGACTTATATTTCTGTATTCCTGTCTTTTTCTGAGCATTTTTAACTTCTTTCTTTCGTCGATCGATAGAAGTATTCTTCCCTTAACCAAGATTTCATCACAGTTCCCGTCCTTCCACCTATATTTGTCTGTCCAACTTCTAAAATTGCCCTGTTTAGAGGTATTTACTCTATTTCAACTGAAGCGCCTACGGTGGTATCCATTATCGCCGTAGCTACAGCCTTCGAAAACACCGGACGTACATCACCATTCTTCAGTCACTCACTGCCCCATTTCATTTCACACCAATTCTTCCGTCTGATTCTTTGGAACTTCAGCTGACTCTTCATGACTACTAAATTATGATCTGAAATTATATCTGCTCCTGGGTAAGCGTTACAACCCAGTATGTGATTTCCGGCTCTCTGCCTCACCATGACAGTGGCCGGCCGCGGTGGCCGAGCGGTTCTAGGCACTTCAGTCCGGAACCGCGCGACTGCTACGGTCGCAGGTTCGAATGCTGCCTTGGGCATGTATGTGTGTGATGTCCTTAGGTTAGTTCGGTATAAGTAGTTCCAAGTTCAAGGGGACTGATGACCTCAGATGTTAAGTCCCATATTGCTCAGAGCCATTTGAACCATAACCATGACATCCCGCTGGCACCTTCCTATGTTCCCTATACGTATCCAAGTATACCCTCTTGTGACTTTTGGCTTTTGGACAGAGTACTCACAATTACTAGCTCACAGTAATTGCAGAATACAACTGTTTTTTTTTTTTCGTTTCATTCTTGCTACCTCTCCAGTAACTATTTATTCTATTCCCTTTCCTACTACCTGCTTCCAATCCCTCATGATTATCAGATTTTCATCTCCAATTATATTTTGTACTACTCGTTCAATGAATCATTTATCTTCTCTTTCTCTTTATCCTCCAAAAACTCACCCTCTGTCCAACCTTCCTATTCGTGGCGAATCCCATTCTATCTTTTCCTGCTGCTGTTCATATGACCCCATTCTCGTCTGACCCGAAATCCTTACCTTATTTCCATTGCACTTTAATGACCGCCACTATAGCTACACTGAGCCTCTGTACCTCCGTTATCATATATTCTAGCTTTCCTCTGACATTCACACTTCTGACAATCCACGCTTCAACTCGTAGACTGTTATCTTTTGTAGTTATTCCATCTTCTTCTCACGGTCACCGGCCCCTAGGCAGTCCCCTCCCGGAGATCCGAGTGGGCTACTAATCCAGAATATTTTGCCAATGGAGACATTATCACGACACTTTTTCAAATACAGGCCACATATCCTGTGTTTTTAATGCAGAAAATTCCATTGCTTTCAGCTTCATCATGCTGCTGATCATACCTGTTTCTTACGCCTTTTAGGGACAGTTCCCCACGACAACGGCAATAACGTTTACTGAACCTCTGTCTGCTCCTCCGTTCCCTTGGCAAAGCCTTAGGCAGAACGTGGGTCGCCGCTTATACCAGAAGTCCTCGGCCGTATTGATGATGATTTTTATTCATTATTTAAACTGGTGCTGGGTTCGGACCCTGAACCCAGAAAGCTTTGATAAATAGCCAAAGACGCTACCCACTATTTCCTTTTTACCCTATGGCCATATTGCTCTATTTCGCAGAATCTACACATCATTAACTTTAATCACGTCTATGGAACTAGAGCGACTGTTATATTGTAAGAGGTCCGAGCAGATGTAATTTCGATGTGTTGCTCATGCGCTGCCTGTGATATGCAAGGTATAAGAGAATCTCTGACCAGAGAGCAGTGTTGACTGCAGTAGGAACTGTGTAGCTGTAGCAGTAAGTTGTTGCTTGTGAGCAGTCTGCTCTGGTCTGGTCTTGTGTATCGTGTTGGCTGGGCCGGTCGTGTTGCAGCGATGCCGGAGCCTGAGCATTATTGTATAAGGTAAAACGCAGCCTCGCGTATATGTAATATTGTTACCTCAAGACTCATGTAAATGTTTTAAAAATCTCCTAATAATAGGCTAATCTTTCTCATTAAAAAATAACTTTTAACAACCATTCATTTCAATTTAAAGAATTTACTAATTTCTTCAATCCATGATCATCCCGATTATTGCAAAAGAAAAATCAGTTGTTTCCTTTCATAAATGACAAATCTATCGGCCAGTATTGCACAGGGCTGTGCCAGAAAAATTTATTGTAAGAGCAGATATATATGCGTTATCCGGCGACTTCATTGAGGTAAGAATTTTTCTCTTTTTTATTCAGAATGATCTTTCAGGGCCATGACGCAGCACTGCTGACGTCCAAAATTTACCAGGTTAAATTCACAGTCAATTATTGAAAAGTTATAAGTGAGCGACAATTTAATTGAGAGGTTAGTTACATTGTATTATTACCAGGTTACTGAATTTATTTTTTGTTGGGACGTTACACTGAATGTGAACGGCATAATTATAATTTTTATTGTTGAGAGGTTTAAGAATTTTTCTGTTTTGAGGTTACACTAAATGTGAATGAATTTTGTGGGGAGACTAAATGAGAACGAATTTTGTGGGGAGGTTAAATGGGAACGAATTTTGTGGGGAGGTTAAATGTGAATGATTTTTGTGAGGAGGTTACACTTGGAATGAAATTTTGTGGGGAGATTACACTATGTTGGTTGTAAACAACAGTGTCAATCGCTTTTATTTCATGTTGTTAGTGCTTTTGGTCAGTAGATCATCACGGAGCTCTGCTCAGCTCTTGAGTGATACCATTCGGTATGATTTTAACACCCAAGTCACTGCTGCCTCTTATACGTCTGCTGATGGTCAAGTGATTGAAAGCTCTAACGATGTTAAATAAACACAATTTAGAGCGTTTTTTACAATCTGTATATCGTGCTAGCCGAAAATTTAGGGTTCCTCATGCCTATCTGGCATGTTACGGAGAGACGTTTGTCTTTCCAGACAACAGGATTAAGAGGCTCCAAGTGTACGTTATTTGCAACATTGTGCAGAGTTTTGTAAAATCATTCTGTATGTGGACATAGAATTAATAATTTCCGCTCCCATTTAGTATTCAGTGGTGAGGCAACATTAGTAGTATGTCTATGGGGCTCCGGGCCTGCTTTGTGCTTAAATTCAAGATGGCAGCCAATTTTCACTTAAACGACCTTGAATACTTGACATCACAAGCCAGATTTCCATTATTAATGACGTCATAACTCCTTACCTATGACACCACTTTCTTGGAGTAGTAGCAGAAGTTCTAAGTACCAGCAATTAAAACGTAACAATCACCACATCCAGTGAATCTACCAGTGAATCACAATGTAGTCCCAGAGCCGCCGTCTTCCATTGGAATTTTTTGTGCCACTTTCAAAAGTACTTGTCAAAAGTATCTACATAAAGATCGTAACTTGGACTATTTCTAAAATACGTAAGTTTTGTATCAGCAAAAGACACACACACACGCAATGTTTATGCCAAGAACTTACAGGTTAAGAAGCACTTGTTAACGTTCGATCTCTGTACTACATTTGTGCATTGTACAACGGATCCTCAGATTAAATGTTTCCGCATCTAAATTGTTCTATGAAACAGATGATACTTCTAAACTGTCACAATGTTATTTCCGCTTCTAAATGATCTGCAAAAACACATCAACAATACAAAAGCGCTATGTTTATGCCGAGTACCACAATGTGATTTTCACTCACAAACACTTATAAGTCAAAACAGAGCCCAACATATGACTGTCGACTCTCAAATTAAGTGCACCCAGCCTATTTCTAAGTCTAAATTGGTACAAACATGTGGCTGAAATATAACATGCTACTGGCCCAGTTTACAATTATTTTTAGGCCTAAATGAGGCTACGCACTTAAACGTACGTGAACCGTGGGGTGGCAGTTCGATTTATCTTTTCGCGAATTACTCTTTGCCTCATACATCGATGGTGGTCAACTTTGTTGCGACCAGAGGACATGATGGAGTGGGCAGATGCTCAGTAGTGCAAGCTTGGTGAGCCCCTAGAAGAGAAAAACAAATGGTAGGACTTTCCTTGAGACGACGTGAGCTCTGGTGCGCTCTTAGCGGCGGCTGTGCACTTCCTGCGGATGGGATACGCCTGTACTGCCGTGGTGTTCTCAAGTGCGTCGAGCCGAGAGGAGAGCGTTCGCTGGACTGGGACATAGCGGGCGGAAACTTCTACTGCACGCCTTGGAAAGAGCCATGGCTGCTGTGATATTGCGGAGCGATGATGACTTCCCGCCTGGATCGTCAACATCCTGTGGATCCGGCTTGATTTAACCGCTCTTGAGGAAACTTCCTTTCTTTAATGGTGAGCTCTGATACATTTTCTTGGGAAATTGTGATTCTTAGGGGGAAACCCACCAACACTGTCACAGTCTCGTTCTCTGCCCCTGTGAGGCTTTTTGAAAGAAAGAAAGAGCTGGTTGTACTGAGACTTGTGAAATATTG
Source organism: Schistocerca nitens (assembly GCF_023898315.1). Taxonomy (NCBI): domain Eukaryota; kingdom Metazoa; phylum Arthropoda; class Insecta; order Orthoptera; family Acrididae; genus Schistocerca; species Schistocerca nitens. Next base: position 694,710,737 of record NC_064615.1, on the reverse strand, counting down.
CAAGTGTGCTGAGCGCAGGTAAGTTTGTCGTTAAATAGCTACGTACTTGCTTCAGACACTAGTCGGAGTCGTTGATACATTTACATGGATTTTTGAAACGGTTCCTTAATCAGAACGATAGTACTTAAGGTTTGTTTATTTGTGAAAATCTGAAAGGGTTTCTTTTAAACTGTTTTCATTTGCTTTGGGCCTATGGCTATATTGCTTTCATGTGTTCCAGGTAGCTTAATAACTGTGCTTGTAAATCCTAGAGCTTGTGCCGATAGCTGCAAGTGTTATGTATTTGAGTATGTCATTACTTAGTGGTCCCTTGATACCTTGTTACGGCGTCACATGATGCCACCAGCTACGTACGCTGGTTCTGGAAGTGAAGTTTAAGTCCGTTGTTACTGTAATTATGGACACTACGTGCAACCTTGCTGATGTTTAAAATTTAATTCTTTAAGTGGCTCCGAAAATAATACATTTAATGGAATACTGTGTAAGGTTTTAAAGGGTTTTTAACTTCGGTAGTGTCTTGCAATTTTGGTTTGGTCTCTAGTGAATTTTGTCACTGTAGGAACTCTTTGGCTTGCAGCCGCAGTAATTTTCTAGAGTTTAAAGTTAATTGAGCGTTTCAAGTTTCAAAAGAGAAATTTTGACTGTAGCGCAAACTTACGTCCATTGTGGACGTGATATGTTAAAGGTATAATTAAGATCATGTTTATCATGTAGGAAATTTCATTTATCCTCTGGGGAATTTTATCTGTAATAAATAAAGTATTTTGTGTTTATTAGCTAATCCTACCCTTCACCACTTCTACACCTAGCTCCTGGCTATCGAGCCATTTCAGTACCTAACCATGCATATGACTGAACAAAACTCATATTGGCTAAAATACTGTGGTAATAGGTCAAGCGATGATACCTAACAGAAGTTTGGAGGAAACTCTGTCAGGATGAACACCTTAGACACACTGTCCAGCTAGTGGAGCAACGTGGAAGTTCCCTGCAGTTTTGGGGTCACGTTATGTGGGGCCGACGTACGCCGATGGTGGTCATGGAGGGCTCCGTACGATATGTATATGCCATCCTTCGACTAATAGTTCAACGATATCGTCAGCATACTGGCGAGGTATTCGTCTTCATGGACAAGAGTTCGCGCTCCCATTGTGTACATCTTGTGAATGACTTCTTTCAGAATTACGACATCTCTCGACTAGAGCGGCCAGCGTGTTCTCCAGAAATGAACCCTATAAGACATACTTGGGATAGATTGAAAAGGGCTGTTTATGGACGACGTGATACACCAATCAATCTAGATTGAAAAGGGCTGTTTATGGACAACGTGACCCACCAAACACTCTGAGGGATCTAAGCCGAAGCTCCATTGAGGCGAGGGATAGTCTGGACCAACAGTACCTTGATGAACTTATGGATAGTGTGCCACGACGAATACAGGCATTTATCAATGCAAGAGGACGTGCTACTGGGTATTAGAGGTACCGGTGTGTACAGCAATATGGACGACTACCTCTGAAGGTCTCGCTGTATGGTGGTACAACATGCAATGTGTGGTTTTTATGAGCAATAATAAGGGCTGAAATGATGTTTATTTTGATCTCTATTCCAATTTTCTGTATTGGTTTCGGAACCGAGGTGATGCAAAACTTTTTTCGATGTGTGTATATTTTTTATTAACGAGTCGTCTAACTATAGGAATGTTGTGGGACATTGGGTTCAAAATGGCTCTGAGCACTATGGGACTTAACTGCTGAGGTCATCAGTCCCCTAGAACTTAGAACTGCTTAAACCTAACTAACCTAAGGACAGCACAACACATCCATGCCGGAGGCAGGATTCGAACCTGCGACCGTAGCGGTCGCGCGGCTCCAGACTGAAGCGCCTAGAACCGCTTGGCCACTCCGGCGGCGGGACATTGGTGATCTCAAAATGTAAGTCAGGTAAAGATTACAAAATTTTTATTTAATCTAATCAGGTGAATATTTGAGAATTGAAAATTGTAGGAAACAAAATGACTCCGATTCACATTTAATTGCAATAGTGCGGAAAGCACTCTCCAGAAGTCTAAAAATTTCCAAGCTACACTTGAAGGGGATACTGAATGCTCCTGCCCATCTGGCGAATGAGTATGTTTTCTACATAAGCAACAGAAACCTACTATTCAAACCATGCAAAAAGAGTCATGATTCATGAGGTTGGCATTGGTTTTGTACTGTGTCCCTCCACTGGTCACCAGTGACCGCGCTGAATTTTGTGCCGGGTGCGTTACTTTGGATTTGTCAGTCCGTAATTTTGGAAGGAAGCAACGAACTTTCTCACACCAGGGAGAAAGGTAAATTTCACCCTCAAGTACCCTCAGGGGAGAAGTTGTGCCGACCGACGGCACAGTGCCTGTTGCAAGCGCATTAGCACTAGAAACTGTTCACTTAGGCATTTTGGGACACAGGACCGTTTCCGCAAAAACTGGTGACACCTGGGAGGTGCTCGATCTCTGCTACTGAGACACCGTGAAGAGCCTTTTACCTACCTTAAGGGACTCCCCTCTGACGAGAAATCGAATATTTGCCACTCCCAGCAAAATATACCAAGCTCACAAACTTTATCGTCGTGTAATCGTGACAGAGCTGAGACGGTACCGCAAAGTGATATGTAAGGGCCATTTCTGCATCCTTTAATCACACCGTTGCTGTTCACTAGACTTACTTTGACTTTCGCAAAAAGAGTAATTGTGGTCTAAACCTTGATCAAATTACTTCAAAGACTATCATATTCTTTTGAAGAGTCCAGTTGATAATATTGTGGCAGCACTATTCTGTATCACTTCACTAGTACCTAAGCGTTTACAGGAACTGTTATGTTATCTACTTAAGAACAGTGTCACAATTCACAACAGCGACCTGCACCAGTAAAACCTTACCTTACATAATTCTTCGTGAAAACATTATTTACCATTTTGTTAAAAGACAATTCTACTTTCCAGCTTGACTCTATTATGATCACAGTCATTTATTTCATATGATCAGCTGATTTCGACAATATAACATTTAAATCGTTGGCTAATATAACACGTTCTCGTTCAGGTATACTACGCCAGCAATTGTATACAGTCTAAGATAAAAACCAATGAGCCACGAAGGAATTATCCGAACCAGGCGTTAAACGGTAAATTCGACGTACGTGTAGAGACAAACAAATGATTATAATTTCAGAAAAATTGGATGGTTTATTCAAGAGAAACAGCTTCACAAATTGAGCCATCTGGACAGAATTACGAACTATATCCTTAAAGACAACAGCCAACAACTCTTCCAATCAATGCCAAGCCGAATAACTGCTTGCATAAGGGAGAGAGGTGGACCAACGCGTTATCGAGTTGCTAAATTTGAGAAGATATATCTCTTGAATAAATCATCCAGTTTTTCTGAAACTGTAACCATTTCTTTGTCTGTACCTGTAACCTGAGGAAGAAATTTCTGAGAAAGCACGTGTGGATCACATTTTGTATGGTAGTGAAACATGGACTGTGGGAAAATATAAACAGAAGAGAACTGAAGCATTTGCGATGTGGTGCTACAGAAGAATGTTGAAAACCGGATGTACTGAAGAGGTAAGGAATGAGGAGATTCTTCGCAGAATTGGTGAGAAAGGGAGTATATGGAAAACGTTGAGAAGAGGAAGGGACAGGGTGATAGGAATCAGGGAATAATCCGCTTGGTACTTGAGGGAGCTCTAGACAGTAACAACTGCAGAGAAAGACAGAGATTGGAATACATCCAGGAAATAATTGAGGACATAGATGGAAGTGCTAATGTAAAATGAAGATGTTACCGCAGAAGAGGAATTCGTGGTGGGTCGCATCAGACCAGTCAAAAGACAGATGACGAAAAAAGTGTCTCAACTGCGATTTTTGTTCCTTTCGGATAATTCCTTCGTGGTGAGTCGTTTTTTGTGTTAGAGTGTATTTAAATAATAGATGTGCACTGTACATACCCACACTGGGTAGCAGTGTAAAATTACGAGGATACGAATAAGGAATGGAAAATAATGCAGTACTGAAATCAGCTGATAGTGTGAAATAAATGACTGTGAACGTAAAACAGCCAAGGTGGAAGGTGCCTTTTAATAATGTTTTAGCCGTGGCAGCCGATATAAAAAAATCATTGTCCTGCTTAATGAGAACCCAGATCATTCAAGCAAGTACAATTTCCATACTTCTACATTCAGAATAACCGAGTCTTTTCAAAATTAAATATGAGAAAAATTGAAACTTTAACTTATTCAAACTGCTTTTCCAAGCTGTTAGTAGGAAACTTACCATGAAACTAATATTACTACAATTGAGGAAATCCATTGAGTGTGCTATAATTTGGAACTTTTATAGTTACTTTACTGAAATAACAGAGCAGCAGTATAGAACGGAAAACCATGTAGTCAGATTTACGTTATGCAACGCGCAAGGGCATCAGGGTTCCACAACAACTCCAATACTATTCAAATACTTTCCAACACATATAAAATACTGGCTGATTGAAAAAGAAGGGGTAAGTATCAACTATTGTTTATTACAAAGAAACTGTTAAAGATACAAACATATTGCGCATGTCATTGAATAGGGCAAGGTTGAAACTTTTGAAGCAGCTACCCTGTTGTTTGATTTTAGCAACATGGCCACTTCATCACAAGAGAAACCAGTTTGTGTGTTGGAATTTCAGTTCTTTGTTCAAGTGCAATGTGCACACCGCCATAGATTCAGCAAGAGGCCGCCTCTGAACAAGGGGATTTATGACTAACATTGAAAATTATTGGAAGTTGGTTGTATATGCAGACGAAGCAGCAATGATTTGCCACGCATGTCGACGAAAATGAGCAGCGTATCCGGGATGCGTTCACACAGAACCCTCGGAAATCCACAAGACGAGCAGGCCGGGAGCTTCAGATTCCTCAAATAACGGTGTGGCACGCTCTGAAACGATGCCTGCACGTGAAACCTTACAAGTTGTGGTTACTGCACGACTGCGTGACAAAAACAGGGGATACGAATTTCGTACACTGCTGGCCATTAAAATTGCTACACCAAGAAGAAATGCAGATGATAAACGGGTATTCATTGGATAAATATATTATACTAGAACTGACATGTGATTACAATTTCACGCAATTTGGGTGCGTAGATCCTGAGAAATCAGTACCCACAACAACCACCTCTGGCCGCAATAACGGCCTTGATACTCCTGGGCATTGAGTCAAACAGACCTTGGATGGCGTGTACAAGTACAGCTGCCCATGCAGGTTCAACACGATACCACAGTTCATCAAGAGTATTGACTGGCGCATTGTGACGAGAAAGTTGCTCGGCCACCATTGACTAGACGTTTCCAATTGGTGAGAGATCTGGAGAATGCGCTGGCCAGGGCAGCAGTCGAACATTTTCTGTATCCAGAAAGGCCCGTACAGGACCTGCAATATGTGGCCGTGCATTATCCTGCTGAAATGTAGGGTTCCGCAGGGATCGAATGAAGGGTAGAGCCAAGGGTCGTAACACATGTGAAATGTAACGTCCACTGTTCAGAGCGCCGTCAATGCGAACAAGAGGTGACCGAGACGTGTTACCAATGGCACCCCATACCATCACACCGGGTGATATGCCAGTATGGCGATGACGAATACACGCTTCCAATGTGCGTTCACCAGGATGTCGCCACGGATGCAACCATCATGATGTTGTAAACACAACCTGTATTCATCAGAAAAAATGATGTTTTGCCATTCGTGCACCCAGGTTCGTCGTTGAGTACACCATCGCAGGCGCTCCTGGCTGTGATGCAGCGTCAAGGGTAACCGCAGCTATGGTCTCCGAGCTTGATAGTCCATGCAGCTGCAAACGTCGTCGAACTGTTCGTGCAGATAGTTGTTGTCTTGAAAACGTCGCCATCTTTTGACTCAGGAATCGAGACGTGGCTGCACGATCCGTTACAGCCATGCGGAAAAGATGCCTGTCATCTCGACTGCTAGTGATACGAGGCCTTTGGGATCTAGCATGGCGTTCCGTATTACCCTCCTGAACCCACCGATTCCATAGTCTGCTAACAGTCATTGGATCTCGACCAACGCGAGCAGCAATGTCGCGATACGATAAACCGCAATCGCGATAGGCTCCAATCCGACCTCTATCAAAGTCGGAAATGTGATGGTACGCGTTTCTCCTCCTTACACGAGGCATCACAACAACGTTTCACCAGGCAACGCCGGTCAACTGCTGGTTGTGTGTGAGAAATCGGTTGGAAACTTTCCTCATGTCAGCAGGTTGTAGGTGTCGCCACCGGCGCCAGCCTTGTGTGAATGCTCTGAAAAGCTAATCATTTGCATATCACAGCATCTTCTTCCTGTCGGTTACATTTCGCGTCTGTAGCACGTCATCTTCGTGGTGTAGCAATTTTAATGGCCAGTAGTGTATTTCCATTCATCAGGATACGGCAGAGGACAGTTATTTTCCAAACAATTCGTCTTTTCGGACGTATCGGTGTTTCATCTATCGGGTAAAGCAAACCGCCATAATGTAAGAACTTAGGTGTAACCAAATCCTGGAGTCGCCGTACAATATGAAAGAGACTCACTGAAACTGAATGTGTTTTGTGCCGTTTCTGTTCACGAAGTTGATAGACCTTTCTTTTTTGTGGAGGAAACTGTGTCAGGTCATACCAGGAGATGCTACAAAACTGATTACTCCCTCAACTTCACGAACATTCCAGTGTATTCACTTTTATTTATGACGGCGACCCGCCTCTCTTTCACCTTGAGGTGCGGCGTTATCTTAACCCAACCCTCAGCGTTGTATAGGAAGATGTGGACAACAAGATCTTGTTGATTGTTTTTGCCTTCCCAGTTCACCAGATCACACACCTTGCTATTTTTTTCTGTGGGTGTACATAAAAGAGTCTTCGTCCCTCCTATAGCAGCTACTCTTCAAGGGCTGAGAAACCGAATTGCTGAAGCTGTCAATTCAGTAAACTGGGACCTGTTGATTGGTGTGTGGAATGAAATGGACTACCGTTTCGATGTTCCTCGAGCAACGCATGGCGCTCATGTTGAGTGTAAGGTAAAGTGTCTGTGCGAACATAAAGCTCTGAACTACCCGCAATACAATATCGTGCACAATATATTTCTATCTTTCATAGTTTGTCTGTAATAAACAACTGAAATCGGTTCTTTTTTTTAATCACCCTGTACCGACCAAGCAACACTTTGCAGTAGGAAATGATGAAAAGGAAATGATCAGTCCACAATAATTTACAAGACACTAGAGTACCTTTTCAAGACTGTTAGTATATTGTTTCAAACAGTAACAATATCAACTTGAACCGATCACAATGTTACAGGTATATAGATATGAAAACATTCTTGCTTTGCCAATGATGCATTGAGGTACGAGAAATGGTTCTTAACGCTCTGAAGTGTGAAGTCATTCTCTTTCAGGCTATATATGTAGTACATGATATGTATCAGCTTTATAATGAAATGAGAGCAATGAAATTATCGTGAGCGGTCGCTTTACCATTCGACTAACCGAGCACGCTTCACCGTCAGACCAAAACTTTCATATGTCGTCAACCGCACGTCTACATTCGTACATCTGTTACCTATATTTTACTTGAAATCGCTTACCGGGTTTCGGTGGATAAATACGATATTGCAGTGCCTGTGTTGTTCATAAGTACGATGCATTGTTCCTTAGGATATGCTTGCATTATCGTACTTCTGAACAAAATCGCTATGTTGTTTTTCCGTAATTATCATGTTTCCTGAACCTTTTTTGAAAATTGTGGCGTGAGCATCTTTAACTTCCTATTGCCTCTGAAACCTTGCACCTGAGAGGACAATATGAGCCAGACCTCTTCCCAACACTGTAGAGCGTTACTCTCCACACATCACAACTGCTCATCATTAGTGCCTCCCTTCTACTAGATTCTGTCTACGACTGATTACAAGTTCTCCCTTGACGATGATCGCCAAGGCAAGAAAAGTAGCCCAATCAAATTTCAATGTATTACCCTACTTGAGTGGAACAAGATCACGTTAAAAAATAGTATCTTAATCCTTAAAGTTTATCAGCCAGTTAACAAGTTCCATTTATAATGATAGAAACATTAGTTTCATAATTAACAGATACTTATATTACACACACATAACAGACACAATACAAGCTTATTTTACAGAATGTACACATAAGCAGGTCATAATCAACATAAAACTACAGTTATTAAATATGAAGGAAAAGACAAATATTTTGTTATTATGTTGCAACCCTAAAGAGATTTCGAATTTTTTCTGATTGAAACATTGTATATCATTCTTAAATTTGCTCATAAGAGATAACTACTTCTATTACGTGATGGGTAAGATCTATACCGTGTCGTAAGTAATAAAGTCCAACGACTGAGGACCTGCAGTTGTGTCAGTTGGGTAGTCAGTGACTTCCGATACAGCCTCTGGGTGTATTACTAGAGAAAGAGCCTAATCCACAAAGAAACCTCTGAACAGTACCACTACACATTCTTGTATTGGGCTCTCACACGGGGCAAATATGGCAACGACACAAATAGTGTGCTGTGGAAGATGAACGTACTACTCACTGACCATGAAAATGTCAAGACCGTTAATAGCTGCATCTGCCTTGCTGAAAGAATGGTTAGTTTTTCCATTGCAAACGCGTCAGGACGACAGCAGAGACCCCAACATCTTCCAGTTAAATTTCAGTCAGTGAGGTGGGAGGATGAGCAACCCACCGGGGGCACCGCCCAACAAGCTGGTTGGGTGTCTGTTGTAAAATCGCCGGCCGCTGGTGGCCGAGCGGTTCTGGCGCTACAGTCTGGAACCGCGCGACCGCTACGGTCGCAGGTTCGAATCCTGCCTCGGGCATGGATGTGTGTGTTGTCCGTAGGTTAGTTAGGTTTAAGTAGTTCTAAGTTCTAGGAGACTTATGACCTCAGCAGTTGAGTCCCATAGTGCTCAGAGCCATTTGAACCATTTTGTTGTAAAATCTGTTTCCATTCTGGTCAGGGACAGAAGAACTAAGTGGTATTCGACAACTACGGTTTCACCGTTTGCTTCGTTATCAACCAAAGTATATGATTTTGCCCATTCGCCCGGCCAGTGTAAAAATTATTTCAAAATGTTTCTTTAAGAAGCTTAATGTCCATTGCGGCCTATGAACCAAGATAGCATAGTCACCTCAGTAGAGGCTGTTTGTTCCCTCATACCAATGATAAAGAACCTCCTCCCTACGCACTGGATGTATGTAGCCAATACGGAGTCTACAGAAGGAATCAAATGCCGACAGCGGACAACAAGTGTCTGCGTTGGCCGCTCGCTCTTTCCTGCACAGGCACCCCCGCTTGATAGGACATGTTCCCTTCCCTTCTACTGCATGGACCTAGGTTACTCTCATAATGGAACCTCCTACTGACCCGGTCAAGACTAGAACAAAACCTGTCACACTGTCGGTCGAGAATGACTGTGGCACACGCAGGATTCAACACGTATTTTGAAAAGAAACAATTCACGTTCTCCCCAGACAGTCCCTGCAGATAACCACACCATGGAACGTCCCGCACGGGCACACACTCTGGGCCTGTATATTGCTTCCCAGAGACCATTAGCGGTTACGTTTCTAACATATGGAACTGTGTACCCCTTTTCGGCGTGAAGACGCCAGCATCTCACCGCTGCGTTAAATGGCGTTTCGTGTCTGCTGTAAGTTATGGACCTATACCTCAAACGTGGTAGCAAGTGGGCTATCGCAAAAAATAAGTTGAATAGTCATAAAAAGAGGTCACCTGGGCCATTCTTATTTGGCACAGATATTTTGCAATGCTATCTCTTAGTTACTTTTTCAGGAAAAATATACGCTGTTCGTCCAACAGTAAGACGTGCATCTTCTAGATGTTTCGTCTGTTATCCCTCATAAGCGTCAACGTGAAGAGGGTTTCGGACACTCCTGAATTCAGTCACATTTTTGTTACTTTGCTTCCAAGGTAGAGGAATACCTTTAAGTCATCTTATACGTGGTCCCCAATTTTGGTACGTTCATCGCTAATGTGGTATCTGATACACCTCAAAACTTCCTTCTTTCTGTTCTTATTCTTAAACATATTCTGTACTATTTTGAATGTAGTAATTCTTTGTCGCTTTCGCAGTCAACAGCAATGCCGTCAGCGAATCGTATCATTAGTACTCTTTCCCTAGAAGCGGGATTAAAGTTCAGGGTGAAAATATATCAATGATAAGATTCTCTAATGGCATATCTATTGTCTGTAAAAGTGACAAAGAAATACAACACCTGTTCAGTGGAATGTATGGGCTACTTAGCACAGAACATGAATTAAGAATAAGAACAGAAAGAAGGAAAGTTTTCAGGTGTATCAGATACCACATTAGCGACAAACATAACGAAATTGGGGACCACGCAGCAACGACGGCAATCTAGCTTGGAAGCACAGTGATGCACGACGGACAAAGCAAGGTGGACATAGGAACCACACTAGCAAAAAATAGGGCGTTCCTCGCTAAAACGTCTATTTCCATGTATCAAAGGTCTTACTCTCTTAGAAAGTACGCGTTGAATTCTGATGTTATACTCGTATACATAGAAGTTGAGCTGAAACTGGGTCCACCAACTTCAGAGCTTCATACCACTAGCATACGTATATCCATCGTCGGATTTCATTTATATAAAATGTTTCTAACACACAAGGCGTATCTTCAGTCAGCCAACTGGCCGTGCGGTTCTAGGCGCTACAGTCTGGAACCGAGCGACCGCTACGGTCGCAGGTTCTAATCCTGCCTCGGGCATGGATGTGTGTGATGTCCTAAGGTTAGTTAGGTTTAAGTAGTTCTAAGTTCTAGGCGACTGATGATCTCAGAAGTTAAGTCGCATAGTGCTCAGAGCCATTTTTCAGTCAGCCAACTCCTTACGGTACCCGCATAACGCTATCCCAATCGCTGCTTCTAGTCGCACACTCACTCGCCGACAGCTCGCTCCAACTGACTTACTACCCGTCCTTCTCTCCTCCCACAACCGCCTCCAGTTGACACTAGTGTCGGGCCAGCCCGCACACCGCCAGGGTGTGCCAGACCCCGGACGCAAGCAAAGTTGTACCAATTTTGGGTATTGTGGAAACAGATCATGAACTGTAGCAAAAAAAACAAAAAAAGAGAATTTAATCGTCAGAATGTTACTGAAAATTAAAGGGACTGATGAGATACGAAAAGGTCCTCGACAGGAAATGCGAGGAAAGAAACAGAAGGAAGACACTGGCTATAAGAAAAAAAGGAATGAAGATTAGGGTTTAACGTGTCACCGACAACGAGCTCGTCAGCGACGAAGCACAAGAGGTGGTTGCTAAAAGGATGCGTAAGGCAATCGGCTGTGGAAAACCTAAATCCGGATAACTGGACGGTGATTTGAACTGTCGTCCTCCCAAACGCGAGTCCGTTGTGTTGACCAATGCGCGACTCATTAACATCTGGCTGGAAAAAGGTATGGAACAGTAGGACATGTATTAGGTCACCCGGTGAGAAATTCCAGTGTCTAGAAGGCGCCGTAGAGCCGGAGAGAGAACACAGCGGTTGAAGTGCATTCGGCAAATGCGGTAAAGCCGCTGAGAACGTTGGCTATAGGTGGTAGCTACTCTAGATCTGAGATGAAAGGAGAGATTTCCAAGTGTTCGATAAAAAAGCAAAAATTATCAATAAGAAAGAGCAGCAATTTTAGTAAATACCTAACAACTGACGAAACATTCACTGCAGTGCAAAGTCAAGGACGTTGAGTAAACATGGCCAGTAGAAGCTTCTCTAGGACGAAACAGACGGTATGCTAAGCGCATTTGCGGGTGGCGAATTTTCGCGTCCAACAGGACGCGGAGGCCTGTGATACAAACCCGCTAACCGGATTCGTCCGGACCCACGGTAAATTTGTTTCAGAACGGGATTTCCAGGATTTTAATTGGATTGTCGAGTGTCGGAGCTGGACCCGCGGTTTCGGCTGCTCATTTGGCAGCCGCCACTGGCCCACCCTAATTACTGCAGCGGCATCGACAGCAAGTGGTCGCTCTCCCTGCCGCTCCCCCACTCACCACTAGCAGACCGCTGCCGCTGCCCGACCTTCCGCGAAAGATAAGCGAGACTGGCAACCTTTTATTCTCTCTTTTTATTTACTCCTGTTGTAGTCGAGTCTCTCTGTTTTCTAGTTATTGTGAGATTTTTTTTTCACTTGCATATCTCCTTTTCCTAGTGACACCACTGCCCAGTTTCATGTTGCAACTCTTTAAACTGATGCGTCACAAAAAAAATATTTTCAGATCAAATTAGCCTCCCTGCTGTTTATGGAGTCACTCCCAGAACTTTTGGATGCGTACAACTCTAGTAAACAAATAGGGTTTATGTATCCTGTTATCAGTAGGGATTTTTCACTTAAATCAAACACGATTAAAAATATACAGAGGGCGTAAAAGAGCTAAGTTTATATCTGGAATATAATGGAAAGCAACTTGGGCCGTCAGTTCTGGAAAAGGAGCTAAATTATTTACCCTGCAAAGGAGCGCGTTGACAAATTACTATTAGTTTATGAAAACCTCTCATCGTAAAAAGAAACTACAAAATAGCTTACAAACAGAGTTCACTGTTGAAATTCCGAAATCGTACGTTCGATGAAGAGTTGATCAACACATTACTTACTCTCACGTTGTCTCTCAAAAATACGACAATGAGGAAATCAGAAAAATTACACCGAGGTGATAAAAGTCGTGGGACATCTCCTAATACGAAGCATGTTTTTTAAGGAAGTACCGTTTTGAAATTCAAAAAAGACGTGCTAAAATATCTCAATAATTTTAATTTTACATGAAAGCCTATACCTTAATCTACTTTTCCGTCAATTCAATTTCCGTCAATATTGAGGCACTTGTCATAACGTTGTACCAGTTTTGAATTCCCTCCTCATAGAAGTCTGCCGCCTGACTTGTTAACCACTGCATCACCACTGTATTGCCTTCGTCATCATCTTGAAAACGCTGACCGCCCAGATGTTTCTTCAAGTGCAGGAACAGATGGTAGTCACTGGGCGCTAGATCGGCACTGTACGGAGGATGATCTAGAGTTTCCCATAGAACAGATGTGATGAGATCTTTGGTCTGATTCGCCACATGCGGATTATCATTATCTTGCAGCAAAACGATACCCTAGCACAAATTCCATGGACTGTTGCTTTGATTCTGGTGTGACGTAGGCCACCCATGCTTCATCGCCCGTAACAATTTGCCTTAAGAAATCATCACCGTCGTTGTGGTACCGCTCAAGGAAAGTCAATGCACTGTCTAAACGTTTGGTTTTGTGCACATCCGCCAACATTTTCGGTACCCACCGTGCGCACAATTTTCGGTAATTCAAGTGCTCGGTCACAATGCCATACAAAATACTACGAGAAACATTAGGAAAGTCATCCCGCAAGGAGTAAATCGTAAAGCGTCTGTTTTCTCTCACCTTATTGTCCATTTCCTGCACCAAACTTTCATTAACGACCGAAGGAGGCCCACTCCGTTGTTCATCATGCACATTTGTGCGGCCATCTTTAAATGCTCTCACCCACTTTCTTACCGTTCCATCACTCATAATGTTTCCTCCGTAAAATGCACAGCTCTAACGATGAATATCGATCGCTTTTAGGCCTTTAGCACCAAGATATCTTATAACAGCCCGTACTTCACAGTCGGCGGGACTCATGATTATCGGAGGCATCTTAAACACTCAGTACAGAACGTAAACAAGGAAGAATCAGACTGTAATGGCGTCAGTGCGTAGATTAAGGTACAGGCTTTCATGTAAAAATAAAATTATTGAGACATCTTAGCACGTCTTCCTTTAGTTTCAAAACGGTGCTTACTTAAAAAACCCGCCTCGTATCTTGTCAGACCTCCTTTTGCCCGCCGTAGTACAGCACCTCGACGTGACATGGACTCAGCTAGTCGTTGGAAGTCCCGTGCAGAGGTACTGAGCCATGTTGCCTCTATAGCCTTTCATAATTGGGAAAGTGTTCCCTGTGCAGCATTTAGCGCACGAACTGAACTCTCGATTATGTCCCACAAAATATTCGATGCGATTCACGTCGGGCGATTGGAGTGGCCAAATCATTCGCTCAGACGGTCTAGAATATTCTGACATGGCGCATTGTCATCTATAAAAATTCCATCTTTGTTTGGGAACATGAAGTCCATGCAAACGAGGTAGCCGAACATAACCATTTTCAGTCAAAGATCGGTTCAGTTGGGCCAGAGAATCCAGTCCATTCCACGTAAATGCAGCCAAAACCATTATGTAGCCAACACCAGGTAGCATAATGCCTTGATGATAACTTGGATCCATGACGTTGTGGGGTCTGCACCACACTTGCACCTTACCGTCAGTTCTTACCAAGTTAAATCGGGACTCATCTAACACGGCCACGGTTTCCAGTCATGTAGGGTTCAACCGATACTGTAGCGAGCCCAGGAGAGGAGTTGTAGATGGTGTGCTGCTACCAAAGGCACTCGCGTCTGTCGTCAGCTGCCATATGCATTAACACACTGCCTTAACGGAAACGGAAACTTGGGGCATGTCGGCGGTGGGATAGAAAGGAGTTGTTATTGTGGATAGTGACATAGGAGGGACGACGGGAGAGGAAGGAATCAATGAAATGTACGAAATTGATGGGAAGAGCGTAGGTCTGGAGTGTAAAGAAGAGCCCAGGAAGCCAGACACGGTCATAGGCGTTCTGGAAGGAATGACAAAAAGATTTACTTTGCTTTATGCAGTCCGTTTCCACAGGAATAATCCGAGTATGTACAACTGCCTTTGAACAATAATGCATAAGTTGATGCATATAATTACAGACTCTTCTCGTCCGCAGCTCATGGTCGTGCGGTAGCGTTCTCGCTTCCCACGCCCGGGTTCCCGGGTTCGACTCCCGGCAGGGTCAGGGATTTTCTCTGCCTCGTAATCACTGGGTGTTGTGTGCTGTCCTTAGGTTAGTTAGGTTTAAGTAGTTCTAAGTTCTAGGGGACTGATGACCATAGATCTTAAGTCCCATAGTGCTCAGAGCCATTTGAACCATTAGACTCTTCTCTTGAAGTAAAAGCTCAACATCCACAGAAGTGCAGTTCCATCTGACACTTTAATAGCACTGGTGTCCTAAATAGATGATGTTAACTGCTTTATCGGTTGTCACGGACTGGGGAGAGCGGTTCTATCTTTCACTCTGTGTCAACCTATTGCGATGACGCTGCAGTGCTGAGATGGAGAGCGTGTCTTCAGGAGCGCCCCCCATTCGCTGTTGCGGACTGCTTCACTAATACCTGTGTTATCGATGTGTGTTCCCGATTTTGGAGTGGCACTGCGATCTTTAAACGATCAGCAGTGTTCCTATTACATTAAATATATTAGACATATGCCACTGATATATTCTGAAATTTCCTCAGCCCTAAAATTTTACGCTGTAGTGCTCCTTCCAGCGCCATTTTACCTGTTTCTAGGATCCGTAAAAAATTTTTTCCTCGTCTGTTTCACTCTAACTTCTTTATTTTTTACTTTGTCCATCCGTTCTAGCACAGCATTTCATATCCTTCTAGCTTCTCTTTTCTGGTTTTCCTGTGATCTTAATTGTACTTCCATACAAAGATGTATTCTGGATGTACTCAGTCAGTACTTTATTCATCTACTCCACTGGCGATTTTAAAATACCAGTAGTACTCTTATGTTGATGAACGAATTCTTTTCCCATCCCCAATAAAGTCTTGATACTCTCCTTGCTTCAGTAAACCTGTGTAATCGTCCTTCTTAGAGAATTTACTCACCTCTTCCAGTGTTATAGGTTTCCTAATTTTGACGAAGGGCTAGTCGCTATTCTACAAGCCCATTTCACTCTCGTATTGCTTATTCTCAACCGTATTCTGCATTAAGTACAAGGGCTGATCACCAAATTCTGAGACTGATATTTTTTAACACACGCTTACTACTCCGTTTCAATGTTTACACGATCTTTTTCAAAGTACTCCTACTTGAACGCACTTTTTATAGCGTCTCTTCCAGTCCTCAACCACATGGTGCAGGCCATCACTTGTCAGGTTATTGAGAATCATCTCAATTTTCTTCAGCGCTGCTTCAGCGTTCTGAACTCTAATATCCTGAAGGTTTGCCTTTAGTGATGGAGATAAAAAAAATCACAGGCCGCAAGATCGGGGCTGTAAGATGGATAAGGTACACAGGTAATGTTGAACTGAGCCACAAACTGCATGACGTGATTTGCGATATGTGGCCGCGCATTGTCAGGATGAAGTCGCCAGCCAGCCCGAGACAGTTCTGGTCGTTTCCTTGCAGTGTGCTTCCTTACTTTAGCCAATATGGAAGTGTAGTGTGCTGCTGTAATGGTAGTGTGAGGAGGAACTGCCTGCTGGTAAATCATTCCATGACAGTCAAAAAATATGATCACCATCCCTTTCCTAACCGATGGCACAACGACTGCGTTTGTTGATGTTGGAGAACCTGATAATTTCGACACTGTACTGTCTCGTTGTTTTCAGGGTCATAGTGATGCATGCGTGATTCATCACCGGTGACAATCGATTCCAGTAACTCATCCCCTCCATCAGTAAAGAGATGGAGCACCTTACGGCTTGTCTATACTCGCTCAGCCTTTTGTTCAGGAGTCAACAGACGTGGTGCCCAACGGGCGCAAACATGGGTCATGAGGAGATGATCATCGTAAAGACACTGTCATATGAAATTCTCAACACTTCACTGAGGCTACATAATGTTATCCGGCTATGTTAATGTTACTTCAGTCACAGCAGAAAAGGAAACACCACGCCCACTTTGCTTAGCACAGACAAGTCTTTGAAGCCCTTGAGTCACACTGTTGCACGAGGTAATACATCTTCATCGTATGCTTGCTGTAGCTTTTTGTAAATTTCAGATCTGTATGTTTTAAATGAAAAGAGAATTTTATTGCGCCGTATTACGCCTCTCGTACCACCTCCATTGTTTGGTACGCAAAGTACACAGGGCTTATAGAAAATAAAGCATCACTACCAACCTACCTTTACGAAAGTGCTGCTGCCTATGGACATTATTGATAGAAACCTGCTCTTTTCAAATATTCATATTATAGACAAGAAACTATCACGGAAGTTACAGGAAAAAATCAGTCTCTGTCTTTGTTGATCAGCTCTCGTACATAGATCTCTCCAGTCAGTTCTCCAAAGAGACGGCCACCGTAGTACAAGCTCCTTTGCTATTGGCACACTCGTTGGCCTCACGTTAAGTCACTAACCAAAAGACGATCCTACACTAGCCGATCCTGCCTGCTGCAGCGGCACACCTTTGCAACAGTAACGGGTAAGTATATCTTACCTGCCAATTTTTTTATTGGTTCCGGGAAATCAGAGTGCTGAGAGCGTATATTTCAGTTGGTGACGTCGTGCATTTCCAGCACAAAGTACCCTCTTGTCTGGCAGTACATCGAGTAGACGTGATTTAGACACTTGCCTTGCGCATTTGATATCGCCACATTGTGCCAGCAACTTTCAGCACTATGGTGAGATTGCAGTAGGCGGCGAGCATTCGGGTTGTATTCACGTGGCTGGAAATCACGACTTTGTTGCTGTTATATTATATAGAATCGTGTAATTTTCGCGTTACATTTTGCTTTCGAATTCGCTGTGGAAAATATCATGCCTTTGTTCTTGCTCTTTGTCTCATCCGAATACGTGGTGATCGGTATCTGTTTCTTTGCTAACCATTCGTAAATTCAAATTACTTACAAGCCGTACCTCTCACCACAAGAGTATGTTTAAGAAATGTGTAACTTTGTTTTTCAATATTTTTGTATGTTGGTGCTCGGAGGGGATTTTAGACGGTTTAATACGGCGCATGCGTCTGCTTACTCAACATTATACCGTATTTATCGTACGTTCGGTCTTCGCGAATCTCGTATTATTTTGCACCTTTTAGTTTGATCACAAATTCCATCATGTTTACAGCAACTCCGCATATTAATACACTATGTGAACAAAAGTATCCGGACACATGGCTGAAAATAAGTTCATGGCGCCCTTCATCGGTAACGTTGGAATTCAATATGGTGTGGCCCACCCTTAGCCTTGATGACAGCTTCCACTCTCGCAGGCATACGTTCAGCCAGGTGCTCGAAAGTTTTTTGGGGAATGGCATCCAATATATCACGGAGTGCTGCACTGAGGAGAGGTATCGATGTCAGTCGGTGAGGCCTGGCACGAAGTCAGCGGTCCAGAACATCCCAAAGTTGTTCTGTAGGTTTCAGGTCAGGACTCTGTGGAGGCCAGTCCATTACAGGGATGTTACCGTCGTGTAACCACTCCGCCACAGGCCATGCAGGTGCTCGGTCATGTTGAAAGACGCAGTCGCCATCCCCGATTGCTCTTCAGCAGTGGGAAGCAAGAAGGTGCTTAAAACATCAAGACTTGCGGTTCTAGGCGCTACAGTCCGGAACCGTGGGACTGCTACGGTCTCAGGTTCGAATCCTGCCGGGGGCATGGATGTGTGTGATGTCCTTAGGTTACTTAGGTTTAAGAAGTTCTAAGTTCTAGGGGACTGATGACCTAAGATAGTCCCATAGTGCTCAGAGCCATTTGAAGCCAAAACATCAAGATAGGCCTGTGCTGTGACAGTGCTACGCAAAACAACTAGAGGTGCAAGTCCCTCCATGAAAAACACGACCACAGAATAACACCACCGCCTCCGAATTATACTGTTGGCACTACACACGCTGTCAGATGACGTTCACCGGGCATTCCCCATACCGACACACTGCCAACCGGTCGCCACATTGTGTACCGTGATTCGTCACTCCACACAACGGTTTCCACTGTTAAATCGTCCAATGTTTACGCTCCTTACACCAAGCGAGGCATTTACCGGCGTGATGTGTGGCATATGAACAGCAGCTCGACCATAAAATCCAAGTTTTCTCATCTCCGGCCTAACTGTCATAGGATTTGCAGTGGATCCTGATGCAGTGTGGAATTCCTGTGTGATGGTCTGGATCGATGTCTGCCTATTACACATTACGACGCTCTTCAACTGTCGGCGGTCTCTGCCAGTCAACATACGAGGTCGGCCCGTACGCTCTTGTACTGTACGTGTCCCTTCACGTTTCCACCTCACTATCACATCGGAAACAATGAACCAAGGGATGTCTAATGACTACTGAGGTCGCTAATATGGAGTACCTGGCAGTAGGTGGCAGCACAAAAAATGGTTCAAATGGCTCTGAGCACTATGGGACTCAACATCTTAGGTCATAAGTCCCCTAGAACTTAGAACTACTTAAACGTAACTAACCCTAGGACATCACACACACCCATGCCCGAGGCAGGATTCGAACCTGCGACCGTAGCAGTCCCGCGGTTCCGGACTGCAGCGCCAGAACGTGGCAGCACAATCCACTTAATATGAAAAACGTATGTTTTGGGGGATGTCCGGATAATTTTGATCACATAGTGTACTTAAGATTTGCTCCATGCAAAAACATATTCCATTCACTTATTCGAGGGGCTCAACGCCGATTTAAGTTTAAAAAAGGCAGTCTTTGTTGTGAGACAGCTTGGAATGTTTCCACTTCAGTCCCTACAGGTTCATGAAGTTCCGGTAGGTGGCGACGCTGTAGGTAGCCTTCAAAATGGCGTCTATAACGGAGATGCATTCCAAGCAGAGAGCTGTCACTGAGTTTCTTTTGGCGGAAAACCATGAGCCTCTAAGATATTCATTGGCGTTTGCAGATTGTCTACGGAGAACTGACACCGAATAAAAGTACGGTGAGTAGTTGAGCGAGACGTCTGTCATCATCGCAACAAGGAATCGCAAACCTCTCCGATCTCCCACGCACCGGCCGGCCACACACAGCTGTGTCTCCTGCAATGTTTGAACGTGCGGACTCTCTCGTTAGAGCTGATCTACGGATTACAGTGAAACACCTTGCTGCTCAACTGGGCGTCTCTGCTGGCAGTGTTGGCACACTCGTGCTCAAGTTCGGGCGCTAAGAGGTTTGTGCCCGCTCGCCACCTAAACAAAGGCCATAGAGAGCAACGAAGGACCATCTGTCCAATTATGGATACATTCCGCAGGAAGAAGTTCATGAATGATGAGGAGATTATTATTACATCAAGGTGTTGGCTCCGACGGCGACCAGTGGAAATGTACCACGCGAGCAAGCAGGCTCTTCCAGTAAGGCGGCGTAAGGCCGTCTCAGTGAACGGAGATTTTGTTGGAAAACAGAGGTCTGTAGGGAATATTATGGTCTACTGGAATCATGGAACTCTTCAGCATGTAAGGGAAAGTGAAGTAATTGCAATACACGTCATCGACACTTAATGTTTGCACAACACAAGCTCGCAGTTTTCGGGTTATTAGGCAATGTAAGCAACATCACAAACACATTTATTTTGTGCAAATTGAGCCTGTAATGCCCAGTTTATCACACATTAAGGCACAATAGTATGGTGTCTTCAGTCAATGCTCTAATTCAAATCTGAGCTTTGTTACTTCCGAAGAGAAACCCCCTGCCCAACTTTTTCGTTGCACTTTCAGAAACTTTTGCCATCTTCTGAAAATGTTTGTAACTATATTGCGTTGTTAACGAGCCACGTTCAATATTTGGGGGTGTATGGATTTAGTGTTTGGTAAAGCACCCGTGGTCTTGGGATAGCGGCTTTGATTCATAATCAAAACGTTTTCCGTCCCGGGTTCGAATCCCGCCGCTCATTAAATTTCCGGCATAAGCAGTCACCCTCATTCTGCCAACGGCCTTGTTAAAGAGGGCAGAAGAGGGGACAGAGATTCAGGGCACTCTCTTGTCCTATGGATGGGAAACTGCCCCTGAAGGCGGAAGAATCAACAAAGGTCAACGGCAATATAAACCACTGCATTAAAGACACGTAACGTAGATCCACAGGACATGTGAAGAAGTGTCATGATGATCTCTCCTTTAGCAAAAGATTCCGGAATAGTCCCCCATTCGGATCTCCGGGAGGGGACTGCCAAAGGGGAGGCTACCATGAGAAAAAGACTGAATAATCAACGAAATAATAACATTCTACAAGTTGGGGCGTGGAATGTCAGGAGCTTGAACGTGGCAGGGAAACTAGAAAATCTGAAAATGGAAATGCAAAGGTTCAGTCTAGATATTGTAGGGGTCAGTGAACTGAAGTGGAAAAAAGACAAGGATTTCTGGTCACATGAGTATAGGGTAATATCGACAGCAGCAGAAAATGGTATACAGCCGTCAAGTGTAATAACATGAGACTTGGGGGTGCGATGATGACAGAAGGCATGAGTCATATTTCAGTGGTGTCGGTGGAGTCTATCAGCAGGACGGGTTTCACTAGACATGGTCTGCACCTCAACAGGTATGGAAAGGGGAGGTTGGCAAAGCTTATAGGTGACAGCACAGATGGGGGTGTTGGGATCACTCATGGGAAAATTCCTGTACCAGTGGGTGTTAGAGCTGTACCTTTTTTAGACTGAAGTCAGCTGACAGGTATTCCTGCTTAAGGGAAGTCTCTCTAACAAAGAAACCACTTTCGACAAAGCTTAGGTATCCGAGTAATGAGGGAATTAGTATATTTCATCAAAATATAAAGGTATTAGAGATAAAGTTAGTGAACTGCTTATAGATATTGACTCTGAAATTATTGGTATATCTGAACACTTCTTAAATAAGGAGATAATACAGAGGCGGCTGGCAGCTTTTCTAGGAGCTCTTTGCGGTGTGGGGGAGTAGCCATGTATATGAAAAACCGTATCCCATTTGAGTCAATTGATGTTTCAAAGTACTGCACTGAAAAGGCGTTTGAACGAAGTGCAGGTGTGGTTAAATTTAATGGAGTTAAACTTCTAACTGTTGTTATTTATAGATCCCCAGACTCCGATTTCACAACATTTTTGCTAAAGCTAGAGGAGGTTCCTGGTTCACTTTATAGGAAATATAAAAAGTTAGTTATGTGTGGTGACTTCAATATTAATTGTATAAGTGATTGTGCAAGGAAAAGGATGCTGGTAGACCTCCTTAATTCATATAATCTTATGCAAACCGTATTCTTTCCAACGAGAGTGCAAGGGAACAGTAGAACAACCATAGACAACATTTTTGTTCATTCCTCATTACTAGAAGGGCATTCTGTTAGCAAAAAGGTGAATGGCCTTTCAGATCATGATGCACAACTTTTAACTCTAAAAGATTTTTGTGCTGCAACACATGTTAAATATAGTTATCAACTTTTTAGGAAAGCTGATCCAGTTGCTGTAGAGACCTTTGTAAACCTTATCAAGTAACAAGAGTGGCAAGATGTTTATAGTGCTGATACAGTAGACGATAAATATAATGCTTTCCTCAAGACTTTTCTAGTGCTCTTTGAAAGCTGCTTTCCGTTAGAACGTTGAAAACAGGGTACTAGCACAAATAGGCAGCCTGGGTGGCTGACTAGAGGGATAAAAATATCCTGTAGAACAAAGTGGCAATTATATCAAAACGTAAGAAACAGTCAAAAGCTAAATGCAGTAGCCCATTACAAACAGTATTGTAAGGTGCTTAAAAAAGTTATTAGGAAGGCAAAAAGTATGTGGTATGCAGATAGAATAGCTAAGTGTCAGTATAAAATTAAAACCATATGGTCAGTCGTAAAGGAAGTGGCTGGTCTGCAGAGACAGGTCGAGGATATAGAATCAGTGCGTAGTGGGAATGTCCGTGTTACTGATAAGTCGCATATATGTACAGTATTTAATAATCACTTTCTGAATGTAGCAGGTGAACTAAATAGAAACCTAGTCCCAACAGGGAGTCATATAGCGCTTGTAGAAAAAAGTGTTCCGAGACTGTTACCTAAAATGCTCCTCCACGATACTGACAAGAGGGAGATTGAGTTAATAATTAAATCACTAAATACCAAGAACTCTCATGGATATGACGGGGTATCTAGCAGAATACTGTAGTATTGTTCAGTGTACGTTAGCCCAGTACTTAGCCATATCTGTAATTTTTCCTTTAGGAGCGGTCGGTTTCCTGACCGATTGAAGTACTCGGTAGTGAAGCCACTTTATAAAAATGGAGACAGGGATAATGTTGACAATTATAGACCTATTTCTATGCCATCGGTGTTATCGATAAGGTTGTATATACAAGGTTACTGGAGCATTTAAATTCACATAATTTGCTGTCAAATGTAGTTTGGCTTTAGAAATGGTTTAACAACTGAAAATGCTATAGTCTCTCTTCTCTGTGAGGTTTTGGACGGATTAAATAAAAGGTTGCGAACGCTAGGTGTTTTCTTTGATTTAACAAAGGCTTTTGACTGTGTTGACCACAAAATATTACTGCAGAAATTGGACCATTATGGAGTAAGGGGAGTAGCTTACAATTGGTTCGCCTCTTACTTTAAGAACAGAAAGCAGAAGGTAATTCTCCGCAATATTGAGAGTGGTAGTGATGTTCAGTCCCAATGGGGCACTGTTAAGTGGGGTGTTCCCCAAGGGTCGGTGCTGGGGCCACTGCTGTTTCTTATTTATATAAATGATATGCCTTTTAGTATTACAGGTGATTCAAAAATATTTGTTTGCTGATGACACCAGGTTGGTAGTGAAGGATCTTGTATGTAATATTATCAAATAATGTAGTTCGTGGCTTGCGGAAAATAATTTGATGCTAAATCACAGTAAGACTCAGTTTTTACAGTTTCTAACTCACAATTCAACAAGAACCGATATTTTGATCAGACAGGATGGGCATATTATATGGGAGACGGAACAGTTCAAGTTCCTAGGCGTTCAGATAGGTAGTAAGCTGTTGTGGAAAGCCCATGTCCAGGATCTTGTTCAGAAACTAAATGCTGCTTTATTTACCATTAGAACAGTATCTGAAATAAGTGACAGTTCAACACGAAAAGTAGTCTACTTCGCATATTTTCATACGCTTATGTCATATGGTAATATTTTTTGGGGGTAATTCTTCTGATTCAAAAAGGGTATTTTTGGCTAAAAAACGGGCTGTTTTAGCTATATGTGGTGTAAGTTCGAGAACCTCTTGTCGACCCCTATTCAATAGTCTGGGAATTCTGACATTGCCCTCACAGTATATATTTTCTTTAATGTCGTTTGTTGTTAGCAATATTAGCTTATTCCCAAGAGTTAGCAGCTTTCACTCAGTTAATACTAGTCAGAAATCAAATCTGCATGTGGAATGCACTTCCTTGACTCTTGTGCAGAGAGGAGTGCACTATTCTCATGCATCCATTTTCAATAAGCTACCACAGTAGCCCAAACACTTTTAAGTCTAAACTGAAGAGTTTCCTCATGGCTCACTCCTATTCTGTCGAGGAGCTCCTGGAAGGCTGAAAAATTAAGCAAATTCCAGTGTTACATTGTTGATTTTCTTTAATGAAACTTACGAATGGTCGCCTGAATACGTTTCTTATACACTCCTGGAAATGGAAAAAAGAACACATTGACACCGGTGTGTCAGACCCACCATACTTGCTCCGGACACTGCGACAGGGCTGTACAAGCAATGATCACACGCACGGCACAGCAGACACACCAGGAACCGCGGTGTTGGCCGTCGAATGGCGCTAGCTGCGCAGCATTTGTGCACCGCCGCCGTCAGTGTCAGCCAGTTTGCCGTGGCATACGGAGCTCCATCGCAGTCTTTAACACTGGTAGCATGCCGCGACAGCGTGGACGTGAACCGTATGTGCAGTTGACGGACTTTGAGCGAGGGCGTATAGTGGGCATGCGGGAGGCCGGGTGGGCGTACCGCCGAATTGCTCAACACGTGGGGCGTGAGGTCTCCACAGTACATCGATGTTGTCGCCAGTGGTCGGCGGAAGGTGCACGTGCCCGTCGACCTGGGACCGGACCGCAGCGACGCACGGATGCACGCCAAGACCATAGGATCCCACGCAGTGCCGTAGGGGACCGCACCGCCACTTCCCAGCAAATTAGGGACACTGTTGCTCCTGGGGTATCAGCGAGGACCATTCGCAACCGTCTCCATGAAGCTGGGCTACGGTCCCGCACACCGTTAGGGCGTCTTCCGCTCACGCCCCAACATCGTGCAGCCCGCCTCCAGTGGTGTCGCGACAGGCGTGAATGGAGGGACGAATGGAGACGTGTCGTCTTCAGCGATGAGAGTCGCTTCTGCCTTGGTGCCAATGATGGTCGTATGCGTGTTTGGCGCCGTGCAGGTGAGCGCCACAATCAGGACTGCATACGACCGAGGCACACAGGGCCAACACCCGGCATCATGGTGTGGGGAGCGATCTCCTACACTGGCCGTACACCACTGGTGATCGTCGAGGGGACACTGAATAGTGCACGGTACATCCAAACCGTCATCGAACCCATCGTTCTACCATTCCTAGACCGGCAAGGGAACTTGCTGTTCCAACAGGACAATGCACGTCCGCATGTATCCCGTGCCACCCAACGTGCTCTAGAAGGTGTAAGTCAACTACCCTGGCCAGCAAGATCTCCGGATCTGTCCCCCATTGAGCATGTTTGGGACTGGATGAAGCGTCGTCTCACGCGGTCTGCACGTCCAGCACGAACGCTGGTCCAACTGAGGCGCCAGGTGGAAATGGCATGGCAAGCCGTTCCACAGGACTACATCCAGCATCTCTACGATCGTCTCCATGGGAGAATAGCAGCCTGCATTGCTGCGAAAGGTGGATATACACTGTACTAGTGCCGACATTGTGCATGCTCTGTTGCCTGTGTCTATGTGCCTGTGGTTCTGTCAGTGTGATCATGTGATGTATCTGACCCCAGGAATGTGTCAATAAAGTTTCCCCTTCCTGGGACAATGAATTCACGGTGTTCTTATTTCAATTTCCAGGAGTGTATTTCATTTTATCTGTTTCTACTATCGTGTTATAAAATTTCATGTATTGACTCGTTCCATTACCATAGAGACTTCTCCTTAATTTGGTCCCACGGAACAATAAATAATTAAATAAAAATTAAATAAATAAAAAACGGAAGTAGGATTCGTTATGAATAGGAAGGTAGGGCAGAGAGTGTGCTACTGTGAACAGTTCAGTGACATGGTTGTTCTTATCAGAATCGACGGCAAACCAACACCAACAACGATAGTTCAGGTATGCTGAAGTCGCAAGCTGAAGATGAAGAGATAGAGAAAGTGTATGAGGATATTGAAAGGGTAATACAGTATGTGAAGGGAGACGAAAATCTAATAGTCATGCGGGACTGGAATGCAGTTGTAGGGGAAGGAGTAGAAGAAAAGGTTACTAGAAATATGGGCTTAGGACAAGGAATGAGAGTGTAGAAAGATTAATTGACTTCTGTAATGAACTGCACCAAGTAATAGCGAATACTCTGCTCAGTTATCACAAGAGGAGGAGGTATATTTTGCAAACGCTGGGTAATACGGGTAAATTTCAATTAGATTACATCATGGTCAGACAGAGATACCGAAATCAGATACTGGATTGTAAGGCGTACCCAGGAGCAGATACATACTCACATCACAACATAGTAGTGATGAAGAGTGGGCTGAAGATTAAGACATTAGTCAGGAAGAATCAAAACGGACAAAAGTGGGATGCGGAAGTACTAAGGACGACGAGATACTGCTGAAGTTCTCTAAGGATATAGATACAGCAATAAGGAATAGCTCAGGAGGCAATAGAGTTGAAAAGGAATGGACATCCCTAAAAAGGGTGATAATAGAAGTTTGGAAGGAAAACATAGGTACAAAGAAGGTAACTACGAAGAAAGCATGGGTATCAGAAAAAATACTTCAACTGATCGATGAAAGGAGGAAGTACAAAAATATTCCGGGAGACTCACGAAAACAGAAATAGAAGTCACTGATGAACGAAATAAATAGGAAGTACGGGGAAGCTAAGACGAAATGGCTGCATGAAAAATCTGAAGATATCGAAAAAGAAATTATTGTCGGTAGGACGGACTCAGCATACAGGAAAGTCAAAACAACCGTAGGTGACATTAAAATCAAGGGTGATAACATGAAGGCTTCAACGGGGATTCCACTATTAAATACAGAGGAGAGAGCGGACATGTGGAAAAAATACATTGAAAGCCTCTGTGTGGGGGAAGATTTGTCTCATGTGATGAAACAAGAAACAGCAGGCAGTTTGGAAGAGATAGGGGACCCCGTATTAGAGTCATAATTTAAAAGAGCTTTACACGACTTAAGATCAAATAAGGCAGAAGGGATAAATTACATTCCATCAGAACTTCTAAAAACGTTGGGAGAAGTGGCAACAAAACAACTATTCACGGTGGTACGTAGAATCTACGAGTCTGGCGACATACCGTCTGACTTTCGGAAAAAAAACATCATCCACACAATTCCGAAGACGGCAAGAGCTAACAAGTGAGAGAATTATCGCAAAATTAGCTTAACAGCCCATGCACCCAAGTTGCTGACGAGAATAATACACAGAAGAATGGAAAAGAAAACTGAGGATGCGCTAGATGACGACCAATTTGGCCTCAGGAAAGGTAAACGCACGAGAGAGCCTATTCTGACATGCGGTTAATAATGGAGGGAAGACTACATAAAAATCAGGACACGTTCATAGGATTTGTCGACCCGGAAAAAGCGTTCGACAATGTAAAATGGTGCAAGATGTTAGAAATTCTGAGAAAAATAGGGGTAATCTATAGGGAGAGACGGGTCATATACAATATGTACAACAGTCAAGAGGAAATAATAAGTGTGGACGATCAAGAACAAAGTGCTGATATTAAAAAGGCTGTATGGCAAGAATGTAGTCTTTCACCACCCCTACTGCTCAACCTGTACATCGAGGAAGCAATGATGGAAATAAAAGAAAGGTTCAGGAGTGAAATTAAAATCCAAGGTGAAAGGATATCAATGATACGGTTCGCCGATTACATTGCCATCCTAAGTGAAAGTGAAGAAGAATTACATGATCTGCTGAATGGAATGAACAGTCTAATGAATGCAGAGTATGGAATCGAAGAACGGCGGAGGTAATGAGAAGTACTAGAAATGAGAAGAGCGAGAAAGTTAATATCAGGATCGATGGTCAGGAAGTAAATGAAGTTAATGAATTCATCTACCTAGGCAGTAAAATAACGAGTGACGGACGGAGCAAAGAGGACATTAAAAAGCAGACTAGCAATGGTAAAAAGGGTATTCCTGGCCAAAGAAGTCTGCTAATATGAAATATCGGCGTTAATTTGAGGAAGAAATTTCTGAGAATGTACGTCTGGAGTACAGCGTTGTATGGTAGTGAATCATGGACTGTGGGAAAACCTGAACAGAAGAGAATCGAAGCATTTGAGATGTGGTGCTGCTACAGACGAATGTTGAAAATTAGGTGGACTGATAAGGTTAGGAATGAGGTGGTTCTGTGCACAATCGGAGAGGAAAGGAATGTCTGGAAAACATTTATAAGGAGAAGGGACAGGATGTTAGGACATCTGTTAAAACATGAGGGAATGACTTCCATGGTACTAAAGGGAGCTGTAGTAGGCAAAAACTGCAGAGGAAGACGGAGATTGGAATACATCCAGCAAATAACAGAGGACGTAGGTTGCAAGTGTTACTCTGAGATAAAGAGATTAACACAGGAGAGGAATTCGTGGCGGGCCGCATCAAACCAGTCTGAAGGCTAATGACCCAAAAAAAAGCAACTGATGAGCTTCGTTTTGTTGATGGGATGCTACAGTCTAGTTGCTGAGGCGACACGAGTTTTGAAACGCATATGACGAGTGTGCGCTTCAGTTGGGATGACATGCACATGCCAGACGCCAGTTACTGACCTACTGCTTGCCAAACTGACAACGTGTGATTTGCAAATAAAAGAGTTATTAGATTTCATTTCCGATTCTGATTCGGGTGCTAATGCTGAAGACGGAGTGTTGCTTTAATCAGTAGTGAGCAAAAAATTCTACTCATCAAATAAATGTATTTTCTTTGAAAGGAAAAGATGTGGACAATTTCATATTACAACTAGATGAGTGATGCTGATTTTACAAATTACTTCAGAACGACTGGAAAGTGGTTTCCTGAAGTACTTGGTATCATTCAGCACACGACTGACTCAAATTGATGTAATGCACAGGAGCCGATTGCAACTGAACAAAAACTGGCAGTATTTGAGGTAGTTGATGAACACTGACATTCATTTTCTTTATTTAAGAAATTATAAAATGTTGGAACCACGTGTCTAGGTATTGTTTATTCGACCCATCGACGCAAAACGTATCATAAAGCTACCTGCGTTCCCTCAGTGCTTCTATTAACTTTTCTTCTGTTATTGTGAAAAGTAAACTAGTCATCCATTGCACGACATGATGGTCTGTGTTCCGTTAGTAGCTGAGCGTAATGTACGCGACAGGAATAAGGAAGTTAGCCAGGTGTGCCTTGTGAGGGGAAGAGCTCATGTTGTTCGAAAAACATTGTCCATTATAATTATCCGGGCTGTTATGCCGTGGTCGGTTGATGAATTCTGAGGTGATTCCCAACGTTTCGTCTCCGACTGCGGGAGACATCTTCAAGGGGGTCCGTAGCTTGATGGAAGGTCCGACACACACACTGGCTCGCTACTGACTGCCGCTAAATTCCGTGGGGCGCGCGGACACGGAATTTAGCGGCAGTCAGTAGCGAGCCAGTGTGTGTGTCGGACCTTCCATCAAGCTACGGACCCCCTTGAAGATGTCTCCCGCAGTCGGAGACGAAACGTTGGGAATCACCTCAGAATTCATCAACCGACCACGGCATAACAGCCCGGATAATTATAGTGGACATGATATTTCCGACTGTGAAAGTTTACATTTTAGTATCGAAAAACATTGTCACGAATGTAGGTCTGCCTTTATCAACAATACATTTCAACGAATTAAATATATCAAAATACCACACTCTTTCAGAGTATCCATACTTTCGGAATAATACCGACCACTTCTTCATTTGTGTAGCCTGTTGTATAATTATTAACGCTGATACTGTGTGTGCAAACGCTGAGATGTTTCTTCTCGTGACGGCGAGTCAATTAAAAACTTGTCATTCTTGGAGCTTTCTCGACTGTTTCCACTTTGCAGTGGAAATGTGATGTCCATATGCTGTATTTTAATGTCTCTTACTACATTCATATCCTGGTTATCACAGTGAAACTCATATACTTCTGATCTTGGACGCATTTTAACAGGAACACAAAGGTGTCACAGCTGTGGAAATTACCACTTTTCGAATTTTTGTATGGATCTTACAGTACATAGATTACTTAGTTTTACTCTCCTGCCTTGCTGCATGGTCACATGACTTTAAAATATTCCGTACTTTCTTATTCAGTACCCTCACAATGAATAGTCCTTCCCTTCTAGCGATCTGAAAAACTAAGCGCAAATTGACACGTGTACAGCACGTGTGACGTGACGCGACACTACAGCACGACGCGCACTTTCCGCACGTGCCGCGCTGTTCCTGCGCATGTGGAGACGCGTGCATACACCGTGCTTTGCACGTGCCGGTTGGCGTCGCTCTACGCTGACAGTATCGAGCGCGCACACCCTGTAATCATTCTCAAACGATTTTACAGAAACTATTCAGTAAAACTATTTGGATTTTGCCTTATTTGTAGCGTTATATGTCAGATTCATGGCGAAGTTCCCATCATCTCGCTAATGGTCATACGTATTGTGATACATACATTTTAGTTACACACTACGCAAAATTCGAAAGTTTTGCAATGAAAAATTGGGGTCACTTTGATTTTGCGTTTGGTATTATACCATATGTTGCTGCATATAACATTTACCTAACATATTGAATTTTTCTTTAGTCTTGGGAGGAGATCTCTATCCGGCTCCGATCTCGAGAAAATAGTCGCTATGTAGCGCGCTCACTCCCGATCTCATGTCCGTAAGAATGAAATATTCACAACATCCCCCACATCTCATAGACCTCTCTAGACATCGAAACGCGATTTTCGCGATGATAGCTCACAAGGAGGAGAGTATTTTGCCAATTCGTAAACACACGGAACTTCCTTATCTTTGGGATATTTCAGGAGTTATACTTTCTATTTTATTTTTTCACTCCAGTGACTAATTTTTTAAGAGTTATCGAAACAAGAGTTTCCTAGTATAAAAATGAACATGACATTTCTTCTGTAATGCTACTGCAAACCCACACAATGAGGTTTATAGTAAGCTATTGAGCTCTGGTTGCCGAACCGAGCGAGATGGCGCAGTGGTTAGCACAATGGACTCGCATTCGGGAGGACGACGGTTCAATCCCGCGTTCGGCCATCCTGATTTAGGTTTTCTGCGATTTCCCTAAATCGCTCCAGGCAAATGTCGAGATGGTTCCTTTGAAAGGTCACGGCCAACTTCCTTCCCCGTCCTTCCCTAATCCGGTAGGACATACAACCTCGCTGTCTGGTCTCCTCCCCAAACAACCCAACCAAGCCCTCTGGTCGCCAATTACTTGTTTCATGAGACACTCTGTTTCCGAATTCTGTCGTAATACGAGGTGCATTCAAGTTCTATGGCCTCCGATTTTTTTTCTAATTAACTACTCACCCGAAATCGATGAAACTGGCGTTACTTCTCGACGTAATCGCCCTGCAGACGTACACATTTTTCACAAGCTGATGCCATGATTCCATGGCAGCGACGAAGGCTTCTTTAGGAGTCTGTTTTGACCACTGGAAAATCGCTGAGGCAATAGCAGCACGGCTGGTGAATGTGCGGCCACGGAGAGTGTCTTTCATTGTTGGAAAAAGCCAAAAGTCACTAGGAGCCAGGTCAGGTGAGTAGGGAGCATGAGGAATCACTTCAAAGTTGTTATCACGAAGAAACTATTGCGTAACGTTAGCTCCATGTGCGGGTGCGTTGTCTTGGTGAAATAGCACACGCGCAGCCCTTCCCGGACGTTTTTGTTGCAGTGCGGGAAGGAATTTGTTCTTCAAAACATTTTTGTAGGATGCACCTGTTACCGTAGCGCCCTTTGGAACGCAATGGGTAAGGATTACGCCCTCGCTGTCCCAGAACATGGACACCGTCATTTTTTCAGCACTGGCGGTTACCCGAAATTTTTTTGGTGGCGGTGAATCTGTGTGCTTCCATTGAGCTGACTGGCGCTTTGTTTCTGGATTGAAAAATGGCATCCACGTCTCATCCATTGTCACAACCGACGAAAAGAAAGTCCCATTCATGCTCTCGTTGCGCGTCAACATTGCTTGGCAATGTCCGTCAGCATTCGTGGCACCCACCTGGATGACACTTTTCGCATTTTCAGGTCGTCATGCAGGATTGTGTGCACAGAACCCACAGAAATGCCAACTCTGGAGGTGATCTGTTCAACAGTCATTCGGCGATCCCCCAAAACAATTCTCTCCACTTTCTCGATCATGTCGTCAGACCGGCTTGTGCGAGCTTGAGGTTGTTTCGGTTTGTTGTCACACGATGTTCTGCCTTCATTAAACTGTCGCACCCACAAACGCACTTGCGACACATCCATAACTCCATCACCACATGTCTCCTTCAACTGTCGATGAATTTCAATTGGTTTCACACCACGCAAATTCAGAAAACAAATGATTGCACGCTGTTCAAGTACGGAAAACGTCGCCATTTTAAGTATTTAAAACAGTTCTCATTCTCGCCGCTGGCAGTAACATTCCATCTGCCGTACGGTGCTGCCATCTCTGGGACGTATTGACAATGAACGCGGCCTCATTTTAAAACAATGCGCATGTTTCTATCTCTTTCCAGTCCGGAGAAAAAAAATCGGAGGCCTTAGAACTTGAATGCACCTCGTAGCTTCTGCAAGATGAATTTGTGCAAATTATACTGTGTTTAATGGCTCTGAGCACTATGGGATTCAACTGCTGGGGTCATAAGTCCCCTAGAACTTAGAACTACTTAAACCTAACTAACCTAAGGACAGCACACAACACCCAGCCATCACGAGGCAGAGAAAATCCCTGACCCCGCCGGGAATCGAACCCGGGAACCCGGGCGTGGGAAGCGAGAACGCTACCGCACGACCACGAGATGCGGGCTATACTGTGTTTAGTAAAAGATGTACAATTAAACCCGTCAACAAGACAAATGTGGCCGTTATTCTTAAATGGTGTTGGTTCTTCGAATGAGAAAAGGTTAACAGTTCTCAAAAAACAAACCATCAATTCTGTTAGAAATTTAGTTGAATCTCCGTAACCCATCGTATTTTTAACACTGGAGGCTTGGATGGAAACTTACCAAAGTATTTTATTTCTTTTCTTCGCCGGCCGTTGTGACCGAGCGGATCTAGGCTCTTCAGTCCGGAGCCGCGCTGCTGCTACGGTCGCAGGTTCGAATCCAGCCTCGGGCATGGACGTGTGTGATGTCCTTAGGTTAGTTAGGTTTAAGACGTTCTAAGTTCTAGGGGACTGATGACCTCAGACGTTAAGTCCCATAGTGCTCAGAGCCATTTTAATCATTTTTATTCCTTTTCTTCATCTAAGTATTATCAAAATAATGACGATCGTATCCTTCAGGCGGAATGACAGGCACGTGCCAGAAGCTGACTACTCACCTACGGCTTGCCAAATTGACAGTGCACGATTCGCGAATAAAATAGTTGCTATTGCGAAAAGTAAACAATTGATCCGTCGGACAACACAATGGTCCCTGTATTGTCAGCAGCTGAGAATAATGCGCGCGATATGATGCGGAAGCTAGTCAGGTGTGCCATGTGAGAGTTCACGTGATCCACAAAACATTGTCATGAAACTAGAACTGCCTTTGTCAGCAATCATTTCAGCAAATTAAATATATAATATCATGACACTCTTTCAGGACCCTCATACTTTCGGAATAATACCGACCATTTCGTTTGTGTCGCCTGTTGTGTAATCAGTTTCTTAATGCTGGCAGTGAGTATGCAACCACTGGAATGCTTTTCCTCGTCACATCGAGCCAATTAAAACATTGTTATTCGTGAGGGCTTCTCCACTGTTTCTAGCTTGCAGTGGAAATGTGATGTCTACATGTACATAGTATAATGTTTCTTATTACATCATCCGGCCGGAGTGGCCGTGCGGTTCTAGGCGCTACAGTCTGGAACCGACCGACCGCTACGGACGCAGGTTCGAATCCTGCCTCGGGCATGGATGTGTGTGATATCCTTAGGTTAGTTAGGTTTAATTAGTTCTAAGTTCTAGGGGACTAATGACCTCAGCAGTTGGGTCCCATAGTGCTCAGAGCCATTTTAGTTCTAAGTTCTAGGCGACTGATGACCTCAGAAGTTAAGTCGCATAGTGCTCAGAGCCATTTCAACCATTTGAATCTTATTACATCCACATCCAAGTAAATGTAGTGAAACTTACGTACTTCAAATCTTGAACGCTTTTTACTAGGACTTCTTGTAGCAGATCGTATAGATACGTCAGTATAACAAGCAGCAAGTAGATAGCTTTGTTTTATTTTCCTGTTTTGCTTGTAGATCACATGATTTTATAATCATTGTTACTTCCCTATTCATTACCCTCAGGATGAATCGTCTGTACCTTCTTACGATCTGAAAACATTGTGTAGGCAGAAGATATAATCCCAGTGGCTAATGGCTCACCAGTTATTGGACTATGCATTGTTTTAACAAAAGAATGAACAAAACAAAAAACTGTACAGCTATATGTGACTGAAAACTATTAGGTACTAACGGGTAGAGATGGAGCGCTTAAACGACGAGAAACGAAACTACTCAATAACAATAAAATTCAGTGTACTGTAAGGCTGTATTTTTCGGATGGGCAGTACTTCCACTGCCCATATACGCCATGCCGAAGTGAGCATATGGCAGGACTCTATTCCTGCTCCCCGACTCGCCCCTCCCGCAGTGCACGCGTGACGCGCGGCGCGAGAAATTGTGCAACAACCACAACGCCGCGCAACCTGGCGCAGGCGCGTGTTTCATCCCCTTCGCGTCGCGTCCCAATTCGCGCGGTCCCATTTGAACCTGTGAAGCTACAAAAACGTGGGCTGCGATGCGCCGCGCCATACGCGTCTCAATTTGCGCCTAGCGCAACGCCGCGCGACCTGGGGCAGGCGCGTGTCGCGTCACCGTCGCGTCGCGTGCCAATTTGCGCGGTCCCATTCAAACCTGCGCGCTGTCCTGCGCCGCGCCACACGTGCTATACGCGCCTCTATTTGTGCCTAGCGGAGAAAATACCCGACAGTTGCAGTGGGCTGGTCGCAGCAGCTTCGCACGCCTGCTGCAGCCATTCACGTTACGCGATTTTGTAAACCCCTGTATGGCAATATCTCAAAGTTGCCGGAGCTCTAAAAACGAATATTGCTTCTGTCTGAAACCGTTTGCACTACGTAGCTGGCGACAGTGCTGCCAGCTCTCAGGGATCAACTTAATCTCGAGTCTGCTATAGGAAATTGTGTCTACGCTGCATGCTGCGTGTCAAACGATTTTTTTTTTTTTTTTGTGCCTACACTGTTAGAGTCTGTGCGTCTGTTCTTTCATATATGTTACATGTATGAACAGACAGCGTGAAACACAAAACACTTGTTCGAATCGCTTGGAATATGTTAGTAAACCGAAAAATCCATGTATTCTGAAAGTACATTGAGTGATTGGCTAGATGTACAGTGCCTACGAAACTGGCAGTAACTTGAAAATAAATTTGTATCGCGCCGAACTTAGAACATTTCAAAGACAAATTGTTAGCTACCAACCTATTCTGATAAACGTATCGGGTGAGAAAATCGTAAATGTACCATCAGATTTATCTGAACTGATTTTTCCCCATCAGTTGCAGTCTAGAGATAGATCACACACCGCTGCAGAATAGTTCCAATGTTTTTTTAATTACAAGTTTCTGAATTCTTAGTGCACTTGTTGACTACAGTATAAACAAATGATTGTAGCTGGAGTTGATTTTATCAAATGAGCTAGGTGACACAAGGAATAACTTTGAAATGCCATAGTTCATTGATTAAAATATATTTCTCGTATAGTGACTCCCGCTGTTACAGTGACTCTAGCAGGACGCCAAATGCACAAAAAGCAGACTCAAAGTGTCCCTCGTAATTCGCATATAAGTGATCAAACTGTTAACTGCGGACTGTGTATCTATACATTTGCTTATGACATGTTCAAAGTTCCTTTATGGACTGAATCGCAATGTGAGCTTCCGAAGTAATCAAAATCCTAAAGTTGCATTATGCAACCGCTCGCTCTCCAGAAATCAATGTACACAAACTTTACAAACACTCGTCCTGTAGGTAGAGCTTCTCACCCGTTTGAGTCAGACACAAGCTACCTTTCAGTCTCTACACCCAGCACCAGTTTATTATGCGTTACCTCTTTTAGCTTGCTTTCTATTGGCTGCCGTTATCATCTCTTCCCTATCATGCTATTCCGTTTTGTTGGTGTACATTACATTAAAACCGACTACAAATTTTGGCCTAATTGGCAAAAATGAAACACTATATATTTAAAATGAATAGCTTCCCACAAAATAGTACGTTAAAATGAGTACTATATTGCTAAACTTTTTACTATATTGCTAAACTTACAAATAATATGCACATTTTTATTATTTATTGAGAATATGGAAATTTAGAAATAATGTGATCTAGTTTTATATGCAGGGGTGTGTACACCAAATGTTTCTTAAACATGATTTTGTGGAATTTCCATCTCAGTCGCACCAGTAAAGATCGGTCACTGCCTGCTGGTAAGCCCTGTGTGTCGAGCTCGCCTGCCTATGTGCTTGATCCAGCTCTTAAACATCTTGATCACTCCTGATGGCATACCGTATCACGACCAGTACAATAGCATGCCTCTTGAGCTTAGCGAACTGGAAATGCCGCAGATCCATTTACACACAGAGATATCCTATCCTGAAATATTTCTAAAGGAACACCCCCAGAGTTTACTAATCCTGACTGTGAGCTCACGCCTTAAAATTCGTTCTCTTAAGTGCTCTACACTCAGCGTTCCTCGCTGGAATTCTGTAACACATTGAAACCCACACTCAGGACTTAGTGACTGACTGTGTGACGTGGAACGTCCGAAGGTGTGCTGGAAATTAATTTTTTTGTGTGAAAACTCTTAAATCTTTTAAATACAACAAACCATTATTAACATTCTGCATCCCATTATTAACATTATCGCATCTTTATGCTTCAAGTCTATATACAGTCTAAGACAAAAGAAAAACGACGCACCACAAAGGAATTATCCGAATGGGACGGAAATCGGTAGATGTGACCCGCCAGGTTAGCCGAGAGCGCAAATGCGCTGCTTTCTGGACTCGAGTAGGCGCGCCGGCCCCAGATCGAATCCGCCCACTGGATTAACGACGAGGGCCGGTGTGCCGGCCGGCCTGGATGTAGTTTTTAGGCGGTTTTCCACATCCCTCTAGGTGAATACTGGACTGGTCCCCACGTCCCGCCTCAGTTACACGACTCACAGACATTTGACACACATCCGCACTTTTCCATGATTTACAAAAAAAAATGGTTCAAATGGCTCTGAGCACTATGGGACTTAACATCTGTGGTCATTAGTCCCCTAGAACTTAGAACTACTTAAACCTAACTAACCTAAGGACATCACACACATCCATGCCCGAGGCAGGATTCGAACCTGCGACCGTAGCGGTCGCGCGGCTCCGGACTGAGCGCCTAGAACCGCTAGACCACCGCGGCCGGCTCCATGATTTATTACACTAGACGCAGACAGAAGGAGTACTCTGATTTCGTCCTGGGGGGTACGAGGTGGCGGCAGGAAGGGCATCCGGCCACCCCTTCGAATTAACATGCCAAATACGATTTCATCACGCCAACCCCGAGCACAATGTGTGACAAAGGCCAAGCGATAGATAGAACGGAAATCGGTAGATGTGATGTACTAGTAGAGACAAACAAAAGATTAAAATTTCAGAAAAATACTATGATTTATTCAAGAGGAAGAGGTTCACAAATTGAGCAAGTGAATAACGAGTTGGTCCTCATCTGGTCCTTGTGCAGTTATTCAGCTTACCATAGTTGCGGGATGTCCTCCAGGGACGTACAGCTAGTTTCTGTCCAATTGGCGCATTACATCGTCAGTATCCCGACATAATTGAAACACCGTGCCCACAATGCTCCAGTGTTCTCACCTGTGGAGAGATTCGGCGACTTTACTGGCCAAGGCAGGGTTTAGCAACCACGAAGACAAGCAGCAGAAACTACTGTGCGGACAGGCACCATCTTGATGAAATATAAGCCCAGTATGGCTTGCCATGAAAGGCAACAAAACGGGGCACTGAATACCGTCGGTGTCCCACTGTGCTGCATGGATGGCGAGGATGACAACCAAAGAGGTCCTGCCATGAAAAGAAACGGCATCCCAGACCACAAGTCCTGGTCGTCGGGCCATACGGCGGGCGACAGGCGGGTTGGTGTCCCACCGCTAAACGGGGCGTCGAAGAGTTCGCTCACACATGGAGCACCCTCTCCTTCAGTATGATGGTGCCAGACCACACATGAGTATTGCGACATCTGCAGCAACCCGTCACCTTGGGTTCGTCGTCATCGATCATCCTCCATACAATCTCGACTTGGCCGCATCCGATTTCATCCATTTCCAAAACTTGAAATTTAATAGTGTTGCAGCAGTGCATGCAGAGATGAGGTTGCGGCTCGGTCAACAGAGTCAGACATCCTATACTGACGGTATCAAAAAACTGATCTCTCATTGGAGAACTGTTTTTGTCACCATGGCGGCTATGTTGAGAAATAAATATGTAGGCATCAGGAATAAAGATAGAGAAAGTTAATAACGTTCGTTTCATTTAAAACGTTTTAAATCACACAAAAAAATACGGAGGCGTTACCTTACAGCACGCCCTCGTCTGTTCAAGTTAGTCAGAGCTTCGTTCTTCGCACTGTGATTACAGATCCGCTCAAACCAAAATGCAAATTTTCGTACTATGATCTTTCTGTTTCGAGGTCCTTCATATCATTTCCCTGGCGACCAAAATGATAACATTAGACTAACTGTAGCTGGCTCTGAAATGTACACTCTGTCTGTGAGTGGAACATCAGTACCCCTTAAAACATCGAAAGTCATCAGTCACCTAGAGCTTAGAACTACTTAAACCTAACTAACCTAAGGACACCACACACATCCATGCCTGTGGCAGGATTCGAACCTGCCACCGTAGCGGTCGCCCGGTTCCAGACTGAAGCGCCTAGAACCGCTCGGCCACACACCGGCCGGCACTATCTTTAGTGATTTGCGGAATATAGAGGTAGTCGTAGATTCAACTGAACGCCCTGAAAAAGCCTGAGATTACATAAAATGAAAGTCGTCCAGCACCGTTGCTAAACTGCAAAAGGTTTAGGTTTTTTTTAAATGCACTGGTGGAAATAAAAAGTGCTACACCGTGAAGCATCAGTCCGATATGTAAAACTCTTTGTTTTAAATGCTTTCACTCAGAAATGTCTTCATCATCAACGTGAGATATGACGCTCCCATACGGACACGAATAGACTCGTGGATCCGTCGTGGTATGAAAGCAACCACCCTACGAATGACATCTTGAGAAATATCTTGCCGTGCCTGAAACACACGCTGTGTTATTTCGTGAAGATTAACGGCTGGAGAGCGGGCAGGCCAGTCATAATCCATATATTCTTTAAGGGGACATTCTGGTCGAGAGGCACGAAAAATGGGTGAAGTTTAGAATGTCTTTTCATACATGGATCATTTTTATTAAAATAGCAGTTTTATCACTTTATTATAGATATATTCTGGTATGATTTTTGCCGGCCGCGGTGGTCTAGCGGTTCTGGCGCTGCAGTCCGGAACCGCGGGACTGCTGCGGTCGCAGGTTCGAATCCTGCCTCGGGCATGGGTGTGTGTGATGTCCTTAGGTTAGTTAGGTTTAAGTAGTTCTAAGTTCTAGGGGACTTATGACCTAAGATGTTGAGTCCCATAGTGCTCAGAGCCATTTGAACCATTTTTTGGTATGATTTTTTTTCTCTCCAACAAATTACAAATGGCGGCTGCAGCCCTTGTCAAAGTATGTGCCTTGCGACGCGTCCTGGTTTGCACGAAGCGTTCTACAGTTTCGTGGTTC
Source organism: Schistocerca nitens (assembly GCF_023898315.1). Classification (NCBI taxonomy): domain Eukaryota; kingdom Metazoa; phylum Arthropoda; class Insecta; order Orthoptera; family Acrididae; genus Schistocerca; species Schistocerca nitens. Next base: position 694,670,538 of record NC_064615.1, on the reverse strand, counting down.
TTTCTGAAACCTATGAAAAAGCTATTTCTTACATTAGAATTAATTTGGAGTGTCATCATGATGCGATTTTGAAAAATATGTCAATAAAACAATGGCAGCTTTTTGAAAAACGTATCGTTTTCTTGGCATGTTTTTCTAAGTTCAAATATTTTTTTAAAATAGTTTTTTTTTTAAATTCGAATATAAAAAAGTTTTCGCTAAGACCACCGTAATGCAATTACCTTTCACTGAAAAATATCAAATGAATTGGTTAATCTGTCGAGGCTGTAGAACGCTTCAAGAGCTGAAAAATGTTTTTTCAATAAAAATGTGTGTAACGTTAGGAGTAAACAAAAATTGTTTCAAAACCTATGGTTAACCGGCGATCCCTGGACATGGAAGTATCCTTCCTCTTCCTCAAATATTCACTGGTTCTGAATTTCGTGGTGTATGTTTTCAATCCGCGCTCTTTTAACAAACTGACAGTTTTCTTGCACCGTGGCGGCCACGCGTTTCGTTTCTGACAACTCCACGAAGTTTTTGCTGTTCGTCCTTTCACTATTCATAACACGTTCACGGTCTTCAGAATTATGAACAACCTTCGTTTAAAGTACCAGCAGCAACGTTCACTGCTATTTCAACAGTTTCTGACGTAGAATGAAGATGTTTCGGTAACAGTTTCCATTTGCACACTTTGAAGCTCTCGTTGCCGTTTTGCATATCGCCACCGGTGCACCTTTTAAGCAAAATTTGGTCGAATCTATTCTTGGTCTAATTCATCGAGTGCCTACAGCTCCCTCTCGGCTCACAGCTCCATTCAGCACGCTTTAACTTCCAAAATAATTTCACAACGAAAATATCCTTTTTCAGGCATAACCATACACTTCAGGGATCCAAATTACGTAAAAAAATCCATTTCTTTTCATCGGTCTCGACCAAAACGTGAGGTCGAGAATTGACGATTTGACAATATTCTCCATTTAGATGTTGACAGAGCTTCTTGAACCTGCCACACGAAGTTAGTGTTCACTGTTTATGTTTTCAGTTCGCCGTTGATCTATAACATCCCTCAGATTCAATTTTTAAGAAGTCTCTTAACATGTTTTTAACGTATTACAGTTTTAGTGACACTGAGCAGTGTCAGTCGTATTTACCATTTTAGGGTGGTGAATGGTGGTTCACTAAGGAATCGCTTTTTTTATTAAATTGAAAACATTGTTGACCTCGCCAAGCGATTTTTGCGAAATACAAGGCAGCCGCACAACGTTATCACAAAACGTAAAAATTGTTTTATGGTAATTACCTGAATATATCATTGATGGCAGATATAATTACTTCATAGGTTTCAATAGCAGTTTTGCTAATTGTTTTTGCTGACAGTTGCAGCACTGAACTTCAGTCACCAGAAATCTCAGAGTTCCACCTAATCTCTTGTCGACTGCGATTGGCTCTCCTATTAAGGTATTTTGTTTCTATGTTTTATACCGCCCCAACTTTATTAATTTGTCAAAAAAATGGTTCAAATGGCTCTGAGCACTATGGGACTTAACATCTTAGGTCATCAGTCCCCTAGAACTTAGCCCGCATCTCGTGGTCGTGCGGTAGCGTTCTCGCTTCCCACGCCCGGGTTCCCGGGTTCGATTCCCGGCGGGGTCAGGGATTTTCTCTGCCTCGTGATGGCTGGGTGTTCTGTGCTGTCCTTAAGGTTAGTTAGGTTTAAGTAGTTCTAAGTTCTAGGGGACTTATGGCCACAGCAGTTGAGTCCCATAGTGTTCAGAGCCATTTGAACCATTTGAACCCTAGAACTTAGAACTAGTTAAACCTAACTAACCTAAGGACATCGCACACATCCATGCCCGAGACAGGATTCGAACCTGCGACCACAGCAGTCGCGCGGTTCCGGACTGCGCGCCTAGAACCGCGAGACCACCGCGGCCGGCTATTAATTTGTCGTAAGACGCAGGACTCATTCGAAAATAATTTATGAAATCTTTCCGCTCTATGGCTATTAGTTTAGTCAATAAGTTAACATGCTACAAGTCGCTTCTTTTTTCAGCCATTCTCGGACACATTTCCTCGTTTTCATCGTTTTCTGTTTTTTACCAGCTGTAGCTAAAACAATTGTGGCACACACTTTCCTCTTCAGTGTTCGACATCTTAACCTCGTAAAATCGTGTTGCGATCGGACAACATTCAGAATATTGTTGATGCTGTGGCAGTCGCTTCAATATATTGAAGGTCAGACAGACTAGTATTGTCAATAAATATTGAAAGAGGTAACAGTGGTATATTAGTTTTGAAGAAACTTCCTGGCAGATTAAAACTGTGTGCCCGACCGAGACTCGAACTCGGGTCCTTTGCCTTTCGCGGGCAAGTGCTCTACCAACTGAGCTACCGAAGCACGACTCACGCCCGGCACTCACAGCTTTACTTCCGCCAGTACCTCGTCTCATACCTTCCAAACTTTACAGAAGCTCTCCTGCGAACCTTGCAGAACTAGCACTCCTGAAAGAAAGGATATTGCGGAGACATGGCTTAGCCACAGCCTGGGGGATGTTTCCAGAATGAGATTTTCACTCTGCAGCGGAGTGTGCGCTGATATGAAACTTCCTGGCAGATTAAAACTGTGTGCCCGACCGAGACTCGAACTCGGGACCTTTGCCTTTCGCGGGCAAGTGCTCTACCAACTGAGCTACCGAAGCACGACTCACGCCCGGCACTCACAGCTTTACTTCCGCCAGTACCTCGTCTCCTACCTTCCAGACTTCACAGAAGCTCTCCTGCGAACCGTGGAGAACAGCTCGCATCTCGTGGTCGTGCGGTAGCGTTCTCGCTTCCCACGCCCGGGTTCCCGGGTTCGATTCCCGGCTGGGACAGGGATTTTCTCTGCCTCGTCATGGCTGGGTGTTGTGTGTGATGTCCTTAGGTTAGTTAGGTTTAAGTAGTTCTAAGTTCTAGGGGACTGATGACCATAGATGTTAAGTCCCATAGTGCTCAGAGCCATTTGAACCATTTTTTTTTTTTTTTTTTTTTTTTTTGAACTAGCACTCCGGAAAGAAAGGATATTGCGGAGACATGGCTTAGCCACAGCCTGGGGGATGTTTTCAGAATGAGATTTTCACTCTGCAGCGGAGTGTGCGCTGATATGAAACTTCCTGGCAGATTAAAACTGTGTGCCCGACCGAGACTCGAACTCGGGACCTTTGCACACAGTTTTAATCTGCTAGGAAGCTTCATATCAGCGCACACTCCGCTGCAGAGTGAAAATCTCATTCTAGTTTTGAAGAGTTCTCGCGAGGTGTAACACTTTTCGTTTACTGTCACTGAAATTCACATTGGTATGAGATTTATCATCCATACGTGAAGGAAGAGAGTAAGGTAATATTTAAACTTCCCTCGACAGCCGGCCGCGGTGGTCGAGCGGTTCTAGGCGCTTCAGTCCGGAACCGCGCGACTGCTACGGTCGCAGGTTCGAATCCTGCCTCGGGCATGGATGTATGTGATGTCCATAGGTTAGTTAGGTTTAAGTAGTTCTACGTTCTAGGGGACTGATGACCTCAGATGTTAAGTCCCATAGTGCTCAAAGCCATTTGAACCATTTTTTCCCTCGACAACAAATTCATAAGAGGCGGAGCAAAAGATTGGATTTGGGTGGATATGGAAAGAAATCAACAGTTCACTTTCAAAGGAAACATTCCGGCATACGCCTTAAGCGACTTACGTAAATGACGGACAGTCTAATCTGAATTACCGGACGAGGATTTGACCCTCCGTCCTCCACAATTCTGCACTGCGTCTCTTGGTAGTGGTATGTGCGCTATTCGCTAGACGGACGTAGAAATTATTTTCGGTTTGTCGTAACAAGAAATATTATTATTCAAAGCAGAATCGACAGAGGAATTAACGTGTTCGAAGACTTGCTGCCCGCATCTCGTGGTCGTGCGGTAGCGTTCTCGCTTCCCACGCCCGGGTTCCCGGGTTCGATTACCGGCGGGGTCAGGGATTTTCTCTGCCTCGTGATGGCTGGGTGTTGTGTGCTGTCCTTAGGTTAGTTAGGTTTAAGTAGTTCTTATGACCACAGCAGTTGAGTCCCATAGTGCTCAGAGCCATTTGAAGCCATTTGAAGACTTGCTGAAATGTAATGCCTCCGACATTTTTCATGTGAGAACTCTTATACCTTTTTAAATAAAACAAACGTTGTTAACGCTCTACATCTTTATTCTTTATGTCTACATATTTGCAGCCCACTGCCGCTAGAGGACCCCGAGTAGGAGAGTGTAACATGCCGGTGTGAAACGTATCTACGCCTGTGTGAGAGAAACAGCGTGCTGCAGTCGAGTTTTGAATTCGATGAGATTTCCACGCAATGAACACACTCTCCTACAGCATACCAATGCCAGACCACACACGAGTGCTGTGACTTCTGATACGGTCCCACGACTTGAGGTCACTGTCATCGATCATCCTTCACACAGTCCCGACTGGTCCACAGCTGATCTTCATTTGTTTCCAGAACTTAAAGAACACCTTCGTGGACTTCTCTGAGATAGTGATGAAGCGGTACTAGGAGAGGGGAGATTGTGGCTCCGTCAACAAAGACGAACATTCTGCACAGAAGAGACAACTGGTACACCTACCTAATGTCGTGTAGGTTACCCACGAGAACGCAGATGTGCCGCAACACGACATGGCATGGATTGGACTAATTTCTGAAGTAGTGCTGGAGGAATCTGATACCATGAATACTGCAGGGCCGGCTATAAATCCGTAAGAGTAGGAGAGGGTAATGATTTCTTTTGGAAGGCGTGTTGTAAGGCATCCCCAAAAAAAATGGTTCAAATGGCCCTAAGCACCATGGGATTTAACAGCTGAGGTCATCAGTCCCCTAAACTTAGAACTACGTGAACCTAACTAACCTAAGGACATCACACACATCCATGGCCGAGGCAGGATTCGGACCTGCGACCGTAGCAGCTGCGTGGTTCCGGACTGAAGGACCTAGAACCGCACGGCCACCGCGGCCGGCAAGGCATCCCACATATCGTCAATAATTTTTATGTCTGAGAGTTTGGTGGCAAGCGAAACTGTTTAAACTCAGAAGAGTATTCCTGGAGCCAGTCTATAGCAATGGTGTACTTATTAGGTGTTGCTTTGTCCTGCTGGAATGACCAAAGTCTTTCGGAATCTGCAACGGACATGAATGGATGCAGGTGATCAGGTAGGATACTTACGTACGTGTCACCCGTCAGAGTCGTATCTAGACGAATCAGGGGTCCCATATCACTCCAACTGCACTCTCTCCACACCATTGCAGAGCCTCCATCAACTTGAACAGTCCCTTGCTGAGATGCAGGGTCCATGGATTCATGAGGTTATCTCCATATCTGTACACGTCCGTTCCATCGATACAATTTGAAACGGGACTCGTCCGACCAGGCAACATATTTCCAGTTATCAACAGTCCAATGTCCGTCTTGACGGGCCCAGGTGGGGCGTAAAGCTTTAGTCGTGCAGTCATCAACGGCACACGAATGGGGCTTCGGCTCAGAAAGCCCATATCGATGATGTTTCGTTGAATGGTTCGCAGTCTGACCCAGCATTGAAATATGCAGCATTTTGCGGGTGGGTTGCACTTCTGTTCAAAAAAATGGCTCTGAGTACTATGGGACTCAACTGCTGAGGTCATTAGTCCCCTAGAACTTAGAACTAGTTAAACCTAACTAACCTAAGGACATCACAAACATCCATGCCCGAGGCAGGATTCGAACCTGCGACCGTAGTGGTCTTGCGGTTCCAGACTGCAGCGCCTTTAACCGCACGGCCACTTCGGCCGGCTGCACTTCTGTCTGAACAATTCTCTTCAGTAGTCGTTGGTTCCGTTCTTGCATGATCTTTTTCCGGCAGCAGCGATGACGAACATTTGATGTTTTATTGGATTCTTGATGTTCACGGTACACTCGTGGAGTGGTCGTACGGGAAAATCCGCACTTTATCGCTACCTCTGAGGTGCTGTCCCCCATCGCTCGAGCGTCGACTATAACACCACATTCAGACTCACTTAAATATTGATACACTGCTATTGTAGCAGCAGTAACCAATCTAACAACTGCGCCAGGCATTTGTTGTCTTACGTAGGCGTTGCGGTGCGCAGCACTGTATTCTGCCTGTTTACATATCTCTGTATTTGAATACGCATTCCTATACCAGTTTCTTTGACGCTTCACCGTAGTGAAGGTATCAACAAACCGGTCTCTCGTTGGGAAAAATGTGTTCGTCGTGAGGGTGAGTATGTCGAGAAATAAATATGGAAATGCAGAAAAAATCTATAGAATGTCAATAACATTTGTTTTATTTTAAAGTCCATAAGAGTTTTCACATAGGAAAATCGGAGGCATTACTTTTCAGCAAGCCCTGGTCTAAGTGATTGCATTCAAAAGAGGGCTTAATTTGATGTTCTAAAAGTACGCTTTGTTAACAAAGGAATTCTCCCTTTACATAGTCTAGGGGCTACATACGAACAGAGGAATATATGCGTCGAAGTACGGCTGGAGGGTGAATAGAACTTTTGGTCAGGTCAACACAAAGTCAAATAGGCCTAAAATGAATAGGAGAGCAGGTAATCAGATAGGCTACTATTAACAGCACACTGAACACATTATCGTAATCAAGGTAGACACGAAGCCAACATCCACCAAAGTAATACAAATTTATATGCTTATTAGTTATATTGAAGTGCTTCGATGTCTTTTCTGAAGGTATTGGTGTGGAGTGTAGCCTAGTACGGAGGTGAGACGTGGACGGTTAGCAGTTCAGACAAAAAAATAATTTTTCGAAATATGGTGTTATGGAAGAATGCCGAATATTAGATAGTTAGATCGAATAACTAATGAAGAGGTACTGAATAAAGTCGGGTAACAAAGAAATTTGTGGCTTAGCTTGACTAAAAGAAGTGATCATTTGATAGGTCACATTCGGAGCGATCAAGGAATAGTCAGTTTGGTGCTGAGGGAAGTGTGTAGGGGTAAAAATAGCAGAGGGAGACCTAGGCATAAATACAGTAAGCAGATTCAAGCGGATGTGGGTTGCACTAGCTATTCAGAAACGAAGAGGCTTGCACAGAGTGGAGAGTAGCGGTAAAACACAACTGAAGACCAAAACAACAAAATACGTTTCTATCAGTGATATAACGCTCTAAACAAAGCGGTAGCTTCAAGTGGCTTATCTCTCAAGCAGTCTCGTACCAGACCAGGCACTCCCAGGGGCCATAACGTGCTTACCTGGCGGTCGTACTGGGCGGTCGATATGAGGTAACGCTGCGCGGGCAGCCAGCTGAACAGGCGCCGGAGGGAGACAGCTTCCATGCTTGTTAAAGAAGAGTCGGCCACGTGTAGCGGAGAGGGCAACCAGATATTGTGTAGTGATGTTGCCGGGAGCCGTCAACGCTCATCTTGATTCATCACGTGGCGCTCTATAGCGGCCACTAACGTGAGTGATCTGAACAAATTTGCGTCACGCTCGTCGATGATGTTCATCCGTGTTACGCATTTAGTTCTGCTCGTTTGTCCACTCTCCGTCTCCTGTAATCTCTCTACAGTCACCACCTCCAAGTGGAGTGATGCGGCACTTCAGAGCGTGTAAGCATATATGACAACATCGGGATTTAAATCCTCCGTCTGTTCACCTTGATTTAGTTCCTACTGTACAGTTAAATCATTTCAGGTGGATACCTGGACGGTTCCATTGTATGGAGCCTGCAGCCGATTTCATGCCGAATGGTTATCCGAATAAAGTTTAATGACATTCACGTACGTAAAACGTTAAACATCCCCCCACCTACCTCAAACCACCTCCCTTTCAGGCCCCGACCATTGCTTTTGCATGTAATGCATCATTTAGATCAATTACGTACAATGAGGTGATCTTCAAATCCACCATTATTTAACTGGATAGCACAATCTGAGACATCGAATTCACTTTCATCATTCGAATGCAGTCAACTTATTCGTATTTATGATGGGCTATTGCTTACACTCAACAATAGTATAGAAGTGAATCAAATGTTTTCCGAGAATAAAACCATTTTTCTGTGTTTTATAACGTAGACTGTGTGAGAAGCTCAGCCCCCAGAGTGTTTTAGGTTACAATTTTGCTACTTGACAGGGCCCCCACGAGAAACGAGTGATAGTAGGGAAATGAAACTTTGTGGAAGCGTTTGTAAGGACACGAAGACGAGAAATAACAAATAAACTGTGGAAAAACATATTTTGATTTCAACATGAGAGAGCAACATTTGTTAACTGCGTACCACTTTTCCTCCGACATTACAAACGTTGCTGTATATGACGTCTACCTGCATTGACAACAGCTAGGAGCCGTACTGGAGACACTATTTTACAATTGTTTGCAGTACCTCTCGAACAGCGGACCATAGAGAGCTCAGGTGTCGTGATGCAGTTTGTGTACTGCTTGAAGATCGCACATTGTGTGCAGTAACTTCAACAATCGGTGACGCAGTAGGCCGTCGGCCTCTCCCAGGAGCAATTGCAAAGCACCACTTAGTTCGAACTTCTGAATCATATTCTTCAACCCCGGGTCATAAAGAGGACCTCTACTTATTCTCTTAATGCGTCAATACTCGAGAGGGACAGCAGCACTATTGTTGTTGTCTCGATAAAAGAGCTTCACGAGTAAACCCCTGGTCACCCTTTCCTGACCCATGTAAATTGTCTTCAGTTGTAACACACACTGATGCTTGTGTTTCAGCCCTATGTCGCCTTACCACTACCGGCTCCTAGCGCCATATCACGACACTAACACTAGTAATAGCGGAAATCCTGCAGCGCACAGTATGAACAGCCGGTCGCGTTGGCCGAGCTGTTCTAGGCGCTTCAGTCCGGAACCGCGCGACAGCTACGGTCGCAGGTTCGAATCCTGCCTCGACCATGGATGTGTGTAATGTCCTTAAGTTAGATAGGTTTAAGTAGTTCTAAGTTCTAGGGGGCTGATGACCTCAGATGTTAAGACCCATAGTGCTCAGAGCCATTTAAACCATTTGAACAGTATGAACATCATTATTGTTACGATCAGTACCCATACAGTACATACACTGACTGAAGTAGCGGAAGTTTAATCATAACCAAATGTTCAAATGTGTGTGAAATCTTATGGGACTTAACTGCTAAGGTCATCAGTCCCTACGCTTACACACTACTTAACCTAAATTATCCTAAGGACAAACACGCACACCCATGCCCGAGGGAGGACTCGAACCTCCGCCGGAACCAGCCGCACAGACCATGACCGCAGCGCCCGAGACCGCTCGGCTAATCCCGCGCGGCTAATCATAACCATTCACATTAATGTGACCACCTATCAAACACCCGAATAACCACTTTTTGCAGTACGGACTGCTGCGAGGCGTGCAGAAGGAGAGTCAGTGAGGCTCTTGAAGGTACCGACAGGGATGTGCAGCTGTGCCGACTGCAGTGCTAGGTTCCTCGGTTCTGTACTATGTTTCTCGGTTGAGGACCCATGATGCGTTACAGACCGATCGAGGTGGTCCCACAGATCGATTGCGTTTAAATTCTGGGAGCCTGGGAGCCAGTGGACTACCGTGAACTCTTTCTGATGCTCTTCGAACCACACACGAACATTGCGAACTGTGTAACATGTTCCATTGTCCTGCTGGTAGATGCAATCGTGCGGAGGAAACACAACCTGTAGAGGTGGAAATGGTCCCCAAGGACAGATACATACTTGCGTTGAACCATTTTGCCTTCCAGAATGACGAGACCACCCTGGGAATGCCACCAAAACATTCCCCAGACCATAAAACTCCCTCCTACAGCCTGGGCCCTTCCGACGATTGTTGCAGGGTGTTTGCTTTCAGACATTTTGTGCCGTACTGGTCAACGGCCATCTCTCTGAGGGAACATAAAAAGTGATTCATCTGAAAAAGCCACCTATTGTCCCTCCGTGGACGTCCAGTTACGGTGCCGACGTTCAAATTCCAGCCTTTGTCACCGATGGACAGCAGTTAGCATGTGAAGATGGTATCTGTTGTTCCGGACATGTCCGAAAGAACAGATGCCATTGGTGACCCTGCAGCTCTCTAGAATGAAATTATAATTAAATCAATACCATTAGCTGCTGACAGGCATTGGTATACACCAACAGGGAGAGTTGAAAATGCGTGTCCCGATCGGGACTCGAGCCACGGATCTCCTGCTTACATGACAGACGCTCTATCCATCTGAGCCACCGAGGGCACAGAGGATAGTGTGAATGCAGGGACTTACCGCTCCCCGTGAGATCCACATTCTCAACTTATAGTCCACATACTACATTCCTAGTGCCCCTGCCACTATACCCATTACTCGCGACAGACAATCCACCGGGTCCCGTAAGAGTTCAGGCAATTCGTGTGCATCGGCACTGAAGATGGTCACCAGCCATCAGCAGTGTGTGGACTACAAGTTGAGAATGTGGGTCTCACGGGGAGCGTACTGGCGATAAGTCACTGCAGTCGCATTATCGTATATGTCCTCGGTGGCTCAGATGGAAGCCGGCACTGTAGCTCAGCGTGTTCGGCCAGAGAGTTGGCTGGCCTCTGTAATAAAAAAACTGAGTGAAAAGATCAACAACGAGCTTAGACGGATGTCATGAGACGTCCGCTACGCCGAAATACAAAGAACCATATCGAACAAAATGAAAAAAAAGTATAGAGCGCCTGCCATGTAAGCAGGAGATCGCGGGTTCGAGTCCCGGTCGGGGCACACATTATCAACTGTTCCTGTTGGTGTATATCAACGCCCGTCAGCAGCTAATGGTACTTAATTGTAATTACAGTTGGCATGAGTACATGAATCTGGCGCCTGCTGTAGAGACCTATACGCAGCAACTGTCGCTGAATGGTCGTTGAAGAGATACTGTTGGTAGCGTCTTGATTCATCTGGGCAGTCAGTTGCTCAACATTTGCACGTCTATTGGCCCGTACCCATCTCCGCAACCATCGCTCACCCCTGTCTCCTATGGCCCGTAGTGCATAATAGTTGCCCCAGCTCTGGTTTTAGATAGCACAGTTTTGCAATTGCATGGTATATTTTAATCATCATGACACATGAACAGTTTACACAACAAGTCATTTTGGTGGCATTCCCTGGGTGATCTCGTCGTTCTGGAAGGCAAAAGTGGATCAACGCAAGTATGCATCCATCCTTGGGGACCATGTCCACCACTGCATGCAATTTGTGTTTCCTCCGCAGGATTGCACCTACCAGCAGGACAATGCAACATGTCACACAGCTCGTAATGTGCGTGTGTTGTTCGAAGAGCACCAAGTACGGACATGCCCTTTTGGACGTCAGATAAATCGCTCTGTTTTCACATTACGACGACTACTGCACTGATTTCTGCTTCCTCCGACACGCTTTATGTACCCTTCACTGTGAAATGCCCTGCTTAACCCGCAGCACAAGACAGAATGAATTGTGGAAACGCGCCAAAATAAGGGGCTGTCAGTTAAACACGAACATACAACTTTATTATTTGATCAAACATTAGAAGAGCCCAAAAAAATTTTTAAACACACAGCTTTAATCTTCGGGACTTAATTACCAGCTGAAAGTAACTTTAATCTAAAAACGGCTGAAGGCCAATAACTTAGAACGCAAGTATAATCAGAAATTTAAAAGGCAAGCCTTTTCTTTAAACAGTTCTTTAGTTAGATCTGAAGTAAACAAGTTAAATTCAAATCGGCTGAAGGCCGAACACTTAAAACTCCAAAACATTATTTTATGTGAAACAGTTCTTTAATTTAGACTGAAGGCCTTAAGAACAAACAACTGAAACTCAAACCGGCTGAAGGCCGAAGACTTAAAAATTCAATAGGTTGAAGTAAACAATTAAATTCAAATCGGCTGAAGGCTTAACACTTAAAAATTCAATTTTTTTAATGCCAAAGGGCTTACGTGAAACAGTACTTTAAACTAGGCTAAAGGCCTTAAGAGTAAAACAACTCTAATTTAAAACACATAACCGGCTAGAAGCCATACAAGCACCAACAACAAGAACAAATTTTAAAAAAATAAGGCAGTACACACAAGGGCACACAGATGTTCGAGGGTCGGCCTGTAATTGAAACACTAACGCTTGCTTAGGTGAGACAGGCAGTCGGGTCAACCATTTCACGATCCGACGACAACCCAACCGACCGACAGTCAGTGGACCCACCGACACGTTAACTTCCACTTCACCCGACCAGGACACGACAGGGAGTTCAACGGAACAACATAGAAGATATTGGCGCCCACAGCCAATCATACACGGAGCTGTCAAACTACACACCGTGCTGGACAGCAACAATACGATGAGGAATCTAAACTGCCTGAAATTTACGTCAACGCCCAGGGCAGGTAACCGGAACGTTAACGGCCACAAGGCATAATATTCCGCTGGTGCACTTCAATTCAAATAACCAAATACAGTGAAACTCCCTCGGAGGGTGGCTAGAACATTCCAACTTGAAAAACACGTTGTTGCTCGCGGGAATATCCCAACAGCCGACAACGAACTCCAAATGACACAATGTGAACAGTCTTGACTTGTTGGTAGGTTAAATCAAAACTCTACTTTCGTGTCCAGGGTCGGTGAACCACGGACCTCATAGCAATGGGAACAGATCCACACTCTCCGACACCGCGTAGAGACCGCCAGCGAGCCCCGGCCAAACTACGCCCCACCGAGAATTCCTCACTGCTCCACGCTAACCGACCGACCCCTCAGAGCCAGTACGCCGACAACATTTAACATAACTTGTCAGTCAAAATCACACAAACTACACACACTTGCACGAAGAAGTAGGCAATGCTAACGGCAGTGACTGTACAATAACAGGGATGAATCACGAGTCGGCACACACAGCCAACCCATAAGCGATCGTCGGCCAAATACACGTCGTCCGGCAAGACGACCGACCAACGACCAACCAAGGTCGTCCCCACTCCAATCATGTGTGTCGGCAACCGTCGGGCGAGTCATGGCGGTCCGGACCTCACTGCTGCCGCGCCCAGACTGAACTTGTACCGTGTGCCAACTCAAACACTACCAGGTCCCAACTAACTCCCAACGCACGACGACAGGGAAGTAATACCAGTCAAGCAAAGATAATACGGCAGGACCTAGATCGATAAGCGCTGCTGCTGCCGCTCACGGGCAGGCAAGGCAGAAACTCAGTGACACCAGAAATTGAAAATTAACATAACGAGGTGGCAGTACGGTAAAAACAAGATGTAAAATAAGAAATGGCAAGAACACGAGCCACGCACGGCTCACAATGCTAGTGCTGCCACCTGCCATTTGCAAGTGGTTGCTGCACGTTGGCGACGAACATCGGTGATGGTCACATTAATACACTCCTGGAAATTGAAATAAGAACACCGTGAATTCATTGTCCCAGGAAGGGGAAACTTTATTGACACATTCCTGGGGTCAGATACATCACATGATCACACTGACAGAACCACAGGCACATAGACACAGGCAACAGAGCATGCACAATGTCGGCACTAGTACAGTGTATATCCACCTTTCGCAGCAATGCAGGCTGCTATTCTCCCATGGAGACGATCGTAGAGATGCTGGATGTAGTCCTGTGGAACGGCTTGCCATGCCGTTTCCACCTGGCGCCTCAGTTGGACCAGCGTTCGTGCTGGACGTGCAGACCGCGTGAGACGACGCTTCATCCAGTCCCAAACATGCTCAATGGGGGACAGATCCGGAGATCTTGCTGGCCAGGGTAGTTTACTTACACCTTCTAGAGCACGTTGGGTGGCACGGGATACATGCGGACGTGCATTGTCCTGTTGGAATAGCAAGTTCCCTTGCCGGTCTAGGAATGGTAGAACGATGGGTTCGATGACGGTTTGGATGTACCGTGCACTATTCAGTGTCCCCTCGACGATCACCAGTGGTGTACGGCCAGTGTAGGAGATCGCTCCCCACACCATGATGCCGGGTGTTGCCCCTGTGTGCCTCGGTCGTATGCAGTCCTGATTGTGGCGCTCACCTGCACGGCGCCAAACACGCATACGACCATCATTGGCACCAAGGCAGAAGCGACTCTCATCGCTGAAGACGACGTACCTCCATTCGTCCCTCCATTCACGCCTGTCGCGACACCACTGGAGGCGGGCAGCACGATGTTGGGGCGTGAGCGGAAGACGGCCTAACGGTGTGCGGGAGCGTAGCCCAGCTTCATGGAGACGGTTGCGAATGGTCGTCGCCGATACCCCAGGAGCAACAGTGTCCCTAATTTGCTGGGAAGTGGCGGTGCGGTCCCCTACGGCACTGCGTAGGATCCTACGGTCTTGGCGTGCATCCGTGCGTCGCTGCGGTCCGGTCCCAGGTCGACGGGCACGTGCACCTTCCGCCGACCACTGGCGACAACATCGATGTACTGTGGAGATCTCACGCCCCACGTGTTGAGCAATTCAGCGGTACGTCCACCCGGCCTCCCGCATGCCCACTATACGCCCTCGCTCAAAGTCGGTCAACTGCACATACGGTTCACATCCAAGCTGTCGCGGCATGCTACCAGTGTTAAAGACTGCGATGGAGCTCCGTATGCCACGGCAAACTGGCTGACACTGACGGCGGCGGTGCACAAATGCTGCGCAGCTAGCGCCATTCGACGGCCAACACCGCGGTTCCTGGTGTGTCCGCTGTGCCGTGCGTGTGATCATTGCTTGTACAGCCCTCTCGCAGTGTCCGGAGCAAGTATGCTGGGTCTGACACACCGGTGTCAATGTGTTCTTTTTTCCATTTCCAGGAGTGTATATGAATGCACCGTGTATTTTGTAGGGCTCAGAACGTGCCACTATGGTGGGGTTTGTTTCGGCTGACAGCAAATCGGGATGGACGTAGCCTGCGGAGGTGTTGGTGACAGAGATCGTACAGTGAACCTTTATGAATCATCATAATACTCCTTTATTCATGTCAATTAAAAGTGATGCGGTCATAATCGGAGAGAAGGTTGTTGGCTTTGGTGAGGTACGTGGCCATACTGACGCATGAAGCCTTTATATCGCTCCTGTCTGAAGTTTGTGTATCAGGAGAATGACTTATGCGTGCATAGTGACAGATGGTGTGGAGCAGGTTCAGTCGAGTACATAGTTCTATTTTTCATCCACCAGAGTACAGTAGCGGACAGAGGCATTCAAGAAACAGGTTAAGAGAATGTATTTGTGAATTGTTCTGTTAATTTCTTGAAGGCTTTTTCGGTTATTTATGTTTGTACAGTTTTGTATATGTTTTTAGTAGTGTGAGTGATGCGTGAATGTGGTCTAAAGTAAATATGTAAACCATTGTTATACTGACAAACGCTGTACGTATATTATGTTAAGTAGCTTTATGGTAAAAGGAAAGCTAATTCTAGTGCAAATGAAAATAGTTAACAACGTAAAGTATAAATAAAATATCAGAATGTTAAATATTTATTTCGGGAAAAAGTACAGTTCGAAAGTGTGTTATTTGTTGATAGGTTAGTCATTAAAAGCGCGGACAAACGCAAGAGAATAAAATTTTTCTATTGGCCTTAAAGAAAACTGATCCATCAGAACGGAGTATTCTTTGCGCGTCTTTTCTCTTGGGGATAGAGAATGCTTACAGCAGTCTTGAGTAGTCGGAGCTCAGCCTTTTAATGGTACGGTGGTGTGTAGTATTAGCTCCGAAGGAAGTTATAGTTTGTCGGTTTCAGTTGTGCTACATGCCTCAAACATGCTTTAAAGTGAAGGCATATTTATTCCGGTGTTTGCCTTTTTTTTTTTTTTTTTTAGAAAGTACGGATTTTTTAAGCAATTTTGTCTATATGAAAAGACAGTAATTCCGCGTGGCATATTGAGCTGATCGGTGACCAAAAACTTGAGTGCATTACACACCGATAAACTTAATAGTGTGGCGAGCATATTTATTTGAGAACAATCCGTTTTTAGTAGCTGTTCAGATTTCGGGAAAGACATTACCATAAACCTGCGAACGTGAATGAAATGTTTTGTGCATGGCTGTGTTAGGATTAGCACGGGCTTGGCAATGAACTTGTAATTTTAAACTTCAGAATATTCTGAAGTTTTGCCAGTATTTACACCTTCCATTCAAAATTAAGACCTTTCCCCTATTTTTAGAATATTTACGTTGTATGCAGCCTGGTGCGAGTCGCAGAACGGTAGGTTTCTGCTTGGCTTTCCTACCGGCGATTTTCTGCGACGAGTTCACAGATAGGGCCTGGTTTAATCCCAGAAAGAAACCGCGCCGCCGCACATGGTGCATCTGTGCCGGAAAACAGTTAAAAAGCCGTAGTATATAGAATCCGTTGAGAGAAATTTTGTGGAGGATCGTACAGTGAACGATAATGAAAAATTTTGCTAATCGGTACACACAGAATTTTGAACGGAAGCCGTCCGAGTCGCCGGAGAGACTTACAACAAAGATGAGGACATTAAACAGTCACAATAACAACTAAGGTGCATCGAAGTAGCAGACGGCGTCATAGTGGTATCAACGAGCAGCTGTACGGCAGCCGGCCGAAGTGGCCGAGCGGATTTTGGCGCTACAGTCTGGAACCGCGCGACCGCTGCGGTCGCAGGTTCGAATCCTGCCTCGGGCATGGATGTGTGTGATGTCCTTAGGTTAGTTAGGTTTAAGTAGTTCTAAGTTCTAGGGGACTGATGACCTCAGAAGTTAAGTCCCATAGTGCTCGGAGCCATTTTGAACCATAGCCAGCTGTACGGCAGGGCAGCGCTGCCGACTTACACGCGGCCTGGCACCCTGAAACTGGTGCGGCAGACGAAGGAGGTCGGACTCGCTGTTTCAGCACGACGAGGCTGCAGCTTTCAACGAAAGATAAGTTTGTTACATTTTGTGCGTGTGTGTGTGTGTGTGTGTGTGTGTGTGTGTGTGTGTGTGTGTGCTGAAAGACTGAGTAATATGCAAACACAAGCTGTAAATAGCATTCTATAACGTGTAATAGCTTTCAAAAATTTCATATGTGTAACATTATTGTACCTCCTAGATCTAAGTTCTCTGACAATAGTGTGGCTCAAAACAGTTCTAGCTGTCATTTTTTAAATTTGTAGTAGCTTACAGTAATTTCATATATATATAACAACATTACACTTCCTAAATATAAGTTTTCCGTCAAAAATGTGAATCAAAAAATTTCATAATGTGTGTCAAGTAACATCGCACTCTATAATAGCTTTTTTAAATTTCTATATATGTAACACCTTTGCACTTCCTGTGGCTAAGTTCTTTGACCAGAACCTACAAGTTTCTGTGTGAGCAACATCTTTACATCTGCTACATCTAAGTTCTTTCTCCACAGCCCACATGTTTGTATGTAACATAGTGTATTTTACGAGTGCACATCATAATAGTGTAATATGGAGCTATACTTGGTAAAACTTATATATGGACGTGAAAATGACCATAAGTGTGTAACTAAGTCGTAAAACTATCACCACAGCATAACTGTAATAATGGTGCTTCATCTTTTTGTAAGTACAGATATATTTTCGTCAAATGCTGCCTTACCACCTACAATTGACCCACTTGTATCTGTGTAGTCACCAGCAAATAATCTTTTGTATTTATACAGTGATCTCCAACAGTACAAACATGTACATGAATGTATAAACACCTGAAGATGGGCGCAAGCCCGAAACCGGTCGTGTGACAAATAAACAACCTTTTATTGTGACTGGTAATGGATATTTTTCTACAACCCCAAACTGATAAAGATTTTGTAAATACGAATAAAGAGGAAGGACTCTCATTCAGTGTAAGTGCTTCACAAACTAGCACGCCTGAACAGAGAGGAGGAGTAGATGTTAAAGTAAAAACGGAGGTTTTTGACGATATTTCTTTGTTATTTACAGACAGTGGTGTACAATCTGCTTCGAGTATGTCAGTTAATGCAACTATTGGAGATAATATAGCTCCTGAAAGTAACATTAAGCATGAAATGGGTAACAACCAGTTGGGTGACGAGAATGTTGGTAGTGTTGCTGAATCAAAAGTGTCAAATGCGGATACCAAATTTGGTATAGTACCGGCGGAACATGGTAAACAGGGAACAGTAATGCAGAAAATAGAACCTGGAAGTATGCAAGAAATGTTTGCAGCATTAATGGGTTCAGTAAAAAATGGATATACTAATATCGCTGACACAACAGGTCAGAAAATCAGTAAACTTTATGAAAAACACGAAAAGAAAACTAGTGATTTTAATGAAAAAATTGAAAAGTGGACTGTGGTTTTAAAAGAAATGTGAAAAATTGATTTGAAGTTGTTAGAACGTAAAGTGGATGGCAAATTTTTTCAAGTTGAGAATAAGTGCCAACAATCCATTAAAACTGTAAAAAGTGAATTAACAGATGCCTTGAAAAAGTTGCTATTGGAAACAAACAAAGGGTAGATGTGATAAAAGAAAGTATGAAGAAAGTAGAGGTCAAAATAGTGGCGGTAGAGTCCATACGTGTAAATGATCACAAATTGTTAGACAGTAAAATTAGTTCTGAATATGCCAAACGTATGACTGAAGTAACAAGTGTGTCTGACCGAGTGGGTGTGTCCGAAGAAAATGTTCTTCAGCTAACTACCCAGGTAGGAGAGGTTGAAAATGAGCTGAATGAGCATAGCAGTAGATTACGCCAAGTTGGAACAAACCTCAGACATCGCTCTAACAGTAGTGGCTGTAGTTTTGTAGCAAAATCGTCTGAAATATCATATGTCGCTAACAGTCAGTTTTTACGTTTTGATCCAACAGGGAATGTACATCCAAAAGAATTTTGGAATGTCTTTGAAGGTATTCTACCTGGTTTATGGCCAAAAAGACGAAAAACATAGGGTTCCCTACGTGTAAATTCTTTGGAGAGGCTAGAATCTGGGGATTATCGCTACTGAACAGTACGATACTCTATATAAATTTAAAGAGGCGTTTTTAAAGAATACTGGTGCAAGCAAAAACAAATGGAGTTGCTAAATAGCATCTGGGTAGGGGAAAAGTTTAATCCCAAAACCATAAGAAAGTTTGCGTTAAAGTGGATGACAAATTTGTCATATTCAAAAAGTAAAGTCGAGCCAGAACAAATTGTTACGGGCCTGGAAGGCAAACTGCCCATGAACTGGCGAAATAGAATTATTGCAGCTCCGAGGGATGACGTTCATAAATTAGTTATTTGGAGAGAGTTGAGAAATTGTTGCATGACGAAGAGCATGCAAATAGTAATGTAAGACCACCAACTAATGCAGAACCGCAGCAGCATGTAAACTTTAAGTGAACTGGCATGTGCTGTGGAAACAGCAGGAGTAGAGGTGCTGGGACGTGGCGCTATCCAACAAATGATAGGAGAAACTATGGGGAGTAGGTACACAATTATTGATCGTATTGTCCGGTGTCTCGCAAAGGCGACAGCAAATGGGGGTAACCGTAAGAAATGGTACAGATTCCCAGAATCCGTTAAACTAAATGCTGTCTGTGAAAGGGCTAGCGTTTATAAGAAGGGAAGCAGCTGCTTGAACCCGCTTGCAGAACCCTTTGTACGTGTTAAAACTAAACAGACAGGTATTATAAGTGAGGCGCCAAAGAAGGTAGTAACAACAGACGAAACGAGCTATATAAAAATCTGTACATTTAACGGAGGTTTAGGGGAGCTTTTGGACAGACATAAACAAAATAAGCACTGTACTGCAGACGAAATGGGTGACGTATTAGCGGAAAATGTGACAGAATCTGACTGCCAGAAAGTCTTTAGTAGCCAAGTTGAAGTCGAGTCATGTCTGCAAGTGTGTAACGCAGAAGTACAGTGTTTAGCAGATAGTGGTAGTGATTTATGTGCTGGGAGTAGAAGTTGGTTAGAATCGTTGCCAAACAGAAATGAACGTGTAATAATGCTAGTAATGGAGGTGCAGATAATTGTAGCTAAAGGAAAAGTTAAAAAACCTGTTAAACACGAAGTTCTGTTGCCAGTAAAAATACATGGTGTGCAAATACTCCATAACTTCGTTATAATCCCTGATCTATGAATAAAAATGTTAATTGGCGTTAATTCCTTCAATCAGTACAAAGAGAGATTAAATTTTAATGAAAATGTAGTAATTTTTTAAATAAATGGGAAAGATGTAGTTGTACCATTTTTCGGAAAAATAATTTGACCAAAGAAGAAGTAACCAGTATACCAATTAGGTATTGTAGAAGAATGGAAGATTTAAAGGGCTACAATGAGTATGGAGATGATGCGCAGGTGGACTCTGAGGAAATGAAAGTGGTACAAGAAAAAAGGCTCCAGGCTCAGAGGAGCTTCAAAGGGACAAATTCAAAGAAGTGCTACTAGATCACAAAAATGTTTTCTCTGATCAACATGGCTTAGTCAAGGAATATGAATGCTACTTAAATGTAAAAGATAACACTCCTTTATTTCAAAAAACCAATACCTATCGCTGAACGACACAGGCAAGCTGTCAGAGATTTGATACAGATTATGATTAAATGGGGAATTGTGGAAAAGGTTGTGAGTGTATATAACAATCCGGTGATTGTAGTAACGAAAAACGATGGATCCGTAAGATTAGTGTTGGACACTAGCGCTTTAACGAAAATAGTTTTACCAGACAGTGATCAGCTAGAAAACATCGATGGGCTACTGCAAAAATTTAAGGGATCTAATTATTTTACATCTATGGACGTGGCGTATGGTTATTGGAATCTGATATTGGACCGTGGATCTAGAAAGTGTACTGCTTTTTTCCTTATGTTACCAGTATAAGGTGGTACCCTTTGGTTTAAATATAAGTGTGTGTGCATTTGTCAGAGCTATGCCTAAAGTGTTAGGGTATGAACTACTTGAGAAAATAACAGTGTACGTAGATGATGTTTTAATTTCGATGGCCACATGGGGAGAACATTGTGTTTTGTTAAACAAAGTTTTCGACATGGTTGAAAAAGGGGGTTAAAATTGAAGAAAACCGATTTTGCTAAGAAAGAATTAAAATTTCAGGTCACATTATTAGTGGAAAGAGGTAATGCCAGACCCAGAGAAATTAAAGGCTATTGAGGAATACAAAGCTCTGAACAGTAAAAAGAATTTAAAATGGATGTTCAGATTATTGGGATGTTACAAGCGTTTTGTACCAGGGCAATCATTTAATGCACCATGTTTAAGGAATCTTTATAAAAAAGATGTACTATAAAAATCGACCTATGAATGTCTAATTGCATTTGAGGAACTAAAGAACGCCTTATGTGAAAGCCAAATACTTCATCATCCCGACTTTTCCAAAACTTTTGGCTAAATGGCAGATGCATGTGGATACGGTAATGCAGTAGAGCTGTTTCAAATGCATGAAGAGGTGAAGATATTCATAAACTGTTGCATTCGCGAGCGGATCATTGCAACAATCTGAGAAAAATTATTGCATTTCGGAACAGGAGGCGTTACCGATCATTTTTGGCTTGGAAAAATTTAAACAATACCTTTTGGGACACAAAGTAATTTATACAGCGAACGTAAGGCGCTGACATATTTGTAGACGTGCAAATTGAAACACACCAGACTAACCAGGTGGTCTTTATACTTGCAACAGTATGATCTGGAAATTAAATACATAAAAGTATCTGAGAATTTGGTGGATGATGCGTTATCCAGAAGGGTAGAATATAATGAGTATAATGAAAATATGTTGACAGACAAAGAAGGGATCCACATATTTACAACCATAATGAAAACAGATGAAGAGAGACAGATGAAAAAAGTGTGTAAAGAATTAAGAAGGGAACAAAACCGAGATGACAATTTGACATTAGTAAAAAGTTATTTAGGTGACCCACCTTATCCTAAAGTTGCTTAATATTATAAGATGCCTCAAGCAATTTGATTCCAAGGGAGAGAAAATATGGTTAGTCAATGGAAGGTTTGCTTTCCTGAACAACATGTTAACTTACTAATTGACTATATACATAAAAGATTTGGGAATTATGGGGCCAAAAATGTGTAGCCAAAATTATCGAAACAGCGATCTTTAATAATATGTGGAGGCGCTTAAAAGCAAGAGTTGAAATGTGTGACAGATGCCAAAAAGTCAGGACAAATAATAAAATCATTCAAGGCCAAATTATAGTGTTGAGCCACAAAATAAACTGGACCTCGTAGCCCGCAATATTTTTGGTCCTTTACCTGTGCTTCAAGGTGGTTGTGAATACGTTTTCCTGTTGGTGGATGGGTTCACAAAATTTGTGGAACTATGCCCAGTTAAGAAGTCTAATGCGGAAGTGTTAGTAAATAAATTGCAGAAAGGCCACTTCTTGCTTATAGGAGTCCCAAAATCTATCTTGTCTGATAATGGTCCGCAATTTGTTTCCAATAAATTTAAAGAATGTTTAGAAAGCCAAAAATTGAGCACATAAAGATTTCAGCGTATTTTCCACAAGGAAATATGTGTGAAAGGATCAAGACGGAACTGAAAAGGTTACATCGTACTTATTGCCATAAAAACATATGGCTTGGGCACAACATACAGAATAATTTGAAGATGTAAATAATAATATGGCTACATGAGGCTACGGTGTTCGCTCCGTGTGAATTGACGTGTGAGATAAGACCAAATAATTTACTGTTTGAACTGATGGAGTTTCCTGTTATTGTAGATGTGACAGTAAGTGTAAAGGAAAAAACTGCTAGAGAAAACATTAGAAAAAAAGCATTGGAACGAAAAAGACACCATGATGTTGAGGCTCCACTAACGAATTTCCAAATTGGAGAACTAGTACTAGTCAAAATAAGGTAAAAGTCATAAGAGATTGTTCCCGGGTTCGATTCCCGGCGGGGTCAGGGATTTTCTCTGCCTCGTGATGACTGGGTGTTGTGTGATGTCCTTAGGTTAGTTGGGTTTCAGTAGTTCTAAGTTCTAGGGGACTGATGACCATAGATGTTAAGTCCCATAGTGCTCAGAGCCATTTGAACCATTTTCAAAAGAGATTACTGCAGAAACGAAATAGCTTACAGACGAATATATGGGTCCATTTAGGATTACTGAAAAACTGCACTCAAATGCATGTAGATCACTATACTGGAAATCTAGGAAACCATTGGGCTTAAGAAATGTTATCTATTTGAAAAGATACATTAGTTCAGAGTTAGATGTGAGCTAAGCTTGGAGGCCACAGAAGGCGTTGCAACCTATGCAATGCTAGGTGTTTGACGAACTCCAGGTGCTCGAGTTGTTGACATTGCTATTTCAGTTTCTTTTCGTATTGGCAATCCTCCTCTTCTGTCATTCTGGCTGAATCTATCATCTTTAATTTTCTTCTCTATCAGCAAAGGTAAAGTATTTGAGAGCCTCAGAGGGTATAATGGTGTCTTATGATGAAATAAGTTTTATGGTGAGAGAAATGGGGGTCAAATTGTAATGTAGTGAAGTGACGACATAAGTATGTTAATGTAGGGAAATTAAAGTAACCGGGTTGATAAGTGTAGTTAATAAAGGAAATTTTGATTATGAGCACTAAAGTGCAGTGGTCAGGAAAATGTGTATTGTTATGATGAAAAGGGATGTACAGTAGCCATTTAGGTAAAGAAAGATTGACAAATATGATGAAAAATGTACTGGGATAAAGCTGAGAAACATTTATTATGAAAGGAATATGAATGAATGTGAAAACTATATATATAGGGTGTCCATAAAGTCCTTTTAGAACAGGGCCGGCCAGAAGTTCTGCACGCGTGCGGTGCTCCTGCGCATGTGCAACTTCCGGGTCACAGCGTGCACGCCGCAGCCGTCAACGTTCATGTAGTGCATGTTTCTATGCACAGATGTCGCTTTATCGCTTTATCACTTGCTGGGATACTCTATACCGGCGCATTCTAGTGCTCTTTCCACAGCTTTCAAACCAACCATGGGAAGGTATTTCGCGTATTAAACATTTAAAATACTGTCACAGTCTACTCATTGAGACGTCTACTTTTATGTTAACAGTTTAACCCCCAGTTAACAACTGTGGTTTTTTTTTTTTTTTTTTTAAGGCAGCTTGACGGCACGTAAATACGCGTAATGTTTTCGATCTAGTATTTAAGAAAGAGAGCACTTACCGACTTCCAACGAACCTTATTCATGATTTCAAATAACATTAAACTAATGCAAGGTTTCCTATAACTAATTCTCGGTGCCAATGAGTTACACCCACTTAATTTATGTCTCACTGACCTCTGAACAGAATAACCGCAGACCTCTCGATGATCACCTGTTATTTCAATACCATTATTGCTATATCTTTCATCAGTTACGTCTGAAATCTGTATAATAACCGACAATTAGATTAATGTTATGTTTTATCGACTTCAGCTGAGCGTAGCCCTTCACACATTAAAAAAAATCCCTAAATGTAAGTATACATTGGAACAATCGATTTAATGACCAACTTTCCTGATAATAATGTAACATGGAGCAGAATGAGGCAATAATGCACAGTTAGTGTACAATAATTTTTAATTATGAAAGGAATAAATCCAAACAAGTTTATCACTGGTCATGAGAACTGATAATCGAGTTTGTGTGTCTCATCCATTTTCTTAAGGACATTTAATTTTGCTTGCCGTTCTTCACTGTTGAGTACACTACATTCGTCTTTGTGATATTTATTGTAGTGTCTTTCAATTGAAAACTTACGCTGGCCGCCTATTATTCGGCGGCACAGTAAACATTGTGAGTTTTCACCAACGGATACAAAAAAGAATTGAAGTTCCCAGTCATTTTTAAACGACTGAGAACATATATCTCCCGTCCTTTGCTTTTCACAGTACCTGGCATTTCTCAGTATTTCTCTGTTGAGGTTACGGTTACCAGGGGTAAACGAGACTGGGTGTGTTGCGCTCTTGCTTGCACCACATAAACAGGGAAGTGGAGCCGCCGCCGTTCATTTAGGACACATGTCTAATAACAGATGTCGCTGTAGCTCGCTGTCGCACACGTGCGCACATGTGCAGCACTTCCGCACGTCTGCACATTGTGCAGCGTTTGGCCGGCTCTGCTTTAGAACTTCAAAATTTTATTACTATGGCAGGTGTTGAAATATTTTAACAACATTTTTTTTATTCTAATCAGTTTTTATAAAAGTTTTTGACAGTGTTTAACAGGTGTCTACATGGGCGCCTTTAGTTGCTGGAAGCACATCAAGACAGTACTCGATTTCTTGCCATGTTCGCTGTAGCATAGCGTCATCAATGGCGGCAATGACGTTACGAATCATTTCCTTCAAGTCAGCAATGTCCCGTACCTGTGTTTGATACATGATATCTGTTACATACCCCCATAAAAAAGTCCAAGGGAATGATATCTGGCGAACTAGGTGGCCAAGGAATTGACCCATCCCTCCCAGTTCATCTGCCTGGAAATGTTTCATTGAGGAACCGACGAACATGCAGTCGCCAGTGTGGTGGTGCACCATCTTGCTGGAAAATGATAGTTGGTTGTAAGTCAATAAATTGTGGTGCTAGGTTAGAAGGCCGAGGTAAACATCTGCAGTAATTGTTGACTCGGTTGCACATGATTCCATACCACACATTTACTTTTGGACTATCCTAGTAAAGCTTCCTAGTCACAGGGGGTACTCCGATCCCCATATTGTCACAATTGTGTCTGTTTAATGTCCCAGAAAAATGAAAAGGTACCTTGTCACTGAAATAAAATAGGTTGCGGAATGCTTCATTCTCCGAAAGGCGTTCCAGCATGTTGAGTGCAAACTCTGTCCATTTGGGCTTGTCATTTGCCTCAAATGTCTGTAACAGTTGCACTTTGTAAGCATATAACCATAAGTTCTTGTGAAGGACCTTATGCACAGTTGAAAGTGGTAGTTACAACTATTTGGCAGCAGTGCGGATGGACTTCGTAGGTGAAGGAGTGAAGACTTTAAAACCCGCTCGATGTTTTCTTCAGATGTTCTTGGTCGCCCACTCCTCCCTTTATCCAACACTGTCCCTGACTCCATAAATTTTTTGTGCCATGCACGGATTGAAAGGAGTGATGGTGGATCTCTTCCATACTTCGTTCTGAAGCTTTGTTGAATATGAACATCCGATTTTGTCTCAATAAACCGGGACACACATTTTGCCTTCTCTTGAGGAGTTGCCATTTTATAGAGGTTCAGGTCCTTCCATCAACAGAGTATCAAACACAAAATTTTACTGTACATATAAAAACTTTAGTAAACAGTGATTACAATAAAACAAACTTTGTTAAAATATTTCAACAATTGCCATTGTAATAAAATTTTGAAGTTGTAAAGGGACTTTATGGACACCCTGTGTACTGTAAATAAAATTTTTTGATTTCTGTTCAATAGTGTTAAAAAATATGAAGAAGTGATGCAAAGAGGCACTGCATAAAAGTGGTAACTATGTATTGTAAAATACTTGTTGATTTGTGTGAAATGTGTTTTTCACAATTAGATTTCCTCCAGTTGAGTTAAAGTAAAGAAAAAGTTTGAGTTTTGCTTTCAATAGCAACTAGTTTAAAAAAAAACTCAGTACGTCATCTAAAGGAAATAAATTCTTGAGAAAAGTTTCTAGTACATTTGATCTTGCTGAAAAAAAGATAATACTGTGTTAATTTACTTTCAATTGAAATCAAGTTAACCGAAATATACAGTTTGTAAATTTCTTGTAATAATAAGTGGTTGCGTGTCAGGATGTATGTAAAGAAAGTAGTATTAGACAGAAGTATGGTTTCAAGGACAATGTTGCATGTAAACCCTGGAAGGACAGATATGTGGAGACTGATGTTATGGACGCTACAATGCAAAGGTGCCATAATCTAAAACCTGGGAAAGTATGTGATGACTATTGTGAGGTGCTTGTGCTAAGGTAGGATAAAATACCATTATTAAATGGAAGGACACAAATCGCAGTGCCTTTAAATAAAAAAAAGTGACAAAAAAGTAACTTCAAAAGACTTTCACGAAAAACTTATTACAATGTTGAAAATAATCAGAGTAGTTAATAACGTAAAGTATAAATAAAGTATCAGAATGTTAAATATTTATTTCAGGAAAAAGTACAATTCGAAAGTGTGTTATTTTTTGATTGGTTAGTCATTAAAAGTGCGGACTAACGTGAGGGAATAATGTTTTTCTATTGGCCTTAAAGAAAAGTGACCAGTGAGGCCGGGGTATTCTTCGCGCGTATTTACTTTTGGAGATAGAGAATGCTTACAGCAGTCTAAAGCAGTCGGAGCCCAGCCTTTCAATGGTATGGTAGTGTGTAGTATGAGTTACGAAGGATGTTATAGTTTGTCGGTTTTAGTTGTGCTACATGCCTCAAAACTGCTTTGAAGTGAAGGCATATTTATTCTGGTGTGTGTTTTTTAGAAAGTATGTATTTTTTAAGTAATTTTGTGTATGAGAAAAGACAGCAATTCCGCGTGGCATATTCAGCATATCGGTGACCAAAAACTTGAGTGCATTACACACTGATAAACTTAATAATGTGGCGAGCATTTTCATTTGAGAACAAGCCGTGTTTAGTAGCTGTTCAAATTTCTGGAAATACGTTACTATAAACTTTCTAACGTGAATGAAAGGTTTTTTTGCATGACTTTGTTAGGATTAGCACGGGCTTGGCAGTGAACTTGTAATTTTAAACTCCAGAATATACCGAAGTTTTGCCAGTATTTCCACCTTCCATTCAAAATTAAGAGCTTTTCCCGATTTTTAGCATATTTACGTTGTATGCAGCCTGATGTGAGTCGCAGTATGGCAGGTTTCGGCTCGGCTTTCCTACCGGCGATTTGCTGCGACGGCTTCACAGGTAGGTGCTGGTTAAATCCCAGAAGGAACCGCTCCGCTGCAGCTTCAGCGTTTCGCCTGCCCAGCAGCCCACGTAAGCAGTCAAACGTCCCCTTAGAAAACATAATGAATTACTATGAAGATAAACCTCTTACATTATTTGATTTTCAAACAGCTGAGCAGAACTGAACGTACTCAGACATTTCGCTCTTTACATATTCTGATCAACACTAAACTGACACACAATATTTTTAGCGCAACGAAATCTGACTTTCAATAATCCCTACAAATAATGGCCCTGACTAACATTAACCTATAACTTTCACAAATCACTTACCTCACAAAAATCTTCGTTACTCAAACTACTGCAATACAGCGAGCGCCACTACTGCCGGCTAAATAAAAGATTCTAACCACTGAAGGCACTAACTACTGATAGGCATAGTTAGCAAATGAAAGATTTTGATAGAGAACAAACAATGTATTTACCTTAATAGTGTTCAAAAGTCATAATATATATAGCAGTTCATGACATCCAATATTACAAATTTACTTTTTCTGATGGACACACGTCCAGATCGTCCGCTCTCAAAATTCCGCCATCTCTCTCCACACATCCACCACTGCTGGCGGCTCACCTCCAACTGCGCAACGCTATGCGAATAACAGCCAACTGCCCAACACTACAATAGCCAACAACCATGCAAACCAGCCACAGACTGCACACAGCACAGCCAGTGATTTTCATACCGAGTGCTACAAGGCGTTACCAACATAAAAACCTAAACAGCCTACTTACAGCAGGAAGCCACTGCCGGCAACATTGCGACCACAGAGGCCTGACACAAGTGCCATTCTGTCATGGATGAGTGATAGAGGCAGCTCGCCTGATCACGGGGACAACATCTCAGGATAAATGGTGTTTAAACCACAGTATCTGGCGTGACTGAAGATGATGGCGAGTGCATGCCCTGGGCAACAGTCAGCAAAAATAAAGGCTTCCAATGGGTGGATGACGGCTACAGTATATCTGGGAAACAAGCTGGCCCAGTCTCGATCCCCTGGTCCATCAGGTAAGCGGCCATAAACTGCAGGTAGACATCCATGAAGTGATAAAGCGGAGCAGGCGTACCATATTGACTGCATACAGACATCTCATGCGGATGCCTGCAGCTCCTGGTGCAAAGCCGGTAGTTGGTTGCATTATATTGTGCAGCAAACGCTCTCCATTTTTCAGTCATCAGCTGGCAGACTGCATCACACAGCAAATCACGACCACATGAATACCGCTGGGTGTCATGAACATCTATAATGAGGGACCGATCTGGGAAGCTATACATGTGAGGCGGTTTGTTAGTATTTCCTCATTTCCTCAATGACAGCGCTGTCATCCCAGAGCTATAACAGGCTGAAGAATCTGGACGTTTTTGCTGGGAAGTAATGACTTCATTTGCTACTTTTTTTTTCTGAGCTGTAAGATGTCATGACTTCAGCTTTCAAAGGTGTTGGCTTCCATCTCCCACTTTGTCAGTTCCCTGAATGAGTATTCTTGCAATCTGAATACACCTTCTTGCTGTCTGGACTTCAGGCTGACCTCTCTATGGCATCGTTCTGCTGATCGACCCAGGAGCAGTTCAATGCCCGGAAAACACTGGTGCAACAGCTTAGTTAATAGATGTTTGCAAACTCAACTATGCTAGGCTTGTGTGATACATGCCATTTAATAAAATGGTTTAAATTATTGTTTCGAAGAGAACTAGACTACTGTTTCCATTATCAGCAAGCACTGCACTAGCAGGTATCATCTTCACAACAGGATCATCTTCTTAATATTTTCATAATATTGAATCGGATCAACTATGTTGAAATAAATATCAGACGTCTATCATGTACAAGTGTGCTCATAATATCGGGGTCACATCATGTATCATTAAACCACACTGAATGATAAGTTTGTGGAGAAGGATGAGCCGACCTGTTCATTGACTTCATTTGTGAAGGTTTATCAGTCCCCTCTTCCCTTCCCATTAATGAATGGATGATTGAGCAAGAGAATGAGTGCCTTTCAAATGCAGCTACTGCAAACCAATTTTTGCCTTGCTAGTTTAACCTGTTGGAAGGAGACACCAAAAAGTAGGGAACAGCAGTCAGATTCAAATGTAGCTAGTACTTCCGTAGAGGGGTGCTATTGGCTACATACTGCATAACGGGGGCTCTCTCCCCCCACCTGTTCGAGCAAGAGCCGGTGTGGACGCGCGATATTCATGTTGTTCTTGTACCAGCACCAAAGTTTTAAGTATGTGGACGTATTCTTATGGGTAGTCTGGTTAGGACATGAAGGTATCACAATGAGTTAATGTAGTTTGTAGGAGTGTTTCATAGATTTTAGCAATGTTATATTGTGTGAATAATCTGTAGTATTTTATTGTAGTTCATTTTCCTGAATTTAGCTTGTTGAGTGTAATGTGCTTTGTTGCTTCAACGCCATATGTAAATTTTATTCGAAGTGTGATGCTTCTGCCCGCCGCTTATTCACTCATTTAAATACGTAATCTTCGACGGGTCACATGTTGAATCATCATTCTTTCAACTGGGCAGTTTTTTCTATACGATGTCTCAGCCTTTATTCACCCAGTCATCACGTAATGGCCATGGAACACGCAGGCGTGATGTTCTCTATAAATTCCTTGCATATTCGCAATTTGTTTTTGAATACCTTGTATGAATCTTGGTTTAAAGAACTGACTCAGTGAGTCAGCGTGATTTAGCCCACCTATACATGAGTTGGCAGCTACAATTTAATACTGCTGCGCAAATTGTAGCACGCAAGATTTCGCACCAATAAACTGGAGAATTTTTTCTGGAATTTCTCGACTTTAACCGAATTGTTGCAGACATGAATCTAAGTATCGAAGCTCACTCCCGCCTGTTTGTTATTTGAATGTTCCCATGTTGCTGGAAGAGACGTTGTCCACGCCCTGTGCATTCGTTTGCCCGGATTAAATTAATTCCATCCCATCGGTTGCGTTGTTGCTAATGAGACTGGCTTCACTCCCAGCAGAGCCAGTTTTTTCCCTGTACCATAATCTGATTCGCGTTAAGATATCTACAGGAATATTTTATTCAAATTATGACACGGAGTTTGATGATATAATTGGTGTGTTATTTTCTCCTTTTTTGTACCAAGTCTTTATATATTATATTGTTTCCATATTATGTCTGAAAACCTTTCTCTCTCTCATTAGGTATTTCCTTTGTGCTACATTGCCCTGAGCCCTCGTGTGACCCAACACGCTTATATCAAGAATGTTAGTGCAAGATTAGCAGATATGTCTACACTCAAAATACACAAGTTTCAATCCAAATAATAATTAAATAGCTGATTGCTGAGAGCGTCTCCCAATCGTCGCCTTTCGTTGCATCCTTGCTGACATCATGACTATCCGTTGCGCTAAACGGTTCTGATCTCTAATGATGGGCCATTCAAGATAACAACGTTTCTCTCCTTTCCTCCCCTTTCAGTATTAAATGTGTAAACTGAAATTATAATAGCAAGGAAATCACGTTTACTAGTAAATACCGAATACGATCAGTTTTAACTGTTTGTGTCCCCTGTCTTATCTATACCTACATCCGTGCATACTATGTACATATGTATGGCAGAGGGTAGCGTGTGTACTACTGCGACTTCCTTCATTTCCGGTTTTCCTCGCGAGTGGTGTACAGAAACAACTCCTGGTAGGAGCACATCAGAGACCGCAACTCATTAATTTTTCCTTCATTTTATTTTCGCGGTGTATATGTAGGAGGAAGTAATGTGTTAGTTGACTCTTCTACGAAACTATGCTCACGGAATTTCATCCTTAAACCACATAGCGAAGCACAAAGGCTCTTATAATGTCTGCCACTGTGTTGAACGGCTTCCGGAAGTAAGGGAACAGGGCATCAACCTGGTCGCTGGTTCCACTCCCTTCTGGGACTCTTGCACGGGCAGAGTCAACAGCGTTGTACACGAGCGTTGTTTTCGTAGCCATGTTGATCCAATTTTCGGCCCATCTAATACGTCAAGGACCTGGCTTCCGAAATAGATGGGGACATATTGTGTTGACTTTAGTTGAAGAAGAATTCATCCCAGTCGCTTGGAATTATTTACAGAAATCATTAAATACGAATCGGAGTGTTAGTTTTTAACTGAATTTACGGAAACTCTTAATACTAAGAAAACAATATTTTACCCTTATGTCGCTTTCTGGGTCGCAATAACCGTCGATCAGATCGTTAGATAGATTGGCTGACTAGGCGTAAAAAGTTATATTTAGCGTTTAATGGATGCCTGAAATGGAGTTCTACCTCGGGATCAGAGGGCCGTACGCCTGCCTAAAAGGTGTGTGGTGTCAGGATATCTTGGGATCTGCTTTCACTCAAGTGATTCCCGGAAGCAAGTAGATTCCAGCGACCCGTGACCTTTGGCGCCTCTGCGAGGGCGGAATATGTTTACCTGGCAAGCGAGCAACCCACGACGCCGAACGTTTGATGTGTTGTCGACCATATAGGCGTAACTTCGCGACATATCAGGTACTTCGCGGGCATCCTGCAACGTCTTGTTCTACATCTCATATGATAGTACAGTGGTGCCAATTTCCAATAGGACAACGCTTTTCCACACATGACACGTGTCTCTATGTTCTGTCTGCGTGGTGCTGGAGTACTGCCGTGGCCAACAAGATCCCCTCATCTGCCTCCGATAGAATATCTGTGGAATCATTTCAGATGTTTACTCCTTGCCAATATCAGTATCCAGGACACTGAGGACCAGTTACAACAGTTGTGGGCCATGTTGCCTCAGGAGAGGATACAGTGGCCTTATGACACCCTTCCCAGCCGAGCCGGCCGGAGTGGCCGAGCGGTTCTAGGCGCTACAGTCAGGAACCGCGGGACCGCTACGGTCGCAGGTTCGAGTCCTGCTTCGGGTATGGATGTGTGTGATGTCCTTAGGTTAGTTAGGTTTAAGTAGTTCTACGTTCTAGGGGACTGATGATCTCAGAAGTTAAGTCCAATAGTGCTCAGAGCCATTTGAACCATTTAAGAACCAGCCGAATCAGTACATACATCGAAGCCAGATGGGGGACAAACGTCATACTGATCAGCGAGTTGATTCTGCCAGTTTCACTGTAAATTTGACACGATTTTGTAATCAAACCGTGAAGCTTAATTTCGGTTCTCTTCCCGTCCTGGGCGTTTTACTTGTTTTTTGTCAGGAAGTGTACAATTTTTGCTCCGAGAAGCGATAATGAACAAGAATTATAAAAGAAGTTTCATCTTCAGCGTCTGATTAAGCGATTTATACGAGCATATCATTCGGCAGTCATACTTCTGCAGTTTTGTCTGAAACTCTGTTCTACGAGAAGAATTGGATTTCTGGGCACGTTTAACTGGTGGAGGGAAGGGAAGGCCACACCCGCACAGCCGACGCACGCCCTCGCTGAGTGGAACTGCCAGCTGCGCTTTGTTTATCTACCCGTTGATTACGATTTCACTGCTGTCTTCCAATTTTCTGTATTAAGGACACAAAGTTTTGTCATTAATTCTGTAACGCACGTGTCCACAATAGCGGACACCTGTTAATGGTCGCTTCTTTGGCGTTTTCAATCAGTCCTGAGGCTAAAAATGCGCTCAGGGTATATCATCAGTAGGGAGTCTCCACTGGAGTGCACTCCGTGCATTTGCAGCCTCAGGACTGACTGAAAACGCCAAAGAAGCGACATTAACAGCTGTCCACTGCAGTGGACACGTGCACCAAAGAGTAGAGTCGTTAATAATGAATTGCGAAGAGACCATTATGAAGATTGACAGAAATTCAAATAAAAACGGAAAGTTGCTTCACTTGAATATTCTATCTCTACCATTTAGAAATTCTGTCTTCGAATGTCCTGTATTATCCGGGATAATCTTTCCTTATAGTGAATAGACACAAAACTCTTGTACATTCAATCACTTGAACCAGCATATTGGGAAGAAAGTAATTTCGCTTAATTGAGTGTCCGAAGTATAGTGTGAACAGTACCGTTGTCGATACCCTTACGATGGAAACAGCAGTTCACTTCCAGCGGCTGCAACATCGGAGGTTTTCTAGAATGTTCAGAACATAAGTGCTCCGTGTCAACATCCAGGGTTGTCAGGCGTCGTGTCCTAGTACAGTGCGCGCGGTTTTAAGAAGTGAGACGAGGAATAAGTAATGGTGACGAGTGTCCGAGCGTGAAGATCGGTCTACTGCCCTGTATTGCACAGAAAAGTTAAAATTTGCGGAAGGAATATTTCACATATAATCGTGAACAAGCTTTAGAGTCGCAGAAGTATGCCCAGGAAGTATTACCGCAGTTTCTGAATTATCAAGAGTTACAGACCGCGAAGTGATAAATTCGTTTCCACATGAAACTTCCTGGCAGATTAAAACGGTGTGCCAGACCGAGACTCGAACTTGGGATCTTTGCCTTTCGCGGCCAAGTGCTCTACCAACTGAGCTTCCCAAGCACGACTCACGCCCCGTCCTCACAGCTTTAATTCCGCCAGTACCTCGTCTCCTACCTTCCAAACTTCACAGAAGCTCTCCTAAGAACCTTGCAGAACCAGCACTCATGGAAGAAAGGATATTGCGGAGACATGGCTTAGCCACAGACTGGGGGATGTTTGTAGAATGAAATTTTCACTCTACAGCGGAGTGTGCGCTGATATGAAACTTCCTGGCAGATTAAAACGGTGTGCCAGACGGAGACTCGAACTTGGGACCTTTGTCTTTCGCGGGCAAGTGCTCTACCAACTGAGCTACCCAAGCACGACTCACGCCCCGTCCTCACAGCTTTAATTCCGCCAGTTTCCATATATCAGCCATTACAGCACATTACTTTTACAGGCGACCGAATCTGGTGTATCGGAAGAAATCTAAAATTATTTAATGTGAAGTAACACACTATCTAAATTTCATAACATGGAATTTGTGTAATAAACTAATCTATGAGGTTAAACCGAAAACGTGATTGTTGAAGAGAGTGCGACTGATTAGATGCTGTAAGTTTGCCCCAACAAGTTGAAATATGGAATATATAGCCGAATGGCTTTGCTTATTGAAGAGCTATCGTTAATTTCGTTGCCTGTAATAATAGGAAGCGGAACACTGATTAGTAGGAGGGACAGGGGTTAGGTGATAGCCATCTACGTTTCTTCTGTAACAAACCCATCCACTCGCCCGACTGCCGTTGACGCTGGATGAACAGTTACATGTATACTTTATAAGTAGTCGAAGGGTGCGTTACAAGTGGTTCACAATATTCATTGCTTGGATAATCCTTACAGCATATCAGGTGGATATCTGGAAGAGCAGAATTTAATTTTTTTTTTTAATTCTGAACTCCAACTGTGATTCACAGTCTTCACACATAAAAGTAATACGATATTTATGGGAAGTCGACATTTTGTGAAGCTTGCCTGTGAATGATATCACTCGTGTAGAAAAGGATATTTGATCTTCCGTTCACTACGTTTATGTCTTTCTATTATTGCCGTCTATTCTCTTAGTTCCAACCCCTCTCGAGACTTTATGTATTTTCCCGACTTTAGAAGCTTTGGCAACAAGTGCCACTCCCGTGCTCTCAAGATGAACTCACTCGCAGAATTTAATTTCGGTTGAAGATACACTGCACAAAACTTCTCAAACGCCAGTTATTAAACGAGAAAAGAGTATGCTCGGGGTCGTAAAGAGCAGCTTTAAAGATACTTCTCAAAGTTCTGAGGAGCAACAAAGAAAGGAGAGGCTCGTAGAATATTTCTCATTCAACTTCTTTCTAGTGAGTAATACGTCTGCCGACAACGAAGCAGGAATTCAGTCCGTTTCATATAACATTGCATCACGCTGCTGCGGATTACATTGTGACATAACAGAAACACACCGTTCCCTCGGGAATACTGTGTATTTTACCCTGCTGCTCGTTGAATAAGCCTCGAATTTATAAGGTTCTTCCCTATTTAAAAGTAGACGAATAAACGAAACGGCTTTATTATTATGGCCACTTTTCTAGTTTTTCAAGTACCATCTTCACAAGGGATGTTTCTAGATTCGCCCTGCACTCTTTCATGTGCAGTATTACGAAGTGAGTAAGTATCGTATTTAATTGGAGCTTGTTGAAAAACGATCCGTGGCTTCTTAATGTACTTGGGAACATCCGCTGGATGAAAGGGCGATAGCTCATTAAGTCTTTCCTCGTGCCTATATTTGCAGTAAATGTAGCAACAACGCTGGGGCAGGGGTTCTCAGGCTTTACTCTGATGGATACTTTGAGAATTCTGATACTTTGATGGAACATCGTTTTTATTTTGGAAGCTAATAAAATTAACGAAATTTAAAAAATGAGAAAAACTTATTTTATTTAGTGATTCGTTCAATTTTATATCATGACTAATGACACAAATACCATAACAATGTTTTTAAAAAATAACAATAAATGCAAAGAAACGCCACGTTATTAATAATTTTTCGTGGAACACTTACTCACTTCTCGCGGAACAACAGTGTTCTGTGGAACACAGTTCGAGAAACACTGTAATAGCTATATATTACATTTACAATGACGGTGGGTTAAACTATAATTTATCTAGCAGCAGTAAGCTATTATTTGTTAACACGAAAATGAAGCAAATTTTGATAAAGTGGGCAGTAGTTAACATTGGCCCTAGTTATCACTTTAGTTACTTGGGTAAAAATGAAATAATTACCAAAAACATTGTGAATTATGACCAATCTTTCACTCAGAACGCTTGGCTGTACCTGTCGTCGGTATATATCAAAGGCGGAAGGAGAATCAAGGGCAACCTCCTGACATTTTCTGTATGTCATTTACTAAAGCCATGGAATACATAGGGATTTGATGCTCGTTCTCCAACAACGCTTCCTATAAGAGTTCCTGTTCAAAGGTAATATGTCCCCATCAAAAGCCCTCAAGGTATTATTAGAATTCGGAAACGTACTTCATTATAATGCGCATAGTCTTCAGGCAGTTTGATAAAGTCAGTTTATCAACTAACATTCTTCGTGGTGTCTGTCTGTTCTATATCGTGTCTCCCTGCCACTTTTGCGCAACGACGCTCTGAGCGTGTTTTTTAGGGAATTGACTAGTTTGAACCTGGGACCTGTTGCTGGTAAGGAGACGCCAGACCACATATGACATGTAGAGTTCAGAAGAGTTCAGTGAGACTAGCGATGATATAACCAAATACTTAATGATTTCAGCGTCAGCTCCACTGCACTCCCTGTAAAAGAATCTTAATACTAACTGCATTTAGTGGAAGGGGTTCAAGGCTTTCCTATTTTTAGTTAGCTGGTAAAATAACGTCGAAAAAGCAGTTAAGTTTACCACTGGAAATTTTATTCTACTCACAAAACATTGTTTATAAATTGCACTATTGATAAAAGGAAATGTTTTAATACAGGATGATAAAAACCAACTGTGTTCAACAAAAAATGTGAACGAATATTCCCTGAATGGGTTTGAAAGTTCTACAAAGGATCGAAGGATGACCTATGCCTTATCACATCTATAATCTAGGTTTAAATTAAGTTTCAAAAAAGAGAAAACTATCAAAATGGTCTACAGTGACCCTCAATTATCTTTAATTACTTATCTAACTTGTCGTAAATTACAGTGGCTGATGTGGCTTCTCAATAACTATATAACAGAAAAATCATCACGTTTCAGATTTTTACTTCAAGTGGCAAATGTGAACACCATGAGCTTTAATTGACGATCGACACTAGTATTACGCAAAAAGGGGGTGTAACAGATGAGACTTCTGCAGTTCTGAGTGTAGCTTTATGCGCTGTTATGCGGCATCACGTGCGTTCATTACCTTGTCGGTGTTTGTCAGGGGGCGGCGGGCAGCACAGCTCGACTCACCTCGCCGTCTCGGAAGCAACACTCCCCTAACTTCTCCATACTACAATTTACAGAAGTTGGTTTAAGAAAACTATCTGGCTGTGTTTTCATCTGACCAAAAATTCTGTCTATCCAATGAGAAACGTTATACTTTTCGTGGTGGGGCAATGTTTTTAAAGTTTGCAACGTAACAGAGACGCGAAAAAGTTTCACGCTAAAACTTGCAGCTGGTGTGGTCCTTTTAGTGTTATCGTAAGATCTATACTGTTCTTTTGGAGGGCTCTATCTTTTAACATGGGCTGGGGGGTGGTGCTAACGTAACAGAGACGCGAAAACGTCTCACGCTAAAACTTGCAGCTGGTGTGGTCCTTTTAGTGTTATCGTAAGATCTATACTGTTCTTCTGGAGGGCTCTAGCTTTTAACATGGGCTGGGGGGTGGTCCTAGCGGTTAGCTGGCGACTTGGGTGTCTGTCCCTTATCGTAGGGCCTTCCAGCTTAACACGGTTCTGCTCTCAGCTTCTGTTCTCGTTTCTCCCCTCGGAACTGCGTCTGTCTCACGGTGGGAAGGTATGACGTGCATTTAGGCATTCTTGTGTTATTCTCTGGTATTCCATTTGCTCACTCGTTACTCGTATTACTTTGGTTAATTTAATGCCAAGATTTATTCGGAGCTATGTGACATACTACTGGATTTGCTTATCATGTTAGGGTTTTCGTGGAAGGTGTTGGATTTGCCTGACACCTTACGTATCACCACCCTTCGAACTTAATTATTCTGTTCTACGCTAGCTTGTATTACTAATTTATATTTTTATATTCTTCCATATTATTATCAAAAGTATGTTTATATTGACAAGGGAAGAATATTTTTATTCTATTATAATCATTATTTTTTAAATTATTTTCTTTCTTTATGTAATTGTGAAGTTTGTGTTTTAAGAATTTTGTTATCGAAAGTGAGGAGTCTTTCACATCAATTTTCTTAGAGATATTGCTTTTATAAATGTAGTAATTAAGTAAAATCTTTTCCTAATACATTTTCTAAATATCATGTACAAGTAAATTGTTTTTGATTCTAGATATTCATTTCAACATTGTTACACTAACAAATAAGAATTATTTCCAAGAATTGCTTTGAAAAAGAAATATACATACACAAGTATTGAGATATTATCCTAACAAATGGTACAAATGTTAAAAAAAAGGAAAACATCCAACAAGATAATTTTTTATTCTTTGTTTTTGTGAGGAGAAAATAAGTAAAATATAGTTATTCTTTTATTTTTATGAGGAGAAAATAAGTGGCATATAGTTTTAGTGTTTATTATGCCTTACTTTTGTTCTTTATATACTGTCCATTTCAGAACTAATGACTTATTTTTATCGATAGTCTATTCTTTACTTAAGTCCATAGTCAATGACTTATTTTGTAGTTTATTAGCTGTCTGGTGTGCATAACTTATTTAGTTTTTCACACGTTTCTTTTGCACAATTCCTACATCACATAATTTGATTTCACACATTCACACAATCCTATGAATGTTTAAGCATGAGGTTGGCGAATGTTTTTTGCACGAAGGTGATGAGCGAGATGGATGTGGGCAAGTATTTGATGTTCAGCTTCGTTCGTCGTTCCTTGTTGGCTTTGCAAGTGTGTGTTGCTGTTGTGGAGGTCCCATAACGGAATGGAGCAGTGAGTGCAGAATCTCGTAGTTTACTGGCATTGTATGTGTGAAAGTCATCGTTATGTGTCGCTGAAAGCGGTCGATTTTCGTTGTAATACTTCGCAGATGACTAGTTTACAATAGGATAGGGATTTGGGAAGGTATGTCATCTATTCTTCACCCATCTTCTTTCTCGGTCTCAATCTTTCGAATCTTCAACTTCTGTTCTTGCTTCTTTTTCTCTGCTTCTAAGTTGCTTCTTGGTTCTTCTCTGGGCAGGATATGGAAATATTTATTGATAACAAGTCGCTTTGAAGTTCTCCTCTTAGTAACAGTTTGTTAAATTTTTGGGCGTGTCATTTTTACTTTCTGGAAGTTTTCTTCAGTTTCGTGCATCAGCGTGCTGTTTAATAGCGGTAGTGTGACTTTTACACATATTTTTTGCCAGTGGTGGCTTGCCCAAGCCGTCTTCTCGTCGGGCCATTTTTTGCTCGCTCTGCTGAGTCGGAGTGTCCCGGGGTTTACGAGCGATGAAAGTCTGGTTTTTGCATGTCATTCCCTGCACCGGTCCCTTCCGTGTTCCACCACTCTGTGGTTCCGTGTTCTGTGCCAGCAGGGTTCTGCCACCCTGTGGTTCAGCAGATTTACTGCCCACTTCAGCTACCCTCTGTTGGTCTCGCTGTCCTTTCCCTTCTCTCGACGCTTCTGCCTTGTAGGAATCATGTCTTGCTAATTATGTCCTTTCCTTTCTTGATACTTCTCGCATTGCAACTTGCGGGTCGTTGCATCTGGTCTTTGTTGGAGTTTTTACAATGGTTCTTACAAAAAGTTTTACTTATAATCATCTAACATATGTCTAGTACCTACATTGTTTTACGCTTTCTTAAAAAGCTTTACAAATTTCGGCGCCCTTTCTATGTTACAATTCTAAGATATTTTGAGTCTTAACTTCTACAAAAATCCTCAAATTCGTTTTTTTTTTTTTTTTTTTTTTTTTTTGTGTAGTGTCGTGGTGTATAGCATTTTAGTATTTCATGCTGTTAGACTATCTACGCTTTATCCCTTCACCTTAATCTATGGTACTATTGGTGTAATTTTTGTTTTTGTTTTTATTGAAACTACTTTCTTTTTCCCACCTTCCTCTCTCATCATTCTTCTTTCTCCTGACGATCTTATATGCAAAATAATCTTGAAATATTGTGCTGATTATTTACCAGTAATAAAATTAATCTTCAAACTTGTACTGAAAGTGTTTTATACTGCCAGTCTTAGGTAAAAATACCTCTGCTTCATCTAGTAAAATACCCTCTAATTCTCTTTTATTGTGTTCCGAAATACCTTGAACTTCTTGCAATTTTTCGTCGACTTCTTTATGGACTTCTAACATGAGTTGAGGCGATTCCCCCGTTTGTGCATACCATTCTAATTCTTCATCCTCTTTATCTTGCATCATTCTTAATTGTTTGTTTATAACTGGTATTTCTTCTAATTTTAGCTTTTGCTCAAAGAGAAGTGTGACATTCCCGAATGTTACACTACCTTTCCCCATATCAATTATCGCTCGTCTCTCAGTTAAAAAATCTGCACCTATAATCAAATCTACAGTTAGTTTAGGTATAACCACGAAGTTGGCTTCGATCTTTTGACCTTGACACGAAAGAGTTAACCTTGTTTGTCTCGTAACTTACGCAGCATTGTTTCTAATAGGACCTCTTACTTTAATCTTACATGTTTTCAGAACTGGCAATTCCTCATTGGCATTACAATGCATGAATAAATTTTCTGAGATCGCAGTCAGTTCACTTCCGCTATCAATTACAATATTGACTGGGATATGATTTTCCATGGCCTTCACAATTGGTTGAATTTGAAAGGGTTGGTTCTGTTCTTCTTCTTCTTGCATCAACGAATCCTCCACTGAATCATACATGAGTCTTTTTAGGAATTTCCCTTGTGAATTCGAACCTTCTGTAGGATAAGCTTCAACTGCTACTTCTCTCTCTTTTATTTCCTCTTCTCTATTTCTTCCTTCATTTACGCTTTCTTCAACATCCTCTACTTTTTCCTCATCCTCGTCTATCTTTTCCTTCTTCGTCGCAACTTCCGCATAATCGCATCTAAATGCTCTAATTATCGCTTCATAACTTCCTTCATTATATACGTTGGGTTGTGTGCCCACTCGTAACTTATTTTCAACTTCTGTCGACTGCGCATTATCCTCATTGAATTCGCTTTCCCTGGTTTCCATCTCAAATAGCTCTGCAATACTCATTACTTCGTCCTTTCCTCCTACATTCCTTGTGCATGCCTCTGGTAATTCATCTTCCTCGTCAGTATTCTCCCAATTAATTTCGTCCCAACACGATATTGTTATTTTCCTGTCTTCGTTTTCATCCGGCCCCTGCGGATTTGTTTCTTCCTTCTTCTCTTCTCGTGATAAGGTATTTACTTCTCTGTTCAAGGTGCTGCAATTGTCCTGCGTCGGTGCGTCATTCTCTTTGGCATGGGCGCTTAGCTGTCAATTCGAACGTTTTTCGGGGTCTGGTGGTATTACCTCCACCTCTTCTATCTGTATTCTCTTTTCTTGTTCAGCTTGTTGATAATGGTTTCTTTGTTGATAATTTGTCGGTCTAATGATTCTCCAGTACCCGTTTCGGTTGTCGTTATTCCCTCTGTAATAGTTGTTGCCGTTCCTAGGTGAATTATAATTATTGCCATATTCTCTTCTAAATCCATAACCGGTTCTTTGTTGAAATCTATTGTCGTTTCTTGGTGCGAAGTTATCACATGGTTCGTAATTATTGTTTCTTTGTACTGTGTCTTGTGGATTCCGCTGCTTTTTGCTTTCGTTTTCACGTGCGCTTCGTCTTTTTCTTGCGTCATCTTCCGAAAATATGAACTCTAGTTCCCTTAGAATACCTTTAAATGCTTCGACGTCATTGCCTCCGCGACCTATTAATGATTGCTGGTATTTCAATGGTAGCTTCATCGCGCATAATTTAATCAACTCTCCGTCACTGTACGGTACATCTAAGCATTGATTTTTCTTTGCCATTAATTCGAAAAATTTCACGGGACTCTTCTCTCCTGAATTTTCAAAATATGGGTTCTGTAATAATTCGTACTTCACTCTGTTCTGTGCTTCGCTCGACCAATATCGTGAGAGAAACTTCTCTCTGAAATCTTCGTACGATCGGCATGTCGCTGCAACATTCTGCATGGTTTCTGTGACTGTTCCTGACATGTGTGCACATATAAAGTGTAATTTGTGTGCTAGCGTCCAGTGTTCTGGTAATCCTACTCGGAATTGATCCATAAAAGTTTGTGGATGTAATGAGTTTCCTTCTCGAAAGTGTTGAAATTTTCTGACTGTGAGGAAATGATCGTTGTCGTACTTCGTCATAGTTCCATATGAAATTCGCGATTCTTCGCCACTTTTGTTTCTGATCATTTCTCCCGTCGTTCTTTCCGGTTGTGGTAGATCCATTGGGTATTGTCCACTGTAACTTTCGCCTACCCTTGCGTAGTATCGTTGGAGTGGTACGCAATAATTTTCTTCCATCGGTTGTGAACGTGTAGCTGAATGCATTGCACTGTACTCTTAGCGACCTGGCTTTCCATTGTCAGGTATTGGTTCAGTATCTTGTCTGGCTAACCTTGCTGCTTCATTGCACGATTCAAACTGTCTTGAAACATACATTTGTGGTTCCGCATGTGTTTGTGATGACGTTTGTTCATCAAGAATTTCGAAACGTGTTTGTTGCTGTGCAGGCTGTCTGATTTCACGTATGTTACTTTCCGCCTGTGATTGGAATCGCAAATGCGTAATATCTTCGTTAATTGCTTGTTTTTCCGGTGCTGTTACAGATACGGATGTGGTTGCAGACTCTGTGCTTGTTCGATCCTGTTCACTACGCTCTTCAATGGTTTGCAACAACTCTGTTCGCAATTTCTGAAATTGTCGCTTCGTTTGCGCTTCTATTTTGACTATGCGGTTATCATATCTTTTCAGCGCTGCTTTTGTGATACGTTTGTGTAACACACTGTTTTCAACAACTTTACGCGCTGTACCTGCTGCTTGTCTAGTAATTTCGTTTATCTGTTTCTCTAGTTTCTTGACTTCTCCCTGGGTGTTGTTAAGCAATGTTTTGCTCTCGTCCTGAATGTCATTACGCAATGTTTGTACGTCCGCTTGTACATTGTCAGTGTCTGTTCTCAATTGATTGTGACCTGTTATTAAGTTTCCTATCACTTCTCGAGATTCTTTTGCCTCGTCTTCAATATGACTTAGGTGTAACTGAATTTTTTTATTTTGTTCTTTAATCTCACGTATTTGTCTCGTGGTTTCTGCATTCTGAATTTACCTTTTCATGGTGTCCGTAATTTGTTGTAATAATTCTGCCAGATTGGTGGGTCCTATAGCGTTTTCTTCCGACGTCGTACGCTCCGTGTTTTCGCCCAAGTGTTGGTTCGCAACCGATTGCATTGAACTGTGCTGTGACACGTTTCTGCTCGCATTCCTTGTACTCTGTGGTGAGGGAGCTCTGATTACTTGTACTATGGGTTCTACGTATTCAAGACGCAAGTTAGAATCCTCATCGACTGTGTCTCTACTTTCCTGCTCCTCTGTCGTATGCTGACTTACGTTTTCTATGCCTTGGCGTACATTATCCTCGTTATGGTGCGTTATATGTCCTATTTCTCGCGATACTGCATCGTCTGCTGTACTGTCCTCTATTCTCTGTCCATTTTCATGCTGGGTCTCTACCTCAATTCGGTCAATGTCTCGATCTGCCGTTGCTAATCTTTCCGAATCCCTTATTTTCTGTTTTAAAAGCAATTCACGCGCCCTACTTCGCTTCAACATGCGCTCATACGATCTCACGCGTTTCATAAACTTTTTGCACACACGACAATCCTTTCACTTACTTGTTGGGTCAGAACCAACTTGTCAACGATGTATTCGCCACCTGTGCGCTTGCATTGGAGACAAAACTTAATTCTAACAATTTTTAAAATTCATAACTTAATTATGCTATTGTCTCTGCTAGAATGTCTCACTATCTATCGCTGCAGCTAGTTTTCAACTATTTATGCCTTTGAAAAAAATATTTTTTTATTACGAATATTTTTAACAGGATATTTTTCTGACCTAGTTAGGCATGTGGTCGACCTTCAATCATGGTATTTTACCATCCTGGCAGGGTCGCCATTTTCTAACATTCTGAGTGGTGTCCGTTTGTTCTATATCGTGTCTCCCTACCACTTTCGCGCAACAACGCTCTGAGCGTGTTTTTTAGGGAATTGACTAGTTTGAACCTGGGACCTGTTGCTGGTAAGGAGACGCCAGACCACATATGACATGTAGAGTGCAGAAGAGTTCAGTGAGACTAGCGATGATATAACCAAATACTTAATGATTTCAGCGTCAGCTCCACTGCACTCCCTGTAAAAGAATCCTAATACTAA
Source organism: Schistocerca nitens (assembly GCF_023898315.1). Taxonomy (NCBI): domain Eukaryota; kingdom Metazoa; phylum Arthropoda; class Insecta; order Orthoptera; family Acrididae; genus Schistocerca; species Schistocerca nitens. Next base: position 694,625,676 of record NC_064615.1, on the reverse strand, counting down.
CTACATTTAGTGGAAGGGGTTAAAGGCTTTCCTATTTTTAGTTAGCTGGTAAAATAACGTCGAAAAAGCAGTTAAGTTTACCACTGGAAATTTTATTCTACTCACAAAACATTGTTTATAAATTGCACTACTGATAAAAGGAAATGTTTTAATACAAGATGATAAAAACCAACTGTGTTCAACAAAAAATGTGAACGAATATTCCCTGAATGGGTTTGAAAGTTCTACAATGGATCGAAGGATGACCTATGCCTTATCACATCTATAATCTAGGTTTAAATTAAGTTTCAAAAAAGAGAAAACTATCAAAATGGTCTACCGTGACCCTCAATTATCTTTAATTACTTATCTAACTTGTCGTAAATTGCAGTGGCTGATGTGGCTTCTCAATAACTATATAACAGAAAAATCATCGCGTTTCAGATTTTTACTTCAAGTGGCAAATGTGAACACCATGAGCTTTAATTGACGATCGACACTAGTATTACGCAAAAAGGGGGTGTAACAGATGAGACTTCTGCAGTTCTGAGTGAAGCTTTATGCGCTGTTATGCGGCATCGCGTGCGTTCATTACCTTGTTGGTGTTCGTCAGGGGGCAGCGGACAGCACAGCTCCGCTCACCTCGCTATCTCGGAAGCAACTCTCCCCTAACTTCTCCTTACTACAATTTACCGAAGTTGGTTTAAAAAAACTATCTGACTGTGTTTTCATCTGACCAATCAGGGTCTCAATGTTAACCTTAAGCTCTGCCTACAAAAATTCTGTCCATCCAATGAGAAACGTTATACTTTTCATGGTGGGGCAATGTTTTTAAAGTTTGCAACGTAACAGAGACGCGAAAACGTCTCATGCTAAAACTTGCAGCTGGTGTGGTCCTTTTAGTGTTATCGTAAGATCTATCCAGTTCTTTTGGAGGGCTCTATCTTTTAACATGGGCTGGGGTTTGGTCCAGACGTAACAGAGACGCGAAAAAGTCTCACGCTAAAACTTGCAGCTAGTGTGGTTCTTTTAGTGTTATCGTAAGATCTATACTGTTCTTCTGGAGGGCTCTAGCTTTTAACATGGGCTGGGGGTGGTCCTAGCGGTTAGCTGGCGACGTGGGTGTCCGTCCCTTATCGTAGGGCCTTCCAGCTTAACACGGTTCTGCTCTCAGCTTCTGTTCTCGTTTCTCCCCTGGGAACTGCGTCTGTCTCACGGTGGGAAGGTATGACATGCATTTAGGCATTCTTGTGTTATTCTGTAGTATTCCATTTGCTCACTCGTAAAAAAAAATCTTGTTCCTATGAGAAAATGCTTTCCTAACTTCACAACACCATCTTAATTCAAAGAGAGGAATCTTATGTACGCGACTGATGTGACATTGTTCTGTTCTTCTCAGCTATTTCGACTAATTCTGTACGAGCAGTGCGTGTAATCTATTCGGTTTCCGAAGCAGCAGATGACAAAGTTTCTAACCGCACATCCCCATACCTTGTGGGGGGGACCTCCACAGCAGTTTAGGAAACACTAGGCACAAAAATATACTTTATAGCATCACGATAACCAGATGTCACCAATGAACTAAAATAGGGCCATTATAAGCAGCGTTACATAACCTCTTCTGCGTGTTTACATGTTTTATTGACACGAGAATAGAGAAGGATAAGATAGCCGCCCATCCTAGCAGCTACATGTGGGCTTACGATATTTATTTGGTTCCACCTACGACGTATTACAATATTTTTTTGTCCAACCCAGGACACATATTTTTAAAATTATTTAAATGTCTTAAGAATGGCAGGCCGGTGTGGCCTTGCGGTTCTAGGCGCTTCAGTCTGGAACCGCGTGACCGCTACGGTCTCAGGTTCGAATCCTGCCTCGGGCATGGATGTGTGTGATGTCCTTAGGTTAGTTAGGTTTAAGTAGTTCTAAGTTATAGGGAACTGATGACCACAGATGTTAAGTCCCATAGTGCTCAGAGGCATTTGCACCATTTTTTTTTTTTTGTTAAGTATGTACTGAGACATTAAACTCTATTTATTCAGTTGCATTTTTCACTATGAATGACTTTCTTCAGAAATGGTTTATGCAAAATGTATGCTGAGAGACCCATTCGTAAACTAGATCTATCTAAAACACTTTAAACTTCTCTGATTTTTGGGCCACCAAAATTACTGTTAATGCTATCAGCAGTATAACAAACCGAGTTTTCTTAAGTTCGTATTTTTTCACACTCTGTTACAGATGATTTTTCGCATCACACTTCATCTAAATTTAAAAGTTTAACCTGAATTCCCATCTAAGACTCAAATATCTTACAGAAATTGGAAAAACGATTTGCTTCACTTCTGTTTGACCAATCCATCGTGCTCTTACATATACTGTACAATCGTTTCAAAAGAACCCAAACATTATTAAATACAAATGGCGAAATAACATTAACAATAAGTGCCTCGGTTTTGGATCTAGCAGATGGAAATTTTGGGTCATATAACTTTTCAATCAGTTTAGATGTATGGTCTGATGCTTCGAACCTGAGTTCGTTCAAAAATGGCTCTGAGCACTATGAGACTCAACTTCGGAGGTCATCAGTCCCCTAGAACTTAGAACTACTTAAACCTAACTAACCTGAGGATATAACACACATCCATGCCCGAGGCAGGATTCGACCCTGTGAGCGTAGCGGTCGCGCGGTTCCAGACAGAAGCGCCTAGAACCGCTCGGATACAGATTCCGGCAAACCTGAGTTCGTATCTAGTAGGCTGGGATGAAAGTGTAGCCTTTTTAGCACACACTCCTCATCAAATTTCCCATTTTAGGATTTAAAAAAATAGCTTATGTTTGGTGATGCAATACCGTTAATAGGTCTCCCATGTTTAGCAGTTTTCACGTGGTCTTCAGTACTATCCTTTCCTGTATTGGCAACAAAAAGTTCTGCAGTGTGCAATAAACTTGTTCATCGATAGTGTCATTACACAGTTTCAAATATTTCTATTCCTGTTGCAGATTAACATTAAACACGGACTTTGTTTTTCCCACTGCTGAGCGATGGGACAGAAAACGAATAGGGATAAAATTATCAAGCTCGTACTAAACTAACGGTCGGCAGTCCAGCTCGTGGATTCGATCGAGATGTAATTCACTTCCACCTCAATTCTTGCCTTAAACTACTTGAGCTAGTGCAATTTATAGTAGCATAAAATTAATTCGGTCCCCTATCATCTGTAATTTTTCGTGAAGGATCTTTACGAATTACGTTGGTACAATATCATCGGGAACTGAGAGCTTCTAGACAAACCTAATGTTTAAAGAAATACAAGAAATCTGACTCCACACTAAGCTCTTTGTCTTTACACCTCCTGTCGTGTACTGAATTGATACACATGTGAATTACATCTCGATCGAATCCACGAGCTGGACTGCCGACCGTTAGTTTTAGTATGTCCCGAGTTCCAGTCTCGGTCCGGCACACAGTTTTAATCTGCCAGGAAGTTTCATATCAGCACACACTCCACTGCAGAGTGAAAATCTCATTCTGGAAACATCCCCCAGGCTGTGGCTAAACCATGTCTCCGCAATATCCTTTCTTTCAGGAGTGCTAGATGTGCAAGGTTCGCCGGAGAGCTTCTGTAACCTTTGGAAGGTAGGAGACAAGGTTGCCGCCGTGGTAGCTCAGCCTTTTCGGTCAGAGAGCTGGATGGCCTCTGTAATAAAAAAAATGAAAAAAAGGAACTTAGTGAAAGGATCAACAACGAACTTGAACAGATGTCATGTGACGTCCGCAAAGACCAAACACAACGATCAACAACGAACAGAAAAAAAGATGGTAGAGCACTTGCCCGCGAAAGGCAAGGTCCCGAGTTCGAGTCTCGGTCCGGCAAACAGTTTCAATCTACGAGCAAGTTTCATATCAGCGCACACTACGCTGCAGAGTGAAAATCTCATTCTTGATACACAATATCTGCATTTAATGTAGTATGGTTAAGGTTTAGCAGAAATTTCACAGTGAATATAAAAAAATAGATCGGAATGATTTTGTTGCAACCAGAACGGTATTATACCTCAGCTGAAGGGACATATGCACTATATTTTGTAGAACACTATTAATCGGTCATTTCGCACTGTACACTTTCGTGGCTCATCGTGCTACAACGCATCGTAAGACACAACTCACTGCATTGGAAAAGTGACGTTTCACATGTAGTCACTACATAACTCTGTAGTTTTAAATGTCACCCTGAAAATGAATCAGGCTGCGCCCATGAAACATGGCGTTACTACTCCACTTAATCGCCCTTCAATGCGGCCCGTTTCCAACGACGGATACCTTGGCGGATACCTAGACTGTAGAAGTCTACATTTAGGGTGTGTATAAAACTTACTATCTCGAAAATCGCTTTGTCGTCGTACCGGAAATGCCTGCTACACAGTGGTTTCCTCACCCGAGGAAAGAGCATATGTCGTCGTTCAGGTACTGCTAACACTACAGTTGGCAGCAGACAACACTTGATGCGACGAGATTTTAAGTAAAGAGACACATTCACTTACCATCCATTTTCATTGTTTTATTTTAGCACCGATACATTTATTGTGTTTAACATTCAGCTAATTTTAATTCTTTTATCATTCAGTTGAGGGCCTGTTTACTATACTGCAGGAAACCGGACGTCGAAAATATAATAAAAACTCTGACCTAAACTAAGTCTTTCAGACATCAGCTTAACTTCAAGAACATTGACCGTATCAGAGATGCACGTTTGAATTTACTTACAGGGACGAAAACCAGAATAAAGAAGAGAAGTCATTTATACAGCGAGCAAATACACACATCAAAAATAGTTTTGCATCATCTCGATTCCGATAGTTCCGGAACCTGTACAGAAAATTGGAATAGAGATCAACATAAACATCATTTCCGCCCTTTTTAATGCTCATGATAACCACAAATTGTATGTTGTACCACAATACAGTGAGATCTTCAGAGGTGGTGGCCCAGATTTCTACACTCCTGGAAATGGAAAAAAGAACACATTGACACCGGTGTGTCAGACCCACCATACTTGCTCCGGACACTGCGAGAGGGCTGTACAAGCAATGATCACACGCACGGCCAGCGGACACACCAGGAACCGCGGTGTTGGCCGTCGAATGGCGCTAGCTGCGCAGCATTTGTGCACCGCCGCCGTCAGTGTCAGCCAATTTGCCGTGGCATACGGAGCTCCATCGCAGTCTTTAACACTGGTAGCATGCCGCGACAGCGTGGACGTGAACCGTATGTGCAGTTGACGGACTTTGAGCGAGGGCGTATAGTGGGCATGCGGGAGGCCGGGTGGACGTACCGCCGAATTGCTCAACACGTGGGGCGTGAGGTCTCCACAGTACATCGATGTTGTCGCCAGTGGTCGGCGGAAGGTGCACGTGCCCGTCGACCTGGGACCGGACCGCAGCGACGCACGGATGCACGCCAAGACCGTAGGATCCTACGCAGTGCCGTAGGGGACCGCACCGCCACTTCCCAGCAAATTAGGGACACTGTTGCTCCTGGGGTATCGGCGAGGACCATTCGCAACCGTCTCCATGAAGCTGGGCTACGGTCCCGCACACCGTTAGGCCGTCTTCCGCTCACGCCCCAACATCGTGCAGCCCACCTCCAGTGGTGTCGCGACAGGCGTGAATGGAGGGACGAATGGAGACGTGTCGTCTTCAGCGATGAGAGTCGCTTCTGCCTTGGTGCCAATGATGGTCGTATGCGTGTTTGGCGCCGTGCAGGTGAGCGCCACAATCAGGACTGCATACGACCGAGGCACACAGGGCCAACACCCGGCATCATGGTGTGGGGAGCGATCTCCTACACTGGCCGTACACCACTGGTGATCGTCGAGGGGACACTGAATAGTGCACGGTACATCCAAACCGTCATCGAACCCATCGTTCTACCATTCCTAGACCGGCAAGGGAACTTGCTGTTCCAACAGGACAATGCACGTCCGCATGTATCCCGTGCCACCCAACGTGCTCTAGAAGGTGTAAGTCAACTACCCTGGCCAGCAAGATCTCCGCATCTGTCCCCCATTGAGCATGTTTGGGACTGGATGAAGCGTCGTCTCACGCGGTCTGCACGTCCAGCACGAACGCTGGTCCAACTGAGGCGCCAGGTGGAAATGGCATGGCAAGCCGTTCCACAGGACTACATCCAGCATCTCTACGATCGTCTCCATGGGAGAATAGCAGCCTGCATTGCTGCGAAAGGTGGATATACACTGTACTAGTGCCGACATTGTGCATGCTCTGTTGCCTGTGTCTATGTGCCTGTGGTTCTGTCAGTGTGATCATGTGATGTATCTGACCCCAGGAATGTGTCAATAAAGTTTCCCCTTCCTGGGACAATGAATTCACGGTGTTCTTATTTCAATTTCCAGGAGTGTATATTCACTGGTACCTCTCATATCCAGTAGCACGTCATCTTGCATTGACGCATGCCTGTATTCATCGTGGCATACTATCCACAAGTTCATCAAAGCACTGTTGGTCCAGATTGTCCCACTCCTCAACGACGTAGATCGCTCAGAGTCGTTGGTGGGGCACGTCGTCCATGCACACCCTTTTCAATCTATCCCAGGCTTCTTCGATAGGGCCCATGTCTGGAGAACATGCGGGACACTCTAGTCGAGCGATGTAGTTATCCTTAATGAAGTCATTTCCAAGATGTGCACGATGGGGGCGCGAATTTTCGTCCATGAAGACGAATGCCTCGCGAGTATGCTGCCGATATGGTTGCACTATCGGACGGAGGATGGCATTATCGTATCGTACAGTCGTTACGGCGCCTTCCATTATCACCAGCGGCGTACGTCGGTCCCACATAATGCCACCCCAAAACAGCAGGGAACCTCCACCTTGCTGCACTCGCTGGAGAGTATGTCTAAGGCTTTCAGCCCGACCAGGTTGCCTCCAAACACGTCTCCGACGATTGTCTGGTTGAAGGCATATGCGACACTCATCGGTGAAGAGAACGTGATACCAATCCTGAGCGGTCCATTCGGCATGTTGTTGGGCCCATCTGTACCGCGCTGCATGGTGTCGTGGTTGCAATGATGGACCTCGCCATGTACGTTGGGAGTGAAGTTGCGCATCATGCAGCCTATTGCGCACAGTTTGAGTCGTAACGCGACGTGGTGTGGCTGCACGAAAAGCATTTTTCAACATGGTGGCGTTGATGTTAGGGATCCTCCGAGCCATAATCCGTAGGTAGCGGTCATCCACTGCAGTAGTAGCCCTCGGGCGGCCTGAGCGAGGCATGTCATCGACAGTTCCTGTCTCTTTGTATCTCCTCCATGTCCGAACAACATCGCTTTGGTTCACTCCGAGACGACTTGAGACTTCCCCTGTTAAGAGCCCATCCTGGCACAAAGCAACAATGCGGACGTGATCTAACTGCGATATTGACCGTCTAGTAATGGTTGAACTACAGACAACACGAGCCGTGTACTTCCTTGCTGGTGGAATGACTGGAACTGATCAGCTGTCGGTCCCCCTCCGTCTAAGAGGCGCTGCACATGCATGTTTGTTTACTTCTTTGGGCGGGTTTAGTGATATCTCTGAACAGTCAAAGGGACTATGTCTGTGATACAATGGCCACAGTCAACGTCTATCTTCAGGATTTCTGGGAACCGGGGTGATGCAAAGCTTTTTTTGATGTGTGTATGTATAAAATTGTACGAAGACATTCCAAACGGTAATAAAATTCTGAGTGAGAACAAAAGCGCGAGCGACACATTGTCACGTAAATACTCAATGACAAACAATATAACTTTGTATAATTTGGGTGCAGGGTCTTTTGAAGTTTATGGCTGTTGTTATTTAACTTGCATGTTCCATAACCCTCGTAAGACGCGAAAAAATTTACAGAACAAGAATAAAACTTTTAGGGAAATGGATACGAAATTCATAAGTTTCTCTTACACCGTAATCCTTGTCTTGAAGAGTGAGGAGGCCTTGGAAGAAATGAATGGAAAGGATGCCTCACTTAACACTGTATTTCGAATCACGACAGGTGAATCAGAGGTGAAGATGATGAAGAGTAGTAGATATGGAAACAGGCGGAACATAAAAACTGGATAATAGATCAAGTGCAAGAATTACTTCACGAATAAAGTAAGACACGAGAGATGAAGCAAGGAAGTTATCAGAATTAGGTGGATGGTGAAAGTGAAGGAATAATTCGTCCACAAAGGAGCTCTACTGGAATAAAACAATGATATCGAATTTAAAACACACGTTTACGAAATCGTATGCACATAAATGGGACCTTAGCCCTGAAAAACGTGGCAGCTTTTGAAATTAGGTGCAACGAAATAATATTACAAATTAAGTGGACAGACGAACGCAGTATGAACAAAGAACTGGTGAGGAAATCAATGAAAGATAAGACAGACTTGTGCTAAAACATCCATAAAATATACTGTGCAGCGACATTAAAGTGACCACCTGGCAAAAGCCTTAATAACCACCTTTTGCAGCGCGGACGCTGCGAGACGTGCAACAAGACAGTCAATGAGGTTCTGTACCATACCAACTGGGACGAGGAGCCATGTCGGCTCGAGTGTGGTGGCCAGAAGCACTGCGTTTCTCTGTTGAGGATCCGTGGCACGAACAGCCCGATCAAGTTGGCCTCACAGATTCTCGATTAGGTTTAGTCCCGGTGCGTCGGGTGGCCAGAAGAGCACCGTAAACTCATCCTCGTGCTCTTCCAATCAAGCTCTTACACTGTGAGTTGCGTGACAAGTTTCATTACCCTGCTGGTACATGCATAGTGCCGAGGGAAAACTAAATATTTGTATGGGTCAACATTGACCCCAAGGGTATATGCACCCTTGTGGTCATCCACTGTTCCTTCCAGAATGACGAGATCACCTGGAGTGCTCTCCGACCTCGATACTTCCGACTGTTGTTGCAGGGTTTTTGCTTTAAGGCGTTTCACGCCGTACACGCCAATGACCATGTGTCCAGTGGAGCATAAAATGAGATTCACATGACAACGCCGCCACGCCACTCAGTGGACACCCAGTCACGGTAATGTTGTGGAAATTCCAGCCTTCGTCGCCGATGATTGCATGAACAAGGCGCTTGCTACGGAGGCCCATACACAGTGACGTTTGCTGAATTGTCATTGATGAGACACTCTTGGTACCCACCTGGTTCATCTGGGCGGTCAGTTACTGAACAGTAGCACGTCTATTCGCCCGTACACATCTTCGCAGTCATTGTTCTACCCTGTGGCATTCCATAGCTGCTTCGGCGCCAGTTTTGTACATCTACATCTACATGACTACTCTGCAATTCACATTTAAGTGCTTGGCAGAGGGTTCGTCGAACGACAGTCATACTACCTCTCTACCATTCCACTCCAGAACAGCGCGCGGGAAAAACGAACACCTAAACCTTTCTGTTCGAGCTATGATTTCTCTTATTTTATTTTGATGATCATTCCTACCTATGTAGGTTGGGCCCAACAAAATACTTTCGCATTCGGAAGAGAAAGCTGGTGACTGAAATTTCGTAAGTAGATCTCGCCGCAACGAAAAACGTCTTTGGTGTAATGACTTCCATCCCAATTCGCGTATCATATCTGCCACACTCTCTCCCCTACTACGTGATAATACAAAACGAGCTGCCCTTTTTTGCACCCTTTCGATGTCCTCCGTCAATCCCACCTGGTAAGGATCCCACACCGCGCAGCAATATTCTAACAGAGGACGAACGAGTGTAGTGTAAGCTGTCTCTTTAGTGGACTTGTTGCATCTTCTAAGTGTCCTGCCAATGAAACGGAACCTTTGGCTCGCCTTCCCCACAATATTATCATTGTGGTCTTTCCAACTGAAGTTGTTCGTAATTTTAACACCCAGGTACTTAGTTGAATTGACAGCCTTGAGAAATGTACTACTTATCGAGTAATCGAAAGCCAACGGATTTCTTTTGGAACTCATGTGGATCACCTCACACTTTTCGTTATTTAGCGTCAACTGCCACCTGCCACACCATACAGCAATCTTTTCTAAATCGCTTTGCAACTGATACTGGTCTTCGGATGACCTTACTAGACGGTAAATTACAGCATCATCTGCGAACAACCTAAGAGAACAGCTCAGATTGTCACCCAGGTCATTTACATAGGTCAGGAACAGCAGGGGGCCCAGGACGCTTCCCTGGGGAACACCTGATATCACTTCAGTTTTACTCGATGATTTGCCGTCTATTACTACGAACTGCGACATTCCTGACAGGAAATCACGAATCCAGTCGCACAACTGAGACGATACCCCATAGGCCCGCAGCTTGATTAGAAGTCGCTTGTGAGGAACGGTGTCAAAAGCTTTCCGGAAATCTAGAAATACGGAATCAACTTGAGATCCCCTGTCGATAGCGGCCATTACTTCGTGCGAATAAAGAGCTAGCTGCGTTGCACAAGAACGATGTTTTCTGAAACCGAGCTGATTACGTATCAATAGATCGTTCCCTTCGAGGTGATTCATAATGTTTGAGTACAGTATATGCTCCAAAACCCTACTGCAAACCGACGTCAATGATATAGGTCTGTAGTTAGATGGATTACTGGTGCGACCTGCGCAATTTCCCAATCTGTAGGTACAGATCTATCGGTGAGCGAGCGGTTGTATATGAGTGCTAAGTAGGGAGCTATTGTATCAGCGTAATCTGAAAGGAACCTAATCGGTATACAATCTGGACCTGAAGACTTGCCCGTATCAAGCGATTTGAGTTGCTTCGCAACCCCTAAGGTACCTACTTCTAAGAAACTCATGCTAGCAGCTGTTCGTGTTTCAAATTCTGGAATATTCCTTTCATCTTCCCTGGTGAAGGAATTTCGGAAAACTGCGTTCAATAACTCCGCTTTAGCGGCACAGTCGCCGGTAACAGTACCATCGGCACTGCGCAGCGAAGGTATTGACTGCGTCTTGCCGCTTGTGTACTTTACATACGACCGGAATTTCTTCGGATTTTCTACCAAATTTCGAGACAATATTTCGTTGTGGAACCTATTAAAGGCATCTCGCATTGAAGCCCGTGCCAAATTTCGCGCGTCTGTAAATTTTAGCCAATCTTCGGGAGTTCGCGTTCTTCTGAACTTCGCATGCTTTTTCCGTTGCCTCTGCAACAGAGTTCGGACCTGTTTTGTGTACCACGGGGGATCAGTTCCATCAGTTCCATCTCTTACCAATTTATGGGGTATGAATCTCTCAATTGCTGTTGCTACTATATCTTTGAATTTGAGCCACATCTCGTCTACATTTGCATAGTCAGTTCGGAAGGAATGGAGCTTGTCTCTTAGGAAGGCTTCTAGTGTCACTTTATCCGATTTTTTAAATAAAATTATTTTGCGTTTGTTTCTGGTGGATTTGGAAGAAACGGTATTGAGCCTAGCTACAACGACCTTTTGATCACTAATCCCTGTATCAGTCTACATCTACATCTACATTTATACTCCGCAAGCCACCCAACGGTGGATTGTTTGTGGCTAAGAGGTCAAGTGTGTTTTCGCAACCATTTACAATTCGCGTGGGTTCGTGGACTAACTGCTCGAAATAATTTTCGGAGAAAGCATTTAGGACAATCTCGGAAGATGTTTTCTGCCTACCACCGGTTTTGAACAAGTATTTTTGCCAACATATCGATGGAAGGTTGAAGTCCCCACCAACTATAACCGTATGAGTGGGGTATTTATTTGTTACGAGACTCAAATTTTCTCTGAACTGTTCCTCAACTATATCTTCGGAGTCTGGGGGTCGGTAGAAGGTGCCAATTATTAACTTAGTTCAGCTGTTAAGTATAACCTCCACCCATACCAATTCGCACGGAGTATCTACTTCGACTTCACTACAAGATAAACCACTACTGACAGACACAAACACTCCACCACCAATTCTGCCTAATCTATCTTTCCTGAACACCGTCTGAGACTTCGTAAAAATTTCTGCAGAACTTATTTCAGGCTTTAGCCAGCTATCTCTACCTATATCGATTTCAGCTTCTGTGCTTTCTATTAGCGCTTGAAGCTCAGGGACTTTCCCAGCACAACTACAACAATTTACAACTACAATTCCGACTGTTCCTTGATCCAAGCACGTCCTGTATTTGCCATACACCCTTTGAGATTGCAGCCCACCCCGTACTTTCCCGAGGCCTTCTAACCTAAAAAACCGCCCAGTCCACGCCACACAGCCTCCGCTACCTGTGTAGCCGCCAGCTGAGTGTAGTGAACTCCTGACCTATTCAGCGGAACCCGAAACCCCACCACTCTATGGCGCAAGTCAAGGAATCTGCAGCCAACACGGTCGCAAAACCGTCTGAGTCTCTGATTCAGACCCTCCACCCGGCTCTGCACCAAAGGTCCGCAGTTGGTTCTGTCAACGATGCTGCAGATGGTGAGCTCTGCCTTCATCTCGTAAGCAAGATCGGCAGCCTTCACCAAATCAGATAGCCGCTGGAATCCAGAGAGAATTTCCTCAGATCCAAAGCGACACACGTCATTAGTGCCGACATGTGCCACCACCTGCAGCTGGCTGCACCCTGTGCTCTTCATGGCATCCGGAAGGACCCTTTCCACATCAGGAATGACTCCACCCGGAATGCACACGGAGAGCACACTGGATTTCTTCCCCTCCTTAGCCGCCATATCCCTATGGGGCCCCATTACGCGCCTAACATTGGAGCTCCCAACTACCAATAAGCCCACCCTCTGTGATTGCCCGGACCCTGAAGACTGAGAATCATCCTCTGAAACAGGGCAGGCAGCTGCATCTGGCTCAGCCAGAGACAGTGCCTGACACCTGTTTGTCAGACGCACCGGGGAGGCTTTCTGATCAGCCTCTGGGGACGTCTTTCGCTGACTGCCACGCCTTGGAACGACCTCCCAATAAACCACAGGCGAGGGCTCAGCCCCACTACAGGCAGCAACCGGGGCAACCACAGCGGCAGTCCGATCTGGGGACAGACGGGACGAGGTTGATATCCCCGTGATACCCAAGTCCGGCTCCCCACACTGGTGCCCATTGGCAACAGCCTCAAGCTGCGCGACCGAAGTCAGCGCCACTTGCAGTAGTGAGCGAAGGGATGCCAACTCAGCCCTCATCCGAACACAGCAATCACAGTCCCTGTCCATTCTAATCGATGTTGAACAACAGTTACTGAAACACGAGTTAGTGCCTAGATAACGCAAGGAAACACGCAAAGAATGTATTAACTAACCTGTACAAATGCCTAACGACTGCACTACAATCTGCCTGAATTTACGATTACAGTAACTAAAACTCGAAATTACACCTGCTATACGAAACTCACACGCAATTTAAGTAAGAATCTACGAAGTAAACACTAAAGCGCGATGCTACAACTCTCAAATACTATAATACGCCCGAAATTTATGAATTAAACAATGCAAGTACCCAAAAACACGCAAAGAAATTAAGAATTAAACTATGTAACAAATAAGTAAGCTAGGGGTATACGACTTGCTGCTGCAGCTGCTTATCCAACGGCGGCAGGGAGCACACTGCCTGTGACCATTTTGCCATTCACGGTATACTTTAACCACGGTAGCAGGCGAACATCTGACAAACTTAGCTGTTCGGGAAATGCTTGCATCCCAGGCGCGAAAGCCAACGAGCATGCCCTTTTGGACGTCAGATAAATCACTCCGTTTCCGCATTAGGATAACGACTGTACTGTTTTCCGCGTCCAAGCTTTATATACCGTCCTCTGCTAGTGCTCCACTTGCTACTTGTGATGGCTATTGCAGATTGATTTCGAACATAGTCGGCGGTCACATTAATGTAGCCGGATCATGTTTATTCAGGCTGTGGGGTTTGGGGAGGAGGGGACGGTGCGCTGGAGTTACCTGTCAATAGCTGTAGTTCCCTCTTTGCTGGTTTGTGTGTAGTACGAAGTACAACAGAAATTATACAGAATGTAGCAACCTGTCGCGGAAACATAATATATCTGTCATCATCGGTGCATTTTTCTAACCGATGCTGATATCAGTCGAAATCGATTTGCAACAAGATAAGTAAATTATGTTTCAGCGACTGGTTGCTACATTCTTTGTAAGTCTACATTCGACGGTCGCTGCACAGAAAGGGAACCTTATGGAGTCCAACATTTACAACAGAAATACTATCTACTCGTACAAGGAGATTACTATGTACCGTTTACTTTGAAACTTAAATTTGTTCACGTGTAGGGATCATTACTGAGTACAACACTGGTAATAACGTGCGATATGTACACAGCTATTTCACCCATTGTCAGCCGTCTTCTGAAATGGAGCAGCCTGCATTCTCCTAATCCCCCCCCCCCTTTCACACCCCCATACCGCATCGACGCCTCCCTCCTTCCCCAACAACATTCAACGATTGCTCCGTTTCTATTTTAACAAATATCAACGGGTCCATTCCTCAACGGGACATAGTCTTCCTAAAACTTTCGTTTACGAGGGGCTTCTGACAGTTCTTAGTGAGCCGTGGTAAAAATTTGCTGTTTTGAAGAGCGCACCGCAGCGCATAGTGTATGCAGTTGCCTCTGGTGGTGGCGGCGCTGTGGCAATCGCAGCTTTGGTGTCTCCCTCTGGTGGAAGAGGGGAAAGGTTGCCTTTTCACGTGCATTTAAGGGGCGCTATAAGCTCGCCAGGGGTTTCCCATTCCCACTCGCGTCTGCCCTGCCTCTCCCCCCTCCCACCCCTTCTGAGTCCTCTCCCTCCTTTGGTTCCCCCCCCCCCCTTTCGTTTTTCCCCTCATCTGTCCAGGTCCACCCCCCCCCCTCCCCCCGCTCCTTCTGCCCTATGGTGTGTCCTCTCTGTACCGACATTTTAGTGCAGTGTTTACAGTGAGTGTTCAGTGTTGTGTATCTTTTCTGAGGTATTGCGAACGGCCATCATACTGTCGCTGGGTGTGATTTTATATCTCTTGCGAACAGAAACCAGACTGTCGCCATGTTTTTTAATTGTCTGTCTACTATGTTACCTGTCTGCATCTTGTGTATTTTATTCGCTTTGCCAAACCCCTTTGCTTTATGTTTTAAATTACCATAATTTTCCGTTTTTACAATTTAAGTCCCCGTTTTGTCGCCTGCTTTTATTGTTTCTTAACTTCTCCTTACGTTTTACAAAGTCTGTAGGCCGCAGAGCAGCGTAATAAGCTGCTGCCAGCCAGCCCCCCTTCGGGGGGAATCGAAATACAATAAAGGAAAATGAAAAGCTCGCAGGGGGTCAGTATGTCAGTCAGTCAGTCAGTCAGGGGGAGTGAGTCTGGGTCAGTCACTCGCCATAGGTAGCTGGTCTGTCTCTCGTTCGTGTTTGTGCGGCAGTCGGTGCATATGTGTTAGGCCGCCAGTCCGCTCGAGTTTGTTTAGGCAATTGGCATTGGCAGTTGGACCGATCGGTTGGTCGGTCGCGCACTGGAACGTCTTGAGCGTCGGCGCATGTGAGGTCGCCACGTGAGTCCAGTGGGCCGCGCCGTATAGCGAGGGGTACTGGCTTCGCAGTCGACACGAGAGCAACAGGAGTCAAACCACGAAATCTGTCTGGCCGGGGCGAGCAGCGACGCCGTGAGACGGGAGATCGGCTATCCCTTCCTGCGTCCGTTGAAGCGGATGGCAACGGACGGTTCGGGAGAGCGTTTTGGGGGTGCTGCGCCAGGTCTTCGCCAGAAATCGCAGTTATTAGAAGTTAAGTGATTCGTGATATGTTGTTTCAGTTACTTGTTAAATTCTGCTTGTTTTCTTGGTCAGTCTCTCGTACCCAGATTGCTCGTTTGTCTCTCGTCCGCATTCGTTAAGCAGTTAGTGTCGGTCTGTCTGTCTGTCGGTCTGCCACATGTTAATAGCTGCCTCTGTCATGTTTGTCGGATTCGGTGTTAACGAATGTATTGCTTAGGGTGGTTCAAATGGCTCTGAGCACTATGGGACTCAACTGCTGTGGTCATAAGTCCCCTAGAACTTAGAACTACTTAAACCTAACCAACCTATAAGGACATCACACACATCCATGCCCGAGGCAGGATTCGAACCTGCGACCGTAGCAGTCGCACGGTTCCGGACTGCGCGCCTAGAACCGCGAGACCACCGCTGCTTAGGGTGTAAAGGCCGAATTCCAGAAATATGTATTTATCTTATCTAACATCTTGCGCATCAACAAAAGCAAAACGAGGATAATGGAATGTAGTCGAGTTAAGTCGGTTGATGTTGATGGAATTAGATTAGGAAATGAGACACTTAAAGTAGTAAAGGAGTTTTGCTATTTGGGGAGCAAAATAACTGATGACGGTCGAAGTAGAGAGGATATAAAATGTAGACTGGCAATTGCAAGGAAAGCGTTTCTGAAGAAGAAACATTTGTTAACATCGACTATAGATTTAAATGTCAGGAAGTCGTTTCTGAAAGTATTTGTATGGAGTGTAGGCATGTATGGAAGTGAAACATGGACGATAAATAGTTTGGACAAGATGAGAATAGAAGCTTTCGAAATGTGGTGCTACAGAAAAATGCTGAAGATTAGGTGGGTAGATCACATAACTAATGAGGAGGTATTGAATAGAACTGGGGAGAAGAGGAGCTTGTGGCACAACTTGACTAGAAGAAGGGATCGGTTGGTAGGACATGTTCTGAGACATCGAGGAATCACCAGTTTAGTGTTGGAGGGCCGCGTGGACGGTAAAAATCGTAGAGGGAGACCAAGAGATGAATACACTAAGCAGATTCAGAAGGATGTAGGCTGCAGTAGGTACTGGGAGACGAAGAAGATTGCACAGGATAGAGTAGCATGGAGAGCTGCATCAAACCAGTCTCAGGACTAAAGACCACAACAACAACAACAACAACATCTTGCGACGTGGTATATGTATAATGTAGAGCATGTTGGTACATTTTATATAAAACTGCATTTGATGGATTTTATTTAAATTGTCATTTTAGTGTATAAAGGTGCCACCCTTCCACCGTAAGAGTTCTTTTAAAAACAAATTCCACTTTCAGTGGCAAATAATTTTTAATGTGAGTGTTTTGTACCGTTTCCATCCCTCTTACGGGGTGCATAGTTTTTGTGTTTGTGTGAGTTGTTAACAATTTTTAGTTTAAAGTAATCTGGTGTGTTGCAGATTTGTTAAAAATTTTTAGTTTAAAGTAATCTGGTGTGTTGCAGATTTGCACCAGTGTAGCTGTAACGTCTACGCTACTGCGTATGATACTTATCAAAGCCTGTACTATGGTAAGTTGACGGGCTTCACCTTATAAGAAAGGATTTTAGTAAATATGTTGACCGCGTGTACCTGAATCGAGGCAAAATCATACACCCACTCAGTAACAACAATGATACGTCAAGCAAGTCTAAAGTGCAACTACACGTTAGGACGGGCAAGAAATATGCACAACAGATGCTACCAATTGTTAATAATACGGTCGCCAGCCTAATTAGGCATTAAGTGAGTTTTTTCCTTGTACAAGTGGATGTACGTACAAGCATAACAACACATAGTAATACTGCATTATATGGTAAATTTCAGAACCAGAAAAACCTACTGAACTAATATTTTCCCTTTCTGTACTAATTTGGACAAGCTATAAATACACAACATTACACTATAATGATTACTACAAACTGCGTTTTGTCTATTGATCCGACTGAAATCGGGCATAGGTTACCCTAGAAATAGCACTTTTGAAACACATATACAATGTCAATTTTAAGAAGGGTAAAACACTGATAAATTTAGGTTTTATATTGACTTTAACTTTGCTGGTCAAATCAGTTCAGTACACCTCAGAATTTAAATGAATAGGAAAGAAAAGAGTGGAGGGGGGACCCTGAAACTGTTATGATCACTGTGTTGAAACTATTAACTATTGAAAGCATTAAGCACTCAAGATTTCCAATATATGAATCACTACTCTTTTTGTCTTATTTCTGGCTTATTTAACTACCATTATTTTTGTCTCAAATTAATTAAGCTTCATTACTAAACCAATTCCAAAATTATCTTCCAACTTTGTCAGACCTTTGTTCTTTGCTTACATTTTCATTAACAACAAGGTTATTTAAACATCATCCTAACATAGATAGGTCTGCAGGTAATTCTTAATAACATAAACTTTAAATCTTCATTTCGGGACACTCGGATTGCACAACACGTGGAAAGGACCCTGTCTAGGTTAGTGATGAGGATAATTAAATGATAGGACAATTCTGGTAAAAGTAAAGTTGTTATTGAACAGTCAGGAACAAAGTTAACACTGGTCCATACGATTACAATTCTAAAAGATTCAACCTGTTCGTGTCGATGCGGCGGTTGGCGGGCGGCGAGATGGCGAGGCGCAAAGCGCACATACAATCACAGCTATGGCTCTTGATGTATCGGCACTTTGCTTCTTCTTAGCGTCGCAATCCATTTCAATTTAGTGCCTAAAGAATATAGCCATGCTGTATAGTCGTCGGAAACGGCACATCCGAGGCTCAATGAAATCACGTTTTCCAGGAGAGCCTCTTCGATCCAGAGCGTGTTTCTCAGATCGATGCCCAACTCCGACTACTACTACTGCTGAGCCCGTTATGCCGTGCCGCGCCCGTGTGCATTTTCCCGCGCTCGCCTGCCATCCACCTTTTACCGCTCCCCTACAGACAGGGTATTCACCAAAGGTTTTACATTCCACATATCCTAATACATTGCCTACGTATGGACCAGGCGCACAATTACAACTTTAACATCTTACAATAGATTCAACATTTCTTACATTTCCATTTTGCTATAACATTGCTTGAAATTTGACATAAATATTAATATTCACACCGAAAGTTGTTTATAGTTTCCTCAACACAATGACACGAAAAGAAAAGGAAATGAAATCAAAATATTTCTTACACTAATTTATCGAAAATCAGAAGAAAAAATTATTATATGTACAGTTGTTGTTGTTACATAGTCTTTCAGAGGTTGTGACTACGGCCGCGTTAAAACGGAGCGGCAAGATTCTCAGCCCGAAAGCTCATACTATCAACAACAACAAAATTGTTATTTCTACCTCTGAATAAATTGTAACTTGATATTTACAGGGTGGTTTTTCATTATAATTTAAAATCGGTTTTAAAAAAAAAGGGGGGGGGCTTTTTACGAATAAAATTTCCATTTATTAAAAAAAAATATTTTTTTTTAGTTTTTTCCATCAGTTACCTTTGGCAACTACTTCCACGCCTACTTAGTGTGATTAAATGTGTTAATGTTCTTGATGGATCGCTAGTAAATAAAGTAAATTCTTAAGAAAAGGTTTTGAAAGTAAATTCACGGTTCACTTAGGTTTAGAGATAACACTTGTGGTCTCATGGGGAAAATTAGGTCAAGCTCTCAATCAATACTGGGAGTCAGATATGCCAGATGTCCTGTGGAACAGTAGTTGTTTGCACAGCGCAACGGCAGAAGTAGACGTTTGTGTTTGTGTACACTTGGCACCCCTGTCCACTGACCCGGCTCACGCGTTAACGCCGAAGTGGCAGAGACAGGGGCAGTGGCCGCAATGGCAGTACGCTGTAGCGCTGACGTTCAGGTGGCCACGGCGCTGCCACCGTTGTACCGCTAAACTGACTGGGCTGGAGAGCACGTCACGGGCAGCCGCAGGCGCACTACCTAATAACAGGTGCCAGGGGCAGCGTGCCCTGAAGCTGCGCCGAATCCCCGGGAGCAGCTACTGCGGCGGTGGGAGGGGGCGGGGCGGGGGTCAGGTATGCGCGCACGCAGCGGCTGCAGTCAGTCGCTAATTTAATTAGGAGGCACGAGCCTGTGTGCCCTGCGCTACGATGCGCCTAAAGCCTCTTTTACACACTATCGGCTTTCTTCTCTCAACTGGCTACTCTAGCCACGTGAGTCTACTGCAACACACCTGGCCTTTCGTTCCTGTACTCAGTCTCGTCTGTCTCGAGTCGTCATTTTCGTTTACACGTCAGCGCCAAAATTGTGTGTGTTTTGATAAGATGACCATATTTTCTAGACTCAAATTCGCGACATTAACATATTTCCTAGGCCCAAATCCGGGACACATTAAAAACTTTCAAAATAGGCTATATTTATTTATTTATTATGTGAGAAGAAGGTTTCAATTAAATGTAATAAATACAAAATATCAATTAAATTTGTGATGACTAACTGAAACCCTCAGCTGCCGACAGGTGTTGTTGATATACCTCGATGTGGACAGCTGAAAATGTGTCCCCGACCGGGACTCGAGCCCGGGATCTCCTGCTTACACACAGATGAATAGCGCGACTGCAGGGACTTATCCCTTGCACGCTTCCCGTGAGACTCACCGTTGTGCGGCTACGATGATACCTCCTGTAGGGCAGGAGTCTACAACAGTCTACAAAACCATAGAAAACATTGAACTTACAACAACATCAGGAGACAAGAAAAATCGCATTCCAGTGAAGAGTGTTGCAGCCCACGCTCAAGTCGATGGACCTTGTGCATTTCTTGGATGTTCTCTTAATTTTAGCTTGGATATAAACGACACTTTCTCACATGGAAATGATTGGTTCACCATCGCCATAGTAAGAGGTGGTAGCGGAGTATCTAGTGTACCTGGTCTTGAAAGTTTTAATGATGTAATTGCATATCGTACCTATCATATGTTTGAAATTGGTAGTAAAGATTTTGGTAAATCAGCTTATGACTTTATTCCAGGGAAAAGCTGCACGATCATCAACAGTATCTCTTCTTTAAAGAACAGTTACTGTCTTCATATAATTAAATTTGTTACAAAGAAAAGCACATTTACGTTTTATTAATACCTTCTGAGATGAATGAGTGTGATCAGGGCAACTGTATTTATCAGTGCTGTGAATTTTCTTTATCAAGTCTGTATTTTTCAACATCATATGAGAAAACTCGACACAAGTTTCATCATAATTTATTCTACTTACTAACATTGCTTTCATGGTTTCGACAGCCAACTGTCTTTTGTCACTTGTCCATATATTGTTCATGTGGGAAAATACCCTTTCAGTAGCACCATTAGTGCCAGGAAGGCAGAAAAGAAACTCCACTAGCTTGAGTACATTTGAGAATGGCAAATGATTCTGGCTGAAATGAGAAATCATCTCAACCAATCTTTGACCTGGAACAGTGTTGTTAGCAGTCCTTTCAATTATTTTCTCAGTGGTTATAAACTGTTTGACACTGACATACTCATCATACATTACATTTTCTGCAAACTGAACATATGGCACAGTTTCGGTAACTAGAGAAGAAGTTCTTTCCATGTCATCCCATACAGGTATTTGATTCAAGGTAACCCAATTGCAGCAGCACAAGTTCTGGAAACTTTTTTCAGTCCACTTTTTTTAAGTAGGATAGAGCAGTTTCATAGAAAAATAATACAGCACCATGAAAACTCTTTACCTCTGCTGGAAGCAGACCTACCTCTGTTTCAAGACAGCCACTTCAAATACAGTGACTGTCTGTCCTTCAACTTTTTTAACTGCTTCATGAAATGATGAAGCCTGCTGTGAACAAAGTATAGCCATACTTCAGACAAAGCGTTTTGAAAGAAGTTTTGAAGTAGCAATGGACACTTTGCCTCTTCCATGGCTATCACAAAATATGCAGATTTCTTCCTTCTTCTGTCCGAGTTACGGTTAGAACCGTTTCGAACGCGCGAATGCGTTCGAGTGCGACTTTTTCCCAGTTGCCGTGGTCTCTGACTGCCCATTAGCTGTTCGAGCTGCGGCCAACACGTGTTTGCACAGTAGAAACTGTTTGATAACGGTTTCGACAATTTGTCGTACCCTCTTGTCAAACAATTTCCCACCATAACTAAAACTAATAATATAATATAATGATACAGGTGAAATGAATGTCTAATTCGGGACAAATTGGGTCATGATTGTTAATTTCGTGACAAACAGGTGTCCCGAATTACCTTTGAAAAAATTCGGGACAGACACACAAAAATCGGGACTGTCCAGAAAAAAACGGGACGGATGATCGCCTTAGTTTTGAGAGTTGTCTGCAGTGCAGCTTGACGCCTGAATGGTGACAGCCAGGTTATGAGAGGACCACGCTCCTTATGAATAAGTTGAAATATAGTGACAAAATGTAGGGACAAGCAATGATTTATCAATGATCAAAGCAAAATTTACAGTGGAAGTTCCTTTTCAACGTCACGTCGTGAATTCTCTAGACGTCTGAGAACTGAAAGAATAAGAAAAGTGTCGTCCAAATATTTAACAACATACATTTTTATTTGCACGAGGAAGTATGTACTCCCGTACACATCCAACAATATCTAGTACGCTGTAAATAGAGCCTTTTTAGTTTACACTTTGAACATCGATAATTATTCTTACTTTTTCACTGTTGAAATAATCTTCATTAAAACACATCTATCTATTTACGTTCCTATTTGTGCATAGTGTAGGATTTCTTATTTATTCTCTGTAAAACGTAAATCCCTTTTTATTCAGATAACATGCATTAAAACTAGTCCATCTATTGAAGTTTTCATTCATGCATAGTGTAGGTTTCTTCCCTGTTAAGCGTACATAAGTTTTGGTTCAGATATTTCGTCACTCTTGTAGGAGACCACTATCAGGAAAAACACAGGAACTCGTGCAACCTTAACAGTGTGTCACGAAAACAGAGCAAACAGCACAAGAAAGATCAAGAAGGCGTGAATGCACGAAATACATTTCTATAATATGGGAGAGCTCGACAAGAATAGCTTAACTATCGATGTAGCAGACGTCGACACACTCTCCTGTTTCTGAGCATGCGCAGTGTGCAGCATACTCGAAAGTTCTGATTCGATACTCGGCAAGATCTATAGATCATTGTCAGAGACGCACTCGTGACGTGGTTGGCTGCTGATTTACACGCAGTCACCAAAGTCGTGCGTGTAAAACAGGCTTAAAGCAGAAAACGCATCAGTCTTGTGAGAGAAGGTCTTTAAATAGCTATTCTTGTCTTCCCTCCTTTGCGTATCTGCTGTATAATGTGTCTTATAAGCAATGTGGCAAAACCGAAAATGAAGAGTATCAAACCGTTTGTCGTGTAAAATAGCGGAAGCATGCTGAAAATGAAATGAACTGAGGTAATGAGGACGTTGTCTGCTCGATAGGAGAGGGAAGATAATGCTGAGTCGGTGAAAGTGGTCATGGCGGGCAAAATGGCCGTTTGTGTCCTCGGGGCTATAAGGCACTGGCACAGCTCGCGAAACGCTTCAATGCAGTCTCCCTGGAGGGCCCAGTCGCCCAGTGAAATCTAACCTGTTCGCTGTGCCGCATTCGGGAGGACGACGGTGCAATCCCGCGTCCGGCCATCTTGATTTAGGTTTTCCGTGATTTCCCTAAATCGCTCCAGGCAAATGCCAGCATGGTTCCTTTGAAAGGGCACGGCCGACTTCTTTCCCCATCCTTCCCTAATCCGATGAGATCGATGACCTCGCTGTCTGGTCTCCTTCCCCAAACAACCCAACCCCAACCCGCTGTGCCGCACCTCAGAGTTACAATAATTTTTGAGGACTTTATTTATCCTGATGTAAGATAAGTGGTCACTTTGCATATTTATTGTGGAGAGGGAATGTGACTTATGTCCTTTTAATGAAATTGCGTTTAAAGTGCCGTATCTTAAAACCATAATCCTTCTTTAGTTACTGACATTTCGGTCATGCTATTAGAGGGTACACAGCTTTTGTGTAATAGCGTCGTTGTTGTTGTTGTGGTCTTCAGTCCTGAGACTGGTTTGATGCAGCTCTCCATGCTACTCTATCCTGTGCAAGTTTCTTCACCTCCCAGTACCTACTGCAACCTACATCCTTCTGAATCTGCTTAGTGTATTCATCTCTTGGTCTCCCTCTACGATTTTTACCCTCCACGCTGCCCTCCAATACTAAACTGGTGATCCCTTGATGCCTCAGAACATGTCCTACCAACCGATCCCTTCTTCTAGTCAAGTTGTGCCACAAACTTCTCTTCTCCCCAATCCTATTCAATACTTCCTCATTAGTTATGTGTTCTACCCATCTAATCTTCAGCATTCTTCTGTAGCACCACATTTCGAAAGCTTCTATTCTCTTCTTGTCCAAACTATTTATCGTCCATGTTTCACTTCCATACATGCCTACACTCCATACAAATACTTTCAGAAACGACTTCCTGACACTTAAATCTATACTCGATGTTAACAAATTTCTCTTCCTCAGAAACGCTTTCCTTGCCATTGCCAGTCTACATTTTATATCCTCTCTACTTCGACCATCATCAGTTATTTTGCTCCCCAAATAGCAAAACTCCTTTACTACTTTAAGTGTCTCATTTCCTAATCTAATTCCCTCAGCATCACCCGATTTAATTCGACTACATTCCATTATCCTTGTTTTGCTTTTGTTGATGTTCATCTTATATCCTCCTTTCAAGACACTATCCATTCCGTTCAACTGCTCTTCCAAGTCCTTTGCTGTCTCTGACAGAATTACAATGTCATCGGCGAACCTCAAAGTTTTTATTACTTCTCCATGGAGAAGTAATAGCATCAATGCGAGCAGATTGGGCATCTCGGCTGTGGCTTATGGGCACTTTGTGTTGGAGCAAAATGTAAAAGCAGCTGCCGAAAGATGGGCTCTCTGGTGACGCTTACAGTGGGTCCTTGTAACAGGGACTCGTAGTAAAGAGAGGAAACAGAGGAAAAAAAGTAAAAAGGAAGGATAAACAGAAAGCAACCGAAAAGAAGAAAGGTAGTAAAAAACTTGCATACAACAGGAAACTTGACTGTAGAAGAACTATTTTTGGCGACAACGTTGAAGACAGAGAATGCATGTAAGAGAAGAAAAATATTCAAATTCAAGGCTAATTCTTTGTTAAAATAGTGTTTTATCCCTTATTTTTTAGTTTAAAACTAAGTGACCACTTTGGCCTCTCAAGTCAAACAGTGGCGATTTGGACACTACTTAATCTGATCCTAAGGTAATAAAGCTATTCGACATTACTGTTCACTAGTTACAGTTTGTAATCACTCATTTCTATGCCCTTCCGTCAACAGATACTCGACTTAAAAAAACATGAAAATCTATCATAGCGTGGCTACTTTGCTCAGAACTCCCCTATATGCAAAGAGTACTAGCTGGAAGATGATAGGACGCGTTTAAAGACATGACAGAATGAGGACACGAAGGAATTAAAGACATTGGCTGCCAGTGGGCATTGATTATTAGCAATGAGGAAAGTTGAAAATTCCTGTGTCAAGCAGGACCAACCCACCTGTGTGAGCTTTTCCGCCCAGGGCTTGATTTACGTCTGCCGTTACATTTCCACTGGCGTTCGAACCTCTACTAGTATAGGCGATCATTCATCATGCAGTTTTCATAATAAAGACACTCCGTCAAATTTACAAGATGCTCAATCGGCTTAACAGCTCATGCATCGAAGCTGCTTACAAGAATAATATACATAAGAATGGAAAAGAAAATTGAGAATGCGCTAGGTGACGATCAGTTTGGCTTTAGGATAAGTAAAGGGACGAGAGAGGCTGTTCTGACGTTACGGCTAATAATGGAAGCAAGGCTAAAGAAAAATCAAGACACTTTCATAGGATTTGTCGACCTGGAAAAAGCGTTCGACAATATAAAATGGTGCAAGCTGTTCGAGATTCTGAAAAAAGTAGGGGTAAGCTATAGGGATAGAGTGGACGATCAAGAACGAAGTGCTCGTATTAAGAAGGGTGTAAGACAAGGCTGTAGCCTTTCGCCCCTACTCTTCAATCTGTACATCGAGGAAGCAATGATGGAAATAAAAGAAAGGGTCAGGAGTGGAATTAAAATACAAGGTGAAAGGATATCAATGATACGATTTTCTGATGACATTGCTATCCTGAGTGAAAGTGAAGAAGAATTAAATGATCTGCTGAACGGAATGAAAAGTCTAATGAGTACACAGTATGGTTTGAGAGTAAATCGGAGAAAGACGAAGGTAATGAGAAGTAGTAGAAATGAGAACAGCGACAAACTTAACATCAGGATTGATGGTCACGAAGTCAATGAAGTTAAGGAATTCTGCTACCTAGGCAGTAAAATAACCAATGACGGAAGGAACAAGGAGGACATCAAAAGCAGACTCGCTATGGCAAAAAAGGCATTTCTGGCCAAGAGAAGTCTACTAATATCAAATACCGGCCTTAATTTGAGGAAGAAATTTCTGAGGATGTACGTCTGGAGTACAGCATTGTATGGTAGTGAAACATGGACTGTGGGAAAACCGGAACAGAAGAGAATCGAAGCATTTGAGATGTGGTGCTATAGACAAATGTTGAAAATTAGGTGGACTGATAACGTAAGGAATGAGGAGGTTCTACGCAGAATCGGAGAGGAAAGGAATATGTGGAAAATACTGATAAGAAGAAGGGACAGGATGATAGGACATCTGCTAAGACATGAGGGAATGACTTGCATGGTACTAGAGGGAGCTGTAGAGGGCAAAAACTGTAGAGGAAGACAGAGATTGGAATACGTCAAGCAAATAATTGAGGACGTAGGTTGCAAGTGCTTCCGAGATGAAGAGGTTAGCACAGGAAAGGAATTTGTGGCGGGCCGCATCAAACCAGTCAATAGACTGATGACAAAAAAAAAAAAAAAGTGACAGTGTCAGTCTTCTTTAAATATTCATATATACGACGTACAACCTGTCAAATGATACCTAATTCCGGTTGTAAATCACGGCAAAGTATGTATATGAGTGCTTGTCAGGTGCGAAATCATAGCCACCTTACAGGATGACCGGATGCCCTTCCTGTCACCATCCCTCCCCCCACCCGGGACGGACTTTGTGCACCCAATCTGCCTGCGTCTAGTGTTATCCAATGAGGAAGTGTGCTGATGTTCTCTCCAATGTTTGCGAATCGTGTAACTGAGGCGGGACATGGGTATTCACGTAGAGGAATGTGAGAAATCACCTCAAAGCCACATCCAATCTGACCGGCACACAGGCCCTCACTGTTAATCTGCCGGATGCATTCGATCCAGGGATGGGCGTCCACCTCCCCTCCCCCGAATCACGGAAGCAGCGTCGTAACGTGCCAGTTCGACAATGAATATAATATATATAACAAATAACTGAGGATATTGGGTTTATCTTTTAATCTGAGTTGGCACAGAAGAGGTAACGTGGTGGACCACGCCAATACAGGCAAAAGACCAATTACAAAGACAGAGAAATAGACAGTTATTATAAATTACGACGATAGTGTAACATTACTTTTTCATCACCATATACTGTTTTATTTTAGGCATTCTTGCCTGTTCCAGTTTCAAGCAGAATGCATCTCATCTTTCCATCTCGTCATAGGACGCCCAACATGTCTTTCCCTTTGAGGTATATTTTTGCGTTCATCTGACGTCATTTGCATGTGTTCATGCCATTTCTTTCTGTACTCCTCTATTTTATGGAGTATGTTTCCGATGCCCAGTTCATTTCTGATTTCATTATTCTTTATCCGATCAATAAGTTTGTAACCAGCTAGAGGTCTTAGGAGTCTCATTTCTGCTGCTTCAGTCCTTCTCCGTTTACTGGCTGCTAGAGTCCAAGTGTCTGACCCATACATTAGATTTGGTATTGCTATAACATTATAATATCTTAATATGTCTCTTTCCTAACTTTTTTTGAGGAGAGCTTGATTTATAGTAACTACCTACTAGTTGTTGGAATTGTTGCAGTTAATCATTCGCTGTAATATATGAGACCTCACATCCCAGCTATGTAAAGGTACTTATTTGTTCTAGCGTTTTTCATCAGTTATTGTTTGTGCTCTTAAATGCTCCTTGCCATGAAATAACATTATCATAGTTTTATATTTAGATATTTTTATATTATAATCATTTGCTGCATGATGCAAGAACCAAACTGCCCTCTGTGATTTATCTTCCATTTTATGGTAAGGTTATTTGATCATCCGCAAAAACAAGAATGCATTTATATTCCTATTATTAAACTTATAATGGTGCATACTTTATTCTACAATGTCTTTATGATGTCGTATACGTATATGTTAAATAATGTGGATGGTTCTTTCAAACGGACTTCGTTTTTATACCCTGATTTTGTTGTGTATATACATGCTTCGAACTGAGATATAGCATTGTTTTCTAAAAGTTCTCATAATTTAAGTCTGTTAACTTTATTAAAAGTCTCCTCATTTTTGATAAAGAGATGGTTGTACTTTCTGTGATTTTCACTAATTTGGCAGAGTAGAAACAAATTTTCCAAGCAAGATCTTCCCATCCGAAAAACATTCTGTTATGCTCTACAGTAAGTTTCTGAAAATACCTGTAGTCTGTTTGTTATTAGCTTCATATATATCTTGTTTCCACAGTTAAAAAGACTAATACCTCGATAGTCGTCACACATTTTGCGATCTTCTATTTCAAATAATGGTATGAGAACAGTTTGCCGGTCTCCTCTCATATTACTCTATTTCCAACTAATTTCTATGAGTATTTTTGATCGTAGCTGCAACTCCACTAACCTTTTTTCTTTCTTTTTTTAAAGAAATGTCCGCTATTTAACTGCTAATTGCTCATTTATTTTACACAATCATGTTTTCGGCTTTGTAGCCATATTCAAGTATAGGTTTAAATGGTAAAATGTGTCTGACCAGTTTGTGACATGTCATTGTAGAAAAAACACATTTCTGGTCTTATAAACCAGTTGTCTTATTACAGGATATGAGAACATATCGAAGAAACACTCATAACACACTGTGCACAGTGAAAAACCATTAACGCAGAGTACTACGTATTTAACAGTCAATATATGTCTGTGACCTGCGTTCGTCACTTCTGTTTGTGCTGTAACGTCGCGAGTCAATACGCAATAACATTTATTGCACTACTTTGCAGTACGGCTCGTAGCTTTGGAACCGTTGGTGGCGATAGAAACAGTCGCTTGTATCTTAGTGTGACTCATTCGCACCTGTCGCTAGCCTAGCCTTGGGAAGCGGTACTTGTGTCCATTCAAGCGGCAGAATATTCAAGCCCCTAAGAATTAAATATTATTCAATTTAGTTAAAAGTCAATATACTGTCCTTTGTTATTAAAAAGAAGATTGTGTAAAAATCTCAGCTTTCTAGCTGGCACACTTTCAGAGTTATGGAAAATTACCTGAAACACCCCAAATCGACACATCTAAGATTAAAGTCAGTTAGGATTCATAACAGTTTGTCTTTTAGTATCATTTGTAATCATTACTGAAGTTCACAAAATGGCAGAACAATTAATTTAGATCTTCATAAATAAAAAACATTAACTACTTTTCCTTTTTCGTAATATAAAATTCAGAAAAGATTATTATTTAGTTAATATGCTGCTGTGTGAGTAAATGAGAATGAGTAAGAGTGTGTATGTGGGACATACGTAAAGATTCAATATTATATTATGTACAGCATTGCGTAATTATGT
Source organism: Schistocerca nitens (assembly GCF_023898315.1). NCBI lineage: Eukaryota > Metazoa > Arthropoda > Insecta > Orthoptera > Acrididae > Schistocerca > Schistocerca nitens. The sequence continues at coordinate 694,596,210 of NC_064615.1, read as the reverse complement.
CATGGCTCTGAGCACTATGGGACTCAACATCTTAGGTCATAAGTCCCCTAGAACTTAGAACTACTTAAACCTAACTAACCTAAGGACATCACACACACCCATGCCCGAGGCAGGATTCTAACCTGCGACCGTAGCAGTCCCGCGGTTCCGGACTGCAGTGCCAGAACCGCTAGACCACAATTATGTCATGGGAAAGCTGTGTTTTCCCCACCTTGCTGAAGACATATGTGCAAGGGTACTTGCTTTTGTAAGAAGGCAGCCAGAATAGTCATTTGTAGAGTAATAGTTTTCTAAAATTACTTCAAGAGTAGTTTTCTTTTCGTTTGGTTTTGTTAAACATTTTATTAATATTTGCATGAAGAAGTGACGTAAATGCATCTGTGAATAATGATTGGCATAGGACAGTTTTAGCGCGAAATTGATCTAGCAGGATTTTTTTGATTGGCTGGTCATTTTGAACAACCAATCAGAGTTAATCATTTCCCGCGCATTCGAAGTAGTTATAGGCTCTGAAAGGAACGACATTAAGGAGTCGTTAGTCAGCTACCGGACGTGCAGGTCATGTTGAACGCTTCCGTCTTTATTATGTGAAAAATGAAAAAATAATTGGTTTCTCCCGTCCAGATTATATAGCCGTAATAGGAGTTTCATTTACGGACAGTTTTGTGAAGTTTGCCAGTTTTTGTTTTGTTGGAAAGAGAACCGCGTGTGAACTTTCGGCCTTTGTAAAATTCCGCGTGGCATGTTTCATATTCATCTATGAAATATTTGGCGAGCAATTTCTTTATTAGATATCCACTGAAAAACGACCGAATGCGAAACTCGTATATTGTAGCAGAGTAACAGTATCTACGTATGCAAAGAAACGGGCTGGTGATCAGACGCCGTACTGAGGTAGGTGGAACTTGTGTAGTGCACAGTACGACGAGAGACAGTGATCAAACATTTACGCAACATTTATAATCCGCCCCACTGCAGTACCAGTAACAAAAAGCTGGAGCTGTTGGTAGCGCATCACAGCAAACAAAAAGATGTTACAGTCAGTCTTGATTCAATCGGTAATTTAACAAGGATGCGACCCCAGTAAGCTGGCTGCCGAAATATAAACAGTATACATAGTGATTCAGCTGTCCCTGTCCCTGCCCCTGTCGTTTCGGGCAACCCGCAATGCTGGCCTTCATAAACGACATGCAAGATATTCATCACATGCGTAAACTGTTAGTCCTACAGAAATAATGAACAGTACCTTTCTGTAGGAAATTTGATGTAGTTCAGTTTTGTGCAGGAATCCGTTGTTTTCGAGTAATTCAAGCAAAATATATAAAAGTGATCCTAATATATAAAAGTGATCCTCAAATGCAGCCCGACTCCCACACTCAGCCCCCACCAGTCAGTATTTCTAATGTGCTGTTCATGGCATTCTCTCCTACCACCGTCCAATATTTGCGACTGCACGAATTGCTTCCCACATTCGACGTTTTTTGGTATTCATTGTCTGGCTTATTACTCCACCGGCGTAGTCGAGCACTCTTTCTTTTTTTCTGTCATCTGTCCTCTGCTGTTCCCACCTCAAGCTTTTCGTGTCAGAGTAGCATTTGCAAGCTACGTCCTCGATTATTTTCTGGGTGTATTCCAATCTCTGTCTTCATTTACAGTTTTTACACTCTACAGTTCCCTGTGGTAACATGGAAGTTATACCCGGACGTCTTAATAGATGTACGGTCATCCTGTTCCTTCTTCTTGTCAGTGTTTTCCAGATCTTCCTTTCCTCTCCGATTCTCCGTAGTACCAAATGGCTCTGAGCACTATGGGACTCAACTTCTGAGGTCATCAGTCGCCTAGAACTTAGAACTACTTAAACCTAACTAACCTAAGGACATCACACACATCCATGCCCGAGGCGGGATTAGAACCTGCGACCGTAGTGGTCTCGCGGCTCCATACTGTAGCGCCTAGAACCGCACGTACAGTCCGGCCGGCTCCGTAGTACCGCCTGATCCTGTACGTTATCAGTCCTCCTAATTTTCAAGATTCTTTTATAGCACCACATCTCAAAGATTTCGATTCTCTTCTATTCCCGTCTTCCCACAGTCCATATCTCCCTATCATATAATGCGCTGCTCCAAATGTACATTCTAAGAAATTTCTTTCTCAAATTAAGACCCATGTCCGATTCTAGCAGACTTCTCTTGGCCAGGAATGCCCTTTTTTGCCAATTCTAGAGTGATTTTTATGTATTCCTTGCTCCGTCCGTCATGGGCTATTTTGCTGCCTAGGTAGCACAATTCCTTCACTTCGTCTACTTCGTGATTCCTGGTTCAAAAGTTTCTCGCTGTTCTCATATCTTCTCATTTCTTTCGTCTTTCTTCGATTTACTTCCAATCCATATTTTGTATTCACAAATACAGTAATTCTTGTTCAGTTTCACAAAGGATAGCAATGTCATCAGCGAATTGTATTATTGCTATCCTTTCACCTCGAATTATAGCCCCCTCTTGACCTTTCTTTCATTTCCCTCATTGCTAATTGATGCATAGATTGAATAGTGCAGTTGAACGACTACATCACTGAGTTATACCATTTTTAATCCGAGAACTTCGTCCGTGATCTTCCAGTTAGTTGTTCCCTTTTGGTTCTTGCAGATAGTGTATATTATCCGTCTTTCCCTACAGCATGGAAGTTATACCCGGATGTCTTAATAGATGTACGGTCATCCTGTTCCATCATTTTTCTCAGAGTTTCTAACACTGTCGGACGCTTTTTTCAGATCGACAAATCTAATGAACACGTCTCTATTTTTCTTCAGTCTTGCTTCCATTATCAATCGCAATGTTGTAGAATGATTTGGTAGTTCGTTAATAATATTTCGAAAAGCCGAGAAGTGCAAATCCCAGTTTCTCTGTTCACGATAGCGTTTAGAAGGATTACAAGACGGCATAAAACATGATATAAATATTGGTTTAATTTTTCAGCGTCTCTAAGTTTTTAGCCATGTATTAGAGCGAAACTGTTGTTAATTTTCAGAAATTACTTTGTCAACATGCCTTACGTCTTGCAGAAAATTCTTTATGAACTGTGAAAACAGATTTTGCAGTTGCTTTCCGTTAAGGTGTGAATGACAGATTTACAGGTAAGTTCAACAGCTACAAAAACAAATGAATGACCATGTTCAGATCTCGTAACTGGACCGAAAATGTCAACAGCAGCCAATTCTCTTAGTTTCACAGGAATGAACGGAAATAGTGGTGTTTTATGAGTATCAGTAGGTGGTTTTACCTTTTGGCACAGGTTGCATTTTGCCAAGACTGTGCGAATTCGCTATTCCATATTGTTAAAGTAACATGTATCCCATAACTTCTTAAAACATTCCTTAGCACTGAAAGATATAAACGTCCAACTTTCACACCTAATGCCATTACCAAACGTTCAGTTAGAACCACAGTCTTCTGTCGTATAATACACCCATCCTGATTTTGAAATACAATTTCTTTAACAAGATAACCAGTCATCCACAACAGCAATTGAATGAGGTGCATAACATAGAATGCCACGAAGTGGTAGCTTACTGTATGACTATCACTGATTGGTACTGCCTCTTGCCATTACGAAATGTTCCATTAAAACTACAGTCTTCAGTGGTATATATACACCCCTCCCGATTCTGAAATGTAGACTGCCTAAGAAAAATAGTCAGCACTCCAGCAGAGCAATGGAAGGGAATGTACAACAGATTACCACTTGGGCCCCATCCAAAATTTTAACAGTAATAATCTAGGCAATAAATCAATTTTTTAACATCAGACAGTCCCACAAAAAAGTAATGATAAATGAGTTAAAATTAGATAAACTCCCAGCAATAGTACTAGCTGCTAATCCAAGACATGTAAACCAAATATGTGCTAGTGATGTTCCATTCAGAGCTCTTTCCTCTTCTGTTAGCGAATCTCCCTTGATTTTTTTTCCAACAGTAGTGTCATCCATGTGTATCACTTTTCGTTTTAGGGAATCATTCAAATGTAGACTGCATCCAAGTACTTTACCATTCCAAATACCACAGCAATCAAAATCCAAATAAAGAATTTCTTACAAGCCATGCTCCACTAATTTAACATCAGTAAAAACCAACTCGAGGTAAGAGGATTTAAAACACGTCAGCGCAGCGCGGAGTGGCGGCGCGGTCTCGGGCACCATGTCACGGATTGCTGGGCCCCTCCCGCAGGAGGTTCGAGTCCTCCCTCGGGTGTGGGTGTGTGTAGTTCGTAGCATAAGTTAGTTTAAGTAGTATGTAAGTCTAGGGACCTCAGCAGTTTGGTCCCTAAGGTATTCACACACAGAACACGTCCGCAACTTTTTCATTCTCCCTATAATACTATATGGAACTAGCAGTTTAGGAAATGAATGAATGCCTACCAGATAAGTCATAATAGACTCTCATAGCATGGAACATATTACAAATACTGTTACGTAATTCGTAATATTATGTTCAATACGTGTAATGCTCGTGATAACTAACTCATCTGCTTTATGTAACGTAACCAAATATTCCTTATAATCCCTCTAAATGGTTTCTGGCACTTCCCTGCTAACTTTTTCTGTCATGTCTATTGATGATCCAGTGTGGTTCATGCATGTGGGAGTACAGTAGTTTTGTGTTGACACCACGTCACTACAATGTCCCGTTTTTCTCCAATTAAGACATGCATGGTGTCATCCCACCCCTATATCTATCTAAGGGTTAGATTTGAAGTCTTATCACAAATTCCGCTTACTCCCTCTGTATAATGCTTTTTTTCTAAGTGTATGTGTGATGTTATTAATGTCCTATACACACAGTGCTTTTGCAACAAACCTCGATTACTCCCTCTTTATAAATATAGAATATCCTGTATTTCAATACTTCACATATTTCTCCAAATTTTCCCATATTTTCCGTATTTCTACATATTTTCTCAGTATTTTCCATATTTTTCTATTTTCCCCACGTTTCACATTTCTCCACCTTTTTCATACTTTTACCCATATTTTTATTTTTATTCTATGTGTACGCTGTCAAGTTTCTTCAACATCCAGTAGTGATTCAGATCCCTCTACCAAGCCAGAAAGATAGTACAAAGTGTCCACAGGAACACTTATTCCTCTTCTTCCCCCATAAGAGAACCCAGACAAAGAGTCAACACAAATGCTAACTACCAAAGCCAATCTTTATATGTGATAAAAACACACACACACACACACACACACACACACACACACACACACATAGATTGATGTTTTTAGACCATCTAAATACAGCTATATGCCCAATCATTGTCATAAAAATATCACGCCATAACCACCTAATAATGTTGATGTCCGTTTGTACATTCTCATATACCAATTCAACTATGCCTGTCATATGTACTCTAAAGATAAAAAATATAAATAATGTTCAGAATAGTGATCAGCTGCAGCTATCAAAGCCTGTCTATATTTATAGACGGAAAATACAGAATGTATCTGTGTAATGGATGGGAACAATAATAATGTTCAAGGAAATGACTTTATTGAAAACGAGCATAGCCCAAGATGCCTCTTTTTTATATGTGCTTTTGTTGGTTTTTATGGGCGTCCTAGTCGCTAACTCTTCGCCTTACTATTGGTGGACCCACTTCTGAGTGATACTCTAGACCTAACACTTGCAGGTACACTTCCAGACATTATCCCAGATGTAATGTGGCTTTATCCACCTCTGGACCTCATACTGGACCTAATATTGGTGGATCCACTCCAAACAATAACCCAGACATAATGCTAGTAGACACACTGCGAACAGTATCCCAGACCTAATGTGTGTGGACTCATCATCAAACAATACCCCAGACTTAACACAGGTTGATTCACTTTCAAAATTGTATCCTGGATGTCCCCTAGATCATGGGGGCCCCAAGAAGAAACACACATATACATATGCACACAAAAGAACGCAACTGGGACGCGTGTGTTTACAAGAGGATGAAGTTAGTTTCTAAAACATTATTATTATTTCTGTCTGATACACAGGTATGTACCGAATTTTTAGTCTATGCATATAGACAAATTTTGATAGTCTCAGCTGATCGCCATCTTGTATCATTAGATACAAGATATGCATGTGTGTGTGTGTGTGTGTGTGTGTGTGTGTGTGTGTGTGTGTAAAGCTTTGACAGCTTTAATTGGACTGCATTCTGCATTATGAATGAAAAAGCACAAATTGATGTCATCATTGTTAAGTGATTAGCTAATATTTTTGTAAAAAAGAATGGGCTTAAAGCTTAACTTAAAATGTCTAAAGTGAGCAATCTCCATGTGTTTCTTTGTGTGTATGTGTGTTTTATCATTCATAAGAGCTGGCTTTGGATGTCAGTATTGTGTTTTGAAGTGGGTTTTCTGTCTGGTTTGTCATTTGGAGAAAGAAGGGGACCAAGTGACCATGCAGACACTTTGTAGAAACTGTCTGATTTGCTGGAGAGCACCAGATTACTACTGGACACTAAAGGAATTTTACAGTGTATGAAATAAGAGCATTTATATTATTTTACATCTGCACATAGAATATGGATAAAAATTTGGAAAATATGGATAAAAATATGGAATATACAGGGTCTTTCAAAATGAACATACTCGTTTTAAGACATTGTAGCCTTTATTACGTTCTACTTACAATCGTAAATAAAATACCAAATGAAAGAGCAACTTAAACAGTTTTATTTGTATACCTGTGCGCAATGGGAAGAGTATGGAATGACAAAGAGTGACTGAAAAACGTGCTGAACGAGTCCGAGTCTTTCACGCTTAGCCCCATGAAATATCCCTGTGGAAAGTTTATGGGCCTTTCTTTTTCGACGAATCAACTGTAGCAGATGTTTCTTATCTTGATGTTCTACAGCTAAGGCCCGTGCCTGAATGGGAAGAAGCTGAACAACATATCTTTATTAGGGAGCAAGATCCTGCACAGCCTCATTGGCACAACTCAGTACGCGATCGGTTAAACGACTTTGTATCCGGCCTGTGGATTGGGCGCAAGGAGTCGGTTGACACAGCATTTTATGCACGGCCTCCACGTTCACACACGACCTGACGCGATCATGTGTGTGTCCCTCCGATACCAGCTGAGCTATCCGACCTTAGAAACAGTGTTATTGCAACAGTTACTTCTCCCACATTCATCAAGGTTTCGGAACAACTCGCCTATCGACTCGATGTGTGATCGGTGTTCACACTGAATAATTGTAAGAAAAAATTTTTGTGTTTCTCTTTCATTTGGTGTATTATTTATAATTGTAAGATGATTGTAATATGTGCTGCAAAGCCTTAAAACCCGTATATTCAATTAGAAACACCCTGTATATATAATTATGGAAAATATGAAAATTACATAAAACAATGGAAAATATGCAGAAACATATAAAGTAAGGAAAAATACATAAAATATGAAAAAATATTGAAATAAAGACAATCGTTGAAACTATGTGAATAGTGGATATTCTGCTTTTATATGGAGGGAATAAATGAAATTTGCGACATCAGAAAAAATATTTAGTGCAGTTTTCCAGTATTCCAACTCCAGTCTCGCCGAGAACGCTAATGATTGTAAGGGGATATTGCAGTATAAACGTAGGTTACCGATGGATGACAGCAACTACAACTCGACCCTTAGAAACTGCAGGCGTATTATAAGCCGATCACATGATCATGAAGTCAGTTCCAGTTTTGAGTGCTAAAGTTAGAATGTATAATGTTACTACTCATAAAAATGGCATTACATGGTTGGAAGTTATTACGCTGTGACACACAATTCGCCTAAAGGACTAACATTTTCCACCATTTTGCAGAATATGCCATGGCATCATACTAAATTATGCAGTATATCGAGGACTGGAAACATAAGTATCTGGGTGAAAATCGGTCTAAAGTGTAAATAGACATGTTAGGTGTAGTTCTTCTGCCACTGTTTTTATCAAACTATGATGTCGCGTCGTCATTACTTATGTCGAGCCAGAGGTGCTGTTTACGTACAAGGACTGTGGTCCACAGCTTGCAGCTCTTGATGGTTGCAGACAAAAACATATTGTGCACCTGAGTGCAGTCACAGTGCGAACTGTCCGTGGAAAATATTGTGTGAAGCCAAGCAGTATAATAAGCTGCCACAGACAGTTCACCTAAAGGACCAACATTTTGCAAATACGCCATGATGTCATGAAATTATAGTAACTCAGATACACACTGTAATATAAATGTATCTTACGTCATAAATACATTAACATATCATGCTATTTCGCGGAATATGCCATGACGTCATTAGCTTACAGTAGTTAACCACACACTGTAATGTCGATGTATCTCGCCTCGTAAGTTATGGTAATATTTAACGTCATTTTGCAGAATAATCCACAATGTCATTAATTTATATACAGAATGTAATGTCAAAGCGCCTTACTTCGTAAATTATATCAGCGTTTGCCACCATTTTTAAGTAGGATAACTCTGCTGCAGATAGTCTTCTCACAGCAACATACAGAACTCTAATGGCAAAACTTGTGTACTAGAAATAATTATAAAAATTTATTTATTATAATATTTATTTATAACAAATACCCACATCCCGATCCCAAACAAACATGTGGGTGAGCTTGAATCTTATTTGTCCAGAGAGAAAGGGGGATGGGTTCAGGGGCAGGGATGTGTGGGTAAGTTGGGATCCCAGGGGAGGAGAGGGGATGCGGTGTGACATTGAAGATAACTAGTGTAATTGCCTCAAGTGTAACGCGATACCCCATAAGTCGTATCAAAGACCTTCAAACTCACGCTTGTACTGGCGCTGTCCTCTTACTTCTTCAATATTCAGTCATTGCTAGTACGAAATGTTTAGCAGGAAACAATCCCACTGCGCTTGTAACGGTTCTACCATATCTTTACCTAAGTTGTAAAAGACACATTACATTATCCTCGGTAGTAAAACTGATAACTGGTATAAAATTCACAATGAAATTTATTGTTAAACATTTTTAACTTATATCTACAGCTTTACAAGACGGTTGGGTTTTCATATTATTAAAAGCATGTTGCATTGAAGTTCGCATTAAGTTTCAAGCATATGTAACAACTTACTGCGTAAATTTAATCAAGCGAATTTTTTTATTCCTGAAGTATTTCTCAAAGCATAGATATCATATTACATTATTCCATTTATGAAAGAAATTTTTGTGAAATCTCGCCCATGGTGCCACGTGTTTAGTTCTCCTGAATTGTTTGAATATCTCGTTTCACTGTACGAGTAGAAAATAAATCGGTTCGTTTCGCTCTGCAAACTCTATACAAAAGACATTCATACCTCTAAATGCTGAATTCTGGTGCCACATTTTACAACAGTGAAACAGTGAGAAACGTAGACTCAAAGACAGAATGTATTATTACCGAAATATTTTGTAACTTTCTTCTAGTACATTAGGAGGCAAACTTTTATTGACAACTTTGTGATGCATGGAGACAGAGATATACTGTGGCTTTTCAGAGGAACCATCATTTTTTCCCCTTTATCACGGAAAACCTTTGGTTTTGAAGCAGTAAGTGATTTCTCTGTAGTATCTCTCCCAAATATTAAAAATCCATACCGGTATCAAAATATTTTCTCTCTACAGCAAGTGGCATGTGACTGTCTCTTCATGTCAGCGATTTGCTTCTATCACAAGTCCATCTACCAGAAGTAATAGTTAAAGAGAAACTAAAAAACATCAGAAATATATCAAAATCTGAACCAATTTGACAGATTTGTTTTTACATTTTAAGTATTATAAATATTTATAAATTGATGCATCCATTATTAATAGTGTAGATGGGATGAAGAGTTAAATTATTTTAGAGTAACACTAGAGTACTGCACAGAAATGAAGAAAAGAGAACGCCACGAAACAGTAACAAAGGAAGGTAGAACAAGAGTTCCAAGTACATTAAGAATTAAGACGAATGAAAAACAGCATGGGAAGAAGTCTGTGAAAAATTCTTAGCAGAAGAATAAACTTTAGCAGATTCTTACCCTTCACAATTACGGCAAAACAGAAACAAAGTGGAACCCAACCCATGTATAATTTAGAAACTACTATGACCAAGGACTGCCAGATGGAAAATACAATGACAAAGACACACAGTGAGGAATATTCAAAATGGAAATCAGATTACGGTTTAGCGTCCCATCAGTGATGGAGTCATTAAAAAGGATCACATGCTCAGGTTTGTAAAGGATGGAGAAGGAAATGTGATGTGTCCCTTCGAAGGAACCATCGTGACGTTCTGCCTGATCACAGAAGACCGGAACCTGAATTTCTAGATTGTGTTTAGAACCTCCTGAATGTGAGTCCAATGTCTTAAAACCATGCCACCTTGCTTGGTTGACAATGACAGATACATTTATTTGGAAAACTACGTCAGAAGAAGGTTGTGGATATTTTCCATGGAATAGGAGCATCGACCAGACTGCCTGTATGAAACCAAAAGAACAAGAAGCTGTTAAAGTGAATTATTTTCGGATGAAGCAGCTGTGGAAGACAATCAGTGCAATAAATGCTAGTACTACATTGGGAAACAGTAATCAAATAAACATGTTTTCGTGAAGAAAGGAGAATTCACTGCAGAAAACGTTTTAAGATTTATAATGGGAACTGCAAAATTTGGTATAAAGATAAATGTCCCTGTAGGCAACGGCAATGGAATAAGTACAATTTCTGAAAAATCAAGTGAGTAACTAAGGAGGAATCACTACACCATCAACATTCCTAGTGTACAGTATACGCCAGTTGCCTATAGTTAGAAATGAAAAATCATACTGGAATCGAAAATGCTAAATGATGAGGATATGCTATATGTATTAATATCATCATCTCTGAAGCTCCGTTTTGTGTTGAATATATATTGACTCGCACAACATACAATTAAACGAATTTGGCCAAGAGCTTGTGATCATGTTATGATGAAATCTAAACAATTAATATTAAAGAAAAACTACAACTGAACTCATCATCTCAGATGTATGAGGAAAAGTTACTACAATGAATAACTTACCTGAAGTAGTGAAACAGGATCTATGAGAGGTATTATGATATTATTCAACAACTCTTTATTCAAAATATGGTTTGATGAATGTATCTGAGTGTACATTCAACACATGTGACATTATAATGAGCCATATGCTACGTTACCACCAAGAAGAAGGAATGTAGAAACTGAAATTATTAGACTGTTAAAATGGTGTAATTTAATGATATGATGCAAAAATCCATTCCATCCTGTCAAGCCAAAGAAACACATTTGTTAGAACTAGAATGAACATGAGGGTAATCAATAAAATTACCCTAACACAAAGGAATATACTGCAAAATGTAAACTCCTACCACAGTTCCAAGAAGTGAACTATTTAACGTAATAGATTTGAGAATTAGTGACTAGCAGTGTAAAGTAACAGAGCAGAGCTAAAAATACAGTGCATTCCATACAATACCATAACTTAAATGTGAAAAGTAATCTTACATGTGTTAAAGTTTCAACTTCCATTAAGTTTTGATCAACAACTGTTGTAAAGTGAAATCATACACGTTGACAGTATTATAAATACAATAGCCCCAGAAAATATTTAGAGAAACATCTGGAAATGAGTCATGGGATAGAGAGTCAACAAGATGTTGATCATATATTGAATGTTATAATGGAAAAAATACAGTGATCTCAATGCAATCAAAATTCATAATTATCATTGGAAACAAGATGTATTGCGTTGAAGAACAAATCCAAATTCAGATCACTGGAGCTATACATACTACGATAAGGATTAGAAGAACTTGCCACATGTGCAAAGATGAGCTGGCCACAACAGACATTCAGGAAGAAATGATTGGGAAAATTGAAAACTGGTTTCCCCTGAAGATAACTCAAATTAAGCAGAAGTCTAATAAGAAACCATGGATCACATAAGGGATAACGATATCATGTGAGGCAAAAAGGAAACTCTATCTGATATGTAGGGACACATTTGATACTAGCTCATTACAAAAATTACTGCAAAATATTGAAGGTTTTCCAGACCTCTAAACATCTGTGTAATGAGAAGAAGATAAATACATCCAGCAATAAAATGAAAACAATATGGGATTTAGTTAAGTCAGAGACAGGTACGACCAAAAATCTGGAGGAACAAATGGCTCTAAAAATAAGTGAAACCCTGGTAACAAACCTATGCTATGTTGCAAAACATTTAAACAAGTATTTTGTCTCTGTTACTGATAGCATGGGGTTGTCAGGTTTTGTAAATAATGCAATGGAATATCTAAGACCAGTGCACACAAGCAATTTCAGTAAAATGGAATTGACACTTACTTCACCCAAAGAAATAGAATCCATCACAAAGTCCTTGAAATCAAAGCATTCTAGTGGTTATGATAACATATCAACAAAGTTAATAAAATAGTGTTCATGTGAGCTTAGTCATATCTTAAGTTATTTGTGTAATCGATCACCTGTCACAATAACATTCCCGGACTGGCTTAAATATGCTGAATTTATACCTCTCCACAAGAAAGGGGACAAAGAAATGCCATCAAATTACTGGCTGATCTCACTTTTGCCAGCTTTTTCAAAAATCTTTGAAAAGGTTGTATTCAAGAGTCTACTTAAGCACCTTAGTGAAAATAACATACTGCCAAAGTCACAGTTTGGGTTTCTCAAGGGTTCTGATATTGGGAAGGCTATTTACACTAACTGGTACAAAATTTTCACAAAGATCTTGTTAAATCGAATTAGTTCCACCCTAGACTTAGCCCTACCTATAGAACAAGCAGGATTCCGAAGCAATTTTAGCACTATTGACCACATTCTGACCGTTAGTGAAGTGATAAGCAGAGCAAATGAATACCAACTGCCTTTCTGCATTGCCTTTGTTGACTTTGAAAAGGCATTTGACTCCATTAGCCATGTAGCTGTTCTCCAAGCTTTCAGTGAGCAAGGAGTGGGAGCAGCATACATTAAAGTGCTCAGGAAAATCTATGAGAAATCTTCAGCTTATGTTAACATCGGCGAATTAACTCAAGAATTCCGCATCATGAGGGGTGTCAAGCAAGGCGATCCCATCTCCCCAAAACTGTTCTCTGCTGTATTGGAAATGGCTATGTCAAAGCTGAGCTGGGAAGGTAAGGGAATTAGAATTAATGGAAGAAGGCTTACCAAGTTGAGATTTGCTGATGACATTGCCTTACTGGCCAAAGACTTCGCTAAGATCCAAAACTTACTTACAGATCTTGCATCAGAATGTCAGCTGGTAGGCTTGAACATGAACCTTTCCAAGACAAAAGTAATGTCCAACAAATGGGTCCCAGCTGGAGATGCGAAAGTCAAGGACAGTCTATTAGAAGAGGTCAGTGAATATGTCTACCTTGGCCAGATTATAATTATGAAGGGAGACATAAGGCCAGAAATCTATCAACGCATCAAGCTTGGCTGGCAAGCATTTGGGAAGAATACAACAGTATTCAGATCAAAAATTCCAGTAAATCTGAAGAAAGCAGTATTTGATCAATGCATTCTTCCTGTGATGACATATGGCTCCGAGACATGGACACTGAACTCATTTACAAAAGGGAAACTTAGGACAGCACAGAGAGCCATGGAGAGATCAATGCTGGGCTATACAAGAAAGGATAGGAAAAGTGCAGATGACATCCGGTCTGTGACGAAGGTTTATGACATCTTAGAGACAGTAGGTTCCTTGAAATGGCAGTGGGTTGGCCACGTCGCAAGAAGAAAAGACAACTGACGGACGAAGCTAGTGCTGGAGTGGAGTCCAAGAGAGCACCGGAGGCCTAGAGGGAGACCACCAGACAGAAGGAACAAAAACATCAAGAGGGTCGCTGGTAACACCTGGCAGAGAACTGCCCAAGACCGTCGCACTTCGAGAAGACTGCTGAAAGCCTACCTGAATCCACGACTCGAAGAGGCCACATCATTTAATGATTGAATTCGCTGATGATGATGATGATGATGATGATTTACACTTACAGTGAAAATGTCCTTAATTTATTGGACAACAAATTAGAGGCAACTGGCATATTCTGTGACCTTTCAAAGGCTTTTGATTGTGTGAATCACAGCATTCTTTTAAGTAAATTAAAATATTATGGCATCACTGGTAGTGCTGCAAAGTGGTTTCTGTCATATATTATGAATAGAAAACAAAGGGTGTCATTACATAACACTTCAGCAGTAGGCAATCAGGCATCACCTGACTGGGAAGAAATTACATGTGGTGTTCCCCAAGGTTCTATACTAGGTCCACTACTTTTTCTTGTGTATATTAATGACCTGCCATCTGTTATTATCAGATGTCAAGTTGTCTTATTTGAAGATGATACAAACATTGCAATATATAGTAAATCAAATATAAATGTAGAAAGGGTAGCTAATCAAATTTTTACTGACATTAATAAGTGGTTCATAGCCAATTAACCGTCATTAAACTTTGAAAAGTCCCACTATATGCAGTTCAGAACTTCCAAGAAATTTCCTTCTAGTGTGTGTATAAAATATGATGACATGGAAATAGGAGAAGATGGGAGTGTAAAATTCTTAGTATTACAACTTGATAATGAATTCAGTTGGGAGCAACATACTAGCGAACTGCTAAAGTGCCTAAAGAAGCCGTTAGTTGCAATGCGAATGATGTCAGACATAGGAGATATAAATACAAAAAAACTGGCATATTTTGCTCATTTTCACTCCATTATGTCATATGGTATATTTTGGGGTAACTCCACAGACAGAGAAAAAATTTTTAGTGTACAGAAGCGCATACAAGAGTAATGTGTAGTGTAAATCCAAGAACATCATGTTGAAACCTATTCAAAGAATTGGGCATACTAACTGCAGCTTCTCAGTATATTTATTTCTTAATGAAGTTTGTTGTAAATAATACATCTCTTTTTCCATCTAACTGCTTATTACACAGTATCAATACTGGGAATAAGAACAATAAACATAAATATTTAAAATCACATACTCTTGCTCAGAAAGGAGTCATGTATTCAGCAATACATATTTTCAATAAGTTCCCAGCAACCATTAAGAGTTTAGTTTCAGACAAGGCACAATTTAATCATAATTTAAAAGAATTTTTGGTGGTCAACTCCTTCTACTCCATACATGAATTTCTTAACAAGTGCAGTAGACCATTTTAATGAAAATTTATTATACTTTGTTTTTCGACAATATTTGGTTTTAACAGCCAAATCACTACCTACTGTGTGAATGATGGATGTATGGAAAGCACATGTAAGTCTTAAGTCTGTAAATAGTGGAAGTTTAATTATAAATCTTGCACATAATTTGAATGTTCTTAACTGAGGCTCATTGAAATGAATAATTTACTTAAAAGTTTGACAATACTTGGTTATAGTAGCCAAGTAACTGTGTGAATGATGGATTTAATGAAAGCAGATGTAAGTATTAAACCTGTAAATATTAGAAGTTTAATTTTAATTCATGTACATAATTTTACTCTTCATTGACTGAGGATCATTAAAATTCATAAATCTCAAGTTTTTCTAATTTCATTTTTGTAATGTGCTTATCTGACATGATCCACATCCAGGAGGATCCCCTCTTTTGTTGGTCTATGGAATCTATAATTAATCAAGTCAAATCTAATCTAATTGCAAGAATATCATATCACTGACAATCTGGCCTGAAAAATATGAGTGATATTAAAACACTGTGATAAATATTGACTGATAGACACCACTTACAATATTACCTGCGAATGTTCTCAGATAATGGTTGTGATAGAACTTTTAACAGAAACATGGAGTAACCATCCTGTTAAAAAAAAGGTAAATTCTTTTCTCTTTTTTATTAACGCTTGTCTAGGGTTCTTGAAGTTGAATGCCAAATACAGCATGGGTGTAACACCTGGCAAATTAACTGCACACATGTGATAGGCACAATTTGAAACACTACCTTTTCAGCATGATTGCATTTTGAGCATTATTCATTTCAAATTTTATTAGTATGGAATATGAATGACAGAACTATTTGTTAAAATAAATACTGATTGTTAATTTCCTCAAAAGTTTTATTGTACTGGTACGCAAATTTCTTTTGTGCAAGTACTATAATGCTGAGAGAGGCTTCTTCACTAATGCAGCAACAGTTCATTGTATACATAGACAACTTAAATACATGTTCTTCACCAACAAGCAAAAGCTGTTATGTGATAAAAAAACCTGATAAGTTTGTTTATTTTTCTAACTCTTTATATGTATCTCAGATTAACGTTGTAAAAATAACTTTAACATTTCTCAGAATTAACTGATCTGCAGTTTTGTGTCATTAATAATGTCCACATACACTGGATTGTGAAATGCTAACTAAACCTCCAAGGTGGAATTTAGTGATATTTGGAACGATTAATTTGCTTTTCATGCTAGTTTAATGATCTACAACAGTCGAGGTATTGCATATTACTGAGTCAATAATTCAACATTTATTTTACCATCTTCATTTGAAAACTGTGAGGCCAACTGCACCAAATGGGCAGTATTTCAATACAGTAAGCTGTAACCAGTTGAATTCAAAAGACTAATGTGTTTGCATACTCCTGTTCTGTCTCAATTAAAATTTCTAAGCAAATCAACTTAACTAACATATCAAAGCTTTTTAATTGCTATTTAATTTACTTAATGTAATAACAGCATCTCTGAGGGCCTCTAAAGGTTGATCGATATACATTCCAACAGATGTTAGCACTGTATTCAGTGGAAAGTCTACAGCTCCACATCAACAACTTCATATTCCATTTTCTTTGCATTCAAATGTTTCATGCAACAAGTGTCATGGTCAGTCCTCTTTGTGATTCAGTGGCTCAGTGTTAATGTGGCAGACTATGAGTTATAAGGTACTGGGTTTGATTCTCGGGCAGTCATAGTCTTTTTATGTGTGTTTTATCATTCTTTCACCTCTAGCAATGTTTGTTACTGTAAAAAAAGTCTAATATCGCTGCAGTTTACTGTCCACATTAAATTGTAGCTTCCTTATAACACATTGAGGAAAGGCAGTTCACAGGCTGAAGAAAGGCAACAGCATACCACCTCCAACAGGACCACGTCTAATAAAGCACAGTGGTGCTGAAACCAGTATCCGTGGTACTGACAGTTTCACCTTTAACTGAGATATCAGTGGATTATTTTTCCTGCTTTTGTGCCCTGTGTTGTTGTAAAGTGGGTTCGAGTCTGATGATAAATTATAGCACTTCAGTTAACATAATTTATTCCGTCAACGGCTGTATACATTCTCTGCTTCATTTTAAAGGGCTGCAAATGACAGCCTTGCATAATTAATAGGGAAGTCACTTCTTTCGTAGACTGTTATACCTCTTTAGTTACTGTCATTGTATGACGAAACTAAATATTTGTGTAAGTACACTGATTATGTTGAAGAATAGCATTTAACATTGGTTTAATAAAGGCAAGGCCTCCAGTCCAGATTGTATACCAGTCATGTTTCTCTCAGAGTATGCTGATAAAATAGCTCCATATTTATCAATTATATACAACGACTCGCTCACAGAAAGATCCGTACCTAAAGACTGGAAAATTGCTCAAGTCACACCAATACCCCAAGAGGGAAGTAGGAGTAATCCGCTGAATTACAGGCCTATATCACTAACGTCGATCTGCAGTAGGATTTTGGAACATATACTGTATTCGAACATTATGAAGTACCTCGAAGGAAACGATTTATTGACATATAGTCAGCACGGTTTCAGAAAATACCGTTCTTGTGAAACACAACTAGCTTTATACTCATGAAGTAATAAGTGCTATCGACAGAGTATGTCAAATTGATTCCATCTTTTAAGATTTCCAGAAGGCTTTCGACACCGTTCCTCACAAGCTTCTAACCAAACTGCCTGCCTGTGGAGTATCGCCTCAATTGTGCGACAGGATTCGTGATTTCCTGTCAGAAAGGTCACAGTTCGTAGTAATAGACGGAAAGTCATCGAACAAAACAGAAGAAATGGCTCTGAGCACTATGGGACTTAACATCTTAGGTCATCAGTAACCTAGAACTTAGAACTAATTAAACCTAACTAACCTAAGGACATCACACACATCCATGCCCGAGGCAGGATTCGAACCTGCGACCGTAGCAGCCGCGCGGCTCCGGACTGTGCGCCTAGAACCGCTAGACCACCGCGGCCGGCACAGAAGAAATATCGGGCGTTCCCCAAGGAAGTGTTACAGGCCCTATATTTTTCCTGATCTATATTAATGACATAGGAGACAATCTGAGTAGCCGTCTTAGATTGTTTGTAGATGATGCAGTCATTTACCGTCTTGTAATGTCATCACAGAATAAAAACGACTTGCAAAATGATTTACGTAAGATATCGGTATGGTGCGAAAAGTGGCAATTGACCCTGAATAAGGAAAAGTGTGAAGGTATTCATATGAGTTCTAAAAGAAATCAGCTAAATTTCGATTACGCGATAAGTCACACAAATCTGAAGGCTGTAAATTCAACTAAATACTTAGGGATTACAATCACAAATAACCTAAATCGGAACGATCACATAGATAATATTGTGGGTAGAAAAAACCAAAGACTTCGATTCATTGACAGAACACTTAGAAGGTGCAACAGGTCTACTAAAGAGACTGTTTACACCACGCATGTCCGCCCTATTCTGGAGTATTGCTGTGCTGTGTGGAATCCGCTTCAGGTGCGACTGACGGATGACATCGAAAAATTACAAAGAAGTTTAGCTTGTTTTGTATTATCGCGAAATATGTGAGATAGTGTCAGAGACATGATACGTGAATTGGAGTGGCAATCATTAAAACAAAGGCGTTTTCCGTTGCGACGGGATCTTATCATGAAATTTCAATCACCTGTTTTCTCCTCCGATTGCGAAAACATTCTGCTGGCACCCACCTACATAGGGAGAAATAATCATCACGATAAAATAGGAGAAATCAGGGCTCGCACAGAAAAATTTAAGAGCTCGTTTTTCCCGCGTGCCGTTGGAGAGTGGAACGGTAGAGAGACAGCTTGAAGGTGGTTCATTGAACCCTCTGCCAGGCACTTTATTGTGAATAGCAGAGTAATCACATAGATGTAGATGTATTCTCTGTGTAAAGCCGCGTGGTGGAGCCGCCCGCTCTGAAGCGCCTGTCACGGCCCGCGCGGATCCCCCCGTCTCAGGTTCGAGTCCTCCCTCGAGCATGGGTGTGTGTGTGTTGTCCTTAGCGTAAGTTACTTTAAGTTGGCCTAAGTAGTGTTTAAACTTGGGGGCCGATGACTTCAGCGGTTTCAACCTATAAGATCTTACCACAATTTCCAAAATTTTTCTCTGTGTAAAATTGCTGAAGTGCACTTTACTTTATTCTCTGATGTGAAGTATTTACGTTTCTTGTGTGAGCTGATAGAATTATAACATATAAAAGATTTTGCATGAGGAAGGATTACGTTATTTGTAAATGTTGCTTACTTTCGATTACATAAAAAAATTGTTAGGTAATGACTAGCAGTTGGTGTAGGTGGAAGAATTAGGTAGTGCATGTCACTGGAAAAGAAAGAAGCCTCCCTTTGTCAGGTAACTTGTGCCATAAATTCCTGTTACAGTTGGTTCGATTTTTGCCATTGAGGAAGACTTACTACAGCATCACAAGGAAGGAACAACAGAATGTGTATTTCTAAAATATCATCAATCCTGATACCATCCTGCAAGTACTTGACTCGCAATTTAATTCACAATTGTGGAAAGTGTTCCTAGAAAATAACAGTATGTATCCTATCTTAATTTCCAAGAATTAACCATCTTCTAATCCCCAAAAATACGCGATCTGTGAATTTTAACGTTCTTTAGAACGTGCAGTATTAGTAAACACATACTTTAAACGAGAAGCTGTCGGAATGTGAGCAATTAATGAACAGCCTCAGCCACAGCAATACTGGCAAAGAGTTTTATTTTCTGGGATAGCTAGTACTGCACGTTCACACAGTCTATAATTTCTCCAGTCCCCACAAAGTAAGTGAGCTTATCATCTGTAACTTATTGACAAACTAAATATTTATCTTAAGTTCAAAATAATAGGGGAGCATTTTACAAATTAATTAGTTTGTTAATCACAAAGCAGGAAGAATCAGAAAAAAAAATTGTATCCATATAAAATGAAGGAAGTTCAGCATTTGTTACCAACAAATTCTAGAAGACTTTAAGTCCAGAAATAAACAAGTAAGGAACAAAAGAAAGTAGTCACAGAAAACATTTATGTTATTACAGTCATTGACATTTCACGGCTTTCTATAACTGAGTATCCGAGTGAATTTAAAGTATATTGTAAACAGAGGTAGCATTACAGAAATAAAAAGTAAATGCAATAGAGTTGCAAGTAACAAGTCAAAGTTCAGAAAATTTGACAGAAGCTAAATTTAGCAATGGAGCTTAGAATTGAGTTATGTGCATTTGTTCAAATGGTTCAAATGGCTCTGAGCACTATGGGACTTAACATCTATGGTCATCAGTCCCCTAGAACTTAGAACTACTTAAACCTAACTAACCTAGGGACATCACACAACACCCAGTCATCACGAGGCAGAGAAAATCCCTGACCCCGCCGGGAATCCAACCCGGGAACCCGGGCGTGGGAAGCGAGAACGCTACCGCACAACCACGAGCTGCGGACAGTGTGCCTTTGTCGTTACCCATACCATCAAAAGGTAAACAAATGTTTTCTCTAAGACAGGGA
This sequence comes from Schistocerca nitens, assembly GCF_023898315.1. Taxonomy (NCBI): domain Eukaryota; kingdom Metazoa; phylum Arthropoda; class Insecta; order Orthoptera; family Acrididae; genus Schistocerca; species Schistocerca nitens. The sequence continues at coordinate 694,575,409 of NC_064615.1, read as the reverse complement.
CTCTGCCTACACTCGTTTCCTAAGGGTTTTCATTTACATCATTCTGGTGTCCTTGTCTCTCTGCAGTGTGAAAAATGGGCAACCAAGATTAATACACCTCAGGTAGTAGGTATTCTTGATGAAGTATCCCATTTGCCCACCAGACCTCTTCGTTTACAGTACTGAAGTAATTATTCTGAGTTGGCTCAGTGCATAAAAAAGTTGCGATTTCGCCCCCTTACTATCCTAACTCTATAACTGCGGCAGAAGAGAGGTGAAATCTCTCGCAAGGGAAACATCACGCCACCAGCTGTTGATACGGAAACAATAATTTATTTCCACAGTCTGTTGCACATTCTCACAGTCGTCCGTTTACTTCGGCAGATATGGACTGGAGAGTGCCAAATAAATCGCCCAGTCTCTGGTGAAATTCTCTTAAGCGCCAGCAAATTAAAGCAGTCTCCAGAGTTAGTAAACGTTTTCGCAACAATTTTTAAGGCCCATTCATTTTAACTGGAATTTAATTTATGGCCCAAGTTCTGCTTCAGCACAAACTGCAATAAATCACGCAGTCCGGCGCACCTGAGCGGACCGTATGCTACAGGCCGTTTTCCTGGCGTTTCTTCCCCTCCTTTGCTGGAACTTCGTCGCCGTATCCGGCGAAAGTTAAACGTCGCGAGAACTGGTTAAGTTCAGCGCGGCATACATGTATTACAATGGCGTTATTGCAGGGCACGACAGAAAGGAGGCAGCCAGTTCTCGGCGGGGGAAGTTTTGGGCTTTGTTCTTGAAGGGCTGCGCGAGTCAGCGGGCCAGCCGGTGGGGAACAATAGCCGCTAGCCCCGGGCAGCGAGGAGAGCCCACTCGCTAAACGGGGAATCCCCGCAAGCGCCGGCGGCACGCTGCCGGCTTCTTGCGCCTCCGGACCTCTGCCCGCACACTGCAACAGTCGTTTGGAGAGGGCGAGGGACGCGCAACTGAACTCCCGTCCACAGCTCACAGACGGATTATTTGCAGTTCCGCTTTCCGTCCGTAAAGTATACTCGCTGCGGGGAAATACCAGCTGGTGACCGCCCTGACTTTCAGAACGTATAGCTTCTACCCGGTGATTATAATCAAAGGCGTTTCCAACATCAGACGAGTCTAGGCGGCCGCCTAGGGCGGTAAAATTTCAGGGGTGGCAAAAGGCGGAAAAAATTAACTTCAAATAAAGCAACGAAAAAATAGAGCAAAAAAAATTGAAACATTTAATTGTTTGAAAAGCATACATAACAGGTACTTAGGAAGTCTTCACTCACTTTGACGAAAGTAAACACCTGCGTCAAAGCTAAAGCAGCCACTAGTGAGTACGGCCAGCGTGTGTAACTCAATGGGCTGCAAGCAGTCGCCCGTCCCTTACTTAGGGCCACTAACTCCAGTGAAGGGGAAGAGCCAGTACCTTTAAACAAACGTTTATACCTCACTGGGATTCGAACACAGGCCCATCTCAGACGAATGATCAGAAGCCAATCACTTAGGCCACTTCGCCACCAGGGCGGCTAATAAAAACTGCTGACCTTTTTAAAAGAAAATGCAAACAAAGCGTCATTTAAATATTTATTCGCTATTTCCATTAGTTTGGAAAATTTCAAAAATTGAGGACAAAAAATGAGAAATTGAGGACGTTTGTTGACTTCAAACAGTTTTAAAGGAATGGAGGACACAGCAAGAAACCTTAGGACTGTCCCCAGACATGAGGACATATGGTCACTTTAATTTAACGACTAAAAGTGTAATTGGGAATACAGGAGGCTTCATTTTGCAATTCTCGCCTAGGGCGGCAAAACACGTAGCAAAGGCTCTGGTTACATTAAACTGCAACTATTCACAGAGGTCCAGTGTGGGCTATACTTAACATATCGTATGGCAGCGAATCTTGGTAGATATGCTAATACGTTTGTGCAGAACAGATTTACGCTGGAAAACAAATTATTTCCAGTTGTGACCACCAGTTGCAAATCTGGCGCTGTACACTGTATGATGGTATGACATCCACGCTGTCCTTTGGCAAGCCATACCGCGAGTGAAGAGTGTGGCTATCAAGAAGAGAGACAGTACGCTGTTAGTGAAACTGTTTTATGTAGATGGCAAAATTACAGTGCTGGATTGAGAGAGTATCGCCGCCTGAAAGACAGGAAGAATGGTCCGATGCCATTAAATGGTTTGAATGTGATGATAATGAAAATTCGAAAACACGGGCGAGCTTGCTGTGGCACCCGGAAGAAGAAACCGTCCTATCCCGGTGGAAGTTATTGACGAGGCTGCATTTGCTGTTGCTGCAACTGACCTATGCAGCGTATACACCGGGCAGCGCTAGTGCTCCTGCTGTGTCACGAGAATTTTTCATCTCATTGTCATTAGTACAGCAAGTTTTGCATTCTGTTTTAGACTGGTATCTCTCCAAAATCGAGACGACACAGCAACTGAAACCTCGTGATCGATAGCAAAGTTCTGAATTTGCTCGTCAGTGTCAGGCACAGATAGTTGTTGATGGCATGTGGCCGGGCAATGTTCTGTGGAGTGACGACGCACATTTTTCACTACAGGGTGCAATGAATACACAGAACCGCCGAATTTTGTGTACTGCTAAACCGTGTGTTGTGCTCAAAGAGCCATTGTACACACCATATGTGACTGTATAGTGTGGATTCGCAAGCACCTTTCTTCTCTGTCCGCTCGTCTCTGAAGAGGATGCGTCCAGAGGGATTGTCAAGTGTACCGTGAAATCCGTGTTTTATCGAGATCTTCTTGTACAGCATGTGATTCCTGCTTTGGAAGAGCATAACTGTGTGGAAACCATTGTATTCATGCAATATGGGGCAACAGACGCCCAGTGAAAGATCTTCTTAATGCAAGCTTCCACGAAAGATTTATCTCCAGAGGTCTCGCAGGTGCGACGCCTGATAGACCACCTGATGTGCACATCTGTGACTTTTGACTCTGGATATATGTAAAAAAAAAAGCGTTCACCAGTGACACGTTCAGTCTCTGCCTGATCTGAAGGCTGGTGTGTAGGAACACGTCGTTCACACTTCACGGGAACTGACGATGACGAGATTTTACGGATGCAGCATCTCGTCGATGTCTCCGGCGCTCATACGAAACAAATTGCGCAAGCAGCAGTTAAGAATAAAATCAAGATTATGCCTTTCTCACTTGTTTGACCGTTCCTGGCCATGTTCCGTTCGTAATTCATTATATATGAAAGCATTTCCGTAAGTCTTGAGTTCACAGCGCCACATTTGCGCCTGGAGTCCAAAATTGGAACTCATTTTTTTTTTCAGTGTAAATCGGTTCCTCATAAACGCATTAGAATATCTATTAAGTTCCGCTGTCGTATGGTAATGACAGCCAACACTGCACCTCTGTCAGTAGCTCCACTTTAATTAAAACCACCGATACCCATGCTACAATAACCAGACGTCCCGATTTGACCGGGACGGTTCCAGTTTTTGGAGTTCAGTCTCCTTGTCCCCACCTGGTTGGGCCGTGACGACTAAATATTCCGGTTTTTAGAAATTAAATGAAATTCTCAACATGCCAAATTTAAACAGACGCAAAATCCCCAACATTGGTGATCTTTTATAGGTGCTCGAAATTTAGCGCGGACTTCAGCGCGAGATGCTAATAACAGTTTCCAAAACCAAACTTTGTCTCGAAACTTGGCAGGAAATCCAAAGAGACTCTGGTCGTATGTGAAGTATGTTAGCGGCAAAAACAATCAAAGCCTTCTCTGCGCATTAACAATGGAGATACTATCGAAGACAGTGCTGCCAAAACAGAGTTACTAAACACAGCCTTCCAAATGTGTTCACAGAGGAAAACGAAGTAAATATTCCAAAATTCGAATCAAGAACAGCTGCCAACATGAGTAACGAAGAAGTAAATATCCTCGGAGTAGTGAGTCTGTCTGACGGGGGAGCATGAGAGATCGGTTTTCGAAAATGTTTTACCTACGAGTGTCGCCTCGATCAGTGCCCAGCTTCACCGTACCTTCTCAAAAGTTTCAGATACTTTTGATTGCAAAATACAAGTGATTCCAGTCAAAATCAACTTTATAGCCAAGTATAAATTAATGATTATCAAATACGCCGGGAGAAACTCAAGAATCACAAGTATAAATTAGTTTACTCCTTCCTGTAAGTAGACTCTTAGTCTTAAATAACAGATGTCATGAGGCATTAGTACTAACGTATTTGAAGTGTTCACTTAGGGAAGAAGTTGCTGAATATTTCCAAGGATGTTTATTTGCTCTGAAGTGAACCGTATAAATATCGGAATCGTACTGCGTTGCACCTGACAGCATACATGGATAGCTTGCATGACTCTAAACTGGTGATGTCTAAGAAATATTTTCCAAGCCAATTTCGTTTTTCACACCCGGTATTTCAAATTACGAGTGTTGTCTTCAATAGTGAAAATATGGTGCTGGCACAATTTGCTCTAATTATTATACCATGAGTTTCTGTATGTCCTACTGCGAAGAATAATGGAACGTTTTCTGTGTTCACACGAATGTGTGATTGAATGTATTACATTCAAAGAACGGCACCTTAGGCTGTTGCTTGTGTATCTGACCACCAATAATCGAGTTCATGATAGGAACCATTTTTAAGCCGTAGATTGACATCACATCAAACCGAAGGAATGTTCCTTTGCGTCAAGTACGTGATTGTTTCCACTTGTAGCGTCTGTCTCATATGCGTAAATCTATTATCTTACTCCATCACGCACAAAGTGCAAAAATCAAGAGTCTGTTGCAGGGTTCAACACACTGTCTAACACGGCCGTTTCATAAGCTAATGACTGAGTTGGTTGGTTTTGAGGAAGGAGACCAGACAGCGAGGTCATCGGTCTCATCGGGTTAGGGAAGGACGGGGAAGGAAGTCGGCCGTGCCCTTTTTGAAAGGAACCATCCCGGCATTTGCCTGGAGCGATTTAGGGAAATCACGGAAAACCTAAATCAGGATGGCCGGACGCGGGATTGAACCGTCGTCCTCCCGAATGCGAGTCCAGTGTCTAACCACTGCGCCACCTCGCTCGGTGATGACTGAGTCAACTCATGCTTGTTTCGACGCTCCCTTTAAGCTTTAAGATGACTGCTTCAGTGAAATTGATAGTCTGTATGAGTAAATACACGTCACAGCAGCTGGGGCGTTTTAGTGGCACCGTTCATTACATACACTAAAGTTTTACAACACTACTGATGGAAAGTATTCTGTTTAATTCATCTTTATTGCTGGGTATCGTCTGAAGAAATGTTACTGCGCTGTACCAAATACAGTGATGTGAGTCGGCGTCACAAGTACATCTGCTCAGTGATTAATATTTTGTCTCATATTCGTTAAAAATGGCATAATCTGGTTTTGAGTTTTTACATGCAGTGCCAATTGTTTTGGAAAGGTCCTTTTGTGTGTAATTAGTGTGTGTTACCACTCATACGTAACAGTCGGCGGTTGTGCAGACCAAAACCAGGCTCAATTACAGTTAATTACAAACAATAGGCCATTGCAAAGGGAAACATAGGTACAAACAAGGTAACTGCGAAGAAACCATGAGTAACACAAGAAAAACTTCAATTGATCGATGAAAAGAGGAAGTACAAAAATGTTCAGGGAAATGCAGGAATACAGAAATACAAGTCGCTGAGGAATGAAATAAATAGGAAGTGCAGGAAAGCAAAGACGAAACGGCTGCATGAAAAAAGCCAAGAAATCGAAAAAGAAATAATTGTTGGAAGGACTGACTCAACATACAGGAAAGCCAAAACAACCTGCTGTGACATAAAAAGCAAGGATAATAACATTAAGGCTGCAATTGGAACTCCACTGTTAAATGCAGAGAAAGAGCGGATAGGTGTAAAGCGTACACTGAATGCCTCTACGCGGGGGAAAATTTGTCTGATGTCTTAGAAGAAAAAACAGGAGATGATATAGAAGAGATAGGGCATCCAGTATTAGAATTTCTACATCTACATTTATACTCCGCAAGCCACCCAACGGTGTTTGGCGGAGGGCACTTTACGTGCCACTGTCATTACCTCCCTTTCCTGTTCCAGTCGCGTATGGTTCGCGGGAAGAACGACTGTCTGAAAGCCTCCGTGCGCGCTCTAATCTCTCTAATTTTACATTCGTGATCTCCTCGGGAGGTATAAGTAGGGGGAAGCAATATATTCGATACCTCATCCAGAAATGCACCCTCTCGAAAACTGGCGAGCAAGCTACACTGCGATGCAGAGCGCCTCTCTTGCAGAGTCTGCCACTTGAGTTTATTAAACATCTCCGTAACGCTATCACGGTTACCAAATAACCCTGTGACGAAACGCGCCGCTCTTCTTTGGATCTTCTCTATGTCCTCCGTCAACCCGATCTGGTACGGATCCCACACTGATGAGCAATACTCAAGTATAGGTCGAACGAGTGTTTTGTAAGCCACCTCCTTTGCTGATGGACTACATTTTCTAAGCACTCTCCCAATGAATCTCAATCTGGTACCCGCCTTACCAACAATTAATTTTATATGATCATTCCACTTCAAATCGTTCCGCACGCATACTCCCAGATATTTTACAGAAGTAACTGCTACCGGTGTTTGTTCCGCTATCATATAATCATACAATAAAGGATCCTTCTTTCTATGTATTCGCAATACATTACATTTGTCTACGTTAAGGGTCAGTTGCCACTCCCCGCACCAAGTGCCTATCCGCTGCAGATCTTCCTGCATTTCGCTACAATTTTCTAATGCTGCAACTTCTCTGTATACTACAGCATCATCCGCGAAAAGCCCCATGCAACTTCCGACACTATCTACTAGGTCATTTATATACACTCCTGGAAATTGAAATAAGAACACCGTGAATTCATTGTCCCAGGAAGGGGAAACTTTATTGACACATTCCTGGGGTCAGATACATCACATGATCACAATGACAGAACCACAGGCACATAGACACAGGCAACAGAGCATGCACAATGTCGGCACTAGTACAGTGTATATCCACCTTTCGCAGCAATGCAGGCTGCTATTCTCCCATGGAGACGATCGTAGAGATGCTGGATGTAGTCCTGTGGAACGGCTTGCCATGCCATTTCCACCTGGCGCCTCAGTTGGACCAGCGTTCGTGCCGGACGTGCAGACCGCGTGAGACGACGCTTCATCCAGTCCCAAACATGCTCAATGGGGGACAGATCCGGAGATCTTGCTGGCCAGGGTAGTTGACTTACACCTTCTAGAGCACGTTGGGTGGCACGGGATACATGCGGACGTGCATTGTCCTGTTGGAACAGCAAGTTCCCTTGCCGGTCTAGGAATGGTAGAACGATGGGTTCGATGACGGTTTGGATGTACCGTGCACTATTCAGTGTCCCCTCGACGATCACCAGTGGTGTACGGCCAGTGTAGGAGATCGCTCCCCACACCATGATGCCGGGTGTTGGCCCTGTGTGCCTCGGTCGTATGCAGTCCTGATTGTGGCGCTCACCTGCACGGCGCCAAACACGCATACGTTCATCATTGGCACCAAGGCAGAAGCGACTCTCATCGCTGAAGACGACACGTCTCCATTCGTCCCTCCATTCACGCCTGTCGCGACACCACTGGAGGCGGGCTGCACGATGTTGGGGCGTGAGCGGAAGACGGCCTAACGGTGTGCGGGACCGTAGCCCAGCTTCATGGAGACGGTTGCGAATGGTCCTCGCCGATACCCCAGGAGCAACAGTGTCCCTAATTTGCTGGGAAGTGGCGGTGCGGTCCCCTACGGCACTGCGTAGGATCCTACGGTCTTGGCGTGCATCCGTGCGTCGCTGCGGTCCGGTCCCAGGTCGACGGGCACGTGCACCTTCCGCCGACCACTGGCGACAACATCGATGTACTGTGGAGACCTCACGCCCCACGTGTTGAGCAATTCGGCGGTACGTCCACCCGGCCTCCCGCATGCCCACTATACGCCCTCGCTCAAAGTCCGTCAACTGCACATACGGTTCACGTCCACGCTGTCGCGGCATGCTACCAGTGTTAAAGACTGCGATGGAGCTCCGTATGCCACGGCAAACTGGCTGACACTGACGGCGGCGGTGCACAAATGCTGCGCAGCTAGCGCCATTCGACGGCCAACACCGCGGTTCCTGGTGTGTCCGCTGTGCCGTGCGTGTGATCATTGCTTGTACAGCCCTCTCGCAGTGTCCGGAGCAAGTATGGTGGGTCTGACACACCGGTGTCAATGTGTTCTTTTTTCCATTTCCAGGAGTGTATATTGTGAAAAGCAATGGTCCCATAACACTCCCCTGTGGCACGCCAGAGGTTACCTTAACGTCTGTAGACGTCTCTCCATTGATAACAACATGCTGTGTTCTGTTTGCTAAAAACTCTTCAATCCAGCCACACAGCTGGTCTGATATTCCGTAGGCTCTTACTTTGTTTATCAGGCGACAGAGCGGAACTGTATCGAACGCCTTCCGGAAGTCAAGAAAAATAGCATCTACCTGGGAGCCTGTATTTAATATTTTCTGGGTCTCATGAACAAATAAAACGAGTTGGGTCTCACACGATCGCTGTTTCCGGAATCCATGTTGATTTCTACATAGTAGATTCTGAGTTTCCAAAAACGACATGATACTCGAGCAAAAAACGTGTTCTAAAATTCTACAACAGATCGACGTCAGAGATATAGGTCTATAGTTTTGCGCATCTGCTCGACGACCCTTCTTGAAGACTGGGACTACCTGTGCTCTTTTCCAATCATTTGGAACCCTCCGTTCCTCTAGAGACTTGCGGTACACGGCTGTTGGAAGGGGGGCAAGTTCTTTCTCGTACTCTGTGTAGAATCGAATTGGTATCCCGTCAGGTCCAGTGGACTTTCCTCTGTTCAGTGATTCCAGTTGCTTTTCTATTCGTTGGACACTTATTTCGATGTCAGCCATTTTTTCGTTTGTGCGAGGATTTAGAGAAGGAACTGCAGTGCGGTCTTCCTCTGTGAAACAGCTTTGGAAAAAGGTGTTTAGTATTTTAGCTTTACGTGTGTCACCCTCTGTTTCAATGCCATCATCATCCCGGAGTGTCTGGATATGCTGTTTCGAGCCACTTACTGATTTAACGTAAGACCAGAACTTCCTAGGATTTTCTGTCAAGTCGGTACATAGAATATTACTTTCGAATTCACTGAACGCTTCACGAAGAGACCTCCTTACGCTAACTTTGACATTGTTTAGCTTCTGTTTGTCTGAGAGGTTTTGGCTGCGTTTAAACTTGGAGTGAAGCTCTCTTTGCTTTCGCAGTAGTTTCCTAACTTTGTTGTTGTACCACGGTGGGTTTTTCCCGTCCCTCACAGTTTTACTCGGCACGTACCTGTCTAAAACGCATTTTACGATTGCCTTGAACTTTTTCCATAAACACTCAACATTGTCAGTGTCGGAATAGAGATTTTCGTTTTGATCTGTTAGGTAGTCTGAAATCTGCCTTCTATTACTCTTGCTTAACAGATAAACCTTCCTCCCTTTTTTTATATTCCTATTAACTTCCATATTCAGGGATGCTGCAACGGCCTTATGATCACTGATTCCCTGTTCTGCACATACAGAGTCGAAAAGTTCGGGTCTGTTTGTTATCAGTAGGTCCAAGATGTTATCTCCCCGAGTCGGTTCTCTGTTTAATTGCTCGAGGTAATTTTCGGATAGTGCACTCAGTATAATGTCACTCGATGCTCTGTCCCTACCACCCGTCCTAAACATCTGAGTGTCCCAGTCTATATCTGGTAAATTGAAATCTCCACCTAAGACTATAACATGCGGAGAAAATTTATGTGAAATGTATTCCAAATTTTCTCTCAGTTGTTCTGCCACTAATGCTGCTGAGTCGGGAGGTCGGTAAAAGGAGCCAATTATTAACCTAGCTCGGTTGTTGAGTGTAACCTCCACCCATGATAATTCACAGGAACTATCCACTTCTACTTCACTACAGGATAAACTACTACTAACAGCGACGAACACTCCACCACCGGTTGCATGCAATCTATCCTTTCTAAATACTGTCTGTACCTTTGTAAAAATTTCGGCAGAATTTATCTCTGGCTTCAGCCAGCTTTCTGTACCTATAACGATTTCAGCTTCGGTGCTTTCTATCAGCGCTTGAAGTTCCAGTACTTTACCAACGCGGCTTCGACAGTTGACATTTACAATACCGATTGCTGCTTGGTCCCCGCATGTCCTGACTTTGCCCCGCACCCGTTGAGGCTGTTGCCCTTCCTGTACTTGCCCAAGGCCATCTAACCTAAAAAAACCGCCCAGCCCACGCCACGCAGCCCCTGCTACCCGTGTAGCCGCTTGTTGCGTGTAGTGGACTCCTGACCTATTCAGCGGAACCCGAAACCCCACCACCCTATGGCGCAAGTTGAGGAATCTGCACCCACACGGTCGCAGAACCGTCTCAGCCTCTGATTCAGACAAGAGGTTTGAGGGACTTATGATCAAATAAGGCAGAAGGGGTAGATAACATTCCATCAGAATTTCTAAAGTCATTAGGGGAACTAGCAACAAAACGACTATTCACGTTGGTGTGTAGAATATATGAGTTTGGCGACATACGATCTGACTTTCGGAAAAATATCATCCATACAATTCCGAAGACTGCAAGAGCTGACAAGTGCGAGAATATCGCGCAATCAGCTTAACAGATCTTGCATCCAAGTTGCTGACAAGAATAATATACAAAATAATGGAAAATAAAATTGAAGATCTGTTAGATGAGGACCAGTTTGGCTTTAGGAAAAGTAAAGGCACTAGAGAGGCTATAGTCACGTTGCGGCTGATAACGAAAGCAAGTCTGAAGAAAAAGCAAGACACGTTCATAGGATTTAACGACCTGAAAAAAACGTTCGATAGTGTAAAATGGTGTAAGATGTTCGAAATTCTGAGAAAAATAGGGGTAAGCTATAGGGAGAGACGGGTAATATACAATATGTCCAAGAGCTAAGAGGTAATAATAAGAGTGGACCACCAAGAACGAAGCGTTCGAATTAAAAAGGGTGTAGTAAGACAGGGATGTAGACTTTCGCTCCTCCTGTTCAACCTGTACATCGAAGAAGCAATGACGGAAATAAAAGAACGGTTCAGGAGTGGAATTAAAATTCAAAGGGAAAGGATATCAATGATACGATTCGCTAATGATGTTGCTACCCTGAGTGAAAGCGAAGAATTACTTGATCCGCTGAATGGAATGAACAGTCTAGTGAGTACAGAGTATGGATTGAGAGGAAATCGAAGAAAGACGAAAGTAATGAGAAATAGCAAAAATGAGAACAGCGAGAAACTTAACATCCGAATTGATGGTCACGAAGTAGATGAAGTTAAGGAATTATGCTACCTAGGCAACAAAATAACCAAGGTGTAAGGAGGACAACAAGAGCCCACTAGTCGTCGCAAAAAACGCATTCCTGGAAAGACAAGTCTAGTAGTATGAAACATAGGCCTTAACTTGAGGAATAAATTTCCTAAAATGTGCGTTTAGAGCACAGCATTGTGTGGTAGTGAAACATGGGTTGTGGGTAAACCGTAACAGAAGAGGATGGAAGCATTTGAGATGTGCTGCAGGCGAATGTTGATTCTTAGGTGGACTTATATGGTAGGGAATGAGGAGGTTCTGCGCAGAATCGGAGAGGAAAGGAATATATGGAAAACACTGGCAAGAAGAAGGGATATGATGATAGGACATCTGTCAAGACATCAGGGAATTACTTTCATGGTACTAGAAGGGGCTGCAGAGAGCAAAACCTGCAGAGGAAGACAGAGATTGGAATACATCCAGTAGTTAATTGAGGACGTGAATTGCAACTGCTACTCTGAGATGAAGTGGTTGGCACAGGAAAGGAATTCCTGGCGGGCCGCGTCAAACCAGTCAAAAGACTGATGGCCCAAAAACAAAGGCAAATTATTGGAGGAGAGTACGATTTAATGTGTATCAGTGCTGTGCAGTATGTTACGATTCTGACACACCGATCTTGACGACAGATTTCGATGTTTGTGTGACGTCACGGTCTCTATTTTTGATTATGTGAACCGTAGACGAGAGCCATATTTGGCAAAAGCATATGAACTGTTTTGATTTGAACCTGAAATCCGGATGAGAACTGTCCAGTTGCACACGATGATTGTATCGTGACAATTTCGTGTTGACGTATTTCGATACCTGCAAGTGCAGACAGTGAGGACGTTTCGCTAAGACTGTAAGAATCATTGCTTGAAACTCCTGAAAAATGGTTTATTCTGTGCAAAGCCGCTTAATTTTCCCGAGGGCATGCAGCTCTACTGTATGTTTAAATGATGGTGGCATCCTGTTGGGTAAAATATTCCAGAGGTAAAATAGTCCTCTATTCGGATCTACAGACGGGGACTAAATAGGAGGATGTCGTCATTAGGAGAAGCAAAACTGGCGTTCTACGGATCGGAGGGTGGATTCCCGCAATCGGATAGGTGGGTTAGGATATTTAAAAAGAGGATGTGATAGGTTGAAGTTCGATATAGTGGGGATCAGTGAAGTGCGGTGGAAAGATGAGTAGGATCTCTGGTCGGATGGGTACACGGTTATAAACAGAGGTGATGCAGGAGTAGTTTCAATAGTGAATCAGAAAATAAGAATGAGATAAGCTAATATGAGCAGCATAGTGGACACGTTATCGTAGCCAGTATAAACATAAAGCCAACGCCCACCACAGTAGTACAAGTTTACGTGCCAACTGACTAAGCGGATAATGAAGAGACTGAAAGAATGTATAATGAGATAAGGGAGAGGTTGACTGGAATTAGGCAATAGGAAGTGGAACAGAAGGAAAAATTGTAGAAGAAGGTGGACTGGGGGAAAGGAATGCTAAAGGAAGTCGCCTGGTAGAATTTTGAACAGAGCATAACTCAATCATCATTAACATCTGGTTTAACAACCATGAAAGGGGAGATCTGGAGACACTGGAAGGTCTCAAATTCATCACATTGTGGTAAGACAGACATTTCGGAACAAGATTTTAAATATAAGACATTTGCAGTGACAAATGTGGACTCTGACCGTGATTTATGTTTATGATCTGTGGATTAAAACAAGATTTTGCAAAAACGTACAAAATTAATAGATGGGTTTAGGATAAGTTGAAAGATTCAGGGGTAATTGAGAGTTTCAAAGGGAGCATTAGACGGCGTTTCGCTGAAACAGGGGAAAGGAATACGATAGAAGACAAACGGACAGCTTTGAGAGAGGAAATAGGGAGCAGATGATCAAATACGTAAAAATCCAAGGCTTAGAAAAAAACACTTGGATGTCACAGGAGATAATGAATATATCTGATGAAAGGAGAGAATATAAAAATGCAGCAAATAAAACAGACGAAAGGGAGTACAAAAGTCTAAAAAATTAGAAAGCACAAAATGGATAAGCAGGAATGGTTAGACCATAAATGTAAATCTGTAGAAGCATGTACGACAAAGGGACAGAGGCCTTTGAAGAAAAGAGAAACAGGTTTATGAATATCAAGAGCTCAGACTGAAATGAAGTACTATGCAAAGGAATGTACAGAAGGGCTGTACAAGGGAAATGAACTTGAAGAGAGTGTTATAGAAATGGAGAGGAAGTAGAAGAAGATGAGAGGGGAGATGTGACAGAATGTGACAGAGTTCTGAAAGACTTCAGCCGAAACAAGGCCTCTTGAGCAGAAGACATTCCCTCAGAACTGCTGATACCTATGGGAGAGCCAACCATGACAAACATATTTCATCTGGTGTAGAAGATAAGAATGTAATAATTCCAACTCCAAAGAAAGCAATTACTGGCAAGTGTGAAAATTACTGAACTATCAGTTTAATTAGTCATTTCTGCAAAATACATAATATCGGGAAAATGGGTAGAAGGCGACCTTGGGGAAGATCCGTTTGGGTTCCAGAGAAATGCTGAAATACACGAGACATTAATGATCCTACGAATTATCTTAGAAGACCGGTTAAAGAAAGGAAAAATGACGTTTATAGGTTTCGTAGACTTAGAGAAAGCTTTTGACAATGTTGAATGGAATAACACCTTTCAACTTCTGAAAGTAGGACGTGTAAAACATAGGGAGCGAAAAGTTATGTATGGAGCTTGCACAGAAACCAGACGGCAGTTATAAATAATCGAAGGGCATAAAAGGCAAGGGAGTGAGACAAGGCTGTAGCCCATCCCCGATGTAATTCAAGACGAACGTTCAGCAGGCAGTATAGGAAGCTAAAGAAACATTTGGAGAAGAAATTAAAGTTCAAGGAGAAGGAATACAAACTTTGAGATTTGCCGATTACATAATAATTCTGTCAGAGACAGCAAAGCACTTGCAAGTGCATGGGATGGACAGCGTCTTGAAAGGACGAGATGAACGTTAACAAAATCAAAACGTAGATAATGGAATGTAATCCAATTAAATCAGGTGGTGGTGAGGGAATTAAATAAGGAATGAGACACTGAAAGTGGTAGATGAGGTTTGCAATTTTATCAGTAAAATAACTGATAACGGCGGATGTAGAGCGGATATAAAATCGACACTGGCAATAGCAAAAAACCTCTTCTGAAGAAAATAAATTTATTGACATTTAAGTAGAACATAAACAAGGTAGGCATCTGTCGTAATATCATCTTTCCTTTTACTTAGGGGTAGATAGCGTAACTAATCAGGAGATACTGCATAGAATTCGGGAGAAAAGAAATTTATGGGAAAATATGACTAAAAGGAGGTATCACTTGATAGGACGCCTTCTGAGACATCAGGGGATCGGCAGTTTAATTTTGAAGGAAAGTGCATGTGTGTGGAGGGAGGGGGGAGGGGGCGAGGGGATGGGGAATGAGTAGGGGTGAAATTTGCAGAGCGAGACCAAGGGAGAGTTACAGTAAGCAGGTTCAGACTGATGTAGGTTGCAGTAGTTATTCGGAGAAGATGGGGGTCGTGCAGGGTGGAGTAGTATGGAGAGCTGTAACTAACCAATCTTAGGACTGAAAGCCACGACAGCAGCAACAACAGGTGTCTTTTTTTCCCTAGATGCATGCATGAGTCACTGAATACATAACCTCCTCCATTATATAAGAAAATAAGGTAGTCCCGTATGTAATACATTTTCCTGTTAAAGAATGTGCATTATATTCCTATTTCGATTCATTTTTCGTGTTTGATAAAAACAACGCTTCATCACAATGTAAGCTCTTGGAACTAATTGTCTGCGTACGTCTTGTCTAACTGCGTCAGTGACACCACAAGAACTTTCGGATTACATGAGTGGAGAAAATCATTAACTAGAGGCCATCTGTGGGTAGATGTGTGACGTCTCGTTGATGAGCGCCTGCTCCCGATTTCAGTGCGACTCTGCTCGTAATTAAAAAGCAGTTGCATATCGGAGTGTAACAAAATGGGCAGCGCCACTAAACGTTCAATATTCATTTTGTCAAACGGCGCCTGCGTGGGTAATTTTCGTTCAGTGCATCTGTTACTCTCAATTTGCACGCCAGCCGGCGATTTAGCAACAAATAACCAGCTGTACATTACTCGTGTTATTCAGTTCTCTTGTTCATTACACGCATGGACAAAATGTTTTCTCTCGAATTAGCTGGTACTATTGCATTATTGTTTACCAACAATTCCATTCTTCGCTTCTAATATGCCTAAGTAGGTTCATCCACATACAATGTTTTCTCACAACAAATATAAACAATTCGGTATCAGCATGGTGATCTCTTCAGCATTGTGAATTCACGAAACTAAATCTCGTTGCATTCAATAAAAACAATCATAAATACCTGTCACAGATTCGTATTATCTCTCTACACTGCGTATTCTATCATGCCCCAAAGTATATGAATGATTTGCGTGCCGCTTTATTTGTATGCATCTCCAATGAAGTAACTTTATTGCAGGTCCTCTAATCCAATCTCGGTGCAGCTTTTCGGCTGAACGAAATGGTCACCACCAGTGACCACTAGAGAACACTGCTCTGTAAGGCAATCAGTAAAGATGTAGATTAACACGACGACAGTGGAAATATCAGGAAGCAAGTTATTAGGGATGCGACAGCTATTAAGGTTTCTAAACTCAAATTTATTACCATGACCGACTTCTCAAAAATGTTACTCCATTCATAATATCTGACACAACTAATATCTTTACTCTTGTCACGTAAATAACTCAGCAATCATGACATAGGCTTTCACAGCCGGCGTCTTCATTAGCTAAAACTTTCAAATTTCGTCTAATGGTTGTGACCGGTCCCTAGTGGTTCCGCCCTGTGTACAAGAGAAAATATTGCGGTCGCACTGCGTTTCCAAGAGGTCAGATCACGTTGAATGGAACTGCAGCAACACGGTGTCCCTAGAGTAGGTTTGCAACTCCCACAGGGTGGCAGCCATGTCGAAAGTTAGCACGAATATCGTCCTGTTGTTGATCGCAGTGCAAACCGTCGTTTTCAACGGCGAAACGCATGGGAATCGACGACCCAAGAGAAGAGGTGGCTTCACTGACACCCTTTGTGCCACCCACAAGGACCTTCTTGTGTCAATTCTGAGCGGCACTGTGTCCGAAGTGCTTTAGTCGGCCACCCATACCGCGTGATTTCAAAGCTATGAGTCGCGGCTCTGACCTTCAACGAAGAGGCGGCAAAAGGAGGGGTGAAATTTGGGTAAGAGGTGGTGTGACACTCTCCCATTGTATGACACATCCACAGTGCTGTTGGGCATAATTGTGGTGAAATTTGGTGCCAGTGTGACACCATTAGCCCTCTTTATGGCTCACATGAACGTCTGAGCTCTTGCATTTTTTGGCATGTTTGCTGTTTGAACCGACGTTGAGCCAGAGGGTGACACAGCAGTGCGCACCTTTGTGCCATATTTCATGCTTATGCACTGGAATGGAAAATAATTACGGGGTTCCGAAAATGTGTTCTTTTTTTATTTGTTGCGCAGTATAGATAATATAAATGAAAATCGACGTTCAGCTTGAAAATAATGATATGAACGCGAAACAGTATTGGAAAACAGCTGTATTTCAAACGAATGCAGCGGATTTATAATATCCGCAGTGTTGTTGCACAGCTGAAAAATGTGTGCTAAATATGAACATATTATGTGCGGGATAGATCCAGCGTGAACTTTTAAGTTTATTTGCTACAACTGTTGTCGAACAGACCAATTTTGTAAATAAAGTAATTGAAAAAAGGATAACCTGTCGCCACAGCGAATGCAATAATTTGACATCTTCGGATTCCGTCATATTAGTTAGTTAGTGCCATATACCGTCTTATTATCATTCTTTAAAATAAGGCACGTGTGAATTATAACCTCAATCGGTATGATTTGTCATTGCAATAACGAAAACAAGATATATTCTGCTGTAATACTGGTACAAGATAGTAGCCACATCTGGTCAGTATATGAGAGCTGGTCACTAAGCGATACGGGAATCTAAAAAGAACCATTACATCCCTTATTGTTTTATAAAATCGTCTTCACGTTGTGCTACTCGGCTCTGATAAAAGGTGTTTTTATTTACAAGGCCAAAAACCTGCTACAATCTTTTATTATGCCGCAATCAGTGTCGACAATTTATGTCTGCTAGATGATGACATAAACTGTCGAACCTCGTTGCAGCTTATAAAAGTTGTTACCAGGTTTCTGGAGGCATACATAAAAAAATTCATTATTTTACTAAAAGAAAATTTAGAGGCGCTTTTCGCACCAGCAGTTCTGTCGTATCGAGTATCATGGTATAGAGCAAGCAGTCAAATACTACTGAGCACAAGCGTGGTGCTCAGACACTGGACTGCTATTAGAAAGGATGGCAACACCGATCACTGTCCAACCAACCACATTAGGTTTTCCATGTTTTGCTTAAATTTCTTAAGCTAAATACCAGGACCGTTCCTTAGGAAAGGAAGCGGCCAATTTCTTTCTCAGTCTGATCTCCGCCTCTAACGATCTCATCGTCGACGGGGCGTTAAGGGGAGTTTGCAGGCAAAAAATAAAATTTTTTACATTTTACAAACAAGTTCTGCAATACTTCACTCTTTACTGCACAAAATGGTAGTAACTTACCTTTGTGTTACGTTCAGAAGCATTTATTTTCTTTATTTTATTGTGTTACTTTCATATCTCTGAAACTACCTAATTTTGGACGTACATCTCTTTGTATGTACTGTGAACGACGTCGTACACAACGGTAAGGAGTGGTTTGCTACAGAGTGGTGCACCAACTGTCGTCATAGGAAAGCTGGACTCGAGGAGAAATAACTAGCGAACAAGTTGACACCGAATATAATATTTACTTAACTTGTATTTCTCCAATCAAACGAAGACTCATTACAAATAAAACAGCAAGAACAGGTGTATACGACCCGGGACAACCGGAAGATCCGGGAAAAATCCGGGAATTTTTTCATCTGCGAGAAAACCGGGAAAAACCCGGGAATTTTTTAGAACTGCGTGAATTTTTCATTGTTTTAGTTTTCAGTTAAATTTTTGTAATTTTGACTGGTAAGAACCGATACTCTAACAAAGAATATTACTGTATCCCGCTACTGCAAAATAATACTTCAACAATAAAACATAAACGAGAGAAAAAAACGAAAATAGCTTAAATTGCAAAAGAAATGCGCCATATGCGACAACGACACACAGTGCCCATGCAAGCGTCTGCCAACAGCAAAATGTGTCAAAGGCTTTAGGAAGACTATGCAATGCTTCATAACAACAAATTGCTTCCGACAAGTGTGAAGTCACAACTGTTTACATTAGATTCGTTTTAGCAGTTACGCGCGGGGTCATGCACATGCGCAGTTGATTCGCGTTTGAGCAGTAGATTCTCCCGCTTCTGGTTACAAGAATGTGGCTACTGGCTGTGCAAGCAGTCGCAGCAAGCAGCTAGATGCTACCGGGAAAAGGGGGCGCCAAATTCATATTATTTAGGGGAAAAAAACTTGTTTCACAAAGCGCCTAGCGTCCAGCGCACGTTTGTGTGTCGATTATTCATATGATTTTGAAACGCTTCCCTGTTGCTTTCAACATTTTTTAACACATTTTAAGTTGATTTCTGATTGAATCACAAGTTGATTTTTGAAAGCGTGCATAATGTACGTGATGTCTCTGTCAGGAGAATCCTCGTCGCATCTAGAAATAAACTTTCCGCAGAGAAAAGGGGACGGGGCTATACGAGCTGAGCGGAGTAAAGCCGAACGAATGTATGCCGGTCGCTGTCTGATTATGTGGTTGATTGGGTTTGCAAATGAACAGCGTTGTTATAATTACTAGCGAAATCCATAGATTCAGACTATCAGAATGGAAATATACGACTGACAGGAATAACAGGTGTTCCCAAGAAAATGAAATTTTGACAGAAAATTTTTGCCAGGTGGCAACACTAGTAAGGACCAGTTGCACAGTCCCCGGCTAGCAGCAGCTTAAGTTCTATTCTGGAAGTAACGCGGAAAACGTGTTGTACGAACACGTAATAACGCCTAACCGGAAAACAATCGCGGGATAACTAAACCTGTGATTCTGGCAGGGTTAGTGAAATTAATCGGCGAACAAATTTTGACAATGGCAGGAATAGCTGCATAATTGGTTTGTTAGAACGAGGAAGGAGAAGAAACGGGGACATCACACAAATTATGGAAGAATAAGACGATTCCAAATTTATATAAAAATTTCTTAATATTACTTTTCGATCTCATGTTTGAGATGCTGGTGTGTATGAATGAAATGTGAAACTATTTCCTAACATAAAGGTTTTTGCTTGCAATAGCCCTAATAGGCATTTGATATTGGCACTTCGTGAATTATATTCTGTAGTGTTATAAAAATGACCATTTGAGCCAAAACAATCTCGTTTATTTGGTGTGTCTTACAAAATTGCTCAAATATTAGGAAGGCCTATTTTGTTTTATCTAGCAGACAGTGACAAAATAAACGTAACCACATCGAGAAACCACACCAGTCTTCGGTATTATTTGTGTTAACAGCTTTTTCAGTATTAGATAAAGACATTTCGATTTTTCATGTAGCGAAACGTTTGACGAGCTTTGATGAGGTAATAGATTCTTTCGCAGAAAAGAAACACGCCATGTAAAGCTGTAGCAAGGTTAGAGAGAAAAACTACTAGGAGCTAAGGATTGAAGAAATGTGTACTTTCTTGCTTGTCTTTTTTCTTTATTGGTTTTATGTATCCTATATTTAATTTTATCTCACGCAAAACAGCAAGTTATTAGCTAATAGCCAATAAAGAGTGAAAATTTTCTGAAGATTTCTTGTTCTCCCGATTACAAATAATCCTATCCGCTATTAATTGCGAGATTTTTTTAAAAGAGGGGCAGGATGTCAAACTGGCCGACTGGGAGCAGGAGAGGCACCACAGGACATTTCAATTTCCGCTGTCCTGAATATAGTTTGATGGCATCCATTACAAAATATACACGTTTCAATTCCACAGAGCGAAATACAGTGACGTGCGATAGAAGAATGCTTCATGAAGAGGCGTCGCACTGCACTTTGGCCTACTTAAGACCAAATAACACGTATTACATTTCCTCGAACACATATGTTTTATGTTTCAGGCTTTTCAGAAAGATGTGCGCTACAAGATGAACATATTTTTTAAAATTCGTTTTTTTTAGTATTGACCCGGTTCGCAAATATCGTAGATCCGAGGCTGATGTGCAGAGCGGTCTGAGTTATAGTGGATAGTCTTCACGTGACCCGAGTTTACATTTAGTGATTTTGCTGTTTCCCCCTCGTTTACTCTCACCTCAAATGAATACAAAACAGATATCTATGGCCGGGAGCTATCAAGTGAATTAAAATACATTCACATAACTACGGAAGGCCAGAAATATGTATTAGTTTCAGATTTTATTTTATTTCCATCTTTCTGACTGTCAAGCATTAATCGCTTTGCGTAACAATGAAGTTATTTTTGTCTGTTTGCTAAAGAAATTTGACTTTTGTTAACCTTTTCCGCAGAGGCAGTCAATGTATTTGAAACGAAATGTTTAATTCCACAGTACTGGCTAGTTTCAACTGTTCGCTGCATCTCAAGTGCACGTTTTCACCTTCTAGCACGTATGGCATTATGCCATAATAAAGAACCAAACATGATATAATACAGTACTGGTTCCCCAAGAAAATTTACATCCCGAAAGCCACACTGAAAAGCTTAATATCAGGTCGACGTCTACTTCATTGGGAATCTGGACACACGAATGTGCACTTTAAGTATGCACTTTAAATGTGCACATTTTAGTATAGTTCACGAAATTCCGATGCACTTGGAGTATGCTCTGATGTCTTGTTTCTTTTATGACATAATGTATCGTCTGTTAATGTTTTACACGTACATACATACGGGCTTCCTGCGTCATGGTAGTTGCGCAAGCGCGGTGTAGCCTGTTATCTGCGCTCTCTGGCAACTGCTGAAACGAACCTATTTCTAACAGGTCGCGGGGAAATATTGCGAATGGTGGTTTGAAAAGCGTTACTTTTAAAGTAAATATCCTTTTACGTAAGTTGAACTATGTTCGAGAATGTACCATGAAATTCTTAAATCACAGAGCGTTTGACTCTCATTTAAAAATCAGCTCTTTGATGACTAGCCATTTAGAAGAATTTCGAACCCTGAAGATCATTTATGTCATTATTAACAATTTTGCTGGCACATTTTTGTGTTATGTAATAAAGTGTAAATGCGCAAAAAAGATCAACATTGTATGGGAAATCTTAGCTTCTCTTGCAGCTTTTTAACCTTAGAGACCAATATTATATGTGAAAGCTTTGCTTTTCTTGTAGCAACACTATGTAAATTAATTTAAACTATTAACTTTCCCTGTTTCTGTGTTCGTGCTACGTAACAGTGATTTGCTGTTGGCGGACTACATCACGTGTCCTATGCTCTGAATATCCGCTGTCATCGGCTGCCGAGATCACAAGATATGACCTATGACTGGCTTACAAAAACGCACCACAATCTCGATTTCAATGATTCGGAAAGTAACATGCGGTGTTTGGTGGAATTCCAATGTATAGTTTCGTAATACGAAAATACGCAACGTACATGTTGCTGCACATAAGAAGATATTTCCAAAAGTTTTTTTCTCTGAGTTTCGTTTTCTAAATTGCCGGGAAATTCTACGCCCGTGTATAAAACCTTAACAATTCAACGTATTGATGAGGGGAAATATACTGTCACTTAACACAGAAAGAGCGTGTTTTCACCCGGGAGAAAGAGTATTTTTAACCGGGAAATCCGGGAAAAATCCAGGAATTTTTCTTCCTTGTCCGCCTTTATACCCTGAAGGAGTACAGTCCAGTTATCACATTGTCAACGAAGATGAAACTCGCTGTGTTGTTGGTACGTCCGCATATCGTGGTCGTGCGGTAGCGTTCTCGCTTCCCACGCCCGGGTTCCCGGGTTCGATTCCCGGAGGGGTCAGGGATTTTCTCTGCCTCGTGATGACTGGCTGTTGTGTGCTGTCCTTAGGTTAGTTAGGTTTAAGTAGTTTTAAGTTGTAGGGGACTGATGACCATAGATATTAAGTCCCATAGCGCTCAGAGCCATTTGAACCATTTTGTTGGTACGATGAGTTTCTAAGTTCGAGTGGGCTAAGAGGCTATTGCCATCTGTCCTTAATTGCGGCAACAGAAGGCACTCGTAGTCCAGATCCACTGAGGCGTGGCGCTGCAGGCATGCTCCATTGGCTCCGCCGGATTCCGCACGACTGCCGTTGATGTCGAACGGAAACCTGCATTTCTGTTACGAACATAATGACACCATTTTTTCTTTTTTTTTTGCCGCATGTCCTGTTTTTTTAAACGCCTAGAACCGCTTTTTTAACGCTAAGCAATTGCGCCACTTTTTTTAAAATTAATTGAATTAATTGCTCTATTATTTGTTTATCGTGGGCAAGTGCTCTACCAACTTCTTTTTTTTTTTTTTTTTTTAAGTATAGCGAGCGGGGCAGGCAGATGGCAGCAAGGAGGGCAGGGGTCAATTAGTCCGAGGCCTGGCCACGGTGCCGCCGTCATACCCGTCATCACTGACATTGATTGTAAAGGAACATTGATTCATAGGGTGGTATCGACATGTGATACCGCAGGAAGCGATTCTAAAGCGAAGTTAAATCCGTATGAAAATGTGGAATAAACTGGAATGCGATGGACACGTACAAAAGAGGATGCACACGTGCCTCAGACAATTAAAGCAAATTCTTCGCCTCACCACTTTGTCAGACGGAAGAACACTAAGGGGTCGACTGAGTGATAAAACAAGATCAGTTTCAGTCATATTATGAAAGGGCCATTAGAATTAACGGAAATGATTTACAAGGTATGAAGAAAGCACTCTTGGCGTCATACTTTCACAAACTCACAACTGACAGAAAACCAATACATTCACTTTGCCCACCTGGACCTGAATCATAGTGTAAATGCCGGACAGCGTACTTTGAACACAAGAACTCTACTCCTGAACCCATTATGAAAGAGCATGGAACTTAATAAGAACCTAGCTCATCCACACCACCTCTGAAAGTGTCTACATGGTTGGACTCAGAACTCCAAAGAGCTTTCAAGGGCAAAAGAAACTGGTGCACTTACCTAATATCGCGTAGGGCCCTGGAGAGCACGCAGAAGTGCCGTAACACGATATGGCATGGACTCGACTAATGTCAGTGCTGAAGGGAATTGATACTATGGACTGTCCATAAATCCGTAAGAGCACAAGATGGTGGAGATCTCTTCTGAACAACACGTTGCAAGGCATTGATATGATAATGTTCATCTCTGGGGAGTTTGGTGGTCAGCAGAAGTGTTCAAATTCAGAAAAGTGTTCACGGAGAAACTCTGTAGCAATCCTGGACGTGTGCGGTGTCGCTTTGTCCTGCTGGAATTGTCCAAGACCGTCGGCATGCGCAAGGACATGAATGGTTCAAATGGCTCTGAGCACTATGGGACTTAACATCTTAGGTCAACAGTCCCCTAGAACTTAGAACTACTTAAACCTAACTAACCTAAGGACATCACACACATCCATGCCCGAGGCAGGATTCGAACCTGCGACCGTAGCAGTCCCGCGGACATGAATGGGTGCAGGTGATCATACAGGATGTTTACATACGTGTCACCTGTCGAAGTCGTATCTAAACGTATCAGGGGTCCCAAATAACCCCAACTGCGCACGTCCCGCACCATTTCAGAACTTCCACCAGGTTGAACAGGCTGGGATTGATGAGGTTGGCCTCCATACCCATATGTCCATCCACTCGATACAATTTGAAACGAGGCTCGTCCCAGCAGACAACATGTTTCCAGTTATCAACAGTCCACTGTTGGTGTTGACGGATCCAGGAGAGGCGTAAAGCTTTGTGTCGTGCAGTCATGAGGGGTACACGAGTAGGCCTCCGAAAGCCTACATCGATGATATTTCATTGAATGGTTCGCTCGCTGACACTTGCTGATGGCCCAACATTTAAATCTGCAGCGATTTGCGGAAGGGTAACGCTTCTGTCACGTTGAACGATTCTCTTCACTCGTCATTAGTCCCGTTCTTGCAGGATCTTTCTCTGGCCGCAGCGATGTCGGAGATTCGATGTTTTACCGGATTCCTGATATTCAAGGGACATTCGTGAAATGGTTGTACAGGATTATCCCCATTTCATTGCTACCACAAACATGCTGTGTCTCATCGCACCGCGTTCAAATTCACTTTAACATTGATAACCTGCCATTGTAGCAGCAGTAACCGATCTAACAGCAGCCCCAGACACTTGTCTTATATAGGCGTTGCTGGCCACAGCGCCGTATTCTGCCTGTTTACATACCTCTGTATTTGAATACGCATGCCTATACATGTTTCTTTGGCGATTCAGTGTATTATCTGGACAAGTGTGCCCAAAAATGTTTTAGCATGGTTAAATACTCTGACGCTGTATTAACATTTAATGTGGAAGGTAAGAATATGAAGAGTTCTAATCCATCTTAACATCGCCCCAGACTGTCATACTGTAAAGAGGTTGATACTATTGCACAAGTCTAGACAAGCCGAGGCCCAGCGTGCAGCCGAGTTCACAACCAAACAAGCAAGCTCAACCAGAAGGAAAAAGCTTTTAGAGAAAGAGGGTGGTAAGGAGGAGGGTGCTTTTGAATCTTAATTTAAAAATGTGAGTGTGCTTTTATCACTTTAAACTTTAATCGCAATTTTCTCAAAATGAGTTTTTTTTTATTCTTTTATGTACATGTATATCATTTGGTAATGAAGAACAATCATGGTGGTGATTTGAATAGGAATGAATCTAGGAACATACCTGTCTAGTATTCGCAATAAATAATGGCATATTTACTTAAAAAATAATATAGCTGGTTCTTTTCTATCTTATTTCTTAATTCTGGTACATTAGACATAAATAACATGGTTAGGTTACCTCTAAAAATTTTAAATTGTTGTTGATTCTAGAGATAAAGGTACATAAAATTAGCTTCTTTAACACTGACTGCATGGTCCCTGTAAACTTCCCTAAAATCCTGTCTTTCTTCCTCTTTTCAAATAATTTTGCGCTGTACATTATTGTGTGTCAGTTGCATTGTATTATATCATAAAGAAATTCAATCACAGAACGAAGTAACATTACGATATCACTTTATACCTGTGTATCAATGATAAAAATAAGAATAAACACTGGAAGAACTGAATTAAGTTATTCTGAGGTACATTTTGGGTGCCAATGAACCTCCAAAACCTCTACCTGCGAGTTGTTGCTTACCTGTCTGCAGAAACAAGGCTCAAGTCAACTACTTCCGGGGCTTAACAGCTAACACTCTATACTGCCCAAAGTTTTGGAACAGTATAGTTAATAGCAGTATAATGAGGTGCTTAAAGTTGCAGTGCTTCACGTGTGTTGTGGTTAAGCCGTGGGTTTACGCTGCATTAAAGACGAACAGCCAGGCCCTCCTCAACATCACATACTGCCCCAACACTGCGCAGCTGCACGTCGTCTGGTAGAATATGGGCAAGACGATTGCAGCTTGATCGAAATGTCGGCAGCATTTTATTTTAAAATTAGATGTGACGTTACACGCGGGAACAAAGGAAGAAACAGTTTCAAAACGCAGATATATTATACCGTCTAAATGCTTAAGATGCGAGAAGCTGTCAAAATAAATCAGACAGTACAGCATCCTTCACATGCATCTTCTAAATACCAACAGGCACATAGCTTTTACGTTTATATCAACACTACCTACGAAAATAAATTAACGTAAAATAAATGCCGTTTCTGTTGCTTATAGTTAATCTTGCCTCGCTGGTAAGTAAACATATTAGTTAATAATTTTGCACAGCCAATACTTGACGTTGATCAAATTAAATTTTGAGTTAGAATGCAACATACGAGCTTGTCTGGAATTTAACCTCCGGTAGGTCATAAATAAAATACTGTCAGCGTCAAAGCAAATATATTAGGAAAATCTTAAAACTACACATTCGTATTACATCTTTACATAATCACCACCCAGGTCTGACACTAATAATATTTCTTAGACAAGTCATGAAGTTCTTCGTCGGAGTTTATTCGTTATGACCCAAGTCACTTTTACATTTGAATGAAGGGGTGGAAATCATTTGCACACAAATAAGGACGATAGGGCTTTTGTCCAAAACCGTCCCATGTGAGCTGTCAGCATTAGCAATGGAACCCTATGCCTTGTCACCTCCCACGATTTTGTTCAGTAGACTTTCTCTTTCTGCATCGTAACGAAAAACATGGTCCAGAGAAGAAATCATCCGTTAGGTTTAGCGTTTTTCAGAAAGGAGTTCTGGAACCCTAAAAAACCTTTTAGTAACCATCACACACTAAACACCTCGACAAATCTTCAGAAACTTGTCCATCAGTTTAGATAACGTGAAACGGCAGTTTTCACGAATCTTTTCGTCAATTTCTTCCGGACTGCACGTTGATGGTCATTTCTGCCGTCATCGTGAACATTCATCCTCTTCCATTCTTCGTCAGACAAAACCATTCATGCACAACACTTTCACTCACCACATTCCGCTCATGTACAGCACGAATTTTGCTATCCAAGTCAACGGCTTAGAGATTTTTTGCCACTAAAACCTGCACTTCAGATCTGGCAGGTTTTGGAATACAATGCTCGTTTTGAAAGGCTACGACAGACCAACGAGAGACCAGTGCAGTGCTTAACATCAATAGAGCCCTAGGCTGGATCTGTCGAGCGGGACCTACCAGAAAAAAATTTGTGATACATTTTCCAATTAGAAGCCTGCAACTCAAGATTTCAGGTTATTATATAATTGTATTTTTCACAATACAATTTATGACTAATGACTTGATGAGATTATAAACATTTCAAAGGCACATAACAAGATTTCACTACGAAAAAGAGTCCTGGAGACACCGGAAGGTTCCAGACTGATTATATAATCGTAAGACAGAAATTTCGAAACCATATTCTAAATTTTAAGACATTTGCAGGGGCAGATCTGAACTCCGACCACAGTTTATTGGTTATTAACTGCATATTAAAACTAAAGAGTTGCAAAAAGGTAGGAAATTAAGGAGATGAGACCTGGATAAGTCGAAACAGCCAGAGGTTATTGAGGGTATCAGAAGGAGCATTAGGCAGCGGTTGACTAGAACATGGGAGAGGAAGATGAATGAATAGCTGTAAAAGATTAAATAATAAAGGCAGCAGAGGACCAAATACACTGACGGAAAAGAAATCTCAACACCAACAAGGAGTTGTATGACATAAACGAAAGTTGATAGGCATGTTTCTGCATCTGAAAGATCAAATTTCGCGCCAGTCGCGAAAGAGTGGCGCTAGTAGCGCAACTACGAGGTTGCAAATCAAGTTTCCTTTAAATATAAGCTGTAAAGGTCGTAGGTGTTAGTGACCTTTGCGATTGGACATTGTGAGTTGATGTTAATCAAGCATCCCTTTAAAGCGATAATAACGCGGTTATCAGCACCTCACCGAGTCTGAAAGAAGTAGTGTAACAGGGCTACGAGAAGGTGGATGTTCCTTCTGCGACACTGCAGACAGACTTGGCCGGAATGTAGCCACTGTACATGGCTGCTGGCACCGGTGGTCACTAGTATGTACAGTCGCAAGAAGAACGGGCTCTGCCACTCTCGTGGATATCCCACGCACCCCGACTGAAAATTTGTACGTAAATCTGGTGATTCGACCGGTTGTACTGACATTCGTGAACAGCACTTCAGTGGTTGTTTTCCGACAGGATAGCGCTTGCCCATATACTGCTGTTGCAACCTAACATGCTCTACAGAGTCTCGGCATTTTGTCTCAACATGTTGACTTGGCCTGCTCCATCACAGACCTGTCTCCAATCGAGCACATATGGTAGATAATCGGATGACAAGTCCAGCGTCATCCCCAAGCATCATTAACGGTCTTCTATTGACCGACCAGGTGAAACATATCTAGCTCCATCCCACAAACAGACATCTGGCGCCTCTACATCACAATGAATTCACGTCTACGCGCGTGCATTCAAAATTGTGGCGGTTACACTGGTTCTTAATGTACCAGCATTTCACGTTTGCAATGGCTCATCTCGCGCTTACATGAGTCTGTGATCTTGCAATGTTAATCATTTAAATACACTACCCAGACAGATGTAGTCCCGAAATTTCATTGCTCTACATTAATTACTTTTTGGTGCTGCGATTTTTTCCGTCAGTGTAGCTAAACAGACAAGCACTCCGTCTTCAGGCCACGAGTGGCCTACCGGGACCATCCGACCGCCGTGTCATCCTCAGTGGAGGATGCGGATAGCAGGGGCGTGGGATCAACACACCGCTCTCCCGGTCGTTGTGACGGTATTCTTGACCGAAGCCGCTACTATTCGGTCGAGTAGCTCCTCAGTTGGCATCACGAGGCTGAGTGCACCCCGAAAAATGGCAACAGCGCATGGCGGCCCGGATGGTTACCCATCCAAGTACCGACCACGCCCGACAGCGCTTAACTTCGGTGATCTCACGGGAACCGGTGTATCCACTGCGGCAACGCCGTTGCCCAAACAGACAAGACCTAGTGAAAATTCTTTGATAACACAGGAGATATTGAATTTAACTGATCAAAGGAGAACATATCAAAATGCAGTAAATAAATCAGGCAGAAGAAAATACAAGCGTCTAAAAATTGAGATTGACAGGAAGTGCAAAATGTGTAAGGTGGAATGGATAGAGTACAAATGTAAGTTCAGGAGCATATTTCACTACATGGAAAATAGATACCGCCTACAGGAAAATTAAAAACACCTTTGGAGGTATGAATATCAGGAGTTCAGATGAAAAACCAATAATACGCAAAGAAGGGAAAGCTGAAACGTGGAAGGAGTATACAGACGGTCCATACAAGGGACGTATCGTAGAGGGAGACCAGGAGATGAATACAGTAAGCAGATTCACAGCGGTGTCCGCGTTGCTTTAGTTAGCCGGAGATGAAGAGATTTGCACAGGATAGAGTAGCATGGAGGGCTGCATCAAATCAGTCTTTGAACTGGAGGCCACAATAACAACATGAACAACCATATCTTTCAAAAGAAGAATAAAAATTTCAGATTCATATCCATACAGTGTCCAGTATTTCAATTCAAAAGGTAATGTATTAAATCTAGGGGCAAAAATGTTTCGTAGGAAAATGCAAGATAACAAAATGAATATATCAACTAACCAAATTTTAGTCGTGTTTAATTCGAATATGATACCTCTCCGAACAACCAGCTTTGAAATTTAAGTTTTAAATAAACCTATTGGCTGTTTGCGGCCGTTCTTCATACTAATGAAGAAACTCACAACATTTTCATTGCTTCATTGTATTAAACTATCACTTTCAGTACTGTTCGAAGCCTAAAAGGTTGAGCCTGTCTTCTAACATGGAGATCTGCAGCTTTTTTTGATCAACTTCAATTCTGGAAATGACCATTTCCCATTGTTGTGTGTGATCGTAAGTGACCGGCACATTCTTCGAGCGACCTCGATATTAACAAAACTATCTTGGCCATTTTATGTGTCCCAGTTTGAATTAAATAAGGGGTTATAGGAATCTTCTTTCCATGTAATCTACCTCATCCCGAACTCCCAAATTCGGTTAACCATGCTTTTAAAAGTCTGAGTGGTTTTGCCATTTGAAGTGTCACAATTTTGACCGAGCGTCACTGCAAACCTAATAATAGGTAGTGTTGTGGCGTAACAAGACAGCCACGCCACTCGGAAGTAGCCGAAAGGCACGCGTTAACTCACGCAGGCTAGTAGATAGGTCTGAAACAGGATACGTAATGAATGCTATAAAGAAAAGTACGTAGCTCCTGGAATACTTAACTTTAATCCATCCTTGTGGTACATCGCTCTTGACGATACAAGTGAGACTCTTTAGATACAAACTATGTAATGCTAATGGCGCCTTGCTAGGTCGTAGCCATTGACTTAGCTGAAGGCTATTCTATCTGCTCTGCAAATGAGCGAGGCTTCGTCAGTGTGCATCGCTAGCTACGTCGTCCGTACAACTGGGGCGAGTGCTAGTAAGTCTCTCGAGACCTGCCGTGTGGTGGCGCTCGGTCTGCGATCACTGACAGTGGCGACACGCGGGTCCGACATGTACTAATGGACCGCGGCCGATTTAAAGCTACCACCTAGCAAGTGTGGTGTCTGGCGGTGACACCACAGGTAGCACGAGATCTAACATGAGAAGTGAATGTTAATGTAGTTCATATCAGTAGTACAATGAAAAATTCAGCGGAATAAGAACATATATATATATTAATTCGTCTTCTACGTACCCCAGAGCCAGAATGCTGTCCCCAAAGTGCTCCCCTAGGACATCCAACACTCTCCTGCTTCGATGGGATCGAGCTCCTTCTTGCATGAACCAACATCTTGTCGAAATCAGGGTCACTTTGGATAATGGAGATCAAATCATCTTCCACAACCTTCACACACCGTCAGTAGTCACCATACCATCAAGGAACACAGCACCGATTCCGTGATTGCACACTGCACACCAGTCACCCATTGATGGTGAAGAGACTTCTCGATCGCGAAATGCGGATTCTGAGTATCCCAAATTTTGTTCAGCAATAGACCCAGAACCATTGCTGAGATGAAAACAGCCATTCAGGAGGTCATCGACATCATTGTTGTCCCCACACTTCATCGAGACATGCCGAATTTCGCTCTTCGTCTGCGCCGCATCATTGCCAATGGCGACAGACTCATCGAGCATGTCATAATCTAAATCCGAATATCTGTAGTGACATTTACATGCTGAGTAAAGTCCGTGCACGCCGTAATTTGTATGTAATTTAGGTTTTTTTCACATAGTTCAACAATTGTCACCCCGTATATCCTTATATAACTGATACAACAGATGTGTCAGAAAAAAGTGTAGGAACGGTTTTCATTTTAATGCATTGGGCTATTACGCATAGGTCGGATGAATATTTTCTTGTTGAATTTCAACAATAAATTCATCGAACAACTGCACAATAGCTCACAACATTTTAATAAGTGTGACATTTCTGGCTGTGAAACTCCATATTTTAGCAATGGTTTTACCAAATCCCGTTTGGTTTGGTTCGAATGGTTCAAATGGCTCTAAGCACTATGGGACCTAACATCTGAGGTTATCAGTGCCCTAGACTTAGAACTACTTAAACCTAACTAACCTACGGACATCACACACATCCATGCCCGAGGCAGGATTCGAACATGCGACCGCAGCAGCAGCGCGGTTCCCGACTGAAGCGCCTAGAACCGCTCGGTTACAACGGCCGGCGTTTTCTTTGGGAAAACCGAAAGGCAGAAAGGACATTTTGAACTTGACGTCACTCTAACACTTTTAATGTTCAATGAATACTGTAAAAATAGCAATTATTTACAAAGCTTTTAAATATCGCTCTTGTCTAGCATTTAACTTTAGCTCGTACTCTGAAGCAGTTGAATAATACAATTTAGCCCAACATATATGTAGTTTTTCATGCTTGTTACATTCTATCTCAGTCTGCATTACACTCTGCCCCATATTGAATCCACTGTAACAATTTATTTTCATACTTGATATTTTCAATAAATACGCCATTTTAAAGCTTTAAATGATCGCTAATGGATGCTTAAAAATACATAAAATGAACAATGCCTTAACAAATATATTTTTCAAAATTTAAGAAAATAACTTTTCTGTCAATTGTGCCCCATCTTAAGAGGATTAGAGATATTTTGTTTGACATTTTCGTGGTGCGCCCTCTTCTTTACATCTTTCATTCCCAAGTCGTTAGGGCAGGGCGGGTTGTTGAAGAACTTCGTTACTTTCACTCAAATTTCACATTGGTCTGGGAGTGAGACGGATGAAACCTCAACTGGGAATGTTCGGGAAGGAATTTGCAGTTCAGTCATTTGCCTCATGACCAAGAAAAGCCGCCCGAAAACCTTGCTCAGGCTGAGGGTTGGATCTATTTAACAAATTTCTGGGACAATGTTCCTAGATATTATAGCGCAGTGTTTGGGTTGAGTAAGGTCAGTCTGGGGGTTATTCGAGCGTGGGCTTAATCGAAATAGCCGTTAGCGACAAACAACCATACGCTGTAACACAAAAGAAAGATGACTGAATTCCTGACAGTTAATATCAAAATTAAACAATATTCTGTCCAGGAATAATTCTTTATAATGAGCGCAGCACAGATATAACAGTAAAAACTTTTCTAAACAGATACAATATTCTTAAACCATAACCTTACTCCATACTGGTGCGGTACCAACCAAGAAAAGATATCGCAATAGCCCAAGTGACTTTGTAAGTGGGCACCCAGAATAACACTGTACGCTAAAAACGAACTGCCACAAAAGAGATACACTGTATTAGCAGCAACCTTCACCATCTACCCAACTAGTACTATGGATAACACAACTACACAATCCAATATACCGATGTAAGAAACAACACAACACAGGAAAACGTATGGCTAGGCCTGTATACGATGACTGAATCACGACTTCTGCATAAATACAAAACTCACATTGCAGTAAAAACACTCTTATACACCGCAGCCTACGCTTCACAACGGTAATAGCAACACCCTGTTTGAAAGCACCACAACATTTACTGGCTGACTTCACTACTTTAACAGAATCTGCTCACTAACTTCGCTTTGACGAAAACTGTGGGCCACCCGCCAAAAGCGAGCGCAGTGTTTGCTTTCTTGATGCTGGGAGGTGTTGTAATATACTGTTATGTATATTGCATTGTCTCGTTTGATTCCGGTTTTCCATCCAAAACGGAACAGCTTCTCCATACCTGTCAAATTCAAAAAAGCGTCGCTGCCCTGACCTGAAGTAGCTCTGTGTCTAGCACCAGTGAAACCATTTTCTGTAAGGTCGTCTACTGAAGGTCTTTTCCTACTGATTCTTCTCGGTTTTTGTAAGTTTCTTTATTGCAAAATACTTGCTTTATTTCGAACAGTACCGTTTGCAACAATTCCTTTACGATATTGCCTTTGATTTCGTTACTTTATGTTTGAGATGCAGATAATTTTGCGAAGTGACTTTAGCGTTATAAATTCTAAAGACATCATTTCGATTTGTAACTGCCTCCTCACATTCCGTGTCCCACCACAAAAGGGGTTGTCGATTTTGTACCCGTCGCGCTTTCCGTTGTTGCTGCTGCCTTCTCGGCGACCTTATCGGTGGCTTTCCACAGATTGTAGAGGTCCAGTCCTGTGTCATCGCTTTCCTCATACTATGATACATACCGAATGTATGATTTCCCGTCTGTCTTTCCGAGCCGAAAATGTTATTGCTAGTTTATGAAAGTGAGAACCTTTTTATGTCCACCGATCACTGCCTGATTCTGTTATACAGATGAACTTCCAGGATTTTTTTATGTGGATGAATTTTGTTTTTGTCTTACATTACATTATTCGACAGTTTCGGCTTGTAGCCACCCAGATACCTGCATTATCAAATGTCAAACAAAGCTGCATCGGTGAAATGTGTATCGTTTTAGTTAAAAACCGTTTATTGATAGTGTTCCCAACACACACACACACACACACACACACACACACACACACACACACACAAACAAACAAACACACATGTTCCAAATCTGATATCAAAAATCAAGACCATAAACGCAGATTTTCGACGTATGTATAGGAACACCTAGAACTAAATAGTTTTTGAATGTAATGATACACAACAACGACACAGCTCTCGTTGACACTTGATGATGCTGGATTTTAAAAAATGACCAGTAAAGTAAAAAATAATGTGACAAAGATAATGTGCATAAAAAAAATCTGAAAGCCTCCGGTGGGCATAAGAAATCGATTAGCATCTAGAAATTACGCCGAGACCTTGGATTCACACATAAAGAAACTTATGTGACTGCAGGTGGTCGGGCTCTTAGTGTTTCGTTTATCACCTCGAACGATGCCTTTAAAGTCAGGATGATCGATAGAGTTGTTGTATATATTGTCAAATTGGATTGCCACGGTATAGCGATTAGCGTCGTTGTTTCGTCATTCGTGACTATACTGTTTTCTCCATCGACTGATTTCATAATCTATAACGATATGTTTACGTAATGTGTATACATAAACACACAGTTATAAATGTCCCCGTTCGTAGTCGCTAATTATAACAATATGTTTACTTTTGTGCTGTAGCATATAGCTATAATCAGCGGTGGAAATACATTTGCAAACGCCAACCGTGTGCGGCTGTTTCTTGTTGGATCGTCTGGTCAGTCGGAAGTTGCATTGCAGAGGAGAGTAAATGCCTATTCAAAATAGAATTATTTTTGGATAGCTCAACATGAATTTCCTAAGGGACCGTAGTTTATCATGCATTTACCAGTAGAATATGGCGCGGAGAAAATATTTCGCCGCATACAACTTCCGTCCGATTTCGACGAAAGAATTCGTGAGTGTGAACACTATTTGGCAGAAACATAAAGAAAATTAAATAACTTCATGAAGGAGTGAGACATAGATTCTACACTAAATAAATAGTCCATACACTAGTTCCATTTAACTCTGAATTTATGGCAATTAATAGATGAACTTACAATACAATGAAGAATTTAACATGGATGCCGTTTTGACTGGCACTTCTCGTAATGAAAATAATTCCTTTGAAGTTTTCACATACACGTCGCACAATAAATCTACTGCTATGCAGTATTGCACTTTTAGTATTGCACATTTACTTTACACTAAAATAATATTATTTTAACGACAATAATACGGCGGCAAGACATGCGCGTCCGACACAAGTTACAAGAGAAAAAATGAGTAGCTGTGTAACTGTTCATCGAGAATATCTCGTCCATCAAAAGAATGTGTAAAAGTGTTCTTCTTCTGTCCGTTTTTCGCGCCGCGGTTTTCAAAGTCAATAACTCACTGCATCTCTGACGGCGCTTTGACAATAAACAAGTTGCGTCACAGGTCGTTCACCTTTTACATTCTCGCAACATTATTTGCTAACTGTAGCTGTTGCCGAGCGACTGCTCGATTAGTGAATGATTTAAAATGATAAGGCAATCACATGATGTTACAAATCTCATCCAGTCTGTTTGCATGTGAGGAGCCCCAAGCCGTGTGATATCATTGGAGCCACCATCAATTTCGGTCTTGAAGAAAACAGATACCAACATCCGTAATGTCATTCAATAATTTTATTTAGCTGAAGGGTCCACTTCTACTAAGCAGTTAGGCCTACGGAAACAAGTTGGTTATAGTGCTTGAAGGTGATGCAAATGAGGTACCGAATCTGGTAGCTCAGTAAAATTATTAAATAAATTTCTTGCTGTAAGTATCTGTTTTCTTCAAATTTTCTACCAGCTGCAGTCCCGTTCCATTTACGGAAGATGGAACTACAGAAATTAATTTAGGCATTTGTACGTGACGAATTATATTTCGTAAGCTTTCCTTTTATTACTAAGCGTTAACATGGTTACAAAGAGGAGACTGCATCAGATTTTGGTTGTACGTTTTAACGTGCATCGTCTCATGGGAATATGTCCATTCTGTCTCTACCTCAACGTTTCGAGTGTCATTGATGGATGGTCCTCATAGGGATGTATGTAGACTGTAAGAAATATACTATGTGGTATCAAAGAGAAGGGAATGATCAAACAAGACCTGCATACTTCAAAAAAATTCTCTTTCTCAGCTTCCTACAAAAGCGATTTTCTTCTCACATTGCTTATCGCGCTATAATTTTATTCTGTTTTGTGTGCCATCTGCTTTAGTGATATCGAGGTATGCGTGTAACAATACTTTGTGAAGCAACTTCTGATAACACGCATATTTCGGAAAACTAAGGATTATATTCTGTTGTGAGCATTCACCGGACGAGCCATAGAACGAGCCGGAGCTGCGACTGCCATCTAGCGTCCGATAAACGAACTTTCTCTAACATAGCAGCTGTTCCTACGTCCAGCATGAAACTGAAACTACCGGTATGTATTTAAAAAATGGTGTGATAATGGTACAATACGAGCTAGTTGTGTGCAAGTTTTGAACCAACAGCGACACACTTTGGAAGTGACAGATTGCACTACTGAAGTTGCAGTTACATGTTATCTTTCACTTCCGAAGCACAAAACGGCGAAGTGCTAACCACATATAGGCCTATATTATAAACACAAATATCTTTTCGTTTCAATTCAGTGATGAAATTCACAGTAGCTTTGAAGGTGAGAAGTAAATACACGAAAAGCTTCATCAATGCTTACCTGTCAAAATCCATTCTGTAGATTGTCTCATAGTTCAAATTTCGGAGGACCTTGTTTTTAAGGGTTATCTGAGATCCCGACGAAGTAATTAGCTTTTAGAGTTAACATGTACGACTTTTGACAAGTAAAACACAGAATTAAAAATAGTGAGTTTTGAGAAACCGAAGAAGAATCGTCGAATATGACACCAGTTTCTTCGTCGACGTCTACACTTCTCAAGCCACGTTACACTGTTTGGCGCAGGGTACTAGGCCCCTATTCTGTTCCAAGTCCGAACGGTGCGCGGGAGAAACGGTTGATGGTAATCCCCTGTGTGAACTCTGATCTCTGGAATTTTACCTTCTTGATCTTTTCACGGGATATATGTAGGAAGAAGCAAAATGTTAGTTGACATCTACAAACGTAAGCGCTCTTAACTTTAACGATAAATTATACCGTAATGACAGTGCTTCTTCTTTAACTTACACCACTGGAGGTAGACGAGTATCTCCGTGAGACTTTCGCATTTTTTAAAAGAAGCTGTGGTAAAACGAGCTGCTCCCCTTTGGCTATTCTCTATGTACTCTGTCAGTCCTGCCTGTAAGGGTTCCACAGAATGACGAGCAATAAGAATCGGTCGAACGAGGATTTTGTTAGTTATCTTCTGCGTGGATGGGGTACACTTCCTGAAGGGTCGCCCACTATCTGCCCTCTGCCTCTTCTACAATTAATTTTATGTGGTCGTTCCAATATAAATTACTGTCTATGCATACTTCTAGGTATTAAATGGACGTGACTTTTTCGCTGATTGGTCAGCAGTCGTGTAATCAAAACATAGCGGCTTTTTCCGCCTCCTTGTGTGTAATACGTCATATTTGTTTATCCTTGGGTTCAATTGTTAAACTCTGCATCAAGCGTCGACCCGCTGCAGCTTTTCGTGCATTTAGCTACATATTTTTTCTAGCGCTTCGACTTCTCTACGTACAGCATCATCGCTCACGAACAACCTCACAGATTACTTGACGTTACCCACTAAGTCATCTGCGTAGATATTTTGTGAGTAATAATGGTCGTCCCATACTGCCTTATGACGTCCGTAGATACTTTTAAGTCCGAAGATTTCTCTCCGTAATGCGTTCTGTGTTTTAGAAACTCTTGAAATGTTATTGAATTGGGGGAAAATTAATAAGACAGTGACACCTACGTCACTGAAGTAGAGGGAAAAAAAGGCATGCAGTTTCTTGGATGGAAACTTAAAATGCCCTGAAGTAGATGAAAGGTGGAAAGATGGCAGGAGTAGATGTCCTGCCAGCAGATATTATTAAGGCAGCTAGAATTCAAGGACATCGGATGCTGGGAGTGGTTTGAAAAGAGAACAAAGTGCCAGATGACTGGAAAAAGGGAGTTATAATACCATTGTTTATTAAAGGAAGTAAAAAGCAGTGCACCAACTACTTAGGAATCAGGCTAATATGATACTAAAAAAATGAAAAAGATAATATAAAAGACACAGAAATATCCTAGAACAAAACAAATTGAGGAACAACAGCATGGATTCAGAAGCAACAGGGGACCGATAGACCTCATTTTTCCGTCTGTCAGTTAATGGAGAAGTTTTGAGAAAAGGAAAAGGACCTAGTTGTAGTGTACCAGGATTTGGGAACTGCATATGACAGTGTACGAAGCGGTAAAATATGGAAATGCTTGAGAAAACTTAATGTTTTAGAGTCATTCATTAAAAAATTTCAGATACTGTGTGAAGGCTATGACAGCAGTGTACATGTAGTAGGTTAACATGGCTTAAGGCAAAGAGAGGTGTTCAGCACGGCAGTTCACTTTCCCCATTACTCTTCATTCACTTACGGACACAATCACGAAAGATATCAAGGAAGTAAAAAATGAAAATCTCAATGTTTTTGATTTTGTGATGGCACTGCCATTTAGGGGGAGACGGAAATGGAGGTTCAGAGGAGACTGGATTACTAGAAAAAAATTAAAGAATTCACATTAACGAAGAGCAAGACAGTGGCAATGAAAATGAGTGGGACACCCACACGTTGAAACATCATACTGGAAGAAGAGAATGTGTGAAAAGTTTCAGTTATCTGGATAGTGTCACATCAAGTGATTGTTTGCTAAAAATCTATCTTTACATCAGAATAAAACTGTCGGTCAGTAATACACACTCATAGAGCTAAGAAACAAGGGTTGCTATGCTTTCCATGGCCCATTTTCAATTATTTCCAAAACCTGTCGAACTGTATAATGACTCAATCCTGCTAGGATAAAAACTTTTATAGTGGAGTATGAAATGTTTGTCATGTTCTGCTGACACTGCTACTTACGCTATCAGAGAGTGGAAGCTACAGTGCAAAGAACGTGGGCACTGATGATTGACACAAACAAGTAGGCATTAAGAACTGACATGAGGTAGTATTCTAACACTAGATCCTGACAGTGGATATCGGCTACTGTATCAAATACTATTCTTATCTATACAGGGTGTTACAAAAAGGTACGGCCAAACTTTCAGGAAACATTCCTCACACACAAATAAAGGAAAGATGTTATGTGGACATGTGTCCGGAAACGCTTAATTTCCATGTTAGAGCTCATTCTAGTTTCGTCAGTATGTACTGTACTTCCTCGATTCACCGCCAGTTGGCCCAATTGAAGGAAGGTAATGTTGACTTCGGTGCTTGTGTTGACATGCGACTCATTGTTCTACAGTACTAGCATCAAACACATCAGTACGTAGCATTAACAGGTTAGTGTTCATCATGAACGTGGTTTTGCAGTCAGTGCAATG
This sequence comes from Schistocerca nitens, assembly GCF_023898315.1. NCBI lineage: Eukaryota > Metazoa > Arthropoda > Insecta > Orthoptera > Acrididae > Schistocerca > Schistocerca nitens. The sequence continues at coordinate 694,535,808 of NC_064615.1, read as the reverse complement.
CTTACAAATGCGGAGTTGGCAGATGCCCATTTGATGTATGGATTAGCACGGGGCAATAGCCGTGGCGCGGTACGTTTGTATCGGGACAGATTTCCACAACGAAGGGGTCCCGACAAGAAGACGTTCGAAGCAATTTATCGGCGTCTTAGGGAGCACGGAACATTCCAGCCTATGACTCGCGACTGGGGAAGACCTAGAACGACGAGGACACCTGCAATGGACGAGGCAATTCTTCGTGCAGTTGACGATAACCCTAATGTCAGCGTCAGAGAAGTTGCTGCTGTACAAGGTAACGTTGACCACGTCAATATATGGAGAGCGCTACGGGAGAAACAGTTGTTTCCGTACCATGTACAGCGTGTGCAGGCACTATCAGCAGCTGATTGGCCTCCGCGGGTACACTTCTGCGAATGATTCATCCAACAATGTGTCAATCCTCATTTCAGTGCAAATGTTCTCTTTACGGATGAGGCTTCATTCCAACGTGATCAAATTGTAAATTTTCACAATCAACATGTGTGGGCTGACGAAAATCCGCACGCAATTGTGCAATCATGTCATCAACACAGATTTTCTATGAACGTTTGGGCAGGCATTGTTGGTGATGTCTTGATTGGGCCCCATGTTCTTCTACCTACGCTCAATGGAGCACGTTATCCTGATTTCATACGGGATACTCTACTTGTGCTGCTAGAACATGTGCCTTTATAAGTACGACACAACATGTGGTACATGCACGATGCAGCTCCTGCACGTCTCAGTCGAAGTGTTCGTACGCTTCTCAGTAACAGATTCGGTGACCGATGGATTGGTAGAGGCGGACCAATTCCATGGCCTCCACGCTCTCTTGACCGCAACCCTCTTGACTTTCATTTATGGGGGCATTTGAAAGCTCTTGTCTACGAAACCCCGGTACCAAATGCAGAGACTCTTCATGCTCGTATTGTGGACGGCTGTGATACAATACGCCATTCTCCAGGGCTGCATCAGGGATTCCATGCGACGGGGGGTGGATGCATGTATCCTCGCTAACGGAGGACATTTTGAACATTTCCTGTAACAAATTGTTTGAAGTCACGCTGGTACGTTGTGTTGCTGTGTGTTTCCATTCCATGATTAATGTGATTTGAAGAGAAGTAATAAAATGGAAAGTAAGCGTTTCCGGACACATGTCCACATAACATATTTTCTTTCTTTGTGTGTGAGGAATGTTTCCTGAAAGTTTGGCCGTACCTTTTTGTAACACCCTGTATATCACTATGTTACAGCAAAATTGTAATTTATTACCTCCTACTTCGACATGTTAAAGCAGAATTGTAACATTTGAATACATTATGGGAGTGACAGTGATCAATATGTTACAAATATTTACCATCAAAAACAGTCTTGATCACAATTTATTTATTACGGTGACCTGTTTCGACCATTACTGTGGTCATCTTCAGACCTACAAGTCGTATACAAAGCTTTAATTAGAGGGCTACATACATTAAAAAAATACATAAAGTTATAAAGCTATAAAACGATAAATTACCAATGAGTAAGACCCTACTTCTGTTGGAGACTCACCACTGGAGAAACCTGTGCACGTCTTACTATATACAATGGAGGCTCCGCCCACGTCTGACGGAATATTGCCATTACTAACCAATGGGTTATAAGTCGAATAACAACGTGAAATTTCTTAGTTAAAAGAACATTGTCAAGAAATAAAAATAAACACACACTAAACTTAGCTTATTTAACAGCTATTGTCAATTAAGTCACGTAGGATAAATTAACTTCGTTCTGACAGTACATAGGTTGCCCTCGCAAGGCCTGTTAGTGAACCATTTGGAACCACTGGTTGCCATGGTGAAGTTGGACACCGTTCCAAAGATAAGGCAGCAGGCTTCTTTCCACTGAAGTAGTTGTAAAGTCGATAGGCAAACTAGTGGTTGCCATGGTGAGGATAAACGCCAGTGCAAAGATGAGGCAGCAGGCTTCTTTCTAACGAAGTTGTTGCGAACGTGAAATGGCAAAGACTGTCACATTAGACGATGTACTATTTAGTAGCAACATGTCTTTATTGAAACGATTTTCAATGAGTAGGCTGCAATAATCTTTAGCTTTTTAGACTGCATATTGCTAATTCACATCCCTTTATTTTTTACATTACAGCTCATAGTATAATAATTTTAAATTCCTTCCATTTTCATTATTTTTATTTGTTTATAAGACTGGCATGCAACATAAGTCATAGCAATGCTTTTTAAAAATTGTCACATGTAATTTTGAAAAAAATGGAATCTACATACGAACTTCATAGACAATTTTGATAAATATGCACAACTACTTAGTATCGTATCTGTGCAGCATGTACTATACATTGAAACACGTATGTATTCATTACCAGCGATGGCGAGACATGACAGAATCTCTGACCAGAGAGTTATTTATCGTTGCTAGTCTGCGCTTGACCGCGCGAGACGACAGAAGTTGCGTGTAGCGAGTCGGCAGGAACAGTTGCACTCTGTCTGTAGTAGTGAGTTGTACTCTGTAGTAGTAGTCAGTCGACAGTAGTAGCGAGTGGACGGTTGTACTGAGCAGAAGTCGGCATGCGTCGTCGGCGTGCTCTTCTCGCGACTCTGGTCACGATTCGGGACGATATGTATTGTTGTAGAAGGTAAAGACGCAGCATTGCGTACATCTAGTAATGTATGTTAATTTGTTCAAAAAATGCCCCAATAATATATTTTTTATAAAGTAACTCTTTTAAAGAAAAACATTCATTTCAATTTAAAGAATATTTCCTATGCATTTCCTCCAAGAATCAAAATTAAATATACGCCAGCATTGCACGAAGCTGTGTCGATAAATAAGAGCAGATATAGATGCAGTTATACTGAGGTAAGAATTTTTGCTTGTTTTATTCAGAATATAGGGCCGAAGGTCAGCGCTGCTGTCCTTATAAAATTTACCAGATATTATTATCTCTGTTAGGAAGTTACTTATTGTGTGGGTTTATGCTCAATAATCATTCCTTAATTTTGTGGGGAGGTTACGCTTGGCTCTGAGAAGTAGTCATATATCTGCTCTTAATTACTTAAATGTAATTAGCATTTGGCGCAACGCATTTACTAATTTGTCACTCTTTCTTCCACAGATCAGCGGCAATTTGTTGCTCTCTGTTGTATTTGTGTTTGTTGCATTTTGCATTGTGTTTGTTTCATTAGTGAATAATTTGTTTTGTGAAAAATGCCGCGAAAAACTGTTAACAGTACATCGCGATGTATAATGAGTGAAATAACCAACTTAAACAACTTGACCGATAGTACTTGCGACACGCAGTGTAATGATGACAATCCTCCATTTACGGACAATCAGTGCGTTCCAACCACTAATAAAGATTTTGATCCTAGTGATGAACAGACGAATTCAATTGTGTCCTCTGTTAATTTGTCGACAATTGATGACGCGGGGCGTTCTGTTGCAATGAACGCTGCCCAGCTTGAAACACCCAGTTTGTATAATTTACGTATTGAACAGACAAATTTTTCTAAGGAAAACGAACAGTGTAATCAGAATACGACAGATTTATTTAATTCCGGTGTAGTGACTAACAGTGTACATCCGATTGGCAAACCTTCTTGTAAATTACAGAATGACCAAATGGTCACACAAAACGTGACAATTGCAGGTACGCCATCAAACAGCACAGAGAATAGAGTAGGTAATATTGGCTTGGATCAAATTATGGCACTATTGCTACAACAATTTGATGAAAAATTCAAACAACTTAATGAAAATAGTGAAAATCTCAAACAACAACTTAGTGAAGATTTCAAACAACTTAATGAAAGTTCCAAACAACAGAATGAAAGACAAGACAACAATCACAAACAGCGTAGTGAACAGATCAAACAACTTAATGAAAATCAAGACAACCTTAATAAAAAATTAGACAACAATTCCAGACAGCTTAGTGAACAGATTAGAGCCGTTGCCGCGCAGTGCCATGATACTAAGGAACAGTTACGTGTGGAAATTGAGGCTTGTGCTAGGAAAAGTAGTGAAGAAATTAGATCTGTTGCTCAAGAATTAAGGGATATGCAAACAGCTACAACAGAATCACTTAGAGGCGAAATTAGTGCAGTCGCTAAACAATGCTCTGAAAATACAACACAGTTACGCGAGGAGTTTAAATTAATGACAGCAGAACTTTCGCGTACACTGGATGCAAAACTAGACGCGAAATTCGACCAACAGAATAGTCAAATTGACGAGCGTTTTAATCACCACCCACAAAACAGTCATACGCGTTTCCGTAAATTTATACATGAACAGAATAAAGTAAAACGACAAGTCACGGAAACAATCACCGCACAGAGACAGGAAGATAAACGTAAATTGTTTGCGAAAGCAAAAACATACGTAGACAACAATATTGCTACAGTGTCCGACGAAATTAATACCATCAAGCAGTTGAACACCGAATTGCGTGATGAAATTTCCGATCTTAAATCGAAAACAGACACACACACAGCAGACTTTCAGACAGTGACAGACAAACTCGAACAATTAGAACTAACACAGGATTCTGATGTCATCAAAGCTGACGTTAAAAAATTGAGCGAAACCACACGTAAAATACAAAAGCATATTAATGCTTCTGACACTAAAAACGATGGTCAGGTAAAAATACTGACTGAAAAATATGATGAATTGGCCAGTCGTATTGACATTATTGAGAGTAATAATGACAGCAAATCAGACGACACTTCGCCGATTTCGTTTAACCAAACACCTGAATTCCAAAATCTACAGCAGACAATCAATGACATCGATTCGTCTAATAACACATTACGTAGAAAATTGTCAAGTTTACAGCAAGAGGTAACAGAGATAAAAAATATTTCAGTTAATAACACGTCACAGCATACGGCGAATTCCGAACATTTCTCACGCTCACACAGCCAGTATAATTTAGGTAATCTACAAAGAGTACGTGAGTTAGATTCCGAACAGTCACAGACAAATAGATTCTCATACAATCCTGAACCTGTTCCGACATACAGAGACGATAATTTTGATTACAAACACTTTCTATCAGTGAGAAAATTTAAAGTATTTTAAAATGACAGAACACAGATTCACCCACTGGATTGGATACAACAATTTAGCTTTGCTTTTCCACCAACTTGGCCTGTAACGCACAAACTTGAATTTATTTGTAGTTTTTTGGAAGGCGAACCGGCAACTCGTATGAGACCGATCGCGAGACAATGTTACTCGGTAGAAGAATTTCAGAATGCTTTTCTGTCAGCGTATTAGTCGAAGACGACACAGCGCGGAATTAAGGATCAATTAATTAGTCTACCAAATTATGAGAACTCAAATTTTTCCACTGTCACGCAATTTTTTTAGCACATGGTCCAACAAAACCAGTACTTAATTGAACCATATAGTGAATCTGCACTTATTCAACTATGTATCTCTAAATTACCACGATCATTAAGAGTGTCACTTTTAACAGGTCAGCAGAAGGAAAATATTTCGGCATTCAGAGATCTGTTACAGCTTTTGGAAGTGCAGCAATCGGATTATTCCTTTATAAACAAAAATTTTTCATATAGTAACCAAGGCCAACAAACTTACAGTAATTGCAATCAGCCACGCAATTTCAATAGCAAAGGTAATAGACGCGTTAGGAACGACAACCACCAGAACTTTAATAACAGACAAAATTTTAATTATCAATATCGTCAAAATTATCAGCAACAGGAACCGCATTTTGGTAACAATAGACGTTTTTCACCGCAACAGCTTGAAAGCCAGCCGATTAGTATACCTAACCAACAATGCAGTCTACAAGGTCAACCAAACTTTAATGTTTCGCCGCGTGCACGTATAGTCTCAGCTCCAACAAATAGTAACACACGGCAGCAAAGAAATAACTACGTGCAGAAAACACAGTATTTCAATTCCTATCGCATTGCACCGTATAGGAATGATTATCACGACAGACGTAAAAACAATGAGCACAATTTTGAGCATACATTTAATAACAGTCGGTCTTACCAACAGCAAAATCATCCGCAAGAACATATTATCATGAATGAACCAGACAGTAGGTATCATCCAGAACGTAATACGTCTGGAAGAAATAATAGAACAGTTCAAATAATGGAAATGACACAGCATCCTCCAGAAAATAATAACAAGTGAGATAGAATTTGACTAGATACTGTACAGGTCGCATCTTCCAGTAACACAAGCACTACTTTAGACACGCAGAATGTTGTTCATGAAAATGTTATTACTTTTGACGACATCCGAGACACTCTTTTGCAGGAAAGACCAGTTGTTACAAAAAAAACCGTTTCACACCCTGTCATCGAAGTTAAAATTGGATCATCGAAATTTTCAGCAGTAATCGATTCTGGATCACCTATGTCAGTTATAAATGAAGAAACTTTCAATGAGTGTAACAAAGAGAATACCTATCCTACATTACCATTAGGCAAAACGAAAGTGAAAGGAGCAGTATCGAGTAACGGAGTAAATGTTAAATTACAGACGCATTTATCATTTTGTATTGCAGGTCACACATTTCATTAAGATTTTTGGATTGTTCCCTTATTGACAACAGACGTTATCCTAGGTACAACATGACGCAGTTATTGATTTTCAAAATTCCTATTTAGTGTTAAAGGATGAAAATGTACAATTGGCTTTAGAATTTCAGCACTCATTTTCTGCAGAAGAACAAACAATTAATCGTACAGAGGTCATTTCCGTATCACGTAACATAGACTGTAATTCCACTTTGTTCACAGACACGTACGTACACAACTATCATACTCCAGATGAAGCTGACTATGACGTAATACAGATGATTTCTGATAAAGTTCGAACGCACCCAACTACACAAAATTCTTTTACAGCAAGCTCCAGTTTTTGACAACGTTCCTGGTACTATGTCCGGTTTTATGTAAGAATTTCAAGTCAAACAGCACGACACATTTAAAGCCAAGCATTATCCCATTCCATATATTCATAGAGAACAAGTTAAGAAAGAATTGCAAGCTATGCTTGACCAAGGAATTATTGAACCGGCAGTTAGTCCGTACATAAACCCGCTCCATATTGTTAAGAAAAAGGATTGCTCACTTCGCCTCGTACTTGATTCGCGTCACATCAATGACATTATTATTAATGAAACAGATCGCCCACAGACACTAGAAGAACTTCTACAGAAATTTAATGGTACTGCTATTTATTCCACATTAGATTTGAAATCGGGATTTTGGCAAATTGAGCTCCATCCGAACTGCAGAAAGTACACAGCTTTTCTCTGTTTTGGTGACTGTTATCAATTTTGTAAATTACCGTTCGGTTTAACAATTTCTTCAGCAGCTTTTATTCGCGGTTTGAATAGTATACTTCCGACAGAACTTAAAGACAGAATCACAACGTACGTAGACGACATTCTTATTGCAGAAGCTAACTGATCTGAACACAATCTGATTCTTGAACGACTGTTGCAAACTTTTCGTGCACAAGGACTCACAGTTAATCTCAGTAAATCGCACTTTGGCAAAACTTCTATAAAATTTCTTGGACATGTAATTTCAGCAGAGGGCATTACGCCTGACCCGGAAAAACTTCAAGCTTTACGTGACATTACTGTTCCTACGACGAAGAAACAACTACGCAGCTTTTTGGGTTTAATTAACTTTTTTCGTAAATTTATTCATTACTCTGCTTTAGACACTCCTAGATTATGTCAATTGACAGGTAAAAACACTATTTGCTCCTGTAATAAGCAAGCACATTCTGAATTTGTGAACCTGAAAGAAGCTTTGTTGAATGCACCACTTTTATCGCATCCAGATCTTACCAGAAATTTTTCCATTGCCACAGACAGTTCTAACACCGCTTTAGGCGTACATATTTTTCAGGAAGTTGAAGAAGATGGCACTACAGTAATTAAAAACATAGCCTTTGCGAGTCGCATTCTGTCAGCTGCTGAGCGCAATTATTCTGTTACTGAACTTGAAACATTATGTGTTGTGTGGGCTTTTACGAGATTTCGGCATTTTCTTTATGGAAGACATACTACCGTTTACACAGACCACAGAGCGATACAATTTTTTACTTTCGGCTAAATTCGCATACGACAGATTAAGCAGATGGAAACTTTACTTGCGGGAATTTAATTTCACAGTTGTTCACATTCCCGGCACACAAAATGTTGTAGCAGATGGACTATCTCGTTCTCTCAGCAACAATCAGCAAGACATCGCAACCAACTTCTGCAAAGCAAATTTCAGCGTCATGTACATTCAACAAGTTGCATTTGAAAATTTAATTTCGTCGTCATTACAACACATAGCACAAGAGCAGAGTAAAGACAACGTATGGAAAGAGATTAAACACCTTTGGCAAGATAGGAATAATGTTACGATTAGATACCATTACACTGTACGCAATGACATTCTGTTTCGCCGCTCTCATCCTGACAGCAATAATTGGTTATTATGCATTCCTGACGAGCTTGTTAACAAATTAATCTGGAATACTCATTTCAGTTATGCACATTACGGAGCTAGAAAATGTTTTCTTATACTGAGACAGAGCTGTTATTTTACCAACATGGAGAAACGCATACGACGAGTTTTAGCGTCATGTAAAATCTGCCAGAAAGCTAAATCAGACACGACTTCACATATTCCTCCATTACATCCCATTGTACCTGTTAAATTGAGACATATGGCCGCTGTAGACATTTTTGGTCCGATTCCCAGAACTAATAGAGGTTTTTGCTACATCTTTGTCGCTGTTGAACTCACTTCAAAATTTGATACCTTCACTCCGTTACGCAAAGCTACTGCTAAAACTGTTTCGAAAGCATTTGTAAAACATTTTCTATTTCATGTAGGGCATGTATTGAAAGTAATTTCCGACAATGGATCACAGTTTCGATCTGCTATATGGACACGTATGTTACGAGCTAGAAACATTTCTCCGATCTATATATCCAGGTACCATGCTTCTTCGAACCCTTGTGAACGATTAATGAAAGAAATTGGTAAACTGTGCAGAATATACTGCCATAAAAGACATATTGATTGGGACACACACATACTCTCATTCCAAGATGTAATTAATTCCATACCGAATGAATCTACTATGCTATCTCTGTCTGTTATACTGAAAAATGTTGAACCACCTAACAAAATTAAAGAATTAGTAACATTTCCTACATCTCGTCGACTACGACACCATGAAATAATTGACATTGCGCTGAACAACATCAAACGTGCCGCAGAGCGCCGGAGAAGACAGCAAAAACAGGTTTGTACACTCCGTGAATTTCACATTGGACAGAAGATATTAGTGCGTACACACTATTTATCCAACGAAGGAAAGAGTAAATGCAGTAAATTTGAACTTCTATACGCAGGTCCATATCGGATTGGCAGCATTCCTCACCCCAATGTAATACACGTCGAAACATTTGGCAAGTGCCCAGCAAGGTAAGGTTAGCAGGTCGCCTCTTTTGTCGTTTACACATCAGACCGTGCATATATTTCCAGATGAACTTACACATTTTTTTGACAACTTATGCAATTATATTTATGTGACTACTTACTGATGATTGTCGTATTTTTCTTGGCAAGTGCCCGGCAAGGTAAGGTAAGCAGGTCGCTCTTCTTGTCGTTACACATCGGACCGTGCATATTTTCCATTTTTTTATGTATGTACGATTGTTTCATGTTTTGTTTGTATGCACTATGAAATAGTTAAGATATAGCAAAAACCAGTTGACTTTGACATTTTTGCCTTATGATATCTCAACATCGTGACTATTTTACATTTTTCTTTTTTTTTTTGCTGCTACATTGTTATACACTGGGTACATTTTTGCCTCTGAACACTGTCTATGTTTTTCACATATTACGTTTTCTGTCATGCTATGCTGTATGCTCAAATTATGTTACTACACTCCTGGAAATGGAAAAAAGAACACATTGACACCGGTGTGTCAGACCCACCATACTTGCTCCGGACACTGCGAGAGGGCTGTACAAGCAATGATCACACGCACGGCACAGCGGACACACCAGGACCCGCGGTGTTGGCCGTCGAATGGCGTTAGCTGCGCAGCATTTGTGCACCGCCGCCGTCAGTGTCAGCCAGTTTGCCGTGGCATACGGAGCTCCATCGCAGTCTTTAACACTGGTAGCATGCCGCGACAGCGTGGACGTGAACCGTATGTGCAGTTGACGGACTTTGAGCGAGGGCGTATAGTGGGCATGCGGGAGGCCGGGTGGACGTACCGCCGAATTGCTCAACACGTGGGGCGTGAGGTCTCCACAGTACATCGATGTTGTCGCCAGTGGTCGGCGGAAGGTGCACGTGCCCGTCGACCTGGGACCGGACCGCAGCGACGCACGGATGCACGCCAAGACCGTAGGATCCTACGCAGTGCCGTAGGGAACCGCACCGCCACTTCCCAGCAAATTAGGGACACTGTTGCTCCTGGGGTATCGGCGAGGACCATTCGCAACCGTCTCCATGAAGCTGGGCTACGGTCCCGCACACCGTTAGGCCGTCTTCCGCTCACGCCCCAACATCGTGCAGCCCGCCTCCAGCGGTGTCGCGACAGGCGTGAATGGAGGGACGAATGGAGACGTGTCGTCTTCAGCGATGAGAGTCGCTTCTGCCTTGGTGCCAATGATGGTCGTATGCGTGTTTGGCGCCGTGCAGATGAGCGCCACAATCAGGACTGCATACGACTGAGGCACACAGGGCCAACACCCGGCATCATGGTGTGGGGAGCGATCTCCTACACTGGCCGTACACCACTGGTGATCGTCGAGGGGACACTGAATAGTGCACGGTACATCCAAACCGTCATCGAACCCATCGTTCTACCATTCCTAGACCGGCAAGGGAACTTGCTGTTCCAACAGGACAATGCACGTCCGCATGTATCCCGTGCCACCCAACGTGCTCTAGAAGGTGTAAGTCAACTACCCTGGCCAGCAAGATCTCCGGATCTGTCCCCCATTGAGCATGTTTGGGACTGGATGAAGCGTCGTCTCACGCGGTCTGCACGTCCAGCACGAACGCTGGTCCAACTGAGGCGCCAGGTGGAAATGGCATGGCAAGCCGTTCCACAGGACTACATCCAGCATCTCTACGATCGTCTCCATGGGAGAATAGCAGCCTGCATTGCTGCGAAAGGTGGATATACACTGTACTAGTGCCGACATTGTGCATGCTCTGTTGCCTGTGTCTATGTGCCTGTGGTTCTGTCAGTGTGATCATGTGATGTATCTGACCCCAGGAATGTGTCAATAAAGTTTCCCCTTCCTGGGACAATGAATTCACGGTGTTCTTATGTCAATTTCCAGGAGTGTATAAACCAGTTTTTATTCAATGGATATATGATTTAAATGCAAGACATTAATCTTTGTTCATCATTTTCAGAAAGAAATAACGTGTAAATGAATTAAACAGAAATGGGAATTTCACCTTCGGAATGATCAAAAGAAGATGCAATACCTCATGAGGAATAGTAAATGGATCTGGATTTACAAGCATTAACAAGAATATACTATACACATCGTAGAATAGCAGTCTTAACTAATTTTTTTTTTCAGAATACAAGGCGATTGATGCAGGCTGTCAGACAGAACTACACATTTTAGTTTTAGTGAGGAAATATGCTAGATATAAGGAATAGTTGTATAATGAATAATGAAGTGACTTTTTTGCAGATGATAATGAATGATGATGAATAATGATGAAGAATATGCTACTATGGATAATGAAGTTTTTCTTTACAGGTGATGATAATAATGGAATTATGATAATATGGATAATGAAGTTTTTTCTTTACAGATGAGGATGATGTTGAAGTTTATGTATTTATGCTATGTAGTTATTTAAGTATTTGTTGCAGTTCGTTTTGACAGTATGTGTTATATTGCATAGTATGATGACTGAAGGTTTTGGAAAGGACAGCTAGCGAACACATTTTTTTATACACATTTCACTACCTGTTAATTCGAAGTTCACTACTTTTCAGCATAAAATGCGTTTCTTCTTTCAGTTTAATAATCCATTTTTGTATATTTTGCAGGAGAAATTATTCATGAAATTAATGTGCTATAAGCAGTTGTTCATTAAACCTATGTCATTTATGAATGTGATCACATATACTCTACTTGTTTCATAACCTTGCTCATGACGAATGACGCTACACATCTTCATTTGCAGCAATAACTCAAAAGCAAATATTTTCATTCCCCAGTAATTACCCAACGCAATGCATTGCTAGCAAAAAAAATGCTTTGTAACTGGCCAATGAATGCCAATGATTACTATAATTAGACTAATTATGTACATTATTCTGTAATACTATGCCATTTATTAGCTCGTGTTTTCAATGATGACTTCGGATGGTTTACAATTAGGCAATGAGTGCCAATGCTCTCTGTAAAATGTCTCATGAATATTATTATGTAATACTATGTCACTTATTAACTCCTGTTTTCAATGATGACTTCTGATGGTTTGTAATTAGGCAATGAGTGCCAATGTTCTCTGTAAAATATGTCATGAATCTTATTATGTAACACTATGTCATTTATTAGCTCCTGTTTTCAATGATGACTTCTGATGGTTTGTAATTAGACAATGAATGCCAATGTTCTCTGTAAAACTACTCATGAACATTACTCTGTAATACTACATACATGGTACAGAAATGTTCAATAACTGGGCAATGAGTGCCACCCATTACTAGTGTAATTCTCAATGAAGACTAGTATGTGACTTAACGTCCTTCACCTTATAACCTAATTACCTGGAATTACTGCAATATCCGTTTGTCCTGTATATCCTCATGATCATGTGAGCACTATAATTGGTTTTTGTACTAATTCTACGTTGGTGTACCAGACAAGAACGTGGTGTTGACACGACATGCTGTCCACCACCATGAGCGATGGAGATGCTATTATGCTCCCACTGTTTGGTGTACCTAATGTACTACCAAAAGGATAACATGGAACATTACTACGACATTTCAGTGTCTTGGCTACACTGATTAATACTTCTGGGAAAATAACTTCAGATTGTCTCACTTGGTGATGTGCTTCTGTAGAAAGATGTGGACTTTCAGTGAAGCTGCGTGCAACTTAAAGTGCTACAACCATAACGCAATCCTTCCCTTTCCTATCCTAATTCTTGTAACATAGTAAAAATCATTTTGTTATCATGATTTGCATTCATGGCCTATACATTTTGTGATTTGCTGATATGTTCTGAGCTACAGTGCATGTGCACTATATTTACTTCATGTTCTGCACCTATATATCTGTATGTATTCTGTGATTGTAAAGTTAATTAATTATGAAAAATTTGTTGCTCATGGCAAGTCCAATTGTCTCACCATCGCTGCCAAATTTTTGCCCTACCAGTGGAGGGTTATGAAACACGTATGTATTCATTACCAGCGATGGCGAGACATGACAGAATCTCTGACCAGAGAGTTATTTATCGTTGCTAGTCTGCGCTTGACCGCGCGAGACGACAGAAGTTGCATGTAGCGAGTCGGCAGGAACAGTTGCACTCTGTCTGCAGTAGTGAGTTGTACTCTGTCTGTAGTAGTAGTCAGTCGACAGTAGTAGCGAGTGGACGGTTGTACTGAGCAGAAGTCGGCATGCGTCGTCGGCGTGCTCTTCTCGCGACTCTGGTCACGATTCGGGACGATATGTATTGTTGTAGAAGGTAAAGACGCAGCATTGCGTACATCTAGTAATGTATGTTAATTTGTTCAAAAAATGCCCCAATAATAATTTTTTTATAAAGTAACTCTTTTAAAGAAAAACATTCATTTCAATTTAAAGAATATTTCCTATGCATTTCCTCCAAGAATCAAAATTAAATATACGCCAGCATTGCACGAAGCTGTGTCGATAAATAAGAGCAGATATAGATGCAGTTATACTGAGGTAAGAATTTTTGCTTGTTTTATTCAGAATATAGGGCCGAAGGTCAGCGCTGCTGTCCTTATAAAATTTACCAGATATTATTATTTCTGTTAGGAAGTTACTTATTGTGTGGGTTTATGCTCAATAATCATTCCTTAATTTTGTGGGGAGGTTACGCTTGGCTCCATTACCATTTTTATTTAACGATATTGTCTGCGGGGAGGTTACAACATGTCAGCTAAAGATTACTGCAGCCTACTTCACAGTTGTTACACAAAATTGTCCAGTACATCACAAACACATTATGGATACTATCGACTCAATGACTGTTTGTTGACAAAGTGACTACCAACATGGTCATGGTGACTACCATTACCCCAGACGCACGGTTTTATTCGACAACAAACCAGACGCGGACAGTGCTTGGGCCACATCCTGATTTAAAGAAACTAAAAGTAGTCTGTGAGACGTGGGACACACGTTCAAGGATACTTCAACTCCGCAAAGACAAGGCGATAATTACCAATCAAAGACAAACTCTGGCTTGTAATTTCCAACAGCTTTTATTTAATAATTGCGTGTCAACAACAAACTGCTGTTACCCCAGAATAATAATCATAATTGCCCTAGAATTTGAAACATTACTGGACAGGCAAAATGTCTACGGGCGTCAAAGCCCACCCCCAAACAATAAATAATTTTAAAAATTAAAATCTTAAGAACCACGCAAACAATAAATGTTTTACTCAGGAAAACTCCCACAGAAGCAGGAGATATAACAACACAAACAACTCACAGTTTCTCTTTCTGAATAAGATATTAAAAACCCAGTGCAATGGAAGTCATCTTTCAGGTATAACTAAAATTTCAGTGACAAGTAATGGCACATCAGATGCGTGTGGAAACTACAACTCAGATCGAGCCTGAACAAAAGGTAAAAGGAACGGTGAAGAAAGAAAGACGGACGCCTCGGCGTCACCAGTGACGAATAATAAAATACTCAAATTCGCAGAAGAACTGGAGTCTACTGATAAACACAGCGACCGCGCTATCGGTTACAATTCTAACTGGCTGCCGCCAAGACGTCGTCTCCCAGTTACAATGGACGACGCGCACCTCTGATTATACCACAGAAAAAACGACATAAAACCACACAGCAAGTGGGCAGTATCCAGCACACTATCCTTAAAACATTAGAAGAATTTCAAAATAGGCACAATTAACCTTTGGAGCACAATTAAAGCTATTGCAATCACTGCCTACAACAACAGTTCACAACAGGAACCACAATACGTTAAAATTCACCAGGGTTCAAAATGGTTCAAATGGCTCTGAGCACTATGGGACTCAACTGCTGAGGTCATAAGTCCCCTAGAACGTAGAACTACTTAAACCTAACTAACCTAAGGACAACACACACATCCATGCCCGAGGCAGGATTCGAACCTGCGACCGTAGCGGTCGCGCGGTTCCAGACTGTAGCGCCAGAACCGCTCGGCCACCAGCGGCCGGCAAAATTCACGATGAAAACGCTGTAGAATGTCTAGAAACCAGAACACATACTCTGTCTTATAATCCTAAATAGTAATTACATATAAGAAAAAAAAACAGTGTCATAAATATCTTAATTTTACAAAAGAATACCACTATAGTTGGATTACACTTAATAGCAAAAGGCAAAAAGAAGTGCCAGAAAATCAAACACGTGTTTATTTCGGAGTGCACAGACACGTAATTTTAAATATCTCCGCAATATTTCATGACTTCTTCTCCACAGTACTTATCTCGGCACATCCTCATCTGAGTATTTCTGAAACAAGGAGCCTGTTTGAGCAGATGACTGGCGGACTTACAGATTTTTTTTCTGAGTTGAATTTAGCAGCAGACACAAACTCTTAGTGCGAAAGCCGTGACTGATCTTTGCAGCCACATCAGCCTCCACGTGCAGATTAACGTTGTGAGATCTAGACATGGCGGAGAGATGAGCTGTAAGGACAGCCAAATAGTTTTTACTGAATTTCAATAATTTCAAGCTTAATTCTGAAGACTCGCTTGCAGATGTTACGTTCAGTACGCTTTCATCTCCAACCACAGAGGCAAATTTATACCCTTTTCCACCGCTTTCTGCCTTTTAATACTAAAATTTTCACAATCATAATACGACTTTGGAAATACAGTTGTTTCATACTGACATGTGTTTATTAGAATCGGACCCCAGATCCCTTTTCAGACTGGCCAAGGTATTAGCATAGCTTTGTCAACGTGTGTAGGATTATTTTCATCAAGTTAATTTAATGTAATAAACTGAGTTAAATGTTATTCTTGTTTAATTTTGTAGTTAATGAATTCCTTGTTCATTATTTTGAACAAGAATTAATTATGTTTGATCAAAAAGGCCACTTTGCGTTTTTCTAGTCAACATCTCGAGACATACGGTTACCTTTACACCTGATGAAGTAACTAATACTAAGGGTTCCTTTTGAAACCCAGGAAACACTGGCCATAATCTTTCTGGCTCCTGAAATAGTGTTCTCCTGTTTACAGTGCATAGCAACTGGTTATCATCTATTACTTTAATTTCTGTTTCTTTCTTGCTTGATGTATCTGTCTCATAAATCAATTCACAAATTAGGTTACAACATTTTTTAAATTGTTCAAACATCATTCTTTAACACCATTGTCCAAATAGTTTTGTATCTGGCTGTGGCCATAATTCAGGAAATGCCGTACTCAGCTTGCGCAATTCCTTTGCTATAACATGCCTATGCCAACTCGTACACCTTTATCACACATCATCCAACACCATGTTGCACAAGTAATTCATTAATTCTTTTTCCATCATCTTTCACACATACACCAAAAAAAACTCTCGAAACATCTTTCTAGTCTTCTAGTTTAAAAGACTTCTTGTTTAAAAGACGTTTAAGAAACATTTAAGAAACAGCATCAGTCTAGTCACAGATTAAGCTACCTAATTAACTTCTTATAACTTTCACTGGCGATAGCTGTCAATAATAAAGAACCTTTTGATGTAATAATACTTCAGTTTATCAATTTGAAATAAAGAAAACATGACACGACTAATTTCAACAGCCTTATAAATGTAACTATACCCAAGATAGTATTGACACTTTATTTCCGTTGTCGCCTGACACTTATAAACACAATGGAAAGCACAGTTAACTTATTCTATCAGCATCCAGGTGCCGTTCCTTCTTGAGAAAATTATTCTTGTACAAGATTACATGTAAAGTTACGTTACCTAGCACGCAAAAAGAGATCACTCAGTAACCAAGTAAAGAAATATTATAGATAGCGCATTTGAAATTTTTAATAGAAAAACAATAAATTTAGTACAAACTTCAGACTTTAACTGTTTGTTTCTCTACATTTCGTTGAAGTTCCTACTTCTGCACACATCAGAGGGCTGTAATGCAACATTTGGGTCTTTTTTGTACTAGCAGTCGGGTTTATGATCTGGAAACTACAGTGTACAAAAACGTAAATTTTTGTTAATTGTGGAGTGTATAAAATTGCGTGTCTGTACGGTTATTACATCTGCCCATACTTAAGTCAGGTGAAATAAACGTGTCCTTTACAGTCCCCTACAAATGTACTCTCTACCGTTTATTTCTCCACAAGGGCAAAATGACTAACTCTCGAACTGGTGCAGAGATGGTGTCATGGTGTTGACGCAGAGGATTTGTTTTCATTGGGTTCTTACAAAATGGATCTTTCGTAACGCAATGCATTGCAGCAATTACAAAATTAAGACACCACTTTTGTCATTTTTTAAGTTTCCTAAGGACCCTTAGAGATATGAAACGTCACATTATTGGACGACTGGTTAGTTACGATTCTCATGTAATCTACAGACATTTAGTGAAGGTAACCGTTCTTTTTAGAAGAACGAAATGGCTAGTAAATCGTAGCAGATACGAACTATTGCAGAAAAACTTCTCACAGCTATACCATAATGTGAAATTTTCTTCGCTATATTAGAACCAAACCAGTTCATGAACGCGGAAAATAGGAAACTGATATAATATGCATTACCTATATTGTTTAACGTATCAAATAAG
The DNA here is from genome assembly GCF_023898315.1 of Schistocerca nitens. NCBI lineage: Eukaryota > Metazoa > Arthropoda > Insecta > Orthoptera > Acrididae > Schistocerca > Schistocerca nitens. The sequence goes on along the minus strand of NC_064615.1, from coordinate 694,517,735 downwards.
TCATTAATACAACACAATCACGAAAATTAACGCCAAAATCAACAAAACTCTTTCCAGACACGTAAGAAACGAATTCCACAATTGCTGCTACGTCAGAGTCAGTGACACCAGACCCACAAGCATCAGAATCTCCATCACAGGCGTAATTAGGTTAAACAAAATTATTTGCGTGTTGGAAAATGAGGGAAGTGTAAGAATGTGCGAAACATTAGAGTCCGCGTAAAATTATTACGTGAAAAGGAGAATGATTACCGTACTAACAGACAGCCGTAGGGTGTCATACAGAGCGAGTGAAGAAAGACAACCATGATAAAAAAAACACTTTTTGCTCCAGATATTTAAAAAATGAAACTCTTATTGTATTGTTATACCAGATTACGAAGCCATTGAACGGAAAACTAAAATAAGTTCGGAAAATTTTCTTCCCTAATACGTTCCTGCTTGTGATATTTCAATCACGAGGTTTCGCTCTGTTGAATATCGATCATCGCATCTCTTGATATTTGCTTAGAAACTCAGGCGCAGAAATGCAATATTTAATCAATCATGGCGTAAGTGGCACCTGTACTCTCGTCGTTTGCGGCGCTAGTGTCGCTCCAACCGTCAGGTGGGAACAAATTTACAGTAGTAAGTATCGTGATTGTATATTTTAGTTATGGTGGAAAGCAATCAAATCGATGATTTCAGGAATAAAGTCGTAGGATATTATTTGGCGGAAAAACCTGAATGAGACCTTTTCTCATGATGGGCGTTGCATCTTACAAATAACTTTTGACTGTAGGTAACTGTGCAATGCTAAATATTTACTAATATTTGAGTGTCTGTGTATATGCGCGTATATTGTGAAAGGATTGAAACTCTAAAATGTATGAAAGCTGATTGTATATGGATAGCAAACAGAGAATACAGCCATGTTATTGCAAATATTTACGTGAACTGTTGTTCCCTGTGTAAACTTTTTGTGTAATTTCTGTATGCGTTTATAATTTCAGGAATAAAGTCGTAGGATATTATTTGGCGGAAAAACCTGAATGAGATCTTTTCTCATACATAGAGAAAATTTGTGTCGAACGACAGTGATTTCGAGTGGTCGCGCTAAAAGCAGAGAGGTTCATGCCTGCTGACGGTAACGAAGAACCTCACCCAGCAAACAAGCCAGGACCGAGGATGTCGGAGGAAACAGTTTCCCTCGTGCCTCCACAGTCCAGTCAGCAGACATCGCCACAGAAAATACCGCATAGATACACACGAGCAGGTCGGCGGTTACGCTTCAAGTACCCATACGTCCCGGGTACTCCGCACTTTCAGCTGGGAGGCAAAGCGGCGAAAGATAGTGATTTCGAGTGGTCGCGCTAAAAGCAGAGACGTTCCAACGCAGCGGAGTATGATTGCGCACGGAACCCCTTTGGTTCCTTGATTATTCCTAGTTCTTGTATTTGACAACTTCGTGTTGGTTTCCGGAATTATTTTTTGTGGTTTTGTATGATTGCTAATTTGATTGTGTTTTGTGGATGCAGTCAAACAATAAAAGCCAAATATCACTCTCAAGGAGTTATGCTTTATTTCAGCAATATATATTAGTAACATTAGTAACATCAGTTAATGTTAGAACAAATGAAAGTTGTTATTCATGATTGGGCTCTATAGGGATAATAGTTAACATTGTGCACCGTAGTAACTTTCAGGAGGAATTACTTTCGTAGGTAAAAATTTGTGAATAAACAAACCTATTGTCTTTAAGACGGTTTTGTGCAGTTGAATACTACGGAAATACTAGGTTCTACAGTCCAACGGTGTCGCCAATGAATGCTGGGAGTAGCAGAAATTTTTTAACACCCTGAATACATGTATAAACGCTCCTAACAAAAGTGAGAGAAATCTTTTTGTATGGCTAAACGTTTCCATGAGCGCAAGCGCTGTTCATAGTCTGGCTCAGGTTAAACAAAATCGAAATCTGCCAATAAAAACATAACGGAGGTGCAAAATACTTGAAAATATAACATCTGATGAAAACTTAAAATAAATGACTCTAAGCACTATGGGACTTAATATCTCAGGTCATCAGTCCCCTAGACTTAAAAGTACTTAAACCTAACTAACCTAAGGACATCACACACAATCCATGCCCGAGGCAGGATTCGAACCTGCGACCGTAGCAGCAGCGTGGTTCCGGACTAAACAGCTCCGTCATAGCGGCCGGCTGAAAACTTCATTTGTATAGAAGTTTCCTTTCCAATAGTAACTTTTCAAGATCCCTTGGCTGGACTGGCACTGTCCTTGAACTGACCCGCTATGTGCGTGCTATATAATAAGGAATTTGTCAACAATTGCTACAGTGTGGACGGGAGTCTCCAGATTCCCGGTCCTTTAGTAACTAACACCTCTAAAATGTTGAAAAATACTGTTTTTTTAGCTTTTAATACCTTTTTTCCTTACATTACTTAATGTTGACGAAATCTGATGAGTTGATTATAGACTGCGACTTGTAGTCCATCTTACTATGGATCTAGTCTCCTGCACAACAAATTGGCATTCTATAGATTTTGAATCTCATTCAGCTTGTACTGAAAGGTTAATACTTTCCCCATCACATTCGAAACTTCCGATACCGGTACTCTGATATTGCTTGCTATACTGTGAAAATCCATAGCGAAAAAAAAAATTCCGTACTTTCTCATGTCAATAAATCGGAACGTTGTTAAGCGCTGAAGCTTCGCAGAAGTATTGGGCAAACTCCAGCGGCAGAGACTGCAGTAGATACTCTTTGCGCAATTGAAGGAATTTTAGTGTTAAAATTCAGAGAGCGTGAGTTCCTATATACGATGCAAGAAATATTACGTTATTTCTTCCCACATACATTTCAAGCAATTATCATTTAAAAATTGGCTCTTACAGGAAGATAACTGATAATACTTCTTGCAGCTCATCTTACGCGAATGAAACATGGCCGGAATACGATAGTACAAATCGTGTACATTTCTTTCGCGACACACTTTAACGTGGCTGAAACAGTTACGCTGTCAAACGACCTAGTGCCCGTGAACTTATATAGCTTAAATTAAATCTCTCTGCTGAATAAAACAGCTGTTCGCTTTTCTCTACGCGCTAAAGACAGCGCTCCAGCTGCCAGTCTGGCGCCGTCCCAACACACCACTCCTTCCACTTCCCTCCCACCTGCCGACTGAAGGTCGACTTACTCTTGAATGTGACGTCGAAACGATACGCAATGCATTTCTAAAGGCAGAGCTCAGCAGCAACAATGTCTGCCGCGTCGTTACTGCACTGACGGGACGGTAATGTCGCGAGACTGCATCCCGCTACTCCGGCCAATATCATATGTTAATATGCTCTCACTGGCCCTATTTATTTTGTAGATCATGCACCTTTGTTACTACTTACTTTTTGGGTTCCTACCTCAGTCAGTGAAAACGGAACCCTCATGGGATCGCTTTGTTGCCCGTCTGTCCAATGTTGAAACCCTTTTTCTAAGGAAAGTGTAGACGTATAAAATTCAAATTTATGTCACATGCTGAGGTTTATGGTACCTTGACAGTGTAAAAGATTGCAACTTCTAAGTCACTGAGATCAAAAGACACGGCCATTTAATCGTCACGTATTTTAAGACTGGCAAACTCATCAAAACGCGCAGGGTACTTCCTGTAAGTTAAAAATCACGAAAATTGGCTGACAGAAAAGTTTCGCTGTACAACTAAAAGAAAATATCCGAAAGCTGTAAATCTATAATTATACCACACGAATATATTCTTATCTGATTCTCTGTCTCTTCGTCTATCTCTTAAGATGCCTTTCTCTTAGGGAAAAAGTTAAAATATCAAGAGCTTCAGTCCCTTGGCGGTATAAAAATTTGAAGCTTCTAAGGTAGTTCAGTCAAAAGATACGGCCACTTACGTCACATATTTCGATACTCTCAGACTCACTCATGACAACCTATAGGGCACTTCTCGTTGGCCTATAATCACAAAATTTGACAAGACGCAGGGTTTGAAAGCACAACCAAAGCAAATATCCGAAAATTGTTGATTTACAAGTACACTACTAGCCATTAAAATTGCTACACCACGAAGATGACGTGCTACAAACGAGAAATTTAACCGACTGGAAGAAGATGCTGTGATATGCAAATTATTATCTTTTCAGAGCATTCACACAAGGTTGGCGCCGGTGGAGACACCTACAACCTGCTGATATGAGGTAAGTTTCCAACCTATTTCTCATACACAAACAGCAATTGACCGACGTTGCCTGGTCAAACGTTGTTGTGATGCCTCGAGTAAGGAGGAGAAATGCGTACCATTGTAGCCTATCGCGATTGCGGTTTATCGTATCACGACATTGCTGCTCGCGTTGGTCGATATCCAATGACTGTTAGCAGAATATGGAATCGGTGGGTTCAGGAGGGTAATACGGAACGCCGTGCTGGATTCCAACGGCCTCGTATCACTAGCAGTCGAGATGACAGGCATCTTATCCGCGTGGTGGTAACGGATCGTGTAGCCGCGTCTCGATCCCTGAGTCAACAGATGGGGACGTTTGCAAGACAACCACCATCTGCACGAACAGTTCGACGACGTTTGCAGCAGCATGGACTATCAGCTCGGAGACTATGGCTGCGGTTACCCTTGACGCTGCATCACAGACAGGAGCGTCTGCGATGGTGTACTCAACGAAGAACCTGGGTGCACGAATGCCAAAACTTCATTTTTTCGGAAGAATTCAGGTTCTGTTTACAGCATCATGATGGTCGCATCCGTGTTTGGCGACATCGCGGTGAACGGACATTGGAAGCGTGTATTTTTCATCGCCATACTGGCGTATCACCCGGCGTGATGGTATGGGGTGCCATTGATTACATGTCTCGGTCACCTCTTGTTCGCATTGACGGCACTTTGAACATTCTCCAGATCTCTCACCAATTGGAAACGTCTGGTCAATGGTGTCCGAGCAACTGGCTCGTCACTACTCTTGATGAACTGTGGTATCGTGTTGAAGCTGCATGGGCAGCTGTACCTGTACACGCCATACAAGCTCTGTTTGTCTCAATGCCCAGGCGTATCAAGGCCGGTATTAAGGGCAGAGGTGGTTGTTCTGGGTACTGATTTCTCAGGTTCTATGCACCCAAAATGCTTGAAAATGTAATCACATGTCAGTTCTAGTATAATATATTCGTCCAATGAATAACCGTTAATCATCTGCATTTCTTCTTGTTGTAGCAATTTTAATGGTCAGTAGCGTATATATCAGGAAGAGCATTTCTTTAGTCATTTTTTATCCGACGGCCAGCTTGAAACTAAAGTAATCGGCAGTTGTATACTCAGACTGACTGGGTGGCAATGATTAAAGTCAAACATCAGACAAGAAATAACTTTATTGGTCATATGACACGTTTCAGAATTTATCCATCAGCAGATATTCAGGAGCGATTACTCCACGTAGACATGGCATTTCACATACAGCTTGAAACAGTACATCCACGTGGTCTGTAACCGTTTGTTTCACATACAAAACGAAACGTTATATCTACTTGCAACAATACCTCCTGGATATCTGATGATGGATAAATTGCGAAAGGCGTCACATGAGCAACAAAGTCATTCTTTGCCTAGTGTTCGACTTTTACCATTCCGACCCAGTCAGATTGAATGGAGAACTACTTATTATTATAATAATCATCGCGTGCATGTAGCATGACTTTTTTCACGTTTATATTATTGAAATTCAAGCATTGTCGAAGACCTTGGCATCCCTGGGACCGATATCTTGCTGGTATCATTGTCGGTAACAGGCAAAAATGGTCGAGATTCTCGTTTCCCAAGCGGATGAACTGTCCATATGTACATAACTGAGTTTGTACGGAACCCTCAGTGCACGAGTCCATTTCCTACATGGCCATTTCTTTTAATTCTTTGTTTTCCTATTGTGACAGTTTGCTACTTAGGTTATACAGTACATGAAGAACGATGAAGTGCACACAGCAGGCGATGAGAACATACCGCCCTAAAGAAGCCTTTTTAGTGAAAGTTCACCGGCAAGCAACGTAAACAGCTCAGTTTCTTTCACATTAATTCATAAACGGAAAAAGACGTTCTCGCTTCCCGCGCCCGGGTTCCCGGGTTCGATTCCCGGCGGGGTCAGGGATTTTCTCTGCCTCGTGATGGCTGGGTGTTGTGTGATGTCCTTAGGTTAGTTAGGTTTAAGTAGTTCTAAGTTCTAGGGGACTGATGACCATAGATGTTAAGTCCCATAGTCCTCAGAGCCATTTGAACCATTTGGAAAAAGACGAGACACAAAAGACAAAGAAATAATCCAAGGGGATTAATGCTTTCAAGTAAGTGATTCTCTGTCTTTATGCATTTTCCTGGAGCATAGGAACCCTGACATTTTACTTTAAAAAAAAGTGTGATGCATCTCTTATTTTAGTTTCCCTGCTTTACTACATAAGCTATAACAATGACATACACTACGCAATTTTCTTTGGTGTTAACGCAGCTACTATACTTGGTGCCCGCATCTCGTGGTCGTGCGGTAGCGTTCTCGCTTCCCACGCCCGGGTTCCCGGGTTCGATTCCCGGCGGGGTCAGGGATTTTCTCTGCCTCGTGATGGCTGGGTGTTGTGTGCTGTCCTTAGGTTAGTTAGGTTTAAGTAGTTCTAAGTTCTAGGGGCCTTATGACCACAGCAGTTGAGTCCCATAGTGCTCAGAGCCACTTGAACCTACTATACTTGGTGTTGCTTTCAAAATTATACATTTTATCTGATGAACTATCCTTCATTTTTAATTACTGGGCAGTGGCGTGATGTAGACTTCACGTATCAAGCGAAGCGGTCACCATTTGAAGGCTAGTGACATTGCAATGACCGTCAGTGAGAATCCACCCGAAAATGTTGGTTGTCGCAGTCAAAACATCCATCCACTTGCGTCTTGCTTGCCTGCTAGTGGAGATGAGCTAGCTAAATGTTTGCACAACCTTGTGCCGGCATTTCATTTCCACATTTGTACGCAACAAGCTATAATCACAATCGTCGAGTCTTGACACTCCATCTGTGTGTTACGCAGATGGACAAGAAAGAATTTTACAGCCACAGTTTCATCTGTTCTGTTACCATGAATGTCAGTTTCTCCTACCACTACGTCATTCTTATTTGTTTGAAACAGCATAATATGAAATCATTGCGAGACTTAATGTGATTACTGAGAACTATTTGCGCGCCATCTAATCTGAGACTGACGTTTTTCACACGAAACCTCCTATTAATATGGCTAGTCTTGAGCAGTTCATTCAGTCCTTAGAAACGTCATTTACATCAGTTATGAACAAGAATGTGCCCCAAACAACGTATTTGACCCGTCAAATGCCGGCCGAAGTGGCCGCGCGGTTCTGGCGCTGCAGTCTGGAACCACGAGACCGCTACGGTCGCAGGTTCGAATCCTGCCTCGGGCATGGATGTGTGTGATGTCCTTAGGTTAGTTAGGTTTAACTAGTTCTAAGTTCTAGGGGACTAATGACCTCAGCAGTTGAGTCCCATAGTGCTCAGAGCCATTTGAACCATTTGAACCCGTCAAATACGTTGGAGTTTCTCATGGTGTCTCTGCATTTGTTTATGAGATTGAGACTTTATGCACACACCAAGTACGCCTCTGATGCCATAACCCTCTAGTTTTTCATGAAGCTATTCAGTATATATAGCAAACTAGAAGCTTTTCTCAAATTAGCCTTTTTCCGTTAATTTTAATATTTTCATTTATAGCATTTATAGCAAAAATAATGAGAAATGATATAGACCGGTTTAGTGGTAACTTGAAGCTGTCATCAACGTGAAGGTTGGTCTACCATCACAGTGCCTTACTATACATGTCTTATTGGCGGCCGCGAGGAGTGGGCACGTGGTTTTAGGCGTCATGAACGGACTTCGCGGCCCCTCCCGCTGGAGGTTCGAGTCCTCCCTCAGGCATGGGTGCGTGTGTTGTTGTTAGCATAAGTTAGTTTAAGTAGTGTGTAACTCAAGGGACCGATGACCTAAGCAGTTTGGTCCTTTAGGAATTCACACACAGGTGAACATTTTCTTATTGGTGGCAGTATGATGTGCCATTATCTCCCTCCAACCTTTGAACTTATTTCACTAGTTACAGGCGACAAACAGTTCGTCGTGGAGAAGCATCGGGAACTCAAATGGGAAGGTGACGTTCTTTTCGAGGAGATCTACTGAAAAAATTCAGAGAACCGGCATTTGAAGCTTACGGCAGAACGTTTCTACTGCCGCCAACGCGTATTTCGCTAAGGACCATGAAGACAAGATTAGAGGGATTAGGGTTCTTACGGAGGCATAAAGACAGTTGTTACTCCTTCACTCTATTTGCGAGTGGAACAGGAAAGAAAATTACTAGTAGAGGTACAGAGTACCACGCACCATACCATGGCATGCGGAGTGTGTACGCAGATGGTGTAACGAAACTTTAAAGAAAGTCAATGGCTGCAGATACAAACCCAGCTACACTACTGAATTAAATTTCACACGAAAATAAGACAAAATGGCAAAAAACCGCAATACCCTGGTATTTCGAAACACTTAGAAACTCTATGCAATTTACTGTTGTGAAGCAAGCTAAGGATAGCAATGTTGTCACCAACCGGAGGGTTGGTTTGAACACACGGTGCTTTATATCGTCTGGCCATGTTGGAGGTGGTATGCTGTTCGCTTCCTTCAGCTTGGAACTGACTTACACAGCCAAATATAGGCGGAACTACGGCTTAACGTCGATTCTTCCAGAGAAACTTTGAGCTTTGACGATAAGAAACATTGCCGGATGTGAAAAGTGACACGCGAAGTTCCTAGGACTGACAAAGGTTCGAAGCCCGGCCATATACATCAACCACATCCAGGTTAAACTTGGTAAAAATCGTTACCAATATCTGTAACAAAAGTGGCTCTCTCTCACATTTTTTACAGAATTTGACCAGTTCTAGACCCTCCCCCCCCCTCCCCTCCTTAGAAGCTAAGACAGTGGTGTAATCCTTTCCTTCCTAACTTCCCAGAATTTCTTCATGCATTGGCTGATGATCTACCTCTGTTCATTTGACATCAATTCTGCAGAATTGATCAACAGTCTGGGATTTTCCCTGTCCTGTATGGTGTCGTCTGTGACTTCAAGTTTGCTCGAATTCCTTCTTGTATCTTCCAGTCACCTCATGCTGTTGTTTATTAATTATTACTTACAAGACACTATTAATTCATTCAGTCATACATCATGCAACCCCTCGTTTGATACCTGGTCTTTTTTGTAACTAAAATTTATTCGGACCGGCCACGAACAATTCCCATATTACATTTCAAATCACGAAATCTCGTTTTAAAGCAGAAATATTAAATAAAAGAATAATAAGAACCAGTGGAATAATTATATGCAAAGTAGCCAGGGGCTTTATTCAAAGAGTTTCTAACGAACGCTCCTTTTGTTTAATAACATTTATATAAACCCAACGTACAAGTTGTTTACCTCTTTCACGTCTTTCGTGTCTGTTCGCCTTTCGCATCTGTTGGTCACTAGCGTCTGTGATTTTTTAGTATCTGGGAGTCTTTGTGTTCGAGATTTTAGTGTCCGAGCTTTTTGCGTTGTAGTTCTGAAACTTCGCGACTCTTCAGTTCTTCCGCCGCTGCCTAAAACAGTTAACCTCACTGGAAGCATGGCAAATTGAAAGTAAATTTCTTTGACTTTCGATTGTAGGCATTTATTATCGGGCTCAAGTATGAATCACCTTCCCAGTAAATTATATCAAATAAACTGTGGTAAATGAACCCTGGGACTTTTGAAGGAATTAATTCGGTGTACAAGTGCTACGCAAAATCAAAGATGTCAGTTCATGTTGAAACATGAAGCGACTGCGTAGAAACTGTTAATGAGCATCTTTGGCGGCAACCGCTAAACAACGCCGCTAGCTGATGGTAATAATTTGAAATTAAATTTGTTGAGCAACAAATATTGACTGCAATGACAGATAGTGTTGTGTCGCCTCCATTTCACTTATCTCGATGAGGTGAAGAATACTGACTAGGCATAGAAACAGGAAATTACACCTTCGCCGATAGTGGAAGTGGTAGTAGATAGCAATAGGAGACGTCACAAATGTCGCGGCAACATGGGGCTCGAAGGTAACAAATCAACAGTACACACATCACACATGTGATTTTGTGAATTATTTAATGACTGTATACGGACTAAATAACCATTTTCGTTATGATAATGGAGAGTTAAATAATTATGTTTTTATGAATGTTCTAAATGCAATAGTACAATTACAGGAAAACAGTTTAAGTGTTGTAAAAAAGAATGTCTAAACAGAATTCCTTGTACCTGTACAGAAAAATACATGTTCTCTGATTATGTAGCTAAACGAGAAACAACATTACGTATTCCAAATCTTATAATAGTTCAGAATTTTAATGGTGATACTGTTTAAAAATTTAAAATAAATGATGCATTCTGTAAGTGGATGGTATCTGATGAACATAATGATTATACATTTATAGCTCATTATACTAGGGATTATGATTCACAATTCAATCTGAAGTACTGTATTGAAAATAAAATAAAGACATATAATATCTGAGCGGACGATTTGGATGGGATTCGGTTAATGAAAAGGGGACTACAATTCAAGGTTTATTTCCCCAAAACAATTAATTAATTGTAATAAATTACACTGTGGCTTACAAATTACGGTGACACAAACAAATCAAGCTGCTTACAATATGATGTAATAAAAATGTTATATGCCACAGGTGAACAGAGAAACTTATTTGTGTCGTTTGAATCACTGCCAGACAAAACTGTTTACAATTTGATACATAAACAAATAATCATTGTGCATTAAACTACATACTTTCACCTAATACAGTTAAATTTTATAATGTGAAGCACACTATGTATAATTTACAATTAAATTTTCAGTCGAAGTTACTACTTCCTATACCTTCTTTAAAAGAGTGATAAAATTTCCAAAAGGTATCTCAATTAAAAGTGCCCTAAAACCCTTAACACAACAAAATGTACATGACTAGTTCAAATAATAAATATATGTACGGCAAAGCCCAACATTTGCTTCCTTACAGAAAGTTTGCTGATTTCAACAGCGCAGACCACATTCAAACTCTAGCCAACATGGGCCGCTTGTCGGTCAAAACATGTTACGACTACGGCAGCGGGCAAACTTACATAGGTAATAAAAGAACACAGGCCACCTAGCAATCCTACCAAACTCAGTTTACACGAAGGAGGAAGAGGTGGGGGGGGGGGGGGGGGGGGAACATAATAAATACCATACGCAAGTGCACTTGCCAAACCTACTACTAAAATACAGTATAAAAGGATCTCAGTTAATGACAAAATCCGGGATAGGCCCGGTAATATAGCACCTGAGCGCTAGTAGATAAAATAAGGTTGACAGATACCAAGGTCTGACATCATCTTAGGGCTAACTGGCACAACAAATAAATAAGAGTAAAAGAACAAGCAAATGGCAATGCCCAAGAATTTAAATAGGATTAAGTACACACGAGGCTAAAATCAATTGCTAGCACCTTGGACATCGTCTTAGGCTTAATTGACACTACAAATAAATAAAGGTAAAAGAACTGGCAAATGACAATGCCCAGCAATTTAAATAAAAACACGTAAGCACAAGGCTAAAAGCAATTGCTAGTAACTTAAAAAGCACACATAAAAATATCAGACTGCTGCCACATCACAAAACGGAACAGGCGCGCGCGCAGTCTCCAGCAAGCCAGAAAACCAATAACACACTCTCCAGCAACCGAGCCAGCCTGACCACAGTAATTTCAACTCAGAATCAGGGCGCGTGAGCACACCGGGTCCACGCAAAACACACACTGGCATATAATTCCCACCAACAGATACGGCTGTCCCCCGAGCAGGAAAACGGGGGCGACGACCGGGTACACACCAGCAGAAAACTCGACACCTAGACTCCGGCCAAAACTGAATCACGCAGAAAATGCAAACAACAGCTGAAGTAAGGTGAAACGAACCCCGCCACGCAGACCGGACCGAGCAAACACACAGGAATACACTCCTGGAAATTGAAATAAGAACACCGTGAATTCATTGTCCCAGGAAGGGGAAACTTTATTGACACATTCCTGGGGTCAGATACATCACATGATCACACTGACAGAACCACAGGCACATAGACACAGGCAACAGAGCATGCACAATGTCGGCACTAGTACAGTGTATATCCACCTTTCGCAGCAATGCAGGCTGCTATTCTCCCATGGAGACGATCGTAGAGATGCTGGATGTAGTCCTGTGGAACGGCTTGCCATGCCATTTCCACCTGGCGCCTCAGTTGGACCAGCGTTCGTGCTGGACGTGCAGACCGCGTGAGATGACGCTTCATCCAGTCCCAAACATGCTCAATGGGGGACAGATCCGGAGATCTTGCTGGCCAGGGCAGTTGACTTACACCTTCTAGAGCACGTTGGGTGGCACGGGATACATGCGGACGTGCATTGTCCTGTTGGAACAGCAAGTTCCCTTGCCGGTCTAGGAATGGTAGAACGATGGGTTCGATGACGGTTTGGATGTACCGTGCACTATTCAGTGTCCCCTCGACGATCACCAGTGGTGTACGGCCAGTGTAGGAGATCGCTCCCCACACCATGATGCCGGGTGTTGGCCCTGTGTGCCTCAGTCGTATGCAGTCCTGATTGTGGCGCTCACCTGCACGGCGCCAAACACGCATACGACCATCATTGGCACCAAGGCAGAAGCGACTCTCATCGCTGAAGACGACACGTCTCCATTCGTCCCTCCATTCACGCCTGTCGCGACACCACTGGAGGCGGGCTGCACGATGTTGGGGCGTGAGCGGAAGACGGCCTAACGGTGTGCGGGACCGTAGCCCAGCTTCATGGAGACGGTTGCGAATGGTCCTCGCCGATACCCCAGGAGCAACAGTGTCCCTAATTTGCTGGGAAGTGGCGGTGCGGTCCCCTACGGCACTGCGTAGGATCCTACGGTCTTGACGTGCATCCGTGCGGTGCTGCGGTCCAGTCCCAGGTCGACGGGCACGTGCACCTTCCGCCGACCACTGGCGACAACATCGATGTACTGTGGAGACCTCACGCCCCACGTGTTGAGCAATTCGGCGGTACGTCCACCCGGCCTCCCGCATGCCCACTATACGCCCTCGCTCAAAGTCCGTCAACTGCACATACGGTTCACGTCCACGCTGTCGCGGCATGCTACCAGTGTTAAAGACTGCGATGGAGCTCCGTATGCCACGGCAAACTGGCTGACACTGACGGCGGCGGTGCACAAATGCTGCGCAGCTAGCGCCATTCGACGGCCAACACCGCGGTTCCTGGTGTGTCCGCTGTGCCGTGCGTGTGATCATTGCTTGTACAGCCCTCTCGCAGTGTCCGGAGCAAGTATGGTGGGTCTGACACACCGGTGTTAATGTGTTCTTTTTTTCATTTCCAGGAGTGTATTATAATAGTGAATGGAATGGGCTTATGAAGTAGTAGACCCTTGAGGATTGTGTCATCCTGGTTTACCTGTACGAATGAAGATTGATAAAAGTGAATAATGGTTGTTTCCTTTCTGTGTAAATTGTGCAGAAGAAAGAATAAATAAATGTAATCAGAATGATGGCAAAAGAAGTTTTGTTGGAACTTGAACAACTGATCTATTGATCCAAAGCAACACGTTGTTTAAAAATTACGTGAAGACATCATGAAAATAAAATTAGAAACCAGTAAATATAAGATTAAAACAAATAAGACATACATAAAATATACAGAAGAAAAAACAGATTTTGGCTTGGATGTAAAAAAAAAGATAAAAGTAATCCCTGGAAAACGAACTACTGCTAAGACATGTCTGTATTCATTATGGGGAAAATTTGGACAACAACAAAATATGAATAAAACTGAGTATGTTACAAATTTACAAATATTTTATAACATACTGGATGATCAATTAGATAATATAGATGTAAATTTTATTAATGACAATATGGTACAGTTTTAAGGGTTATTATGTGAAAAATAATTTTTTTATATAACATTATCACTTGTGAATATTTGAACACTAAATGTAGAGATAAAACATGTTTTGAACTGAATAATGCATTTAAAATTATTTTGCCAGAGAGATATTTGAAATTAATTAGTGGTTGGAATTTTCAATTTTTTGAAGGAGGGAATATTACACTGAGTTATAATGCAATGAAGAAACTCAAAAATAATGGTGGAGAATTTTATGATCAGGAATTCACTACATGAATGCCTTGAATTTTTGCTCTGATTTTTTTACCGTAATCCTGTGGAATCAGGAATTTATGTAGTGAATACCAGATCATGAAATTCGCCACTTTTGTTTTCAAGTGGCCACCCACCCCTGAATTTGATACACTAAAATTAATTTTAAAAATTAATTCTAGAGTACTCAAAATGCTCATTATTTTCTATGCAATATATAGTAATAAACCGGTACATTGAGTGCAGTAGGCATGTCTTTAATGCACAACCATTTTTACGAATTTTATATAGCTATATATTTATATATATATATTATATATAATTCCATATTTCTGTTAGATTGTGGAAAAATTTAACAGGACATAGAAGATGCTCCACTGAACAATTTGAGGTAGGGAACCTGGGGTTGTAAAAGCCAGCTTAAGGTGCTAACATGAATAAAATCACTTTACTGTGTACTTTTTTATTTACATGAGTTATAGCCAGTTGCAAATATCATCGATGACACAATTAACGTACCATCAGTACTTTAACCCACAAAATGTGCTGAAACTGACGGCCATCAACCTCAGTGCAAGCATGATATCGGTGAACAACATTCTGACGCACCCTGACAAATATTCCATGTGTGTTCAGAAGGACATCACAGGCAGCTACAATTCTAGCAATTAATTCCATTTCCATACACAGGCATCTCATACACAAGTGACTTTAGATATACCCATAGGAAATAACCAAGAGGATTCAGGTCAGGTGACCTCGCAGGCCCTGGTATAGGACCTCATCTTCCAATACAGAGACCAAGAAATACAGGATTGAAATGGCTGCGGACGTCTATGCTGAAGCGAGGCGGCGCATCGTCATGTTGTATCGTATTTACATTGTCCAATGACAGACCATGCTGTGAATCAACGATACACACCTTATGGACAAGTAAAGTAAACAAAACCTGCATCATGACGTCCTAGCAACGAGGTTCATCCTCCTTGTTTCCTTGTAAGAAGTAAAGTATGTACATGCAAATAAAGAGCACAGTGTGTGTGTGTGTGTGTGTGTGTGTGTGTGTGTGTGTGTGTATGTGTGTGTTTGTGTGAATTCCTAAGGGACAAAATTTCTGAGCTCATCGGTCCCTAGACTTACACGTTACTTAAACTAACTTATGCTAAGAACAACACACTCACACCGAGGCCCGAGGGAGGACTCTAACCTCCGACGGGAGGTGCCGCTCAATCCGTGACATAGCTGCTCTAACCGAGCGGCCACTCCACGTGGCAAATAGCACAGCACGTGTAAACTTGTACGCATGTTAATTGTAAATAAGCTGGAAAACCGTAATGCTAGACAAAGCGATAGACAAGTTTATTTCTACATGTCCTTGAGCTTGCTGTTCCAACCCCAGGTGCCCTACCTCAAATTGTTCAGTGGAGCATTCTCTCCATCCTTTTAAATTTTTGCACGCTCTTACAGAAACACCCTGGATATATCTCAATAAAATTCATAAAAAAGGTTGTGCATTAAAACATGCCTAGAGCGCCCAACGTACCCACTAACTACTAATTTAGCTTCCAAATAGGCCGAGGAAGATGTACCAGCTGCGGGATGTCGTTAAGAGTCATTGAAATAGCGCAGTGGTCAGTGAAACTGGCAGGAATTACATCAATTGACAAAAGTTGGTTGGTTGGTTGGTTTGGGGAAGGAGACCAGACAGCGAGGTCATCGGTCTCATCGGATTAGGGAAGGACGGGGAAGGAAGTCGGCCGTGTCCTTTGAAAGGAACCATACCGGCATTTGCCTGGAGCGATTTAGGGAAATCACGGAAAACCTAAATCAGGATGGCCGGACGCGGGATTGAACCGTCGTCCTCCCGAATGCGAGTCCAGTGTCTAACCACTGCGCCACCTCGCTCGGTGATAAAAGTTGTATAACTGGGAAGTAGACAAATAAAAACGGTCCAGTCGAGTAGTAGAAGCAACTGTAAAATACGTAAAACGCACTAATGCGGGATATCTGCAGATCCGTGCGTCCTGTAGACTCATTAATTTCAGGGTGAAAGACGCAGTAGAAATCTCCTCCGATCTAAATTTTTCGCGGACCTTGAAGTAAATGGCATCGTCTTTACAAAAACGCAAGGAGGCGTATGCATGGCCGCAGCAGATGGAGCACAAAGAAAAATTAAAGTGAAATCATAAAACCGACACACTATTCCCCGACCGTCAACCAGCGTTTCAAAGTCCGTCAACGGAATACCGTCCCTGTAAAGCATGGCCATGTCAGTAGAAATTTCCGGTGCAACAATAAAAAAACATAGAATACCCAGGGAGACAAAACACAACAAATAACGGTTCTTGCTCGCACACAATCATAAATAAACTGTCGTAATTCA
Organism: Schistocerca nitens; assembly: GCF_023898315.1. Classification (NCBI taxonomy): domain Eukaryota; kingdom Metazoa; phylum Arthropoda; class Insecta; order Orthoptera; family Acrididae; genus Schistocerca; species Schistocerca nitens. The sequence continues at coordinate 694,501,056 of NC_064615.1, read as the reverse complement.
ACAAGCAGTAATGGAGAGCCTATTCTGTTAACAATTGTGTTAAGAAACGCATACGCCTGCACTAGTTAACGCATGTAAGACGTGAAAGTGGATCCAGAAAAGAATTTACGCATCACGTCCCGCACTTCGCAACACCTAGGGATGGCCGGGACGAAGGTACAGGATTCGAATCATCTTCACCGGAAGGTGCATATTCCATGCTTTATTTTTATTTTTTTCGGCGCGGCACTTCATGCTCAGGTTGAAAACGTTGTTCCTCGTCACTCCGTGACGCGGAAGGGCATGGGGCTCATTAAGGTCCCCTAAGGAGAGGAAGGCGTCCCCACTCCACTCAATGGAATCGAGAAACACGACAGCGAACGATGAATATCATCATCAGATACACAAGAGACAGGCAATGCAGCGTCTGAAGCTGTCTGCATCATCTGGCTACCTGGGAGACAGGAAGACAACCCACCCGCAGTAACGTGTTACTCTATCGTATGAGACTGAGGAAGGAATGGCGTTGCACTAGAATCTGTAAAGGCAGAACAACAGACCATCACTGGAACCCACTGGAACAAACGAACCTACGGGTGGAGGAGAGGACACAGATGCAATATTCACTTCAACATCAACGGAAACAGCCTTGGAGAAACAAGAACCGCAATTAACGTCAGTATTCAAAGCATCACCACTGGAAGAAATATCTCCCATCACCACTGTCTCGGAGAGGCAAGATTGAGGAGCAGCGACCAAAATCTTGAGCATCCTGAGTCCGAAGGTGTTGAAATTGTGCTAACGATGTCGGCGCCTTAACAGCAGCAGGGGCCCAATCTGAACGTGCCAGTAACGGTGCAAAGTCGCATGGAGGGAGTGGGAGGGCGGGAGGCAATAGCTCCCCAATATCCTTTAAGGCTGGAGAGTTTGCGCAGACACTGATACAGCTAGTATCCACGGATGAAGTTTTTCACAGGACGACTTTAAAACCGCAACACGGCGTGGGCGATTGGATCTGAGACGGCCACTTCCCTCACAAAGGAAACAGGTTCCCTCTTGCCCCGCGTACATAACATGAATCCGATAACCACAGACACTCAGATGTGAAGGAATATTTTCTTGAACACACATTTCTGCGGTTCGGATACCACTGCGACATTGCAAGCGATATTGAGCAGACCAGCAATCCCACCGGATATGCCAAACAACTCCATAGGAAAGCAACGCCACCTTAAGAAATGAACCACCACTTCAAGTGGCAGGTTATAAAGTCTAACGGAAATATATTCGATCGCCGCACTTGCAAGAAGGATTGGTCTAATCGAATCACCACGATGCGTAAACAACACCTGAGAACCATCGAATCGTATCAACCAACCGATGGTGAATTTCTAGCGAGCCCGGTTGCACGTGACGCGTACTCTTGTCAAAACTGGAACGTACGGTGCCACGACGAGGAACATTCTTGGGGGACTCGACAGACATCATGGCGCGAGCAGATAACGCCGCCGCCAGAGGACAAACCAACAACAAAGCCCGCTAGGCAAGAACGATGCGACACTGGCCTATACACACACGAGACTGAGTACATTCAAATTCGACACACACGCGGCGCTGCTGGAGACGCGGAAGTAAGAACAATCTACTCATCCGAAGCGCAAGGGGTAAATCTAACTCACGGCTTTCCTGATTGGGAAGGAGCGCCTGGTCCCAGGCACGAATCCGCCCGGCGGACTTGTGTCGAGGTCCGGTGAGCCGGCCAGTCTGTGGATGGATTTTAGGCGGTTTTCCAACTGCCTCGGCGAATGCGGGCTGATTCCCCTTATTTGGCCTCAGCTACACTATGCCGGCGATTGCTGCGCAAACAAGTTCTCCACGTGTGCAACCAACATCATTACTCTACCGCGCAAACATAGGGGTTACACTCGTCTATTGTGAGACGTTTCCTTGGGGGATATACCGGGGGCCGAACGGCACAATACCCCTGAAAGATAGTTCAGTGTGGGGCGGCGGAGGGGTGAAGTGGACTGCGGTAGTCGTCGTGGGGTTGTGGACCACTGCGGCTGCGGAAGGGACGGAGCCTCTCCGTCGTTTCTACGCCCCCGGTTAACATACAGTACAATACAATACAATACAATACAAGGGGGAATTACACTCACTGCACCACATCTACTCTGAAACAAGATTCTTTATAGACGTGTACAAGCATTGTCAAGACGGTTGTTACTACTATCGCGATGGATACGCACTGTGTTAGCAGATACCCTATTTGGTTTTTGAAAATCTGTAGATGAATTTGGTGTAATGTTATTTCACCGTAATTGTTACTTTACCAAATATTACGGATGCTAAAAATCTTGCTGTGAAAAGCAGTCTCCCTTTAACACCAATGAATTTACGCATAATAGTGGCTGGATTGGTAATTTTAGGTTCAATTATGGAGAGTATCTTTTTTTTTTTCATCTTCACCGCTGTCATTCTCGTAAAATTTCGATATTGTGGATTTTCCATCACAAGCTCTACAATGAGGTTTTTGTGTGCTCTAAAATCATCCCGCCGTTTTATCCGCTCTCTTGTCCAGCACGAACACGGTCGTTTACGTTCTCTCTTTGCCACCAAAAGTATTAAAAGTGCAGCTGACGCCGAAGCTCTTCCATCACGACCTCTTTCTTCACTCACGGAACTACGGCAGAAAAATCTCGCAGAGTGTGATCACTCAGTTCTCACTGAAAGTCTCATCCTGCGGTGTGCAAACGCTTTCTGCTCCTTCATGACTCTTTCACTTACAGGAAGTATTCGCAAGGAAGTAACAAACAGTAACTATCAGCGCCGGCCGCGGTGCCCGTGCGGTTCTGCCGCTGCAGTCCGGAACCACGGGACTGCTACGGTCGCAAGTTCGAATCCTGCCTCGGGCATGGGTGTGTGTGATGTCCTTAGGTTAGTTAGGTTTAAGTAGTTCTAAGTTCTAGGGGACTTATGACCTAAGATGTTGAGTCCCATAGTGCTCAGAGCCATTTGAACCATTTTTAAGTAACTATCAGCAAAAATTCGCACCTAGTGTAAACAATTCTGCGAGTATTATCTGAGAGTACCAAACCGTCTGTGAGAAAAAATCTCTCCAAAGTCCAATGTATCCTAGCTTTTACTTGTGGTTCTGTCGTCAGCTACCAACTCTGACATGTGACATCGTTCTTCGGACGCCACCAGAATTACCACACAAAGGTATACACTGACGTACGTGGTGTGAAAAACTTAATGATCTTTTATTATCCATGTGGATGTATATTCCCGCGTATAAAATTTCACTGAAGAATCATAAGTCACTGAACTGTTTGTTAACCATATCCAACCGTAAAGTTCATCCATTTACTTCAGGTTCGACGCAGAATAGCATTACAAATACTAATATAATTAGTGTACATTGAATATGTGTTTGAATAGTAATTATTATTTCCTAGTCAAATTTCTTCATTTTCTATAACGTTTTGTTTTACATTATTCTGCTTTTTGTTGTAGACTATAAACAAAGAAATTGTGTTAGAAACTGAACAAAAAATTACATTTCGTGACGCAAACATACAACGAATGTGTGTCTAATAGAAATATCAGCCGTATTATTTTTTGGAAGCGTAATGCTTAGACTAAGAGAAATAAATAAATGAATTATTCTAGCTTCCTTTGCACTCTCTGTAGTCCTTTAGTGGATACAAGAGGGAGGAATAGATTCGGTTCGTGGAGAGAGAATTCAGATGTTAATTTATTCTATATCTAATATCAAATAGTAAAAGTAATACATAACTACATTTGCTATAGTTGCAGCGTGAGTTTGTAACAGTTGATTTGAATTTTGAAATGTACACAGATACAAAGGTTTGAAATTCAATCAGTCTTCAGTATTCCGTACAAGACAAGCCCTGACCTCAAAGCAAGTCTGTAAATGTTATGAAATGACAAAACCGCACAAAATGGACTCTGTGCATCAGTGTTTAAATTTAAGCAGACCTGCTGCTGCAGCTCCGGAGAAGGGGTGCTTCCATATCATTGAGAGCGTCATAAGTCTTCGTAGCAGCGCCCTCATACCGCGGTGTCGGATGTGGCAAGCTCTTACAGAAATAAAATAATAAAAATAAACATCCCTGCAGATTAAAACTGCATGTCGGACTGGATCAAGAACCCAGAACTTTACCTTCCGTGAGCAATACTTTTAATGACTGAGCAACCCATGCACTACACACAACCCGCCCTTGCAGCTTCACATTTCGAAGTAAGTCTTTCCTACTTTCCAAATTTTCAGAAATTCTACTGCATACCTAGCGGGACAAAGGAAGGAAATCGCGGAAAAATGACTTAACCGCAGCCTAGGGAATGGTTTCTACAACTAAGCAGCGGACTGTGCGTTTGAAACATTATGGCGGCGTGTCACAAGTCGGTCTTGATTGTTCAGTCGGTGACAGCGTTGCTCGCGAAAGGCGAGACACCACATTCGTGTCCTGGTATAGCGCACAGTTTTAATCTTCTGATAAGTTTCAAAACAGAGTACACTTCGCGGCAGAGTGGAAGATAATCCATGGGAAGTGATACGTCATCAGGAACTAAGACCTAAGCTGATTCGAAAACTCTAAAATAAAATTTGCTGATCGGTGTTTGGAGCTGCCGAAGCAAAAGAGATACGTTGACCCACATAGGTACTCACGTTGGCACTCGTATGAAAACACGACTTTATGTTCAAACATCCATTTCAGAAACTTACACAAGTAGCTTAGAATTAAACCAATTTTTCCCAAAAAGAAAAGCTTTCTAGTGGCCTGCTACCTGCTACTTACGAAAACAAAGTTAAATAGTAAAAACAGGAAGTAACAAGTAGTTTTCTAGAAAACAGTACGTGTTGAACAAGTCATTGATACGTCGTTCTAAGGAAAATACTGTAACGAGACGTATAGAAACGAACTTGATATGGCGCACAACTGTCTAACTAGGATGTTGCCGAAATGAAGGCAGGGTTCAACAACTAGCCGCTCTGTGGAGGAAAAATTTTAGTAACAAGCAACGACAGGCGAAGAAGAGGAAGGAAAGGAGAATAACCATTTCTGTGATACCAGCTCAGACCAGCCATCACGTGTTACACGGCTATCTTTCCGTTATGTGACATTACTTCGGCATCAGTTACTCGGTTTCCGACACCGCACCTGTCCACGCTCTATTGCTTCCACATACGTACCATAGTTCAGAACTATAACATTAGTGACAAGATACAATGGCCCTCTTCACATTTTTGACTCATTCAGATCGGCCTATTCTCTGTAGTTGGCTGACAAATTGCCTTATGAGACACAAAAACTATAGTCTCGATGTAAATGTCAAAGAAGCCATGATAAGTATTTCTAGGCTTCCATTCATGACTCAAAGTAATCTACGCCGTTCGTCTGCATTTAAACAATTTTTTTTACTCTGATTTTGCCACTGTGGCTTATCCACGAATATTCTTTTTTATTATTTTATTTGGTTTCAAGCAGAGCCTATTTCACCATATGCAGTTATTGCACATAATGATACAAATAGGATATTAAACGAGATACGGAATCAAAGTCAAGAAGACTTTGCATCTAATCGAAAGACAAAAACTCACTAATCCCTGTCGAGCATTCTGCTTGAAGCATCTATTTTTACATCACAAGCACCCCTAGTCGACGGGTAGCGCCTTTGATTAGCAATCGAAACGTCCTTGATCCCGGTTCGAAACCCGCCGGCACTTGAATTTTGATTTATAATCAGCATTGGCGGCCGAAGACTTTCCACATAAGAAGTCACCCTCATTCTGCCAAGGCCTTGTTAAAGAGGGCGGAGGAGCGGACAGAGGTTCAGGGCCCTCTTGTCCTTGGGATGGGGAACTGCCCCTCAAGGCGGAAGGATCGGCAATGATCAACGGCATGAGGATGAGAAGGCAATGGAAACCACGGCACTGAAGACACATAAGGTGTATCCACAGGATATGTGGCTTTTAACTGAAGAAAATGCCATGATGATCTCTCCATTGACAAAGGATTCTGGAGTAGTCTCCCATTCGGACCTCAGGGAGGGCACTGCCGAGGGGAAGGTGACCACAAGAAAAAGATCGAATAACCAACCGATGGATAATGTTCTACGAGTCGCGGCGTGGAATGTTGGAAGCTTGAACTTGACAGGGAAGCTAGAAAATCTGAAAAGGAAAATGCAAAGGTTCAATCTAGGTATAGTAGAGGTCAGTGAAGTAACGATAGTTCAGACATACATGGCGACGACGCAAGCTGAAGGTGAAGAGATGGAGAAAGTATTTGAGGATACTGAAAGGGTAATACAATACGTAAAGGGAGATGAAAATATAATAGTGACGAATGACTGGAATGCATTTGTCGGGGAAGGAATAGAAGAAAAGGTTACACGACAATACATGCTTGGGACAAGGAATGAGAGAGGAGAATTGTAATAAATTTCAGATGATAATGGAGAATACTCTGTTCAATATTCACAAGAGGAGGAAGTATACTTGGAAAAGATTTCAGTTACATTACATCATGGTCAGAAATAGATCCCGAAATCAAATACTGGATTGTAAGGCGTACCCAGGAACAGACAGACTCAGATGACAATTTACTGGTGATGAAGAGTAGGCTGAAGTTTAAGAGATTAGTCAGGTAGAATCAAAACGTAAAGAAGTAGGATACGAAAGTACTAAGGAATGACGAGTTACCCTTGAAGTTCTCTAAGGCTGTAGACAGAGCAATAAGGAATAGCTCAGTAGGCAGTAAAGTTGCCGGCCGCTGTGGCCGAGCGGCTCTAGGCGCTTCAGTCCGGAACCACGCGGCTGCTACGGTCGCTGGTTCGAATCCTGCCTCGGGCATGGATGTGTGTGATGTCCTAGGTCTGTTAGGTTTACGTAGTTCTAAGTCCAGGGGACTGATGACCTTAGATGTTAAGTCCCATAGTGCTAAGAGCCATCTGAACCATTTGCAGTGAAATTAAAGAGGAATGGACATTCCTAAAAACGGCTATCACAAAAATTGGAAAGAAAAACATACGTTCAAAGATAGTGACTGCGAAGAAACCATGGGTAACAGAAGAAATACTTAAGTTGATAGGTGAAAGAAGGAAGTTCAAAAATATTCTGAGAAATTCTGGAATACAGATATACAGGTCACTGAGGAATGAAATAAATAGCAAGTGCGGGGAAGCTAAGGTGAAAAGGCAATGAAAAATTTGAGGCAATAGATAAAGAAATGATTGTCGGAAGGACTGGCTCGGCATATCGGGAAGTCAAACTAACCTTAGGTGAAATTAAAAGCGAGGGTGGTAACATTAAGAGTGTAACGAGAACACCACTGTTAAATGCAGGGGAAAGAGGACACTGAAGACCACTATGAGGGGGAAGATTTTCTGATATAGAAGAAGAAACAGGAGTCCATTTAGAAGAGATGGGGTATCCAGTACTAGAATCAGAATTTAAGAGAGCTTTGGAGAACTTAAGATCAAATAATGCGGAAGAGATACATAACATTCCATCAGAATTTCTAAAATCATTTGGGGAAGTGGCAACAAGACGACCATTCACGTTGGTGTGCACAATGTATGAGTCTGGTGACATACCATATGACTTTCGTAAAAATATCATCCACACAATTCCGAAGACGGCAAGAGCTGACAAGTGCGAGAATTATCGCACAATCAGCATAACAGCTCATACATCCAAGTAGCTGACAAGAATAACTTAGAGAAGAATGGGAAAAAATGAGGTTGTATTGGATGATGATCGTTTGGCTTTAAGAGAGGTAAAAGCGCCAAAGAGGCATATCTGACGTTGCAGTTGATAATAGAAGCAAGACTAATAAAATAAGACACGTTCATAGGGTTTGTCGACGTGGAAAAAGCGTTTGACAATGTGGTAAAATGATGCAAGATGTCCGAAATTCTAAGAACAATAGGGGTTAGCTATAGGGAGAGACGGGTAATGTGCGATGTGTAGAAGAGCCAAGAGGGAATAATAAGAGTGGACGACCAAGAACGAAGAGCTCAGATTAGAAAGGGTATAAGGCAGGAATGTAGTCTTCCGCCCCTAATTTTCAATCTGTACTTCGAAGAAGCAATGAAGGAAATAAAAGAAAGGTTCAGTAGTGGAATTAAAATTCAAGATGAAAGGAGATAAATGATTCGTTGATGAAATTGCTATCCTGAGTGAAAGTGAAGAATAATTCCATGATGTTCTGAATAGAATTAATAGTGAGTACAGAATATGGATTGAGAGTAAATCGAAGAGAGACAAAAGTAGTGAGAAGTAGCAGAAATCAGAATAGCGAGAAACTTAACGTCAGGATTGATGGTCACGAAGTAGATGAAGTTCAGGAATTGTGCTACATAGGCAGCAAATTACCAATGACGGACGGGGCGAGGAGGACATCAAAATCAGACTAGCACTGGCAAAAAGGGCATTCCTGGCCAAGAGAAGTGTACTAGTATCAAAAATAGGCCTTAATTTGACGAAGAAATTTCTGGGAATGTACGTTTGGAGCACAGCATTGTATGGCTCTGAGCACTATGGGACTCAACTGCTGAGGTCATTAGTCCCCTAGAACTTAGAACTAGTTAAACCTAACTAACCTAAGGACATCACAAACATCCATGCCCGAGGCAGGATTCGAACCTGCGACCGTAGCGGTCTTGCGGTTCCAGACTGCAGCGCCTTTAACCGCACGGCCACTTCGGCCGGCTCAGCATTGTATGGTAGAGAAACGTGGACTGTGGGAAAACCAGAACAGAAGAGACTCGAAGCATTTGAGATTTGTACTATAGACGAATCTTGAAAATTAGTTGGACTGATAAGGTATGGAATGAGGAGGTTCTGCGCAGAATCGGAGAAGAAAGGAATATGCGGAAAACACTGACAAGGAGAAGAGATAGTTTGATAGGAGATCTGTTAAGACATTAGAGAGCTGTAGAGGGCAATAACCGTAGAGGACATAGGTTGCAAGTGCTGAGATGAAGAGGTTGTCACAGGATAGGAATTCTTGGCGGGCCGCATCAAACCAGTAGAAGACTGATGGCTGAAGAAAAAACCTTCCACTTTTTTAAGTGAACCTCTTTTTCAACAACCAATCCGGATTCCCCACTGGCGCCAGCAACAGATACCTGCTTCTCTAAAACATCACATACAGAACAAGTGTCAGACTGAGGATATCAGAATGATATATTGAAGGTACTGAACACTCCCACTAGAGTTTGTAGGGCATATTAATTTGATATTCGTCCAGAAGAACTTCGTGAATTTTCTTCACAGTGAGAGGCAGATACCTTTTTGACAAATTCATTCAGGATGTGGAGTGAGAAACCCTTGGTTTAAATAAAACTATGTGATGTTCAATAAGGTTTCTGAATGGCAGAGGAACTGCACGAGGTCTTTTATTGTAGTTGCCTCTTATATCCTTTGGTGAATCGTTGTTTGAGGTCAGATGCTGTTGGACAATGTGTAGTCGTTGTAGAGAGATAGCGAATCTCTCTCTCTGCAGACGGATTACTCTCTTGTGGTAGGATCAGCACTCACTCGGGCTTCATAACAAAAAGTAATGCTGTGTGCAAAACGGGTACTGGACAGTGAACTGGTGCCTTCGCCATCACTTGCTCCCTCTTCAAGCAATACTTTACGCGACCTTTTTTGTTTCACATTAACCACAGAGATAAGACCAGGCAAATAGGAGTCTTGTGCATTTTTTGATTGCGTTCAACAGATGTCAAAGAAAAGATGTTGGCTTTGTTCAGCTGTTGTCCTTTGAAAGCACCGCAATCTTTTGCATCTTCAACCAAAACGAGTGGAGGTCATATCACCTACACACCTGTCTATTAAGTAAAGCAGGTGGAAAAAATTACTTATGGAAATAAAGAATGTAAACATTGCTTACCTGCAGTCATCTCCAACACATTTGGAGGAAACACTTTTGTCGGCGTATTTCATGTGTTCCTCGCCATCAGCTTCTTCTCCTTTATTATATTTTCCTATCTTTCTTGAAGTTTCCGCTTTTTAAATCACTGAATACTGTTTTAGGAATTCATTACAAAACAACACTCAGTAAACTGTCACTTGTGGAGAGTAGACTGAAATAATCCAACAAGTACTACGAAGGCGACAACAAACACTGAGGTTGCAATGTCACCTGCTTTCACACAAAAATAGCTCTTGCCAAATGACAAAGGTTGTTTCTGTCAGAAAACATTTTGATAAAGGCTGTTTCTGTAGAACCATCACATTCTTGAGCTGCAGTAACTCACGACAAGCGACGTTTCCACCAAGTCTGACGAGAACAAACCTTGAGTGTAGGGGATGGCTTTACGATTGCGCTGTAATCACGATAACGAGGAAAAACTGTGATAACAGTTTCTTATTATGAAGTCTTCAATGGTACAGTTGTTGAAATTAACTACAATTAAATCCTCTCATGTTTTAAGCCGTTCCTTTTATTACAGATATTTCCTGTTTGATTGCGGGAAGCACATGAACGGCACTGGAAAAGGGGTACTTTCCTAAGTGGTTAGGTATAAGGATCATATGATCTGAACTTTTATTTTAGCGCCGCGCGGGATTAGCCGAGCGGTCTGGGCCGCTGCAGTCACGGACTGTGCGGCTGGTCCCGGCGAAGGTTCGAGTCCTCCCTCGGGCATGGGTGTGTGTGTGTGTTTGTCATTAGGATAGTTTAGGTTAAGTAGTGTGTAAGCTTAGGGTCTGATGACTTTAGCAGTTAAGTCCAATAGGATTTCACACACTTTTTTTTATTTTAGCAAGCAAATGCATTTCCCGTCAACATAAACGGAAAGCCTAGAAGAAGCGATTCGGACAGTTTCCCGAGGTATACTTGTGATTACAGTGTACAGTGCATTGCAGAAAGTAGTACTTCTGGCATCCCCTCGATTCTTCCTTTACCTGTTCCATCCGCGAACGATGTACGGAAAGAACAGCTGCCTCTGATCGTCAGGGTGATACCGATTTTTTTCGGATTTTCCTGTCGCAGTCATTTCACGAGGGATGTGTGTGGCAGAGAATAGTGTGTCTTCTGGCTCGTCGAGGAACGCGCTCTGTCTGAATTTTAATAATAAACTGCTCCGTGATGCCCAGCACGGAGTTGGATGAGCATCTTCGTGACACTCACGTATTGATTAAACGAACCGGTGATGCAACGCGCCGCACATCTTAGAATCTTTCGTGTCGAAGATCACCGGATAGGATATTATTAGTCATTCTCTTTAAAAGAGCGCACTGGCTGCTATGGAGCGCTGTACAGCTGGTTCCAGGCGCTTTTTTGTGTGATCCTCCACAACTGACTTATGTCGTGATGTGCAGTGGTGTGTATGTGTGTGAATTAGTTGGCTGTATGGAATCAGCGCAGTAAGATGGGACGACGTGGAGACGTGACAGAATGACAAAAAGAAGCTGTCGTGTTTGTGCGGAAATGAGGTTTCCCGATTAGTTGGTGTATCGGAGCGAACTGTCAGATACCTACAGCTACATCTACCTGATTATTCCAGTACACAATTAAATGCCTGGCAGAGGGCTCATTGAACCACCTTCAGACTATTTGTCTGTCTTCCACTCTCGAACGGCTCGCACATCGTCGTACTTCTTAGAGCTAGGTCGCTCTGATTAAAAATCCTAAACTGAAAATCTTTCTGTGCGAGCTCTAATAGCTCTTATTTTATTATGACGGCCACATCTCTGTAAGAAAGTGGCTAACAACAAAATATTTTCGCTATCGAAGAAAAACGTTGGTGGGTGAAATTATACGAGAAGATGCTGTCGCAACGAAAAACGTCTTTGTTTTAATTATTGCCACTTCAAGTCATCTATGATGGCCGTGGCATTCTCTCCGCTATTTCACGTAATTCAGAACGAGCTGCGCTTCTTTAAGTTTTTCGACGCCCTTCATCAGCTCGATCTGACGCGGATCCCACAGTCTCTCTATTAGACTTGTGGCACTTTCTAAGTGTTCTGCCAATAAAGCGCAGCCTTCTGTTTGCTTTCCCCACAAAATGTTATCTTCCCAATTTAATGTCATTCTTTGACATTGTTAATGGGGAGAAATATGCGATCTGTCGATTTAAAACCTGTTTGAATAAAAATTCTACTCAGCACTGCAAATTTTCTTTGCTGATTGCCGGTTTCGGCTCTTTACCGAGCCGTCTTCAGATCACTGTGTGACACTCACTACACATCGTCGTACTTCTTAGAGCTAGGTCGCTCTGATTAAAAATCCTAAACTGAAAATCTTAGTAATAAATGAATTACTTTTGAATGCATTCATTTATTGCCAAGTCAGGTATTGGGAGATTACAAGAAGTTTAGAGGGTTACGCACTGAAAATCTTAGTGATTAAGGTTGTCAGTTTACATAACCAACTAAGACTTTCACTTTAGGATTTTTTTTAATTAAATAGGGCGACTTAGCTTTAAAAATACAACGGTGTGTAATGAGTGTCCCACAGATTGATTCGAAGATGGTTCTGTAATGAGCTAAACCAGTAATCGGTAAGGAAAATATGCGAATTTCATGCAGGATTTTTATCCACACACGCTCCAGTTTAAGTTCTTCATAACTGTAATCCCTAAGTACTTAGTTGAAATTGCAGCCCTTAGATTTATGTAATTTATCTTGTAACAGAAATTTATCGGATTGCTTTAGTACTCATATGGACGACTTCGGACATTTTACTATTTACAGTCAATTTCCACTTTTGCACCATTCAGATACCTTATCTAAATCATTTTGATATTGATTTTGATCATCAGATGACTCTACAAGACGGTAAATGACAGCGTCATCTGCAAACAATCTAAGAGAGCTGGTCAGATTGCTCTTATGTCGTTTATGTAGATCAGGAGCAGCAAACGGCCTGTAACACTTCCTTGGGGAACGCCAGATATTATCCCTGTTTTAGTAGTTGACTTCCCGTCTGTTACTGTGACCGTTCTGACAGCATCTCACGAATCCAGTCGAACAACTGATGCGGTACTCCAAAGCCGCACAAATTGATTAGAAATCGCTTGTGAGGAACGATATCTAAAGGAAAAATATGGAATCAAATTCACTTCCCCTGTCCATAGCACTCATTACTTCATGATAATAAAAAGCTGGTTGCGTTTCAAAAGAACGATGTTTTCTGAGTCCGTTTTAGTTATTTGTCAACAAATCATTTCCTTCGAGGCAACTCGTAATATCCTAACACAATATATGTTCCAAAATCCTACTGAATATGTTATATGCTTCTGTAGTTCAGCGGTTTACTCTTATTTCCTTTCATGGATATTGGTGTGACCTACTCAAATTTCCAGTCAGGAGTGAATCTTTCCACGAGCGAGTGGTTTTATATGTGTCCACAAGAAATGGTATACTACTCCCAGCCGCGTAAAACAGTGTAAAGACGTAAATTCTAACGACATCATAATGAAGAGGGATTATCAACGACAGTCAGCCCCAAACGCCATGGCAACTGCTGCTGTCAGCGAATGCAGGTCCCTCTCAACCAATTTTCCAGAGAATATTGCGAAAGAAACTGCATGCAATGGGCGTATGGAGTGGGGACCTCGCAAAAGGCCGTTGCTCGTCATGATGCATAAAGCTGTTTTGGGAGTCAGGATACTGTGACTATGAACCAGGAAGTTTATTTCAACATTCTCGTTGACTGAGTATTGCCGCTCCTTGTACGTCTTCATGATAAGAGTGTTGTGGACACTCCCGTCTTCCAAGATGACGACAGGTGTTCCGCATGCCTACGCTTCAGGGACCATTCAGGCTCTACCACACGTCTATCACCCAATATCAAAACTATGCCAAATGCCTGCAACTATTTGAAACAACACGTTAAACGCAGCAATTAATAGTCTACCCCTTGATAGCTCTAAGGGGCTTTAGCTGGATACACAGAACCTGAAGAAACTTGTAGGGACTCTTCCTCGCCACACACAAGCCTTTATCAAGTCTAAAGGTGGTGCTGCACGGTATCAGTGTAATGTCTCCTGCAGGTGACTACATCCTTGTCCGGCGTTTTTGTTAGTCCTGCGTGGTAATGGTATCTGACTGATGGACAATAGATGAAAAAAATTCTTTCCAAGATATTGTACTGTGCAAGTCACCTAGCCAATTTTGGATCCATCTTGCATTTTTGTTGCAAATTGTAAATTTTCTTCATTGTAAATTTTCTACCACTTCAGTATACACTGCGTTTTTAAAGGCTCATGCAGCCTAACTTTCCTGTGATTTATATGCCTGGCAAAAGTGCAAGGGCTATCGCTTACAGTAATCTGCTGACAAACCAGCCGCATTTACCACTGTGGCTGGCCAATGAGGAGCATAAGAGAGGAGTCACGTCTTGGATACAAGATGCGGCCAGAGCGTAGGATCACATGCGGACGTTCTGTGTAGCTCTGGCTTTCAGCTAAGCATACATACAATCTCACCTCTGTCTCCTAATTGCTCCCGGACTTTGTTCCACCGCGAAGTGACATTTTAGATGAGAACCGTGAGTATTCATCTGTCCACCTTTCTACCCCATGCAAATTCGTATTGTAAGAATATACCGATATGGTCTTAAATACCTTTCATTCCTAAAAACAGTAACTTTGGATGTCCGCATTCCTGACTGTTCTAAAATTTACTTGACACCCGGCACAAGCTGATGTCTAAAGGGGGGCCCCCACATTTTGGTCTATAAGAGTGGCCATAAATTTCTTGGCAAGCGTTGGCATGAATTAGACGTCAGAGCTAGCAGGGGACGGTATGGTCAAGAATCCTAAAAAAACTCCCATTCCTGTCGCGCTGGTTGCCGTGCTGCTGAGGTAGTCGCATTCCAACTCCGCCTACGCTGCCTGTTCGCCATAAGCAAAGCCTCACTGTGGTGTGCTGCCTGGCATCACAGCCTGCTGTCTGTCCAGTATCGCCCTGCCACAGCGTGCTGTCTCCCTTGTAACAGCCTTCCTGTTGCAGAGTCTATCTGCTGCCATGAGGGTCTGCTGGCCGTTGCGTTGGGTCGTATGCATCATGCCTTGTCGATGACATGACTACTTGACGTTAATAATGTAAATGTCACTAAGGAACACTCAGGAGGCAAGTTATAGCCGAGGATGCCAAGGACGCAGCACTCGTTGGGAAAGAAAAACTTTATTTTGTTTAAGGTGGTGCAGCTCCTTTCCATATTTGTAATTACATTCTTTTACAAGTTTTGAGATGATAAAATGCCCATTAAACGTTCACAGCTGGAAGGTTGGGTGGGGATGAGCGGTGGTGAGCCACACAAAGTTTTGCAAGACCGTATAGTGGTTCTGATTCTTAGGAATACTGAATTACAAGGACAGCTACAAGCCAAAGCAGGAGCCGTTCTGTGCTCGAAAAGCTGCATTGAGGCAGCCCCTGATGATTCTGTACAGCACATTGACGGCTCTTACTTTGCTCCACAGCCCAGCGCAGCTACTTTCAATCTGCCATTGTGAAGAAAGGTCTCTGATAATGTTGCCACATTTCTGAAAAATGTCCAAGATTTAGCCGAATCTGTTCGTAAACCGACAAGTTTCAGTTAAAAATTGCATGTCTATATTTGACAGAATACACAAGAACTTACATAGAATCAGTTCTGAAGTGTTTGCCATGGGGTTATCTGACGGATACTCTAACAAAAAAAGCGTCAGTTTTTAATGATAAAGGTGTTCATCCTTCCCCGGCGGATAAGCGAAGATTTTGAAGCTTTTGTCGACTGCGTATGAACTGTTTTTTATCATACTTGTATCCTGATGTCACCCCTGGAGAAAATGACGTCCTAATTGAAGAAGCAAAGGCAAGGGCTTTAGATACATTTATTAAGGGAATAAACCCGCAAATTGTCAGAGAAATAAAATTTCAGTCACCCCTTTATCTACAAGAGGCCATGCCCTCATACTGCTTCTCTTGATAATGACTTCCACCACGTGTACACAAGAGAGGCAAATTGTAGGCACCGAAAGCATTGAGAAGACACTGCCGACTAGTGTCTTGTCCCTTGTTGCTTCGACTGTACGGAGAGTGGCCAGTTAACTGTAGACTGCAGCCGTTCACGCAGTAGGCAGAGCCGAGACAGTGAAGGATATCAACGATTTCGGGATTCAAGAAGTAAAACAAGGTATGGAGTGAGAAACGGGATGGAGGCTTGTATCGTCAATGGTACGAGCTCCCAGTAAAAACTGTCAATATCGTTAGTTAGGATCAGTTGACGTGGCAAAGATGATTGTAAGACGCAATACTGAAGGAAGACCGTTTAAGATTTCAGTAGACATGGATGCACAGGTGGGCCTATTACTTTTATCCCTTTGTGATGAGCAAACATGAAAGTTGCCTTGCTTTTGCATCAGTTGACTAGGAACAGAAACTTGTTACTTCCTTGCAGTATTGATATGGAGATTAGTGCAACGAAAGACAATTTTGGCGTGGAAGTGCTTAGGACAGTAGCACAGGATTTTGGTGTCATTACTGCGAATGATTTCCTGCGCCACTTTCAGGTAGCTTTTTACTCTCGGTTGCAAATTGTCCAATCCGGTGACGCACTGCATAATTCTCGAGTCTATGCAAAATTACATATCAATGCCCACTCATAGCCAATGTCTGTAATTCCTTTGTGTACATATCATAGTGCTGAATGCCAGCGCCCCTTGAACTGTACATGATGGAACGGCGAAAGTTCTCTGAATTTTCAGAGCCCGTAGAAAATATATTTCTGCTCGATCCATTACTCAAAAGGAGGGTGTTGTAGATCTGAAATCGTAAATGGAGAACTCTTACAAGAGAGAGCAGCATAGAATACTGAATGATTTCAGATGGGAATTGACTATAGAGTGGAAACAAAATGCCTCGTTTTAGGAGAAGATATAGACGTTCGCGTTTAACTGTTTATAAGGCATTAGACGATCTGGAGGTTAAAGTTGCTAACAAAGGAGCACAAGTTATTTTGCAAGGTCCTTCAGTGTTTTGTGGTTGTATTATTAATTTTACCCTTACCCAAATAGACTCACATCAAGCTGGTAATGGTTGGATTACTGTTGCTGTTGTTCGTTATGATGGTAATCAAGTTAAGAATGTTACTGGTTTGGAAGCATTTAATGCAAGAGATGTTATAGCCTTCCGCACTTTTCATGTTGGCGAAGTGTATAATAGGGACTTGGGTATTTCCTACTTTATATCTGTGAGAAATCAGAAAACATGCCAACTGGAGATGTCCATGCAATTCGGCCATCTCTTTGTAACCAGTTCAAAGAAAGTTAATGCATTTTTCAGAAACACACAGAAATCTGTTGTATACAATATTGAAACAATTTGTGTGGCTATTCGAAGAAGGCAATATGTACTATTCAGTCCTATGGAACATGAAATACTGACAAAGAATGCACAGCCAACTGGACAGAAGCCTTACCATAATCCTTACCATTTGCAGTTAGTTTTCAACAAAAGCATTTAACAACAATTATATCCAAGAATAATTTAGCCTCCCTCTAGCCCTCCTCACTTATTGTCATAACAACTAAGAAAAGCGTCAGTGGAGAATAACCTTACCACCCCTGTAGACATGCGGGTAAGAAATCGTGTAACCACCCCAGACACATATCCAGTCACTCACTTTGGTCAAATGATTGACCTCTTGGGGAATTGCAGATACTTCACTACATGAATATGAAGTTGCGTTATTATACAATATCAATATCTCCTCAGGATAGACCCAAGACAGCATTTGTCATGGTTTTTGGGCTATATAAGTTTCTCAGAAGGCCTTTTAGTTTAAGAAATGCACCTGCTATTTTTCAAATGTTTACAGATTTACTATTACATCGATTGAACGCCATTATATGCTTATTATATCTTCATAATATCTTTGTCTTTTCAAGTACAATCAAGGAACACGCAGAAGTTGTTAAGCACTGCTAGATATACACGGCAATAACTTATGCTTAAAAATGGAGACACATTCTTTTGTGAGGTCTCGGGTTACAGTACCTCAGATATATTAGAAGGTCTGAGGATGTTAATCTGGGTCCACCTCCCACTGAGGCAGTTCATAATTTTCCTATTCAAAAGCTGTAAAAGAACTACACTCATAACTGAGTGTTCCTAATTATTACTGCAGATTCATGCGAGGTAATTCCACCATAACAAAACATTGATTAAATTACTGAGAAAAAGCGCACTGTTCAATCTGACCACTGAATGTGACGTGAAGATGAAACAATTTAAAGACTCGGGATAAAATCCCTCATACTCATTTAATTCGACTTTGAAAAGCAATTCACCGTGTCATGGCATACTAGGGACTATGCCATCGGCCTGTTTTAAGTCTGGAGCTAGATGGTGTTGAGTAACCACTTGGTCATGCATACTGTCCGCTTAACAAAGAAGAAATTAATTATAGTGCAACTAAAAAAGAATTGTTGGCTCTGGCATTCAGTGTAAATTACTTTAACTAGTACCTTTATGGTAGACGTTTCGCAGTAGTCACAGATCATGCCGCCTTATTGTGGCTTTTAAATTTAAAATACTCGACTAGCTGACTGATGCAAAGCGCCTTAACGCTTAATTGGTATGATTATGAGGTCCATTACAAATCTGACAAGTCACACCAAGATGGTGAAGTGCAGGAACAAGATGAAGACCGTCAACATCTCGTATCACTACCGAAATTTGTATCTGAAGAGGTGTTTTGCATCGTGAAACTGCCTGAGCAAACCGATTAGTAATGCTAAAAGCAATTCAGCACGATATTATCACACAATGTCACAAAAGCATTCTAGCTTGTCCTAATGGGCAGCAGGCAACCAATACTCCAGTAATAATGAGACAGTGGTGTAGGGATCGACAACATGACATTGAAGATTACATTTGTGGTTACATTTCTCGTGTATAGCGAGCCAAACAGACTAAGTCCTGAAGTCCACAGCAAACATTATGTCTCCCAGATCCTTTGAAATAATTGTTGGGCATCACACGATCGCTTGTGCTAATGCAGCTGCAATATAAATGTCTTCAGTATTTTTACACGTTTTTAAACTGCTACACTTAAAATGGACAACAACTTTCCATTCCAAGGCGAATGTAAAAGTTGGGTGTGTGCATAAAACCATAACTAAGATGCCTCTATGTTATTTCAATAAAACTCACTATGACTGGGTTCAGAACTTGTTGCGTCAGCCTATAGTAGCAGAATTAATGATCCGACTATGCAGTCACTATATGAGGTCTTGTGCGGATAAACTGTGGTAGGTAAGGCGAATGGAGACCGCATATAGAACGGGGGGGGGGGGGGAGTGCGACCAGTTCCTGAGTACCGATAGAGTGTTTCGGATCCGTACCAGGTCGGATTGAAGGAAGATATCGAAGCAATTGAGAGGTGAGCTGTTACATTTGTTACCGGTAGGTTCGAACAACACGTAAGTGTTGTGAAGATGCCTTGGAAGTCAAATGCGAATCCCTGGATGGAAGGCGACGTTCTTTTCGAGAAACAATACTGAGAAAATTTAGAGAACCGGCACTTGAAATTGAGTGACAAACGATTCTACTGCTGTCAACATACATGGCGCGTAAGGTCCACGGAGGTAAGATACGAGAATTTAGGACTCATACTGAGGCATACAGTCTTTAATTTTTTTAAATGAACGCACCGCCATTTGACTCAATCACTTGAAAATGGCATAAAAGGCCGAAACCTGGGTTGTAATTAAATAAACAACAATACGGCCAAATGGCGGTGTGATATATAAAAGCCGGCCGATGTGGCCGTGCGGTTCTAGGCGCTTCAGTCTGGAACCGCGTGACCGCTACGGTCGCAGGTTCGAATCCTGCCTCGGGCATGGATGTGTGTGATGTCCTTAGGTTATTTAGGTTTAAGTAGTTCTAAGTTCTAGGGGACTGATGATCTCAGATGTTAAGTCCCATAGTGGTCAGAGCCATTTCAACCATTTGATATATAAAATAATTATTGTATTACTGTTGCTCAGCAACATCAAAAACTATAGACAGTCGTTTTTCCCTCGCTTTCTTTACAAGGGGAACAGGAAAGGAAATGACTAGTAGTGGTACGGGATACTCTTCGCCACGCACCGTATCGTGGCTTGCGGATTATCTATGTAGCTGTAGATGTAGAAAACATGAGCTTCAATGTCGCCTTCCCTCCAGGGATTCGATGTTTTGAAAAGCGTGGAGTAGACTAATTGTAGGTCAACTGCCAGGAAGATAAATATGGGTAAGTTGCAGTCTTGCCAGCCTTTCGACATCGGGACTGGGTCTTATTGAGAAATCAGCCAATCAAAGAGGGACAGACTAAGATATTCTCCAATCCTGCGAGGACCCACACCATATTTTATGGCTCAGATTACCTGTGGAAGCTGAATTGCAATTAGCAAACAGCATAGTGGTCATACTACTCGATAGACTAAAGCCATATTGCAATCATTTGACACAGTCACCAGTTGTAATTTCTATTGATTATCCAGTCTAGTACCTCGAAAGGAATTAAAGGGTGTAAAAAGCTTACACTCCTAGCGTCCCATTGGTAAGCGTTGCGTTCTAAACCCCTGTGTGAATTACCATCAGGAGTCCTGTTCCTTTGAAACGGCGTTTTGCTGACTTAAGATGTTTTAAATCGGAGATACACTGCTTTCTTTATACCTGCCTTAAATGTATGCAGTTTTATTGTGCTCACTGAGCAGCCTGTCATATATCAAAAAGTTTCTTGCAGTCACTAACCACCCTGGTAGTAGCACACTAATAATACATGACGCTGCACACGGGTCATAACATACGATATGCAAGGCAACACAAATACGTCCACCGGCAGCTACCACATGTTGGAATTCAATAACGATAAAAACCGCACTGCGGTTTGTCTGCGACTCCACAGAGCTGAACGGATAAAAATTAAAAGTACTTTCAGCTGCTGTCATTTGCTGTCATGCTCTTTTATCGGTGCTTCTGACGACTTCCTACGACACATCATAATCTATAAGTTGTGGAGCAGCGACCACAGAAAGTTCAAGCAGATATAGCATTCCTTCAGTATCTTTTTCGTGGCATGGTCAACTCTATCTACCGCCATCTTTCTTATCTTCCCACGGCCACTACAATTTAGTGGACTATGAGTTTCTTCAACCCTGCAGCAAATCCGTAACTGTTGAAGAACAGTATATTAAATGCGTTCGGTTCCCGCTGTTACTAAGATGGAGAGATATTCAACTGTTCATTCCAACGATCTTGAGTTTTTTAGAGTTAGCAAGCAGTTGCCGTCAGCTTCTGTTTTTTTACCCTAATGTTACACCACTGATACAACCCTAGTCCTCCATTCTTCTGCCTCAAGACTGTATCTATAACCTTTGCCATCATTTCATATTGCAACTTTATGGTTCCCTTCACTCTGATATCACCCAGTTCTAGTTTCAGCGGCTTTGCTGCTAGTAGAGGTCTCCTTGTTCTCATCCAACACCCTGCTGTGCAGGTCACTACACAAATCATTGTACTGCAACTTTTCGCAACCTGCAAACTATGAACAACATCCTCTGCAAAAATCTGTCCTCTGTACATTCCTCACTTTTGTCCTAAGTGGAGCATGTGATCGAAAAACAAAAGTGCAACGTTTTTAGTTTCAGAAAAACTGCTGCAAGATGAACACGTAGTCACACCCTATTAAAACCTTGCTTAAAACAGCACTCTAGCCAGTGTACCCTTTTAATCCTATATTATAAAACTCTAATCAGTCACACCACCAGTTCTGTTCCTGTTAGTGCGGTAGTCATCAAACTTTCTTGGTCATGGGCCAATATTGACTTTGTGTGGTGGCGCCTCGGGCCGCGTATGTACCGAACGTATCGTTAACACCTAAATAAATTGGAACGTTACCAGCAGCTGAAGACCTCTGACATAAGAATTCACCCTCATTCTTGTCAAAGAGGGTAGAGGATCAGACAGAGGTTGAGGGCATTCACTTGTCCTTCAGGTGGTAAACTGCCACTAAAGGCGGAAGAATCAGCACGATGATGCAGAAGGTATTGGGAACCACTACATTAAAGACATATAGCCTGTATTCACAAGATACGTCGCCTGTAACTGAAAAAATGTCATGATTTATTCATTCGCAAGAGATTCCGTAGTAGTTCCCCATTCGGATCTCCAGGAGGGGATTGAAAAGGTGGAAGTGACCACGAGAAAAAGATTGATTTAAGCATACTAACGAAAGAATAACATTCTACGAGTCGGGGCGTGGAATTTCAGAAGTTTGGAAGTGTTAGGAAAGCTAGAAAATCTGAAAAGCGAAATGCAATGGCTCAATCTAGATTTAATGAGGGTCAGGGAAGTTAAATGGAAAGAAGACGAGCATTTCTGCCCAGCAGCAGAAAACGGTATTACGGGAGTAGGATTCGTTATGAATACGAAGGTAGGACAGAAAGTCAGTTACTGTGAACAGTTCAGTGATAGGGTTGTTCCATCAGACAGGAAACCAAACCGACAGCAATAGTTCAAGTATACATGCGGACGTCGCAAACTGAAAATGAAGATATAGAGGAAGTATATGGGTATTGAATGCGTAAAGGAAGAAGAAAATCTAATAGTCATGGGGGAATGGAATGCAGTTGCAGGGGAAGGAGTACAAGAAAGGGTTACGGGAGAATATGGCTTTGGTGTTAGACATGACATGGAGGAAAGACTAATTGACTTCTGCAATAATTATTAGCTAGTGATAGCTAATAATCTGTTCAAGAATCACAAGAGGAGGAGGTATACCTGGGAAAGGTCGGGAGTTAGGGGAAGACTTCAGGTATATTACATCGTGGTCAGGCATCGATTCCGAAATTAGATGCTGGACTGTAAGGCGTACCAAGAAGCAGATACATGCTCAGACCACAATTTAGTGATTATGAAGAGTAATCTGAAGTTTAAGAGACTAGTCAGGAAGACTCAATACGCAAAAAAGTAGGATACGGAAGTAGTAAGGAATGGAGAGATACGTTTGAACTTCTCTAACGCTATAGATACGGCGATATGGAATAGCTCAGTAGCCATTCCAGTTGAAGAAGAATGGACATCTCTAAAACGGGCAATCACAGAAGTTGGACAGAAAAACCTAGGTACAAAGAAAGTAACTGCGAAGGAGAAATATTTCAGCTAATCGATGAAAGAAGGAAGTACAAAAATGTTTAAAGAAATTCAGGAACACAGAAACAAAGGTCGCTTAGGAAAGAAATAAATAGGAAGCACAGGGGAGCTAAGGTGAAATGGCTGCATGAAAAATGTGAAGAAATCGAAGGACTTACTCAGCATATATAAAAGTTACTACAACTTTCGGTGACATTAAAAGCAAGAGTGGTAACATTAAGAGTGTAATGAGTATTCCACTGTTAAACGCAGAGGATAGATCGCATAGTTGTAAAGAGTACAGCGAAGGCCTCTACGAGGGGGAAAACATACAGGGTGTTTCAAAAATGACCGGTATATTTGAAACGGCAATAAAAACTAAACGAGCAGCGATAAAATACACCGTTTCTTGCAATATGCTTGGGACAACAGTACATTTTCAGGCGGACAAACTTTCGAAATTACAGTAGTTACAATTTGCAACAACAGATGGCGCTGCAAGTGATGTGAAAGATATAGAAGACAACGCAGTCTGTGGGTGCGCCATTCTGTACGTCGTCTTTCTGCTGTAAGCGTGTGCTGTTCACAACGTGCAAGTGTGCTGTAGACAACATGGTTTATTCCTTAGAACAGAGGATTTTTCTGGTGTTGGAATTCCACCGCCTAGAACACAGTGTTGTTGCAACAAGACGAAGTTTTCAACGGAGGTTTAATGTAACCAAAGGACCGAAAAGCGATACAATAAAGGATCTGTTTGAAAAATGTCAACGGACTGGGAACGTGACGGATGAACGTGCTGGAAAGGTAGGGCGACCGCGTACGGCAACCACAGAGGGCAACGCGCAGCTAGTGCAGCAGGTGATCCAACAGCGGCCTCGGGTTTCCGTTCGCCGTGTTGCAGCTGCGGTCCAAATGACGCCAACGTCCACGTATCGTCTCATGCGCCAGAGTTTACACCTCTATCCATACAAAATTCAAACGCGGCAACCCCTCAGCGCCGCTACCATTGCTGCACGAGAGACATTCGCTAACGATATAGTGCACAGGATTGATGACGGCGATATGCATGTGGGCAGCATTTGGTTTACTGACGAAGCTTATTTTTACCTGGACGGCTTCGTCAATAAACAGAACTGGCGCATATGGGGAACCGAAAAGCCCCATGTTGCAGTCCCATCGTCCCAGCATCCTCAAAAAGTACTGGTCTGGGCCGCCATTTCTTCCAAAGGAATCATTGGCCCATTTTTCAGATCCGAAACGATTACTGCATCACGCTATCTGGACATTCTTCGTGAATTTGTGGCGGTACAAACTGCCTTAGACGACACTGCGAACACCTCGTGGTTTATGATGGTGCCCGGCCACATCGCACGGCCGACGTCTTTAATTTCCTGAATGAATATTTCGATGATCGTGTGATTGCTTTGGGCTATCCGAAACATACAGGAGGCGGCGTGGATTGGCCTCCCTATTCGCCAGACATGAACCCCTGTGACTTCTTTCTGTGGGGACACTTGAAAGACCAGGTGTACCGCCAGAATCCAGAAACAATTGAACAGCTGAAGCAGTACATCTCATCTGCATCTGAATCCATTCCGCCAGACATGTTGTCAAAGGTTTCGGGTAATTTCATTCAGAGACTACGCCATATTATTGCTACGCATGGTGGATATGTGGAAAATATCGTACTACAGAGTGTCCCAGACCGCAGCGCCATCTGTTGTTGAAAATTGTAACTACTGTAATTTCGAAAGTTTGTCTGCCTGAAAATGTACTGTTGGCCCAAGTATATTGCAACAAACGGTGTATTTCTATAGCTGCTCGTTTAGTTTTTATTGCCGTTTCAAATATACCGGTCATTTTTGAAACACCCTGTATCTGTTGTGACTGAAGAAGAAACATTATTCGATAGGGACGAGATGGGGAATCAGGTATTAGAATCAGAATTTAAAAGAGCATTGGAAGACTAAAATTAAAATAAGGCGGGAGGGATAGATAACACTCCACTAGAATTTCTAAAGTCATTGGGAGAAATGGCGACAAAACGACTATTCATGTTGGTGTAGAAATTGTGAGTCTGGCGATACTAGTCGAATTTCGGTAAAACATCATCCACACAATTCCGACGACTGTAAGAGCCGACAAGTGCGAGAATTATCGCATCTTAACAGCTCATGCATCCAAGCTGCTGACAAGATTAATATACATAAGAATGGAAAAGATAATTGAGGATAAATTAGATGACGATCAATTTGGCTTTAGGAAAGGTAGAGGTATCAGAGAGGCAATTCTGACGTTTCAATTGATAATGAAAGCAAGTTCGAAGAAAAAACAAGACACATTCATAGGATTTGTCGACCTGGAAAAAAGTTCGACAATGTAAAATGGTGTAAGATTTTCGAAATTCTGAGAAAAATAGGGGTAAGCTGTAGGGAGAGACGGGTAATATACAATATGTACAAGAGCCAAGTGGGAATAATAAGAGTGGACGACCAAGTACGGATTAAAAAGGATGTAAGACAGGGGTGTAGTCTTTCACTCCTACTGTTCAGTATGTACATCGAAGAAGCAATTATGGAAATAAAAAAAAGGTTGAGAAGTGGAACTAAAATTCAAGGTAAAAGGATGTCGATGATACGATTTGCACATGGCGTTGCTTTCCTGAGTGAAAGTAAAATGTATTACATGATTAAGTGAAGAAGAATTACATGATCTGCTGAATGAAATAAAAAATCTGCTGAGTACAGAATATGGACTGAGAGTAAATCGAAAAAAAGACGAAAGAAATGAGAAGTAGCAGAACTGAGAACAGCGAGAAACTTAACATCAGGATTGATGGTCGCGAATTAGGCGAATTTAAGGAATTCTGCTACCTAGGCAGCACAATAACTAATAACGGACGGAGAAAGGAGACTAGCACTGGTAAATAGGGCATTCCTGGCCAACAGAAGCCTACCAGGATCGAACATAGACCTCAATTTGAGGAAGAAGTTTCTGAGAATGTACGTTTGGAGTACAGCATTGTAAGGCAGTGAAACTTGAACTGTGATAAAACCGGACAAGAAGAGAATCGAAGCATTTGAGATGTTGGTGCTACAGACGAATACTGAAAATTAGGTGGACCGATAAGGTAAGGAATGAGGAGGTTATGTGCAGACTCGGAGAGAAAAGGACTGTATGGCAAACTCTGAGGAGAAGAAGGGACAGAATGATAGGACATCTGTTAAGACACCAAGCAATAACTTTTATGGTACAAGAGGGAGTTGTAGAGGGTAAAAACTATAGAGGAAAGCAGAGATTGTAATACATCCAGCAAATAATTGAGAACGTAGATTGCAAGTGTTACTGTGAAAGGAAGAGCTTGGCGGGGGGCCTCACCAAATCAGTTAGATGAGTAATGAGACGGAAAAAAGAAAAAAAGGAGAAAAGCCTCCGGTAGACTTCCTATTGTAACGATTGGCCGCCGGACCCGATGTACACATAATCAGAAGTCGGTAACATTTGGAACATTTTGTGTCGACTGTACTGTGTTTCAGGATGCTGCCAGCCTCAGCGGCCCCAAAGTTGTGTCACTGTTTCATCACCATGAAAGTTAATGCACTGTAACTGCCTGGCGAAATGTTGTTGTGCGGCCGGTCTGAGCGGACGATTTGATATGAGAGACGACCACAAATGTTTACTAAATGTTTCGAAATTCATTTCTCTTCTACACACTGTGTCGTGTTACAACATCCTTAATTTCGTTTCACATTGCTTACTACAAATAGTTACAGCATTTGAAGACGATCTTCCCTGTAATGTGCATTCACTAATATGTTGAAACTTCCCTGCTGGTAAAATTCTTCGTTATTTGATATTGAAACAGCTGAGTAAAACTGAACGTACTCAGTTTTCTCTTTACTTATTCTGATCATTTCTAAACTGACACACAATATTTTAGCGCAACGCAATCTGACTTTTAATAATCCCTACAAAAGAATAGCCCTGACTAACAATAATCTATCCTTCATGAATCACTTACCTCACCAAAATCTTCGTTACTCGAACTACTGCAGTACAGTTCTGCCAGCAAAATAAAAGATTCTAACTACTGAAGGCACTAACTACTGATAGGCTTATAGTCAGCAAATGAAAGATTTTGATAGAGAACAAACAATGTATTCACTTTAATAGTGTTCAAAAGTCATTATAAATTCGTGACATCCAGTTCGACAAATTTCTTTTTTCTGACGGACACACGTCCAGATCGTCCGCTCATATTAACATCTCAAAACTCTGGCATCTCTCTCCCCACATTCCACCAGTGCTGTCGGCTCACCTCCAACTGCCCAATGCTACGCGGTGTTCACATCCAACTTCCCAACACTACACTAACGAATAATCCAACAATGAGTTCAACCAGCCACAGACTGCACATAGCGCAGTCAGCGATTTTAATACAGAGCTCTACGTGGCGTCACCAACATAAAAACCTAAAGAGCCTACTTAGAGCGTGCTACTACTGTGTCAAAATTTACTCATAGCAGCTCATCGGTACGAGTACCATTCACCCGTCAGTTTTCAGAACTGGAAGACAATAAATGAACCACTCTTTCTCTTACATTCTCTTATAACCTCTTCCTTCCTAATCGGCCTACTGTATTGCGATATAACTGACTATGATCGCTTATGCCTAAATGAAACTTTACAGTGAGTAAGGCTATCGTTACCGAAGGAAAATAACACCGGTTAGTCGGAGGAAAGTGTACAAAACACCCTTCTTAAGAGTCTATTCTAAACTTAAGGTAAATACTGATGATTATTTTGAAATGGGTGGAATATAGTGCAGTCGCTCACGAACCACATAGGGGGGAAAAGGGTATCACGTAATATTTAATACAAAAAATACTGGTAATACAAAGAAAATACTGATTAGCTAAAAATGGGGTAATTAAATGGTCGCTAGCCCGCTAGGGTAATGAATCTCAAGAATTTTAAGAAAGGTAATGGCAAAAAAATTTAAGCAAATAATCACTGGTGTGGCAAGAGAAGGTTGTCACGCTTTTACACAACACAAGACTTCACGAGAAAATAAATGAATCAGAAAGCATTGGACTTGCAGTTACTTACTCTGAAATAGTAAATTTTGAAAGTAAAATTAAATTGAGTTACTGGTTAAATAAAATGTAACCAAAGGTTCGTTATGTAAAAAAAAATTACTTTCAGTAACCTCAGTGTTAAGTAATCTAAAATTTAGAAAAAAGCAAGCAATTTACTTTTGATTATTGAAAGACTGAATTAAATTTACTTTAAGCAAATGAGCAATTGATTTTACTTTTAATATAACAACAACGAGATACATACCAAGGCAGCAGAAGTCAATCGCTAAGTTAAATATAGAATAAATGAAATGTGCACTCTTAATTTGTGCTGTATCTTTAGTTGTTACTTTTGCAAGTGAAATTTTACGTTACTTCAAGTGAATGAAGCTAATACTCAAAACTGCAAATTAGTTAAGCCTCTGTTATGTAATACGAGAATGAAGAGTTACTGAGGCAGAAAGTTTAGATTGAACTGGTCATTAGCAAACACACAAAACTGGTGGTAAATAGTTAATCAGTTTTCATATTCTTCCGACATTCGGTGATTGCATGGAAAGTAAAGCGATCCTGCTTGGTAATAATGTCTGAGGACAATGACAACTCAGGTGCCTTGCAAGTTTTAACTATTGCTGATTCTTATTCAAGTTAGTCATACATAGTTCACACCCGTTTACTTGTTATTTTCGTTTCTGTGAGACATCTATGCATCATCTCACCTGCTCTCACTAATTATGACGTTTACTTGTGACAGTAATATATTCTTACTACATGATCATATTCTATAACCAATGTATAGTATGACAACTGCCGAGACTACAGAAGAAGGACAAATAGGTCAAATAACTGGACGGAAAATTGATAATTATGTGAAAAATAAATGTGGCACAAGGGAGTTTCTGAACACTGATCTCCCGCTTTGTCATCCAACACCACAACCACACAACCACAACACAATTCGCTCGATGTTGCACATCGTGAGCTTGGACCATCCACTGTTTCTGTTTTGCTTCTTTCTCCACAGTTCAGTACACTTTCTTCCTGTTTTCACTCTTAACCGGTGTCCAGTTTTTGCCCGGCTATCCACTGGACCATCTTACCACAAAAATTGAGGTGGATGCGATGGGGAGTTTCCCTTGTCAGAATTGCTGGCCAAACGAACAGATGACGCAGGCTGTATGCAGCCCGCAGTCTGTAGTTAACGATCGCTGCCTCTAAATCTTGTAACATCGCTGTCTACCTGTCCGGCCTCTACGCCCACTGACGTCCTAACCCGAGAGATGACCGTTACAGTTTTAGAGACTGAGTTATAGTAAGAAGTTAGGTAATTGAGTCGATCATTATCAGTTACGTGTAGCGTTGCACGAGAAACCTATTTCTGAGTACACTAATAAATTTTCGAAGCAATTGCTTGACACAGATGGTGAAAGACCCTAGTCCTGATCAAACCGTGTGTCACAATCATAATCTAGAGCGCGTGAAGAGTGCCAGTACTGCAAAAGCAAGGCGACGCTCGTAACTCATTGCTACAGAGTGGCCAGAGCTATAGCAAGGAGCGCAAACGGTGCAGTATGACGGCGCCCAGAACGTCGTTCTGCAATTACTATAGTACGGAGTAATACCATGCAACATCCAGACTCTGCCTCTCCAAGGCGTTTAGAACTGATGAGAATTTCAGAAACAGGAAAAACCGTTCGTACCTGAGACACCATGATGCGGCCGGGACCGATGACGCCTACGGTTAGAAGAGGACAAACGGCCGCCTAACCCGCTAAAATGACATGATGTCTGGGCTAACACTGTTTCAGAGATCTCGTCGTCAGTCTCTGGTCATTCTGTCTTCATCAGCGACCCCGATGCAATGACAGTCTCGCTAGTTACAAGCTAACTACGCTGCCGAACCGTGATGTATTGTTCAAAAAATGGTTCAAATGGCTCTGAGCACTATGGGACTCAACTGCTGAGGTCATTAGTCCCCTAGAACTTAGAACTAGTTAAACCTAACTAACCTAAGGACATCACAAACATCCATGCCCGAGGCAGGATTCGAACCTGCGACCGTAGCGGTCTCGCGGTTCCAGACTGCAGCGCCTTTAACCGCACGGCCACTTCGGCCGGCTCGTGATGTATTGTCTGCTGCTGTGTATACACTTCTTCATTCAACGCTATCGCTACTGGTGTATCATAACTGTGACTGGAAGAAGGTACGGACCTTCTGGGCATTCCTCTGGGGAAGGACCAAACCAACTGACTGCAAGCTCCCATCTTCCACTTGGTGAGTATGCAGCTGAGCGCCACCTCCCAGGCTGTATGTGTACGGCATTCTTGTCTGGGCACAGTGTGAGATGAGCCACAGCTCACGACAGCCACTATCCAGAAGACGCCGACACGCTAGCTCAGCGTGTTCGGTCAGAGAGGCGCTAGCCCTCTGTAGTAAAAAAACTGAGTAAAGGAAACAACGATCAACTTGAACGGATGTCGTGTGACGTCCACCCAGACCAAAATCAAAGAACGATACCGAACAAAATGGAAAAAAAGAAGATGCTGTGCGTACAGGTCTAAGCATACGAATGTCCTCGAGAGCGCTGAGGCCCACCGCGGGCAGCACGTGAGCCCTGCTATCAACCAGTGTGCCCGACCTGCCACAAGCTACATAAACAGCCAGAGTCCAGTCTCCAGCATTCCTCACCGACGCCTGAGCGCGGCTCCGCACGTTTCCTGAGTGCCAGAGAAAACAATAACCTTCGTAGCAATAACGTTAATAATATGTTGTTACAGGCACCGCTGCTTCGGTCTTAAGACCGAAACACTTACCAGCCCTCAGACACTAAATCTTGTAACACCGCTGTCTCACCTGTCCGGCCTAAATGCCCACTGACCTCCTGACCCGAGAGATGGCCGTTACGTTATTTTCAGACTGCATTATGGTAAGAAATTTCATGACATATGTGTGCTGTTCGTCTTCGGTATTACGTTTTCCCCGTTGATGATACATTCTTCTGAGTAAGTGACAGTCTTTTTGGATAGATACCAGTTCTTTGTGGAATACCTGTTGCCCAGGTGCAGAGTTTGTCATATGCACTACAAAGCCAAATAAACTGGTACACTTGCCAAATATCGTGTAGGGCAACCGCGAGCACGCAGAAGTGCCGCAGCACGATGTGGCATGGACTCGACTTATGTCTGAAGTAATGCTGAAGGGAACTGACACTATGAATCCTGCAGGGCTGTCCATAAATCAGTAAGAATACGAGGGGGTGGAGATCTCTTCTCAACATCACGTTGCAAGGCATTCCAGATAAACTCAGTAATGTTCATGTCTGGGGAGTTTGGTGATCAGCGGAAGTGTTTAAACTCAGAAGATTATTCCTGAAGCCACTCTCTACCGATTCTGGAGGTATGGGGTGTCGCATTTCCCTGCTGGAATTGCCCAAGTCCATCGGAAAGCACAGTGGACAAGAATGGATGCAGGTGATCAGGCAGGATGCTCACTTGCGTGTCACCTGTCAGAGTCGTATGTAGACGTACCAGGAGACCCATATCACTCCAACTGCACTCGCCCCACACCATTACAGAACCTCCACCAACTTGAACAGGCCCCTGCTGACATGCAGGGTCCATGGATACATGAGGTTGTGTCCTAAAGCCCACATCGACGTTGTGTAGTTGAATGGTTCGCATGCTGACACTTGTTGATGGCCCAGTATTAAAATCTGCAGCAATTTGCGGAAGGGTAGCAATTCTGTCACTTTGAACGATTCTCTTGGTCGTCGTTGGTCCCGTTCTTTAAAGATGTTTTTCCCGCCGCAGCGATGTCGGAGATTTGATGTCTTACCGGATTCGTGATAGTCAAGGTACACTCGTGAACTGGTCGTACGGGAGAATCCCCACTTCATTGCTACCTCGGAAATGCTGTGTCCCATCGCTCCTGCGCCGACTATAACACCACTTTAAAACTCACTAAACTCTTGATAACTTGCCACTGTAGCAGCTGTAACCGATCTAACAACTGTGCCAGTCACTTGTTCTCTTATATAGCCCTTTCTGACCGCAGCGCCGTATTCTGCGTGTTTACATATCTCTGTATCTGAATAAGCATGCCTAGACCAATTTCTTCGGCGCTTCAGTGTATTATGTGGTGTACGTTAGTGACTTACAATGAATACAGTTTGCCTGAATCTTGAGCCCGTAACCTTAAACTTTGTCCGTAGCCTGTAGTACAATATCAGGTACCCGAAATACGTATCTAATTTTGTATTTCCTAATGTTTATGTTTCATTTTGTGTTAAGCACTTATTGAATTTTAAGAAGAGCGTCTCTCTCTACGGATTGAAGCATGTATGTTGCCAGTATATCATAGCAAGAACATAATTGCATGGCTGTTAATGATCAAATTTTAATCTGCATGTAAATCGTAACTGCTCTCACAATTATAACGCATGAGCAATGTATTTATTACAAATGAAAATTCATGCCAGATGATGTGTGCCACACACTTGCTAAATATGCTTAATCCACGTTAGATCAACTTCGTATATTTTCATTGAATGTTTTCTTCCTAGCTTGATGGTTCCTATTACGCAGATAAGCCAAAAAATTATGACCACCGTCCACCGGGAAGTTGGATGCCGCCTGGTGGCGTTTCGGAACGTGAAGCAGTAACGAAAGTATGTAAGCGGTTCGTACACGGCAAGTGAAGATTTGGGCTGCAAATGGGGAAATCCATTGAGATAAGCGACTTCGACAAAGGCAGATTATTGTTACGCAGAACCTGTGAACGGGTATCTCGAAAACGGTGAAGCTGATCGAATGTTCACGAGCTGCCTGATGACTGCTGGAGCCACGCTCTGAAGCACACAGATGCACGATGACCTCACTCAAACTCATAGATCTTATCTCTAAACTGTCCCTTGTCCAGTATTTGCAAGACTGTAGGAGTCGGTTCCCCACAGTTCTGCACGTCCTGCTGCTGTCAGCTTGATGGAAAACTCGCGAATCTGGAACAGGATGGCAGGGCATCTGTTAAGACATCAGGAATAGCTTGCATGGTACTAGAGAGAACTATAGAAGGTAAAAACTGTAGAGGAAGGTAGTGATTGGGATCCATCCAGCAAATAATTGAGGACGCAGGACGCAAGTGCTCCTCCGAGCTTGATGGAAAACTCGCGAATCTGGAACAGGATGGCAGGGCATCTGTTAAGACATCAGGAATAGCTTGCATGGTACTAGAGAGAACTATAGAAGGTAAAAACTGTAGAGGAAGGTAGTGATTGGGATCCATCCAGCAAATAATTGAGGACGCAGGACGCAAGTGCTCCTCCGAGCTGAAAAGTTGGACACGTGGCGGGCAGCATCAAACCAGTCAGAACAGAGACAACTCAGATAGAAAAGAGAAAAAATTCAACAGCCTCTCTTTACAGCTTCCATGTCCCACGTAAGTTAGAGTCACCTCTATTTAACTAACTGAACTCGCTGAGCTATCCATTGCGCGACACCTCTAGTTAAATTCACGTGATCCTATGAGGAACGATCTATTTATCGGCAACATCACTCGATACAGATCACTCTGACAACCGCAAGCGTATGTCGATCGCTCAACCGTGACATCACACAGTAGATAACCTCATTCCTGTAGTTGTAGACATTGCCAAAAGGGAAAGGGACAAGGTCTGGGGTACTGAACGTTTGCACAACAGCACCCGGTACCAAAAAATCCATCCGCATTTGCCGAAGGCCCAGTGTTAGTGAAAAATGAGCTTTGAAATGCATCTCAGCTGGCATAGAAAACGAGAGAAGCTCTGTAGTCTCCGCCTCGTAGCGTCGCGCAGTGGGCCAGAAACCTGAAAACATGGCCAAAATTTCAAAATCTGCTCAAATATGACCCAAATGGATATAATGGGGTTTCTCAATTGAAAAATCCCATATGGTGGATCCAATATGACGAAAAAAATCTATAAAAAATGAATGAAGTAGACAAAAAGTGCTTTTGGCCATGATTTATAATGTGCATTGTAAACTTTATTTTAAAAATGCCTCTTTTAATACCTTTATTACTAAAAATAGAAGTTAGCATCAAACATTGATAGTTTTCGATTTTCGACAGAGCTTCGCAGTCATCATGACATCTTACGCCTCAAAATTTTTAAAAATATTGTCCATCAGTGTTTGTAAGTCGCTTCACACTCCATATGCACTTTTCATTAAAATCCTACTACTACCGCTACCATTACCAAGCCGATGTGTAGTGATCTTCGTGGTAATGATAAGTACATAAGCAATGTGAAGCGACTTGCAACACTGTTGGACAATACGTTTAAAACTTTTAAAGCACAAGATCCGATGATGGCTGTCGAAACCTGCCATCCATTAAGATCATTTTTTTAGTGATATTTGCTTATGAAGGTTTCTTCTTCTGTTATAATACACTGCATATCGCCCTCAGACTGACAACGTCACGAATATTTAAAATTTTATAAGTCTTCTTAATCTGCGTCTTGTTCCTTTCTGTTCTTCATCTCTATTTTCTTCTTCATCTTCTTCCTTACTGACCCTCGTAATGCTCTGTAGTAGGTACCGAGGGGCAACAGCTTGCGACAAAACTTCCGAGAAAATCTTAGGCAATACTGCTTATTAACTTGTTTCTTGATTCCTGTGCATCTCCCGACAGCTGACCAATTGATAAAATTGGAGTAAATGCATTTTTGTTTTATAATAGCTTATTGACAATATTATAGTCATAACAATTGTACGAATATGTGTACATAAGTTTTTTATTCGCATTTTAGTATAATTTTTAATTTTTATTTTCTAAGTGTAAAGAATGATATTTTGTAACTGTGATACAAGAAACGGCTCAAAGTCGGAGTTGCCAATATCAGCTGAATTTTAAGGTTGTTTCGTGAACATACTAGTGCATACATAAGGATGAAATGAAATTGAAAACGGAATGTCGCGAATCTAAAACGTACCTCTTTCTTTTTGCTTGCGTTTCACAATTTCTTTGCTTGCATTCCGGAAAGAAGTTAATTAATAATTAAATAATAATATTAAGTACATAGATTCTCGAATAGCCTGCATTCAAAAAATTTCAGTCTGATTTCTCTGAACAAATAAATTTCATCTGAACAGTGCAGTACTTTTACAGCCCGGCTAGCTCGGCGCGCGACTCTAGTCAACGTATTAAACGAAGATTCTTAACTCCAAACTCGTTTTTTTTCTTCGATTTATGGCTACGTTTCCAGGGTTCTGAGTCACTGCGCAACACCATATTACGACTGGAGAGAGATCCAATATATCGTTCACATCTGTTTCGACTGGCCTCAATACAAAAGAGATCAGACTGACTGATGATGAATCTGGACCGCTAGCATGAAGCACTTCCTTCTCATGTGTTACTCCTCTTGCTTACAAAGAATATAGATATGTACCGGGTGATCAAAAAGTCAGTATAAATTTGAAAATTTAATAAATGACACACATGCTTGGAATGACATGGGGTATTTGCTAGACGCGTGAAAGATCTCTTGCGCGCGTCGTTTGGTGATGATCGTGTGCTCAGCCGCCACTTTCGTCATGCTTGGCCTCCCAGGTCCTCAGACCTAAGTCCGTGCGATTATTGGCTTTGGGGTTACCTGAAGTCGCAAGTGTATCGTGATCGACCGACATCTCTAGGGATGCTGAAAGACAACATCCGACGCCAATGCCTCACCATAACTCCGGACATGCTTTACAGTGCTGTTCACAACATTATTCCTCAGCTACAGCTATTGTTGAGGAATGATGGTGGATATATTGAGCATTTCCTATAAAGAACATCATTTTTGCTTTGTCTTACTTTGTTACGCTAATTATTGCTATTCTGATCACATGAAGCGCCATCTGTCGGACATTTTTTGAACGTTTATATTTTTTTGGTTGTAATATAACCCCATGTCATTCCAAGCATTTGTGTCAATTTTTACCTCTCTATCTACATTATTCCGTGATTTGTTCAGTTTTCAAATTTATACTGACTTTTTGAACATCCGGTATATATGTTAGATGTAACTGTTTGGTTAGGGTGTATCAGAATTAATGACATAAACGCATACAGTTGAAAGTAGACGATACTAGAAGCAAAAAAAGTCTCAGTAAACATACGGTCGAAAATGCGTGCCTTAAGAACTACGAGCAATTTTTCATCTTCGATACTGTGAAGCTAATCTCTTCTACTGAAAGCTCTTTGCTTTCCAAATTTCGGTAAGTAGAAGTATGGGCCAAAACAAGAAAAAAATGTCCAGTAAACATTTGCTCTAAAATGCATACCTTAAAAGTTATGAGCAATTGTTCATTAGAAGAGTTATGTTTCCAAGTAGCGAAATTGAGCACGTTTTCATAGCTCTTAAGGTATGCATTTTAGTGCACATGTTTAATGGAAATTTTTTTTCTTGTTTTCGTCCACTTTACCATTTCCCATGATATGGAAAGCAAAGAGCTTTCAGTAGAAGAGATTTGCTTCACAGTACGGAAGATGAAAAATTGCTCGTAGCTCTTAAGGCACGCATTTTCGACCCTATGTTTACTGAGACTTTTTTGCTTCTGGTATCGTGTATTTAAACTGTGTGTGTGTGTGTGTGAGTGAGTGAGTGTGTGTGTGTGTGTGTGTGTGTGTGTGTGTATTCGTGAGAGAGAGCCTCTGTACAGACGCTTATTTCGATCTAACTGTTAACCTAAGACAGTCCTGTCCAATAGCCCGGCTGTCAGATTAAAGGCTGAATGACTTCTTCACCTTCTGGCACTTTCAATGCCGCTTTAAGCAACGGTTGTGTCTGAAACACATGTTGTTCTCATGTGTGTAATTCCAATACGATGGTCAGTGGATGGGAAAAAGTCACTAGTTATGATAAAATAAAAAGGGAATGCAATCCAAGTCTATTGCTTGTCTCAGCTTCATTCTATTCAATAAATTTTCGCACTGGAGCAATAATATAGTTAAATCGAAGACTCTATTTATCACTATTTTCTCCGAAATTTGCACAACATCCAAAGAGAAATCTGTGGAAAGTACATCTCTACCATCGACACCACTTATCATTCTAGTCCATTGGTTTCAACTTGGGACTAATTACCCCCTGAGGGGTAAACTGAAATTTTCTGAGCGATAAAAACCAAATGATTCGATTCTGTTTCAGCCACGAAAGTAAATTATTTTCAAAAGATCATTACTATCATCACACTTTCGTAAGGCTCTAATGTTGATTACATAAGTTATAAATAATTACTTTTTATCAACTAGTAACATTAAAGCGGTGGAGGTTACAGGTTCCCCACATAGTCGACCCACTACACACATATTTTGTGCTTTGATCCGTACATCGCTGATGACAAAAGTGAGACATATACGTAACATATGCTAAATATCTCAAGAAAATGTCATTTCAAGTTGTAGATTAAGTATCTCAAGAAAATGTCTTTTCAAAGATGTAGATAGGAACTGCATAGTCCATAAATTGCTTCATTACTCGCTCCGTAACAGATAAATAAATTAAGTGACAGAATGACACAGCAATGACTACATTAGGGCTACTATAGTGCTGTATACAATGTTATTATTATTATTATTATTATTATTATTATTATTAGACTGGTTAGACACAAAGCATTAACAGTCTGAAATCGTCCGATTTCTGCCATTTCAAAAGGAAGGAATGCAGCAGTAAGGTGATCTACAAATAGTAAGTATAGTGCACACGTCTGAACCTGTTTGATTTTAAATGAGACTGCAGTGTGTAGGCCAAGCAAGTGCCACAAAGGAAACGGGTAACGCAGAGGAAGTATGTTTTGTAACAAGTGTCCACCATTATAGATAGTCAGCATTTCCTATCTGAGAAGGAATTATTGGTAGTACTTGCGAAGCACCACGAATTCCTTCGTGACTCCTTCGAATGCACATACACACTCCCCCCTCTCCCCCCTCTCTCTCCCTCACTCTCTCTCTCTCTCTCTCACACACACACACACACACAGACTAAATATCATTCACTTTTCATCATTTTAAAAATAAAAGTGTTCCAAGAAAAGTCTTTCATTCTACAGTTTAGTTAGGTGCTAAAGTTGGTGATAATGTGGGGGAGTGGGGTGCAACAGAGAGCAGTGACGGGAGGAGGGGTGGAGGGGGGGGGGTTCCACATAATGTCTGATTGCACTCAGGTGTAATGGTCTAAGAAAGGTTAGAACGACTGTTCTAGTCAATATAGGATTTTTCATCACCAGACCACTCTGCTATCACGTTAACTCATAGGAGACCCTTTCTGTCAAATACTGGTGCAAGGTATTTCAAACACGAAACATAGTGGGGATTTCTGAAAACATCTTCCATGAGAGACGCCGAGGCGTCGGCGATTTGGAAAAACTTCCCCCACTCGGAAGTGTGGCTGTGCGAGGTAAGCGACATGAGGCTCAGTGCGCTGTAGTAGACGGCACAGGCGCCGGCCGCCTGCACGTCGTCGACGAGTGCCTCCAGGGGGTAGCTGTCCGCCTCGGCAGCCATGTCCAGCTGACGCAGGAGCGCCACCAGCGTGCCGTGGTAGTCGGCCAGCAGCGTGTCCAGGTGGTCGCGGTGCACCTCAACGCTGGCGTTCCTGTACAGGAAGTGCAGCAGGTCCGCTGCCCCACTGTGCACCTTGCTACCCTGAGACATCAAAACAGTAACTTTGTAACATCTTTACTGGATAGCTCTGAGGTGGTACAGATTGGAAGGAACACCATCTGGCTAGAAACGTTAAGAACCTAGAAGGAATGATTCAGTGATTACAATATCAAGGTAAATGAGGAAAAAATATACAGACGCTACATTGCTTTCGGTTGGGCTGAGAGACAGCCGTTGTGTCTTCACCGAGGTAAGTCTGATCACAGCTATTGTAACCAACTCTAGCCGGCCGCGGTGGTCTCGCGGCTCTAGGCGCTCAGTCCGGAACCGCGCGACTGCTACGGTCGCAGGTTCGAATCCTGCATTGGGCATGGATGTGTGTGATGTCCTTAGGTTAGTTAGGTTTAAGTAGTTCTAAGTTCTAGGGGACTGATGACAGCAGATGTTAAGTCCCATAGTGCTCAGAGCCAGTTGAACCATTTGAGCCATTTAACCAACTCTACATTTCCTGCATGTTGCCACTACTTTGGTATTGTCGTGCAAGCTTGTCACTAACAAGTTCTATTGGGAGAAGTTTAGGTGGTGGTCCAAGGCAGGAGTGGGCTGATGTTCACTGAGATCACAATTCCCAAAGGAAAAAGTTAAAAGCCTTTATATTTCTACAAATTTCACTTCCT
This sequence comes from Schistocerca nitens, assembly GCF_023898315.1. Lineage (NCBI taxonomy): Eukaryota > Metazoa > Arthropoda > Insecta > Orthoptera > Acrididae > Schistocerca > Schistocerca nitens. The sequence goes on along the minus strand of NC_064615.1, from coordinate 694,461,555 downwards.
AAATTTCACAGTTCCAGGGAATAAAGTAGCATGAAAACCAAAGGGTCTCAAAAATGACCAGGAATTCTAAAGCATAAAAGCTAAGTTATGAGCAAAAGGTTTTTCAGAAGCTTGTGAGGGAGTCTGCCTGCCTGGATGCGCTTGCGTCCTGATATCTTAACATTTCAGCCAAGCAGATGTGCACATGCAAATTCAAATGCTTCAAATGGCTCTGAGCACTATGGGACTTAACTTCTGAGGTTATCAGTCCCCTAGAACTTAGAACTACTTAAACCTAACTAACCTAAGGACATCACACACATCCATGACCGAGGCTGGATTCGAACCTGCGACCGTAGCGGTCTCGCGGTTACAGACTGTAGTGCCTAGAACCGCTCGGCCACCCCGGCCGGCTGTGCACATGCACAAACTGGCTGTACATACTACCAACAACATATCTAACACACTTCGTAAATACACAGGAACAACCATCAAATCACAAGAAGGTGACTAAGGGAAGGGGCAACGGCCTTGCCGCAGAGGATACACCGGTTCCTGTCAGATCACCGAAGGTAAGCGCTGTCGGGCGTGGCCAGCACTTAGATGAGTGACGATCCGGGCCTCCATGTGCTGTTCCCATTTTCTGTGGTGCACTCAGCTTCGTGAAGCCGATTGAGGAGCTACTCGACCGAATATTAGCGGCTCCGGTCACAGAACATAACGACCCGGAGAGCGGTGTGCTGACCACACGCCCCTCCTATCCGCATCATCTGAGGATGACACGGCGGTCGGATGGTCCCGATGGGCCACTTGTGGCCTAAAGACGTAGTGCTGACTAAGACAGGGGGCACAACAGAAAAAATGGCTGACGTTCACAACGTAGGTGAAACCGACAAACAGAAACAGTACTACTCTTACTTACAAGTTTACGTACACACAGTCTGCAGGCTTGTTACTATAATTATGATCCTTAGTGGAATGCTTATTAAGATGATGATGATGATGATGAAATTAGTGCACACATCGACTTTCTATTATGCTAATTATGATGTTGTCAAACTTGCGAGACTTTGTTGCTATTAAACAGTAGTTCTTAATTGTATGACACATGAACTCAAACATTTGCACATACACTGATGTGCCAGAGCATTATGACCACCTGATTAATAGCTTGTTTGACTGTCTTTGGAACGAAATAAATCACTGACTCTGCGTGTCAGGGATCCGACAGTTTTTTGGTAGGTTTGTGAAGGTATTAACACTGGATGTCTATGCACAGGTCATGTGATGGCACGCAACAGAGACCCCGAATGGGTTCCGTAGGATTCACATCAGGCGATTCTGGTCGCCGAGATATCAACGTCAGTTCACTATAATGCTCTTCAAAGCACTGTAGCTCGTTCTGGCTCTGAGACATGGACAGTCATACTGCTGAAAGGTGACATCAAGCATGAAAAGGTGCAGGTGGTTCGCAGCTGTCAGAGTGTCTTCCATTATTACCATAGCGCAGGAAAATGTCTCCCACAGCATAATACTGCTCTCGCCAGCCTGCGTCCGTGGCACGCTACACGTTTCTAATCGCCGTTCATATCGATGACGATGAATGTGAGGACGATCATTGACTTTTTATCCTTAGTTTTTTTGAGTCATCGTTCTAACAGTCTTCTCATTGGTTTAATGCGGCCCGACACGAATTCCTCTCCGGTGCCAAACTCTTCATCTCAGAATACCACTTGCAGCCTACGTCCTAATTATTTGCTGGGTGTATTCCAATCTCTGACTTCCTATACAAGTTTTACTCTCTACCGTTCCATCTAGTACCATGGAAGTTATTCCCTGCTGTCTTAACAGATGTGCTATCATCCTTTCTCTTCTCCTTGTCAGTGTTTCCCACATATTCCTTTCCTCTCCGATTCTGCGCAGCACCTCCTCATTCTTCACCTTATCAGTCCACCTAATTATTAACATTTGTCTGTAGCATCACAGCACAAATGCTCCGATTCTCTTCTATTCCGATTTCCCCACATCCCATGTTTCACTACCATGCAATGCTGTGCTCCAAGCGTACATTCTCAGAAATTTCTTCTTCAAATGAAGGCCTAAGTTTGATACTAGTAAACTTCTCTTGGCCAGGAATGCCCTTTTTGCCAGTGCTTTTGATGTCTTCCTTGCTCCGATCGTCATTGGTTATTCACTGGTTGTTTTGCTGTCTAGGTAGCAAAATACCTTAACCTCATCTACTTCCTGACCATCAGTTCTGGTGTTTAAGTTTCACACTGCTCCATTTCTGCTACTTCTCATTACTTTCGTCTTTCTTCAACTAACTCTCAATTTACTGCACTCATCACACTGTTCATTCCGTTCAGCACCTCATGGAATTCTTCTTCACTTTCACTCAGGACAGCAATGTCATGAGCGAATCATATCATTGATATTTTTTCACCTTGAATTTTAATTCCACTCCTGAACCGTTCTTTTATTTCCATTATTGCTTATTCGATACACAGATTGAACCGTAGGGAAGAAAGACTACATCCCTGTCTTATATCATTTTTAATCCGAGCACTTCGTTCTTGGTCGTCCACTCTTACTATGCCCTCTTGGCTCTCGTACATATTGTACATTACTCGTCTCTCCCTGTAACGTACGCCTATTTTTCTCAAAATTTCGAATATCTTGCACCATTTTATATTGTCGAACGATTATTCCAGGTAGAAAAATCCTATGAACGTCCCTTGATTTTTCTTTAGTCTTGCTTCCATTATCAACCGCAACGTCAGAATTGCCTCTCTCGTGCCTTTATGTTTCCTAAAGCCAAACTGATCGTCATCTGACTTATCCTCGGTTTTTTCCATTCTTCTGTATGTTATTCGTGTCGTCAACTAGGATGCATGAGCTGATAAGCTGACGGTACGATAATTGTTCCTCTTGACTGGTCTTACAGTCTTCGGAATTGTGTGGATGACATTTTCCCAAAGGTCACATGGTATGTCGCCAGACTCATACATTCACCAACGTGAACAGTCGTTTTGCTGAGACTTCCTCAAATGATTTTAGAAATTCTGATGGAATGTTATCTATCCCTTCTGCCTTATTTGACCTTAAGTCCTCCAAAGCTCTCTTAAATTTCGATTCCAATGCTGGATCCCCGACCTCTTCTGAATCAACTCCTGTTCGTTCTTCAATCACATCAGACAAATCTTTCCCCTCATAGAGGCTTCAGTGTACTCTTTCCACCATCCGTTCTCTCCTCTGCATTTAACTGTGTAATGCCCACTGCATTCTTAACGTTACTACCCTCGCTTTTATGTTTATCGAAGGTTGTTTTGACTTTCCTAAATGCTGAATCAGTCCTTCCGACAATCATTTCTTTTTCGACTTCTTCACGTTTTTCTTTCAACCATTTCGTCTTAGCTTCCATGCACTTCCTATTTATTTCATTCCTCAGCAACTTGCATTTCTGTTGTCTTGAAATTCGCCGCGAGCAGTAGCCGCGATGTCTAAGGGACCTTGAACGGTTCGCGCGGCTCCCCCCATTGGAGGTTCGAGTCCCCCCTCGGACACGTGTGTGTGTGTGTGTGTGTGTGTGTGTGTGTGTGTGTGTGTGTTTTGTCCGTAGGGTATGTTAGACTAAGTAGTGTGTAAGCCTAGGGACCGATGACCTCAGCATTTTGGCCCCATAGGAACTTACCACAAATGTTCAAAACAAAATTCTTGAATTTCCCTGAACATTTTTTTACTTTCTTCTTTCATAGATCAGCTGCGGTATTTGTTCCATTCCCCCTGTTTCTTTGCAATTACTTTCTTTTTATCTATATTTTTTTATCCAACTTCTGTGAGTGCCCTGCCCTGTTTAGAGATGTCCATTCCTGTTCAACTCTGTTGCCTCCTGAGCTATTCCTTATTGCTGCATCTGTATACTTAGAGAACTTCAAGGGTATCTTGTCATTCCTTAGTACTTACGTATCCCACTTTTTTGTGTACTGATTCTTCTTGACTAATCTCTTCAACCTACTCTTCATTACCAATAAATTGTGATCTGAAGCTATAACTGCTCCTGGGTATGCCTTACAATCCAATGTCTGATTTCGAAATCTTTGCCTAACCATGACGCAATCTAAGTGAAATCTTCCTGTACCTCCTGGTCTGTTCTTAGTATACCTCCTCCTCTTGTGATCTTGAACTGAGTATTCGCTATTACTAGCTGAAATTTATTACATAACTCAATTAGTCTTTCTCCTCTCTCATTTTTTGTCCCAAGCCCACATTCTGTAATGTTTTCTACTGCTCCTTCCTCTACAACTGCTTTCCAGTCTGTTAGATTCTTATCTCCCTTTACATACTGTATTACCCCTTCAGTATCCTCATATACTTTCTCTATCTCTTCATCGTCAGCTTGCTAGGTCGACATGTATACCTGAACTGCCGTTGTCTGTATTGGTTTGCTGTCGCTTCTGACAAGAACAAGCCTGTTACTGAACTGTTCACAATAACAAACTCTCTATCCTACCTTCCTATTCATAACGAATCCTGCTCCCGTTATACCATTTTCTCCTGCTGTTGATATTACCCTACACTCATCTGACCAGAAATCCTTATCTTCTTTCCATTTCACTTCACTGACCACTACTACATCTAAATTGAGCCTTTGCATTTCCCTTTTCAGATTTTCTAGCTTCCCTACCATGTTCAAGCTTCCGACATTCCGCGCCCCGATTCTTAGAACGTTATCCTTTCGTTTGTTATTTAGTCATTCTCTCATGGTGACCTCCCCTTTGGCAGTCCCCTCCAAGAGATACGAATGGGGACTATTCCGGAATCTTTTGTCAGTTACAGACAACATGTACTGTGGATCCACGTTATGTGTGTTTAATGCAGTGGTTTCCTTTGCCTTCTACAGTCTCATGGTGTTAATCATTGCTGATTCTTCCGTTTTTATTGGCAGCTTCCCAACCCTAGGACAAGACAGTTTCCTTAACATCTGTTCGCTCCTCCACCCTCCTTGGTAAGGCCGTTGGCAGAATGAGGGTTCCTTCTTTGGCCGTAAGTCTCCGGCCGCCAATGCTGATTATCAATCAAGAATCAAGCGGCGGCGAGTTTCGAACCCGGGACCGAGAATGCTTTTATTACTAGTCAAAGACGCTACCCCTACACCGCGGGTGCAGGTCGTCAAGTATCCAGCGTTGCAAAAATGTGACGCTTTCGAAGAGCCGGCACGATTTGATTGATCGACGGTCGAGTCACAATGGCCCTTTGCCCACTGCAATCGTAATACGCTAGCGATGTTTACATCCACATTACCGACTCTGACAGCATTGCTTTCCTATTTTAGTACATTCCTCGGATTATTTTGCGAAAGGTTTAAATGTCAATATTAACAAGCACTATAAAATTGTAACTATCTTTCCCAGAGCTTCGGAGTACAAGTATGAAACGTATACAGTTCCTTTAAAAACTCACACTTCTTTCGATATCTCGGTTGGTACCAGGCTCAGAGCATTATCCATACGTAACATTATGTGCCCCTTAGCATACCATTATTTTCAGAAAACCTTGTTTCGATATCTGGAACCGTTCACGAAGCAAAAGGTGTGCTACGACTTAAGCGACTCACCCCGCGTATTGTAAACAGCTTATGTCATATCACACTTCCATGGGGCACTCCTGAAATTGCCTTTACATACGTCGATTTTGTTCCCATAAGAGCGACGGGTTGTGTTCTCTCTGCAAAGAAGTCTCGAATCCTGCCGCAAGTGTGGTCCAGTGCTCGGTAAGTTGGAGATCTTTTCACTTAATGTCAGTGTATGATGGTGTCAAATGTCAACCTGAAGTCTGCATAAACGTAAGTGCTGATATCTACAGCATTGTGTATCTCAAGGAGTTACAGAGTGAGCTGAGTTTCACAAGTTCGCTGTTTGATTTTTTGAAGGTGATTTTTGATCTTCAAAATCGTCACAATATGAAAGCATAGAACATGTTCCATAATTCTACAAGAGATTGATGTCAGCGACAGAGACCTACAATTAAGTGCAGCTGTTCTACAACCCTTCTTAAAAACGCTTCAGGTGGTGTATGTACACTCCTGGAGATTGAAAAAAGAACACATTGACACCGGTGTGTCAGACCCACCATACTTGCTCCGGACACTGCGAGAGGGCTGTACAAGCAATGATCACACGCACGGCACAGCGGACACACCAGGAACCGCGGTGTTGGCCATCGCCGTCAGTGTCAGCCAGTTTGCCGTGGCATACGGAGCTCCATCGCAGTCTTTAACACTGGTAGCATGCCGCGACAGCGTGGACGTGAACCGTATGTGCAGTTGACGGACTTTGAGCGAGGGCGTATAGTGGGCATGCGGGAGGCCGGGTGGACGTACCGCCGAATTGCTCAACACGTGGGGCGTGAGGTCTCCACAGTACATCGATGTTGTCGCCAGTGGTCGGCGGAAGGTGCACGTGCCCGTCGACCTGGGACCGGACCGCAGCGACGCACGGATGCACGCCAAGACCGTAGGATCCTACGCAGTGCCGTAGGGGACCGCACCGCCACTTCCCAGCAAATTAGGGACACTGTTGCTCCTGGGGTATCGGCGAGGACCATTCGCAACCGTCTCCATGAAGCTGGGCTACGGTCCCGCACACCGTTAGGCCGTCTTCCGCTCACGCCCCAACATCGTGCAGCCCGCCTCCAGTGGTGTCGCGACAGGCGTGAATGGAGGGACGAATGGAGACGTGTCGTCTTCAGCGATGAGAGTCGCTTCTGCCTTGGTGCCAATGATGGTCGTATGCGTGTTTGGCGCCGTGCACGTGAGCGCCACAATCAGGACTGCATACGACCGAGGCACACAGGGCCAACACCCGGCATCATGGTGTGGGGAGCGATCTCCTACACTGGCCGTACACCACTGGTGATCGTCGAGGGGACACTGAATAGTGCACGGTACATCCAAACCGTCATCGAACCCATCGTTCTACCATTCCTAGACCGGCAAGGGAACTTGCTGTTCCAACAGGACAATGCACGTCCGCATGTATCCCGTGCCACCCAACGTGCTCTAGAAGGTGTAAGTCAACTACCCTGGCCAGCAAGATCTCCGGATCTGTCCCCCATTGAGCATGTTTGGGACTGGATGAAGCGTCGTCTCACGCGGTCTGCACGTCCAGCACGAACGCTGGTCCAACTGAGGCGCCAGGTGGAAATGGCATGGCAAGCCGTTCCACAGGACTACATCCAGCATCTCTACGATCGTCTCCATGGGAGAATAGCAGCCTGCATTGCTGCGAAAGGTGGATATACACTGTACTAGTGCCGACATTGTGCATGCTCTGTTGCCTGTGTCTATGTGCCTGTGGTTCTGTCAGTGTGATCATGTGATGTATCTGACCCCAGGAATGTGTCAATAAAGTTTCCCCTTCCTGGGACAATGAATTCACGGTGTTCTTATTTCAATTTCCAGGAGTGTATTTTCGAAAGCATAATTTCAACCCAAATACTAGCTCTTACAATAGAGCATTGATGGTGTAACACAATGAAAGCAGCGATGTCCCATCTCCTGACGGAGTAAAGTCTAATACTTCGTTTATATTTGATGATGTTGCTGTAGGAAACCAAGATTAAATACAGAAATATTTCCGCTTTGGTCATTACAAGGTGGTAGCTGTCTTTCATTTGAGCCAAACATACAGTAAAATTCCAAAATGGTTAGTGATAAAACACACATTATTATCATCTTCAAAATAGTACGAATTAAAGACAAATTTATCAGGTGCATATAAATGTGAATGACATTCAAGGAATCTGTGACTATATGCGAAGTTTGCTGGAATCGCACAAAGTATGGGGTTTTGATTACTGATAATTTAAGACCGTTGAGTGATGGTCGATGCAGATGAAATTTCCAGGAGTTTCTTTTTAAAAGATAATGTACCAATATGTAATTCCACCAGTATATTGCCTACTATGGACAAGTACAGTCACATGATGTGTTCTCACAAATGAATCAAAATGTTCAAATGTGTGTGAATTCCTAGGGGACGAAACTGCTGAGGTCATCGGTCCCTAGACTTACACACTACTTAAAATATCTTATGCTAAGAGCAACACACACCCATGCTCGAGGGAGGACTCGAAACTCCGGCGGGAGGGGCCGCGTAATCCGTGACATAGCGCCCCAGACCGCACAGCCACTCCGCGCTGCCACAAATGAATCTTCAGAGCCTCGAGAGCTGAATTATTTATATACTTCTAGACCAACAAAACTATTCAATATGTTTATTCTCATACAAAATATTAAACGAGCAGCGGGAATCTATGACACACTAAAAGAATTTAATATACTAACGTATCAGTTGATGGGCCTTGATACCAAACTTGCTTGTGAAGATAGTGATAGATGGTGATCACACTGTTATTCATTACACTATGGTAAAATTTGTATAATATCATACATTCATTTTGAGGGAATGATGCATGGGCTAAACACATGTTTCTATGTCGATGCAAAAACTGAAACTATCAACGAAAATCTTACATGTTATAACAAGAAAGTCGAGAAAAGAAATTAAAATCTTAAAAGCTGTACTACAAAAATTGAAATTACTAGAAAGGTTAATACAATTTCTAAGAGGACTGATCAGGATATTAACACACATTATGAAGAAATTGAGCAGCAATTAAGTGTAGAATTCGAGAGCCTGTGGAGACAATCAATACGCTAGCAGAAAGGACTTGTCACTCGTAGAAGGTATGACAATACTCCATTCTGGAGATGTTCACGAAAGTATCAAGGATATAAATGCCTGAGAAGAAAACTTTGATGAAATCATTATGGATATAAATGGTTGGCAAGAAAGCATAACAAAGATATGGAGAAGCAAGCACCAGCAAAATTATCAGGAATATAAATGCTTGAGAATAAATCGTCAACAAAGGTATCTATGATATATAAGCTCGAGTAGAAAGAAGCAGAATAGAGATAGGGCCCCTACTGTCACCTCCGTAAACATGTTAGTTATCTAGTAAGTGGATCACAGGATGCTGTGATGTGATGTTATCAGTGCGTCTGGGTAAGACTACGCATTAACACGGTCCATCAGGTGACAGATAGTGCACGAAACGCGGGTGAGGGTAGCGATTTGAAGAGCAGAGGGAAAGAAGTGCCATCGCTCGTGACGTGGGAAAAAAACCTCTGCGACAGTGGGATGGGTAGTAAGAGCAGTAGTGGCTTACTAGCTGCGATAGTTCATGCAAGGTTGGATTTGGTAGTATGGGTATCATGCATCATTACCGTGGCAAGCGATGGCGAATAATATTTTCACGTGATACACTGCTGCGGTTGTGGAAGCACGTTTCGTTAATCTTAAAGGGTGTACCCTGCTGACTCCATATGTTTCACCTTCCTTGATATCTTCATGACGGGTAACTAAATAAGTAATGGTATATACTTCACCTTCTCCTGTGCCTTCATCCGTCTTACAGACGTGTGCTAGAGTCGTTTGAAGGACATACCATTACTCATTTAGTTACCCGTCATGAAGATACCAAGGAAGGTGAAACATATGGAGTCATTAAGATTAACGAAACGTGCTTCCACAACCGCAGCAGTGTATCACGTGAAAATATTATTTCGCCCGCGTTCGTGAGTCCAATTTAGCAGTGCCATCTGCCGTTGGCATAGTATGGCAGTTGTGCGAAAAAACGAGCAACGTATTTGATTAGTTGCTGGCCAGAGACGCTATCCCTTGAGATCTCACCAGCAAATGTCCACCCACGTGACATGCTACCACAAGCCTGGTGAGGTTTTACACCCTTACACCTTCCCTCTCCCCTGCAGCTTCCACTATATAAGGTGAAGTCTTAGCAAGACGACCATCAATCAAAAGGAAGACCATATCAGTGGATCCAACCGCTGGGCACCAGGGCACCAGGCACAGCATCAGCAAATCGACCGTCTGAGAGGCGAAGCACCACTCCTGCCCCCCCCCCTAGGTACTCATGCAATCAACGACCCATACCATCCCCCAAAATCCACAAGCTGCAAGCCACAACACATTCACCCACTCAGAAGACCAGAGAGCAACAACCACTTCCACCACCAACATTCCCCCTCTGGCAGCAGCACCAGAGATATTCCACCTTGCTAAAATGATAGAAGCTATGAGTGAGGCAATCGTCTCTCTGCATTAAATTTCTGTAAATCTCAGCTCATAACGGCTGCAGCGAAGGTGGCCCTCACGCCTAGAACAAAAGCTTTCAGCATTCAAAATGGCCTTTAGATCGCATGGCCTAAAGATATGCATATTAAATGCATGCCTAACCACGTGGAAGAATTACGACAGTTTTTACTGGAAGAACACATGGATATCTGCTTGCTTACACTGGCACATCTGAAACAAGGCGTCCATGGTGGAGTATCAAATTATGCATGCCGCATAAGAGACTGGGCGCAGAATGGTGGTCTATGTTAGGAGGTCGCTGCGCCATCATCCCTGTCCCTTGACCAACCTGACGATGCTGGAAGCCAACACAGATACAGTGTGTCTGCCTACCGCCATTAAAGAGGAAACCTGGAGCGGCCAGGTTTCGAGTCCCTGCTGTCCCTTCAAGGCAGGCTATTCATCGGAGGGAACTTGAATGCGAAAAACGTAATCCGGAACTCTGGCTTGAACAATATCAGCGAGAGGCGGCTGCTCCAAGACGCCAAAAACTATGATGCCACAATCATTGGCCCACACATTCCACAGGACCAGAGCCCAACAAACGTTCTTAACACCATGCTGACGCACTGATTAAACGATTATCATTTATTATCACCGTGAGCACGAGTTTGGGCTTGCCATCAAACCACTTCCCTCTGGTATTCAACATAGACCTACACAGGGTAGCACCGCATCCATCACTGGTGGGCTGGACCTGAAGGGTATAAGACGTCATTGTAAGAGGTCATCAGCAAGCTGGGTGCCAAAGCAAATGCACTTGCGGTTGTGTTTGCAGGTAATTTCCCTCCAGTTGATGAGCCACGTGACCCAGAAAATTTAGAACTGGTCGCTGAACGTCTGCACCAGTTCATGCCAGACCCAGAGGGAAGCGACGAAATTGAGCTATTTTCCGTAAAAGGAGTGTTGCTGCAGCTCAGAATCCTATTTGCCAAGAAAACGATACACGAATGCAAATGCCACAGACCACAGTTGCAGTACTGCCAAAATCACTCAGTGACATCCTGAGGACAGGCAGCTACCCCAAGACGTGGATATAAGTCTAGAAAGGATCACTGCCTCTCTCGCAGCTGGCAGGCCCATAAGCCTCATGCCACCAGTTATGAAACTCTTCAAGCATCTGTACCTGAGCTGGTTTCTCCAACATATCGAAGCAGGCCAGATGCTACTTGAAGAACTGTTCTGGTTCAGAAGATGCCATGCCACAACCCACCAGCTGCGGCCTCTCGTTGAGGAGGCAATGCAGTCTACTGAGGGAATACTTCGGACCAGTATTTCTAAGTGTCTCTCTTGCCGTCGATAGCATGTGGCACAAAGGCCTCCTGTATAAAATACACGTACAGGAAGCGACAGTGCCACACGTTCAACTGCTGAAGTCCTACCTCGCCGACCACACATACCATGAACGAGCACAAGAAGGGGAGTCAAGCCAGTGACATACCCTTGCCAGAGTCCAACAAGGGAGCGTGTTGGGACCCTTGCAGCAGGACGCAACGGCGCTATCCGCGGACAACATGATGCTTTACCTGTGGTGCAGGAGCAACAGGTTCCTATAACCCTGCCTACAAAGGGCAACAGATGCGGTCACTGACTGGGGAAAGAAGAGGTCTGGTCCTCAACGATACAGAAACAGAGGTGATCAACATAGGCAGACGGCCGTTCCCAGCTGCCGTGCCGCCCTTATTTGTGCCAGTACTCCCATCCTAATGAGAAGCACCACGTATTACTTGGGAATCATTATGAACAGACGCCTCATATGCGAGCATCATTCAATAAGCTACACCAGAAAGCAATGTGTAGAGTGAGGACCCTGCATCTGTCGTCCAACCCGGAGTCAGCACTAGAAGAAGGACTTGGCATCACATTATACTTCACACAGATACACCCAGTGGTAGAGTATGCTGCAACTCTCATGGGACTTTCCCACCACAGAGCTCCAGGAACTCATTGTAGTTCCATTACTGCAAGATAGGTACTGTCAACTGAACACACATTCTACAGGAAGAGTGTGAAATCTAGCAAGACTAATATCTGTACTAGGTAACTGAGTGGACACCCAATGGCTACATATGCCGAACTTGCAACAATAACAGCATAAGAGAAAAAAAGACCTTCAGAGTCACCAAGCAGTGATGTCTGTGGGGATAAAAAAATCTTTGTGAGACTATATTGTAGATGAGCATCAGTTGTTTATTTTCATGCTCAATGCTACCAGTTTCATTCAGTACATCATTATCAAGCGGAACCCCAAAGGAGAGACAAAACATTGAAAGTGCACAAGTCACATTATGCTGACAAAAGAAGAAAAAAGAAATGGCGTAAAGTAACGTAGAAATTTCTTATAAAGCGTAACCAGCTTGCCACTAAAGCGTTTGAAGTGAACAACATGCGACTCTATTTTGCTTTATTTGGTTGAGTTACATAACTACAATGGCTGAATACACCCCAAATGAAATCTTAGACATGATTACGATGTTAGGAGAGCGCCAGGGTGTTTATGTGCACGCGGCCGCATTTTATGCTAGACGTTTTCCTAACAGACAACACTCAACTATCGTCACCATTCGCGATCTCTGTGAATGAGCTCGGGATGGAGGGTTACATCTTGCACGTCCTCATCATGAACGTGGGGAAAATAAGAAACGCGTCATAGTCGTTCTTGCAATGGTCAGCTAAATCCTCATCGTAGTTCGCAGCAAATTCAAACAGTACTATGATTATCGAAGTCGACGAATCTCAGAATCCTAAATGCGCGGAGATTTCATGCTTACAGTATCTCATTGACTCACAAACTAAAACTTCGGAAGTTCAGAGAACTACTTGCATTTCGTCTCTGACCGTACATCATCAAGAGGTGTTCACATCTGTTTCCTGATGAAGCTACATTTACAAATACTGGCGAATTGAACGGGCACAACTGTCATTATTGGTAGGATATCCGTCCTCACTCGTGTGGAACTGTTGACAGCCAACATCGTTGTAGCCTTAACGTTTGGCGCGGAGCTGTCAGTGGCTCTCTGATTGGTCCCAACTTTTTAACGTTGATTTTTCAGAAATATTGAGAAACCATTTACCTGGGTTACCTGAAGATGTTGACTCAGAGACCAGACAAGAAATGTCGATCCAGTGGGGTGGTGTTCTGCCACATTACTCTAGTATCGTAAGGACACTTTTAAATGAATAATATCCACACTAACGGCTTGGACGTGGTGGCCCCATTCAGCGGCACGATTGTTCATTCGATCTAACTTTCGCTGATTTTTACCTTTGGGGATATTGAAAAATATTTGTTGACAGCAGCAGCCAACGACAAGAGAAAACTAGATGGAAAGTATCCGGATAGCTAGTGCAACCGTTCCACAAAGCGTCCTGCTTTCCAATGTCAGACATTTCTTAAGGAGGATTAATTTGTGCACTGAAGCAAGTGGTGATCACTTTGAGCACATGCTCAGTGGTTAATTTCCAGGTACAAAGTGTAAGACACGCTAACTCTTTCAATTAAGCACTCTAAGGATGAGTGGTGAGGAGAGTCACTCAACTACTTGTAAATCAATGATCTACTTTTTACTTATGTTTGGTCTGTTTTTCAAACGTCAAAAGAACATTTCTAGGTTGTGACGTATTTATTTGTGCCAAAAAACACATTAATTAAAACTTGAAGTTCAAACCTCTCTTCGCTCTTTCCAAATCCGATGTCACAAACTGAGGCTTCCATTAAACAAAACTCAACCTTCGAATGATCTTCGATGATTACCTTTAAGATCAAGACTATTGGTAATGAGTAGTGATCTCTCACGCTCTTTCGAAATTGTATCTAACATTGTATACTGCTGCATCCCTCCTCTATTCTGAGTTAATGCTTGTTAGAACTAAAAACATATTTGCTTATTTGAGCTTCATTGAACATTACCAAGACTTTTCAGGACTCTCGTATGTGGAAAGCACGACAGTTCAGACTAAAAAATGAGGCCGAGAAACCTCACTGGGCCTTTAAAATGTAGAACGGAATCCCTTATACGCAAGTCAGGTAAATTAAAAATACTACAAGAATGTAAAAATGAACTACAACCATTCATCTGTAGAAAACTGAAAACCCGTTTTTGCAACCCACTCTTCTGACAACCATACAGTAAGTAGCAACTGACTGACAGGTCGCTATTGCAACAATGGAGAAGGAACAGAAAACAGGAAAATCGTCCCAGGAGTAGTCTACAGGACTCCTTCCCATAGCTGTACTACTGTTTATGGCAGTGGCAAAGAGGGCAACACGTAAAACGCTGCCCTAATGGACACCATTCTCCTGTTTAAAACGATCTGACAACGTGTCACCAACTCAGGTCTTAAAAAACTGCTGAGACAGGGAAAGTCATATGAAGATGGGGGGAGGGGGGGGGTGACCACAAAAGCCCCACTGAAGCACTTCCGCAAGTAAAACATGTTTCCAAGTGGTGTCACACACCTTTCTGATGTCGAAGAATGTGCCAGTACAGTGATGTTTATGTAGTAAAGACTGCTGAATAGCCGCCACTAGTAGGGTCAGGTTGTCGACAATGGACGGAAATCAGCGAAATCCACCCTAAGAGGCGGTAAAAAAAGCATGGTCTCTAACAACATGGCCAGATGATAATGAACCATTGGTCAAGTGTCTTTCCTAAACAGCTCGTTAAGGTGATACTCTGGTAACACGACATGTGGAGTCCTTTCCTGGTTTGAGGATAGATACTGAAATTCTCTCTGTCCACAAGTTGTGGAAATGTCCCGTCTGCCACATTAAATTAAAAGATTCGAGGAGGATATCCTTTGACACTGCTGGCAAATGTCGGAGCATGCAGTACAGGATCAGGTCGCGACCGGTTACAGTATCACGAGTCTCAGACAGCGTCAATTACGGCTCCCACGTGGAGAAAGGGTAGTTATAAGACAGAATTGTTGGATCCGAAGTCCAACTTGCCTCTCTATACATTCCCACGGTAGCAACGAAACGCTGCATCCTGACTTGCATTGGCTGTAGCTTTCGCAAAAGTAGCTGCCATCATCTGAGCAATGCCTCTGGGTGTTGTTTGGAGATACACCTGTTTCAGCACTGCTGCTATTATGTTTACCAGAAATCCTCTGGATGACTTCCCACACATTTGTAGGACAAGTGGAAAGATTGAGGGAATTTAGGAACGCTTGCCATGGCTTTTTCTTGTACTACTTAATTGCGTATGGAGCTTTGGCTCCCTAGATCCGAAATGGGTTTGTCTGCTGTTGGGTGCATTTAAACTGTCGATGAGCCGCCTGCCTGTGCCGGATTGCTGAACGGCACTCATCTGTCCACCAAGGTACAGGTCACCTCCTAAGATGACCTGAAGACTTTAGACTCGATAAGTCAGCGGTATGATGGATCACGTGTGTGATATAGTCCACCCATTCCTGCACACTGTCACGATGTTCAAATACAGTCAACTGGCTGAACAGCACGCAGTTAGCCCTGCTGACCATCTATCTCGATGGCTCCTGTTCAAGCAATTCCCCATCCAGTAGGTGAATCCACAGTGGGGAGTGGTCAATGGAATGAAGGTCAACAGTTGCTTCACACTGTAAAGAGTCTGCAAGGGCTGGAGAGCCGAAAGAGAGGTCGGTGGCTGAGGATGACCCAGTAGCAGCCGAGTGGGACTGCCCCTGTTGAGGATGCACAGCTCCTCAGACGTCATAAGGTTCTCCAGCACTCGACCCCTGGAGCAAGTATAGTTTGAATCCCATATTACATTATGGGCACTGAAATCACCCAGTGGGAGAAACGGGTAAGGGAGTTCTTCAATAAGGAATGTGGGGGCCTCAGAGTCTACTGCATCTTAAGGAGGTAAGTACAGGCAGCAGACAGTGACCTGACTCCCATGAACTGTAATGGTTACTGCTTGTAGGTCAATAATCAAGGGAAGAGCAGAGGAGTGATGTGTGTCATTGACAAACACAGCAACATCTCCCTTGGCTCTTTCCCCAATCAAGTCGTCATTATGGTGGAGGGTTACAATGTTAGCATAGGGGCAACAGTGGCTTTTCAATGTCTTTTCTGAAACACAAGCACTGGGGTTGTGCCTGGGCCACGTATTTCAGTTTCTCCACAGGAGATTCATGATTCACTATAGTATGGAAGCCATTTATCAAAGGGGTTGCACCTGCACCACGTATTTCCCACCAGGCGAGGGATCCCACACAAGATGGAGGGTCGACCTTGGGACAAGATGGCTGCCCTGGGCTGACTTCGAATTCCACTGACTCTGAAGCAGAAGCAGCAGAACCGTCACATCAAATGACTTCTACCACCTGGTCTGCCTGTCATGGAAGCATCCCATTTGCTTTATTGGCCTGCGAGGGCTTTGTGAGAACTACCGCTCTGCCTTGGAGCTCCACAATGGTGGTGACAGTGGCTTTCTCTGATATTCTCAGAGGGGCTATGGGCTCCAAAACAACAGCAGCTTCACAAGTACACTGATAAACATAGGTACTAGTGCTGACAGTGGCAACCTCCATTGGCATACAGGGACTGGCTGTCGAAACAGGCTTCTTAAGGGCTGAAGTAAAAGATGTAGTGAATGTGGGAGGCTTCATGGCCTTACATATCTTCTTGGCCTCATCATATGGGATGCATTTTGATGTTTTAATTTCCTGTATTTTCCTATTTTCAACGAAGACGCTGCAGTCCCTACTCCAAAAAAATGGTTCAAATGGCTCTGAGCACTATGGGACTTAACATCTGTGGTCATCAGTCCCCTAGAACTTAGAACTACTTAAACCTAAATAACCTAAGGACATCACACACATCCATGCCCGAGGCAGGATTCGAACCTGCGACCGTAGCAGTCGCGCAGTTCCGGACTGAGCGCCTAGAACCGCTAGACCACCGCGGCCGGCTGCAGGAGACCCCAGCACAGATTACACTCTTCGGAAGGGAGGAGTAATGAACACCATCATGGTCGTATGCAAGGAGCTTGTTCAAACTGATTATTAAAGAACGGGCAGCGATGAGATATGACTGCTGCGTTAGGAAACAGTAAAGGCCGAAAACAAGAGTCATTGTTTAAATACACAATAAAATACAGTTGTTTAAAACATGCTACTAATCCTAGGCCACTACTGTAACAGCTGTCCTGCCGTTATGACTTAGCACAATTTCACCACCTCGAATTATGACGTCATGGTGGTTGGGGAAATCCTCTGTATTTACCTAAAATATCAAAGGCAAGTCGACAAATTGCGCTATAATTTTTCCGCCATCTTGGATTGGGAGGACTATTGGTTTATGACATCATAAGCATGCAGACAATCCTTCATATGTGCCAAGAGCCATTAAGGCCCAGTTAGTTAGTTTTGCCATCTTGGAATACCTGGTAAGCCTTTGACCTTATGGGCAAGTGGGGTAGGTCTGCCATCTTGCATTGGCCAAGTCCACCACTTATATTTTATTCTTTGATCAATTAGGCTACGTCCGCCACTTGGGATCCAGCATCTTCCATTGCCTGCAACGTTGAACCCGCTATCTTGGATTGGGGTAATCTTAGGGAAGTGGAAAGACAAGAAGGCAGGAAATAAATCATTCTTTTGTTTCAGAAGCCAGGGGGGTCATATGTCATATTCTGTTGCCTGTGCCACGATGGCCTTTTCACCACTGCTGTAATTATCATAATATTAAATCTTGTTGTATAGTTTATTATTATTATCATTACAACTAGATACATTTTTCTGTGTGTCATCAGTCTTCTGACTGGTTTGATGTAGCCTGCCTCAGACTCCTCTACTGTGCCAACCTCTTTATCCTAGAGTAATACTTGCAACTTACTGCCTCAATATTTGCTGGATGTATTTCAATCGCGACCTTCCTCTGCAGTTCTTATCCTCTACAGCTCTCTCTAGTGCCATGGAAGTTACTCCCAATGTCTTAACAGATGTCCAACCACCCTGTCCGTTCTGCTTGTCAGTTCAAAAAGAACTTTCGGACGAACAAATCAGTGACTTTATGAACCTAATTACAGTCGTAGTCAAATACAACTATTTTGAATTTAATGAACAATTGTATCAGAAACCCGACGGTCTCGCTATGGGAAATACGTTAGCTGGTATCATTGCTGACATCTTAATTAATTCTATAGAAGAAAAGTTCTTCCTCAGCTACAGCGCTAGGCATTCTCTCCTATTTCAGACATGTCGATGATATTCCAGACATCTTCAAAGGACCTGTTGATGGCACTGACCGTATTTTCAATCTCTTCAGTGAACTTCACGAGAAAATATCCTTCACCAGCGAACTCGAAAACGAAGCCCGTTCATCGAATTTTCTTGTTTTGACGCTTACAGCAGAAGAAAATAAAATCTCATTTAATGTTTTTCGTAAAGAATCATATACCGATCAGATCGTACCTGCAACTTCTATGCCCCACAATCTCATAAGAACGCTTTCTTTCACTATGCTATTCACAGAGCTACTTCTATTCCACTCTCGAAAGAAAAATTCGAGGAAGAAATTAATATAATCAAAACAATAACAGTTAATAACGAATATGGACCTGCCATAGTGTATAACATCCTTAAAAAGGAAACTGTAAAAAGAGTTACTACACTCGGCACCTCTATCATTGAATCCAGCCTAAAGAAGAAGTTTCTTGTATTCCTTTCTTGGGTCCCATCTCCTATCAGCTCCAACGCCTTCTTCGTAATAACTGCAACAGTAACTCGCCTTTTCAACCAATAATAACTTGAAAAAACAATCTTATTCATTATTTAAAATCGACCCATTCCCCTTTGAAAAACTCTGGTGTCTATAAGATTCTTTGCGACACCTGCTCTTCTTACTACATAGGACAAACAGGACGTACCTTTACAGTTAGATATAAAGAACATCTTTTATGAAACAATTTTACCAACACCCAAAATTCGTCTTTTGCTGACCACCTCCTAATTACAGGTCACGCGCCTAAAATTGTGCACGATATCAACATTTTGCACACTGAGTAGAAGGGCTTAGATTAGATGTTCTCGAAGAATTAGAAATTTTTAAACATCTTTCTCGAAATGATGGCCTCATTCTTAATGAGCAGCTACAATTATGTAATAAAAGCTTCTTCAACGGTATAAAGCCGTTACTTGATTTTTTTTTTCTTGTTCCCTCGTACAGTTACCGAAATATTTCTTCTATCTAAGTCGATTCATAACTATTTGTTCACTAAATGGTTTATATTAATTACATTTCATGTTATACCGTTTTTCTATCCGCTGAGTTATTCAGCTCCTTTTGTAATTCTGTAATGGCGTTTCCATCCTTTAAACTGTACTTCTAAGCTCTTATGTAGACAAATTGTTACCATGTCTGCTGCTGACAGGTAAAATATTGCCTCTTACTTCATGTATTACACAGTTCACCTGTCTATATTTGTAATGTTAAATAGCCGGTTTGTATTTGCGGCTGCTAGATGGCACTTTTGGTATAATGTTCAGCAACTGCTCGCGCGGGTGCCTCAGTCTGATGCTACCGCAGCTCGACGTGTGGTGCAGCCCTTAGTGGCCTGCCTCTATATGTTCTGTTTTAATATTTTGTGGCTATATCGTTATCGCTTCATAGTTATTTTATACGTGACCTGCCAGTTTTAAATGTTTTATTTCTGATGAAGGCACTCTTAGAAGTGGCAGAAACCTAGATCAAAAAGACTCCATTTTCGCGACCGAGGACTGCAATTGTTTTAATTTTGATCTAATTTATTAGACACAGTTCCTTCGTTTTCGTCAGGGTCTACAGTACAGCTGCGCAGCACGTGCCGATAGTCCGTTTATCTGCGCAGTTTAGTTTTCCACGGTCTTTGGTATGGACAGGGACTGCGATTGTTGTGTGTGGATGCGAGCCGATTTGGCGACACTTCGCTCTCAGCTTCAGACTTCGGTTACACAGCTTGAGGCTGCAGTGAATGTGCTCCACTGTTGTGGGCCGGCCGTGGGGATCCAACGGACGTCCAGCACGTCAGATTCCTTCTATCGGTACTTACCCGTGACCAGCCCAGTTACTGCTGGCACTGAGGCTGACTCCTCACCTGTGGTCGAGTGGGAGGTCACCCCGGGGCGTAGCAGGCGGCAAAAGACTTCCCAGGCGGCCGCACGTAAGGCTTCCCCGGTATGTCTGACAAACAGGTTCCAGGTGCTGTATGTGGCTGACACTGTCGTTGAGCCAGACGCTGTCGCCTGTCCTGTTTCAGAGGAAACCTCTCAGCCGGCAAGATCCGGGCAATCACAGAGAGTGGGATTATTGATAGTTGGAAGGTCCAACGATAGGGGCGTTATGAGGCCCCGTAGAGACATGGCTACCAAGAAGGGAAAGAAAACCAATGTGCACTCCGTGTGCATATCGGGTAGAGTTATTCCAGATGTGGAACGGGTCCTCCCGGATGCCATGAAGAGCATAGGGTGCTGCGAACTGCAAGTGGTGGCTCACGTCGGTACCAATGGTGTCTCACTTTGGATGAAAAGAGATTCTCTCTGGTTTCGAGCGGCTAACAGAAGTGGTAAAGGCTGCCAGTCTTAATGCAAGATGAAAGCCGAGCTGACCATTTGCAGCATAGTCGATAGGACCAGTAGCGGACCTCTGGTACAGAGCCGAGTGGAGGGACTGAATCAGAGGCACAGATCGTTCTACGACCGTGTAGGCTGCAGATTCCTCGACTTGCGCCAAAGGGTGGTTGGGTTTCTGGTTCCACTGGATAGGTCCACTAAACGTAGGAGGCCGCTACACGGGTAGCAGGGACTGTGTGGCGTGGACTGGGCGGTTTTTTGGGTTAGAGGGTCTCGGGAAAACACAAAAAGGGATTCAGTCACAAAGGGTGCAGACCGAACACAAGAAGAACGTAAGTAGATACAGGAACTACCGGTAAAACGGTTGTAAATTATGGTAGCTGTGTTGTGGAAGTACCAGAGCTCCAAGCGCTAATAGAAAGCACTGTTGCTCAAGTCGTTATGGGTACTGAAAGCTTGCTAAAGCCGAAGATCAGTTCAGCCGAGATTTTTGCGAAGAACCTAACGGTGTTCCGAAAGGATAGGCTAAACATGGTTGACGGTGGTGTGTTTGTTGCTGTCAGAAGTAGTTTAACTTGTCGCGAAATTGAAGTAGATACTTCCCGTGAATTAGTATTGGCAGATGTCATTGTTAGCAACCGAAATAAAATAATAATTCGCTCCTTTTACCGACCTCCCAATTCAGATGATACAGTTGCTGAAAGGTTCAAAGAAAACTTGAGTTTGATTTTAAACACGTATCCGACTCATACGACAATAGTTGGCGGTGACTTTAATTTACCCTCGATATGTTGGCGAAAATACATGTTTAATTCCGGGGGTACGCATAAAATATCATCCGAAATTGTGCTAAAGGCATTCTCTGAATGTTATTTCGAGCAGTTAGTTCATGAGCCCACGCGAATAATAAACGGTTGTGAAAACACACTTGACCTTTTAGCAACAAATAATCCGAAGTTAATAACCAGCATAAAAACGGATACAGGATTAGTGAACACGGGGTTGTCGTAGCGAGACAATATTGTAACACCCAAATCATCCAAATACAAACGAAAAATGTACCTATTCAAAAAAACAGGTAAAAATTCAATTGACGCCTTCCGGAGAGACAACTCCACTCCTTCCAAATTAATAATATAAGTGTAGACCAGATGTGGCTTGAATTCAAAAAAATAGTATCGGCAGAAATTTAGAGATTTATACCAAATAAACTAACAAACGCCGAAGCTGATCCTCCTTGGTACACAAAACGGGTCAGAACACTGTTGCAGAAACAACATACCAAATTTAAAGACACGCAAAATTCCCAAGATTGGCAATCTCTTACTGAAGCTCGAAATTCTGCGCGGACTTCAACGCTTATAACAGTTTTCACAAAAAAAAACTTTGTCTCGAAACCTGGCAGGAAATTCAAAAAGGTTCTAGTCGTATGTGAAGTATGTTAGCGGCAAGAAACAATCAATGCCTTCTCTGCGCGATAGCAATGGAGATACTATCGCAGACAATGCCACCAAAGCAGAGTTACCAAACACAGCCTATGCCTTCACAAAAGAAGACGAAGTAAATATTCCAGGATTCGAATCAAAAACAGCTGCCAACATGAGTAACGTAGAACTAAATATCTTCGGAGTAGTGAAGCAACTTAAATCACGTAATAAAAGTAAGTCTTCTGGTCCAGACTGTATACCAATTAGGTTCCTACCAGAGCATGCTGATGCATTAGTTCTATACTTAACTATCATATACAACCGTTCGCTCGACGAAAGATCCATACCCAAAGACTGGAAAGTGGCACAGGTCACACCAACATTCAAGAAAGGTAGTAGGAGTAATCCACTTCATTACAGGTCTATTGACACACAGTCAATACGGGTTTAGAAAAAATCGTTCTTGTGAAACACAACTAGCTCTTTATTCGCATGAAGTGCTGAATGCTATTGACAAGGGATTTCAGATCGATTTCGTATTTCTGGACTTCCGGAAGGCTTTTGACACAGTACCACACAAGCAGCTTGTAGTGAAATTGCGTGCTTATGGAATATCGTCTCAGTTATGTGACTGGATTTGTGATTTGCTGTCAAAGAGGTCTCAGTTCGTAGTAACTGACGGAAAGTCATCGAATAAAACAGAAGTGATTTCTGGAGTTCCCCAAGATAGTGTTACAGGTCTTTTGCTGTTCCTTATCTATATAAACGATTTGGGAGACAATCTGAGCAGCCGTCTCAGGTTGTTTGCAGATGTCGCTGTCGTTTATCGACTAATAACATCATTAGAAGATCAAAACAAATTGCAAAACGATTTAGGAAAGATATCTGAATGTTGAGAAAATTGACAGTTGACGCTAAATAACGAAAAGTGTGAGGTCATCCACGTTAGTGCTAAAATAAATCCGTTAAGCTTCGGTTACACGATAAATCAGTCAGATGTAAAGGCCGTAAATTCAACTAAATACCTAGGAATTACAGTTACGAACAACACACAGATAATTTTGTGGGGAAGGGTAACCAAAGACTGCGTTTTATTGGCAGGACATGTCACAGATCTACTAAAGAGGCTGCCTACTCTACGCTTGTCCGTCCTCTTTTAGAATACTGCTGCGCGGTGTGGGATCCTTACCAGATAGTACTGACGGAGTACAATCGAAAAATTTCGAAGAAGGGCAGCACGTTTTGTATTACCACGAAATATGGGAGAGAGTGTCACAGAAATGACACAGGATTTGGGGTGGACATCATTAAAAGAAAGACGTTTTTGCTGCGACAGAATCTTCTCACAAAACTCCAGTCACCAACTTTCTCCTCCGAATGCGAAAATATGGTTGTCTCGAAAACTGGCAGAAAACCCAAAGAGATTCTGGTCATACGTAAAGCACACCAGTGGCAAGACGTAATCAATACCTTCACTGCGCGATAACAACGGTGAAGTCACTGATGACAGTGCCACTAAAGCAGAGTTATTAAACACGGTTTTCCGAAACTCCTTCGCCAAACAAGACGAAGTAAACACTCCTGAATTCCAATCAAGAACAACTGCCAAGACGAGAGTAGCGATATCCTCGGAGTAGCGAAGCAGCTTAAATCACTTTATAAAAGCGAGGCCTCCGGTCCAGATTGTATACCAGTCAGGTTCTTCTCAGAGTATGTTGGTAAAATAGCTCCATATTTAGCAATTATATACAACCACTCGCTCACAGAAAGATACGTACCTAAAGAGTGGAAAATTGCTCAAGTCACATCAATATCCAAAAAGGGAAGTAGGAGTAATCCGCTGAATTACAGGCCTATATCACTAACGTCGATTTACAGTAGGATTTTAGAACATATTCTGTATTCAAACATTATGAAGTACCTCGAAGAAAACGATTTATTGGCACATAGCACGGTTTCAGAAAATATCGTTCATGTGAAACACAGCTAGCTCTTTATACTCATGAAATAATAAGTGCTATCGACAGGGGAAGTCAAATTGATTCCATATTTTTAGATTTCCAGAAGGCTTTCGACACCGTTCCTCACAAGCGTCTTCTAACCAAACTGCGTGCCTACGGAGTATCGTCTCAGTTGTGCGACTGGATTCGTGATTTCCTGTCAGAAAGGTCACAGTTCCTAGTAATAGACGGAAAGTCATCGAATAAAACAGAAGTAATATCCGGCGTTCCCCAAGGAAGTGTTATAGGCCTTCTATTGTTCCTGATCTATATGAATAACATAGGAAACAATCTGAGTAGCCGTCTTAGATTGTTTAGTAAAGTAATCAGTTGATCAAAACGACTAGCAAAATGAGTTAGATAAGATATCTGTATGGTGCGAAAAGTGGCAATTGAGCCTGAATAAGGAAAAGTGTGACGTTATTCACATGAGTATTAAAAGAAATCAGCTAAATTTCGATTACGCGATAAGTCACACAAATCTAAAGGCTGTAAATTCAGCTAAATCCTTGGGGATTACAATTACAGATAACCTAAATTGGAACGATCATGTAGATAATATTTTGGGTGGAGCAAACCAAAGACTGCGATTCATTGGCAGAACACTTAGAAGGTGCAACAGGTATACTAAAGAGACTGCTTACAATACGCTTGTCCGCTCTATTCTGGAGTGTTGCTGTGCGTTGTGGGATCCGCATCAGGTGGGACTGACGGATGACAACGAAAAGTACAAAGAAGGGCAGCTCGGTTTCTATTATCGCGAAATAGGGGAGGTAGTGTCACAGACATGATACGTGGAGTGGCAGTCATTAAAACAAAGGCGTTTTTCGTTGCGACGGGATCTTCTCATGAAATTTCAATCACCAGTTTTCTCCTCCTATTGTGTAAACATTCTGTTGGCATCCATCTACATAGGGATAAGTGATCATCACGATAAAATAAGAGAAATCAGGGCTCGCACAGAAATATTTAAGTGCTCGCTTTAACCGCGTGCGTTCGAGAGTGTAACGGTTAATTGAACCCTCTGCCAGGCACTTTATTGTGAATAGAGGAGTAATCACATGTATGTAGATGTAGACGCCGACCTACATAGGGAGAAACGATCACCAGGATAAAATAACGGAAATCAGAGCTCGTACGGAAAGGTATAGGTGTTCGTTCTTTCCGCACGCTATACGAGATTGGAAGAATAGAGAATTGTGAAGGTAGTTCGATGAGCCCTCTGCCAGGCACTTAAATGTGATTTGCAGAGTATCCATATAGATGCATTGAAGCGCACCTAAATGGCCGTTTCGTCTCATAGCATTTTCATGCAAATTGTATAAAAGGCCAGTTTGGAAGCATCTGTGTGCTCTTTACACTTCACTGAAAATGATCCTTTCTGTTCTGTATACCACGTGTTAGAAGATGCACATCATATTTCATATTCTCCCACTTGTCCTAATTTACTTTTGTCTGTAGTGACCTCATGCATTAAACTTTATCTGACTGGATATTTCGCTTGGAATGCTCATGGTTGAATATATTTCTCAGTTTTTCTGAGATTTCTCCAAAATATGGAACAGTAACAATCTTTTTATCCTTCACTAGTTACTTTTTCTGTTTTCTTTTTCCCTGTGGTCATTCACCATACTTAAATAGTATCGACTGTTTTCTACTATCTGTTTATGATGTTTCACTCATTCGGTCTATCCGCTATACCCACTGGTACACTAAATGCTCTATGTACTAAACTTCTAAATGCAGCATTTTTATTAATTCGCAGGTG
Organism: Schistocerca nitens; assembly: GCF_023898315.1. Taxonomy (NCBI): domain Eukaryota; kingdom Metazoa; phylum Arthropoda; class Insecta; order Orthoptera; family Acrididae; genus Schistocerca; species Schistocerca nitens. Next base: position 694,435,628 of record NC_064615.1, on the reverse strand, counting down.
ACATGATTAATTAGGAATCACATCTGTTTCTGCTACTCGCTTTCTGAATATCTTAAAGGCACGCCGTTTGCTTTGCCTCATTATCTCTAGGTCCAAAAACTGAATATGATTATTACTTTCGAGCTCCACAGTAAAGATGATTTTCTCATGACACCCACTGAATTTTATCGATGTCCTCCTCAGGTCCTCCTATAAGAAATAATGTGTCGTCTACAGAGCATTTAAAATATGCTAACGTTTGCACCAAAGAATTTTCATTTTCAAAAATCTTCTCTTCTAAACTGCTAATAAATATATCCAAACAAAATGCTGGATCCCGCAGCTTTTCCACTTTTTGGGGTGTTAAGCAAGAAACAGTTTAAATTAGTGACAAGCCCAGCAGCTCTAAAACTCTGTCGTTTCCAATATGGACCTTTTTATGCTTGAGTAAATTACTTTTAATAATTTGAACATCTATTGGAATTTTAGAATACCAGTTTTTAATACGATGGGAGGCTATTTGGAAGGAATCAATGATCGGCTTATATTTTAATATAATATAAAGGCGATATTGTTACACACTGAGTAGTTGTTGCTGAACACATTATTGCCTCTAAGAAAACCTATTTAGTAACTTTGTTAATTTGTAACGATTGGTCTGATAGGCTCATTTACAAACTCACCAATTAGTTAACTCTTTAGATATTTCAGAAATGGCGTTGTTATCAAAAAATTCTAATGTTTCTCTAATGGATACATCTTCCTTAACCACTATAGTGTACCCTCCATCTGCCTTAGTAACAATCACTTTACTACCATCCGTTCATTCCTGATTATCGGATTTTATTGTATTCTATCTTTATTACTTTTCTGATATTTTCTACCATTCTCCCATTTACTTAATTAAATTTCCATGCCCTTGCACAAATTGTGCCGTACAAGCCCTACTTTGTTACGATTAAGTTTCGCTAAGTCAACCGCCAGTTTAGCAACAATGATTGTCATCCTTGCTTTCTCTTGTCAAACCATCAAACAGTGGCTCAGTTTCTTTGTTTCAGCCCTTGATTCAACCTTCCAGCGAGCACGTCTATGTAGAAAGTGCACCAACCACAAGTGAGGTTGCCTTGTGCCGATCAGTTGTTGTTTTACAATTGTGAGCCCGTACCTATTCCTTCATTATTGCTTCAACTAACACTGTTATGTATGTATGTCCAAGTGAGCAGCAGCAGTGTAAAATAAACAGCGAGATATGTGAAAAAAAATGAAAAAAATTTACGACACGTGCAAGAAAAACGCTCCACATTTCGAGCTATCAGCAGAATCCAATAATGAGGTAGTTGTTTATGAGATAATTAGTAATCGAAAAAGCGTCTGACTGGGGTCTGATGCAACTGCGCTGTTTAAGAGGAAGAAAGCTACTCGTTGCATGTGTGCAAAGTACACCGCGCGTTTGCTCGTGCTTCGAAAATCCAGGGTTTAAAGTATATTTTCTTCTTCTTTAAACACAGTGTCCTTCTGATTTGCATCTCTTGGATAGAAGTTAAAGGTTTGTGATTTATTTTACCCTCCCTGCTTTAACTGCGATTTTACCGAATTTTAGCAACATCTTATCCCTTCAGTTTCCTTTTAATGAACCCTTTCTACAATACATCAACCTAACTTTTCGATTTCTCCCAAATGCGCTCGTGCAGCTTATCTCAAGTTTTAACCAGCAACACATCTAATTATCTTGTTATCTTATCTCTCTTCTCACAAAGGCAATTAATTTCAGTGTGTTCCCACAGTATCTTGGCTTTAAAATTGCTACTTCTCCTGTTCTAGATTGCTGATCACCTGTTTCCATCTTTGCGTAATTTGGGATAAGACCGTTTTTAGCATAATTGTTCTTGAACATAATACACTACTGACCATTAAAATTGCTACACCACGAAGATGACATGCTACAGACGCGAAATTTAACCGACAGGAAGAAGATGCTGTGATATGCAAATGATTATCTTTTCAGAGCATTCACACAAGGTAGACGCCGGTGGCGACACCTACAACGTACTGACATGAGGAAAGTTTCCAACCGATTTCTCATACACAAACAGCAGTTGACCGGCGTTGTCTAGTGAAACTTTGTTGTGATGCCTCGTGTAAGGAGGAGAAATGCGTACCATCACGTTTCAGACTTTGATAAAGGTCGGATTGTAGCCTATCGCGATTGCGGTTTATCGTATCGCGACATTGCTGCTCGCGTTGTTCGAGATTCAATGACTGTTAGCAGAATACGGAATCGGTGGGTTCGGAAGGGTAATACGGAACACCGTGCTGGATCCCAACGACCTCGTATCACTAGTAGTCGAGTCGTATCACTAGTAGTCGAGATGACAGGCATCTTATCCGCATGGCTGTAATGGATCGTTCAGCCACGTCTCGATCCCTGAGTCAACAGATGGGGACGTTTGCAAGTCACTATTCTTGATGAACTGTGGTACCGTGTTGAAGCTGCATGGGCAGCTGTACCTGTAAACGCCATACAAGCTCTGATGACTAAATGCCCAGGCGTATCAAGGCCGTTATTACGACCAGAGGTAGTTGTTCTGAGTACTGATTTCTCAGGATCTATGCACCCAAATTGCGTGAAAATGTAATCACATGTCATTTCTTCTTGGTGTAGCAATTTTAATGGCCAGTAGTGTATTTCTGACTTTTTTAAGGAATCTGGATTTAAGATTCTTATATTTACATAAACACCTCACAATCGTTATTGAAACAGGCATTCTAATGTTATCTGTCCTAAGGACTGGAGGTAGCAGTTGCGCTGATAACCGTCATCGTTATGTAGCATGTAAATTCAGATGTGTGAAATGTAAACCACAGCTACATGTTTAGCGAGTCAAGTTCCCATCATCTTGACACAGAAGCACTTAAATCACACAGAATTGATGAAATTAAATAAAATGAGGACACTGGAACATAAATCCGTAGTAACTAAACCAGCAAAATCTGATACTCTGGTGTACTTCTTCATACGACCACTTGTTCACCAAAGTGTTCCCTTTTCTATAGAGGTGACACAGACAGCATCTGCTTGTCACAACAGCCACCGTCCTGGACAATGACTTGTTGTGTAAACAGAAACGTGGCGCCAGCTAACTGCACTGAGTAACCAACCACTCCACAGCATTCCAAAGATGTCACACCACTGCCCTGTTCCCAGCTCACGTGGAGACTAGCTGAAAGGAACCTAACTCTAGAATGAGATTCATTTCTAAAAACCCGCCATGACCACTGCTTTAAGAAAAGAAGCGGAACACATGTACAAACAAAATAAAAGATTGCACCAAATCACTACATTATAATGATAAGACCACAATGTTTATGAAAAGGTGAAATCTTAACTATGAATTATATGCTGGGCACGACAGAGACTTCGGAAAGACGATGATATGAAAACTAGTGTGTATAATATAAATTATAGATTGTTAGAAAGCGAGAAGTATTCAGAGCGACCGAAATATACAGAAGGTATTAGAACTGAAGTCTAAGGGAAGGTTAACCCTCACAGGACACCTCGTCCAAATGAATGAGAATGGGAAAACAAAAAAAATATTTCTTGATTTCTGAACAAAAACGATAACAGTAGCCTGGGCTACAGGAATATGAAAATGACTACCAAGGAAAAAATATCAAGGAATCCAAAATAACAGAAATAAAATTTTGAGCAGAGAGTTATAACCTTATAACGCTTGCAAGGCAGAAAAAAATAAGAAATCAGTAAAACTGGGACAGAAGGAAGGAAAAGAAAACATGGGGAGAAGAAGAAGTATAGGGAGAACAGAAATAAAACGAACTGAAACTGTTACACGGAAAGGAAATTCACTTACCTGAAAATCTATGAGCCTAACATGTATATTATTTCCATCCACATTTGCAAACATGTAGTTGTACTTCCAACAGTCGCCGTGCAGAATAACTGGCAGTCTTACTTCCGTTGACCTCCAGTAGCTGAAGAAGTCGTTTGTGAATTTTTCTGCAAGCCGTTCATACTTTTCAGCGTAGCTTTCGAACCCACTGTGAGCTCTAAGCTGCCGGGCCACGGCTTTGAAGAGATGGTCAGAGAACTGCCTGTAGTACTCCTGCAGACCCTCATTCATGGTATCCTTTGGGTCAAAGAGCGTTTTGTAGTGTGGCCGGTCCTTGAGGACCCTCGCCGAGGCGGCGTGCAGGCGGGCGTAGGCGCTCACCACTGCTGCACACTGCTCGTAGTCCAGGGGCAGGGCAGCATCCGCCGTGCTGAAGCCCGCCGGCGAGAGGTCCTCTATGGCGAGGAACGGGAAGGGCGTACTGCCTGCCACATGGCAGAGCGGCGCCACAGGCCGGAACGCCTCGCCCTCCACACTCCTCAGCAGTTTATGTACCTGTGGCATCACGTCATCCAGCGCCATTGTCTCCGTCTGGAAGTCCTTTGGGACATCTTCCCTTTCCCAATCTATCTCCAAGTACTTCAGTACGAAACTCCTCTTTTCGTAGGCGTCGGATTCTCCAGGTCTGACAGCCGCGACAATTCTGATCACGTCGCTTGAGAAGCTCATGCCCCGCTTGGAGGCAGAGTCAAATTCGAATATTTTCACCGTCAGCGCAGTCCCCTCATTTCCATTATTCAGCACAGACTCTATGAACTGCTTGTTGACCCAATAAGGTAAGGGCGGACTTTCAGGTTCAGCACAACTCATGTTTGATCCAGAATGAAGACTGCAAACAAACAAGAATACAAAAGTAAACCTCTTGTCGTTAATCAAAGGTATTTTTTCAGTAACAGCATGCAACAATGGACCTTTAAACGAGAACTCATCGTTCTGTAAGCATTTCTTTCTTAAGCGGAGCTATCTAAATATGTTACATAGATTGATTCACAGGTTCCAGAAATATCACCCTCTCACAAATCCAGTCGTCAAGGTATGACATTTAACTAGTTGGGAGATTTGTTCCAGATGATTTGGCTCCTCCGAGTTGGAGGCTAGAAATCTTTTTGGGTCTTAAAGGGAGCTGTTGTTCGCTTGGGGAATGAGGAGAGGCACTGACGGACCGAAGGCTTGTGTGAATCCGTCTCCAGTCCTCAAACCCACTAGCCAACAGCTAGCCAACAGATAATTCAACGCTCAGATATATGGCACTGATTTCATGTCTAAGGCACAATGTTTTGATCGTCTAGAGAAGTGTAGGTAACATAAATTTTTTTTTTGTGTACTGATATATATGGTGCAATAAAATTGTTTGGCCAAACATCCAGTACACATTCCTCGAGCATGGACGGTCAAATTATGTTGTATGGTCAGATTTATGGATTTTTCCGTCACTTTGTGGTAGAACAATTCTCTATTTAACGTTGAAAAACAATCAAACTGTTTTTTTCTTATCTACTATTTGCTTATTTCCAACCTGTTTTTGCATTACTAGACCACTGTCTGCAAACTAGTAGAGGAAAGGTGCCTAATATGAGGCACACTTGTAAACCCATTTGAAAGACGTAAAAGTGAGTGCAATTGTATTTTTTATGATGGTAATAAGATCTTGCATTATTTAATTTTATCATACAATTATCGTATTTGCAATAATAAACAATCCTTCAGAGTAGTTATTAAATCTTCACAAACAAGGCTTTTCGTAGAAATGAGAACACGGTTTCCTAATATGAGACAATAATAATAATTTGCTTTAATTTTTTTATTACATAATAATGACATATGAATATACAATTTTTACATGTTTATTCATTTCTGTTATCCTTCACTCATTTCACACTACTTAGGTTTATATTTACGACATCCGGGGCAAACAAAATTGTCTTCTGAGACACCGCAATCTTCATGAGCCCAGCGATAACATTTCGTGCCCTATGCCCATTTCTCCCCGTGTTTGCCTTCATAAAAGCGCCCATTACAGAACAGACACTCTGCGTCATCGTCGTTACTGCTGTCTGAATCCCCACTGTCATCAAGATGGACATCGGATGCTTTAGGTCTACGATTGGAAGATCTTCCACTCTTCTCCCCAAATAACTCACTGCTTTCTTAGCTTCAGCCTCTGATTTCTTCTGTTTAGATTCTTGCAATTGCTTCACATAAGGAGCTGAAGATAGTAACGCAGCAGAGCACGAACGCGATGTTTAACCTATATGACTAACTCCAGGTGGTTTTGCGATGTGTGGGAGAGGTCTGATGTCTGCCGGGCTGACAGCTTGACCATCACCATCAGTAGTTTCATTTTCGTTTTTGGCATCTCTTTGTTGAAGAGCGTTAGCATAGCGATGAATTGAAAATTCATGTTCCCTAAAGATGTTTCTGTTGCATTGGATGAGACCTGTTTTTCTGAAGGCATTCACAGGTGCTTCCATTGTTGCTGCTCGGTTGTAAGCTGCCCCTAATAACTTGGCTATTAATAATGGGGTGATAACACGACCTGGGTTACTTGCCAACCACGTTTGTATCTCTTGGGCACAGTAGGTTTTCAAAGGCCCCATAGATCCGGCGTCAAGTGGCTGCATTTTATGCGTTGAGTGAGGTGGCAAACATACAATATGAACATTGCTCCATTAAGTTTCGGGAATGCAGCCGCATGTATTCTGCTTCTTCTTCTAATATTTCGGCTGTATACCTTTCAGCCATCTTCAGAGAGAGCCGTACGACTGACGCTCCAGCGCTCGCTCCATCCTTTTAAACTCGCGGACCGCGCCACTGCGCATGCGGCCACAGATAAACAAGGCGCCAGTGATGTTGATTGGCGGCAAAAACGTACAATATGCATAAGTTACGTCTGTGACTGCGCATTCGATCCATGCTGGGAGGTCGATATATTACTGGGAGCTGAACTGAAGCGACGTCTTTGTAAGTTCAATATTGAAAGTGCCGGATTCCATGATTTATCTAATGTGAAACCGCTGTCTCTATTAATTAAATTCTTCGTCAAGCGGATTTCAATGGCCTCTTTTACTACGGAGTCCCAGAAAGATGAAACAGAAGCCAGAATTTCGACATTTTCATATACCATAGAGTGACCAGAATCAATACGATGCTCTGCCACAGCCGATTTACTGGGTTGTAAGAGCCGAGTGTACCTGCGATGTTCCGTACACCTCTCTTGGACTGTACGATTCGTTTGTCCGATGTATGAAAGGCCACATTCACATGGTATCTTGTAAACTCCAGGCTTGCGGAGTCGTAAGTCATCTTTAACGGAACCCAGGAGTGCAGCCGTCTTCGCCGGTGGACGAAAAATCACTTTTACTTTATGTTTAGTGAGGATCCGTCCTATTTTGGATGAAAGGCTTCCCACATACGGCAGGAAAGCCATGGATTTAAATGTTTCCTCGTCATCTTCTGCATTCCTTATGGACACCTTAGGTTTTATTTGTAGTGCCTTACGTATCTGTTATGAAGAATACCCGTTGTCCTCAAAAACTCTCTTCAGATGTAAAAGTTCGTCTTTTAAACTACTTTCATCAGATATGACGTGTGCTCGGTGTACCAAAGTTCTTAGAACACTACTCGTCTGCGAAGGATGGTGACAGCTATTTGCATGTAAATATAAGTCCGTATGGGTCGGTTTCCGATATACTGCATGACCCAAAGTGCCATCTTCTTTGCGCCGAACCAAGACATCCAAAAATGGAAGACATCCCTCCTTTTCCACTTCCATTGTGAACTGAATTTGTCCATGGATAGAATTCAGATGGTTTAAGAAGTCCTGCAATTTGTCCTCGCCATGGGGCCCCACTACAAAGGTATCATCAACGTACCTCCAAAAAACTGTAGGCTTCAAGCTAGCAGACTCCAGGGCCTTCTCCTCGAAGTCCTCCATAAATAAATTGGCCACCAAGGGTGACAAAGGACTACCCATGGCAACACCGTCAGTCTGTTCAAAAAAGTCGTTATTAAATAAAAAGTATGTGGAGGTCATCACATGGTGAAACAAAGCTAAAATCTCCTTATCAAAACTTTTTCCAATGAGATCTAAAGATTCAGAAAGAGGTACCTTAGTAAATAGCGACACTACATCAAAGCTGACTAATAGATCAGAGGTGTTCAGTTTCAAAGATTTTAATTTGCCAATGAAATCTGCAGAGTTCCTTATATGATGATCACATTTTCCCACAAGCGGCCTCAATAGTGACGCCAGGTGCTTGGCACAATCATAGTTGGGAGAACCAATATTGCTCACGATAGGACGTAGAGGAACGTCTTTCTTATGGATCTTTGGGAGTCCATAAAGCCTTGGAGGCACTGCACCACTTGGTTTCAGTCTTCGTATGACTTCCGGTGGAAATGGGGAGGCATTCAAAAGCGACGCCGTCTTCCTTACCACCTTGTTGGTGGGGTCCTTACTGATCTTCCGGTACATACTATCATTCAATAAGCTGTATATCTTATCATGATAGTCGTCACGTGACATTAAGACAGTGGCATTACCTTTATCAGCAGGCAGAACCACCGTTTCGGTATCTTGGCGGAGCATACGTAGTGCAGTCCTCTCTGCCACAGATATATTGCTTCTCTGTGGGCGAGCCTTCATAACAGCTCGACGCGTTTCGCGTCTTATTTCATCTGCAGAATCCGTAGAAAGTGTTCGAACAGCTTCTTCAACGGCACTGATGAATGCAGGTATAGGCAAAACCTTTGGCGTGGGTGCAAAATTCAGTCCTTTGCTTAAGACCATCATCGTAGCATCGTCCAAATCTCTATCCGTCATATTAATGACGGAGCGTCGAATGATACTTTCTTGCTGTGGAGATGGCTCAAGTCGGCTGAACTTTGCAGTCTGTCTTGATGTCGCTACCTCACGAACCCAGTCTGATTTGGCCCATGTTGTACCATCTATCCAGTTCCAAGAGTTGCTGGGTAACTCCACAGACATCTTCAGGTGCAGACGATAAAGTTCTTGAGAAACAAGATCCAGCTTCCTTCGTGTAAATCGGATCCTCTCCTTAACGATAGCAGAGCCAGCTTTAATTAAAATCTTATTCATGGAAGTCGATTTTATAAAATGTACTAACCTGGCAAACTTCGGAATAATGCCATAGTCACGGCACCTCAGTAAAAACTTAAAGAGCTCAATAATCTCGCTCTCAAATGTCGTAGCTTGTCCAATCGTCGAACACATAAAACCATCTCCTCCCCGAAGAGGTACTTGATGTGAGTCTTCAGGTTTTCGCGGCGCAATGACTGCTCCATTAAGTTTCGGGAATGCAGCCGCATGTATTCTGCTTCTTCTTCTAATATTTCGGCTGTATACCTTTCAGCCATCTTCAGAGAGAGCCGTACGACTGACGCTCCAGCGCTCGCTCCATCCTTTTAAACTCGCGGACCGCGCCACTGCGCATGCGGCCACAGATAAACAAGGCGCCAGTGATGTTGATTGGCGGCAAAAACGTACAATATGCATAAGTTACGTCTGTGACTGCGCATTCGATCCATGCTGGGAGGTCGATATATTACTGGGAGCTGAACTGAAGCGACGTCTTTGTAAGTTCAATATTGAAAGTGCCGGATTCCATGATTTATCTAATGTGAAACCGCTGTCTCTATTAATTAAATTCTTCGTCAAGCGGATTTCAATGGCCTCTTTTACTACGGAGTCCCAGAAAGATGAAACAGAAGCCAGAATTTCGACATTTTCATATACCATAGAGTGACCAGAATCAATACAATGCTCTGCCACAGCCGATTTACTGGGTTGTAAGAGCCGAGTGTACCTGCGATGTTCCGTACACCTCTCTTGGACTGTACGATTCGTTTGTCCGATGTATGAAAGGCCACATTCACATGGTATCTTGTAAACTCCAGACTTGCGGAGTCGTAAGTCATCTTTAACGGAACCCAGGAGTGCAGCCGTCTTCGCCGGTGGACGAAAAATCACTTTTACTTTATGTTTAGTGAGGATCCGTCCTATTTTGGATGAAAGGCTTCCCACATACGGCAGGAAAGCCATGGATTTAAATGTTTCCTCGTCATCTTCTGCATTCCTTATGGACACCTTAGGTTTTATTTGTAGTGCCTTACGTATCTGTTATGAAGAATACCCGTTGTCCTCAAAAACTCTCTTCAGATGTAAAAGTTCGTCTTTTAAACTACTTTCATCAGATATGACGTGTGCTCGGTGTACCAAAGTTCTTAGAACACTACTCGTCTGCGAAGGATGGTGACAGCTATTTGCATGTAAATATAAGTCCGTATGGGTCGGTTTCCGATATACTGCATGACCCAAAGTGCCATCTTCTTTGCGCCGAACCAAGACATCCAAAAATGGAAGACATCCCTCCTTTTCCACTTCCATTGTGAACTGAATTTGTCCATGGATAGAATTCAGATGGTTTAAGAAGTCCTGCAATTTGTCCTCGCCATGGGGCCCCACTACAAAGGTATCATCAACGTACCTCCAAAAAACTGTAGGCTTCAAGCTAGCAGACTCCAGGGCCTTCTCCTCGAAGTCCTCCATAAATAAATTGGCCACCAAGGGTGACAAAGGACTACCCATGGCAACACCGTCAGTCTGTTCAAAAAAGTCGTTATTAAATAAAAAGTATGTGGAGGTCATCACATGGTGAAACAAAGCTAAAATCTCCTTATCAAAACTTTTTCCAATGAGATCTAAAGATTCAGAAAGAGGTACCTTAGTAAATAGCGACACTACATCAAAGCTGACTAATAGATCAGAGGTGTTCAGTTTCAAAGATTTTAATTTGCCAATGAAATCTGCAGAGTTCCTTATATGATGATCACATTTTCCCACAAGCGGCCTCAATAGTGACGCCAGGTGCTTGGCACAATCATAGTTGGGAGAACCAATATTGCTCACGATAGGACGTAGAGGAACGTCTTTCTTATGGATCTTTGGGAGTCCATAAAGCCTTGGAGGCACTGCACCACTTGGTTTCAGTCTTCGTATGACTTCCGGTGGAAATGGGGAGGCATTCAAAAGCGACGCCGTCTTCCTTACCACCTTGTTGGTGGGGTCCTTACTGATCTTCCGGTACATACTATCATTCAATAAGCTGTATATCTTATCATGATAGTCGTCACGTGACATTAAGACAGTGGCATTACCTTTATCAGCAGGCAGAACCACCGTTTCGGTATCTTGGCGGAGCATACGTAGTGCAGTCCTCTCTGCCACAGATATATTGCTTCTCTGTGGGCGAGCCTTCATAACAGCTCGACGCGTTTCGCGTCTTATTTCATCTGCAGAATCCGTAGAAAGTGTTCGAACAGCTTCTTCAACGGCACTGATGAATGCAGGTATAGGCAAAACCTTTGGCGTGAGTGCAAAATTCAGTCCTTTGCTTAAGACCATCATCGTAGCATCGTCCAAATCTCTATCCGTCATATTAATGACGGAGCGTCGAATGATACTTTCTTGCTGTGGAGATGGCTCAAGTCGGCTGAACTTTGCAGTCTGTCTTGATGTCGCTACCTCACGAACCCAGTCTGATTTGGCCCATGTTGTACCATCTATCCAGTTCCAAGAGTTGCTGGGTAACTCCACAGACATCTTCAGGTGCAGACGATAAAGTTCTTGAGAAACAAGATCCAGCTTCCTTCGTGTAAATCGGATCCTCTCCTTAACGATAGCAGAGCCAGCTTTAATTAAAATCTTATTCATGGAAGTCGATTTTATAAAATGTACTAACCTGGCAAACTTCGGAATAATGCCATAGTCACGGCACCTCAGTAAAAAACTTAAAGAGCTCAATAATCTCGCTCTCAAATGTCGTAGCTTGTCCAATCGTCGAACACATAAAACCATCTCCTCCCCGAAGAGGTACTTGATGTGAGTCTTCAGGTTTTCGCGGCGCAATGACTGCTCCATTAAGTTTCGGGAATGCAGCCGCATGTATTCTGCTTCTTCTTCTAATATTTCGGCTGTATACCTTTCAGCCATCTTCAGAGAGAGCTGTACGACTGACGCTCCAGCGCTCGCTCCATCCTTTTAAACTCGCGGACCGCGCCACTGCGCATGCGGCCACAGATAAACAAGGCGCCAGTGATGTTGATTGGCGGCAAAAACGTACAATATGCATAAGTTACGTCTGTGACTGCGCATTCGATCCATGCTGGGAGGTCGATATATTACTGGGAGCTGAACTGAAGCGACGTCTTTGTAAGTTCAATATTGAAAGTGCCGGATTCCATGATTTATCTAATGTGAAACCGCTGTCTCTATTAATTAAATTCTTCGTCAAGCGGATTTCAATGGCCTCTTTTACTACGGAGTCCCAGAAAGATGAAACAGAAGCCAGAATTTCGACATTTTCATATACCATAGAGTGACCAGAATCAATACGATGCTCTGCCACAGCCGATTTACTGGGTTGTAAGAGCCGAGTGTACCTGCGATGTTCCGTACACCTCTCTTGGACTGTACGATTCGTTTGTCCGATGTATGAAAGGCCACATTCACATGGTATCTTGTAAACTCCAGGCTTGCGGAGTCGTAAGTCATCTTTAACGGAACCCAGGAGTGCAGCCGTCTTCGCCGGTGGACGAAAAATCACTTTTACTTTATGTTTAGTGAGGATCCGTCCTATTTTGGATGAAAGGCTTCCCACATACGGCAGGAAAGCCATGGATTTAAATGTTTCCTCGTCATCTTCTGCATTCCTTATGGACACCTTAGGTTTTATTTGTAGTGCCTTACGTATCTGTTATGAAGAATACCCGTTGTCCTCAAAAACTCTCTTCAGATGTAAAAGTTCGTCTTTTAAACTACTTTCATCAGATATGACGTGTGCTCGGTGTACCAAAGTTCTTAGAACACTACTCGTCTGCGAAGGATGGTGACAGCTATTTGCATGTAAATATAAGTCCGTATGGGTCGGTTTCCGATATACTGCATGACCCAAAGTGCCATCTTCTTTGCGCCGAACCAAGACATCCAAAAATGGAAGACATCCCTCCTTTTCCATTTCCATTGTGAACTGAATTTGTCCATGGATAGAATTCAGATGGTTTAAGAAGTCCTGCAATTTGTCCTCGCCATGGGGCCCCACTACAAAGGTATCATCAACGTACCTCCAAAAAACTGTAGGCTTCAGGCTAGCAGACTCCAGGGCCTTCTCCTCGAAGTCCTCCATAAATAAATTGGCCACCAAGGGTGACAAAGGTCTACCCAATAAACGCAGTTGCCAAAATTTTACTACAATAAATGATGAATTATTGTTATCTCATGATAGTATTGCGTAAATTACATATACAAAGTCGTGAGAGAACGAGTTCCCCCAATATGCGATAGGTATCGTAATATGCGACACTGTCGCGTATTTGGATCCCCATACTGTCGCATATTAGGAATGTCGCCATCTTACACAAAGAATCACGCACTTGTTAACAACGTTCGTTGGAAAATGAACCTAATTGTCAATAATTATAGGTAATACCCTTAAAAATAATAACAATAAAAGAGTGCAGTAATATCCACTCACCTTTAAGCTGAAATATTGTCTCAACACCGATGTCGCAAAAACACCAAACACGAGAAATTTTGTATCAACCTCTACGTACTGTTTCCGGCTCAACTATGGCGTCTTACTCGCTGTGTCGTCGTCTGGCACACAGTACACGTGTTTAAGAAACTCTCCACCAGAGTGCAACCCCTATCATGAGCACAGTTGGAGTGTCTCATATTAGGGAACCACCGCATAATAGGCACCTTTCCTCTACCTAGCGTGCACGGGTGGCACCCTTTTTATTCTTTCTTTTCCTGAGTCATCAGCCTTGTAACAGGTTTAATGCGGCCTGCCACGAATTCCTGTCTTGTCCTAAACTCTTCATCTCAGAGTAGTACTTACAACCTACTTCCTCTACAGTTTTTACCCTCTAGGCTCACTCTAGGACCATCGAAGTTATTTCTTTATGTCTCAACCGATGTCCTACCATCCTGTCCCTTCTTCCTGACAGCTTATCCATATATTCCTTTCTCCGCTGATTCTGTGGAGAACCTCCTCTTTCCTTACGTTATCAGCCCACCTAATTTTCAACATTTTTCTGTAGTACCGCATCCCAGATCCTTCGATTCTCTTCTATTCCGGTTTTCCCACAGTCCATGTGTAACTACCATAAAATGCTGTGCTCCAAGCGTACATTCTCAGAAAGTTTTTCCTCAAACTATTGCCTGTGTTTGATACTAGGAAACTTCTCTTGGCCAGTAGTGCCCTTTTTGCCAGTACTAGTCTGCTTTCGACGTCCTCCTTGCTTCGTCCATCCTCGGTTATTTTGTTGCCTAAGTAGCAGAATGCGTTAACTTCATCTACTTCATGATCGCCAATCCTGTTGTTAAGATTCTCGGTGTTCTCATTTCTTCTATTTCTCATTAATTTCGTCTTTCTTCATTTACTCTCAGTGCATATTCTGTGCTCGACAAACTGTTCATTCCATTCAGCAGAACTTGTAATTCTTCTTCACTTTCACTGAGGATAGCAATGTCATCAGAGAATCTTCTCATTGATAACATTTCACCTTGAATTGTAATCCCACCTTTCTTTTACTTTCGTCATTGCTTCTTCGATGTTTGGACTGAACTGTTTTACACCATTAATAATCCCCTCACTTCGTTCTTTGTCTTTTCTTGTTCCCTACTAGGCTCTTTCACATATTGTATATTAACCCTCTTTCCCTATATCTTATCCCCATTTTTCTCAGGATTTTGAACATCTTACACTATTTTACATTGTCGAACGCAACATCAGTACTGTCTCTCTGATACCTTTATCTTCCCTAAGTGATCGTCATCTAAAAGATCCTCAATTTCCTTTTCCCTTCTTCTGTATATTATTCTTGTCAGCAACTTGGATACATGAGCTATTAAGCTGATTGTGCGATAATTCTCCACTTGTCGGCCCTTGCTATCTTCGGAATTGTGTGAATGGTGTTTTCCCGAAAGTCTGATGGTACATAGCCAGACTTACAAATTCTACACACCAACGTAAATTAGTCGTTTTGTTGCCACTTTTCCAAGCCATTTAAGAAATTCTGATGAAATTTTATCTATCCCTTCTGCCTTATTCGATCTTAAGTCTTGCAAAGCTCTTTCAAATTCTGATTCTAATAGTGGATCCTCTTTCCTTCCCTATTGACTCCTGTTTCTTCTTCTGTCACAACATCAGACAAGTCTTCCCCCTCGTAGAGGCCTTCAATGTGTTCCTTCCATCTATCCGCTCTCTCATCTGCATTTTACAGCGACACTAGTGCATTGGAAATCAAACATTAGAAACAAAAGAAACAAAGGTGTAATCAACACCTGCAGATCTTTAGTCGTCACATTAGGTAAGAAACGTCGAGTGCTTGTCACTCAAGTTGTACAAAAAACATTGAAAATTATAGCGTTAAATTACAGTTTACAACACAGATACTATCGAACACAATTCATGACGAATAAACACAATTTTAAAACATAAAAGGTCTCTGAGTATAATACTAAAGACTGTGAGTAACAACAAAGTAATATATATGACTGTTCTAGACGAAATTTAAATCCACCTTTGGAACTATAATTTAGTGGACCTTGTTGAGAAAATTAAAGGTCTCACTATCCTACACAGTAAAAAAGTGGATGTATTTATGTTAGAAGTTTATTTTCACACACCAGTTCTGACAGAACTAGTATACAAAGTTGGTGTGAAAGAAGATATAAGGATGGCTGCCCATACATGCTGACAACTACATTATTTTCGATTTCTAGGATCTCTGTACAGACAGTTACATGGCTTGGCAATGTGGTCTCCCTTCAGATATCTTTTAGCATAAGTCTTTATAGACCATTCAGAAAAGCTGTTTCTAGATGAAGAAGCTCTCAGTGTAACATTAACTAGTGGGTTAGATATGTAAACAATGTACTGTGTCTGTGTACAGTCACAGCCAGATAGCTCAGCGCATTCCTAGAACCCTAGAACATCTAGGCTCACAACAGTGAACATACAGTTCACCATGGAGCTTGGTGAAAACCCCATGAGCTTCTTACATTACTACAAATACACATAGTTTCAAAATTAACAAAAAATCTTCAACAACAGACACTGTAACACTTTTATGTTGGTATGGGTATCCAGTAACCCACAAATATGCTGTCTTCTATCCCATTGTGCATATCCACACCAATGTCAAGGGAGAGCTTCCAAAGAAAATTAGGCACAATTAAATTTACTGCAGCTAGTAACAGCACTGACAAAATTCTACACAAGAAACAAAGATGAAAAATCTTTCCCTACCTTTATGTTTTTTTTTTTTATGCAGTAAGACTTGTAACGAAAATAAGTTGTTCACTAGCACATATTAAGAAGTGTCATCCAACAATTTGGCCAAATTTCTCAGATCTGGCAACAATAACACTTTATTTTACATATTATTCAACAGCGAGGTTAAAACATATTTATTAAATAATAGTAGAGTTTATAAAACCACTTGCGCTGTCCACAAAATACTGCATATTGGTCAACCAGGCGAGGCTATATCATATAGACTGATGGAACATGAACGAAGCTGGAGATTACATAATTTCAGACACCACACTTACTGACACATTCTGAAGGTAGATCATACACACAAAGCCAACAAAGGTGAATGCTTAGCCTATCAGAAGCACTTAAATTAAATTAGCAGTTAGCTCAAAAACCCCACCTAGTAATGAATCATTTATTACAGCTGAGCACATCCCCACTCTTAAGCACCAGTCACTTACTCTCAGAACTCAAACTGAATGGTCTGATTCGTTTCCACAAACTTGTGTCAGAATACCTTACTTCGTTTTTCATTACATCCTTATTATATTCATGTTGTTGTCGTGGTCTTCAGTCCTGAGACTGGTTTGATGCAGCTGTCCATGCTACTCTATCCTGTGCAAGCTTCTTCACCTCCCAGTACCCACTGCAGCCCACATCCTTCTGAATCTGCTTAGTGTATTCATCTCTTGGTCTCCCTCTCCGATTTTTACCTTCCGTGCTGCCCTCCAATACTAAATTGGTGATCCCTCGATGTCTCAGAACATGTCCTACCAACCGATCCCATCTTCTAGTCAAGTGGTGCCACAAGCTCCTCTTCTCTCCAATTCTATTCAATACCTCCTCATTAGTTATGTGATCTACCCATCCAATCTTCAGCAATCTTCTGTAGCACCACATTTCGAAAGCTTCTATTCTCTTCTTGTCTAAACTATTTATCGTCCATGTTTCACTTCCATACATGGCTACACTCCATACAAATACTTTCAGAAACGACTTCCTGACACTTAAATCTATGCTCGATGTTAACAAATTTCTCTTCAGAAACGCTTTTCTTGCCATTGCCAGTCTACATTTTATATCCTCTCTACTTCGACCATCATCAGTTATTTTGCTCCCCAAATAGCAAAACTCCCTTACTGCTTTAAGTGTCTCATTTCCTAATCTAATTCCCTCAGCGTCACCCACCTTAATTCGACTACATTCCATTATCCTCGTTTTGCTTTTGTTGATGTTCATCTTATATCCTCCTTTCAAGACACTGTCCATTCCGTTCAACTGTTCTTCCAAGTGCTTTGCTGCCTCTGACAGAATTACAATGTCATCGGCGAACCTCAAAGTTTTTATTTCTTCTCCATGGATTTTAATACCTACTCCGAACTTTTCTTTTGTTTCCTTTATTGCTTGCTCAATATACAGATTGAATAACATCGGGGATAGGCTACAACCCTGTCTCACTCCCTTCCCAACCACTGCTTCCCTTTCGTGTCCCTCGACTCTTATAACTGCCATCTGGTTTCTGTACAAATTGTAAATAGCGTTTCGCTCCCTGTATTTTACCCCTGCCACCTTTAGAATTTGAAAGAGAGTATTCCAATCAACCTTGTCAAAAGCTTTCTCTAAGTCTACAAATGCTAGAAATGTAGGTTTACCTTTCCTTAATCTTTCTTCTAAGATAAGTCGTATGGTCAGTATTGCCTCACGTGTTCCAACATTTCTACGGAATCCAAACTTATCTTCCCCGAGGTCAGATTCTATCAGTTTTTCCATTCATCTGTAAAGAATTCGCGTTAGTATTTTGCAGCTGTGACTTATTAAACTGATAGTTCGGTAATTTTCACATCTGTCAACACCTGCTTTCTTTGGGATTGGGATTATTATATTCTTCTTGAAATCTAAGGGTATTTCGCATGTCTCATACATCTTGCTCAGCAGATGGTAGAGTATTGTCAGGACTGGCTCTCCCAAGGCTGTCAGTAGTTATAATGGAATGTTGTCTACTCTGGGGGCCTTGTTTCGACTCAGGTCTTTCAGTGCTCTGTCAAACTCTTCACGCAATATCATATCTCCCATTTCATCTTCCTACATCCTCTTTTGTTTCCATAATATTGTCCTCAAGTACATCACCCTTGTATAGACCCTCTATATACTCCTTCCACCTTTATGCCTTCCCTTCTTTACTTAGAACTGGGTTTCCATCAAAGCTCTTGATATTCATGCAAGTGGTTCTCCTTTCTCCGAAGGTCTCTTTAACTTTCCTGTAGTCAGTATCTATCTTACCCCTAGTGAGATAAGCCTCTACATCCTTACATTTGACATCTAGCCATCCCTGCTTAGCCATTTTGTACTTCCTGTCGATCTCATTTTTGAGACGTTTGTATTCCTTTTTGCCTGTTTCATTTACGGCATTTTTATATTTTCTCCTTTCATCAATTATATTCAATATATCTTCTGTTACCCAAGGGTTTCTACTAGCTCTCGTCTTTTTACCTATTTGATCCTCTGCTGCCTTCACTATTTCATCCCTCAAAGCTACCCATTCTTCTTCTCATGTATTTCTTTCCCCCATTCCTGTCAGTTGTTCCCTTATGCTCTCCCTGAAACTCTGTACAACCTCTGGTTCTTTCAGTTTATCCAGGTCCCATCTCCTTAAATTCCCGCCTTTTTGCAGTTTCTTCAGTTTTAATCTACAGTTCATAACCAATAGATTGTGGTCAGAGTCCACATCTGCCCCTGGAAATGGCTTACAATTTAAAACCTGGCTCCTAAATCTCTGTCTTACCATTATATAATCTATCTGATACCTTTTAGTATCTCCTGGATTCTTCCATATATACAACCTTCTTTTATGATTCTTGAACCAAGTGTTAGCTATGATTAAGTTGTGCTCTGTGCAAAATTCCACCAGGCTGCTTCCTCTTTCATTTCTTAGCCCCAATCCATATTCACCCACTACGTTTCCTTCTCTCCCTTTTCCTACTACCGAATTCCAGTCACCCATGACTATTAAATTTTCGTCTCCCTTCAGTACCTGAATAATTTTTTTTATCTCATCATATATTTCATCAATTTCTTCGTCATCTGCAGAGCTAGTTGGCATATAAACTTGTACTACTGTGGTAGGCATGGGCTTCGTGTCTATCTTGGCCACAATAATGCGTTCACTATGCTGTTTGTAGTAGCTTACCCGCACTCATATTTTTTTATTCATTATTAAACCTACTCCTGCATTATCCCTATTTGATTTTGTGTATATAACCCTGTATTCACCTGACCAAAAGTCTTGTTCCTCCTGCCACCGAACTTCACTAATTCCTACTATATCTAACTTGAATCTATCCATTTCCCTTTTTAAATTTTCTAACCTACCTGCCCGATTAAGGGATCTGACATTCCACGCTCCGATCCGTAGAACGCCAGTTTTCTTTCTCGTGATAACAACGTCCTCTTGAGTAGTCCCCGCCCGGAGATCCGAATGGGGGACTATTTTACCTCCGGAATATTTTACCCAAGAGGACGCCATCATCATTCAATCATACAGTAAAGCTGCATGCCCTCGGGAAAAATTACGGCTGTAGTTTCCCCTTGCTTTCAGCCGTTCGCAGTACCAGAACAGCAAGGTCATTTTGGTTAATGTTACAAGGCCAGATCAGTCAATCATCCAGACTGTTGCCCCTGCAACTACTGAAAACGCTGATGCCCCTCTTCAGGAACCACACGTTTTTCTGGCCTCTCAACAGATACCCCTCCGTTGTGGTTGCACCTACGGTACGGCTATCTGTATCATTGAGGCACGCAAGCCTCCCCACCAACGGCAAGGTCCATGGTTCATGGGGGGGATTATATTCATACTATACTTTAATACTGCGCGTTTTCGTTGTGTACTGTTTTTGATATTATATATCTTATGAACTGTAATTCATCATTGTAATTTAAAATGTGTGGCGCATGAAATGAGTGATGAGCACACGAACTGAAATGTGAGAGCTAAAGATACTGTTTGTGTTGATAGTATCCTTGTTCCTAACATCTGGTTTCCTACTGACTAATGTCTCTTTTAGGCGCTAGTCATATGTTTGCTGAAGATGGTTTAATAAGCTGAAAGCCCATTCGAAATAAACAAATATCAGTAGAACAAAAATACAGTTTCTTTGTTTTCCAACTTCAAACATGTTGTTTAGAAAAGTGTCAAGGAACGCATTATTTCCATGCCACAACTCGTTTTTTACAAAATCCTCGCTGTATTTAATCAAGGAAAACACAGGAAACTCTAAAGGTGCACTCCTTTAACACTGATACATGTATCAACAATGATGTACACTGATGTATCCCTGGAGTAAAACGTATGGGTTAGCAGCCTTCCACAGTGTAGGTGTACAGACTATCTTCACCTTGTGTTGAGATCCTATGTACAAGAACTTTCAGTGACCTCCACAAATAAAAGTCCAGTGGGTTTATGACCCAAGAACACATATGCAAAGAACTGGTTCAACCCTTTGTGCCCACCTGTAATGCATTCTGTTATTTAGAAGCCAATGGATATTAACATTGAAATGAGAAGGTTCTGCATCGTCCATGAAGTACATGTTTCACAACATTGTTAAAGTCACCTTTTACAGTAGGTTAGCAGCCTGTTCTCTGAAAAATCATTGCAAGTTTGCGTGTTGAGACTAGATGGAATAACATGATATCCTAACTAAAAGTCACCAAAAATGCCGGTTTAAACACTGACGCAAAATATTTGTGAATAATGTCCATCAACAGTTATTTGACGATTCATGTCCACACCCACAGGCTAAGTATGAAATTTCTCTTGTGTTTTTATTCCGGCCATTGACAGAAGTACTGGTACTGAGGAGAGCTGAATTTGCTCGCTTGCTTGCCTGGGTGCAAGTCGGTGGGACGAGGAAGTTTCGCAGCTGATCCAGGGGAGATTATGTGCATGCACGTGGAGCACCGTAATCAGAAATGGGTAAAAACCTATTGTGGGGAATTTTGACGCTTAAGAGGACAAATAATGCTCCAAGAAATTGCGAGAGTCAGAGAAGCTGAAAGATGACTTCTTACAGCTCTTCAAGTATCTATAATAATTCACAAATATTGAAGCGAATCTGAAGACATCTGCGACCTCATAAAAATGAGACACATCCAATGAAACAATAATGTTTCAATACCTTTAAAAATAAAGAAGGTAATATTTCACAGAAAATGAACATTTTCACAATGAACCTCTGAATTAACAACTTTGAAACACTTCATGCTGTTTCAACATACGATGTCTCGGATAGTAGAAGTGCACTGTAGCTATTATCTCTGAAAGCTTTGTAGCTGTATGCATTTTATTTCTTGATTCGTTGTGGTATTTATATTTTTTTCATCGTGCAAATATTTGTTAGAACCTCATATCCTCAACAATAATACTCCAATACCTCATATTTTGTCATACTTCTGCATTTATTAAATTAACATTTTACTATTTTCCAGTAACTTTATTCAAATATTACTTAAATTGATAATACAAAATCGTGATAATTTAATAAGTACTCAATCACAGGTGTTAGCAGACACCACTGTTGTGAAAGAGTGCCAGATGACACTTCTGACAAGCCTAAATGGTTACGTTTGGCTGCTTGGGGACCATGTGAAGCTACTCATGGGCTTCAAGTCCACAAACAACGATGAAATTTTTATGGACGACGATATGTTGTGACTTGGTTTGAAGAGCATTCTGTGGAGTTCGAGCGAATGATTTGGCCACCCACCGCACATTTATGGGACATAATCTAAAGGCCCAGTTCGTCCACAAAATCCTACACAGGCAACAATTTCGCTATTATGGACGGCTAGAGAGGCAGCATGGGACTTCCAAGGACTAGTTAAGTTCACACGACGTCAAGTTGCTGCTCTACACCAGGTAAAAGGTGCAGCACGATATTAGGGGGTATCCCACGATATTTGTCACGTCAGTGTAGGAATAACCTCGATACTAACGGAAACCTTAAAGTTTAAGAACATGGGTTGACTAAATCGACTTCATGCAGTATTTATGAGTTAGCTCTGACGATGTCTCCTGATTCTTAGCGAACTTGGTACCAAGGTGCTCACTTGGTACCAAGGACTTTAGGAAGCGGGCTGGACTAGCAGAAAGTGGCTCTACGTGCCGTCCCGATACCTAGGTCCCATAGTCAGCCGACTGCGGTCACTGGTGTGAGACTCTAAGGAGTAAAAGTTATCCTCTATTCTTAGAGCTATGGGAAACGTGTTTGTGTACATAGTTTTACATTACCTCAATGCTATAAACTGCTTTAATACTTAGTTATAAATACACTATTGGCCAGTAAAATTGCTACACCATGAAGATGACGTGCTACAAACGAGACATTTAACCGACAGGAAAAAGATGCTGTGATATGGTTTTCAGAGCATTCACACAAGGTTGGCGCCGGTAGCGACACCGATTTCTCAAACACAAACAGCAGTTGACCGGCATTGCCTGGTGAAACGTTGTTGTGATGCCTCGTGTAAGGAGGAGAAATGCGTACCATCACGTTTCCGACTTTGATAAAGGTCGGATTGTAGCCTATCGCGATTGCGGTTTATCGTATCGCGACATTGCTGCTCGCGTTGTTCGAGATCCAATGACTGTTAGCAGAATACGGAATCGGTGGGTTCAGAAGGGTAATACGGAACACCGTGCTGGATCCCAACGACCTCGTATCACTAGTAGTCGAGATGACAGGCATCTTATCCGCATGGCTGTAATGGATCGTTCAGCCACTTCTCGATCCCTGAGTCAACAGATGGGGACGTTTGCAAGTCACTACTCTTGATGAACTGTGGTACCGTGTTGAAGCTGCATGGGCAGCTGTACCTGTACATGCCATACAAGCTCTGTTTGTCTCAATGCCCAGGCGTATCAAGGCCGTTATTACGGCCAGAGGTGGTTGTTCTGGGTACTGATTTCTCAGGATCTATGCACCCAAATAGCGTGAAAATGTAATGACATGTCAGTTCTAGTATAATATATTTGTCCAATGAATACCCGTTTATCACCTGCATTTCTTCTTAGTATAGCAATTTTAATGGCCAGTAGTGTATCACATTGGTATACTCCAGTTTGGAGAAGATCAGCAAGTGAGCTAGTGGCGTATCGTAGTGCGGAGCAGACAAGGCATGGAAACCCAAGCAGGAGAGCGCCCGTGTGAATGTGCAATCTCTGGGGTTCTGCTTCACAACTTTGCCATGCGTAGTTTCCAAGAGAAGATGAACACAAGGCAAAATAGTAGACCTACACTTTAATTAATCACCACAACTAAGTTGAAATCTTGCATATGGTGTTTGGAATATCGTTGACTACCGCGACGTGGCTAACGTTCACGAAAAGTATTAAGAAGAACAACCAGTTTGAGAACCATTTGCACTCCACTATGAAAAAAAGGTTCAAATAGCTCTGAGCACTATGGGACTTAACTTCTGAGATCATCAGTCCCCTAGAACTTAGAACTACTTAAACCTAACTAACCTAAGGACATCACACACATCCATGCCCGAGGCAGGATTCGAACCTGCGACCATAGTGGTCGCGCGGTTACGGGAAGACGAGAATTGGTCGTATGTTGGATGAGCACAAGGCAGTTCGTAATTTACAACATTAACAATCCAGTAAGAAAGAAAGAGACATAACGATGCGCTTAATTTACGTAGTTCGGTTCTTGTCAAGGGAAGAGATGACGTTCTGAGGCCTGGGTCTCTGAATAAAGGCAATTACCTTGAAATCATTCAGCTACTCACTGAGTTTCACGAAAAACTGAAACATAATTTAGAAAATTCTTCCGTGTTTACAAGTGTGTCAAATGTAATACAAAATGACCAAATTGCCTGTGTTTCAAACACGCTCATGAATAAAATAAGAATGGGGAAAAGAGAAACGAATTTTGTCTCAGTTATTCTAGATGACGTAACGGTTGTAACTCCTCAGAGGTTAAGTCTTTCATTACGTCATAGCTGATGGTGAACGTCATGAAAGATGCTTAGAATTCATAAACATCTCTGAAGACAGAACAGCCATGGAACTATATCGCATTGTGGTACAACTGATTCACGACTAGAGTTATGATGGAGCTGCAGTCATGGCTGGTCATTTGATTGGATTGCAATCTACGGTGGAATCACGTTTTCTCTTGCAACGTTCGTTCACTGTTTCGCTCACCCACTGAATTTAGTGCTATCACTAGCTGGACCAAACATCAAAGTATGCGGATGTTTTCTTTCACTCTAGTCTCCCTGCTTTCCAAGTTAAACCAAAGGAACTAGAGCTCTAGATGAGGAAGTAAAGAAGTGTCTGCCACTTCATGGTATCTTGCCCCTCGTTTTGTAAAAAACTTATGCGAGTATCGGAGTGAACCGGTTTCACTTGTCAGGAAGACAATAGCTCCACGTGAGATGTGGGACGAAGATACCTTTACTGCTGCCCATAGACTGGTAATCATGAAGTAATGATTCAGTTTCAACTTCCTTTTTCGTAATTATGCTCGTATTTTCCGCCTCACTGATGCATTATTCGATGTCTTTTCCAGCCAAAGCACACGATATTAGTTACAAAAAAATTAATGAATTCAAAGAAATGTTGAAGACCAAACGTGACGGATTTGAAAGAATATGGTGAAGAGTAATTAAAGGCGAACAGATGGATTAACAAGTAATTAGATAATAGCCATAATGCTAAAGTCAGATTGGAAACAAACTTTAGAGGAATCTATTGCAAAATTTTTGACACTACATGGGCAGTTACAAGATGATTAAGTACCTTGGAATACTTTTCATTTTTGGAAGTTTTAAACGTGCATAATTTTGATCAATATAAAACAGTTTTCCCTGAATTTGCGTTTCAATCACTAAAGGACTGTTACGGATCATTTTTAATTTTTCCTGCTTCAGAGCACAAGTAGTGGTTATGTATATTTAAGACGAAATGCACCATAAAATTGCTGGAGATTTGTTGAGGTTTATTAAGTTAATAGGACTTCGACCAGCACTGTACGACATCTTTAAATGCTGTGAACTTATTTTGGCTATTCCTGAATCCAGTATGTCAGGTGGGAGAAGTTTTTCAACCCTAAAAATGATAAAAACTATGTACATAGTTCACAAATTCCAGAAAGGCTTTCAAACTTAGCTCTGTTGTCAACTGAAAACTATCTCCTGCAGCAGCTCACGTCTTAAACTGAAATTTACCCATCTGATGTCTTAACCTGAAATTTGCCACCTGGTGATCAACGAATTTGCCAAAATGGAGAGGATGATTCAGATTCATTACATTTAAGATAACTCCAAATTTAAGAACTTTTATTCTTTTATTATCTTAACGAAAAGTTCAGTACACGTGCTGCAAGTAAACTATTTAATACATCAGTTCACCAGTGTTAAGATCTCCTGTAACATAAGAGGAACACTGTATTAGCATTGCTAATTTATTGGAGCTATTTAATTGATGTACATCACATATATGTTATATAACGCTCACTCACTCATTCGTATGAAAATCAACATTAACTGAAGTCCGCTCTACTCACCGCGAAAGAAGTCAAGATAATCTTGCGATGCTGCAGTACACAGCCAACAGTGACAAGCTATCGTCGATAGCGTGGTGCTTCCGCACCACTGCACGGAATACAAAAGTGCACGTAGTCTCGCATTGCGCTTTTGTCAACTGACCTCGTCTGTGTTCGACTACCTTCGGCGATGCTCGGCCGTGGCTTCTGCGAACTCGCAGCCTTGCTCTGGCGTAGCCGACGACCTTCGGTGTGGTCGGTCATGGCTTCTGCGAAATCGCGCCGTTGCTGCGATTTCCGTGGACTTGTGAACTCAGGGAAGTGGCTCACTGAGCAACGTTATTTTATTGTGTACAAACAGTAAGGGTCATCTTCTGCGTGTTGAGTTGCTGTTTTAACTATTGGTTTTGTCTTGTGCGGTATATCATAGACTTCTCACCTTCTATGAAGCGCTGTCTTTTCTGCAATCGGCGAACTCAATCAATTATCTATGATCTTTCTGTCGTCGGCGACATCTTCTCAGCCCTACGGACAGAATGACCATTGTTGGCATAAGCGTACTATGGTCAAGGCATGTTACTTTGCAGGCGAAATTACCTGTATAGAGTCTTCTGTATTATTTGTTGTGTGATAACAAACACAAAATGTTTACAGCACCTTCTCCTATACGTTTCCGATTATATGGATACAAACATAGCACAAACTGTGACGTCTCAGTCCATTACTACATAAGCCAGATGGAACTTTCAAATTTTCATGTACCTTACAGCTTACATGTAAGAAATTTTATGTAGGATATGTACCTAACAACTAAGGCGTCCTAAACGCCTCACACGAATTAAATTAAAATGCAGAAGACTGACGTTTAAGGACTAGAGTCGTGACATCAAAAAGCGGAAATATCCCTCAACAGCAACAGATGCTGTCACAGTCATTCTTTGAAATAAAGAAGAACACTGGATACGTACTCCTTCACCAGTCAAATATTTACTGTTATTCTGGAGGTTCATGTAGTCCAAAGAGATCATTAAACTTTTACGTTTAATACGTATTTATTTGTCATCGCTATTGCGCATCTACTATCAGCTGACTGGTTTCGGTCTATTCAACCATCCTCAGATCTGCGGTCACCACAAAATAATCAGTTACAAGTGAAACCAGTTCATTTACAATCGATGCACAATCATGACGTAAAACAAACTGCCATAAACAACGATTAATTTTCTTGTTCGTATTTTGCTTGTATCAACTGGGCACTAACTATAAGGAAACAATATTTTATTTTGAAAGTAAAATCACCAAGTGATGAAAGACAAGCTATCAGAAAACCTGATTAACTGGGAAATTACCCCAGGTGGAAATACGAAACGGAATAAAAATGATTGAATTACAGCTGAATGGAACAACGCCAGGCAAAGCTCTATAGAATATAACCACTGTGTCATTTGCTTTAGTGTGGGTACGCTTTGAAAGTGTTTGCTTCTGCTGTATTTTAGTCACTTCCGTGTGAAAAAGCAGCAACTTCTATTTCGGGAAATATCACTCTGCTTAAGAACTTCGTGTATTAACATATCACACATTAAAAAAAGTTTTGCATCACGCCAGTTTCCGCAACTCCTAAAGGTAGACGTTTACTGTGGATATTGTATCACAGACACAGTCACTTTGACTGTTCAGAGATGTCACTAAACCCGGCCAAAGATGTAAACAACCGTGCATGGGCAGCACCTATTAGACGGAGGGGTTCCGACAGCTGATCACTTCCAGTCATTCCACCAGGAAAGAGGTACACGGCTCGTGTTGTCTGTAGTTCACCCATGCCTGAACGGTCAATACCGCGGTTCGATCGCGTCCGCATTGTTACTTTGTGCCAGGCAGGGTTCTCAACAAGGGAAGTGTCCAGGCGTATCGAAGTGAACCAAAGCGATGTTGTTCGGGCATGGGGGAGATACAGAGAGACGGGAACTGTCGATGACATGCCTCGCTCAGGCCGCCCAAGGGTTACTACTGCAGTCGATGACTGTTACCTACGGATTATGGCTCGGAGGAACCCTGACAGCAACGCCACCATGTTGAATAATGCTTTTCGTGCAGCCATAGGACGTCGTGTTACGACTCAAACTGTGCGCAATAGGCTGCATGATACGCAACTTCAATCCCGTCGTCCATGGCGAGGTCCATCTTTGTAACTACGTCACCATGCAGAGCGGTACACGTAGGCCCAACAACGTGCCGAATGGGGCACTGAGGATTGGCATCACGTTCTCTTCACCGATGAGTGTCGCATACGCCTTCAACCAGACAATCGTCGGAGACGTGTTTGGAGGCAACCTTGTCAGGCTGAACGCCTTAGACACACTGGGGAGTTTGGTGGCCAGCGGAAGTTTTTAAACTCAGAAGAGTGTTCCTGGAGCCACTATGTAGCAATTCTGGACGTTTTTGGTGTCCCATTGTCCCGCTAGAATTGTCTAAGTCCATCTAAATGCACAATGGACATGAATGGATGCAGTTGATCAGACAGGATGCTTACGTACGTGCCAACTGTCAGAGTCGTGTTTATACGTATCAGGGGTCTCATACCACCCCAACTGCACACGTCCCACACCATTACAGAGCCTCCACCAGCTTGAAGAGTCCCTTGCTGACATGCAGGGTCTATGGATTCATGAGGTTGTCTCCCTACCCATATACATCCATCCGCTCGACACAATTTGTAACGAGGCGGTCATCAATAGTCCAACGTCGGCGTTGACGGGCCCAGGCGAGGTGTAAAGCTTTGTGCTGTGCAGGCATCAAGGGTACAAGAGTGGGCCTTCGGCTCCGAAAGCCCATATTGACGGTGTTTCGTTGAATGGTTCACATGCTGACACTTGTTGATGGACCAGCACTGAAATCTGAAGCAATCTGCAGAAGGGTTGCACTTCTGTCACGCTGAACGATTCTCTTCAGTCGTCGTTGGACCCGTTCTTGCAGGATCATTTTCCGGCCGCAGCGATGTCGGAGAGTTGATGTTTTACCGGATTCCTGATATTCACGGTACAGTTGTGAAAAGGTCGTACGGGATAATCCCCACTTCATTGCTACCTCGGAGATGCTGTGTCCCATCGCTCGTGCGCCGAGTATAATACCACGTTCAGACTCACTTAAATCTTGATAACCTGTCATTGTAGCAGCAGTAACCGATCTAACAACTGCGGCAGACACTTGTTGTCTTATATAGACGTTACCGTCAGCAGCGCCGTATTCCGCCTGTTTACATATCTTTGTATTTGAATACGCATGCCCATACCTGTTTCTTTGGCGCTTCAGTGTAAGTCCATGTTGCCCTAGCACAAAATCAACCCCAAACAGTAACCAACGGATAAGTTGTTTCATAATACTTCTACACATTCGAGGGCACATAAACAGGCTGCCTTTCGAACAATGTTAAGTATAGTCTGGGAAATTCCGTTGAGTAGGGAAGCTGAAATGAGAGAATTGGATATCGTCAGATATCTTGCCCAGGTGAATGCATATCCTGTTAAGATCGTTAGCGACATACATAGAAGTCTCGCACAGGGAAGTACTAAAAATAGGCTAAAGGGTAGCTCGCTTCTGACACAGGATGAGGGTAACGAGCATAGAAGGTTTTGTAAAATATCCTGTTACGGTCTAATCTCCGATAAGGTAAACAGGTGGTTGAGAGCTTTAAATGTCACACCTTTCATTTTTCATTCCCAAAAGCAATCGACGACGTTTCATACATCAAGAAGAACGGCAGGTTAGGTAATGCGATAATACGTGGGTATATGATATTGACTGCCCGAAATATGATGCCAGATACGTGGGTCACGGACAGAAGTTTCAACATCAGGTACAAGGATTACTATGCAGTCAATAATTCAAAGTCAGCTCTGCCTTTTTATCTATCACTCAACCATACTTTACAGGATGTTAGGGAAGATGTAGATATTATTCATGTACAACCTCAAGGCACGATACTTAACATCTTAGAAGAAATTGGGATTATGAAATGTAAAATTAATTATTCTGAGAGGGTACTTAATGAACAAACCGAGTTAAGGCACAGCGGTATACTTAATTATTACATCCAATGCTTTCAGGGTATCACAGTGCGGTAAAAATTGATCTCCTTGTTCCAAATAAAGGGCCTTTGGTGAAGGGAGGGGGGGGGGGGGGGGGGGAGGCGGGAGCTGCAACATTTACACCGCAGCAAGTTTATGGGCTTACTTATTGGAAGTTACTATGTGTTTTATGCTTTTGATTTTTTTTAATATTTTGGTTTTCTTTAGGATTTTACTGATATGGTCAAGGCTTCTGTGAGCAACGTTCCTTAAAAATTTTTCATTGTACATTTTTATTCTACGGCAATTCTTAATGCGATCAGTTGTGCTCTAACTTAGCTGCTTCTACAATAATTGCTGGTAAGCTATAAGAGCTTTGAAGTTTCCTTCCATTTGTATTAGCTGTTTTAGAACTTTGTACATGTAGAAATTAGTGACAATTTGAGACTATGCTCTCTAAGCGTGCTATATGAATCCTTGATGGACATCGGAGGAATTACGTCAGTTTCTTTCGTTCTACACTACTACTTGGTTTGCAATGTATTCAATTGCAGACGCGGTAATGCGTAATCAGTGCCTCGGAAGTTAGATTTCGTAGCAGCAGATGACAGTTTGTGGTTTCTGTTGTGTCGACAAGTGGTGCCGACACAGTGTTTTTTGAGGGGGCCGAAATGCACGCTATAAGAGCACGAAGGATGGCGTGAAGTCTGAAACAGGATACGTAATGAATGCTGTAAAGAAAAGTACGTAACTGCAGTAATACTTAACTTTATTCCATCATAGTTGTACATCGCTCTTGAAGATACAAATGCGACTCTGTAGATACATGAAGTTACTAATGGCGCCTTGCTAGGTCGTAGCCACTAACTTAGCTGAAGGCTATTCTAACTGTCTCTCGGCAAATGAGAGAAAGGCTTCGTCAGTGTAGTCGCTAGAAAAGTCGTCGTACAAGTGGGGCGAGTGCTAGTCCGTCTCTCGAGACCTGCCGTGTGGTGGCGCTCGGTCTGCGATCACTACCAGTGGCGACACGCGGGTCCGACATGTACTAATGGACCGCGGCCGATTTAAGCTACCACCTAGCAAGTGTGGTGTCTGGCGGTGACACCACAGTTTCTTAGACCTGTTGTTGGTGGCTACATTAATTTAAGCTGTGACAGCGCGACGGCGTGAGCAGTCCCCTGGTTACGGGAACATGGCCGCTCCCGCTGGCATTCAAGCTTCATACCGGTCTGAAGGGTATCTATGAAGCACTGGTGAGTAGCAAACTTTACTCAGGGGGTTACACTGTTTTCTCCACTAACGACAGGTGTGCAGTCTATAACCCATTTTTTTGGACGTCTTCATGCGGATCCATGTGTGCGCGCCCCTAAGCCTGGACCGTTTCAGGATTTGTAATGGGGGATTTGGGACATCGGGCCGTTAATTCTTTAACGGTGGTTTCCGCTCTTCTAATTGGGGACCCTTAATCTTTTATGTAGGTCCCTCTCTACAAGAGGCTTTCTGGCAAACCTAGAATTCAAGAGGACATTGTATTCCATTTCATGTACCAAGGGTGCACTACTTTAACATATTTTAACCTACGTTAATTTTAGCTATGCTTCCTTTGTGGACTCACATTTTAATGTACGTATAGGGCATTTTTTCTAAGAAGTTCTGTTGGTTCTGTTTAGCTTAGATTGTCTTAACCTTGTGAATAGGTATTATTAAACTTTCAAAAATTTTGCAGATCCACCTGAACATAGGGCATTAGTAATGAAGGCGGGTTGTGCTTCCCTTTTAAAATAAATAATTTTTACAACTGTAGCGGATTTTATCATTAACACTCACCAGAGGTTTCAGTTAAAACAAAATAGCTTAAATGGCTCCACCGCTAAACAAGCAGCAGCTAGAACATAAGCAATAATGAAGGCTACGAACTATCAAGTCCGCCTTTTTTCAGCGTAAACAACTAGCACTAGTATTCAATCGACAACGTTAACCAAGATGGAGCCTATGACTAGTAGTCAATATTTAATAGAAAACATGTATATACGTTAAGAAAAACACAATCAATTACAATTAACCTAGTCAGTAGCATCCGTCCGGGCATATTTCTCTGTCCAGATGACGATACAACCCATTTCAACCACCTTCTAAATCAGTTTACAGAATGTCCATAATCGAAGTTCACTGTCACAGAACAGGTTAGGTTTCTAGGGACCAGGAATATGTTCGTACGTTCTGTATAACGAAACTCTCCTTCACACAAACCAAACTGACTCGATGCCAGCCCAAGGTAATGTGAGGCGCTGAATCCCGTGAACGATTCCAATTTCTCGCCGGCTCGAGGCTCGTGGCACAGTAATTGCGTAACCATGAGTCTTTTACCAAAGGTTACATAAATCATGTAAATTAAAAAATGTAACCGTTTTAGTTCTTTCACCTTATTTTATTTATGTGGATAGTATGTGGATAACATACAGTAAAAACGGTATTTTAGATTTTAGCATTGACTCCCTGTACTGTGTACTCCTTGGTACTGTATCCTACAATGTAAATACAGTGTTGTACGCAGGAGGGATCACTATGTCGTTACCTCCTGACTTTGTATGTTCCATTTGGATGCTACGTTATTTTGTAAAACATACCATTTCCTGTAATGTAAAATTGATATTTTTATACTTAAAAAAAAACTATCAATAAGTGACAATGGGTGCTAGAGCACCATAGAAAACTAATAGGTAACCATATGCGCATTCACTTATGTATGAGGGTGACACGTACCAAAAAGTCCTATTGACTACTAAACGCAATATTTGTCACTGTAATTGAATCAGTCTTTTGCAACAGTACACCCGTAGGCTAATATCAACAAGGGTACTTGTTGCCCATAGTCTGACTTTCTGTTCAGAAGTTGTCGTGCCTTTTGGCACCATCTTGTGTGACCAGTTACGGTTAATAACAAGGGATGTCTACAGGGTGTTACCATAAGAGTGTGCAAAAATTTAACATGATATAGAGGATGCTCCACTGAACAATATAACGCAGGGAACCTAGGGTCGGAGAAGACAGCTTAAGGAGATAATGGGAATAAAATCACGTTGTTGTTTGCTTTTCTATTTACATTAGTTACAGTTAACAGCAGATACCGTCATGAACGTACCACTTGTACTGTATCTTACAAAAATGTGCTGAAACTGACGGCCACTGGGGTCTGAAGCACGAGTGACTGTAGATACCACCACAGGAAATAATCAGGGTGTCTTCGCAGGCGCCGGCCAAAGTGGCCGAGCGGTTCTAGGCTCTACAGTCTGGAACTGCGCGACCGCTACGGCCGCAGGTCCGAACCCTGCCTCGGGCATGGATGTGTGTGATGTCCTTAGGTTAGTTAGGTTTAAGTAGTTCTAAGTTCTAGGGGACTGATGACAGTTAAGTCCCATAGTGCTCAGAGCCATTTGAACCATTTGAATCTTCGCAGGCCATGGAGTTGGACCTCCCCTTCCATTCAGCGACTAGGAAATACAGCACTTAGATGGTTGCTGACATCCACACTGAAGTGAAGAGGGGCACCGTCATGTTGTACCCAGATCCTCTCACGAACAGCGAAACGTACATTCTCCAACAACTCAGGTAGAACTCTTTGCACGAACCTCAAGTACAGGTGGCCATCCAGAGGCCCAGGTGGAAGATATGGCCCATTGAAGTTGTCATCTACAGTGCCGGTCCAGATATTCACAGCAAAACGTCTTTGATGGTGTGACTCTGCTACAGCATATAGGTTTTCCTCACCCCACACAAGGCTGTTCCTGCTGTGCGAAATATCATCACGATCAAATGAGGCCTCGTCAGTAAACAGCACGATTTGGAGGAAATCGGGTCCGATCAATCCACTGCTGGAGCAACCACTGACATAATGTGACTCTTGGTGCACAGTCAGTCACAAGTATTGCACGGACTCGATTTGGGTGATATGGGAGTAAATGTTGTTCGTGGAGTACTCGCCACACGCTAGTATGTGCATCGCCCATTTCACGCACAATACGACGAGTACTTGTAGTGGGACCCGCTGCAATACGTGCAGCACCTCCTCTTCAAAATCGGGTGTGGAAGTGGTCCTCATGTTGCCAGATCCCTTGTTTCTTCTTTCCGACGAACCAGTCTCCCGTATTCGTCGATCGAGAGAAATAAACACTCGTCGTGACGGATGATGCTTGTTAGTAAACCGTTCCCTGCACAGCCTTTCAGCAGCGAGAGCATTACAACGTACTGCTCCTTACACAAGGTGCATGTCAGCGAGTTCTGCGAAACTGTACCCTTGCTACTCCATCGTATTGTACTGTACGTCTCTGAACAGCACTGAGTAATGACTAGGTCTTGTGAGTTAACGAGCATTTCTCTCTCATTTAAGTGTATGGCCAAAAGAGTCGGCCTTCAGGAATTGTGCAACGAACCTATCGTCCAGGACCGGATGCCAAAAAGGGAACAGATTCACCACAAAATGGGGAAACTCACAGGCAATAGGTTGAGGCCTAAGCTCTGGAGTGTGCGAGTGAGACCGACGAGAACCTACGTCATAGGGAGACCCAGTAGAAGGCTTTTGTGACCAAGGAGACGTACCTAAGATCGGCCATAAGGGGAAACATTTATGAAAACTATTTAATTCTGTAGTAGTGCAGTGAATGAAGCCACAGTAATTTTAATCTGCCATCCTACATAAATTTTCATGGTGATCCCTATAAAACTTGAATATTGATCATATCTGTAACAGTTTAGGATTTACTGTTTAAGTGAAATTAACAAGTTTTGTAACAAAGACCCGAATGCTAAAATCTGAACGCTTTGGTCTATCTTAAGAATCGACATTTCATATAGAAGCGCATCATTAAAATGACAAACGTTGTATACATAAACTCAGTAACTTTATTTCTTTACAAGATACAGTAGATTTAAATTATCAGTATTTTCAATTAAGCATCACATCATCATTTCCTCCACACAAAACACAATGAACGATGAGAGCATGACACCTTATTGAATCATTATGTAATAGAATATTTGTTGTAAGGTTTAGTACATAACACTTACTTCTGTTCTGTATTTATTTATCAGAAACCAGATTGGTGCAAAGCTGCTGGCCGTGACATTCAAAGTTAAGAAGGTGATTGTATTGGTTTTACGTAAAAGAATTTAACGTTTATTATGTAATGGATATTATTGTTACTTTATTTAGAACTTGAAAGTGGTGAAGCTTTGATTACATAAATATGTTAAAATTTTAAATAATGTAGAATAAGCTGTAGCCAATCAGATGGACGGCTTCAGAAGATAGAACTGCACTAGTCAGTTGAGCGACGATGCTTGGCACACCGGAAACGCGGACGGGGCAGAGGGCAGTGCTGGTCGAGACGCGAAAGCGGGCAGTTGTGGTCGAGACACCAAAGGGGACAGTTCGTATGGAGACGCGAAACGGACAGTCCGGTGGAAGACACCAAAGGGTACAGTTCGGATTGAGACACGAAAGCGGACAGTCGGTCTTTAGGTAGCTAGGAAGTGAAACAGAAAATTTTGCCTTGTGTGGTATCGCGGGACTTTGAGTGGTGAACAGCCGCGCACCTGGTGAGAACTCTTAACTTCTCGTGAAGGTAATGAGGTGGAATATTACACTTTTATGCCGCGATGAGATTGTGAATGATCTAACTGTGTCAAATGGATATGCGCTCGAGTGTAACAGTAACTTTAAATACGACCACTTTGGCTATTAGTTTGTTTTCTGAATAAACATTATTCTAACAAAATTGCAACTGTGTGGGATACATCATTTATAGGTCGTTAATTTAGTTCCCGGTACTATCATTACTGTTATTATATGTTATATTAACTTTCTAATTCGCAAAATTGCCATCAGCCAGATAATTTAACCAAAGGGTCACAAGTGTCTAATTTAGGGCGTGTAATTCGACACGTGCGGTTCAACCCATAGGCGAGTTTGAGCCAAGACATTTCGACGAAGAAGAACTGCATGTGAGCCCGAACATCTTTGGGGTGTTAGCTCGCAGTCTGTTGTTGATTCATAGCGCGTGCTGCCATGGGACAATCTAAATACGGAACAACAGAGCTACCTTATGGATAAGTAAAGAAAACAAAAGCTGCATCATGACTTTGCTAGAGATGAGGCTCGTCCTTCTTGTTTCCTTTTAGGAAATAAAAAATGTGCTTGTAAATAAACAGCATTTACGTCTCAAGTTATACGCATGTTATTTGTAAATAAGCTGGAAAACAGTAATGCTAGACAAGGAGGTAGACAAGTTTACTTCCATATCTTCTTAAGTTGGCTTCTCCGACGCCAGGTTCCCTACCTCAAATTGTTCAGTGGAGCATTCTCTATGTCCTGTTACCTTTTTGCACCGTCTTATGGAAATACCCTGTATAAGCATGTAAGTGCCTGTAATATGGACATGGGTATTGTATGAAAACATTACTGTACGATATTAACTTTGTAATTTTTAGGTGGGTAGTTTGTGAATAGGCGTGTCAGCTCGAAACAGGTAACCACTGATGCGAAAATTATACATTCATGCATCTGAGGAGGACCAAATAAAGAAATTAGTAAATTTCCTCAGTACTGAACAGTTTCTGACCGAACATCCAATGGCAGCATGCCCAGAATCAGCGAAAATGATGTAAGGAATGCCCCACTGGCGGGTAGTACACTACAGACAGCCAAACGCGGCCACAATACCAGTTCGAAATGCTGCCTCGCATGCGACATGCAACATGCAAGAACAGCGTTCTGTCATATGTTTTCCGAGCAGTGAAGGTACGAAACCTATTGAAACCCATCGGCGAATGAAGGTCCAGTATGGTAATGCACGTCCATTACGGCAGGAAGTGATGAGTGGAGTAGAAAGTTCGGTAATGGCGTGACTTGTGTGACACACGCTCAGCGGAAGCCATTGTGATGGAAAATCGCCGTGTGACGGAGGATTGAAATAGCGGCGGATCTGGACATTAATCATGACTCGGCACATCACGTCATCAACGAACTGTCTGAATTTCGTCAAGTTCCTACAAGATGGGTGCCACGGCCTCGCCAGATGTGAAAGAGCGGAATGTTGACTCATGTGAAGAACTTATACGGCGTTTTGAAGCAGTATGTGGTGTCTTCTTCACGAGGAACGTTACAGGATACGAAATGTGGGTACACCACCACATTTTTCATCACCAAAACCCAAGAAGTTCCGGACGCAGCCATCAACAGAGAAGGTTTTCCTGACTCTCTTTTGGGATGAACACGGCGTTGTCTTGGAATACTACACGACTAGGGGAAACAGTATGACCAGTGCGTCATATTCCAATATGGTAAAAATGAGATTTGGCCTGCAATAAGATCAAAGTGACGTGGAATCCTGACTGAAGATGTCATTCTGCAGCATGACAATGCTCAGCCTCATACTGCCTGTGTAACACTTGCAACCATCAATGACCTGCACTCTTCTTTTCAGAGGAATCTGCGTTCTTCCTACGCGCTGAAGGAAGTGTGTTGAACGACAGGGGCTCTGCGCCAAAAAGTGATATGCTTGTGTTCCACTTTTGTACAGTAAAAAAGATTTTAAAAATATTTAATATTTTCATTTGGCTTCCCTCTTCTCTACAAGTAAGCAGAACAAGTCGTGGAGCAGGGCTCTTCTCTTGGCAAGGAACCAATACTGTTGAAGTTTTCGGAACAGTTTTCCGTAATGCAACTGTCTCGTGAAGAAGTTAGGCCAGCGAGCGGTAAGAATGAGTCTCTGAAAGACAACTCTCCCAGTAAGTTATATACGTGAAAAAATGATGAGCGTTTAAAACGATACCTATGTGAAAGCCAGAATATCTCCTAATACGATAACAGTCCTCTTCGTTCCACTCACTTGTTCTAAGTAACTCAAGAACTGGAAAGCCAGTTTATTGTTTGCACAGACTGAGCCACTTTTCCTTATTACTGGAAACTTCATTGTCTTAATTTTCAGTATGTTTCAGTTGTTCTTCGGACGTGAAGACATGTATGACTTGTGATGTGATTATATTCTTTCGTAAGTATTTGAAACTGGTTGTTCAGTTTGTAACCTCCCCCTCAGTTATCGACCTTAATGACAGTGAAAATGAAACCGCGTGTACCTAATGGAAATTTTGGAAAAGCAATCGTCACCGAAGTTAACCTGTCGGTAAAGAGGGAGGAAAGGGTTACATCTAAATGAAAGGAAAAATGCAAATGAAACTGGTGGAAATTAATTTTGAAATAGGGGTAAAGTTAATAAAGAAAGTAAATGTGCGGCCGTTACGTTAACAATCAACTAGCGGTAATTAGATATTTGAGATTTGGGGGAAATTATGGTCGCCATTCCTAAGGACAATTACTATAGTAACTGAAAAAGAAAGGTTATTACACATATAATTAGCACTAGAAGCGTGGCAACTGAAGGTTGACACGTGTAGTGCGAAAACTGAAAGTTTGTCAGAAGTAATAAATTTCGCTGCACTCTGACTTAATTTAGCAAAAGAATTAATGGAACCGGAAAATCGAAAGTTAATTTAGTGACTGAAGTTAATAGTGAGCTTTCTTTCTGAAGCACATCGAAATACAGTTAGTCTTGGACTACCTCAACAATCATTTCAAAAGCTACTTGAATCTACGTAATTTAGAAATAAGAGATTTAACTTCGAACTTGAGTTAAATGATTCTGGACAATTAACAATAGTAAAATTTAGTACGTACCAAGCTGAGCTGCAGTCACAGGTAAGCTAAAATACGGTAACAAAACTCGCACTCTTAATTTGTGCCTGTGTAATCTAGCTATTGCAGCCAGCTATGAATACTTAAAGTGAACTTTGAAATTAAAGCAGTGAAATGGAATTATGCTGGCGTTTGAATTTCAACGACACTCGGGTTCATTTCGGAAAAGGAACTTGAGTTAAATGATTCTGGACAATTAACAATAGTAAAATTTAGTACGTACCAAGCTGAGCTGCAGTCACAGGTAAGCTAAAATACGGTAACAAAACTCGCACTCTTAATTTGTGCCTGTGTAATCTAGCCATTGTAGCCAGCTATGAATACTTAAAGTGAACTTTGAAATTAAAGCAGTGAAATGGAATTATGCTGGCGTTTGAATTTCAACGACACTCGGGTTCATTTCGGAAAAGGAAGGGACCCTGCTTGGCAATGCAATTGGGACAATGAGCAACAAAAGTTCATGCTAAGTTGCTGTAATTTTGCGAGGCAAATGGAACAATTTGAAAAGCTGAGGTCTGCCATACAGTTCTGAAACTTTACGTGCTTTTAGTCTTCCTTGTTGGTTGATTGAAGGTTTGAAGCCGTCGATCGAGGAGGTG
The DNA here is from genome assembly GCF_023898315.1 of Schistocerca nitens. NCBI lineage: Eukaryota > Metazoa > Arthropoda > Insecta > Orthoptera > Acrididae > Schistocerca > Schistocerca nitens. The sequence goes on along the minus strand of NC_064615.1, from coordinate 694,396,434 downwards.
GCGACAGTCACTCATTGTCGGCCGTCGCTGTTGCAGAAGCTGGATGTTGGCGCGCCTTCTTCTCGACACGGTCACCATGCGAAACGGGCTCTTGATGTGCGCCAGCTAATGCTTCCCGTCCGCGACACCATGTCAGAAACTATCATCGCGAGTCGAGCGCAATTACATGCTGCCAAACCCCGAAAGCGCGGCAACTCGCGGGAGCGTCACACAGCACACCTGCTCCACTCGCTACTCCAGCCAGACTCCAACTGCTCTGCCCGCGCTCCACGCGGCAGAGTTAACACTACCAAAGATCCTTCACACTTTGATTCTTCACACGACCTATCGATGTAATCGTTCGATAGCAGTTTTCCCTAGGCAAGATACAGCGTGAAAATACAAATAATATTTACGAAACAAACCAATTATACATCGACATAAATGCATAAATATATATATATACATATATATATATATATATATATATATATATATATATATATATATATACAAATAGTAAAACAATTACAATATACGAAGACACAGAAATGTTATATATTCAGGTAACAAAAATAAGGAAAACAAATTTGTAGTACAATAAATGGAAATAGGAGGATATGCATTTCCGGCGTTACACGTGCCCCACATTGTCTGAGGATGTTCGTGTAACGTAAACAGACTCAGAAAATGTCCCAAAAAAGAAACAGCGGAAATGCATATGCTCAAAACATCAAAACAATTCAGCATTCGTCTAATTAACCATAACCCAATTTAGACAATAATAACTGAGTGGAGACACTCCTAATCTTATTCCACTCTGTCATCTTGCACAAAATAAAACAGATTGACAACATATTAAAATTCATAGAAACCATAGAAAATGGTTTAGCTATTCTAAAAATCAAAATTCCTAGCAGTATCAAGAAATGGAATACTGTTTACAAAATCAATCAGATTACATGGCCATAGAAAACAGGTATATCAAAATACGCAAATTAATAATCAATTACATAGAATACACATTTTATATAACCTTTTCATAATTAATATTCTCGTCATGAGAGTCCACTTAACGCTAAACAAGAAAATAATATACAGCAGATCGACAAAAACATAAATATTGACATCAGAATTCTTTCACATCAGCTGTCCGGGAAGAAAAAGAACTCCGCCTTCCGTACTCGCAAGTACAAAGAATGCCGACAGCGGCACAAGAGCCGACAGCGGCACAAGAGCCGACAGCGGCACAAGAGCCGACAGCGGTTCCGCCCCGCCAGTATTGTTGCGCCCGCCTGTGCGGCACGCTTGATCTCTCTCGCCCTTGTAACGACATTTCCAGAACGTCCGTTTCACTGAATTCTTTCGGTAAAACTCACTCCCGAGTAATCTCAAGGAGTCCATAAACACTATCACAGTGGATAACTCAACACTGTCCATCATCACACGCATGTACTAGCCTGAAACTTAAAACAGCGTCTAAGTACATCGGCAATGACTAGTAAATCACATATTTATGGAATCTTACAGCTATTTACAAAATCATATTTACATTCCTTAATCTACTGTGACTCAGCTGAAAACTTAAACTAGCAGCTTGGATTTTTCAGTTGATTAGATCATGATTAAATTGATTAAAATTAAATTGATTAATCAAAATTAATTACTTATTAATTACAACTTCTTTAATGACCTTGGTCAGTCAAAGCATGGCAATCTAGCAAATCGTTAAATCTTACACTCTATTTTACATACTGTACAAATTACCCATTCTGTGGTATTAATCAACCCTAGGTTGGTGCAATTTCAAGTCTACAATATTCCGTATACCTCATCGTTTTCCAGAGCTTGGATACTCTAAGCAATAAGCATTTGTGTGAGGTATACCAATGACTTTATATGGTCCATTATAAACAAACTTAAATTTAGAGATTTCGTTGTCTATCTCGCTCGATTTCTCGTGAGCTTTTACAAGAACTAAGTCTCCGATTGCAAACTTAGCAAATCGCGCTTTAGCGTCGTGACGACGTATGCGAGCATCGGCTTTTAGCTTAATTACTTCTCGCAAACGATCCTTTTTCACACCAATACTAATGTCAATCCGTGGAGGGAATTTGATTATCTCTTCCACTAAACTTTTACTTCTGTCATCCAACAGGATTTCCTCTGGAGAAAATCCCGTCGATTCATGCCTCAAGGTGTTCATAATTCTCTCAAATACTGCTACATATTTGCCCCATGCCCTATGGTTGTGAAGACCGCTAAGGTCGCAGGTTCGAATCCTGCCTCGGGCATGGATGTTTGTGATGTCCTTAGGTTAGTTAGGTTTAACTAGTTCTAAGTTCTAGGGGACTAATGACCTCAGCAGTTGAGTCCCATAGTGCTCAGAGCCATTTGACCCTATGGTTGTGATGGCAATAGGTACGGCAAAGTCGGCCTAGCTCGCGCATATACCTCTCAGCGGGATTCCCAGCCGGACAGTAAGCTGAAATATGGATCACCTCGACCCCATTACTTTCCATGCCTTCATTCCACAACTTAGAAGTAAATTGTGCCCCATTGTCTGATAGAATCGCCTTGGGCTTGCCAATATGAACAAAATAATCGTTCACAAGCTTGCTATAGACCGCTTTGGCTGTAGCTTTCCTAATCGGGTATAGTTTGATGAACTTGGAAAAAGCTTCTAGCACTACTAAGATGTAGGCAAAGTTTCCTGATGACTTGGGCAAAGGTCCGTACAAGTCCACGCACAGTAACTCAAAGGTGTCGTTAGGCCTTATACTTTGCATAGGACCACGACTCGTACAGTTGGTAACCTTCACCTTCTGACATAAATCGCAAGTTTTCACTCTGTCAGTAACGCGTTTTAACATGTTGTTAAAATGCACTACTTCACTCAGCTTTTCCGTACATTTCTTTGGTCCACAGTGACCATACGCCAAATGGTAGTTGTCTATTATTTCCGTGACGTATTTGGTGGGCCAGCATACCCGCCAAATATTACTATCTTCACCTTTACGTATGTACAAGATATTATCGTATATCTTGTAATACTTCCTTAATTTCTCTCCTTCTGGACTCCTTTTGTCATATCGGGTTTTCACCATATTTAAACAACCATCCTCGTTCTGATGACGACGTAGATTCTTACAGATGTTCACTATTAATTTACGTCCCTCAACTTCTTTAAAATAGTATAATTTGACAACTCCATCTGACTCATCTTTCAATACATCTTGATTAGACTCGGGCAACCGCGACAGCGCATCCGCTACGGAATTGTCGGTCCCTTTTACGTAACAGATGTCATAGTTAAATTGCTGTAAATACAGCGACCACCTAGTCAGTCTTTCGTGAAGTAGTTTACAATCCTTCAGATAAGTGAGCGCCTTATGGTCCGTATGAATAATCACCTTACGGTCCCATAGGTAACCCTTGAACTTCTTGAATCCCCACACAATAGCGAGACACTCTTTCTCAGAAATCGTGTAGTTTCGCTCACTTTTTGATAAAGTTCGACTCGCGAACGCTATCGTCCGGTGTTCCTTATCCTCTCCTTTACCAACTTCTTGGAACAGTTCTACCCCCACCCCATAATTCAACGAATCCGTTCCCAGATGGAAGGGTAGTGATAAATCATGATGAAATAGTATGTTAGATCTTAACAACTCGTCTTTTAATCTCTCGAAAGCGGCCTGACACCCGTCAGTCCACACAAACGGAACATTTTTGCGTAAGAGGTTATTCAAATTTTCATCATTAAACACTTCTCCTTTTACAAATTTACGGTAAAATCCTGTTAGCCCTAGAAAACTTTTTAACTGTTTCCTAGACTTGGGTGGAGGACAACTCCTTATTGCCTCTAGTTTCTCTGGGTCCTTCGTAATACCAGCAGTGGTAATTACATGCCCTAAAAATTTCAGTTCCTGCTTCACAAATTCGCATTTCTTTAGCTTTAGAGTCATTCCGCCACGGCGCAATGCTCTAAAAACTTCATCTAACAGGTCACAATGGTCATGCCAAGTGGCATTGGCCAACAATAGGTCGTCAACATATACAGTTAATCTTGAACTCAAAGCCGGTCCTAGCACTTTATCTAGGGCCCTGATGAATACGGACACAGATATACTAAGTCCAAACGGCAGTACTCTATACTGATAACACCTGCCCGCAAACAAGAAGGCGGTGTATGGCCTAGATTCTTCTTCGAGTTCTATTTGCCAGTAACTAGCCGTCAGATCGAGGCTAGTCATGAACTTAACGTCATGAAAACGTTGCAAAATCTCCTCCATACTCTCTGGTCTGTCTGTTTCGCGTTGAACGACCCTATTCAAAGTGCGTGCGTCAATCACAATACGCACACTACCATCCCGTTTTGCTACATTGACCAAACCGTTATTGTATGGACTTGTACTTCTTTCAATCACTCCCCATTCGATCATCTTATCTATCTCCCGTTGTACAGCTTCCTTTTTGGACAGTGGTATAGCATACGGTCTCACGAAGAATGGTTCGTGCGGAATTACATGCAACTTGCATTTATATCCTTCCACAAGTCCCGGTTTGTCTGAAAACACACCCTTATTCCTCATTATCACTTCATACAGGCCTCGTCTTTGTTCGTGTGTTACGTTTGACACACCGTCTACAATACTTTCCAATTCACTTTCTACTCTATTGTCAATGCCGAGATTCCTCACATTACAGTAGTTCAAATTCATACCTACATTAATACCATCCGGCCAGTTAACAATGTGTATAGGCTGGTATTGCCTATGCACACTGTCTCCTGCCTCGTCAAAACTAACTACTATTGTTTTATCTTGTGACGTACATGTCAAAGTTTTGCTTTCGCAATTAATCACTGCACGGTACTTTAATAGCCAATCTAACCCGATAATTACTTCCGTAGTTAAGTCTGGCACGACGACAAACTCTTGTTCAAATCGTGCCCCACATATCTCGAAGTTGACAAAAATCTGTTTTGTGACCGGTTTACTGGCCTTCCCAGTAGCACCGATAATTTTCACTCCTGTTACTGGCATAACTACGATACCAGGTCTGTCTTTCAGTAACTCAAATATTTTCCCAGATACAGCACTCAATTCTGCACCGGTGTCAATCAACACGTTTAGTTGTAGGTCGTGCATATTAACAGACACTACTATCTGTCTACACTTGTCCTCGACTGTTTCTTTATTTTCCCACAATAAGTCCTCGTCTATATCCAGGTCATTCCAGAAAAAACCATCCGGCTTTGATCGTAAATCCGGCTTATCTGGCGGCTTTTTCAGCCTCTGTTCACATACAGTTTTAATTTCAACACGTTTGTCCTGAGGCTTAGTCTGTAGCTTCGCCTCCAATACCGAAACCTTTTCCTGTAACTCGTCAACTAGTGAGTGTTGCTTTGCTATCAATTCACTAATTGTCACCTTCGTTGATTCCTCTTTAGTCAGATTGATCTCATCTGCCAATCTACCTGGAGAAATGTGCCCAGTAGTATCTGAAATTACTTCCTCTAGATCTGCGCAACCCACACTGTTATCCTGACCGTATAATGTCAGCTCTAACCTCATACACACTGTAATCTACGTGCTTTTCTAGCAATCGTGTCCGGCTATCACTAAAATTTTCGCAATCTTTCTCCTTAATACTTTCGCAATGTTTAAACTGGAGGTTTGCGTCGGATGGGTCGGCTACTTCTACCACTGAAACTTTCGGTAAGGTCTGCCGGTTAGGGCCAGAACTTTCCGTTACTACTTCAACATCCAACTCTTGCGGGACGAAACACGACGAATCTTGCTCGTGCTCCCCATTAACATCAACTATTTCTAGTAAAGTCTGCCGGTTAGGGCCAGAACTTTCTATCATTTCACAAACACTATCTTCCTGCGGGACGAGACGCGGAAAATCCTGCACGCGCTCCCCATAAACACTTCTCCCATACAGGCCCCTATAATCTCTTAGTTCGTCGTATAAGCGACCGAACTGCCTTAACCAGACCTCATCCCTCTCTGCATCCCCTCGCTCGATGACGGACGTTTTATCCGACATCTGATCTTCTCTCAACACTTGCGAATCATTCTTAAACTCAATCTCCGGTTTCGCTGTGGGTATTACAGCTGCCACTTTATAATCGATTTCCGGAACACTACTTAAATTGTTCTCACTGACAGTGAATGTATTTTCTACTGCCGTGTATACAGCTGATCTACTACTTGTGGGCGCACTCCTTTCTCTTAACACTGGCACACTCTCCCGCCGTTGACTATTCCACACGGAATATTCATAACGACGACACCTGGGTTTTCTCCTGCTATTGGGCCGCCAAAATTTCTCCACGCCCGGTCAGCCCCTCACCGGCGCGGCTAATGGTTTCCCTGTCTCGTCCCAGCAGATACGGTCCCCGGATGCTGCTGAGGCGGCTGATCACACCCTCTGGCGTTATTACTATTCTGTGAAGCCCGTATCACGTTATTACGATACTGGTTTCCGTCATTCCTGTTATTATTCGAATTGTACCGATTGTTATTACGGTCTGAACCATTATTGTTATTGCTGCCATGGTTGCGGTATGCATTATTCTCATGGTTATCGTTGTTGTGGTTGCTGTGGTACCCGTTGTTGTTACCACGACCTCTACCACTGTCGCGATTATTGCGCCAATTGTCCTCGTCCTCCACTCTTTCCAGGAAATCATTTATTGTCCTGTAATTGCTTCCTACGTAGCGTTTTGTATCATCTGGAAGCTTTTTGTAGAGTTCCCAGACTATTTCGGATTCCGTGCGGCGATCACGCAAATATTCCAACTTGCGGTCCAGCCCTCACAAAACTCCTTCATCGAACCGCGCGAATTCGCATCGAAAGGCCTCGATACGACAAATTCGCGCCAGACACTTTGCTGTTTTTGCTCTGACCAGTATTCAGCCAGAAACAAATTTTTAAATTCGTCAAAAGTCAGGTCCGTAGTGTTGAGGTTTAAGCCCCAACGCTTGGCATCACCAGCCAACACATCAATAATCGCATTAATTTTTCTCTCATTAGTCCATGATCTGGGTAAAACTCTTTCACAATTCTTAATGAAATCCGTCGCGTGTATAGCGCCTTTTTTTCAAGGGGTCGAACCGCTCCTCTTTCGTCAACAATTCCGAACTATGTGCATAGATTGGCACGTAGCTCGGTTTTTCGTCAAGTTTCTTTTCTAATTCCGACACTCTCGTAATTACTTGGCCAGTGGTTGTCGCAAGCGTTTCTACTTCCCTATTTTTTTCTTCGCAGGTATTAGCCTGCTTCGTCACTTTGGTATCTACTTCGGATACTAAAGCCTTTAAAGTTTCCACCTTCTTTTGATCCTCTTTTTTCACTAATTGAATTTGTTCCGTCACCTTATTCTCGATGATCGGAGCAGCTGATTCTCCTACACTTTTCTCGATTCTGCTAATTTCGGAATAAAAACGAGTATTTATGCTCGCAATTTCCGCCTGAACGCCTATCATTTCCTGTTTAAGATTACCGATTTCGGTATTAATCACAACAATATCTTCTTTGATTTTATCAACTTTTATGTTAACAACTCCAACATTGTTGTTAACAACATTAATAGCTTTGTTGTGACTGTCTAGCTTTCGTTCAATTTTTTCAGACTGAGCTTCTTGCTTGGCCGATTGACTCTTGATTTCGTTAATCAAAACATTCAATAAATCAGTTAAATTCCCGGAAACTACCGGTTTTACTTCCGTAGCGGCTTCCTCTTTAATAATCCCCCCGTATTCGCCATCAAGGGATTCACATTTGATTTTCACTTCCGACTCCGAAACATTTTCTAAAGTGTGGAATTCCATTTCAGCTCTTTGTTGCGTTTCGGCGGTCGCGTCTTTCATGCTAGCCGCCTGTCCCTGAACAATGGGTACCGCGGTGCGCGTTTCCCACTGTTCGACCGATTGTTCCTTATCCAAGCCTACCAAATTTTGGTAATTGTTGCCTTCACTCATTTTAATAATTTTCAATATAAATGCCAAATCTCAAATATAATTAGGATTACTCCCACTACTTATTCTCGCTGACGTAACGGCCATTTCGTAACCAGTACTTTGTTACGAGATTTGCACAATGCAAAATTCGTGTCCAGAACAATCTCAAATCCGAAGATTGTCCTGTCACCAGGTCGCCACGTTGGAAAAGCAATCGTCACCGAAGTTAACCTGTCGGTAAAGAGGGAGGAAAGGGTTACATCTAAATGAAAGGAAAAATGCAAATGAAACTGGTGGAAATTAATTTTGAAATAGGGGTAAAGTTAATAAAGAAAGTAAATGTGCGGCCGTTACGTTAACAATCAACTAGCGGTAATTAGATATTTGAGATTTGGGGGAAATTACGGTCGCCAGTCCTAAGGCCAATTACTATAGTAACTGAAAAAGAAAGGTTATTACACATATAATTAGCACTAGAAGCGTGGCAACTGAAGGTTGACACGTGTAGTGTGAAAACTGAAAGTTTGTCAGAAGTAATAAATTTCGCTGCACTCTGACTTAATTTAGCAAAAGAATTAATGGAACCGGAAAATCGAAAGTTAATTTAGTGACTGAAGTTAATAGTGAGCTTTCTTTCTGAAGCACATCGAAATACAGTTAGTCTTGGACTACCTCAACAATCATTTCAAAAGCTACTTGAATCTACGTAATTTAGAAATAAGAGATTTAACTTTGAACTTGAGTTAAATGATTCTGGACAATTAACAATAGTAAAATTTAGTACGTACCAAGCTGAGCTGCAGTCACAGGTAAGCTAAAATACGGTAACAAAACTCGCACTCTTAATTTGTGCCTGTGTAATCTAGCTATTGTAGCCAGCTATGAATACTTAAAGTGAACTTTGAAATTAAAGCAGTGAAATGGAATTATGCTGGCGTTTGAATTTCAACGACACTCGGGTTCATTTCGGAAAAGTAAGGGACCCTGCTTGGCAATGCAATTGGGACAATGAGCAACAAAAGTTCATGCTAAGTTGCTGTAATTTTGCGAGGCAAATGGAACAATTTGAAAAGCTGAGGTCTGCCATACAGTTCTGAAACTTTACGTGCTTTTAGTCTTCCTTGTCGGTTGATTGAAGGTTTGAAGCCGTCGATCGAGGAGGTGGCGACAGTCACTCATTGTCGGCCGTCGCTGTTGCAGAAGCTGGATGTTGGCGCACCTTCTTCTCGACACGGTCACCATGCGAAACGGGCTCTTGATGTGCGCCAGCTAATGCTTCCCGTCCGCGACACCATGTCAGAAACTATCATCGCGAGTCGAGCGCAATTACATGCTGCCAAACCCCGAAAGCGAGGCAACTCGCGGGAGCGTCACACAGCACACCTGCTCCACTCGCTACTCCAGCCAGACTCCAACTGCTCTGCCCGCGCTCCACGCGGCAGAGTTAACACTACCAAAGATCCTACACACTTTGATTCTTCACACGACCTATCGATGTAATCGTTCGATAGCAGTTTTCCCTAGGCAAGACCCAGCGTAAAAATACAAATAATATTTACGAAACAAACCAATTATACATCGACATAAATGCATATATATATATATATATATATATATATATATATATATACAAATAGTAAAACAATTACAATATACGAAGACACAGAAATGTTATATATTCAGGTAACAAAAATAAGGAAAACAAATTTATAGTACAATAAATGGAAGTAGGAGGATATGCATTTCCGGCGTTACAAGTTTTATAGGACCTTGTATTATTTTGATGGTACATTGCGTTTCCTTCTGTTTTGCCGTTGTGCAGTTGCTTGGAACAATACTGTTGCGTACAGAGCTCCGCGTAGTCAGCGCGTACACAACTTTCCCACTAGAGCGCGCCCCGCTAAGCACAACAGCGCAGGCGCAGCGCTCGTCCGTCTCCGCACTACGAAATGGAGCTGTCTTAGGGACGGACCAAATTCTGCTTCCGCCGATCCGCGTATTAATATGTAACACAGCCAATGAGATTGCTGCTAACGTAGAACGTTTTCTCCTCGCGGATCACACTCGCGCATTGATACCTGAACGCGCGAGGTATTATAACGAGTGTACAGACCTCCATTCAGTCAGTCTGCATCTGTCTGCATTTGTCTGTACCAGTCTATAGTCAAGTTTCAGTCTGCGCCTAATAAGATAATCATATTACTGTACATAGCCATGAAGAGAAATGTATAGACACTTTGTCAAGTATCAGAGATATGTGAGAATAAGATTAACGTACCAAGACCAAAGGAGCTTCAGATTGTCAATTGTAAACAGCATCCAGAATGAAGTTAAGTAATTCCTATGCTTGTTATTATTTTAATAAATGTGTGTGAAAATTATTCAAGTTCTGTTTAAAGTTGGTCACCGTCAATCTGCTACTCTAAGCGTGCAAGTAGCATTTCTATCGTCTGACTTAACGGCAGAAGATAAACACGCCACGATAAGACCACGAGACATATTGCTGTCACTCGCCTACTTCGCTAGAGCGACAGGTCAATAATCTGACGGTGTGTGTACCGAAGGTCTTACAGTACGCACACCACAAATACCATTTACAGAAAGTGTGAACTTTTCAACTTGTATTAACCTGGGAACTCGCGAAGTGTAAAGCCAATGGATGAATCGACGCTGTGTGGTTGATTGTAACTACCTTGCGTGTGTATTTTTCTCGGCTAAAGCCAGTTTCACTAGAGACGGACCCATTAATCGATATAGTCTTGTATGGGAGAGAATCCACATACTACAGTTGTGAAGATACACCAAACACGACGAATGCGTGGAAGGGCTTAGCCAATGACTGAGTAATATGCCCATATCACCTTCTTCCCCCCACTTAACTCCACCTGTGTGTACGGTGTTTCAAGGAGACGTACTATTTACATCGTTGGAAGATTTTTCCTCGTGCACTTACTTGGTTCCAACAGGATGGAGCCCTAGCTCGCTTTGAACACATGCGTCAGACGTTACCTTGAAGGAAGCAGCAACAGGAAGTCATGTTCCGTGGCCTGCTCGTTATCTTTTCCGACCACACTTGAGTTTCTCTTGAGAGTTGACGTACGGGTTACCTGAAGAGGACGCTCTGGCAGGAATTCTGTCCACTGCTGAAAGCTGACAAACGACATTGACGTTGTTCGTACGAGTGCCACAGACATTCGCAGGCGGATGTCGTGCCTTCATAGGAGGCACTGCGTAAAAATTGTACAGATGCATAACAGAAACGCGAGATATGTTATGCTAGTTTCCGCAAGTCATGGACAAATCATAACTCAAAAGTTTTATCTACACGTATATTTACATCTATACTCTGCAAACCACGTGAAGTGCACGACAAAGGGTATGTTATATTGTACCAGTTATTAGGATTTCGGATTTCTTCCCGTTCCATTCACGAATGGAGCTCGGGACGAATGATTGTTTGAATGCCTCTGTGCGTGCAGTAATTATTCTAATCTTATCTTCACGACTCCCATGTGAGCGATACGTAGGGGTTTGTAATATATTCCTAGAGTCATCACTTAAACCCGCTTAATGAAACTTTGTTAACAGACTTTCTCGGGATAGTTTACACCTGTCTCCAAGAGTCTTCCAGTTCAGTTCCTTCAGTATCTCTGTGACACTCTCCCACGGATCAAACAAACCTGTGACCATTCATTCTGCCCTTCTCTGTATAGATTCAATATCCCTATTTGCTACGGGTCCCACACACTCGAGCAATATTGTAGAACCGATCGCACATGTAATTTGTAATCCCCTTTGGAGACTGATTGCATTTCCCGTGTATTCTACCAATAAATCGAAGTCTACCACCTGCTTTACCCACGACTGAACCTATGTGATCATTCAATTTCATATCCCTAAAAAGTATATTACACCCAGGTATTTGTATGAGATGGTCGATTCAAACAGTGACTCATTGATGTTGTAGTCATAACATACTACGTTTTTCGTTTTGTGAAGATCTTACGGTTTTTTGAGCATGTATCTGTTCTTGGGCGCCATGACCGACCTCATTTGAACTCTTCTGTCAAGAGAGTTAATTTGAAGTTGGAAAGGCTGCTTATGTAAGGTGCAGGGTCACACATTGGTGTGGTTCCTGTTGATTCTCTCAGTAGGTGGGATTATATTAGGCATGGCCTTCACCTCAACAGGAAGGGGAAGGGTAAATTGGCTGCGGAAATAGCAGGAAAGTTAAAGGGGGCAGTCACTGTCATGAGTGGTAAAATACCAGTGGTTATAAGGTTCAGAAAAGACCCTTTTTTTAGGGTAGGGAGGACAGAAAGAAAGTAAATTTTAAGAGAGGTTAAAACTGAGACAAACCTTCAGTTTGAGAGAGAAATCAAAAAACATAATTCCAGCTTATTACGTCAGCAAAAACAGCTATTGGTTAAGAATTTTCAACAGTCAGCAGATCTTTTAACTCTACCCAGTTTTAACTCAGTCAATGTGAAATGTCAGCTATCTTTATTGCATCAAAATATTCGAGGACTGAGAAATAAAATTAATGAATTAACTATCTGCATAGATGAATTAGAGTCTTCAAACCCAGCTGGCATAATCTGCCTCTCTGAACATCGTGTGACCACTGGTATAGAACTTTTAAGTGTTACAGGCTTAGGTTAGCATCTCACTTTTGTAGATCAGAAATGGAGAAAGGAGGAGTTGCCACATTCATAAGGAACTGTCATAAATTTAAGAACATAGACATTGATAAATTTTTACTAGAAAAGCATATGGAAGCATGTGCAACAGAAGTAGTATTTCAAAAAAATCCTTCATAATATTAAGTGTATATCGAGCACCTGCAGGTAACTTTAATCTGTTTGTAAACCACCTTGAAGCTGTACTGGCCTATTTAACAACCAAAAACAATGAAATAGTGGTTGCTGGTGATTCAAATGTAGATTTACTTAAAGACTCTCCCAATAAGAACTTATTTGAGTTAGTAACGCTATCATTCAACTTAATTCCCACTGTAAAGTTCCCCACTAGAGTAGCCAATTGCTCACAAACAGCCATTGATAATATCCTTGTAGAAACGTCCAATGAACAAAATTATATTGCAAAACCGATAGTCAATGGCCTCTCAGACCATGACATGCAGTTCCTTCTGTTAAATGTTAATACTGAACAGGATATAAAATCTGTTAAATCTGAGCTCAAGGGGGTAATCAATAAGCCAAAAATTGATTATTTTAGGACACTCCTCAGAGACATTCACTGGACTGATGTTTACAGTGCTCATAGCATGAATGAAAAATTTAACACTTTTGCTAATAAAGTGTTCACCTTATTCGAACACTGTTTTCCCCGAAAACTTACCAAGGTTAGAGCAAAGTCTACAAAGAAGCCATGGATTACTCAATGAATAGGGGTATCTTGTAAAACAAAAATAAAACTGTATTTGTGAATCCGAAACAGTTCCGATGTTGATGCTATAGCACATTACAAGAAATACTGCAAAATATTAAAGACTGTAATCAAAGGAAATATATTACAAGGAAAAGATAGTCATATCAGATAACAAAATAAAGACAATATGGGATATAGTGTAGGAGGAGACTGGTAGAACCAGACATGAAGAGGAACAAATAGCATTAAGAGTAACTGATACATTGGTGACAGATGTGTATAGTGTTGCAGAACTTTTTAAAAAACATTTTATAACTGTTACTGACAAGATGGGGGTGTCAGGTTCAGTAGATGCTGCCATGGAATGCCTCAGACCAGACATTTCAAGTAACTTCCATAATATGAATTTGACCCTCACTACCCCAACAGAAATAATGTCCATCATAAAATCTTTAAAATCAAAAACATCTAGTGGGTATGATGAAATATCAACAAATTAAAGAAGGAGATTCTGAGCTAAGTAACATATTAAGCTATCTGTGTAACCAGTCGTTTATAGGTGGAATATTTCCTGAATGGTTGAAATATGCTCAAGTTAAGCCACTGTTTAAGAAGGATGATAAAGAAATAGCATCAAATTTCCATCCAGTTTCACTGTTGCCAGCATTCCCAAAAATTTTAGAAAAAGTAATGTAAAGTCGGCTTTATAACCATCTTATCTCAAATAACATACTGTCAAAGTCACAGTATGGATTTCTAAAAGGTTCTGATATTGAGAAGGCTATCTACACTTACAGTGAAAATGTGCTTAATTCATTTGACAAAAATTGCAGGCAACTGGTATATTTTATGACCTGTCAAAGGCATTTGACTGTGTGAATCACAATATTCTTTTGAGTAAATTATAATATTGTAGTGTAACAGGAAATGCTGCTAAATGGTTCAAATCTTGTACCTCTGGCAGGATACAAAGGGTGTTATTACGAAAGAGACATGTATCAAGCTATCAGACATCATCCGAGTGGGAACTAATTACATATGGGGTCCCACAAGGTTCCATTTTAGGGCCCTTACTTTTTCTTGTGTATATCAATGACCTTTCATCAGTAACATTACCAGATGCCAAGTTCGTTTTGTTTGCTGATGATACAAACGTTGAAATAAACAGCAAATCAAGTGTAGTCTTATTAAGATCAGCCAATAAAATATTTGTGGACATTAATCACTGGTTCCTAGCCAATTCTTTGTCACTAAACTTTGAAAAAACACACTACATGCAGTTCAGAACTTGCAAGGGGTGTCCCACGAGTACATGTCTAACATACGATGACAAGAAGATAGAAGAAGTGGACAGTGTTAAATTCTTGGGATTACAGCTTGATAATAAATTCAGCTGGGAGTAGCACACCACAAAACTGCTGAAGCGTCTTAACAAATCTCTGTTTGCAATGCGACATAGAGGATATAAAAGTTAAAAGCTGGCATACTATGCTTACTTTCATTCCATAATGTCATATGGGATTATTTTTTTGGGGTAATTCATCAAGCCAAGCTTAAGTTTTCCAGGCACAAAAACGTGCAGTAAGAGTTATATGTTGTGTGAACTCAAGAACATCCTGCAGATGTCTGTTTAGGGAACTAGTGATACTAAGTACTGCTTCCCAATATATTTATAGTTCAATGAAATTTGTCATTAAAAATATATCACTTTTTCAAACCCACAGCTCAATTCATGGAACCAATACTAGAAATAACAATAATCTTCACAAGGATTTAAAGTCACTTAGTCTTGTATAAAAAGGTATGCATTATTCAGGATCACACATTTTCAATAACTTGCCAGCAGCCATAAAAAGCTTAACAACCAATGAAATTCACTTTAAAAGAGGCCTAAAATATTTATTGGTGGCCAACTCCTTCTACTCCATTGACGAATTTCTGAGAAAAACCAACTGATTTTTGTATATATGTATATTCCAACTTCTGCACCATTTCAGTGCAGTAATGTGTTCATTTTAAATAAGTATTATAGTAGTTATATTACATGTTTATTACCTTATAAATAAATAAATAAACTTTTTTATTTTAAATTCAGTGCATTAGTATTTGTAAAATGACTCTTTCATATAGTGTTCATTAAAAAATGACGATCATTCCACTTGGGACCTGTGGAGTGGTACATTAGCTTATTTGTTTTGGTTGTAAATATTTGTCATGTATTGTTGTTTTTCTGACATGTTACACATCCTGAAGGACCTCCGCACTAAGGATCAATTGGAATGAAAGTAAATCTAATCTAATCTTTACAGTTCTGAAAATTTAAGGCAAGTTGCCAATGTTTGCACCCATTTGAAACCTTATCAAGATCTGACCGAATATGTGTGCAGATTCTTTCAGACATTATTACATTGTAGATGACTGCATCATCTGCAAAAAAGTCTGAGATTACTTTTAATATGGTCTGCAAGGTCATTAATATACAATATGAAGAGCAAGGGTCTCTGTGACACACCTGAAGTTACTTCTATGTCTAATGATAACTCTCCATCCATCCAGAAAGTCATCAATCCAGTCGCAATTTGCACTTGATACCCAACATGATCGCACTTTTTACAATAACCGTAGGTGTGGTAATCAATCAAATGCTTTTCAGAAATCAAGAAATACTGCATCTACCTGACTGCCTTGATCCTAAGCTTTTAGTATGTCGTGAGAAAAGCGTAAGTTCAGTTTCACTTGGCCGATGTTTCATGAATCAATGCTGGCTGGCATTGACGAAGACATTCTGTTTCAGATACCTCATTATGTTTGAGCTCAGATTATGTTCTAAGATTCTACAACAAATCGTGAATCGGTGTCAAGGATATTGGACGTTAGTTTTGTGAATCACTTCTACTACATTTCTTGTAGATAGATGTAACCTTTGCATTTTTCGGAGAACTGGTCACGGTTTTTTGTTTGAGGAATCTACGCTAGATATAGTTAGAAGAGGGGCTAACGCAACCGAAAATTGAGTATAGGATCTGTATAGTGAAGAGACGTTTTAGTTTCTGTGCTATCTTAAGTCAAAAGAGAAACCTTTACATTGCATTGCTTCCGTTGGATATCCGGATATTCACGAATTACCGTAAGTCAAGGTAAAATCATAAAAATAGAGGTTACTCATAGTCCTATGTACTCTGATAAGATGGGAAGAGGTTTTTTTGTCGTAGTATAGGACTAATCATAGTAAAACACTGTAGTGTTCAAAACAGCCATCAGATTGATAACAACTATACTTAGGCGTTTTGTTGCTAAAGTAAATTCTTCCAACGACAGTGAAGTTTTAAAGAGTCTGCTGCTTCATTTGCAGTACTTAAGAAATGGGTGCAGTAGTATTCAGACATGGTCTTCTCTTGAACTGTTTTCGAATAATTCCGTGTAATTTGCTTAAGGATTTTTAAATCATCATTAGCATTAATAATTGCAAATTTAGAACTTCAGAAATTAAGTTTAAAGTCCACATACAACAACCCGAAAGCTGAAGCAACACTCCCGAAAATAATTCATATGGACGATACGCAAAGACTTCAACCATAACTGGAAAGACTGTGGTCGAAATCGTATTGAAAGAGAATTAGATGAGTATGAAACACCTGACGCCGCAGGAACGTCATTAGAAAATTCATATTGCATGTTATCTGAAGAATTTACGAAGACTGACTCAAAATAAAACTCAAGACAGTACGTAAATCCGGTGAACTATAAAAAAAGAAGTTTATTTTTCTGGTGTGCAAGAGGAATCTTTTTTAAAATAGTCTTGCAAAGGAGAAAAGAAAAACTAGAGAATACTTCGCTGTTTTCTGGACGAAATGGATGAAAAATAAATGGAGGCGTAGATTATGAAAACAGAATGCAGAATGTTCCTTTAGCAGGATAATGTAAGAAATTAAGAATCTTTGAGAGAAGAAAGCACAGAAAAGTTTTATCATATCTTGGTGATAAAGCCTGCGACTGACATCGAGAGGTAAAGACATTTAATACAGGTAGGTTGTTGATTGTAAATACGTTGGATCCAGCAAGTACATTTCGTGATTGTATGCCATCTTAGAAAGGTAAAATAAGGCAATTTTATACTTCATCTACGTTGTTTTCACATCTGCAAAGATGGATCAGAATTTTATGAGGACAAAGTACTGAACAAACTTGATGAAGGAAAAAACTTCATATCAGGACTCACTTCATTACAGACGATTTCGGTATCCATTTCGTCAAAATTCACTTAGAACTTTTGTTTGAGGACTTCATGCAATTGTTAATAAAGGAATTTCAATCCAGGTAGTTATTATTCGACAGTTTTGGAACCCAGTAAATAAGTAATGAGTCTTACACGTCTCTGACAGTTGTTTCTTTCCCTTTACATTTATACGTGGCAGCATCTATGTGTTATTTTCCTTTTCAAATTCTATAATTGATACATCTAAGATATCTATAAATATTAAATGTTTGTTTAAGATCATACAAACATGATCCATGCGTCGTAGTAAGAGGTATTGTAATGTTTTAATACAAATACGCAAAAGTGCAGTATATATTAAATGTAAACGAATTCCAGAAAGAAAAATGGTAAAAATTAGCATCAAAGTCATAGTACATAGTCGTTGTACATATCTCCGCTTCAATTTCCCTTGGAAAGTATAATGCTTGAGTATTTAAGCCTTCTTTGTTCAACAGTGCAGACAGCACAGCCACTGATAACCAGCTTGTCTGACGAGTATTGTTGTGTGCATTGCATTACTGTTCCACAGTGTCAGTTCTTCCTTTTGTCGTATTGTAATCTGTTACTGTTTGATGCTTTTAGTTTTCTCGTCTAAAGTTAGGTGTCATATACTGCAAATAAGAGTATTACTGATTTATTTTATTTTTGATCGTAATACGTTACCATGATGTGTTGTTGGAACCTTAATACCGAGGAGTACCACTGATTTACACTCCTGGAAATTGAAATAAGAACACCGTGAATTCATTGTCCCAGGAAGGGGAAACTTTATTGACACATTCCTGGGGTCCGATACATCACATGATCACACTGACAGAACCACAGGCACATAGACACAGGCAACAGAGCATGCACAATGTCGGCACTAGTACAGTGTATATCCACCTTTCGCAGCAATGCAGGCTGCTATTCTCCCATGGAGACGATCGTAGAGATGCTGGATGTAGTCCTGTGGAACGGCTTGCCATGCCATTTCCACCTGGCGCCTCAGTTGGACCAGCGTTCGTGCTGGACATGCAGACCGCGTGAGACGACGCTTCATCCAGTCCCAAACATGCTCAATGGGGGACAGATCCGGAGATCTTGCTGGCCAGGGTAGTTGACTTACACCTTCTAGAGCACGTTGGGTGGCACGGGATACATGCGGACGTGCATTGTCCTGTTGGAACAGCAAGTTCCCTTGCCGGTCTAGGAATGGTAGAACGATGGGTTCGATGACGGTTTGGATGTACCGTGCACTATTCAGTGTCCCCTCGACGATCACCAGTGGTGTACGGCCAGTGTAGGAGATCGCTCCCCACACCATGATGCCGGGTGTTGGCCCTGTGTGCCTCGGTCGTATGCAGTCCTGATTGTGGCGCTCACCTGCACGGCGCCAAACACGCATACGACCATCATTGGCACCAAGGCAGAAGCGACTCTCATCGCTGAAGACGACACGTCTCCATTCGTCCCTCCATTCACGCCTGTCGCGACACCACTGGAGGCGGGCTGCACGATGTTGGGGCGTGAGCGGAAGACGGCCTAACGGTGTGCGGGACCGTAGCCCAGCTTCATGGAGACGGTTGCGAATGGTCCTCGCCGATACCCCAGGAGCAACAGTGTCCCTAATTTGCTGGGAAGTGGCGGTGCGGTCCCCTACGGCACTGCGTAGGATCCTACGGTCTTGACGTGCATCCGTGCGTCGCTGCGGTCCGGTCCCAGGTCGACGGGCACGTGCACCTTCCGCCGACCACTGGCGACAACATCGATGTACTGTGGAGACCTCACGCCCCACGTGTTGAGCAATTCGGCGGTACGTCCACCCGGCCTCCCGCATGCCCACTATACGCCCTCGCTCAAAGTCCGTCAACTGCACATACGGTTCACGTCCACGCTGTCGCGGCATGCTACCAGTGTTAAAGACTGCGATGGAGATCCGTATGCCACGGCAAACTGGCTGACACTGACGGCGGCGGTGCACAAATGCTGCGCAGCTAGCGCCATTCGACGGCCAACACCGCGGGTCCTGGTGTGTCCGCTGTGCCGTGCGTGTGATCATTGCTTGTACAGCCCTCTCGCAGTGTCCGGAGCAAGTATGGTGGGTCTGACACACCGGTGTCAATGTGTTCTTTTTTCCATTTCCAGGAGTGTATTTTTCACTGGGACGTAAGACGTGCGATGATGTCTTCTTTCAATATGAAGACTGAGCAGTCCCCTTGCTGATTTCTGTTAGCCTGAAATTTCTGCATTCCTCTTTGTCTCCTTTCAGAGTACCTATGCAAGTAAGATTTTTATCGAGGAGATCTACTGCTAGAGGATAACTTGTGTTTCTATTTGAATCTGCAGTATCAAAATTCAGAAGGTTTACATTGTCGGCTGGTGTGTTAGATACTAGGTAAGGTATGTCCTTCTGCTTCAAAAATAAATTTTAACATTGCTTGTGTACTAGGTCTTGGCATCACACATTCAAAAACGTTTTGCCCCATACTCTGCCAGCTTCTTTGGTATATACTACATGAAGCTGCGTCTTCCTCACAAACGCTTTAATATTTAAACACCTGTCCATAAAACGTAAATCATACGTATGCTTGCAAATGGTTATAAATTCATTTACAATGAACATGTAGCAGCTAATTCTACAGTTCTCTTCATTCCCATGTCGATTCTTCTTGGTCAAAGCGCAGAGCTCGATATAAAAATAGAAAACGCTTGTAAATCCTTCCTGCTCTCAAAATTTCTGTACCGGCACCATCTGAATGCCTGAATTTCAAATACATTTCCATGGCTACTTTTCTTCGAAGCAACCACGTTAGAATTCTCGATATTTCTCTATCAACGCTATCATGGAAATATTATAAAACGTCGCAAAATTTTAGAGTGTAGCTGTGACTCACCTCGATCTTTATTTTTATACTTTATTTTGATCGATAACACATTACCGTATTGAATCGATGTCATACTGATTTTCCTCTACTATTTCTTTCTCTCAATCAGCCTGCCATTTTCTATAGTTTCTCCTTCATTGGATAATTCATCCGGTATTTTCAGTAATCTGTCAGCAGTCATCGCCCTAAACAAGTAAAACACACCACTGGTCTCTCTGAGATTGTGTTATGGAATAAGTGTATCGAATAACACTCGTCGTAGCCCTCTAATTGTGTAATGTTAAACAACTTGCATGACCAGGCGCCGGATGTGTGATATGCACCAGTACCGACCACTACACAATAGCAGTGCATAAGAGGTGATAATATTTTCAAAGCCACCGACAATCACGTCCAATATCGAAAGACAGGTCGTCAATGTAGTACAACACTTAGCACTGAAAGAAATAGAAACATCGAATACTCCAGATTACGCAAATACACTGAAGAATCAAAGAAACTGGTACACTTGCCTAATATCGTGTAGGGTCCTCGCGAGAACGCAGAAGTGCCACAACACGACGTGTCACGGACTCGACTAATGTCTGAAGTAGTGCTAGAGGGAGTTGACACCATGAATCCTGCAGTGCTGTCCATAAATCCGTAAGAGTACGAGAGAAGGGACATCTCTTCTGAACAGCGCGTTGCAAGGCATCCCAACAATGTTCATGTATGGGGTGTTTGGTGGGCACTGGAAGTGTTTAAACTCAGAAGAGTGAACCTGGAGCCACTCTGTAGCAATTCTGGACGTGTTGGATGTCGCATTGTCCTGCCGGAATTGCCCAAGTCCATAGGAATGCACAATGGACAAGAATGGATGCAGATGATAGGACAGGATGCTTACGCACGTGTCACCTGTCAGAGTCATATTTAGATGTATCAGGGGTCCCGTATCACTCCAACTGTACACGCCCTACACCATTACAGAGCCTCCACCAACTTGAACAGTCCCCTACTGACATGCAGAGTTCATGGATTCATTAGGTTGTCTCCGTACCCGTACACGTCCATCCACTCGATACAATTTGAAACGAGACTTGTCCGATCAGGCAACATGTTTCCCGTCATCAGCAGTCGGTGTTGACAGGCGCAGTTGAAGCGTAAAGCTTTATGTCATGCAATCATCAAGGGTATACGAGAGGGTCTTCGGCTTCGAAAGATCATATGAATGAAGTTTCGTCGAATGGTTTGCACGCCCACACTTGTTGATGCCCCAGCATTGAAATCGACAGAAATTTGCGGAAGGGCTGCTCTTCTGTCACATTGAACGATTTTCTCCAGTGATCGTTGGTCCCGTTCCTGCAGGATCTTTTTCCGGCCGCAGCGGTGTCGGAGATTTGCCGGATTCCTGATAGTCACGGTACACTCGTGAAATGCTCGTAAGGGAAAATCCCAATTTCATCGCTACCTCGGAGATATTTTGTTCCATCGCTCGTGCGCCGACTATAACACCACGTTCAAATTCACTTAAATCTTGGATAAGCTGCCATTGTAGCACTTGTAACCGATCTAACAGCTCCGCCAGACACTTGTGTTACATAGGCGTTGCCGACCGCAGCGCCATCTTCTGCCTATTTACGTATCTCTGTATTTGATTACGCACGTCTATATTAGTTTCTTTGGCGCTTTTGTGTATTAAAAACATAAATTTCGATAACCTTTTATAAATGAAACTTTTGTAAAACAGATATTTGCTGGTCATTGGATTTGAACTAGGGACCCGCGTTATGCTAAGCAGGGACGTTAACCGCTACTCTACATTGCGTGTAACATAGCTCGCAGCAGCATGCACGAAACAGAGCGGTACTTGCTTTGTTCACCATTTAGGACGAAAATTGGATATCATCTTGCGTGAGAAATGAGTGTCATATCGGATAAAGCTACCACTGTTGAATATAAAATCTGGGGTAATTGAACTCGATCGCACCGGCTCAAGGATTAAATCTTGGGCAACAGTGCTTCTTTTGACAGTATTCTCTGCTGTATCCAGGAGAGAAAGTTGTTGAGGAATATATCGCAAGCAGACTTGACCACTTCCAGGGACCTATTTGGTGCGACAAAGAAATCACTTGAGTCTAGGTCTGAGTGGTAAGGTGGATATATGTAGTTTCCGAACTCCTCACGAGATACCTAAAATTGGGACCTCTGTGTATAGATGTGACTTTTGTTATCACAACAACGTTCCGTGGAGCCCTAACTGCCACAGTAACTCTTATATTCTTCAAAAAAATTTAGGAAGACACATTTCAGAGCCTCGATTTCTATAGTAACTGTCTTAACTTCAAATGTGGTTGTAGCCTGGGTTATGGATTATTTATTGATAGAGCTCCAGATACTGCATTCTCATGTGTCGACTACGAATCTTCGTGACATGGAAACTCTTACGTAACACCTTGTCACGATGACCAACTCAATCGCTAGACAGTACTGAATGCGGCAGTCTGTATAGTCGTTCTCCGATTATGAAATTTCTGTTACTGAAGCCCTTCATTTTACTAAGAAAGTTTTCTCTCTCTTATTCATGAAGCAACGAAATCTGTGGCCTTATAGAAGAAAAATTCCCAAATGTCTTATGTAGTTTCCCGTAGCAATAATTCGCAATGAGCCCACGTTACAACTGTAAGAAAAGGAATGCATAGAAATGCTCCTAACGGATGATTTTGATTGAAAAGCATACCATGCAAGGCAAAAAGGCTTCTTTTGCTTTTATTACTTACACATAGTTACGATTTTCTAAACGTAGACTGCCTGCATGTCTGTAAAAAGCTTATGCAACAACAGATCAGACGGCAGCCGTCCCGGGCGTGTCCAGCTGCAGAGACGAGCAGCATCACCGGAAACGAGTAAATCCCAATGCTGGGAATTTGGACGGCTGTAGCTCGGATTGCCTTACTGCAGGAGACAATACTCCAGGTGTCTGACTGTCTTAAAGGCGGCAATGTTACAGCTCTCTGAACTTGGACTATAGGTCACATTTCCATATACTAAAGCACCAAAGAAGAGATGTGTATTCAAATACAGAAATATGTAAACAGGGCAAAATACGGCGCTGCGGTCGGCAACGTCTATATAAGACGACAAGTGTCTGCCGCAGTTGTTAGATCCGTTACTGTTGCTACAATGGCCGATTATCAAGATTTAAGGGAGTTTGAACTTGGTGTTATAGACGGCGCATGAGCGATGGGACACAGCATCTCCGAGGCAGCGATGAAGTGGGGATTTTCCCGCACGACCATTTCACGAGAGCAGTGTGAATCTCAGGAATCTGGTGAAACATCAAATCCCCGACATCACTGCGGCCGGAAAAAGATCCTGCAAGAACGGTACTAACGACGACTGAAGAGAATCGTTCAACATGACAGAAGTTCAGCCCTTCTGCAAATTGCTGCGGATTTCAATGCTGGGCCATCAACAAGTGTCAGCGTGCGAACCATTCACCGAAACATCATCGATGTGGGCTTTCGGAGCCGAAGACCCACTCGTGTATCCTTGACGAGTGCACGACACAAAGCTTTACGCCTCGCCTGGGCCTGTCAGCACCGACATAGGACTGTTGATGACTGGAAACATGTTGTCTGGTCGGACGAGTCTCGTTTAAAATGGTATCGAGCGGATGGACGTGTACAGGTAAGGAGACAACCTCATGAATCCATGGACCCTGCATGTCAGTAGGGGACTGTTCAAGCTCTGTAATGTTGGAGTGCAGTTGGAATGACGTGGGACCGCTGAAACGTCTAGATAAGACTCTGACAGTTCACGCGTAAACATCCTGTCTGGTCATCTGCATCCATTCACGTCCATTGTACATTTCGACAGATTAGCGTAATTCCAGCAGGACAATGCGACACCCCACACACCCATAATTGCTGCAGAGTGGCTCGAGGCACATTATTCTGAGTTCAAGCACTTTCGCTAGTCACCAGACCCCCAGACATGAACATTATTGAGCATATCTGGGATACCTTGCAACGTGCTGTTCAAAACAGATCTCTATTCCCTCGTACTCTTACGGATTTATGGACAGCCCTGAAGGATTCATGGTGTCACTTCCCTCCAGCACTACTTCAGATAGTGGTTGAGTCCATTCCACGTCGTGTTGCGGCACTTCTGCGTGCTTGCGGGGGGCCCTACACGATATTATTCAGGTGTACCAGTTTCTTTAGCTCTTCAGTGTATAAAATCAAATCTGAATATGTCTTCAATCTCATAAAAATCAGGCGCATCCAATTTCACATCAATATTTCAATATCGTTAACACCGCAAAAGTTAATATTTCACAGCGAATAAACATTTACACAATGAACTTCTGAACTAACAACTTTAAAACGCTTCATGCGATGTCAGCATACGATATCTCAGATAATACGCTGGCACTATAGATATAATCGCTGAGAGCTAAGCATCCGTATCTGTTTTATTAATTGATTTAAGACATCTTTGCCGGCCGTGGTGGCCAAGCGATTAAAGGCGCTACAGTCTGGAGCCGCGCGGCCGCTACGGTCGCAGGTTCGAATCCTGCCTCGGGCATGGATGTATGTGATGTCCTTAGGTTAGTTAGGTTTAAGTAGTTCTAAGTTCTAGGGGACTGATGACCTTAGAAGTTAAGTCCCATAGTGCTCAGAGCCATTTTTTTAAGACATCTTTTACAACTGTTTCATTAGAATATCGCATCCGCCACAATTACACAGTGAACGAGCACAACATTAATACCCAATATTTTGTCATACATATGTTTTTATTTAATGAACAGTTTACTGTTTATTCACATGCTGATTGCGACTGCTGTTAGGAAAGGTGTGCTAATTTAAAACTGGTCAGTTGCATATGTTAGCGGACATCACAATTGAAAAGAGAACCAAAAGAGGCTTCTATCGAGAAAGGATATATAATTGTGTAAATAATATTTAGCTATAATCTATAGTCGTTTAACTTAAGCGCACTTGCGCAAGAATATTGGCTTATTTATTTATGAACTAACTTTTACTTATATTTACTGTTAATGACCTGAATATTACCGGATGTTTATGACATTTATTTTATTTATATATTGTTATAATATATTAGTTTAGTGCAGGAAACTGGTCAAGATGGGTCAAATCATGTCTGTAAAGCTTGTGAACGATGCATTTTTAGTGGGGATGATCTTCAGCCAATGAGAGTTGAACAGTGGCGGAACAATGCTGGAGTGAAGTGGAGACTCGGACATTTCGAGTGAAGAGCTCAAGGGAGCGATGCTGGGCACTTTATGTCGAATGTGGAAAGGAGTTTCGAGAACAAACCTTCACCGAAGAGTCAAGCAGTATATTGCTCCCTCCTACGTATATCTCGCGAAGAGACCATGAGGATAAAATCTGAGTGATTAGAGCCCACACAGAAGCATACCGACAATCCTTCTTTCCACGAACAATACGAGACTGGAATAGAAGGGAGAACCGATAGAGGTACTCAGGATACCCTCTGCCACACACCGTCAGGTGGCTTGCGTAGTATGGATGTAGATGTAATAGATGTAGAGGCAGAAAAAAATGTTCAAATGTGTGTGAAATCTTATGGGAATCAACTTCTAAGGTCATCAGTCCCTAAGCTTACACACTACTTAACCTAAATTATCCTAAGGATAAACACACACACCCATGCCCGAGGGAGGACTCGAACCTCCGCCGGGACCAGCCGGACAGTCCATGACTACAGCGCCTGAGACCGCTCGGCTAATCCCGCGCGGCAAAAGGAGGTAGAGTTGCCGGTAGTAACAAGGGATATTCAACTGCAGAGGTGTGTGATTCTGGCCGGTGAATGGCTCTACCATGCTTTAGCTTCTGTAGGAAATTTATATTTCGAGAGGTCGAATGTGCTCCAGAGTAGTACTGTAATTCTTTCCGCTTGTAGTACGGAACTGAGATCAGACATAGCATGAGTTAATATTCTTTGCATCGCGTGAGTTAATTGATGGATCATCATGTTCTACTCTTAACTGTTTTGAGCTGGTGAAAATTTCGTATACTGTAACCACGAAATGGAATTAGTTTTCGCGTATCTTTGATAACTATTTAGTTTGGAGATTTTGCTACCTTTATCGTAAAACTCTCAACGTAACTTTACTGCATTTGATAACGGCATTTTTGTCTGTATTTTAACCGAGATCGTTGGACCACCTCCCGTTAATTTGAGATCTCTTTTCTTGTATATAAGAGGGTCACTCCAAAAGAAATGCACACTATTATTGTAAAAATACAGTTTTCATTTTGCATGTGTGAAAGTTTTACAGTGTGTAGCTACATCCTTCCCGCTTGTTTTCAAACTTAGTGCAACTTGTTCCCGTGAGTGGCGCCGTCACAGCATGTCTTCAAGATGGCTGCTACACTTGACGTTCGTCAAAAGCAACGTGCTGTCATAGAATTCCTGTGCTGTGAAAACGAGACAGCGGGAAACATCCGCAAGAGGTTGAAAAAGGTGTATGGAGATCTTGCTGTCGATCGCAGTACAGTTAGTCGATGGGCAAGCAGATTACGTGATGAAACCAGGCTCTGCAATATTGAGGATTGTCCTCGCAGCGGCAGGCCTCGTACTGCACACACTCCAGACAATGTGCAGAGAGTTAACGAATTGGTGGCTGCTGACAGACGCATCCCAGTGAACGAATTGTCACGCTACGTTGGGATAGGGGAAGGAAGTGTTTGCAGAATACTGAAAGTATGGCGTTAAAAAGGGTTTGTGCCAGGTGTGTTCCCAGGATGTTTACAGTGGCTCACAAAGAAACAAAAAAGCGGTATGCAGCGAACTTTTGGAACAGTACGAGAATTGTGGAGATGAATTTCTTGGAAGAATTGTGACAGGCAAAAGTAGGATGTTTTGCTGTTGCACGACAATGCACGGCCACATGTCAGTCAAAAAACCATGGAAGCGATCACAAAACTCGGATGGACAACACTGAAACACTCGCCTTGCAGTCCTGACCTGGCTCCATGTGACTATCATCTTTTTGGGAAACTGAAAGACACTCTTCGTGAAACGAGGTTTGAAGATGATGACTCCCTTTGTGCATGCTGTCAAACAGTGGCTCCAACAGGTTGGTCCAGAAATTTACCATGCGGGTATACATGCGCTGGTTCCAAGATGGCGTAAGGCAGTTGAGAGGGATGGAAATTATGGGAGAAATGAAAATATTGTTCCTAAAGGATGTATCTAAACACTGTAAAACTTTCAAACATGTAGAATAAAAGATGGATTTTTTAAAAAAATAGTGTGCATTTCTTGTGGAGTTACCCTCGTACATTACAGTTCCCTGTCGTCTATTAACTACAGACGTTAGAACCCATGTTATTGAAGTACCCATTCAACTTTCATTTTGTATTTATGTGTATTTCATTAACTTGCAATTCTGGCCAATGCTAGCTACAGTTTATTATTATTTGCAGATAATTCGCTGCGGGCCATGAAGGCAGACGTACACGGGTCGACGCTATGATTGCATCGAATTATTGTTTTTAAACAGAGCCGCGCGTAGCCCAAATACCTAAAGTGCAAGTAACCATAGGCTTGCTCGAATGGAATGCTGTTTGGAAGACCAACTACACAAGCAGTAACCCTTAGGTACAGTCGCAGTATGAAACAAAGTTCGTTAAACTTGATAAGAAGATTGAGTTGTTCCTCACTGTAACTGTCTGCCAGTATATGCGACAACAGTCTTTCGGATCTGCCACACTAAACATCTTTTCGATCACACACAAGCTGCATTCACCAGTAACGGTAACGCATATTTCACAACGTTCAAATGTGGACCAAAGCAGCAGTGTATGAAGACGGCAGATACACTATGCAATATATTAAACGGTCACTTTTTCGAAACCCCATAATTGCCTTCCTTTGCGGCGCATGAGTTCGAAATTTCGCTCAAAGGTACCTAAAACCGTGCTCTGTAATTGTGAAAGGCAGCTCTGCAAAAGAGCAAGGTGTCGACATGTGCGAAGCAAAGGCCACAGCTCGGAATTTCATGTGAGGTGTAAGGTCGGTTAGTGATGTCACATTGGCACCGAAATACACCACAGTTCTTCTCAGCACTACCGTGGACATGTCACACTATGACAAGGCCGCCCCCCCTTCTTTTGACGTCTCTGCGATGGAGGTAACAACGGCGATACGCAGCTTTGAAATCGCGCGGTTTTAATATGGGTGGCCGTGGAAAACATTTCAGACACACTTCCTCTCAGAATCGACACGAAAAGGCCTCTGGGATTGTTATAAAGTGCGTCAATAAACTCATCCCTTTTATTGTGGTACTGATCGCCCACACTTTTCGATTGAAAACGACAGTTCGCTGTGCGACGAGCAACAGGAAGATGTTCTTGACAACCTTTGACACTGCTGACTCCCTCCAACGTTTCAGCTCTTATCTAAAGTCATTGTGAGGCTGAATCCTCATTAAACGTGATTGAACCGCTTTGGAGTGCAGCACGATTGCAGTGTTTGCTCTCTTGTGCTGGTTGGATCCCCTAGAGACCGTGCAAAATCATTCGACGAAATCTGAACATGACCAGAAGCAGCAAAAGATACTTATACTTTTTCAGCCCGAGCAACAGGAAGATGTTCTTGACAACCTTTGACACTGCTGACTCCCTCCAACGTTTCAGCTCTTATCTAGGGTCATTGTGAGGCTGAATCCTCATTAAACGTGATCGAACCGCTTTGGAGTGCAGCACGATTGCAGTGTTTGCTCTCTTGTGCAGGTTGGATCCCCTAGAGATCGTGCAAAATCATTCGACGAAATCTGAACATGACCAGAAGCAGCAAAGAGTGCTTAGACTTTTTCAGCCCTCCTGTTTTTCTCCCTCCTGTGGCGTGGTGATGCGGCAGTGCAACCTTAATATGTGCGTGAACGAAGCAGCAAAGGGTCGCTCTAAATCCCCCCAGTTCGGCAACACCTTTGGTGCAATACAAAAAAAAGCACTCCGTCTTCAGGCCACGAGTGGCCTACCGGGACCATCCGACCGCCGTGTCATCCTCAGAGGAGGATGCGGATAGGAGGGGCGTGGGGTCAACACACCGCTCTCCCGGTCGTGATGATGGTATTCTTGACCGAAGCCGCTACTATTCGGTCGAGGAGCTTCTCAATTGGCATCACGAGGCTGAGTGCACCCCGAAAAATGGCAACAGCGCATGGCGGCCTGGATGGTCACCCATCCAAGTGCCGACCACGCCCAACTTCGGTGATCTCACGGGAACCGGTGCATCCACTGCGGCAAGACCGTTGCCCTGGTGCCACACAAGCAACTTTGTTTAGCACGTTACAGATGTACCTGACAGAAAGATACCTGTCGATACCAATTCAGCCTAGCGGCTGCTCTAGCGCCTGAGGGTCAGTTTGCCTACCTCTTGAATCGAAAGAAATCACCCGTTATCATCGTTCTGAAATACTCTAACCAAGTGTACGTACCAATAGTTCCTTAAGACCATAAAGCAGCCATAATTTCAATATGTAAACTGAATCACATTTTCTTGTGAACAAGCTACTTTAAAAGCCACGCCTAGACTTAACTTGTAATATTACTCCAAGATTTCCCCAGACAGCACCTCTGAAATGTACTCTTCGTTCAAATGGTGAGAAAATGTATTACAAACGACTTTGCACACTTTTCCAAACAGAAGACTAGAGTAGACAAAACTATGGAAAATATCTTAATGGGTGGATATGAGCATTTTCTGTTAAGGTTATTAACTGGGGACCAGAAGAAGAGAAGTGAGGTTGCTGACAAAAAAATTGACGGAGCTAGTTTTAAAAAAAAATGCTCAGTGATTGAAAATGTGTAGGAACTTTTAACGTATCTTTTTCCCGCGTATTATGTACTACGAGTACAACCCACTGCATGGAATTTGTCACAACTGTAGGTTCCTGCGTCCGTCATCGTCTCTTCAGTACAAACAGTCATCAGACATTGAAAAAGCGCACTAACCAAGAGCCATATGACTGCTGTACATAATGGCAATTGAAAAATTACATACCATCATAGGTAGTCATGTAGACTCAGCATAATTATAACAACACATATTAAAATATAGTTTTAGTGTGTACAACCACCAGGCAGACTGAGGCTACTGCTTACACACTCTTACAGCCAACCTCAGTTTACGCCAGGGTGGACGTCCAACGCCCTCTATTTCTATTACTCATATACTTATAAAAGTAGATTCAGACAAAATTTATACATACAAATAAAACGAATTCATATAATAAATAAAATAAAATACAATTTTGTCAGGAAGCATATAAATTAAAATGAGCACTGTAACAAATATTGCACTATATTGAGTCTGTCACCGTGATTTACATTAAAATTTAAAAAACAAAGTTCATTCCATAAAATACTGAAACATGAGTAACAAACTGTCATAAAAATTTTAACTGTCCATTCTATATTTTTATTTTATAATTAAAAAATAAAATATAATCACGATTACAAATGTATGTAGACACTACGTGATGAAAATTTGGATATTAGCTCATGGCTGCCAAACGAAAATGCCTGCTAGCAGATTTCAAAACACGTAAGTGGCATATATTGGTGTTAAAAACTGCCTTACGAAGTGTGCAATCTGTAAATGCTGTAATGACAACTCAAATTTTTGGTTATGTAATTTCTACTCGTATGGTACACTGTCAAAATGTTAATGTGTAAGGATGGGTCCGCTAGGTAGATTACCTTTCCCACACCTTCCACATCCTTGAACACCATACACTCTGCCTAGCCTTTAGATCCACTTACCGTCCACCACCTGAATCTTCTACCAACTTATAAAATTCGCTGACCTACTCGTCAGTCATGAACAGGTCTTAGTATCCCATGTCATTGTGAACTTCACACTACCCACTCGCTAGTTTCCTCCCTACTCATTATCTAGTACTCTGCCGGGCCTCTACCTCCACGTTACCCAAACTACACAACCACACACTCCACGTCCTCTCCCAACGAAATTCTCATCAGCTTCTCTTGCCCGACCATGAATCCGCCCTTATTCATACCCGTCCTACCAGATCTAAAGGAACCTATCCCTCCTCGCTTAGTCAGAGTTCCCTTACTCTCCACTCCTTTCCATCCACATCCTAGGCTTGATCCGGAACAGTATCACTCTTGACTCTCCCAAATCCCTCCTCCAAACATTTACCCAAACAAATACCTTCTTAAGCACTACTCTGCTATATTTGCATGATACCTCTATCCCTATGTTCGCAAGAAACCCCTATCCCTGACAGTCTACATCCTATCATCACTTTACTCGTCTATGTATTTATCTTAATCAGTCGACACATCAGTTCTTTACGTTTTAACTTATGCAACTATCCATCTGTATTTTATATTCTGTGAAATACATATCAGGCGTTTTATCTGTCTCAATATTCTAAATTATCAACAGAGCAGCCTCTATACTTTAATTTATACAACTGACGATCTGTCTTTTTATTGTGTCAGATATTCATTTTTGTCAACCACCATGTCCAATTTTATAAAACGTATTAAAACTTTTCCTGTCATATGACTGAAGAGCAGTGTCTACTGACTTGTATCCGCTGACAGCACATACCCCGCCCATATGGGGTGAAGAAGTAACAATAAAGGTAGAAAAAGATAAAATTCATCTCTTTTGTGCTGTCACCATGCCTTCTATGAAGAAGACTGCTTTCAAAAATATACCAAAAATGGGTGCCTCTCATTCAGGAAGATAATGCGAGGAGATTTCTGATGGCAAAAAACTCTATTTCCTCAAGCAAATCTAACAATCTGTCCTTCTGACATCGATGAAGCATTTTCAGTTGCGAGGTCAGATCTGTAACACTGTATCCTCTGTCAGCTGGGCCAGTGGCATAATTTGGTATCTCAATCAAGTTCCTTCTTTCCAGTGCCATACGTTCGCGAAATCTGGCCTTGCGCTGTGTCCCAGTTTGGCCCACATAATAGGCGTTACCATCTGAACATCTCCATATGTACACACACGATTCGTGGTAAATGCTAGTTTCTTATTTATTATGGAACAATAACCATCCTAGATTATTCACAGTCGAGATAAATAAATAATCTTGGTCTATCACTATTACATAATATATAAAAAACTAAGTTTTCACCCATCAGGTGAAAACTGGGAAACGACCAGAGGCGAGATTCTGCTTTTGTGGTGCTGGAAAGAAGGGATTTGGCTGAAAAATTTGATATTGCCACTCACCTGGATGACACTGCACACAGTGTTGCTGACCTGACCTCGCAACTGAAATTGCTTCATAGAGGTCAGAAGGGCAGATTTTAAGATGGAGATCTTTTGCCATCAAAAATCTCGCGCAATCTTCCTCAATGAGTAAGTGGTAATGAGAAGCACCCATTTTGGTAGCTTTTTAAAGCCACTTCTTGATGGAGGGCATAGTGGCGACCCAGGAAGGGCATGTGCAACACTTTCTTCCTTTCTTGTTATTTTATTCCCACTTGCCCCTATCGGCGGGTGAAGGGAGGGGGAGGATTGAGCACCGGTGATACAGTCAATCCTCTCTTCAGGCAATTGGCAAGAAAATTAAATGTGATGAAAAACACTAAACAGAAAGGTGAGATATTTAGAATGAATTAATTTTTTTTAAGTGGGTGTTTTTATTTAGATAGGAGACACAACATCTTTGCTGTTAATTAAAACAGTAATAATAATAACACAATGAGAGTACACTGAAAATCATTAAAACATGTTGCAGAAGACTGGTGTGAAAAAGAAGTACTTCATGGCCGTAAAGCTGCAAGGATCTGCTCTGAGATAGGTATTCAGTTGTTGAAGGGGAAAGCGAAAGAAGGGCAGAAATCGAAAACAGTGAATAGAGAAGAAATATGGGGAAGAGAAGGAGAGGGAACCCTGACGAGGGGGGGGGGGGGGGGAGGGTGTTGGTTTTAAAGTAGGTGGGGTCGGTAAATATCAGTATGAAATACATGATCTGGGAGGGGGAGTTGGTTGAAATTTCTCTGGGAGTATATGGAGGGTGTGTTGGTAGAGGCTTGACAGCATGCTAGAGTTTGAAAGCAGAGGGAAAACTGTAGGATTATTGGAGTCTGCAGATAATGTAGGTTGTTTCGAAGTGTTCAACGTGAGAGAGGAGAGGTGGGAATTCGATGAGTTGGTAAACGACTCTTTTGGGGAAGGTAATCAGATATGGAAGGTTCAGCAGGGTGCATGGCGTTCAAGGATCTGGAGGGACTTACAGAACTTGGGGGGAGGGACGCAATCAGTTTTTTTTTTCTTTATTGTTATTTCATCTTCCTCACCCCACATGGGACAGGGGTGGGATGTCAGCAGTACAATATTGCCCTCTTCAGCCAGAACAGTTTCTACAAATATAACAAAGGTGATAAAAAGAATATGAGAACTGATTTCCTTTTCTAAATTAAGAAATCAGAGATGGACATCTAAGTGACAGTATGAGTTGATACACTTTTAAAAAACATAGCAGAATGGTGCATTCCTTCTACTTGTGGAGACAAAGGTAGGTGTTGGACGGGTAGAGGGAAGACAGAGGTTGGAAAAGGTACAAGATGAGGAGGAGTTTGGTGTATGGGTAGATTAGTCGTTACAATAGGGAAGGGATGGGGATTGATGGAGAGGTATAGGGAAAAAGCAGCCCTGATCTGGAGTGTGATAGATGGGTAAGAGGTGAAGTTGGTAGGAGAGATAAATATTGGAACAGATCGATTGTGTGGGAGAGGAAGTTGGTTGAAGCTGCAATGGTATTTATTATGTAGTGATTGTAGGTATAAGGACAGTTTGTAAAGGTGCAGCAGAATGTCAGTGTTGGTGATCCATGGGGAGAAAATAGGGAATAGGGTTACTGGAAAGTTTGCACACGGATGCAGAGGTGTTCACTGTAGGTGTGGAGGGGTGGGAATTTGATGGGATAGTAGAGGAGCCATCTGGGGTAAGGTAAACAAATACTGAAAGTAGGACAGAGTGCACAGTGTTTGAGGAATTATATGGACTTTAATAACTTTGATGGGTCAGAAATCCATCTAACATTTGCATAGCAGAGTATGGGTCAGATCAGGGTTTCATAGGTGTGGAGAATAGTGGAGTGTGTAATCGCCAAGTTTGGGTTCTTAATAGTTATAGTATTTTTGGTCTATTGTGGACTTTCTGTTGGGTGGTTAGTAGGTAAATTAGCGACTTTAGTTGCCAGTTGAGCATAATTTAGTTAACTAGATAGGAATGTCGCAAATGGTAAAGTAAATGTCATGGACACAGAACGTGTTGGTGGTCTATCCTACAATTATTGCCTGAGTTTTGGAGGGGTACATCTTGAGCAGCCATTGGTTACGCCAGGAGGTAAACTGATGGAGTTGGATTTGGAGGGATTGTTGGGATTTCTGAAATGTCAGATAGAGGGTGAGGAAAATGGTATCATCATACTAAAGGAGGTGGTTGTTTGGGTATATCAGCAGTGTAAAGGAGATAAAGGAGAGGAGAGAGGATGGAGCCTTGGGGCACTCCTGCAGTGGAGGGGAAGATATGGGAATTGGTACTGATAACAGTGATAAAGGATGGGCGATTAGATAGGAATGATGCAACAAGGAGGACATAGTTAACTGGAAGTGTGTATGTCTGGAGTTTGAAATGGAGTCTGGAATGCTATACATGACTGTAGGACATAACTGATTTTCAGAAGTTGAGCTTGTGGAATAGGAGATGGGTGAGATGAAGGAGCTGGTAATCAGAGAATAAATTGCGATAGAAGCCACACGGGTTAATTGGAAGGAAATGGTGTCAAGACAGGATGGATTTGAAGATCTTGGTAAACACTGAGGTCATGAAAATGGGGTGGCAGGAAGAAGTATCAGTAGGAGGTTTGTGAGATTTATGGAAAAATAGTATTTTGTAGATTTTCCATAGTTGAGGATAGTAACCTGTCGAGAAATAGCGGTGTAAAGGTTTGTAAGGGTAACTAGAAAGGAGAGGAGGCGTTTGTTGAGGTGTTAATAGTTAATAAAGTCACTGAGTAATTGTTTCATATCAAATGCTGTGATATGAGTGTTTAGTTCTGTTTGTGGTATGTTATCCAAGTAATGGAAGCTGGAAGCTAGGGACAGTAGTTTTTGTGCATCCATGGATGGAAGGAAACAGGGAGTAATCAAAATGGGGCCATCAGAAATGGAGAAGATGCAAAGTGCTCAGTTCTTCTCAGGTTGTCAAGTAAGGGATGGTTGTTGTGGGTGAGTGGAGGATGGGGTTAAGGCCAGTGAACGAATGGAATGCTTTCCAACACTTTCCAGAGTTAATGGGGAGTGTAGCGTTGGTCTGGTGCATGTATGGCTCCAGCCACGAAGTTTTCTTGCATTCAGTAATTTCCTGGTGTGTCTCTGTATTTATCAGTTGAGTGTAGGTGTATCCCCACAACGAATAAACAAGAAGGAATGGTGCAAGTGATGGGGTTCCTGGGGAAAGAGTAGGGCTTGTGGGGGAGGTTGAGGCGATGAGGATATATAGCCTTGATAGGAATGTGAGTGGATATAGCACCTGATAAGGTCTGTAACAGGAATTATGTAGCATGAGTGATATCAGCAGGTTTCTGAGATGTCAGGTGATGGCTTTGAATCTGAGTTTCTATGGATTTCCAGTATGCATTCCTCTTGGTGCAGGATTAGTCTTTGAGAACTCTTGCATGGAGATTGGGGTTGGGAGTGTGGGGATAAGGTACTGTGTAGGTAGGTGGTCATTTCCAGTTGGATTGAGGACTTCTGCAGTGGTGTGTCCAAAGAGATAGGTAGTTGCTAGGATGATATCTGGAATACTGTTCCTTTCAGGCTGGGTGTGGTCTGGGATGGGGCCATATCATTTTGCAGGCAGTCTGTTAAGTTCTGCGACAGATGGAGTTCAGCAGTGGATCTATTACAAACATTGTACGGTGGCAATAACGTAGATGGAAAAGGTACAATCGGTGTGGGTGAGGAAGTCAGAATGGGTGGGGTGATTCTGTCAAATATGGATATAACGGCATGGGTTCAAAAAAATGGTTCAAATGGTTCTGAGCACTATGGGACTCAACTTCTGAGATCATTAGTCCCCTAGAACTTAGAACTAGTTAAACCTAACTAACCGAAGGACATCACACACATCCATGCCCAAGGAAGGATTCGAACCTGCGACCGTAGCGGTCTCGCAGTTCCATTCTGCAGCGCCTAGAACTGCATGGCCACTTCGGCCGGCTTACGGCATGGGTAATGGTTAGGGTGTTGAAGAGTGGGGTAGGGATAAGGTGGTCAATAGGGATATTGTATAAGGGTTGTGGCCAAGCAGCAACTGCAACTCTGCCTCTGGCCGTGGGAAGGGTATTTTCTGTAAGGTGTAGGTTATAGGAAAAGGATTGGATGATCCGATATGATTGGAGGAAAACGTTTCATTACGGATGAAGGCATGGAAATTGCGATAGGGTAGTGTATTCATCAAAAGATGCTTTGGTGGGTAGGGAGCAGATGTTGTAGAGGATATTATAATGCTATCTTGCCATTATATGGGACAAGCATGGTGTGTGTGTGGATGAGGATGGCCTTGTGTTTAGGGTATCGAAGTGAGTGGGAAAGAAGTGGACCTGGTTGTGAGAGTAGGTGGTTTGAGTAGTGAGATGAAGTGGACAGTGGGCGAGATTTGTTCGAGGGTGTGTGGACATTGCAATGGATAAATTAGAGCAATTGTCAGGAATTTGATGTCTTCAGCAATGGGGGTGGAGTGGACAGAATTCTTGAGATGAATGAGGGCATCAGTGGGATGGGTTGGAACAGAGAGTTCATGTTCGGATGGTTGAGGCTTGGCCTTGCATTTTCTGGAATAGGTGTAGTGGGAATAGTCACAGGTGTTGCTAGTAAAAGGTGAATCAAGGTTAGGGAACAGTTGAAGGGAGTTTTTGCAGTGTGGACAATTGGGCTGGTTTTTACAATACACAGTCAGGTGATCATTATAGTGAAGACGCTTTTGACAGTGTCAGGACTGAGGATGGAATTTGGAAGCTACAACCTT
Organism: Schistocerca nitens; assembly: GCF_023898315.1. NCBI lineage: Eukaryota > Metazoa > Arthropoda > Insecta > Orthoptera > Acrididae > Schistocerca > Schistocerca nitens. The sequence goes on along the minus strand of NC_064615.1, from coordinate 694,358,911 downwards.
GTGGCACTGGTGGTATATCACAGCTCCCTCTTTAAAAAGATTGTCTATGGTGCAGGCAAATTCACTAAAAGCATGGACAGGTTAAGTCAGACCAAGATCTTCATTGATCCAAAGGGATTTTCTAATTTGTAAGTTGTTCAGTCGGATTCTATTTCCTCACCTATGATCTCGAGTTCAGCTTTGGGGATGACTGTGGTGAGGGTTGGAGCGTGACAGGGAGGTTGAAATTGTTCGACATGGGGCATTGTGAGCATTTGGGTCCAAAGTTAATTTGGGGAATTCTGGAGACGAGTTCAGTATGGAATTTAGGAATCACAGATTTTAGTAATATAGAGTCTTTTCTTGGGATGATTTGTTGAATTTGTAGGCTTGGTAGGTATTTTTTGTTTTCGAGGGTGAGGGACTTGGGTTTGAGGAATTTTGAGTCTTAGTTGGAGAGGATGAAGGTGTGGGTGGTAAGGAAAGATGTTAGAGGTGGAGGAGTTTCGCCCTTACACTGAGTGCCATTGGATCCAGTTTGCGATTTTTTTGGTGTGGGTGTGGAACAGATGTCAGTGTTTTGATGTTTTTTTGGTTTTTTTAAAAAAACTGTTGGAGGGAAGGATGATTTTGGAATGGGAGGAGAATGGCAGGATATAACATTGTTGAGGATTACCCAGAGTTGTACAGGATCTCCAGCACGGCACATATTGGTTGGTGCAGTGAATTTTGAGGAACTGATGCTTGTGATGTGATCTGTGGCAACTGTTTCTTAGTGGGCTGTTGGGCGTGCAGCAGTAGTGGATGTGGTGGCTAGTGAGCTGGAGCTGAAAGAGAAAAAGTAGGGGGAGTTGGAGATGTAGAGAGATGAATACACTACTGTTGTGGTGGGAGAGGATACTGTAGGTAAGGAGGTTTTTAGAGGACATGCTCCATGAGGTGACAATTGGACCAGAAGAAGCAGAGGTATAGGGGACAGACGCTGTGGGATGATGAACCATGATGGAGAACAGTGATGAGCGGCGTTGGTTGGGTTGAGTGGCAGCCGAAGCGACGCTGGCACGACGGTGACGAGCTGTGGTAAAGTTGTGCATGAAGAGAATGTCTCCGTTGTGGCAGTGACAGAAGCAGCTACGTCAGGGGAGATGAAGTGGCGATGACAAACAGAAGGAGATGGAGGAGACAGCGGCGGCGAGATGGACGTGGCGGCAGTGCCAATGATCCACAAAATAATGTGACAACGAACGCACACACACACAGAAGAAGCCTCAATGACGCATGTAGAACAAGAAAGAAAGTCTCTACGATGCAAATACCACACAAAGTGAAGTCTGGATGACGCAAGTAACAGACAGAAGGAAGTCTCGACGAACATACAGTACAGTCGTTACGTCGCGACGTGCAGCAGCGGCGGCGCCGTATGCCCGCGGTACTCGCATAGCAGCGGCGTGGATGGCGAGGCGGCTGGCTGCACGGCGCTGGAAGTACGCGGCCCGGGCGTTGAGGCCAGAACCCAAACGCAGATGGCAGTGGGGAGTTGAGCGGCAGCCAACGTGGGGTAGCAGGTGGGTGGCGGCAACGGCAGGGTAGCCGCGCCGACCGTTTACAGCGCGTCCGTGCGCTCAGCGAGCCACGGCACCGGCGAGGACGCATCGCGCGTTTTCCTTTCGTGCTTCCGCGCCGAGCTCAGAGTTAGCTGGCGGTGAACGAGAAGCTGGGCCGGTTGGATCATCAACTGAGGCCGGAGCGCACAAACTAAGCACGTGGGCTGTGAGGCGCAGCTCGCCGCACTGCCAGAGGCAAGCAGTAGACTGCCCTGGGCGCTGAATGTGCGGACGCAGCATTCGGAGCGGCACCATAGCCGATGCGCTGCAGCATCCATGCTCAGCTCGTAGAGGAATAACAGTGGTGAATACTGAATGAGATTTTCACTCTGCAGCGGAGTGTGCGCTGATATGAAACTTCCTGGCAGATTGAAACTGTGTGCCGGACCGAGACCTTTGCCTTTCCGCGGGCAAGTGCTCGACCAACTGAGCTACCCAAGCACGACTCACGCCCCGTCCTCACAGCTTTACTTCTGCCAGTACCTCGTCTCCTACCTTCCAAACTTTACAGAAGCTCTCCTGCGAACCTTGCAGAACTAGCACTGCTGAAAGAAAGGATATAGAAAGGTCCCAGAACTGCTCTCATTAATAACCGGTCACAACGCCCATATAGTACTAGGGACAGAAAGTTGGCTGAAACCAGACGTAAACAGTAATTAAATCCTAAACTCAGATTGGAATGTATACCGCAGAGACAGGCTGGACAGTGAAGGGGGAGGCGTGTTTATAGCGATAAGAAGTGCAAAATTATCGAATGAAATCGACGGAGATCCGAAATGTGAAATAATTCGGATGAAGGTCACGGTTAAAGCAGGTTCAGACATGGTAATTGGATGCCTCTATAGGCCCCCTGGCTCAGCAGCTGTTGTGGCTGAGCACCTGAAGGATAATTTGGAAAATATTTCGAGTAGATTTCCCCACCATGTTATAGTTCTGGGTGGAGATTTTAATTTGCCGGATATAGACTGGGAGACTCAAACGTTCATAACGGGTGGCAGGGATAAGGAATCCAGTGAAAATTTTTTAAGTGCTTTATCTGAAAACTACCTTGAGCAGTTAAACAGAGAACCGACTCGTGGCGATAACATATTAGACAAACAGACCCGAACTATTTGAAACAGTTAATGCAGAACAGGGAATCAGCGATCATGAAGCGGTTGGTGCATCGATGATTTCAGCCGTAAATAGAAATATTAAGAAAGGTAGGAAGATTTTTCTGTTTAGCAGAAGTGACAAAAAGCAGATTTCAGAGTACCTGACGGCTCAACACAAAAGTTTTGTCTCGAGTACAGATAGTGTTGAGGATCAGTGGACAAAGTTCAAAACCATCGTACAATATGCGTTAGATGAGTATGTGCCAAGCAAGATCGTAAGAGATGGAAAAGAGCCACCGTGGTACAACAACCGAGTTAGAAAACTGCTGCGAAGCAAAGGGAACTTCACAGCAAACATAAACATAGCCAAAGCCTTGCAAACAAACAAAAATTACGCGAAGCGAAATGTAGTGTGAGGACGGCTGTGCGAGAGGCGTTCAATGAATTCGAAAGTAAAGTTCTATTTACTGACTTGGCAGAAAATCCTAAGAAATTTTGGTCTTATGTCAAAGCGGTAGGTGGATCAAAACAAAATGTCCAGACACTCTGTGACCAAAATGGTACTGAAACAGAGGATGACAGAGTAAAGTCCGAAATACTAAATGTCTTTTTCCAAAGCTGTTTCACAGAGGAAGACTGCACTGGAGTTCCTTCTCTAGATTGTCGCACAGATGACAAAATGGTAGATATCGAAATAGACGACAGAGGGATAGAGAAACAATTAAAATCGCTCAAAAGAGGAAAGGCCGCTGGACCTGATGGGATACCAGTTCTATTTTACACAGAGTACGCGAAGGAACTTGCCCCCCTTCTTGCAGCGGTGTACCGTAGGTCTCTAGAAGAGCGTAGCGTTCCAAAGGATTGGAAAAGGGCACAGGTCATCCCCGTTTTCAAGAAGGGACGTCGAACAGATGTGCAGAACTATAGACCTATATCTCTAACGTCGATCAGTTGTAGAATTTTGGAACACGTATTATGTTCGAGTATAATGACTTTCCTGGAGACTAGAAATCTACTCTGTAGGAATCAGCATGGGTTTCGAAGAAGACGGTCGTGCGAAACCCAGCTCGCGCTATTCGCCCACGAGACTCAGAGGGCCATAGACACGGGTTCACAGGTAGATGCCGTGTTTCTTGACTTCCGCAAGGCGTTCGATACAGTTCCCCACAGTCTTTTAATGAACAAAGTAAGAGCATACGGACTATCAGACCAATTGTGTGATTGGATTGAGGAGTTCCTAGATAACAGAACGCAGCATGTCATTCTCAATGGAGAGAAGTCTTCCGACGTAAGAGTGATTTCAGGTGTGCCACAGGGGAGTGTCATGGGACCGTTGCTGTTCACAATATACATAAATGACCTGGTGGATGACATCGGAAGTTCACTGAGGCTTTTTGCAGATGATGCTGTGGTGTATCGAGAGGTTGTAACAATGGAAAATGGTATTGAAATGCAGGAGGATCTGCAGCGAATTGACGCATGGTGCAGGGAATGGCAATCGAATCTCAATGTAGACAAGTGTAATGTGCTGCGAATACATAGAAAGATAGATCCCTTATCATTTAGCTACAAAATAGCAGGTCAGCAACTGGAATCAGTTAATTCCATAAATTATCTGGGAGTACGCATTAGGAGTGATTTAAAATGGAATGATCATATAAAGTTGATCGTCGGTAAGCAGATGCCAGACTGAGATTCATTGGAAGAATCCTAAGGAAATGCAATCCGAAAACAAAGGAAGTAGGTTACAGTACACTTGTTAGCCCACTGCTTGAATACTGCTCAGCGGTGTGGGATTCGTACCAGATAGGGTTGATAGAAGAGATAGAGAAGATCCAACGGAGAGCAGCGCGCTTCGTTACAGGATCATTTAGTAATCGCGAAATCGTTACGGAGATGATAAATAAACTCCAGTGGAAGACTCTGCAGGAGAGACGCTCAGTAGCCCGGTACGGGCTTTTGTTTAAGTTTCGAGAACATACCTTCACCGAAGAGTCCAGCCGTATATTGCTCCCTCCTACGTATATCTCGCGAGGAGACCATGAGGATAAAATCGGAGAGATTAGAGCCCACACAGAAGCATACAGACAATCCTTCTTTCCACGAACAATACGAGACAGGAATAGAAGGGAGAACCTACAGAGGTACTTAGGGTACCCTTCGCCACACACCGTCAGGTGGCTTGCGGAGAATGGATGTAGATGTAGATGTAGATGTAGACATGGCTTAGCCACAGCCTGGGGGATGTTTCCAGAATGAGATTTTCACTCTGCAGCGGAATGTGCGCTGATATGAAACTTCCTGGAATATTAAAACTGTGTGCCGGACCGAGACTCGAACTCGGGACCTTTGCCTTTCGCGGGCAGTTGGTAGAGCACTTGCCCGCGAAACATCAAACTGGTAAACCAAAATGAATAAGTATGCCCTCGGCAAACAAGTAGTCTGAGACGTTTGAAGTTACACTGTTGGTACAGTAAGAACCTCATCAGGGGCTCCCCAGTCTAAACTACTTGCAAGTCAGCCTCAGGACAGGTCCCAAGCACCAACCACACAGGCCAGAGCATCGACCAGAAGCCCCCTACCAGACCAAAGTCCAGCACCCAAGTGCTTCACACCTCTTCACACAAAAAAACCGTTTTCCCACAAAATGCACGAACGACACTGCCTTCATGCCATCTTGAGCCAATCACAGGGCTCTAGACGCACTAAATCTCCCTTCCCACACAACAGCACTAACTCCTGTCGAACCAGGCCAAGAGTTAAGAAACCTAGACCTCTGAGAAAAAAAATAAACCGCCAAATACTGGCTGCTTTAAGTTTTCGTGGAGTGGAAGATGATTTTCCCGGAAGTCGCGTTTCTTCCCATGGCAACAACTGAAATATCTAAATCGCCTGTACCGCGGAGCTTGTTAGTCCTAGCCGTGATATGTAATAAAGAATAGATCTCTAAACGTTTCTCAGACGCTGGAGTTTCTTATAGAACTGATGCTGCCAATGGAAGTGGGTCACAGGCCTATTTGCAGTATCAGCGAACATGGAAACTTGTGAATTTTTATAATGCGTGGCTCTGCACACAGTGCCCAGTTTACGACTCCACAATGTAGATACGTTCCTTCAGTCCATCGCCCCCAACCCAGGCTTCTGCTGCCGCCAATGCAATATTGCGGCATTGTTCTGCTGGAGACATTTCTCAAGGAGGAGCTGCTCTTTCTGCCCTGTATGGCTGCAGACCTGTCTAGCAAGATTTATGATGGATGGGCTCGCCGCCAATTGCTTCCAATTCCCAACATGCCTTTTCTATGAGCTAATAACCATAAAAATACCTCATGCTCTTAGTGCCCTAACAGGCTCCTCAACGTCGGCTTAGGCCGTTAACTTTCTAGAGTCTCTTTAAAAATTTGAGAGAGTAAATTGCCCTCTCTCACCATTATAAAACTGAGTTACACACCTCATGCAGATTCAATATAAGCCCACTTGGGTGTGATTTACATAACATCATGATTTCGCCTCCTAACTTTCACATCATTTTAGGGTCCCCCGATAGTAAACACGTGCCTACTTTCCATACTTGCGTATTTATAATGTATACAATTAGTGTTTAACTTTATAGCTGCCCAATTGTGACACCATCATTGATTTTGGTGCTGTGTGTCTTTTCCTGCAGCACTGGAAAGAGGCTTTTGAGATGACTTAAAAGCCATGACATATTATATGGTACTCGATTACATAGTAAGAAGATAACAACATCAGAAAGCACTGTGCCGACATCACGAGAAGAGATCCCATACAAGTATGTCGTACTGTACCAGTTGCTGATACATGCTATACAGCAATTCTAGACAGATATTACTGTGCATTGTTAAACGGCATTTCGTTTCTTCTGTAGTCACAGGTGTTTTCTTGTAGAAACATTGTTTCAATTTTCTCCAGAGGTAAAAGTCGAGAAGCTTTTAAGTCTGATTGGAGTGTAGGTCTTTATTCATTTTCCGAAAGATGGATCGCCCGATGTCCAGATGTTCTGTTAAGACCATCTCCGATCATCTGTGTGGAATGGGTGGAAAATCCGTCACATTGGTACTGCGTGAACTGCTTTATGTCCACTGGGATGCCTTTCAATAGCTGCAGCAGTTTTCTGTTAGGAACTGTAGATAACTGTGGATGTTTAGAGCCCCATCAATAAAACAGAGACCAATGATGCGATTCTTGAAACTCCCATACGACACGTTGACAGATGAAAGCCGTTGTGTATACACTCCTCTCTACCAGAGTGGATTTTCAGCCAACCAGTAGTGAACTCTGCGAAGGTTAACTTAGCTATGGTTTGTAACGGCTGTTTCATCTGTATACGAAATCATGTACAGAAATGCTGCATACTTTAGAAGCTTCACTAGGCTCCGTTTCGAATATTGTAAGCGATTTTTAAATTATTGCTTTGAAGGTGTCGAGGCGAAATGTGTAAAGGATGAAATACACTGAAATGTATTATTTGTAAGGCACTGCTTTGAGCGATCTCACTCGCACAATTCATCCGCGTCTTAAGTGCGTTTGGATTGGCGATTACTCATGCCAAAATGTTTCTTGCACTTCTCTCTCCAACTGCTGTTCTTCTTCGTTGCGGTATTTTATTCTTCACACTTCGTTACATTTTTTATAATTTTTGAAAGAGAGATCTCGAGGTTCTGACGCCATCACACCTTTTACCATACAACAGAATTTCTGCTGTAATAGTTTATTTATTTATTTATTTACTGGGTCATCGGTCTTCTGACTGGTATGATGCTGCTCGCCACGAATTCCTCTCTTGTTCCAACCTATGTCAGAGTAGCACTTCCAGCCTACGACCTGAATTATCTGTTGGATGTATTCCAATCTCTGTCTTCCTCTACAGATTTTGTCCTCTGCAGCTCCCTCTAGTACCATGAGAGTCATTCCCTGATGTCTTTACACATGTCCTGTCATCCTGTCCATTTTCCTTGTCTGTATTTTCCACATATACCTTTCCTCTCTGATTCTGCGCAGTACCTCCTCATTTCTTTCCTTATCATTCCGCCTAATTTTCAACATTCGTCTGTAGCACCGCCTCTCAAATGCTTCGATTTTCTTCTGTTCCAGTTTTCCCACAGTTCATGTTTCACTATAAGTACACTGCTGTGCCCCAAACGTACACCCTCAGAAATTTCTTCCTCATATTAAAGCTTATGTTTGATACTCTTAGACTTCTCTTCGCCACGAATGCTCTTTTTACCAATGGTATTCTGCTTCTTATGTTCTCCTTGCTCCGTCTGTCGTGGGGTATTTTGCTGTGTAGGTATTAGAATTCCTTAACTTCATCTACTTTGTGACCATCAATCCTGATGTTAAGTTCCTCGCTGTTCTCATTTCTGCTGTTTCTCATTATTTTCGTCTTTCTTCGACCTACTCTAAATCCATGTTCTGCACTCATGAGACTGTTCGTTCCATCCAGCAGATCATGTAATTTTTCTTCATTTTCACTCAGGATAGCAATGTCATCAGCGAATCTTATCATTGATATCCTTTCACCTTGAATTTTAATTCCACTCGTGAATCTTTCTTTTATTTCCATCATTGCTTCTTCAATGTACAGCTCGAACGTAAGGGGTGAAAGACTACATCCTTGTCTTACACCCTTTTTAATCCGAACACTTCATTCGTGGTCGTCCACTCTTATTATTCCCTCTTGGCTCTTGCACATATTGTATATTACCCATGTCTCCTTACAGCTTACCCCTATTTTTCTCAGAATTTCGAACATTTTGCACCATTTTACACTGTCGAAAGCTTTTTCCAGGTCGACAAATCCTAAGTACGTGACTTGAATTTTCTTTAGCCTTGCTTCCATTAACAGCTGCAATGTCAGAATTGCCTCTCTGGTGACTTTATCTTTCCTAAAGCCAATCTTATCGTCATCTAACAGATCGTTAATTCTATTTTCCGTTCTTCTGTACATTATTCTCGTCAGCGACTTGGATGCATGAGCTGTTAAAATGATTGTGCGTTAATTCTTGCACTTGTCAACTCTCGCAGTCTTCGGAATTGTGTGGAGGACATTTTTCTGAAAGTCATATGGTATGTCGCCAGACTTGTACATTCTACACACCAATCTGGACAGTCGTTTTGTTGACATTTCCCCAAGGTTGTTAGAAATTCTGATGGAATTTTATCCATCTCTTCTGCCATATTTGATCTTAAGAGCTCTAAAGCTCTCTTAAATTGTGATTCTGATACTGGATCCCCTATCTCTTCTAAATCAACTCATGTTTCTTCTTCTATCAGATCAGACAAATCTTCCCCCTCATAGAAGCCTTCAGAGTATTCTTTCCACCTACCCGCTTTCTTCTCTCCCGTTGGAACTCCCATTGCACTCTTAATGTAAGCACCCTTGCTTTTAATTTTACCGAAAGTTGTTTTAACTTTCCAATATGCTGAGTCAGTCCTTAAATTTCCTATATTCTGAGTCAGTCCTACCGACAATCATTTCTTTTTCGACTTCTTCACATTTTTCATGTAGCCATTTCATCTTAGCTTCCCTGCCTTTTCTTTCTGTTTCCTTCCTCAACGACTTGCATTTCTGTATTCCTAAATTTCGCTGAACATTTATGTACTTCCAGCTCTCATCGATCAACTGAAGTACTTCGTCTGCTACCCATGGTTTCTTCGCAGTTACATTATTTGTACCTGTGTTTTACTTTCCAACTTCTGTGAGTGCTCTTTTTAGAGCTGTCCATTCTTCTTCAAGTGTACTGCCTATTTAGCCATTCCTTATTGTTGTATCTATAGCCTTAGAGAACTTCAAGCGGATTTCCTCATTCCTTAGCATTTCCGTATCGTACGTCTTTGCGTATTGATTCTTCCCGACAAATCTCTTAACCTCCAGCCTATTCTTCTTCACTACTACATTGTGATCTGGTTCTATATCTGCTCCTGGGTACGCCTTAGAACCGAATACCTGGTTTCGGAATCTCTGTCTGACCATGATGTAATCTAACTGAAATCTTCCCGTATCACCTGGCTGTTTCCAAGTATACCCCCTTCTTTTGTGATTCTTAAACAGAGTATTCGCTATTACTACCTGAAATTTATTATATATCTCCATTAGTCCTTCTCCTCTCTCATTCCTTGTCCCAAGCGCGTATTCTCCTGTAACCTTTTCTTCTACTTCTTTCCCTACAAAGGCATTCCAGTCCCCTATCACTATTTGATGTTCATCTCCCTTTACGTACTGTATTATCCTTTCAATATCCTCATATAATTTCTCTGTCTCTTCATCTCCAGCTTGCGACGTTGGCATGTATACCTGAACTAAGGTGCCTTACGTTTTTCTTTGTTTACATTTAGAGCCAAAACGCGAGTACGACACGTGGCAGAGGTGTGAGTCAGCAGTAAGTTGTAACATACAACGTTGGGAAACAGTTTGTATTTCTCGTTAGGATGGGCTATTGGTAAAATCTGAACCAAGTTAGAAGAGGACTTGAACGAAAAATTTACGTTTCACATGCATTTCTAGTAGCCAGGTCAATATTTCATACTCAAGTCAATGGCGGCCTCTAACCACACATCCTCATTTATCTCGCAAACGGCTCTTTTATAAACTTATGTGTGCAGAAATGTTTTTGCTTTTATTGTACACTAGGAAACTGGCAATCTTCTCCCTCTTATCCCTCTCTACATCCTCCTCCTCATCCCTCTGTGCATCTATTGTTTCATTCTCTTAATGTCCACCAATTCCTCCCCTCCCCCCTCACTATCCATCTCTTCTTCCCCTTCTCTTGCTGACCTTCAGCCTTGTTTACTGTTATAGCTAGCGAACACTGGACTTTGAATTGAATTCCCTTAAAATAAACGTAACGTATCGTAACGTGTATCCACAGAACATATGGCCTGTAATTGAAGAAGTGTCATGATGATCTCTCCATTGGCAAAAGATTCCGGAATAGTCCCCCATTCGGATCTCCGAGAGGGGACTGCCAAGGGGGAGGTTACCATGAGAAAAAGATTGAATAATCAACGAAAGGATAACGTTATAACGTTCTACGAGTCGGGGCGTGGAATGTCAGAAGCTTGAACGTGGTAGGGAAACTAGAAAATCTGAAAAGGGAAATGCAAAGGCTCAATCTAGATATAGTAGGGGTCAGTGAAGTGAAGTGGAAGGAAGACAAGGATTTCTGGTCAGATGAGTATCGGGTAATATCAACAGCAGCAGAAAATGGTATAACAGATGTAGGATTCGTTATGAATAGGAAGGTAGGGCAGAGGGTGTGTTACTGTGAACAGTTCAGTGACTGGGTTGTTCTAATCAGAATCGACAGCAGACTAAACACCGACAACGATAGTTCAGGTATACATGCCGACGTCGCAAGCTGAAGATGAACAGATAGAGAAAGTATATGAGGATATTGAAAGGGTAATGCAGTATGTAAAGGGGGACGAAAATCTAATAGTCATGGGCGACTGGAATGCAGTTGTAGGGGAAGGAGTAGAAGAAAGGGTTACAGGAGAATATGGGCTTGGGACGAGGAATGAAAGAGGAGAAAGACTAATGGAGTTCTGTAACAAGTTTCAGCTAGTAATAGCGAATACCCTGTTGAAGAATCACAAGAGGAGGAAGTATACTTGGAAAAGGCCGGGAGATACGGGAAGATTTCAATTAGATTACATCATGGTCAGACAGAGATTCCGAAATCAGATACTGGACTGTAAGGCGTACCCAGGAGCAGATATAGACTCACATCACAATATAGTAGTGATGAAGAGTAGGCTGAAGTTCAAGACATTAATCAGGAAGAATCAATACGCAAAGAAGTGGGATACGGAAGTACTAAGGAATGACGAGATACGTTTGAAGTTCTCTAACGCTATAGATACAGCAATAGGGAATAGCGCAGTAGGCAGTGCAGTTGAAGAGGAATGGACATCTCTAAAAAGGGCCATCACAGAAGTTGGGAAGGAAAACATAGGTACACAAAAGGTAGCTGCGAAGAACCATGGGTAACAGAAGAAATACTTCAGTTGATTGATGAAAGGAGGAAGTACAAACATGTTCCGGGAAAATCAGGAATACAGAAATACAAGTCGCTGAGGAATGAAATAAATAGGAAGTGCAGGGAAGCTAAGACGAAATGGCTGCATGAAAAATGTGAAGACATCGAAAAAGATATGATTGTCGGAAGGACAGACTCAGCATACAGGAAAGTCAAAACAACCTTTGGTGACATTAAAAGCAACGGTGGTAACATCAAGAGTGCAACGGGAATACCACTGATAAATGCAGAGGAGAGAGCAGATAGGCGGAAAGAATACATTGAAAGCCTCTATGAGGGTGAAGATTTGTCTGATGTGATAGAAGAAGAAACAGGAGTCGGACTTACGGTCAAATAAGGCAGAAGGGATAGATAACATTCCATCAGAACAAAACGACTATTCACATTGGTGTGTAGAATATATGAGTCTGGCGACATACCATCTGACTTTCGGAGCCGCCAGCTGAGTGTAGTGAACTCCTGACCTATTCAGCGGAACCCGAAACCCCAACACCCTATGGTGCAAGTCAGGGTATCTGCAGCCAACACAGTAGCAAAACCATCTGAGCCTCTGATTCAGACCCTCCACCCGGCTCTGCACCAAAGGTCCTCAGTCGGTTCTGTCAACGATGCTGCAGATGGTGAGCTCTGCCTTTATCTCGTAAGCAAGACAGGCAGCCTTCACCAAATCAGATAGCCGCTGGAATCCAGAGATAATTTCATCAGATCCAAAGCGACACACGTCATTAGTGCCAACATGTGCAGGCTGCACCCTGTGCTCTTCTTGGCATCCGGAAGGACCCTTTCCACATCAGGAATGACTCCACCCAGAACGCACACGGAGTGCACGCTGGATTTCTTCCCCTCCTTAGCCGCCATATCCCTAAGGGGCCCCATTTCGCGCCTAACATTGGAGCTCCCAACTACCAATAAGCCCACCCTCTGCGATTGCCAGGACCTTGAAGGCTGAGAATCATCCTCTGAAATAAGGCAGGCAGCTGCATTTGGCTCAGCCAGAGACAGTACCTGAAACCTGTTTGTCAGACGCACCAGGGAGGCTTTCTGATCAGCCTCTGGGGACGTCTTTCGCTGCCTGCCACGCCTTGTAACGACCTCACAATTAACCACAGGCGAGGGCTCAGCCCCACTGCCGGCAGCAACCGGGGCAACGACAGCGGCAGACTGATCTGGGTACAGATGGGACGAGGTTGACATCCCCGTGATACCCAAGTCCGGCTCCCCACAGCGGTGCCCATTGGCAACAGCCTCAACCTGCGCGACTGAAGTCAGCTGTGAGCGAAGGGATGCCAACTCAGCCCTCATCCGAACACAGCAATCACAGTCCCTGTCCCTTCTAATCGATGTTGAACAACAGTTACTGAAACACGTGTCCGTGCCTAAATAACGCAAGGGAAACACGCAAAGAATGTATGAACTAACCTATACAAATGCCTAAAGACTGCCCTACAATCTGCCTGAATTTACGATTACAGTAACTAAAACTCGAAATTACACCTCCTATACGAAACTATGAAAAAAATTAGTGAGCTAGGAATATACGACTTGCTGCTGGCAGCTGCTTAACCAACAGCAGCAGGGAGCACACTGGCTGTGACCAACCGACACTGGCTGTTCAAAACGACTACGCGAATTTACACTATTCAGGCACTAAAGCGCGATGCTACAACTCTCAAATACTATAATGCGCCCGAAATTTATGAATTAAACAATGCAAGTACCCAAAAACACGCAAAGAAATTAAGAATTAAACTATGTAACCAATAAGTGAGCTAGGAGTATACGACTTCCTGCTGGCAGCTGCTTATCCAACGGTGGCAGGGAGCACATTACAAGATATATTTATTCCCTAGGATCCATAGGTTGCACAGAAACCAAACTTCACTAATAAGAATAGAAGGACATGTAAGGGAAGCTGTAAGTAGGCTGTTTAGGTTTTTATGCTGGTAACGTCACCTAGCGCTCTGTATGAAAATCGCTGGCTGTGCTGTGTGCAGTCTGTGGCTGGTGGGCATTGTTGAAATAGTCGCTATTGTACTGTTGGGCAGTTGGCTGTTAACAGCGCGTAGCGTTGCGCAGTTGGAGGTGAGCCGCCAGCAGTGGTGATTGTGGGGAGAGAAATGGCGGAGTTTTGAGAGCGGATGATCTGGACGTGTGTCCATCAGAGACAGTAAATTTGTAAGACTGGATGCCATGAAGTGCTATATATATTATGACTTTTGAACACTGTTAAGGTAAATACATTGTTTGTTCTCTATCAAAATCTTTCATTTGCTAACTATGCCTATCAGTAGTTAGTGCCTTGAGTAGTTAGAATCTTTTATTTAGCTGTATTGTAGTAGTTCGAGTAACGATTGTGAGGTAAGTGATTTGTGAAAGGTATAGGTTAATGTTAGTCAGGGCCATTCTTTTGTAGGGATTACTGAATGTCAGATTGCGTTGCGCTAAAAATATTGTGTGTCAGTTTAGTGTTGATCAGAATAGGTAAAGAGCGAAATGTCTGAGTACGTTCAGTTTTGCTCAGCTGTTTAAAAATCAAATAACGTAAGGGCTTTACCAGCACAGTAATTCACTAATTTTTCTAAGGGGACGTTTCAAAGCAGTAGTTGACAAGGGAGAGAGTCAAGGTTGCAGCTTTCTCCTATGTTACAGACTGTATATTGACCAAGCACTAAAGGAAACCAACGAGTAATTTGCAAAGAAAATTAATGTACAGGGAGAAGGAATAAAAATTGTGGGGTCTACTGAAGGCATTTTATTTCTGTTATAAAAGGCAAAGGACTTGCAAGAGCAATTGAAAAAAATGCATTCTGGAAAGAGGGTGTACGTTAAACATTAGCAAACGTAAAATCAGTATAATGGAATGTAGTCGAATTGAACCGGTTGCTTCTGAGGGAAGCCGAAATCAGCTACTAAAAGAAATTGATGTGTTCTGCTATTTTGGGCACAAACAACTTGACGACGGCTGAAGAAGAGGTGATTTAAATGAAGACTGGCAATGGCCACAGACCAGTTTCCGCAAAAGAAAAATTCCTTAACACCTAACATATGTTTAAGTGGTAGTAAGTTTCTTCTGAAAATATTTATGTGGAGCGTAGGCTTGTATGGAAGTAAAACAAAGATGGTAAGCACTTCAGACAAGAAGAAAATAGATGCATTTTGAAATGTGCTTCATAAGGATGCTGAAGATAATATAAAGAGGAAGTACTGCCGGCCGTGGTGGCCAAGCGGTTAAAGGCGCTACAGTCTGGAACCGCGCGACCGCTACGGTCGCAGGCTCGAATCCTGCCTCGGGCATTGATGTGTGTGATGTCCTTACGTTAGTTAGGTTTAGGTAGTTCTAAGTTCTAGGGGACTGATGACCTTAGCAGCTAAGTCCCATAGTGCTCAGAGCCATTTGAACCATTGGAGGAAGTACTTAGGGAGAAAAATCTTATTTCACAACTTAATAGAAGAAAAAAGGAGTTGACAGGAAACATATTGAGGCATCAAGCAATCGTAAATTAGCTAACGGTAGCCAATTTGGTGACACAAGTTGTAGGACAGACTACACCTCGAATACACTTAGCGGATTCAAATGGACGTGGGTTGCTGTAATACGGAGGTGAGGAGCCTTGAAGAGGACAGAATTCCATATAAAGCACCATCAAACCAGTCTTCAGCCTGAAGACGACAACAACAGCTGTTACATCGCCATTTATTTATCTACGTCATGTTAAACTGGGCTTCTATAGATGGAAACAGTTTATCAACAAACGTACAACATCGCTTAATAATAACGCTAATAAATAGCACATTCTCATGCACCTGAAAATAGAGAATCCTAATACCGGTGGGCTTCCCTCCAACATATTTGAACACGAAGTTATTTTTGCAACTGTCGCCTTGCATTGTAGCAGTTGACGTGGAAGTATTCTATCTATCCGCCCAAGAAAGTGTTCCTGGAATTCACTCGCGAATTGTGGAGGAAAACGTGCGCCACAGTCTGGCCTTTCCTTGAGCAGCTTCGCGCGAAGGCGGGAGTGCGCTCGCAAGGCTAAAAACCAGCAGTGCTGGCAGTCGAGCGGCAGGTCAACCTTGGCCAAGCTGAAGCCATCCGCTGACAGGTCGCCCATCAGGAGGAACTCAGCGGGCTGCCTCCCAAACAGGTAGCAGCGGACCGCCAGAGGGTCTGACTCCTCTCCCTCTACCGCTCTCAGCTCGCTGTGCACCTCTGGTAACACCTCGCACAGTAACAACGCCTCCTTCTGTTATATTTGGTGTTCCTTTCGCATCTCGGTAAGAGTGCCTCCCTCTGCGTAGCCGCACTGAACTATGAGCGGCAGCTCACAGCAGGAGCTGCTCTCATCCGACCTAATTGTTGCCACTATTCTAAAGATGCAGCTCGTGTAATCTGGAACGTCTTTGATGGTGTTGTCGACCGTTGCAGCATCGACTCTACTTTTATTCTCTTCACTCTTTGATGCCTTCTCTGCCAATTTTTTGTCGATTCATGACGGAGGCCGGCCGCCGTGGTATCGCGGTTCTAGGCGCGCAGTCCGGAACCGTGCGACTGCTACGGTCGCAGGTTCGAATCCTGCCTGGGGCATGGATGTGTGTGATGTCCTTAGGTTAGTTAGGTTAAAGTAGTTCTAAGTTCTAGGGGACTGATGACCACAGCAGTTGAGTCCCATAGTGCTCAGAGCCATTTTGAACCATGACGGAGGCGGTGGCCTATGAATCTCTATCTCGGCCATATTTCATACGGTGAATCTCTGAACGAACAATAGAACTCGACGAAGTCGTAAATCAAACCACCAAAAATATCTTCACATTGCATATTGTAAAATGAATTAAATACTGTATGAAAGTGAGGTAAGTACACTATACGAGAAAAATTAATCAGCTGAAGGATATATCACACTAATAAAGTGATAATTAAATGGACACCCTAGCTCCAAACAGGCCTTGATGTACTTCATTGGGGACATGTTGAAAATGTGTGCCCTAACCGGGACTCGAACCCGGGGTCTCCTTCTTACATGGCAGACGCTCTATCTATCTGAGCCACCGAGGGCACAGAGGATACTACGCCTGCAGGAAATTATCCCTTGCACGCTCCCAGTGAGACACACATTCCCTTCTTGTGCGAACGCACACGCTATGCCCGAACTCGTACGGGACTTGGTAGATTAATCTGCTACGAGTAATGAGTATGATGGGCAAACATCTATTAGACGCACTACGAATGTGGTGGTGTGGACATGCTGAGACTGTGGGTCTCACGGGGAGCGTGCAAGGGATAAGTCCCGGCAGGCGCACTATCCTCTGTGCCCTCGGTGGCTCAGATAGATAGAGCGTCTGCCATGTGAGCAGGAGATCGCCGATTCGAGTCCCGGTCGGGGCACACATTTCCAACGTGTCCCTAACGCCTGTTTGCAGGTAGGGTGTCCATTTAGTTATCATTTCATTTCTAGCAAATCTGCATGGTCATCAACGGTAATTGTTCTTTCGGGAACAGATACTGCCGTCATATACGCTAATAAAGTGTAACACCCACTTTACCTTTCATAATGACATCATTTCGGTGAGGAGAAGAGACGAGAAGTTTGTTCAGATATGTCATATAAAGCTCAAACATCTACGGTTAGACGCTCTACAGCTTGAGTGCTACGTTCCATTTGCTGTTGGAACATTTAGCGGGTCTGTTGAGCTTCTATGAGTGCTTGAGTGCTGCTGAACCTAGCGTACAAGAATACTCACCACGAAAACTTAAAACAGAGAGCAGCACTTGCTCACACAGAATATTGAAATGAAAGATTCTGGTTCATGCTCAAGGTATAATGAATCAATGGGTGCAAGTCATTTCCTGTCGGATTTGAAACCGATTCTCGCTAACAAAGAGTGACACTCTTCACCGACAATTAGGATATTACTACACCCACTTCTCTTACATCGTGTTACATGATTGCAAGTGATACAACATTCCTTGTAGACATCGTGGACAGTCCATGTTGATACATTAAGAATCTGAACGACTTCATTCATGGAATGATTATGGGCATATACAAATACGATATCCTTTATCCAGAGGTTTGCAATGAAATTACCTGCATTTGGGCATTGAAATGAATCAATGGTAATAGATGAAAATTTGTGCCAGACCATGACTCGAATACGGATCTCCCACTTATCATGAGAAGTAGCCTTACCCGTAGCCTTACCCGCATCGGTCATCCGAGTACACGTCTCATCTGACCTAAAAAGCATTCGACAGTGTAAAATGGTGCGATATGTTCGAAATTCTGAGAGAAATAGGGGTAAGCTACAGGGAGAGATTGGTAATATACAGTATGTACAAGAGCCAAGAGGGAATAAGAATAGTGGACGAACTCGAACGAAGTACTCGGATTAAAACGGATGTAAGACAGGGATGGAGACTTTTGCTCCTACTGTTCGTTCTGAACATCGAAGAAGCAATGATGGAAATAAAAGAAAGGTTCAGGAGTGGAACTGAAATTCAAGGTGAAAGACTATCAATGATATGATTCGCGGATGCCATTTCTATCCCGACTGAAAGTGAAGAAGAACTACATGATATGCTGAACAGAATGAAGAGTCTAATGAGTACAGAATATGGACTGAGAGTAAATCGAAAAAAGACGAAAGTAATGAGAAGCAGTAGAAATGAGAATAGAGAAAAACTTAACATCAGGTTTGATCGTCATGAAGTGGATAAAGTTAAGGTATTCTACTGCCTAGGCCTTACTGCTTTCTACTGCCTTAATTTCATCTATTTCGTGAGCATCAATGCTAATGCTAAATTTCTACTACCTAGGCAGCAAAATAATCAATGACGTGCAGAGCAAGGAGGATATCAAAAGCAGATTAGCACTGGTAAAAAGTGCATTCCTGGCCAAGAGAAGTCTACTAGTATCAAACATAGGCCTTAATCTGGGGAAGAAATTTCTGAGAATGTAGATTTGGAGCACAGCATTCTTTGGTAGTGAAACACGGACTGTGGGAAAGCTGGAACAGAAGAGAATCGATGCATTTGAAATGAGGTGTTCGAGTCGAATGTTGAAAATTAGGTGGACTGATAAGGTATAGAATGAGGAGGATCTGCGCAGGATCAGAGAGGAAAGGAATATATGGGAAACACTGACGAGGAGAAGGGGCAGGATGATAGAACATCTGTTACGATATTAGGAAATGACTTCCATGGTACTAGAGGTTGCTGTAGAGGGATAAAAGCTATAGAGGAAGACAGAGATTGGAATACGTCTAGAAAATAATTGAGGACGTAGTTTGCAAGTGCAACTCTAAAATGCAGAGGTTGCCACAGGAGAGGAATTCGTGGCGGGCCGCATCAAACCAGCCAGAAGACAGATGACTCAGAACAAAAAAAAAAAAAAAAAAAAAAGAATGCTAAGTGTTTATTGCTCGTTTCTGTCAGCATGATTATTAAAATAGCACTGATCACTTTTCCCATTTTGTACAATAACGCAATATTTTAAACCTATGTAAATTTTACAAACAAATATAGGGTGTACATAAAGTTCGGGAACACGTTCAATTATTTATTGCTTGTACAGATATCATAGATATGTCATTTTGAAGAGAAACCCTGAACGTTTTTTTCATGTCTACCGCCACAGCATAGTTTCGTAATTTGCCGATAGTCAGCGCTAGTCGCAAACATGGCGAGTTCAGGTGTGGAGCGAGTTTTCTGTGTGTTGGAGTTCGACAAAAACAAGTGTGCTACAGCGGTTCAACGGATGTTTAGAACCAATTACGGTAGGAAGCCACCAACAAGGAAGGCCATTTACCACTGGCACAACAAATTCGTTACGACGGATTGGTTGTGCCTGGCAAAGAGAAGCGGACGTCCCAGTGTGAGTGAAATGAATATGGAGCGCGTACGAGAGACATTAATAAGGAGTCCAATGAAATCAGAGCGTCGTGCATCGCGTGAACTGGAAATGGCTCCAGTGACAGTTTGGAAAGTCCTGCGACAGAAGCTGTCTATGAAACCATTCAAATTGGAGCTAGTGCAGAAGCTCAATGCTGCCGCATTGATGGCTCGGCCGTGCTACATAACGGCACAGCTGTTTCATGAAATGGCCTCCCCAACCACCAGATCTCACTCTGTGTGACTTTCTTCTGTGGGGACACATTAAAGATCTGGTGTATGTATCGCCCCTACCAAGTGATGCAGCAGAGCTCTGGGAGAGAATACGGGAAGCGACTGCCACAGTCAATGATGCCATGCTGAGACGATTATGGCAAGAATTCAATTACCAAAATGAAGTCTGCCAAGTCACTCACTGTTCGTATATCGCACGGTTTAAAAAAAAAAACTTGCAGAGTTTCTCTTCAAAATGCAATTTCTATGACATCTGTACAGTGTTAAGTTCTGGTGCAATAAATAATTGAAAGTGTTCCCAAACTTTATGTGCACCCTGTAGTACTCCTTTTTTAGAAAAAGTTTATTCAAAAACGAAAAGTTTTAGCACTGCTGCTATAGCCTATTGATATTTAAGTTTCTTATTCGTTGTTAGTAAAAGATAAAAAACACTTTATAACAGAGACCAAAGAAGTACCGAAAAAGACCGGCTATTCAGAACTAAGATACTGGCATTGATTTCAACCAGTCTTCTCATCTCTAACACCCAACAACTACTGTAATCGGGTTTTCGTATTCTGGTCTTGGTTTACGTCCACTATTTGCGATTTTTACTGATCCTTACACGCTAATTTGTCTATTTCTTGATTCTGAAGCATATGTTGTAAAGCTTGTTTATATGTATTTTAGTTATTTTTCGACAGTTGGACTAACGTATGGGAGCTTGACCAGGGTACCACAAGTTTCCCCAAGTGAAATACCCTGGTATTTCTCTGACTTCCAGAAAAATTTTAGCATTTTCCCTGACAAATTTTGTGATCTCAGGGGTATGTAAAGATGTAAGTCGACAAAAAAGTAAGGGCTTCTGTATTTATAAAAGTGTTATTAATCCTCTAGACTGAATGAACAGCATGTTGTCACCTTTACAAATTTATGAACTGAAAGGTAAGTAAATAAGTAACTTGTCTTAATGAAAGTCTGTTTTTATTAATCAGTAAACTGTAACTTTGAGTTAATGCAATCCCATAGTTGCTGACACTAAATCAAAAAAACCTGAGACAAAAACATTTATTCAAGAACTTTTCTTCTGTTACTGCCAGCTTACATTTTTAGTTTCTTTGTTCAATTTTTAAATACACAGATGGTGAACATTTCATTGCAAAACACTCAGGTAAGAATGTACAGAAATATCAGTCCACTTTAAATGCAGAACAAATACTGACATACATCTGTATGTCTCCGATGTATCCTTTAAAACACAAATTTATCAAAGCAAAGAATAAAATGTGTACAGAACATTTTAATTGGCTAAAATTATTTTTCATCTAATAGCTATGACGGTGACCCATTATGAAATCATCATTTAAAAGAAACTTTTATGGCATATTTAGTTACAATTTATCACTATACTTTGACTATAAGATGTTTATACTGAGACCATGTGATAGCTTCCATCAATGCTTTTAAACATAAAACACATTTTCCGTGGAATAAAATCATTTAAATGTATGTGATGGCACCAAATCATCATACAAATTGTTTGAATCACAGTGCAGGAATTTAATATGAACAGAAAACTGTTCATCACGTTAAAATCAATATCAAATTCGAAGTTTCTCAAAACTGCTTTTATATCAAAAGCTCTGACAATCTTATGATACATGAAAACTGAACAGAAGTTTTGTCTTTTTATTAGGTGCCACAATATGTGAAAATTCAGCAATTTTCAGTACATTAGGTGACACAGTCCTTCCATGTAAAATTCAAACAAATTTTAAGCTTGGAGAAACCACATACCCTCTCTCGCTCTCTCTCGCTTGTGCCTTTTCCCACGTCACATACGGTCGGCATGGTTAAACGGATTTAGTTTAAGTTAGTTTAAGGGGTGACCAGATGTCCTTCCTGCCACCACCGTGCACCCCCCAGGATGGAATTAGTGGACCCCCAACTGTCTGTGACTAGTGTAATACATGGAAAAGTGCAAAACATGTACAGATGTCTGCGAGCCATGTAGCTGAGGTGGAACGTGCGGACCAGACCGGCGTTCACCTAGCGGGATGTGGAGAAACCCCTAAAAACCACATCCAGGCTGGCGGACACACTGACTGTCGAAGTTAATCCGCCAGGTGGATTCAATCCGGGGCCGGCGCACCTACCCGAGTCCAGGAAGTAGCGCATTTAGTGCTCTCGGCTAACCTGGCAGGTTTTAAGAAAATGTTTGGGCAGGCATTGTTGTTGGTGATGTCTTGATTGGGCCCCATGTTCTTCCACCTACGCTCAATGGAGCACGTTATCATGATTTCATACGGGATACTCTACCTGTGCTGCTAGAACATGTGCCTTTACAAGTACGACACAACATGTGGTTCATGCACGATGGAGCTCCTGCACATTTCAGTCGAAGTGTTCGTACGCTTCTCAACAACAGATTCGGTGACCGATGGATTGGTAGAGGCGGACCAATTCCATGGCCTCCACGCTCTCCTGACCTCAACCCTCTTGACTTTCATTTATGGGGGCATTTGAAAGCTCTTGTCAACGCAACCCCGGTACCAAATGTAGAGACTCTTCGTGCTCGTATTGTGGACGGCTGTGATACAATACGCCATTCTCCAGGGCTGCATCAGCGCATCAGGTATTCCATGCGACGGAGGGTGGATGCATGTATCCTCGCTAACGGAGGACATTTTGAACATTTCCTGTAACAAAGTGTTTGAAGTCACGCTGGTACGTTCTGTTGCTGTGTGTTTCCATTACATGATTAATGTGATCTGAAGAGAAGTAATAAAATGAGCTCTAACATGGAAAGTAAGCGTTTCCCGACACATGTCCACATAACATATTTTCTTTCTTTGTGTGTGAGGAATGTTTCCTGAAAGTTTGTCCGTACCTTTTTGTAACACCCTGTATACAAGTGCTAAAGTAATACAACAAGACATACATGTAAAAAACTAACAATAGATTTCTTCATCTTTTGTACACAAGAGTTATCAAATTTTTACTAGGTATAGACATAGGAAATTTAAAATGTATACTTGAAGTTAACTTTCAGCCAAGAGTGAATGTTTTACCTGCTTAACGTCACACACAATGTATCTGAAAAGTTGTTAAGGAAGAAAATAAGAATTTTTAATAACAATTCTAAGCATAACTATAATACACATGCTTGTAACACATTGTTGGAAATGGCAATTCACCTATGCATTAACAATATTGATTTACAGCTCTCTCTTTTTTAAGTTTTGTCTCAGACCATATAAGTCATTTTCAAATGATAGGCTGACGACAAACATTGCAGCAGAGATGACATCAGAAACTATTCTCCAGAATACGTCTTTCTTTGCACAGAGGATTATCGTTGCCATGCACGCTCCTGACAGATTAGAAGCGTCTCTTCGGTTAGGACACTTAAACTACACTCCTGCACAGAACTCCAATTGAATTTGGAGAGCTGAGATAGGTACTGGCAGACTGAAGCAGTAATATGGGTAACGACATGTGCCTGAAAGGCTGTGGAGTAAAAGGTTCATCCACAAAATGGTTGTGAGGCTCCTTCACAACTCTGGAAATAGGGTAACAAATGTTTTACATGGCTTTAAATACTTTTTGACATAAGTTTGTGCCACATTTTGTGTCTAATTTCTTTATGAATTTTCTTTTCTTTGTGTGCAGTCCACATCTGACTAGGGTCAAGATTCTGGCACAAAGTATTACAAGGACGTTTGGAAAAAAATGGAGACAAACTAGAGTGTATAAAACATTTATATCCTGACAATTCTGGTAAACTGAACATTAAAATGTACCCTTTTCATTAAGTTTCATGCTTTGGTAACATCTTCATCCTACCATATAGAATTTATGAACTTTTCAGGCAAAATAATCCATCAGACCAGACAAACATAAAAGAAATATGCTTTATAATATACCATTAAAGTTTAAAAAATAAGAACAGAACTGGGGTACGTTTAGTGACTTAACCTATGCCAAATAATAATACTTTGTATTTTGTCAAACAAACAATTCAAATCAGTCAGTGAAAACCAGTCGAAACTCATTTGTGAGAGAAGCGATCCCTTCATTAATTCCACTCAGTACAGTGGCCCTTTTGGCCAGTATCCGTGACTTTTTGGCCTTCAGTTTTTTAACTTGGTGGACGATGGACGTCTTCCGTCGAGCTCTCTCCGCTTCTTCTTCTTCTTCTTCTTCTTCTTCTTTGCATTACTTTTGCTTAAAAGCCTCACCGTACCGATCTCGAGCATTGCGATAGTCCAGAATCATTCTCCTGTTAACGTCAATCTTGAAGACACCGCCAGCCGATTTCAAGCCCGTCATATACTTGACGTAGGGCTATCAGTGACTTGACTTCTTGGCTGTCTATCATACACTCTTTATTAATGGAAAAACCTTGCTCTACAAAGGCTTGACCATGTTTCAGAATGAGAACTCTTTGAAGAGAGCTATACAAATGCTGAGAAGTGGTATCGCCATCCGGTAAGCCTCTCCAAAAGTGATCGATTCTCGGTCTCAGCCCTTCAGTCTGCACCGACTTCCTGATTTGTACAAACTCTGAGAAGTACATCAATTAAAAAGACAAATAAGCAAAGGACTTTCCACATCTGGCCAGAAACCGCAATGATGGGTTTTCAAAACAACAGTCTTAAGGTTTGACGATCATTAGTTAAAAATCGGGAGATATAATGGAATATTCGGGAGGCGGGAGAAGAAGATAGCTGGAAGCGTCCCGCCTACATTAGAAGAAAAAAAAATGGCTCTGAGCACTATGGGACTTAACTGCTGAGGTCATCAGTCCCCTAGAACTTAGAACTACTTAAATCTAACTAACCTAAGGACATCACACACATCCATGCCCGAGGCAGGATTTGAACCTGCGACCGTACCCGTCGCGTGGTTCCAGACTGTAGCGCCTAGAAACGTGCCGCCACCTCGGCCGGCCTACATTAGAAGAGTTGGCAGGTATGAACTATCAGGGCAAGAACAGTGGTTGTCAATACATGGGTATGTGCAGTTTCAAAACACATGCGTAATGAAAAACGTATTAATGAAATCAGACCCTTCGTCTATATAGGAAAGCAAGAAGAACAGAAACATCGGGAAAGTAGGCCACCGAGACGTACCTTGCCGATACCCCCTCCCCCTCTTCACTAAAAATCCAGTGGCAAGTTTCCTTAATGAATGCCAAAATTTTACATTAGAAAAGGATTTGTTACATCAACCTGCGCAATAGTGCGTCAAAAATGCCAATCTGTCCGTCACTTTCGAGCGCCACTCTGTTGGCAATCTTTCCCAGCTCGACCGACGTTCCTGTATTCTTCGCTAACGTTTTAAAACAGTATTGGAATACCCTTTTAATGGCCTAGCGCATCACCAAAATGGCGGGCCAAGAAAAACAATGCAGTCATTGAAAAGAAAATCTAATTAAGGTCAGTGAGATGTTGTGTAGCCTTTAAAAGTCTATGCATCATTTAATAGTCGTAGCACTTCATTCACCGAGGACTGACGAAAAAGACGAATGTCCGCCCTCATCTTGCCCGCCGCGACTGCCTTGGAGTGCTTGCTCCTTCCACAATGCCGATTACCGCCATCTACACATGTTGCTGAGAGCGAAAAACTCCCTACGTACTGTGGAGTACGCCTGTGAGTCTGACGTCTTATGGACCTTCATGTCCTGAAATTTCCAGTCATTCAGCCATTCAGCATTGAATTTCACTTTTCTTCGTGTCACCATGATGTACTACTATACACTGTTCATCATAAGAATAAACCCTAAGTAAACATTACGCTATGTATTCTTCCCCGTTTGCTTGAAGCTCGTTGGATTTCGTTTCACGAGAAGCGAAAGCCAAGTTGTGTCCAATATAGTCAAGTACGATCACAAGGATACGTTTTATGCTGTGTTACACCCACATGTACTCAGCGATAATGCGGGACAACATCTTTACCGGAGCATTAAACTAGGACGGCATTGACCAACTAACCCGCAATGATGTGAGAAGTTGCCGTTAAGACGTAAAAAGAGACGAGCAAAGATACAGTATAACTTAGAATCTCATTTCATTTTTAAAGAGAATGAAATAATATTCGGCAAAATTCCAGCATGCATAAATGTTCTTCTTTTCTCCCAACTTAACGGATTTGCACACGCATTCAGACAACTGATTGTGCTAGTATGGAGTGTAACCATCTCTGGCGGCAACACAGGCCTGACAACGACAGGACATGATGTCATGGATCTCGTGTTGAGGCAATAACCCCCGTTCTTCCTGCAGAGCTGCTCGCAAGCCTTGGTGAGTGGTCAGTGGACACTGACGTGGTGCAACCCGTCTCCGCAATGCATCCCAGACATACTCTATGGGAACCATGTCGGAGCCATGAGTGCAGTATCTTCCGATTCCAAGAAAACATCAACCACCCGCGCTCTGTGAGGTCGAACATTACCGTCCATCAGTACAAAGTCCGGGCCCACAGCACCTCGCAACAACCACACAAGAGGTCGCAAGGTCTCGTCACGATACCTGACAGCAGTTATATCTTACCGATTCACTTGTACAACTTCATGAATGGTCAGCATAATCCCTGCCCACATCATAAGGGGTCCTCCTCGATATCGGTCTCTTTCTACAAAGTTTGGGTCCCGAAATCGTGTTCCGCGTCCCTCCAGATGCGAATCCATCGACAATCACATCAGGACTCATCTCTGAAAAGTACATTGCCCCACTGTTCGGCCGTCCAGGTGGCATGTTGAGGACGTTCCCTTCCGAGAAGACATGTCAGAGGCCACTCTGCTGAAGCCCTCTCTACATCGTTTGCCTCGACACAACACGTCCAGGTGATAGTTACCGTGTAGTGCTAGGGCGGTACCGTCGTGCTCTTACAGCCAAACAACAGTCCTTTCTTTCTGATGCCACACGAGGTCGGTCCTGTCCTGGTTCAAATGGCTCTAAGCACTATGAGACTTAACATCTGAGGTCATCAGTCCCCTAGACTTAGAACTACTTAAACCTAACTAACCTAAGGAAATCACACACATCCATGCCCGAGGAAGGATTCGAACCTGCGACCGTAGCAGCAGCGCGGTTCCGGACTGAAGCGCCTAGAACCGCTCGGCCACAAAGGCCGGCCCTGCCCTGGTGTTTGGGATACAGTTGCGGTCTCTAGAAACTGTCGTCACATCCGATAAACAACAGAACTATTTATGTTAAACCATAGGGTCACGTCAGTTTGCGACAGTCCTGCTTCCATTCTTCCTACGGCTCTCCACTGGAGAGAGTCTGGTAGCCGTCTTCTCTGTGCATACTGCACCGTCTGTGACTGTGTACACAGCGATTGTGGATGTGGGACAACCCGACATACACTACCCTGTCTGATGGGTGCCCTGACGTCATCGCTGGCGTGGTTTTTCGTTGACAGGA
This sequence comes from Schistocerca nitens, assembly GCF_023898315.1. NCBI lineage: Eukaryota > Metazoa > Arthropoda > Insecta > Orthoptera > Acrididae > Schistocerca > Schistocerca nitens. The sequence goes on along the minus strand of NC_064615.1, from coordinate 694,331,644 downwards.
ATGTCATCTCCCGTGCAGAACACGATCGTACAGACATCTGTTGACAGTAGGTATGACTGTACCGTCACTTAGACACAGGATGGGCAAACAGCGGTTTGTTGCTATAATTTTGGACACCAGTGTATATTAACGCCATTCGTTACTTATGAAAGGAAAAGTACAGCGCTACATTACAAGTCAAGGTCAGAATAAAACTTGTCGCAAAAACAGCAGCAAGTACAAATATGCAGTCGCTTCTCAAAAGAAGTTTTAATATACTGCCAGAACGGCTTCTTTTTCGCCTGTTATACAGGCAATGAGAAAAGCATTCTTACACAGGAAACAAGATTTGAGTCCTCTGTATTTCATACTAGTTTCATCACAAATGTTATATGTAACGTTAAAAACATAATTCATGTTTGGTCTCTGCAACTCAATCCAACTGCCATCTAGCGACAGCTTCCAAACTGGGCAGCTCAGACTGTCCAGTATAGTCTGCCCCCTGTCGGGAGACCTTTCAGCCTACGTGCAGAAGTGGATCTCCCAGGTCCTTAGTGCACGCAGGTAAGGCCGGTATTACACTATCAAATTTCTTTGTCAAAGGTTTGATCAAAGATGTGATCAAATATATTTGACAAAGATCTTTGACGTGACGCTAAAAAGGCGTATTACACTGTCATCATATTTTTCGTCAAACTTCAACTACTTGTTATTAACCGCAGCAGTTGCATGTACCACAATTGCACTGTGTGCACATGCGGAAGAGATGCAGGGAAAAAAAAGGAAACGTACCTGGGTGAAGCCGTGGGTTTTACAACGACACGATAAAAGCATTCAACAAAACTTGTTTTATGAGCTTACAGTGGAGGACGTCAAGTCGTACATCAATTACTTAAGAATGGATGAGCATACATTATCGTATGTGCTCAGTGAAGTGTATCCTCATATCACAAAGCACAATACTCACTTAAGAACTGCTATATCTGCAGAAGACAGGCTCACTGTAACACTCAGATTCCTTGCTACAGGAGAGAGTTAGGTTAGGTTAGGTCAGGTCAGGTCAGGTCAGGCCTCCAACCTTCTTAATCTATTTTTGTATTCAGGGTGCCTCACGTTGTAAAGCGCCTCATCAGCTTCATCCATCTCTATTAATTTTGTAGTTGTCGGTACACACTACTTGTTTTACCGGCAATGTTTATGAAAACACTAAAAATGACAGGACGCTGCAGCGATGTTAGCGCTCCACGTGGTAACACGTCACATTGCAGTGGAAAGAAGACAAGCGACTTCTTTGATCAAATCTACAGCGAGGCCCTAGATTTCATCAAATATTTGACGGCATTTGACAAAGTTCCCTATTACACCATCAAATTTCTTTGACAAAGGTATTGGACAAAGAAGTTTGATAGTGTAATACCGGCCTAAGATTAGCCGAGCAGATAGCTTCGAGGCCTCGTAGCGGACGGGTGTGTATGTCTCCCAGATAATCCGGGAGCTGCAGTTGGTGCGCTGCCTGTGCACGTTGTAAAAGTTATTCTAATAAACACTTGTACTAAACAATTTTTTCCGTCCAATTACTGTGAGTGGAAATAATAGGAGGACAGTGAGTCCTTTCGAACGACACACTCACACCACGGGAGGAAAAGCCCGTGAGTACATGTTCTGGTCCTCTGGGCCGGATACATTGACCATGCGGAATTTATGTTGGCGCCGATATATTTTCCGGTATGTGTGAACTTTTAAAAAACCACGTGTGAGCTGCGCACGTTATCGGTTTCGCTGGTGACCGCTATCGAGCGTCCCAAGGCCTGTTCTGCACTTCGACAATAACAGCGTTAACAACGATGATCGGGAATTTATTTGTGAACGTTTGATGTGTCTCGAACTCAAACACGAGAAGCACAGAAACGTGTCGGCGCCGGCATCATCGGTGACGTCGCCTCCTGCTCCCACCGAAACTTCGCGTCGGAGACTGCAGGGCCCGCCACCTCAGCTGCCAGTGCCCGTCACGCCGCTGCTGTTCCAGTCCGTACTGCCTCGTATTGCCGCTGCAACCTGGTAAGTTCAACTGTTGGCTTCCTGCTATCATCTTCCCGGTCCTAAAATGGAGCCCTCAGATTAAACGAAATTAGTCAAGCAGAGATGTGTAGCAAAGGCCGCTCTCGCGCGCTTAGCGAGCTCTGTGCAGTCTGCGGATAATGCCAGCATCAAAATGATGGACTCAAAATTAAGTCGATTGACTCGGATTCAGACTGATTTTGAGTCGTCTCAAACACGGCTGGAAACTGAAGACGAATCAGCAAATCATAGTAAGGACAGGGCGGAATTCGAGGATTCGTGAGACTTCGTTGAATCCACTATCAAGGGTTCAGTGAAGAAGTACACCCAGCTTTCGCAGCCTTTGGGCTCGAATCCGTCAGACAGTGTCAGTTCTTTGAAACTACCCACTATTAACTTGCCAAATTTGGAAGGCGACTACCTTAAGTGGTCATAATACAGGGATACATTTTTCAGTCTCATTATGACTAACAATTCAATTGACGACGTTCAAAAATTCCATTACCTTAATTCGTATTTGCGAGTTGAAGCTACCTAATGAAACACAAACCTGCCAGAGCAGGAAACCTATCGATAGCCTGGGGACTTATTACGCAGAGGTATAGTAACCCAAAACTAATTGCAGCCAGACATGCTAAGGCTTTGTTGGCCCTACCCACAGTCGGCCATGGCGCAGCGAGCGGTTATAGGCAACTAATTAACCACATATGTAGCCATTTGAAGGCCTTAGAAGCTCAAACCTGATCTTCCACTTTCGGAAGAGATTCTGTCTAGTATGTGACCCACGGTTCGTCATGAGTGGGAGTTAAAGATGTCTGGGTCGACATTCACCGCATTAAATCAACCAATAGATTTTTTGGAAACAAAATTTCAGGTTCTTGAGTTGATCAAGTTCAGGGATAACACCTCAAGGGACCTGCAAGGAAATGCCAATAATTCAAATCAATCGAGACATGTGAGGAGGGTTCATCTGGCTAATGCTGATACTGAGGAGTCATGTAATTTTTGTAGTGAACCTCATACTATCACTAAATGCAAAGGGTTTCAATCACTAAATGTCGATGAGCAGCGGGTAAATGTGACAAAAAATAAGCTTTGTTTTTGTGCATTTACTCTGATCATTTCTCGACTAAATGCAAGATTTCTCCTTGTAAGACCTGTAAAGGAAGGCACAACATGCTGCTCCACAAGCCTGCTGATCCAAGGAATGGGCAGAATAGTGAACCAGAAGGCCATTCCTTGTCCCATCAAGCTACGAACGGGAAAGCAAACATCCATTGTAAGGTTTTGTTGGCAACAGCTCTTGTCAACATTAGGGAAAGCATGGGTAGACAGCAGGTTTGCAGAGTTCTGCTAGACAGTACAAGTCAGTTATCCTTTATATCTAAGGGCATGGCAAAGAAATTAAAACTGAAACAAAGTAAACGTTCGTTTCCTATGAAGGGCATAAACAAAGCCTTTGCAGACTCAGTGCCTTGCACCTGTAATATTGAACTGTCATCTAGGCTCAATGACTTTCACGTTAGAACCACTTGTGCTACCGTAGACCATGTCACCAGTGACCTACCAGCGAGCAAGATAGACACAAGGTCCTGGAGTGTCCCATGTAATCTTCCGCTGCCTGATCCAGAATTCAACAAGCCTGCCACAGTAGATTTAATTCTTGGTGCTGAGGTTTTCTTTGATGTTGTTTGTAAGGAATGGCTAGTGAAACCAAGTCATTCTTCACTGATCGAAACAAAATTTGGCTGTATTTTGTCTGGTAGGATGCCTTCAGCTGCATGCAACATGCCTCATTTTACAGTGACTTCGTGATTTGTTAGAGGTGACAATTTAGATGCCAAACTGAAAAGGTTTTGGGAGTTAGAGGAACTGTCTACGAGAACGATGAGTAAGCAGGATAAAATATGTAAGGCTCACTTTCAACGCCACGTAGCACGAGATGAAGAAGAGAGATTTGTGGCTCGACTACCAGTGAAATCTGACTGTAAAGTGGAAAAAAATGGAAATGAGCGTTTGGCGTCTATGGCCGGGAGGCCCCTTGGGGGGCAGGTCCGGCCACTTTGGTGCAGGTCGTTATTACATTCGACGCCACTGTGGGCGACCTCCGCGCTGGACAGGGATGAAATGATGATGAAGACAACACAACACCCAGACCCTGAGCGGAGAAAATCTCCGACCCAGCTGGGAATCGAACCTGGACCCGTAGTGCGGCAACCCGTCACGCTGACCACTCAGCTATCGGGGCAGACAACCCTTAGGTGAATCACGACAACAAGCCTCTCAAAGACTGGCGGATCTTGAGAGGAGATTTAAAAGGCAACCGAGTCTGCGGAAAGAATATGCTGCATTCATACATGAATATGTCGAACTGGGACACATGGAGATCTCTAATTCTCAAGGTATTATTGGTACAAGGTGTTACCTTCCAACTCATGCTGTCTTCAAAGAATGCAGCTACGCTACTACGTTGAGGGTGGTATTTGATAGCTCTGCTGCCACTTTTAATGCATTATCTCTCAATGATGTCTTGATGGTTGGTCCCACTGTCCAGCCAGATTTATTTTCCATTATTATAAAATTTCACTCTTTTAATGTGGCTCTGTTAGCTGATGTAGCAAAAAATGTCTCGCCAAGTGCCTCTCCATCCTGATGATAGGATCTTCCAGAGAATTCTGTGGCGGGAATCATCGTCTGAACCAATGCAAGAATATGGACTGTGTACACTCACTTATGGAACCACTCCTGCTGCCTTTCTTGCTACCATATGTCTTCAACAGTTGGCTCTGGAAAATCAAAACAGGTTTCCAATGGCATCGCAAGCATTGATGTCTAGCTTTTGTGTGGACGACTTCTTAGGTGGATCAGCTACAGAAGGTGAAGCTCAGGAACTTCAAACCCAGCTGAATCAACTACTTCCTTCTGGGGGGGGGGGGGGTTCCACTGACGAAATGGTGTTCCAATAGTCACAAGGTCATGGAAAAAATTCCTGTGCAGGACAGAGAAACATCTTTGCCTTGTCATCTTACTGGTGAACAAGCCATAAAAACGTTAGGGATATTACGGCACCCTGGCTCTGACACTTCCAGTGCCATGTGCAGCTGAAGAGTCATCAGCTCTCAAAGGTTACCAAGCGCAATGTCCTGTCTACAACAGCATCAATCTATGACCCACTGGGGCTTCTAGGACCAACAGTTATAAGGTGTAAATTGTTCTTGCGGTGCTTGTGTCAACTAAGCCTTGAATGGGATGAAGTTCTTCCATCCAGCCTCACTGATGAATGGAATGCTGTTTGTGCGCAACTGCCTTCCCTAAATGGTATTTTAATTAACAGGTAGATCATTCCTTGCCCCCAGTATGTTAAATTAGAAATTCATGATTTTTGTGGTGCTTCACAGTTCGCGTATGGTGCATGTGTATACGTCAGATGTGTTCTTTCCAATAACAGTGTGTTGATCTTATTGGTTGTAGCCAAATCTTGGGTTAACCCTGTAAAGCAACAGTCTCTTCCATGACTGGAAGTATGTGGTGCTCTGCTTCTTGCTTGACTCATTCGCGAGATGTCCAGTGTCTTACACATCATAGATAGTGGCAACATTCATTTGTGGATGGAGTCCACAATAGTTCTGTGTTGGCTGCAGCGTGTTCCTGGTCATTGGAAAACTTTTGTTGCCAACAGAGTCTCTGAAATCCACGAACTGAGTTCAAGTGCCAGATGGAGACATGTCATATCAGAGTATAATCCTGCTGACCACTTATCACTTGGTATTAATCGAACTGCTTTGAGTTCACTTGTTCAGTAGTGGTCTGGCCCATCATGGGTATCCACTTGCGACCTCAACTTAGCGTAGAAGATGTGTCCGACAGAAAGTGTACAGAAGTATCCCTGGTACTGGTCATTAAACTTGATGATGAACTGCTGTGTAAATATAGATCATTCAAGAAAACGTACAGAGTTTGGGCCTATGCGCTATGGTTTGATAATAATACTAGGCTTCAGCAATCAGACATGATAACTGGGCCACTCACTCCACAGGAATACCAAAACGCTATCAAAAGGACCTTTGTGACAGCTCAACATAGTGAATATAGTAATGAGCTCCATTTATTGAAGGCCTATCCCACATAATAGCAAATTAAGGGATTTGCACCCGTTTGTTGATGCTGAAGGTATTTTACAAGTGAGAGGGTGATTAATGAATGCTGATGTACCGTATGATGAGTGCCATCCTATTATCGGACTGCCTAATCATCATTTGACAAAAATTCTCATAAAAGATGAACATGAAAATCTGTTGCACTGTGGGTTAAAAAAAATGGATCTGAGCACTATGGGACTTAACATCTGAGGTCATCAGTCCCATAGAACTTAGAACTACTTAAACCTAATTAACCTAAGGACATCACATACATCCATGCCCGAGGCAGGATTCGAACCTGCGACCGTAGCGGTCGCGCGGTTCCAGACTGAAACGCCTAGAACCGCTCGGTCACTACGGCCGGCTGCACACTGGGTCACAACTTTTGTTGGCTATGTTGCATAGGAGGTTTTGGATCCCCAGTGGGTGTAATACAGTCAAAGGAGTTATCAGGAAATATTTAAAATGCTTTATGCTTAGGTTCAAGACAACAGTTCAACTCAAGGGGTGAGCTACCCGCAGCTAGAGTAAAACAGTCTCGTCCATTCCAGCACTGTGGAGTAGATTATGCAGGCCCTGTTGCTGTAAAGCATGGTGAAAGATGGAGTAAGGTTACCACTATTGCTTATATTGCTTTATTCATTTGCATGGCAACCAAGGCCAGCCACTTAGAATTAGTTAGTGACTTGGTAACAAGTTCATTTTTGGCTGCCCTCATGAGATTCATTGCAAGGAGAGGGAAACCTTCTTACATGTGCAGTGACAATGGCACCATATTGGTAGGTGCAAACAATGAACTTAAATGTTTTTTCTCTAATGATGCTACTGTTGAAGGTGTGGTGAATTTTTTGACCTCAGAGGGAATCAGATGGAGGTTCACTCCACCTCATGTCCATCACTTTGGTGGAATCTGGGATGCAGAAATCAAATGCATGAAGTCACATCTCAGATGCGTCATCGGTACAACGCAGTACTGACGTTTAAGGAACTGACTACTGTGTTAATTCAGATAGAAGCAGGCTTGAATTCAAGGTCGTTGTGCCACGTGGGGTAGCCATGCGGTCTGAGGAGGCTTGTCACGGTCCGTGCAGCTCCCCCCATCGGAGGTTCGAATCCTCCCTTGGGCTGGGTGTGTGTGTTGTCCTTATCGTAAGTAGTGGGTAAGCTTAGGGACCAATTACCTCAGCAGTTTGGTCCCATAAAATTTCCAAATTTTCAAGGTCATTTTGTCTTCTCTCTGATGACCTAGATTCTGCTGCTGCTCTCACTCCTGGTCATTTACTAATTGGACAGCCCATTTGTGCTCATCCTGAACCCTCTGTCCTTGAGGTTCCCGCCAACAGGTTGCACAGATGGCAACTTGTACAGCATTTGCATCAGTCCTTTTGGAAGAGGTGGTCCACAGAATACATACATGATCTGCAGCAATGTAGAAAATGGACATCTAAAGCAGCATGGCAACACCAGATCGGCGATCATGTGATGGTCAATGAAGAAACCTTGCCTGCCTTGGTAGGGAGGCTGGGTGTCATTGCCCAGCTGTTTCCCAGTCCTGATAAGTGCGTGCGTGTGATTATGGTAAAAACTGCTAATGGGCTGATTAAGAGTCCTAAGCAGTGAATCAGTTAAGTGTTCCCTCAGATCAGTGTAGTGGTATATGATACAGGGCAACAGCCAAACTGCCATTTAGTGGAACAATTAATTCATAAGATCAGCTTGGGAAGCTGTGGATGTTTCTTGTGGACTAATTGCTGTTAGTACTGATTTTCACGTTCTTATGCAGTATAGCTAATATGTCTGGGCGGAACAAAGATGTGAAGGAAACCCTTCTTCAATACCAGCCAAAGAATTTTACATGCACTGCAGCAATCATTGTTTGGATCTGGCACTACAGGAAGTTTCAAGAAGCTGTGGTCCTCTGTACGATGTACCGGTAACTGTGTTACACGTCTCAAATATTATTCTAGAATGCGCAAAAAGAAAAAAACGTTTATACAGATGTTGTGCTACCATCTGGTGACGATGAGACGAATCCAAACCCGAAAGTTCAACCACTGATTCTAATGTGTCCCACCCGATGGCCTGTAAGAGTAAAATCTTTGACACATTTCGGGAAAACTATGAGCAGGTCCAGAAAACAGTGACCGAAATATTGAATGTACCGAGCTCAGTACTGACAAAAGAATGTCAGTCCTGTAAGGCTATTCGAAGCGGCTCGAAAAGATTGAAACTATTTTATATAAGAATAGCAACTGAAGTGTTTGGACTGTGTGAGGAACTGGCAAGATTCCTACAGAATCCAAATTTTAAAGCAGCCAGTGTGAAACATTCTGTTGAGGTTCTTAAACTAGCTCTTGCAAATCTTAGGACAACAAAAGCATTTGATATGCTGTTAGAGAAATCCAAAGATTATTCTAAAAACCTAAATATGAAAGACACAAAAATCTCACGGGCAAGGAAAATACAGCGAAATTCCAACACTTAGAAGCGCCGGCTGTTCCCAAAGAATTGCATCAAGAAAGAAAAATTAGGAAAAGATTTGTGTGAAATTCTTGATCTCTTTCTAAATGAGATAGGTCGAAGATTCAACCAAGAGTATCGAAAGCGACCACCCTGTCCTGAAGAGATACTTATTACGTCCTCCGGAACACATCCTCCATCTACATGACATGTCGTGTGGAAGAATTGCTTGGGGTACATACAAAAGACTTAAACCTCGACATGCTTCATGGACACCTCAAAATGCTGTGAACCATCACGACTTGTATACAACAATGTAATGTATCCTCTATTGAAAGAAAATTTATTGCTGAACTTGTTAGGGTTAAAGAACTCTTTCAGGAAGTTATTCGCCTCATCATTCAGATGCTGACAGTTCCAGTTTCGTCAGCATCCTCTGAGACGTCAGTCAACACCTAAAACTTGACTCAGATCAACAGTGACTCTGTCGAGACTCGCCTATCTACTCCTCCTGCGTGTTCATCAAGACAGGCCTGGAAAAATGAATCGTATGGATGTCATGAAAGAATTTGTTTCCCGAACTGTCGAAAGGAAAACTACATTTGGAAGTTGAACTTAAATTGTTTTAGTCTAAATAAAAACGAAATAAGTGCCTTCTTTTTTTAAAAAAATTCTGTTTTTCTTTTTTCATTAAGATGTGATGCACAGGGTTTGTAAAATAGTAACAACAACAAAATGTTTCTCGCTGTCCTATTGATATTGCAATCTGCAGTAAATATGAACTCATTTTCGTAAATGGTCTCAAAACAAAGTAGGACCAATGTGTTCCCAGATAAATAATGTCTTTTTAAAAATTAAAGCAACGAAATTGTTTTCAAGAGCACGACCTATAAAACTGGGTCCATATTAGTATTAATGAGTTGTTTCTCTCTGTAGAACAATATAGCGCTGATTACCTAACACAGCTTCCCACACTAGCGGCATGCATGTGTTCTTAGCCGTTTTGCTGAAAGACTAAATCCGTAAATAGGTTAGCTTGCCTCCTCCCTCCCCTCCTCCCCTCCTCCCCCCCCCCCCCTCCGCCCGCAAGAAATAGTTGTTACGCCGCTGTTTGTTCATATCTTATCTGTTCACTTATTTTTAATGCTATTCGATAGTTTAACAAAATGAAACTCGCCAGACTCGCCCAAGCCTTCTAACAGGGAGAGAGAGAGACAATCAATAATAAGTAATCCATCAATCTAATTACAGACTTAGAGACATTTCCTAATAACCAACGCATGAGTGAAATCGTTTTCAAGCTCTTCATTTTATTTAGAGCTTTCTTATATTTTAAATGCAAATTAAACCCTAATAACAATTCCAAGAGAATGTATAGTGTGATAAATAGATTCCTGATGTACTAACGGGCTGGAATGTGGAATCGGATTTCACTTGTGCTCATTCAGAGAAAAGATAGTAATTTGCTCAAAACAACGGTGACCGTTCAATTACTTAAGGTTTCAAACAGCTTCTACTTCTCCTCATGAAGAGGTGGGAGTGGGAAGGGGGGAGGGGCTTCTAGGGGGGGAGGGAAGGGGGAGGAGCTTCTACATAAACCACCACCTTTGATGCTTCTACATATTTTTCATATGTAAGAGTTATTTTTCCTAAATACGTAACTGAAAATCAGGAGGATTTTTGTAGTTCAACCAATTGTTAAGATAATCATCGGGTCTTTGGTAGGCTATGAGAACTTCATTGTTGGATTTATTTCGGTCAGCCTCATTTAGTTTTAACATTTTTTGGATGTCTTTGCAAATTAATAAATACATCAGTGATACGAACGGAATTCTAAAAATACCAAACCACTCGTACTTCGGTGCCGAACAGCGAACATGGTGATAGAAATACCGAACAGTCCGGTAAAAAACCGAACACCTAGCAAGCCAGGTTGTAACTGCTATCCACGGGAATCAACTGCACGTAAGTGTGAAGCCGATGTTTCTCACGTTAAAACACAGAAAGAAGTTAATTTAAAACCCAGTAACGTGTTAATTTCACTTGGCCCTGTAGACTGGGGCGAAGTCTTCATAAAATGCCGTCTATGGATGGTCGCAAGCAACGGCACAGTTGTACGAGTATAACGCTGCAAAACTCATACAAATCCATTTTCTTCTCCCCAGATTGCCAGTAGTCCGTTCTTGAAAAATTCCTCACGTGGATGGTTTTGCAATAGAATTACAGACATGTTTAAATTTAGGGAGCCAATTTCTTAAACGTTGAAAATGGAAGAGTAGACTGGTATACGATGTCAACTTTTAAATAAATTCCATTAACGATAAATGGTGGCCTCACTTGCCAGAAACAGTGGTCATGTGTGTGTGATTTGTTCTTGTGTCAATGTGTGTGCTTTCTACTTTAGAAAGCTCAAATGTATAGCAGTCTTTTGTTGCGCCTGTCTGCAGCTCAACGTCTCCTCTATATGGCGAGCAGGAATCCGTCCTTTCCATTATATTGTCGTTGTTTCATCCTGGATTTTCTCTTGGTTGCATTCTAAATAAAGATTTATAAGGTAGCCCAATACGGTGTTAGTGTTTATCGCTGTGAACAAAATTCGTACAAAATTGGTTCAAATGGCTCTGAGCACTACGGGACTTAACATCTATGGTCATCAGTCCCCTAGAACTTAGAACTACTTAAACCTAACTAACCTAAGGACAGCACACAACACCCAGTCGTCACGAGGCAGAGAAAATCCCTGACCCCGCCGGGAATCGAACCCGGGAACCCGGGCGTGGGAAGCGAGAACGCTACCGCAAATTCGTACAACACGATTACTTAATAAAGCTGTGTACCGAAAATTACTGTGCAGATCAAGCCGACACGTTAATGCGCAGTGTATACCTTCATGACAAAAACAAAATTTCAGTGATATGAACGCCATCTCCGTGGCAACGAACAAGTTTTCACCTTGCCGGTCTAGTAACACTAACATATGTGTGTCTCTAGCTCTCTGATGTATGCTACAATCGGGTTAAATAATGTATAGGATTAATTAATTTAGACCCGCCATTTTCTTTCGCACATAAAAATAACACTGTCTTCCTTAAACTTCCAATTCTTTGGTACCAAACAGCAGATTGCAAAGCAGAGCTCCATTGCTCCGCAGTTTGAAAGACGCAGTGAAACACTTCAAAACTGCCCTTCATCCTCATAAAACATGCGTACCAGTAATTAGGAACATTGGATTAAACAGTGACGCAGCAAACAAACAAGCTGCTATTGCTGCTGAGGAACATAAAACGAAAGACGCTGCCGTGGCTGCTCATTTGCGTGAAAACATTGAGCCCGCTGCAGCGCTCAAAGCCTCCTTCCGCTTGAAAGAGCAGAGGCCTGCGGCCCTCCAAGGAGCATAACGCGACTACGGCTGCAGCGCCTGCGGGAAGCCAGACGACGTCTAACGAGCTATCCCGCCAGCCGCCAGCGCCGCGTTCCACACAACGGCCGCAGCGCGCACAATTAACTCGCGCGCTCCGCGATGCTCTTTTGTCCTAGCATCGCGCCGCCATTAATGAGGCTGCTGACGCACTTCGACGCCGTATTAGTATGGAGGAGGAGATAGAATGAAGTGAAGAAAAAAACAAGTAGACGAGTCACGAAAACAAAGGGAAACCTAAAATGTCGGAGGAATGGGAAATCCTAGAATAGAACTGTAACTAATCTTCGCACATATTAAAAAAGGAAAGAACTAAATCACGTAGCTTACAGCAAAAGAAACAAATTTAGACCGAGCGAGGATGCGCAATGGTTAGCACCATGGATTCGCATTCAGGAGGACGACGGTTCAAACCCGCGTCCGGCTGTCCTGATTTGGGTTTTGAATGATTTCACAATCGCTTCAGGAAAGGACAGGCCGATTTCCTTCCCTCCCTAATCCGATGGGACCGATGACCTCGCTGTTTGGTCCGCTCCCCCCAATTCAACCAACCAACAAATTTAGTTCAGTTTCTCTTCAAAAGCGATAATGTAGATAATTTTTCCCTTATGTTCACTGAATATACAGGGTGACACAGAAAAACGGAAACATTTCCACAATCCAATAAAACTAGAACTGATGAAGGAAGAAATTGCATTCATAGTAATTGAAACCTTATAACTTTGCCATTTACGAAACATTGATGGCATTTATCATTTTCTAAAAATTACATCCTTCAGATGGTGTCCTCCTGTACGAATACATTTGTGAAATCTGTTGTTGCTGTTCCTCACTGACCGCTGCAACATCTCAGTTGGGATACTGTGAACTGCATCCCCAATTCTCTGTTTTAACTCATCCAGGGTTCTTGGCCGAGTCGTGTAGACTTTGCTCTTGAGGTAGCCTCACAAGAAAAAAATCACAAATACATAAATCAGGCGATCCAGGGGCCAGGGAATGTTACCTAATCGTGGGATCACACGGTTGCTAAACAATCCTCGCACTTACGCCACTGATTGCCCTGCAGTGTGCGACGTCTCTTCGTCCTGTTGAAACCAGGCTTCTTGAACGTTTGGAAAGTTGTTCAATGCAGGTGTAACGAAAGTTCGTAAAATCTCCACGTAACGATCGTCATTGACAGTTACTGTGTTTCCCTGTCCATTTGCGAAAAAAATACGGTCCGATAATCCCATGTGATGAAACACCACACCATACTGTCACTTTACTAGCGTGCAAAGGACACTCATGGACGTCATTCGCATTTGTGTTTGCCCAGTAACGTTATTGGGTTGGTTGGTTTTTGGGGGAAGAGACCAAACAGCGAGGTCATCGGTCTCATCGGATTAGGGAAGGAAGTCGGCCGTGCCCTTTCAGAGGAACCATCCCGGCATTTGCCTGGAGCGATTTAGGGAAATCACGGAAAACCTAAATCAGGATGGCCGGACGCGGGATTGAACCGTCGTCCTCCCGAATGCGAGTCCAGTGTGCTAACCACTGCGCCACCTCGCTCGGTCAGTAACGTTATTCTGTTTATTCACATAACCTGTGAGATGAAATATGCCTCATCTGACATCCACAACTTGTTTAGAAATTCATCGTCATTGTTTATTTTTGTTATCGTTTGTTGACAAAATCCAAATCGTGACCGTTAATAGTTGTCCTTCAATTCTTGCACCATCTGTAGTTTATACGGATGAAATTTTAAATCAAAATGAAGAATTCGGCGAACACTCTCCTGGGACATTCCAACCACTACCGATTGCTTACGATTTGCACGTGTGAGCCCCGTAAGACGGACTCGCGTACATCAATGTTCGCTGGAGAACGCACACTTCTTGGTCATCCCGTTAGTTTCTTCTTGAGGGCAGATCCACTCTTCAGAGCTATTAATCCAACATTTTATCGCTTGTTTCGACGTAACGGCATCATGTCGTCCTAAATTATGAAAACGTCGAAACTCCCTCTGCGCTGCTACCAAACTATCATTGTTTTCATAAAACATTTTTCCAACTAACACTCGCTGTTGTCCGTTCCACTGATCCAAGATTACTGAAATGGCGGACTGCTTACTCGCTGTCACGAACCTGCAGTGCTGCCACCTGCCTGTGGCTGCCACTACTCATTTCAAACGTTCCCATTATTCTGTGTCACCCCGTATTAGGATGAAATAAATAGCACTGTAATGCAGACGACGGGACACTCGTAAAAAATAGGCTGAGGCTTATTTATTTTTCGAATTGAATAGACGCTGACACGCTGTTGGTAATACGCTTTCACACAGACGAGTAGTCACAAGGAATTCAGAAAATAACAACCAATGTGTTCTCCTAACGTTATAACTGAACGGGAAAAGCTGCTCATATAGTGTAACACTCAGTTCTCCTGTTTGCGAGACAGGAGAAGGGAACCAGCACGGATCAGCCTGTTTACACGACGACATTGGGTTTCGCCACTCGTTGCGTGGAATGAGTTGCACGCAAGTGGTTTCTTATATGACTGTAGACACGACGACACCAGTATACACTTCAGTTTCGTCGTTTCGTGCATCTCTGAACCGTGTCTGAAATGAAAGTTTTGGCTGCTGCACGTCGCACGAGTTGTGATGGAGTTAAATCTTGCTGCGTGGAATTGCTGCATAAGAAAAAAATAAGAAACGTGTTTCGCTATGTGAATGGATGAAGAAAAGACGTCAGTTCGGTTGCTCACCATCCTTGCTGAAATAATTTAGAACGAAAGATCCAAGACGTTCTTTTAATTATCTTAGAATGTCACCAGAACTGTTCACGTTTCTTCTAAATAGAGTTAATTATGCGATAAGGAATAAAGGTACTGCAGTGCATCAAGCACTGTCGCCAGAACTGAATTGAAATTACGATCGAGAACACTCGACATGCTATAAGATACAGTTTTAGTTGGTGATGATGCTTTTTCATTAACACCAATAATTATTAACATTAACAGTAATAATTATTAACATTAGCAACAATAATTATGCGAAGCAGGCCGTATTAAGAAGAGAATGGTTTTCAAACTACTCTCTTGAAGATAGATCTGTACAGTGGCAATATTTCAAAATTCTAACAAATATGAATGGGTAGCACTGCAGCGACGTTTTAAATACAGGGTGTTACAAAAAGGTACGGCCAAGCTTTCAAGAAACATTCCTCACACACGAATAAAGAAAAGATGTTACGTGGACATGTGTCCGGAAACGCTTAATTTCCATGTTAGAGCTCATTTTAGTTTCGTCAGTATGTACTGTACTTCCTCAATTCTCCGCCAGTTGGCCCAATTGAAGGAAGGTAATGTTGACTTCGGTGCTTGTGTTGACATGCGACTCTTTGCTCTACAGTATTAGCATCAAGCACATCAGTACGTAGCATCAACAGGTTAGTGTTCATCACGAATGTGGTTTTGCAGTCAGTGCAATGTTTACAAATGCGGAGTTGGCAGATGCCCATTTGATGTATGGATTAGCACGGGGCAATAGCCGTGGCGCGGTACGTTTGTATCGAAACAGATTTCCAGAACGAAGGTGTCCCGACAGGAAGACGTTCGAAGCAATTGATCGGCGTCTTAGAGAGCACGGAACATTTCAGCCTATGACTCGCGACTGGGGAAGACCTAGAACGACGAGGACACCTGCAATGGACGAGGCAATTCTTCGTGCAGTTGACGATAACCCTAATGTCAGCGTCAGATAAGTTGCTGCTGTACAAGGTAACGTTGACCACGTCACTGTATGGAGAGTGCTACGGGAGAACCAGTTGTTTGCGTACCATGTATAGCGTGTGCAGGCACTATCAGCAGCTGATTGGCCTCCACGGGTACACTTCTGCGAATGGTTGATCCAACAATGTGTCAATCCTCATTTCAGTGAAAATGTTCTCTTTACGGCTTCATTCCAACGTGATCAAATTGTAAATTTTCACAATCAACATGTGTGGGCTGACGAGAATCCGCACGTAATTGTGCAATCACGTCATCAACACAGATTTTCTGTGAACGTTTGGGCAGGCATTGTTGGTGATTTCTTGATTGGGCCCCAAGTTCTTCCACCTACGCTCAATGGAGCACGTTATCATGATTTCATACGGGATACTCTACCTGTGCTGCTAGGACATGTGCCTTTACAAGTGTTGTGGCGTAACAAGCGAGCTACGCCACACTGAGAAGGAAGCCGAAAGGCACGCGCTAAGCTACAGCAGGATGGCTTGAAGTCTGGAACAGGATACGTATTGAATACTATAAAGAAAATACGTAGCTTTGGAATATACTTAACTTTTAATCAATCCTTGTGATACATCTCTCTTGACTATACAAATGAGACTCGTAAGATACATGCACTGTGACAATTGGCGCCTTGCTAAGTCGTAGCCATTAACTTAGCTGAAGGCTATTCTGTCTCTCGGCAAATGAGAGCAAAGGCTTCGTCAGTATAGTCGCTAGCAACGTCGTCGTACAACTGGGGCGAGTGCTAGTAAGTCTCTCGAGACCTGCCTTGTGGTGGCGCTCGGTCTGCGATCCTGACAGTGGCGACACGCGGGTCCGACATGTACTAATGGACCGCGGCCGATTTAAGCTACCACCTAGCAAGTGTGGTGTCTGGCGGTGACACCACAACAAGTACGGCACAACATGTGGTTCATGCACGATGGAGCTCCTGCACATTAAGTCGAAGTGTTCGTACGCTTCTCAACAACAGATTCGGTGACCGATGGATTGGTAGAGGCGGACCAATTCCATGGCCTCCACGCTCTCCTGACCTCAACCCTCTTGACTTTCACATATGGGGGCATTTGAAAGCTCTTGTCTACGTAACCCCGGTACCAAATGTAGAGACTCTTCGTGCTCGTATTGTGGACGGCTGTGATACAATACGCCATTCTCCAGGGCTGCGTCAGCGCATCAGGGATTCCATGCGAGAGAGGGTGGATGCATGTATCCTCGCTAACGGAGGACATTTTGAACATCTCCTGTAACAAAGTGTTTGAAGTCACGCTGGTACGTTCTGTTGCTGTGTGTTTCCAATCCATGATTAATGTGATTTGAAGAGAAGTAATGAAATGAGCTCTAACATGGAAAGTAAGCGTTTCCGGACACATGTGCACATAACATATTTTCTTTATTTATGTGTGAGGAATGTTTCCTGAAAGTTTGGCCGTAGCTTTTTGTAACACCCTGTAGATGAATACTATATAAAGAATTCAGCTTCTTGAATTTGTATAGCCTTCCCTCCTGTCAACAATATTCCTTAACAACGAGTTGGCCAACTCGAATAATGGGATTTTAGTCTTGCAGACGAGAGCATTGCCACAGCTAGAAATACACTTGCTTTTATTTTTCTTAATTCAGTTGTGTATGTGCTCCTAACTTAATAAATTTTGCCCTGCAGATCAGATATTGTCAAACCAGCTATGTTGTGATCGCACATGATGATCTCAGCAGCAGCAATATGTTGCTTATTTTTGTAATCAGCATCATTGAAACCCCACAAACACCTATGCAAGGCATAGATATCCAAAAAGCGAACGTTATTCACCGTTCCTCACTTCATGTTTCAGTTTGTTTACACTTTACGAACACACATAACCTCAAAACTCATGCAATTAGTGTCGCCAAAGTTGGAACGCGCCGAAAGTGTTTATTTTCACCAAACGGTTGCGCAAACGCGCGGCGTGCATGCGCAGTGGCCGGTACCGCAGTTGCCTACAACCTAGTGTCGTCGTGGCAACTAGGCCTTAACTGTGAGTTTTAGACGGGCTTCCCACGCTCGTTTACGCAAATGGTGGGCTGATCCCCAAACTCCGCCTCCGCGAATACGATACGCATAACGTTAAAATACAATAGCACATAGTACGAAATTTACACGATTGACGGACAGATGTCGCATACGACTTCGCCCCTTCCGGTTGCGGTCACAGTGGCAACGACGGCCGTGGATTCCGCCGACGACCGACATTGCCCGAACACAGCCGATGTTTTAAAATCATTACGCGAGTGCGTGAGTGGTCACAATGAAGATTGCAGCCGATCCCACAATCCGGCCGTATAGCAGTGTTGTCAGATCAACTGTTTTTGTAGGGATTTCCTGCTGTTTAAAAAATATACGACTCTAAAGGAAATATAAGAGTAAATCTCCTCCTGTTTTTATGTCACATTCCTTCAAAGTAATTTTTATTTTGGTGAATGTTGGTACACCAATCGATGAACTCTTAACAGATTCTTATCGTACAGTGTAACGATTCATAACAGTCTGAGCTGGAAATAAAAAGTCTCTCATTTATTTCCTTATAATGTTGTCAAAATAAGTCTGCAGTAGCATCTTCGTTGTTCGTTCCAAGAAAGTGAAGTTGTTCACATAGTATCTGAATTTTCGTAGCTAAAATTATGCGAAAAACGAGGATAACAACGACTGAATGCTTATAAAACTACGGTGACAAAGGATTACATAGAAATGGCGATTATAAGATGTGTCGCTTGGTGTCAACTGTTTTGAGTTATTGAAATGGTTTGAAAACGTAAATAAAGTAATCGGTTATCGCGCCGCATACTGTTAACAACGCTGGCCGGCCGAGCGGTTCTAGGCCCTTCAGTCCGGAACCGCTCTGCTGCTACGGTCGCAGGTTCGAATCCTTCCTCGGGCATGGATGTGTGTGATGTCCTTAGGTTAGTTAGGTTTAATTAGTTCTAAGTTTAGGGGACTGATGACCTCAGACGCTAAGTCCCATAGTGCTTAAAGAGCCATTTGAACCAGTTGAACTGCTAACTACAATGGCTTACAAAGTTTCACTGTTGAATTAAGATGTCTCATTTCGTTATAAGTTGCGCATAGAGTATTTTAACCTTACAGTTAGTGCAGAATGGTTTTAAACAGTTTATTTTTGTGAAAGCTAAACGCGGAAATTAGTGCACCTGGAGTTTAGAAAATAGTAAAGTACACTCAAAACTACGAAACTGGAGGGAAAGGGAAGCCATATGTAAGTGTTGGCTACGAAGCAGTAAAGAAGGCGATTATTTTGCGTATTTTAAGTTGTATGAAACTGAAATAAATATTTCTTCGTAAGCATAAACTACACTTGACAGACATTTAGAAACGCAGAATCATGTGCGATGTGCTGTAAGACTGTTAGGGTAGAAAACTTTTAACTTCGTTTTCTTTCCAGGTCTCGAATGATAGCTACAAAGTTAAGGTGGTGAAGTACGTATAAGTGCATTTATAGTTAACACAGCGTGTACTTCAACGTTATGGAACAATTGCCTTTATTACTGAAGTCAGTACGTTGCGTTCACACATTGTCAAAAAAGTTACATGTCGTAGAGCGAAAGCCAAAATTTCCAAAAAACTTAAATGTAGTAAACGCAAAAGCCACTCCTATTGTGAATCGTGTTCCAGGTGATGAAAATAAAGTCGCGCTATGTAATTTACTTTGCAAAATTTCTCAATAGCTGTTGATGAATCAACCGATCTCATTAGTACCAAGCATTTGTGCATTATCGTTAGAGTGAATGCACGACACGGAAGGATACAGAACGCATTTTTAGATATCATTCCAGTAACTGAGGCCAATATGTTAATCTTCACATCAGTCTGAGTGAAGGCTTTAGCTTCAATAATACACCTTATAAGGAAAACTAATAGGTTTCGTAGCCGACGGAGCTATTGTTATTATGGGCAGGCACAACTCCCTGTCTTCCCTTATAGAAAGAGACATCCTTTATTTGTTCACAATGAAATGCATATGCCATTCTTTCAATCTGCGCTCCTCCTATGCTTTTGCAAAACTGTCAAGGGCCCCGGAGGTGTGGTTCGAAATACAGAGTGGTCCGTTCGAGATGACAGAAATATAAAGCACTATACAAGATGTAAATTTTAAGCTGACAATCGAGAATAACTCGAAAAATAAGCTTCACACGAAAACATGTGTAGAATCCAAAGTTGATTATTTTCGAGGGGGACACCTGCTGGTACTAAATTAGCCCGCCACCCCAGCCCCCTGGGAATCTGCGGAAAAAATAAATATTTGGGTCAACATTTGTAAAACTCTAATTCATATCTCTCAAACCCCACTATATGGGGAGAGAGGGAGAGTTTTAGTTTTAGCGTATCAAAATTTGCGAAGTAAATAAGTATTTTTTATTTATCTGTAACCATTTTCTACGGAAAAATGGGAGCATGTTCTTGAATTACAGCGCCAACTACCAAGAATCAAAACAAATGTTTCAGACTAAACATACGTAGTTTTTTATATAGAGTCTGCTTATGCAATAAAAAATGGGGGTTTCCCTTAGAAATATTAAAGTTGCCTCCCGCCCCAACCCCGGGGGCTGAGGTGGCGGGCTAATGTTAGCACCAGCAGATGTCCCCCTCGAAAATAATCAAAGTATGGATTTTACACATTTTTTCGTGTGAAGCTTATTTTTCGAGTTATTCTGGTTTGTCAACTTAAAATTTACACCCTGTACAGAAGGAACTGTGCAAATTTATCGCCTGTTAACGATGTATACTGATGTAGGGGAGTCTACAGTTTAGTGTCTGAAGTCTGTGTCACAGTACTTAAACACTCCACATGTCCGCTATAGCAAATGCGGAACATGTCATCCTCGCGTCCACGATAGGAGGGGGGCTAGGGGCGTGCCAGGCCACCCTGCATTGTTGCCAAATTTATTCAAGATGGCGGCGATGACGTCATCCAAGATGGCAACATGTAGACTTGGCAACATCGCATGACGACATCAAAGATGGCGGCTTTTGGCGGGAAAATAGGTCAATTGTGCTACGACCACTAACCTAACCTCAAGAAAATGGCGACAATGTTGAATTTTGGCGGGAGAATAGCCAAATTGTGCTATGTCCACTAACCTAAGCCTCCAGAAGAAAAAAAATGGCGGTGAGTTTGAATTCCAACATGATAATGCATGCAAAACCGTAGTTCTCTTTATTATTATTATTCATTATTATTGATTATCATTTATTAACATTCATTATCATTTATTATTATTTATTATCATTTATTATTATTTATTATCATTTATTATTATTTATTATTATTGACCTGCCTCCACTAGAAAATTCCCTCCAAATTCAAATTCGAACATGATAATGGCTGCAAAACCTTACTTTTGTTTATTATTCATTATCATTCGTTATAATTTATTAACATTCATTATCATACATTGCCATTTATTATCATTCATTATAATTCATTACCATTTACTATTATTTATTATCATTTATTATTATTTATTATTGTTGACCTGCCTCCACTAGAAAATTCCCTCCAAATTCAAATTCCTACACGATAATGGCTGCAAAACCTTACTTTTGTTTATTATTATTCATTATCATTTATTAACATTCATTATCATTCATTGTTATTTATTATCATTCATTATCATTTATTATCATTCATTATCATTTAATATTAGAGGCCTACCTCCATTAAAATATTTGCGCCAAATTCAAATTCCAACACGATATTCTCTCGAAAGCTGTACTTCTATGTATTATTATCATTTATTATTTATTCAAGAAGGCCGATTTTCTCAGGGAGAAAGCCATTTTCCTTACATCCATAACAAAAATCTATCAAAGTCCAAATCCCCAACACCATAATTGATCACATGTACGAGATTTATCCGTCACTTATCTTTTTTCACTGGTAGCCTATCATTATCGCGTCAAATAATAAACTGCACTTATAGTAACGTAATTCACGTCCTTTGATTTTACAGGGGGGAAGGGAATGAAGACTTTATTTCGAGCAGTACGGTCATCAATTGTTCTCCAACACAGTCAGCACACACATCTTTGATATCGCAGTGCAGTCACCACGACGTCCGCGCTCCAACTGAATTAGTTGAAATCCTCGCCACCCCCTGGCCAGCGCGAGGAGACACTGCCTACACCTGTCACGTGAGGCGGCCGGCCACTAGCAGTGGGGGCGAGCCCAGCGATCGCTTCCACGTCGTAAACATTTCGCTGGACACGCTGGAACTTGTCGAATTTGACGTCAAAGCGGCCCCTTGTCCGCTCACCCCGTGTATTCGTCACCTCCGCACGTTTCCAGCCAAAATTGTCCGCCTCGGAGCTGAATCACACAACGGTCGACCGTTCCCTGAGCAAGTCCAAACCTGCAGATACCCACCTCACACAGCTGTTCGCCACGTGTCCTTGTGCGATCGAGAACGCAGTGCTACACTTTTGGCGGTAAAGGTTGCTCGACAGTGGAATCCGCCATGACTATATAACAGCACGTTTGTTCCGCACTAGAACGCTCGCTAATTGACTCGCCCGCACGCGTGTAATAACTGTACAATCGCTGCACCGCCGCCCCACTTACGTCACATACCCTCCATACATGCGACGGACATAGTCTTCTGTAAATACCTGGAAAATGACTCTTTATTTCAGACATTACGGTCATGCAGGTGTGTCCCAACTGACTTCTCCATGCTCACACAGCGGAACTCCAGAGCGCAGCAGACGTACGCCGGCTGAGCCCGCTCCCTGGCCGGTTGACGTCAAGCGACCAGCGGTACCCGCACAGCCGCGCTCGCCTCAGAGTCCGACTACGTAAACATCTTTCCGTGCCCGCGAGCACTTAACGCTGGACAGGATGGAACCTGTCGATCACGTGCTGGACAAAGGACGCGGTCCACCCCAAATTTATTTTTCTGAACAGGTTCGAACCTGCCGATACCTACCTCACACAACCGCCCGAGATGTTTGGAAAGTTCTATCACGTGACACCCTAAAATCTATATCGGTCCTAAAGCTCACAAATTCTCAGCACCGACGGACAGGAACAGACACGTTTGCTCTCTCCAAACCACCCTCACGACACATACAGCCCCACCAGCACGTGTGACGGAGCACAAAGGACGCCCTCAGCCCCATAAACTTTGCAATTCAAGACTGATAGACAGGAACCGACACGCTCGAACTTGAAAGTCTTTTCTACCGAGTTGGAGACTTACTTCACGTCACAACGCGCGATCGACCACTTGGCTCCGTCAGACAAAGAACGTTCTCACTAAGTTAACTAATCACCTGATTTTCATTATTCATCCCACATGCTTCGATTATCTAATCCAGGATCTTGCCGAAAACACACGTCCGTACACATGAGCCATTACGCGCACCTAGCTTAGTACCTCCGCAAGTGAATGTAACAAAGTCTGCATGACTATTTAATTAATCTGATAAATTAATTAACCTGATCAATTAATTAACCTCTCTGATGCGGAAACCTGCCACGTCCACCTAGACTTGGAATCAATTTTCGCCACTGCCACACCCACCTGGACTTGAAATGAAATAGTTAAAGTCCCTACCGACCACCACGTCCTTTTACCGACCCATGTTCGTTGGCTAACATGTACTAATGTTTGCTTCCGTTTACAAACGTGCACTAATGTGTACTAACCCACATTAACTTATATCACATTCTATCTATACAAATAAGTCAAGCTTCAGTTCTGATGGTCAGTTCGTGTTTCGCTACCAAACACAAGAAAATTGTGGCAAACGAAGCCACTAACCTAAGTCACCTGCGAAGACTCAAAATCATCCGCTTTGCCTCTCTCACACACCACGAGCGCGAGACCGCCCACATCGCAGTCTGGACCTTTATACTAGAGTCGGACATACTCCTGTATAAATATTCTAGCTAAACTATGATCCTAATACTGTTGTTGAATCGACATGGTCTAGCACATGGCCAGAGCACACCCCCAGTACATAAGCCGAGAACATTGCTCGCCCCATCTTTAGTTAACCGCTGAGAGACGGAGATATGCTGCAATCACATCCCTCGCACTCTCGTAGCTACTCACCTCAGCAAGTAGAAAAAATAACAACCAACTCGAGCTCACTCATAGTCTATATCGTCCCACAAATACTTAACGTAGATTTTATTTACGCATCGAGTATACCTATCAGTCTCATACGAAAAACACTCGTCCTGATATACCTGGTGTCATGTTGCACAGTCGGCAGACACGCAAACAGCTCCTAATTTCAGTGCACAATATCAAACTGCTCCCAAATAATGCAGTACACATAACTGTAAACACCATCAGTAGTCGTAATCTGTCCAAATAACGCACAGCAAAGTAACTCAACAGACGTGCGCAATCAACCTGTCCCACATTAAGTCACACGTCGCTCAAAGGCCTCTGTTCGACCCTTCAAACATGACTTGATGACAGCCGCATTCACACCTAACACCTGAGAAATTCGTATCACCTACACGCCGAACATGACTATCCAAGCCAGGCCACGCTAGTCGTCTGTCACCGTCCTAACTCAGTGCGGTCCCACACATAAGTTAAGGCCGCATTCCATTGCTTGCCGGCCTATATGCGACACATCTCCACCTTCACGTCTGTTGCCAGAATAGCCAAGAGCGAGTTCACACACACACCGTCCGCACACATCCCAGCGCTTCTCTCCCCTCTCAATCTAAAACGATCATTTGAAAACTAAAAAAAAAAAAAAAAAAAAATAAGAGCTCAGTCAACCTCTCCGAAATTGTGTAGTGCCCCCAAAAATAGTTAACGCCCGCTTTCGTGTTTTCTAAGCTTATTTGTAAATTCAAATTCTTACCCTAACAGAACTTGTTCACCAAAATAATACTGAATGCGCTCCCCACCTCCTACCTTTCCAGCTCTCAACATACGCAAATGTTCTCAACCCACCTATATCCGAGCACAACCGATTAATCATTCTTATTCCTTCTTATCGAATTTACTGGCCTAATTTCCTAAGGACCCGTTATCGAAGTACCATCCTGCTTTTCTTTCTGATGCTTCCTGTGCTTACTTTTACAGAGATCGCTAAATTACCTCCACAGCCCCCCTCAATCTACACACACACACACACACACACACACAAACACACATACACACACACACACACACACACACACACGGTCATCCTCTCTATTCATCCCATAACATAAGCAATAGTAACTTTACAATCCATTATACACAAACCTTACACAATGTAAGCCACTACATGCCCCAATTCTCTCAATTCCTAAGGAAGCACTGTGAACCTGCTCTTTCTTTCTACACACGCCACACTCAGCGGTAATCAGCCCTTTCAGAACTGGTCCGCAAATTCTGGGATCGCTTCCCCTCAACACAAATGCGTTACTCTCTCTTCTTCTTCCTTGCCTGCTCGCTTTTTTTCTACAAACTTACCCAGACTCATAGACTACAAGAACACACCATTTTTTTTTCTAAGTACAGCATCCTCTAAACCACTGAATAACTAGAAACAAACAGACCAAAAAATTATATTCGCACTCTCGAATACCGAAGTCGTTGATCTCATTATACAGTTAAATCTTACTATCGCGGTCTCATTTGATTGGCATTCCACAATGAGCTAAGTATCGGAAATACACTCTCTTGACCGCTGTTACTCTGGAAATATCTCTACCGGTCAAGTGAGCTCATTGTACTCCATCACACGTGCTGATGGGGCGGTATGTGGCGTGAGGGTGGTTTGGAGAGAGCAAACGTGTCTGTTTCTATCCGCCGGTGCTGAGAATTTGCGAACTTTAGAACGGATATAGCTTATAGCGTGTCACGTGTTAGAACTTTCCAAACATCTCGGGCGATTGTGTGACGTAGGTATCGGCAGGTTCGAACCTGTTCAGAAAAATAAATTTGGGGTGAAACGCGTCCTTTGTCCAGCACGTGGTCGCGGGCACGGAAAGATGTTTACGTAGTCGGACTCTGAGGCGAGCGCGGCTGTGCGGGTACCGCTGGTCGCTTGACGTCAACCGGCCAGGGAGCGGGCTCAGCCGGCGTACGTCTGCTGCGCTCTGGAGTTCCGCTGTGTGAGCATGGAGAAGTCAGTTGGGACACACCTGCATGACCGTAATGTCTGAAATAAAGAGTCATTTTCCAGGTATTTACAGAAGACTATGTCCGTCGCATGTATGGAGGGTGTGTGACGTAAGTGGGGCGGCGGTGTAGCGATTGTACAGTTATTACACGCGTGCGGGCGAGTCAATTAGCGAGCGTTCTAGTGCGGAACAAACGTGCTGTTATATAGTCATGGCGGATTCCACTGTCGAGCAACCTTTACCGCCAAAAGTGTAGCACTGCGTTCTCGATCGCACAAGGACATGTGGCGAACAGCTGTGTGAGGTGGGTATCTGCATGTTTGGACCCTGCGCAGGGAACGGTCGACCGTTGTGTCATTCTGCTCCGAGGCGGACAATTTTAGCGGGAAACGTGCGGAGGCGACGAAAACACGTGGTGAGCGGACAAGGAGCCCTTTTGACGTCAAACTCGACAAGTTCCAGCGTGTTCAGCGAAATGTTTACGACGTGGAAGCGATCGCTGGGCTCGCCCCCACTGCTAGTGGCCGACCGCCTCACGTGACAGGTGTAGGCAGTGTCTCCTCGCGCTAGCCAGAGGGTGGCGAGAAATTTCAACTAATTCAATTGGAGCGCGGACGTCGTGGTGACTGCACTGCGATATCAAAGATGTGTGTACTGACTGTGTTGGAGAACAAGTGATGACTGTACTGCTAGAAAAAAAGTCTTCAGTCCCTTCCCCCCTGTAAAATCAAAGGACGTGAATTACGTTACTATAAGTGCAGTTTATTATTTGACGCGATTATGATAGGCTACCAGTGAAAAAAGATAAGTGACAGATAAAGCTCGTACATGTGATCAATTATGGTGTTGGGGATTTGAAATTGTGATAGATTTTTGTTATGGATGTAAGGAAAATGGCTTTCTCCCTGAGAAAATCGGCCTTCTTGAATAAATAATAAATGATAATAATACATAGAAGTACAGCTTTCGAGAGAATATCGTGTTGGAATTTGAATTTGGCGCGATATTTTAATGGGGGTAGGCCTCTAATATTAAATGATAATGAATGATAATAAATGATAATGAATGATAATAAATAACAATGAATGATAATGAATGTTAATAAACGATAATGAATAATAATAAACAAATGTAAGGTTTTGCAGCCATTATCGTGTAGAAATTTGAATTTGGAGGGAATTTTCTAGTGGAGGCAGGTCAATAATAATAAATGATACTTGAGGACAATATTATGGAAATGGAACAGGATGTAGATGAAGATGAAATGGGAGATAAGATACTGCGTGAAGAGTTTGACAGAGCACTGAAAGACCTGAGTCGAAACAAGGCCCCGGGAGTAGACAACATCCCATTAGAACTGCTGATGGCCTTGGGAGAGCCAGTCGTGACAAAACTCTACCATCTGGTGAGCAAGATGTATGAGACAGGCGAAATACCCACAGACTTCAAGAAGAATATAATAATTCCAATCCCAAAGAAAGCAGGTGTTGACAGATGTGAAAATTACCGAACTACCACTTTAATAAATCACAGCTGCAAAATACTAACGTGAATTCTTTACAGACGAATGGAAAAACTGATAGAAGCGAACCTCGGGGAAGATCAGTTTTGATTCCGTAGAAATGTTGGAAGACATGAGGCAATACTAACCTTACGACGTATCTTAGAAGAAAGATTAAGAAAAGGCAAACCTACGTTTCTAGCATTTGTAGACTTAGAGAAAGCTTTTGACAATGTTAACTGGAATACTCTCTTTCAAATTCTGAAGGTGGCAGGGGTAAAATACAGGGAGCGAAAGGCTATTTACAATTTGTACAGAAACCAGATGGCAGTTATAAGAGTCGAGGGGCATGAAAGGGAAGCAGTGGTTGGGAAAGGAGTGAGACAGGGTTGTAGCCTCTCCCCGATGTTATTCAATCTGTATATTGAGCAAGCAGTAAAGGAAACAAAAGAAAAATTCGGAGTAGGTATTAAAATTCATGGAGAAGGAGTAAAAACTTTGAGGTTCGCCGATGACATTGTAATTCTGTCAGAGACAGCAAAGGACTTGGAAGAGCAGTTGAACGGAATGGACAGTGTCTTGAAAGGAGGATATAAGATGAACATCAACAAAAGCAAAACGAGGATAATGGAATGTAGTCAAATTAAATCGGGTGATGCTGAGGGGATTAGATTACGAAATGAGACACTTAAAGTAGTAAAGGAGTTTTGCTATTTAGGGAGTAAAATAACTGATGATGGTCGAAGCAGAGAGGATATAAAATGTAGACTGGCAATGGCAGGAAATCGTTTCTGAAGAAGAGAAATTTGTTAACATCGAGTATAGATTTAAGTGTCAGGAAGTCGTTTCTGAAAGTATTTGTATGGAGTGTAGCCATGTATGGAAGTCAAACATGGACGATAACCAGTTTGGACATGAAGAGAATAGAAGCTTTCGAAATGTGGTGCTACAGAAGAATGCTGAAGATAAGGTGGGTAGATCACGTAACTAATGAGGAGGTATTGAATAGGATTGGGAAGAAGAGAAGTTTGTGGCACAACTTGACTAGAAGAATGGATCGGTTGGTAGGACATGTTTTGAGGCATCAAGGGATCACAAATTTAGCATTGGAGGGCAGCGTGGAGGGTAAAAATTGTAGAGGGAGACCAAGAGATGAATACACTAAGCAGATTCAGAAGGATGTAGGTTGCAGTAGGTACTGGGAGATGAAGAAGCTTGCACAGGATAGCGTAGCATGGAGAACTGCATCAAACCAGTCTCAGGACTGAAGACCACAACAACAACAGCAACAAATGATATTAAATAATAGTAAATGATAATGAATTATAATGAATGATGATGAATGATAATAAATGACAATGTATGATAATGAATGTTAATAAATGATAACGAATGATAATGAATAATAAACAAAAGTAAGGTTTTGCAGCCATTATCATGTTCGAATTTGAATTTGGAGGGAATTTTCTAGTGGAGGCAGGTCAATAATAATAAATAATAATAACTGATAATAAATAATAATAAATGATAATTAATGTTGATAAATGATAATCAATAATAATGAATAATAATAATAAAGAGCTGAAAGCAAGGGGAAACTACAGCCGTAATTTTTCCCGAGGACATGCAGCTTTACTGTATGATTAAATGATGATGGCGTCCTCTTGGGTAAAATATTCCGGAGGTACAATAGTCCCCCATTCAGATCTCCGTGCGCAGACTACTCAAGAGGACGTCGTTATCAGGAGAACGAAAACTGGCGTTCTACGGATCGGAGCATGGAATGTCAGATCCCTTAATCGGGCAGGTAGGTTAGAAAATTTAAAAAGGGAAATGGATAGGTTCAAGTTAGATATAGTGGGAATTAGTGAAGTTCGGTGGCAGGAGGAACAAGACTTTTGGTCAGGCAATTACAGGGTTATAAATACAAAATCAAATAGGGGTAATGCAGGAGTAGGTTTAATAATGAATAAAAAATAGGAGTGCGGGTTAGCTACTACAAACAGCATAGTGAACGCATTATTGTGGCCAAGATCGACACAAAGCTCATGCCTATTACAGTAGTACAAGTTTATACGCCAACTAGCTCTGCAGATGATGAAGAAATATATGAAATGTATGACGAGATAAAAGAAATTATTCAAGTAGTGAAGGGAGACGAAAATTTAATAGTCATGGGTGACTGTTATTCGTCAGTAGGAAAAGGGAGAGAAGGAAACATAGTAGGTGAATATGGATTGGGGGGAAGAAATGAAAGAGGAAGCCGCCTGGTAGAATTTTGCACAGAGCTTAACTTAATCATAGCTAACACTTGGTTCAAGAATCATAAAATAAGGTTGTATACCTGGAAGAATCCTGGAGATACTAAAAGGTATCAGATAGATTATATAATGGTAAGACAGAGATTTAGGAACCAGATTTTAAATTGTAAGACATTTCCAGGGGCAGATGTGGATTCTGACCACAATCTATTGGTTATGAACTGCAGATTGAAACTGAAGAAGCTGCAAAAAGGTGGGAATTTAAGGAGATGGGACCTGGATAAACTGAAAGAACCAGAAGTTGTAGAGAGTTTCAGGGAGAGCACAAGGGAACAATTGACAGGAATGGGGGAATGAAATACAGTAGAAGAAGAATGGGTAGCTCTGAGGGATGAAGTAGCGAAGGCAGCAGAGGATCAAGTAGGTAAAAAGACGAGGGCTAGTAGAAATCCTTGGGTAACAGAAGAAATATTGAATTTAATTGATGAAAGGAGAAAATATAAAAATGCAGTGAATGAAGCAGGCAAAAAGGAATACAAACGTCTCAAAAATGAGATCGACAGGAAGTGCAAATTGGCTAAGCAGGGATGGTTGGAGGACAAATGTAAGGATGTAGAGGCTCATCTCACTAGAGTAAGATAGATACTGCCTACAGGAAAATTAAAGAGACCTTTGGAGAGAAGAGAACCACTTGTATGAATATCAAGAGCTCAGATGGCAACCCAGTTCTAAGCAAAGAAGGGAAGGCAGAAAGGTGGAAGGAGTATATAGAGGGTTTACACAAGGGCGATGTACTTGAGGACAATATTATGGAAATGGAAGAGGATGTAGATGAAGAGGAAATGGGAGATAAGATACTGCGTGAAGAGTTTGACAGAGCACTGAAAGACCTGAGTCGAAACAAGGCCCCAGGAGTAGACAACATTCCATTAGAACTACTGATGGCCTTGGGAGAGCCAGTCGTGACAAAACTCTACCATCTGGTGAGCAAGATGTATGAGACAGGCGAAATACCCTCAGACTTCAAGAAGAATATAATAATTCCAATCCCAAAGAAAGCAGGTGTTGAAAGATGTGAAAATTACCGAACTATCAGTTTAATAAGTCACAGCTGCAAAATACTAACACGAATTCTTTACAGACGAATGGAAAAACTGGTAGAAGCGAACCTCGGGGAAGATCAGTTTGGATTCCGTAGAAATGTTGGAACACGTGAGGCAATACTAACCTTACGACGTATCTTAGAAGAAAGATTAAGAAAAGGCAAACCTACGTTTCTAGCATTTGTAGACTTAGAGAAAGCTTTTGACAATGTTAACTGGAATACTCTCTTTCAAATTCTGAAGGTGGCAGGGGTAAAATACAGAGATCGAAAGGCTATTTACAAAATGTACAGAAACCAGATGGCAGTCATAAGAGTCGAGGGGCATGAAAGGGAAGCAGTGGTTGGGAAAGGAGTGAGACAGGGTTGTAGCCTATCCCCGATGTTATTCAATCTGTATATTGAGCAAGCAGTAAAGGAAACAAAAGAAAAATTCGGAGTAGGTATTAAAATTCATGGAGAAGAAGTAAAAACTTTGAGGTTCGCCGATGACATTGTAATTCTGTCAGAGACAGCAAAGGACTTGGAAGAGCAGTTGAACGGAATGGACAGTGTCTTGAAAGGAGGATATAAGATGAACATCAACAAAAGCAAAACGAGGATAATGGAATGTAGTCAAATTAAATCGGGTGATGCTGAGAGAATTAGATTACGAAATGAGACACTTAAGGTAGTAAAGGAGTTTTGCTATTTAGAGAGTAAAATAACTGATGATGGTCGAAGTAGAGAGGATATAAAATGTAGATTGGCAATGGTAAGGTAATCGTTTCTGAAGAAGAGGAATTTGTTAACATCGAGTATAGATTTAAGTGTCAGGAAGTCGTTTCTGAAAGTATTTGTATGGAGTGTAGCCATGTATGGAAGCGAAACATGGACGATAACTAGTTTGGACAAGAAGAGAATAGAAGCTTTCGAAATGTGGTGCTATAGAAGAATGCTGAAGATAAGGTGGGTAGATCACGTAACTAATGAGGAGGTATTGAATAGGATTGGGAAGAAGAGAAGTTTGTGGCACAACTTGACTAGAAGAATGGATCGGTTGGTAGGACATGTTTTGAGGCATCAAGGGTATCACAAATTTAGCATTGGAGGGCAGCGTGGAGGGTAAAAATCGTAGAGGGAGACCAAGAGATGAATACACTAAGCAGATTCAGAAGGATGTAGGTTGCAGTAGGTACTGGGAGATGAAGAAGCTTGCACAGGATTGCGTAGCATGGAGAGCTGCATCAAACCAGTCTCGGGACTGAAGACCATGACAACAACAATAATAAAGAGAACTACGGTTTTGCATGCATTATCATGTTGGAATTCTAACTCGCCGCCATTTTTTTTCTTATGGAGGCTTAGGTTAGTGGACATAGCACAGTTTGGCTATTTTCCCGCCAAAATTCAAAATTGCCGCCATTTTTTCTTGAGGTTAGGTTAGTGGACTTAGCACAATTGACCTATTTTCCCACCAAAAGCCGCCAGCTTGGATGACGTCATGTGACGTTGCCAAGTCTACATGCCACAATCTTGGATGACGTCATCGCCGCCATCTTGAATAAATTTGGCAACAATGCAGGGTGGCCTGACGTGCCCCTTGTCCCCTACTCTCGTTGCTCCATGTGATTTTCTGAAAGGTCGCTGTAATCCGCCTCTGAAGGTCGTCCAGATTCTGTGGTCTTTGTTCATACACTGTTTGCTTAATACAATCCCACCTTGTTATGGCGTGACGATCATTTTCTCTTAACAATCGAGCACACCGAGTATACTAATTTGCGCCACTCCGTACAATGGGTTTTGAGTCCAAGTGTTTACACTGTGAACTAGACGCTGTTAATTTGCGCCTTGGAGCATGGTCACTCACTGTTAACTCCCATCATTTTCAAGCACATTATAGAAAATTGCTTAGAAATATATACATTTACTTGATAAATTTAACGTTATACTTTCCTGACTTCTCGAACAGAACACCCTGTATATTCGATTGCTTTCATACAAGCGCAAAGGTCATAGCTGCCTTGCAGGATTTTCAAGATTTTGTGAGGATCAAGCAGCGCAAATTCCTACGTCCAGTCAGGCAGCAGTTCTTTGAGTGTCAGAGCAATATGATGCTCCCATTCTTTTCTTCACACACGCTAATTCAAAAGGTCGGTTACTTCCATCTCATACCATTCTTCAAAATGTTCTTGTAATAAACTATACTTATAGTTCTTACAATTCTTTCTAGAGATTTTCAGTCAACGGAACAAGCAAATGTAAATCGAAGAGCTTCGGACGCCTGCATTAAGAGACAGTATTTCTTTTTCGCTGTGTTTATGCATCTCGCGCTCTCGCCAAATTTGTTTGGTGCTTACTTCATTCTTTCCCACTCTACTGCTCCTGCAGAAACAGTATTTCCGGAAACTAGGCTAATGAATACCAAAAGCAGAACTAAGTTATCAACCGAAACATTATGTGGGTTAGTGCACCCACAAAGATTGGTGAAAATGCCTAGTATTTGTCTTTTGAAATTAAAAACTCAATGATAAAGAGACGTAATAGTGCCATGTATGCCGACAGTGAGGAACTATAAACATACTTTTCAATCTTTGGTGGAAAATTTCATAATGCATGTAAGTGATGAATGGTCTTTTTCCCCTTTTTTATTTACATTATTGCCATTCTAAGGGTAATAAGAATTATTATGGTCTTAACTGTCAGTACTGCTGTTCAATTACACGAATAAAAGCTGGAAAATATTTTAGGTAAATTATATCTGAAATGTGTCGTAAAGCACCGTAATGAAAATTATGCATAATGACACCTATCGCACGTAAAATGCTGAGTCATTACATTGTATTAGTTTTGTGTGCACTTCTATTTCATTTTACGAATAATAATAATAATAATAATCGAATAAAATAAGGACTTAGACACACTGTTTTTGAAACCACTGTAGTAGTAATTTCCTAATTTAGGGGGATTTTTGTATTTATTTTACATTTATTAACGTTTAACAGTGGATTATTAGCAAGGATAATAGGTTGTCAAGTATCTACTAAAATTTCCTACTTTTTCGAGTTTCTTGTCTCCTTACTTTGAGATTGTTGCACCTGGCAACACTGGGGTACAGGCTTCGGACCGCAATCCATATGCAGCGGTTGTTGGCTGATACAGGCGGTTGCGTGAACACTAATGAATGTTAATTTGAAGAGCAGTGCCAAAATAATTGCTTGAGCAGGGGATTTCTCTGTTCCCCTGCGAGCGGAGACGTTTTTCATTGGAATACCTGTCGGCTGCTGTCCCGACCACGGCTGGCATCGAACTAATTATTTTCTCGCAGGGATTCACTTGTAGTTAATTAACATAATTGATGGGATAACAGAGAATGATACAGACAAGAGAAAATGCTTCTGTTCAGGAAAAATCTACTATATTGTTCCTCCAATAACAGTAAATTGGCCACGTAGCTTGATGCACGAGTATAACTGTAAATTTGGGATGGCCGGGACCTATTGCTTCTTGGTGCAGGACAAAAACATAAAATATCAAATATTCAATCGTATGAGAAGCATTGAATTAAATCGACCAGGCCCTTGAACTATGAGAGAGTACGAGGAGAGAAAACACGGAGAACATCGTTCACTAGCATGAAAGTAAAGGCGGCCTGGACAGGGCACTTCAAACTATTCCGGTATCACCCTAAATAGTGCCCGGCCTATTGCGTACTGAAAGATTAGCAGCATAACTACGGACGCTGCTGTATTTAAAGTGGGAGATGAATTTAACTGTCTGCAACTTGGCGAGCGGAACGGCCCATGGTGGCAAACGGTGCACAAAGCATGCTCACCGACACTAAGATGGCGGCGGCTGTCGAACTCACAACCGTCTTATATCTCTCACCTCCGTCCAGTTCAATCAACTAGTAGTAACTGGGGCTATCACGGCGTCTCTTGTGGCCGAGGAGTCCTAGGCACAGTAAGCTTCTGCTGTCAAAAAGATGGCCGTGTAGCCAACCTAATTAGCGCTGCAATTACCGTTAGCACCCCTGAGCAGAGGTGCGAAGCTGCGGCCCCGGGGTTAGGACTGCTGAAGAGACGGCAACTTCCGCGATAACGACGGCCACTCTTGTGTCCTTCCGCTGCAAGCAGCCGTGGGCTGAATTTGAAACTAACGGTTGGCTAGCCACTGGCAATATTCGCCGTGTTGCAATATTGCAGAATTATTCAAATTAGGATCCGGAAAATTTGTCCGCCCTCGTGAGTCCACAGTCCGCTGATTAGACAAGCCGATGGTGATTTCAAAATGTCGTGGAAAATTGGTTTGATAGCGAATGATTAAAGATTAATTATGATGACTTTTGAAACAACAGTTTAATCAACTCCAGATGCATATCAAACAAAAGCTAATGTTTCGATTAACCCGAATCTCATGTTAAAAGTATTGATTTCATTTATTTAATGCACTCTGCCTTTGTCAGTGAGCTGGACCATGCTCCAGTAGAGACTGGTAGAAGGCCTTGTGGCCAGGCCACGAAAGCTCTGCACTCGACAGGTGAAATTCAAATCTGTTCGTTTTCTTCGGGCGAATCGGCCGACGATCTCACACGTGAAATATGGACTGTGAGAAACTGCTAAGTTTAGTCAAAAAAAGAAAGAGTTTGTTGGCATCCTGACGATGAAAAATATCGTAATCGAAATACAGCTCGGAATCTAGGGATCGAAATCGCAGCTTTATTGGATTCCACAAATAGGCAACATATTAACTGGAAACTTTGGGAGTGAATTGTAACCTCTAAAGATAATTTGGTCCAATGAGAGGGATAGATTATATTACGCTTAAAGTTACTGTAGTGTTTTTTTATGGATTGTGGTTTGTGGGCATTAGTTGTCTATGAGGTATTATTACGGCTTACTGGTATTTTTTTCCAGTATTGTAATGATTCCTTTATATTAGATGGTTGCAAATGTGTTATATGTTTTTCTCCTTTTCAATGATTTAGGTGTTCAGAGTAACGAAAATTTTTGTTTGTCTTTCACACCTGTGCTAAATGACAGCGATTGAAGGTTAACTGACATATGTCTTTTTAACAGTAAAAGCCGCAGTGCAGAAGTTTCAAAGCACAGAGGCGTCCTGGCATCCCGTCCTGCCAAAGAATTTAAAATAGATTCTAATGTCCTTGACAGAGGTTTGCTGTGTATGTTTACAGAGGCAGATATAGACTGATTGGATTCCAATGTAACGTAAGCTAACCTAACCTAATCTCCTTAATACCGCCAAAAACTGAGGAAAGAGATCGGACTCACTGTAAACAAGCTGTCAGCCGAAGTTGTCGGGCGGCCTCGGCGTCTGCCGCCCTTTATCGGCCCCACTGAACACATCCTATAATATCGTGTCACCAACATGTACTATACGCGTCTCAGTTTGCCCTCAGCCTTAGGTTACCTCGACGACTGTGCCGTCAGGAAGAGTATCTGATCACAAAGTCAAGCAATAAATAAAATTTGTGAGGTCCTGAACACTGCAGAATCCGTACCAGGGAAAAGAAGAATACCTATTTTCCGTGAAATGCAGGTATGCTGTGTGTTCGTTCCACAGCAGTAGTTATTGGTGAGTCGAATTCATTAATGTAATTACTTCATGGGTATCAATTCTTTTAATGATTTTAATTATACCTGTACCTGTGATGTGTGTGTTTTATTTGTTTATGAACGGTGATGATATTGGTGACACTTGGTGGAGGGAGACCTCTTTAATTTGGTACAGAAGGTTTGTGAACCTTCTTCGCACAGTAGTGCTGTTGTATTGTTACTGTTTGATCAAATTCCACACATGTTATGTAGATGAAGCACTATTCGAAGGCTCTTTAGAATGCCACATCAAAATTATAGAGCTGAATTTCTTTTACAAAAAGTCAGAGTCATAACTCGGCAACTGTAAACGTTAAAAGCTACTTCAGAAAATTCGCCACATTTTGCGCTATGGCATAGCGAAAACCGCAACTCGATACGCTGACTTGTTCAGGATATATTTAAGATGGCTCTTTCGCTGTCTCACCCTTTGTATTAAAGAAATGCTTGTTATTACTAATGTTAAATTTGCAGTACATCATGGACTTCACTAGACCTAAACGTCCTCGATCTTAAAATCGGAGAGCGTTTTTAACACTTTTTAAGATCATTAGCTTAGTTAATCCCTCCCCTACCATCCCCATTGAAGACCCCTTTTCATATTTTGCTTACCCATGACTTGCACCATTTCTTGCAGTTGTCAGGAAATCATAAAACCTTTGGCAAAAATCCTGTTTCCTCACTCCGGTATGACCGTAGGCTAGATAAAAGGTAAGAGAGTGTCTTTGTAAGTAAACAGTCCAAGTGCCCAGATTTCGTACATCAGTTCGTTGTGCTCAAACTTGTAAACTCTGAAGATGGAACATGTTAACTGATTCTTCCGTCACTTCATAGTAGAGCAACATAATAATAAATGTAAAACGCATTATTGTGAATGTTGTACAGGACTATTTTATTTTGTTAGCCGGTTTTTGGTTTCCATGGCTGTCATCAGACTTTAATTGACTACCCTTGTCAAAGGCAGTATTTCTAAACTAAACAGAAAGATGTTAATCATGTAGGCTCAGTCTCAAACACCATGGAGGTATAATAAAAGGAGTCCACAGTACGTCATAAACTTGAAGCCGACGCCCGCCATTTCATTTGCCCCAACATTAGCTTCTGATGAAAGCGTTTTGATCAAAAAATTCCTGCTTTTGTCATTTAGGAGTTATGAACGCAGCTGGAGGTTGCAGAATTATCACTCCACTGAGTGAGGGCCACACCTACCAGCCACAGCCCCATGTCCTTCAGAGCAAACAAAGGCGAAAAACTCAAGTTGTGGGAAGTCTTGAAATCAATGAACATTTGGCCCACAGTCCTAATTTAATATTGTATGACCAAACACAGCTTCATACTTCCCTTTCCTAAACTTCATTTAATCCTCTCAGTTTTCTATTGCCTCTCACACTTTCTGTTCCCTTCTATGTCCATTTATTTATTTTTATTTTGTATTAGTAGCCTGTGTACTCCATATACTCTGTTGATACAGTTGTCATTTCTATCTTTGTGTATCACTTTCCGTAAGTAATACCTCTTAGAGCTATTCTTTAGTAGCCTTGTCAAGTACTAATTTCATTTTATTTGGAATTGTTAATTTAATTTAAAAGATATAAGCACTATGTTTTCGAGTTCAGTGGTTTTTCATGTTATATTTATTTATTGTTCAGATTTTTTATCTTTTTAATTGCATTACCACTTGCCGCGCGCAGTGGCCGGCGGTTTGAGGCGCCATGTCACGGATTGCGCGCCCCTCCCGCCGGAGGTTCGAGTCCTCCCTCGGGCATTAGTGTGTGTGTTGTTCTTAGTATAAATTAGTTTAAGTTAGTTTAAGTAGTGTGTAAGTCTAGGGGGCCGATGACGTCAGCAGTTTGGTCCCTTAGGAATTCACAAACATCTGAACATCTGCACTGCCACCGCACAGTCAAAGACGACATTTACTGTGTGGTTGCGCAATGGAGGTAAAAAAGAATGGAGCTAGCATTAAGCCACAAACTTTAAGTCGACGTCCCCCATTGTACGTAGCCCAAAACACTAGGTTCGCCATATTCTACACCTCCATGGCTCACCGCGGTGTTACATCTCTGCGATGTCACTCTGACTTGCCTGTGCCCATTTCCAACCGATATGGATACCTATGGAGTTTCGTGCTCGTATCCCAGATAGCATCTGGTGCTTCGATGGCGTGCAGACGTAGTTTTTTCATCAAAAACACAAGCTGGATTTAGTTGAGGGTGTACTAACTGATCCGATCGCAATCTAAAGGTTAAAGAAATCACATTTCATTCGTAAGTGGAGCATATGGAGTAATGTTTTCGGGTAAAGTATCTTTAAGAAAGGAGATATTTATTGCACGAAAATGTGCTGTAAGAATATGATGTGGTGCTGACCAACGATCATCTTGTAGACATCTGTGTAAGGCTTAGACATTTTCACTGCGGTTTCGCAGTACATCAAACAATGGAACAGAAAATACAGGTTGGAGTATCAACAATACTGTGAAAAGAATAGATTGCCACTCACCGTAATAACACACGTCGAGCTACAGACAGGCACGACGAAAAGAGTGTGCACGTAAGCTTTCGGCGAAACCCTCCTTCAGAAAGAAAGGTAAACACAAACGCACATTCATGCAATCATACACACGAAACTTAACGCACACGTGACCGCTGCCTAGATTAGATTAGATTAGATTAGATTAGATTAGATTAGATTAATACTAGTTCCATGGATCATGAATACGATATTTCGTAATGATGTGGAACGAGTCGAATTTTCCAATACATGACATAATTAGGTTAATTTAACAACATACTTAAGTTAATATAACAACTTTATTTTTTTGTCTTTTTTGTTTTTCTTTATTTTTTATTTTTATTTTTTTAATATTTTTTTCTTTTTTTTCTTAATTTATATCTAAAAATTCCTCTATGGAGTAGAAGGAGTTGTCATTCAGAAATTCTTTTAATTTCTTCTTAAATACTTGTTGGTTATCTGTCAGACTTTTGATACTATTTGGTAAGTGACCAAAGACTTTAGTGCCAGTATAATTCACCCCTTTCTGTGCCAAAGTTAGATTTAATCTTGAATAGTGAAGATCATCCTTTCTCCTAGTATTGTAGTTATGCACACTGCTATTACTTTTGAATTGGGTTTGGTTGTTAATAACAAATTTCATAAGAGAGTATATATACTGAGAAGCTACTGTGAATATCCCTAGATCCTTAAATAAATGTCTGCAGGATGATCTTGGGTGGACTCCAGCTATTATTCTGATTACACGCTTTTGTGCAATAAATACTTTATTCCTCAGTGATGAATTACCCCAAAATATGATGCCATATGAAAGCAATGAGTGAAAATAGGCGTAGTAAGCTAATTTACTAAGATGTTTATCACCAAAATTTGCAATGACCCTTATTGCATAAGTAGCTGAACTCAAACGTTTCAGCAGATCATCAATGTGTTTCTTCCAATTTAATCTCTCATCAATTGACACACCTAAAAATTTGGAATATTCTACCTTAGCTATATGCTTCTGATTAAGGTCTATATTTATTAATGGCGTCATACCATTCACTGTACGGAACTGTATGTACTGTGTCTTATCAAAATTCAGTGAGAGTCCGTTTACAAGGAACCACTTAGTAATTTTCTGAAAGACAGTATTGACAATTTCATCAGTTAATTCTTGTTTGTCAGGTGTGATTACTATACTTGTATCATCAGCAAAGAGCACTAACTTTGCCTCTTCATGAATATAGAATGGCAAGTCATTAATATATAATAAGAACAACAAAGGACCCAAGACTGACCCTTGTGGAACCCCATTCTTGATAGTTCCCCAGTTTGAGGAATGTGCTGATCTTTGCATGTTACGAGAACTACTTATTTCAACTTTCTGCACTCTTCCAGTTAGGTACGAATTAAACCATTTGTGCACTGTCCCACTCATGCCACAATACTTGAGCTTGTCTAGCAGAATTTCATGATTTACACAATCAAAAGCCTTTGAGAGATCACAAAAAATCCCAATGGGTGGTGTTCGGTTATTCAGATCATTCAAAATTTTACTGGTGAAAGCATATATGGCATTTTCTGTTGAAAAACCTTTCTGAAAACCAAACTGACATTTTGTTAGTACTTCATTTTTACAGATATGTGAAGCTACTCTTGAATACATTACTTTCTCAAAAATTTTGGATAAAGCTGTTAGAAGGGAGATTGGACGGTAATTGTTGACATCAGATCTATCCCCCTTTTTATGCAAAGGTATAACAATAGCATATTTCAGTCTATCAGGGAAAATGCCCTGTTCCAGAGAGCTATTACACAGGTGGCTGAGAATCTTACTTATCTGTTGAGAACAAGCTTTTAGTATTTTGCTGGAAATGCCATCAATTCCATGTGAGTTTTTGCTTTTAAGCAAGTTTATTATTTTCCTAATTTCAAAGGGAGAAGTGGGTGAGATTTCAATTGTATCAAATTGCATAGGTATGGCCTCTTCCATTAACAACCTAGCATCTTCTAATGAACACCTGGATCCTACTATATCCACAACATTTAGAAAATGATTATTAAAAATATTTTCAACTTCTGACTTTTTGTTCGTAAAGTTTTCATTCAATTTGATGGTAATACTGTCTTCCTCTGCTCTTGGTTGACCTGTTTCTCTTTTAATAATATTCCAAATTGTTTTAATTTTATTATCAGAGTTGCTGAATTCAGACATGATACACATACTCCTGGATTTTTTAATAACTTTTCTTAATATAACACAGTAGTTTTTATAATTTTTGATAGTTTCTGGGTCACTACTCTTTCTTGCTGTCAGATACATTTCCCTTTTGCGGTTACAAGATATTTTTATACCCTTAGTAAGCCATGGTTTCTTACAAGGTTTCTTACGAGTATATTTAACTATTTTCTTGGGGAAGCAGTTTTCAAATGCATTTACAAAAATGTCATGAAATAAATTATATTTTAAATTGGCATCAGGTTCACGGTACACCTCATCCCAGTCTAACTGCTGTAGGCTTTCCCTGAAATTTGCAATTGTTAAATCGTTGACTGAACGTACCACTTTGGAGGACTGTTTAGTATTGCTGAATGGAGCTATGTCATATATTGTAACTAGCTGTGCACCATGATCAGAAAGACCATTCTCAACAGGCTGAGCATTTATCTGGTTAAACTTATCTTGGTCTATAAAGAAGTTATCTATCAGTGAGCTGCTATCCTTTACCACCCGAGTAGGAAAATCAATAACGGGTGTCAAATTGAAAGAACCGAGTAATACTTCAAGGTCATTTTTCCTATTACCCTCTTTCAGAGAATCTACATTGAAGTCCCCACAAATAATAATTTGCTTCCCCCTGTCTGACAGATAGCACAACAAGGAGTCCAAATTTTTCAGAAATAGATGAAAATTTCCTGATGGGGACCTATATACAGTTACAATTATAAATGTGCCTTTATTTAATTTAAGCTCACAGGCACATGCTTCTATATGTTTCTCTACACAAAACTTTTTTGTTTCTATACTTTTTGCACAATGATAACTTTTGACATACACTCCTGGAAATGGAAAAAAGAACACATTGACACCGGTGTGTCAGACCCACCATACTTGCTCCGGACACTGCGAGAGGGCTGTACAAGCAATGATCACACGCACGGCACAGCATTTGTGCACCGCCGCCGTCAGTGTCAGCCAGTTTGCCGTGGCATACGGAGCTCCATCGCAGTCTTTAACACTGGTAGCATGCCGCGACAGCGTGGACGTGAACCGTATGTGCAGTTGACGGACTTTGAGCGAGGGCGTATAGTGGGCATGCGGGAGGCCGGGTGGACGTACCGCCGAATTGCTCAACACGTGGGGCGTGAGGTCTCCACAGTACATCGATGTTGTCGCCAGTGGTCGGCGGAAGGTGCACGTGCCCGTCCACCTGGGACCGGACCGCAGCGACGCACGGATGCACGCCAAGACCGTAGGATCCTACGCAGTGCCGTAGGGGACCGCACCGCCACTTCCCAGCAAATTAGGGACACTGTTGCTCCTGGGGTATCGGCGAGGACCATTCGCAACCGTCTCCATGAAGCTGGGCTACGGTCCCGCACACCGTTAGGCCGTCTTCCGCTCACGCCCCAACATCGTGCAGCCCGCCTCCAGTGGTGTCGCGACAGGCGTGAATGGAGGGACGAATGGAGACGTGTCGTCTTCAGCGATGAGAGTCGCTTCTGCCTTGGTGCCAATGATGGTCGTATGCGTGTTTGGCGCCGTGCAGGTGATCGCCACAATCAGGACTGCATACGACCGAGGCACACAGGGCCAACACCCGGCATCATGGTGTGGGGAGCGATCTTCTACACTGGCCGTACACCACTGGTGATCGTCGAGGGGACACTGAATAGTGCACGGTACATCCAAACCGTCATCGAACCCATCGTTGTACCATTCCTAGACCGGCAAGGGAACTTGCTGTTCCAACAGGACAATGCACGTCCGCATGTATCCCGTGCCACCCAACGTGCTCTAGAAGGTGTAAGTCAACTACCCTGGCCAGCAAGATCTCCGGATCTGTCCCCCATTGAGCATATTTGGGACTGGATGAAGCGTCGTCTCACGCGGTCTGCACGTCCAGCACGAACGCTGGTCCAACTGAGGCGCCAGGTGGAAATGGCATGGCAAGCCGTTCCACAGGACTACATCCAGCATCTCTACGATCGTCTCCATGGGAGAATAGCAGCCTGCATTGCTGCGAAAGGTGGATATACACTGTACTAGTGCCGACATTGTGCATGCTCTGTTGCCTGTGTCTATGTGCCTGTGGTTCTGTCAGTGTGATCATGTGATGTATCTGACGCCAGGAATGTGTCAATAAAGTTTCCCCTTCCTGGGACAATGAATTCACGGTGTTCTTATTTCAATTTCCAGGAGTGTATATGGCAACTCCTCCTTTCTCCATATTTTCTCTCATTACATGTGCAGAGAGCTTATATCCACTTACATTTACCTTATCCATATCAGTAACAATGTGATGCTCAGACAGGCATAGTATATCTATTTCATTCTCAGCTTCTAAATCTTCTAAACAAACCAGAAGCTCATCTACTTTATTCTTTAAACTCCCAATATTTTGATGAAATATACTTACATTATTTTTAATTATACCTTTATGAGAACCTTTCCTTATTCTAACATTTGCAGTACTCTCCTGTCTGAGTTTCTCATTGTGCTTAGGCCTAGTTCCTATACCAGTGGTCACACGGTGTTCAGAGAGGCAGATTATGTCAACTGGGTTGGGTGACTTTAATTCATCAATGCAATTACCTAGGACTGAGCTACAACTTGGTGGAAATAAAATTTCTGGTGATTGGTGAAAATTTATAATTGATAGCTGTGATTGGTGATCCAATGTGCTAGAATTGTGCTGTTTAATTTCTTTCCTAAACTGAAGATTTGTTTCAATCCTGACCTCTCGTAGAACTTGACATCTTTCTGTCTTACCTATCCTAAAAAAGGTGCTGCTCCAACACCTGTAACCACTGGTATTTTACCATTCATGGCAGTGCCTCCCCCCCTTAAATTTCCTGCTATTACCCCAGCCAGTTTCCCCTTCCCTTTCCTGTTGAGATGTAGGCCGTGCCTGGTATAGTCCCACCTACTGAGATAATCAACAGGAACCACACCAATATGAGCCCCCGCACCCGACCCAAGCAGCCGTTCCAACTCCAAATTAACTCTCCCAACAGAAGAGTCCAAA
The DNA here is from genome assembly GCF_023898315.1 of Schistocerca nitens. Classification (NCBI taxonomy): domain Eukaryota; kingdom Metazoa; phylum Arthropoda; class Insecta; order Orthoptera; family Acrididae; genus Schistocerca; species Schistocerca nitens. The sequence goes on along the minus strand of NC_064615.1, from coordinate 694,287,486 downwards.
TGAGGCCGGTCATGACGTCTCAGGACAGATACAAATTCAACATTGGTGTGTCTCGATGCCGACGCAATCTTTACCAGGTCACACTCTATACTGTACCCAGGATCTCTGTCAATGCTGTTCCCTGGCCCTCCCACAATAACCACGGTGTCTTCCCTGGTAAATCCTTTACAGAGTGAACCTAAATCCTCTGTCACCTGATCCAGACTAGCACTTGGTTTGAAAAAATTTGTGACCTGGTATTCTGGTCCTAATTCCTCCTGCAGAAGTTGGCCTACACCTCTGGCATGAGAACTGCCTAACAACAAAACTTTCTTCCTTTTCGATAACTTTCCTACATTCTTTTTCAATTTCCTATTGAAAGTTTGTTGTGTCCTGTCTACACCTACCTCTGCTTGAGGCTCATCAGTTTCTAACTGAAGCAACAGGTCAAACTTATTTTTGACATTCACCACAAAACTGTCAGACTTAGTTCTAGGCCTGTTCCTTCTGCTACCTGTTGCCACTTCCCACCTCTCTTTGCCCTTCTCCCTCCTTAACCTGTCCAGATCTTCCCTAGCCTGATCTAGCTCAGCCTGAAGGGCAGCAATTTTCCCCTCCTGTTCCACTATCTTCCTATCTCTGCTGCAAATCCTACATAACCACTGATGAGCCTGATCCACTTTCCCAACACCCACGCCACTGCAGTCCCCCCAGTGAAAAAAACTACTACATCCATCACACCAAACCCCGGAACTAACAATTCTACGGCAAGTCAGGCACTTCTCACTCATGGCAAAAATAATACTTTAGCTAGAATAAATCAATTAAATTACCGAAAATCAAAAAAGACGTTACAAGAATTAAGCCTATTCACAAATGTATATAAGCAAGTTTCTGATTTAAAATTCCGCTGTTTTTCTGAGATCTGTATTAAAACAATGAAGGTATACGCTATTTATTATATATTTCACTCGATGGAATGAAAAAAAGGACAATTAAACGAGATACTTTAACTTTGATTCTCCAAAAACGTTACGAGAATTAGGCCTATAAACAAATGTATATAGGCAAGTTTCTGATATAAAGTTACGCTGTTTTTCTGAAATCTGTATTAAAACAATGAAGTTATACGCTATTTGCGGTAGTTTACTTATTTGTTACCGAGAAACTAGTTAAATTACCGTGAAACAAGAAACAAACACGTTTACAAAATTTAAGCCTAAGCGCGACTTCGCGAAGTTACGATCTTTTTGTGTTTTCTGAAAAAATACGCAAAGAAAAGTGAAACCTTTAATGGCAAGACTAAACGATACACTAATGCACGTATTTAATTTGTTGTCGGCGTTAAACTAAATTATATTACTGTCTAAATCACTTATCTTTCTGGAAATGGTTACTGGCGTCACTTACTCGGCGGCTGCTGTAGCCAGATTCAGCGAGTGGTGTGATATTGCAACCTGGTCACTCAACTATTTTATTTTGTCTAGCGGCTTTTCTTCTATCCCACAAACAAGTGGTGTTATTATTTGTTACTATCCTCTAAAGTTTTAATTTACCCAGTGTCAGTTCTATCCTATGTTTTTTTGCTCTCACTCTTCCCGCAAACGTTCCGACATACAAGTCACATCACACAGTGTCAACGGTCTCGGCCCCCCGCACAACATACGGCTACGTGTCCACGCAGATTGTTCATACAGATCCCATGCTCTAAATTCCTCCTGCTGATAATGATTCATCGTCCACATTTCCTCCCACTTTAAAAATAGATTTTGGCTAGAACATCCGGAGTCAGTGACCATGTGTATATGAGTTGTGTGTGTGTGTGTGTGTGTGTGTGTGTGTGTGTGTGTGTGTGTGTGTATGTGCGTTGATTCCTTTCTGAAGAAGTCTTTGGTCGAAAACTCTTGTGAACACTCTTTCGTCGTGCCTGCTTGCCGCTCAGGTGTGGGTCGCAGTCAATCTGATTCACAGCATAGTTATTTCCTCATGAATTTTGTTGCAAATAATCCACTGCACTTCTACAGGAACAATGATGTACATATTCACAATAACAGAAGAAAAAAATGGCAATCATTACGCCACATGAAGGTTGTTTGTAGCGCAAACAGGGGTTCACAATACTGGAGTCAAAAGTATTCAACACGTACCCAGTGATATAAAATGCCTGACAAACAGCAAAGTAAAATTTTAATTTAAACTGAAAACGTTTCTCTTTAACAACTCTTCCTATTGCGTAAAGGACTATCCGCTATTGTAATATGTAAAAGGTAATGGGAAGGAATTACTGACTAGTCTCTCTTCAATTCAAAAATAAGTTTAAGACCAGCTTAGAAGCATATTTACAACAACAACAAAATTGATGTTAATGTAAAATGACTCGTTGCACGTCGTTACGATTTATCTTACAAATGATACATGCAACATGAAACTAACTATCTATTGGTATTTCATAAACCATGGCTCACATACTTTGACTTCAGAATGAAATCCAAAAGTAAAATCAAGCATATGATCAGAGTAGACGTACAGTCGTGCTCAAAAGTATCAAACGACCTGAATTGCATTTCGCCTGATTCGCATGCAACCCCCACAACGCAGATGTCTAGCAGGTCCTCTAATCGCTCCTCGGTACAGTCGTTAGACTATTGAAAATGGTTCCAACAAGTCACCACTAGAAAACAATGCTGTGTATGGCAATAACTCAAGATATGAAAAAATACTACCATACTACAAATATCAGGAAACACCTTATTACAGATACGACTGTCCTAAACGCTTGTAAGCTCACATTTATTACAATAAATGACGTACCTGAAATGTTTCCACTCTCATTATTACGTCAGATAGGTAATGCACGTAGTAAATTCGTCGTATTCATGATTTCCACTTCAAAGTAACATACCGTACTTATTATTTAACACAAAAGACATTAAAATTTAAGTTATTCACGAGCAGCTAGTTGAGAATATGTATAAACTTCAAATGACACGACGAACCGTCTCGTTCTGACATGGATTCAAACCCAGGTCATGCAGACAAAGAAAAGATTTCGTGACTGACGGAAACTAACAGTTATACCTGACTAGGCATACAGAGAGTGATATACCTCGATTTAAGACAGTATCAGTTAGCAAATATCAACTTTAAATTACATAACGTAAACATTTTTAACGGCCGCGAACTCCTACCCCGCATCTATGGTCCCGTTAACGAACTACGAGAGATGTTAAATATTGCTTCTTCACAAGTAACTTCCTTGAAATGTCGTGAGGTAAAGCTTTGTGTGGGACAGGAATTCGAACCCAGAACCTAATCGGATTGTTATCGAAGCACAATCAACTGCGACATATCGAAATTTCTCGGCAGTAACTAGATGATTTAACTGAAATGACGAGCACTCCAACCCGACACCTATCGCTGTTATATTCTAGAGAAAACGAACGTTAAATATGGGTTTGTTACACCAGCAGCGACATGTGAGCATGTTTTAACTAGAAATAATATGACGAAGAGTTCATTGCTGACTGGGAATCGACCCCACACATATTGTTGTTGACCACACACAAAGAGACGTCAGCTACCGAATATTTCTCCACCAGCAGCTGGGAATAACATCCTTGAACTTACAGTGATCTCGCAAATAGTTCTGTGTCTCACTGGGAGTCAAAAATGTCAGATATCGTTAGTGTTGACAACGAGTGAAAAAACATTAAAAATCTAAATTATTATCCACCAGCAGATAGGTGTTCTCATGTTAGAGCTCGATAATACATAATGAAAACTTTAATTTCGGGCCAGGATTCGAACCCATTCACGCGCAATATATGGAGATGTTGAGGAATCTACAGTTTTGAACAAACAACAAATTGTAGTCGACCTGTATTGTCACGAAGGGATCAAATGTCGCGTTAAGGGCGGTCTGAGTTGCATTCCCAGTTCAGAACCAATTTTATCGACATACAGAAGCTCAAATAAGAAATGGAATACGTGTCCTGTGACCCTACATAGGGTTTGTTTCGTCACTAGAAATAAATAACTAGTATAATAAAGGTTACTGGTGATATAGATTCTACATGTCACCATTCCTGACTTTATTGTGGTTCAACCTAACGTCTACTTGGTAGAGAAGAAATATCGTCTTTAATGTGAATTTCAGACCACAATGCCATTATTCCTTCTTCACTTTGTGGGGTGGCGGGTGGTATAATTGTTAAATGTTCCTATTATCTATGCTGTTGTTTGCCGTTCTCAACACTGGCTCTCTAACTACAATATTGGCAACCAGAAAGTGATTAGCAAAACGTGAAGCCTGTAAGTAGAATTCCTAGTGCCCACTTCATCTGAGAAATACATTTATAGCTACAGCTTATAGCTCTGAGGAATTAGGAGATGTCTGGGATTCATAATAAAAAACCATTCTCTCTAAAATGTTCACTATATTCTGAAAGTCACAGACCAAAAAGAATCCACACAACCCAACTACGAGAGCAGTTCAGAGTCTAATGCACTGATGCCACTATAACTGTACAAATTAAATGTTTAAGTGAATGCTCGCCATAATTTGATGATAATGTTCATCAAACGCCACGCTAATGATGTTAGAATGTCTGTCCTGCGGCGGCACGTGAAAATACGACATATGCAAACTAAAGATGGATCATTAACGTCATCCCAAAATTAACACTTCTCTCGAAAACGATTTCATGGTTAGGCGTATCCCGAGTAACTTATTACTGCATCCGAGGCTGTTTATATCAACGATACCGACGCGACGCGACTCCCGGCACATGTGGTGCGCTAATCAGCGTCTGGAGAGAACTGGGAGGAGGAGGAGATTAGTGTTTAACGTCCCGTCGACAACGAGGTCATTAGAGACGGAGCGCAAGCTCGGGTGAGGGAAGGATGGGGAAGGAAATCGGCCGTGCCCTTTCAAAGGAACCATCCCGGCATTTGCCTGAAGCGATTTAGGGAAATCACGGAAAACCTAAATCAGGATGGCCGGAGATGGGATTGAACCGTCGTCCTCCCGAATGCGAGTCCAGTGTGCTAACCACTGCGCCACCTCGCTCTGTGGAGAGAACTGGGGCCTTCCTTCTTTCGCGCAACGTTCTTACATATAAAGCCGCAGTGCGGACGGCTAAGGGAATACCTGATCAAATCTGCTCTCCCGACTAGCCGATGGGCTAGTAATGCACCACTGTAAGTTATCGTATAAAAGATTGCTTCCTTTGCTGATGGCCGATGAAGCTTTCAATTTAATTGTGCAATCAACACACAAGTAAGTAATCATAATAAAAGTCTGACGTGGCTAAGTCAAATATTTTGGGCGAGAGAATTAATTTAATTACACTACACGCAGTAGACGAACTCTGAACTTGCTCTTTGGAGATACGCTATAGCTATAGTTTTATAGTTATTCAACTGAAACGTCTCACATCTTTATGATTATAGCGGATCTCCCTTCTACTTAAATTTAAACATCCTAGCTTTATTTATTCGCCTACTTAATCTATCTTGCTTCCTTAATTTTTAAGATAAAAACCAGAAAATCATGAATTTCAACTAAAATTTTAATTTGTGAGATCCAGAATACTGTTTCTACTAAATTAATATGCAAAAGGAATCTAAATATAAATTTTTAAGTTTCTAGCTCTTTTCCGTTGCGCCAATGATTTTTACAGAAAAACGTCCAAATTTCGAAAATGGTTAAAGTTATTGAACTGATATTCAACACATATTGATTTAGTATTACTCCTGACATGCTAGAAACGTTTCAGGTTATTTATTTGATTTTTAAAGCATTGCGCAACATTTATGACGTCAGAGCTAGTTACAGCGGACTAGGCTGGCACACAATGGAAAGACCGATGTGAATTTTATAAGGCGTGAGTATGCTGCTTCCCTACAACTTGGCGTAGCCAGAAGAGAATTGAATCTGTCTCTCCCTAAATGGCTCTGAGCACTATGGGACTCAACTGCTGAGGTCATAAGTCCCCTAGAACTTACAACTACTTAAACCTAACTAACCTAAGGACATCACACAAATCCATTCCCGAGGCAGGATTCGAACCCGCGACTGTAGCGGTCGCGAGGTTCCGGACTGCAGCGCCTAGAACCGCTTGGCCACTCCGGCCGGCTGTCTCTCCCTACCAAATATGTTTGTCATAAGTTGAAATCGAACCCAGACCAGAAGGATATGAACCTTTCACGAATCCAACAGTCCACCAAGTCGTCTCCTCTGTGACTCGTATTTCTATCATAACACCGTTGCGCCACACTGGATGAGAATTCTGACACACAGGCTCCTTGTAGTGGTTTGCAGCAAGTTCAGTACATTCGTTTACTTTGTTGATCGAATTGCCATCAACTAACTGCCTCGGCTACCCAGTGCATACATTCGACTCTATTTTGTAATCATCGAAATAAAATCACGGAGCTGCCTCCTATACAGAACTGCCAACAGTGTAGGATGCAGAAATTTAAATAGGAAGTGTTCCTTTCCACCTGAGCTATTCTATTTCGCTATCTGCTTGTTGAAAATGTCGTGCAGTGAAAAAGAAAAGCTTTAACTGTCTGTCTCTCAGAAGTCTAGATCTGGCCATTTGCATTATCTCAGAGCACTGAGAAGGCAGAAGTACCGGAGGAATTGTTGTTGACTTCCGGAGCTGCTGTACGTATGTGTCAGCTAGTAACGTAACGATAAGCGTCGCACTCTCGAGATAAAACGTCGCCGGTTCGTGTACATTCACTGCTACATTTTTTAAACGAAATCCTGCCTGAACTTTGAACATAATTCCCTTCACTTCTCAACCCAAAATAGTCGCATGTGGAAAAAGGGCTAACTTCTGCGACATTTTGTTCTTTTCAGGTATAATAGGCGGCCAGGCAGCAGATGCATCTCGAAGCTTTTGTATTATGTATGGGGAGAGCGCATCGTGCCAAAATGGTCAGAAAAATATTTTCTACATTAGCTGTCGTCTGGTAGTGACATTTTATTCTTCTTCAAACCTTGTTTGAAGCTTTAACTCAGAACAAGTTTTCTACGTGCATGTAATCAATAAACTGCATATGCATTGTCAGACTGTTATAGATCACATCAGAGAATTCGCATATATCGTTGATGATTAATTTCTCTCTCATGTTTAGTATTGTTTTAACAACACTAAAAGAAACTTTACGAAAATTGTGCACTGTATTATAAGAAATGAAAGAAAACTACCTACGATAACCTGACGTCGAAAGTCTGCTGTAATAAAACTGAGTATCTGTAAATACGCGTGCCTCTATCGGCACGAAATTAGTAAAATACTTCTCACTTAGATTTCGATTGGGTCTGTGTTTAATTGGTATGCTGTGTCATACTCAAGAGGTATGTAAATGTGGCATTTCATAAATAAAGTTATGTACTCCTAGAAACCCAAAATTAGCTTGTCAGCAGCGGAAAGAGGCGTTACGTGTTGTGCAGCATAGTAAGTTTTTCACCATTGCACTATGAGCCGAAAGTATTTCCTTGCGATTTCCTTATAGATGTTTGATCTTACTGCTTGTAGCTCTTTCACAGAAGAAGACGAACCGATGTGATCCTACAGTGGGCTGGGAAGTGACCATAGCTGGCGTCTTAAAGACGCGGCTGCTTCGGCTTGGTATACGTAATGCGTCTCATTCGCATTTCTGTAACTAGGTTTAGGGACTGAAGCGTAGTTACTATAATACTCAGAATTGACTGCAAACTAAGCATCTTAAATCAGTAACTCTCATAGTTGTTTTTATATTTATATCGTAAGTGTACTCAAAAGTAAGAAACTCATTCACGGACTTTTTCGTGCCTCGCTGATAGTCGAGCACAACTAACAAATAAAAATAAAAAAAGAATGTGTGTGTGTGTGTGTGTGTGTATGTGTGTGTGTGTGTGTGTGTGTGTGTGTATGTGTGTGTGTGTGTGTGTGAGAGAGAGAGAGAGAGAGAGAGAGAGAGAGAGTGAGGGAGAGAGATAAAAATAAAAAAGAATGAGAGAGAGTAAAAAACTGTTGCAAAGAAACTGAATCATGGTATGTAAAGAAATCTGTCATTAAAGTGAAACGTTCCACATCATTACGAAATGTCGTATTCATGATCTATGGAACAAGTATTAATCTAATGTAATCTAATCTAATCATATCATATTGCTGACTAGTCATGAAGAGGCACGAATTACAGAAATTTTCGCCAATATCAGTAACCAAATCTATACTTGAAAAAAGAGGCGACAGTTTTTGTAATAAACCGGGACTCCTTTAAAGACACTTTCATCCCTGTTAACTAACTACGAAAGATGTGTGATATACCTTCATTGAGAAGGAACAAAGTGTTCATGCATTTAAAGATGAAGCGCATGATGTGAAGTTCTGTGACGGAGATACGAACCCAGCACGCAATCGGATTGTTAACTAAGTAAAATCTAATGTTACTTATCGGTTTTTCTTACCAGCTGCTAGGTGTTTGAATGTAAAACAAGGATACAAATTTCTGTGCCTGAGCGACAATCGAACAGCACACCCACCGTCCTTCTTTATCACCCACGAATATAGCTTAAATATCAAGTACAAGTTTATGTGCCAACTAGCTCTGCAGATGACGAAGAAATTGAAGAAATGTATGATAAGATAAAAGACATTATTCAGATAGTGAAGGGAGACGAAAATTTAATAGTCATGGGTGACTGGAATTCAACAGTAGGAAAAGGAAGAGAAGCAAACGTAGTAGGTGAATATGGATTGGGAGGTAGGAAATGAAAGAGGAAGCCGCCTGCCAAGAATCACAAAAGAAGGTTGTATACATGGAAGAAATCTGGAGATAACTGACAGGTTTCAGATAGATTATACACTCCTGGAAATGGAAAAAAGAACACATTGACACCGGTGTGTCAGACCCACCATACTTGCTCCGGACACTGCGAGAGGGCTGTACAAGCAATGATCACACGCACGGCACAGCGGACACACCAGGAACCGCGGTGTTGGACGTCGAATGGCGCTAGCTGCGCAGCATTTGTGCACCGCCGCCGTCAGTGTCAGCCAGTTTGCCGTGGCATACGGAGCTCCATCGCAGTCTTTAACACTGGTAGCATGCCGCGACAGCGTGGACGTGAACCGTATGTGCAGTTGACGGACTTTGAGCGAGGGCGTATAGTGGGCATGCGGGAGGCCGGGTGGACGTACCGCCGAATTGCTCAACACGTGGGGCGTGAGGTCTCCACAGTACATCGATGTTGTCGCCAGTGGTCGGCGGAAGGTGCACGTGCCCGTCCACCTGGGACCGGACCGCAGCGACGCACGGATGCACGCCAAGACCGTAGGATCCTACGCAGTGCCGTAGGGGACCGCACCGCCACTTCCCAGCAAATTAGGGACACTGTTGCTCCTGGGGTATCGGCGAGGACCATTCGCAACCGTCTCCATGAAGCTGGGCTACGGTCCCGCACACCGTTAGGCCGTCTTCCGCTCACGCCCCAACATCGTGCAGCCCGCCTCCAGTGGTGTCGCGACAGGCGTGAATGGAGGGACGAATGGAGACGTGTCGTCTTCAGCGATGAGAGTCGCTTCTGCCTTGGTGCCAATGATGGTCGTATGCGTGTTTGGCGCCGTGCAGGTGAGCGCCACAATCAGGACTGCATACGACCGAGGCACACAGGGCCAACACCCGGCATCATGGTGTGGGGAGCGATCTCCTACACTGGCCGTACACCACTGGTGATCGTCGAATGGACACTGAATAGTGCACGTACATCCAAACCGTCATCGAACCCATCGTTCTACCATTCCTAGACCGGAAAGGGAACTTGCTGTTCCAACAGGACAATGCACGTCCGCATGTATCCCGTGCCACCCAACGTGCTCTAGAAGGTGTAAGTCAACTACCCTGGCCAGCAAGATCTCCGGATCTGTCCCCCATTGAGCATGTTTGGGACTGGATGAAGCGTCGTCTCACGCGGTCTGCACGTCCAGCACGAACGCTGGTCCAACTGAGGCGCCAGGTGGAAATGGCATGGCAAGCCGTTCCACAGGACTACATCCAGCATCTTTACGATCGTCTCCATGGGAGAATAGCATCCTGCATTGCTGCGAAAGGTGGATATACACTGTACTAGTGCCGACATTGTGCATGCTCTGTTGCCTGTGTCTATGTGCCTGTGGTTCTGTCAGTGTGATCATGTGATGTATCTGACCCCAGGAATGTGTCAATAAAGTTTCCCCTTCCTGGGACAATGAATTCACGGTGTTCTTATTTCAATTTCCAGGAGTGTATAATGGTAAGACAGAGATTTAGGAACCAGGTTTTAAATTGTAAGACATTTCCAGGAGCAGGTGTGGACTCTGACCACAATCTATTGGTTATGAACTGTAGAGTAAAACTGAAGAAACTGCAAAAAGATGGGAATTTAAGGAGATAGGACCTGGATAAATTGACTAAACCTGAGGTTGTACAGAATTTCAGGGAGAGCGTAAGGGAACAATTGAAAAGAATGGGGGAAAGAAATACAGTAGAAGGAGAAAATGGGTAGCTTTGAGGGATGAAGTGGTGAAGGCAGCAGAGGATCAAGTACGTAAAAAGATAAGGGCTAGTAGAAATCCTTGGGTGACAGAATAAATATTGAATTTAATTGACGAAAGGAGAAAATACAAAAATGCAGTAAATGAAGCAGGCAAAAAGGAATACAAACGTCTCAAAAATGAGATCGACAGGTAGTGCAAAATGGCTAAGCAGGCATGGCTAGAGGACAAATGTAAGGATGTAGAGGCTCATCTCACTAGCGGTAAGATAGATACTGCCTACAGGAAAATTAAAGAGACCTTTGGAGAAAAGAGAACGACTTGTATGAATATCAAGAGCTCAGATGGAAACCCAGTTCTAAGCAAAGAAGGGAAAGCAGAAAGGTGAGAGGAGTATATAGAGAGTCTATACAAGGGCGATGTACTTGAGGACAATGTTATAGAAATGGTAGAGAATGTAGATGAAGATGAAATGGGAGATATGATACTGCGTGAAGAGTTTTACAGAGCACTGAAAGACCTGAGTCGAAACGAGGCCCCGGGAGTAGACAACATTCGATTAGAACTACTGACAGCCTTGGGAGAGGCAGTCCTGACAAAACTCTACCATCTGGTGAGCAAGATGTATGAGACAGGCGAAATACCCTCATACTTCAAGAAGAATATAATAATTCCAATCCCAAAGAAAGCAGGTGTTGACAGATGTGAAAATTACCAAACTATCAGTTTAACAAGTCATAGCTGCAAAATACTAACGCGAAGACAGCATAATTGCTGAATTAATAAAAACTGGTGGTGAGGTTGTAATAAAGGAACTGCACACATTAATATCAGATATATGGTAAACAGAAACTATGCCAGATAATTGGAAAATTTGAATAATAGTCCCCATTTATAAGAAAGGGGACAGAACTGCATGTGAAAACTATAGAGGTTTAACACTCCTAAGTACAGCTTATAAGATCTTCACAAGTATATTAAACGAAAGGATACGGAAGTGTGCAGAAGGCATACTAGGGGAATATCAGTGCGGCTTTCGACCAGGCAGAGGAACAACTGATCAAATATTTGTAATAAGGCAAATGATGGGAAAGTTCTATGAATATTATATAGATCTGCATTTCTTATTCATCGATTTCAAACAAGCCTTTGACAGCATAAATCAGCAAGAACTATACAGAGTACTGAAAGAAGTTGGTATATGTGCTAAATTAATAAGACTAATCAGAATGACAATGACAGAGACAAGAGCAAAAGTAAAGGTCCTTAGCAGGACAAGTGAAAGCTTTGACTTTAATAAAGGTGTGAAGCAAGGGGATAGTCTCTCCACTGTCCTATTCAACATAGCCCTGTATAGTGCAGTAAATAAAATCAACAAAAGAGGCACCATATTTATGAAAACTAGGAAGAAATACCAATACACTCCTAGAAACATACCGGGCAATGGAAACAGAAGCCTTAAAAATTGGCCTCATAGTAAATGAAGACAAAACAAAATATATGGTAATGTCACAATCTGAGGCCAGAAGAACTCCTAAAAACCTAAACATCAAAGGGAAATGCTTCAATGGAGTGTCCTCTTTTAACTACTTGGGAGCCCTAATAACAAATGATAACAGAATGAGATTTTCACTCTGCAGCGGAGTGTGCGCTGATATGAAACTTCCTGGCAGATTAAAACTGTGTGCCCGACCGAGACTCGAACTCGGGACCTTTGCCTTTCGCGGGCAAGTGCTCTACCAACTGAGCTACCGAAGCACGACTCACGCCCGGCCCTCACAGCTTTACTTCTGCCAGTATCTCGTCTCCTACCTTCCAAACTTTACAGAAGCTCTCCTGCGAACCTTGCAGAACTAGCACTCCTGAAAGAAAGGATATTGCGGAGACATGGCTTAGCCACAGTCTGGGGGATGTTTCCAGAATGAGATTTTCACTCTGCAGCGGAGTGTGCGCTGATATGAAACTTCCTGGCAGATTAAAACTGTGTGCCCGACCGAGACTCGAACTCGGGACCTTTGCCTTTCGCGGGCAAGTGCTCTACCAACTGAGCTACCGAAGCACGACTCACGCCCGGCCCTCACAGCTTTACTTCTGCCAGTATCTCGTCTCCTACCTTCCAAACTTTACAGAAGCTCTCCTGCGAACCTTGCAGAACTAGCACTCCTGAAAGAAAGGATATTGCGGAGACATGGCTTAGCCACAGCCTGGGGGATGTTTCCAGAATGATATTTTCACTCTGCAGCGGAGTGTGCGCTGATATGAAACTTCCTGGCAGATTAAAACTGTGTGCCCGACCGAGACTCGAACTCGGGACCTTTGCCTTTCGCGGGCAAGTGCTCTACCAACTGAGCTACCTGCAAGGTTCGCAGGAGACCTTCTGTAAAGTTTGGAAGGTAGGAGACGAGATACTGGCAGAAGTAAAGCTGTGAGGGCCGGGCGTGAGTCGTGCTTCGGTAGCTCAGTTGGTAGAGCACTTGCCCGCGAAAGGGAGGAGATGAGATACTGGCAGAAGTAAAGCTGTGAGGGCCGGGCGTGAGTCGAGCTTCGGTAGCTCAGTTGGTAGAGCACTTGCCCGCGAAAGGCAAAGGTCCCGAGTTCGAGTCTCGGTCGGGCACACAGTTTTAATCTGCCAGGAAGTTTCATATCAGCGCACACTCCGCTGCAGAGAGAAAATCTCATTCTGGAAACATCCCCCAGGCTGTGGCTAAGCCATGTCTCCGCAATATCCTTTCTTTCAGGAGTACTAGTTCTGCAAGGTTCGCAGGAGAGCTTCTGTAAAGTTTGGAAGGTAGGAGACGAGATACTGGCAGAAGTAAAGCTGTGAGGGCCGGGCGTGAGTCGTGCTTCGGTAGCTCTGTTGGTAGAGCACTTGCCCGCGAAAGGCAAAGGTCCCGAGTTCGAGTCTCGGTCGGGCACACAGTTTTAATCTGCCAGGAAGTTTCAAATGATAACAGTATTGGAAAGGCTATAAGGGAAAGAATACAAGCAGGAAACAGAGCTTACTTTGCAAATATGCAGCTTTTCAAAAGTAGCCTTGTTACAAGAAAAACTAAATTGCTAATATATAATTCCCTAGTCCGCCCAGTTATCACATACGGCTCAGAAGTATGGACGATGACAGAACACGATAAAAATGCTCTAAGAAGCATTGAGCGGGAAATACTACGCAAAATCTATGGGCCAATAAGGGAGGAAGAAAGCTGGAGAACACGCTACAATGCCGAATTACAAGAGTCAATACAAGGCAGGGACATAGTAAAATTTGTGAAATCACAGCGAATACGATGGCTAGGACACTTGAAGAGAACGGCAGAGGATAGAAATCCAAAGAAAATGATGAAGGGTATGATCCATTCAGTTAGGCTAAAAGGGAGACCTAGAAGAAGACGGATCGATGAGGTAATAATGGATATCAGCAATATGGGAGTCCGGGGGTGGAAAAGAGCAGCAAATAACCGAGAAGTGTGGAGGGAGATTGTTGAAGAAGCCAAGGCTCACCAAGGGCTGTAGAGCTACTGAAGAAGAACAAGAAGAATCCCAAAGAAAGCAGGTGAGGACAGATGTGAAAATTACCGAACAATCAGTTTAATAAGCCACAGCTGCAAATTACTCTCTTTCGAATTCTGAAGGTGGCAGGGGTAAAAATACAGGGAGCGAAAGGCTATTTACAATTTGTACAGAAACCAGATGGCTGTTATAAGAGTCGAGGGACATGAAAGGGAAGCAGTGGTTGGGAAGGGAGTGAGACAGGGTTGTAGGCTATCCCCGATGTTATTCAATCCGTATATTGAGCAAGCAGTGAAGGAAGCAAAAGAAAAATTCGGAGTAGGTATTAAAATCCACGGAGAAGAAATAAAAACTTTGAGGTTTGCCGATGATATTGTAATTCTGTCAGAGACAGCAAAGGACTTGGAAGAGCAGTTGAACGGAATGGATAGTGTCTTGAAAGGAGGATATACGATGAACATCAACAAAAGCAAAACGAGGATAATGGAATGTAGTCGAATTAAATCGAGTGATGCTGAGGGAATTAGATTAGGAAATGAGATACTTAAAGTAGTAAAGGAGTTTTGCTATTTGGGGAGCAAAATAGCAAAATAACTGATGATGGTCGAAGTAGAGAGGATATAAAATGTAGACTGGCAATGGCAAGGAAAGCGTTTCTGAAGAAGAGAAATTTGTTAAGATCGAGTAAGGATTTAAGTGTCAGGAAGTCGTATTTGTATGGAGCGTAGCCATGTATGGAAGTGAAACATAGACGATAAATAATTTGGACAAGATGAGAACAGAAGCTTTCGAAATGTGGTGCTACAGAAGAATGCTGAAGATTAGATGGGTAGATCACATAACTAATGAAGAGGTACTGAATAGGATTGGGGAGAAGAGCAGTTTGTGGCACAACTTCACTAGAAGAAGGGATCGGTTTGTAGGACATGTTCTGAGGCATCAAGGGATCACCAATTTAGTATTGGAAGGCATCGTGGAGGGTAAAAGTCGTAGAGGGAGACCAAGAGAGAAAATACACTAAGCAGATTCAGAAGGATGTAGGCTGCAGTAGGTACTGGGAGATGAAGAAGCTTGCACAGGATAGAGTAGCATGGAGAGCTGCATCAAACCAGTCTCAGGACTGAAGACCACAACAAAAACAACATAAATTACTTACTCACCAACAGTAAGATGTGTGCGTTTTTGACCAGAAATAACGACACCTATTGCGATTGTTGCCAACACATGAACAGACATTAAAAATGCACGTTAATTTTCACTACCTGGCCGGTGTGCACGTGATAGGGTTTGAAATGAAATTATGAAAATTTTTTTACTGGATCAGGATTCGGGCCCACATTCTTACCTTTGGAGGAGACCTAGAGAAGATTGCAGTCTTGGAAAAAGGAACGAAATGATTGAACTATACTGTTCCGAGAGATTCAGACCCTCGAAAGAGGACATACGAATTCGAATCACAGTCCGGCACCAAATTTTTCACCGTCTCTAGTTCAATCAAGTACAAGTAAAATAAGAGCCCTGTTCCTTTAAATGGCTATCGGTTCACCAAATAAAAAAAATTTTCTAACGTAAGTAAGTTTATTGGCGACAGTATTTCTGTTTACTATGACTTCCGCCTATGTCATTTCCCAACGTAAACCGGCTCCGCCCAGTTGGTAATGAAGGAACATGATGTTTAATGCGGATTCTGAGTTATAACGTCTTTCTCTTGAGGTTACCAGAGGTAAAGTAAATCTGTTTGTTCCTCTTAAAAGTAAATACCTGTACCTACGCATTGCACCTGTGATAGTTTGTTCCACCAGACCACTGTGGCCACATTTCCCATCCCCAGGAGTGTGCTGTAACAGATGATGTGCTTAGCTTACAAAATTAGTCACGGTGGAAAAAATGCGAGTCTATTAAATGGTTAAGTAGAAGCAAGCTTCTGACGCGGAGATTATGCTATTCTCATGTCAGCAGGATGTAAACACTCTTCTAGGCATCATAGCCTCGATGCGAAGCCATTTTGAAATTTTCACTAATTCAGCAAATTTCTTAGTTCGAGAAAATCCACTGTGAAGTGTGAAGTTACCGGATAATTCGATTATTACCACCATTATTGCTATCATTTTCTTCATACCGCTGCTGGAACACATGTGCTTGAAGATCATTTAATGCCTTTTGGTCATTATAGATGTAGTTGCCCAAGAACAGGTTCTTTCCCTGTCTAAGGAATCCTTGTCATGTTAATATCATTAGCAATTACTCGTAGATTACATTAAAACTAAAGTAATTGATGAAGACGTTACTTGATAACAAAAACGCGATACCTTTCTTCATTTACTTGCGCCTAGAAATGGCTGTCGAATACCGCCAAACCAAAAGCCAAGGGATCTTACTGCCTTCCGATATACGTCGCTGTCAGTTCTTCCATATGATTTGCTCGACGTGACCCGTTTCAAGTTGTGTATGACAGAGAATGTTTTAGAAAATCAATTGTTTTCCTTTGCAATATACAGAAAGATTTTCATTCGAAGCTATCCAAGTTCAAAATTTTCGCAATATTAGTTCAAATTTAATATTCGTTTCTATAATGTAGGAAAGTATTTCACAGTTGCAAAACCCACTTGCGACTCATTGACCTTACACTTAGTCGCTGCCCATAAATTCTAGCTCAGAGTGACACCAGATTAAGTAACCTAATGTAGCGGAGACTGTTTCCCAGTGCTCTTTCTCACCAGAAAATACGCCATTCACTCATTGGGCTCCATTAGTACACTGTAACAGTAATTTGTGGGTGTTTGCAATGCATACGGATTAGAATTTAGTGGTGCTCTCTCTTCCACTTCTGCTTACAATATGCCTGACCTAAACGGGCCCTTTATCATTACAGGTCCTGGGCGGTGCATCATCATACTGACAACAGTAATGTGACCACCTCACTGTTCGATTTACCTGATTTTGTAATCATTTAAATAAAACAACACGACCTTCCAGAGGGAGACATTTCCTCCCCCTTCCCTTCTGTGAAATTTGTCAGTAAGCTTTTTACCTTCCAACCAGCGAAATGCGGCAGAGTACGGCCGGTAAACGATTCACAAACTGCGATTTAGTGCCGTTAATCCGATTTCTTTAAACATTGTCGTAGCTGAAGGAATTTAGTTTCTTCTTAAATCGTCTTTGCAGCAACGTTCAGAGATATCTCAAATAGGAAAAGCTCTTTATCCAGGTACGAAGGTTATAAAATAGACTTCCCACAGTTTGTGTCAGGTTGATCTTTTCGTCTGATCGCACTGCGTAAGTATTTTGTCTAAGAGGTATCACAAGTTTTGTTCCTGCAGCTGTGGAAATTATTGGTTGAAAACGAGTTTAACACCAATGAGTACAGTACTGCTAAATATTCAAAATGATTATCAACCTAAGTCTGAGTTCATCCACAAAGTGAGGAGTATTTATAATATTGAAGCTAGACTGTGTATTCTTGTCTTCCTTGAGTGGGCATTGGAAGCCGAGTACACAAACGTATACAATACTATGAATACTTCGAACGCGATAGTTAACGTTGTTCTCATAAACTAATTTTGTTTTTTTAATTCTTCTGGGTCTTCAGCGTCCAATATGTTTTGTAGATACAGTCTTAGGCAAAAAAAAAATTGACCGCCGAGTCGTTCACATAAGGTGGACATACAGTTGTGCTCTCCTCAGAATTCTATGTCCGGCAGTATGCTCGATCTGGCAACATAGTAGATTGCGGCCCTTCCCAGAGGAAGTCTTTTCTGCAGTCTGCGTACATCACTCTTGACTACGAACGTAGTGTTGAGCTGCCGGGACGGTCAGAGGGTTAGCTGCCCTCTGTAATAAAAAAACTGAGTTAATCGATCAACAACGAACTTAAACGGATGTGGATGTCTTACGACGTCCGCCCCGAGCAGATGCAAAGAACCAAAGCGAACAAAAATGAGATTAAAAAAAAAAGATAAAATGCGAGGTTAGCTAATATGACGTTGGACAACCGAAATCACACGTCGACAAAATTTATATTGCCCCTTTCCACTCGGCTCTGAAGCTATGAGTGTAATTCAAGCGAATCTACAATATATTTCGCTTTTGTCACATTGGTAATAACAATTTGGTTCAACAAAATTTTAGCGAGAGATTTCTTGGCCGATCATCTGCCTCTGAACATCACATGCATCTGTTTTCTCTGGGACCCGTTTGCTGGCTACCGGTGGGGGCTGAGACACTGCACTGCCTCGCCTTCTGCCGACGTCTGCTCCACTCCTCACTCTCGACGGTGTAAAATGCTTTAATGTTGTTGAGTGGTGAACCATAAAATCTGTCTACAATTTGTGTTTCACACTCGATAGCGACGGAGGCACAAACCCGTTTTTATTTGTTGAGTATTTTATTACAATTGTATGCAATACATCAATGTGACACAGAATTAATTTCATTGGGCACTATAATTAAAGCGTCAGATCCTGTTCTTTTTCCTTTCACAGGAGATTCTTCAAATAATTTATTTTTGTCATGGATTCATATGTGTTAGTCAAGGCACAGAGAGTAAATGCAACGCAATGTGTTTGGTTTCTTTCTTTGATTGCCTATGGTAAATGGATGCAAAACATTGTGTCAATACCTTTCAGAACCTGCTCTATAGCTGCTCAGGCAAACTGCTTGTTTTGAGGTCCATACATTAATTAATGGAGAAGTGAACACTGTTCAAAAGTGATATTTAAAATATTCGATTGGATTTAAGGTGACAAAATTAACCATATTTGAAGCTACCCAGAGAAAAAGTAAGTTGCTAGAGCCGCTGTTAGCAAATGTCTGCAGAGAGTTCCTAATTGCTACTGTGGAAATTTATCGTAGAGGCCTTGTAGTAATCAAGAGGTTCATTTCCTTCACACTTATCACCCTGGCATGTGAGTCTTAAGTGAAGAGCAATATTGAAATTCGTATCGTTGATGCTCAATTCGAATTTCTTCAGAGGCGCTTGTGTTGTGAAGCATCTTGGCAGTCAGAAAACTGAGATCTATGACCATTAATACAACTTACTGAGTCGAGCTACCAAGAGGACTTGATGTGTAAAGGTTTTCTTCCAATTTCGTTACAGAATTTTTTCTGGAAATTCGCAGCTCCATCAAATAAATCAGAAAAAAAAGCTCGTACACGCTGGCCCCTACCATGGTTAGAACTGACGACTCATTGAGCCGTTGAGACATGAGACATGGGTGGTACCACGGGGCTACAGACACATTGCCGCCAGCATGCCACTCTCATCATGGTATTGGTCGCTCAGCCTCATAGCGCATCATGAAGGATAATGAAAGTTGTCACTTATGTGAAGAACAGCATTTCTTTAGCCAAAAAAATTGAATTTTCTGTCTCCGTGTCTTAGTTTACATGAGGATTATATAGGGCGAGTCATTCAAATGGAAAGGGAATATCAAGTGAATTTAGCGAGTCAATTCAGTACCATACGTGGATGTGATTGCACTGTCACAATGTTGCCAAATGTTTGACACGATGTTACCAATTCTCAGCTGTGCTAGGAACAGCTCTGTAGCGGTATGTGATGAGAATCCTGTGCTCGTGTCATAGGAGGATACGGAGAGGAGGCGCGGGGTTTGGTTATTATGCCGAGTTTTCTCCTACTAGTTGTGTCAAACATTCAGTTGTATAATCTTCCATAACGATTACAGTTTCCCACAAAATATATACGAATAAAATATTTACCTTGTTACTTTGTGACAAAAGATTATTTCAGTACAATAAAAAGTCTGTGGAAATCAACTTTGCCCACCTGTCACGAAAAGTAAGATAACAAACACTTTGCAACTCGAAATCGATTGCTTCTATATGCAGTCTTGTGGTCATACGAGCAGAATTTCATGAATTGCACGATAATGTAGAAAAATGTTGTGCGAATGGAAGGTATAAGAAACACAGTTAACTAATTATTCTGTGCCACGTAATAATCAATTCATTTGAAGATTCAGAAGAGAAGAAACTAAAAATTATGCCCATTCAGGCAGGAACTAAAGTGCAGATGTGGGCGCTGTGCAGATCTGCGCTTTTTCGTCTTCAGATCTATACAAATAATGTGTACTAACCAGATTATTCATTGCTTTCGTAATGTTTCCCTCTTTTTTAGTCTTCTAATGATGAACTGGATCCACGCCCATGAGTCTGATTGTTTCTTTGTGTACTTCCATGTACTATCTTTGTGTATTATTGCTCGGTGTTCAAAAAGCAAAATATTATGGCTGCTCCCACGAGGTATTAGAACGAGGTCGCAAGAAGGCTAACGAATTATAATCAAATACACTGAGACGCCAATTTGTCTGTCTTTACGTCATGGTGTTAAGTCGACAGAAATAGTTGGGTATTATTGCCTGCATCACCGGCATCCAATTTTCGTCTTCTCTTACTGAGATTTTCATATTACCATGAACACAGGACGCCGTGATAAATGTGTATATTTTCCGTGCGAAACATCCCACATTCAAATCATCCTGATCCATTCGTTACGTGCATTGACAGCAATGAGCGATAGTAAAGCTGTTGTGAGGTGACAAATAACAGTAACAATGGTAGTAACAACAAGTCAGTAATCAAGGATGTATGCTGCATTACAGACAATTGTTAACGATTAACAAAATGACCAAGATAGGCTGAGTGTTTAATTGGCGCACTGCATAGGTGTTCTTACCACTTTGTTACTGAATTCTGTTCTGGTTGTTTGCAGAGAGAAAAGAAAGAACCCTACAACCATACATATCGCTAGTACAAAGAGATATTACCTGTCAACTATCCTTGCTTTACATCACGAGACGAACATGGCGTCACCGAGCTGATACTTGAAATACATTTCTGTTTTCTCTCTCTTTTTCTTTTTCTTTTTGTTTTTTGAGGAAAGCATCGAGAAGCGCGAGTAATAAGCAAGTAGGCATATAATCTACTTACAGTTATTTTCATCAGGATACATAATGCAAAAATACACCTTTTAAGTGTATTATTGTGTAATTCCAATTATTGACAGTCTATTCGTGAGCTTGCTCGCATTCAGTGGGGTGAAACCTATCACAGAAGCAAGCAAAACACAAATATTTCTTGCACCATGCTCAACACAAAGGAAATCTCGCTGCACTGACGTGTTGTCCGATATATTGCTCGGAAAACATATCTGCTTCATGTTATTAAATACAGCTCTATCAGATATGAATTTGGATGTGTATCAAGTGTATAAATGTATATCTTTAAATACACAGAAAGGCACATAGAGGTATTCGACTGAAACATAGCCATGACCAAGATTGTGACTGGGGTCGATAGTATCGACGTCTGCCACCTTGACAATTCGAACGGTGACAGTGCTCGGCCGGTTACTTAACGTTTACTGGTATCAAAGCCACAGCATGAAAGCACAAAAATGTTATTACCCGAAGATTATTAACTTTGGAACCCTTAGTAAAGTAAAGCAGTCATCAGTCGGAAGATTGGTTTTAACACCACAGTGCTTTAATAGGCATAGTCTTGTTGGAGGTGGTATGCCGTTGCTTTCCTCCGACCTTTGAGTTGACCTACCTAGCCAGTTAATAGGGGAACCTACTGTTTAACGTGGCTTTCGGAGCACAGTGCAACTCGGCAATTTTCACATCAAAAAACAATGACCGACGGGAAATAAGTGTAAAATGGCACATAATAATCGTGGGACTGACCAGAGATCGAACCCTAGACCTTTGTATTCATAGTCTTACTGTTTACCCAAAAAAAATGGTTTAATTGGCTCTGAGCACTTTGGGACTTAACTGCTGTGGTCATCAGTCCCCTAGACCTTAGAACTACTTAAACCTAACTAACCTAAGGACATCACAAACACCCATGCCCGAGGCAGGATTCGAACCTACGACCGCAGCGGTCGCGCGGTTCCAGACTGTAGCGCCTAGAACCGCTCGGCCACTCCGGCCGGCTACTGTTTACCACTTTGCCACCAGCACACTGCTGGGGCTGGTAAATGTGGCCACAGTGGTCTGGTGGAACGAACTATCACAGGTGCAATATTCCTTCTCTACCAAGTAGACGTTAGGTTGAACCACAATAAAGTCAAGAGTGGCGACATGTAGAAACTCTATCACCAGTAACCTTTATTATACTAGTTATTTATTTCTAGTGACGAAACCGCTATGTAGGGTCATAGGACACTTATTCCATTTCTTATTTGAGCTTCTGTATGTCGATAATATTAGTTCTGAACTGGTAATGCAACTCAGACCGCCCTTAACGCGACATTTGATCCCTTCGTGACAAAACAGGTCGACTACAATTTGTTGTTTGTTCAAAACTGTAGATTCCTCAACATCTCCACATATTGCACGTGAATGGGTTCGAATCCTGGCCCGGAACTAAAGTTTTAATTATGTATTATCGAGCTCTAGCATGAGAACACCTATCTGCTGGTGGATAATAATTTTAATTTTTGATGTATTTTCATTCGTTGTCAACACTGAACTCTTCTTCATATTATTTCTAGTTCAAACATGCTCACATGTCGCTGCTGGTGTAACAAACCTATATTTAACGTTCGTTTTCTCTAGAATATAATAGCGATAGGTGCTGGCTTGGAGTCCTGGGAAGGAAAAAATTAATGTTTTGTCTTGTCATTTCAGTTAAAACAACTAGCTACTGCCGAGAAAATCCGATATGCCACAGTTGATTGTGCTTCGATAACAATCGTATTAGGTCCTGGGTTCGAATCCCTGTCCAACACAAAGCTTTACCTCACGGCATTTCAATGAAGTTACTTGTGAAGAAGCAATATTCAACATCTCTCGTAGTTCGTTAAGAGGGACAATAGATGCGGGGCAGGAATTCGCGTCCGTTAAAAATGTTTACGTTGTGAAATTTAAAGTTGATATTTGCTAACTGATACTGTCTAAAGTCGAGGTATATCACTCTCTGTATGCCTAGTCAGGAATGACTGTTAGTTTCCGTCAGTCACGAAATCTTTGCTTAGTCTGCATGACCTGGGTTTGAATCCATATGCAAAACGAGACGGTTCGTCGTGTCATTTGAAGTTTATACATATTCTCAACTAGCTCCTCGTGAATAACTTAAATTTTTAATGTCTTTTGTGTTAAATAATAAGTACGGTATGTTATTTTGAAGAGGAAATCATGAATACGACGAACTTACTGGGTTGCATGCGAATCAGGTGAAATGCAATTCAGGTCGTTCGGATACTTTTGAGCATGACTGTACGTTCCAATTATAATATTTTTGTTTATTCCTGAAAAACAGAGTCATTAGAAAGAAGTATTCCGGCAAAAAAAAAGAAAAAAAAACAAACAGGCTGCTGATGGTAAGGTAGGCCTACATATTACATAGGTTACGCGATCATGATTTAAAAAAATACTTTCACGCGTGTTAAAGCGAAATCTCCATTTTACGTAGTCTGAACGTTTGAGACCATTCACTCCAACACTTTTATACCACTGCACAGTGCTGGAACATGTTCAAGAAAGTTATATCTTTTTTTCGTTTTTTTCCTATGTAAATTTCTATAAATTGCTATTATGGCCACACACTGAACGACGCATCAGGGGTAACTTTTGAGAGTGAGAAGCTGTGTAAACTATAGTGAGACTAATGCACTGAAAATCTAATAAAACAAGAACTCTATTCTGCGTGGAGCTACGCATTTCAATAATCGTTCACTTTATTGACAAGCACAACGTACAATGCATGCCTTGCTACTTTCCCCTCGTTTCGTACAATTCTTGGGTAACAAAGAAGATTTACGCAAGTTTTGCGCAAATGTGAACATTAAAAATTTTGAACACACGAGTTGAAAATACAACGAACAAGAAGCAGTACCAGTAAGCCAACAAGCATTGGTTTCGGAGTTCAGGCTTTATTCACTAACGATAAAAATACAGCAAAAGTGGAATTACATGGATTACGAAAGTATCCTTTTCACATCACATTCTTCTCTGCTTGGTTATTCGAAACATATCGACAAAAATCTAGTTTCATTAACGAGGCCAAATGTATCGTATTACTGGTCTAGAAGAATGTTCGACACGAGTCGTCGGTTTTGGATAGTGAAGTAATGTTAATAGCTGCTGTCACGTCAGCTTATGGTGCATATGTTCACACTTTTGCTCTTAGGTGACGAAACCAAAGAATTTGAAAGCAAAAATATAAAACTGGTTGTGACACACTGACTACTGGCTTAGCCCGAGGTTAGGCTAGGTTGGAAGGCAAGGATTGGTTGTGACTTGGCGAATCCAAGGAAGAACAGAACCGTATGTGGCGACAAACTAATCTGTATCTTTGCCTGTGGTCTATGTTACGTTGGAAGATGACAGTTTGATTGTGGGTTGGTGAAGATAACGGATGTGAAAACTAAAAGAACCTAGTTGTAGCTACAGACTGAACTGTATCTTAGCCCATTTGAAGAAATCGCCATCATGTTATAGTCGCCATATTGTTTATGGTATTTGTCGCATGTTCCTATGTCACAGGTCAAAGCCGACAACGCGTATCGAACATTCTGCTATATCCCCAAGTACTAGATCGAATACACATTCAAGACCAGAGGGACATTCGAAATTACCCTTCTGAGACTATATTATTCATGTAAGAACAGCAATTTTTGGTACTTAAAGCAGCTATTGAGTGCACACGACAGAAATTATGAAAAAGAAGCAGTCGTAAGCAGTAATCTACCAATTTCGGCTATTTAAAACGGCAGCAGGCCCCGCCAACTCTGGCTTCAAAACAACCTACAGTGTAATTACACAGCGCCATCTCCCTCCCTTTTTTTACCAGCATGGTTTGAGAATCAGTCTAGATAAGTATTGTAACCACTTTGACTACGATAGTCAGTTAAAATTTGATGATGGCCTTGCGAGCCGAAGACCACTTAGGTAATCCTGTAGAAGTTATATAATATTTTGTTTTTCATTTATTCTGGGGATGGAGTTTTAGTTCGGAAATCGTTATGTAACCGAATAACCGAAGAAACCATAAAATACACACATAAAAAAAGTTTTGCATCACCTCGGCTCCGAGAGGTCCGGAACCTGTACGAAAATTGGAATAGAGATCAACATAAACATCATTTCCGCCCTTTTTATTGCTCATGAAAACCACACATTGTACGTTGCTCCTTACAGCGAGACCTTCAGATGTGGTAGTCCAGACTGCTGTACACATCGGTACCTTTAATACTTAGCAGCACGTCCTCTTACATTGATACATGCCTGTATTCGTCGTAGCATACTATCCACAAGTTCATCAAGGCACTGTTGGTCCGGATTGTCCCACTCCTCAACGGCGATTCGGCGTGGGTCACTCAGAGTGTTTGGTGGGTTACGTCGTCCATAAACAGCTATTTTCAATCCATCCCAGGCATGTTCGATAGGATTCATATCTGGAGAACACGCTGGTCACTCTTTTCGAGCGATTTCTTTATCCTGAACGAAGTCGTTCACAAGATGTGTACGATGGGGGCGCGAATTGTCGTCCATGAAGACGAATGCCTCGCCAATATGCTGCCGTTGCACTATCGGTCGGAGGATGGCATTCACGTATCTTACAGCCATTACGTGTGCACCAGCGGCGTACGTCGGCCCCACGTAATGCTACCACAAAACAGTAGGAAACCTCTACCTCGTTGCACTCGCTGGACAGTGTGTCTAAGGCGTTCCGCCTGACCGGGTTGTCCCCAAACACGTCTCTGACGATTGTCTGGTTGAAGGAATATGTGACACTCATCGGTAAAGAGAACTTGATGCCAGTTCTGAGCGGTCCATTGAGCATGTTGTTGGGCCCATCTGTACCGCACTGCATGGTGTCGTGGTTACGAAGATGGACCTCGCCATGGACGCCGGGAGTGAAGTTGCGCATCATGCAGCCTATTGCGCACAGTTTGAGTCGTAACATGACGTCCTGTGGCTGCACGAAAAGCATTATTCAACATGGTGGCGTTGCTGTCAGGGTTCCTCCGAGCCATAATTCGTAGGTAGCGGTCACCCACTGCAATAGTAGCCCTTGGGCGGCCTGAGCGAGGCATGTCATCGACAGTTCCTGTCACCCTGTATCTCCTGCATGTCCGAACAACATTGCTTTGGTTCACTCCGAGACACCTGGACACTCCCCTTGTTGAGAGCCCTTCCTGGCACAAAGTAACAATGCGGACACAGTCGAACCGCGGTATTGACCGTCTAGGCTTGGTTGAACTACAGACAGTACGAGCCGCGTACCTCGTTCCTGGTGGAATGACTGGAACTGATCGGCTGTCGGACCCCCTCCGTCTAATAGGTGCTGCTCGTGCATGGTTGTTTACATCTTTGGACGGATTTAGTGCCATCTCTGAACAGTCAAAGGGACTGTGTATGTGATACAATATCCACAATCAACGTTTATCTTCAGGAGTTCTGGGAACCGGGATGTGTATATACATACGTCGTCAATATATACGTACCGTATACAAAGGTCCTATCTGAAGTGTGGCTCATGTCCCTATCCACAGTATGTAAAGTTACTTGTTACTCTTGAGGTTATGTCTATAAGCAAACTGTCTTATTTGAGTCGTCCCTACAAGAGTTGTCCTTAGACCACTTGTTAATTTTTACCTGAAAAATGGTAATTCACTTTTCGTGAATAGATTTTCGTAATATATTAAGTTATTTCCTTTAGAGACCGTCAGTTCATGTTTTGCAGTATTCGCATCACACTTCCTTTGACAAACACACCGAGCGAGGTGGCGCAGTGGTTAGCACACTGGACTCGCATTCGGGAGGACGGCGGTTCAATCCCGTCTCCGGCCATCCTGATTTAGGTTTTCCGTGATTTCCCTAAATCGCTTCAAGCAAAAGCCGCGATGGTTCCTTTGAAAGGGCACGGCCGATTTCCTTCCCCATCCTTCCCTCACCCGAGCATGCGCTCTGTCTCTAATGACCTCGCTGTCGACGGGACGTTAAACACTAATCTCCTCCTTCTCCTTGACAAACAAAATTAGCGTTTTCCCAATATTTCGCTCATCTCTGTATACGTTAATCCAATAAAATACAGATTCTATGCGCTAAACAAACAGTTCAGTGCATGCCGTATAAATATTTTTATTGTAAGTAATCTCTTTTGTAAGCGATTTTTAGTTCCCACGTTTCTTGATGTCTTTGTTGCGGTCTTCAGTCCTAATACCGGTTGGAAGTAGCTCTCTATGCTAGTCATCCCTGTCCAAGCTGTGGTAGTCTATACTTCATTTCTGTGTTACTACGGCAGCCAAAATCCACTTGAACCTGCTTACTGTATCTAAGCATTGGTCCCTCCCCTCGACAATTTTTACTCCCTCCCCCATTATACACGCTTTCGTCCTAGGCTACTTTACCGTACTGACGATTCCTTCATGACTCAGGATGTCCTATCAACCGAACCTTGTGTTAGTCAACTTCTGCCGTAAACGCCTTTCCTCCCCAGTTAGATTCAGCACCCTCTCGTTAGTTATTTGGTTTATGTATTTAATCTTCAGCATTCTCATGTAGCGTCACATTTCAAATGTTTCTATTCTCTTCTTCTCTGAACTTTTTATCTTCCACACTTCAGTACCGTACAAGGTTAAACTCCAGACGAATATTGTTAGAAAAGACTTTGCTAACATTCAAATTTATATTCGAAGTCAAAAAATTTTCAGAAAAGTTTTCTTGCTACTCTATCAGTTATTTTGCTACCAAAATAACAAAAGTCAGCTACTACTTCTAGTGTCTCATTTTCTAATCGAACCCCTTCATTGTCGCCTAGTTTAATTCTGCACCGCACTACCTTATTTTACTGTTGTTGATGTTCATCTGCGGTCTAAGGCGCTGCAGTCATGGACTGTGCGGCTGATCCCGGCAGAGGTTCGACTCCTCCCTCGGGCATGGGTGTGTGTGTTTGTCCTTAGGATAATTTAGGTTAACTAGTGTGTAAGCTTAGGGACTGGTAACCTTAGCAGTTAAGTCCCATAAGATTTCACACACATTTGAACATTTTATTTTGATGTTCATCTTATAAACTCTTTTTAAGGTATCATCCGTTCCATTCGAAAGCATTTTGAAGTCTCTCGCTGTCTCTGGCAGGATCACTATGCTATCAGCAAACCTCAAAGTTTTAAATTATCCTATCTGAACTTTAATTGCCTTTTCAAATTTTTCTATGATTTCCTTCACCGCTTGCACCCAAAAATCGAAAGTCTGTTATTCATTTCATCTGCAACTGGGCTGCTAAGTTGATTAAAAGATGTAAAAAAAAAAAAAGAAGATATTTCTATGCATCTTATTGTGAGTCAGCCACACCTTTAAGATCTATGTTAACAATTTTGAATGTGCGCAATTTTAATGGATAATGCGATTTCTAAGATCCGAACTATAGCTCCTAAAAAGGAGATTTATAGAAAAAATTTATTTTAATATGAATGGAACAGCCTCTCAGTAAACACAAATATTTATTCAATAAAGCAGAGTAAGAAATGAAGAGATTATTCAAAATTGCTGCATGATTTATAAATTCAATGCATATAACTGTAACTACTGGATTTAGAGTGGCTTGCAGTGTTACTTTCCTGAACTAGATAATTAAGTCCTTCTAACGCAAAATATCAAACAGTAATTTTGTCCGGAAATTCGTCAGTCCCATACGAACACATTGACTGGACACCTGCTAGTTAATCAAGTAGTAGTAGTAGTAGAAGGGTTTGGTGGGCGCACGACAGCAAGGTCTTCAGCGCCAGTTAATCAAGAGGGTCATGTACTCAGCACAGCAACTGTGAATCTGAGATAGGTTACCAAACAGAAATCCACAAGCTCAGATCAAGAATGCCCTGTCATGACAGTACAGAAACTTACGCTCTCTGTAATTATTCTCGGACAGCTGTGATGGACGCTGCTGAGGTCCGGATGGCTCTGGTGTAGACCAAGTGGGTGCATTGCTGCAGCTGCAACTCTGAACCCTGGTCGCCCGCTATGATGTTCTCTCCGAAATGCGATTTCACCGTCCCAGCTGCGCACTCCAAACTCTGTCCACCGCGAACTCTAGCCACAGTTTCGTTATTTTCTAGGACCATCCTACGACCAGCAATTTTTTCCCAACAAGCCGTATGCATCCGCCATTAGCAGAAAGTGTATACATGGCGCCCCAACACCGTGGATTCCTTCTAGCACACCGAATCTTGCCAAGACAACGCGTCACAATACCAGTCCAATCATATCACAACTCGCCTTCCCACTTCCAAAAAACAGTCACTTCAGCTCTGTCATCGATTAATTTGCCAATGGCACATTTTGAGGGTCCAGCACTAGCCTCGCATCAGAGATTTTCTGAAATAGCTGTAGGCAGCAGAATGCCTTAACTTCATCTACGTCATGATCAACAATCCTGATGTTAAGTTTCTCGCTCTTCTCATTTCTGCTACTTCTCATTACTTTCGTTTTCCTTCGACTTACTCTCAGTCCATATTCTGTAATCATTAGACTGTTCACTCCATTCAGCAGAACCTCTAATTCTTCTTCACTGTCACTGAGGGTTACAATGTCATTAGCGAATCTTTCCATTGGTATCCTTTCACCTTGAATTTTAATTCCACTCTTGAACCTCGTTTTATTTCCGTCATTTCTTTTTCATTGTACAGATTGAACAATATGGGCAAAAGACTACATCCCTGTCTTACATCCTTTTTGGTCAGAGCACTTCGTTCTTGGTCTTCCACCCTCATTATTCCCTCTTGACTCTTGCACATATTGTATATTACCCGTCTTTACTTATAACTTACACCTATTTTTCTCAGAATTTCGAAAATTTTGTTTGACACTGTTGAGCTCTTTTTCCAAGTCGACAAATCCTATGAAAGAGCTTTGATTTTTCTTTACTCTTGTTGCCACTATCAACTGCAACATTAGAATTGCCTCTGTGATGCCTTTACCTTTCCTAACGCCAAACTGATCGTCAACAGATACATCCTAAATTTTCTTTTCCGTTCTGCTGTATATAATTTTTGTCGGCAACTTGGATGCGTGTGCTGTTAAACTAATTGTACGATAATCCTCGCTCTTATGTCTTCCAAAGATCTTTTAAAATCTGGTGCTAATACTGGATCCCCTATGTCTTCCTTATCGACTCCTGTTTCTTCTTCTGTCACGTTGACAAGTCTTGCCTCTCACAGAGGCCTTCAGTATACTCTTTCCACTTATACACTCTCTTCTCTACATTTAACGGAGGAATTCCCATTGTACTGTTAATGTTACTTCCCTTGATTTAATTCCACCGCAGTTTGTTTTGACTTTTCTACATGTCGAGCCGGTCCTTCCGACAATCTTTTCTTTTCCGATTTTTTCACATTTTTCAAGCAGCCATTTCGCCTTAGCTTCCCTGCACTTCCTATTACGTATTCTTGAATTTCCTTGAACATTTTGTACTTCGTTCTTTCATTGATCAACTGAGGTATTTCTTCTGTTACCCGTTGTTTCTTCGCAGTTACCTTCTTTGTGGCTATGTTTTCCTTTCCGGTTTCTGTGATTACCATTTTTAGAGATGTCCATTCCTCTACAACTGAATTGCATACTGAGCTGATCCTTACCGCAGTATCTGTAGCCTCAGAAAACTTCAAGTGTATTTAGTCATTGCTTAGTACTCTCTAATCCCATTTCTTTACCCGTTAATTTTTCCTGACTAGCTCTCTTAAACTTCAGCCTGCTCTTCGTCACTACTAAAGGGAAGGCCACAAGACCTATTAGGTATCCGATAGACTCTATATTGAACATGCAGAGAACTTACCCCTCATTCGACATTTGTTTTCCGTAGGTTGCAGAAGCAACGGAACGTGCCATTAGACTGAAAAAGGGCACAAGTGATTCCAGTCTGTAGTAAGTTTTGCAAGACCGACACGCAAAACTACAGAGACAATTTTACTGAGATAGCTATTTACACATTCATTGAGCACATAATAAAATTATTAAATGGTAACATATCACGAGCTGAGAGCTTCTGTGTCTTATCAGAGGCATATATTCCGTTAGAGAAGTTATGTTTTTATGTTCAGTGCATGCCTTGTTTAATTAATGCCTTGTTTAATTATTATTTGAGAAATAGATGGCAGAAAACTACTCTAGTTGTCTGAGTAATACAGAGGAGGATGGCACACATCCACATGAGAAGACATTTCAGTGGGAATCCTACAGTGTTCGATCATTGGGCTACTACTGTTCTTGTTTTTTTTTTATGTGAATGATCTGTCATTTTATTTGAATCCCGAGATAGAATTAGTCCTGTCTGCACATGGTATAAGCAATGTTGTGAAGCCAAGCAAAGAAGAGTCGACAGAGAAAAATAGTAAATATTGTTTTGGGGAAGTTACTGACTAGTTTTGCACAGTTGGACTAGCTTTAAACTTTGAAGAAACACAGGTTATCCAGATTTGTACCATCAAAAATATGCCACTTCCTATAATCCCAGTAGACCACCAAGAAATAATAAATAGGTTAGAAAATTCTGAGCTCTTGGATGCCTGTATTGAGAATAATTAAACTAGAAAGACTGTATATTAGACCAGCTTAACGTTTCGTTTTTGCTACTTTTGACGTAAGAATAATTTTCAACTTTTTTGTGCAGTAAGCCAACATATTTTGATTCACTGATGTCTTGTGGGGTAATATTCTGGAGTAACTCCTCACTTAGGAAAAAACTAAACATTGCACAAAAGAAAATTATGACAGTTATATGTAAGTTCCACTCATACAGATCTTGCAGACCTCTGTTTAGGCAATTAAACACCACAACGACAGCTTTAAATTATATTTATTTACTGAGGTGAAAGATACTCGCATTTACAACACTAGAAGGAAAACTGATCTGCATTACCCTCTAGTAATCTAATTTTGATACAGAATGTTGCAGCTATGAAATTTTTTGAAAGTCTACTCATTGAAATAAAAAGTCTGACAGAGCGGAAGTGCTGTTCAACTGTAAGTTAGAGTTCTTTCTCCGTAAGTACTCCAACTAAACTATAGCGTAATTTTTGACATGAAATAGCCATTTATAGAGAAAAAAACATGTAAACGGCCATTATGTAGCCATATAAATATTTCTTCCTTTTATTAAAAGTAATTGTTACATTTTTGTTCAGCTAGCTTGTTCCAAATCGCCTCTGCCAAACACTGAAGTGTCAGCTACATTCATGCGGATGATAGACAACATAACGTTTATCGTGAATGCGATCTATAAAACACATAACTGACAAAATTACCTTTAACGAGACTTGCACCACTGGCTTCTTGTAGAACTGTGGAACATATACGGCGCTCAGGGTCATACGCGCCGACTTGAGCACCCACATACTTAATCTTGTGGGTGTGCCGCACCCAAAAAATGTTTTGTTTGATAAAAACAAAATAAAGTAAATATTTCTCACTGGCCTTTATAAAAAAGAAATCAACTATTGAAACAATGAGATGGAGGTTAAAATTTCTGATCTCTAAAACGTGTATGTTTGTTTCAGATGTACAGTATTTGTGCAAAGGTAACCAAGCAACAAATTCCCCACATCTTCTCTTTCTCTGGCCAAGTCAAAGGCACTCCCCAGAATTAACAGTCGCACTAGACTGTGAATGGAATACCGTCTTTGCACTTTGATTTCATGCTTCCGTACAAGTGACACTCTACAATATGCCCACTCCATTCGTAAGCAATAGTTTTATTATATCTGCTTGCCAATGTTGATTAATAATAAAGAATAATCCGATATACAATGAAACCAGTCTTGTAACATAACAGCGGCATCGTTTAAGAGCCCAGTGAAATTGTTTTCACATAATCTTGATTGTTATCGGTTTGTTTGTTGAGACAATGGCTTTGAAGGACGCGGGAGCTTATTTTGTAGACTGAAGGGGTGTTACCGCATTAATAACTAGTATAAAGAAGCGGGTCTACAGACGGGACGCATGTAGCAAAAGCACTTCGCCGGGCATTATTTTTCACAGTTTTCAAACGTCGCGAAGTTGCGCCTCATGGTCAGCGGGTTCGCATTTCAACCCGAGTTTGATCTTATTTCAGTTGCTTATGCTGTGTTACCGACTGAACTAAGGCACTCTTAACATATCCTTATAGTATAGGTATATTTTACTTTATCAAAGCACAGATCTTTATGACACAGGCAGTGTTCATAAGAGATTATAACTGAAAGGTATTCATTTTTTAAAAAATATATAGAGCCTCCCCAGAAAACACATGCTACATTCCACCACTGATACGCATCCACAGAAATTTTGGAAAATCGACGCCCTTGCTCAAAGTTAATAAAGTTCGTGAGAATTGGCAACTCTTATTTAGATTTCAGCATGGGTTCCTGAAGCCAGTCAACATGTTAAAAACGGTCTGCTCTGTCATTTGTCAGAACTAGAAATGAGTCGACAATGGTGTGTATTTTTATGCTGTGTTTTTTGACTTCCAGAATGCCTTCAGTACGTTTACCTGCTGCTGCCAAGTAAACAAAATATGTGCAATGAGAGGGAAAAAGGTTGCCCAACCTGATTAATTTAGAGTCCAAGAACAGAGCACTGCGCATGCCCAAGTTCAGAAGCTCCAGTATTCACAACTCTAGAGGTCTGTGGAGCTTCAGCTTGGTGTTCACATTGTCAAATAGTAGCAATATAAAAGTCAGGATACAGTATTTGTCGAGATTCATTGCAGTTTAACTCATCATATCATTTCTTTTGAAAATCATTATTAAAGTAAGTAAAAACGGTTGAATTATAACAACTCCACGTCGATAGCATTACTAGAACGTCGAGCATTTCACATGTGTTTCAATGGTTGAGTAGATTCGCCGGCACGGTAGCTCAGCGTGTACTGTCAGAGGGTAAGCTGCTCTCTGTAACAAAAAACTGAGTGAATGGATGAACAATGAACTTGAACGTGTGTCATGGGACGTCTACCCCGAACAAATGCAACGAACTATAACGAACAAAATGAGGTCAAAAAACAAGTAGATAGGCTGACGGTTTAGGAATGTAAGGGACGAGCGTTCGAATCTAATTGGAGTCAGTTTTCATTTTTTTTATTTAGACACGTGTAGGTAATATTTTAAACCTTAATTCGCTACAGATTGTGCAATTGTAGGCATTTCTGGGTTCCCTCATTCTTTCAAAAGATTCCATTTTATAACCGTCCAATCTAGAGGCCACCTTTCCTGACATCCCATTGTCGCCCTCCGCTATCTTGTTTCTCCTTCTCTGCCATTTGCAAGGTTTTGAAGTAATAGTATAGGAAGAAAATGGAAAATATAATCCGGTGAAACAAGTTGAACGTTATTTTCGAGAGAGATGTAGTTTGTCCTACGACGTACGAGGCTCACGACTGGATAATCGACGATCTTGAAGTAACCGGTACCGATACCTACGGAGTCCAGTGGGACATTACGGGAACCTTGTACGTACATGAAGTTTTATGTGCGAGAAGATTGCTAGTGAAAACGGTGGCTAGTGGAAATTTAAATACCGCGACGGAAGCGTATGCGGTGTGGTCCTGTGTCACTCGGGTGTGGGATTCGTCAGGCCCTTGTATTCAATCTCCCGTTTGAAATCCCGACGCAGATGATTTCACACAGTCTGATGCTGAATGGGAAAGTGATTTCTGTAATAAATGAAAAATGGGGTTGTGGCTTTAGGCTATAAATTTACAGTGGAGTTAAAAGTATCCGTATTGAATTAAAACATCAGATCCCGTCGCTAGTCGTCATAGGCGGATAGAGGGCGTTTATCTCCTGCGACGGACAACCCCAGACTTGCTCGTACTGTAACGCTACGGATCAGTTTCGTCAAGATTGTCCGAACAGATGGCGTCAGTCGGCTTTCCGCCGCGCGGTGGTCGCATACGGATTGGCTGCGCGTGCCGGACAGTGCTCCACTAGGGGAGCTGCTTATTTCCGCGTCGCGGTATTTCTGTTGTGTAGCGTCTATCAATACTCTTAGCGCAAAAGAAATGGTTCTAATGGCTCTGAGCTCTACGGGACTTAACTTCTGAGGTCATCAGTCCCCTACAACTTAGAACTACCCAAACCTAACTAACCTAAGGACAGCACACACATCCATGCCCGAGGCAGGATTCGAACCTGCGACCGTTGCGGTTCCAGACTGTAGCGCCTAGAACCGCTCGGCCACCTCGGCCGGCTATTCTCATAGCGCACTCTTACCGCCGAGCGACCCTGAAAGTAACATTCCAAGCCGAACATGTAAGACCACGCACTTATGAAAACGAATAGTTCACGCGCGGAAAGCTACGCCTGTACGCACACGAAGTGATGGGTATTCACTGCCCCATCACCGGCAGTATCGTCTACATTAAAATGACGACGGAAGAATCATTTTCTGACGTAGCTGGACGACACGCACAGGGACTAGAGTTCAAGCATTCTGTCGGGCATATTGGGGACGTGACGGTAGACCATTCTGGTTTCGGCGTCGGAATAATTCGGGTGTCGGAGCTCCCTTTTGAAATGCCACCAGACGTGGTCGTCGAAGCTTTCCGATCCTATGGCAATGTTGTAGGCCACCCTTCGGAAAAATGGTAGACGCCCATGACATATCTCGCGTTAAATATCGTCCGGCAGATCAAGATCGAACTGTCTGAGCACATACCGTCGTATCTGCTAATAGATGGTGTGCGAACCATCGTCGTATATGATGGCTAGCTGCGGACGTGTATGGGACGTGGACAAGAGGGCCATGTTTGGTTCGAATGTCTCCGCCGCCGTTTGTTACAGATCCCGACCAGTGACGCAACTCACCAAGCGCTCGTCACTTGCACCTCGGCCTTGCGCAACCTGGATGTGTCACTTCAGGAAGCACCTGTTCACCCGCTGGCACTCCCCCTCGGGAATGACGGGGTGGCGGGAGCCTCACTGGCGCCATCTCCTCTGACGGCGACGAGACCATCAACTCTCCGTAATTCAAAGCAATGGACATCGAACCGAGTGTTTTTGTTTTGAATGGCCAGTGTCGGTTGGTCACAGTCAGTGTGCTCCCTGCCGCCGTTGGATAAGTAGCTGCAGCAGCAAGTCGTATACTCCTAGCTCACTCATTTGTTACATAGTTTAATTCTTAACTTCTTTGCGTGTTTTTGGTACTTGCAGTGTTTAATTCATAAATTTCGGGCGTATTATAGTATTTGAGAGTTGTAGCATCGCGTTTTAGTACCTGAATAGTGTAAAATCGCGTAGTCTCCTTCCGCCGCCGCGCAGTGTGTCAGCAGTGCGCAAGTAGCAGCATTACTGCATTTACTAGGCAATCTTGTATTTTAATAACCGTTTAAATTTTGTGTCGATTTGTTTGCGCTCTCTGGAGATTAATTCAGACGTTCTTTGCACAACAGTTTTTAGCATGGATAGGGACTGCAACTGCTGTGTTCGGATGCAGGCAGAGTTGGCATCCCTTCGCTCCCAGCTTCAGGCAGTGTTGGCTTCGGTCACAAAGCTTGAGGCTGTTGCCAATGGGCATCACTGTGGGGGTCCGGATGAGGGGTTGTCGGGGACGGCCAGCCCGTCCCACACATCCCCCGATCGGACTACGACTGTGGTTGCCCGGGATACTGCCCGCATTGAGGCTGATCCCTCACCTGTGGTAGAGTGGGAGGTCGTCTCAAAGTGTGGCAGTGGGCGACAGACATTCCGCAGGGCTGAACGGAAGGCCTCTCCAGTTTGTCTGACGAACCGGTTTCAGGCTCTGTCTCAGGCTGATACTGATCTTCGGTCTGACATGGCTGCTTGTCCTGTTCCAGAGGTTGCCCCTCAGTCTGCAAGATCCAGGTGGTCGCAAAGGGTGAGCTTACTGGTAGTTGGGAGCTCTAACGTCAGTCGCGTAATGGGGCCCCTTAGGGATATGGCAGCAAGAGAGGGGAAGAAAACTAATGTGCACTCCATGTGCATACCGGGGGGAGTCGTTCCAGATGTGGAAAGGGTCCTTCCGGATTCCATGAAGGGTACAGGGTGCACCCATCTGCAGGTGGTCGCTCATGTCGGCACCAATGATGTGTGTCGCTATGGATCGGAGGAAATCCTCTCTGGCTTCCGGCGGCTATCTGATTTGGTGAAGACTGCCAGTCTCGCTAGCGGGATGAAAGCAGAGCTCACCATCCGCAGCATCGTCGACAGGACTGCGGACCTTTGGTACAGAGCCGAGTGGAGGGTCTGAATCAGAGGCTAAGACGGTCCTGCGACCGTGTGGGCTGCAGATTCCTCGACTTGCGCCATAGGGTGGTGGGGTTTCGGGTTCCGCTGGATAGGTCAGGAGTCCACTACACGCAACAAGCGGCTACACGGGTAGCAGGGGTTGTGTGGCGTGGGCTGGGCGGTTTTTTAGGTTAGATGGCCTCGGGCAAGTACAGAAAGGGCAACAGCCTCAACGGGTGCGGGGCAAAGTCAGGACATGCGGGGACCAAGCAGCAATCGGTATTGTAATTGTAAACTGTCGAAGCTGCGTTGGTAAAGTACCGGAACTTCAAGCGCTGATAGAAAGCACCGAAGCTGAAATCGTTATAGGTACAGAAAGCTGGCTGAAGCCAGAGATAAATTCTGCCGAAATTTTTACACAGGTACAGACGGTGTTTAGAAAGGATAGATTGCATGCAACCGGTGGTGGAGTGTTCGTCGCTGTTAGCAGTAGTTTATCCTGTAGTGAAGTAGAAGTGGATAGTTCCTGTGAATTATTATGGGTGGAGGTTACACTCAACAACCGAGCTAGGTTAATAATTGGCTCCTTTTACCGACCTCCCGACTCAGCAGCATTAGTGACAGAACAACTGAGAGAAAATTTGGAATACATTTCACATAAATTTTCTCAGCATGTTATAGTCTTAGGTGGAGATTTCAATTTACCAGATATAGACTGGGACACTCAGATGTTTAGGACGGGTGGTAGGGATAGAGCATCGAGTGACATTATACTGAGTGCACTATTCGAATATTACCTCGAGCAATTAAACAGAGAACCGACTCGTGGAGATAATATCTTGGACCTGCTCATAACAAACAGACCCGAACTTTTCGACTCTGTATGTGCAGAACAGGGAATCAGTGATCATAAGGCCGTTGCAGCATCCCTGAATGTGGAAGTTAATAGGAATATAAAAAAAGGGAGGAAGGTTTATCTGTTTAGCAAGAGTAATAGAAGGCAGATTTCTGACTACCTAACAGATCAAAAAGAAAATTTCTGTTACGACACTGACAATGATGAGTGTTTATGGAAAAAGTTCAAGGCAATCGTAAAATGCGTTTTAGACAGGTACGTGCCGAGTATAACTGTGAGGGACGGGAAAAACCCACCGTGGTACAACAACAAAGTTAGGAAACTACTGCGAAAGCAAAGAGAGCTTCACTCCAAGTTTAAACGCAGCCAAAACCTCTCAGACAAACAGAAGCTAAACAATGTCAAAGTTAGCGTAAGGAGGTCTCTTCGTGAAGCGTTCAGTGAATTCGAAAGTAATATTCTATGTACCGACTTGACAGAAAATCCTAGGAAGTTCTGGTCTTACGTTAAATCAGTAAGTGGCTCGAAACAGCATATCCAGACACTCCGGGATGATGATGGCATTGAAACAGAGGATGACACGCGTAAAGCTGAAATACTAAACACCTTTTTCCAAAGCTGTTTCACAGAGGAAGACCGCACTGCAGTTCCTTCTCTAAATCCTCGCACAAACGAAAAAATGGCTGACATCGAAATAAGTGTCCAGGGAATAGAAAAGCAACTGGAATCACTCAACAGAGGAAAGTCCACTGGACCTGACGGGATACCAATTCGATTCTACACAGAGTACGCGAAAGAACTTGCCCCCCTTCTAACAGCCGTGTACCGCAAGTCTCTAGAGGAACGGAAGGTTCCAAATGATTGGAAAAGAGCACAGGTAGTCCCAGTCTTCAAGAAGGGTCGTCGAGCAGATGCGCAAAACTATAGACCTATATCTCTGACGTCGATCTGTTTTAGAATTTTAGAACATGTTTTTTGCTCGAGTATCATGTCGTTTTTGGAAACCCAGAATCTGCTCTGTAGGAATCAACATGGATTCCGGAAACAGCGATCGTGTGAGCCCCGACTCGCTTTATTTGTTCATGAGACCCAGATAATATTAGATACAGGCTCCCAGGTAGATGCTATTTTTCTTGACTTCCGGAAGGCATTCGATACAATTCCGCACTGTCGCCTGATAAACAAAGTAAGAGCCTATGGAATATCAGACCAGCTGTGTGGCTGGATTGAAGAGTTTTTAGCAAACAGAACACAGCATGTTGTTATCAATGGAGAGACGTCTACAGACGTTAAAGTAACCTCTGGCGTGCCACAGGGGAGTGTTATGGGACCATTGCTTTTCACAATATATATAAATGACCTAGTAGATAGTGTCGGAAGTTCCATGCGGCTTTTCGCGGATGATGCTGTAGTATGCAGAGAAGTTGCAGCATTAGAAAATTGTAGCGAAATGTAGGAAGATCTGCAGCGGATAGGCACTTGGTGCAGGGAGTGGCAACTGTCCCTTAACATAGACAAATTCAATGTATTGCGAATACATAGAAAGAAGGATCCTTTATTGTATGATTATATGATAGCGGAACAAACACTGGTAGCAGTTACTTCTGTAAAATATCTGGGAGTATGCGTGCGGAACGATTTGAAGTGGAATGATCATATAAAATTAATTGTTGGTAAGGCGGGTACCAGGTTGAGATTCATTGGGAGAGTCCTTAGAAAATGTAGGCTTACAAAACACTCGTTCGACCTATACTTGAGTATTGCTCATCAGTGTGGGATCCGTACCAGATCGGGTCGACGGAGGAGATAGAGAAGATCCAAAGAAGAGCGGCGCGTTTCGTCACAGGGTTGTTTGGTAACCGTGATAGCGTTACGGAGATGTTTAAGAAACTCAAGTGGCAGACTCTGCAAGAGAGGCGCTCTGCATCGCGGTGTAGCTTGCTCACCAGGTTTCGAGAGGGTGCGTTTCTGGATGAGGTATCGAATATATTGCTTCCCCCTACTTATACCTCCCGAGGAGACCACGAATGTAAAATTAGAGAGATTAGAGCGCGCACGGAGGCTTTCAGACAGTCGTTCTTCCCGCGAACCGTACGCGACTGGAACAGGAAAGGGAGGTAATGACAGTGGCACGTAAAGTGCCCTCCGCCACACACCGTTGGGTGGCTTGCGGAGTATAAATGTAGATGTAGATGTAGATGTAGATGTGGTGCCTACCTCTGCTTTCCTTCATCTGGGCATGGCTCCAGACAACGAACGTCCACTTTCTGATTTGGAAAAGCACCTCCAAATGCATTGGTCGCCTCGAAAACGGAAGAAGCGAAGTCGAACGCCCTCCAACAACACACTTCTTCGGTTGGCATTAGTGGATCAGATACCAGACAGTGATCTCCGTTTGAGCGCCCTGACGACAGGAGTGGCTGCCCTCGATGTCGCCTATGAGGAGCGACTTTTCCACCACCAGGGAGCCCACCTGACAACGAGGATCCCACTGAGGCAGCGTTACCACCCCTAATCCTTGATGGGCATGACAGTCGCATGCCGCCGGTTCCGAACTCCTGGGCTGAAGATGTCGACGACAGAGCAGATCAGGATGCTGGCCCAGTCATTGGTGAGTGTTCCACGGTGGCGCTCAACCCAGATTCCATCCAGTGAGTGCGGCTGAGTGCGGCCACAGTGGCTCTGCAGGACCCTCAGTGCCAACAGGGCGACATGTCCACAACACTATTGCATGAATGTGGCCACCATTCAGGCTCCATATATGCTGGCAATGTTCTGGGACACCATTTACTCTGCTGATTTCGA
Source organism: Schistocerca nitens (assembly GCF_023898315.1). NCBI lineage: Eukaryota > Metazoa > Arthropoda > Insecta > Orthoptera > Acrididae > Schistocerca > Schistocerca nitens. The sequence goes on along the minus strand of NC_064615.1, from coordinate 694,246,631 downwards.
CATTTCTCTCCTCCAAGAAGTGATCGTTGCTGATTTCTACACTCCCACTGGTTACACGGCCCATATCTCCCATGCCTCTGACAATGGTAGTGGGGTGGCGATCCTCTGCTGCACAGGACTCCCTGCTGAGGATTTAGTGTACCTTCCTCTTGCTAGGGGTAAGGCCCTCACGCTGTTTGACGTCCGCATCCTAAATGTACACTCCTGGAAATGGAAAAAAGAACACATTGACACCGGTGTGTCAGACCCACCATACTTGCTCCGGACACTGCGAGAGGGCTGTACAAGCAATGATCACACGCATGGCACAGCGGACACACCAGGAACCGCGGTGTTGGCCGTCGAATGGCGCTAGCTGCGCAGCATTTGTGCACCGCCGCCGTCAGTGTCAGCCAGTTTGCCGTGGCATACGGAGCTCCATCGCAGTCTTTAACACTGGTAGCATGCCGCGACAGCGTGGACGTGAACCGTATGTGCAGTTGACGGACTTTGAGCGAGGGCATATAGTGGGCATGCGGGAGGCCGGGTGGACGTACCGCCGAATTGCTCAACACGTGGGGCGTGAGGTCTCCACAGTACATCGATGTTGTCGCCAGTGGTCGGCGGAATGTGCACGTGCCCGTCGACCTGGGACCGGACCGCAGCGACGCACGGATGCACGCCAAGACCGTAGGATCCTACGCAGTGCCGTAGGGGACCGCACCTCCACTTCCCAGCAAATTAGGGACACTGTTGCTCCTGGGGTATCGGCGAGGACCATTCGCAACCGTCTCCATGAAGCTGGGCTACGGTCCCGCACACCGTTAGGCCGTCTTCCACTCACGCCCCAACATCGTGCAGCCCGCCTCCAGTGGTGTCGCGACAGGCGTGAATGGAGGGACGAATGGAGACGTGTCGTCTTCAGCGATGAGAGTAGCTTCTGCCTTCGTGCCAATGATGGTCGTATGCGTGTTTGGGGCCGTGCAGGTGAGCGCCACAATCAGGACTGCATACGACCGAGGCACACAGGGCCAACACCTGGCATCATGGTGTGGGGAGCGATCTCCTACACTGGCCGTACACCACTGGTGATCGTCGAGGGGACACTGAATAGTGCACGGTACATCCAAACCGTCATCGAACCCACCGTTCTACCATTCCTAGACCGGAAAAGGAACTTGCTGTTCCAACAGGACAATGCACGTCCGCATGTATCCCGTGCCACCCAACGTGCTCTAGAAGGTGTAAGTCAACTACCCTGGCCAGCAAGATCTCCGGATCTGTCCCCCATTGAGCATGTTTGGGACTGGATGAAGCGTCGTCTCACGCGGTCTGCACGTCCAGCACGAACGCTGGTCCAACTGAGGCGCCAGGTGGAAATGGCATGGCAAGCCGTTCCACAGGACTACATCCAGCATCTCTACGATCGTCTCCATGGGAGAATAGCAGCCTGCATTGCTGCAAAAGGTGGATATACACTGTACTAGTGCCGACATTGTGCATGCTCTGTTGCCTGTGTCTATGTGCCTGTGGTTCTGTCAGTGTGATCATGTGATGTATCTGACCCCAGGAATGTGTCAATAAAGTTTCCCCTTCCTGGGACAATGAATTCACGGTGTTCTTATTTCAATTTCCAGGAGTGTACGTATATGCACCGTCCGGCTCCAGTCGATGTCACGAACGACACAGCTTCTCTGCAGGCAAGGTAATGCCGCTTTTTGAGGGTCCCCTGCATGAAATGGTCATCGGTGGCGACTTCAGCTCCACACAGGGGCCTACTGATCAACTTCCACAACATTCCCCATATGCGGCCCTCTCTGTCATCATCGACTGGCTTCAGCTTATCGACATTTAGATAAAGGTTCATGGAACCTGCACAGGTTTCACATATTATACGGAGCAATCGTCCAGATGCCTCAACCATCTATACCTCACACGTTCCCTTGCTGGTGACATTCGACATGCTGAAGTTTGGCCCATGCTTTCTCCGACCATGCGGCCTACATGTGCGAGGTCGCCCTGACCTGCCAACGGATGTAGCAAAGTTGTGGCCAATAGAAATTAAATGTTTATCATTTAACTCTTCCTGACTGCTGACGCATTGTTGATGATACATGACATGGACCCTCTGTCGTCGATGTCGCCCCACGTGCATATCAACCTTATCCTGGTGGCTATCCTATGCAAAACAGGCTCTACACAGGGCAATGACAGGATATGACAAACACATCAAGGCTTGGCATGCAAGCACCATGGAATTTTATTATGCAATCCTATGTGACTGCTCTTCGATGGCATTCTCCTTAGTCCATGAAGTAATATTGCATTCACTCATACGATGACACTTGAAAGGGACCCTTGTCAGGTTCCATACCTGTGACCATCTGCCTCGCCAGACACAATCAATATACCACCTCCTCACAGAATGCTGAAGTCATCCTCCAGCTCTCATAAACAATTTCACTAATGTGGAAGATAACAATATATTACCCAATGCACCATTAGTCACACTTGCCATTCCCATTTCACCCAGCTGTACACTGCTGTCCCACATCACCCGACCTTAACTGAAGATGTAGTGGGACTCGCCGTCAACACCTTGCCCAAGAACGTGGCTCAGAAACTTCAGGAAGATGCGACCACCAATGAAGTCCTAGAAGCTTTCAGTGTAAGAGCTGCCAGTATGCCCTCCAGTCCTCACGGCCTCCGCCACAAATTATACAAGTGTTTTAGCTATCTGGGCCCGCATCTCGTGGTCGTGCGGTAGCGTTCTCGCTTCCCACGCCCGGGTTCCCGGGTTCGATTCCCGGCGGGGTCAGGGATTTTCTCTGCCTCGTGATGGCTGGGTGTTCTGTGCTGTCCTTAGGTTAGTTAGGTTTAAGTAGTTCTAAGTTCTAGGGGACTTATGACCACAGCAGTTGAGTCCCATAGTGCTCAGAGCCATTTGAACCATTTTTTTTAGCTATCTGGTGGTACCTTCTTGGACGTCCATCTATCGTGAACTGATATCCCCAACAACGATGACCCCAGCCACCTTCCTTGATGGGGTCATCATCCTAGTCCCTACGTCACATGGGTGATCACGGATCTGTGATTAGTGGGCCCATCAATCTACTAAACAGCAGCATGAAAATTTTCACTCATTTCTTGGCATGACGACTAAAGAAGGCTTCATGATGGGTCACGTCCCTAGACCAGACCTCTCAGGGTGATGACATCAATATTCATTCGGCGCTTTGCCGTTGTAGGGACATGATTGCACTCGTCAGGTCGTGATATCTACCTGGTGCATTGGCATCCCTTGACTTCAGTCAGGCATTCGGCCACACCTTTTTGAAGACGGTCCTCCAGCACATGCGTTTTCTGGTTCATAAACAGTGGAAATGCTTCTCATGAGCTGCACTACTTCAAGAATACTCTATTATGGTCTCCTCATGACGCCTCTTATGATTGAGCTTTCTGTCCGACATGGTGCCCACTTTCCACGATACTGTATGCTTTGGCGTTAGAGCACCTAATCCAGGGATTTTGCCAACGCCTGGTGGGCCTGACATTGCATGGACACCGCTTCTGTTGTATGGCCTATACTGACTATCTTGTTCTCTACCTATGCATTGAAGATGACAGCCCCGCAGCTCTGACATGGATGGCGACATATGGGGAGGCGCCTGGCAGTTCTCTTAACGTTTCCAAATCGCAGGTTCTGCTTATTGGTGAGGGTCTACCTGAGAGATGTGCCTTTCCTCTAAATGTGGCCACCAGTGACTGCTGTTGGGGAATTGATTTTGTGAATGATCTCCGTCGTTCGGCGGCAACAAACCGCAGAGATCTTCTTCAGACGATCGGGCCTGGTCTCGTAGCTCACTGGCTTATATCCCTCGACATTGTACAGCGTGCACAGTTTGTGAATGCCTCTTGCATCTCTTCATGTGGCACAAGTTTCCCAGCCCGAATTACCGTCGCCCGTCGATGGCGATGGGATCCTTTGTCTGTACCGTAATGTTATTTAACGTGCAATATTCCTTCCTTGCCCTTCCATTGGAGCGTAGTGGGGTCGGCTTATTCCATTTGCCAGACAGTTACAGCACTTTTTGTTGGATCCCAACTGAAAGCCAGGCGCCATTGCCTGACATGCCTCATCTGACTGCTTTTACATGAATATGCTCTGGTCTCCATGTCAGACCCTGTCATGTTATCATCAGGCATTCCACCCCCCCCCCCTCTTTATCACTTTTGACATCTCTATCTGGAATGAAGTTATGTCCTCCATTACTTACTACTTCCACGAGTACTCCATACAAAGACTGCACACTACGCATTACAAATGCATCGGCCCCCAATCCCCAGATCATATAGTGTCGTGTGCGGAAAGTGATGCATACAGCTTTCTCGATACCAGCGGGCAATCCGCCTAGTTTAGTGACGTCAGTGGCGAACAGGTCAACGCCGGCCGAAGTGGCCGTGCGGTTAAAGGCGCTGCAGTCTGGAACCGCAAGACCGCTACGGTCGCAGGTTCGAATCCTGCCTAGGGCATGGATGTTTGTGATGTCCTTAGGTTAGTTAGGTTTAACTAGTTCTAAGTTCTAGGGGACTAATGACCTCAGCAGTTGAGTCCCATAGTGCTCAGAGCCATTTTTGAACAGGTCAACCAGTTTCATTTGCACCGCATCCACCTCTCTGACACAACCTATGTGTTTGCTGTGGTGTGGACGACCAGACGCCCACAGATTCTCATGTAGTCCGTCATCTGACGTCTGAAGGCTTGCGCAGCATATCTTGGCTTTCCTTACCTGACAGATACCCCCTCCGATCACTGTTCAGACTCTTTTATTCCAGATGTGATTCATTACCATGCGATCAAAAAATTTGCGACACTGCTTCATATCTCCGTTATTTATGTGTACAACACCATAAAATAAGAGCAGTAAAAAGCTACAGAAATTAATTCCAGAACTATCTGTCGCCGGCTCTAGAACACGGATATAGCACGATACTCCGAAACTGATGTAAAACCCCACCTATTACGAAAAAGATCTCTGAACTGAAAAGTACCAACTAGGAATTCACCGGTAAGTTTCGACCTTTGCGCCTAATTTTACCCAGATCAGACGAATGCTTTCTAAACTGTTAGTTGCTCGTAGTATATACATAAGCTTCCAGGTGAACATGCTTCACCATCAGATTTGTCGTAACAACAGAAATACAAAAAGATAAGACGAAGCAGAAAAAAAGAACAACGATACAAAGGCAGTAGACACCAGATTAAAATCGTGTGAAGGGTACCCACTCTTCCAATGACTCTTCCGCATATACGCTCATCTGGACAGAGTTATCTTTACAGAATTTCCTTTGGTATCAATGCATTTACTTTGTTATAACTTTGTCACCTGCATGAGTAACATGGAAGACTTTGCCTTACAATTTCGAATCTAACTGGAGTCGATTGTCATTTTTTTATTTACCTGTGCAGGTAATATTTTAAACCTCAATTCGCTACTAATTGTGCATTTGTAAGCTTGGTTCCTCATTCTTTCAAAAGATTTTATTTTATAATTAATCTTTAAACAAAAAGAAAATAGTCATCGTGAAAATATTGAAAATATATGTATTTGTTTGAAATTCGGGCGCCACCTGGTGTCTCTATAGTTTTCAGGTAAGAGAAATGTATCAGTTGATTGGCATACGTCATAGGTCTGCTTCAAAATGGCTTATGTGAATGTTCTCGAGCGAATAGTTGCTCTCTTTGAAACGGTGTTAGTGCATCTGAGGCAGGACGTCGTTATTGTGTTGATGTTTCCACAGCAAGGAGATGGATTAGACGATTTAGAGATAACGGTGAGGTAGCGAAACGTCTAATACCTGGAAGGGCCACGAGTCTCTATACGGAGACAATATGAAGAATTGGTCAGGGCGACCCAGAATGCTCCTTTGTCAGTCATCGGGGAACTAAGAAGAGCTTCACATTTCCCAGGCTCGTTGAGAACTGCTCTCAGAAGATCAAAGGACTATCGAATCAAGTCCTGTTGCGCTCTTATCAAAAAACCGTTGTCTGACGAACAATCTGTGGATGGACTAGGAAAATGTCCGTTGGAGGAAAGTATTTTCTCCGACTAGTGCACCACTGAGTCCACGACCAGAGGTCGTGCTCTCGTTTGCCGCAAATATGGGCAACGATATGAAGCCCACTTCGTGACCACACGTGCTAGAAGCGGATGCATAAGTGTGAAATGTTGGGTCTGGATGTATTACATGGGTACAGGAACTTTATAACGTAATCAGGGCAACTTCAGTTCAGCATGCCATGAACATTTCTTCGAAAATATAATCATTCCTGGGGCTCGACTTTGGTACCCCGAAGGACGTCTCGCTTATCAACAGGATAATCATCCATCATATACTGGCTTTAAGATTCAGAACTGGTTTCAAAGCAGGGGGAATATTGTTTAATGCCTTCTGTTGCCTCCAAAGTCACCTGATCTCTATCCCATAGAGCACGTATGAGGGACAGGGACACACGAGAGAAAGTATGTCGCCCGACAGAGGCGTTTTGACAGTGTTGTAAACGCCCATTGTGTACAGAGTTGGTGCCCATAAAAATCCACGAGTTTCCATGTTCGCCTTAGACTGCACACTATAGATGAGGCCATCGGGTGGTGTCGTCACCCTGCCCGCCAAGTTTTTTTTGGGAAACCTCTGGCCTTCGGAAAAATTTTAGGATGGAACGCAACATTTGTGGTGGCTCTGAAATGGTTTGTACTGGAAAACAAAAGCACATCTCTTACTTTAGTCGAGGCCCATGCTGTAAAGTTTGGCCTATCAAGATAATGATCTCTGTGATAAATGTGTTGTTCACTTTAGTCTTAAACAAAGACTCTCAAAAGTGGCTGTGGGAAACACAGTTTAGGAGCATTACGTCTTTTCCTCCCTGGACATAAATTTACAAGTCAGGGATTGGCAGTTTCTCCTGCAAGGAAAAGAATATTATTAACTTTGCTTAGGATTGGCTGGGACCTTGAGCAGACAAACGAGAGGGGATACATGTGCTCATGGAGTCTTGTGATTGACATGAAACCTGTGTGAGGATGGTTGCGTTGCTGCACTTTTCAAATTTACCGAGTTTTGATGGAAATGTAATAGAGGGAGAAATGGTCTTCTGATTCAGACTCCGGTCTGGAGAGGAAATCCTGGTCTTGATTCTTGTTATGAGTGGGTTGCACTTGGGACACTAGTCCTGAGCGTGACTTCGCACTGGCACTGATCTTGACTGGGGAATCTGTGGTTAAGTCTTAGGTGCACCAACAGTTTGGACCTTAGTCACCTCGGACAACTCGCTGTGCCGAGGACAATCTTAGTCGTATCAGGTCTGACGCCTTAACATTTGATCTCCTTATGCGCGCGTCCATATGAGTCAAATTGATCCATGGTATGACCAGTGAACGGGAATGTCACACGCTGGAATCTGCCGAAATTTCAGGGCTCCTTTAGAGAGTAATTGCAATCTGTCTGACAGATCGCCTGCCCACGACTTTACATATATCTTGACAGCGATAACGAATTACAGGCGTTGTGCATCGCTACCCTGCCGGCGCTTGGACCACGACCGTCACCTGAGACAGCGCCACGCATTGAGGAAGGGGTACAGCATTGCTGCTCCGGCTTGTTACAGCAAACAGAATCTGCGCCAGGATAAACAGATTAAACAGATAAACCTTAGTTTTTGCCAACCAAGCGCCACCCAGTGGAATGCTAATTATTTGTTGCTTCTGTTTGTGTTTCCAGCAGTTCGTGCTTTCTTTGTCATCTCGCTTGACTTGTGTTATTCATCCTACTTTATGATTAATAAACTCTTGCCATGTTTATGAAAGATTAATCCTGTGTTGATATATTAATCACTCATCGCTTATTGAGTCCATTAATGACCGGGCCATCGGTTTATTAATTTCTCAGCATTCAATTTTTATTTAAGAGTTCTATAGAAGTGATAACCTCCAATGCAGACTAGCAGTAACAACCACTGTCAGAGGGCAAATATAATTCAGCAGATGCATGGCCAGGTAGATAAGTGGCAGGCTTACAAGCTGAAGTGAGTGCTGTCAGTGTGTAGCCTTGCAGTCGTCCTGTAGGCTTTCAAGTCAAACTGCAAGACCAGTGTGGTAATGCAGACTATGAATCCTCCATTTGGCCATTTCTTGAGTACTCTTCACTGGTCTGGGACCTTCACTATATTAACACAAGAGATAGAAAAGATTCAAAGAAGCACTTTATAATTTGTTAAAGTCATACAATGAAGGTTTTCATGGCCGATTATGGTATACATTTATGCTCCAGTCTCGCTGCTGGCACATCGCTGACCGCAGCTGGTATATTGATCATCGCTGATAGCCGGAAGTTTTGTTACCACCAAGCTGCAGCCTCACTGTTCGCTGGTGTAATTACCCTGCAGCTGATCACATAGGCAGCAGAGTGCTAGTGGAATGACACATGGCCCTGCTGGAGCGACCCTGAAGCAGCCAATCACAGACATGTGGCGATGGTTGCGATGCAAGACACAAACCACCTGGAGAGAATCTTAGAGAAAAGTGAGGCTAGCAGTGACAATTCAGGTTAAACTGGATGGTAAAACTCAGTGGGCTCGTTTCGTCATCGCCGGGCCATGTTGGCGAGCATTGAGGTGCTAGCATAAAAGAAATCTTAGCTTCTGTTAAATTTACCAGGTTATATAGACATGGTCCATGAAACTTCTCCGTTCCTAACGTTTCATCCACAGCTGCGCTGGACATCTTCAGAGATGTTTGTGGTCCCATTGACCCAAGAGTCAGCAAGACTCAGCAGAACCACGAGCACCTCTGAAGATGTCCACCACAGCTCTGGATGAAACATTAGAATAGGAATCGTTTCATGGACCACGACTATGCAACCTAGAAATATTGTCAAGGATTTGTTCCGTCAGGTAGAGAGTGTCACTGAAATGTTCAATAAATGTAACGATGGAGACAATGTATACCGTGGAGAGCCTAAGACAAATATACTACCTCCTCCATTATCAATCTCGTATATGATGAAAATAGAGAAATCTGGCTCACACTGAAGATTGGTGATAATCTTTCTTCAAACATATCTGTAAATGGAGTAAGAAAGAGAGCAAATTCCGCTTGTACATTGTATATCCTCCGCCACATTTCGTGTGATTGCTGGCGGTGCTCAGTTACGGATGTAAAAGCAGGTGCAGCACGTTCATCCTCTTCCTTGTTACTCCAGTCAGTGTTTGTCCCATGTGTGTTTATCGCTGGAAAGGCCATTGCATTAGGAAAGGGTATCCAATGAAGAAAGCAACTTTTGAAATGCCAGCCGTTTCCGTTCTAGTAAGTTGGCAGGATTGATCATTGAAAAAATTTCACCTGTTTTTGGTGCGAAACACAGCGGACAACCATTTCATCAAGAAAATAATGTTCAATTATGAGGCGCATTTTCTTTTGAATGGCTTCGTGAACAAAAAAAATTGGAGTAGATGGGGTACAGAAAACCTCAAGTACTTATGGGGAATACGTAACACTCGCGGCAAGTGACTGTGTGGTGTGCCTTTTTGAATAAGAGCGTAATTCGGCTGTACTCCTTCGAAGATGAGGCCGGAAATACATTAATTGTGGGCAGTGAACGCTACTACAATATGTTAGGAGACTTTTTATGGTCTGAATTGGATCGCGTGAATGCTGAAGATGTCTGGTTTCAGCAAGATATCGGAACCTATCACACATCGATTGCACCAATGGGTTTGTTAAGAGAGAAGTTCCCTGGCTCTGTTATTTCTCATAACGGTGACGTGAATTAGCCATACAGCTCTTGTGATTTGATACTATGCGATTTCTTTTTGTGGGGGTTCCACAGGTAGCATACATTGCAACAATATGTAAAACTTGTGTGATATTATGCCCTCAAAAGCTGCGTTCTAGAGACACCCTTTACTTTTCGTGTAGAACAGAACGTTTTCCCATATCAACAGTTAATCTTTAAGTCACGGTAATATTTTAACATCACAATTTTCATTGAAACACTTCTTCACTGATAACCTAGTCACCGGTGAAAATTCTAGTACGTGTTACAAAAAACAGTATTCACTACGTTATTAACACACAACACTAATACCAATGGGGATCTCCCACGTTCATGGGGAATCAAAATTTTGTTCCCGTGCTACGTTCCACCTATCAAGAAATCTTCTACCCAGTACCAAAGCAGGCTAGAAATCCCATTTCTTTTCGCCAGCGTTGATCAGGTACTAATTACAAATCTCTTCGCAAAACTAAACCTGTCGTGATTCTCAGGACACCGTTATGTGACTGGTTGTGTAAAATTTAAAGCTGAGTGACAGCAAGAAATTCTGAAATTATGTCATCGTTGATTTGCGAGTCTGTGTTCTATTTTCCGCTGTCTCACTACATACCATTCTTCTATTAAGTAGTTCAAGATCCGCCTCTTAGACAAAAATGTGATAATAACTTAGCAATTCTTTCCTAACCAACTATTGAACTAATCGTAATTCACACATTGCTGGTAAAATCGAAGGAAATTGTTAATTAGCAAAAACGTTTTTTGTTTATTTGTTCGTGTTGCCTTTTTAACACTTCCCGCATCCTTCACCGCCTTCAAGACACATAGCACGCTTTGTCGAAATTGTTCTGTGTGTGGTTTCATTGTTACATAGTAATCAGTTTAATTCAGGTTCAACAATACTTGCCACTTCCCTCTAAACTCACAGTCTGCTTAACCCTAGCTTAGAATACCATCTTCTTTAATGCACGTACCAGCCGCACTATATCACTTCCCTGATAATGTGGCTAATATCTCTGATCGAGCCTTCGTTAACAATGTCTGTGTTTCTTTACTCTTTGCTTTTTCTCTGAGAACACAAAATGTGTTAAGCTAAATTCCTGTAAATCTCTGTGTAGTTTTATTACATTTTGGAGCCGTATGTGGTAGAAAAAATTTAACGTGTAATTATACACAAGAAAATAAAAAATTTCAGTAATAACAGCATCATGTCTGCATCTGGTGAAGCTGCGTCAGATATTACTGACAAGTTTAAGGAAGTCGAAGTGACTGATAGCCCCTGTCAGGACCATGGCGACGCTCCCAGTGACTTTGAAAGGTATGTTAATTCGCTGTAGTTCCTGAATATTACTCAGCGTCTTGGCTAATCACACACTTAAGTAACTGTCATCTCATTGTAACAAAACTGACACTGACCGACACTTGAAGCAAGTGTTTACTTTTGTTGTGTAGTTCTCTAGAAACGGTCAACATTCAAACGCTTATGGTTCACATTTCATTGATAGAAACCGGAAACAAAGTAACAAATATCCAAGGTGCAGCGTCGCCATTTCATTTGAACCGATACCTAGATGATGACTAGTACTCAGCACAAACGTAATGAACTGAAGGAAAACCATCAACTGCGAATTTTTATAGTATAATCGTAACTTCATGTAACATTTTCAATGAACATTCTTCATTGTGGTACCTGCAACATGTATTATATTACAGTAGGACATTATGTAGAGACTTGTTACACAGTATGCTCCTTGGTATTTTTATATGTAAGTGTATTTTCACTTTATTGCCTTCATCGGCACAGGTCCTGACATTGTAGACGGACTTATGTCAGATTTGAGTAAACTATTTGTCTGAAGAAGTTCAATGAGTTGACGTTGCAAACTCGAATTTCTACTACTGTCAAAATAATAAACAACGTATTATAATATACGTGCAACGACAAATCATTGAACAACTTCAAAAAGTTACCGAAATAATATTACGTCCAACAACCACGAACAGCTGTAATACCTTACTTGACACACGTCCGTCTACAATGTCATGACAAGTACTGGTGAAAGCAATAAAGCCGAAATATGCTTCCATACAAAAATAAAATGTCGAGCAGCGTATTGTCTGAGTACTCTCTGCATAATTTCCAATTACATCCATCTGTTTATAACGTTGTTGATCCATAAGATCATCACTCGCCAACAATGCGTAAATTATGTTGAGACGGTCAGAATTTCTTTCTGGCCGTTCTTCTTTGCTGTTAGTATCGTATACATAGCTAAATTTAAGTATTAGTCGGAAAGGAAGGAAAGTTTGTGACGAAAACAAGAGCTATGGTAGCACCTTCTTTCAACAATCCACAAACCCGTTTCGAATCTCCGCAGCTGTGATGTCACAGAGTTCGTCGTAGTTCGTGAAAGGATACCTTTCAATAAATTATTTTCGAATTTTGTCGCAACCTACACCTTTTTATGTACGTAACTCACGTGATCCTTGTGATAAAACGGTGTCTGTCCAATGCAGTGATACAGTTTTCTGTGCTGTATTCATCCTTACCTCTTTTTTAAAGTTTTTAATATTAAGTAAGCGATTTCACTTATATATATCGAGTTAAATTGGCATTATATATTTGTGCATGTTTATCAAGTTTTCTCGCTGCATTTGTGCTTCCCCTTCCGAAACATACATCTTCCTCCGATTGTTCCCGTAGATACTTAATGCATGTTTTCTTACTATGAGTGTTTGTACGCCGTGTTTTTTTATGCGTGACAGATTGTGGCACCGTGTACTTCATACTCATTTTTTCATTTATTTGGCCTCTGGGAAGAGACATATGGATCCATAAGTATGAATGTACTTAAACCAATATACGTAATACAAATGCACCAGTATACAATCTCAGAACACACACACACCCAGGTGTTGTAAAGTAGTTTAAACAGTATCATCTTAAGAAGAAATTTCCTGCACTTCAGTTGAAAATTACTTTTATAGACGGTACCTTCGTAAGTTTTTGAGATACCTCAGCTCACCAACTAGACATCATCAGAGAACAGCCCTTATTGATCAAATGTTGTAGTAGTGGTGTTTTATCTGTGAGAACAACTAAAGGCATTGGTAGTGGGTACCTTCTTTTACACTGCAGTTGGATAATCGAGATGGGAATTAAGTAGGTGGTAACTCTGGAGGTGTGGTCTCTCAGACCGTGCGAAAATTTTCGTGCTCGCTCTCCAAGGTCAGTCTTAGCGGAATGCTTCCATAACCTCGCTATCATCCTGAAATCACCAACTCCACAATGTTTTCTGTCAGTTGCATTATCGCCTTCTTTGTTTCTCGTTAACTCATGTTACTGACGTATGTTGTGGCCTCTAGACCGCACCTCGTGATTTATGTACCTGTATTCTTCAGTATACTACAAAATGTGCTGTCACGAATGTGTCAGTTTTCAGTTTTAACGACCCTAAGTCCGATGAAATTGTTTCTTAGTGGATGGAAGAAGATGTCAGTGATATATATCAAGAAAGAACTGGAAATGACGATTTTACAATAGCCAGCGAGCACAGTTCTGCTAGCCGAGGGTCGTTCAGAGGAAGAACTTCAGAACAATTCTGATGGTGTCCTTTGTTTCTCCAATAATATACTTAAAATTGTTAGTTAAAATCAGATGTCTTCTCTGCGGTGATAAAGAAAACTGTGGGTCCCAGCACTGAATGTCACTTTTGCAGACTTTCTTTTTATACCCATCGAGGACAATTTTTAGGTGCAAGTTAAAACCATACAATTTAATTTTATGTGAAAATTTTGCTGCAGAGAAACTGTAATTTTTCAATTTGTAAAATTCGCTTCTCTAACAATTCGCTTATATGCAACACACAAACAACCGCATAAACGGTGTGATTAAAAGTAAATTCCTGCAGACCTAGTTTGTTGTGATAAGATTAACAATAAATATTTGAACAACACTTAAGTTATTCTAAAACTAAACGTTATTTAACTTAAATTAAAAATTTCAAATGATTTACACCTTAAATTTCGATTTAAGCTTAGGGCCCCCAGAGACGTCACCTGGTAGTACACGTTACAGAAAAGTCACCTCGAAAGTTGAGAGTTATACCGCAGTTGGATAATCGGATAGGAGCTGTGCACGTGTTTCCTGTATGAACCATCGCTAGAGATGCCTTGTAGTGACCTTGAATCTTCCGGTGGAGTGATGTTTCTCATCTCACAAGTTAGTCATCAGAGAGATGCCCAATGAGAGCCTAATGTGTTATTGTATATTATCCCAGAAACACTAGAAAATCGCAGTCCAGGTAAGGAAGTTTTCCGTCCTTCAGGCGTTCATTCATTTCACAACACATAGTGATCCGTAACATTAATCACGAAGGAGTACCTTCAGGGATGTGAAATGAACTAAATTATACATTAATGGAAAGAATCAGAAACTTAAGTATAATTTTGTGAAGTATACTAACAATCAATTACACCCAGTGCTAACCTCCTCGCTTTGATAATGATAACAATTACTTCCAGACTGCTTTTGTTGCAGTATACGTTAGCAGAAAAACAGCTGTTCTGAAAAAACCTCAACTATTTCTCTTTCACTCCTCAGTTGCTGTTTTTACCTAATAATTAATCGAAGTATTCATGAAACTTCACACTGTCAGCTGTCTACATAAAGGTTAATTTAAAGCTTGTTTAATCTGAACGTTGGCGTTAACCGCAGTATGCATCGTCGACTCCAAATATTCCGATTCATTGTAGAAGACGTGGCTTATAAGATACTCATTTAGTTGGATATTTAGAAAATTGGTTCAAAATATCCAGAGGTATACACGACATGCCATAAATTGACAGATAAAACAATAAAATTAACTCACTGTGAAATTGTTAAGAGAGAGACAAGGAAAGAACCCGTAGAAGATGGTACTATCTCTGTTAAAGAAAATAGGTGCATCATAACAGATTGCTCATGTGTAGCATACTTTGTTAATAACTACTTTTTAAAACACTTCAAAGTTGGATCGCAATAACATTTAACGTTCTGAGCCACAAAATTAATACTTCATTACTTCAGGTTATTTTCCACACAGATTCGTGTATTGCATTGCAAGGACTCCATAAAGAGAGGTAACTCCACGGATGTCAATGACCATAGATCAGTCTCACACTTTACATTATTTGTCCAAAAATTCTGAGAAGGTAATATAGTGAAGGGACTTACCTATCTTTGTAAGAATGAGGTACTTAGTCAGTCATACTTTGGATTCTAAAAGAGCAACTCAATTACAGTAGTCGATTGTATCTTCGCTGGGGAAATAACATAACAGTGCAGATCATCACCAGTGGGGGTCTTCAGTAACCTCCCGCGGCCTTTCATTGCTAGTCATCATATTCTAGTGGATGATTCAAGTTTCTTAAGTACTTCGTTCAGCATACGCCTGGTATAGTTCCTATTTAAGAACCATGATAGGAAACTTCCATTAGAAGTAATACAAAGAGGTACTCCACATAATATCCACGCGAATGTAATGCAATAGGCGTTCTACAGTGGCTAATCATGAGCCCATTACTGTTCTTACTCTACTAAAATGATCACGTTCAACTGTATTTTTCATAAACCATACCATCTTCAGGGACAAAGTGGTTAGTCATTAGCCCTTTACTGTTCTTACTCCACTAAAATGCTTATGTTCAACTGCTTTTTTCATAAATAATGCCATCTTCAGGGGCAAAGAAATCGGTAAGTTAACATTTTGCATTTTTTTCATTCGCTGTTGCCCTGCGGTACAATATTTTGAAAAACTCCCACTTGCAAATCAGCAAATTATGATGTGTGGGACTCATGTACTCAATGCTAAGCACAGCACACGCAATATTTTTCACTGGTGAAAGTTGTCAACAATCCATATAGGCATTCATAAAAACATTCTAGAAGGGAAAATTATCTGCACTTCCCTCTGTTGAACCTAATTTTGCCACAAAAAGGAGTGAAATACACTAAGACCCTTTGACAATTTTACATCCAACTAAAATGTTTGAGAGACAGCAGAACTTTTTTAAAATATAGGTTATTGTCGTTTCCCCTTAGCACCTTTTTATTGTACAACAGTAGTTTGCTGACTAGAATAACTTTAGAAACCATGAAACTGAAATGTTTCATTTAGCGGAAACTATGTTTCAGATGTTGCGGATACTGTTATCTGACTGGATCGTACAAAATTGACAATACTGTTTTAGTTACTTCTTTTCGAATAAGCATTCTTGACAAATATCGCCTCTGTGAGGACTCACACTGGAATCTGCAGTATCTTTTTGTACGTTATAATAGTTAGATACCGATCTTAGGTATGGACCACTTAGTATTCGACTTAACTGCTCTACGTATTAGAAATTGCATCAAGTGCGTCATTCTTAACAATTGGGCCTTCCTAAAGCTTGTGGGACTTCATTGAATACAGACTGATGGTCGTAACTGTATGGTCTCTGTTTGCCATATTTTAATCTCTGTACATTTTATTTGGCATTTAGTGTATCCGTCATTCGCATTTTTGTATGGCGAGGCTACTGTTTCCGACTGTTGACTGATCATTATTACCGCTTCCACTGCTTATGCTCACATTCGTTAATGTCGTGCCACCTAGAATAGAGTGTATAATCATTCTGGCTACAGCATTGCTTTCTAAGAAGACTGTGACGTACGCATTAATAATACTGACAACAAATACCACGTAAGATCCAGCAAGATATCGGAACCGTTTCTACACCTTAAAGCTTCACTTGACCCGAACAAGGTATCGGTTGGTAGGGCATATTCAGAGGCATCAAGGGATCACCAATTTAGTATTGGAGGTCAGTGTGGAGGGTAAAAATCGTAGAGGGAGACCAAGAGATGAATACACTAAACAGATTCAGAAAGATGTACGTTGCAGTAGGTACTGGGAGATGAAGAAGCTTGCACAGGATAGAGTAGCATGGAGAGCTGCATCCATCCAGTCTCTGGACTGAAGACCACAACAACAACAAAGCTTACAAAACATAATAGCTAAAGCGTTTCCATAACCTGTTGGTTTTCTGTGCTCTTCATAACGAACCATTCGACTTAAAGTAGATTGCTCGACACACAGTCATTTACAATTTGACATTTTGTTTGTTATTCCCTGCTACCTTGTCTGGAAAGTTGTTACACATATATCAAGTCCTTCATGTGAGAGTACAGGGTTTTTAACAATATAGTTAACAGCTATTTGTTCTTTTTTAATAGGACTGAGATAATCCGATGTAATTTAATTACATTGTCGGTGAACAAGCTTTATACACGCCGACGTTTAACCATCAGGTGTAATTTGTAATGGTATTCTCCTTTTGCTCACTGATAATGAATGTTATATATGGATCAGCATCAAATTAATTATCTCATTGCACCCTACCGTCTGCGGGTGTTGATTTTCTTCGTAGCTTGAGTCGGCGCTTGTCTTTGGTGCTTACGGTAAAGCTGTGTAACGTTCACCTGTAGTAATCAAAATTTTGTAACTGGTGATTGGCTCTCCCCTGGATTTCTTGTACCCTTCTGAGCTACAGTTTTTAATGATTTAAAATTTTCCTTATCTTGACTAGATGTTATTTCCTTCAGTGTCATGTTGATGAACTACTGCTGACGCATCGGTGGCATCATTTACTGATTCCAGCTGCAAACAAATAAGTGCCAATTGATAAGAGTAGTGCACTGTTAATGATACCATCCTCTCCATAAACGCCGTAAGACTAGTAGATAAAAATTACAGTCCATCATTAATACCTGGAGATATTAACATCCAAAGGGAATAATGGGACGAAATCCTCATATGTAAAAGTAACTTCGGAAATACCCAAAGAGTGTGTTATAGTGCTGTTATAGTTATAATTACAATAAATCTCCAGAAATAAAAGGGAGTTTCCTTACTGAATGACTCATCATCGCCCATACCAAACCGCTAAGGATAGAAACTTGAAATTTGTAGAGGGTGTGGATCTTTTACTATAGGCGTTGTTCAAGAACTGATTTTTCGAAATTCCAATCCGTAGGGGATGAAGGTTTTTTGACAAATGTCGCTGTTAAGGCAGTTTTGAAGCTAGACCTATGAAAAATGGTATTTGATTTCTCGGTCAGAAACAGAGAAATGCGTGCTTCTGCATTTTTGGAAATAATGGGTGAAACCATTTTTTAAATATTTCATTATCAAATAACTGCTAAAGTATTTTTAAAGCAACATTATGAAAATTGGTATTTGTGCTTCAGTGTTTTTTGAAATTGAACCCCATTGGGGGCGGGGGGGGGGGGGGTGAAGTATGTTTATGAAAATATTTTATTATGAAAGTATGTTTAAAGTGAAATCTACGAAAATTAAAAATTGGCTTCTGAGTTACAAATAAAAATACCCCCGTGAGTGCTGAAGCAGAGGCTGAAAGTTTCTATGGAAATATTTCACTGCGCAAGCATTTTTGAAGCTAGATATATGAAAAGTTGTATCTAGCTTCTCTGTTAGAAATAAAACGTAGGCACGTTACTATTTTTGGAAAGTCAGCCCCTAAGCGGGTGGAATAGGGGATGAAACGTTTTCTGAAAATATTTCATTACGAAAGCATTTTTAAACATAAATGTTTGAAAACTGGTATTTGACTTCTCGGTTAGAGATGAAAAAATATGTCTCACTGTTTTTGGAAATTCAACCACTAAGCGGGTGAAATAGAGTGAGACTGATTCACTGTCTCATCACCGCTCAACCCAAACCGCTAAGGATAAAAACTTGAAGTTTGGAGGGGGTGTGGATCTTATAGTGTACGCATGGTTTAAGAAGGGATTACCCTAAATTCCACTCCTAAGGGGGTGAAATAGAGGATGAAAGGCTTCTTGAAGGGATATCGCTCTTAAGGGAATTTTGAAGCTAGAACTACGAAAACTAGTGTTTGGTTTCTGAGAAAATTAAAAAAAAATGCGTGTTTCAGCGTTTTTGGAAATTTAACCACTAAGGGGGTAAAACAGTGGGCGAAAACGTTTTTGACAATAAGTAATTACTAAAGAACTACTAAAGGATTTTAAGGCTACATGTATGACAACTGATATTTGACTCCTCGGTTAGAGATAAAAAAAATACGTGTTTCAGTGTTTCTGGAAATTAACCGCTAAGGGAGTACAAAAGGAGGTGAACATTTTTAGGGAAATATTTAATTACAGTAAAAAAAATTTACAGCTAAATTTATGAAAATTGGTGTTTCACTTCTCTATTAGATATAAAGAAATATTTGTTAGGAGTTGAAAGTTGTTATGAAAATATCTCCACAAGAACGCAAAAGACGTGATTAACAAAATCTTTGGACTCTAGCGACCATAATCGCTTTTTGGTCAGAAGCACATTCGGAAAAGACCATGCTTATATATCCTTAATTATCGTGAAATGCTTAGAATTAACAAATAAAATCTCTGGACACCATACAGTCGCGGACACTAAGCTAGTATATATACAAATGATCTAGTGAATAACGTTGGAAGCATCGAACCATGATGTAGCTCATTACAAAGTTGCAATCCAGATACCTTCAGAGAAATGCAGTGTCGTGGGGAATGATAGTTGACCCTCAACCTGAATAAAATGTAACGTATTGACATAAATAGGCTGAAAGATCCATTCTTTTTCAATAACACGATTCGAGATAAATCACGAGATGTAGAAACAACCGTAAAATATCTACGATTAAACATCCGTAGTTACCTAAAGAGGAGCGTCCACATAAAGCTAGTTGGAAAAGTAGATGGAGACGGAGACAAGTTAGAAGACTCCTAAGGAAAAATTATTTATGATTTGGTGTACAAAACACTAGCACGGCTGATTCTTCGGTATTGCACGTCAGTGAGGAACCGTTTCCGGATGGAATTAAATGATGAGATAGGTAAGACCGCCGGAAGAATGGGACATTTCGCCACGGGTTCGTTCATAAAGAACGAGAGCATTAAAGAAACGCTCAACTTCGGGAGACAGACGTTACAAGCGAGACATTGTGCATCATAGAGAGGTTTAGTGTTAAAATTTCGAGTGCTTAAGCTCAAAGACGTGTCCGGTAACATAGTACCTCTTCCCACACACATCTCGCAAAATGATTTACCTGCGGCACTCCCGCACGCTTCCTTGTCTCGTTAGCGAAGCTAGCACCTTTTATGATGTTGTTAGCCACAAAAGTATCTGTATTTCAACATTTACAGTGCTTTCTTTTGAGTATATATTGTCTTTCCAAGCTACTGAAAATAAAGCTCCTTCAATTCAACATAACTATGACATGAAACATAAAATGTTTTAGCAAAATCCCATGTGAGAATAGTTCAGGAAGATATGTACATTTATCTGTTCTGCATAATATAATGTAATTAATTCGACATTGTGCCTATGTTCCTAAACTGCTGTGTTTCTTTCTTTCAGGTCAACAAAAACGTTGATGGATCTCGAGGAAAAACTGAGGGAGCTGCAAGAAATGCAGTTAGCTACCACCGAGAAAAACAACGCTCTCCAGGAAGAAATACGAGAACTTCATGAGAAGTAAGTTACGTCATATTTACAATGAAATTGTTCAAAACCTAATTATGGGACTTTTCTATGCTAAGCTTCCGTCAGCTGCTGCTGACAACAGACAATATAAGTTTTAGTTTCGCATACTGTCGAAAAACATAAAAAATATACTGTAATTAATTCACGTAGTTTTTTAAATAAATAAAGTGACAAATGTCTCATTTAATCCATACAAATTTTTGGCTTGCATCTATTACCCTTGGAAGTGATTGGATGCACAATATTCAAAGCTTAGGCTTGGTGATAGTCTTAAAAATAGTTATTTAAACCAATGACCTAAACAATTGCCGTACTAACACTATCAGCGTTACATCGGTCCACACTATTGCCAAAAAATACTTTTCACATGTACCAGTCGTTATGCACATCATACACTCCTGGAAATTGAAATAAGAACACCGTGAATTCATTGTCCCAGGAAGGGGAAACTTTATTGACACATTCCTGGGGTCAGATACATCACATGATCACACTGACAGAACCACAGACACATAGACACAGGCAACAGAGCATGCACAATGTCGGCACTAGTACAGTGTATATCCACCTTTCGCAGCAATGCAGGCTGCTATTCTCCCATGGAGACGATCGTAGAGATGCTGGATGTAGTCCTGTGGAACGGCTTGCCATGCCATTTCCACCTGGCGCCTCAGTTGGACCAGCGTTCGTGCTGGACGTGCAGACCGCGTGAGACGACGCTTCATCCAGTCCCAAATATGCTCAATGGGGGACAGATCCGGAGATCTTGCTGGCCAGGGTAGTTGACTTACACCTTCTAGAGCACGTTGGGTGGCACGGGATACATGCGGACGTGCATTGTCCTGTTGGAACAGCAAGTTCCCTTGCCGGTCTAGGAATGGTAGAACGATGGGTTCGATGACGGTTTGGATGTACCGTGCACTATTCAGTGTCCCCTCGACGATCACCAGTGGTGTACGGCCAGTGTAGAAGATCGCTCCCCACACCATGATGCCGGGTGTTGGCCCTGTGTGCCTCGGTCGTATGCAGTCCTGATTGTGGCGATCACCTGCACGGCGCCAAACACGCATACGACCATCATTGGCACCAAGGCAGAAGCGACTCTCATCGCTGAAGACGACACGTCTCCATTCGTCCCTCCATTCACGCCTGTCGCGACACCACTGGAGGCGGGCTGCACGATGTTGGGGCGTGAGCGGAAGACGGCCTAACGGTGTGCGGGACCGTAGCCCAGCTTCATGGAGACGGTTGCGAATGGTCCTCGCCGATACCCCAGGAGCAACAGTGTCCCTAATTTGCTGGGAAGTGGCGGTGCGGTCCCCTACGGCACTGCGTAGGATCCTACGGTCTTGGCGTGCATCCGTGCGTCGCTGCGGTCCGGTCCCAGGTCGACGGGCACGTGCACCTTCCGCCGACCACTGGCGACAACATCGATGTACTGTGGAGACCTCACGCCCCACGTGTTGAGCAATTCGGCGGTACGTCCACCCGGCCTCCCGCATGCCCACTATACGCCCTCGCTCAAAGTCCGTCAACTGCACATACGGTCCACGTCCACGCTGTCGCGGCATGCTACCAGTGTTAAAGACTGCGATGGAGCTCCGTATGCCACGGCAAACTGGCTGACACTGACGGCGGCGGTGCACAAATGCTGCGCAGCTAGCGCCATTCGACGGCCAACACCGCGGTTCCTGGTGTGTCCGCTGTGCCGTGCGTGTGATCATTGCTTGTACAGCCCTCTCGCAGTGTCCGGAGCAAGTATGGTGGGTCTGACACACCGGTGTCAATGTGTTCTTTTTTCCATTTCCAGGAGTGTATCTTTTATTTGGGGGACATATACATTCATACTCTGGAATCACTGTAAGGTGTTCTGTTGTTTTTTACTGCTCGATTCTGGCACACAGCATCTGAAAAATCGCTGGTTACATGTCCCTGTGCAATTTGCTTAATCTGGCTCTGAACTGAGACGTAAGATACGAGGGCATCATGATAAGTTCTTATTCTGATAATGAAAGATATGATTTTCAGGTCTAAAATTCATTTCCTCTCTGGCGGCAATCCACTTTGTCTAACTTTTTTTCCAGTGACTAGATTTCCCCTCATCTGAGTGATTTTGGATGGTCTCTAAAATGTATATCTACGACTGCCACAAACTCTACATTGGAAACAAGCCATTCCCA
Source organism: Schistocerca nitens (assembly GCF_023898315.1). Classification (NCBI taxonomy): domain Eukaryota; kingdom Metazoa; phylum Arthropoda; class Insecta; order Orthoptera; family Acrididae; genus Schistocerca; species Schistocerca nitens. The sequence goes on along the minus strand of NC_064615.1, from coordinate 694,224,076 downwards.
GCCACAAATTTCACTAGTTGTGTCATGAAGTTCTCAGTGGACGAATGATTGGAACAATCATTCGTACTTCACTCAGGTTTTCTCTAGAATTTGTGAAGACCGTTACATTTTTATGTGGAACAATATTTCTTTCCATTAGCATTCCAGCCTTCCGTTCACATATTTTTTTAAATTGATTTCGTTCTGATACTTTGTGAAATGCTTCTGTTTCTTATTTCTTTTGATTCTGATGACTTGTGTAATGTTTCTGTTTGTGACGTATTTAACAAAAATAATTTCTTTTGCATCCCTAAAAATATCGAGCTTGCCTTTTCTGGCATATAAAATCGATTCCATTTTTTTCCGCTACTTGAGTGAAGTGGTGCGGCTGAATAATTTTCACAGTAGCAAATTGATGAATAAAATCAGTCGGAGGTTTTAAAAATAGTCCAAACATTGCTAGGAATTTAATTTCGCATTTGCACAAATACAGCAAAATCGTTTCCCCAAATAATTTTTTTGTGACCAAGAAACAAGTATTTCTTTTTACACTTTCAGTCAAATAGACGCTGAGCCAACAGCTACGTTTCGCAGTTTTACACTGTTATTTATTGCTGTTCCAGGAGGGAAGCTGATAAACAGAAGTACAAGACACTGTTTTTAGGACACGAGAAATATGCCCGCATGAGAGCAGAATATAAGGAAATGTCCAAGTTCATTAAGGTGAGTACTGTTTATTACACATAAAATGCAATGCAATGTTCCGCCATTGTAAACGAAAGCAGGAAACGGTTCTCTGAGTGATAAATCAACGTACAAAGTAAACAATATACGTGGATGTTTTGTCGTCTACGGAGAACATGGCGTTGTCTCAGTGTCTCGTGAAAGACAACCGTGTGGCGTAGCATAAATCTCAGGTGCATAAGTATTTCTTTGATGGTCTACATTTATTTAATTTATTGTCACAAATTTTCGACCGACCATTTGTTTTTTTTAATTGCTCGTATTTAGTTTTACAATTATTTACTGCATAACAATAGAGTTAACAGAACGGCATACAGTTATTTAGGTATTACAGATCTATACATAATCGTAAATCAGGTAACGAAGCAGATACCCATCTAACGCCATACTTGTCTTGCAGTAACTTCATGTCATAACCATGGTGATCGTCCCTTGAAAACCAAAATATATACATGTATAAGATGATATAATCATGTGGAGACATCTTTGTATGAACGGTTGCAGCTGTATTAGATTGTGATCTTCAGCGTTCGAGGTCAAGATGTATTTCTAGACGGCGATGATAACCACGCGCCCTAAATCCAACTACATTGGTGTCCGGTATAGTGGTATTTAGCGTCACTGAATTCTTAAAATAGTAAAGATAAAAGTAATGAAAGAATGGATGGGGAGGAGGTTGCGATTTGGGGGGGGGGGGGGGGGGGCAGAGTAATCACCCAAGAGTGTCATCACGGAATAATGGTGGAATCTTACAGTCCTATAGGTGTTTCTGTTTGCCGAAATAAAGTGTTGGTGTTTTAACATTCAGATTTTTTGCCAGCATTGATATCACAATATATCACAGTAAAGTAACTGTTAGTTTTTACTGCTATCCAGGGGCACAGCATCCTTTAATGTCAGTTTCCCGTGATGCCGAAGGTATCTGCGTCGCTGGTGACGTTGGACGAGACCACCTTACTGGTTGACTTGGCGATGAGACGGAGACTGCTTGCTGCCGATGGGGGCACAGCAGAAACAAGTGCACACTCGTAACTCATCACACTACGTGTGACAGAATAATACATTACGCATTGGTATATGCTTAGAAATGAGAGGGCAGAGTAGGGACGGGGTGATCACGCTCTGCTACGACAGGAGGGACAGCGTTGTAGGGAGTATATGTAACTGCGCTAAGCCGCTAAGCGACTGTCATAGTGGATCATGCCTGGAAGGCGACAGTTTGTCGCAACTGTGAACTCATTTGCAATAAATCAGATGGGTATAGTTCGAAGTGGTGAAGCCACGTTTCATTTCTTGCGATGATGTTCGTCAAAATATTGTCACGATCAGCCTCGTAACCTGAAAGTAACTCCGCACAGATGGTTCTTCGTTCCTCTTTATGGTCTTGTGTTAGGCGACGAGTAACCCAACGGGCACACACCTCTGAGTATCCCAACTAACAGAGAAGTGTGTCAGTGCCACCAATAGGGACGCCCAGTTGAGCAGCGAGGTGTTCGATTGCGATCCGCCGATCATCTAGAATGAGAGTGTCCGCACGTTCCACCATTTCAGGAGTCACAGCTGTGTGCGGCCGGCCAGCACGCGTTAGATCGAACAGGTTTGCGCGACATTGTTGCGATGATGACAAACGCCTCGCCCAACGACTCATTGTGCTTTTGTCCACTGCCGGGTCTCCGTAGAAATTCTGCAAGTGCCTATGAATATTTGCGATGCTCTGGTTTTCCGCAGTAAACAAATAAATTTTATTTATTTATTTGATCGTATGGCTAGGACCGGCCGGTGTGGCCGATCGGTTCAAGGCGCTTCAGTCTGGAACCGCGCGACCGCTACGGTCGCAGGTTCGAATCCTGCTTCGGGCATGGATGTGTGTGATGGCCTTAGGTTAGTTAGGTTTAGGTAGTTCTAAGTTCTGGGCGACTGGTGACCTCGGATGTTAAGTCCCATAGTGCTCAGAGCCATTTGAACCATTCGTATGGCTAGAGCCCCCAGTCGGGCAGGCCGTTCGCCGGGTGCCAGTCTTTTCAATTTGCCGCCACTTCAGCGACCCGCAGTCGATGAGGATGATAGGATGATGATGAGGACAACACAACACCCAGTACCTGGGCGGAGAAAATTCCCCGACTCCGCCGGGAATCGAACCCGGGCCCAGAGCATTGACAATCCGTCACGCTGACCATTCAGCTACCGGTAGGGGACGATAAATAAATAAATAAACCTCAATGGAGCTATCTGGTTGGAAGACACCTCCGTTACAAACGTCATTTTAAAGGCTATGTATAGCGCCGCCACCTGCCCGAACTCCATGAAACGACAGTGGCTGAAGCCCGAATATTCTACGATGCCCCACAACAAATTCTGAATTTTTTTCAATCTAAATTGCCCGAGATAAAAACTACTACATACTGAATGCCCCTTGTAATTTTGACTTCTTTGTGAATTTGTAAATAAAAAATATTAATGCCCAGTGACGTTGTTGACAGAGATTGACTGTTAAAATAGCAAAATTTTGTTGTTTCGCACTCACTGGACAAAAGTTTCTTTGCTAAGTGTGAGTATTGTACATTAAGAGCAATTACTTCGTGTAGAATCTAATGTCGTGGTAGCGTTGTGGACAGTATTGACAGAGAGAATGGCGGTGGTAAAACCAGGTTCGCAAAAAGCCTACTTGTCTCTCACCAGACTTATGGTCACCGTCAACAGTATGACATGTTCTCTATGATTGTTGGGGAGAGGTTTCAGATTTAATACAAAATATTGTAGCAGTTTGGTAGCCAGGAAAATACACTCCTGGAAATGGAAAAAAGAACACATTGACACCGGTGTGTCAGACCCACCATACTTGCTCCGGACACTGCGAGAGCGCTGTACAAGCACTGATCACACGCACGGCACAGCGGACACACCAGGAACCGCGGTGTTGGCCGTCGAATGACGCTAGCTGCACAGCATTTGTGCACCGCCGCCGTCAGTGTCAGCCAGTTTGCCGTGGCATACGGAGCTCCATCGCAGTCTTTAACACTGGTAGCATGCCGCGACAGCGTGGACGTGAACCGTATGTGCAGTTGACGGACTTTGAGCGAGGGCGTATAGTGGGCATGCGGGAGGCCGGGTGGACGTACTGCCGAATTGCTCAACACGTGGGGCGTGAGGTCTCCACAGTACATCGATGTTGTCGCCAGTGGTCGGCAGAAGGTGCACGTGCCCGTCAACCTGGGACCGGACCGCAGCGACGCACGGATGCACGCCAAGATGGTAGGATCCTACGCAGTGCCGTAGGGGACCGCACCGCCACTTCCCAGCAAATTAGGGACACTGTTGCTCCTGGGGTATCGGCGATGACCATTCGCAACCGTCTCCATGAAGCTGGGCTACGGTCCCGCACACCGTTAGGCCGTCTTCCGCTCACGCCCCAACATCATGCAGCCCGCCTCCAGTGGTGTCGCGACAGGCGTGAATGGAGGGACGAATGGAGACGTGTCGTCTTCAGCGATGAGAGTCGCTTCTGCCTTGGTGCCAATGATGGTCGTATGCGTGTTTGGCGCCGTGCAGGTGAGCGCCACAATCAGGACTGCATACGACCGAGGCACACAGGGCCAACACCCGGCATCATGGTGTGGGGAGCGATCGCCTACACTGGCCGTACACCACTGGCGATCGTCGAGGGGACACTGAATAGTGCACGGTACATCCAAACCGTCATCGAACCCATCGTTCCACCATTCCTAGACCGGCAAGGGAACTTGCTGTTCCAACAGGACAATGCACGTCCGCATGTGTCCCGTGCCACCCAACGTGCTCTAGAAGGTGTAAGTCAACTACCCTGGCCAGCAAGATCTCCGGATCTGTCCCCCATTGAGCATGTTTGGGACTGGATGAAGCGTCGTCTCACGCGGTCTGCACGTCCAGCACGAACGCTGGTCCAACTGAGGCGCCAGGTGGAAATGGCATGGCAAGCCGTTCCACAGGACTACATCCAGCATCTCTACGATCGTCTCCATGGGAGAATAGCAGCCTGCATTGCTGCGAAAGGTGGATATACACTGTACTAGTGCCGACATTGTGCATGCTCTGTTGCCTGTGTCTATGTGCCTGTGGTTCTGTCAGTGTGATCATGTGATGTATCTGACCCCAGGAATGTGTCAATAAAGTTTCCCCTTCCTGGGACAATGAATTCACGGTGTTCTTATTTCAATTTCCAGGAGTGTAATTTCACCGGATATCCTCCACTTGCTGGCCACCAAGATTGTTAAGCATTAATTCTGGTTGGGTCCAGCACCAGCTCACTAGTATTCGTTAACGATTTCGTCTATGAAGGCGAATCACGCACTACAGCTCAATGTACTGAATTATTGTTGCTTTCCTCTCAAAATATATGCTACACCCATGTATTCTTTTACTCTTTGATAAGTTTCCCTTGACGTGTAAGGATAAATGGTAGCTACAAAAAGGATCATCCGTATACAGTCAGAAAAATAGTCATCCTGATAGATATGTATGATCATCCTGTGCATAACTTGGCTGCTTACCTTTACATAGAACATAGAGGCTTTAAATATGGTTTATACATTACGGTTGCTTATTCGCAAAACAGGACATGAGTCTGAAAACTGTATAACGGGCTGCAAATCAAACCGGATCTCCATCTTTTACGGGAAATACTCTTAACATCTGAGATTTTCAGGTAAAACTCACGAACTCGGCCATACTTAGAGGAGAAGGATCACGATTTAACTTCGTGTCGAAAATGGGATTATTGTAGAAGGAGAATATGTACGTCTGGGAACGTTTAGGGAAAGAAATCGCCGCTGTCCTTCTTCAAAGGAAGAATTCCAATGTTTAACTTGAATGATATAGGGAAATCACGAGAAAGCTGAATGTCGTTAATCGGAGGGGAACTGAACCCCAGTACTCAAGAATGCGAGTCCTCCACACTGTACAGAGTGTTTGAAAAAGAGCTCACTAGTTTTAAGTGTAAATTTAATGGTGAAATTAAGAAAAAATTACATCAATGAGTACATATCATGAAAGAGAATTCCTTCAAGTTTTGTTTAATGTTAGTAGACGTCAATGTGGGATCCATTTGTTGCCCTGCACACACATCGAGACGATATTCCACTTCTCGCCACGTATTCAGCAACATTTCAGGTGTAACTGCCCAAACCGCCGGACTATTCTTTTAAAAAAATGGTTCAAATTGGCTCTTTGCACCATGGGGCTTAACATCTGAGGTCATCAGTCCCTTAGAACTTAGAACTACTTAAACCTAACCAACCTAACGACATTACACATATCTATGCCCGAGGCAGGATTCGAACCTGCGACCGTAGCAGCAGCATGGTTCCGGACTGAAGCGCCTAGAACTGCTCTGACACCGATTTCTTAAAGAATCGAACTCCCAAGTACAAAACGTCATATCCCCCGAATTTTTTCATTTCCTGTTTTGGTCACCTGAGGATCAGCACCAATTTCAAAGCTTCCTTTTTTGTTCTTCTTTCTACTTCCTCCAGTAGTGTTTCACCTTCTCACTGTGTATCCTTTTCTCTTCTAAAACTATTTTAACCCTGTCTTCTTCTCCCCCCTGCCTTGGACTCATGCCTTTTTAACATCTTCTTCTTCAAAATCTCTATTTCTGTTGCGTCTTTTTGATCTAACATTGTTTCTTTCCAGATCTCTCCTAACTTCTTGAATACAGGCTATTGTTGTTGCCTTTTCCCAAAGATATTTAAAAATCTGTTTGGTTATCCTGTTGCCGATCATTCTGTATGAAATTCCAAAAATTAGCAGTCGCGTCTTTCGTAGCATTTCAATTACGTTTACTTTGTTGCGATATACTTCTTCACTACCTCTTAATTTCCATACCTCTGTATTTCTTAGCGGACGAAGTATTATTCAAATAATTCTTCTTTCTAGGACTTCAAGTTTGTGTAGTTTGTAATTCACTACTGAACATTAACTTCCATATAGACATTCCGGCTTTGCTTCTGTGTTGTCGTGCTGTATTTTCAAATTTTTAGACAATGACCTTTTGTTGTAAATGTTCCTGGTAATACCATATGCTCTCTCCTTTTTACATACACTTTCTGCTACAGCGGATTTTTCTAAGACATTTTTTGAATCATTTCTCCCAAATATTTAAATCTATTAACCTTCTTTGTCTGTTCAATGTCTGTTACTAGAACTTCTGAAGCATTTCTTATGGTTATCATAATTTTTTTACAGAAATTCTTAAACCTGCTTTGTGGATTGTTTCTTCTAAGAAACTGTATTGTATTTCTGCATTTGTTAGGTTTTCATAAAGAATGGCAAAATCATTCACAGATGCCACACAGTGAATCCTTTGATCATAGTGCCCAGTCTAATTGGTGATAGCTTATGTTCTTTTAGATTTTACTTCCATTGTCTTATTATTTTCTCTAGGATGCAGTTGAAGAGGAGTGGAGACAGGCTGCCACCTTGCTTTACGCCTGTTTTTATTCTGAATGCCTTAGATATTTTACCCGAAACTTTTGATTTGGTGTCTGTGAGCGTTCCACAAATAAGATTGCTAGTTTAGATTTAATGCCAAATTCTCGAATCTTTTATCTAGTGTTTCTCTATCAAGTGAATAAAATGCCTTTGCAAAATCTATAAATGTTACAACAATGTCTTTGGAGTCTGTAAGTCTGTGACAGACTATGGACTTCAGGTTGAAAATCTGTTCTGAGCAAGATCTGGTCTTTCTAAATCCACTCTGATATTCTCCCAAATGGCTATTAAGTGTTGCTTCTACCTTGTTTAGTAAAATTGTCCTAAATATTTTATAACCCACTGGCAACAGAGATATTCCTCTGTAGTTACTTACACCATGCTTATCACATTTATTGTGCAAACGATGGATAAGAATCATTTTTCAGTCTTCTGGAATCCGTTCAGTTTCCCGTACGTCTTAAAAGATGATCTGAAGGTTAGTTATAGTTTTTGGTTGAGATCATTTTATAAGTTCAGCTGTAACATAGTCTCCTCCACTGACTTTGTTGTTTTTCAGGTTATTTATTGCTTTTTTAATTTCTTCAGTTGTAGGCGGTGGGTCTGCTGCTGTGTTTTCATGAGGGTCTGGAAATTCTAGCTTACAGTTCGGTTCTTCACAGTTCAACAGTTGTTCAAAGTACTTTCTTAATATTCACAGTTCTGGATATTGCTTAGGCCTGTTTTACCATTTTCATCTCTGCAGAAATTAGTTGGAGCTCGGTGACCTTTTAGATGATTTTTAAACATCAGATAGAAATTTCGGGAGTTTTTTTAACGAATGTGTTCTGTTTTGTATGTCAAGAACTTGTAACTTCTCAAAAGATCGTTTAGCATCCATTATTATCCACGCTGTTTCTTTCCTTTGCATTTTAATTTCACAATGGTGCTCTGTCTTCCCAGAACATTTCCAATTTTTCCACTGTTTTGTTCTTTCTGCAAGTGTTTTTTCACATGTTTCATTCCACCAGACTTTATTCTTCAATTTTTGTTGATCCACATACATTCTTCGTTGCCCTTTTGATTCCTTTGGAAATTCTTCCCATTTCATCTACATCTACATCTACATTTATACTCCGCAAGCCACCCAACGGTGTGTGGCGGAGGGCACTTTACGTGCCACTGTCATTACTTCCCTTTCCTGTTCCAGTCGCGTATGGTTCGCGGGAAGAACGACTGTCTGAAAGCCTCCGTGCGCGCTCGAATCTCTCTATTTTACATTCGTGATCTCCTCGGGAGGTATAAGTAGGGGGAAGCAATATATTCGATACCTCATCCAGAAACGCACCCTCTCGAAACCTGGCGAGCAAGCTACACCGCGATGCAGAGCGCCTCTCTTGCAGAGTCTGCCACTTGAGTTTGCTAAACATCTCCGTAACGCTATCACGGTTACCAAATAACCCTGTGACGAAACGCGCCGCTCTTCTTTCGATCTTCCATATCTCCTCCGTCAACCCGATCTGGTACGGATCCCACACTGATGAGCAATACTCAAGTATAGGTCGAACGAGTGTTTTGTAAGCCACCTCCTTTGTTGATGGACTACATTTTCTAAGGACTCTCCCAATGAATCTCAACCTGGTACCCGCCTCACCAACAATTAATTTTATATGATCATTCCACTTCAAACCGTTTCGCACGCATACTCCCAGATATTTTACAGAAGTAACTGCTACCAGTGTTTGTTCCGCTATCATATAATAATATAATACAGGATCCTTCTCTCTATGTATTCGCAATACATTACATTTGTCTATGTTAAGGGTCAGTTGCCACTCCCTGCAACAAGTGCCTATACGCTGCAGATCTTCCTGCATTTCGCTACAATTTTCTAATGCTGCAACTTCACTGTATACTACAGCATCATCCGCGAAAAGCCGCATGGAACTTCCGACACTATCTACTAGGTCATTTATATATATTGTGAAAAGCAATGGTCCCATAACACTCCCCTGTGGCACGCCAGAGGTTACTTTAACGTCTGTAGACGTCTCTCCGTTGATAACAACATGCTGTGTTCTGTTTGCTGAAAACACTTCAATCCAGCCACACAGCTGGTCTGATATTACGTAGGCTCTTACTTTGTTTATCAGGCGACAGTGCGGAACTGTATCGAACGCCTTCCGGAAGTCAAGGAAAATGGCATCTACCTGGGAGCCTGTATCTAATATTTTCTGGGTCTCATGAACAAATAAAGCGAGTCGGGTCTCATACGATCGCTGTTTCCGGAATCCATGTTGATTCCTACAGAGCAGATTTTGGGTTTCCAAAAACGACATGGTACTCGAGCAAAAAACATGTTCTAAAATTCTACAACAGATCGACGACAGAGATATAGGTCTATAGTTTTGCGCATCTGCTCGACGACCCTTCTTGAAGACTGGGACTACCTGTGCTCTTTTACAATCATTTGGAACCTTCCGTTCCTCTAGAGACTTGCGGTACACGGCTGTTAGAAGGGGGGCAAGTCTTTCGCGTACTCTGTGTAGAATCGAATTGGTATCCCGTCAGGTCCAGTGGACTTTCCTCTGTTGAGTGATTCCAGTTGCTTTTCTATTCCCTGGACACTTATTTCGATGTCAGCCATTTTTTCGTTTGTGCGAGGATTTAGAGAAGGAACTGCAGTGCGGTCTTCCTCTGTGAAATAGCTTTGGAAAAAGGTGTTCAGTATTTAAGCTTTACGCGTGTCATCCTCTGTTTCAATGCCATCATCATCCCGGAGTGTCTGGATATGCTGTTTCGAGCAACTTACTGATTTAACGTAAGACCAGAACTTCCTAGGATTTTCTGTCAAGTCGGTACATAGAATTTTACTTTCGAATTCACTGAACGCTTCACGCATAGCCCTCCTTACGCTAACTTTGACATCGTTTAGCTTCTGTTTGTCTGAGAGGTTTTGGCTGCGTTTAAACTTGGAGTGAAGCTCTCTTTGCTTTCGCAGTAGTTTCCTAACTTTGTTGTTGAACCACGGTGGGTTTTTCCTGTCCCTCACAGTTTTACTCGGCACGTACCTGTCTAAAACGCATTTTAAGATTGCCTTGAACTTTTTCCATAAACACTCAACATTGTCAGTGTCGGAACAGAAATTTTCGTTTTGATCTGTTAGGTAGTCTGAAATCTGCCTTCTATTACTCTTGCTAAACAGATAAACCTTCCTCCCTTTTTTTATATTCCTATTAACTTCCATATTCAGGGATGCTGCAACGGCCTTATGATCACTGATTCCCTGTTCTGCACTTACAGAGTCGAAAAGTTCGGGTCTGTTTGTTATCAGTAGGTCCAAGATGTTATCTCCACTAGTCGGTTCTCTGTTTTATTGCTCAAGGTAATTTTCGGGCAGTGCACTCAGTATAATGTCACTCGATGCTCTGTCCCTACCACCCGTCCTAAACATCTGAGTGTCCCAGTCTATATCTGGTAAATTGAAATCTCCACCTAAGACTATTACATGCTGAGAAAATTTATGTGAAATGTATTCCAAATTTTCTCTGAGTTGTTCTGCCACTAATGCTGCTGAGTCGGGAGGTCGGTAAAAGGAGCCAATTATTAACCTAGCTCGGTTGTTGAGTGTAACCTCCACCCATAATAATTCACAGGAACTATCCACTTCTACTTCACTACAGGATAAACTACTACTAACAGCGACAAACACGCCACCACCGATTGCATGCAATCTATCCTTTCTAAACACCGTCTGTGCCTTTGTAAAAATTTCGGCAGAATTTATCTCTGGCTTCAGCCAGCTTTCTGTACCTATAACGATTTCAGCTTCAGTGCTTTCTATCAGCGCTTGAAGTTCCGGTACTTTAACAATGCAGCTTCGACAGTTTATAATAACAATACCGATTGCTACTTGGTCCCCACATGTCCTGACTTTGCCCCGCACCCTTCGAGGCTGTTGCCCTTTCTGTACTTGCCCGAGGCCATCTAACCTAAAAAACCGCCCACTCCACGCCACACAACCCCTGCTACCAGTGTAGCCGCTTACTGCATGTAGTGGACTCCTGACCTATCCAGCGGAACCCGAAACCCCACCACCCTATGGCGCAAGTCGAGGAATCTGCAGCCCACACGGTCGCAGAACCGTCTCAGCCTCTGATTCAGACCCTCCACTCGGCTCTGTACCAAAGGTCCGCAGTCAGTCCTGTCGACGATGCTGCAGATGGTGGGCTCTGCTTTCATCCCACTAGTGAGACTGGCAGTCTTCACTAAATCAGATAGCCGCCGGAAGCCAGAGAGGATTTCCTCCGATCCATAGCGACACACATCATTGGTGCCGACATGAGCGACCACCTGCAGATGGGTGCACCCTGTACCCATCATGGCATCCGGAAGGACCCTTTCCACATCTGGAATGACTCCCCCCGGTATGCACACAGAGTGCACATTGGTTTTCTTCCCCTCTCTTGCTGCCATATCCCAAAGGGACCCCATTACGCGACTGACGTTGGAGCTCCCAACTACCAGTAAGCCCACCCTCTGCGACCACCCGGATCTTGCAGTCAGAGGGGCAACCTCTGGAACAGGACAAGCAGCCATGTCCAGCCAAAGTTCAGTATCAGCCTGAGACAGAGCCTGAAACCGGTTCGTCAGACAAACTGGAGAGGCCTTCCGTTCAGCCCTCTGGAATGTCTTTCGCCCCCTGCCACACCTCGAGACGACCTCCCACTCTACCACAGGTGAGGGATCAGCCTCAATGTGGGCAGTATCCCGGGCAGCCACAGTCGTAGTCCGATCGGGGGATGCGTGGGACGGGCTGGCCGTCCCCGACAACCCCTCATCCGGACCCCCACAGTGATGCCCATTGGCAACAGCCTCAAGCTGTGTGACCGAAGCCAACACTGCCTGAAGCTGGGAGCGAAGGGATGCCAACTCAGCCTGCATCCGAACACAGCAGTAACAGTCCCTATCCATGCTAAAAACTGTTGTGCAAAGAACGTCTGAACTAATCTACAGAGAGCACAAACAAATCGACACAAAATTTAAGCGGTTATTAAAATACAAGATCGCCTAGTAAATGCATTAATGCTGCTACTTGCGCACTGCTGACACACTGCTCGGCGGCGGAAGGAGAATACGCGATTTTACACTATTCAGGTACTAAAACGCGATGCTACAACTCTCAAATACTATACTACGCCCGAAATTTATGAATTAAACAATGCAAGTACCAAAAACACGCAAAGAAATTAAGAATTAAACTATGTAACAAATAAGTGAGCTAGGAGTATACGATTTTCTGCTGGCAGCTGCTTATCCAACGGCGGCAGGGAGTTTTCCCTGATTTAGATATTTTAATTTCTTCTTGAAAATGTTTCGGTGCCTCTTTTGTGACTTTGAGCCCGTCTGTGTTATATTTAACCAATTTTTGCTGTCTGTTTTGGTTTTTGTTAGGGAGAAGGTTAAGTTTTAAATTTAGTCAGGCAATGATCAGAGTCAAATTCTCTGTTTCCTGTTACTTTTACATCCATGATTTCTTTAATATTGCTTTGAGAAAAAGCTGCGTTAATTAACTGGAACTCCTTTGGTATTATATTTGGAGATAAACATGTTTTTACTTATCTTGATTTTTTGAAGGACGTTGACATTAACTTCAACTTAAATGCTTTACATAGATTAATTAGTCATGTGCCATTTTTGTTCGTTCTTTTATGACCTGGATATTCCTACTATTTTTCGAAAAGTTTTTTCCTCCCTATTTGTGCGGTAAAATCGCCCAGTAGTGTCACAATATTTTATTTTGGAAGTTTTGATATTTCGCCTTCCAGATGTTCCCTGAATGCTTCTACTTTACTCGGGTTTTTCTTGTCATCATTAACTGGAGAGTGGCAGTTAACAAAGGTATACTGTTTATTTTTGAATTTCTCTGTGGGAAAACAGTATCTTTCTGAACGTGATTTGAATTCTGTAACGTTAACTTCTAAATTTTTATGAATATGGAAGACGGTAGCAAGTATAGGCATGCCTTTTATAATTTTTATTGCTGGTCAACACTTAAAAATTCGATGGTTTTCGGTTTCGTAACATTTTAGTTCAAAAATATTGTTTCTTGTACTGCTAAAATTTGTATTTCATGCTTATGTAAGAGAATTTCAAGTTCTTTCAGTTTACTAACCTTTAGCAATGAGTTTATGTTCAAGGTGCCTGCGTAGAGTTTCCTTTTGAACTTGAGTTTGGAAGGATAACAAGGATTCTCCGACTCATCCTCACTGCACGTGTTGAGACTCCCCAAAACCGCAGGTCCCGATGCATTGCGTGAAGCAATGCTCATTCCTCTTTCGAGTTACCATCTGCGGTAGTGCTTACTTTTAGCGGACTTTTTCTGCAGCTGAAATTGTACTTTGTACGAAATAAATTCGATTATAAGATCGGATTGTTAGTCCGAAATGATTATTTTTCATGGTTTTCTCCATGAGGTTCCTCCGCTTTCTGCCGTTGGGAGCTAGAATTCTTCTTCCATCTTTGAGGCCGTTACCGTGTTTCATCTGTAATGGGGTCCTCAAAGGGTGCTACCATCCGGAACCGGATGGACCCAGGTTTTTTTTCTGAGGTGTTACTCCCTCTTTCCTCCTCCCTCATCCCGTGCGAGATGAGGAGCCGGGCCTTTTTCAGGTTCATTCGGTGGTAATATGAAGATTGTCTGAAAAATGTGTTACGAAGTGACAGAAGCGTTCGTCGTGTCTGATACTTTGCTTGAGAAACAGGGAAAACGTAGTAAACGAGTCTTTTCTCCTTTCATCATTTTGTGGAAGGCGTCAGCTAAAAAAATTCGAAAGGTGTGAAGTTGTATGTTAAGTTTGTTGGAAGTCGCTAAGTGTCCTCATTCTCAAAAAAATGGCTCTGAGCACTATGGGACTCAACTGCTGAGGTCATTAGTCCCCTAGAACTTAGAACTAGTTAAACCTAACCAACCTAAGGACATCACAAACATCCATGCCCGAGGCAGGATTCGAACCTGCGACCGTAGCGGTCCTGCGGTTCCAGACTGCAGCGCCTTTAACCGCACGGCCACTTCGGCCGGCTCCTCATTCTCAAATTCTGGGTGAATTTAGTCTGGTTAATTTGCGCACCATGAGTTAAGGTGCCTCAAGACATACAGGGTGATTAAAATATAATTCCAGTTTATGTAAAAGAAGGACCACCGTTCAGAATGAAGTCAAATTTGAACAGAACGTTATCGAAGAAGAGGGAAACGTTATGGACAGATTTCTACTAGGGGGCTCTGTAAGTGGCAGAATATAGAAAATAAAAGAAGTCGAATACACAGCTGTTCCTCAGTTTGCATCTGAGACCATTGACAAGATAGTCTCAGTGCCAGATAGCGTGCTGCTGGTAAAGCTCTTTTATAAAAACGGGGATCGAGCACCAATATCTTTGCAGAAGTTTCGGACACTCCAGCGTACGAAAACAGTCTGATAGTCTGATGTCTGATGATAGTCTGATGTCTACCAACGGTCTGGAGTGTTATGATGACGACGAACGAATCGTCGCCAATGTGAATGACTGGTGGCCAATGCTAAATAGAAACATACAAATCTCTTGAATGAGATTTTCACTCTGCAGCGGAGTGTGCGCTGATATGAAACTTTCTGGCAAATTAAAACTGTGTGCCGGACCCAGACTCGAACTCGGGACCTTTGCCTTTCGCGGGTTCAAAATGGTTCAAATGGCTCTGAGCACTATGGGACTCAACCGCTGTGGTCATAAGTCCCCTAGAACTTAGAACTACTTAAACCTAACTAACCTAAGGACAGCACACAACACCCAGCCATCACGAGGCAGAGAAAATCCCTGACCCCGCCGGGAATCGAACCCGGGAACCCGGGCGTGGGAAGCGAGAACGCTACCGCACGACCACGAGATGCGGGCGCCTTTCGCGGGCAAGTGCTCTATCTTATCAGCGCACACTCCGCTGCAGAGTGAAAATCTCTTTCTGGAAACATCCCCCAGGCTGTGGACAAGCCATGTCTCCGCAATATCGTTTCTTTCAGGAGTGCTAGTTCTGCAAGGTTCGCAGTAGAGCTTCTGTAAAGTTTGGAGGGTAGGAGACGAGATACTGGCAGAAGTAAAGCTGTGAGGACGGGTCTTGAGTTGTGCTTGGGTAGCTCAGATGGTAGAGCACTTTGCCGCGAAAGGCAAAGGTCCCGAGTTGGAGTCTCGGTCCGGCACACAGTTTTAATCTGCCAGGAAGTTTCATACAAATCTCTTCTTTGCACATACAGCAGGTTTGTCAGTGAAGTCGATAAGGAGATGGCTGGATGGTCTGGGCTGCAACGACTAAAATAATTAGAAGTCGTTGGTAAAAAATAATATATTGTACTTAAATGGTGGTACAGTAGTCTTCATAGTCAGGATGAATATAATTACAAACAGAGAGCTATAGAGGCATCACATAGGCCATACTTTAACTAAGCGCCTTGTTAGAGGTTGCTTCCTATCAGCTGAAGGCTATACTACTTTCCAACTTGACGTCCCGAGCAAGAGTCGCCCAGCGCAAGGTAGAGACTTTCTGCAAGCCGCGGAGCGGCACTAGCGGCGCCAGTCTCGACTCGCGGGTCCAGCGATACTAATACGGACCGCGGTTGGTAACTGCAACCCCTAACAAGTGTGGTATCGAACGTTGATACCACGCAGAGAAAGTGATTACGAAATTCGAAACGACAGATTCTTTTGATGTGCACTGTAGCAGAGCGTGCAAAACAATTGATCCGACGTTGGTAGAAGATGTGACCACAGCACTCCAGGAGGGGTCGAGCAGTGGTGTGCAAACATGCAGTGCTTGGGTAACTGCCCGACGTTTCGATATGCCTATCAGCACGGTGTATAGAATTCTAGGAAACATCATGCATTGCTACGTTCAGGAGTTTCTTCATGCTGACCCGCCAGTAAGACAAACGTTTGCTCTAGAATTTCTTGCTCACATGAAAGTGGGCAATGAATGGGCATGGAACCCTCTTTGTCAATACGCAGAACTGCGGAATGTGGGCGACGGAAAATCCGCTCACTCATCATTCTGAAAAGGTAACAGCGTAGTGCAGGTTGACAGAATCCGTTATCGTATAGGGTCGTATTTTTTTGGGGAAATGGGTCGTGCGGGTCCTGTTACCGGTGCCGTCTCTGGTAAACACTATGATTGTCATTTGCACACCAACGTTATTTCAGCCTTTCAACAGCGTGCATGTTTTGGTTTGACCACTTTGATCTAAGATGGCGCTCCTTCGCACATTGCACAGCCAGTGAAGCAGCCGCTGTAGAAACATTGTGGAAATGCTAGAATTATCAGCCGTCATAATTTTTGTGACGTTTACAAACTTTGCGGAATTGGAGGCACGCATTCTGAAAGTGACCCCTGAGACTCCGAACTGTTGTGGAACATATCTCTCGATTTCAGCTTGTGGTATGAAGCGGTGGACAGCATACTGAACAAACCTTGCGAAAGTTTCGCTACAGTTAAAATACCGATTTAGTTGTTACGTATTATGCGGTTTTTGGCCTTGGGACAGTTAAAAACCCATTTCTCCCATCCATTGCGATGCGACCTTGCCGCGGTGGTTGAACTTATCTAAGACTGCCACAACTGTAGACTGCCGAACTTGGGCGGTCATGCACAGTGCACAGTACAACGTGCAACTAACACCATTGCTGTCGTATTGCGATTCATCTGTCAATTGTAGCCGAAACCATTTACGTTATGAAGCTATAGGGACATTTAGTGAAAAACTCTTCGTTACAGTTTTTTATTTCCATGACGTTTCCCCCTTCTTCGATAATATTACGTCCAAATTTGACGTTATTCTGAGCAGCAGTTCTTTTTTTCTACAGCGTTTGGTAACTTGAATTTAATTACAGTCACCCTGTGTACACAGTTTCTTTCTGTACCACTCGACTTATTAAAACTTTAACGTAAGATTCAAGCTCTTAATGAGTAAATTATTACAGTATTTTTTTTTAATTCGATCAATAAGTGTATGAAATACTGCACATTAAATTTATGTACATTAAAAGCCGTTAGATAGGCAACCTGGAAGTGAGACTCTGTCACGAGTTAGCCTTTTAGTACTGTTGATTGCTTCAGTGTTTGTCTGTACTGTCTTGGCTGTCCAGTGTAACTAAAACAAAACAGCTTTGGCAACGGTCATCCTCTTACTGACAACAGCACGTTCGTCATCGAGTAGTTCAGTTCTCATTTTATGTCTTTTGTTTTGTCTAAGTTTTTAGGCATTCTAAACAGCTGCTCATATTCCACTCAATACTGCAATTACATCATCGATGGTGTAGTTGCACACTTACTTTCCAAACGTCGTTTTCTTCAACAGCCATTTATCCGATTGACTGCGTACCTGTAGCGAATACGCAAGTAGCGCGACTGCGATGCGGGTATAGAAGCATGGACGTGTAGGCAAGGGATTAGCGTTGTATTCGTGTCTTTCCAACGTGCGTGCGGTAAAAGACGTATCGCGAACTATGGCGAGGTTATTACCAAATCCGTCCAAACAGGACCAACGTGCTGTTACTCTTTTCTTCGCTGTCAAAGGACAAACACATCCATCGAAGAATGAGGAATATGTGTGGAGCAGCACATCTGTCGAAAATCACCGTTGTAGAGTGGTGCGCGCAGGGGTGCTGCTATTTCATCATAAAACATGTCCCCATATCGCGAATGTCGTAACGCAGAAACTACACCAACTCAAATGGGAGACACTCGAGCACCCGCCCTAAAGCTCTGATCTCTCCTCATGCGATTATCACGCCTTCCGTTCCTTGAAAAGGGTCGTGAAGGGCCGACGATTCCTGTCGAACGAGGATGTGCAACAGGCAGTTACAGACTTCTTATTGCAGGGCAAGTTGTCTTACTAACCGTGTATCTTCAACCTAGTGCGTAGGTGGAATGATTGCCTCAACATCGAGGTCATTAGAGACGCAGCACAAGCTCGGATTTTATCTAGGATGGCGAAAGAAATCAGAGGTGTCCTTTCAAACGAACCATTCCAGCATTTGCCTCGAATGATTTGGAAAGATCACGGAAAACCTAAATCAGGATGGTCTAACGCGGATATGAACCATCTCTACCCCAGTGAGTCCATGTTATGATACGAAAAACACCCCAAAAGTATCAAGGAACTCCTCCGGCGCGAACTACACCCGCCACACACTGAGGTTTAAAGGTCTCATCCGACGTTCGGTGTACTGGTCGCCTTACGTCGTTAGAAAATAGGCAATTATTCGACACACCCGACAGTGCTTCAAAGCAACCAGCATGCTCATTTAAGGGTGTGATTAGTGTTTAGTCTGGTAAGCTTATAAATTTTCAGAAAAATGCATTGTTAGCGAAAGCAAACTTAGTGGCCCGCCTGCCGTTTGCTACAGGCCCACAAGGAAGAGGTCGAGGCCGCCAAAGCCAAAATGGAGCAGCAGGAGGCACCACAGCCGGAGTCGCAGCCGCAGTCACAGCCACCGCCGGCGCCCCCGCCACCTCCACAGCAGGAGTCGCCCCCACAGCAAACCGTGGAGCCTGTCGCCATAAAACGACACGCCATCCGCGGGGAACCCTGCCTCACGCTCACCAGGTACTCACTTCCTGTCTCAGCTCGTATCTGTTAATGTAAGATTTTACGTACCTTTATGCATCAGTTATGCCCGGCAAAATTTGGGCCACAAGATACTTTATGCTTCTATCTGTCGTACATGAAATGTACCATCAAGTCCCGGTGAACACAAATCGTGAATGTAACACTCAGATTAAAGTACGATCGTCAGTTATTAATGTCCCTACTCCCTTCGTAGTTTTAGGCTGGCGATGGTGCAGAGACCATTTTTTACTCTTTATCCAGAATGCTATTTTCTTTTTGTAGCCGCATTTCATACCTGTCACCACATTGTCACTTAAGCTAAAATAGGAAAAATGGTGCGTATTCGCCATCAATTTACGAATACCGTAAACTCTGAAATGCATGTTTTCGTGTTTGTAGTCGTCTGCACATTGTTTTTCTGAGGTGAAGTTGCCTTTAAGGATGTCAGTACCTGAAACTTCCAGGCAGATTAAAACTGTGTGCCGGACTGAGACTCGAACTCGGGACCTTTGCCTTTCGCGGGCAAGTGCTCTACCAACTGAGCTACCCAAGCACGACTCACGCCCCGACCTCACAGCTTTACTTCCGCCAGTACCTCGCCTCCTACCTTCCAAACTTTACAGAAGCTCTCCTGCGCAGGAAGGTAGGAGGCGAGGTACTGGCGGAAGTAAAGCTGTGAGGACGGGGCGTGAGTCGTGCTTGGGTAGCTCAGTTGGTAGAGCACTTGCCCGCGAAAGGCAAAGGTCCCGAGTTCGAGTCTCGGTCCAGCACGCAGTTTTAATCTGCCAGGAAGTTTCATGTCAGCGACACTCCGCTGCAGAATGAAAATCTCATTCTGGATGTCGGTACCTCTTTAAAAAAATTGTTCTGTCTACTGTTTGTACCTGACCAAAATTTGATTAACTGCCAGCCGTAGTGACCGTGCGATTCTAGGCGCTACAGTCTGGAGCCGAGCGACCGCTACGGTCGCCGGTTCGAATCCTGCCTCGGGCATGGATGTGTGCGATGTCCTTAGGCTAGTTAGGTTTAATTAGTCCTACGTTCTAGGTGACTGATGACCTTAGAAGTTAAGTCGCATAGTGCTCAGAGCCATTTCAACCATTTGATTATCTTATATGTCAATTCAATCCCCTCAGACTCACCTCCCTTCTTAATTAACTAAGGCCCAAGATATTCACATCACAAGTAGTCTCGTAAGACTGTCAGTAATGACGTTAATAAAGGTATTAGTAATAGCAGTATTAAGAATATTGACACTAAAAACAATGTGTTTTCTAAATGAGTTGATGTGGGCTGAAAATGTATAACTGTAGGAGAGACTGATGTATCTCGAGAATTGTGTACCTAGGAATACACGATGTTCTTTGGTACGCTCTTTAGTCTAGTGACTAATTTTAGAATCACGTGAAAAAATGTCCACTAGAGACCGCCACAAGCAGTTTCGAAATTTTCTTCAGTTTCTGTTGCTAGACATGAGGTTGCATGTTGCGTACACTTGTGTACAAAACGTATGGATGAAACCAACCTTCCCACAGTGTGTCTCTGCTAGGTAACATAGCTCGATCAATATTGGACCATATATAGGAAGAAATTCTACAGTAACTTAAAGAAATACACATCACAAACAAAAACCTCCTACCAACTCTAACCCCATCTTCCCCCGTCCCCCTCCCCCTCAGGGTCCCTCTCCCTTCCCCTTCCCTTCCCCTGCGCTGTTTTCCTCTCTCCTACATCCCTACCTTTCTCGCGCCCCCCTTCTGTGTCTCTGCGCTCCCTCCTGCCTTGTCCTTCCCTGTCCATCTCTTCCCCCCCCCCCCCCCTCCGCCCGTCACCTGTCTCTTGGTGCGCCCCCTGATTCTCCTATTCTTTTCATCCCGCTCACCCCGCTGCACCTTGCTCACCCCTCTTTTTCCCTCCTCTCAAGCCTCTCCTTCGATAGGTCCCTCCTGGCAGTTTTTATTCTTCGTCGTCTGTGCTTCGTCTCTTACAGTGGTTTTACAAGTGTGTGTTTTATTACTGAGCCCCCCTTTTCATGCGTGTGACTTCAGAGGATTTTATGTGCTCCACGAATCGCCAACTGTTTTTTAACTTTGTGTCGACTTTTTTAACTGTCCCACCATAAACGTCTCTGTGTCAGTTTATGTTTTAACCCCCACTGTCTCCACTTATTCTGTTGTCATGTCCCCCTTTTTATCGCCTTTTTGTGTATAGTTTTCTCCTTTTATTCACTGTCATGTCACTCGGCTGAAGAGCAGTGGATTGTGCCGCTGCAAGCCCTCCCCTGCCCATATGGGGCAGGGAAATGAATTCACAATAAAGAAAAAAAAGCGACCCTTTACTTCAAGGCAATAACTATGCTGAAGTCACCACGATTTATGATGGTCTCCTGGACATTACAGAAGCTGGGACATGTTTCTTAATAGGGTATGTGATCACCATGGAGGGCAACGCATACTCTGCAGTTTGTTCACATGCTGGACACAATGTGAGTAAGGAGTTCTTGTGGGAGGGCGTTTCATTCCTCCACCAGCGCGGTTGACAATTGCTTGATGGTCATTGGTGGATATAGGCGTGCTACAGTATGCCTCCCCAACGAATCCCACACGTACTCGATGGCCTTAAGTAGGGGGAATGAGCAGGCCAGTCCATCTGCCGAATATCCTTTTGTTCCAAGAGCTGCTCCACCTGCGCTTTTTGATGAGGCTGTGCATTGTCATCCATACAAATGAAGAGCCGAATGCACCCTTCAAAAGATGCACATGGTGTACAGTGTCACAATAACATTGCCTAGCGAGTACACCATGTCCAAAGATTCAGAGTTCAGGACACTGTACTACATTATGCCTCCTCAGAACATAGCACACGGACCACCAAAACGATCATGTTCTACAATGTTCCTGGGTATATAAAGTGTTCCCACCTGTAGCCATATGAGAGTGTGCCCAGCATTCTCGAACATTATCGTTTTGGTGGCCCAGATATTATGGTGTCAGGAGGCATAATATTGCCTGAGCATATTGACCAAATCACTGTACACTGTACACTCATCTGTCAACATTATTGTGACACTGTACTCCTTCCGCTTGTGCTTTTTCTCAATGTTTCAGTCGGCCCTGACTTTATTTTTACTGATGTCAATGCACGACCGTGTCTAACAGCGCAGAGGGAGGAGCTCTTTGAACGAGAGGATATTCGGTGAATGGACCAGCCTGCCCGATCTCTCAACTGAAATCCCATCGAGTACGTGTGGAATGCGTTGAAAAGACATAACTGCATAACGTTCACATGTATCGACGACCATTTAGCAGTTATCAATCGCGCTAGTATAGAAATAGGATGCTCACCACAAGAATTCCTTACGTACCTTGTGGCCAGCGTGGGAGCTCATTGCAGAGCTTGCACTGAATTCCATAGTGTAGTGAAAGGATTTTAAGGTGCAAATTACGGTCAGAAAAGAGGGAGAAGGTTCTCAAAATATACGCAAAAAGATGCAAAAAATGTGGTGATCAAAATTACTTAATTTGGATATAAATCAGCTACACTAACTTCATTTGTCTCATTTACAGAGTTCTGTTATACTGGATTACACACTATGTAAGCGTCACTTTGAACTGGAAGATTTGAAATTTGTGGTAACATCTTATGGAACCAAACTGCTGAGGTCATCGGTCCCAAAGCTTACACACTGCTTAATCTAACTTACTCTGACTTACGCTAAGGACAGCACACACAACCATGCCCGAGGAAGGACTCGAACCCCCGACGGGGGGAGCCGCGCGGACCATGACAAGACGCCCCAGACCGCGAGGCTACCCCGCGCAGCCCTCTTTAAGTTCAATAGCTCCTTCTACTACAGAGATAATTCGCTCTAAATTCACAAAAACCATGGAGCATGTCTTTTTCAGCAACTATAAGGGAAGTTCAAAGTTGCAAAGGTTTCAAAAGGTTCAAATTTAATTCGAATTTGTCTTCAGTCTATCGAGCAAAGATTTCCCTAACAATCGTCAACTTCTTCCACTGTTCCGCCTCCTCCATTCCTTCTTCTCACAAACTTTCAATCATATCAGGCAAATATTTGCAGCCATAAACTATATATATATATATATATATATATATATATATATATATATATATATATATATATATATAAAAGTTGACATAATTTTACACAAAAGAAGACGACCAAAAATTGGACACTTCAAGTGCATTTGGTGTAGCTCTCATAAGGTCTTGCATGGTGCAGGTAGTTGGTAATGAGGAACACTGAAGGAAATGACTGTTAGTCTGCTCAACGCCACACTAGCAAAGAAGTGAGTCCACAGAGAAACCCCAGGTCTGCATACTGGTCTTGCATCTTGTTGTGACCGAGCGAGGTGCGCAGTGGTTAGCACACTCGACTCGCATTCGGGGGGACGACGGTTCAATCCCGTCTCCAACCATCCTGATTTAGGTTTTCCGTGATTTCCCTAAATCGTTTCAGGCAAATGTCGGGATGGTTCCTTTGAAAGGACACGGCCGATTTCCTTCCCAATCCTTCCCTAACCCGAGCTTGCGCTCCGTCTCTAATGACCTCGTTGTCGACGGGACGTTAAACACTAACAACCACCACCACCATCTTGTTGTGTACATGAAAGGAGCCTCCCCGAAGATTGCAACGTTTGATGATAAGTACAGAGATACGAACTGCACTCGGGCGTACCCTGGGCAATGTCAGAGTCCAACTCAGAATGACCTGGCGGCTGATCCTTTCATACCAAAAGGAGTTGACTAATTATTGGGCCTGCTTGATGGCTACTCCCTCCACTGAGTCTAGGACACATATAAAGTGTCTGATTTTGTCAAAGTTTTCGCACAAGGAAACTGCGCCTCTTGTTCAAGTACCCGACCTTGTGATGTCAGGGAACTGTGAAAGGTGGAGCCCTGTTAATTCTTGACATAAAACTTGACAATTGGGTGTTTTTACCAGAATCTTCTTCAGAGCAGTAGTGAAGTCATTTACCCTGCGGTAATTTTCCCTGATATTTTCCCAATTGCGGTGTAGATCACGTGCAATACATGTGACATGGTTGAGGTTAGGGTACATGCCTTTCAATTGTTGGAAAGCCGAAGGCATATCAGGTGCTATCCAAAATTTTTGGGACTGGTGCTGCCATCTGTTGAAAACCGTACCTTTGGACTAGTGGTCACCATCACCCTCGAAGTAATTCCCATCCACACGTACACACTGGTCCCAGCGCTTCTACCATTGGTCAAACATTTTCTGAAAGTCCTGTTGTTTGAGGGTGTTTCTCACCGCCAGCAATGCTTCTTGAATTCTCTGTAGAGTGTCGAATCGACGGCCTTTCAATTTGAGTTTCTATATTGGGAATAGCGCGAGGTCGCAAGGTGCCAAATCTGGCGAGTACAGTGGGTGGGGTACAACCGCCATCTTGTTTTTTTGCCAAAAAGGACCTGGTGAGCAAGGACGTGTGACAGGGCGCGTTGTCGTGATGCAGCAGCCAGGTTCCTTGACGCCAAAGTTCAGGCCATTGTCGCCGCACGGTTCCACGGAGCCGTCGCAAAACGTCACAGTAGTGCGCAGAATTCACTGTTTGGTTGGGTGGGACGAATTCGTTGTGCACAATTCCCTTGGTATCAAAGAAAATGATGATCATGCTCTTCACTTTGCCCTTCACCTGTCTCGCATTTTGGTTGTTGGAGTGCCCGGGCTCTTCCACTGGGAGGATTGTTGCTTTGTCTCTGGCAGTCGTAGTTGGCGGAAACCAAGGATATTGGTACGTCAACTATAATGCCTCCTGCAGTTGTGGTCGGGTTGACGTAAATGGTTACAGGATTGCATTGCAAAAACGTGAAACCATCACTTAACTTTCCCCAGTACAAGCAACCCTCCATTGAAAATTCATGATGGCTTCCACCTGGTTAAAGGATTTCTGTAGTCTCCCATTCTGATGTCTGAGCGGAAACTACTCGGGAGAAGCTACTAGACAAAACGAGGATGCTTTTTATTGAATGATAGGAGCTAAGTCACTGCATGAAATTAGAAAATCAAAAGGTATAAACTGAAATGATGTGCCCAAATATTTTAGGTAAAAGTAAAATGCAATGACCAAAAGTTTAATATATATTGAGTGAGGATCATACTATTATTTGCAATGGATCCATTAAAAGTAGAACAAGATTAGGCATAATAATGAATAGAGAAACTAGCAATAGAGTAAAAGGTGATCTTGTTATCCGGTACCATCTTTTTACGACCAATACTTTTACTTAATCTTACATGGCTGCGAGTAGTGCATCATTGCTTGTAGACATGCTGGAAAGGCCACGTTGATATACCAACATTTTGTATATCATAACAAGCACAGACCACAGTTCTAAATATTTAACCTCTGGAGGAGGTCGAATAGATGCTACAACTTATAATAAATGTTAGATCAGTTTCAGTAAAATACTTGAACCCTAGGAGTACCAACATATTTTCCGTAATGTGCATTGCAAGGGGGCTACTTTACGCCCATCCTAAAAAAAATAAAAAATCGTTACTTGTTGCTGACTTATATTAGGAAGATGCATTTTAAAGAAGTGCTGGTGTGTAAATAGAGTCTAGAGCCAGAAAACATCTTTTCCCATGCTCTTAGCAACACCAATGCATTTTCAATAACGTGTATTACCAAGCTGGAGGTATTTTATGACTATGGCAAAAAAAAATTTAAAGAGGGAAATTTCGTTCATTTTGTTGACTTTTACTTACGACACTCTCCTTAATGAGATTTTGATTTGTAAGTAAGGTCCCCAACTTGAAAGTATTGAATAACGTTCATTGTGGAAAGTGACATCTGCTACTTTAGTGTTAAATTTTTGGGTTCAGTTTAACTGAAAATTTCAAACATTTACAGAATCTGGTTAAAGAATTCATTAAAAACATTAAATATTTATTCCAAAATTTTAAAAGTAACTGACTGGATTACAATATTTTCAAAATATTGCGTGGGTTAATACAGAATATTTAATGTTGCTAGACATCCTTGTCAATATGAAGGATGATACACATTTGATACAATTGCAAAACACCCTGATGATCTGTTCTTTACTTCAATAATAGTGCTGCACTGTAGCAATTACTTTTAGTCTTGTACAGACTTACAGTCAAATATCAGTTAACTTTAACTACGAACTTTGGTACACTGTTCTGAGTAGTTACACAAGCTCGCTCCTGGATCTGAACTGCGATGAGCTTGCTATCAGAATCGGCTATCAGAGTGGGCTGTCAAAGAGTGGAGGGAGCGGTGATGCGCTCTGACGTAAGTAGAGTTCCAACAGCAACGGCGTAGGAACCTTTTGAGGGCATGTCCTCGTCGACATGTCTCATACGTGGCTACGGCTGGCAGCCAATGTCTTTAGTTCAGGGTTGCGTCGTGAGATACCAACTTTACTACGGAACCTCACTCTTCAGACGACACTACACAACAAATTGGGCAACTTCATTCAAGGTGTGGTCATGGGCATGTCCAGCGATGGGTCCTTTGTGCCATTTTGTCACGTCTCCATGTCGACCGATCTTATTGCGTTGATTCCATACAACCGGCTGGAATGTACGCACCACTAGTGACATAACCTATACAAAAGGCGCTGAAACTTTGAACTTGACGTATGCGTTTCAAATTGGCGGCTTAACAGGTTAACAAGTGTAGAACGAGAAACGCGAGGCACTAGGCTTGGGACCTGAACCAACCCCACGGTGGTAATCGCTGCCGGTCGTGACGTCATACCCCCACGTTGCCGGCTTTGTTCGGTGTGAACGTAAACGACGTACATTTCTTATCCTTTCTACAGAGTACTTGCGTTGGACTGTGCTTTGCTCCAATGTGGTTTAGAAAATTCTGACATTCGAAAAAACTTCGTTTGACTAATGACAATCCTGTACGTAAAGGCGTGTCACTGGGCAGCGAGACACTGAAGTTACTACAGAGCACTCGTGAGCTTTACTTGCAAGAGAAAGAATACTTAAGTATTCATGGACAACCATCAGTTCCTGTGCAGAAGCTGAGAGATGCAGACATGTGCCTTAACGATTCGGAGCCGTCTGGATGAGCTAAGAAGAATCAGTTTAATAAGTCACAGCTGCAAAATACTAACGCGAATTATTTACAGACTAATGGAAAAACTGGTAGAAGCCGACCTCGGGGAAGATCAGCTTGGATTCCGTAGAAATGTTGGAACACGTGAGGCAGTACTGACCCTGCGACTTATCTTAGAAGAAAGATTAAGGAAAGGCAAACCTACGTTTCTAGCATTTGTAGACTTAGAGAAAGCTTTTGACAATGTTGACTGGAATACTCTCTTTCAAATTCTAAAGGTGGCAGGGGTAAAATACAGGGAGCGAAAGGCTATTTATAATTTGTACAAAAACCAGATGGCAGTTATAAGAGTCGAGGGGCACGAAAGGGAAGCAGTGGTTGGGAAGGGAGTGAGACAGGGTTGTAGCCTCTCCCCGATGTTATTCAATCTGTATATTGAGCAAGCAGTAAAGGAAACAAAAGAAAAATTTGGAGTAGGTATTAAAATCCAGGGAGAAGAAATAAAAACTTTGAGGTTCGCCGATGACATTGAAATTCTGTCAGAGACAGCAAAGGACTTGGAAGAGCAGTTGAACGGAATGGACAGTGTCTTGAAAGGAGGACATAAGATGAACATCAACAAAAGCAAAATGAGGATAATGGAATGTAGTCGAATTTAGTCGGGTGATGCTGAGGGAATTAGATTAAGAAATGAGACACTTAAAATAGTAAAGGAGTTTTGCTATTTGGGGAGCAAAATAACTGATGATGGTCGAAGTAGAGAGGATATAAAATGTAGACTGGCAATGGCAAGGAAAGCGTTTCTGAAGAAGAGAAATTTGTTAACATCGAGTGTAGATTTAAATGTCAGGAAGTCGTTCCTGAAAGTATTTGTATGGAGTGTAGCCATGTATGGAAGTCAAACATGGACAATAAATAGTTTGGACAAGAAGAGAATAGAAGCTTTCGAAATGTGGTGCTACAGAAGAATGCTGAAGATTAGGTGGGTAGATCACGTAACTAATGAGGAGGTATTGAATAGGATTTGGGAGAAGAGAAGTTTGTGGCACAACTTGACTAGAAGAAGGGATCGGTTGGTAGGACATGTCCTGAGGCATCAAGGGATCACAAATTTAGTATTGGAGGGCAGCGTGGAAGGTAAAAATCGTAGAGGGAGACCAAGAGATGAATACACTAAGCAGATTCAGAAGGATGTAGGTTGCAGTAGGTACTGGGAGATGAAGAAGCTTGCACAGGATAGAGTAGCATGGAGAGCTGCATCAAACCAGTCTCAGGACTGAAGACCACAACAACAACACGGTGATAGTGCTAAGGTTGAAAGCAAAGTGAGTAAGTGGGTACGAGAATTCAAAGATGGCCATGACAACGTCCATGATGAGGACCGCTCCGGTCGTCCTCCTTTGATTACCGACGATTTGGTGGCTTTAGTTGAAGCGAGGATTCGTGAGAACAGGCGCTTCACAATAACAGCTCTCTCAAACGAATTTCCTTACGTGTCGAGAACAGTGCTTTACAACATTGTTTCTGAACACCTAAAGTTTAGGAAACTGTGCTGCCGTTGGGTCCCGAAACCCCTAACAGAGGACCACAAAAACCAAAGATTTGAGTGTGCGATAAAGTTCTTGACTCGTTATCACGAAGAAGGTGACGGCTTCTTGAGTCAGATCGTAACTGGAGACAAAACATGGGTTTCACATATCATGCCCGAATAGAAGCAACAGAGCATGGAATGGATACACATACACTCCCCTGTAAAGCTGAAGGCCAAACAGACTCTGTCCCAATGCAAAATCGTGGCGTCGGTGCTTTGGGATAGGCATGGTGTTTCGTTGGTCGACTTCACGCAACGAGGAATCACTATCAATGCAGAAGCATACTGCCAAACTTTGAGAAAGCTACGCAGAGCGATTCAAACCAAAAGACGCGGCATACTGACTAAGGGCATTGTCTTTCTCCATGACAATGCAAGACCTCACACTGCAGGTCAGACCCGCGATTTATTGGACAGTTTTGGCTGGGAAGTTTTAGACCACCCACCCTACGGTCCCGATCTTGCTCCAAGCGATTACCATCTGTTCCTCCACCTCAAACAACACCACAGTGGCACCCGTTATAGTGATGACGACGACGTGAGAACGGCAGTGAACCCTTGGTTATCGGAGCAGGCGGCAAGTTTTTATGAAGAGGGTATTTTAAAATCGGTTGTGAGGTATGATACGTGTTTGAACAAACTTGGAAACTATGTCGAAAAATAGAGTGTAGTATGTACTTTCTGAAAATAAATTTCCTTTTTTGAAATAAACTTTCGTTGTGCACTTATGTTGAGACGGACCTTACTTTAAATAAACACGCCTCATAGATTATTACGTAGTTGTTTATTTGCTGTCATTGCGGTAGCAAGTCAAAACGTATTCTTATTTATACTGTTATTGCTCAGTAGCTTACATTTACGAGATAAAACAGAAAACCCGTATCGTGTAGAAGTTGCTGTTCCGACATCGCTGTTGCAGTATAGCCAACCTAACTAGATGTAATGCGAACCGTCAAGTGCAATGTTTTGCCGGTGCAGGTATATTTCAGCAGCGGAGGGTCAGACGACCTGAACAATTCTACACCATCTACAGCACCCCAAAACGACCGGTTTGTCTTTGAAGGGAGAAGTTAATACTTAATCTGGTGAGCTCAGTTTTAATGTAATGGCAGCTAGGGCTGAAGAAGAGAAAGTAGCCGAAATACTGCAACTGACTCAATCTGAAGAAACTACGAACTCAGATTACCTTGAAAGTACACATTGCAAAAGAAACAAAGATATTACATGAAGTTATTGGTACATAAAACCGATGGAATGGTTTTAAAACAGGCGTAGTCAATGCACCAGAAAAAATATTAGGATTATAAAATGCAGAAAGGTTGTGTCATGGACGACAGAAAAATACCGAAATTAATAACGAAATGACGAAAATGAAAAAAATGTTGAACGTGAACAGCAACAATACATATCACCTAAACATCAAATTGTCTGCTAATTTTGAAGAGCTGAAGAATGGATGGAAGAAATATGTCTTGAGATAACTCAACAGAAAGACTAAGGAAAACCGATTTGGATTAGGAAAGAAACAGTTCGCTTTCTAGAGGAGAAGGTGTACTTGAGAAACAATTTTAGCGCTACAGTTAACAGAAGGCAGACAACTAAGAAATGGACCTTACACTCTGTCCGAACACACCTCGGAAGGGCCAACGGTACTGAACGACCGCCATGCCATCCTGAGACAATAGGCGTCACTGGATACGACTTCGAGGGCCATGTGGTCAGACACTGCTCTCCCGGCCGTTGTCAGTTTTCTTAACCGGAGCCGCCACTTCTCAGTCAAGCTGCTCCTCAATTGGCCTCACAAGGGCTGACTGCACCCCGCTTGCCAACAGCTCACGGCAGACACGGACTGTCACCCATCCAAGTACTAGACTAGCGCGACAGCGGTTAACTTCCGTGATCTGAAGGGAACATGTGTCACGACTGCGGCAAGGCCGTTGGCAGATCTGCAGAAGGCTTTTGATGATTTGGACTGCAATAACATTTCATCCACCGCAGACTATGTTGTGTTAATGGTTCATCAGTCAAATCTCCTTTGCTTCACCCACTATGCATTTCGACTGTCATGCATCATAAGGTTGAAGGCATCTTTTACATAGCTGTTTCTATTGGCAAGTAACGACGATTTCTTGCAGAGCGTATAAGATTGCCAAGATATTAGCTTGCGACTTATACTGATAATAATTAACTAAATTATCCAAAGCAGTGGAGATGTAACGTAGTACATAGTTCAGATGTTTAAAAGGTCTTTACAGTTCAGTAGGAACATATGTGCTGCGCTCCTAAGCAGAAAATCGCGTATGTTTCTCTGTATATGACTGTGGCTGCATCCAAAAGGAGTTATATTTTTCGCCACGGGTTTTAAGGTCAAAGAACTTAAAATATTCTCAACAAAAGGAAGATGGACTAGAATACGTAAGTATATTTTTTTTTCTTTTGGCACAGAAACAATCAGGATTTTGTGTATACTTTTAACAGTAGTAAAAACTGACGAACTATTTCTGAATGTCACACAATTTCATTCTTTTACAAAATTATGTGTAATGGACTTGTCCTGTAGAACACACACCACCCATATCTGTAAATCTATCGGCGCAACGGCTGTTTCACGAAAAGTTCCAGTGCGGATGCAAACCAATGCCCGAACTCCTACGGTAAAGAGAAATCTGCAAATAGAGGTTTAATGGGCGGGGGTCGTTGCGGTGCGACGAGAGGGCAGTTATGAATGGGTCTGACGGAAAGAGTGTCCGGATTGCCAAGGGGGACACCGGGATGGTGGGTCAGCGTGTTCGATGAGAGGGCTGGCTGCTCTCTGTAATAAAAAAGCCGAGTGATGAATTCAACGGTGAACTTGGAGGTGGGTCATGTGACGTCCATCCAGACCAAATGCCGAGAACAAAGACAAACAAAATGGAAAAAAGTGAGTTAAGGCAACCATTCTAGATAAGCGGAGCATCCACATTCGAGTTCCAGTCTGGCACAAATTTTCAACTCTCGCCATTGCATTGCACCAATGCCCTGTGCGGCTGGAAGTCATTATTTGCTTCCTTTCTGTTTCCCATCTACTTTCCTTTCCATTCGTTTCACCCCAAAATATTTATGCTTTGTTCCTCTTCATTCTGTATCCTTATTGTTGAGGCACAGTAAGAAGAGTGACTGACCGTACCAGACGAGAAGCTGCAGTAGGTGAATCGTTAAGACAACCGTAGAATCGTTCTTCTAGCCACTGCAGCGAGACAAAATGGTCTTAACATGTGGTGTCACCGCCAGACACCACACTTGCTAGGTGGTAGCCTTTAAATCGGCCGCGGTCCGTTAGTATACGTCGGACCCGCGTGTCACCACTGTCAGTAATTGCAGACCGAGCGCCACCACACGGCAGGTCTAGAGAAACGTCCTGGCACTCGCCCCAGTTGTACAGTCGACGTAGCTAGCAACAGTTCACGGACCAATACGCTCTCATTTGCCGAGACGATAGTTAGCATAGCCTTCAGCTAAGTCATTGGCTACGACCTAACAAGGCGCCATTACCAGTGTATATAAAAATGGAGATTATATCTGTACAAGAGCGATGTACACCGATTATGGATTAAAGTTAAGTATTACAAGATTTTCGTACTTTGTTGCAATTCTAAAGACATTGTCCTGTTCCAGACCACAAGCCGGTCTGCGTGTATTTAAACGCGTGCCTTTCGGCTACCTCCGAGTGGCGTGGCTGTCTTGCTACGCCACTACATAACACTCCTCACTACCCTGTAATACATGGATGTCTTACGAGTAGATCCACCAGTGTGTGGTACTTGCGGCTTATGAAGTTCAGTATTTCCCATATTGCTGGAATTAAACTTGTTTACTAATAAGTTAGGAGTCTTTGTATGTTATGTACCTGTATGTAAAATACTGAATATTCTTTTTTCAAAAACTTTCTCCTCGTGTAACGTGTGCGTCAGATATCTTATTCAACTGCTGAGCAAATCGGCGTGTTGGTTGGCCCTGTGTTGCGCAAGTGAACAGTGTCGTGAAACAAAACTTAATCTTAGTGAACTACTGTATTTGAAATAACGAAAGTGAATCTAATTAAATACCAAAAGAAGCTAAATAAATCCTCAGTGAAAACTGACACTCAATATTGAAGTATCGAAAGTTACGTAACATGAAATGCAATATCTGATTTGAAATATTTACGAAATAAAATGCTACTCAACGCGTTAAAAAAGTAGCCGTTGTAGATAACCCACACTGTTGACTGTAAATTAATCTGCGTACTTAGAACAACACCAGGAAGTTCTGACTACCTACCGCTTACTCACAAGAATGCAAAGTGAGATCTTCCCTGAAATAAAAGTAACATACCTCATGGTCAACATACCGTTTTGTATCTGGTGTACTGACGTTCTCAAAAGCAGTTTGAAATTAGCAAATGCAGCAGCTAAAGACAAATACGCTAGTCTAAAGTTTTCTTTGCTTATCAGAAACACTCTGTGGCTGTGTGTGGAGTAAGGCGCTCTCCATACATGAAAAATATTTTAACTTTACGAAGAATGATGGAAGAGGGTTTTACTTTTAAAAAAAGTGTTCTTGAAAAATGAAACTCTGATTATTTTCAGCGTTCTCTCGCTACAAAAATTACAGACGTGTCAACCAACTGCGTAATTTGTGATAGAATGGAAAGAACGAGATCACATGAATATAAATTATGAATAGTACTAGTTATGTACAAGACAAAGAGGACAGCTGACGCTGGTCAAGAAATTTAAATACTTAGGCTCTTTCATGCAAAGTGATGGAGGACTGGAGGCCGAAATACAGCACAGGATAAATAGTGGATGGATGAACTGGAGGAAACTGAGCGGAGTACTGTGTGATAAGAAGGTTAATTGCAGAATGAAAGAAAAGCTTTACAAGTCTGTGGTGATGTCTGCGATGCTGATAGTGCAGAAATTTGGCCAATTACCAAAGCCCAAGAGAAAAAGATGGAAGTGGCAGAAATGAGAATATTAAGGTGGATGACTAAGGACAGACTAAGGAATGAGTACATCAGGGGAACAGTGAAAGTGGGGCCCTTAGGGAACAAGATCCAAGAAAGTAGGCTAAGATGGTATGGACATGTGCAGAGAAGAGGGGAGTACTACGTTGGTAGAAGAGTTGAAGACCCAGAAATCGATGGATTAAGGAGAAGAGGAACACCGAAACTGAAATGGAAAGACATGGTAGCAGGGGACCTACGGGGAAAAGGATGGCTCAGAGAAGAAGCACTGGATAGGCATTTATGGAAGAGAAGGATCCAGAAAAGCAACGCCGACCCCACATTACGAGGGAAAAGGCTGAGATGATGATGATACAAAAGACAAAGATTTTCTTCAATTGATAGTTCTGATAAACTATCATTTCACCCTTGCACTCGCACGTGTTACCTTGAAATAGGCCTCCATAAAGCTTATCCATCAATATAATCAATAAAATAGCTTTACAAACAAGATTTCATCTCCATAATAAAGTATTCCAGGTTCGCAAATATCATTTCTCTTTCTTTAAAACTCAATAGCCCGCTACTATGCCTCCAATAGAAATGCCACAACACCGCACAAACTGACTGGCGACCAAGTGCGCCGCGCTTATGCATCTTTGTCCGGGTACAGTAAGGGTGTATTTACAGTTGCAGAAAACATGAAAACCTTACAAGTGAAGCAATAATTGTTCAGCGTGACTTTCGAACTAGGTATGGTGTGGATCCTGCTACAGCACAGAGTATTAGACGATGGCATGAAAAACTGCGAGAAACAAGGTGTTTGTGTTAAGGTAGATCACCGGGCCGTCCCCGATTTTCTGACACAGGCGTCGAACGCATCCACCATAGTTCCACAAGGAGTCGGCAGAAGTCCGTTAGCCGTGCAGCGAGACCGCTCAACATGCACCCGATGTCCGTATGCCGTGTGTTGCGTCGACGTTTACACATGAAACCATGCAAAATTCAGATAATGCAAGCTCTTCGTGAAGGTGACAAACAACAATGTGTGGGGTTCTGTAATTTCGTTCTTGGCAAGATGGAGGATGACATATTTCTTCCGCGCTTAGTGTTTAGTGACGAGACGAAAATTCCATTTAAACACAATGGTGGACCATCTTAATGTGAGAATATGGGGTACGGAACAACCACATGAAGTAGTACAACAAGAGAGGGACTCTCCAAAATTTAATGTGTTTTATGCAGTTTCACGGGAAAAGGTGTATGGTCCATTTTTCTTTGCCGAGAACACTGTTACAGGAAGCACGTGTCTCGATATGCTTGAGAACTTTCCTTGCCCACAGTTGGAGACTGATTTGAACGACTTCGTTTAGCAACAGGATGGGGCACCGCCACACTGGCGTCTGGCAGTGTGGGAATTTTCAAATCAAAGGATTACTGAACGATGGATCGGTCGCACTGGACCAAATGATTCAGCCTTAAGCCGTCGGCACACGGACCGTGCTGCCGAACGTTAACGTTGAGCGTGCCCAGTTCAACGTGCTGCTCAACGCTCAGGAACGATGCGACTTGTGCATACGGTACGTGGACCCCAACGTGGTATACGCGATCGCAACGCACTCAAGCGACAGTTGAGGGATGTTTCTAGTTCGTTAATCACACTGTTTACTCAACGGGCGCGTAAAATTCCCACGTTAGCTCTATTAAAATGCACATTTCTTCCATCGTCCACGAAAAGGAAAGTACCATGTCCAATCAATAAGGACACAGGCTTATAAAAGTTCCATTACAAGCAGTGCGTTACAAAATTGGAATACTTTCCGCATAGCCGGCCAGAGTGGCCGAGCGGTTTTGGGCGCTACAGTCTGGAACCGCGCGGCCGCTACGGTCGCAGATTCGAATCCTGCCTCGGGCATGGATGTGTGTGATGTCTTTAGGTTAGTTAGGTTTAAGTAGTTCTAAGTTCTAGGGGACTGATGACCACAGCAGTTAAGTCCCATAGTGCTCAGAGCCATTTTTGAACTTTCCGCATAAGATAAACATTATTTCATCATTCCCACATTTTAGTAAAACCCCAAGGTCATTCTTACTTGATCACTGTTCGTACCCAGTAGCAGAATCTTTGCAACATGTCAATTACGAAGCGTAAAAGAAAAAGGAGAAAAAATACCTTTATACAAGTAGCGTAAGCTGTCCTTTAGATTAAGCCAATCGAACAAAGTCACCCCTCAAAAAAAGGTGAACTTGTATTTACATAAAATCAAACATTACAGTCTATACTTATATTAAACTAATAATAAAGTATCAGAACCTAATAAAAACGCGAATGTTAGGAAAAAAAAAATTTGTCGTGTCAGGACGCGAACCACCGCCCCAACAAAAAAACCTGATTAGCATACAATGAAGCTATTCATTACGCTATACCAACATCACATCTGCTGTATCTAATGATAGTACCTTACCTCTTGCCAAAAACTTTAATCGTAGATATTTTACTAACTGAAATTTAATTATAACACATTGTACCACGAACAATGCGTTTTGGGTGGATCTTCAGTGTGTCGCTGCCTTCAAATAGCCTACTCTCATTATACGCAAGTTACAATAATTATTTTGCCGCGAATATGATGTTTCTCATTATTTTATTGGAACGAAGCACACAGTTAACAATGAGTTTTGCAGTGATTCTCAATTTTATGGTGCTCGGAACGGCATATATACGTATAGGCTTGAAATGAATGACAATATGGCGCGTCACAACTCTGTACTGAAGGGAGAAGACGTGCGTGTGACGTAGGTGGCGTTGTGCCATGTCATTGGTCAACGCTCAGACGCACGCTGAGAATATCTGACATGCCAGATATTGCTCTGCACGTTCGGAAAGACTCCCGAGCGTGCTATTCCATGCTGTGACGTCAGAAACTCGGCACGCTCAACGCTCAACGTTCAGATTCACGGTCCGTGTGCCGACGGCTTTACATTACTGGCCTCCAAGGCCACCGAACCTGACTGCATATGATTATTTCTTGTGGGGGGTTTATAAAAGACTCTGTTTATGTGCCTCTATTACCATCAACAGTTAATGAACTGGGACATCGCATAACAGCAGTTGTGGAAGCTGTCAAGGCATGCTCGCTGCAGTGTAGGAACAATTTGAATACCGCATTGACATGTGCCGTGCATCTCAAGGGGGTCATGTAGAACAACGATGAAAAAGTATGAAAAAAACTTTTTGACTTTTCCGTACATCATAAACCAAAATTAATTGTACATATTTATACACTACTGGCCATTAAAATTGCTACACCAAGAAGATGACGTGCTACAGACGCGAAATTTAACCGACAGGAAGAAGATGCTGTGACATGCAAATGATTAGCTTTTCAGAGCATTCACACAAGGTTGGTGCCGGTGGCGACACCTACAACGTGCTGACATGAGGAAGGTTTACAACCGATTTCTCATACACAAACAGCAGTTGACCGGCGTTGCCTGGTGAAACGTTGTTGTGATGCCTCGTGTAAGGAGGAGAAATGCGTACCATCACGTTTCCTACTTGGATAAAGGTCGGATTGTAGCCTATCTCGATTGCGGTTTATCGTATCGCGACATTGCTGCTCGCGTTGGTCGAGATCCAATGACTGTTAGCAGAATATGGAATCGGTGGGTTCAGGAGTGTAATACGGAACACCGTGCTGGATCCCAACGGCCTCGTTATCACTAGCAGTCGAGATGACAATCCGCATGGCTGTAACGGATCGTGCAGCCACGTCTCGATCCCTGAATCAACAGATGGGGGCGTTTGCAAGACAACAACCATCTCCACGAACAGTTCGACGACGTTTGCAGCAGCATGGACTACTATCAGCTCGGAGACCATGGCTGCGGTTACCCTTGACGCTGCATCACAGACAGGAGCGCCTGCGATGGTGTACTCAGCGACGAACTTGGTTGCACGAATGGCAAAATGTAATTTTTTCGGATGAATCCAGGTTCTGTTTACAGCATCATGATGATCGCATCCGTGTTTGGCGACATCGCGGTGAACGCACATTGGAAGCATGTATTCGTCATCGCCATACTGACGTATCACCCGGCGTGATGGTATGGGGTGCCATTGGTTACACGTCTCGGTCACCTCTTGTTCGCATTGACGGCACTTTGAACAGTGGACGTTACATTTCAGATGTGTTGCGACCCGTGGCTCTACCCTTCATTCGGTCCCTGCGATACCCTACATTTCAGCAGGATAATGAACGACCGCATGTTGCAGGTCCTGTACGGGCCTTTCTGGATACAGAAAATGTTCGACTGCTGCCCTGGCCAGCACATTCTTCAGATCTCTCACCAATTGAAGACGTCTAGTCAATGGTGGCCGAGCAACTGGCCCGTCACAAGACGCCAGTCACTACTCTTGATGAACTGTGGTATCATATTGAAGCTGCATGGGTAGCTGTACCTGTACAGGCCATCCAAGCTCTGTTTGACCTAATGCCCAGGCGTATGAAGGCCGTTATTACGGCCAGAGGTGGTTGTTCTGGGTACTGATTTCTCAGGATCTATGCACCCAAATTGCGTGAAAATGTAATCACATGTCAGTTCTAGTATAACATATTTGCCCAATGAATACCCGTTTATCATGTGCATTTCTTCTTCGTGTAGCAATTTTAATGGCCAGTAGTGCAAGTTTCAGAAATATAGACGTGCCAAATCGGATGATTGTTTTGGATACACATTGTATATTCGCCATTCTCAGCCCAGTTATGTTATTTTTAGCGTATTTTTCTTCACCTTGCTGCCGTCCAACTTTCTTTTTTCAAGCATTTGTATAATCTTCTTGTTAATAATGTACCTTATTGTTATTGCCTTTAATTTTCGATGTCTATCATATTGTATTGTTGTACTTAAATTTCAGAGTACTTATTTGCTATGTTGTTGGAGTGATGATGTTAAAGAGGGCATTATCGCGTACGCAGTACTAAATGAGGCCACTCGCCAGGTCTGAGGTGTGCCGCCTGGAGCAGGACGTTCTGGGCCTGCGCGACCTGCTGTCTCGGCGCGAGGAGAGCTGGCGCCGAGCCAAGGCGCGCGAGCTGGATGCGCGCAAGAAGATCGCCTCGCTCAGCACCGAGCTGGCCACGGTGCGGCAGCTGGCGCAGATGCGCCGCAACCAGTCCGACGAGCTGGCGCACCGCCTGCAGGTAGCCTCATCTGTTTACTTGGTGGGGAGGCCTCTACACTGAGGTGACAAAAAGTCATGGGACAGCGATACGCACGTACACAGATGACAGTAGAATCGCTTACACAGGGTATAAAAGGGCGGTGCATTGGCGGAGCTGTCATTTCAGCTGTGGTGATTCATGTGAAGAGGTTTACTACGTGATAAGGGCCGCACGAGACGGGAATCAACAGACTTTGAAAGCGGAATGGTAATTCGAGCTAGACGCATCGGACGTTCCATTTCTAAAAACGTTAGGGAATTCAATTGTTCGAGGTCCACAGTGTCAATAGAGTGCCGAGAATAACAAATTTCAACCATTACTTCTCTCAACGAACATCGCAGTGGCCGATGGCCTTCAGTTAACGACCGAGAGCAGCGGCGTTTGTGTAGTGTTGTCAGTGCAACACTGCGTGAAATAACCGCAGAAATCAATGTGGGACGCACGGCAAAAATATCCGTTAAGACAGTGTGGCGTAATCTGGCGTTAATGGGTACGGCAGCGGACGACCGACGCGAATTCCCTTGCTGACACAACGACCTCTCTTGCATCGCCTTCCTAGGTTCGTGACCATATCGGTTGCATCCTAGACAACTGGAATACCGTGGCCTGATCAGATGAGGTCCATATTTAAGCTGGTAGGAGCTGATGGTAGGGTTCGAGCTATTTGGAGACCATTTGCAGCCATTCATGGACTTCATGTTCCCAAGCAACGATGGAATTTTTGGGGATGAGTATGCGTCATGTCACTGGGTCACAGTTGATCGCGACTGGTTTAAAGAACATTCTGGACATTTCGAGCAAGTGGTTTGGCCACCCAGATCGCCTGACATGAATCCCAACAAACATTTATAGGACAAAATCTAAATGTCAATCTGTGTACAAAATTTTGCACCGGCAACACTTTCGCAGTTATGGGCGGTTGTAGAAGCAGCAGGTCTCAGTTTTTATACAGGGGACTTCCAACGAATTGTTCTGTTCGTGTCACGTACAGCTGCTGTACTACTCCGGGAAAAAGGAGGTCCGACACGTTATTAGGAGGTATCTCATGACTTTTGTCACCTCAGTGGATTGTTGATATCAGTTAGACAGCTTGCACGTCAAGCGTCTTAAATGAACGGTATCATACAGGTGACAGAATGAATGGCTGACGACAAGAATAATTATTTTTGATGCTCCACAAGGTTTAATATTAGGTCTACTTTTGTTACTTCTAGAAGCAAATTATCTTCTACATTATAAACGGACGGCAAAAAAGGTCCTCCTTTAGATAAAAATATTTTAATCATTCTCAATGCAGATACAAAACAAGTGACAGTACATAAAATTTGTTTAAAAGATTGTTGATCTATTTTCTTTAATATATCATTGTGGGCACCACACGATACAATACCATTTAATAAGCAACACAGAACTTTAAAATTTTTCTCTGTATAAGCTAATGAGAGTTTTAGCATATTTTAGACGCTCTTAAAGAACACAGTTCAGGCATGTTGCACTTGATATCATTTTAAGTTTATGATAGAAACCTGTCACGAAAGGTACCATACTGAGCTTACTTTCATTCGGTAGTAAACTATTCAGTTATTTTATGAAATACATTTTTATAGAAAAATGTTTGAGCACAAATACGAGTCATAAGAAGAATATATGATACTAACCCATGTGCGACAATTGTGAGGAAACAAGTATTTTCATTATAGACTTGCATACACATATTTTCCATTAATTGTTTTTGAATGGTCGATTGAATTTTCAGAGGGGATAATGATGTCCGTATTACAAAACTAGAAGATGTACTGAGTTGAGTTTCTGCTATGCTTGTAGCGTTTTTATTTTTCATATTTGTATTCTGGTTGCTCATCCTCAATTGGCTCATGAACAACTCCGACCATTCCCGTAATATATCGTTACTGGTGACGAGAAATCGTATCTTTATGCTAAAATAAGCAAAAGAAAGGAATGGTTAACCCCAAACAAAGCGCTAACTCCTCGTATGAAGATCTGCGCCCTTCCTCAAAAGATAATGTTATGCTCTTGGTGGAACAGCGACAGTGTGGTGTACTACGAATTGCTTCCCGAGGTGTAACCATCACTGCTGATACTGATTATCAACAACTGAGACGTCTTGCAGATGCAGTCCAAGAACGACGGCCAGGAGGACTGCGTGAAGTGATGCTTCTTCAAGATAACGCCCGCTCGCGTTCTACTAGTCTGACAAAAAACACTATATAGGATTTGGGATGCGAAGTCATTGCGCACCCACCTCATTCACCCGATCTTGCGCCCTCAGACTTTCACCATTTCCGTTCTCTGTCGAACAACCTTTAAGGAACTTCCTTTTCGGACAAAAATGCGCTCCGAACATGACTCGACAAGTTATTCGCCTCAAAACCTAGTCGTGGACTCGAAAAGTTACCCCAGCGCTGACAAACTGTCGTAAATAGTGAGAGAGAATATATTACTGATGACTAAAGTCTCTGTTATGTGTATTTGTTGTGTTTATTAAACTTATGGAAAAACGCTACTAATTTATGCGCCAACCCAATAATAGCCTAAAAAGAAGTGAATAATGATGCCACCACAATGTTTGGTCACTTACCAACTGATACAAAATTCCAGGTAGATAAAATATCCAGGTTTGAGAGCAAGTTAAAAGTATCCTTCAATAGTTATGTACTCGTGTTATTAAACCATTTTTGTATTGTTATGTAATCTCACAATCAAATGGTCAGTGTGCAACCATTTTCAAATTGAGTCATTCTACACTGTGACGCATGTAACGCGGGGAGTGTTGTCGCAGCTCTGTAGACGTATATCGTTGTCGCCTGTAGCCGCTTGCTCTTCACATTTGAAACCTGGCAACAGCGTGCGATCTGTCAGAGATCTTCTTACGCTGTCTCGGCTTCAAGTGAAAATCAGGCTTTTACACATGTCTCACCTCAGGTACATGCTACGCAAATCTTTAGTAAACTTTCTCACACTTGCAAATATGGAGTACACTGATTCTGTTCTAGGTGGTGAGTAGGAAACAGATAACCTTAAACGTTTAGTCTCCTTAAACCAGTAATCAGCAGCAACAATGAGCCAAATGAAATTTAATCAGCAAACAAGCTAACTACTCGACACCTGTATTGCAACGATCACATCTTTTGTTTTCACTTCGTGCAGCATCTCTGAGTCATTAGTATATCTGTGATAGCTGTGCTCTTTGAATATTATGGCGCACCTTACAGACTTTTAATTAGGAAAATTACTACTGCATGCTTTACTAATTTACTCTTGATAATAGTCAAGAGCACTACTAGAGACAACAACTAGCGTACCTAGTATCATAACATTGATGTAACGATAACGCAACAAAACCTAAACTTGCACATCGCGACAGAAAGAGAGGTGACTACAGAACTTAATTCGCATCTAGAGAATACAACGTGGAATGAGAACAGGTAGACCCATAATTAGCAAATCTCATGTAAACTAGGAAAAGAAGGAAGGTGGATTTAACGCCCTGTCGACTCATGGAAACAAGTTGAAAGCAAAGAAGATACTTCACTGGTCCAAGGAGCATCAAACTTGCCAGAAAATGGAAACTGCAATGTGGACCAAAGAGTCTGCTGTTGCACTGTTTACCTTCTCATGCTCTCGAATGGAAAACACCGTGAGTAGCAAACAACTCAGTGTGAAGCCTCATGGACCTTCTTTATTAGTTTGAACGGTCCTTTCATGGTCTCCAATGGATGTTCCCTTCACAATGAAATTCAAGCTAACTGAATAGGGTTCCGGTGACCAAATTTATTCCATGGTGTAGTCAACATTCCCAACAGAGAACTGTATCATTCAAGATGATAATACTCCACTGACATGGCTGGAAAGTCGAAGACTTATTTGTTGAACACGATTACCTCGTTTCGGTGTGCCGCAATCAATAAACATCGATGTAATAGAGCTGTTCTCACCAGTACTGGGCCAACAAAACAAAGATACGTACCTTTCCCGCAGCATCCCTTAAGCTAATAGAACAGGTTAGTTGTGACATTCAGCCGGCCGCTGTGGTCGAGCGGTTCTAGGCACGCTTCAGTCCGGAACCACGCAGCTGCCACGGTCGCAGGTTCGAATCCTACCTCGGGCATGGATGTGTGTGATGTCCTTAGGTTAGTTAGGTTTAAGTAGTTCTAAGTCTAAAGGACTGATGACCTCTGATGTTAAGTCCCATAGTGCTTAGAGCCAGTGTGACATTTATCTGTATTCAGAAGATTTCCACGAGGTTTCGGGATGTCTTCAACGTCAAAACGTGTCCACACACCATACCAGATTGCAATGCTCCACTCGTCTCACAATATCGGCCGGGATAGCTGACTCCCCAAAAAGTATTCGTAGATGTTTTCGGACAGGGAAAGACATTAAATTGTTTGGCAACCACGTTCAGACTTAATAACGCGAACTTGGTAAAAATGTAGCCACTGTAGGTGATTGCTGGCAGCGGTGATCATGGGAAGGTACAGTCGCAACAAGACCGGGCTCCAGACGGCCAGCGCAGTGGTTAGCACACTGAACTCGTATTCGCGAGGACGGCGGTTCAACCTCGCGTCCGGCCATCCTGTTTTAGGTTTTCCGTGATTTTCCTAAATCGCTCCAGGCAAATGCCGGGATGGTTCCTCTGAAGTGGCACGCCGACTTTCTTCCCCGTCCTTCCCTAATCCGATGAGACCGATGACCTCGATGTTTGGTCTCTTCCTCCAAACAACCCAACCCCCAACCCAGACGGCCACGTGGCAATACCATGTTCGGCGTATTGCTCTAGCGCATTATACTGCTCCCCAACAGCAATTTGAGCAGAAGTTGACGCCACGGTGACCTAATGAACTCTTATAAATCGCTTATTTCAAGGACAAGCGAGGGATCTGTTCAAAAAAATGTTCAAATGTGTGTGAAATCTTATGGGACTTAACTGCTAAGGTCATCAGTCCCTAAGCTTACAAACTACTTAACCTAAATTATCCTAAGGACAAACACACACACTCATGCCCGAGGGAGGACTCGAACCTCCGCCGGGACCAGCCGCACCGTCCATGACTGCAGCGCTCCAGACCGCTCGGCTAATCCCGCGCGGCCGAGGGATCTGCTTCGGTGCCGTAGTGTCCGTGCTGGAGGCCAGTTGAGGGCCTGCAAGCGACCTGTCTGCGTGCCAGACACACTGGACCTACACATTTGGAGTTACGGTCTGTGGTACGATTTCGTATGACAGCAGGAACAATCACTTGGTTATCCCACGCACCCTAACTACAAATTAGTACGGCAGTCTGGTGAATCGACCTGTTGTGCTACCATTCACCGAGCAGTGGTTAGCACGCTGGACTCTCACTCGGGAGGACGGCGCTTCAAACCCGCCTCCGGCCATCCTGATTTAGGTTTTCGGTGATTTCCCTAAATCGCTTCAGGCAAATGCCGGAATGGTTCCTTCGAAAGGACACAGCAGACTTCCTTCCCCATCCTTCCCTAATCCGACTGGACCGATGACCTCGCTGTTTGATCCCTTCCCCCAAATCAACCAACCATCCAACCTGCTACCATTCATGACGAGCATTCAAGGGGGGTGCTTTCCAACTTGATAACGCCCACCCACATACCGCTGTTGTAACCCAACGTAGTCTACAGAGCGTCGACGTGTTGC
This sequence comes from Schistocerca nitens, assembly GCF_023898315.1. NCBI lineage: Eukaryota > Metazoa > Arthropoda > Insecta > Orthoptera > Acrididae > Schistocerca > Schistocerca nitens. The sequence goes on along the minus strand of NC_064615.1, from coordinate 694,179,751 downwards.
CTTGGCCTGCTCGATCACCATATCTGAATCCAATCGAGCACGTATTGGACACCATCGGACGACAGCTCCAGCATTATCCACAACCAGCATTAACTGTCCGTACGTTGACCGATCAAGTACAACAGGCACGGAATTCCATCCCACCCACTGACATGCGGCGCCTGTACGACACAATTTATGCACGTTTGCATGCGGCATTCAACATTCTGGCGGTTACACCGGCTATTAACATGCCAGCATTTCACATTTGCAATGTCTTGTCTCGCGCTTACATTATTAACCCGTGGTCTTTCAATGTTAATCACTTAATAGTTACCTAGAAAAATGTATTCCCGAAGTTTCATTACACTACGTTAATTATTTTTTGGTATTGCGATTTTGTTACGTCGGTATGTTACTTCTTTTCGTGTTTCATTCGTCCGAAATTAACTTTATCACAACTGTCTTGATGCTCCACAGTGCACTTTTTTTTCGAGCCCACTGTGATACAAACTTTGTAACGTCGTGTAAGAACGAAATCAGACGTCAGTAACCTCCCCCTTGAGCCAGCAATTTGCTCAAGTCTTCAGGAACAACGGCTACAACAATCACCAAATAAACGAACCGATCTAAAGTAAGAATCGCAAAAAGAGCGTCGACGAGGAGCAGGCAAAGAAGTTTGCATTTCTACCGTTCTGTCGTCCAATGTCGCGTAAGATAAGCCACCCGCTGAAAATCCTGCAATTACTGAGACCAGTTCGAGATGCGGCAGGTCTCACACATCTGGGGTTTACAAATTATCATGCGAGTGTGAACAGTCTTACATCGTAAAAACTGTAGAACAAAGCGGAAAGCAGTATGAGAATTTTTACCCCTTACGCTACCCCTAAAAATCTGCTTTAGATGACATTGCTCTGAAAACGGTCACTAGATCATATTTAGCGACTAACGTTTTCAGGGACATTGTAACTGAGGAAGCCGTTACAACAAAAATCACTCACAACGCTCTTAATAGGCATGGCAGCCTACACCTCAGCTCGTCGAGGGATCCGGCGATCTAAAGGTTGAAACGAGCGCATCGAAAGCGCAGTCACCGTACGACCAAATATGGCGATAACATGTGTACAAGTGACGTCACAGACGGCAGTTAGAGTATATAAAGGCGTACTAGCAGCCTATCAGCACTCAGTCCAATTGTCATTGGCTAAGGAATACTTGGTCGAAAGCTCATGGCATTATAAATATTTGACGCAGTTGGAAGCCAGATAAAATTGATTTATGTTACTGCAGAGAAACTCAGCATTGTTTAAATAGAGAGCGATGATCACATTATGAAACTGCTGCATCGCCAAGACGAAGCTGAGTCACAAGTTTGCTGGGACGAATCTGTAATGTTTCCTATAGTTTCCTTAACTCTACTGTTCTCTCAGTTAAGAGCTCCTATACATCTATGTAACGTGAGTAGTTTGAGAACGTAAAGTCGATAATTTACCTGTAAGAAGGCAGATATACGCGGATATGTTTTCAGGAAACGTAGTCTCTGTCTTTACTCTTGTATCGTTGAAAAACACAGTGGTTCAGTAATCTGGCAATCACATAACTTTGTTGATAAGACATACATGTTTAACATTTACATTTAATTATAAGATCCGACGATGACACGTAGATCTGTCGAGACCGGTTGTAGTAACAAAAGGAATCACTAGCGACCTCGGTAAACTTGAGTCTTCAAGAATAATGTTGCTGATAAGACGCTGTGCCTCAGCCTCTGAATAGTTTATTCTGGAAAAATCTGTCGTTTCATTTACAACGGTACTTGCATTATGATTAAATTTCTGTCTTACTTTCAGTGACTAGTAATCACTTTCAGTTAATACCGAAAACAGGAATATTTGAAAGGAAGCCCCTGGGTACCCATTAAAGTGCACTGCATTGTATACTCGCTTGGCGAGATAGCTGTGTCCAGACGATGGGATAACATTTAGACAACGTCCAATCATCTAAAAACATTTTTCCACCAGTCGCGAAGGCATGTAACCCTAAATTACCAGATCAGTTAAGGAAAATTTGCCTACTGATTACCATTACTGTCAAGTGGGATGCTATTAGCTGAGGATTCACAACTTACAGGTCACAACGATTTGACAAGTAATTAAAGTATCTAGGGCATGATTCAATAAAAAATCCCAAATACCCTTGTAAGCAACTGACTATTTTTGTTACTTCTGTCGCTATCACTGCCGCTGCAGTCGCGAAGTGTGGAAGTAAATCGGTATCAGCTCAGGTAAATGAAGACCAGGACGCATACAACACAGAATTTTGAAATGCTCTTAACTTCTTAAATCAATGTCTGTTATCACTTCTACATTACTCCAATGATAATCCCCAGAAATGCAGTTCTTCTCAGTAAAACATATCAGTTTGTATTCAAATATATATATGATTTGAAAAAATCATAAAAAAGAACAAAAACCACTAAGTTTCGTTTAACGTGTACTTGTCTTTCGTTTATGTGCAGTATATGATTTGTGATGTGGTTGACTGTCAACTACACCACAATTTAAAAATTGATTCAAGTTTCATGTTGCTCACAGGGACGTAAAAAATGAGATAAAGAACTGCTGTTATTGGTTAATAATATGGTTAACTGAAAAACAAACTGAGTGATGAAAGGAAAAACTTTTTCGTATTTTTTACATTAATCTTAGAATCTTATGATTCTTTCGCTCATGAAAACAAATTTCCTTATACAGGAGGCCCTGTTGGAGCTCAAGAAACACAAAGTGGAGAACGACAAACTTCGAAACAATGTTGTGCGACTAAGAAATCGTGAAAGGTAAGTTGCTGAATATAAGTTTCACAGGTAGTACCTTCCTATTTGATATCCTTGCACAATTGCAGTTCCTCTTTATGAGACATTTTCCAGTTTTACGTCGTTTTGGTTACTTGGTCATTCTTGAATTATGTTTCTAGTCAATTTTGGTTGCCATATACTAATATGAGATCCCACACCTTGTCGAGTTCACAAAAAACATACATTAGATGGATGTCGTATAGAACAAACTTACGTTCATTACAATTAAATCTAAACCACTAACTTTACCGCTGTTGCAGTTGTCACCTTTGTTGAAATTTCGTTTCGCTTGTGTTACGTTATATACGTCCTTTTAATGCTGGTCTCCAACGAACTATTTGTTTACTATGATTCGCCATTCGGACGCACAGCAATAAGGTCTTAATGAACCTGTATTAATTTTTAGCCACTTCAAAGTACTAGAAATAACCATGTACGTTTTAAACCTGCAAATGCAGTATGTCGTTTTATTCCTCTGTGAGAGTTGCAAAGACATGATGGAAGTATACTAATAAAATGACACTTATAGAACATTCGCAATGTAGTACTGGTGTGCAAAACTTAAAGACGAAAATAACTTTAGCACGATGTGTCACTGCCAAGTAACGAAGCTCGATGGGAACGTGGACCACACCTAGAAGAAACTGCTATAGTGTAGTGCAGAACAGTAGGTCTACAGTACAGTACAGACGGCAATTGAAAGAAGTACGCAATGAGACGAACAAAAATGACTTTTATATTCAAATACAATAACACACATTGAAAACGAAATTTTGCTTTAAAGGTATTGGGCTTTACTGCTGTATTTTTGGGTGCTGATTTCAGGTAAAGTACTTACAATGTTAAACCACATGCAGGTTTGACACAAACGTAGTATTTCTCTAGGTATGCAGAATGTAGCTATTTAATCGTTATAATAATGCCAGCATTGTTTCGTAAAAGTCTGCAATTTAACCTGCTACAAAAACTTGTTTTATTTCATAGGCTATAATTCTGCTAGCTACATGGTTCGGTGATTTTGTAACGCTGGGGCCTACATGTTAGTTTTACATATCGTTTTCCATGCAAACTTCAGCAATAGGTGATTAATCTACTGGTGCCTGCTTTTGTCAATTTCATGTTTTCAGGAAGTTATTTTAATTCTCTTGAGCACGTGTGGTGAAAAATCAGCGGCGGACGATCTCATACTTCGACAAAGATGTGTGTTTTACCTACATTGACGTAAAGGGGGCGAGGACAAGTCATATGCCCCACTTCTAGTATTTTCAATTAACAATTAGTGAGGAATGACCCCTGCTTCCTATACAAATAGGACAAGCACTGCTATCAAAAAAATCTGGCCAATTAAAAGGCCGTAAGTTGTAGAGAAAAACACACAGTCCGAGTCAAAGGTGGAACCAGAAGAGCCGGCCGAAGTGGCCGAGCGGTTCTAGGTACTGCAGTGAGGAACTGCGCGACCGCTACGGTCGCAGGTTCGAATCCTACCTTGGGCATGGATGTGTCTGATGTCCTTAGGTTAGTTAGGTTTAAGTAGTTCTAAGTTCTAGGGGACTGATAACCTCAGAAGTTAAGTCCCATAGTGCTCAGAGCCATTTTTTTGGAACCAAAAGAAACTTAGGCCACCACTTCATTTAAAACTTGGCATTATGAAACAATTTATTAAAGTATTACGGAAGATACTAGAAGACACTGACAGTTTCAGCTATGTGACAAGTACAAGTACGTTACTGCGGCTATTGGAAGATGAAACAAGGGGGCTTTCGTCAGCCCTGACGTTCGTAAACTAATGGAAGACGGAACTATTGAACACGAAAAAAATTAAATACAAACGTCCTATTGGATATCTTTTAAACAAGTTAGCAACAAGTTTTCTGGCAACTGCAGAAACCGTAATTACGAGAGTTAATAGGAGTCATGCTGGATAGCTTCAAAATATTGGATGCCTCATTGAGCTTGAAGCTGCACTTCTTGTACTACCGTGTCAACTATTTTCTAGAAAGTCTAGATGCTGTTACTGAGGACAGGGAGAAAAGTTTCATCAAGTCACTACATAAACGGAACTAGAATATTCACTGTGCCGGAATTGCCGCCTACGAGTGACCACGTATCTAGCCCTGACAAAACGTTCAGGCGTTACCACCACCCACTATATGAGGAAACAGAGAAAAAAATTAAATATAGATGCAATAAATTGCTAATAATTCGTGCAAAGCAGTAATAGATCTCAGTCCAACCTCTCAGAAGATAAAAAGTTCCTGAAAAGACTGTAAGAGTAACTGTATGAGCAATTCAGAAAACAATCAGCAATCTTGCACCTGATCGAATTGGAAAGTAAGCCTTCCAGCACTATAATCGATCTCACGGATCTTTTTGAATTAAGCTCATAATTATAGAGGTCATCAACACTCACAAACGTCAGTACCATACAAATTATTGCTAATGAAAATTATACAGGACAGTCGTACTCAACCACGTATCTTTGACACCATTTAACTCGTTACTCAGATCATAACAACGTTGTACTTGACATTAACTTATTTATTTCATGGAGCACTTACACATCCGAAAATGTATAAAAGGCTCTGCAGTTAATTATTTTTATAAAGCAGTTGTCGTCTCAAGCCAAAGACGTATTGGTTACTACGGAATCAAACACAATTTTTTTTTACATTCTCTGTTAATAAAGTTGAAATGTAGACTTTTGCACTAAGTCAGTATTCTTTCGTAAGTAAATCTTTTGGTATTGGTTTATAATAGTGAGTATTTTTGAACTGTAACTCCAATGGTACCTTTCAAGACATAAATAGTAAACTTCGCGTCGTTAAATGCTTTCTTTTTAAAGACTCGTCATTCATTTATCTGTATTATATCGCTGACTTGAGCGTGCTTGCTCTACTTGCTAAACGTCTGCTCACTAAACTTTCAACCGTAATATTTTTTTTCTTTTATAAGTTCAAAATTGAATTTCACTTTACTTAAAAAGTTGGGTAAAATGATAATACGGGGACGTGGTTTTAATTTTAACGAAACTTAGTTTATTTAAAGGGAAATCAGATTTTTATATCGGCAAATGTTGATGTGGGCGAGTGATCACAAATCTAATCCCCACGCTGAACGAGAAATAAAAAAAAATAAAAAATCATTACGCTCCCCCACCACTTCCAAGGTCAACTTAAGATCAAATTTTCAAACTCAGTTGCTTCAGATATTGGATTCTCGCGTACCCACTACAAATCGTATTGAATGTCACTTGTCACTTACTACTAGAATAGTGGTAGCAGTTGGATTTTCCGTCTTCACATGGTTCGGCTAGGGCAAGGGAATCTCTAACAACGCGCTAAATACACTGGCAATCACAATTGGCTTTCGGTCCGTTTGTTTCTGTAATTGATCCTTCGATCAAGAAAAACTCGAGAACGACGCTCGATTATTAAATAATCCACAGTATATAACAAGTTACTACCTCGTAGTAACACGATACTCCACAAATCTACACAAACAGCTAACACCTTAGAGTGTGCTTATCCTGAAATCTTCAAACTATACGCAACACCCAAATCCTTTGGCGTATGCAACAAACAATTACAGGCAACAAAACAAGACCTCGTCAGACGCAATGGCTGACATAAAAACCTTCATTTACGCTCGTATCTACAACACACGAATACCAATCTTCATAATAACACAGCTTACCAGCAACGCTACACTAGACTCGAAGCTCAAAGGTCGCTTGGCCACAGGTTAAGTAAAAACAAAATTACGAGGAGCTACATTCCAATAAAATTCATCAAACGGTTCCACATATTGTTCCATAATAGCGTTACTGCGTCATCTAATCTTGCCTTTAAAAATCTAAATCTACTCATTACAATCTTCCGAAACCTTTCCAACAAAATCCACGGGAAATCTCTGTCTTGATAGTCGATACCGAAATCTCATAGCAAAGTATCGATAGTGACACGATTAAACGTGTCTCGATTCACAAGCAGTAACAGAACAGTCGTATTACCGACTGCAGCTCACAAACACTTCGGCTCCTCGATAGTTACTAACTGCTTATTTCCTCAAAACCATAGCTGAACCATGAATCTAGACAAACGTAGGGTGCTACCATTATTTTTTAACAATTAATAGATAATTTCTTGTGGCCGTTGTTTCGTTGTATAGCGGCCAGCTCGTTCAGGATTATCACCAGCGCGCGTTTCTGCTGTCAGTCACTGCCTCATAGAGGTCTTCGCCGCTTCTGAGCGAACATTTGTACAGCTGGTTACAATACTAGTTTTTTTCTAGAAAAGTGATGACAATTGGTATCAATGTAGTGTCGCAACCTTCTTATCATTGATGGAATGGTATTCCTTATCACTTTGGCACTTATCGAAGCACATGTTCTGAAAATTCTCTCTCGCATATCTTTAGGTGTAGATGGAACGTCTTTGTAAACAATGTATTTTACGAATCCCCACAATAAAACATCCAGAGGCATCAAGTCTGGCGAACGTCCAACCACGACACATCTCCTACGCGTCCAATCCAACAATTTGGAAACTGTACTGCAGCTCATTTCTAGGCATCAGCGAAAACTGTGCCGGACACCCATCGTGTTGATACCACATTCTGTTCCTTGTTCCTAAAGATATTTCTTCCAATAGCAGACCTAATGTTTCTTACAGGAATGTGGCGTACTTCCTACCCTTAAGATTTCCTGCAGTGAAATACGGGCCTATAATTCTGTCTCCCAGAATCCCACACCATACATTCACCGACCACGGTTTCTAGTGTGCAACTTGCCGCAGCCAACATGGATTTTCAGTTGCCCAGTAATGCATGTTATAAAAATTAACATTTCCATTGTTCCTGAATGTAACCTTGTCAGTAAATAAAATCAAAATAATAAATGTGTCATCCCTCTGAATCTGAAGTTGAGCCAATCGGCAGAATTCAATGCCACGCATACAAACCGCACCAGTTAATTCTTGGTGGAGACTGAAGTGGTAAGGATGATATTTATGGCGATGCAGAACACGAACAACAATACTCTGGCTCATGCCAGATTTCCTTGCTATTTCACGCGAACTAACACAAGGATCACGAACTACAGTGGCAAGGGTACCAGTTTCCGTTTCCTCGTTAGTAACTTTCCTTTGCCGGATATGTTTCCGACGCGTTAAAGATCCAGTTGTTCTCCGTTTATCATACATATATTTAAACGTACGACGTGAAGGGTGAGTACGTTGAGGATACCTTTCAACATATAAGTCTCTAGCTGTCACTGAATTTCGTTGGCATTCTCCGTAAATGAGAAGCCTATCGACTTGTTCTTCGAAGGAATACATCATTCACATTCGCTTGAATCGACGATCCTACTCTTACCGTTCTTATTAGTGTTGTATTGCGAAACCGTCGGACGGTGTTTACATGTCAGTGGCACGTTAAATGGATACGCCGTATTTGGCGAATATTTACTATTTGCAAGATATACGAGAGAGAACTATTAGAGCCGCCCGGAGTGGCCAAGCGGTTCTAGGCGCTTCAGTCTGGAACCGCGCGACGGCTACGGTCGCAGGTTCGAATCCTGCCTCGGGCATGGTTGTGTGTGATGTCCTTAGGTTAGTTAGGTTTAAGTAGTTCTAAGTTCTAGGAGACTGATGACCTCAGATGTTAAGTCCCATAGTGGTCAGAGCCATTTGAACCATTTTAGAACTGTTAGAGCATGTGCTTCGATAAGTGCTGAAGTAATAAGGTATACCATTCAATCCATGATAAGAAGATTGCAGCACTGCACTGATACCAATGGTCATCACTTCGAACACCTTCCGTAAATGGAAGTTCATTCCACCTTTTTGACCTTCGTTGAGCTTCAAAAACCTTACTGTCACACATCATTGGATTCGTCTTGGTGATGACTGGGTGTTGTGTGATGTCCTTAGGTTAGTTAGGTTTAAGTAGTTCTAAGTTTAGGAGACATGACCATAGATGTTAAGTCCCATAGTGCTCAGAGCCATTTGAACCATTTTTTTGATTCGTCTTGGTAGCCGCTATCAGAAAATAAGTACCAAACTATAGCATCCCATTTAAAAAAACAAAGTTGACCTTCATATCCATGACGCGACCCCATCTAGCAACAAAAAATCAACTTCATATTATGGCCCCCATTGTCCCATGCAAAATTGGTCCCACAAACTTTTCAACTACTGTCATACTTTCTGAATAACACTCAGTATAATGTCGTTTATTGAAACTGAACTACACTTCTCGAACAATCACTACATACACACAAAGAAAACAAATAACATGTAGACGACTATTCATCAAGAGCGTCAGTGAGGTCCGTTGGAGCTCGTCCTAGCTCGGCGAGGAACTGGCTGTACTGCTGCAGCGCTGGCCTTATAAAGCCGGCGGAGGTCGGCGGAGTACTCCCAACTTTCCCTGTGTCTGTGAGGCGACCTCTGCAGAAAAAGGTTCGCATTAGTCTCTAGCAAGTTCTGTTTATTTTGAAGAATTGTTTTCCTCTTGGTTGCGCCTGCAAGTGCTTGTGTATGTTATATGGTACACAGGGGTGTCTTGAGTGTAGTCTGCCTGGCAGGGGCCGTCTGTGGCAGACGTAACACTTTCGGAGTTATTCTAGGTGGAAATATTTAGTGACTCGCCCTGTATATATAAAGCATTTTTACACCCTTTATCTGCTTTACGACATTATGCTTCTATCAAAATAGACCGAAACGACTACGTTACTTACATAGCGACACGAAACATCAAAATTAATTTTGACACGTTACAAGTACCAAACAGTGGAGTGTTAGCATGAAGCTGACGACTGTTGAATGCTGCACAGGAAGTACCTTCAGTGCTTACTCTAGTACGTCTCCCCATCGCACTCCGCACGTGCTCTATTGGATTTAGCTCGGGGGTACGGACAGGTCAGTCCATATCTTCACGTTCCAAGGGCTCCTCCACCTGCGGTGCTCGATGTCTACGTGCATTGTCGTCCATAAAAATGAAGTCAGGGCCGAATGCGCCCCCGAAAAGACGCGCATGGCGAAGGAGTTGTAAAGGAATTATATAACATTTTTTTATGAATATATAGACACTAGCTCAACTACCAGAGATTAATGCGTAAAGCATTTGCTGAACAAAAGAAGCTTTACGCTCTTCGTTTATTAGTTTTAGAATAAGTTACCTTTCGCTGTTATCCTGTCCTAGTGTTAAGACATGTTGTGCCGTTTCTTACTGATAAAATTGGGTTAAATAATGAAAGTGATTTTGACGTCTTTTTTGCTACCATTGGTCCCAGCTCCTGAAATTCTGGAAAATTATTACTATTATTTTAATTTTATACAGTGAATTTAGATGGAGACGACGATCTTCACGGCGACGCTGCTCAACAATAGAGGTACGTGAATGTGTTCATCTTTTTCCTTTCTTGGCAGCTACCGTCAATTTCAATATATTTGCCGCAGCATTCAGAACCTGCAGTCTTTCTTTTCATTTAATTTCGAAGTCCACGCATTTACGTTCTATGATGAATAAATGCATTTAACTGTAATTCTTTTTATCCAGGCCACGGGGGATTATTACACTCAGAATGTACGTCCTTCTATCCCGTTCGTATGTTCGCATTGTGGCGAAATAAATAAAAAACATTTTACATTTTAAATTCCACGTCATTGTTGATTTAATCAGAGTTCTCACCTTAGACGTAGAATTAGTCCTTCTGCCACAATATTAATTCATTAGTCGCCATCGATGTTCTTCTCTTTGTTGACCGTGTGTACCATCATGAGTCGGCATCGGTTCACTTCACTAAGACGGTGGAAACCAAGGAATACAATGCTACGTCGCTATAAATAATTTTCGTAACACTTCGATACTTTTAACTATTTTTTATTCACAACACAATAAGACTTGCTGTGCTCGTCGCACAAACCATAATTACTAACTACATGGCTGCCTTTCCGCACAGTCCAAAAATCACGTCCATCCTCCACAAGGCAACAATCGAAAGTGTCCCTTAGCTCTTTGGAGTATCAAACAAAAGAGAATCAAATGTGAACTTTACAAAGATTATAATATAACATGCCTCTCAATTTATCTTTGGCGCAGCTTTTAAGATATTGTATGTCTCTGCATAGGAATGTGTCATTACAGCATACATCTGAGTGTGTACAAGCGTAACTATATTTCCTACACAGTATTAACGCTTGTGGGGTTATAACCCTTTCACCTTGCCCGTTCGTGTGTTACCTAACAGATAACATCCTGGGTGAGGTTTGTCTATTATAATGAAAGGGCCATCATACAACAACTGCCACTTTTTGTTTAATGCCTTAATTTTAGAGGATTTTGGGTGGGTACGTAATAGTACTTCCTGTCCAATGTTAAATACTGTAACGTTTCCTATCTTTTTGTTGTTATTACAGCCTGCACGAGGTCACTTACCTTGTCCGGTGCTCCCATCTCTTCTTCACATAGATCATCTTCTACGGTAGCATCCTGATCATATCTTAAAAATAATTGTTCAAGATGTAATGTGTGCTTGTTTGTGCCCCCTGTTGTCAAATCGGTCGGCCGGTGGGGGCTCATTGCGACCGATTGTTGTTTACCGGGGGAGACAACGGCGTCGTTTCATTACTGTCCGTTTCCTCTACGAAGTGTACTGAGTGGTTATTCTGTCGCCAATTAGTTTCCGGACCGCTGCGTGCAACATTTTCTTGCGACCGGCCGTCGCTATTCCTCCTTGGTCTGTCATTCCTATTACCATAACTATTGTAATTTTCATTTGTGTGCCGCCTTTCATCACGCGGGCCTGACCAATCATTCACGTGATTTCTATCATTTCCATACCGGCGTGGACCGTAATCTGTACTATATCTTCGGTCTTCACGTCTCTGTGGCGCCGAATTCCTCCGATTTCCGTAATTCCAGTTTCCATTATTTGGCCTTGTCGCATACGGATGCCAACTGTGTGGGTTTTGTCCACTGCCATTAAAATGATATCCGTTACCGTTGTTTTGATTTGTTCCGGAATATTCATTCCGATTACTTGTGCTCGGCTCTTCTTCGTATATTAGATCAATTGAGTCAAGCACGGAAAGAAAGTATTCAAGGTCGTTCTCCGGTATGGTTACCAATTTTTCGCGTAAGTTCGCGGGTAGTCTGTTTTTCAGAATTTTGAGAACATCTACGTGCGGTATAGGATTGTTCCAATAGCGCGTCTTATTCAAGTACTTTTCGAAATACTTTCTCAACCCGCCGTTTTTTAGGTTGAACGGTTGTGGGTTGAATACCTCACGTCGCAGTCTTTCTTGGACCCCAGCAGACCAATATTTCTCCAAGAAAGCTCGTTCAAATTGTTCGTAGGTGACGCACTGTTCAGCCATGTCTGTGGCCCACAAAAGTGCGTCGCCTTGTGTGAAGCCTACTACATATCTAATCTTCTGTGCCTCAGTCCAGTTTCTTGGTAAGACATTTTTAAATGCTCTTACAAATACGACTGGATGAGTTTTTCTGGATTCTGTGGAGAAAACTGGAAACTGTCTATGTTTCAACAGGCTCTCATCGACTAGGATCGTCGAGATGCAAGGCGACACGCCTACTGCCTGTTGCAGCACCGCGTTTGGCGAATAGCCATTGTTTGCCTCTGCCGGTGCGTGCACATACGCCGGACTGGGCGCGTGATGTTTTGCGTTATTGACATCGTAATCTGGCACGGGCGAATGAGTGTCGCGCTGCCTGTTGCTTGACGTAGGCAAGTCATTTGAAACATTCAGTCTACCAGCAATTTCCTTGCGTATTCTGTCCTCGGCTACTTTGATTTCATTACCTAATTTTTCAAAAAGTTTTGTTTCCCGGTCAGTTATTGATTCATTTACATTAACGGTTTCTAAAGTTTCATTTATTTTGATAATGTCCGCCTTGATACGTCCAGTCTCCTGTTTCAGAAGACCGACTTCTTCGTTAACTTTATTAACCTGGTCAGGTATTTCTTCACATGCGGACAGTACTCTTGTTAAATTTAATTGAATAGCCTGTACGTTTTCATGTATTTCTTTTTGTACGGTTTGTGTTTGATTGTGTGTTTCTACTATTTCTGACAGTTCCTGTTCCTGTTTGTTTGTAAGATCTGAGAATTTCTTTTCTAAATCATTTGCCAATACATTGTATACACTATTGACTGTTTTGATGACTTTGTCTTCGATCTTTTGATCGATTTCATTGGTGAGTTTATTTAAGCGTTGATCAAAATGTTTGTGCATATTTTCAAATTGCGTGTTTACACTTGAAAACTGCTGTTGGAACCCAATTTCCATGTTTGTGTTTGTTGTGTTGTGACTGATCTCTAGATTCGCCAGTTTTGTGTTCGTTGTGTTGTGACTGATCTTTAAATCAGATAATTACTCGCACACGTTTGACATCAGACTATATAATGCCTCGAGCGTAACTGACGGAGCTTGTGTGTTTGTATTTATGCCATTATTTGTAGCCATTGTTTCTCTACCACGATCTGATTGAATCGAAACCGGGCCAGGTTCACTGATTTCACGCGAAATATTTTCATCTGATCTGGTAATCGATGCTTCATCGACTGTGTACAAGGTTTCATTTGAAAGTGGTTCGTTATTGTTAATCCCTGTCGAGTGCAATTGAACTGTATTTACTTCTATATTATGTTGTGCTGAAAAACTAATTGCGTCATCATTTACGTCACTATTATCGGAATCGGTGACGCGTCCATGAACATTTGTCAAATTAAAGTTCTCCGATTCCATTGTGGAGATATTATTTTTATCTGTACTTTACTGAATCTAAATCTTTAAACTCTCTCGCAGTTGAATTAATAAAATTATCTCGCGATTGTTATTTGTAGCGCGTCGGAAATTTACAAGATGGCGCACTACGTCTTCTAATTCTGCGATTGTTGAACATAAAAAAGTAATTATCAAAGTGTAATTGTGTGTTGCCACAAACACTACCAGAATTTTAATATGGAAAGGAAAAGGTTCTGCTTTAAGTGGAGCTAAGCCAGGTGCAGCCACTGCATGCGTTTGCGCTGTCCTACCTTAATTACGGCTGAGCTGCGTCACTCACGATTACGTTAGGTTTGTAAATCCTTGTCCTTGTTCCTTCTGGTTATTGTGCCATCCGTTTATACAGTTAATATTGTTTCACCTTATTCGTCATTTTCCATGTGCGTCATGTAACAGAGAAACAGTAATTAGTACAACTACATTTGTAGTACAACAATGAAGTACTTACTCTTTGTTCCACCAGCACTGTCCTGTCACAGTCGCCAGTGTGGCGAAATAAATAAAAAACATTTTACATTTTAAATTCCACGTCATTGTTGATTTAATCAGAGTTCTCACCTTAGACGTAGAATTAGTCCTTCTGCCACAATATTAATTCATTAGTCGCCATCGATGTTCTTCTCTTTGTTGACCGTGTGTACCATCATGAGTCGGCATCGGTTCACTTCACGAAGACGGTGGAAACCAAGGAATACAATGCTACGTCGCTATAAATAATTTTCGTGACACTTCGATACTTTTAACTATTTTTTATTCACAACACAATAAGACTTGCTGTGCTCGTCGCACAAACCATAATTACTAACTACATGGCTGCCTTTCCGCACAGTCCAAAAATCACGTCCATCCTCCACAAGGCAACAATCGAAAGTGTCCCTTAGCTCCTTGGAGTATCAAACAAAAGAGAATCCAATGTGAACTTTACAAAGATTATAATATAACATGCCTCTCAATTTATCTTTGGCGCAGCTTTTAAGATATTGTATGTCTCTGCATAGGAATGTGTCATTACAACTGCCCTCCTACTGTATACTGTCACTAGAAAATTTTATTTGATTGACAGGATACAGTAGTCGACCTTGCAATTGATAGGTTTGGGGGTCGTTTATTTACAAACTTCTTTTTTTGTCTCATTTTCATGGCACTGTGAATTCTTTGGTATTTCTGAGTGTGTGTCAGTTTTTTGGTATACTTATGCTAATATTTACAAACCTTAATCCTAATATACAAAGTTTTGGTCAATACTGAGAAAATGACATCATATAGTAAAGTTTGTACAATAAAATATACAATGAATACAACGTTACATGCAAATGCTTCCTTCCTCATCAGAGGTGAAAATTAAGTCCTTGTCTTGCTTTCTGTATTTATTCTGGGGCGACGAGCTTTGTTCGCTATCCGCAGTGTTGAATATGGGCGTGTGATACGCGTGCCTGATTGTTTGGTCGTCCGTTAGCGGGCGACGTTGGTTGAATGCGCGCGCCAGTGCACTGAATATACACCGACGTGCGGGTACCGTCGAGACGTCCGAACCTCAGTATGCGTGTGCTTTTTGTAGTTCCTTCCAGTACTTAGACTGGATACGACGAGGTACATTGGAATATGTGTCCCGAAGAACACACCACATTATGTGCGAGGCGGAGGACGATCCCGTCGATGCAGCTCCTGGTAAGAAACGTACCATGTCAAACTTGTTTGGCATTGTCTTTTCTTATTGTGACGCCATGGGTCGTTTGACGATACAAGCTCCAGTTTTCGATGTCACTTGCTTAGGCTCGCTGACACTTGCAATGTAGCACTACTTTGCACAATTTTAATTTCTACACACACCAGTTTAACCGCGAGTATTGCGATCGAAACTTTCTTTTCACTTCACTTTTTTCTTCGCATTAACCCCTTTTACCTATTGTACCGAGATTCATTTCCCTCAATACCTCTGGTCAATGAACATAAGTATTCACAAAATTGTAAGTCACGGGACTTGGCATGAAATACAAAATACATCACATACAATTGAATAACAAATAACACATACAATACATTGGTTACATTAATTACAGGAAAAAACTACCGACGAAAATTGAAAAAATTTTTGACCACTCATAGTGGCTTCTTCGTCTTGGATTTTACTGACACACACACTCGCCTTTTTCCATTAATCAGTTAGAAGGAACAAGTCCTTTGTTTTCCTTCTTGAACTCGAGTATATGTTAAGGTTTACCTCCGTTACGTATTCTTCATACACAACGGCATGCATCAGCATGCAGAGAACACACCTGTAGCCGCTCCACTGCACCTTGGGAAGGGAATTTTCTACCTTCTACTTAGGGTAATGGCAACGACTACGTGTATGCTACGGTTTTTACCTATAAAATCTGAAAATGCACGAAACAATCATTTATATGCAGCATAACCTTAATATGTACAGTGTTTTGGGCGTAAGCACATTCTGGTGTGCTTGTAAATCATTAACCCTAATAAAATTTCCTACATTAACATAGACATATAAACATAAAATCTTGAAGTTCAGGGTGTAGCTACTATTAATATGTACAGTGTTTCATAATAGTGGCCCGCCCTTGTGTGCGTGTATCATCTTCAATTAAAGTGCGCTTATAGGCGTCTTGTGTTATCATGGGAGAAAAAATACAGACATTTTAATGCATCGGTTGTCATGAAAATCTATGTACACGAATAATCAGACTTTCATAGCTTCAGTGCAGCATGAAATTCTGTATGACGTTTTTGTTCATAATTCATTTTATAGACGATTCCTTTGCTTACAGGTCGCCGATCACGCTACTTACCTGTTTCTCGTATAGCGGCGATATCATTTTCATTCTTTATGACTGTTAATATTTATATGTATGAAAGATATAATTTTGACATGATTTATCATTTCATATTTCAAGTGTGTAAAGTAATTCATACCTTCCTTCTGCATACCTGAGTGAAGAATCGCTAATGTTGCACTGGGTATCAGGTTTTTCGTATTTTCTCGTAAACTCGTAGAGTCTTACGGTTTTAATTAAGTTATTTCTTGACGTTAGGTATACATGTTTATACGAGGTTGTCTTAGAGTTTAATGTTCCTTAAAACTTCTATGTTGTTTAGGTTCCGTACATGTACAGAGCTTCTTTCGCCTTTCACACATTCATACATACGTTTATACCCACAAAAAAATATCTACCACTATAATGTACACATTGCTGGTGGGGCCCTTTTTCGGTACCCTGCACCATTCCTTCAATATTCCAAAATAATTCAGGGTGTGCTGAGCATCGTCCCCTCATACTAATAATACTTACAACTAAATATTTCTTCTCACATACATAACTGCCTTACGGTCCATTAATGCGCAATCATTCCATATTTTCCTCCTTTACACTTTAGCTTTCGTACATGTAACCTCGTGTATAGCTTATATATTCTACAAAGTTGTTTGCTGAGTGCTTTAGGTGTTTCCTAACGTTAATGTGTTTCTCCCTCTCTATAAACCCTAGGTATTAGTTTTGAGAGCGATTCAGTTCATTACTCACGCTGCATAGATCTGTTTATTATTTTCCTATTTTAAAGCTTGTGTCACTCTTTTCCTTAGTCACAAAAATTCCCGCGTTTACCTTGTTGTTCATTCTGAAAATCGCTAGCTACTGTGTGATGTAAATGTATGCGTTATCTCTTTGATTTCCTCTTTGCTGCTTTTTCCCTATATGTAATTGTGTGTTGTTCTCGTGTGCATAGCCTTTCTTCCGGTTATATATCTGCATTTTTTTTTTGTTCTATTTTCTTTCTCCTTCCGTACAAGCTAAGATTTTTACTCAGTATAATATAATATTACAATACCGTCCATGACCAGTATGTACTTGTATGTTCACTTTTATTACGTAATACCAGCTTATAATTAAATTTTCTAAGTTTACAAGACTTGTGTACCGTTTTCTTTCTTGTTTTTGAATGGATTTCGTCTCTGTGTCTCATAGTAAGAGTGGTCTCAAAACTTTTAAACGTTCCGCGCATGCGCGCTTACGTACCACGACTGGACTGTAGGCGCGGGGAAAACTCTGCATTGTTGGTGAACATTATTCGTGATAGCCACCATCGTGTAATAGTCACGCGACACCTGGACTCGACTGCGCATGCGCCTTCGCGCTTTGTATACGCTCAGCTGATCGGACAGGGAAGGGGGGAAGATTTCTCCCCGGCTCGCTGCCTACAGCGCGGCCAATGACCTCGTCTTGACATGCAGCTATCACGTGCTCATTAGCGGAGCGTTGGATTGCAACTTCGACGTGTGGTTTGTTGCTCGTCTCAAGCGAACAAACTCTGACCTTCGCGCTAATTTGTCTTTGTTCCCCTCTCTTAAATAACTGAGTTAGACTACAAAAGTACCGTATGGTTTATTTTATAGTGTTAAGACTCACAGTAACACATGTTTCATTAGGTTTGGTTAAATATGCGTTTTTAAGCTGGCATATGCCCCCAGTTGTTCGCAAGTTTCTTAGGTTAATGACAGCAATTTTACTATGTGATCGAAGGTTGTACAATTTCAATTTTGCTAAAATAACATATAACCTTTAATGAAAAAATTCCCTGATATCCTTGTGGGGGTATAACCCTTTCACCTTGCCCGTTCGTGTGTTACCTAACAGATAACATCCTGGGTGAGGTTTGTCTATTATAATGAAAGGGCCATCATACAACAACTGCCACTTTTTGTTTAATGCCTTAATTTTAGAGGATTTTGGGTGGGTACGTAATAGTACTTCCTGTCCAATGTTAAATACTGTAACGTTTCCTATCTTTTTGTTGTTATTACAGCCTGCACGAGGTCACTTACCTTGTCCGGTGCTCCCATCTCTTCTTCACATAGATCATCTTCTACGGTAGCATCCTGATCATATCTTAAAAATAATTGTTCAAGATGTAATGTGTGCTTGTTTGTGCCCCCTGTTGTCAAATCGGTCGGCCGGTGGGGGCTCATTGCGACCGATTGTTGTTTACCGGGGGAGACAACGGCGTCGTTTCATTACTGTCCGTTTCCTCTACGAAGTGTACTGAGTGGTTATTCTGTCGCCAATTAGTTTCCGGACCGCTGCGTGCAACATTTTCTTGCGACCGGCCGTCGCTATTCCTCCTTGGTCTGTCATTCCTATTACCATAACTATTGTAATTTTCATTTGTGTGCCGCCTTTCATCACGCGGGCCTGACCAATCATTCACGTGATTTCTATCATTTCCATACCGGCGTGGACCGTAATCTGTACTATATCTTCGGTCTTCACGTCTCTGTGGCGCCGAATTCCTCCGATTTCCGTAATTCCAGTTTCCATTATTTGGCCTTGTCGCATACGGATGCCAACTGTGTGGGTTTTGTCCACTGCCATTAAAATGATATCCGTTACCGTTGTTTTGATTTGTTCCGGAATATTCATTCCGATTACTTGTGCTCGGCTCTTCTTCGTATATTAGATCAATTGAGTCAAGCACGGAAAGAAAGTATTCAAGGTCGTTCTCCGGTATGGTTACCAATTTTTCGCGTAAGTTCGCGGGTAGTCTGTTTTTCAGAATTTTGAGAACATCTACGTGCGGTATAGGATTGTTCCAATAGCGCGTCTTATTCAAGTACTTTTCGAAATACTTTCTCAACCCGCCGTTTTTTAGGTTGAACGGTTGTGGGTTGAATACCTCACGTCGCAGTCTTTCTTGGACCCCAGCAGACCAATATTTCTCCAAGAAAGCTCGTTCAAATTGTTCGTAGGTGACGCACTGTTCAGCCATGTCTGTGGCCCACAAAAGTGCGTCGCCTTGTGTGAAGCCTACTACATATCTAATCTTCTGTGCCTCAGTCCAGTTTCTTGGTAAGACATTTTTAAATGCTCTTACAAATACGACTGGATGAGTTTTTCTGGATTCTGTGGAGAAAACTGGAAACTGTCTATGTTTCAACAGGCTCTCATCGACTAGGATCGTCGAGATGCAAGGCGACACGCCTACTGCCTGTTGCAGCACCGCGTTTGGCGAATAGCCATTGTTTGCCTCTGCCGGTGCGTGCACATACGCCGGACTGGGCGCGTGATTTTTTGCGTTATTGACATCGTAATCTGGCACGGGCGAATGAGTGTCGCGCTGCCTGTTGCTTGACGTAGGCAAGTCATTTGAAACATTCAGTCTACCAGCAATTTCCTTGCGTATTCTGTCCTCGGCTACTTTGATTTCATTACCTAATTTTTCAAAAAGTTTTGTTTCCCGGTCAGTTATTGATTCATTTACATTAACGGTTTCTAAAGTTTCATTTATTTTGATAATGTCCGCCTTGATACGTCCAGTCTCCTGTTTCAGAAGACCGACTTCTTCGTTAACTTTATTAACCTGGTCAGGTATTTCTTCACATGCGGACTGTACTCTTGTTAAATTTAATTGAATAGCCTGTACGTTTTCATGTATTTCTTTTTGTACGGTTTGTGTTTGATTGTGTGTTTCTACTATTTCTGACAGTTCCTGTTCCTGTTTGTTTGTAAGATCTGAGAATTTCTTTTCTAAATCATTTGCCAATACATTGTATACACTATTGACTGTTTTGATGACTTTGTCTTCGATCTTTTGATCGATTTCATTGGTGAGTTTATTTAAGCGTTGATCAAAATGTTTGTGCATATTTTCAAATTGCGTGTTTACACTTGAAAACTGCTGTTGGAACCCAATTTCCATGTTTGTGTTTGTTGTGTTGTGACTGATCTCTAGATTCGCCAGTTTTGTGTTCGTTGTGTTGTGACTGATCTTTAAATCAGATAATTACTCGCACACGTTTGACATCAGACTATATAATGCCTCGAGCGTAACTGACGGAGCTTGTGTGTTTGTATTTATGCCATTATTTGTAGCCATTGTTTCTCTACCACGATCTGATTGAATCGAAACCGGGCCAGGTTCACTGATTTCACGCGAAATATTTTCATCTGATCTGGTAATCGATGCTTCATCGACTGTGTACAAGGTTTCATTTGAAAGTGGTTCGTTATTGTTAATCCCTGTCGAGTGCAATTGAACTGTATTTACTTCTATATTATGTTGTGCTGAAAAACTAATTGCGTCATCATTTACGTCACTATTATCGGAATCGGTGACGCGTCCATGAACATTTGTCAAATTAAAGTTCTCCGATTCCATTGTGGAGATATTATTTTTATCTGTACTTTACTGAATCTAAATCTTTAAACTCTCTCGCAGTTGAATTAATAAAATTATCTCGCGATTGTTATTTGTAGCGCGTCGGAAATTTACAAGATGGCGCACTACGTCTTCTAATTCTGCGATTGTTGAACATAAAAAAGTAATTATCAAAGTGTAATTGTGTGTTGCCACAAACACTACCAGAATTTTAATATGGAAAGGAAAAGGTTCTGCTTTAAGTGGAGCTAAGCCAGGTGCAGCCACTGCATGCGTTTGCGCTGTCCTACCTTAATTACGGCTGAGCTGCGTCACTCACGATTACGTTAGGTTTGTAAATCCTTGTCCTTGTTCCTTCTGGTTATTGTGCCATCCGTTTATACAGTTAATATTGTTTCACCTTATTCGTCATTTTCCATGTGCGTCATGTAACAGAGAAACAGTAATTAGTACAACTACATTTGTAGTACAACAATGAAGTACTTACTCTTTGTTCCACCAGCACTGTCCTGTCACAGTCGCCAGTGTGGCGAAATAAATAAAAAACATTTTACATTTTAAATTCCACGTCATTGTTGATTTAATCAGAGTTCTCACCTTAGACGTAGAATTAGTCCTTCTGCCACAATATTAATTCATTAGTCGCCATCGATGTTCTTCTATTTGTTGACCGTGTGTACCATCATGAGTCGGCATCGGTTCACTTCACGAAGACGGTGGAAACCAAGGAATACAATGCTACGTCGCTATAAATAATTTTCGTAACACTTCGATACTTTTAACTATTTTTTATTCACAACACAATAAGACTTGCTGTGCTCGTCGCACAAACCATAATTACTAACTACATGGCTGCCTTTCCGCACAGTCCAAAAATCACGTCCATCCTCCACAAGGCAACAATCGAAAGTGTCCCTTAGCTCCTTGGAGTATCAAACAAAAGAGAATCCAATGTGAACTTTACAAAGATTATAATATAACATGCCTCTCAATTTATCTTTGGCGCAGCTTTTAAGATATTGTATGTCTCTGCATAGGAATGTGTCATTACAGCATACATCTGAGTGTGTACAAGCGTAACTATATTTCCTACACAGTATTAACGCTTTTTTTTTTTTTTTTTTTTTTTTTGACCACTCACTCACGAATGTACGTGCCCTCTTATTTGATGTAGTCAGTCGGCCGTATTCTTTAATAACATTATTTATAATATTCAGTGGCTTAGTTTCCACAATTCATCTTTGTCTGTGTCGCAACAGCGCTTCACGCGAAATATTTATTATGCGACATCCACTATAACTTTTATTTCAAAATTTCGACGACCGACTGAATAAAGATTTTTCTAACAACAACAATAGCAAAACATAATAATATAAAGAGGACGCGTTACAGAGTACAGTGCCACAATAATGTTGACCTGTAAGCGTAACGTGTTCAGAAATTTGGAGATCAGAACACCCACTTTATGCCTCCTCACACCATATTACCTGGACCACCGAAATGATCATGATCGACGATGCTGGACGTTCTCTCACATGGCAAGACGTGAGAAGTCGTAATGCACACACGTTTTGGTGGGGTAAGAGTTATGGTGTCGGGAGACATAATGTGGGTGCACTGACCTCCACATCTTTGAATACGTTACGCTTATTTGTCAACGTTATTGTGACACTGTGCTCCTTCGCCCTCTGCGTCTTTTCAGGGATGCATTAAGCCGTAACTTCATTCTTATACACCCATGCTCATACATTAAGGATAATGCTGATACATAGTGAAACAAGGCTCTGGTGAGCGGTTTGCGGGCTTAAATCACCTCGGGGAATGACCATGCGGTGCATTTGACCTGTGGTCGTCGCACGGTGGCGCTGGCAGCGCAGCAGTCCACATACGCAGAGGTGTGTTGGTGCATGTCAGAGTACGGTGCAGCGAGTAAGTGTGCAGGCGTTTTCAGACGTGATAATGGTGACTGTGTTGAAAATGGCTCAAAGAACACATTGATGACGTTATGAGGGGTACAATACTAGGGCGACTGGAGGCTGGTCAAACACTGCATGTCGTAGCACGGGCCCTCCGTGTGCCACAAAGTATGATCTCAAGATTGTGGCAACGATTCCAGCAGACAGGAAACGTAACCAGGCGCTACAGCACGGGACGTCCACAGTGTACAACACAACAAGAAGTCCGATATCTTACCATCTGTTCCCCTCAGACGGCCACGGAGTACTGCAGGTAGCCTTGCTCTGGACCTTACCGCAGCCACTGGAATAGTTGTCTCCAGACACACAGTCTACAGACGACTGAACGGGCATGGTTTGTTTACCTGGAGACCTGCAAGGTGCATTCCACTGACCCCTGGTCACAGGAGAGCCGTAAAGCCTGGTGCCAAGAACACAGTACATGGTCATTGGAACAGTGATCCAAGGTTATGTTCACAGACGAGTTCAGGTACAGTCTGAACAGTGATTCTCGACGGGTTTTCATCTGGCGTGAACCAGGAACCAGATACCAACCCCTTTATGTCCTTGAAAGGGACCTGTATGGGATTCGTGGTTTGATGGTGTGGAGTGGGATTATGATTGGTGCACGTACACCCCAGCATGTCTTTGACAGAGGAATTGTAACAGGTCAGATGAAGTGGGACGTCATTTTGCACCGGTATGTCCGCCTTTTAAGGGGTGCATCGGGTCCCACCTTCCTTCTGGTGGATGATAACGCACGGCCCCACCGAGCTGCCGTCGTGGAGGAATACCTTGAAACAGAAGATATCAGGCGAATAGAGCGGCCTGCCTGTTCTCCAGACCTAAACCCCATCGAGCATGTCAGGGACGCTCTCGGTCGATGGGTATCGCTGCACGTCTTCAAACCCCTACGACACTTCAGGAGCTCCGACAGGCACTGGTGCAAGAATGGGAGTCTACACCCCAGCAGTTGCTCGGCCACCTGATCCAGAGTATGCCAACCCGTTGTGCGGTCAGTGTACGTGTGCATGGTGTTCATATCCCATATTGATGTCGGGGTACATGCGCAGGAAACAGTGGCGTTCTGTAGCACATGTGTTTCGGGACGGTTTTCTCAGCTTATCACCAATACTGTGGACTTACAGATCTGTGTCGTGTGTGTTCCCTATGTGCCTATGCTATTAGCGCCAGATTTGTGTAGGGCCACGTTGTGTGGCACCACAGTCTGCAATTATCCTTAATTTATGAGCATGAGTGTAGATGAAAATGCGTGTCCACATCGGACTGTGCAGGTAGAGGAGCTCTTGGAACGAGAGGATATTCATCGAATAGACTGCCCTGATCCATTCCTCGATTTCAGTGCCACCGAGAACGTGTGGGACGCTTTGGGAAGACGTATTGCAGCACGTCCACATCCACCAACGACCATCCAGCAGTTATCAACCGCATCAGTGGAGGAACGGAACGCCCTACCACAAAAACTCCTTACAACCTTTGGCCAGCTTGGGAGCACGTTGCAGAGTATGCATTGTCGTTTTTGGTGATCACACACCATACTGGCAACCATGTTCCATTTTAATGCCTAGTGTACATCAAAAACGCTGTGACATCACTGTAACCATTGTCTTTGAATAGAAGCGTCATTTTTGTTCCTCTCACTACGTATTTCTTGCAGTTGTCTTCTGTACTCTACTGTAATAGTCCTTTCTGTATATGGTCCCAGTTTCATTGTGCTATGTTGCTTGGTAATGACACCTCATGCGAAAATTACTTTCGTCCTTAAGTTTATTAACTAAGCAGCCTGCTCTGGATGGCTACTTTATTTAGAGTTATGGCACTCTCCATGTTCGCTGAGAGTCCAACAGTTTTTATATTCAAAGTCCATATTTAATTGTTACAAGCCGAAAGTGTTAATGTACAGTGATTGTAAACTGCACGTTTTACACACATCAGAAGCTTAGTTTTCATTTTACCAAAGGCATTTTTACTTCTCCGTTACTTTTCACCGGTCGTTGTCTTCAGTAGCCCTAAATATAAAACTCATCAACTGGTTCTATTACTTCATTGGTAATTTTTGCTATTTTCTTCTCGATGTTTTGATTATAAATTATTTTAAAAATTTGCATGATTTCAGAAGAATATTAACCGGATAATCATTAATCCCTAGGGATACAATTAGTTTTGTGTGTGTCGCTTAAAATTTAATTTCTAGAGGTAACACGTCTTTAAATTCATCGGTTCAGTTAAATAAAATAAAAACGAAATTTTAGAAACTTTCTGCCCCCTTCTCCCCAACCCCCTCCCAGCCCCTCGGATAAAATTCTACAGACACCCAAGATCGTTGACCTTGTTCTGGATGACAATGATTTACAAATGCAAGTCACGATCCATGGATTGTCTGAAAAGTGGCAGCTGTCCACACTGCCTTTGCGATTTATGGGTGACACTCTAGGCCTCAACACGGACTGCAAGTAACTGTCCAAATGCGTCTGTTGCAAGACCTTAACCACATCACCACCTTGCTCATCTCCTCTGGAATCATAACAGAGTCATTTGGAGAGAATAAATGGAGGACGTCGGCATCATAAATGCATCCCCCGCTGCCTCCCCCCCCCCCCGCGCGCACATACACACACGCACACGCACACGCGCATACACACACGCGCACACACACACACACACACACACACACACACACACACACACACACACACTTGGCTCCATATGATTAGTCTTTTTTGGGAGGGGGGGGGGGTGGGCATTAGTCACATCTTGAGTTCGCCTTTGGTTTTTATGGAGGAAAGAAAAATTTCAGCTGTCAAGTTAATCCTAATTCCTTTGACAGCAATGTGATTACGCTCGTTCACAAACAGCTGCTACAACACAACATGCTGTGTATCCTGTTCATGAAATGCTCTGACCAAGAAGATACGCTCACCTCTTTCCCGTTAAACATATATAGCGTGATTTGCGTAGCAACTAACTCAACTATCGCAGAACCATAACAATAGGTGCAAAATACTAAGGCCGGTAATAACTACAGGATGACATTGACTCCTGTGCCCACCCCTACAATTGAGAATTTTGCCTCTATTTCCTCCTGTGCGAGTAACGTTGTGTAATGGTGCTACTGTTCGGACACCAATAATCTGGTAGATTTGCTCTGGTTTTGTTACCATGCTTCCATGTTACATGGGTGATCAATAAATAAACGAATAATACTCAGATGTATGATTCCACACATGAAAATAAGAACAAGTCATATCAACGTGGACATGTAAATAGTTTCCGAGGTAAAGAGACATCAGCTTTGGGATCCCACACACATTCAGACTTGCTTAAATTGGTGAACCACCAACGTCACATGATAAGTCAGACTGACTATAAACAATATCTCTCTTCCACATTTCGATGATGTGGGCAGCAGAGCACTACAACATAATTAAGTCCTTGACAGACCTGACACAAGTGGACGAGAACCTTGCCCTCCTAAATCTTGCTTTCATTATCAAGCAAAACATCAGAATTTTTTCTCTGTTACCTTACCCTACGTAAATCAAACCGGTCGTCATTTAAGAAATCCTTTTAGACATTATACTGATTAAGTATCTCATCTTGCGTGAAACAGTATATAATATACCAAGGGTACTTGACCAAGTTCGGTATTTAACGATACGGCTTTCAGAAACTAAGCTTTTGTAGACAAATTCTGATCTCAGCTATTCTTTACCTTTACATGAGGAATCCTATCTGCAAGTATTTCCATTCTTTTCGGTACACTCTGTCTTTGTTACACTTCAGTTTTCTAAACAGAAACATTGCTTCAGGAAGTTACACTTTTTCCCCTGACATATATGTATCCAGTTAGTGCTAGATGACGTTCATTTTGATATTTTTGGCTTACATCACACCAACTAAACACATAAATAGACACAGTAAAGTTTTATTATGATTACTTACGATTGTAAGGGTTGTCTTTTTGCAGATCTTTACGACTGATTCAGTTTTAACAACGATTGCGTACTTCTTTTGCCATTATTGTTGAAAAAATGAAAGAAGGGATTAAATCTTCTTTGTTGATTACCCAAGTAACAATCTATTAGTACGCACTCGTCTCATCAGGTGATTTCACGTGGAACTGTTCGATGTGAAAATTTTCAGAAATGCAATATTACTGACGTCGATGCAAGGCTTGAAAATATTTCATCGCTTATTCTTGCAGAGAGGGAGTTTTATTTCATCTCAGTCAAATGTCGAATTCTTTTCTGCGCAGGAGTTTACTAACCACACTGACGAAGAAATGCAAGAAAAGTTCTGCCAAAGCCGAACACAAGAAAGGGCGACAACAACGGAAGAAGCCAGTGAAAAGTTCCCTGCAACCGGAGAGCGTCATCTCTTCACCTCGTGGTGAGACCTCACCAAGGGGCATACTTCGTGTTCAATGCAGTCCTCCTTCCCGCACTTAAGTGTCTGTTGTCTTGAGGGATACATGTGTACAGAAACGACGTTTCAAGTGAAATTCCTGATATATTTCTACAAAACATGTTGTTAGTTATGTCCGTGTAATTACTTTCCGATTTTCCACAATAAATGTAATAAAACATCTTGCGGCAAAAAGCAGCACTTTTTATTTGGGTGTGATTATACATCAATATACGTAAAGATGCTGTGAGAGTGGAAACCTAAGTGAAATAACAGAAGTAAGTATGTTTTTGTTTATTAACAGGTAACGTATGATAGTAACTAGATGCGTAGTTTTAAGGTAAATTTTTTTTAATTACCTATATATATTTCATCTGTCTATAATTAGATCAAATTTGATTAAATCAACATCCAAAAACATAAAATGAGTCATAGACCAACAGATAAATATATTCAATGGCTGTCTGGAATAAACTGATCTAATAAATCTAGTCAAATTAAATTCACAGAAAAAAAAACATTTAGTTAAGTGAAAACAAAATCTTAGAGAACTTTATGTTCTAAATTATAATACAGCCGCGCCATCGCTCGAGACATCGCTCGTGACGTCACTGGTGCTCGGTCCCGCACCATATATGGTAATGTTTTGGCCGCTCGACCGCCGGACCCGCTTCAACTCCGTCAACACCGGATCTCACGCTGTACTCAGCTGCAATCCACCGTCTCTATTGAAGGTGTTGTCAGAAATTCTAATCTCTATGGCCTCGTTTATCACGCTATCTCAGAGCCATTAGTACGTTTAATAATAGACGTCTCATCGAATGCAATTCGGTGTCCGGTTTCCAGAGCATGTTCTGCCACAGCTGACTTTTCGGGATAGCCCAGACGGGTAACATCTTTCATATTCTATGCGGCGCTGGTCAATATTGCGAACAGTCTGGCCGACATAGAACTGCCCACATCCACACAGCTAGTGATATGTCACAATGCTTGGCAGCACTACACATTGCCAAAAAAGGCAGCTTACTAAATATTTAGGAAGAAATTGAAATTTTCACACATACTCATGCTGTCACACTGCAAAACATAGTGACATTATTTTAAACAAACAGATCAAACTAAAAAAAGAAAAAATTCATCGAAGATTTCGCTAGTATATTTTAATGTAAACACATTTCTTTGTCCTGCTAACAGAGATAGCACAAATCGGAAATAAGGTTATATTATTCTATAAAAGTAATCTTTGCATGCATAGTAATTGCCAATGAGAACTGCATATATTTCGTAAAAAATTTCTTATGCTTATTATATATATATATATATATACATACATATATATATATATATATATATATATATATATATATATATATATATATCACATAATTGTACATATAATGCAAGTCGAATTACGATGAATTGAAAAATTACATACACACAGAACACAACAATATACAGTGTAAGAAATTAATTATAGGAAATTTGCGTCTTTTGTGTAATAGTGGTACCCACGATGGTGGGTAACATCTAAAACTAGTACAGTGAAATAAACAACTGCTACTAACCAGCTTGTGCCGAACAATTAATTAATAATGTGATAGATTTACAGCATTTCGTTTTCTTGATAACCAGTTGCCCTCCAACCAACCATCTTTGCTCCACTTATATCTCTCTTAGCCCCTGTAGAGGGCAGCTTGTGTTTAAATGAGCCAAGGTCATTGAATAATGATTTTTCATCTGTTTTTGAACTCTGCAATGCATTTATTTTACATAAAATTTAAAACATGCTTAGCTGTTTATTCTATGACCAAACTTCTAATAACGATACATTTTTATAAGTGGATTCCGTGGAATGTAGTCATGTCTCACAACCATTTGGTAGTAGTGATTTTCTGCCAGAGGCTAGTAGCGACTGAATCTTATTCAGCAATGTTTCTCTTGCCTCCCCAGTAGCCCTGTTCTGCATTGTCCATACCATTCGGTTCCATAGATTAGCCTTAGTAATGACGTAATTTTTGGCTTTACTGACATCTCACCACCTCCCAGACCAACAGGCGAATAACAAAAACGTGGACTGATCGTTAACAGGCCTCACTACTGTACATAATAGTTGGTCTGGGAGGTGGTGAGATGTCAGTAAGGCCATACATTCGGTTTCGTGTGCTTTGATTGCAGAAATAATTTGTTATTTTAGAAATATTCAGTAATTTTTAGTTTTGGATTTAATGATTAGGTTTTACTGAAGAGTCGCTGGAACACATCCAAGTAGAAAGTGAGTTCATGAAACATGTTATGCATGCACAGAAACATGCGTTCCCCAGAGGTCAGGAAATTATAAACGTTTCATGCATTTCGGGCAAGCATAACGAAAGTGGACATGGTGAACATAGTAATGTTAAGAAGAAGTAAAAAGCTACAAGGGTGGGTAAGGGTGCTCAAGGAAATGTAGCACCATGTGATGTGGCAACGTAATCTGTGGGATGAGACGAACTCATTTGAAATGCTAGAGAGCATCTTGGTTGAATCTCCAGAAAAACCTTAATATCTTCTCTTGTATAGTGCAGTCCTTCACAACACTAATAAACAAGACTTGTTGCACTGCTTGCTAGACAGCTTTTTATGGAAGACTACTAACATGTATTCACTTAGTACCAGCAATAACATTTTGCTCAGGTGTTGCTATGAAACTTTAAGTAAGGTATCTGATGCAATTACACATAAATGTTATTACAGGCCCAAAACATCAAGTGCACACGTGGCTTAAATAATAAATAAAAAAACTTAAATCACTGGTGTAAATAGCTAAAAAATTTTAAAACAGTCGATAACAGATTTAGTACGGCCTGTTCAGGTATCAGCTGGTTGCGCCACCGTTTAGTAGATTTTGGAAGCAAGTGAACGAAAGCGCTAGGCGTCACATGCTGTTTACGAATTACAGATCTCAGCTGTGGCCTAATGGCTACAATTTTCTATACTGCTTGTTGTTATTCTGAGAAAGACCAGACATACTGATCGAAACTGGCCAATAATAAAATGCCTTGTTGCATACTCGTTGCTGGTTTTGTTTCAGATATAGCACACACAAATAACAGACACACAATGGCAATATGTGAAGCCATTTCAGTGTCATTGGGATGTGAATGTATCAAATTTCTCATTTTTTTCCACGGTTCCCACTGACGTCTTATACGACGAACGCTATTCGCTGTAAACTCACGTTTCGAAAACAATATTGGGAATGTACGGTAGTTGTGTCGGCTGGCTGCTTTGGGTGTGAGGTACTGTGCGGGGAGCCGCGCCGCTCTCTAGCTGTTCTTCTGTGAATGTGTTGCGAGTCGGACGCAAAAGTATTGTGCTCCATACTGATATCATAATTTTATTGTAAATTTAAGAGTTTAAGTGATTAAAAATATATGTAGCCACAAAAAAAAAAAAAAAAAAAAAAAAAAACATACCAGATCTGGCGCCCGAACAGGGACTTGACTAAAATATTGAAAGTGTCACGGTACTAATATATGATTGTCTTATTTCATGTATCGCTCTTTGGAACCCAATGCTGCATAAAATTACGGATGAGCAATAAATATACGCAATATTGAAGGACGCGGTATTAACACAAATATCTTGGGATTTAATAAGACGCAGATTTGCAGTTTTGAAGACAACGCCGAGTGAGTACCAAATTTTCGTTTGCCATAGTTCTGTCTAAAGAGTAGCTCATTTGACCTTCAAATTCGACCTCACTCTATCCTTTCTGTAGCTTAACGTAAAAAAAAAAAAAACACTTTTTTTTCTACGTAAATATTTGAACATTTTTTGTAACCTTTTGCTTGGACTATTTGTTTTATACTGTAGTTAGTATTCTCGTGTAAGTTCAAGATGGATGCCATTTCAGTCTTTTCTGTGTAACAGCGTTGGCAATCAATTGTTTCAACGGCGTTGACTCCATCTTGTCTTTTTGCTACAGACGTGTGTCAGTTATTACCCACGTAACATTAGACATTTGACGAACGCGCCGCGACTTTAACTTGCGCGGCAAGAATAATTGACAATCAGAATTTCAGTTGGCAGTACCCATTTTAAGTTGGCAATAGTTGAATTTCATTATGGCGGACGGACAATCGAGCGCGAACTCAGCAGACGAAAGTGACGGCACTGTTAACAAACATTACCGACTCCGCTCACGCGGAACGACGGCCAGGACAGACGACAGACAAGAGGTAGCTGACGTGGACGACACTCAGCAGGAAACACCCACCTCCCCGATAACGGTATCAATTGACATTGTCAAAATGTTACAGGAATTGATACTAGACAGACAGAAGAGGGAACAGCGCGAACGTGATCGCGAACAACGTGAGAAAGACAGAGACAAGTTTTTATCAGAGTTGAAAACGGATATGACAACACAGATTGACCCAGTTAGGAATGACGTAAATACCACCATTGATGCGAAAGTAGGCTCTCTCACAGCACAGATAGATTCGGTTAAGGGTGACGTCACGGCGCAAATAACCACTTTGACAACACAGATAAGCACTCTGAATAACAAAATTGATAACATTGGTCAGAATCTCACAACTCAAATCGAAGCGTGTCGCAAAGAAACCGATTCGGTAAAACTTGCGTATAAAACAGTTGCACGACAGGTAGACGAGTTAGCGACAGCGGTAGCCACTGTAGAATCAAAAGTAAGTGCAATGGCGAATGACATTTCGGACCGAACTATTGAGGAAAGAGTTAACAGTAGTGTTGCTTCGCACACTAAAGCACTTACCGAACATTACAAAGAATGGATTGATGTACAAGAGAAGCTTGTTGAGGAGAAGGTTACACGTGACTTGAAAGATGTTGTTAAATCCGCAACCTTAGACATATTATCTGCACCCGGCAGTTCAGGAGACACTGTTTGTACTGAACTAGGCCAAATTAGACGAGTGTTTACCCGGGATTTGCCGGAATGGCGGAAGCAAGTAACAGATGAGATATCCGACCTGAAACAGCAAATTCAAACACTACAGTATGATAACCAGAGTGACGGGAAACACTCATACCTTCTGAGCCAGATGAACATCAATACCAGACAACACAACAACACAACACACCACAGTACATTCCGCGACCGAAAAATGAATTTAACGATTCACACAACAACAACACTGAACAATTGACACTCACAACCCTCATGAAAGAGGAGAGTGTATTGAAACACAGAGTTTTTCAACCATTCCAACCGGAAAAGCGAAATATTCATCCAGTCGTTTTCCTAAAGAACTTTTCAGGAGTCTTTCCAGCTGCCTGGAATGACAAACAGAGAATACAATTCATTACCGGATACATACAAGGAGAAAGTGCTATATGGGGAACCGAGATGGTTGATAAGTGCAAAACATTTAGCGAGTTTGAGAAGAACTTTTTAAGCAAATTTTGGAGCGCAGGTGTTCAGCAACGCCTACGCAAAGAGGTCTATAACGCCGAACCTTTCCATTCGAACGGTGGCGGACTTCGCCGGTACTTTGAAAAGTACTTGAGAAAGATACAATATTGGGACACTCCCATAACAACAAAAGATGTTATTATGATTCTTAAGTCAAAACTACCCATTTCCATACGCGAAAAATTAGTGAACGTGTCAGAGTAAGATCAGGACGCATTTTTATCCGTCCTTGATTCGCTCGATCTTATACACGAAGACGCGCGTGCGAATGCTAACCGTAAGAACAACAACGCAGGCACGTATTCGAATGGAAACGGTAGTAATGGAAATGGTTCACACGAAACACAATACGGAAACAAACAGTACAATAACCGCAATAGAGGCCGAAACAATGGTTACCGTAATGGTAAACACAAAAACAAGCATTACGGCAACCAACGGTACAATCCAATATACAACACGCAACAACAGTATTACGGGAATGCCCCATACCAATCAAACAATAGCGGTAGTAACTTCTACCAGAATGGGAACAAATACAAGGGTAAACGTTGCAACAATCAAAATTGCGGAGGTCAGCTACCTCCACCACAACCCTATGGGCAGCCACAACACCAGCAACAACAGCAATACACGCCTCAGCAACAACCATTCATGCAACAACAACAGTACACGCCACCACAACAGGACGTTAGATACAATAACAATAAACCAAGAAAACAATACAATCCACCGGTATATTTTACGCAGGCAAGTAATGTACCGATTTTTCAGCCTGGTAACCAAGTGAAGTACCAACAAGAGTTTGATACAAATCAACACACACAATGGGTAAAAAACCAGCGAGAATGGTCAAGTGATGTGACAGAAGAATCAAATCAGTCGCATCACAAGAAAGCGGAAAACTAAAGGCAAGCATTGGTATCCTTAGCTGTACAGGCGAATCTACGCAAGAAGTCTTATGACAAGAAGGTATCTAAGGCTCTTACATATGATATTAATGAAAAGGTGCTTTTACGATCACATTTTAAGCCATCGAAGTTGTTGAAAAGAAATCGGAAATGGAGGCTATTGTACGACGGACCATTTGTAGTAATTAGAAAACCACATACAGGATGTTATTTAATAGCGGATCCAGCATCTGGCAGAATTAAAGGATTGTATCACCACCAGGATCTCAAGAAGTATAACGAGGCAAAGTAACAAGCAAAGGAACATTAGCCTAAGGTTTAACCTGTGAAACACTTCGGTATTCAAACACACCAATACGAGTACTCACACTTTGGCGAAAAACTATGGAGGTAATTGAAGATTTGATTTATTATGGCGTACGAAAAAGAAAGCACATTCCATTTGAGAGGACAGATTCTCAGTTAGTTTTAAGTTAGTCATAGGTGTAAGCAGTCCAAGTTGGCTGTTGGCATTGAGAAATGCCGTTATTGGTGAAAGGAGATACGGAAGGAAGTAGCAGATTGCCACCTTCCAACTCCAATGAATATATATGTATGTATGTGAAATATTAGGTTAAGCAATTTCTTTTTCAGTCCTCAAGATGGAATGTTAGTCTTTAAGTGTACAGAGTACAGCCTATTGCGTGTAAACTGTGCGTTATTGTAACACCGCCATGAACTATACCTTTTGTTAGCGCGATCTTTAGAATTAAACAGATTTGTGTAGCCAAGTGTTTGAACTGTCAAAAGCAGTAAATAACAGAGAGAGAGAGTATCACGTAGTATTTGATAGTTTTCAGGAGATTCAATCTCAGATTCAAAGTATCATCTACGAACAGTAAGCCTCATAAAGATTTAATAGCTAAGCAACAAAGCATTTCCTTTATTCTGTTTTACAACAGCTGTTAGGTCATGTAGTCGAGAGTGCCACTACATGGAAACATATACGTCGTACTGACAAGTCTGAAGTATTCCTGATGGTAAACGTTTCTTCTTTAAACATGTAAGATGCACTAAAGTAATTAGCTCTTTCACAGCCAAGCCCGACAATCGCCCAGAAGGAAGCGTGAGAAACTAGAAAGCTGTCACCAGATATGACTCACATTATAATAATAAAACTAAGATCTGATATTAGATTAAAGAATAGCCACTTGAAGGCACACGTGACGCATGTCATGCATCTAAGGTCACAAAAAATATCCTAGTGTAGTTGTGCTAGAATTTGTATATGTATATAGTGTATTTATGTTCATATTTGATCCTCTCCTCTTCCACTTCCCCATCCTATCCCATTAAAAAAAAAGTGAGGATTAGAATTTGACAGGCTCATCTGAGTGCTCTTTAGACGGTTGAAGTGGAAATGAAATTTGTGGGAGAGATCCGTTAGCGAAAGTTTTGTTCTAATCGCGTATCGCGAGTAGCAATGTTGAGAGATTATAATACATTCCGCGAGTAGTACTTGCAGCCAGTAACTTTATGAAGCATGAATCTTCCGGAGAGAAATGCATGAGTATGCTCGACCAGTAGAGACAGAATTTGTTCAATCTGTGCTCTACATAAACAATGACACTAAATTTTGAAGAGAAACGAAATAACAAGCTGCTTAAAAGATTTGTTTTAAGAAAAATTTTACCTTTGTAAAAGGGAGAGAGAATAACCGAAATAATCGTGCCTTGATGCACAAGTAGTGGTATTCAATACGCTAATCCGGCGTGGCGTGACTGAAAAGGTTAACAGAATTTTGTGACTGTAAGTAAACTTAAGAAATGTATGTATGTAATTTATGGACATTGTTTAATCTTGTAATGTATTTACCTGTGAGTAACTTGAACTGTGAACTTTGAAATCACAATGTGAGATGGGAGATGTGAATTTGCAGACACTCTAAGACGTTCTAAACAAAATGCGAGTGATAAAGTGTACAAACTACGTGTGCAGTGACATGTGTACACGCAAGTGCAGGTAGTGACAGCGATCACAGTAAAGCATTTTGCAAACTATATGTAAAACGTTGGCTTCACTTACCTGAGTGTAAGCAGCATGGCAGGTCGCAGGGACTGTCGTGTGAAATCCTCGAAACAGACGGTGGTATTTTCTACCCAAGTTTTCGATACGCCGATCGACGATGGAGAAAGGACACTAGACGTGTGTTTTCCGCGTGTTCTCATTTTAGCAGAGCGCGAGTGACACACGTTAACCCTAGCATTACCAACGTATTTTTTGTTACATGTAATACCAACGGGGGGGGCCTCAAAGGCCCATAAAGAATACCACAATTTATTTTATCATAAATCAAGTTTATTTACTTCTGATACCTCTAATAACAATTCAAAATGCTTAGACATTGTTTTTGTATACTGGATAATAAAAGATGTTATTATAATAGGAATAAAATGAACAAATCACGAGATTCAGTTTATATATTTTTTGGAATAATGTTTCAAAATAGTGTTTTCTTATAAAAACGACTTTTTTAATTCGATACACTACATGAAGCAAACAAAATTTACTGTCTCATTCTGCAACGCATTTTTCACACAACACTGTCTTCCTGCAGTGTTTCCCACAGACGTGTTTGTGGCACTGAGAGCAGGTAACAGTTGACTTTCCCAGCTTGTTGTACTTGATCTTTTTAGATGCAGCTTCTTGGCAGCATAGGTGGCACCGTCCACGTGTTCCTGGTTCTGCTGTTGAGGATGATTGTTCTACAGAGCAGCTGAGCTTCCGTTGTGTGATGCTTTCCATTGCCATTATTACTGGCTTCTGAAGTCCATACAAATTTTGTGCCCGTTTATCTACTTGAGATCTTATTAGTTCGAGACCTAAGTTAGTGATAAAAACTCTTCTGCGGTTTAGCAAATTCTTTTTCCAATTCGGAAAGTTGAGGAGGAAGAGTGAATATGCATTTATTGCTGCTATGTCAATGAGTGTGTAGAAGAGGGACAAAGGCCATCTTCTTGTTCCTCTCTTTGTGCTGTAGTGTCTTGCCATCTGGTCTATGGTGTCCACGCCTCCCTTTGTAGAATTATAAAAAAGATTTATGTTAGTCTTTTTTGAGTCTTCATTCAACACCCCTTCTGAGTGATAAGTTGAAAGCATCAACAGCAGTCGTTTTGGCTTCTCGCGGACTAGCGTTGATGCAAGAGTAACTGGTGGACTCTGTGTCTGAGGGTCAGTATAAGCAAAGATGGAAGAGTGTAAACTGCGGCCAGTTGTAGTCTTCAGCTCTTCAGGTATGTGTCGTCTGTTAGACT
Organism: Schistocerca nitens; assembly: GCF_023898315.1. Lineage (NCBI taxonomy): Eukaryota > Metazoa > Arthropoda > Insecta > Orthoptera > Acrididae > Schistocerca > Schistocerca nitens. The sequence continues at coordinate 694,142,925 of NC_064615.1, read as the reverse complement.
GTAGGGTGCCAACAAGTGTGAGGTGAAAATCATTCCATAGAGTCTCAGCAAGCTCCACTGAAGTATAGTACCGATCTGTGGTAACATTACGGCCTGATTTTTCAATAGGTTTTATTAGTCTCTTTACAATTTCCATCGGTCCATTTGAATGCTGTGTATTTCCTGACTTGCCTGTATAGATGTCCATGCTGATCACATATCTAGTCTCAGAATCAGACAGGATTCGAATTAGAATGCCGTATTTTCCAGGTTTTTCTTTTAGAAACACCTTGAATGGACAGCGACCACGGAACAATGACAACATCTCATCCACTGTTGTATGTAGACCAGGAATGAAATACAATGGAAGTGAAGAATTGAAGCTTTCAAAAATTTCCCTCATTGGAGCAAACTTGTCAGTCTGGCGACGAATTTCTCTTGTGTTCTTATCATCAAACCTCAATATTTTAGTCAATTCGAAAAATCGGGTCCGACCCATTGATCCATAGTACACTTGTCGGCCCTGAAGCAAAGACCATAAATCTTGGACAGGTATCTTATTGTCATGATTTGAACCCATGATTAGCAAGAGTCCTATATAACAAAATAACTCATCTTCATCTGTGTGCTGAATACCTAGTCGAGAAGCCTCTTCATTTGAGTGTAGTTTTATTAGATTCATAATTTGAGGTGTAAAAAAGAGCTCTATAGCCTCTTTCGGAGACGCAATTCTTCCTTGTTGTCCTAGCCCCATTCTTTCTCGCACTATATTTTGTACAGAACGCCGATATTGTCGAGATGGCTTCGTAATATACTCTCGTCCACTTTTTGCAATGAATTTATCACATTCCGTATCATTATCATCAGGTGGATTGGCTTCAACCTCATCTTCATTCTCAGACGATGAATCAGTTCTAATTTCTTCCACATCATCATCCACTTCACTTTCCTCTAAATCTGATTCGTTCAAAACTTCTTCTAGCACTCTTTCAATGGAACTATCACGTAAACGATGTCTACTCATGTTGCTGGTTCAACAGCAGCAGAAACACTGAAAATAACAATGGTCCGCTTCATAATAATATGTCTGAAGGCAACAATGCCAAAATTCGTTTCATGGTAAGAATTTGAAACGAGAGACTCAACCTCGTAAATCTTTCCTTGCTATTACCAACGGGTGGGCTTCTAAGGCCCACAGAGAATTAAATCAAGTAAATGAATTTTAATTACATTTTTATTCCGAAATTCTGTAATGACTCAATAGTACATTCAATAACGAACAATTACCTTTGCTTTCAAGTTCATATATCAAAGGGTGTGGATACAACATAGAAAAACTGAGTCAGTGGGCCTACGAGGCCCCCCCGTTGGTAATGCTAGGGTTAAACTTCATACGAGCATACACGAGCGCGTGTTGCACTGGACTAGTAACCGGCAACAGCGCGGAGCTGCTTGCAATTGGACTCAACAATTAACATTTGAAACACAACCGACGCGTGCGCTGTGGAGGCGTGTCATTGACCTTAGAATGTTTTCCGTCTCACAACTACGCAAGAGACATTGCTAAAGCTATCACAGTGAAACTTAATTATGAACTTTATTTATTCTGTAAAAAGAGAAGTTTTAGCTTCAAATTAATTTCCATTTAATCAGTCACGTCGGATATTTTGCAATAGATAGTTAAATAAAGACAAGGCATTACTGAGCACTGAAACGTTAACTGGAAGGGAAGGTTATCAATCCTGTCCAGAATCCTATAAAACCTTTACCTGTAAGTCTACATTATAGCATGAACCTAACACAGGTTTCTTTCTGTTTATTTGCATGTAAACGACATAACGCTTGATGCGAGACACTAGAGAGGCAACACGAGCGAACACAAAAAAGACGCTACCCAGGGTCGTGACCTCTCGGACGACGCCGCTCACCGAACGAGAATAGACGTTGCAGACTCCGGTTAAGTGAGCGCGTGACAAATAAAAGTCTACAGTGTAGTGTCAAGTGAAACGTCCTGATTAACAACGACATTCTAAAAGAATCTAATGAAACGGATAAAAAACATTACGAGACCAAACAGGTCACAGACAATTTTAGAAGACTGTTTAAGTAATTATTTCAATGTATCTGTGTATGTTTGTCTACTGACATGTTTTGTTTTCTAAATAGAGTATTATTCATTTATCTTTGTGTGTGTTAGACTTAAGATTGTTTTTTGTCATATTTTGTTTCACAGTAACAGCAATTAAGATAACAGTGCAAGGACACCTTACAATGAACTGAGAGAAGTGCCAAAGTGCACAAAAGACACTGAAAGACTTTATTTGTTTTCATAACTGTATTGGAAGCATAAAATAACTGGATGACAAACTCATTCCAATTTTATGTTAGAACGAAAGTAAACAGATGATAAAACACAGTAATGTCTTGAAACTACATGTGAGTCCTGATGATCCTTCCGGAATCATCATGCCTCACATGGGAGGCATTGTGACATTACAGCCTTTATCACTGCGATTTTTAACATGTAAAAGTATTTTTTTTCTGTATTCGCGTCAGTATGTGCGAACTTCTAACATATACCAATGAATGTTGTGACCAGATATCTTTGCCGCGCTCCTGAAAAGCGCAGAATATCACGATAGCTATAAACTGTTATACGCTGCTATCGACCAGTAAGAAAACGATGCACCTATGTTTCAAAATAACAATTGCCAATTTTTTTACTTCTGCAGGGAGCCGCGCCGCTCTCTAGCTGTTCTTCTGTGAATGTGTTGCGAGTCGGACGCAAAAGTATTGTGCTCCATACTGATATCATAATTTTATTGTAAATTTAAGAGTTTAAGTGATTAAAAATATATGTAGCCACAAACAAGCGAGAATGTGTGTCATGAAAATTCGCTCCACCGCCACAATGGGTGGCCATGTTAATGTAAGTTTCCGTTTCATAATATAATACTTGAAGCCTTGAAGTTTATTTAATTTCAAAGAAGATCTCTCAACCTTATTTTCATTAATTATACTTGTGATAATCATTTCTGTTTAAAAGATTTATGCAGCTTATGATCCAGCGTGTGTTCTGTCGGAACAGGAGGCTGTCGTGACGACATCGTTATAGTATTTATTCCAATTTCCTTCAGTTCCGTTTATATGTTCGTACAAATCCAATTAGTTGGTCCCTTAGGTTTCTTTCATGTAACTTCTGTCTGTTTTCTCCGCGCGATCTTCCGCCGAAAAAAAATTTTCTGTTCATTTTTTAGTAATTTTCGATATCGCGAATGAGAAAAGACAGCCGCCTCCTGCTCCGAACGGAACACCACGACTTTTCTAACGTCGGAGAGTACCGCACGAATTTTCCGCCAAAAGGTAATGGAATTTCTTAAAGCTGGATCAATTACAAATGTTGCTGCTGTTCTCCGACAAATCTGGTGTGATTAATAGTAATTTATTCTGTCACGACAAAAAGAACCAATTTTATTTTTACCAAAGCAACAAAGCTCTCAATTAAATTACGAAAAAAAAATCATACCAGAACATCCACACAGCTAGTGATATGTCACAATGCCTGGCAGCACTACACATTGCCAAAAAAGGCAGCTTACTAAATATTTAGGAAGAAATTGAAATTTTCACACATACTCATACTGTCACACTGCAAAACATAGTGACATTATTTTAAACAAACAGATCAAACTAAAAAAAGAAAAAAATTCATCGAAGATTTCGCTAGTATATTTTAATGTAAACATATTTCTTTGTCCTGCTAACAGAGATAGCACAAATCGGAAATAAGGTTATATTATTCTATAAAAGTAATCTTTGCATGCATAGTAATTGCCAATGAGAACTGCATATATTTCGTAAAAAAATTTCTTATGCTTATTATATATATATATATATATATATATATATATATATATATATATATATATATATATATCACATAATTGTACATATAATGCAAGTCGAATTACGATGAATTGAAAAATTACATACACACAGAACACAACAATATACAGTGTAAGAAATTAATTATAGGAAATTTGCGTCTTTTGTGTAATAGTGGTACCCATGATGGTGGGTAACATCTAAAACTAGTACAGTGAAATAAACAACTGCTACTAACCAGCTTGTGCGGAACAATTAATTAATAATGTGATAGATTTACAGCATTTCGTTTTCTTGATAACCAGTTGCCCTCCAACCAACCATCTTTGCTCCACTTATATCTCTCTTAGCCCCTGTAGAGGGCAGCTTGTGTTTAAATGAGCCAAGGTCATTGAATAATGATTTTTCATCTGTTTTTGAACTCTGCAATGCATTTATTTTACATAAAATTTAAAACATGCTTAGCTGTTTATTCTATGACCAAACTTCTAATAACGATACATTTTTATAAGTGGATTCCGTGGAATGTAGTCATGTCTCACAACCATTTGGTAGTAGTGATTTTCTGCCAGAGGCTAGTAGCGACTGAATCTTATTCAGCAATGTTTCTCTTGCCTCCCCAGTAGCCCTGTTCTGCATTGTCCATACCATTCGGTTCCATAGATTAGCCTCAGTAATGACGTAATTTTTGGCCTTACTGACATCTCACCACCTCCCAGACCAACAGGCGAATAACAAAAACGTGGACTGATCGTTAACAGGCCTCACTACTGTACATAATAGTTGGTCTGGGAGGTGGTGAGATGTCAGTAAGGCCATACATTCGGTTTCGTGTGCTTTGATTGCAGAAATAATTTGTTATTTTAGAAATATTCAGTAATTTTTAGTTTTGGATTTAATGATTAGGTTTTACTGAAGAGTCGCTGGAACACATCCAAGTAGAAAGTGAGTTCATGAAACATGTTATGCATGCACAGAAACATGCGTTCCCCAGAGGTCAGGAAATTATAAACGTTTCATGCATTTCGGGCAAGCATAACGAAAGTGGACATGGTGAACATAGTAATGTTAAGAAGAAGTAAAAAGCTACAAGGGTGGGTAAGGGTGCTCAAGGAAATGTAGCACCATGTGATGTGGCAACGTAATCTGTGGGATGAGACGAACTCATTTGAAATGCTAGAGAGCATCTTGGTTGAATCTCCAGAAAAACCTTAATATCTTCTCTTGTATAGTGCAGTCCTTCACAACACTAATAAACAAGACTTGTTGCACTGCTTGCTAGACAGCTTTTTATGGAAGACTACTAACATGTATTCACTTAGTACCAGCAATAACATTTTGCTCAGGTGTTGCTATGAAACTTTAAGTAAGGTATCTGATGCAATTACACATAAATGTTATTACAGGCCCAAAACATCAAGTGCACACGTGGCTTAAATAATAAATAAAAAAACTTAAATCACTGGTGTAAATAGCTAAAAAATTTTAAAACAGTCGATAACAGATTTAGTACGGCCTGTTCAGGTATCAGCTGGTTGCGCCACCGTTTAGTAGATTTTGGAAGCAAGTGAACGAAAGCGCTAGGCGTCACATGCTGTTTACGAATTACAGATCTCAGCTGTGGCCTAATGGCTACAATTTTCTATACTGCTTGTTGTTATTCTGAGAAAGACCAGACATACTGATCGAAACTGGCCAATAATAAAATGCCTTGTTGCATACTCGTTGCTGGTTTTGTTTCAGATATAGCACACACAAATAACAGACACACAATGGCAATATGTGAAGCCATTTCAGTGTCATTGGGATGTGAATGTATCAAATTTCTCATTTTTTTCCACGGTTCCCACTGACGTCTTATACGACGAACGCTATTCGCTGTAAACTCACGTTTCGAAAACAATATTGGGAATGTACGGTAGTTGTGTCGGCTGGCTGCTTTGGGTGTGAGGTACTGTGCGGGTTGCGGTGCACTGTGCTGGGTGCACAGTTGTTGGGTGTGTTTGCCCACAGCTGTGGTCACTTGTCTTTGATTGTTTGCCGTGAGGTGAGACGGCAACACAGCACGGGCCTTCCTCTGTTCCTCAGGAGCTGTACAGATTCGGTACCGAATGGCTTATGGATTGCACGTACGATCAGTTACAGTAACCTTACTGCTCAGTTCATTCCCCTACCGAAACGATCGGCAGAGCGACCGAACGATGCAGAATGAGCCGGCAGGTGTGGCCGAGCGGTTCTGGGCGCTTCAGTCTGGAGCCGCGCGACCGCTACGGTCGCAGGTTCGAATCCTGCCTCGGGAATGGATGTGTGTGATGTCCTTAGATTAGTTAGGTTTAAGTAGTTCTAAGTTCTAGGGGACTGATGGCCATAGATGTTAAGTCCCATAGTGCTCAGAGCCATTGGAACCATTTTTTGATACAGAATGGGACTACTGAGTGACCTGTTCCAAGCCACCATCTCCAGCTGTCACCAAGAGCATATCAACCATACTTTTTTGTTATATTACTTTTATGATTATATTCAAGTTCTTTGTCTTCTAATAAATTTTATTACTCTCTTTCACATAGTAAAATGGTCTCATGATGATTCTATAAGAGATTTAAATCCGTCACAGAATGAAATACATAACTTACAAGCGATCAAGAAAGCTTTTCTTGAAATAATTTTATAATAGTTTAATCGATTACTATATTTCCATGGAAAACACTCCAAAGGAAGCTTGCTTTTTCATGGGGGACAAGGCTTTTAAGCTGCACAGACACCATGTTCGACAATATGGTGTTAATATATTGGCAGTTGCCAAAAGAATTTTCTTTCCAGAGCTCAAAGGCACAAAGAATGTGCATTTAAAATATTGAGCAGCAAATGGGGAATTTTTCAGAGACCTTTCAACTTGGTTCTTGATATTTCCCTAGTCATTGTAAAAGCCTGTATCGTTTTGTATAATGTTGTGCTTAACAGAGATGGCTACAAAATGGAAGACACATATTATCGATAATTGGCCTTGAATGAGTGCAGACAGCTAGGCGTAATTTTGGAATTTCAGCAGGAATATAATGATTGTTTGTTTTTTTGTCTCCAACTGGGTCTGTAAACTGGTGTTTCTTAAAACATAATTTCTGGAAAGATTGTTATTGCTCCATTCAGTGCAAACATTTTTGAAAACCAGGCCGGCCGGGGTGGCTGAGCGGTTCTAGGCGCTACAGTCTGGACCCGCGCGACCGCTATGGTCGCAGGTTCGAATCCTGCCTCGGGCATGGATGTGTCTGATGTCCTTAGGTTAGTTAGGTTTAAGTAGTTCTAAGTTCTAGGGGACTGATGACCTCAGAAGTTAAGTCCCATAGTGCTCAGAGCCATTTGAACCATTTGAGCCATTTTTGAAAATGGCACAATAAAATATCTTTGTGTTTAAACAACTTACTTACCATATTAATTATTTTTACTTGTCGTTCATTTTTTCGAAATGATCCAGTCAGTTCCTTGAATAAATCGATCTACGCATTTTCTGTTTGAATCCTGTTCTTGTAATTTTCTAGAGTGCAGTGCCACAAAACTGGCCGTTCTTCCACTAAAGAAGTTAATCGTTCAATGTCTATTTCCCAGCCACGCATAGCCCAACGAGAAGAAATTACGAAAACAAAAAGAAAGGCAACTAGTACAACGAACGAACTGATGCACACGCTGTAGTTGCCTCGAATACCGCCACCGTGCCGTCCCTGACAGACGTGGAAGCTCCTTCCTATGTTTAGTGAGTCCCCAGTACACCATACATTACAGTGCTAACGGCACTGCAGTGGGAGTGTCCGGCTGCACCACACCTGCCGTGTGCCGTTCAAACGGCAACGGTCCGTGCTGCATAGATTCAAAAGGCGCCAAATGTCTCGCCATATTACGGCCGTGTATAGACAGCTGCCGGTCAGTTAGTGAGAAATGAGCCTTAGGCGATTTTTGAAAAAACAAAAAAGTAAGTCTGAAGTATTCCGTTATAACTAGAACCATATTTTCTTTCAAAGTATAAATTACCGATTGCGAAGACACAGATGATGAGGTTAAATGTGTATCAACCTGGATTGGAGTAGCTGGCAAAATTTGTTAGACCGTATTAATGTTTTGTCCTTTTGGAACGGGTATTTGATAAGAAATCCACTGTGTTTTAAGTGTAATTTCCTAAAGTTGTCAGCTTCTGGAGAGAAATGCATGAGTAATACACTGCCTTTCGAGTGTGACATGTAGCAGGTTTTGTAAATATAATAAATAGCGTTATAAGACAAAATCGTGTATTTATTATTACCCATACCTTTCAGTTGTTCGTGCAGTGCTGAGTCTGCATTAACCAAGAAAATCGAGAGTTTTCTGTATTAACTATTACTGTTGTTTTCTTTTTTCAGTCCTGAAAGCCGTTGTTGAGAATAAAATATGGATGACATTCAAATTCTGCGATATGGGTACACAATACTAGGTTTTATTAGTTAGTTATTTGCGTGTCCTGTGGCTCATAATTGCGACCTCTCGCTATAATATGAAACGAGTCGGTTTTACAATTTTCATACGTGTTTTCAGTGGTAAGTGGTAAATGTGGCAAAATACCAACTATTTACATGTTATGATAGGATTTTTACGTGCATACAGTGGTTTATACGTCTTCACAACGTTCAACGTCTCTCTCTCGCTCTCTCCCTCTCTCTCTCTTCCCACTTTCTAAAACACACATAAAATTATACTACTGCTGAAGTGGCCCGTTGTGTGATGGTGCGCCGGCCGGAGTGGCCGAGCGGTTCTAGGCGCTACAGTCTGGAGCCGAGCGACCGCTACGGTCGCAGGTTCGAATCCTGCTTCGGGTATGGATGTATGTGATGTCCTTAGGTTAGTTAGGTTTAATTAGTTCTAAGTTCTAGGCGACTGATGACCTCAGAAGTTAAGTCGCATAGTGCTCAGAGCCATTTGAACCATTTTTTGTGATGGTGCACGCACGAAAAGACACTTCCCAGGCAGCCATGAACTACAGAATTTATTCCTTTACAGATGCATCAAGAAAACTTGAACAAGAGAAACTGAATATCTACGAAGAATGCAAGAGGTCGTCCTGGTCTGATAAGAATAGTTGTCACTCTGTGAATACAATTCTACGAAGGTTCAAGAGAAAGCACACAGTCTGTCACCATCGATCACTCTCCAAGATCGACATCGATTGTGGTCATGATCGGTCGTGCACTGGTATTTTCTTCGTGCTATAGTGCTGTACTGGTGACAAGTTGTTTACTCGGCAGTTTACTTGGCGGCACACACTTCTGTAGAGCTGCAAGCACCAGTCCTTTAGAGGCCGCCCGGCGTAGGGATACTAGGCCGGCGTCACTTGGCTTCGCGGATGCGAAATAGTGCCGGCTGTGTTCAGTGTTCGTGGAACCCTCCATACTGCATGGGATGCCGCAGTGAAGAACAGACAGCTGCAGGCGTCTGGCGCGACAGCAACCCGCAGGGCAGTGCTGTGTAGCGGGTGTGCCGGAACATCAGGCATCGGAGGTACAAGGCATTCCTCTTCCTTTAGGAGATTGACAGCGAAACCATGTCGAAGCGTAGGCGGTGGCCATGGTGCAGGCGACAGCCAAGGACGCAGCAACTACACACTCATAATTTTTTCTCCAGATGATAAGAAGTTGGTAAGCAGACCTGATTTATGTTCAACTGCTTTTTCTGTCTATAAGTGATTCTAGAGCAGACACCATCCATTATCCTTTTCACACATTCCTGTGCAGTACTTCCCCCCCCCCCCCCTCCCAGTGATGAGTTACTCCAGAACATCACGCTAGAGAACATTGGTGAATGAAAATAGGAAAAGTACAGGTAAGACAACTTTTTTTACATTTTCATCTCTAAAAATCTGGTGTTAACTATAACTCAACGGTTGCAGAGCTAACGCATTTAAGAAGATCTCTGTGGCTTCCAGTTCAGGTTATAACACTTTCGTCTGCTACTGCTGTATCATAACCTTAAAACTGGAAACAGGTTGTGAAATAAAACTATTTTGTTAAAGCAATTATGGTATATAGCAACAGAGCAGTGTTACCCTCTGAGAGGAATTTTGTTATGTTGACCGTGTCGTACCTAACGGAGGTGGCTTATCGGAAATGAAAGTCAGAATTACGTAAATATTTGAACAGTAACAAACAAATTTTTGCACATCTGCACTGTTTAACTGATAAAGAAAACGGTCGCCAGCCTAACTAGGCAAGAGAATGATTAACATTCTCGTTCAAGAAAATAGTTATTAGTAACTTTAATGGATAAACACAACCTATACTTGGCCACACGCGAGTGCAATGAACTCTGACACATACATATGTTTACGTTAAGATTGAAGCTAACAACTGGAGCAGCACAAACTATTTGCAAAATTATAACAGATACCGAAACACACTATTACTTTCAGGTTTATACAAACTGAATGGTCTTTATAACGTTATTATTACTATTCACTGCAGAATACTTAATTGGATATAGGTTAAGCCACTTTCAGTTAAATACTTTACTATTAAAAATGAAAGTTAATTGGAATCCACTAACAGGTTGCTTCTCACTATCATTTGAATAAAGAAATTATGGTTTTCATAATTAGTGGCCTTTCCATTACTTGTTACCGAACATTAACACACTAGACAAACTGTGGATCCTGTTATACTGTTAATATGCACTTATAATACACAAGAGAGACAAACACTTAGTAAACTTGAATATATAACGTTTCACAACTGCAGTTTTCCACTTTTACTACAGTGAGACACAGAATTAACATATATGTAAGATACTGACTCACCTTCTGCGATTTACAACAGGCAGTAATGTGATCATTCACCAAGCAAAACTTTATAAGCCTCAATCTTAAGAACTTTTGATTTTGAAGTAGGCATCAGCACATTAATAAGCAGTTTTACTAGGAAAATTATTTTGAGCAAGCTACATTAACTTTAACTTTCTTTTTACTATGTTCAAAAGGCATCGATTAGCAAAACACTGGGATTTATTGTTATTTCAGTAGGGACACTCGGTAATCACTTTAGTTCAAACGGAGAGGAAACTGAGAGGTGTTATGATGAGGAGAAAAATCAAGGTAGGTACATAAATTCAGATATAAATTACCTTATATTTGAGCACATTAGCACATCCATTAAGCTGATCCTTCACTGTACATCATTATAGTATTACGTTACAGTGATTGCGCAACGTGGTGGCAACTGCATGTTGGTAGGTAGATTCGCAGACAGAATTGCTGGACTCTGGCCCTTCTTGGTGGCGATGATGAATACCAAATCCAGAATCGTTCCAACTATTTATCCATCCATCCGAGGCATTGGAAAGTAGCAGAAAAGCTTCTCTCGGAACCAGTACAATATGCATCTTTTACATGGCAGTGCACAGTTTAGTAGCTCGTCCCCGACTCGTAGCTCGTCCCCGACTGGTGGCTCGTCCCCGACTGCTAGCTTGTCCCCGACTGGTGGCTCGTCCCCGACTGACTATCAGTTCCACCTTTTCGTCCTAGGCCAACCACAATTTGCGCGCGCTACACAGTTCCGTTCCCAAGGGGAACCACTACACCTTTTACATACAAACTAACTAAGAACCCTAAGTGAGGATCAGCAGTTTACATAACAGCAACCAAATGCATTAAATAAAACAAAACATTTACACATATTGACATCTCTACAAAAAAATTATTCACACAAAATTACAATTATATACAGTAAGTTTTGTTCCCTCCAAATGGGACAAAGAATTTAAATGACAGATACACTATACAGCACAGAATCAAATCATGACATCAAAGTTTTAACAAGGAAAGGAGTAAACAATTTTGTGTTATCGTTCAATCAAACAATATTTACAGAAGCTTAACGATGTAATATTAAATGAAACAAAAGCAAAATAAATCAGTAGAGCATTAGAGCTATGGTGTTACAAGGTTCTAATAAAAATAAACAACTAATAATTTATAATACTCGGTTTCATTTATTGATTTACCATCAGGAATTATATGTAATGGTACGTTAGGTTGTGTGCAGTACTTAGATTTATGTATTGTTTTTCACCCATCAAGTAAATTCAATGACAGTGCATTTGCGGAGAACCACTTACTAATTTTCATGAAAGTATTATTTACATTTTCAGGTTATAAAATTACTCCATAACGCTTGATTATAAAACCTGCATCATCAGCAAAGAGAATTGTTTCTATTTTTTGGTATATGGGAAGACCATTTGTACACTGTGTGACAGAAAAAAGTGACCAGCCAGAAGATACAGTTTCAGTGTGACTTCGAACACACCCTGAGCGGATAGAGTGCCACTGGAGGACATTAGTGTTGACTGTGTTTAGTACTGTTGTTGACAAGTCATGAATACAAGGCAGCACAAGACTGATCAATTGAACCAAAGTGTTTATTGACTTAGCTATATTACATGACAGCAGCAGTATTACATAAAGATAAGTGCAAAGATAAAGTACTCAGGACAACGATGTATCGTGCGGTAGCGTTCTCGCTTCCCACGCCCGGGTTCCCGGGTTCGATTCCCGGCGGGGTCAGGGATTTTCTCTGCCTCGTGATGACTGTGTGTTGTGTGATGTCCTTAGGTTAGTTAGGTTTAAGTAGTTCTAAGTTCTAGGGGACTGATGACCATAGACGTTAAGTCCCATAGTGCTCGGAGCCATTTTTTTGACAACGATGTATGGTGTTGCTGTTCTTCCACGTCCTCCTCACTTGGTCGACATCCTGTGGGACGACCAGCTGGACTGGACAACTGGACTGACAGTTCAAGGTAGTCCCTCTCGACCTGTTCACAGTTCTTTTACTCTTGCCCTCTTCCACATATGGCGGAGAAGGACATCCTCTTGTAGAAGTACAGTATCTTCAGACTGGATCTTCAGTGGTTTGCCAGGGTTCTTGACTTGATGGAAAGTCTGAAGGGGGAATAAGTACCCTTTGCCCCACCGCTTCCAAAAGTCGTCGTTTATATTCTGCTGAAGCTTAAATTACATTATCAAATCTGTTGTTTTGGTGGCTCATGGCCTGTGGGGCGGGGTAGTAACTCTCCCTCCAACGAGGAAGTGAGCTGGAGCAAGCACTTCGTCCTCTTGAATTAAGGGCGGCTTCTATGTTCACAAATATTGTTTGTAGCCCTTCCTCATCCATGCTGCAACAAATTAGAACTTCCAGAGTCATCGTTTAGTCGAGCCAACCTAGCATTCCCACCTTCCTCCCCACCAAGTATATCATGGTGCTATAAATTTCCGTGTGATAGCCTATTGTGCGACGAACTGGCGTGTCTTGTCAACAGAGATATTTCTGTCATCTCTCGGTTAGCTGCTTGGAACATTTGGTCGTTATCACTGTATCACGCCGACCTATAAACCTTTAAAGGGCTAATAACAGTCGATCCGTTGTTGAGTTGGTGGTTAGTTCCAGATGGGCACAGGTGATTAAAGGAATGGAACAATTATGTATAGCAATGGTTGTTTTTGAACGTAGGTGCTCAGTGCAATCAATTCCAGAAACTTCAAATGGTTTGTGAGGTTTCACTCTCTCGGTTGGTAGTGACGCTTCTGTCTGTCGGTCAGCAGCGGTATGTGCAATTTTACAAGGAAGACAACTACATTTTGATCACACAGCGGGCGTGTAGTATCCAGAAGGACTCTCTTAATTATTAAAGAACCACACTTAATCCAAGATGGTGTAGGTCGAGATGTTTGTACACGATAAGAAGCTCGATTAAGTGATGGTTTACTTCTAGAATAAGGGTATGCCGTTTTTCGTTAGAAGTCACGGTGTGTTGCAGATGGCTTCCTAAACGTAATAGACCACCATCTAAATATAGGTGGAGGCGGTTTATCTTTGCTGTGCTAGAAAGTGGAAGACTTTTGCCTAAAGCGATGATTTCCGAGGAGAAGCATTCTTGTTGCACAGAGGATCGTTTCCAGTGGAAACGATCCTCTGATATCTCTCCTACAGTGAATTATTCGCAGGTGTCTGTTTCCTCACGGAGTTTCCTTTTGAAACGAAGAGCGTAAGCAGTGGTTCGTAACGGTTTCAAGTAGGAGCTGAATCTAGTTTTATCTGTGATCAGCTGTGGAGCCTGAATGAAGAAAGTTTCTCGAAGACATTGAGCCTAACATGTACGTCCTTGCATGTCCTACTTATCTTGAAACGCTCAAATCTGCGAGATATAGGTGTCGAAGAAGATTCCAGTGCATCTACTGACAAAAGCCGAGTTTCGATAACCTTGGATTTAGATTATCTACCTAATTTCGACAAACGAATGTGGACTGGCAGCCTACAGTTAAAATACAGTGTGTGAGTGCTCTCACCTGTGGGCACTATTACAAACACGCATGCCGTCTAAGGGTCCATGAACCTTGAGCGTCCCGTGACGATATTGCCGACTGAACTATTAAAGTGGACGCTGAGGCAATCACATAGTTGGCGGGACTGAGTCTAATCTTCACAAACTGATCGCTGTTGACCGCCTTTGCAGTAAGAGTAGGCGGCTCTTTCTTTCTTCAAACAGTCTCTGACAGTTGGCCTTGATTGAGATAAAGAATACACCGATTTCTCAGCTGAATATCTTGAAGAGCTCTGGAATTTCCTATCTAGTAGTCTTGTGTCCAGCGTTCGCTATGTTCAGCAAAAAAAAAAAAACGCAATAAGGCTTCACAGTACGTGTTATGTTGTGCTTCGAATAACCTTGCTTGGGATTAACGTGAAGAGTGGCTGCAGCAGGAGGTAATATGCTTGGAACGGCATGTTCTGATGTGTCTTTTCCACAGTGATCGTACCATCGACCTCTTCAACTAAAAATTGCATTAAACGTAGTACGTTCCCTTCAGATAATTTGTCCTTCTTGACGTAGATTATTGAGCCCCGACAAATGTCTCTGGGGAAAGCCTGAAAATATTTTGCGTGAGAACCTTGCCGTAGGCAATTTGCAGCCTCACCCAAAGATTTCAGAGCTTGAACACATATGTTGCATTGTATGAATGTTTTATTAATAGTTTTAGGACATTCAACTCGAATGGGTCGCAGTTCTTCTAAGTGGTCCTAGTGAGCTTGTATTATGCGGTTAAAGTCACCATACCTTGCTGAAGAATGTGCTTAATGTCTTCGTAAGTCGAAGTAATTAATGAAGTGCCATCGACCATTTGTCTGGGCTCGCCTTCGAGATTTGCTCTTAAGGACATGTGTTTTTCGAAAGTTGACACGAAAGGATTACTATCGATACGTCTTTAAAAATGTTCCCGAAACGTGGGCCACCTCTCACTGTCTGCAGAGAAGGGTTCAAGCTTAAAATGCGGCAGCTTAGTAGTCATATGAATCTGAACCACAGACGAGACTGGACTATCCGAACGCAATGTCGCGGTAGAAGCAGGTTATTCTTTCTCGATATCCTTTTGAGCCACAAAAATTGCGTGTTTCACCTTTTCCAAGATACTCCTCGCAAAGAACTAAACCCATGTTATACTTATCATCCAGGAGATGTTTGTGTTAAGTATCGTCATGCTGTGTGAGAAACGACAGTTCTTCCTCCAGGCACTCCTTGCGATATTTAACATCCATCTTCAATCACAGATACTATGCGCGTGATAAGACTTCTGTGCTGAGATCGTTTTCTTTTCAAACCACATAACTCTTTGACAGCCGTTGTTGTTATTAGTTTTCAAATACTTCACTATGCGCGTTGCGAAACAAGACGCTGCTTCTACTGAGCAAAGATTGGCTGCGTGAAGATCATAACAAAGTAACTCGCTGACAGTCAGAGATATTAATGCCTATGGCGTGCGAACAAATGACAAGCAAAGTTTTGAACTAAATGCGCTCAATTATGTGATTCTTTTGGATTAAACAAGGCACTTCCCAATGGTTCTCTAATGTCAACAGTAAGCATTGCGGCCTGTAATAATTGTCTTCTAAGCCATGAGAGTAGTTGGCCATGTAATAATTTTCCTTATAATGCCTGCTCTACAGCATGTAATTGCGCTTCATATTTTTGTGGTGCTGCAGGAGCTCCGTCTTCCATTAGTGACAAGAAGGCGACAGTGTTTCATCCAATAGTGGCCCACAAGCCCCCTTCCCAGGTTTCAGCACCAGAAATTTTCGCCAATGAGTCATGAATATGAGGAACTACAAGACCGATCGCTTGACTTAGCTATATCAACATGACAGCAATGATATTATACAAACATATGTGCAAAGATGAAGTATTTAGGATAACGACATACAGTATCACTGCTGCTACATTCGCCTAACATCCAGAAGTTCTCTGCTTATCTCACCACAAGCTAAGTTACTTTCTGCTAATTTTTAATTGGTGTAGGGGAATTGTTTATAGTGTAATATGTATTGTTTGTATTTGTGTTGTTAGTTTGTAGTGTAATTTGTATTGCTTAATCTGTCGTCATGTGTGACAAATGTGGATGTTGTCGTAGATTAGTGAGCACAGGAGTAAAATGTCAGGATTGTGGGTTGGTGTTTCACTGGGGAGATTTTAACGGGGAAGCTGTTATAGTGCCAGATGAGGCTCGCCAATGGAGTTGTAGATTATGTAGCCATGACAAGAAAATCGTGGAACAGGGAAAAAATATTTGTGCCCTTCAGGCTGAACTAGTAATAGTGTACTTTGAATTAGACACGTTGAAGGGGGAAAGAGACAGTGGGAGCTGGGAACAGGTAACAAGTCGTAGTCAGAAGGAGAAAACCTCAGAAATCACTTTTCAGATTCCAGTGAGCAATCACTTTGATTTGTTACCTGAAATAGAAGAGCCTCAAACAGTTTTTGAGCAAAGTAGTGTGCAGCAGACCCATGGTAACAAGTGTAATGCTAGGTCGGGAGTAAAATAAAGCAGAAAGAAAAGAGACCTGCTGTTAGGTGGCAGTCACGGGAGAGGTGTAGGCTAGTTGCTACTGGATATGCTTGGAGTCGAGTACCAGGTCACAAGCATTGTGAAACCTAGTGATAAGCTTAGCCAGGCTACAGAAAACCTAGGGGCCTTGTGCAAAGATTTTAATGCCGAGGACCATGTTCTTATAGCAGAGGAGGAGCAGGAAACAGCCTGGCTAGCAATTCAGACTATAGGTGTGACCTGGGTGTAATAGGTGCAGCAACAGCTCACACTCGTGTGGGGTTTGTGGATGTTTTGCAGCGCCATGACCAGCCCTGGGTTAATACGCCTGTCAACCATGTTAACAGAGAGCAGGGGGGAGGGGGGGGGGGTTACTGTTGGCAGAAATTAAATCTCATATCTGTACTTTGCCTGTTGATGCAATTGGGAGGTGGGGTTACACTAGTCATGGCCTGCACCTGAATAAGAGGGGGAAGGATAAATTAGTTGATTTTCTTGCAGAAAATGTAAGGGCGGCCACATGCACACAAGACAAACTACCTGTGATTACTGGAGTCAGAGGGACACATTTTTTAGGTTAGAGTCAGGTTACAGTCAGGGAGTATTGAAAGATATTAAAACAAAACAGTGTCATAATGTCTGTAGCAGTATGCAAAGAAATAAAATTTGTGTGTTTCATCAGAACATTAGAGGACTGAAAAATAAGATAGATGAGCTTTTTGTATGCCTAGAAAATGGGGTAAATTCTGAAGGTATAGATGTTTTGTGTCTCTCTGAACACCATGTAACTGCAGGGTTGGAGAAGTTAAATTTAAGTGATTACAGATTAGTATCTTATTCATGTAGAGTCCACATGGAAAAAGGAGGAGTTGCTACTTATATAAAAACTGGACACAAATTCAAAAATATTTAAACACATAGTTTTTGTGTAGATCAGATCCTTGAAGCATGTGCATGTGAGTTGCTACTGCAATATACTTCTATAGTAATTGTTACAATCTACAGATCCCCTCAAGGTAACATTCAACTATTCATGAAATATCTTGAGGCATTATTGAGCTACCTGTCAGACAAAAAGAAGCAGTTAGTGGTTTTTGGTGATTTTAATGCAGATTTTTTAAAAGATACAGATAGGAAAAAGAGCTAGAATCTTTTTTTTGGTTGTTTCAATCTAGTATCTGTTGTAAATTTTCCAACTCATGTGCAGCAGGATAGTAGGTCGCTTATCGATAACATTTTCATAAACAGTGCTCAGGCAGAGACAATTAATGTGTACCCAGTTGTTGATGGGCTGTCTGATCATGATGCACAGTTAATGGAAATAACACATATAGCACCTTACAGGATTCAGGCAGGTTCATACAAGGCAGGGAAGCTTATTAATTCGAACAGGATACGGAGCTTTAAGTGCAACCTAGAAGAGGTAGAATGGGATGAAGTATACACAGAAAATGATGCTGATGCCAAATTCAATTTATTACACTGTAAATTTGTCTCAATATTTGAGAGTTGCTTTCCTGAAACGTAATCCAAAAAAGCCATTACAAAGTGAAGTAAGTCATGGATTACTAAGGAATTAAGATATTGTGTAAGAGAAAGAGGGAAATATATGGACAGGCCAGAATAAGTCAGGATCCGACATTACTTGCTTACTACAAAAAAATACTGTAATATTTTAAGGAAAGTCATTAAGAAATCGAGAAACTTATTTGTTCTGACAGAAATTAATAATGCGGATAATAAGATTAAAACTATATGGACTATTGTCAAACAGGAGATGGGGCAGCCTGACAGTGCACACCATACCAAAGCAATAAAGGTAAATGATAATTCACAAGTTGAAAGTATTTTTAACAATCACTTTCTGAATGTAGCAGCAAAAATAGGGTTAAAGGATTCAGTTGAAGAAGCAAAAAAATATGTTTAAAATGTCATTCCCCAGGACTTTAGGCCTTTAGAAATAGCACCAACATCCCCCACTGAAATTAAGGTAATTATAAATATAATGAAAAACAAGAGCTCATGTGGTGTTGATGGAGTCTCTAACAGAATTTTAAAGCATTGTTCTAATTTAATAAGTGGAGTCGTTAGCGATATACGTAATGCTTCGCTGGCACAGGGAATTTTTCTAGACAGATTGAAATAAGCAGTTGTCAAACATCTTCATAAGAAAGGGAACAAGAATGACTTAAATAAATATAGACCAATCTCATTGTTTTCTAAAATATTCGAAAAAGTTATGTATTCAAGAGTAGTCTCACATTTAAGTGAAAATAAATTACTCAGCATGTCACAGTTCGGATTCTGGAAGGGTTACTCGACTAAGAATGCTAACTACACATTTACCCATCAAGTAGTACAAGCCCTAAATAACAAATTATCGCCAGTTGGTATGTTTTGTGATCTCTCCAAGGCATTTGACTGTGTGAAACATGTCACACTCTTAGAAAAACTCAGGTTCTATGGAATTGAAGGCTATACACAGAGCTGGTTTGAATCATACTTAATGAACAGATAGCAAAAAGTTGTGCTGAATACCACAAACAATGTTGGCAAGGTGGTAAATTCTAGTGAATGGGGAGTTATCACAAAGAGAGTCCCACAGGGTTCAATTTTAGGTCCTCTGATGTTTCTTATTCGTGTGAATGCCCTCTCACTTAATGTTCAGCAAGCGGAACTAGTACTTTTTGCAGATTACACGAGTGTTATAATAAATCCCATTCCAGAAAAAGCAGCTGAAGATATTGTTAAGGATGTCTTTCAAAGAATTATTAAGTGGTTTTCAGAAAATGGTCTCTCCCTCAATTTTTAAAAAACTCACTATATCCACTTATGTACGCTGAATAGAGTCATAACAGCAATTGATGTAGCATATGAACAGGGCTCAGTTAACAGGGTAGATTTCTCCAAATTTTTGGATGTTCACATTGATGACAACATGAACAGGCCTACTTTCTGTGAACATGTAATGTTCTCCATTCAACATTCTGTGTACTCCCACACAATGGATCAGAGACTAATAGCAGCCTGACTAGGGAATTACTGTCCCATGCCATTGACATCACAATACAAACGGCTGCATTTGGAGTGGCGCCTTCACTGTGAAGCATGGACTACTGATGAAAGGCGTCACACTGTATTCATTGATGAATTGCTGTTCTTGTTTAATCCAGATGACACCATTGTTAGAATGGAGGTGACCTGGAGAGAGGTCCCATTCTTCCAATGTTTTTAGAGGCTCAGCTGTGTTACTCCTGGCATCATAATGTGCAGAGCCATGGGGTATGACTTCAGGTCATATCTGGTAGTGATTGAAAGAAACACTGATGGTGTAACTCTACTACACAGACATCCTGAATCTTCCTGTGTTACTCCTCATGCAACAGTATTGTGATGTCATTTTCTGGGGTAACTCACCACTTAGACATAAAGTATTGATTGCACAAAAGAGATCATTGAGAATAATTAGTGTTCACCCAAGGACGTCATGTAGGCACCTTTTCAAGGAGTTAGGCATTTTAATTGTACCATCAGAGTACATATATTCGCTAATGAAATTCGTTACAAATAATCCATCTCAATTCGCGAAGAACAGTGATGTTCCTACCTACAACACTAGATGGAAAAATAATCTTAATATTAGCACTATTCATGTGTGTATATATATCTTGTAATCTGACTTGTTCCACATCATATCGATAAAATAATTGGGAAAATGATCTATGTAACATGACATAACTAAAACTATGTCGCTGATCATTCAAAAGTATTATAACCAGGTTTGGTGGGGTATATAAAAGAGGCATGTCCAGTGTCAGATGGTGAGTGATCACTGTGAAGGACATGTAGATGCTGTAAACACATGTGAGGGAGCGTTAGCAGCACTTAACAGAGATTGAAAGGGGGCTCATTGTGGGTCTCCAATTGGCCAGCTGGTCGAGTCATGCAATACTCAGATTTGTGGGGCAGTTGGATGTGACCAGTAGCCCGATGCTGGACTGCTTAGGAGTTGGAGGGCAGGCCTACTCGTCTAACCACCACAACAGAGGACCACCATACTGGGTACCAAGTACACTGTAACCTCTTCAGATCTGCGACTACTGTCTGCGAACAAGTAATGTTCTCGATGCAACGTTCTGTGTACTCCCACAAAATGGATCAGAGACTAATAGCAGCCTTACTAAGGAATTACTGTTCCATGCCATTGACATCACAATACTAATGGCTGCAGTTGGAGTGGTGCCTTCACTGTGAACCATGCACTACTGATGAATGGCGTCACACTGTATTCATTGATGAATTTCTGTTTTGGTTTACTCCAGGTGACATCATTGTGAGTATGGAGGTGACCTGGAGAGAGTTCTAATTCGTCCAATGTTTTTTAGAGGCTCAACTGTGTTACTCCTGCTATCATAATGTGCAGAGCAATGGGGTATGACTTCAGGTCACAGCTGGCAGTGATTGAAAGAAACTTCGATGGTGTAACTCTACTACACAAACATCCTGAATCTTCTTGTGTTACCCCTGATGCAACAGTATTGTGATGTCATTTTTCAACAGACAGTGCTTGTACACACATGGCACGTGTCTCTGTGAACTGTTCGTGTAATGTTGAGGTACTACCATAGGCAGAAAGATTCCCAGTCTGCCCCTGATATAACATGTGTGGAGCCAGCTTGGACGTCAACTTCGTTCAGGTGCCAGTATCCAGAATATCAAGGTCACTCACAACAGTTGTGGGCCACCTTGGCAAAGGAGAGGAAGTAACGGCTTTATGACGCTCTCCCCAACTGAATTAGTGCGTCTATCGACGCTAGAATGGATACAACGTCGTACTGACAAGTGGGCTCATACTACCACGTTCATTGCAAATTTAACTCGATTTTGTAATCACTGAAGTAACATCGTACAGTGTGTGTCCTCCGAGTATTTCGCGGTAGCATGTTCCAATAAAATACTCTCTGTTTACGAGGTGTGACGTGCAAGTGAGGCGGCTTGTAAACTAAGAAGATTTCATTGGATCATCTAGCCTCTCAGCCAATAAACTTCAGTTCGTTTCCTCCTCCCCTCCTGGGTGCTTCGCCTCTTTTGTCAAGCAGGATATGCAACAAGAACAAGAGTGGACTGAATATTGATCCCTGTCGTACACTTCTATTGGTTATTCCCCATTCATTTTTCATTGTTTACACTCCCTGAGGTTCTGAATGCAATTTTCAATTGGTCCTTGGGCGAAAGAGCATGATACCAATATGTTCCAAAAAGCTGCGGAGGTCATATTTCGGTTTCTATTGATCACAGAGATAAGGTGTCAAGTGTTTTGTATAATACTTGGACTGTAGTTGAGGCGGCGTTAAGTTGATCCCTTTCAGTTGCAGTCGGTTGAGTCCAGCAGCTTTACGTGGCTACCTCAGCAGGTGACGTCTGAAGTAACGTATATTGTAAGTGTGTTTATGGAAACGCCTCTGTGTTGTCACAGTTCTGTAGACAGCTAGTGTTTTCGCCTGCAGTCGTTAGCGCTTCGAAGTTGAAAGCTAGTGACAGTGCTGCGAGTTGTCAGGGATCTTCTTGCGCCATCTCGAATACAGCGACCATTTGTATGCCTATTGCAAGAATGGGTATGCTTTAGTTATCCTACAGTATGGGACAAAATTTAAACGTTACACACTTCCTCCAGTCCAGGAACATTGGTCAAATTCGTTGGTTCCTTTGCATTACGTGTGGTCTAGGGTGGGCATTAGGCAGCTTATAAAAACACCCTTGTTCATGGGTGGTTCCTGTGAGAACCTCAAAAAACCTTTATTTTTGGCTACCAAAAGAAATAGTTTTGGGGATGGCCATTTCTATAGTTTCCATTCGTGGCAAGTCGTCGAAAATTTTACATGTTCTTAAGTTAATATTCTCAGGGAACATAAATGTTGTTTTAACTGATGTGGTGAACACATGGTAAGGGTTCTGGGGTCAGCGCAAGGGTGTTGAGGTCATCAAATTATGTTTGCAGTCGCCAGTTATTCACCAGGAAAACTTTACGACACGTTGTCTCTATACAGTGGGCACTTCACGGCTACACAGGCTGTCTTCACTGGTGCCACCTGGCAACGTAAGCACCTTACAAAAAATTATTTTATTATACGACATTATTTGCACCTGCAAATCAAACACCGCAAATTTTAGTACACTGTAGGTGTAGCCTCAAATGTTATGCTTTGTTGTGTAAAGTACTGTAAAGCGAACTGTTGATGGATGGAAGATGGAGTTGTATTGACCTTATATTACGCATAGTTATTTGTTGTGTATAATGTATGTGTCAACGTATGTAAATGTGTCGAAGTATATAAATAAACTGTCAAAACTTTACTGATCTACAGAATTCTTTTTACAGAAGCAGCACATTCTGGTGTAACAGAAAAAGAAGGGAACCAGCTGAAACATGCTCTGACAACAGCAAAAAAAAAAAAAAGCCGAATATGCTCCTCTTCACAAGACTCTGACGGAAAATTGGGGAATTAGCAGCCTCAATCCTCACTTCGCCTTCCTAACCAAAGATTTTGGTAGCAAACAAATTCGCACTTTTTTGTGCTGAAAGGGAGTAGCAGAGAGCCAGTGATGGTGGAAAAGAAAGAGAGATGGATGAAGATAGAAAAATTTCCCCATCCCCTACACCCATCTATTAACGTTTCCCAGTTAGGGTTCAAAATCCCGAGCAAACTATCCACAAAGGCACGTGCTGTGAGGAGACATTGGTGGCTGAAGGGAAAGACAGCAGACCGTAAGTGAGAAAGAAAGAGACAGTGGCAATGGAAGGAAAAAAGAATGGTAGAAAGAGAATTGTATTGGAACAGAGAGACAGTGAAACTGGCAGAGTAAGAGGGAGTGATAGACAAGAGTGAGAGGAAGGGATGAAGACAATGAGAGTGGGAGAGACAGACAAGAGAAAGTGACTGTTGTAACTGCGACTGGGACAGTCGTGGGGTTGAAATGAAGGAAAGTGCACTGGGACCCGTGGAGAGGCCCGCGAACAACAATACAACGAGAGAGGATGGACACGACCAACAAAGGACAGAACGAACAACAACAAATCGAACAACGGAGTCACAAGGAAACCTAACAAACACGTCCACTCATACACAGAACAAGTAAGTAAGCTGTCTAACAGGACGCAATGTGTCAACAGACGTGCGCGAGTTTTTATTGAATTTCGATTCACCCCAAAGGGGGCGGGCTGGCAGCAGCTTAGTATGCCGCTCTTCAGCCTACAGACTTTGTTAAAAAGATAAAGAGAATAAATAACAAAAACAGGCGATAAAATCGGAGACTTAAAGAGTAACATGGCGATAAAAAGTCGTGGAACTTAAAACATAGAACAGAAGGATGATGTTGCTAATAAAATACATACAAAGCAGACAGGTAAAACAATAAACAGATAATTAAGAAGCACGGCGACAGACTGGTTTTTGTTCGCAAAAGACATAAAAATCACACCTAGCGACAGCATGGTTTCTGTTCACAACACGAGAAAGACGAACAACACTGAATAGTCACTGGAACACTGCACTACAAAGTTGGCAAATGTGACATACCACAGCCGAGAGCAGGTGGGGGGAAACTGGACAGATGATGGGAAAATCAAAAAAGGGGGAAGGAGAGGAAAAGCGAAGGGGGGAAGGCGGGAAAGGAGCCGATGGAGGATGAGGACCCATAAGAGGGGTGGGGGTGCTGGGCAGATGCGACAGGGATTGGGGAAGGCAGAGGAGGGGAATACAAAAGGACTCGGGGGGAGAAGGGAGGTAGGGAGAGGTTTGGTGGGGAGAAAACAGGATGGAAGGGGGGAAGAGGGAGCCCAGGGAAAGGACAGAGGAAAGGAGGGGGGTGGGAATCAGAGTTGAGCTGGCTGAGCGAGAGGCAGGCGCTTAAGTACTCTATCGGGGGCGCCGCCATTGGCCGCCGCCCGCATCTCGTGGTCGTGCGGTAGCGTTCTCGTTTCCCACGCCCGAGTTCCCGGGTTCGATTCCCAGCGGGGTCAGGGACTTTCTCTGCCTCGTGATGGCTGGGTGTTGTGTGCTGTCCTTAGGTTAGTTAGGTTTAAGTAGTTCTAAGTTCTAGGGGACTTATGACCACAGCAGTTGAGTCCCATAGTGCTCAGAGCCATTTGAACCATTTTTTTTTAACCATTGGCCGCTGGAACCACGTGTTCCACTGTGGCGCCCTCACACTAAAAGCGGGCCAGGAGGCGCATGCTGCCACAGCTTATGGCACGATGGTGCAGAGACCTCTAGGGGTCTTCGACGTCCATGACGTCTGGCGCGGATTCAAATTCCACGGCGCATGGTACCAAAGTGACAATGGAAGAAAAAGGAGACAATGGAAGAGAGATGCATACAGTGACAGTGAGAAGGATGTGCTGAGTATGCAGGCTTAAGTATAAAGAGAAACTGCGTAAAAGGATTTACAATTTTCTGTTTTAAAACAGCACGAATATGTTTGCATTTCAAAATTTTTGATGAGGAAGATGGTATGAGGAGTGAGGCATCTTGTTCCCCAGTTTTCTGTCAGTCTTTTAAAGAGAAGCATATTCGCCTTTTTTGTGGTCTGACAGGAGAATGTTTCGGCAGGTACCATGATATTTGTGTTTCTCTGGAGAATACTGTGAATTGCACAATCAAATGCTTTCGACAAGCCACAGAAAATTCTAGTTTGTTGTTCAAATTTTGCATAATCTTGTTTGTGAATTTGCAAATAGGATGTTCTGTAGAGAGACCCTTTTGAAATTGAAACTGAGGCTGACATACTATACACCTTCGAAGAGGTGTGTTATGGTCCTTCCATACATAATTTTCTCCAGTACTTTCAAGAACCAGGTACATAGTGAGCTCAGATGGTACTTATTAATATCTTTCTTATTAGCTTTCTTGTAAAATGATCTGACAATACCATGTTTTAGTCTGTCAAGAAATATCCTCTGTGATATTGATGTATTGCATATATGACAGAAAACGTTGCATATATGCGAAGAAGAAGAATATTTTAGCATGAGGTAGTATCACCTCTGTGAGAGTTTATGGTTTTAGAGAGTTAGTTACATTCTTAATTTGTTTGATAGAATATGGAGTATTGTAATTTGCCTGTGTGTATAGACAATGATTCTTGCTTACATTCTATTGTTATCTCTTGAGCTGTCCATACAGTTCTTCTGAACTACTTCAAGGAAGTGATTATTAAATGCATTGTCTACCTGGCTGCCTTCACTCATTATTCAGTAGTTTTCTTTAATAACCACGTCCTGGCGATCCTTAACTGTTTCCCTGGTTTGTCTTTTAACCATTGCCCAGACAGATTTAATTTTTATTTCCTCAATTATTGATTTGCGATGTAAGACATTTTACAGAGATTTTTGGATGTTTTGGTAACCTTCCTCAATGCAGCGCACTATATCTTGTAAGATGAAATCAGTCCCACTTTATTCTTTGTCCAAACCATTTCAGACAATGTTCTGTTTCTTGCAAATGATGCTTTGATTTCTTTTGTAATCCTGTGCTTTTTCGAAATCTTATTGTACCAAACATTGTTGTTTCCTTGGGAAAACAGCTAATAAAGATTGATAGAAACTCATCTATAAATAAATTCATTAAATTTAAAACTGGCATCTGTCACATTATACACATTCTTCCAATCAGCTGTAACACTACCTTCAAACTTGGTGTTGCCTGTTCACTGATTATTCTGTTTTCTACAGTACCACTGCACTGTGATCATATGAGACATTTTGTTAAGATGGCGATAAAAATTAGCTCTTTTGTGGCCTCCTCAACTGTCAGATTTCAGTATTATCAATGGCCTGTGGCTTGCATTGAAAAAATAGCTGTCATAACCCAGAATTGGAACAGTTTCTTTACAACCAATGGTATGAACATTTTTCACCATACTCCAGGTTGAGTATCCACTGAGCCCAATGAGAACATAGTCTCGTATGGGTATAAAAGGGTTTCCATCATAATTTCTCCAACCTCTGCAAAAATTTATGGTGCAACGTTTATTAGAAAAAGTTTCGCGCACACAGTGACAAATAACTTTTGGTCTCACCAAATATCGAGTTTATAACTGTGGCTGACAGAAGATAAACATTATAATTTAAGTAAAATAAATTGTTCTTCACGTAACTGAGAGTCTGCTGCGATAAAATCACTCAAGAATTCACGAAACACTCTATTTTATATAGATTACCTCACTAGACTGTTGTTAACGCCAACCCTGTGAGGTAACACAGTGTTTTGTACACACACTAATAATTCGCATCTTCAATAACTTGTCAAGGAAAAAAACTTCTCAAACGATGGATTTTCAAACTGATATGTGAGAGGTATATGCATAAATTCGAAAAAGAAGGGAAACAGGGTGAAATTTTAGTACAAAATATCCTGAACGTGGTTTGACTAAGCTTACAACTAAGTCAGACAACTACATACTCAACAAAATGTAGGACAAGAAGAGATTATCGATTATAGATATTGGATCGTCTCTCAGAGGAAGAAAGGAAATGGAATCGTGCTCCACTCATTTTGCCTTTTTGTTCTTCTTCTTATTCTTATTCTTCTTCCATTGGCCCTACATCTTGGAGTGGGACTTGGCTTCCTCAATAATTTTCTGCCATTCCTCTCTGGACTTTGCCTTGGACCTCCAGATATGGCAACTGACTCAGGCAGCGTCCTCTCCAGTCTCGTAGCTCCATTTCAATCTAGGTCGTACTCTTTCTCTTCTTCCTCCAGGTCCACTGCAGCAGGCTCTCCTTGCGTGATCTGTCTCATCGAGTCACATCACATGTCCAACCCATCTTTCTGAACTTGATCACATGGTTCTCCTTATAGCAGTCATAAACTTCGTCATACTTCGCCTTCTCCAGGCCCCACTTTCATACACAGGTCCAAAAATCCTCCTCAGTATACTTCTTTCATGTAATCTCAGTTTGTTTTCATCCTGTTTTGTAATTGTCCGTGTTCCTGAGACATAAGTAAATATAAGTAAGTACTGGGCGTATCAGCGTTTCGTTAAGTCGGCGCTTAGTCCCTCGTGATAGAAGCTTCGATTTAAAATGTCGCAACATTCCACAGTAGCATCGGTTAGTAGCACTTACGCGAGTCATAATTTCAGTAAAGGTGGTGCCATTTGTTTCTATCTTTGAGCCCAGATAGGTGAAACATTACACTCATTCAAATGTCAATCCATCAAGGGTTATTGTGGGCTGTAAGGGTTGGTTAGTTCCATTATACATTTACTTCGTCTTTCCTTTATTAATTCTCAAGCCCATCTTCTCTGCACTCAGTCTTAGACCTAAAAATACACTCTGAAGATCTCTAAGTGTTCTGCTCGTTAAATCCAAGTCATCTGCATATCCCAGCAACTGTACAGTAGATAGTACCTCTTGTCTGAATACCCCATTCGCATACCACTTTTTCAAGTGCTAGTTTGAAAAGTAGGCAGGAAAGCCATCTCCTTGCCTTAGCCCAGTTCGAGTGGGACACTGAAGTGATAGCCTGGACTGCACTCACACAGTGCACTGGGGGTACTTTAGGGTGACCTCTATTAAACGCACCAATTTTCCAGTCACTCGAAATTCCCACATTACCTCATGAAGTCTGGCTTCGTTTATTGTGCAATATACAGATTTAAATTCAATGAAAAGATGGTGCACACCAACACTGAATGCCCTGTGTATGACACTAAAATAATTATTGGAAACCTCAATGCACAGATTGGTAAAGAAGACCGTTACCCCACAGCAGTAGAAACGCACAGCCTCCATGAATACACAAATGACAATGGCCACAGTCATTCAGTTTGCACTGTTACATGACAAGGCTGTAGGTAGCACTATGTTCCCACACAAAAGGATTCATACAGCAATATCGTGTAGCCCTCATCAGCGTACCTTCAACCAAGTTTATCATGTAATTATTGACAGTAGGCATTCCTGAAACTTACTAGATGTACATACTTACAGGTGAGTTAATGTAGATTCAGACCACAACCTCCTAATTGCGAAACTAAGAGCTCCAATATCCAATGCGAGAAAAGTCAAAGAAACACCTCAAGGTAAGTATATGGTATCGAAGCTAAAAAATGAAGACATCTCCAAAACATAATCTGAGGAGGTTGCTGAGAATCTTGCATTATGCACCCCAGTGCAAGTGATAATCTAGGTTAAGAATGGACTGCTTGCAGGGGTGCAGTCATTAAGGCAACTGAAGAAGTGCTAGGAAAAGAAGGAAAACCACCAAGGAATTCCTGGTTTGACGAATAATGTAAGAGAATAAATCAGGAGAAAAATCTGGCATACAGGAAAATGCTTGAGAAATCATATACTTGTGTAAACTAAACTAAACAGAACTCCTCCCGACAGGCTGTGAAGGTGGATATCGAGGGGCATGTGGTCAGCACACTGCTCTCCCAGTCAGATGTCATTTTCTAAGACCGGAGCCACTACTTCTCGATCAAGTAGCTCCTCAGTTTGCCTCCTAAGGGCTGAGTGCACCCCACTTGCCAACAGTGCTCAGCAGACATGATGGTCACCCATCCAAGTGCTAGTCCAGCCTGGCAGCACTTTACTTCAGTGATCTGTTGGGAACTGGAGTTACCACTGCGGCAAGGCCATTGGCATATACTAATCTAGCAGTAAGAAATTATCAAGATAAAAGGAAAGAAGAGAAGAAAGTGCATCGGAGAAGGAAAAGGGAATGGGAAATAAAGCAGTTTGAAGAACTGGAGACAACTGGAAAAGCAAATGATGTTAGAAAATTTTATCAGAAAATTAATGGTGAAGGAACAGTATTTAAGCCACACATCAAACTGTGTAAAATTAAAAATGGGACACTACCAACCGATGATCAAGAGGTATTGGAGCGTTGGGTAGAGTATTTCAGTGAACTGTTGGATGCTTCAGAATCGCCTATCGAAGATATGCCAGTCACTCCAGAAGATGATGCCATAGTACCTGCCCCTTCCCAAGCAGAAGTGAATAAAGCAGTTGCCAGATTGAAGAATAATAAAGCACCAGGGACTGACAATATAACATTTGAACTATTGAAAGCTGGAGGAGTTGAGTTAAATCATAGGATCTACGAGATGTGTGCCTCATCTAGGAAAAGGCAGAGTTGTCAGAAGAATGGGATAGTGTAGGGATAGTGTATCTGGTGCATAAAAAGTAGATCTATTTGAATGCAGCAACAACAGAGGCATAACACCCTTAAATATTATATCCTGTTTAGTAGACTTTTACCTACAGCAGAAGACATTATTGGAAGCTATCAATGCCGCTTCAAAACCAGGAAAGTCAATTGTAAACTAGATATTTACTCTCCAACAAATAGCAGAAAAGACCAAATAATTCAATGGTGGTGTGCACCATCTTTTAATTGACTCATCTTGCCTGATAATGATATGTAAATACGATGCAACTTTCGTTTTAAAGTAGTTAAACACAAAAAAATTTAAAAGTGGTACACTTATTACTATAATAGATTAATAAAGTTGTCGCCAATCCACACGTAATGGTCTCTCTGCACAAATATCTATGCATGCAACAAACTGTCTCCAGTTTGGCGCATCCATATAGCACAGTCTCAAAAACAGTTAACACATACAGTCACATCACTCCTCTTCATTTTTGTTACACTCTGTGACAACAGTTCTCCAAGTAGCTAGTATGCTACACTTTTGAATACTGTGGTTTCAATCTACTGCTGACACACCAACAGCCAGTCTAGAAAAGAATTTTCAAACATAGGGTATTTTAGTTCATGACATTTCTGTGATCTGTGTTTACATTAGGCTTTTAAGATATGCTAACAAAGTGTAAGAGGTGGAAAGAATGACCTAAATGGTCAAGACTATGGCTCCTCAAGTGACGACAACATATTAATTTACTTCGTGATTTACATGTGAACGGACATGGAGACACATAAACATATATTAGTGCACTAACTCCTCATATAACATGGCAAAATACTTATGTGAGGAGAGTATTTTCAAATGAACGACCAATGGTGGCACTGTAATTACTGGCAACATCAAGTAGTAACAAAGTTTTAGAATTTTCGACACTGGTTTCCAGAAAAAAAGAAGCGAAATAATACCAAACACATGTCAAGCTAGACACACTGTCCTTAAGGAGGATTTCATGAAGTTAACTAAAGTATCTCAATTACTTAAGATCACAATTGTGACAAGTTATAGACAGTTCTTACATTTTAGACATGTCAGTATTTTCTAATAGGTTATAGGAGTGCTTCAAGTATCTGGGGATTTTGAATTCCCTGTCTTACGTCTATCCATAGCTTCTTATAAAAGTTTCCTCCAAAATTTAAAACTCTGTTCTGAAATCTAGACAGGATTTCTTAGCCTTTTTGGAAAGTTTTATTCTTAATTTTGATGTAGTTAACTGTACCATTTACCTTTAATTCACTCTTGTTATCAACCACGTATTCCAATATGGAAAAAAATCTGTTGACATGCCTCAAGTATGACAATACTTCTGTCCTTGAAGACATTGCTGTAAGATGTTTGATTATGAACTTAACACATTATTCTGACTGCACGCTTCTGTAGAATAAATACCTTTTTATTTTAGTTACACTAACACAAAAGCCATGGCACATGACAGTACTGAATGGAAGTATGTTATCAGTCCCTTACGCTGGTCAACATAACGAAAGAGATTTCTAAGCACAAAACAGGCATAACTGGCCATTTTAGTTACAGTAAGTATGAAAGGATTCTAATTCTCTGTTTGCCTTAGGGCAACCGCTCTTATTCTTTCCATTAAGGAATTAAAAGCACCTGCCTTCTTAACAAAACGCTGTATTTCTTGGTCTTAACTTTCCACAAACACATTATGCTGCTGTCTGTTTCCATAAATTCAGCGATCAACAATAAACTCCCTAAAGCTATGACATGTGTAAACCATTTTAGAATTCACAGTGTACATAAAGATGATAAACGCTAGACTGAACAAATATCTGACTCAAGCAAGTTTCAAGCCATATATTTGCAGCAATCTCTTATCCATATGCCCCAATTTGTCCACACAGATGTGATTTGATCACACAGATTTAAACAGTTTTGCTCAAACCTCCAACTCCACCTTCAAGTATTGCACACATCTCATATCTGTGCATATCTACTAAATCAATGCACAACAGAACTACCCACATGCAACAATCTGTCTGCACAAATGTCTGTACATGTCACATATGCATAGATAGATCGTCTTGTGAGAGCAGTAGATTTGTGCAGATATAAGATGTGCACAAAACTGGAAGTTGTAGTTGTAGTTTGAGTAAAATTACTCAAATCTGTGGGCCAATAACACTGGCGCAGACTAGTTGGAGAGTGTGGACAGGAGATCGCCACAAATCTGGCGCTTGGTCGGATGCTGTTTGTCTGTGTGTGCATAGTGAATTTTAAAATAGTAGATGCACATCAGTTTTCTGGGAAGTTCATCTCCAAATTCATAGAAATGTATAGGAGTCATACATGTTTGTGTTAAATTAAAAGCAGCGAATACAGTGAAATAGATAAGAAGGCAGCTACTTGTTATACTTTAACAGAGAAATTACGATTGGTTGACCCTACAGCAAACAGAGAAACGGCACATTATTTATAAAAATTAGTTAAAGACTGTTTACTGCAAAGATCTAAGTAAAGTAGTGAAATCTATTCAATCTGGGGCCGGGGGTTACTAGAACACTTTCACTAAGTACTTTTGTATGTCATAATCTTACGTGACAGAATAGCAAATAAAATGTCGCCCTGTTGTTCTAAAGATGAGTGCAGACAGAGTATTGTATTAAGCTATTAATGTAAGATCTTGAAGCAGTGCCTTCAGAGACATAGCAATTATTACACTTGTTTTACTTCCTAACAGGCTATAATTTGTGATTCATAACAAGATTGATTTAGTGGTAACTGTAGAATTCACTATCACAATGCCAGAAGTAAAACTTTCCAGATATATTATGACTTCCTGTCTAGAGCTCAGAATGGGGTTTTATATTCTGCCACAAAAGTTGCTAGTACACTTCAGGCAGGAAACTGAAAAATCTTGACTCCGAAACAAACTAAAATATAGTTCATTGGCCACGTATATGTATTCTAAGAATACTCTGTATCTGAAACATGTCTAGAACTGTTATTATTCTTAACTTGTCAGGATTAAGGTGCAGTACTTTCTTGCCTTCATGAAATCATTCTTTAGGACAGCATAAATAGTTTCTCACATGTTGGGTATTGTGATTTTTTATCCTGTAAATCATATAAACATAAAGACTAAATGCTAGACTGCATTGCGCCCCAGAATACCATATGCTCTGAAGTAAGATAAATCAGAAAAGGCTGCAGTGGGAGAGTGAATGATCATGCTTAATTTGCAGTTAAGATATAATTTGAACAAACTCCTCATTGAAGCTGACTCTGTGCATTGTTACCATTATTTTTCCCATTATGATGAAACCAAGTGCATAGATTGCTATGGGAGAGTGATACATTGGATGATGGGTGACCCTATTAGAGTACAGCACAGTGCCATGTAATATGTCACAGCCTACAGCAAGAATAATCGAACTTCAGACTGCAGTTTCAACAAGAAAGCATGCAAATATGCATATGACTGCATGCCAATGCCCACAATCTTTATGTCACCAAATTTTCGGTTCTCAGCGCAATTAAACTGCTGAAAAATGCAAGAAACTTGTACAGATAATTAGTGATTTTAGCATACATATTCAGTAAACAGTAAGTCATTTTACCTCGGTGGCAAGATTGTTATTCACAATTAACTTAAAGCTACAAACACAGCAATATTAAATGTATTTAGACAGAAGAATGATTGTGAAGTAAGTAGGACTCCAAGGAGCTTCCATCCACCCTAAGACACCAAGCTGAAGGATATGCATGTCTCTCTGTGTGGTACATAATTCAACAACAAAAGTTAATTTGTTGGAATATAATTTCACTCAATGCTTCTTTCAAAACTGTAGTAGTAAATTCTAGATCCTGTAGCTCCTGTTGACAGGAGTGTTATCATCATCATCATCAGCTGCTCATGTGGAGAAATTGATATCCTCATACAAGTAGTTTTCCAAATTATACGAGAAGTTATGATTGTGAAAAGTTAATTATAAAATTCCAACTCCATCCTCAAATAAATCCGCCAATAGTCGTGTTCACCCTGCAACTCATAAAGTAAATTTATGTGGTAAAGCTACCTTCGCTTAAGCAGCCAATGTATAGATCATTTTGAATGGTCTTCCTGTGTCTCACATTGTGTTTAATTTTTTTTAGCGATATAAGTTACAAACAAAGACCATAATAGAATTTCCCCTATTTCTGAATAAATGACTACACTTTGAGGTTATGAGAGCATAGTAGCTGCCACTACAATTTCTTTGCAACATTGATAGATGGCGAGTGAGCAGTCGAACAATAGACTGGAATTCATGTTGGGTGAACAACTAAAGCTGTGTCAGTAATATAGGTGGATTTGAGCAGTGGATACAGAAGACAGTAAATTTCTTAGTATTTACCTAGATGAAAATCTACGATAGTTAATTTATCAATTTCACATGCAATAAAATCGGTAGTACACTAAA
Source organism: Schistocerca nitens (assembly GCF_023898315.1). Classification (NCBI taxonomy): domain Eukaryota; kingdom Metazoa; phylum Arthropoda; class Insecta; order Orthoptera; family Acrididae; genus Schistocerca; species Schistocerca nitens. The sequence goes on along the minus strand of NC_064615.1, from coordinate 694,108,542 downwards.
TCTACTTAGTCAGCTATCAAAAGTAGTTTCTGATCAGACAACAAAAATAATTTATTATGGGACAATTATCAATTATGGGATAGAGACGTGCGCAGCACTGCTAACATACATATAAACAGAATATTGGCCCTGCAGAAAAGCACAATCAGGATTATCCAAGGAATAGGATACAAAGATTCCTTCAGGGAAATCGTTGTACATCATAAATACCTCAACATCTTGTATCTTTACAAATGAATTACATTTTTTGTGACACATAAAAAAATCAACCGAGTTCTCTGATATTCATATCTATAATATGATAAAGAGACAGGCTGCTACTGCAGACAAAGAACTAAGCTAAATACAACAGACAATAGTTCATGCATTAATGGCTAGGTATGGTATAATAAACTGCTGAGCTCTATAATGCATCACAAAGGGAACTTATTCAAAGTGAAACTGAGAAAATCTTCACAGATCAGTGTTTGTACTCTTTGAGTGAATATTAATATTAAACTAAATAGGAATCTCTGTATGTTTTGTTGTATAAACACTGGACAAAAATGGTTCAAATGGCTCTGAGCACTATGGGACTTAACTTCTGAGGTCATCAGTCCCCTAGAACTTAGAACTACTTAAACCTAACTAACCTACGGACATCACACACATCCATGCCCGAGGCAGGATTGGAACCTGCAACCGTAGCGGTTGCACGATTCCAGACTGTAGCGCCTAGAACCGCTCGGCCACCTGGGCCGGCAAACACTGGACATTTGTAGTAATTATGATCTAATATCCGATTCCTTTGTCTTTTATAAGTAAACTGATATTGGTACCATGTATATATTACTTATGCATATAATGTGTGTCCTCTCTGTTTGTACAAAATTTGTAAAGCCTATTATCTTAATAAGTGCATATATATATATATATATATATATATATATATATATATATATATATATATATATATATATATATATATATGTGTGTGTGTGTGTGTGTGTGTGTGTGTGTGTGTGTGTGTGTGTGTGTGTAAAGAATTGCTAAGTCGTTTGCAAAAGTCATCAGTTGGAGGTTCCATGCAAAAGAATTCAATAAATAAATAAAGAAACTCTACCTCTGTCTTGTTATCCACAGTAGTATCAGTGTGCCGAGCAGCCAGAAAGTTGAACTGCTGAGCTTGGTGTAATCTTGCGAAAGCGAATCGTAGTGTTTAGATTGCCTGGTAGGACGATTTTTGTAGCGCACTTAACAGCTGTATCAACAAGACACCACATTCGCTTTTTTTTTTTTTTTTTAGGTCTTCTAAGGACCCTGGGAGGTGTGAACCGCCATATTACATAACAATCCATTCATCATTTTCGTGTAACATACATATATTTAAGAACGAAAACCTGCTGGTAAACAACAGAAGACCTAACCTTTTGCAGAAAGACGTGTCGTGCATTTACTAAAAAAAGAAAAATTTTCTTTGTATGTAGAGAATGTGCACCATGCAAAAAGAGATTTTCTTTTGAGCTGGTGTAATTTGTATACAGCTGCCGCGAAAATGGTCAGCAGAAGAAACTTGTCAAAAGCAATAAAACTGTTTCCTAACATAGAAGGAAACCAATTACACGCTTGTAGCTGCATCTGAGCCACAAACGTCAAAAATATTTAACACATTCGCTGTTGAAGTAAAAGTAATGACGTTAACAAAATATCCGTGCATTAGAAAGCTGAGTGGAGTGTAAGACCGAGCGAATCATTAGTCTCCATACAAAGTTGTTACATGTCAAGGTAAGTGTCTATCATAATAAGAACAGACAAAATAAATACATGCTTTTCATGCATGTAATGCGTGTTTATCTTCTAACGCTTTCAGCGAGAAAGATGAAATTGCACACATAGACTAAAGTGTTTCTTCACGAATAAGTTTTAGCTTATGCTATTTAATCAGTGAGATTCATCGGTTTTTAAATTTATTTCATGATCATTCACGTCGTTTGAAAATTTACTAGCGCTTGAAACGCAAAAATTTAATAAATATTTCGATAATTAACTAGAAAAGTGATTAAAAACGGACGTTAATCTTACAGCTGCTTTCTCGCCATTGCTGGTGCTATTGCGCTAATGTCGTGCTGTCAGACACCAGAGTCGCGATCGTCCTTGTGAAGCTTCGGTATATCTTTACATACGAAGTGGTTCATCGGTATAATCTGGCTGCTTTGAAAGACCATGGAGGCGTAAACAAAAACAAACCATGGCCGGCAGCTGTAGATTGTTGTTTAAATCATTTACGTACAGGCTATTGCAAGCAAACTTACGGGAATCGCATTTTTGTAGATTGAGCATTGCCAGACGTTTCTCCGCGGAGGCGAGAACTGATGCTGGTGAGTAACTATGTTAATTGGTTTCTTGTTCCATGGCTCATTTCTACGATTAATAGCAGCGAGGTCGTTATTTGACTGAAGGTAATTATTGTAGTAATTCGCAGTGCTCCATAAGAGAAAATTAATGCTTTTTAATTTCTTTGCAGATAGAGATCCAGCACCGTTCTTCTTTAACAAAGATGTGCAAAATTTGCTTAAGAAATTGACAAGGGTTGATTTACATAAAGTTTTCAGAGCGAGAAAAGAAGGAAAGGATTTAAAAGAACCAGAATACAAATTTATGTCAACGGAAGAAGTAAACAAGGTAAGTCAAATGTACATTGTTTCGGCGTAACAGGCTTTGGCTTTAATTACACTATGTGTTCTAATGATATAAATCAGTAAGATGCCTTATTCGTCAGAATCTAGACAACTCAAGATTGGCATCTGTGAAACAACTTTCCAACCAGCGACAGCAGTGCTTATGTATATGCACCATTTCATAGGTTTTTGAAGCAGAACGAAAATACCTTGAGAGTCAGTTTTTTTGTTTGTCTCCCTTTCTTTTGTATAATTATAAACAATTAATGTGTATGCCCAACATGTTTTTATATTCCCCCAATTTATCCCATATTATTTGCCAATTTATGTTGGAGACTACGTTGTAGATTATGGGTCAAATAGCATAATGGCAATTCAGTTTTAATGTATATCTAAATTAGGGAAATAAGATAGGCTATTAACATGTAGCACCAAATATGTTATTCTATGTATACATTGCAGAAAGTATTTTAAAAATAGTTTCTTGTGTGTGACAACAAATAGGCTATTGGTAAAAGTTATGTATTGAACCCACCTTACATTTTTAAGTAAGACGCAAACTTAAACAGTAGCCTTTCTACCCTGCAATTTATTACCACAATCAGATTTTCTGCTTTTACATTTGTTGGCTTCGCCGTCTCATAACCAAATTGTCATGTTCCAAGCTAATCTAGACCTTGAGCTGCACTACTACTCAGTGTGTTACCACAACTAAGATTTCGTGAGGAGTGGGGGTCTCTACGTAACTTTTCTGTGAATCTTTATTAAGTTTAAATGTAAATTGTCACCCCATTGTTCGATAACAGGCAGTAGAGGAAGCATGGCAGCGGGCTGAAGAACGATTGCAGATGCCACCTTTCCTTTTACCAACTCCAGACGTCCATCGAGAGATTTGTAAGGATCCAGAATTACAAGGCTATTGTGATTCAAAATTCCTGTTTACAGATATCACATTTGGTGTTTGCAATGAGGCAAGTAATGGAACAAAATAGCTTATAGCACTTCTGATATTTATCTATAATTAGAAATTCATGCTTGGTAACATTCATTGTAAATAAGATTATGCTAAACGTAAACTAGTGGTAAATGTGCAAAATTATGTATACATTTACTAGTAACTTATCACAATAATATTATTTAATGTCATACTGAAAATATTAAACTCTTCATTATCTGACTGCTCGAAACTAAGATTTGTTCTCATTATTCCTCTAGTCTGCTTTTAACTTAATCCAGCTTGTTGTATATTAACGATTTCATTTCCTAAACAACTGTCGGTCATTGTACATCCACTGCTGGCTTAAGATATCCATTAGCCTTCTCTGTGCATGACTGATGTGCATCCATGCTGCTGCTATCCACCTCTTTCCACCTGCACTTCATTTATATTAGTCAGAATAATCTTTCACACTCCTCTCTGTCCCCAGATTAATTTTTTTGATTTATCATCTCTCCTTTGCCGTCTCTGACAGAATTACAATGTCATCGGTGAACCTCAAAGTTTTTATTTCTTCTCCATGGATTTTAATTCCTACTCCAAATTTTTCTTTTCTTTCTTTAGTGCTTGTTCAATATACAGATTGAATAACATTGGGGATAGGCTACAACCCTGTCTCACTCCCTTCCTAACCACTGCTTCCCTTTCATGCCCTTCGACTCATAACTGCCATTTGGTTTCTGTACAAATTGTAAATAGCCTTTTGCTCCCTGTATTTTACCCCTTGTCTTGAAAGGAGGATATGAGATGAACATCAACAAAAGCAAAACGAGGATAATTGAATGTAGTCAAGTTAACTCTGGTGATGCTGAGGGAATTAGATTAGAAATGAGACACTTAAAGTAGTAAATGAGTTTTGCTATTTGGGAAGCAAAATAACTAATGGTGGTCGAAGTAGAGAGGATATAAAACGCAGACTGGCAATGGTAAGGAAAGCATTTCTGAAGAAGAGAAATTTGTTAACACAGAACATATGTTTAAGTGTCAGGAAGTCATTTCTGAAAGTATTTGTATGGACTGTAGCCATGTATGGAAGTGAAACATGGATGATAAATAGTTTGGACAAGAAGACAGTAGAAGCTTTCAAAATGTGGTGCTACAGAAGAATGCTGAAGATTAGATGGGTAGATCACGTAACTAATGAGCAGGTACTGAATGTAACTGGGGAGAAGAGGAATTTGTGGCACAACTTACTAGAAGAAGGGATCGGTTGGAAGGACATGTTCTGAGGCATAAAGGGATCACCAATTTAGTATTGGAGGGCAGCGTGGAGGACGAAAATTGTAGAGGGAGACCAAGAGATGAATACACTAAGCAGATTCAGAAGAATGTTCGTTGCAGTAGGTACTGATAAATGAAGAAGCTTGCACAGGATAGAGTAGCATTGAGAGCTGCGTCAAACCAGTCTCTGGACCGAAGACGACAACAGCAGCATCAGCATCTCTCCTAGTGACTAACAGATTGTGTGTAGGATGTACATAAAGTCTGGGAACACTTTCAGTTATTTCTTGCACAAGAACTAAAAATTGTACAGATGTCATGCATATTGCATTTTGAAGAGAAACTCTGAAAGTTCTTTTTACAAACATTTGATATGCGAACCATGAGTGACCTGGCAGATGTCAATACGGTAATCGAATTCTTGCATACCCTTCCCAGCTTGGCATCGTCGACTGTGGCAGTTGCTTTCGCGTGTTCTCTCCCGGAGCTAAACTACATCATGTGGTAGAGGTGGTACATACACCAGATCTTTAATGTGTCCCCACAGGAAAAAGGCACATGGAGTGAGATCTGGTTATCGGGGAGGAAATTTCATGGAATAGCTGTCCCCTTCTGCAGCACGGCTGCCATGTTGGCGACTAGAGCTGACAATCAGCAAATTACCAAACTATGCTGTGATGGTGTACGTAAACTTTCAGGCTTTCTCTTCAAAATGACGTATGTATGATATCTGTACAATGTTCGGTTCTTGTGCAAATAAATAATTGAAAGTGTTCCCGGACTTTATGTACACCCTGCATCTCCATTACATGTTGAGCATTCAGTTTTGTAATAGGTTTTAAAAATATGTCTCACTACCAAGAATCAAAACGGCATGACTAGCTGGTGTCTTATCATACTTCTGTTGGGCATGCCTGAAGCTACTTCTACACCTACTGATGACTCTCTATCAAAGATAACTTACTGTGTCCTCCCTACCAAAAAATCATCATTCCAATCACAAATTTCACTTGTTACGCGATACGATTGTGTACTTTTGATAATAAGCGTAGATGCGATAGTGAATCAAATGCATCTGTCAGATCACTTTGACCCATGGCTTTCAGTTTGTTGTGTGACAAATGTGTAAGTTGGGTTTCATTTGCTCTATGGGTGGCATGGAGGAGGCCATTCTGTTCAAGGTAGCTCATTATGTTTGAGCTCAGAGGACATTCTAAGGTCCTACAAGAAATAGATGATAAGATACCAGATGGTAGTTCTCTGGATTGCTTCTGCTACCCTTGTTATAAATGGGTTTGAGCTGTACTTTATTCCAAGAACTAGACATAGTTCATTCTTCAAGGGATCTGTGATAGATTATAGTCAAGGGCTAACTCAACAGTAAATTGAGTATAGAATCTAATAGGGCTCTACTCGACCCTTGAGCAGAGTTCAATTTTAACAATTTCTTTGGATCTTACACTGCTACTTCTGGGTCTCCTACAGCTATCATTATCTGGAGTAGATGAAGAGTCACCTAATCTCAAAGTCCCTTATGTGTCCCACACACAGTCAGCTACCTGGGCAGCAGACTCTGATGTGTAGGTGATGTGTAGGGTACACCTGACCCATTTAGGAGTACCCTATAATTCTCAACTCTATGGCACAAGTCTAGGAAGAGACAGCCAAGCCTGCCGTGCAATCTTCAGAGTCTCAGGTTCAAACCTTTCAATTGACTCAGAACCAGAGTGGGGAAATTTTGCAGAGTATGAACTTCCTTGAAATTCATCAAGCAAGGCTATCATGCACAACCTTTTTTGCCAGTTGCTGGAATTATCCAAGTATGACCTCGAACCCCAGATAACAGGCATTGTCCTTCCCAGTGTGCACCACAATCTGGAGTTGATTACACCCTGTTTTCTCAACAGAAGCCAGAATAGCTTTTCAACATGTTGAATATGTATGCTACATATGCAAACTGAGTGGAAATGGTATTCATTCTGATCCCTTGCTGCAATTTCCCTAAGGGGTACCATTATTCACTATATGTTTGAACTGTTTTTAAAGCACTCCTACACTTCTGTGTTTGCTTCTCCTTGATACGGAACTCAGCAGTTTTCTCAACAGGTGAACTGAGTCCCACTGGCAGTTCTGGTTTCAACTTGTAGGTTATGGGGATGGGTGTAACATTCTGTGTTCTCCCTGGTTCTAGTCTCCCCTGTACAGGGTACATTCTCCTAGTGGGCTAGAAATTCCTGTGGGTTTTCCTGTCTGTATGATTAATTGAATTATGATGCACCGAGCACAGTGGCACAGTGGTTAGCACACTGGACTCACATTTGGGAGGACGTCAGTTCAAACCCACATCCGGCCATCCTGATTTAGGGTATCTATGGTTTCCTTAAATCGTGTCAGGCAAATGCTGGGGTGGTTCCTTTGAAAGAACACAACCAACTTCCTCCCCATCCTTCCCTAATCTGATGAGACAGATGACATTATTTGGTCCCCTCCCTCTGATCAACTGGCCAACCAATTATGATGCAGAATTATTCAGTTTCAGGAGACCACCAGAATCTGCACCCTAAGCGCCCCCCCCCCCCCACACACACACACACGTGTTTGTGCTGATACACAGATGAAAGAATACTATTCACTACCATATGTATGTTAAGGGATCTGTTTTAATTAATATTTACTTAGTGGAATAATTGTAGTGTGCTGTGGAGTGGCCAATATACCTTATTGATATTAAATAGCCACTCTACTCATGAAAAATCTTCTGTTTAATCTGCCCCTAAACATGTGCTGCCTCTCCTTGTGCTCCTCCTCCAAATTATCTCTGAAAGAAAAAAATATTTTAATTTCATAACTGTTTCTAAAGTCGATTACTAAAAGAGAGTGAATCATCTCTACATTATCAAAGCAAAACCAGCCACCATGTATTGGTTGCACATTTTGATAAAAGGTATTAATTAGTATCTGGGCCTAACAATAGAGAATGTAAATGGGTTCACACTAGATTACATACGTAGTAGGCGACAATTAGAAATGAAATAAAGCAGTCCCCTAACCACCTTGCAACATTAACATGGGCAGAGCAAATCATTGTTAAGTGGGCATTTATTTTCTTAGCTGCAACTCAATTCAAACCTTTCTTCTGATGTCCCTACTCAGGATCTCTATCACCATTAGCAGAGATATCATTAATAAAACACCCACATTTTATGCTTTTTGGATGTCAAAAAATACTGCATCTAATTGGCTTGATAAATTGCTTTCAGGATATTATGAGAGAAAAGTCTTGAGTTGGGTTTTGTGTGCTTGGTATCCAGAATCCTGCTGGTTTTCATTGAGGAGGTCATTCTGTTTGTGATATGGAATTATGTCTGATTATGGCATTTTGTCTGGTTTTCAAACAAATAATGCATTCACACTAGAAAATATGGATTACAGGCAGCAAGTTGTGTGATTTGGTAGCTACTAGTTTTGAACTATAATTTCATATGTGAAAAATATTACTGTGAATGAAAAATACAATGTGCAATATGTAAATTACTGTCTCATCTTGAATCTTGATATATCAATGTACATGGACACTCATTTGTACAGACGATGATAATACTACCAAAATGGGCCACTGAATAAAATAAAGTCATATTGTATTACTTTTCCAAATTATAAAAATACTAACATATCCCATAATAAACCCACCAAAGAGTCAATAATAGAGTCAGAGAACTAGCTGTAGTTCAGTTGAAGACAATAACTGCATGAAAAGAAAAGGAAATCAACACTCAAGTGCTACTGCTAAAGTAAGTAAGACATTTAAAATGAAAGTTTGAATGTCCATTGAAAGTTACACTTTTTAACAATGAAAATAATTAATTTTTAACAATATAATGAGACTAGATAGATAAAATAATACTCACCAAGCGGCAGCAGGAGAACACACACAAAGGCTTAAGTATGCAAGCTTTCGGAGCCAGTGGCTCCTTCTTCCAGAAGAGGAGTGAAGGAAAAGGACCTCCTACCAACACCTATACCAGCCCTGTAGCTGACAAAACATATACTATCAAGGGTAGAGCCACTTGTGAAATCACACGTCATATGCCAGCTGTTATGTAAACAGTGTTTGACCTGAAACTTCCTGGCAGATTAAAACTGTGTGCCCGACCGAGACTCGAACTCGGAACCTTTGCCTTTCGTGGGCAAGTGCTCTACCATCTGAGCTACCGAAGCACGACTCACGCCCGGTACTCACAGCTTTACTTCTGCCAGTACCTCGTCTCCCACCTTCCAAACTTTACAGAAGCTCTCCTGCAAACCTTGCAGAACTAGCACTCCTGAAAGAAAGGATATTGCGGAGATATGGCTTAGCCACAGCCTGGGGGATGTTTCCAGAATGAGATTTTCACTCTGCAGCGGAGTGTGCGCTGATATGAAACTTCCTGGCAGATTAAAACTGTGTGCCCGACCGAGACTCGAACTCGGGACCTTTGCCTTTCGCGGGCAAGTGCTCTACCATCTGAGCTACCGAAGCACGACTCACGCCCGGTACTCACAGTTTTAATCTGCCAGGAAGTTTCATATCAGCGCATACTCCGCTGCAGAGTGAAAATCTCATTCTGGAAACGTCCCCCAAGCCGTGGCTAAGCCATGTCTCCGCAATATCCTTTCTTTCAGGAGTGCTAGTTCTGCAAGGTTCGCAGGAGAGCTTCTGTAAAGTTTGGAAGGTAGGAGACGAGGTACTGGCAGAAGTAAAGCTGTGAGTACCGGGTGTGAGTCGTGCTTCGGTAGCTCAGATGGTAGAGCACTTGCCCGTGAAAGGCAAAGGTCCCGAGTTCGAGTCTCGGTCGGGCAGACAGTTTTAATCTGCCAGGAAGTTTCATATCAGCGCACACTCCGCTGCAGAGTGAAAATCTCATTCTAGTGTTTGACCTGTTACATCAGCAAGACTGCCACACAGTTATTAGTTAGGATGAATGGACATAGGCAGAGGGTGTGTATCGGCAGCACACAATATCCTCTTGCAGGTCATGCTCTACAACACGACAGTGGCGACATAGTGCCTGTTTCACCACACGCGCTATCTGGATTCTTTCCCCAGACACTAGTTTCTCCAAACTCTGCAGGTGGGAACAAGCGCTAGAACATGTCCTTGGTTCTCACCGCCCACCTGACCTTCATTTACTGTAATTCCATCCATCTCAGCATTTTTTCACAGTAACTACTCCTTTCTTCACTCCATTTTAGTTTTGTATGCCTTTCATTTTCTGACCTGTACGTTTTTCACCATCCCCAATCCCACCTCTGTTAAGTACAGTGCAGTTAGCTTTTGACTCTTATAAACTCATGCATGATGTTTTAGCAGTAACTGGCAAACTCTTCAAAAATAGATGGAAACTGTCCCATGAAAACCTGCTAAGAAAGTTTCGAGAACTATCTTCAACTGATGAATCTAGGAATATATTACAACACACTATCTATCATTCCCTTAGGGATTGTGAAAGCAAGATTAAACTAATTACAACTAGTATAGAGGCGTGTAAAATCATTCTTCCCACAATTCATCTGTCAACATAACAGGAGAAAACCCTAATAACTGGTACAATGGGACATACCCTCTGCTATGCAATTCATAGTGGTTTGTGGAGTGTATGTGTAGAAGTGCCTTCAGGGATTTAGAATGCGTTAAGTTGTACTTTAGCAGACCCAGGCAATGAGTGTCAGCTACTTTAGTAAAGTATATTATGAGTAACAAGATGTTATGACTATAATCAATCTAATCAGACTGATAATGATAATTACTTCTTGATTACTTTGTGTGTGTGTGTGTGTGTGTGTGTGTGTGTGTGTGTGTGTCTTAGGAATTAAACAGATACTTTGAAAAAAGCCACTGCTACCCCTCGTATACTACTCAGCTGCTGTTATTGTCTGGTACTTCAAACCAAAGCATTTTAACTTTACGCAGACTGCCTTTAACTGACTGTATACTGACATTATTAGGATCCATCAGATACAAATATTACAGGTAGGGATAGTTTACATTCTTGAGTCCACATATTCAGGCGTATTATAGGTGGTCGTATTCTTTTACTTTGTGTTTCAATATTTGGTGGTCCTCTCTGATGTCTTCTGGCAACCTCTTACAGACTCGACCAGAATATAAAAATCCATTCTCAATCCCAGAGAGGAGTGGTGTGTGTGTGTGTGTGTGTGTGTGTGTGTGTGTGTGTGTGTGTTTGTTTGTTTTATTAAGGAGTACATGTACTGGCATATAAGTGTGAGGATCCTTAGGTCCTGTGAAAGGCTTCTGCAAGGTATAATTGCTTAGGCTCCCGCAGCCAGAGTCAGCTGACATAAAAGTTTTCTGGGTATGATACCGCGTCATAATGTATAAAACTACTGCTACTGTAGAATTACCAATGTTTTGGCCATGGTTGGAACGGCCTTCTTCTGGGTCTACTGGTGCGTTGTAGCTATGCAGTGTCCCTTATATTTTGTTGCTACTGTTCACTATGCATGCCTCTATGTGATAATTTTAAAAAAGATAGTTTGTTACATTGGTCGCTTAAGGAAGAAGGAGAGGGAACTTTATTTTAATAGTTTATTGCGATGGAGGGAGAACGAAACCTCTGTTGTCTATTGGCTCATGTGTTATGTGCCATGATGGTGGTCACTGTCGAATGAGAAGTTGGCTGCTGTTTACCAAATGCTGGACGTCGGCCGTGCGGCGGCAGTTACTCACCAGTAGTGCTTGTGCCTCATGTTGACAGTGAGGTCTCTTGGGCTCTGATTGCTGGCAGCCAAGATGGGGCAAGGCTGAGTCCATTCTCTCTATTCTTGTTATTAGGGTGTTTAAGTATTTCGATGGCCTCTCTGATTTTTGCCTTTCGTCATAACCAGCTGCTTAGCCAACACATAGGCTTCGCAGAATTTTGATTTCTTTCTGTTGTCTTGCTGATGTTCTGCCACTGCAGATTTGTTGTATTGCCCTAGATGAATATGGCGCTCATTTTTCCAAATGTGCGTTGCTATTGGCCTGCCAGTCTCGCCAATGTGTGCCTCTCCACATTCGCATTCTACCTTGTACGCGCGTGCAGTGTGTAATGCATCCACCATGACGTTAGTGGAGCCTAGCACGTCCTGGGTCCTGCACCATTATAGAGGACAGGCTGTACTCCAACCTATCAAAGGTGTTTGCCTATTCAGTCAGTAAATAAAGTTCCCTCTCCTTCTTCCTTAAGCGACCAATGAAACGATTTAAAAAAAAAAATCATGATGTAATTTCATGCTCAGTGAACAGTGACAACAAAATATAATTGACACTACATAGCTAGAACACACCAGTAAACCCAGAAGAAGGCTGCTGCAACCATGGCCAAAATGTTGGTTTGTCTCCAGCAGCAGTAGTTTTATACATTAAGACGCAGTATCATACCCAGAAAACTTTTATGTTTCTGCAAGATTTTAAGTTATCAGTTGTATACAGTATTCTTACTGCATGCTTCTATGGAATAATTATCATTTTATGTTAGCTGGAAGTACCAGTGAGGGACACTTCTCATGGAAATCAGGCAGAACTTGGCTTTTCAGTTAACATATCCACATGCTGGTGCTACTTTAGTTTATTAACCATCTGGATATCCAAGAACACACACAGAGCCTCATCCAGTGTATGTCCATTTAACTGCACTTCTGGTGACTGTAAGTTAGTTTTATATGTTTGTAATTGATAATATGAGTATTTGCAAGATTGTTGGCTGTGAACCATTGTAAGCCTGTTCCATTAGTCTACTGGCTGTGTCCGGTATGAATGTTTTCAGACCTTTTGTGGGTATACTTGTATCATTAGCAAACATTACAGTTTTTAAGAGTATTCCAGTGCCCCCAGTAAATCACTATTGTGTCCTATTCCTGTTTGCCATTTGCTAATGTGACCATCCATTTTCTATTTTCAAGATATGACCCATTCCATGCAAGGGGAGGGTGCTTAATGCCATGCCTTTTTAGTTTGCTTAACAGAATTTTATGATCTACATAGTGAAAGGCCTTGGCAAGATCACAGAAAATGCCAACAGGATATTTTTGGTGTTTAGCTCTACTAGAATTGACTCTGAGAGATCATATATATTTTATCAGTAAAGAAGCCTTTATAAAAGTCAAACCGAGCTGTTGTTGAAAATTTATTCTCAGAAAGGTTGTTCATTATTCTGTTGTAAGCTACTTACTCAAATAACTTTGAAGGCACAGGATGGAGTGAGATTGGTCATAGACGTGAGTCGCTTATCTACACTGTTGTGTATTGATATTACTACTGCATATATCAGTCTTTCGTTTTGGCTCATTGGCTGGTTACAAAGATAACTCAAGGCTGGCACTACCAAGTCGGCATAAGAATTTAGTACTTTGGCTGGGATACCATCATAGTCAGTAGAGCTACTACATGTTAGTGGCCTAATGATTTTTGTGATGTCTCTAACATATGAAATGGTGAATCTGATGTCTGGTGATTAAGTATGCTCTGCCGGTCTAAGTAAGTTATTGCATCTGCTTTGGATTGACGAGTTTTTGTCTGTGTTTTCAGCTACTTTCAGAAAGAATTCATTGAATACGGTAGCCAATGACTTTAATTTTGTATCATGTCTTGATGTTACTGCCCTCTGGGAGTTCAATATCATTAATGGTAGTGATTATATTTGTCTCATGCCTCCCTCCCTCCTCCCCCCACCCCCCACCCCACCCCACCCCACCCCACCCCCCGGCCAATGAACAACCTTGCTGTTGGTGGGGAGGCTTGCGTGCCTCAGCGATACAGGTAGCCATACTGTAGGTGCGACCACAATGGAGGGGAATCTGTTGAGAGGCCAGACAAACGCATGGTTCCTGAAGAGGAGCAGCAGCCTTTTCAGTAGTTGCAGGGGCAACAGCCTGGATGATTGACTGATCTGGAATTTGGAGTAGGAATTAAAATCCATGGAGAAGAAATAAAAACTTTAAGGTTTGCTGATGACATTGTAATTCTGTCAGAGACAGCAAAGGACCTGGAAGGACAGTTGAATGGAATGGGCAGTGTCTTAAAAGGAATATAAGATGAACATCAACAAAAGCAAAACAAGAATAGTGGAATGTAGTCAAAGTAAATCAGGCGGTGCTGAGGGAATTAGATTAGGAAATGAGACACTTAAAGTAGTAAAGGAGTTTTGCTATTTGAGGAGCAAAATAACTTATGATGGTCGAAGTAGAGAAGATATAAAATCTAGTCTGGCAATGGCAAAGAAAGCGTTTCTGAAGAAGAGAAATTGGTTAACATCGAGTATAGATTTAAGTGTCAGGAAGTCATTTCTGAAAGTATTTGTATGGAATGTAGCCATGTATGGAAGTGAAACATGGACGATAAATGGTTTGGACAGGAAGAGAATAGAAGCTTTTGAAATGTGATGCTACAGAAGAATGCTGAAGATTAGATGGGTAGATCACATAACTAATGAGGAGGTATTGAATAGGATTGGGGAGAAGAGGAGTTTGTGGCACAACTTGACAAGAAGAAGGGGCCGGTTGGTAGGACATGTTCTGAGGCATCAAGGGATCACAAATTTAGCATTGGAGGGCAGCGTGGAGGGTAAAAATCATAGAGGGAGACCAAGAGATGAACACACTAAGCATATTCAGAAGGATGTAGGTTGCAGTTGGTACTGGGAGATGGAGAAGCTTGCACAGGATAGAGTAACATGGAGAGCTGCATCAAACCAGTCTCTGGACTGAAGACAACAACAACAACACAACCTAGTAATACTCCAAGTTGCCCTCGCCTTGTTCTTGGAATTCCGACTTTTTTGTATTGTACAGTGTGACTGGAGATTCAATACCAAAACAAGAATCATTATCTGGAATGTCAGAACACTGCTACATACTGGAAAACCTTAAAAGAGAGATGGAAAAGTATAAATAAGAGGAAGTATGGAGTAGTAGTGATTATGACAAAAGAAAATGGCTAAGTACATGGAAAACGTGAGACAGGATTATTGATGTGAGGCTGAAAGGAGTACTAAAAGGCATATTTATTATCCTGGTATACAGGCCATCTTCAGAGCAATGATCATCAGCTCATAGAGGAAACATAATAACTAAAATAATGGGAAATAATCAAGGACAGTGCATAATAGCAATGGGCAACTGGAATGTCACGGTGGGAGAAGGGAAGGAAGGAACCATAGTTGGCAGTCATGGTTTCAGAAGGGGGAATGACAGAGTCTAATGGCTTGTTGACTTTTGCAGGGAAAGACAGCTAGTAGAGATAGATACATTGTTCAAAAATCACAGGAGGAGGATCAAGACTGGGATTCACCATGAGGTAAATATAGAAATCAAATGAATTTTAGACAGGTGGAAGAAAGTAGAAGTGGGACTCTACCAGGTGCAGATATTAAACAGTGACCACAATTTCCTTACAGCAGAGGTAAGAAAAAACTGAAGAATACTGTCATGGTGAAGAAGTGGGACCTGGAGAAGATAAGGTCAAGAAAATAAAGAGTTAAGGATATGCTATCACTTTAGCTTAGTAACTCATTACAAGACAAAGAACCATCAAAAAATTTCAGTGATTGTTGGACTGTGCTGAAAGAAGGAATCATAAAAGCAGGGCAGAGAAGTATAGGATACGTAAACTAGAAAAGAGGAAAAAACCAGGCATCACACCGAAGACAGAGGAGAGAAGAAAATTCAAAAGCCAGAACAATGAAGATGCAAAAAAGAAAAGATGAACCACTTGATGAATAATGACGTGCATAGAGAAAAGATAAACATATCAGGTTATAAAAAAAGAAAATATTGGCTAAAAGATGATTGCAGTGCAGTTGAAAATTAAAGAAGGGATAATACGATTTACTGCACAGTGGAGTAAAGAATACAACATGGTGCCGAAACAGACAAGGATGTGCTATTATAGAAATTTTCAGTGAAAACAAGAACATAGTGTACAAAGATCACGAAGGCATTCCCCAGAGATGTAAAGAGTATGTAAAACAGCTCTAACACAGAGTACAAGCCAACAACTCTATTACTTGAAATGTAAAACACGGTATATTATAATGACGATAATAATGACGACAATGAGGAGAAGAAAAGATCACCAAATGTAATAGAAGAAGTGGAGAGTGCAGTAGATGCAATGAAAATGGGTAAGCTGTAGGTATACAGATACAATACCAGGTAAAATACTGAAATGTTTTAAGTCAAGAAAGAGTAAGAGAAATATTGAGGTTATGTAACAAAGTATATGATAGTGGTTAGTGGCCAGAGGACTTTCTGGTTATGGTAATGAGTCCAGTATCAAAGAAACAAGGAACCAGGAAATGCAGTGGTACAGGGAAGTTAACTTTATTTCACATGCAGCAAAGTCATGTTAAGAATCATTAATAAAATTTATTTTTTGTCCATCTTTGGGGGCAAAGTGGGTGCAAGCTCTGCAGCTGTAGTGTTGATATACACTCGAATAAACTCAGAAGTCATACTTACATTTTTATTTTAAATGCCACAGTCAGTTTTGACCACATTTGGAGAAAAACAAAATGTGCAACTGGTGTGTTTATTTGATTGCATATTGTTAATAATAAAATACTGTAAAAGGAGATAGAGGGGAATTTGGCTTGGGTGGCATAGAGTTTGTTTTAGATGGCATAGAGTTTCAAAAGATGCGTTTGGACTCTTGCAAATTTTGGGAGAGTGGTTTATTGAAAAGGAAAGAATGTACATTTGTGTTTTGCAGAGCAGGAAATGGCACTAGATAATGTGACTTGGGATAAATTTGCAACTATAATGAAGGGAAAAAAAACAGTGGATTGGAAAAACAGACAGCTTATAACCTCAGTTTATTTCAATAAAAAAATATCAGTGAAAGTCAGAGTAGAAAATACTAATTGTGCAGGACTAGGAAAAGGCATGAGGAAAGGCTGCTACGATTCCTAAACTTTTCATTCTGCAATTACAATAAAATATGAATGATGAATGCCCACTAGATGACAAGGGAGTAAAAATTGGAGGAAGAAGAATATGTTGTTTGAGATTTGCAAATAATGCGTGCCACCTTCCCAAGGATAGTAACCCCCCCCCTCCCCCCTCCCATAGTTTATTGTTGGGCATTTGCTGCTCTATGCGCACAAATGGAAGCTGCCACATTTATTTACACTTACGGCTCAAAGACCACCTCTGGTGTTGGAAGTGCCTGTATTGTTGGCAACAACCCTATTATACGAGGGCCGTTCAGAAAGTAACCTCCGGTTGATTTAAAAAAATACACCAAGTTAAATAAAAATATTTTAATATATACATCTTACAACTACATCTTTGCACTATTTTTCTACATAGTCTCCATAGCGATTGAGGCACTTATCGTATCTCTTCACAAGCTTTGAAATTCCTTCTGCATAAAAATCACCCGCTTGTGCCTGGAGCCAGCCTGTGACCGCATCTTTGAGCTCTTCGTCGTCATCAAACCGCTGTGACCCGAGCCATTTCTTCAAATGCATGAAGAGGTGATAATCAC
Source organism: Schistocerca nitens (assembly GCF_023898315.1). NCBI lineage: Eukaryota > Metazoa > Arthropoda > Insecta > Orthoptera > Acrididae > Schistocerca > Schistocerca nitens. The sequence goes on along the minus strand of NC_064615.1, from coordinate 694,091,144 downwards.
TTGGCGCCAGGTCTGGGCTGTAAGGTGGATGGTTGATAACGTCCCACTTGAAGGACTCAAGAAGGGCCGTTGTTCTGCGAGCAGAGTGAGGACGGGCGTTATCGTGCAAAAAAACGATACCGGAAGTCAGCATACCACGGCGTTTGTTCTGTATAGCCCGTCATAACTTTTTTATTGTTTCACAGTACACATCTTGATTAATGGTCGTACCACGTTCCATGAATTCAACCAACAACACCCCTTTGGCATCCCAAAACACCGTTGCCATCAGTTTTCTGGCAGAAAAATCTTGCGAGGCTTTTCTTGGTTTGGTAGGCGAATTTGAATGTGCCCACATCTTTGATTGTTCTTTTGTCTCAGGGTTCACGTACTTAATCCAGGTTTCGTCACCGGTCACGATTCTGTTTAACAATGGTTCTCCTTCGTCCTCATAACGTGACAGAAATTCTAATGCAGAGGCCATTCTTTGAGTTTTGTGGTGGTCGGTAAGAATTCTGGGCACCCATCGTGCACAGAACTTACGGTAACCCAATCTTGCTGTCACTATCTCGTACAAGAGAGTCTTAGAAATCTGTGGAAAACCAGTAGACAACTCAGACATTGAGAAACGTCGATTTTCACGAACTTTTGCATCAACTGTCTGAACGAGTTCGTCAGTCACCAATGATGGTCTACCACTCCTCTCTTCATCATGAATGTTTTCTCGTCCACTTTTAAATAAACGTACCCATTCACGGACAACTCCTTCAGTCATAACTCTTGGTCCGTACACGGCACAAAGCTCACAATGAATAGCTGCTGCAGAATATCCTTTGGCTGTAAAAAACCTTATGACAGCACGCACTTCACATTTGGCGGGGTTTTCTATTGCAGCACACATTTCAAACTGCCACAAAAACTAAACTAGCGCAGGTACGACGTTCACTCGACCACGGCTTGATGCCGACTGACCTGTTGAGTGCGTGAACGCACAGATGGCGTCGCTACTCCCCCCACAACCCGCACTGTGACCAATCGGAGGTTACTTTCTGAACCGCCCTCGTATTTCGGCTTCCTGATCAGTGTTCAGTTTTTACTGTGGAGCTTTACGCTGTTCTCCAGGCTGTCCAGTACATCTTGTCGCCATAAGCGGATACAGTATACTATATATGTACTAAAACCTCTTCCCTGTGCTTGGACTTCTTCCTCCTGGCCTTGTCACCGGGAAAAGGTAATTTTAACTAGACTCCAGATTGGGCACTGTCTCTTTAATCATCGACATCTTTTAAGTGGTTATCCTCCCCTGCTTTGTCCCCACTACTCTCAACCATGGACGGTGAGACACCTTTTACCTCAGTGCCCCTATTTTAATCCGCTACACACCTGTTTACAGCTGTCGCTTGATATATCTTCGCTTTTAGCAGATGACATGCACTCAGCCAATTGCATCCATGAGTTTATCAGTGTCATTGAGATGACATCAGTCATTTGAAGTTCTTTTCGGGGAAAACAACTCCCCTTCAATAGCAGTTTTCAAAGATTTACTTCCATTTTTAGTTGACCTCCTTCTGGAGTTTCGCTGCCATTGCTATAGCGGTTTTGCACCCTAAAATTATATATATCTTGTAGTGAAAAACCAGAACAACATTTAAACCTGACCATGGAGAACAATTTGAAACTAAAGGTTTTCAGTATTATCATAGGAAATTTTACCTCCAGGCCTGCTGCCGTAAATGGACACAGTTGATTTTTTATGGAACTGCTAAGCCTAGACAATTCTACACTATCAAAGCACGTAGAAAATATGGCATCTTTGTAGAGCGTAGTTGGTGATAAATAAGATTTGAAAAAAGAAATTTGCAGTCAAAAAATTGTCACGCAGCTAACTCATATCTGAGCCACTTCGTCCTCTGTGGCTCCTCAGTGCTTTTCATAAGTGCATTTTTAATAACATATTTTGATCATAATGGTAGCCTTGTGGATTTTCTACACTTTGCCTGTTAGTGTTACCCAAGCAGAATGGCCATTCTTACAAGAGTTAAGAATTGCTTTAGAACTAGAATGTGGCAAGAGTGGCTTTTTGGAATAGCTATGATCACAGTAGTGTGAAAGTTAGCTCCCACATTATACTGGGATAATGAAAGAGTTTACATCTAAAAAAAAAGGTAGAAAGAAGGTATACTTTTATTAAGTATGGAATTTATGTAAACTTCAAGCATTGAAAAAAGTTTCTTCAGAAAGGCATTCTTTGATGCTCTGACATTAATTTGTTTTTACTTCATCCAAAAAATCAAAGTTTAAAATAAGTAAATAGAGGAAGGAGCTAAGAATGCTGAACGTTTATCTGGAGTTCGAAAATCCTAGTGCCACCCCTGCTTATCATATAGAACTGATAGAGTTAATAGAGAATTTGTTTACTAAGCACTAAATTGTCATGGACATGCTCATCCAGGTCCAGTGACCTGTGGTACAAGAGAGGTATTGTGCATCTTGGTTAAAATTAAGAGAGCATACTTAGCTAAAATAGTCAACCAATATATATATTTCTCATACATTCATCACATGAAGAGTCCAAGAAGGGGAAATTGGAGAGATTTGAGCTCACACGGAGGCCTACCAACAATTGTTCTTCCAGGTGACCATTTGCGACAAACAGGAAAGTGAGCAAAGTGACTATGGTGCGCAACATGCCCTCCATCACATCATAAGATGGTTAACAGAATATAGATGTACGTGGCTTAGCATGGATCATGTGTGACAGCAGTGGATATTAAGAAACATAGAATGTGAAAAATAAGATCACATTATTAAATATTTCTGCTCTTTCGGAGATGTTCTGTCTTTTCATTTCAGCTAACTGTGTGTGTGTGTGTGTGTGTGTGTGTGTGTGTGTGTGTGTGTGTGTGTGTGTTGGGGTGATAAATAGGTGAAGTAGTTGATGTGTTTACTATTCTGTATAAGAGTCCTCTTATAAGTCCTTTGCTTTTTACAGTGTAAATGCAATTTCCAGGCCAATAGTGAAATGAAATGATTTTTTATCTTCTTCCTTGTTTTACCAGTGATTCAGGAAAAGCAGCTCACTTCAGAAATAATGAGACAAAATTTACCATGGCTTTATTTCCCCAATTTCTGTGGAACCAATTTGCTAAGAACTTTGGCTCATCTGACAAATTTTTGGTTAAGGAATTTTAATTTCCTTCTTTGCCCTGTACTGCCTAGACATCCACCAGAAAAAAAATTTGCTTAGAAAGAACTCAAAAGCAAAAGTAATGCTTTTGTAGCAGGGAGCTAATAATGCTGATTCAATCTGTCAGTTGTTTGTCAGTAGCTCTGACTGAATTTTCTGCCTCTTTTTTTTTTTTTTTTTTTTTTTTTTTTTTTTTTTTTTTTTTTTTGTGTGTGTGTGCATTGTCATATGCTTTGTGCTTGTCCCATAGGACAGATTGATTGTTGCTCGAGACCCAGATGGTACTTTACGACATGCGGACAGAGATGAACGTTTCCGTTGCAATCAAATCTACTTTCCTCTTCCTGGTCGCAAATTAAGGACACCTCATATGTTTGAAGAAGAACACCTTAAGGTATGTTTTCAAGTTATTCCTATTGTAGATTACTTGACATTTATCTGTTGAGACCAATCAAAACAATGTTTTTTGTAGGAAAGTTAGTGAAATGTTATATAAAAAAAGTTTTATGTCATAACTAGTTGCATCGTAGTATACTGTACATCTCCAAAATATTTCAAGGGATAATATAATTCATGTTGGTAGAATATTACACTGATACTTGCAAGAAATCTATTGGACTACATATTTGATGGCCATTTCTTTAAAGTTTAGTATTTGAGAGATGGCATTCCAAGAAATGAGGGCAAATGGAATCTCCTTTGATCCAAAGAACATTTTAGGACCTGAAAATCATATCCAGTTTTGTAATAGTTATACTGAGTAGAAATGTTTGTCTTGGATAGTATTTGGTGCTCACTTTGCCCAACCTATTGATTAAATGTGAAATCATCTTTTCCAAGAAAAGATTAGCAGGAAATGTGCATCCCATATATTAACGCTTTGATTTCCACTTTCAGAAGCTAGTGGAAGCCTCTAAAAATAGTCTTCTACATTTTATGCATAACAGCATTCTGACTGGCACTGAGTTAAACTTCTGCCCCTTTAGTAAAAAAAAAGAATTTCCATCGTTTGCTAGCAAATGCAGACATCACGTGCCAGGGACACAGTGACCATCACAATTAGTATTCTGATGAAACAGCCACAAACTATCCACATTTAAGTTCAAAATTACCAATTTTTCATATGTTTAAACATTGTACCAAACTGTGCTTTTAATCCATAATGTTTTGGCACCAGGGCATTGATTAGCTGATGATGCTTGCTTCTGACGTGGGACACCAGTAATAGTGACTTAAATTGTGCATGATCAGTGGCTTTTTTATCTCAGTATCATTTGCTAGGCTTTTATGAATGCACCGAATGGTCAAGCACTTACATCCTCTAATGGAAAAGCTCTCAAAACTTTCTGTAGTAATATCTGAATTTTCAAATCAAGTGAGTTGTCACAAACTGTTTTGATGATTTTTCCTGCTCTTTTTCGAGTCAAATACTGAAGTAACATTAAGCCCTCATTTTATTCTGATGTAGAACAGTATACCCTTTCCTGTGTGCCAATGACAGTACGTATACAATTGAGAGGTGCTGTGTGAGAATCCAAGCAGTATCAGTAAGGCACCAGCTTATGGCCCCCTACCCTACCCCCCCCCCCCCTCTGCCTGTATGCCTCTTAACATAATGTACTTGTAGTATTGTCACTAATATAGAGCCTCAAGTAGAATCATAAAAGAAATTATTCAGATAGTGAAGGGAGACGAAAATTTAATAGTCATGGGTGACTGGAATTAGAGTGTAGGAAAAGGTAGAGAAGGAAAAAGGTGGGAATTTAAGGAGATGGGACCTGGATAAACTGACTAAACCAGAGGTTATACAGAGTTTCAGGGAGAGCATAAGCATAACTTAATCATAGCTAACACTTGGTGCAAGAATCATAAAAGAAGGTTGAATACATGGAAGAATCCCAGAGATACTAAAAGGTATCAGATAGATTATATAATGGTAAGACAGAGATTTAGGAACCAGGTTTTAAATTGTAAGACATTTCCAGGGGCAGATGTGGACTCTGACCACAATCTGTTGGTTATGAACTGCAGATTAAAATTGAAGAAACTGCAAAAAGGTGGGAATTTAAGGAGATGGGACCTGGATAAACTGACTAAACCAGAGGTTATACAGAGTTTCAGGGAGAGCATAAGGGAACAATTGACAGCAGTGGGGGAAAGAAGTACAGTAGAAGAAGAATGGGTAGCTTTGAGGGATGAAGTAGTGAAGGCAGCAGAGGATCAAGTAGGTAAAAAGACGAGGGCTAGTAGAAATCCTTGGGTAACAGAAGAAATATTGAATTTAAGTGATGAAAGGAGAAAATACAAAAATGCAGCAAATGAAGCAGGCAAAAAGGAATACAAACATCTCAAAAATGAGATTGACAGGAAGTGCAAAATGGCTAAGCACGGATGGCTAGAGGACAAATTTAAGGATGTAGAGGCTTATCTCGCTAGGGGTAAGATAGATACTGCATACAGGAAAATTAAAGAGACCTTTGGAGAAAAGAGAACCACTTGTATGAATATCAAGAGCTCGGATGGAAACCCAGTTCTAACCAAAGAAGGGAAAGCAGAAAGATGGAAGGAGTATATAGAGGGTCTATACAAGGGCAATGTACTTCAGGACAATATTATAGAAATGGAAGAGAATGTAGATGAAGACTAAATGGGAGATACGATACTGCGTGAGGAGTTTGACGGAGCACTGAAAGACCTGAGCCAAAACGAGGCCCTGGGAGTAGACAACATTCCATTAGAACTACTGACGGCCTGCGGAGAGCCAGTCCTGACAAAACTCTACCATCTGGTGAGGAAGATGTATGAGACTGGCGAAGTACCCTCAGACTTCAAGAAGAATATAATAATTCCAATCCCAAAGAAAGCAGGTGTTGACAGATGTGAAAATTACCGAACTATCAGTTTAATAAGTCACAGCTGCAAAATACTAACACGAATTCTTTACAGACGAATGGAAAAACTGGTAGAAGCCGACATCGGGGAAGATCAGTTTGGATTCTGTAGAAATATTGGAACACATGAGGCAATACTGACCTTACGACTTATCTTAGAAGAAAGATTAAGGAAAGGTAAACCTAAGTTTCTAGCATTTGTAGACTTAGAGAAAGCTTTTGACAATGTTGACTGGAACACTCTCTTCCAAATTCTAAAGGTGGCAGGGGTAAAATACAGGAAGCGAAAGGCTATTTACAGTTTGTACAGAAACCAGATGGCAGTTATAAGAGTCGAGGGACATGAAAGGGAAGCAGTGGTTGGGAAGGGAGTGAGACAGGGTTGTAGCCTCTCCCCAATGTTATTCAATCTGTATATTGAGCAAGCAGTAAAGGAAACAAAAGAAAAATTCGGAGTAGATATTAAAATCCATGGAGAAGAAATAAAAACTTTGAGGTTCGCCGATGACATTGTAATTCTGTCAGAGACAGCAAAGGACTTGGAAGAGCAGTTGAACGGAATGGACATTGTCTTGAAAGGAGGATATAAGATGAACATCAACAAAAGCAAAACGAGGATAATGGAATGTAGTCGAATTAAGTCGGGTGATGCTGAGGGAATTAGATTAGGAAATGAGACACTTAAAGTAGTAAAGGAGTTTTGCTATTTGGGGAGCAAAATAACTGATGATGGTCGAAGTAGAGAGGATATAAAATGTAGACTGGCAATGGCAAGGAAAGCATTTCTGAAGAAGAGAAATTGGTTAACATTGAGTATAGATTTAAGTGTCAGGAAGTCATTTCTGAAAGTATTTGTATGGAATGTAGCCATGTATGGAAGTGAAACATGGACGATAAATGGTTTGGACAGGAAGAGAATAGAAGCTTTTGAAATGTGGTGCTACAGAAGAATGCTGAAGATTAGATGGGTAGATCACATAACTAATGAGGAGGTATTGAATAGGATTGGGGAGAAGATGAGTTTGTGGCACAACTTGACAAGAAGAAGGGACCGGTTGGTAGGACATGTTCTGAGGCATCAAGGGATCACAAATTTAGCATTGGAGGGCAGCGTGGAGGGTAAAAATCGTAGAGGGAGACCAAGAGATGAACACACTAAGCAGATTCAGAAGGATGTAGGTTGCAGTAGGTACTGGGTGATGAAGAAACTTGCACAGGATAGGGTAGCATGGAGAGCTGCATCAAACCAGTCTCAGGACTAAAGACCACAACAACAAGTAGAATCCTTTCAGTGTCCTAGTCAACCAAGATAAAGGCCGCCATTTGCTCTAATTTTATGTGTTTCTGTATAACGTAGTCCCAGCAACCACCACTTTGCTTACCATCACAGTCTTTTTGTACCCATGATGCACATATCTGACCTGTAACCTGCAACATTGTGTCTGGCCAAAGCACTGCTCTACAGTCTATGCTTACAATGAGGAGTATGCACACCAGACTGATGGTGTCGTAAATAATCCTCAGCTTAGTTGATTAGTTCCCTTGCCTTGAGACTTGTCTGGAGATCATCCTTTGAAATGCTTTACAATTTTCTCAACATCTAGAGTGCACAACAGGTTTTGTCCATGATGGTTCCAAAGGGGAAATTAAGACTGTCTTTCTGAAGTACTGGATCTTAGCTTTTTCCTCAATATGCCGTATGATTTTTTTCCTTATTGTAACATTTCTTGCTAAATACCTTTCTCTTGTACTATAATAAAGTGGAAAATATCTTTGTCTCCCCTGTGGTTTCCCCTCATACTTAAGTCTGAGAGATCTGTGTTTCCTTTTGACTCCCCCAAACCTATCCTCCTTTCCTCCACAAGAAAGGAAGTAATAATTCCAAATTCTGGGATAGTTTAGAGTACTTTTATTTGTTTGTAAGCACATGAAGATAAAGACTGGCTGTCAATTCTGTCTCGTAACTTTGTTGCAGTGAATCACAATTTTAATGAGTCATTTCATACAAATACCTGGGTGTAACAATTAGTAGAGATTTGAAATAGAAAGATCACATTGGTTCAGTCATGGATAATGCAGGTGGCAGACATCAGTTCATTGTAAGGATACTATAGGGGTTGCACTGGATGTGACTCCCTGCGAGGGGAGAGGACGGTTGAGCGGCGAGGCAGTGATGAGGATATGTGTCACATCCAGTGTGTCAGTGAGGCAGCATTCATTTAAAATTCATTTGTTGATGAGAGTTTTAGAGTGATTCAGTCCCCTCCTCGTCGCGGTCTGGTAGCAGCCTTGCTATGTCCACAATGCAGCAATGTGCTGAGTGGCGCGTCAGCACCTGCCATGAAATCTGCGGTCAAAGCACCCAGTGTTGCTTATGGTCATTTCCATGGCCCCATATTGGACAGAATTGCAGTCGGTGCATCTTGACAGCCCAGCTTGTCTGTGTTGTCCATTGAAGCCTCAGCGCTCTCGTTAAGTATAGCTGCGCTTAGGCCTGGCTCCAAGGTATTAGTGGTTGGTGTGATGGTAAGAAGGCAGAAGTCCCAACAGCAGCACAGAGAACAGCTCAAGAGGTGGTCCCAACATACAGCCGATAAGGTGGTACTCGCACTGCCCAGGGCTGGCGGCACTAGGTGCCCCACTCCCAAGTCGAACAGCTTGCAGTCAGACAGATGCATTCTTCATCTGCAGAAGATCTGCTTAGCCTTCATCTTCAGTCACATTGTGTGTGGCAGGGGTGACAGCTTGCAGAGATGAAGTTGCCCCCCACAGCCGGACGGCTGTGGACTCACAGAATTAGACTCAAAAGTGGCAGCATTTGGCAGCACTTCATTGTATGTCACTATGTCATCCTGCAACTAATGGAGCTGGTTTCTACAGTATCTGTGATACGCATGGAATGACCAAACTCTGGCTCAGAGTGGAAGAAAGGAGAGGGTAATATAGTGGTTCATGACGCGATCCTCTCACATGTGTGACCAAATGTGCTCCAGCTTTTTGAGCATATCATCATTCTCTGATTGACAAATGTTTAGTTTCAGAGCAATCTTTTATGCAAGGTTTGGAGCTCGAAAGGTGTTATTGTGTAGTCTTTAGATGTAGTTACCACATTGTAACGTGTAATTCTCCCTTCTTTTCTTGAAAACATGAGAGGGGGAATTACGTGAGTAGTAGAGTGGTGCTTTTAGAAATTCAGAAAGGGAGGGAAACAATTTACTGGTAGGTAAAGGTTATATGTACAGTAATTTGTGAAAAAAATGGTACCTACCAGTATTTATTTTCTGTTGGCTCAAAAGAACTTGTTTCATAATGGCCACAATGAATAGTAGCAATGCATTGTTTCGTTGTTTCTTTTCTCTGACTATTCTGTGACCTCACTTTCATCACTATTTTCAGGCTCAGATAACACATCATCTTTTTCATTTTCATTATTCTACAACATGTCATCCTCGGGACTGTCAGTGGTACAAGAAATTCCTGTTTTTTAAAAACTCTTCTTAACAATATCAACATTACTTTCTCCATGCACCTCCACTTGCACATCGTCGGTGTTGATGGCTTCCATATCTTGTCTTCTGGAGTCAGCTGATGAGATCCCACAACCATCCATTCTGAATACAGGTGTCAAAGATGTTCTTTGAAAGGTTTGTTGACACTGACAGCTAAAGGTTGAAGATGGACATTAAACCTCCAGGTATGATGACAGGATGGGACTTAATAATTACTTTCATTTTCTCCTTTAGAGCTTCCACAAGGTGACCCCTGAAGCTATCTAGGACAAGAAGGGACTTCTTGTGTAATATTCCCCTGGTCGTTTTCCCCAGACTTTCTCAAACCAACCCCCTCAAATCTACTGTTATCCAGCCCTTTTCCTGAACTCATGAGTGAATGCCATGTGTGGTAATATCCTCTGGTATTGTCTTCCTTTTAAAGATAGCACACAGTGGAAGTTTATTGCCATCTACTATAATGCACAATATCACTGTGCAACTTAGTTTCTCTGCTCCAGTCGTCTTCACAAGGAAACTTTTTAAGCCAGTTCAAGCAAGGGTGGTAGTATGTGGCATATCCAAAAACACAGCATTTCCAGCCTGGGAGAGCAAACAGTCATATTGCTACTGCACTTGTATTATGTAGTCATGGAACTCAATTAACTAATCCGTGTAGCCTCCTTCATAGACTGAAATTTTGCCATCTCATAAAATGAATCACCCAACCAGTGCTTGCTTTAAAATCCTTTCTGTCAATGTTGGGTGTGGCAGCTGTCTCGCGAGCTTTGTTCTGAATCATTTCATAAGAGACAGCAGAACCATCATTCTGAAGTTCATTGATGTAAGCAAGTACACCATTATTAATTCAGGATGTTTCTCTGTTTAAGGCCCACAGAAAGATTTGGAGCTTGCCTTTCTAGCCATGAGTTTATCTTTTTGTCCACCAGTACCATATTGCATTAGGATCAATGGAGAAATGCCTTCCTGCAACTCTCACTCCGTTTACATCGATGTAAGAAAACACATTTAATTTAAATTTTACCATGTAGTTTGAATATTTTGACAGAATGATGACTTGTAACAAACTGCAATGTCTGCAGCTCCATTTTTCAAATTTATAGTATGTTGTGACAATGGAAATATTTTTGTACCAAGTACTGCTGTGTCCATTTTTGCCCATTGTCAAGTCATTTGAAGGCCACTCCAGTAAGAATGGACCAGGAAAGGGAATTATGCGTGATATTAATAAAATAATGTTTTAATGATGAAAAATAGAACGGGACAGGAATATGCGAGGAGAGGTGCTTACATGATAAAGTACTGTACTCCACACTGCCTGTTAATAGAATATTGTTAAGCCTCCTTTGAAATGATGTACTGAATCAGGTGTGTATGATGCTCTTTCGCATGGTCTGTGGCAATGTAGTCGTTGCTTGTTCATGTTCCTGCAACCCCCCCCCCCTCCCCTACCCCCGAGTGTTTATACTTGTTGCTCAACCATTTCGAACTGTGCAGGTGCACTATGCTTACATGTCATTCGAGACAGCTTGAAAATTTTATTCCTCATGCTAATACTGTTCTGCTGTGCAATATTCTCCCAGTCTTTATAAAATTCGTCCTGAATTTTTGCACTCAGATCCTCCCTCTGACAAACTAATATCCATCTTCATAATTACTTCATCCGTTACTGGATATTTTTTCCCTTTAATTAAAATGAATTCCACAAAGCATGGTCCTTTACATGTATTTACTTAATATTTTACATTAATTCCCAGATGACTCTTTACCCTTTATTTACTAATGACTTGTCTCCTAATTTAATATGACTCGACTTGTTCCTCTCTGTTATTTCCAGTCACATTACTAAACCATGCAACAGGTAATTCTGTGTGTGATTCAGTCTTTCACTTGCAAAAAACACAAATTACACAAATGGCAATGAGAATTGCTACAGTACTGGTAGCTAAAATGCTTATATTCATAATGTTATGCTGCTTCTCTTGGTAGTGCTAGGTGTGTTGCAACGTCTGTTCTGTGGAAGTCCACCCCTTCTATGATGATATAAATTTATCTAATGAGTATAGGTTTAAGGTATTGCTCAAAAGGTAAGGTTCTGGACCAGTAGTATCTCCAGTGGCTTATTTGGCCAGAACAGGAAAGGGTGTGTCAATTGGATCATTGTTGCACATATAATCGTGGCTAGGAGGGGGAAAGTTGTTCAAAGTACATCACAAACTGCACCATTTATTAGGATGCCACTGTCCCTTACTTTCCTCATAGTCATACCCAGCAGCTTCTTTCTTTGCCTGTCAGGTAGTGTCTTAACCCACTGTTTTGGTACATAAACTGGGTCTTTGCATTTGAAACAAAAGTTTCCCTTGTGTTTCCTCAAAACACACATCCTTAAAACTACATTTGCACACAAACTACTTGCAGCTCTACCACATACAATGTACTGGTCAGTAGCTCCAAGTACCTCCCTTATCTTACAGTGACTTCAGCCTGCAACGCAATACTTCATTATAGATGTCCTTTTCAAAGTTGACTTCCTGCTGCTTTTTGGCACTTTACCATTTGCATTGAATTGTAGTGATGCCATATGCAGCTTAAATGGTTCTACTTTAATGATGATAGACCCTTCCAATGATGTCTCACTTGCAGCTGTCTCCTTCGGGTGAAAAAATGATTCCCTGAATCTGACTATACTTTTGAGAAAAATTTCATGACTTTTCTCTTACCCCCATTACCTATACCCTTGCAAGTCCTCAAATCCACTCTGATACTCTGGCACACATTCTTAAAAGGATTCAGTCTTGGCGGTCCACTCACTAGCCTTATAAATGTCTTTCCCTCTTCTCTTCCTTCCCCTGTTTGGAGAAAGTGACTCCATGAGAATTAGTGAGGAATGTGCATCCTTTGGACACACAAGAGTTGCACTACCCCATTATCCATGACATGCACAACACAACTAGCATCATCAACAGCTACTTGTACGTTCTTCATACTATCTACAGTAAAATCACTGCAGTTCCACTCTGCATGGCACAATAATCACCAGCACGTGTTTCCCTGTGCATCTGGCCCAGATTCCACAGCCTCAAAACACAGTACTAGTCACCGAGCGAGATGGCGCAGTGGCTAGCACACTGGACTCGCATTCGGGAGGATGACAGCTCAATCTCGTGTCTGGCCATCCTGATTTAGGTTTTCCATGATTTTCCTAAATCGCTCCAGGCAAATGCTGGGATGGTTCCTTTGAAAGGGCACAGCCGACTTCCTTCCTCTTCGTTCCCTAATCCGATGAGACCGATGACCTCGCTGTCTTGTATTCTCCCCGAAAAACAACAACAACAGTACTAGTCACACTTGCTTTGTTCAGCACTACAACTACTTCACACTCCACATTTTCACAAGGGAGCTGCTACTTCTACACTACTTTTCTTAACTGCATCAAACCAACTCATAGCCATTTGCACAATGCCAGTAGTATCTTCTAACATCCTAATCCTCCTATTCATGAAATCATTCACACAGTCATCCCATTATGTCATACTAACAACAAACGCACATGCACTCATGTCCATCAAGAATTTATGCTCCTTATTATTCGCTGTTCTAAGCAAGGAACATTCTGTCTCTGCACGCAGTGTACCATTTTATTGGGAATGACCTTTGACAGTTAATGCATCCTTGTTTGCATTTAACAAATGCTTCTGTCGATTCCATTTATCCTGCTTCCTATATTCATATTTGCATAATTGGAGTCATCAATATCTGGATTCTGTGAATTTGTTTTTAGAGTGTTTACTTCGAAGACTTAACAACAGTCAGTTGTTGTCAAGCCTTCGAAGTAAAGACTCCAAAAACGAATTCACGGAATACAGATAGTGATGGCTCCAGTTATGCAAGTATCAATTTATCTGATTGTCTGTACATGGAATGCATAGTGGCATGGAGATAGCATTATTGAGATGCCGAAACTCAGTGCCTAAATAAAGTAACTTCTCAAAACATAGGCCATTTGGCAATTTTCCTTGGTAAGTGTTTGACCAGCTGCTGTCCCTTATCCACAAAAGATCAACAGAGGTAGAAGTTATTAAAATAATAAGACAGGTGAGAGATCCAGAAACCCATGACATTTAGCCCATTTGTGTGGGAGAAAGATGTGAAACTTACTCAGGTAGTGGATTATTGGAGTTTCCTGGAATATTAGGCTCTACCTTTTGTGGACTGACGTTACTTGCTTCTGTGTCGTTTCTTCATTCTTGAAAACTTGAGGTCACTATTCCATAAAATCAGTAAGCAGTATGGGTAAGAGATGAGAATAAAATGTTAGTATGAAACACTGCAAAGCATGTAATATAAGTTACTCATTGCCTTTTACAGATCTCTGCTTCTTTTGTTATTTTAGTCAACAAATTATCACTGTGTATGTATGTTTAACTGACATTTCTACTTCATATTATTACAGCCATTGCTCGATACTGGAGAGTATGAATTCATACTGGATCGAGCATGTGTGCAGTTTGATCCAGACTCTCCAGATTTTTGTAGAGTTCGAGATCAAACATTTGACCATGTGGAGAAATCACGTCATTTCTCAAAGTTAAGATCAACTCGTCATTTTGGCCCATTAGCCTTCTACCTTGCGTGGCACAGAAATATTGATTCTCTTCTCTTAGACATTGTGTCTGATGGCAGGTAAGCACATAATAATTAGTTTGTTCAACACACTTCAGGTAAGGAAACTGAAAAGTGACAATAAAAAATAATAGCTATGAAGTACAGTACAGGCAGAAAAAAATTGTGATAATGTAATTAAAGATTATGGTAAAATTATGGCTTCAGGTATTGAATTTATAAAATTCACAGCTTCCGAGAGATTGTGTAAAACTTAAAATACTACAGTTTGTTTCTTGTATGTCTCCAAATTACTGACTTTAGGAGGCTCAACAGTGAATTTAACCAAAAAGAAGTGTATAAGGATAAATTTAAAAAAAGCTATATTTCTGGCAGAACCACAGCTTCTTCTTTTGGGACAGAAAAGATTAAATAATTGGAGGAAAGTTGGAGGGTGAAGACATAAATCAGTATCCTGATTAAGGGATGGAAACCTGACAAAGATGAAGGAAAATGTAGTGTAGATCACTATACTTAAAAGTGTTAAACATGGCCATTTCTTGGCAACCATATATAATTTTCAAACATAGGAATTGTACAGCCAACCATTTGCAGATAACTGTTTGGTACATTGACCTAGGTTTCAACACTTACTAAGGGTGTGTTCATCAAAATTAAATTTTGAGAAACCATAAACTGTATTTAACTAGAAAAAAAGAAATGCTTCGGTCGTCTGTCTGTCTGTCCCTTTTTTTTTTTTTTAAATTTATTTGCTTCTGTCTACCAGATAAGTTTCAGTTTGTTGTCTGCCATTTGATACCTACAGTGGAAAACTGATTCCTCTACGGGGCTATATGCATCTATATTCTTCCTGCATGTTTCTGAATGCTACACAGAGTGTGTTCACAAAGTTTCAAGACCGATTTTTTCCTGAGTAGGGGAGGGCATGCAGACATGTTCCACCAATAGGGTGAAGTAGTGAAACCACACTAGCAACAGTTACCTCCGAGATGGTGGAACGAGCAGATCGATAGTGGCATGAGTGCATGTCAGTGCCTCCATCTAAAACTCGTAAAGTTGAAAATGCATCTTTATTTGGAGCAGCGTTATTCGATAAAGTTCTGTGAGGAACTGAACAAAACTGTTAGAGGGGCTTTTGATATGGTTCAGGAGGCCTATAAGGAAGAAGCCATGTTACATTAAATAGTTTGCATGCGATAGATAGCTGCGAGGATTGAAGACCATCCCTGCATTGGGAGACCTTGATATGCCAAACTGATGAAAATTTGGTGAAAGTGTGTTTGTTCCTGGAGGACGGACTGTCACTGTCACATGATGATGAAGTACTCCGCCATTTGAAGGACCAAGTCCACCATGTCTGCCCAGAGATCAAACACGATTGGGTTCATCACCATGACAGTGTGCCCTCTTACACGTCGCTCTCCGCCAGTGAAGTGTTGGCCAAGTTCAATGTGGCAACACTGCTGCAGCCTCCCTACAGGGCTGACATACCTCCCAGAAACTTCTTTTTGTTCCCCGAATCAAGAGAGACCTGAAAGGGAAGCATTTCGACACAATTCCAGCGGTCCAGGCAGCTTTGATGAAGTCCTTTGACAGCCTTCCATGTGAAGGGTTCCAGGGAGCCTGTGAACAATGGAAGAAACACTGGCAGTGGTGTGTTGATGCCCAAGGGTCATAAGTATTTTGAAGACTTTTAGTTCGCTGAACAAAAATGTTTAGTAAATTTTTTGTTGTGAGACAAGTCTCAAAACTTAACGAATGCCCACTGTATCTACTCTCCTTTCACTATCTTGTTGTCTCATTTGTTTCTTATTTCCTTAAATACCACAAAGAACTCACCACAGTCCAGCTGCTATCCATTTGTCTTGCTGTACGTCCCACCCTGCTTCATTTCATTTTCATCATAATTAAGTCTTACAATCCAGTCTGTATCCTGATTTACTATTTTGTTTTTCCACCTCCCCTAACAATTCCAAACTAACATCTCACCATCATTCACTGAGTAAAATTATCTGTTAAGTTTATGTTAAATATACATTTGTCACTGTCTTAATTTGTACCTGCTATTACACATTTATTGCAATAGTTTCATTTCAGAAAAATTAGAATCATTTTTTTTAACACTCAATATATAGACTGAAGTGCCAAAGAAACTGGTGTAGGCATACATATTCAATTACAGAGATATGTAAACAGGCAGAATACAGCACTATAGTCGACAAATCCTATATAACATAACAAGTGTCGGGCACAGTTGTTAGATCGGTTACTGCTGCTACAATGGCATGTTATCAAGATTTAAGTGAGTTTGAACGTGGAGTTACAGTCAGCGCACGAGCAATGAGACACAGCACCTCCAAGGTAGCGATGAAGTGGGCATTTTCTCGGACGACCATTTCACGAGTGTACCATGAATAATAAGGAATCCTGTCAAATCTTCGACATTGCTGTGGCCGGAAGAAGATCCTGCAAGAACGGGACTAAAAACAACTGAAGAGAATCGTTCACCATGTCAGAAGATCATCCCTTCCGCAAATTGTTGCAGACTTCAATGCTGGGCCATCAACAAGTGTTAGCATGTGAACCATTGAACGAAACATCTTCAATACGGGCTTTCAGAGCTGAAGGCCCTCTCGTATACCCTTGATGACTGTTCAACACAAAGCTCTATGCCTCGCCTGGGCCTGTCAACACGACTTTGGACTGTTGATGACTGGAAACATGTTGCCTGGTCAGACGAGTCTCGATTCAGATTGTATCCAGGAGATGGACTTGTATGAGTATGGAGACAACCTCGTGAATTGATGGGCCCTGCATGTCAGCAGAGGACTGTTCAGGCTGATGGAGCGTGTGCAGTTGGAGTATGACTCTGACAGGTGACATGTAAGTAAGCATCCTGTCTGATCACCTGCATCCATTCATGTCCATTGTGCATTCCGATGGACTTTGACAATTCCAGCAGGACAATGTGACACCCCACACATCCAGAATTGCTACAGAGTGGCTTCAGGAACACTGTTTTGAGTTTAAACACTTCCCCAGACGTGAACATTATTGAGCATATCTGGGATGCCTTGTTGTTCCACCCACTCATACTCTTATTGATTTATGGACAGCCCTACAGGAGTCACAGTGTCAGTTCTCTCCAGCACTACTACAGACATTACTTGAGTCCATGCCACTTTGTGTTATGGCACTTCTGTGTGCTTGCATGGCCCCTACATGATATTAGGTGAGTGTACCAGTTTCTTTGGCTCTTCAGAGTATAAGAATTGATTGAAAAGTTTACATTCATAGGCCATACTGTCCATATTTGGTATGCTAATAAGGCAAAATCACCATGAGCATTAAGGCAATTATCCCATCAATGCATCAGGGTGAAGATACCTGTTTGGTAAAACACTGTATCTTGCTGCATAAAAAAGTCCATAACTGCCTGCTTCACATGCTTGCCTGACAGGAATCATTGACCATTCAAGACCTTTTTTAAGGGATCGAAGGCATAATAACCACATAGGGAGAGATCAGGACTGTAGGGTATGTGCTTGAACGTCTACCTCTGGAGTCAGTGTAATGGATTAGGCTGGCATCCCAAATGGACTGGCATCTTGTGTCGAATTGTGACCACCACAGAACTTGGCACACCATTCCCCGATGATGGTTTTCTAGCGACTTGCTGTCCCATACACATTTTTCATTGTGTGATGGATGTCTACTGGTGTTTATTCTTTGGCAGCTGAGAAAAGAATAGCAGCATGTTGGTCCTGTTTGGTTGCATTTGGTAATATCATCACCATAGTTCACGTTTCTGCATTTACTACACGCTCATTGGAAAGACACAAATGCCACACTGATCCTTTGCCCACATGTTGCTGCTTACATACCCGCATCAGAGTCATACTATATTTCATCATGCTGTAGCAACACCTTCAAACAGAAACACTTTAATTGCCCCTTACAGTTCACCAAAAGCACCTTAATCCATTATTGTTAGTCTTCTGTATATTTATTTTATTTAGTTTATGCCTTCGACTCTCTTTAATACAAAAACATATCAACTGTTTTTACAACTTCATGTTAATTTCTACAATTTTTGAAATGTTGATTATACATTATTTTAGTCTTTGAGCCTGAATTCAAACTTACTCTATTTAGTTTTTACGTTTCACCTAGAGGTAGTAGTATAATGCCATCTTCAAAAGAGAAGCATTTTAGATATCTCCAAATAGTTTTCCAATGTAATTTTGTATCATGTTGCCTTCAGATGTATTATCTTTTTCATTAAAACACCATCACCTCTAGTTTCCATTCCTTTTTCCATATCTTGAATTACTTTACACACTTTGTCCGAAATTTCACATTGGACATTATGAATTGCCTGTGTTTCTGAGTTATCTCTTGAGCTGCGCCAACATGGAAGGTAATGTCCAAAGCTTTGTAAAATTGTTGAGTTACTTCACTGTTTGTCATTGTGACTAATGAAATGCAATGTATACCTGAAATGCATTTATCACTCTTAACGGAGTGCATTACACTCTTATCTGTTTTTTTAATAATTTCCCTTTTTCCTTTTGAAAATTTCCAAGTGGTTCAAAATTACCCCCAGCCTCTACAATATCTTCATTCTTTAATAAAAATGCAGCTTGAAACAAGGAAACCAGTTGGCTGGCCAGCAGCTACCACGAGGACACAAAATTCCAAGTACCAAGTACAGAAATTGTTTCTACTTTTGTGTCTATCACCAGTACTAGCTGTTTTGTCTCCATAATGTTGTGATTTTCTCATTGAATTTTGCTTTTAATACAAAATAAATATTCACTTCATTTTTAGCTCCATTTAGTCCTTGGTAACTCATTTTTCAAGTTTTATTCTGAAGGACTCTATTGATCCGTCCAGATTCCATGCTCATTAGCATTCCACTTCCAGGATTGAGGAAGGTGCACTGGTGGATTAACTATGAGAACCAGTCTGCCAGTCAGTCTGGATGTGGTTTTTAGGCGCTTTCCCACATATAACTAGCTGAATACTGATATTGCACCTCAGTAACACATTTAGAAAAGATGTGCATAATTTCGTAACAAATAACACTAGAAGCAAACAGTTGGGGGTTCACAAATTCTATCTGGAGGAGGGTGGTGAGGGAGAGGGCATCCAGCCACATTCTACCACTAACATTGCCAAATCCAATAATTAAAATGCCAACTCTTAAGATATATGGTAGAGGCCTTGAAAATTAAGATGATTCTGGATGAGTATATTTACGACAAACTTGTTCTCTCAGTAAATTCTACTAACAAATCATCTGTCACTACTGATGTCATACCCAAAACTTGCTAATGAAGTATCGTTAACTAGTCTTCATTTTGAAACTTCCTGACAGATTGAAACTGTGTGCTGGACCAAGACTCAAACTAAGGACCTTTGCCTTTCGCGGGCAAGTGCTGTACTGACTGAGCTACCCAAGCACGACTCACAACCCATTCCTGCAGCTTCAATTCTGCCGGAACCTCGTCTCCTACCTTCGAAACTTCTGGTCGGTAGAGCACTTGCACACGAAAGGCAAAGGTCCTGAGTTAGACTGTTGGTCCAGCACACAGTTTTAATCTACCAAGAGGTTTTATATCAGCCCACACTCCATTGCAGAGCGAAAAATCTCATTTTGGAACGTCCCCCACCTGTGGCTAAGCATGTCTCTGCATTATTCTTTCTTCCAGGATTGACAGTTCTGCAAGGTTCGCAGAAGAGCTTCTGTGAAGTTTGGAAGTTAGGAGATGAGATACTGATAGAATTGAAGCTTTGGGAACGGGTTGTGAGTCGTACTTGGGTAGCTCAGTTGAAAGACAATGGTCCCGAGTTCGAGTCTCGATCTGACACACAGTATTAATCTGCCAGGAAGTTGCTTATCAGTGCACACTCCACTGCAGAGTGAAAATCTCATTCTATTCTTCATTTCATTTTCACAGTCATGTCCCTCACAGTCATATGTCTTCTACCACCTCCTCCTCAGTTTGTGAGAATGTTGGTGGATAGGGGGTGAACAGTATTGTTTAGGGGGTGAACAGTATTGTTTAGGGGGTGAACAATATTGTTTTCTACATTTTTTCTTTGGTTGTAAAACAAGTCTTGCTATTTTGGATGAGATCCATTTAATGTGCACAACAATTTTTTTAAAATAATTTTCCTGTTTGCAGTGAAGTGCTGACCTTAATTTCCTCACTGGTCAGTTTCTCTGTAGTGCAGCATATACCCTGATGTTAATTCTATGAGGAGTGTTCCATATTGATTTACACTTTATTTATTTTCATTTCTCATTGTGTGCCATCTAACGCATCATGCAGTTGCAAGGCCTACTCATACCTGTATGTGACAGGACAATCACTATAAGTGTAATCCTTGCACAGTGCAGCCCATTTTTCCAATTGCTGTCATAGTGGACAATATGGACTCCAACCATCAAGGACAGTGCTGTATACCATGGTTTCTGTAGAAAGGCAGTGTAAACACTGTGGATATTCACATGCAGTTGGTGGCAATGTGTAAAGAATGTGCACTGTCATGAAAAATCATGTACAACTGATTTGATGGCTGGAAAATTGGATGCACATCAATGGAGAAAAGAACAAGTTCTGAAAGGAAAATTACAGGTAATACCAGTTGACATTTCGAGAGTGGAAAAGCGTATTTGGGAGAATATATGCATCACATTCACAGAGATGGAGGTGGCCACAAGACTTTCCAGAAGCACCCTACAGCACATAGTGCATGAACACCTTAAGCTTGGGATGGTGTCTGTTAGGTTAGTTCCCAAATCCCAGAATGTAGCACAAACACAACAGCGCAAGGACATGTACTGTGACCTCCTTCAACGCCACAGCCATGACCCAGTGGGTTTCATGTCCAAACTTGTGACTGGCCATGAGATGTGGCTCTGTTACCAAGAGTCGGAAACCAAAGTCCAATCAATGCAGTGGAAGCATACAGGCAGCTCCCACAGAAATAGTTCTGTACACACCTGTAATAGGAAAACAAATTGCCACAGTCTTTTGGGACAAGGATGGCATCCTCTTCATTGACCAAGTGGAACCAGGGACCACCATTAATAGCACAGCATATAAGGAGACTCAGAGGTTGCACTGTGCAATTCAAAAGAAACTGCCAATTAAATGGACAAAATGAGTGCTCTTGTAACACAACACCACTCACTCCCGTATAAGTAGGACAACCATGGCTTCCATCAGGTGACATTAGGTTCCAGGTACTGCCACACTGACCATATTATTCTGACTTGGCCTCTTCTGATTATCACCTGTTCAGGCTGTGAAGAAACCTCTGTGTGATCATCATTTTGCAGAATTCCAGGAACAGCAAGCAGCTGTTCTGCAGTGGATATGATAGATTTCAACAAAAATGTGGCTCTAGGAGGGTCTATAGAAGTTGCCGTGGTGGTGGTGCAAGTGTGTACAGTTCAATGGAGATTATATTGAAAAAGTGCATGTATCTGCTGAGGCATAAAGGTTCTTAGTGTGTGTATTTATATATAAAAATATGTAAATCAGTATGAAATGTGCCTTGTATTTGGCCATTACTTTTGTCCCCATATTTCTGATACCTATACGGTAATTCACTTGTTGTTACTTAATATCCCTTTTAACCTATAAATTATTGCTTCTCAAGAGGAAGAAGTAGTAGTCAACATTATTGTCTGTTAAGCCAATCTTTGTGTAGCAAGGTGTGAGTGCAAAAGTAGCAGAGCTTTCCCTATGACATGAAGCCCTGGTCTCATCTCTGGCAATGGTACACTAGCGTAACAGGGCCCAGATAGCTGGATGAGACATATAAATAGTGGTAAACATTGGGACTTATTTGTTGCTATTATATTATCCATAATTGTGCTATTGGTAGAACTTTTCACTGCTATGTGGCAGTGTTGTTGTAGTGTCTTGCTCATCCATTTCTAATGACCTCAATATTAACAGGACATTAAACCCCGATCTTCCTTCCTCCCGTCTCTTGCTCAGTTAAAGTTGAGAACTCGGAGTAAAATAGAAAGGCTTTTTATTGTCAGGACATCAAAGGACTTGGGCACCATTGTTCCTAGTGCTTTGATGCATCTGAGTTTACTTGTCTTGTGATGACTGTTACCTGAACTTTTACTTGAAATAAGCCTAAGAATTGTCAGTTAAGATTATTGCACAAAACATGCACAGTTTAATAGATAAAAATTAATTATATCTCATAAATCAAGCCATTTAAAGTTTGGAACATTATACACTGTCCAGTCACATTACTGTGACCACCTGTCAAAAGACTGAATAATTACCTTTTGCAGTGCAGACCACTATAAGACAAGCAGGAAGAGAGTTAATGATGTTCTGGAAGGTACCAACAATGATGCGGTGCCATGCCAACTCCAGTGACATGGCTAGCTGCTCTAGGTTTCTCAGTTGAGGATCCAAGGCGCGAACAGCCTGATTGCGGTTGTCCCACAGATTCTCGATTGGGTTTAAAACTGAGAGGTTTGGTGGCCAGGAGAGTACGGTAAATTCATCCTGGTGCTCTTCAAACCATGCACATACACTGTGAGCTGTGTGACTCACTGCATTGTCCTGCTACTAGATGCCATCATGTTGAGGAAAGACAAACTGCATGTAGGAGTCGACATGGTCCCCAAGGATAGATGCATACCTACCGTATTTACTCGAATCTAAGCCGCACTTTTTTTTCCAGTTTTTGTAATCCAAAAAACCGTGTGCAGCTTAGAATCGAGTGCAAAGTAAGCCGAAGTTCTGAAAAATGTTGGTAGGTGCCGCCACAACTAACTTCTGCCGTCTAATATATGTAGCACTACACAGGCATGCTTCGCAGGCACAAAGATAAATACTGGCACCAAAACCTATGCGTCAGTAAATAAATTAAAAGAAAAGTTTGAAGAATGTAAACATTATGCCATGTATTCTTTCGTGTTTGCTGCTATCTGATTTAAATCCTGTCTGCCTAATAAACTACGAAACTAGAGTGAGACAACAGCAAAGGCGGAAGAATATACATATAATGTCATGTTTATATTCATATTATTCTTATGCTGAATAGTGATACAGTCAGAAATGAAGCACAAATCTAAAATGACTCTAATTTCTGTGTGGAATGTAATGTACTAAAGAGGCGTCTGCAAAGATTTTCAAATGGAGAAAAATTTTCACTAAACTGTCGTTTGGAACAAATTCTATCATACACAGTCTATTATTTGGTTCTTGCTGATCATTATCAAATAAAGCAGCAGTGTAAGTAACAACAAATAGCAGTCTCTTGCTGTTGTTTCAGTTATGAGACAATTCCTCTCTTTTTTTTTTTTTTTTTTTTTTTTTTTTTATCGTAAGCCGCAGTAGCGTGCACAAAAGCAAGCCATGCCGCGAGCGGCGACAGGTTGTAAACACTCATTATCAGAATGCGACAAACAATGCATGACACAGTACAATAATGCATTTTCAGCTTAGAGTGACGTAAACACCAATAACAAATAGAACAGCACTTATCAGATCAAAGCAAAATAAACAATTGATTCAAACCAGACGAAGCACGTGAAAAAGGAAGGGTACCCACATAAATACGGACGGAGCGCCTGACACATAGCAATGGCTACTTTGTAAAGCTTAACTGTTAAGCTTACGATTCGAACCAAACTACTGTAGCTGTATCTTCATCCATTCGACCTCAATTGTGTCTCATGTTACAATAGACCAACTTTGTTTCTATTTGGAGGGGTGGTCTAAAATTTTTCTCTCCCCTTGAATTTCGAGTCTTAAATTTCAGGTGCGGCTTAGATTCGGGAATTTTTTTTTTTTCCTTGATTTCGAGTCTCATTTTTCAGGTGCGGCTTAGATTCGAGTGCGGCGTTGATTCGAGTAAATACGGTATGTTGATCCATTGCGCCCTCCAGAATGATGAGATCTCCCAGAGTATGCCATGAAAACATTCCACAGACCGTAACTCTCTCTCCCTTCCTAAGATCCAATGGCCATCTGTCCAATAGAGCATAAAAATGATTCGTCTGTAAAGGCTACATGCCACCATTCTGTGGACATTCAGTGTGGTATTGGCATGTAAATTCCAGCCTTCAGCATTGCCAGTGAACAGCAGTCAGCATGGGTGCATGAACCATGCACCTGCTGCAGAGGCCCACAGGCAACAATGTTTGCTGAACAGTTATTGAAGAGAAATTGTTGGTAGCCTCTTGGTTCATTTGGGTGGTGACGTGCTCAACAATTGGACATCTAGTCGCCCATATGCATCTGCACAGCTGTCATTCACTCCCTCATCTATGGCTCACAGTGCATCACAGATGCTTCAGAGCCGGTTTTAGATAGCACTGTTTTGCCATTCATGGTATACTTTAACCACAGCCGTATGCAAACAGTTTATAAACTTTGTTGTTTTGGAAATGCTTCACCCTTCACTCAAAAGCCAATGATGACTCCCTTTTGGAAGTCAGGTAAATCACTCGGTTTCAGCATTACAACAATGACTGTACTGTTTCCGCCTCCCTCCGACATGCTTTATGTACTTTCCACTGCTAGTGCTGCTACCTGCTGTCTGTAAGTGGTTATTACATGTTGATGTTGAACATAGGCAGTATTCACATTAATGTAACTGGTAAGAATTGAAAGTAAGATGTTTCTGAACTACTGTACATTTTGAAATATGTCTGCATCAATGATTGATACCTCATAAAATAAAGAAAATATGGCATCAAATAACTAGACCAGTGACAGAAATAATCTGATAGAAAAAGCAGTGTACAGACCAAGAAGAGGTAAATAAATGTAATGCATTGATTAGAAAAGCCACAGAATTTTGAATTATTCGTAAACATAAATTTAATAATAATACCTTCAGGTATCAGTACGTTATTTTCTCTGTGGTAAAAGTAATGTGTGTCTATTAATTTAAATAAAAAATTCGAAATAAGACTTTGGCATTTCCAATATAGACTTCAGTGCAGGTTAAATTATTAATAGAATTCTGCAACCTTACTTACATGATTGGTTTTCTATTTCGTTTTGCATACAATTTGTTCATTTTCATTGACATTGGCATTCTTTTTTAACAGGTTAGATGAAGCCACAGCTTTGATTAATCTGTTTCATAAACTGAATCCAAGTTCAGAGTCTGCAATAGCTGCTGCTGAATATGAAGGAGATGACCTTGGCTTGATAAGGGTAAGTCTTATTTTATTGAAAACATTCAGTATTCTATAAACTGTTTGCAAAGAATGGATAACTCCTCAGGAGATAATGTGGATAACAGATTTTTATCCTTTGTGCACTGTGTAATAAATTGTTATTGTGATCTTCTTAAATGTTTTTGATGTATTATGTTGTTGTTGTTGTTGTGGTCTTCAGTCCTGAGACTGGTTTGATGCAGCTTTCCATGCTACTCTATCCTGTGTGAGCTTCTTCATCTCCCAGTACCTACTGCAACCTACATCCTTCTGAATCTGCTTAGTGTATTCATCTCTTGGTCTCCCCCTACGATTTTTACCCTCCACGCTGCCCTCCAATACTAAATTGGTGATCCCTTGATGCCTCAGAACATGTCCTACCAACCGATCCCTTCTTCTGGTCAAGTTGTGCCACAAACTCCTCTTCTCCCCAATCCTATTCAGTACCTCCTCATTAGTTATGTGATCTACCCATCTAATCTTCAGCATTCTTCTGTAGCACCACATTTCGAAAGCTTCTATTCTCTTCTTGTCCAAACTATTTACCGTCCATGTTTCACTTCCATACATGGCTACACTCCATACAAATACTTTCAGAAATGACTTCCTGACACTTAAATCTATACTCGATGTTAACCAATTTCTCTTCTTCAGAAATGCTTTCCTTGCCATTGCCAGTCTACATTTTATATCCTCTCTACTTCGACCATCATCAGTTATTTTGCTCCCCAAATAGCAAAACTCCTTTACTACTTTAAGTGTCTCATTTCCTAATCTAATACCCTCAACATCACCCGACTTAATTCGACTACATTCCATTATCCTCGTTTTGCTTTTGTTGATGTTCATCTTATATCCTCCCTTCAAGACACCATCCATTCCGTTCAACTGCTCTTCCAAGTCCTTTGCTGTCTCTGACAGAATTACAATGTCATCGGCGAACCTCAAAATTTTTATTTCTTCTCCATGGATTTTAATACCTACTCCGAATTTTTCTTTTGTTTCCTTTACTGCTTGCTCAGTATACAGATTGAATAACATCGGGGAGAGGCTACAACCCTGTCTTACTCCCTTCCCAACCACTGCTTCCCTTTCATGTCCCTCGACTCTTATAACTGCCATCTGGTTTCTGTACAAACTGTAAATAGCCTTTCGCTTCCTGTATTTTACCCCTGCCACCTTTATAATTTGAAAGAGAGTATTCCAGTCAAGATAAGTCGTAAGGTCAGTATTGCCTCACGTGTTCCAGTATTTCTACGGAATCCAAACTGATCTTGCTCAAGGTCGGCTTCTACTAGTTTTTCCATTCGTGTGTAAAGAATTCGTGTTAGTATTTTGCAGCTGTGGCTTATTAAACTGATCGTTCGGTAATTCTCACATCTGTCAACACCTGCTTTCTTTGGGATTGGAATTATTATATTCTTCTTGAAGTCTGAGGGTATTTCGCCTGTTTCATACATCTTGCTCACCAGATGGTAGAGTTTTGTCAGGACTGGCTCTCCCAAGGCCGTCAGTAGTTCCAATGGAATGTTGTCTACTCCGGGGGCCTCGTTTCGGCTCAGGTCTTCCAGTGCTCCGTCAAACTCCTCACGCAGTATCGTATCTCCCATTTCATCTTCATCTACATCCTCTTCCATTTCCATAATATTGTCCTCAAGTACATCGCCCTTGTATAGACCCTCTATATACTCCTTCCACCTTTCTGCTTTCCCTTCTTTGATTAGAACTGGGTTTCCATCTGATCTCTTGATGTTCATACAAGTGGTTCTCTTATGTATTATGTGCGTTTATTTTTCCTTGTTTCTGAGACTTTTAGGAATTAGAACTTTTTACTAAATTGTCATCTAGGATGTCATTTCATATTGTCAAACTATAAGGAGTTAAACAGAAGTTAGTATAGTAACAGGGCAACCACTGTTCAAGTAAGAGACTAAAAAATTCTGCCAAGGCAAAAGTGTACACAATTTGAGCAGTTGTTGTTTCTTTACTGAATTGTTTCTTTGAATAACAGAATTTTCCTTCATTGTATTGCACTTAAACAATACTTACAGTGGACACACACATCATTCGCTGTTACAATGACCTGTATTACTCGAGGGAATAATATTTTCTACATACAAAGTAAGATTACTGAATGAGACAAGAATAATATTTAGCAGTATGTTTTGTGAGAAGATAGATTTGACTGACTATAGTACGTGTTCATAAGTTACCATTCATTCTGACTCTTGCACATAGATTGAGAGCAAAAGAATAATGTTAATAATATTAATAATAATACCTTCAAATACCAGTACTTTATGCTACTTTGGTGAATGAGTCTTTGGCACTTCCCTATAGATGTATTACTGGTAGTCACACCTATGTGTCATACAACTAATGACAGCACAGTTAGTTGATGGTATGACTTTTCTGGCCTTCCAGTTTCTTTTGGATTTCACAGTGTACATAAAAAGTTGCTATGAATGGAAGCAGTTGGAAAGAAATACATATTTTATATTTGTTAGGATACAAATTGTTTGGAAGAAGTTTGGGTGGGCTAGATGAAGCTCTATGGTCATATTACCATGCTGCACAAATTATCTGAATGCAAATTTAGAAAATGGGGGAGAAATTTTTGGTGTAGTGTTCCACCCATAACAACAAGAGTTAAAGAGCCGTAGGCATTTGTAGATGAAAGGAGAGGTGGGGGGGGGGGGGGGGGGCGTTATTTAAGGGTGCTGTTGTGCTCTTAGGAATCTACAGACTTCTTATTCGTTTATTCGTTGCAGTATCTAGTGTACTTTAAGTAATGATTGTGTGTGATTCTACTACACCATGTGTGTAGCCCATTTTGCATTACATAAGTAACACAAAAAAAAATTTTTTTTAATGTACATGGCAAATTACTCAAATTCCTTTTATCAGGTGGCAGTTTCTACACAGTCATGAAATGAACACAAGTGCCTGCCCCCCTCCCCCACACACAAAAACACACTCACTATAATGTTTTCAGCATTCATTCTTACTAAGTTTCCATTCCAGTATATTTCTTGCATAAAATACGATATTGTATTTCTGCACTTGATGCCGTCATCAGTACACATCTAAGACATCTGTTATTCAGTTGATCTTGATAGTGTTTTCCTCAAAGGATAAAAAAGGAAGATATTTTTCTTTGTTTCTTTCTTTTCAATATAAACAATGATCAGCTTTTCACATACTAAAATGTCATTTGGTGTGCTTAGTAGCAGGCCGGACTGGCCGAGCGGTCCTAGGCACTTCAGTCTGGAACCGCGCGACCACTACAGTCGCAGGTTCAAATCCTGCCTCGGGCATGGATGTGTGTAATGTCCTTAGGTTAGCAAGGTTTAAGTAGTTCTAAGTTCTAGGGGACTGATGACCTTAGCAGTTAAGTCCCATAGTGCTCAGAGCCATTTGTGCTTAGTATCAATTTTCTTTGATGTTTCAGTGTATTTGGTTGAGATGACTGATTTTGTATCACAAGTTAGAAACAAAAAAAAAATGTTTCAGTATATTTTTGTTTCAGTATATTTTTGTTTCAGTCTTGTTTTAGTTATTTCAAAGCCTAGACTATTGTATGGCAGTCAAGTGATATTGGTTAAGTGTTTAAAAATCACCAGAAGTGTTCTCTGAGGACAGAATTAATTTACTTCCAATTAGTATCTTGTAGTGATGCCGAGTGATCTTTAATTAAAATTATTGTTGTTGATAGCTATATATCTCATCAAGTGACTGCAGGCGGCGAGGGCAATTGGAATTGGCAATACAGACTTTGCTTGAGCTCCAGAAACAACAAGAACTAGTGGCAGAAGGAATTCAACATGCACATGGCACTGGTAGCTAGAACAATTCAACATTTCCAGTATGTGTAAATGTTGTGATCTGGACACAAATGTGTGTGAAATTTTGTACTAAAACACTGGTTGTTTGTTGGCTGAAGAATGTTGTACTGTTGTGTGGAAAGAATAATAAGCAGAAGATTTCAAAAATGAAATAAACCATTCCTTCCCCCTCCCTCCCTCCCTCCCTCCCTCACTCTCTCTCCCTCTTCGGTTTATTTGGCTTACAGTTGAGGATGCTGCTCTTTGTTACATTAAAAATTCTATCTGTTTCACCAACAATTATCAGTAGTAAATTCATTTGTTATATGTTTTTATTTTATGATGAAAAAATTTATTTAAATTAATAATGTTAATTGGAAAAAGTGAGCTGCAGTACTGTTAAAAACTTATGTTATGTATGGGAACATGTGAAAGGTGGTCTCTGTGAGTGTGTTACATTTTCTGTAACTCTATAATGATAATCTGAGGAAAGTAATTAAAATAAATACGTGGATGAGATATGGATGAAACGAATGCAGTAATGTTTGCCATGTGTAAAAACATCTGTTCTTCTAAGGTCAAAAGGATAAGTTGTAACAGACAATGCAGAAATAAAACGTGTAGTAACTTAGACAATTACTATTCTTCTTTACTAAATTTATGTTTGTATATTTCTTTTCATCTGTAGATGATTGTGGACACTGCCTTCCACCATTCATCACGCTGGTGGCAAGTGTCCTATTACAGGAATTTGACGTGGCTTAACAGTGAGAAGTAGCTGATATCATCCTCAGAATTAGTAACATCAGCAACTTAAATATATCATTAATACAAAGAGACTCAAGAACAGTTTACAGTGGCAATAAGAATGTAAAGATGGGGCACCCAATGGTATGATGCCAAAAAGAAATCAATGCTGCATCGTTGCAGAATCCACAGTCATTGCTTGTTTTATGAACCAAAGCACTTCATGTTGTCAAGAAGAGCCTTACTCTGTCTGTATTATTGTGATCACGTACTAAGCTGCACCCACCCCCTTTTAACAGTGCAATAGTGGAAATTCTTCTACAGAATAGAAGGAATTTTCAAAAAGAAACTTTTTCAGTTTGTTTCCAAATGTTATTTTGCTGTCTGTCAGACATTTTATATTGTTTGGTAAGTGATCAAAACTTTAGTTGCAGCATTGTGCACCCGTTTTTGTGCTAAAGGAAACCTCATTGTGCAGTAATGAATGGTATTTTTGCTTCTAGTGTTGTAATTATGTGCATCATTATTCCTTTTGAACTGTAGTGGATTATTTACGACAAACTTCATGAGGTAATAAATATACTGTGGAGCACTAGTCAGAATGCCGAACTCCTTAAACAGATGCCTACGAGATGGTCATGGGTGAGAACCACGTATTACCGTTACATTTGATCAATGAATACGTGCTTAAAGATGAGTTACCCGAGAACATTATGCCATAGGATATTACTGAATGCAAATACGCAAAATATGTCAGCTTACTGATTTGTCTCACCCCAAGGTCTGAAGTGATTCTAAGTGCAAATGCGGCTGCACTACTTTGTTTTAGGAGTTCCAAAATGTGCACTTTCCACTTTAAATTCCCACTAATATGGACAGAGACAGCAAAAGACCTAGAAGAGCAGTTGAACAGAATGGACAGTGTCTTGAAAGGAAGATATAAGATGAACATAAACAAAAGCAAAACAAGGATAATGGAATGTAGTCTAATTAAATCAGGGGACACTGAGGGAATTAGATTAGGAAATAAGACACTTAAAGTAGTAGAGGACTTTTGCTATTTGGAGAGCAAAATAACTGATGATGGTCGAAGCAGAGAGGATATAAAATATAGACTGGCAATGGCAAGAAAAGCTTTTTTGAAGAAGAGAAATTTGCTAACGTCAAGTATAGATTTAAGTGTCAGAAAGTCTTTTGTGAAAGTATGTGTATGGAGAGTAGCCATGTATGGAAGTAAAACATGGACGATAAATAGGTTAGACAAGAACAGAATAGAAGCTTTCGAAATGTGGTGCTACAGAAGAATGCTGAAGATTAGATGGGTAGATCACATAACTAATGAGGAGGTACTGAATATTACTGGGGAGAAGAGGAATTTGTGATACAACTTACTAGAAGAAGGGATCGGTTGGAAGGACATGTTCTGAGGCATAAAGGGATCACCAATGTAGTATTGGAGGGCAGCGTGGAGGGTAAAAATCGTAGAGGGAGACCAAGAGATGAATACACTAAGCAGATTCAGAAGGATGTAGGTTACAATAGTTACTTGGAGATGAAGCTTGCGCAGGATAGAGTAGCAGGGAGGGCTGCATCAAACCAGTCTCTTGACTGAAGACCATAAAACATGGACACCCATAAATTTTGAAGTTTCCATCCTGTTTATTTTTTCTTCACCCTGTTTTATGCTTATCATTGGAGCAGTACCTCTAGATGTGCAGAACGAAATATGTTGTGTCTCTTTAAAGTTAAGGTAAGATCATACGCAGAAAACCAGTCAATGATACTTTTATGAAGACTGCTTACCATTTCTTCTGGTCCTGTATGTATGCTTGGATTGATCACAACACTACTGTCACCTGCAAAAAACAACTAATTCTGCTTACTGTATATTTGATAGAAGATCATTTACATATGTGAACAACAGCAGTGGACCTAAGGCTTAATCTTGGGAATCCCCATACATGATTTCTCCAGAGCCAGAATTACGTCTCCAGACTATTTTGGGTAAATTACTAAGTACAAGTTCCTGCATTCTTCTGGTCAGGTACGACACTGTCCGTTGGTTAGCTATAGCATTGGTCCCTTCAAATGTCAGTTTATCTAGGGGGATATGAGGGAGGGGGACAAAAAAAAAAAAAAGATTGAGAGGGCATTGCGCCATTTGTAGATGTAGTCATACATCCCATTCATTTCATGAGAAGTATCACGTCTTTAAATACGTATGTCAGAGAAAAGGTGTTTGTGACTGAGACTAGTCGATAAGTGGTGAGCACCCCACCTGTGGGGGAGGGGTTTAAATCGTATATGCTGTTCGAGAGCTAACGATCCTCCAGTGATAGTACAGAAATGGATAACAGCCAGATGACTTCACCAGCTGAAGTGAAGATAGGAGTTCCATAGAGCAGGCAGTGCAGAAGAAACAGATTCATGAAATCTAAGAATGCGAAATGTCAAAGATAATAAATGTATTGTAATTGCTAAGTATCAAGTTGAATGTCAGCTCTGTTATGTAAGTACAGTATAACCCCACTTTTATGTTTCAGTAATCAATTTTTACCCCCCGTTTACGACATTTTTTAATGCTCCTGTAAAATCTGTGTCTACGATATTAATTTGCATCTGGTTTTGTGACAACATATTTATCCTGTGATTTACACTTAATGAAAAAATGTTCATGGAGAAAAACAGACGTTAAATGATGCCGGCATGATGTTGGCCGTCAAGTTTCTTTAAACTAGGGCGCTCTGCTCAGCGGATATGGAGCGGTAAACTTGTAAAAGTTGGAACAACTCGTGCCGTATCTCCTGCCACTGACAAGCTCTACTCAGCATGGTGGCTGATGGGAGTACCTAGCACTCCATTTACATGGTGCTCCCAAAACCGGATTTTGTAAACCGTTTGCCCGTTACCTCTTCTGGGTATTCAAGATACGTTCAAATAATCACAACCATTACCAAACTGACTCTACTATGTATGTGCAATTTCATGATTGTTGTCATCATCAGTCACACCTTTTTCTAATCATATTTAACATGTTTCCTCATTTTCCCACATGCAGCACTAGTTGACATATTCACTCACTTTGGATTGCTCAAATGTTTTAGTTTCAACCTAGTGCCAAGTACCTATTTTTTCATGCTGGGCAAAACATATTTTGAGAATTTTTTCTCACTGTCAGGTGCAGTATTTACATGCGAGAAGTAAATTATTGCCAAATGACCAAAAACCCAGGAGGAAAGTCAAACCAACGACAACATGACTTAAGAAATGACACAAATATTTACTAATAATGACAAAAAAGAAGAGGCTACGATTGTACAAACCTTTACGGCAAGTGATTTCCCTAAATTGCTCCAGGCAAATGCTGGGATGGTTCCTTTGAAAGGGCACGGCCGACTTCCTTCCCCGACCTTCCCTAATCCAATGAGACCGATGACCTTGCTGTCTTGTCTCCTCCCCCAAACAATTATTTCCAATCCATCCTTTACGTCAACCCAAACGATTTTAGGGATGGAAAATGATCAATGTCCTAGTCATAGGGCCATGATCCAGGACGTATCAGATTGAATACAGGCCCAAATTATAGCGTTAAGCAAAATCACAACAACGAAAAATTGGCTATTAGCAGAAGATGAGCGGCAGAGATGTACTGAAATTACGAAACCAGTAGTTGTAGGTACAGTATGATAAACAATTGTGAAGTAAATGTATACATAGACTCAAGAAGTGAAATTTCCATAATATCAGAATTATTATTTTATATTTATGAAAATTTCACTTCTCGAGTCTACGTACACATTTACTTGACAATTGCTTATCATACTGTACCTACAACTATTGGTTTAGTAATTTCAGTACTTAAGTACTGATGCGTCCAAGAATGGGATGACAATTGAATTGTTTCAGGGTGAATTGGATATGAGTTTGGGAGAGCACAAAACACTAGCATTTGTGAGTTGAGCTTTAAGGAAGTGCGAGTTAAATTATACACGAACAGAAAAGGAGTTATTAGCTATTGTATGGAGTATTAAGAAATTTCAAAATTTAATTTGGGATCAAAGATAACTGTACATACCAACCGCCAAGCCTTAGCATTCCTTATGGAAAGTTGATGCTAGATATATAAAGAGTTCACAAAATATAATTCCTGATGCATTATCACGTTTACTATAAGGAATGAATGACACGGTAGGAACGGAAGGTCCTGGAATTACCTTTAATATAAACTTTCTAGCATTAAGCTGTACAAATAATGAAGTACAGAACTTAGCTTCATGTATTAAACAAAATGTACTTAACAATCCATATTTTGGTGATAAATGGATGACACTGAACCAGGGAAGAACAATAGATGACAACGTGTCAAACTGGATTATCGAAAAATGCATTGTTTTTTGAGAGTCAATAAAAATAGACCAAAATGGAGATTGTGTATACCACAAACAGTGGAGTTTGATTTAATTAATTTTATTCACAGAGGTATGGACATTTTGGAGTACGCAAATGTATAAAACATGATTCAATTTTACTATTTTAAAAACTTAGGTTGAAAAGTGTTATCAATAATAAGATCTTGTGAAGTATATCAAAGGATGAAAGACAATAATCAAGCACTGTTGTGTAAGTTGTAGCCGATAATACTCAAAGGACTGCTTGTTCTCACAGCAGCGGACTTTTTTTTTTTTTTTTTTTTTTTTTTTTTTTTTTTTTTTAGTCAACTACCCACCAGTAGCGGAGGAGAGACTTTACATATTTGTATTAGTAGAGAGTTGGTCAAAGTACATTAAGCTCTATCCAATCAAACATGCTAACACTCCAACAGTAATTAGGTGTTTAAAGCAATATTTGAATGAGATATGGAAACCTTGTAGGATATTGACAGACAGTGGACCGCAATTTACCAGTCAAGCCTTTAAAGAATGTTTAGGATTGGAAAAATTAACAAAAAACCCAATAGACAGCGCAGATCTATGAGTCCAATGGTACAATGAGCAACTGCAGCCCTATCACCTGTAGATATAATGGACAAACAATTTATAGGAGAAAATTGGTTAACATTCTTTAGTTGGGCAAAACACAGAACTGTGCCAATAGAAGAAATACAATGACAAGTAACAAAAAACCCAATAGACAGCGCAGATCTGCGAGTCCAGTGGTACAACGAGCAAGTGCAAGTACCACAGTTTAATATTGGAGACCTAGTGTTAATCAATGATCATGATATGAGAACAAATATTAAAAAAAGAGACCAGTAATTTTTTTCCTAAGCTTGTTGGACCCTACAGATTTGAGGGAGTTTCCCACCCAAGATCATTATTTCTAGTAGAGCCAACTATGGTAAAAGAAAAAGGACTATGCAATGTAGAGATGGTGAAGAGATGTAGAAAATAGAGTATCCAACTGGAAATCTAACCAAGCATTGTTTTTTACTCCGAATAATGTGAATTAAGATTTTTACTTTTATGTTTAATGATAGTATTGTTGGTGGGTTTGAGTTCATTTTATAAGGGAGGTGTGCTATTTGCAAACATTACAAGTCACACACAATCAATAAACACAGCACTTCTTTATGCTCTACAAGCATTCCATGGCAGGGTGTTGGACTCGCCTTTCAAGGCCTGTTCGGGTGTAGTCAGGACATTACCGTTCTGTAGGGCATATCGACCACTTGCATCCTCTGGTGTCCCAATGAAGTACCTGGCAGGGAGGGTGTTATGGGG
Organism: Schistocerca nitens; assembly: GCF_023898315.1. Lineage (NCBI taxonomy): Eukaryota > Metazoa > Arthropoda > Insecta > Orthoptera > Acrididae > Schistocerca > Schistocerca nitens. Next base: position 694,055,446 of record NC_064615.1, on the reverse strand, counting down.
TACGGGGGCAGAAAGGACTTATCTCTTTGAAGTCCATCTTCTTTCCTTCTTCAGATTCAACACACTGATTCTGTTTTTTCACTTTCTAATTCCTCAAACTTGAGGACCAACTCTGAATTTCCTCTTTCCACATTCATATGTCTCTATTGTTGAGGCCCTTTCCTTTTTTCCAAGTCAATAGTGACATTCATTGTGGAGTGATTATAAAGTTTACTTCAGTGAACTGGCCGAGGAACAATGCACCCCGCCTCCCTCCACGCGCACACTAAAAAAAAAAGTATACAATCATGCGAATGATCTCAAGCAGATGGGGGAAGCATTATATGAACAAAAATAGTTTTTTTTAGGAGTTAGTCTTGTCACTTTTTCAAGGGGAGGAATAAATGGGCGAGGTGTCAGAATAACCCAAAGATAAGAGTGAAAAGCTAACATGTAGAAGGAAATGGGATTTGGGGGAGAGTAGTGACAGGAAGAACAGGCAGGAAAACTGTCCAGAGAAAATCAGGAGTATGTAGGAATCTGGTGTGGCATTTAGAGATAGGAAAAAGGAAAACAGAAGGGAGAATTGTTGGAGTACTTAAAATAATAATAAAGAAGCTGTATGATGCACTTTATGGGTAAGTTAGCCCAGGGAATGGAACTTATATGATTTTTGGGTGGACCCAAGGAAGGGAGGTAAGTCATATTAATGAAGTTAGAGGAAGGAGTACTTCATCCCTGGAAGGGCAGTGCTGAGAAATGTGTACAAGTATTATTATTTGCACAAGGGTACAGACCCCGGATCATGGAGCATTTCTCCCAGACTGATTAAATAAAGTTATTAAAGTTAAGTAATTTGCCAGTTCCCAAGGACCAATGTAATCTCCGAGTGCTCTGATATTTGATGCTAGAATTATAGATTTACTTTCTCCAATATAGAAAGAGATATTTGTGATAAGGTATAAACACAAAGAAATACTGACCGCAAAGTTAAACTTAACGAAAAACTGAAAGTGATTGTGAAGGTATCATGTCTATTCACGTAACATTTGTATAATAATTCGAATTGAATGTGTGGGTACAACATCCTTCCTTTTAGTGGGAGGATGTGTAGCAATATGTTCCATCTCTTGAATGAGATGTATCACACCCTTAAATAAATATGTCAGAGAAAAGATGTTCATGACTGAGAGTAGTCAATAAATGGTGAACATCCCTCTGTTGGTAGGTGTTTTAAATCATAGGTACTGATACCGGAGCTAATGATCCACTGACTCTATGGAAGTGGGTAGCAGTCAGACAACACTACCTGCTGAGGTGAAGATAGGAGTTCGACAGAGCAGGTGGTGTGAAAGGAAGAGCTCCATGAAATCTAAGAATGCAAAACATCAAAGTTATAGTATTGTAACTGTGAATTATCAAGTGGAATATCTGATCTATTATAAATTTAATACAGAGAGGCAGTATACGAGTTGGTAGCTGTTCTCATTTATCATGTATGGCGTTGTAATTTTGAAGATAATATAAGAAAGTGAATCTAATCTCACTTCTTACTTATGTGGTGGAGTGAATGAGAATGAGATGTTAATTTTCAGCAGCTCTATCTGGAGCCTGTATGGTGGGGAAGTCTTAGCCAAGTTGGAGGAAGAAGGCATACAGATTCGAGGCACAGGCTAGCTGGACCCTGATTAATAATTCGTAACAGCAGCCAAATATTCAGTAAGCAATGTTCATTGTATATAAGAGGCGGTCTGCTTAGGTGAAAGGCAACGTGTTTGCCTGCCATGCAGTGGGCTTGGGTTCGATTCCTGGCCGGGTCGGACATTTTCTCTGCTCGTGGACTGGATGTTGTGTTGTCCTCAGCATCATTTCATCATCACTGACATTCAAGTTGACCAATGTGGCAACATCTGAAATAAGACTTGCAACCTGGTGGCCAAACTTCCCTGGATGGGGCCTCCCGGCTAGCAGTGCCACATGATCATTTCATTTCATTTTATATAAGCAGAGTATTAAGATGGCAAATTATTTAAGTGTTTGGTGCATGAGGTGAAGTATAACAAACCACCACACAGCCCAAGCTGACCTGAAACACTTCAGTATAGAGATCTCCTGCTAGGTGGAATTACTAGAGGCCTTCACAAGACAACTGTGCAGGCAGCATCAGTAATTAGGTCAACATGTGAGAATAGTGTAATGTTTCTCTGACTGTTAGCATGTTCTGCTTGCAATGTCATAAGGCAACTTTAAAAGCACAAAGAGCGTGTGTGAAATTTTGTTTCCTGCTTTAAAAATCAGCAATGTAGACTCACCAAATGCTTCAAGGGCTTTCCGACGTATTCTATGAGCCCCACACAAGTTTTTGACTAATTTGTGTGTGAAAAGATGAGTGTTGAAGACCAGTCTTGTCCTTGATGCCCTGCAACCTCACAAAAAAAGGAAAGCATTGAAAAAAATCTTCCAAAAAATCAACGATTGTTGTTTCACAACTGACCAAATTTCATCCGAGACATGCGTGAGTTGGAGCTCATCCCAGAAGATTTTGAGTGACGGCCAGCACATGCGACGTGTTGCCACTAAATTTCTTACACAGGAACAAAAAACAATATGTATAAATTTGTGCCAGGACTTGAAAACAGAGACTGAATCTTCTGAACAAAGTCATTACAGGTGGTGAGAGTTGGTGTTACAAATGTGACCCAGAAACCAAGCAAGCATCATACCAGTGAAGGACTGGGGAACTGTGCAATGGGAATTTGTACCCTCTGGATAGACTGTTAACCAGCAGTTTTATGTGGAAGTTTTAAGATGTCTGCAAGAGGACATGTGGAGGAAATGCCTGGCACATTGGCTATCAGGTGACTGGTACATTCATCATGACAATGCTCCTACACACATGGCCTTATGAGTGACACACTATTTGCCATTTTATGGATGGTCTGTCAATCTCCATCCATTGTATTTGCCACATCTTGGCTACATGCAACTTTTTCCTATTATCATGAATGAAAAAATGCAAAAACAGAAGAATTATGATGATGTAGAGGCAGTAAAAACAGTTTCACAAAGGGCACTGGATGATATCAAACTTGAAAAGTTCCAGACATGCTTCAAACAGTTGGAAAAAATACTTGACAAGTGCATCATATTTAATGCAGAGTACTTTGAAGGCGACTGAAGGAATTTTGTAAAAAGGTTCACGAATAAATTTTTTATAATGACAATCACTTTTTTTCTTTGACACACATCCCTCATACTATGGTTGCTACAGTCAAATGTCTTAGATAGATCACAGAAAATACCAACCAGCAATATTTTATTATTTAATGCTTGTACTCTCTGACACAGCTCTCCTCGCCATCTGGTCAGATAAACTATCTCCTCATATCCGTTTTGCTCTGGCTCTAAGGTCTCCTGAACCTGTCGAGCAAACAATGACAATTGCTGACAAGCTCACCAATGCACAACGGAAATATTCTGCGTTTGACAGGGAGTTGCTCGAAGCGATTAAGCATTTTAAGACTGACGCTGAGGGATGCCCTTCCTATGTTTTAACGGACCACAAACCCCTGGCTGCGGCCATTAAAAACCCGCCAGCTGACCCGCCTCCTCGCCGCTTCAGATACATGGACTTCATATCTCAGTTCACCACTGATGTCAGACACATAAAGGGTGCTGACAATACAGTTGCTGATTGCTTTGACGGGTTGACGCCATCCATTCGCTGTTAGACCTCTGTGAACAGACCTAACCGCCACTACACTTCGTCCGCACCACCTTCCCTGGCATTTCTGGTGAGATCTGGTGCGACGACAGTACAGGCACGTTATGCTCCCTCATCCCAACCATGCTCCGTCGAGCTGTCTTCAACGCATTGCATAATTTAGCCCACCCTGGTGTTCGTGTGTCTGCCCGCCTCGTAGCGGAGCGCTTTGTGTGGAGAAATGTCAAGAAGGACTGCCAGCAATGGGCACACTCCTGCGTCGCATGCCAACGCTGCAAAGTACACAAGCACACTTCAATCCCCCCCCCCTCCTCCCCCTCGGCGCCTTTTTCATCCCTCCTGGGCGTTTCCAGCATATTCACATTGACATTGTCGGCCCTCTCTCCCCCTCTAACAGCTTTCGTTATGTTCTCTCATCTATCTACCGAACAGCTCACTGGGTCGAGGCTGTCCCCCTACCCAATATTATGGCAGAAACTGTTGCTCGAGCTTTCGTCGAGTCATGGGTATCGCGTTTTGGATGTCCAGCTATCATCACGACTGACCAGGGCAGACAATTTGAGTTGGCCCTGTTCAACGCGATCTGTAACATTTGCGTCATCCAGCGCATCTGTACCACAGCATATCATCTGCAAAGTAATGGGCTAATCGAGCACTGGCACCGCACTTTCAAGGCGGCTCTTCGATGCCACGACTCTCTATGGACAGAGGCCCTTCCCCTTGTGCTACTCGGCATTCGTGCGATCTATAAGGAAGACCTCAAAGGCACAATAGCCGAGTTCGTATATGGCCAGAACATTGTTCTCCGCCAGCCGGAGTGGCCGAGCAGTTCTAGGCGCTATAGTCTGGAACCGTGCGATCGCTATGGTCGCAGGTTCGAATCCTGCCTCAGGCATGGATGCGTGTCATGTCCTTAGGTTAGTTAGGTTTAGGTAGTTCTAAGTTCTAGGGGAGTGATGACCTCAGAAGTTAAGTCCCATAGTGCTCAAAGCCATTTGAACCATTGTTCTCCCTGGCGAACTTGTGGGCCCTTCTGCTTCTCTCCCTCAGTCTGACTTACCTTCTTTCGTGGACCTTGTCAGATGCCACTTCATCAACCTCCATATCCCTCCACCCGCCAGCCATTCCCGCCCTAAGTTTCATGTCCCGAAATCTCTGGACAATTGCCAGTACTTCATGCTCTGAGATAACACTGTCCTAGCTCCCCTCCAACCTCCATATACCGGCCCGTACTGAGATGAAAGATTCAGCTGTTACAGTCTCTCTCAACAGACGTAAGCCTGCTCATGTCGAGCCTTCTTCTACCCCCCTTCAGGCCATGACCATGCCACTCACTATCGTGGCTCACGACGCTCCGACAACTCCCTCCACGTTACGTTGAACTTACACACTCGATCGAGTGACTTCGAGCTCCAATCGTCGAGCTCTCCTCCAACCACGCCCTCTACTCCGGTCTCACGCACTCTGTCGAGTGACCACGTGGTCCCCACGTCGAGCTTACCTACGATCATGCCCTCGCCACCGGGCCCTTCGCTGGTCCCTTTCACCTCTCCACCGTCACCTGCCTCGCCCTGTCAAGGTTTCTCATGCCCCCTCGTCTTGAATATGCCCTCGCTCGAGGTGTTTGTGCCTGTACCCCTGGACATAATCCATGACATCTCAATAATACTGCGCAGTTATACACTGTTCGTCGTGTGTTTCTCTTCATCCAGTGCTCATGACACAACCGCCGTCATTTCCTGCCACCTGGTAAAATGTGTTCCCCTCCTGCTCGACGTCGACCTGGACATGCTTTGTGTATTCACCATGCCCACCGGAGACATCGTCGTCGTCACTCCATTCCACCCGCGAACTGCCAGCCTACCTGTCACCGCACGACCAGTACGACGCCCAGCTCACTTCAACGACTTCCAGGTTCGCTGACCGAACCTTCCTTCACAACATCTACCCACACAGCTCCCCGACGACGCTGTCGAGCTGACCGCGGTCCGGCTCCCACGGACCACTCCTGCCGATGCCAAAGTCATCCCCCCCCCGGCCTCGCTATGTGGCGCCGATGAAATCGACACCAACATCGATATGCGTTCATCTTTGGACTCTAAGCATTATCTTTGGCTGTTCTGCCATGTTCAGTTCAGTCTTTGTGATCCTTGTATGTGTTAAGGTTAATAAATGAACTATTGCTAAATGGGTGTGATTATTGGTGCAACCAACCCAGTAATCCTCCTCAACCTTATTAATTCACCCTTACATTATAGGTGTGAAGAGTGGATTCTGTGCTATTCACAGCTTTGTTTTACAGCAGTGTCAGCAATGCAATAAATTCCTGTGCGCTCCTCACTGACACTTCTTTTATGAATGAGTTGAAAACCAAACTTTTATTTAATGCTGTGCCATCTCAAAAGCGTCTAGAAGACCATGCAGAGATAGAAAACTAAGAGATCAGTAGCGAACACAGTTATTATGAAACGCACGAAGAAAGAAACAGTTTTGTTGTGACTCGCCGATCTTTCAAAGTGCCGCCGCGCAGTTACGCGCGTCCTCTACATGCGGTGCTGTCTACCAGCGATGCTGCAGCCGCGCCACCTAAAAAAAGCGGCCAGCCAGCCAGCGGCCGCTAGACTTGGGCTCAAGTGCTGATTTGACTGTTACCATGTACACATGTCTTACTTTGTCTACTTGCTCTGTGACTTACATGTATTGTGTCGTCTTTGAAATATACGTGTTCAACTTGACGTTATAACAATTGGCAACGAGGTAGTGATTTTTCTTTTCCATCGTTGACCCACAGATTTCCATGGCTACTTTAGAGCAACTACTGCAAGGTCTCATTGAACAACAAACGCTTCTCACAAATGCGATTCGTGATTTCGTCGCGGTCTCTCGTCGTTGTCTATGCCTCCTTTTCCTCCTTACGACGAGACGGCGGAAGACTGGTCGGATTACGAAAAACGTCTTCGACAGCACTTCTTGGCATTTCATGCCACGGACGAACAAACATATAAGTCTCTGTTCCTTTCATGGATTTCACCTCAAATGTATCGGTTGTTGTCGCAGTTGGCTCCTTTGAAAGATCTTGCGTTTTTGTCCTTTGCTGAAATGTGCTCACTTCTGTCCGTCTATTTTCAAAAGCAAACGCATGTGGTAGCCTCTCGTGTTGCCTTTTATCGTTGTCAAAAACAACCGAATCAATCCTATCGCGCTTGGGCTGCTGAACTTCATGGCCTCAGTCGAAAGCGTCAGTTTGTTACTGACATTCACAAAGAATCCTACGCCGATTCCATGGTACGGGATGCTATTATCCGGTCGGCGCCCGACAAAGAAGTTAGGCAACGTGCCCTTCAGTTGGCAAATCCGACTCTAGATGAAGTCCTCTCCATCGCGCAGTCTTTTGAAATTTCTCGCGCCGCTGGAGCGCAAATAGAGGCGTGGGGTGACGTCGGGGAAATACAACCTCTGTGCGCTGTTGACGACGCGTGCGGCGTATCCCCACCGGCCGATGTGGTCGCAGTACGCTCCCACGCGCAGCCTCGGCCTAACCGTAAACAACCCTTTAAGAAACTGCAGCAAAACCCCCGGCAACTTCCTTCATGTCCGCAGTGTTTTATGAGACATTCACTAGAAGATTGTCCACAACGTTGGGCCGTGTGTCACAATTGCAAAAAGAAGGGTCATGTGTCTTCCGTTTGCAAATCTGACCACATACATGGTGTTCATGACTGTGACGCTGATTCTGCTTCTGTGTTGTCTGTCAATTGTACTTCTTCCCTTTCAGGGAAGTTATTCCTCACTGTCCAAATACTTGGTCAGGATGTTCGCATGCAGGTGGATACTGGTTCTGCTGCTACTATCATCAATTCTCAGACGTATCTTCAGTTGGGTTCTCCAACCCTATCACCTGTCACTAGGCAATTACGGACGTACAATAAACAGAAGATTTCTCTCTTGGGACAATTTGATGCTGAGGTATCTTACAAATCCGTCGTTCGCACTGTTCCCATATGTGTGGTCGACCATAGTAACGTGGAGAATCATTTTGGTTTCAATGCCTTTCGCGTTTTTGGGTTCTCCTTAGATGACTCTGTCAATATCGTCTCTGATGCTATTCCTTATGCTCACTTGGATTCCTTGTCGACGACATTTTCATCCCTTTTTTCTCCTGGGTTAGGCCGTGCAAATGACTTTGAAGCTCACATCACGCTCAAACCTACTGCTCGGCCTAAGTTTTTTCGGGCTCAGTCCATTCCTGTGGCCCTTCGTGATCGGGTCAAACGGGAGCTGGATCGTCTCACTGCTTCAAGGATCTTGCTTCCTGTCATTTCCAGTGAGTGGTCCTCTCCTGTCATTTTCGTTGCTAAGCCCAATGGTGATATTCGTCTCTCTGGCGATTTCAAAGCCACTGTAAATGCTCAATGCCTCATCGACACTTACCCTATGCCCCGACCTGAAGAATTGTTCACTAAACTTGCTGGAGGCCAGTATTGTTCTAAAATTGACCTGTCAGAAGCTTATCATCAATTTCCTCTCGATGCTGCTTCCCGGTAGTTCCTGGTCCTTAACACGCCTTTCGGCCTTTATCAATACTAGCGATTGCCATTCGGGGTTGCCAGCGCCCCTGCTCTCTTTCAACGATTCTTGGAACAATTATTGCTCCCTGTCCCTGGGTGTATCAATTACATGGACGACATTGTTGTTACTGGCTCCACCACTGAAGAACATCTTAGGAATATCTGCACACTTTTTCGAGTCTTACAGACTGCCGGTCTTAAGTGTAATCTTCAGAAATCAAAATGTTTTCAGGCATCTATCACGTACTTGGGGTTTCAACTCTCTTGGGGTGGTATTCGTCCGCGTCAGCAAACTGTCGCTGCGATCGATGCCCTTCCTCGCCCTACGTCTGTTAAGGAACTGCAGGCCTTCTTGGGGAAAATAGCATAGTATCATAGGTTTTTACCATCTGTGGCTTTGGCCGCTCAACCGTTGCATCGCCTGTCGCATAAAAACGTGCTCTTTCACTGGTCCGCATCATGCGATGCAGCTTTCCAGAAACTGAAGACTATGCTGAAACAGGCCCCGTGCCTGGCTACTTATCGACCTGGCCAACATCTTGTTCTTGCCATGGACGCCTCTCAATACGGGATTGGTGCAGTCCCTGCGCACCGTTTTTCTGACGGTTCTGAACAACCCATTGCTTATGCCTCCAAAACGCTCACGGAGGCCCAACAAAAATATTCTAAAATTGAAAAGGAAGCTTTGGCCATTATTTATGCTCTTCATAAGTTTGGTGTTTTTCTTTATGGATCCAAATTTCATCTTGTTACGGACCACAAACCACTCGTTTCCTTGTTTCATCCCTCAACATCGCTTCCCGACAAGGCTGCACACCGCCTCCAGCGTTGGGCTCTTTACTTGTCTTGTTTCAGTTATGAAATTCATTTCCAGCTGACGGCTCAACATGCGAATGCTGATGCACTGTCTCGCTTTCCAATGGGTCCTGATCTGGCATTCAATAGGGACGAACTTTTGTGTTTCCACCTGGATGTTGCTGAGCAGTGGGTTGTGGACGGGTTTCCCATCACATGGGACCGGCTGGCGGCTGCTACGGGTTCTGATCCTACCCTCTCCCGGGTTTTAAGCTGTATTCAGAAGGGTTGGCTCGATCGTCTGTCCGCTAAGACATCTGATCCGTTGCGGAACTACTACGCCTTGCGCTACCACCTCACGGCTAGGGATGGTGTTATCCTCCTTTCCACTGACAATGCTTCGCCGCGTGTTGTGGTACCTGCATCTTTGCGTGCGTCGGTCTTGCGCCTCCTTCACCAAGGGCACTGGGGTGTCTCTCACACAAAATCTCTGGCGCGCCGTCATGTGTACTGGCCCAGCATCGACTCTGAAATTGCACACATGGTCGCTGCCTGCAGCCCTTGCGCGTCACTGGCCGCCGCCCTGAAGTCATCTTTGTCACTGTGGCCTTCGCCTAAGAAGCCCTGGGAGTGTATTCATGCTGACTTTGTGGCCCTTTTTTAGGTACTTATTGGCTACTCGTAATTGATGCCTACTCTAACTTTCCTTTCATTGTCCGTTGCACGTCGCCTACCACTGCAGCAACCACACATGCTCTGTCTCTCATTTTCTCTTTGGAAAACCTTCCCTCTACTCTTGTTACTGATAATGGTCCGCAATTTGCCTCTTCCGAATTTGCGGATTTTTGTGCCCATCACGGCGTCATGCATGTCACGGCCCCTTCATTCCATCCACAGTCAAACAGTGAGGCTGAACGACTGGTCCGCACATTTAAGGCTCAGATGAGGAAACTCCTGACTTCTTCTGCTGCTGCTGATTCGCTTCTCCAATTTCTGGCTTCTTTCCGTTTCACCCTCATGGGTGACCACAGCCCGGCTGAACTCTTACATGGCCGACAGCCCCGCATGCTACTTCATTTTCTACGGCCTTCCACCTCATGGCTGCAGGTGCCTTCGCTTGGCCGCTTCACCGCCGGCGACCTTGTATGGGTACGGGGATATGGCAGGCGGCCAAAATGGAGTCCTGGCCACAACTTACGACACCGTGGCCGACGCCTGTATGAAATCCAGATGGACACGGGTGTTGCTGTGCGTCATTCGGACCAGCTTCAGCCTTGTGTGCCGGCAATGCCTGTTCCGAATGCTGCTCCACCACCTTCGGCTCTACCTGACGCTCGGGATCTTGGCACCTCTCATTACTCACAACGCAGCCCTCTCACCATCATCTCGGTGCCAGTACAAGAACGTACGCCACCAGGAGACGTGCCCATGCAGGAAACAGATCACCATCATCTGTCGGAGCAACTCTACTCGCCTCCTTCTCCTACAGACGCAGACACATCGCCCATGTCTCCTCTTATAACAACCGGACTTGCCGCAACAGGCAGATTGGTGCACAGGGCCCCAGCAGATTCGACTCCTACATCTCCTGTCATCTCGACCTGTTATCATTGGGGAAACTTCCGTCTGTACGGAAAGCCTCCTCCTCGAGACTTTATGGCCAGTCAAACAACACCTATGGACGTTAGCAAACTACAGGCCACCTCCATCAAGACCAGTGCAAACAATTCAAAGGGTGGAAAAGTGTTGTGACTCGCCGATCTTTCAAAGTGGCGCCGCGCAGTTACGCACGTCCTCTACATGCGGCGCTGTCTACCAGCGATGCAGCAGCCATGCCACCTAAGCGGCCAGCCAGCCAGCGGCCGCTAGACTTGGACTCAGTGCTGATTTGACTGTTACTGTGGTATACATGTCTTACTTTGTCAACTTGCTCTTTGAAATATACATTTTCAACTTGATGTCATAACAAGTTTGCCACCTGTCCACAAGCCAATCCATAGTCGTTGGATATGTCAGTAACTGCAACAGCTTTAACACAAAGAAAGCAAAAGTTGATAAAAAGAATTATTGAGCAAAAGTTACTAATGGCAAAACAGAGGAAAAAACTGTGGATAATCCAGAATCTTGCCAAAATGAAGTCTGATCTAAAAGCTGTGGTAGAAGATGCTGTGAAACATATGCATCCAAAATGTGGAACGTTATTTGGTACACAGTTTCTACACAAGTAAATAATTGCTCAACAATGATATCAAATACATTAATGGCTTAGTCAACTCTCTTACAACCCCAATTAAACTGTTGCCTTCATTGTTTTTGGGCCTTACACTCCTTGGACAGAGGCACAGAGATAGCTAACATAGAATTAATTTTATAAAAGCCCTGCAGCATATGAACATTTAAGAAGAGAGGTTGGGATGAAGCTGCCTTCAGAAAAACCTGTTCGGAGCAGTTCACTGAAATGAACAGTATAGCTGGCACAGAAACTAATTTATTCAAATATCTTGGTGAAAAATTGAAGATAACGGATGGAAGTTGCCGAGATTGTGTATTGATGTTCGACAAAATGGGTGTGAGTAAGCATGCCAGGTACTGCACTAAGTATGATGTCACTGAGAGCTATGAAGATTCCAGTAGCCTTGGACGTTTGTCTACACAGGCTCTCATGTTCCTTGCACATAGGCTGTGACAAAAATAAAAGATACCTGTTGCCTGTATTACATCTTGTCAACAGACTGTGTCTCATGTGGAGAAACAGTTGCTCCGTGTTGTATTAGAGAGACTTTATGCTGTTAGTTTAAAAGTTCATTGTATTATTTGTAATCAAAGGTCCAACAATGGCTCATCAGTACTCGATTTCAGTGTTACTGCAGAAAAACCTTTCTTCCGTTATCGTGACAATGTTCTCTACATTATATATGATGTGTGTTATCTCCTTAAAAGTATCCCAAACCATTTGCTGGAGAGAGATGTCCAGATTGATTTGGATGACATTATGTCTTGGCAAGACATTGTCAAAGTGCATCAATTAAACAGGGAGGACACCAAAGAAAGAATGTGCTGCTTTCTCAGTTATAGACATATAAATCTCAATAACTTTGAAAACATGAACGTTTGACTCACAGCAAAAGCTTTCAGTCATTCTGTCTCAGCCGCTATTCTATCAGCATACTCTACATTGGAGCTGCAGAGCAAACAGTGCTGAACATTGCATCCTTTCTGGGAAGACTGAACAGCCTGTTCAATGCTATGAACAGCGAGACTGTGTGTGATCCAAAACCTGTGCTCTAAGCAACCAAACAAGTTGGTTAGAGTATTACCTTCAGGATTCTCTGGTCTGGTTAAAAACATGGAAGATCATTAACCCTCCACAAGAAAATGTGCAGTCCCTCTGTATTTTATTGGCCTTCAACAGACAGTTTATAATTTGTTAATGCTGTGGAAGGACATGAAAACTGAGGCTCTGAGTTCTTCTTAACATCACAGGTGCACCAGGATCAAATAGAAAACATTTTCAATGAGCCACCAACAGTCAGGTTTTAACAAGAATCCCAGCTGCCAGGAATTTCACAGGAATTTACAGCACATTGTGGTAGCGTCCCTAATGACACCTCTTAGTTTGGCGAACTGTGAGCCCAGTGAGGATTACAATTGGGTGTTGGAGGGAAACGACTTTGTGACATCAATGGCCCTTAGTCTTAGCATGAACAAAGACAGTAAAGCACACTTTTCCATAGAATCTGCACTTGAAGCACCTGTGCTTATGCACAGTGATGAAGAATTAGAGTTATGGGGAGGACTGTGCAGTGCATCGCTTAGCAGGCTGTCTTGCACATAAATGTGTCAAAAAATTTAATTTTGACACATGCATTTTTGCTCTTCTTAAAGAGAACAAGGCAATGGAGAATGTGGACAAACTATACATATTTGATAACCCAAATGACATGCCCATGGGGGACGTGAGAGAACTAAGAGGCTCTTCAGAAAATCTAACTGCCATAGTTACATCTAATTTAGGACTATTCAGTGAAATTTTCAAAAATTAACATTACAAGTCTGGTGTAAAATCCAGCCTTTTGAGTTCAGTGATGAAGTATACTGAACATTGGTATCCTCACTGGCTTTGACATCAGAGATGCTCATTGCATCAGAAATACATTGTAGAAATGCTGTGTAAGGTACGGCTGTAGAAGGAGCTCCTTTGGATTTTAAATGAAATGTACCCAGCAAAAGACTCAAAAGCTATCAAACTCCATGGAGCAAAGAATTGCAGACCATACTTTGTTACTGCAAGGTCAAACTCTAATTTCACATTACTATGTTTGATATTTTACTTTGTGTATCTTTACTTACAATTTAGTCATTGATAGATTGCTGTGTTGGTTCAACACATCTGTCAACTTTTTTAATTTACTTCTTTTCATGAGAGCGTTTGTGTTCACTATACTTATCACATGTTCCTGTTTAAGTCTGATGGGTTTCAGGGAAGCACTCCGATGTCTGAAACCAATATCAGTTTCTATGTGATGTAATGAAATATATCTTCCTCTTAATTACAAGGTGATGTTTTCCTGATTTGTACCCATCCTTCTACAAGTAACTTTTGATGGTGACATTTGAGTATGCTGGAAACTGAGGAATCATCAGTGAGCTGTTTGTCTTGTTTATTAAACCATATGTGGAATTACTGAAGTTAAGACATTGTGACACTTATCACGTTATGCCAAATGAGCTCAGATACAGTATTATATGAAGCACATCTCACGAAATGAAACATCTGCATTTATTAAATAGTCTACTGCATTTCCAACTAGTTAACATATCTTCCTTATGAAAACACAGTGAAAGGGATTTCAGGACAAAGATTTTCATGAATGAAATGTTATTTCAATGATGTACAGGAGGCTCAAGATGAAAATGCATATTTTGAGAGACGTATATTAGTATTATTTTGAAAGTTTCATATGTGATATTAGAAGGAGACCAGTTATTAAATGTAAATTTTCCTCTCCTTCAAACCACTTACACATATTCATCATTGGCATAAAGCAGAATGATGTTCCCTTATGATACTTGCTCCCTTTATGTCTCACATTACATGCTTTTTATTTTAATTGCTGCAGCTGCTTTGTAGATATAGTGAGTCAGTTTTACCAAACCGTCATGGCAGTTTTATCATACTAGGTAAAGAAGTGCCTGCTATATCTATCTTTAATGGGGAGAAACAAGTAGTTATTTCAAGCAGAATTATTCTGTAACATTACCATTTGGCCCTCCTGTCCCAGATATGGATTTTCCTTGTTATGTATCTGTTCTTTAATATAGGGACTGAATACATTTTGTGAGCCTACGGCACTGTAAGGAAGAAGACACTCTTAACTCCACAGAGGCCTTGTAAGCAAATCAAACTGTTAATGTACCAGCATATTACTGTTGGTTTTGTAAAGCTACCGTCCGATGTCAGGAAGGCTTTTGCAGAAATGTCTTTACTGTAGTCTACCACAAGTAAGCAGGCAACCTGCCTGACATCTGCTGTCATCTAGTGGAACTAAGAATAGATCCCAAGACAATGGTGTAAGGAAGGAGTGCTTCCTCTCTGTACATGTCTCTGTGCTTTGCTACAACCGCAGAACAGCTTTCAGTGGGCCAGCAAAGACACCACAATATGAAAATATTTGCTTAGTCGGGTAGCTCTTTCCCAGATCTTTCTGGCAGTTGTCAACCTCTGCATAACCATGTTCACATCAATTTGGCCACAACTTTTGTTGAATGGCATAGCAAACAAACAACTTTGATGGTTCAGTGCACCATGTGATCTCTATTGTTACATACTGAGAATAATCGAAATAGCAGCAGCTACATCAGACAAGTTTTAGGGTCCTTCTGGGAATTCGACATGTTATGTTTCAGTAGAAACAAAGCCTGGCCATGAGTGACATGGAATGTGAAATCCTTCAAAGAATGGTGGTTGCCACTGCTTCATTGTCCTGAACATTCTAATCAGATTGCTGCCGTTAACGAAGCCTTAAAGTTTTCGCCGTACCTGACTGTTGACAATGGCCTTGCTGGTGTACTTGGATTTCACACTGGATATTATTAGAATGTTAATGTTAGCTCATGAGAGTCTTGTTATTTTAACACCTTCTTTGAATGAGTAAAGGATATGAATGGTAGGCAACTTGTTTATTACAGTTCTCCCACAATCACATGTAGTGCTTTATGGGATTGCTTACAAATCACACAGAGAGACAGGAACATTTTGTAGCCTCTTTTTGGTTCAGTGCCACATGCAGCTTGTGCAGGAGTCACATTTTTGTAAACCCTTGTCACCAGTTTTGTAAAGACCTGGTTGCTGCTGCTGTGAAGGCCGAGTTGCCACTGTTGTTATGGTTTTTTGTGAGTTTGTGAAACAGCTTATGGCACAGTGCACCACTAAGACAATTTCTCCCTGCCACTATTAAACAGCTATGCCTCAGGGTCAGGTAACAGTATAGGAGAACGAAGGTTTTACAACACTCCAACACATTAGCAACAAAGTCACACAAATGAGTTAAAAAGGTTTACCCATCTTTGTGACTTGTTGACTGATTAAGTCTACAACACTGCTCGTAATATAACTGTCTGTTCACTTCTAAGAGTTCTTTAAATGATGTTCCCTCTCTCAGTCAGCCCTGGATGATGATCTATAACCAGGTGGGGGAGAGCTGCTTTTCTAGCTTCTGAGTAGGCTTCTGTCCATTGTCATCCAACCATGGTGAATTGTACTTAGCTGGCAACTGGCCTAGGCGAAGTCGATATCTTCATCCTCAGTGCCGCCCGTGGTGCTGGTCAAACTCACGCAAATAGTGAGCTTCTATGTGCTTTTGCCCTGGGTGTGTCTTGTTTGGATGACACAGCACATATCACTCTGGATTTTCATTATCACAGCTTGTGTACAGTTATATAATATTAATTATTTATATTTTGGGCTGTAACTATTTTGTGATATAAAGTTCATTGGCAGTTAACACATATCTCTCTTGGAGTTGTATATTAGTTTAAATACGGCTGGAATATTTTTCATTATGAGGAGTGTTTCTGAGAAATTTCCTATAAACAGATTAGTGTAATAGTATGTGCATTGTTTGTTCTCAAATGGAAAGGCTCTTGATGTTGTGTGTGAATATCAAATGAGGAAACGCAAGAACTCTGTTTAATCAACTTTATTGTTCAAAGGTAGTTCTAGCTCTGTTATATTAGTAATAATGGCACAGTTCCTTTCCATGTATTTGTGCTAGCAATTAGTGATTGATGTCCAGCTGAAAAGCGGTGTACACCATGTGTTACAAAAGATACAAGCACAATAGTTCAAATATTTTATGAGGAAAGGGCATTCCTTATTCCTTAAGCAATTTCAGAAACGTGTCATAATTTTCATCTAATCAGGTCTATTACAGATCCCAATGTTGTGTCCACTTTTGATTAGAAAAAGTTTTCCAGAAATTTTCTCAGACCTCATTTTCCTGGTACAAAATAAGTTATACTTAGGAGTAACAGGAAGGTCAAGTAACTTCCCCATGGTCTCAGTCCTTCCTAATTCTCTGTCAGCAGAAATGGAAAGTCTTGAGATAAATGGAAAATTTTTGTTTTGTATCTGGCAAACCTTTGAAATGAAAGTTGATTGTGGAGCTGTAACAGCCACAGCGTAATTGTTTCTGCACTCAGTATGTCAAGTAAATCAGTTATTTCATTGCCACATAAACCATTTCATTGATTTACACCTGTTTCATAATTGTTATTTTAGATTGATGCTATTTGAATAGCGTTCATAGAAAAAATGGTAGAAAGACTTCATGGGCAGTTACAGAAGAAGAAAACAAAAGCCTTGAGATGGGAGAAATTATGCTCCTCACACCGGCTTTGGGTTCTCTGCAGTGTAGATGTAAAGAGCAAGAAGATTACTTTGTTTAATATTTTTTGTTGTACAACAATAACTTAATTCCATCTGTGGTGCAGACAATTCTTACAAGGATGTAACACACCAGTGGACGAGTATCAGAAAGGTTTCACTTTTTATTTTTTATTGTCATTGATTACACCACTTCTTTTGAGTTATCAGTCTTATGACTGGTTTGATGCGGTCAGTTAGAAATTCCTCTCTTGTGCTAACCTCTTCATCTCAGAGTAGCACTTGCACAATATGTCCTCAATTATTTGTTGGATATATTCAAATCTCTTGTCTTCCCCTACAGTTTTTACCCTCTACAGTTCCCTCCAGGTCCACAGAACTTATTCCATGAAGCCATAACACATGTCCTATCATCCTGTCCCTTCTTTTTATCACTGTTTTTCATATGTTTCTTCCTTCATCAATTCTGCAGAGAACCTCCACATTCCTTATCAGTCAACCTGGTTTCCAACATTTGTAATGAATGTGTTAAAACAGCATACCAAGCAGTATTATATTGTGTGGAATTATTGTACATACAGTGATGCCAAGAACAAAAGTTATTGGAACTTAGTTGTTTGGGAAACCAAAAATTTGTTCCCTCAAATTTAGATTCTCCTTGGATATGAAGTGCGAGAACCATAATACATTTTATTTTATGTACAAGTAATCATATCAAAAACAATAAATATAGCAGTCACTGGTTTGTAACAACATGAAAGCCTTTCTCTTTTTCAGCATTTTCATTTTTCAGTTTTAAACTGATTTTGTTACAGTCATAAACTGCTAAATTTTAATTATCAAGTGAAGCAAGGTCTTTGTTTTTGCCAACAATATGTTGCTATTATGTTTTTGAATTGATTGGTTTATGCAGGAAATTGTTTCTCAAAGCTTATTGCAATCTGTGGGAAGTTGATCGTATGTTTTGTTTCTTAGTTTTGTGTATCTATATTTACTCAGTGTTGGCTTCATGGTTTCGACACTGGTATCTATGTATGGAAGATTCTTCTTATACATACTTTTCCCATGTTGGTCACATAAGAGATATAATGGAAATTCTGCTGTATCCAAGTGGCTAAAGATATCCTCTGCAGAGTATTAGTAGCAGTAGTGGTACTACTAGTAGTAATAGTAGTAGGGATCAGGAATTGAGAATTTCGAGTTATCAGGAGAATTCTGGCATCCTTACCAACTTGGTTTGACGGAAGACATCAGTGTAACATGGAAACTGAGTGCAAGGATTGTAACAGGCACTCTTGTTTCCCCTTTGGATTTCAGTATCCTTGTGTGTTTGTAGTCCATGTAGGATGGTACTGAATTGTTACACTAGCTCACAACAGTCTCAACATTCTTACACTTTCTTTGAAAGTCACTATGTTGGTCACTATTCACACTGTTTTGTTGTAAATACAGACACACAAAAGGTGGTAATAACAATTGTACTCTGTGACTGTGTGTGCATTATGGACACATGATTTCTTGACTTGTGGCAGCAGCAGTGAGAGCTGCAACAAGAGTAGCTCCAGAAGCAGTTACTATACTATCACCGAGCGAGGTGGCGCAGTGGCTAGCACACTGGACTCGCATTCGGGAGGACGACGGTTCAATCCCGCGTCCAGCCATCCTGATTTAGGTTTTCCGTGATTTCCCTAAATCGCTCCAGGCAAATGCCAGGATGGTTCCTTTGAACGGGCACGGCCGACTTCCTTCCCTGTCCTTCCCTAATCCGATGAGACCGATGACCTCGCTGTCTGGTCTCCTCCCCGAAACAACCCAACCCAACCCAACTATACCATCAGAAATGACATATGTCACTGTTCAAGCAACAGTAAATGAAGAAACGAACAGCATTATTGTAATTATGGTCTAACAAAAGGCTTTGGCATTGTCTCTTCCACGAATACCATTTAGCAGTTTCGACAAGTGTAAGTAGACTGAGGTTATAATTTCACGATGGTTCCTTCTTTACTGGAAGTTAATAAGGTTGCTGATACTAGATCTAATAGTGCCCTATTTCTGTCTTCCTGTAATCATTTATACAAAGTGATCCACGGTTTACGGAAGTTCAGTCAGTCATTGTCAATGTCCAGTGTGTCAATCACGAATGAAAATTTATTTATAAAGAGTGTAAAGCATCATATGGGATTTTTTTGTCAGTGATGTGGTTTGTTTCATTTCTGACCATGAAATTCTGTTCGAGGCTGTCACCTCTCTGAACCCGACTTTCCACAACTTTACCCACATTGCAAAATTGTTTGAAATAGTGTCATCAGCACAGTGAGCATTCAGTAATGATACAGAATAGCAAAATTTACTAGTCAGAATGGGATATTTCATTCACTGGGTAGCAACAGTTTGTCATTCTGTCAGAGAGGCATGCATAAGAAGTTGTAAATGGGACTACTTTCTCTCCCATTTGGCACAAGCAGCATCAGTAACAGGCTGAACCTCCTCAATGTTGCTTCCAGTGTCATAATTCTAGTAGTAGACAACGCTCAGTAAAGTTGTGTAAATTGTGCCCAGAGTGCTACAGTAAGTGTGGTTGGTGCCACTTTCCCACATCATGATGCAATGTTCTGTGCCCCCTATAGGTTAATTAGTTAGCTACTTACTTATTCCATGGACCATTATTACAGTCCCTTTTCATAATGTGTAACGAGTATATTTCACAACAGTTTCTCACTGAAAAATTTGGCAACATGCTAGCCATTTACAGGATAGTCATAAGCTATTTTCTTTCTTTTTTTTTTCTATACCTATAAATAAAGTGACAATATCCAATCTCTCTTTCTCTTAAAGACCACACACCTACATAAACAACCTCATCAAGCCATTACACATTCATAAATTCTTCTATGGAGGAAAAGGAGTTGTCAAGGAGATATGATTTCAGTTTGTAGTTGTATTTAATTTTATTATCTAGTAAAATCTTGACATCACCAGGTGAGTGGTCAAAGATTTTTATGCTTGAATTCATAACTCCTTTCTGTGCCACAGTAAGGCTCGTGTAAGCCATTTGTCCTTTTATTGTTATAAAATGACTTTTAAAGCTGTTTTCAAACTGTGATTGATTGTTGACAACAAATTTTGTAAGTGAGAAAATGTACTGTGAATGTGTTGTCTACATGAGGTCCGAGAGTTGCCACCACATATTACCCTTACTACACACTTCTGTGCAACAAACACTTTTCTCCTCTATTGTGAGTTACCCCAGGATATGAAACCAGAAGACATTAGTGAACAGGAATATCCTTTAAACATTTTTGTCTCCAAAATCTGATATTATCCTTAACACAAAAGTTGCACGACATCAGAGTAAGGCAGTCACTGCTAAATACAAGCGAAGATGAATACGACGACGTCAAACGTAAGTCAGAGATTAACGATGGAGAAGAATCTCACGATGCGGGCAGAGAGTAATTGAACTTTGAAGACTTGTGCTTAGATTTAGAATCAAAGATAGCGACACTACTCCACTCAAATGTTGTGTTACCACCAGGTCTGCAAGTTCATGCAGTGCACGTGAAATGAAGCTCCCAGCAATTGCATCAACGAAATTCCATGGTAACATAGCAGAATTCATGCATTTCTTCGATACCTTTAAGGCACTAGTTATTAGCAACAAAGCCTTAACTGATGTCCAGCGATTTTATTATTTATTATCATGTTGTCTGGTGAACTTTGTAAGCTGGTTGAAAGCTTCCCGGTTACATAAAGTAAGATTGTATGGGATTTGCTCGTTGAAAGGTATAACAAACCCAAGTTAATTGTTGATTTGCATGTAAAAGAACTTCTGAATCTGCCCAGCGTCAAAGCTGAATCTACTAGGGACTTACATATGTTAATTAATCAGCTAATAAGAAATCTGAACGCGATTAGGGTAATGCAGGTCGGCATTCCATTGCATGAAGTATTGCTCTCGCTTATTTCGTTGGCTCACATTAGCGTGACTCTGAGGAAACAGTGGGAATGTAAAACAGCTGACACCACATTTCGTCGTCTGAAAGATCTGGTGGCATTTCTAGAAACAAGGTCAGATTTTAAGAGCTCATTCGTCCGGACAAAATGCTGCCCCAGTCCCAGCAGCCGGTCCCGAAGCATACTAAGGCCGAAGGGTACAGTTCTCGACGTACATTTCTCGCGAGTGCTCCCGACTGTGTGTTCTGTAACTCAACGCATAAACTAAATAGGTGTCGTAAGTTCAAATATAGCGACACTGCTAGCATAATAGACTTCGCGAACAGACAAAAACTTTGTTTCAGCTGTCTGGGCTCGAATCATAGGCAGAGGGAATGCCGTGCTGGCAACTGCCTCATTTGTAACAGGCACCACAACACATTATCGCACAAGGAACAAGCCAGCAATAGTGACAGTAGAAACCAAGAAACGGATATACAACAAGAGCAAACACACTACACAGTGAAAGGAGGCCACCAACGTGCAGAAGTATTAAACTACTGGATTTGTGTACATCGCCGACAAAAATGGGAAGGTATACAAACGCAGGGCAATTCTTGACGGTGCCTCACAAATGAACTTTATATCTAGGAACTTAGCAGATCGGATTGTACTATAGCTCAGTCGGCATCCTATACCAATGAGTGACATCAGCGATGTTCAAATAGTAGAATCGTCGCACGTTTGCAATGTGTACATTTCATCAAAAGTTGCTGACTAGGGCACACATACTGTCTGTGCATTACTGTACAGCGTATAACAGGGCCACTCCCAACAGCATCCCTTGAAGCCTCCACCTGGCAGCTTCCTAAGCACGTAAGGTTAACAGACCCATCATGTAACAAAACCTGGTGAGATTGATCTTCTGCTTTGAGCATCGATCTTTTTTGATGCATTGCAGCCTGGTCAACTGAAAAGAGATAACCACCCAACCTTACAGGAAACATCATTTGATTGGATTGTGTCAGGAAAGATACCTCCTCATTAAGTCCAATATTCGAAGAGTACTGTCATGCCTTGAACGCAATACCAACTTAACATTTAGGTCGAAAGGTTCTGGCAGCAAGAAGAAATGAAGTCTTTCTGTGCAGACATATGAAGGGCGATTATGTGAGGAGCATTTCACGCAAACCATTCAGAGGAATGTAAATGGTAGATTCGTGGTGAAACTGCCAGTGAAAGATAATCATGCAGGACTGGGAGAGTTCGCAAATAATGCTACGTGCTGCCTACAACGCTTAGAGAGAAGGCTACAGCGACAGCCAGAGTTAAGGGCACAGTATGTCATTTTTATGAGAGAATATGAACATTTGGGTCATATGGAACTGGTGACCACAGATACAGAGAACTGCACGTGCCACATCACGCGGTGCTTAAAGAATCAAGCAGTATTACTTAACTTCGAGTAGTGTTTAATGCCTCAGCAAAGACATCATCGAACACTTCTCTCAATGACATCTTTATGGTTGGACCAACAGTACAAGATGACTTATATTCAATTGTCCTGCAGTTCAGAACACACACATATGCTTTCACTGCTGACATTACAAAAATGTATTCACAGACTGAAGTCGAAAAGGTATATCAAGACCTACAAAGAATTCTACGGCGTGAATCTCCCAACGAACCAATCAAGGCTTATCGTTTAACAACAGCCACTTATGGTACAGCAGCACCGCCCTTTTTAGCAACAAGACGTCTATTAGAACTAGCAGAAGATTTGATAACAACACATCCAAGGGCTGCAAACACATTAGAAAGGGCTTTTTATGTAGACCATGTTTTGATCGGAGCTGACACCATAGAGGAGGAACTCAATCTACAGGAAGAGATTATTAGGTTACCGTACTTCACAGTGGAGGGTTTCCTCTTCGTAAATAGTGTGCACACGATTCAAGATTGCTGAAAAACGTGCCACCTGAACATCGTGACGCGCAAATACCATGGAGTCTGTCTGAGCAACGAGCAACAAGAAACAGTGAAGACTTTGGGTCTGTTGTGGCATCCTCATAGTGATACCTTCCAATTCTTAGCCACTGATGCAGAAAATAGTAACGAAAGCTGGACTAAACAACGTCTACTTTCTCGTGTTGTCTCCATATTCGATCCATTGGGACTTTCGGGACCAGTGGTAGTGACTTGCAAGGTGTTTCTGCAACACCTCTGGCAAAGACAAATAGAATGAGATACGCCGTTACCAGGTGACCTGAAGACACAGTGGGAACAGGTGAATAATCATCTACCATCACTGAATAGCATTCATATCGAACGAAGAGTGAACAGCAACAGAGTAAAGTGGCTGGAGCTACATGGATTCTCAGATCCCTCCGAGCAAGCATATGGAGCCTGCATTTACCTTAGAAGTGTCTGTGAAGAAAATAATTTCTCAATCAAGCTTTTAACTTCAAAATCCAGAGCAGCACCAATCAAACAAATATCACTGCCAAGACTTGAATTGTGCGCAGTCCCACTACTGGCTAGATTAATGGAGAAGGTCAAATCTGGGCTACACTAAAACATCGCCAAAACTTTTTTTTGGACAGATTCTACTGCTGTCTTAGCACAGTTGGCGAAAGAACCAACGTCATGGGAAACGTTTGTTGGAATTCGTGTCTCTGAAATCCAGCAACTCTCTGCAGTAGAAGACTGGAACCACGTATCCTCTAAGAGTAAGCCTACTGACATCATTTCGAGAGGAATTGCATCACAACAAAATTGTTCAAATGGCTCTGAGCACTATGGGACTTAACTTCTGAGGTCATCAGTCCCCTAGAACTTAGAACTATTTAAACCTAACTAACCTAAGGACATCACACACATCCATGACCGAGGCAGGATTCGAACCTGCGACCGTAGCGGTCGCGCAGATCCAGACTGGAGCACCTAGAACCGCTCGGCCACTCAGGCCGGCTGCACCACAACAACTAGGTGACATTAAGCTATGGTGGACAGGTCCTTGCAGACTCCATCAGCCACTATCAGTATGGCCTGTTAGCACAATGAAGTATGCAGACGAATCAGCTGATGCACTAGAGAAACGTATTCAATATGTTTGCTTACTCGCAACTACTTGCATTGTGAATGAGATAGCCCAATATTATTCTTCATGGTCAAAATTGCAAAGAGTTATGGCATGTGTGCTGAGATATGTAAACAATCTTAGGCGGCAACCCACCGAGAGGCATAGTGGAAACCTAACAGCAGGAGAACTTCACACAGCATCAAAGGCAGTCATTCGTATGGCGCAACAGCAAGATTATTACAAGGAAATTAAAGAACTACAACATGGCCGACCAGTCCCCAAGAAAAGCAAACTGGACGAGGAACAGTTGTTAAGGGTGGACAGCAGATTGGAACAATCAAAAGTTACTTGCAGTCAGAAGCCCACCATGATTCTTCCTCCTAAGCATCATGTCACTAAATTAATAGTCATGAGAGAGCATCTTCGTTTGTTGCATGCAGGATCTCAGCTGCTGTTAGTAAGCCACAGACAAAGGTACTGGGTACCCAATGGAACATCTGTTATCAGACAAATAATCCACAAGTGTCTTCCTTGCTATCCCTTGAAGGCAACCACTGAAACACAGTGCATGGGACAACTTCCTTCAGTGCGTGTAGGGCAAAGTAGACCTTTCCTTAATTGTGGGGTTGACTATGGAGGAATACTACACGTAAGGAATGGAGCAAAGAGGAACAAAACTAGGACAAAGGTCTACATTGCCTTTTTCTTTTGCATGGCAACAAAGGCAGTATACATCGAGCTTGTCACTGAACTCTGGTTACAAGCTTTCCTAGCTGCTCTTCGAAGATTCATTTCTCGACTACGCACTTGCGCAAACGTGTACAGTGACCATGGAAAGACGTTTGGGGGTGCAAGGAATGAGCTGCATGAACTGCATAAACTGTTCAGCTGTCAGTTTCACACAACCCAAATCCAGAACTATGCATCGCAGAATGGTATCCACTGGCATTTTATCCCGCCTCATACCTCGCATTTTGGTGGTCTGTGGGAAGCAGACATAAAATTCATCAAGACACATTTGAAGAGAGTCGTGGGAAACTAAGTGCTGACGTTTGAAGAATTATACACACTTCTAACACAAATTGAAGCATGTTTGAATTCCCGACCCATTACACAACTCCCTGACAATCCAGATGAAGTCTCATACCTTCCTCCAGGCCATTTTCTTATTGGTGAACCCTTAACAACTATCCCAGAGCCAGGCTTGCTTTCAGAACCATCACCCAGGTTGTTAAGATGGCAGCTCATCCAGCAGTGCAAGCAGCACATCTGGAAACGGTGGTCAAAGGACTATCAAAACTACAACAGAGAACTGAATGGTCATAAACAAAGGACAATCTTCATCCAGGTACATTGGTTCTCCTGAAGGAAGACAATTTGTCATCCCTCGTGTGGCGGTCTGCGGTCATTGTTGTTACACGCCATGGTCCTGATGGTACAGTATGTGTTGTTTCAGTGCGCACAGCAACGGGAACTTCGACCACTGTCGAAGATCTGTGTTGTTCCACAGGAAACATAGACTCTAGTGCACATAACTATTAAATTACAACTGAAGTGTTTCTTTTGTTTACAGCATTCGGGAGGACGACGGTTCAATCCCGTCTCCAGCCATCCTGATTTAGGTTTTCCGTGATTTCCCTAAATCGTTTCAGGCAAATGCCGGGATGGTTCCTTTGAAAGGGCACGGCCGATTTCCTTCCCAATCCTTCCCTAACCCGAGCTTGCGCTCCGTCTCTAATGACCTCGTTGTCGACGGGACGTTAAATACTAACCACCATCTTTTGTTTACAGTGGACAAGATTACTTCAATCAAATTATTTCCTTTTTGTTTGGTGTAACTTGTGCTGCATGTGATTATTTGTATTTGAGTAATTTATATACACTCCTGGAAATTGAAATAAGAACACCGCGAATTCATTGTCCCAGGAAGGGGAAACTTTATTGACACATTCCTGGGGTCAGATACATCACATGATCACACTGACAGAACCACAGGCACATAGACACAGGCAACAGAGCATGCACAATGTCGGCACTAGTACAGTGTATATCCACCTTTCGCAGCAATGCAGGCTGCTATTCTCCCATGGAGACGATCGTAGAGATGCTGGATGTAGTCCTGTGGAACGGCTTGCCATGCCATTTCCACCTGGCGCCTCAGTTGGACCAGCGTTCGTGCTGGACGTGCAGACCGCGTGAGACGACGCTTCATCCAGTCCCAAACATGCTCAATGGGGGACAGATCCGGAGATCTTGCTGGCCAGGGTAGTTGACTTACACCTTCTAGAGCGCGTTGGGTGGCACGGGATACATGCGGACGTGCATTGTCCTGTTGGAACAGCAAGTTCCCTTGCCGGTCTAGGAATGGTAGAACGATGGGTTCGATGACGGTTTGGGTGTACCGTGCACTATTCAGTGTCCCCTCGACGATCACCAGTGGTGTACGGCCAGTGTAGGAGATCGCTCCCCACACCATGATGCCGGGTGTTGGCCCTGTGTGCCTCGGTCGTATGCAGTCCTGATTGTGGCGCTCACCTGCACGGCGCCAAACACGCATACGACCATCATTGGCACCAAGGCAAAAGCGACTCTCATCGCTGAAGACGACACGACTCCATTCGTCCCTCCATTCACGCCTGTCGCGACACCACTGGAGGCGGGCTGCACGATGTTGGGGCGTGAGCGGAAGACGGCCTAACGGTGTGCGGGACCGTAGCCCAGCTTCATGGAGACGGTTGCGAATGGTCCTCGCCGATACCCCAGGAGCAACAGTGTCCCTAATTTGCTGGGAAGTGGCGGTGCGGTCCCCTACGGCACTGCGTAGGATCCTACGGTCTTGGCGTGCATCCGTGCGTCGCTGCGGTCCGGTCCCAGGTCGACGGGCACGTGCACCTTCCGCCGACCACTGGCGACAACATCGATGTACTGTGGAGACCTCACGCCCCACGTGTTGAGCAATTCGGCGGTACGTCCACCCGGCCTCCCGCATGCCCACTATACGCCCTCGCTCAAAGTCCGTCAACTGCACATACGGTTCACATCCACGCTGTCGCGGCATGCTACCAGTGTTAAAGACTGCGATGGAGCTCCGTATACCACGGCAAACTGGCTGACACTGACGGCGGCGGTGCACAAATGCTGCGCAGCTAGCGCCATTCGACGGCCAACACCGCGGTTCCTGGTGTGTCCGCTGTGCCGTGCGTGTGATCATTGCTTGTACAGCCCTCTCGCAGTGTCCGGAGCAAGTATGGTGGGTCTGACACACCGGTGTCAATGTGTTCTTTTTTCCATTTCCAGGAGTGTAAATTAGGTGGTAATTTATATAAATTAATTATATTATTTATATAAACTGGACACTCGCTGCAGGTAAGAATTTTTTCTGCCGGCCGTCCACACAAGGCACGGCCAGAACTGTCCGGGACAGGGGAGACGCGCCGTGACCGCCAAGCAGCGCGCACACATCTGTAACTGTGTCTCGCAATGTAGTGTCTAAATACAGATCACTTTCACCAAATATGTACTTTCATTTTCAACCTCCTTTCCTTTGCAACAAGGGTGTGCATTCGTTTGGACTGTGGAAAGAGCGAGGCAGCGAAGAATTACCACACGTTTTGCGGCTGCGTACAGTCCCTTTTCATTTTTTGATGCCTCATGCATTACTTCTAATGGTATGGCCGGGCCTTCGGTACTAAAGAGATGCATGTGTTGTGCTCTATAGCTCTATATCAGTCACAGTCCATTACAGAGAACTAGCATCTAACTGTCAAGAAATTTTACTTTTATTTTCAAATGTTGCAGTTTCTCTATTAGGCTTGATTATAATATTTGCGTCATCAGTAGAGAGAACTATTGCTGACTCTTCGATATGGGATGGCAGATCATTTACGTACTACAAGAAAAAGAGCGGTCCCATTACCAAATCATGTGGCACTCCTGTAGCGATTATTTCTCATGTTGAAGATGCTGCTTCGTTATGTGCAGTCCCTGGATTTCTTAATGTCACAGTCTACATCCTTTTAGTTACATAGGATGAAAATCAGTTACCATCCTGTCTCAGATACTGCTATATTTCAACTTCTCTAGGAGAATATTGTGAACCATGCAATCATATTATTTTGCTGAGTAACATGAAATATAAGCTGGCAAGATTTTTCATTTAAACTGTGTATAATCCGATTTCTGAAAGGAAAATTTAATTTTTTGTAGTGAACCATATTGAAACTCAAATTCAGACAAAGTATTGTATTTTGAGAGAGATGTGATATGATTCTTGCACACATCAATTTGCACTACAAATATGGTTCAAATGGCTCTCAGCACTATGGGACTTAACATCTGTGGTCATCAGTCCCCTAGAACTTAGAACTACTTAAACCTAACTAACCTACGGACATCGCACACATCCATGCCCGAGGTAGGATTCCAACCTGCGACCGTAGCGGTCATGCGGTTCCAGACTGAAGCGCCTAGAACCGCACGGCCACACCGGCCGGCAATTTGCACTACATTCAAGAATGAGGTAAGTGGTGATGATTAATATTTGTCTTACTATCTTTCCTTTAAAGGTATCTGACAAAGGCATATTTCATTCCCTATGATAGTGATGTATCGCGTACATGACGGAATACATCGTATATACTTGAAGAATGATATTTTCGTACTGTACTTCAGATATTATCAACTCAATGAGAGTTCTTAGTGTTTTTGACTAAGTGTGGAGTAATTGTAATTTGCTTGTATTTATGTGGGAGGATGACAGTCATTTTGTTGCACTTGATAGTGGAAATAAAAGTTAAGAAAAATCTAGACATGTTCGCTGGACTGATGCCTAGAAAACATGTTCAACAGTGTAAGCTGGAGCAAGAAGCTCGAAACTCTGAAAAAACAGAAGTAACTTAGGGAAAGATGGGTAATATACAATACTAGTGAATATGGCAATGTTTCGAAGTTGCTAAACATGTATGGGAACTGATACATGTCCTAATCTCCTTCTTTCCCCTCCATCTGTCCATCTCCTCCTTCTTTGCCTCTATGTCTATTTCCTCCCCCCTCTCTGTCAGTATGTTATTAACGCCCTAGGTCCCAGGTTCGAACCCCGTCACCGCTTAAATGTTGGAAAAAATCAGCATTGGCAGCTGAAGACTTCTGACACATCTTGTCAGTGAGTGCTGAGGAGCAGACAGAGATTCAGGGTATTCTCTTGCCCTTGAGGTGGGAAAATGCCCCTGAAAGCCGAAGGATCAGCAATGCTCAGTGGCATGAGGCTACGGAAGGCAAAGGAAACCATTGCATTAAAGACACATAATATGTATCCACAGGACATTTGGCCTGTGATTGAAAAAGTGTCATGATGATCTCTCCATTGGCAAAAGATTCCAGAATAGTTCCCTGGAGGGGACTGCCACAAGGGGGAAGTCACCATGAGAAAAAGGCAGATTAACCAGTGGAAGGATAATGTTCTACAAGTCAGTGTGTGCAATGTCAGAGGTGTGATTGTGGTAGGCAATTTAGAAAATCTGAAAAGGGAACTTCAAATGTGCAGTCTAGATATAGTGGGGTAAATAAAGTGAAATGGAAAGAAGACTAATATTTCTTGTCAAATGACTATAGGGTTATATCAACAATAGCAGAGACACATCTGTTAAATGTTTACAAAAAAGTGTACGCAAATGTGAAGTGATATGCATGAGCAGGGTGGGGAAACCGTTGTGTGACGGTCTTAAAAAGTTAAAAACGCTTTTCTTGGATTATGTGAAACATTTCACTTCATTCAAGAGCTGAAATAAATCATGTATTAAGACTACTTACACCTAATGATGAACCCACAGGATCCAAAATGCATCGTCTATTTAATAAACTATGAAAATTTGTGACCGAAGGTATTTTTTAATTCATACTTCCAGTGTATTGAGCACAGTCATGTTTGCAACTGCAAAATATGGATAAAATTAAATTAGAAAGAACGTATTGATTGCACAAAAGTGAGCAGTAAGAGGGATATGTGGTGTTCACCAACAGCTATCACATAGGTACTTCTTCAAAGAGCTAGGCATTTTAAGTGTGCCATCACAATACGTATATTCGCTAATGAAATTTATCATAAATAATCCCTCACAATTTCAGAAGAGCAGTGTTGTCCATACCTACAACGCTAGAGAGAAAAATGACTTGTATCATCCATTGTTAAAGCTGTCAGGGCTCAGAGACAAGTTCGACATCCAGCAAAACTTCTTTTTATCATTTGCCCAACAACACAAAATATCTAATAGGTAGCGAAGCAAGTTTCAAATTTTAAAATCATTTCTCCTGGACAACTCCTTCTATTCCACTGACAAATTTCTACTTAAAAACTGGCAGCCAGTAAAAAAAGTGTAATAGCATCAGTAGGACTAAACATAATAATATATTCACTAATCTTAATGCTGATCGTTTATATGTATCCTGTAGACAGTCTACATATCCTGCAGACTGACTTTTTTCACATCATTTCGATAAAAGAATCATTCAAATGATATATGGAACATATAACGAACTAACTATCATGCACTCATCAATTAAAGAATATAATTATGTTCTAGGCAAAAGCGCTCTTATGAAAACTAGAAAGGCCCATGTAAATACTGGGATCTAAACATAAACCACTGTAATAAGACCTATAATAGTTTATGGTGGAACAAAGTAGGACAGAAGGTGGCTGTTAAGGAACTTGGCAAGGTGCAAGGTTGGTGTGCTTCACCGTAACAGGCAGCGCTCCGCTGCTGGCATGGAGACTACGCTGCACATGCCCCCATTACATCTTTTTTCTTTTCTTAATCATCATCAGTCTTCTGACTGGTTCGATGCGGTCCACCACAAATTCCTCTCCTGTGGCAAGCTCTTCATTTCAAATAGCACTTGCAACCTACATCATCAGTTACTTGCTGGATGTATTCCAATCTCCGTCTTCCTGTATAGTTTTTACCCTGTTTGGCTCCCTCTAGTACCATGGGAGTTATCCCCTGATGTCTTAACAGACTTTCTATCATCCTGTCCATTGTTCTTGTCAGTGTTTCACACATATATTTCTTTCCTTTCCGATTCTGCACAGAGCCTCCTCACTCCGTACCTTATCAGCCCATCTAACTTTCAACATTCTTCTGTAGCCCCACAACTCAAATGCTTAGATTCTCTTCTTTTCCGGATTTCACTACATTATAATGCTATGCCCCGAACATACATTTGCAAAAATTTCTTCCTCGAATTAAGGCCTATGTCTGCTACTGGAAGCCTTTTCTTGGTAGGGAATGCCATCTTTGCCAGGGCTAGTCTGCTTTCAATGTCCTCCTCCTTCCATCTGCCACTGGTTATTTTGTTGCCTAGGCAGCAGAATTCCTTAACTTCATTTACTTCGTGATCATCAGTCCTGATGTTTTCCCACTGTTTTAATTTCTGATGCTTCTCATTGCTTTCGTCTTTCTTTGATTTACTCTCAATCCATGTTCTGTACTTATTAGACTATTCATTCCATTCAGTGGATCCTATAATTCTTCTTTACTTTCACTGAAGATAGCAATGTCATCAGTGAATATTATCGTTGGTATCTTTTCACCTTGAATTTTAATTCCACTCTTGAACCATTCTTCTATTTGCATCATTGCTTCTTCAATGTGCAGATGGAACAGTAGGGGTGAGACTATATCCCTGTCTTACATCCTTTTTAATCCGAGTATTTCCTTTTTGGTCTTCCACTCTTATTATTCCCTCTTGGGTCTTAAACGTGTTGTATTGCACATCTCTCCCTATAACGTACCCCTACTTTCCTCAGGATTTTGAACATCTTGCACCATTTTACATAGCTGAATGTTTTTCTACAGATCGGCAAATACTATGAACATGTCTTAATTCTTCTTTAATCTTGTTTCCATTATCAACTGCAACATCACAACTGATCCTCTGGTGCCTTTATCTTTCCTACACCCGAACTGATTGTCGTCTAATACTTCCTTAATTTTCTTTTCCATTCTTTTGTAAATTATTCTTGTCAACAACTTGGATACATGAGCTGTTGAGCTGATTTGTGTGATAATTCTCACACTTGTCAGCTCTTGTTATGTTTGGAAATGAGTGGATGATATTTTTCTGAAAGGCGAATGGTATATCACCAGACTCTTACAGTCTACACACCAATGTGAACAGTCGTTTTGTTGCCACTTCCCCCAATGACTTTAGAAGTTCTGATGGAATGTTACCTATCCCTTCTGCCTCATTGGATCTTAAGTCTTCCAAAGCTCTTTGAAATTCTGATTCTAGTACTGGACCCCCTATCATTTCTAAATTGACTCCTGTTCTTTTACTACATCAGGCAAATCTTTCTCATCACAGAGGCCTTCAATGTATTCTTTCCACCTAACCCCTCTCTCCACTGCATTTATCAGTGGACTATCCACCGCACTCTTAATGTTACCACCCTTATTTTAACGTTACTGAAGGTTGTCTTGACTTATCTGTATGCGGAGTCATTTCTTTTTTAATTTCTTCACATTTTTCATGTAGCCATTTCATCTTAGCTCCACATCACCTCAAACAATGGAAAATCCAGGATGGAATGTAACAATATTATGAAAAGGTTGGTTGCTACTCTCCATATAGCAGAGATGTTGAGTCACAGATAGGCACAACCAAAAGACTGTGAGAAAGTGAGCTTTCAGCCAACATGACCTTCGTTGGAAATAGACAACACACACATTCACACACACTCATGCAAATGCAACTCACACACACACACACACACACGCACACACAACCACAGTCTTGGCTGCTGAGGCCAGACTGCAACTGTGGCCTCAGCAGCCAGAGATTGTGCTCATATGTGTGTGTGTGTGTGAGAGAGAGAGAGAGAGAGAGAGAGAGAGAGAGCGAGAGAGAGAGAGTTGCATCTGTGTGTGTGTGTGTATTGTCTGTTTCTGACAAAGGCCTTGTTGGCCAAAAGCTCACTTTTTGACAGTCTTTTTTTGTGCCTTCCCTGCACTTCCTATTCATATTGTTCCTAAGCGATTTGTATTTCTGTATTCCTGAGTTTCCCTGAACATGTTTGTACTTCCTTCTTTCATTGATCAACTGAAGTATTTCTTCTGTTACCCAAGATTTCTTTGGAACTACCTTCTTTGTACGTTTGTTTTTCTTTCCATGTTCTGTGAATGTCATTTTTAGAGATGTCCATTTCTCTTCAAATGAACTACCTAATGAGTTATTCCTGATGCAGTATCCATAGCCTTAGAGAACTTCAAGCGTATCTCTTCATTCCTTAGTTTTTTCGTATCTGACTTCTTTGCACAAGGATTCTTTCTGACTACTCTCTTAAATTTCAACCTACTCTTCATCACTGCTAAAATGTGATCTGAGTCTGTATCATCTGCTCCTGGGTATGCCTTACGCTCCAGTATCTTATTTCAGAAGCTCTGAAATCTCCCAGTATCTCCTGCCCTTTCCAAGTGTACCCCCACCTCCTGTGATTGTTGGACAGAGTATTCACTACTACTAACTGTAATTTATTGCAAAACTCAATTAGTCTTTCTCCTCTCTCAGTCTTACCAAGCCCATACTCTCCCGTAATCTTTTCTTCTATCCCTTCCCCTACAACTGCATTCCAATCCCCCATGACCACTAGATTTTCACATCGCTAAACATACTGAATTACCCATTCAGTATCTTCATATATTTTCTCTATCTCTTCATCTTCAGCTTGCGACATTGGCATGTGTTCCTCAACTATCACTGTCAGAGCTGGTTTGCTGCTGACTCTGATGAGAACAAACCTCTCACTGAACTGTTCACAGTAACTCTCTCTTCATCCCACCTTCTTATTCATAATGAATCCTACTTTTTTATACCATTCTCTTTCTAAATGACGAGTTACCCCATAAAATTTTGCTGCAAGACATCACTGAGTGGAAATCAGGAAAATGTGTCAGCTGATACATTTGTTTCCAAGATTAGCAATTATATTAAGAGTAAAAGTAGCTGAACTTAATTGTTTGAGAAGCCCAGTAATATGCTTCCTCCAGTACAGGTTTTCATTAATACGTACACCCAAAAATTAGCAGCATTCTACCCTATTTACTGACTCCTGTTGTTGTGCTGCAACAATTGTTGTCATATGACTGTTTGTTGTACAGAACTGAATGTGGTGTGGTTTTCAAAATTTAGGGAGAGTCCATTTTCAGAGAACCACGTAATAATTCTTGGAAAAATATCATTTACCAGCTCTTCTGTTACTTTCTCTCAAATGGGATTTTTATAACACTAGTTCATCTGCAAAAAGTAATAATTTTACTTGTTGAATGTTAAGTGGAAGGTCATTTACATGTACAAGGAAGAGGAGTGGCTCCAAAATTGAACCTTGTGGGACTCCTTTTGTGATTATTCCCTGGTCACTAATATTTTCTGCCTTCCTGACACTGTCTGAATTATTCAGTACAACTTTTTTGTTTTCAGGGTTTCCGTTAAATACTTCACTACCTCCTCTACTGGCAGAGTTTTCATTGAGAATCTTGAGAACGTACCCTGGATATGCATCCTCATAAATGGCACTACAAACGTTTTCATGGGACTGACCATTACAACATGTTTTCTGCACCAGTTTTGTACAATGTTCATTGCACATTGTGGCATTGTTCTAACAGTAACGGTAAAATTACCAAGTATTATTATAACAAAATCATCTACGTATCCTTGGCAAAAGTAGTGTCTAGTATTTAACTCTTCAATGAGTTCACCTACCACTAGGTCCTATAGTAGTGGGGGTCAAAGCCCATTCGTGCGGACACCCTGTGTGGTGGTGATGACCATTTCTCATTCATCATGGTGGCATCCACCTTTCTTCTGCTCAACATGGTCTTAACCCACCAGCATATGGTGATCTCGGTACCATACTCTTCTGCAGCTTCAACCACGGATTTGAAGGCTGTGTTGCTGAAAGTCCCACCTATATCCGGGAAGATGCAGAGAGGAATTTCCTGAAAGTGTAGAGCTTTCTCCACCTTCCAAAAAGTTGGTAAAGTGCCCTTTCATATGACTTGCCTGCTTGATTTGTACGGTTTTTTTTTTCCTTACGTGCAGAGGAATCTTAGATAACCGCTTTTCCCTAAAGCACACATTAACCACTTTTTCCAATGTCTTCAGAAGAAAGGAGGACAGACTGAATGCTCTCATATCCTTAACTATGGTACGATCCCTGTCTTCGGAATGAAACCAGATCTCATTGTCCACCAAACATTAGGAAAGATTCATGGTGATAGGTTGGCCCTAAACAGCGTACGTAGGAATCTAATTAATGTCTCTCCTGCTTGTTGCAATAAAGCTAGAAAGCTTTCGTGGAGTCATGAATCGATACCACCTCATAAGTATAAAGTAATAGTAAGTTTCCGTCTGACGCCAATAGCGGTCCTGCAGTATATGGCAGATCTAGTACTGCCATCCACAGAGACATACCTCCAGCAGCTCCGTACCACAAGCGCCCTCTGCTACCGCGATACATGACGGCTGGTGGCTGTCATATAATTACATCATAAAATATTATATAAATAATTAATATTTATCATCGTTTTCACTGTTTTTTCATATGTCGAATAGATAATGTTTATAACTGTTAGAGGCATAATTTCCTCTCGTCGCACTGTAGCTAAAATTTATCTCGTGGATGTTACAATGCCCCTTGGGCTGAGAAAAAAAATTAGTTTATCTATTGTAAATTTTTTTACCAGTCCACGTAATCCACGTAGATTTGCTACTCTCAAGATGCAAATGTTTAGTTTCAATGTTGTTTTAGACATGATAAAATTATAGTTGATCGAGCACTTTAAATGACTTCAGTGACTGTATTATCTCGGAAATTGCTGCGGATACTTCCCGGATTAACTTATCCCCCCCCCCATTTGGGTTCACTGGACTCGGAAAACCGGGAATAAAACCGTCCAAGGAGCTTCAAGAAAATACAGACACCTATTTTTAACAGTCAGGCTTGACAGGAATGTAATAAAATATGCTAGAAAATGCAAATTTATGACTGTCGTAAGCATCTGAAATAATGAATGTTTTTTCATGGTGGTACATCATAACAATTTCCAAAAATTTGCCGCTGACGTCGTAAGACCGCCCCCGTGTCGAGCCGTTGGAACGCAGGCAGGTAGTGGCTGATGCTGGACCGCCCCCGGCCGAGTCGGTGGGGCGTCGGCTGCATCGTGGTTTGGATCTGCTGCTGGCTACAAGTCGCGCTGCAGCAGGTCTTGCTTCTCCTTTCCCACGTCCCTCAGTTTAAGATGGGTACATGAAATGTCAAAATATAAACATCAGTGACAAGATAATTACTATTCTCATCCTGTGGAAAGGTCTATTAGTGTCCATTTCACTCGCATTCACACGGATGGAATTAGACTGTTTTTGGAGTATGTTCTGTATTTTGATACTGTTCAACACAATGTAGTGATTCACCTGCAAGTTTATCACAATATGCACATTTTGAACACTGCACCGTTAATCATATAAGTGTCCGTAGTGTGCTTCGTTTACTTAAACGGAATGTAAATATTTTCGCGACGCGCTGCGTAGCCAACGTTGCATTATTGTTTTGCCGCGCGGCTGGCTGTACAGTCTGTCATATTAAATTTGGCACGCGAAGACGCTTCGTATCAAACTACTAAACGACATCAGTTCAAGTTAATTATTAATACAGTCAACAGTACTCAATGTTCATAGCGTTGCTGCTAACTTTGACACTCCAAGAGCGTTCATAAGGTTACGTGATCACAGTTTTTATCACTGTTCATCATTATTCACAATATAAATCACAGTTCTTCACGCGTCCACTACTTCCTGCGAAACATGTTTCTCTGTTCTGATTGCTGTCAGTAGTTTTCCACAGTACTTAACAGACAATCTATATGCAAGTGACATTTTTCAAGTAATGAGGTCTGGTACACTTGCACATAAGTTCATATTACCATATTTACACTGTCACATCAACATGAGACAATATAAAACTTTCAGAATCTGCTACATTATCTTGACCTTGAGATCATTACTGAACTGTCCAGATAACAGTACATTTCCATTATTATTACAGATACATATATTTATATATTTCTATTTTTTTGATTGGGATTGTTATTTACCATGTTTTTGGGACAGATGTCCAATTTCGGTTTATCTAACCGGAATGTTGCTCATTAAAGTATTTTAAATGACTTCGTAATGAAACAGTGTACGTAAATCAGTACACATTCAGATTTCGCTTCACTGGTGGTGAAAGCTGTGGTGTCACCACTAGACACCACACTTGCTAGGTGGTAGCTTTAAATCGGCCGCGGTCCATTAGTACATGTCGGACCCGCGTGTTGCCACTGTGTGATCGCAGACCGAGCGCCACCACACGGCAGGTCTAGAGAGACGTACGAGCACTCGCCCCAGTTGTACGGACGACATTGCTAGCGACTACACGTACGAAGCCTTTCTCTCAATTGCCGAGAGACAGTTAGAATAGCCTTCAGCTAAGTCCATGGCTACGACCTAGCAAGGCGCAGTTAACCATATCTGGAGAGAGTCTCACTTGTATTATCAAGAGCGATGTACCGCAGAAGTGAATAAAAGTTAAGTATACGAGAAGCTCCGTTCTTTTCTTTATAGCATTCATAAGTATCCTGTTTCAGACCTCACGCAAGACGGCGTGAGTTGACGCGTGCCCTTTCGGCTACTTCAGTGTGGCGTAGCTAGCTTGTTACGCCACAACAAAAGCAGTTCTTTTACGTGAGTGGGACTACATGACTGAGTCTTATGAAAATATTTTTGTTAAAGCCATTCTTACACACGAACAAATATATTATTTAAGCATTTTAATCATTTCTATCCTGCGTATAGAAAGGTAAAATTCCTCACATTTAATGCAATAACACTCAAGTGTTTATCAAGTCACTTATTATGGGGATTCTCTACTCCTTGTTCAAATAATTCAAGAACATTACAGTATAATACTTGACATAAAAGCTTATAAACTAATACATACATAATAATATCACATTATTACTGCTAATTATTTGACCATAAACATTATATTTACAGTTATGGTATAGTGCACTTGCACTTCTGATTGGTCCTTTGTATATTCACTTCATTTTTCTTAGTCCAGGGGACCGAGTGAGATGCTCTGCAGTAGGTCTTGTGCGGATATACTTTCATATTATGCTGGTAATCTTTTATGATTCCAGGGCGTTCAGTGAATACTTCGAGGTATCTGGATAATAATTATGTTAATTGTCTAGCTTCTGAAGCATTAATGGAAGTTGCCTCCTGTACTTTCTCTTCTATTGTTGTGACGATGTCACTCACGTTGCTGGGTGCATCGTTATTTCGATTTTTGTGACACATCTGTGGGTGCTTATGATCCAACACTAACAACTTCTGTTTGCTGACAGAAAGATTCATTTTTCTTATCAGCGGAAGGTTTGCACCGAACTCCCGATTCAACATTAATGTTATGGGTCGCTGTTGCTTAAGTGCACATGTCCCACGGGCGAGATCAATTACAGCTTCCCTTTCTCGAAGGAACTCAAGACCCAGAACCACCGGTACTGACATGTTATCCATTAGTAGGAACGTGCATAATAAGCGATCATTTCCCAAGGAAGCTTCCACCTGTGTTTCGTATTTTATACTCTGTGCCTTTTTTCCCAATGCCCCTATAACCTTACAATTTGCAACCGGCAAAATCGGCAATCTTCTTATCTCCGATACCTTCTTGAAAAACAGCGTGTTCATAACTGATACATTCGCTCCTGTGTCAAGCAGAATAGTAGTTGTTACACCATTTACAGCTCCGGTGACACTGGCTTGGATATTTTCCCTTTGTGGCTTATCAGAGACAGTAGGTTCCTCATATAGCTCATCTTCGTTCCTGTTGCCATCCTGAAACCGTATCATGTTTATTTTTAGTTCCGTCGACCTATTGCCTTCATTGTTGGCCTCGGTCACCTGGCGAAGGCCTACAGGGGCCGAAATTATTTTTTTGGCTTCTGAGTGTTTTGTTTTACTTCCGAAGGTACCTCCACTATTCTAACATTTTGTGAGTTTTCAGTCGGAGGAGGCCTGCTTGGATCCCACCACGGTGGAAATTGATTGCTTGGTATAGGTATAGCCTGTACATAATTTATTGGCTGCCCTGAATTAATAGAATTTTGCTGCGGCTACCAATGACTTGGCCATGGCTGTCACCAATATTCACTGTCACCCCGCATATTTTTAGGCTTGTCTTTATATGGACTATCTGACCTGTTGGTCTCTTTCGGTTGCTATTGTTATTGTTTGGGTTTTCATTGTGGTACTGCCTCTGATTACCATTCGGTTGTTGGTGTTCTTCGGCCTTTTGATAATTACAGTTATTATTATTAGGATAACCAAAATTTTGGTTGTATGGATTCCTACTACTATTATTATTATTGTATTTTCCGTTACTATAGGCTTTACTTTTATTTTTCTTTGGACTACCTTCGCCCCTATTTCCATTATTTCCATTCCGTGAATTTTTTTCTATTAGGACTACTGGTATTGCTGATCACGTCAGAATTTTTTCTGGCGTTCTCTTGAACTAGATCCAGAGAATCAATTATAGACAGAAACTCTTTCAGATCGGTGTCTGTAACATTAAATAATTTTTCTCTAACATGTATGGGTAATCTAGCTTTTAACACTCGCAATAAGTCTCTGGTGGGTGGTTACTGGCTCATCCCAGTACCGGGTCATGTTAATATAGTTTTCAAAGGACTTTCTTAAGGAACCTGACTTCGGATTGTACATTTCTGCATTGTAAACAACTTTACAGAGTCGGTCTTGAGTAGACGCTGACCAGAATTGGTCAAGGAACACCTTCTCAAAGTCGTGGAAAGTCTTGCAAGTTTCTGCTGCATTTAATGCCCAGAGCGATGCGTCACCAGAAATATGTGAAACCACAAACTGTATTTTCTGTTCTTCCGACCACGATTTTGGAAGAACACTTTTGAAGCTTCGAATGAAAACTACTGGATGTATGTTTTTCTTGCTTTCTTCATGCATCAAAGTAGTTAAGTGCATGGAATTGCTATCCTTCGCAGGTGGTGTGGTTACTTTATTACAAGTACGTTCTATTCCACTATTATTGTTCCTTGGTGTCACATATTGCTCTGGTAATATCAGTTGATTACCAAAATTTGGTCTTCCTTGTGGTGCATTAAAATTCGCCGGTTGATTATCTGCGATCTTTTGCCTGTCAGTACCAGTGTTGTCATTACTGCATACTGTCAGATTTTCAAAGTTTTGATTTTCAGAGCTCAGCACCCTGTCTACTTCTGTTCGGACTTGCTTTCGGACTTCCGATGGAATATCCTCCAGCATTGTTTCCACAGCGGTAGCCAAGGCTTTGAATTGGTTCTCTAGTCTATCCAGTTTGAAGACTATTGACCTGAACTGGAATGTTTGTTAACGGTTCAATAGTGGTTTTTACTGCATCGATCTCCTGCTAAAAATGGGTAGTAATAGCATTATTACGATTGACCAACACTTGATTTATCCTACAGACAATTTCTTTATCTCTTTCCAGAAAAATATTGTTTATATTTTAAATAAATTTCTTTTCCTTCTTGGTCCCTGAGCTCCTGTTGCTGTTTTTCTATAAGCTTTTCCTGTCTACGTTTTTCCTTTTCCTG
Source organism: Schistocerca nitens (assembly GCF_023898315.1). Lineage (NCBI taxonomy): Eukaryota > Metazoa > Arthropoda > Insecta > Orthoptera > Acrididae > Schistocerca > Schistocerca nitens. Next base: position 694,014,771 of record NC_064615.1, on the reverse strand, counting down.
CTGACGTTGTCTTTCACGCTCCTGCTCTTTAACAGTAAACTTTTTAAATAATGCTGTTAGCATATCCTGTATGGACATAGCTTGAGCATTGCTAACTTTTGCCCCTTGCCCAGAAGAAATATTGTCATTAATTGAATGCAGGAGTGTCAGTTTGTTTTGGCAACTCGTCAGTTTTACTATCACACGGGACATCAGTTACTAAATTATCATTCATAATTAAATTTTTGCCGATGACATTGTAATTATGTCAGAGACAGCAAAGGACTTGGAAGAGCAATTGAACGGAATGGGCAGTGTCTTGAAAGGAGGATATAAGATGAACATCAATAAAAGTAAAACGAGGATAATGGAATGTAGTTGGATTAAGTCGGGTGATGCTGAGGGAATTAGATTAGGAAATGAGACACTTAAAGTAGTAAAGGAGTTTTGCTATTTGGGGAGCAAAATAACTGATGATGGTCGAAGTAGAGAGGATAGAAAATGTAGACTGGCAATGGCAAGGAAAGACTTTCTGAAGAAGAGAAATTTGTTAACATCGAGTATAGATTTAAGTGTCAGGAAGTCGTTTCTGGAAGTTTTTGTATGGAGTGTAGCCATGTATGGAAGTGAAACATGGACGATAAATAGTTTGGACAAGAAGAGAATAGAAGCTTTCGAAATGTGGTGCTACAGGAGAATGCTGAAGATTAGATGGTTAGATCACATAACTAATGAGGAGGTATTGAATAGAATTGGAGAGAAGAGAAATTTGTGGCACAAATTGACTAGAAGATGGGATCGGTTGGTAGGGCATATTCTGAGGCATCAAGGGATCACCAATTTAGTACTGGAGGGCAGGGCAGGGGGTAAAAATCGTAGAGGGAGGCCGAGAGATGAGTACACTAAGCAGATTCAGAAGGATGTAGGCTGCAGTAGGTACTGGGAAATGAAGAAGCTTGCACAAGATAGAGTAGCATGGAGAGCTGCATCAAACCAGTCTCAGGACTGAAGACCACAACAACAACAATTAAATTTTCTAATAATTCGACAGAAATATGGGTAGATTGTTCTACCCGACACTCTGATGTCATCTCTGCATCAGTATGCTCATTCGGTTAATTTTGTTTCTTTTGTTTAATCATTCTATCACCAATATAGCACAACAAATATATGTCACTGACAAGCACCTATTGACCCAAAATGATCTTATAACTAACACATATATACAAATAACACTTAAAAATATTATTCTCGCAGCCAGTATATTCAATTATTACTAGTTATTGCTGCAGGTACTGATTTTATTATAAATTGCACCCATAGTGAATGTTGATTGTGTACTGCTGTATAATTAAAGAACATGAACATCTGTTCCTACTTGACTTGATTGGGAGTTGTAGACTGCGCCGCTTTTACTCGTGTGTCCTGCAGCAGCGCAGGTACAGATTCGTACAGCAGTTCGGTAGGAAGATGTCAATGCTCATGAATCAAGTAAATAAACAACGATTAATAGTTTGTTTTGGTAACCCGTACCCGTAATAGATCACAATTTCAATTATTAAAATGAATAAATGTGCATTGGTGGCCCCACGTTGGGCGCCAGTGTGGCGGTCGCTGTGTTATTCAGTGGTTTGGTATTTAACTAATTTGTAAATGAAAATGATAATCTTATTTTATTACATTGAGTAATTACTAAATAATTTTTCTTCCGGCTAAAGATTTGGTCAAGTTGCTAAAGAACTCCAAGTTAACGTCGTGTTAAAGTGTTGTCTGTAAGTTGTGTAAGTGTCACTAAATCACAGTTCATACAACAGATTCTATACAACTATTGATTATGATGGAAGCAGTTATCTTCAGCAAAATAATCATTAAAACCACCAAATATCAGCCGCGTGCACAACACTGGCGTATGTTACCTGGAACAATATTCTTCGCAACTCGTGCTTAATTAATTTTCGGCTCCATATATCAGCTAGAAAAGTTTGTTTAAGGATCGTGCTATGAGCACTGTTTTGAAAGAACCAATCTGATTCGAATTATTTTCATTAAAATGAGTTCGGGACCACCGGTGCACATTTATTTTTATACATTTGTATTACGTACGGCATTTATGTCCGCAGAGTTGCGTAATTTGAATTTGCCGCTGAGATAACTGTTAAGATGGCGGCAGACAATTGATAGAGACTTTCTATTGTTAGAGCAAATAAATTAAGTATTTGAAAAGCTTATTAAACTTTACTTTCGTATTGTGCACTATTTAGACTTCATCAAGCAAACATTTGATTTTTTTCTAAGGAAAACACAGACAAAAACGCGATACAAATCGCTATCATCAGTGGCTGCGCTCCTTGCAGCGGAAAGAAATAATTAACACAGATAATGCTTACTGAGAGAGGAATTAAAGTTACAAATAATTATTCACTCATATTTATAATAATAATGAACTCTATTCTCAAGTAATAATTGACAAATAATTACAATTTCTTAACACACCTCAGTTTGATATGCGTCCGCAACCTACAAAAGCCAACCAACAAAAGGTAAAAACAAGGAATTTACAATTATCATTGTCTTTGTATGATACACATCGATATGTCCAATTACATCATAAAATATTATATAAATAATTAATATTTATCATCGTTTTCACTGTTTTTTCATATGTCGAATAAATAATGTTTATAACTGTTAGAGGCATAATTTCCTCTCGTCGCACTGTAGCTAAAATTTATCTCGTGGATGTTACAATTTCTATGACACTATCGTTCATACGAGTACATAGTACAGCGAGCCTCATCTTAGTTGCTACTTTATGAGCTGGGCATTTTCTCTCTTGCTGCGTTATTTGTAATGTGTATTCACATGCTTGGAGTGTCCAGCTTTCTCACGATGACGATTGCCGCACTGCTCTATAGTTCACCTCCCTTTACTTTCGTGTACGAAGTCGTACACAATATATTCGATCTAGGCCTGGTGATATGAACTGTTGAAATTTTCCCACCACTCACACTGTCTGGCTGATTTCTAGTTCTCTCTGTCATCACCAGCAAAATAGTGCATCTCAGGGACTGTTTCTTCGTTTGTGTTATCTCTGAGAGTGTACCGAGGGAAGTCTCTCGAGGAGCACAGCGTCTCACTCACTGTCCTTGTATATCCACCATCCTCCTTCCTTAGAGGACCTCCTAGAAAAATTAGTGTTCCAGTGGCGATTTTATGAAGTCTAGCGCAAGTAGCTGTACATTCCAATTCCTCTCAGAATACCTTCCATGATGATAATTTCGCTTGCTTGTTTGCATGTTTGTCCTTTCTTTCTTGCAAAGTTGAAGTGTCTTCTTATCTGCTTCCTTTATAGACCCAGATTGTTGTTGGAACAAGGTACATTTCTGATTGTGTACTTCTTGGTGATCGGGCAGTTTTCTAAGTATGAGATAGTGTTTCTGCTATTTCCTCGAAATCTACTGTATTTCTTATCGAAGCTTTGACTTTTACCTCTATGAGTACCAGCCTGTTTTCCTAGGCTTCCTATAGCCCATGGTCTATTTAATACCCATTTCAACCTCAAACTTAATACAAATGTGGTCAGACAAGAAAGACTCGGACGCCACATGTCATTGTTTGACATAACTACTCGTTCAAATAGACTCAAAAGTTTCGTCAATTACTTCTGTCCGTCTTCTATTCCTGAAGGTAGGTTCCCTACTCATATTTAAGATTTTCAAATTACTCTCGAGTAGATATTCAAGTAGGTACTCACGTCTGTTGGCGATGTCGCTGCTTCCTCATACCAGGTTGTGGGCATTGTCATCACAACCAACCAACAGTTGTTCAGTTTGCTGTGAGAAGCCATCTGCAGATCTCCTCACTACGTAGGAAGGAGGAGTGTTGTTGTCCTTGTAAGAAAGGTAAGTTGAGGTCAATACAACGACGCTTGTGCTTCCTTCCTCAGGCTGTTTCATCCTGATGGTCACTAAGTCCCTGAAACAAAAGTCCGCTATTGAATGAAATTCCATTCTTGACATTAATGCATGTTCTGGAATTCTTTAGATTTTTAGCACAAATCAGCTTCACTCCATTTCCTGCAAGGCCTGAAATTCCCACTTTATATAGATAGGATTCCTTGATCGAGGCCATGTCCACGTCTTGACTTGATAGAAGACGACTCAGAGCGGCAGTTGCCCCTGGACTGAGTTGCAGGTTTATGTGCAACCTTGCAGTCTCCAGTTTGCCGCCATGGTCGCTTCCAATGTCTGATACTCGAGTATTCTGTGCGGTGCTGTTCGAGCCTCAGTGTTTCCCGTTCTTTTTCTTCTTTCGTTCAGTCATTTAAATACGAATTTGATCAAATATATGCTAATCAACACTTACTTAATAATCATTTGAATGAAAAATGCAAGTCTTCTTGTATCACGTTACATATCACACGCAAAACTCCAGTTTTCATTACAAATGTAAATTCTCAACTATCGATATTTATAAAAGATTGTTAATAAATATGATTTAAATCCACAAAACATTGCATATTAAATTTTTAAAACAAAAATGAAAAATCAGCTACTCTTTATCTGGAGTATGACAATTGTTTTATACTGCAGATATGGTCTCACTCGAGCCAGAATAATAAGTGTCTTAGAAACATGGAAAACAATAGTTTTCACGGTATCGAGCACACCATACAAATGCTGCATTATTACAGTTGCTACCACACCCTGCAATCTGATCCGAATGGCACAGATCAGGAGCCAAGTTAAGGAGCTTGTCGCAAGAAATAACAAGACGTTTGAGCTGCCAGATGTACGGGAACTAATGCAGGAAGCTTTGTCACACATCACTGTCGTACGCTGGCGAAATGCAGAACAGCACATCATAAAATGTGGTTTACTGGGTGACTTCGTGGATGCTGGTGTTGTCGCGTCGTTATCAATGTAGCAGATAACAGTTTCGGTACTGGAATGTATTCCTCGGAGTCGGATGTTGAAGATGTTCAGAGATTAGCAGGTGACTGACAGTAGTACCTCCTGTGACTCCAATATTTAACTAACGTACATGGTGAAACCTCTGTGATTCACTCTTACGTCACACATGGCTCACACAGGAAAATTATCCTGTTTTTAAGTTACAAACTTTCACCAATCTTGTTTTTAATTACAGTACTATGTTAACTAAGATCAAGACCATGTTCTATTTTGTGCTCAACTCACAGCATAAAACGTGTCCTATCGTACTCGACTGTACCCGAGACAATTTGGCCTCAGCTGCACGTGAAACGAAAGCCTACGAGGTTTGAGCAAACAAGTAGTGTACTGTTTACATCAGACGTATTCTTGCGATGAACGCAGTATAATACTGGAACTAGCAGTGCTACATGATTGTGTTGCAATGACACCATTTAACATAGAAATTGCTGGGGTCGTCAGTAGGAGCTTTTCACGTTTAAAGCTATCAAGAATTGTTTCAGAAGCAATATCTCGCAAGAACGCCTGTCTTCTCTTGTCATGCTGTCAGTGGAGCACGACGCATTTTCAAAATTGAATTTTGAAAATATTATTGATGAATTTGCTAGTCAAAAAGCAAGGAAGAGTTCTGTGTAAAGAGCGTAAAGCAGAAAACCGTTAGTGTTTATAACCGACAACTCGTTTAATTTCTTGAAAATGTAGAGCAGTCAAGTGATGAAAACATTTAAATGTATATCCTGAACAACACTTTTGAAACTTACATGATTTAGAATGTCATTAAATTGGTAGGATTCCCACAGCTAAGTTAGTTTCTATTATTAACATTTTAGTAACTACCATACCAATAAGATTCACCCTCTGGTTAATTATTCTCCTATCACAACAGTAGGTATGCTGTAGTAACAGTCTTTTGATATATTGTTAGTATGTCAATGACGAAACTTAGAATTCTTCTGAACGTGACGAATGTGTAAAACCAGTGTTGGAGGAGGAGTGGGGACGAGTGGGTGGGGGATGCGGGAGAGCCCCACGCGGAAGTTTTGCACATGGTCTTGCGCCAGCTAAGGCCGGCCATGATTGCGCCTGCACGGAGTAAGCAAAACTTTCAATGATGAGATACAAACCCGATGGGACCGAAGGGCCGGCGGAAATATCCGAAAATGCGTCCCGGGCGAAGTATCATGCGAGCGCCGCGCACTCTCTCCCATGAATTGCGTCCAAGGACCGGATTGAAACCAATCGCGGGCCATGAACCGTTTTAATAGGTACATACGACGTGTGATGAAAAAAAAGTGAATCTTTGTTTTTCTTAAGGAATCTTTATTTATTCATCAACATCAACTTTGTCCCCCTCAGATATAAAACACCTGTGCCAGCTCTTCTTCTCCAGCGATTCTGTTATGTCTCGTCCATTGTGGCAAAACGACGTACTATCGTCGTTCTTTTCAGTCTCGGTAACAAAAAGAATCGCGAGGCGCCATGTCCGGCGAATATGGTGGCCGAGTGAACGTAACGGTTTTGTTTTCAAAAAAGCACGAGAAAGCATTGAGGTGTGAGCGGGCGCATTATCGTTATGCAGTTTCCACGAGTGACTTTGCCACAATTGTGGTCGCTTGCTGCGGTGGCTATTCAGGCAGTTTTCACTGGGACGACTGGGCCTTTGTTTCGACGTCATACCAGTTTACCTACGTTTCGTCACCTGTTATAACCTTCTTCAGAAGTTCTGGATCGACATAAGTCGTTTTTTGTCGAAATTCAACAAACTTCGCTGCTACAAGTTTCGTGCTCAAAACATCCGAAAAAATCGCTTGGCATGAGACGAATAACATGTTGATATCATCAGCAACTTCAGTGATGGTGATCTGGCGATTTTCCAGAATCAGTTTATTTACTTCTTCCACATTGTCATCAGTAAGTGAGATGCTACGGCGTCTAGGCCGGTCGTCATCTTCAACGTCTTCTCGCCCCTTTTTGAAGCGTTTATACCACTCGTAAACTCTTTCCTTACTCATTATAGTTTCGCCAACAGCCACAACCAACATTCGAATGCAGTGCTGCATATTATTACAGTTTTCGAGCAAAATGTAACACAAATTATTTAATCCATCTTTTTCGACGCTAAAAATTCGCCGATCACTCGAAAACATGTATCACGTTTTCGACTGTCAACAATAAACTAAATTAACAGCTGAGAATGCAGACATACTTCAGCAACATGTGTTGCAACAAGATCAAAAAAATTGAAAATCGGATGTACAAAGCCCACGAAATTGAAAGATTCTCGTTACTATCTGATCACATCTCGTATGTATCAAGTGCATGGTCAACTATTTTTTTAACCCTAGCCATTATTCTATTACACGCTCCTCTATGGAGGTAAATGTTTCGAGTTCCTTATTCAGATAAGACAGTACTGCCCCTTCATCTACTTTGCTGAACATCTAAATCCTTTTTGGTTTAACGTCCATTGTACTTTTGGTAATCATAGGGCTACAACTGTCCCATGGTCAGTGATTCCAGTTTCATTGTTGACATCCTCAAAGAGTCAGCTGTATCCGTTGCTATTAGACCCAATATATTTTCATCATGAGTAGTCCGAACAATGTGTGCTGGATAGTTCTCGGACAAGGCAATTAGTAATGGTTTGCCGGACGTCTTATCACGCCCACCAATTACAATATTGTAATTTTTCCAGTAGACTGCTAGGTGATTAAAGTCTCCTCCAATGATGACCGTATGATTGGGGAACTTACATAGCAGTGAATTTAGGTTTTCTCTAAAGTTTACGTTTACATCTGGATGCGAGGCTGGTAGTCGATAGAAGGAATCAATTAAGTACTGGAAAATGGGCTTACATCCCGAAACCTAAGTCTCATGAAAATGAAGCTTTGCGAAGGGAAACAAAAAAGGATTTAAATATTTTGTTCATATGTCGCTTCACAGCCTCCAAGAGTTTTGTGGAAGAAAACATTGCCGTAGTACAACGAATAAAGGATAAAATTATACAGCATACTATGGTCAGTGTTTTCTTTCACAAAAAAGGGTTTCGTTTAGTTTTTACAACCTTGGTATCCTGACCCTTTTTTTTTTCCAGAATACTCTTGGTTACAGCTCTGTTGCGCTCTCGTGTATCATTTGCTATATACAGTGTTTTGGTGTATTTGCGGAGATACAGAAGTCGATATAGACCAAAATAATGCAAGTGGTAAACCTGATTCTAACTGGTGTAAGCACAAGGGAATGAGCACCAGGGGGAGAGAATTCTCTCGTATGTAAACGTGGCGATGACAGGGAAACAGCGTTCAGTCGTGTTCGGTTCGCACAGACAGCTGCCCGCTCGTGTTCCGTTGGTTGTCAGTCTTTCTGCGAATCATCAAAAGATGTTCGTGCGATCTCCACTTCAGCTTTCTCCACAGCGAGAATACCACAGAGAGCATTCTCATTCACACTCTGCCATTATTATTATATTTATGTGAGCGCGGGAAGGTACAGAAAAGAATGTTGTGATGCTGACAGAATAATATTGATGCTTGTACAAACTCAGATGGACAGCACAAAATGTGTAAAGAGAAAACTGAAGCTTGGCAGGGAATCACCAAAGCATTCAACGTACCATGTTGGGAAATTGGGAGGAAGAAGATAAAGTAATTATTTACTTCATTCGTGCCGTAATGTAGTGATGAGGGCACAGTTGGTTGGTTCTGAGCACTATGGGACTTAACATCTGAGGTCATCAGTCCCCTAGAACTTAGAACTACTTAAACCTAACTAACCTAAGGACATCACACACATCCATGCCCGAGGCAGGATTCGAACCTGCGACCGTAGCAGTCGCGCGGTTCCGGACTGAAGCGCATACAACCGCACGGCCACCGCGGCCGGGTGAGGGCACCGTCCTTTCCATTTTATTTTATTAAAAAGGAAGAGCACAACAAATTTACTCGAAGGGTAACACATTCGAATACGCTGATTAACATAAAATGAAAGACCTAATAATTCATGTAACTTACATGTAGCTGTATTTACGCATGACGAGAAGGTGTACAAACATTCTGCAGGTCTTGATAAGATTTCAGAGCGGTTCAAAAATTGACAACTTGCTTTAAATGTTCAGAAATGTAGAACTATGAACTTCACACTTTTTTAGTATGAAGCTGGTATCTGTATAGATATCATTAGTGATCTTGCAGCTTTAGAAGAATGAAATCATAATGAAATCTAGACCTTTAGCTGCTTACAGGCGTTGATATTTATCAACGCCTGTAATCAGCTAAAGGTCAAATACCTGCGTGTGACGTGTAACAGTTGGCAGGGATATTAAATAGAACTATCATGTAAGTTTAGTTTTGGGTAAAACTGGATTCAGATTTCAGTTTAATTGCGGGATATTGGGAAAATGCGATGAGTTTACAAAAAGAGATGGCTTACGAAACATTCTTGCAAACCCAGCTCTGAATCTTGCTCAAATGTGTAGGGCCCGCATCAAATTGGATTAACAGGAGAAATTGGACGTATACAAAGAATAACAGTACGTATGATAGCAGGTTAGTGTGAGAGGTAGACTGTGACGGACGTGGTGAAATACATAAACTGACAGATGCTTGAAGATGTGCAAACTATCCCGCAAAAACCTACTTACGAATTTTAAAAAGCGGCATTAAGCGAGAAATCTCCCGTAAGTATGATGAAGACAAGATTAGCCCTATTACGGCGTGCGCAGATGAGTTTACGGTCTGCATTCGCGAGCTGAGCGGGAGAAAGCCTGTTAAGTGTAACAATAGAAAGTACCCTCTGCCGTGCATTTCACATTGGCTTGCAGAATATGGATGTGCATGTATCGCTTTCCATTTTAGGGTCTTTTAGTGTAACGCTTGAATAAAGAAAAAAGTTTTTCCCTCGATCATACTGTCTTCACTCCAACAAACTGTAAAGCAGATTTTTAATAAGAAGTTCACAATACGGCAACCTCTCCTTTAACATTAACTCATTTAAGGCGAATGTTCGGTTAACACGAACAAAATTCCGGTCCTGGCAGCGACTTAGCTGATCATATAGGAAATCCTATCGGTTAATACGAATTTCGGCCAACACGAATTACGAAATGCTTTTTATTACATAGCATCATTGTTTTTCATTTAACCCGAACGTTCGATGTTTTTAACTTTTTTTTTTCCTTTTCTTGCTCTGCTGGAGCTGCGTGAGCAACACTACTCGACAACGGCGATCAACAATAAAATGAATTGCGACGCCAGCAGCATGAGTAATAAGCTTTTGTTCCAGAAATTTAAGAGATAAAAGTGTGCCTCCTCGGAAGTTTCGCACCATACGAACAACTGCTTAAGGTCCAGAGAAGCTAACTCAGTCATGAGTCAGCACGTTGATAAGATGACCGAGAAGGTCAGTGTAGTATGTTTTCCTCTTAGAAACATACATCACTGTGTTGGCGTGGAGACATCCACCACTTTTTGTCCTTTCTCGTGAGGTAACGCGGGTAAAGTCAATGCTGCATTTAATCTGCAAATATTACCAATAACAATATTATGTAAAGCGCATATGACAGAGGACACTATTGCTGTTTTTTTAGGGCTGAAAGTGAAGCTCTATTCTGGTTATTTAGCAAGCTACAAATTCGAAACGAAATGTAGACTGTTGTGTGTTACCTACACTTTCTATCAAACCTTTAATTATCTAGATTTAAATGTAAACAGTCTACGTACGTTAGTAGTATGATAAGCAACAATCGTAACTGTAAAAACGGCCTCTACTGTTATCGAGAGTTGTGGTGGACCTTCACACCCTTCAAATGCTTACAATTCTTGGGAGGATGTGGTTTGTTGACTAACTGGCCTATAAAAACCTAGGCGCGCCAAGTACACGTTTTCTGCCTACGGCGATGCCACACGAATACGAGGACAATAATTATTCCTACGTGAATATTATGATTTTTGAGTAAAAACCACCATTTTCTAAGAATAACTCGTCTCTATAAGGACTACTATACTCCGTTCTGACTTTAAACTGAGTCGCAGATCATTATATCAATTCGTCCGAAAACCACGAAAGTCTCACATACAAATCATGTTCACCACAGGATTACTTCAACGAAAATATGTTGACTCGAAAGACTTACAGTAATGCTCCTCTTAAAACCCACTTTCATCGATTCATGATAATTACAAACAAATCCTTTTAAATTCACAGGAATTTTAAAGATCACTTGCAAGAGATAGATACATATATAGAGCGCGCGACTGCCATGTCGAGCAGGTATCGATTAGTTATTGCTATTGTTTACAGCGTTGATAACAGAATATCTTGTAATAATGAATCTTTTCAGCAGCGCTTTACAGATGAATGAACTGGAGCCAGCGCATTGTTGACCTAAACTACTCTTACCTGGCGGGAGTTAATTTCGACGAAGACTCCCTGCCAAACTATCGATTTATTTTCTATATCTTGCTTTGGCTACTTGCACAGGAACTGACATCGTAACACCAGCCCCCCCCCCCCCCCCCCATCCTCCTGCGTCTCTCACTCTCGTTCGAGGAATATTGAGGTACTGGTGCTTAAGCTGTCTGCCAGCCCTCGTTACGATCGGCCAGGAGGGAATGAAAAGGGGTGGGGGGGGGGGTTCGTGGCAGCAGGTGGCAGAATAGTGTGGGTCTTTGGAGTCTCAGGGAGGTTAAACTGTCACTCAGCGTTATAAGCTCGGCGCAGGTCAGTGGGAACCTGACAATATGGTGCTGTGCAGGTTCCTCCTTGTAGAGGACTGTTTCGTACCCGCCGTTCTGGTCAACCATGAAAGTGTTCTCCTTTTCCGAAAGCACCCCATGTGGACCAGTATGCAGTGGGCGTAATGGTGAGTGCACGGTATCTTCTCTGAGCCAGGCATATGATGCCTTTAGAAGATCTTTATGGATCCAAATCTTCCACTCTCTGTGCCTGACCGATGGGACAGCATGCAAACATCTTTTCTGGGAACTGAACTGTCGTGCGAGCTCTGTCACTGTTCCTGAAGCGGTTGGCTGAAGTGGTGCTGGTACAATGAGTTCATCTGGCATACGAAACTGCTCGCCGTACACCAGCTGGGCTAGCGAACATTACAGATCCTACTCTACTGATGTGGGAAGGCCTAACAATACCACTGGCAAGGCATACGTCCACATTGATGAGTAACACATCGGTGCCGCCTTTAGCATGCAATGCAGGTCTCCAGCATTCCTTTACTAGCAGGATGGTAGCTAGTGGTGCTGCATAGTCGAATGGGCTCACTAAACAGATGAAACACGAACTGGTGTCCGTCATCAGACGTAATGATTTGAGGAATGCTGCCCCTCAAATGGTTCAAATGGCTCTGAGCACTATGGAACAACATCTGAGGTCATCAGTCCCCTATAATTGAGAACTACTTAAACCTAACCAACTGAAGGACATCACACATTTCCATGCCTGAGGCAGGATTCGAACCTGCGACCGTAGCAGTCGCGCGGTTCCAGACTGAAGCGCCTAGAACCGCTCAGCCACCGACGGCCGGCTGCTGCTCCTCGAAAACCGTGTAAGCAACAACGCCTCTTGACTGCCTCCGCGGGTATATCCGGTGTGGGAATAGCTTCGAGCCATTGCGTAAAACGATCCATTACAGTAATGTGGTAGCGATGAGCAGCGTAATAAGTTAATGGCCATCGATGTCCGTATGTATGTGTGAAACCTTGCTTTCGGCGTCGGAAAATGCGCAACCGGTGCGAAGATTTGTCGGCCGACTTTGCTGCACTGACAATGGAGACAGGAGCACGCCCAAGCACTGCAATTCCATTGAATTCCTGGCCACACTTGCTTGCTTGCTACTAACTTTACTGTTGCCTGGATGTCTAGAAGAGCCAGATTATGCAGTGCTTGGAAATGTGCGCCACAATTCTGCGGGAATGTATGAGCGTTACTTGTCCTGGGTCATGTCACACCAGATAGTCATTGCACAACTGGGGACAGTATTACATGGCAGTTGCAGGGTTGTATGTTCACTTTGGAGCAAGCCGTTCAGTACTGTGTTCCCTTGTTGCTTGGCCACTATCTCACCTCACAGCACTGCCTGTAGGCTAGCGCAATTTCGTGACATGTTATTTCTACCCGGAAAGTCATGCACGTCGGTCGCAAAGTGGGCTATACAGGGTGTTACATAAAGGTACGGACAAACTTTCAGGAAACATTCCTCACACACAAAGAAAGAAAAGATGTTATCTGGACATGTGTCCGGAAACGCTTACTTTCCATGTTAGAGCTCATTTTATTACTTTTCTTCAAATCACATTAATCATGGAATGGAAACACACAGCAACAGAACGTACCAGCGTGACTTCAAACACTTCGTTACAGGAAATGTTCAAAATGTCCTCCGTTAGCGAGGATACATGCATCCACCCTCCGTCGCATGGAATCCCTGATGCGCTGATGCTGCCCTGGAGAATGGCGTATTGTATCACAGCCGTCCACAATACGAGCACGAAGAGTCTCTACATTTGGTACCGGGGTTGCGTAGACAAGAGCTTTCAAATGCCCCCATAAATGAAAGTCAAGAGGGTTGAGGTCAGGAGAGCGTGGAGGCCATGGAATTGGTCCGCCTCTACCAATCCATCGGTCACCGAATCTGTTGTTGAGAAGCGTACGAACACTTCGACTGAAATGTGCAGGAGCTCCATCGTGCATGAACCACATGTTGTGTCGTACTTGTAAAAGCACATGTTCCAGCAGCACAGGTAGAGTATCCTGTATGAAATCGTGATAACGTGCTCCATTGAGCGTAGGTGGAAGAACATGGGGCCCAATCAAGACATCACCAACAGCGCCTGCCAAAACGTTCACAGAAAATCTGTGTTGATGACGTGATTGCACAATTGCGTGCGGATTCTCGTCAGCCCACACTTGTTGATTGTCAAAATTTACAATTTGATCACGTTGTAATGAAGCCTCATCCGTAAAGAGAACATTTGCACTGAAATGAGGATTGACACATTGTTGGATGAACCATTCGCAGAAGTGTACCCGTGGAGGCCAATTAGCTGCTGATAGTGCCTGCACACGCTATACATGGTACGGAAACAACTGGTTCTCCCGTAGCACTCTCCATACAGTGACGTGGTCAACGTTACCTTGTACAGCAGCAACTTCTCTGACGCTGACATTAGGGTTATCGTAAACTGCACGAAGAATTGCTTCGTCCATTGCAGGTGTCCTCGTCGTTCTTGGTCTTACCCAGTCGCGAGTTATAGGCTGGAATGTTCCGTGCTCCCTAAGACGCCGATCAATTGCTTCGAACGTCTTCCTGTCGGGACACTTTCGTTCTGGAAATCTGTCTCGATACAAACGTACCGCGCCACGGCTATTGCCCCGTGCTAATCCACACATCAAATGGGCATCTGCCAACTCCGCATTTGTAAACATTGCAGTGACTGCAAAACCACGTTCGTGATGAACACTAACCTGTTGATGCTACTTACTGATGTGCTTGATGCTAGTACTGTAGAGCAATGAGTCGCATGTCAACACAAGCACCGAAGTCAACGTTACCTTCCTTCAATTGGGCCAACTGGCGGTGAATCGAGGAAGTACAGTACATACTGACGAAACTAAAATGAGCTCTAACATGGAAATTAAGCGTTTCCGGACACATGTCCACATAACATCTTTTCTTTATTTGTGTGTGAGGACTGTTTCCTGAAAGTTTGGCCGTACCTTTTTGTAACACCCTTTATATACCGCTTGTCTACACTGCCGTTTTGTGTTGGAAGAAGCAAGTTAGTGATTTGTGGTCAGTAAAACCGTAAAATGCCATTCTTTCACAGACGATCGAAAACGTATGCAGATCGCCAACAATTCGTGATCTATATAGCACTCCATTTCTTCTGCTGTGGTGCTAGATACTGCAAGCAAAAGGCGATTGGTTCTCATCATCCACACACTGCTTGTTGCAATGCTGTGCCAATTGTGTTTTGGCTTGTGCTCACCATGAATTCAATGGGACACTAACACACGGGCCGGCCGCGGTGGTCTAGCGGTTCTGGCGCTGCAGTCCGGAACCGCGGGACTACTACGGTCGCAGGTTCGAATCCTGCCTCGGGCATGGGTGTGTGTGATGTCCTTAGGTTAGTTAGGTTTAAGTAGTTCTAAGTTCTAGGGGACTTATGACCTAAGATGTTGAGTCCCATAGTGCTCAGAGCCATTTGAACTAACACACGGGTGAGCCAGATGTGTTGCTTGTTGCAAACGTTGCTTGACTTTACGAAATGCCGCTTCACTCGCTAGGGTCTGAGGTATCTTTCGACTAGTAGCTGTAAGCTTGCCTGAGAGCAGCAAAGTAAATGGTTCCTGCTGACTTGCCAGGCCTGTAAAGTGTCGCCGGTAGTATTATACCATTAGCAAAAATCTGTGCAATGCTCTGATGGTTGTCGGTAAAAGCACATCTTGCACAGCTGACACGTTTCCAGAAAGCGGTCCAGACCGGTTGATGAGACTGCATACCCCAAAAATTACACCTCTCACTTGCCGATAACACCCTCTGTATTATTAATGGCTGTGTTATACTCCTGTAGGCACTGAAAAAGCTGCCACTATTGGGTCACATGCTCCTCAACTGACGGTGAACATATGAGAATAGGAATGGCAACCCGCACAACACTTCTTGAATAAAGTGCTGCCTTGCCTGTGCAGCGTTTCTCGATCCAAAAGGCATGAATCCTTACCAGAAACGCTCAAGAGGCGTTATTACACCAGTTTTTGTACGGCCTCTGGTGCCATCAGAATTTTCAAAAATGCCTTTGCACAATCGACAACTCCAAACACTTGAGCACGAGCGATGGCCTTGTTAAAGTCTGTCACGTTAGCCACGAGGTAACGTTCGAGAATTGTGTGAACATTGAGTGGCCTGTAATCTACTAATAATCGCCAGGAGCCGTCTTTTTTGCACACTGTGTGTAGTGGAGGTGCCGAAGAACCATCTGACCTAGTCGCAATACTTGCTCTGAACAGCTCCTCAAAATCTAGAATGAGATTATCACTTTGCAGCGGAGTGTGCGCTGATATGAAACTTCCTGGCAGGAAGTTCCTCAAAATCTGCTTGTGGTGGCAGCTGCTTGTCTCGTGGAAGATTCTTCAGACGAGCTGCAACGATCTGGCCAGATGATGTAGGGATATGGTCCACTGTCGAATGGTGGCACTTCCTCTTGGCGCCGACCGACAGGTGAGCGCTGGAAATTCTTGCAATATGTGCGGGAGTAATGATTTCCATCGGCCACAAAACGTTCAGGTCTGTGGACAGCGTCTTGTATAACACACCCGGGTAGTTTTCATGCTGTTGTACGGGCACAATGGAATCCGTATTTACCAGTTGCCACGGGGCGGTAAATAAAGTGCGGTAGAAGCGTTCACACGAATGTGCATATACAAATGTTTGATAAAAAATGTTAGTGCACATTTTGGCTCTCACGTAAGTCCCAGGGGATGATTTTCACACTTGGTGCATTGGTACTGTTCCACACCCAGGCATTAGTTATAGTTTTTGAATTAATATTCATGAGTACAGTTTATGCTACGGAACAAAAATTAGGCGATTATTATAGCAAAATCAGTTTTTCACGACACAGTTCAATTACTATTTATTGGCGTCGTCCTTTTCTTTCGCACAATGAAATTAGCACTGGTGGGACGGTTTACACTTTTACTCTAATAATAATTTGACTCCGAGCCCCTAATAGCAGTAATGTAGGCGGCTATAAACGAAAATTACTCAATCAATTCGAAGAGAACCATAAGTCCCACTGTCCTCTTTGTTCAGGCAGTTTTGGCGCGAAATCACAGATCGCCACATGTTCACTTATTCCGATGAACCATGGACCTCGCCGTTGGTGGGGAGGCTTGCGTGCCTTAACGATACAGATAGCCGTACCGTAGGTGCAACCACAACGGGGGGTATCTGTTGAGAGGCCAGACAAACGTGTGGTTCCTGAAGAGGGGCAACAGCCTTTTCAGTAGTTGCAGGGGCAACAGTCTGGATGATTGACTGATCTGGCCCTGTAACACTAACCAAAATGGCTTTGCTGCTTTGGTACTGCGAACGGCTGAAAGCAAGGGGAAACTACAGCCGTAATTTTTCCCGAAGGGCATGCAGCTTTGCTGTATGGTTAAATGATGAAGGCGTCCTCTTGGGTAAAATATTCCGGAGGTAAAATAGTCCCCCATTCGGATCTCCGGGCGGGGACTACTCAAGAGGACATCGTTATTAGGAGAAAGAAAACTGGCATTCTGCGGATCGGAGCGTGGAATGTCAGATCCCTTAATCGGGCAGGTAGGTTAGAAAATTTAAAAAGGGAAATGGATAGGTTAAAGTTAGATATAGTGGGAATTGGTGAAGTTCGGTGGCAGAAGGAACAAGAATTTTGGTCAGGTGATTACAGGGTTATAAATACAAAATCAAATAGGGGTAATGCAGGAGTAGGTTTAATAATGAATAAAAAAGTAGGAGTGCGGGTAAGCTACTACAAACAGCATAGCGTACGCATTATTGTGGCCAAGATAGACACGAAGCCCACGCCTATCACAGTATTACAAGTTTATATGCCAACTAGCTATGCAGATGATGAAGAAGTTGATGAAATGTATGATGAGATAAAAGAAATTATTCAGATAGTGAAGGGAGATGAAAATTTAATAGTCATGGGTGACTGGAATTCGACAGTAGGAAAAGGAAGAGAAGGAAACGTAGTAGGTGAATATGGATTGGGGCTAAGAAATGAAAGACGAAGCCGCCTGGTAGAATTTTGCACAGAGCATAACTTAATCATAGCTAACACTTGGTTCAAGAATCATGAAAGAAGGTTGTATACATGGAAGAACCATGGAGATACTAAAAGGTTTCAGATAGATTATATAATGGTAAGACAGAGATTTAGGAACCAGATTTTAAATTGTAAGACATTTCCAGGGGCAGATATGGACTCTGACCACAATCTATTGGTTATGAACTGTAGATTAAAACTGAAGAAACTGCAAAAAGGTGGGAATTTAAGGAGATGGGACCTGGATAAACTGAAAGACCCAGAGGTTGTACAGAGTTTCAGGGAGAGCATAAGGGAACAATTGACAGGAATGGGGGAAAGAAATACAGTAGAAGAAGAATGGGTAGCTTTGAGGAATGAAATAGCGAAGGCAGCAGAGGATCAAGTAGGTAAAAAGACGAGGGCAAGTAAAAGTCCTTGGGTAACAGAAGAGATACTGAATTTAATTGATGAAAGGAGAAAATACAAAAATGCATCAAGTGAAGCAGGCAAAAAGGAATACAAACGTCTCAAAAATGAGATCGACAGGAAGTGCAAAATGGCTAAGGAAAATTATAGGAAAATTAAAGAGACCTTTGGAGAAAAGAGAACCACTTGCATGAATATCAAGAGCTGAGATGGAAACCCAGTTCTAATGTGGAAGGAGTATATAGGGGGGTCTATACAAGGGCGATGTACTTGAGGACAATATTATGGAAATGGAAGAGGATGTAGACGAAGACGAAATGGGAGATACGATACTGCGTGAAGAGTTTGACAGAGCGCTGAAAGACCTGTGTCGAAACAAGGCCCCGGGAGTAGAAAACATTACATTAGAACTACTGACGGCCTTCGGAGAGCCAGACCTGACAAAACTCTACCATCTGGTGAGCAAGATGTATGAGACAGGTAAAATTCCCTCAAACTACAAGAAGAATATAATAATTCCAATCCCAAAGAAAACAGGTGTTGACAGATGTGAAAATTACCGAACTATCAGTTTAATAAGTCACAGCTGCAAAATACTAACGCGAATTCTTTACAGACGAATGGAAAAACTGGTAGAAGCCGACCTCGGGGAAGATCGGTTTGGATACCGTAGAAATGTTGGAACATGTGAGGCAATACTGACCTTACGACTTATCTTAGAAGATAGATTAAGGAAAGGCAAACCTACGTTTCTAGCATTTATAGACTTAGAGAAAGCTTTTGACAATGTTGACTGGAATACTCTTTCAAATTCTGAAGGTGGCAGGGGTAAAATACAGGGAGCGAAAGGCTATTTACAATTTGTACAGAAACCATATGGCAGTTATAAGAGTCGAGGGACATGAAAGGGAAGCAGTGGTTGGGAAGGGAGTGAGACAGGGTTGTAGCCTCTCCCCGATGCTATTCAATCTGTATACTGAGCAAGCAGTAAAGGAAACGAAAGAAAATTTCGGAGTAGGTATTAAAATCCATGGAGAAGAAATAAAAACTTTGAGGTTCGCCGATGACATTGTAATTCTGTCAGAGACAGCAAAGGACTTGGAAGAGCAGTTGAACGGAATGGATAGTGTCTTGAAAGGAGGGTATAAGATGAACCCCAACAAAAGCAAAACCAAGATAATGGAGTGTAGTCGAATTAAGTCGGGTGATGCTGAGGGAATTAGATTAGGAAATGAGACACTTAAAGTAGTAAAGGAGTTTTGCTATTTGGGGAGCAAAATAACTGATGATGGTCGAAGTAGAGAGGATAGAAAATGTAGACTGGCAATGGCAAGGAAAGCGTCTCTAAAGAAGAGAAATTTGTTAACATCGAGTATAGATTTAAGAGTCAGGAAGTCGTTTCTGAAAGTACTTGTATGGAGTGTAGCCATGTATGGAAGTGAAACATGGACGATAAATAGTTAAACAAGAAGAGAATAGAAGCTTTCGAAATGTGGTGCTACGGAAGAATGCTGAAGATTAGACGGGTAGATCACATAACTAATGAGGAGGTATTGAATAGAATTGGGGAGAAGAGAAGTTTGTGGCACAACTTGACTAGAACAAGGGATCGGTTGGTAGGACATATTCTGAGGCATCAAGGGATCACCAATTTAGTATTGGAGGGCAGCGTGGAGGGTAAAAATCGTAGAGGGAGACCAAGAGATGAATACACTAAGCAGATTCGGAAGGATGTAGGCTGCAGTAGGTACTGGGAGATGAAGAGGCTCGCACAAGATAGAGTAGCATGGAGAGCTGCATCAAACCAGTCTCGGGACTGAAGACTACAACAACAACAACAACATCGTAATTCGTAATCACACGAATTTCCAGTTCACCAAATATATGCATGCATATTTGCACTAATAAGCAATACTTTTGTCGAAATAAATTGGCGCGAAAAAAATTCTTACTCAAACGACCACATGGGCCACCCAAAAGTGGGGCTTGTTCGTCACCCACCGGCTTCCCGACCTGCCAAACGACTGACCAATGACTGACCCCTGGCCAAGATGGCCGCTCTCTTATGTAGGCTCGAACGTCAACCGCCCCCTCCCCCCCTTTCCCCAATCTCACCAGTTAAGGTTATAAATTTTGATACATACATCCCTCGACAGAAATAAGTACACCATCGGAACTGCGCTAAAAAGTACATTTTATGTACCATGTTACATTAATTTCTATGATTGTTCTATCGCCCGTAAATCAAGTTTTAGCTTTTGCAAAATTTCGCTACTTAGCGCAAATTTGTTTGTTTACATCTGTGCTGCAAATTTTTAACATAGAACTCCATATAGCGCCGTTTTTAGACGTAATCTATAGCGATCTACACATTGCGCTGCTCAAAATCTTCATATGTATAACAATTAATTAATTAATTGTGGGCGATAAATGTTAATAATAATTTGAAAACAATGAAAACTATGGCAAGTTAAGTATATAGTGTAACTTAACAATTTTTCAATACGTGTGATGCCACCCAAAATATTATATAGTGCCGTTGTTTACGTCATGACTTTTCTATTGAATTTTATAAACAATTTTCCATCAAACTTTGTTTACTGATCTTTACGGGCTTAATTATTTATGAATTTTAACACATGACTACGGCACTCGATACGCTATGACGAAACGTTTTTAATGGTGCTCGCTTATCCCTGTAAGTTGTTATGCACTATTTTTATTAATGTTTCAGTATTCGTGATATTAAGCGATTTAGAGGTTACTATAACTTTTGCATCTCGTGACTTAAAATAGGCCTAAAAGTCGATCTTTCAGCATATTGCATATTGCTGACTACAATCCACTGCCGCATCGCTCTTCACCGTAAGTTACATAGTTTTCGCGTAATGCGCGAAAAACCAAACGATGCCCCAAGCTACGTGGCCGCCTGGCGGCGGAGACATCCCACCGACCATTGCATATCAGGCGCGGGCGCGCCACGCGCTAACGCGAATTGGTGCACCATGACGCGCGCTCGCTCTCCACAAAGCAATCCTTGCATACTAGACCTATTCATCTAGTAACGAGGGTTTGTACCATCACACAGTACAGATGACATGGTTGACGGATCGGCACTGTCTCTCAATGCAATTGAACGATAGTGCCCTAAATCTGGCGACAGTTGCGAATGAGACAATAAATCCTCATCGAGAATAGGATCGGCGACACAGGCAATACTAAATGTCCAAATAGGCTTGTAAGGTTCTTTAAAAAATCTTTTGAATACATTGAATGAATGCCTGAACTTTGCTTACTCTGTGTTATTGCTAGCAAAAACTTATACGAACTGATTGGGCAATGCAACTCCCTATACCAATCAAGAAATACAGTCACTACAAAATACGTTCAGCCTCTTAGGTACTGAATCCTCTGGTTCTGTTCAAAACTGATAACTTCGGTCCCTGTGCACATAACAAATAAATGAAGCTGTTTTATCTCTAAAGCAGTAACGGTGTATCGCAATATATTTTGGTCTCTCAAGAAGAAGAAAATATACTAGCTACAGGCTCAGCAGTGTGAAGTGCTGACTGTAATACTTTGAAATGTGCATGAAATTCTATAGGCTGATAAACGAAAACATTTAAGAAAAATTCACTGACTTTGAAAAACATATGACCTGGACAGGGAAGCGGTAGCGATTTGGGTGAATCACCAACACTGACTTTTTCGGTAGCGAAATTGTATTCGAAGTTAAGTTTGGCTTTCCAAAACATCAGACAATTGAAATTACATTACTCAGAAAAATGACATCAATTTTAATGATTGAGTCACAAACAATGAGATTTAGCCTCACTAATCATCAAATTGTGCATCAATTGCCAGGCAAGACAATGTCTGCTCCGTCGAGTGCTGCCTATTTCACTACTGCCTGCACGCTGCCTTCTCGTTCCCGCTCGCTCTGCAGATAGCGCGCCAAAAACCCAAACCACCTTTTACGCTTCCCACGGTAACTTCCGTACACACCATCTTTTACATAACACATATCCTACACATTGCCCCTAAGTGTCTACTACTTTATACAAATGACAACTTGCACAAATATATAAAATTAAATACACGTTCATTTTCATTTCATTAATCCATGACAAAAAATTATTTAGTAAATTATAAATTTCACATATCTTTTTGAGTACGTTACAAACATACATCACATACATCACATTTTCCACAGAGTCTTCGCATATCACAGTTATATTGTGACAAACATTAAAGGTAAAAAGGTAAAAAATGTTTGTAAATTACACGACTAATGGGATAATAGTGTTAAAACCTGACATATCGCCTAAAAACATTTTTGTTCCTGTATGTCAAACACAACCCGCGTGGACAACTGTCTCTAAATACGTCAAGAAGGTGTCGAATCCTTTCACAACCGTATTCCTGAAGTACTATCCCAATATCAGAAGCGGAAAAAAAGTTTCCAGAATTGATTTGCACGCAAAGGCGAGTACATTTTAAAGGCGAATATTCTTCTTTTTCTCCCCCATTCATAGATTAGGCGAGTTAACATGTTCCGGCCAACAAGTTCCTACTGTCTTTTCTCTGGGTTACCCTTCTGTCTTATTCTTCTAGGTTTGTAGTCAATAATTTGTTTTGGAAGTCTGTTTTCATTCACATTACCTACGTTTTCCCACCATCTGTTCAGAACTATTTTTTTATGCATGGAATCAATAAGTAATTCCTTTCTAATGTCTTAGTTTCTGATACGCTTTTCTCTGGTGTATTCTTTAACGCTACTCAGAAATCTCATTTCCGCAGCCTGGGTCCTGCTCATATTCTTTTTGCAGTGGGAATCTAGGTTTCAGATCCTTAGAGCGTATCAGGTACTGCCATGACTTTGTAAAACGTCATCTTCGTCTTTTTCGTGGATTTTTTTTGTGGCGACTATTTTGAGAAACAATAAATTACACGAAAAATGTTTTTCTTGCATTGTGTTTATAAATTACCCCTGGAACAAAGCGTAAATCGTGTTTTTGCGACACTCCATTTTCATACAAACAGGGTGTTTCGTGAGACTGAGTGTACGGTTTTTGATTCAACCGTCGTAGAAAAGCTTCTTCACTTGCCCTGTCTGTCATTGTTGCCTCCATTATGTAACTATCTTCTGCAAAAGTCTTTGCCACTGCTACCCCTACAGCAGAGGTCACCAAACAACAGCCTGAGGGCTGTACTTGAATTTACTTGATAAAACGCAAGGAACACGAGAAGTTGTGATGCAATTTAAATTTAAATATAATGCTTAGAATATTAAGAGATTTTCACACGTGCAGAGACCTCCTGGCTGTCATGTGCCTCAAATTTACTGCGTTCAATTTTAATTCGTTGTATCTAGGTGTTTCTGTATGTTGTGATGTTCCCTTAATTTACTCCATGCCAAGATTTTAATTATGTTTATAATTCAATGTCTTTTTGATTTTCGGAGCCTGTTTACTTCACCCTTCATTACGGCTACTAAGAAAAGTAAAGTAGATGGCGAGTGTCACAATTTCAATGGAGAGTGATAAGTAAAGTACTTCTTTGCACAAAGAAACAACATGAAAACTACTTGCTTAATATGCAGAAAAAAGTGTTGCCCTCTTGGAAGAGTACGATTTTTAGCGTCACTATGAAACAAAACATTTCCATCAAAATATTCAAGGTTTTCTGGAAAGTTACACTCTGAGCAAAATGAGACCATGAAACATAATTTAGATACCCAAAGAAATCTCTTCACGAGAAAGTTTGCTGGAAATGAATTTGTCACTCGTGCAAATTACAAAATCGTGCACAAAATGGCAGAACGAGGGAAACCGTTGCCGTGGATACCTCATCCAAGATTGTAGGTGAAAGTGGCCAATGACTTGTGTCCTAAGAAAGTCGATTTGTTTGGAAGTGTCTGTCTGCTTAGCTGAATGGCCACGTGCTCACTTCCCCGCAAGCGGGCCCGAGGTCGGTTCCCGGCCAGGTTGGAGATTCTCTCTCCTCGGAGACTGAATGTTGTGTCGTCTTCATCATCATTCCATCGTCATCACCGGCGCGCAAGTCGCCCAGTGTGGCGTCGACTGGAATAACACGTGCTCTTGGCGGCCGAACTTCTCCGAATGGGGCCTCCTGGCCAACGATGCCATACGATCAGTTCCATGTTTTTGTTAGCAAGTAGCAGTAGAGAGAACATAGTGCTACAAGTACTAATGAAAGCTAAGAATCTCCTGTGGAATTCTGGAATTCTCTGTTATTGGATGAGTCCGCTAATCTCTCGAGTGCGTTACAGATTCTCGTGTTCATTCGTAGAATCACTAAAGACTCCCACATAACGTAAGAGTTGGTATCCGTTTGCACCACGTATGGAACAACAATAGGGAAAAGACATTTTCACTGAAGTGTAAAAAATTTTGAAATACTTCAAACTTCAGTGGAAGCAGCTTCGAGATATCACACCCGATGGAGGAAAAAATAAAGCAGGAGTGTGAAAGGGTGCGGTAGGGTAGATGATAATTCAGTTGGAAGATCCGCAAAGTTTCGGCGTTCTGCACTATCCATAAGCAGGCACTCTACAGGAAGGACTTCGGTATTTCGTGTGTACTGAAAACAATCTTTTTTGCTGTGAACTTCATTCGGAGACACGCACTCCGTTCCAGGCTTTACTTGAAGGAACTGATTCTGAATTCTTTGACTTGATCTATCACAGACCAGTGAGGTGACTTAGCTGCAGTTAAATATCGTTTAGTTTCTACGAGCTCCGAAACGAAAGAAAAACTATGTGACCAAAAGAATCCGGACACCTGGCTGAAAAAGACTTAAAAGTCCGTGGTGCCCTCCACCGGTAATGCTGGAGGTCAATATGGTGTTGGCCCACCCTTACCCTTGATGACAGCTTCCACTGTCGCAGGCATACGTTCAATTAGGTGCTGGAAGACTTCTTGGGGAATAGCAGCCCATTCTTTACGGAGTGCTGCACTGCGGAGAGGTGTCGATGTCGGTCTGTGAGGCCTGGCACAAAGTCGGCGTTCCAAATCATCCCAAAGGTCTTCTATAGGATTCAGGTCAGGATTCTGTGGAGGCCAGTCCATTACAGGGATGTTATTGTCGTGTAACCACTCCGCCACAGGCCGTGCATTACGAACAGGTGCTCGATCGTGTTGAAAGGTGAAATCGCCATCCCTGAATTGCTCTTCAGCAGTGGGAAGCAAGATGGCGCTTAAAACATGAATGTGGATCTGTGCTGCGATAGTGCCACACAAAACAACAAGTGGTGCAAGCCTCCTCCATGAAAAACACTACCTCACCATAACACCACCGCCTCCGAATTTTACTGTTGGCACTACGCACACTGGCAGATGACGTTCACGGGGCATTCGCCATACCCACACTCTGCCATCGGATCGTCACATTGTGTACCGTGATTCGTCACTCCACACAACGTTTTTCCACTGTTTAATCGTCCAATGTTTACGCTCCTTACACCAAGCGAGTCGTCGTTTGGCATTTACCGGCGTGATGTGTGACTTATGAGAACCCGCTCGACCATGAAATTCTAGTTTTCTCACCACCCGCGTAACTGTCATAGTACTTGCAGTGGATCCTGATGCAGTTTGGAATTCCTGTGAGATGGTCTGGAGAGATGTCTGTCAGAGACCGCCGCCAGTAGAAAAGGGTTGTAATGTGTAGTAGGTAGACCTACTACACATTACCTCTTCTACTGCCGGCCTTCTCTGTCAGCCAACAGACGAGGTCGGCCTGTACACTTTTGTGCTGTACGTGTCCCTTCACGCCTCCACTTCACTGTCACATCGGACGCAGTGGACCTAGGTATGTGTAGGGTTGTGGAATTCTCGCGTACAGAGGGATGACACAAGTGACACCCAATCACCTGACCACGTTCGAAGTCCGTGAGTTCCGCGGAGCGCCCCATTGTGTTCTCTCACGGTGTCTAACGACTACTGAGGTCGCTGATATTGAGTACCTGGCGGTAGATGTTAGCACAATGCACCTAATATGAAAAACGTATGTTTTTGGTGGTGTCTGGATACTTTTGATCACATAGTGTGTATTTGTCTCGCTAAAAAATATAACTGTCCTTTTTCTAACGTCACCTTCTTCGATTACTTTTGTTAATAATAAACTTGTTGGTAGTCCTTGTTTTTTGTGCAATACATGCCATGATAAGCACGGAATGCTGAAGGTAAGTTTTCTTTTTTTTTCCCCAGAGCTTTCGTTATGGCTTGCGAGTGTCGTACAAAATGATGATGTTGCCCGCGTCCGTCATTTTCTCACTCATCCGGCCTGCTGTTAAAACATTTGGTGACCTCTGCCTTACAGCATCGGAAATGAGTGTGCTGTTCGAGGTAAAATTTCTACTTGCACTGGAAAACTCTGTGTGAACCACGAGCAGCGTAAACAAATTACTTGGTTGTCAGTTCGTTGGAGATAACCAGACGTAGTTTACGTAATATCTCAACATTGACACCAAGAGTGACAGAGTGTCCTCGACGTAAAATCCGTCAATAAAGCGTCCTTTACTGTTGAAAAAGAAAACGTGATAGGTCTGTGTGTGTGTGTGTGTGTGTGTGTGTGTGTGTGTGTGTGTGTGTGTCTTCATTCAATTGATACTTATCTACTTTCAGGCGCATTCCAAGTTACTCAAGATGCATCGTCCTTCACGGTGCAGGACAAAAAATCGTTTCCTCCTTCCGGCTAGACGTGAAGTTTCCCCTTGGCGAAATTTGGCATCGACACGGCCACACAATTACTAATCACAGCTACGCCGCAACTGACCTCCACATCTACATCTGTACTTCGCAAGCCACGGTGAAGTGCACGGCGGGGGTAGTTCCCGCTGTAGAACGCAAAAGGGTTCCTTGACGTTACACTGGCGTGTGGACTGTTTAAGCTCCCTTTACACCAGATCGAATGGAAAAGAAAACATGCGAGTGCATATCCCCAGGCAATTTGCTGGTGTTCACTAAAATTCGCTTGTATCTGTGAACAAGCGTTTACTCTAGACGTAGGGTACGGTACGCGGCATCTCAGTGTAAATATCTGACGCTGTTCACGCCCTTTATATACCATACCAAGCAGGGATGTACAAATTTTCAAAAATGTCGGTATAAATTGCTTTGATATTTATAAATCATCGATATTATCGAGACAAAAATATCCGTATTTCGGAATATCGATATTTTGGCCCATCCCTACGCGAGAGAAGTCTCGAGAGTGAGACGCAGTTCTGCGCATGAAATATTCTACTTACCACAAAGGTGTCAGACAGCAAGAGGCCATTTTCCATCAAATACCATTGCAGTAACGTGTGCTACTTTGGTGTCGAGCCTACGTTACTTTTACGGTGCGTCTGTCTTTTCTTGATCCCGGCACTCAGGAGGTAAGGAGGGCGCACATTCTGCTTCATAGTTGGAAACAGGGAGTGGTAATTTCCACCATTCTCATAAAGTGCTGTCACCAAATGTGTTCGTTTTGCATCTCATACCTATCATTCGCAATGGCAGAAGTGACACACGGAAGTAACGAACTTTCATGAACATTGAAAGGTGGCTACACTGAGCCACAGCGCCAGAGATCGCGCTAGAGAGTATTGTTCCGCCGCCTCCACTGGCAGTTATTATTGAGATGTCGTAGTAGTCAGTGCTTGGGGAGAGCTCGTGGTAGTCAGTGCTTGTTAAGAACTCGTAGCAGAGAGTGTTTGTTGAGATGTGCTAGTAGGGAGTGCTTGCTGAGATGTGATACTGAAAAGTTCTTGTTGAGATGTGGTAATAGCGAGTCGGCGTGGAGATATATTGTAATGATTAGAGTGATTTTGGTCAATATATGAAGGTAACGAAACTTGATTTATTTTTCATTGTTTAATGTCGTAAGTAATGCTTCATTACAGGTTCAGTCAACAAAGCATCTGGCTTGTGTTCTTGGATTAGAGTGTAATTCTGGTTCTCTTGAGTAATTATGGTATTTTTATTTTCTTTAATTAATTCAGTATAAATGATATTTAAAATTTCTTGTGTTGTTGAAGAAGAACCGTGCCAGATGCGTACGTTGAGTCATACTTCCACACACAGAACAGTTATACTTGTGCTTTGGTTTCGTAGGTTTTATAGTTGCTGGGGACTTAATTAATTAATTGTGTTAATGAAAATTTCCATTTCATTCTTTGTTATTGTTCTATGCAGTCAGATAGCGTAATAATACTAGTCAGGGCCAACCGTTTACGAGACTTCGTAATCGGACAAACAGCTACTAAAACAAAAAATTAAAAATATTTGCATTCTTTTTTATAATTAAGCCCCCATGCACGTGGCGACCGCTGCTTCGGATCGTCCCTTGGAATCTTCTGATTGTAAAAATAGTAGACAGTAGTATTGTTGTAGTAATTTGTAGTTTAGTAATTGTAGTCTATTTTGCATGTGTAGATTTGGTAATTGTCATTCTTCTAATGGTATTTTTTTTTTTTTTGCAAAATTTCATTTCTGTTGTCTTGTCTACGGGTTTGACAATTAGTGCAATTATTTCAATTGTTCGATTAATCGTGTTTGAGGGAAACATTTCGTGTGAATGGTATTGTTGGAGATAAAGTGTCATTGTGTGTAATTTTCATATAGTGACGAGTTTTGTATGTTTTGTAAATGATTACACGATCGATGAAAAAGGCAAAAATGATGGATAGTGAGAATGACGAAATTGTTAACATGGCGAACTCGCCAACAGAGGAAAACAGTATCATGAATAATGAAGTGGAAAACAATGTAATAAGTCGGGTAAATAGTCCGGAACCAGTTCAAAATTTTTCACAATCAAAACATTTTCAGAATATGAGATTAACGACAGAAGATATGCAGCAGTTGATGGGTGCAATATTAAATCTGGGATCACAAATGGGAGTAATGGAAACACGGTTAGAATCTGAATTTAAAACAGAGATGGGAACTTTGCGATCTGAAATTAAAACTGATATAGGAACAATTAAAACTGATATGGGAACAATGGAAACACGTTTTGACTCACTGGGATCACAGTTAGGATCTGAATTAAAAACAATGGAAACACGGTTAGATTCGCGAATAGGGACATGTTTCAAAAACATGAAGGATGAATTAAAGAAAGAGATTAGAGAGGAAGTACAACCGATTTTGAATGCTCACAATAATAGATTAATTGTAGTAGAGATTAGACAAAGGGAACAGGATAGAGAACAGGAAGAAGGAGATCGCGTGATAGTACAAAAATTTTCAGAGTTAAATTTACAACGTGCACACGATAAGGAAGAAATATTTGAGAGAATCGAGGAATCCGTACCAAATGACAGAATAAATAATCTAACACAACAATATGAACAGTTAACTACCAAATGTGTCAATACTGAAACCCGAGTCGCGACACTTACGGAAGACGTAAATAAACAGAAAGAAAAAATAGGTGACTTATCGGAAAGAGTTGAGGAGATTTCAGATAAATTGACAAATCTTAGTTTACATGGGGACAGAGAGTCGGATGATACAGCTCCATTACCATTTGCAGAAAACGAAGAGTACCAGAACATAAATAAGCATGTTGAAAATCAAGGAAAATTTAATGAACGTGTTAAAAGGGAAGTTGAGGCATTACGAAAGCAAGTCAAACAAATTGAAGGGGAAATTGTAGGAAAAGACAGCAAAAGAAATTTGGAATCACAGATGGCAGAGGGGTTTGAAGAAAATAATTTATTTCATTTATGGGATGCAACAAGAGAGCGCCAGGCGCGCGAACTTGACAATAATCGACATTGGGACTGGAACAGACGCGGTAGGTCCTTGTCGCCGCGAGGCGGAAACTTTGACTATAAACACTTTTTGACTGTTCGGAAATTTAAGATCTTTCGCAATTCTAAGAATGACATACATACATGTTCATGGCTAGATCAATTTATGTACGCACTTCCGCCAAATTTGCCACTAAGTCACAAACTGGAAATTATGTGCGGCTATTAAAGTCCTCAGGGGATTCACTACACTAAGTGAATATGTGCCGTAGCGTTCACAGGGCCCCGAGCTGTAGTGGTGCTATTTCCCTTTTAGTTTTCTGCACCGCTGCCTACTCTTTCACTATTCTTTGCATCTATAAAAACAACTCTTCTACTATCCATCTATCTAGACAGTAGTTAAAGATTAACTGGATATGACGATTTTACCCAAAGGTGACTTTGGAAATTACCGTTTGGACTTACTGTATCTTCTGCAGCATTCATTCGTAGCTTAAATGAAATTTTACCTGTTTATCTTCGTGACAATATTACTTCATATGTTGACGATATTCTTATTGCTAAACATTCTTGGAATGAGCACAACAAAATTTTGGATTCATTGTTACGTATTTTTGCACGAGTTGGCATGACAGTGAACTTGGAAAAATCTGAATTTGGTCGTTCTCAGGTGAAATTTCTCGGTCACATTATTTCTACAGAAGGTATTCTCCCTGATCCAGAGAAACTAGACGCTATTCGTAATTATGCTGTTCCTACCACAAAACGTGATGTTTGTAGTTTCCTTGGTGTCTGTAATTTTCTTACACGCTTTGTTAAATTGGACGATTTGGCCACACCTCGTTTACACATTTCAGTTATGCGCACTTTGGTCCCAGAAAATGCTTTCATAAATTGCGAGAAAATTGTTACTTCAGTAATATGGAAAAATGTATTCGTTCTGTTCTTGCCAAATGCAAATTATGTCAAAAGGCTAAGCCGCCAACTGTTTCTCACAGAGCACCGTTGTTTCCTATCATTCCAGCGAAATTAAAGGACATGGCTGCAGTCGATCTGTTCGGTCCAGTGGTTCGTTCTACTAATGGTTTTGCGTATATTTTCGTAGCAGTGGAATTAACATCAAAATATGTGTGTTTTACACCTTTACGCAAAGCAACAGCTCGTTCAGTATCTAACGCTTTCATCAAACATTTTCTTAAAGAAGTGGGTCATGTTGATAAGGTTATATCAGATAATGGATCACAGTTTCGCTCTAAAATTTGGCTTCGTACTCTACGGCGTCGTAAGATTAAACCAATTTTTATTTCACTTTTTCACCCTCAATCTAATGCTTCAGAGAGATGGATGAAGGAAATCAATAAATTGTGCCGTCTTTATTGTCATCAGAATCACAGAACTTGGGATCAGTATCTTCATATTT
Organism: Schistocerca nitens; assembly: GCF_023898315.1. Classification (NCBI taxonomy): domain Eukaryota; kingdom Metazoa; phylum Arthropoda; class Insecta; order Orthoptera; family Acrididae; genus Schistocerca; species Schistocerca nitens. Next base: position 693,983,424 of record NC_064615.1, on the reverse strand, counting down.
TTCAAAACATTCTGAATGAACTTCCTAATGACTCAACTTCTTTACCGCCTCTATTGATATTAAAAAATAAAGTACCAACAAATCGCATTTCTGAAATCGTTCCTTTTCCGCCTTCACGGAAACTGCGGCATTCTGAAGTTGTCAACCTGGCTCTACGAAATATTGCATCTGCGGCTGCTAGAAGAGAGAAATCAGCTAAGCGTCCTGGTCGTTTAAAAATCTTGTCAGTTGGTCAAAAGGTGTTAATTAAGTCTCATCGTTTGTCTCATAAAGGAAAAGGCTTATGTCGCAAATTTTTTCTGCTTTATAACGGTCCATATAGAATTCGCAAAATTATTCATGATAACACTATTGAAGTAGAAACTCTTAAATCTCGGCGCTCTAAGGGAATACATCATATATCTAACGTTAAAATTTTTGTGGAATGACATACTTTAGAGAAACTAACAGCTACATGTAAACATGCGGAGAGTACAAGGATACCGCGCTGTGTTTTGGGGGCGGCAGATACTCAAAGCAACAGTGAAGTCTGCGCGCCGCACAAGGCAGTCGTTGACCGCAAACAATCACTTTCTACGTCACGCGTCTACAGCTGATCGAGCGCTCAGTGCGAATGCACTGACAGACGTAAACAAATACACAGTCTAATTTCTCCGACTAAATTCTGTATAAAGCTATGGTGACTTTATAAATTATGTTATTAACGTTCAGTATTTTTCAGGATTCGGTTGTGTAAAATATTTAAGACCTTTAGTTAAATTCTGTGCGTGTCCGACGTTAAGACGACTTGCTATGGAGAAAATTTCAGGAAGAATGTAATTTCGAAGAAAAAAGTAATAAACTAAAAAGGGTAACTATTAATTGAGTTTATTCTTCAGGTAACATATTTCCACTTAGGTACGTACTTTAGACGTAATTTGCTGCTTGCGATTACGTGATTCATACTTTGTGCTAAATTTCATGTTCTATGAATTTACTTGTGAAGCGACGTGCTTACGCACATTAACTGATTTTGACGATGATTGATTAATGAACAGGCTTGTTATTTGTATATATTATGCATCGCTTGGCTGCACTGCTTTTTCACTGATGTCATATTTTTCTATTATGTGCCTGCTGTGCTTATTTATTTAAATTATAATTGTCACCTGATTAATTGTGCTGACTGTAGTTAGGTATGTAGGTTACACTTTGTGATTTATCTGCTTGCGCCTTCATGTTTACTTATTAAGATTACATATGAACATTTATTTGCTTATGCTGAATGATGCTAATGACTTGTTTATTACGTAAGATATATGTTTGCTGCTGTGCGTATGGATTGCATATTTACACACTTCTGTTTTGTTGTCATAACTATAAGTTGGTATATAGAAATGCTGATATACTGTGTACAAACATAGAGTTTAGGTCACACTATGGTATTAATTATAGATTGTTCGCTTGGCAGAGCCTCGTTGTAGGGATTGTGCTGCATCCACTTGTTGACATTCTGTTCTCTACTGGTATATTTACGCGCTATTGCATGTTTTGCTTACGCTCAGTGCCTTATATTTTTAAGATAAGAAAATGAACTGCTATAATTCTACGAACGACATTGGTACAAGAAACTGCATAGAAGTCACATGAGCAGGAGGTTTTTAGGAAGCTGTATAAATTTATGCTAATAGGAAGGAAGCTAACGACGTGACATACCAACACTAGGTTTAGACCATTGACAGTTATTACACTGCATTCTTCGTGAGCAATTGAAATAGGAAGTGACACTTGACACAAGAAATACTCCACATGTTTGCTTCTGCCATGATTCTTGAAGTGGTGTACACACTGTGAAATATTATGATCATTCACACTCCGTAATCGTAATTAATTACTGAGAGTTATTCGAACTAAGTCTGTTAGATGTCATGTACGCATTTCTTTTATTTAATGATGGACAAGGTAAACAAAATGTATCTTATAATTTATAATGAGTAGCAGATTTGGATCAGATGGATTACACGAGAGGTTGTGTGTTGACATTGTGTCTTCGGATTGTATGAGATGATGAATTGAGGTTTGCATTAGGATTTTGTCTGCACTTGTTCGAGGAGACTGACTAGAGGAAAGAGTTGTTATGGAAGTGAAATGATATTGGCAATGAGGTTTATATATATCGACGTATTGAAGAGGTATGATTGAGGTATTGAGATTATGTGAAGTTGATGATTATTGGAGTTTTCGTGGACAAGAGGTAAGGTAAATGATATTGATGATCGACGTATTGAAGAGGTATTATTGAAGTATTGAGATTATGTGATGCTGATGATTATTGGAGTTTTGGTGGATAAGAGGTGAAGTAAGTGAGGAGCATATTTTTTTTTGTTGGTCTATATGGAACGAGGAGGATAAAGATGGCAGACTAGAACACTCAAGTAGAAGGAAGATTGTCTACACACACACTTTGTTAAATCACTAAGCAGTATATACTTTTTTTGAAGAGAGGAAGTATTTGCATATCTTGGCTCACTGACAGTTGTTCAGCAACCGTACATTTTGATCTGGCTTGGCAAACATTGGTCTTGACATGATGACTATGACGTTGACTAACTATTATTGACTGTTATACATTGCTGCCACTACTACTTGATACACATGATGAACATAAAATTTTGACAGAATTACATTTACACAGTTAACACTATTCAACTACACAGGAGCACTAAATGTGGATGAAAGATGAGTGAGTGTGTTTTGTGTGTTTTCCTTTTATAATCCCAGAGAAGTGATCCCAACCTATCTCCTAAATATTATTTTACTTGTTTGTTGTGGCTTGCACTGACACCCATAAATATTACACTGGGCAACAAAAAAAGATTTTTTTAAAAAAGTCTAGGGTTTTCCCGCTGAATTAGACTAATTTTGATGCCCTGAGTCCGAAAATGACCTTGGTTTTGTTCTGTCAGGTCAGGATTTTTTGCTACAGACATTTTTAAAAATAGATTTTTCGTAAAAAAACAAATTTCTTTGTATCATCTGCTGAGAAACCTCGGAAGATTTTTTCCGTTTTCCTCAAGAAATAAAAGTCAACGTATGCAAATTCATTAAGTTTTTATTTACTCCATCAAATTAAATAAGCATATTTATCATAATATTAGTATAACAATGAGCGTTACGTGACACAAAAGTTCAGAGTTCACGGCATGAATCGGCGTTTCTTCGATTCCCGTTTGTGAGCAGCTGCTGGGTTGTCTCTCTTCAGCATCCAGCAGTAGTCCGCCATCATGACTGCGTCCCACCTCCCCTGGTACCTATCCTCCATTTGGCGCATGTCCTGATGGAACCTTTCTCCCTGCTCGTCGCTCATCGCCCCAAGGTTTTCAGGAAACTTCTCCATGTGTGAGTACAGGAAGTGCATCTTTATACTCATCAAACACCCGAGCTTTTGAAAGGCCTCTATCATGCTGCTGATGAGTCTGGCGTGGTTTGCTGCCTTCGTGTTCCCCAGGAAGTTGTTCACCACCTGCACAAACGATTTCCACGCGGCGCACTCTAACGTGTTCATGGAGTTTTCGAACTCTGTGTCCTTTATGAGCTGCCGTATCTGTGGCCCATCGAAAATGCCGGCCTTCAGCTTCTCAATGGTCAGTCGCGGAAAGGCTCGGCACAGGTAGTGGAAGCACCTCCCATCCTTGTCCAGAGCACGCGTGAACTGTTTCATTAACCCAAGCTTCATGTGTAGCGGTGGGATCAATATCTTCTCCCGGTCAACAAGAGGTTCGTTTATGATGTTTCTCGCACCAGGTACTAACTGCTCTCGTCGCGGCCACACTTTCTTTACATAGTGCTGGGCTCTGTCTCGACTGTCCCACATACATATAAAGCATGGGTATTTCGTGAACCCGGACTGCTGACCAAGTAGAAAGTTCTCCATCTTGAAGTCGACGCAGATGATCCATTGGTGCTGCTCATATTGGATTTTGTCGAGCACGTACTTCACTGCTTCATATTTCTCTACGAGAGTTGTGGAGTGAGCAAGAGGGATTGAGGCGAACTCGTTCCCGTTGTGGAGGAGCACACACTTCAAAGAGCGCTTGCAGCTGTCAATAAAGAGTCGCCAATCTCTCGGATCGTATGTAGGAGCCCCGAGTTTAACAAGAAGACCGGCGACATCTCGGCAGTACACTAGGTCTTCCTCCTGGCAGAAGTAGCCCATGTAGTCCTCATGCCTTCTACGAAAGAAAGTGATACGCGCGTCCTCGCCAAGTAGATTTATCTCTTTGAGTCTGGAGGCCAACAGCTCGGATGAAGTCTTCGACAAGCTGAGATCCCGAACAAGATCATTAAGCTCACATTGTGAAAAGAGCTGCCGACCATCTTGTGCTTCATACTCCTCGTCTGCTATATATCCTCCCTCGTCTGCAGTGGTGGCCTCGTCGTCGATGTTAGGAAGCTCTGTGAACGCTGGTACAGGAATTTCTTCGCAGTGAGCAACTGGACGGCGGGCAGATGGAAGGTCGGGGTACTGGAGGCTGTGCCGATTCTTCCGGTTGATGCCAGTAGTATTGATGGCGCAGAAGTAACAATCCGATGCATGGTCAAAGGGCTCCCTCCAAACCATCGGAATCCCAAACTTCAGTAAAGTTTTCGTGCCCTTCGTCCACCGCCGGAGGTATTCCACGCACTTCTTGCAGACCGTGTGCGGTGCCCAGGGCTTATCTTGGTCACCCAGCTTGACATGAAAGTAAGCCTGGTAGGCGTTCTTCACAAATCCCGTGATGTTCTTCCTGTCCACTGAAAGCGTGTATTCTCCGCAGATGTAGCAGAAAACGTCTGGATTATTCCTGCATGAACGTCGCGCAGAAGCCATATCAATCTGAAATAGTAATAGAAATATGCAGTTGACTGTCAGACAATAAAAATTAGAATAAATTTTATACTATAGTAAGAAAAAAAGGCATCTATTGGAATGATTAACTGTTACAATCTTAAAGGCTTCTTTTGTTTTCATATGTCCTGAATAATCCCCTTAAAACCCCTAATATTAGCATATTGAAGCCTATAAAAAGGCTTACATTTCAGGGAAAAATGGTCATGTAGGCCTATGGCTGTATCTCAAAAAGTTGACCTGATAGAGCAAAATCAATGTGATATTCGGACTCAGAACACCAAAATTAGTCTAAATCAGCTGAGAAACCCATGACGTTTTTTTGGTTGTTGCCCAGTGTTATAGGTTTACTGTTATTTGTGTATTGTAATAGTTAATAGGACAATTATTTGATATCATTTGTGTGTTTATTATGATTTGTATGTTTAGTGTAAAAGCATTTGTATGTGTATTCAAACTATTGTTCATGCCTGAACTGTCTGATTAGTGATGGTGCTGCACTTTTCAACATGAGGTGTGACACTTAGAAATGTTTAATTTCTGCTGATGAACTGTGTGATCAGTGATAGTAAATATGGACTGTTACTTGTACCTTTTCTACATGATTGGTGCCACTAGGACATGTTTAATTTCTGCTGATGAACAGTGTGATTAGTGATAGTGAATTTTATGGACTGCGGTCAGCACCTGGTCAACATTACTGGGTGCCACTGATGGACTGCTTCTACCGAAATGATGTCACTTGTTGCTGTGTGCACCTGCTCAACATTGCTGGTGCCACTAATGGAACTGCTTATACTGAAATGGTGTTACTTGTTGGTGTCTGCACCTATTCAACATTGCTGGGTGCCACTGATGGACTGCTTCTACTGAAATGATGTCACTTGTTGGTGTCTGCACCTGCTCAACATTGCTGGGTGCCACTGATGGACTGCTTCTACTGAAAAGATGTCACCTGTTGCTGTGTGCACCTGCTCAACATTGCTGGTGCCACTAATGGAACTGCTTATACTGAAATGGTGTTACTTGTTGGTGTCTGCACCTATTCAACATTACTGGGTGCCACTGATGGACTGTTTCTACTGAAAAAATGTCACTTGTTGGTATTTGCACCTGTTGACCATTGCTGGGTGCTACTGCTGGAACTGTCAACTACTTGTTTCTTGGGCTATGGAAAGCGTTTATGTGAATATTTGTATAAACTGATTTTTTGTGTATTACTGTTTGTGAAAAGTTATGAGACTCTTACCTGCACATATTCGTCATTGCTGACGCTATTGATTGAACTGTTTAGCCACATAATACTTGTGTAAACTGTTATGTAAAGTCACATGTATGAAAGAATTTGTACTGCTTACTGTATTTTATATATTAGGTTATTGAAAGGTCAGTGCAAAGCCAAAATTTTATCTAGTTATATGATATTTACGCATTAATATTATCTTTTATTTTGGTCTGTATTTTTTTTGACGAATTTGGTGGTATTTTCACCACCAATGCTGGCAAAAATACCATCAAATTCTAGCCTGTGGAGGAAGGGCATATGAAAGGTGGCTACACTGAGCCACAGCGCCAGAGATCGCGCTAGAGAGTATTGTTCCTCCGCCTCCACTGGCAGTGATTATTGAGATGTCGTAGTAGTCAGTGCTTGGGGAGAGCTCGTGATAGTCAGTGCTTGTTAAGAACTCGTAGCAGAGAGTGTTTGTTGAGATGTGCTAGTAGGGAGTGCTTGCTGAGATGTGATACTGAAAAGTTCTTGTTGAGATGTGGTAATAGCGAGTCGGTGTGGAGATATATTGTAATGATTAGAGTGATTTTGGTCAATATATGAAGGTAACGAAACTTGATTTATTTTTCATTGTTTAATGTCGTAAGTAATGCTTCATTACAGGTTCAGTCAACAAAGCATCTGGCTTGTGTTCTTGGATTAGAGTGTAATTCTGGTTCTCTTGAGTAATTATGGTATTTTTATTTTCTTTAATTAATTCAGTATAAATGATATTTAAAATTTCTTGTGTTGTTGAAGAAGAACCGTGCCAGATGCGTACGTTGAGTCATACTTCCACACACAGAACAGTTATACTTGTGCTTTGGTTTCGTAGGTTTTATAGTTGCTGGGGACTTAATTAATTAATTGTGTTAATGAAAATTTCCATTTCATTCTTTGTTATTGTTCTATGCAGTCAGATAGCGTAATAATACTAGTCAGGGCCAACCGTTTACGAGACTTCGTAATCGGACAAACAGCTACTAAAACAAAAAATTAAAAATATTTGCATTCTTTTTTATAATTAAGCCCCCATGCACGTGGCGACCGCTGCTTCGGATCGTCCCTTGGAATCTTCTGATTGTAAAAATAGTAGACAGTAGTATTGTTGTAGTAATTTGTAGTTTAGTAATTGTAGTCTATTTTGCATGTGTAGATTTGGTAATTGTCATTCTTCTAATGGTATTTTTTTTTTTTTTTTTGCAAAATTTCATTTCTGTTGTCTTGTCTACGGGTTTGACAATTAGTGCAATTATTTCAATTGTTCGATTAATCGTGTTTGAGGGAAACATTTCGTGTGAATGGTATTGTTGGAGATAAAGTGTCATTGTGTGTAATTTTCATATAGTGACGAGTTTTGTATGTTTTGTAAATGATTACACGATCGATGAAAAAGGCAAAAATGATGGATAGTGAGAATGACGAAATTGTTAACATGGCGAACTCGCCAACAGAGGAAAACAGTATCATGAATAATGAAGTGGAAAACAATGTAATAAGTCGGGTAAATAGTCCGGAACCAGTTCAAAATTTTTCACAATCAAAACATTTTCAGAATATGAGATTAACGACAGAAGATATGCAGCAGTTGATGGGTGCAATATTAAATCTGGGATCACAAATGGGAGTAATGGAAACACGGTTAGAATCTGAATTTAAAACAGAGATGGGAACTTTGCGATCTGAAATTAAAACTGATATAGGAACAATTAAAACTGATATGGGAACAATGGAAACACGTTTTGACTCACTGGGATCACAGTTAGGATCTGAATTAAAAACAATGGAAACACGGTTAGATTCGCGAATAGGGACATGTTTCAAAAACATGAAGGATGAATTAAAGAAAGAGATTAGAGAGGAAGTACAACCGATTTTGAATGCTCACAATAATAGATTAATTGTAGTAGAGATTAGACAAAGGGAACAGGATAGAGAACAGGAAGAAGGAGATCGCGTGATAGTACAAAAATTTTCAGAGTTAAATTTACAACGTGCACACGATAAGGAAGAAATATTTGAGAGAATCGAGGAATCCGTACCAAATGACAGAATAAATAATCTAACACAACAATATGAACAGTTAACTACCAAATGTGTCAATACTGAAACCCGAGTCGCGACACTTACGGAAGACGTAAATAAACAGAAAGAAAAAATAGGTGACTTATCGGAAAGAGTTGAGGAGATTTCAGATAAATTGACAAATCTTAGTTTACATGGGGACAGAGAGTCGGATGATACAGCTCCATTACCATTTGCAGAAAACGAAGAGTACCAGAACATAAATAAGCATGTTGAAAATCAAGGAAAATTTAATGAACGTGTTAAAAGGGAAGTTGAGGCATTACGAAAGCAAGTCAAACAAATTGAAGGGGAAATTGTAGGAAAAGACAGCAAAAGAAATTTGGAATCACAGATGGCAGAGGGGTTTGAAGAAAATAATTTATTTCATTTATGGGATGCAACAAGAGAGCGCCAGGCGCGCGAACTTGACAATAATCGACATTGGGACTGGAACAGACGCGGTAGGTCCTTGTCGCCGCGAGGCGGAAACTTTGACTATAAACACTTTTTGACTGTTCGGAAATTTAAGATCTTTCGCAATTCTAAGAATGACATACATACATGTTCATGGCTAGATCAATTTATGTACGCACTTCCGCCAAATTTGCCACTAAGTCACAAACTGGAAATTATGTGCGGCTATTAAAGTCCTCAGGGGATTCACTACACTAAGTGAATATGTGCCGTAGCGTTCACAGGGCCCCGAGCTGTAGTGGTGCTATTTCCCTTTTAGTTTTCTGCACCGCTGCCTACTCTTTCACTATTCTTTGCATCTATAAAAACAACTCTTCTACTATCCATCTATCTAGACAGTAGTTAAAGATTAACTGGATATGACGATTTTACCCAAAGGTGACTTTGGAAATTACCGTTTGGACTTACTGTATCTTCTGCAGCATTCATTCGTAGCTTAAATGAAATTTTACCTGTTTATCTTCGTGACAATATTACTTCATATGTTGACGATATTCTTATTGCTAAACATTCTTGGAATGAGCACAACAAAATTTTGGATTCATTGTTACGTATTTTTGCACGAGTTGGCATGACAGTGAACTTGGAAAAATCTGAATTTGGTCGTTCTCAGGTGAAATTTCTCGGTCACATTATTTCTACAGAAGGTATTCTCCCTGATCCAGAGAAACTAGACGCTATTCGTAATTATGCTGTTCCTACCACAAAACGTGATGTTTGTAGTTTCCTTGGTGTCTGTAATTTTCTTACACGCTTTGTTAAATTGGACGATTTGGCCACACCTCGTTTACACATTTCAGTTATGCGCACTTTGGTCCCAGAAAATGCTTTCATAAATTGCGAGAAAATTGTTACTTCAGTAATATGGAAAAATGTATTCGTTCTGTTCTTGCCAAATGCAAATTATGTCAAAAGGCTAAGCCGCCAACTGTTTCTCACAGAGCACCGTTGTTTCCTATCATTCCAGCGAAATTAAAGGACATGGCTGCAGTCGATCTGTTCGGTCCAGTGGTTCGTTCTACTAATGGTTTTGCGTATATTTTCGTAGCAGTGGAATTAACATCAAAATATGTGTGTTTTACACCTTTACGCAAAGCAACAGCTCGTTCAGTATCTAACGCTTTCATCAAACATTTTCTTAAAGAAGTGGGTCATGTTGATAAGGTTATATCAGATAATGGATCACAGTTTCGCTCTAAAATTTGGCTTCGTACTCTACGGCGTCGTAAGATTAAACCAATTTTTATTTCACTTTTTCACCCTCAATCTAATGCTTCAGAGAGATGGATGAAGGAAATCAATAAATTGTGCCGTCTTTATTGTCATCAGAATCACAGAACTTGGGATCAGTATCTTCATATTTTTCAAAACATTCTGAATGAACTTCCTAATGACTCAACTTCTTTACCGCCTCTATTGATATTAAAAAATAAAGTACCAACAAATCGCATTTCTGAAATCGTTCCTTTTCCGCCTTCACGGAAACTGCGGCATTCTGAAGTTGTCAACCTGGCTCTACGAAATATTGCATCTGCGGCTGCTAGAAGAGAGAAATCAGCTAAGCGTCCTGGTCGTTTAAAAATCTTGTCAGTTGGTCAAAAGGTGTTAATTAAGTCTCATCGTTTGTCTCATAAAGGAAAAGGCTTATGTCGCAAATTTTTTCTGCTTTATAACGGTCCATATAGAATTCGCAAAATTATTCATGATAACACTATTGAAGTAGAAACTCTTAAATCTCGGCGCTCTAAGGGAATACATCATATATCTAACGTTAAAATTTTTGTGGAATGACATACTTTAGAGAAACTAACAGCTACATGTAAACATGCGGAGAGTACAAGGATACCGCGCTGTGTTTTGGGGGCGGCAGATACTCAAAGCAACAGTGAAGTCTGCGCGCCGCACAAGGCAGTCGTTGACCGCAAACAATCACTTTCTACGTCACGCGTCTACAGCTGATCGAGCGCTCAGTGCGAATGCACTGACAGACGTAAACAAATACACAGTCTAATTTCTCCGACTAAATTCTGTATAAAGCTATGGTGACTTTATAAATTATGTTATTAACGTTCAGTATTTTTCAGGATTCGGTTGTGTAAAATATTTAAGACCTTTAGTTAAATTCTGTGCGTGTCCGACGTTAAGACGACTTGCTATGGAGAAAATTTCAGGAAGAATGTAATTTCGAAGAAAAAAGTAATAAACTAAAAAGGGTAACTATTAATTGAGTTTATTCTTCAGGTAACATATTTCCACTTAGGTACGTACTTTAGACGTAATTTGCTGCTTGCGATTACGTGATTCATACTTTGTGCTAAATTTCATGTTCTATGAATTTACTTGTGAAGCGACGTGCTTACGCACATTAACTGATTTTGACGATGATTGATTAATGAACAGGCTTGTTATTTGTATATATTATGCATCGCTTGGCTGCACTGCTTTTTCACTGATGTCATATTTTTCTATTATGTGCCTGCTGTGCTTATTTATTTAAATTATAATTGTCACCTGATTAATTGTGCTGACTGTAGTTAGGTATGTAGGTTACACTTTGTGATTTATCTGCTTGCGCCTTCATGTTTACTTATTAAGATTACATATGAACATTTATTTGCTTATGCTGAATGATGCTAATGACTTGTTTATTACGTAAGATATATGTTTGCTGCTGTGCGTATGGATTGCATATTTACACACTTCTGTTTTGTTGTCATAACTATAAGTTGGTATATAGAAATGCTGATATACTGTGTACAAACATAGAGTTTAGGTCACACTATGGTATTAATTATAGATTGTTCGCTTGGCAGAGCCTCGTTGTAGGGATTGTGCTGCATCCACTTGTTGACATTCTGTTCTCTACTGGTATATTTACGCGCTATTGCATGTTTTGCTTACGCTCAGTGCCTTATATTTTTAAGATAAGAAAATGAACTGCTATAATTCTACGAACGACATTGGTACAAGAAACTGCATAGAAGTCACATGAGCAGGAGGTTTTTAGGAAGCTGTATAAATTTATGCTAATAGGAAGGAAGCTAACGACGTGACATACCAACACTAGGTTTAGACCATTGACAGTTATTACACTGCATCCTTCGTGAGCAATTGAAATAGGAAGTGACACTTGACACAAGAAATACTCCACATGTTTGCTTCTGCCATGATTCTTGAAGTGGTGTACACACTGTGAAATATTATGATCATTCACACTCCGTAATCGTAATTAATTACTGAGAGTTATTCGAACTAAGTCTGTTAGATGTCATGTACGCATTTCTTTTATTTAATGATGGACAAGGTAAACAAAATGTATCTTATAATTTATAATGAGTAGCAGATTTGGATCAGATGGATTACACGAGAGGTTGTGTGTTGACATTGTGTCTTCGGATTGTATGAGATGATGAATTGAGGTTTGCATTAGGATTTTGTCTGCACTTGTTCGAGGAGACTGACTAGAGGAAAGAGTTGTTATGGAAGTGAAATGATATTGGCAATGAGGTTTATATATATCGACGTATTGAAGAGGTATGATTGAGGTATTGAGATTATGTGAAGTTGATGATTATTGGAGTTTTCGTGGACAAGAGGTAAGGTAAATGATATTGATGATCGACGTATTGAAGAGGTATTATTGAAGTATTGAGATTATGTGATGCTGATGATTATTGGAGTTTTGGTGGATAAGAGGTGAAGTAAGTGAGGAGCATATTTTTTTTTGTTGGTCTATATGGAACGAGGAGGATAAAGATGGCAGACTAGAACACTCAAGTAGAAGGAAGATTGTCTACACACACACTTTGTTAAATCACTAAGCAGTATATACTTTTTTTGAAGAGAGGAAGTATTTGCATATCTTGGCTCACTGACAGTTGTTCAGCAACCGTACATTTTGATCTGGCTTGGCAAACATTGGTCTTGACATGATGACTATGACGTTGACTAACTATTATTGACTGTTATACATTGCTGCCACTACTACTTGATACACATGATGAACATAAAATTTTGACAGAATTACATTTACACAGTTAACACTATTCAACTACACAGGAGCACTAAATGTGGATGAAAGATGAGTGAGTGTGTTTTGTGTGTTTTCCTTTTATAATCCCAGAGAAGTGATCCCAACCTATCTCCTAAATATTATTTTACTTGTTTGTTGTGGCTTGCACTGACACCCATAAATATTACACTGGGCAACAAAAAAAGATTTTTTTAAAAAAGTCTAGGGTTTTCCCGCTGAATTAGACTAATTTTGATGCCCTGAGTCCGAAAATGACCTTGGTTTTGTTCTGTCAGGTCAGGATTTTTTGCTACAGACATTTTTAAAAATAGATTTTTCGTAAAAAAACAAATTTCTTTGTATCATCTGCTGAGAAACCTCGGAAGATTTTTTCCGTTTTCCTCAAGAAATAAAAGTCAACGTATGCAAATTCATTAAGTTTTTATTTACTCCATCAAATTAAATAAGCATATTTATCATAATATTAGTATAACAATGAGCGTTACGTGACACAAAAGTTCAGAGTTCACGGCATGAATCGGCGTTTCTTCGATTCCCGTTTGTGAGCAGCTGCTGGGTTGTCTCTCTTCAGCATCCAGCAGTAGTCCGCCATCATGACTGCGTCCCACCTCCCCTGGTACCTATCCTCCATTTGGCGCATGTCCTGATGGAACCTTTCTCCCTGCTCGTCGCTCATCGCCCCAAGGTTTTCAGGAAACTTCTCCATGTGTGAGTACAGGAAGTGCATCTTTATACTCATCAAACACCCGAGCTTTTGAAAGGCCTCTATCATGCTGCTGATGAGTCTGGCGTGGTTTGCTGCCTTCGTGTTCCCCAGGAAGTTGTTCACCACCTGCACAAACGATTTCCACGCGGCGCACTCTAACGTGTTCATGGAGTTTTCGAACTCTGTGTCCTTTATGAGCTGCCGTATCTGTGGCCCATCGAAAATGCCGGCCTTCAGCTTCTCAATGGTCAGTCGCGGAAAGGCTCGGCACAGGTAGTGGAAGCACCTCCCATCCTTGTCCAGAGCACGCGTGAACTGTTTCATTAACCCAAGCTTCATGTGTAGCGGTGGGATCAATATCTTCTCCCGGTCAACAAGAGGTTCGTTTATGATGTTTCTCGCACCAGGTACTAACTGCTCTCGTCGCGGCCACACTTTCTTTACATAGTGCTGGGCTCTGTCTCGACTGTCCCACATACATATAAAGCATGGGTATTTCGTGAACCCGGACTGCTGACCAAGTAGAAAGTTCTCCATCTTGAAGTCGACGCAGATGATCCATTGGTGCTGCTCATATTGGATTTTGTCGAGCACGTACTTCACTGCTTCATATTTCTCTACGAGAGTTGTGGAGTGAGCAAGAGGGATTGAGGCGAACTCGTTCCCGTTGTGGAGGAGCACACACTTCAAAGAGCGCTTGCAGCTGTCAATAAAGAGTCGCCAATCTCTCGGATCGTATGTAGGAGCCCAGAGTTTAACAAGAAGACCGGCGACATCTCGGCAGTACACTAGGTCTTCCTCCTGGCAGAAGTAGCCCATGTAGTCCTCATGCCTTCTACGAAAGAAAGTGATACGCGCGTCCTCGCCAAGTAGATTTATCTCTTTGAGTCTGGAGGCCAACAGCTCGGATGAAGTCTTCGACAAGCTGAGATCCCGAACAAGATCATTAAGCTCACATTGTGAAAAGAGCTGCCGACCATCTTGTGCTTCATACTCCTCGTCTGCTATATATCCTCCCTCGTCTGCAGTGGTGGCCTCGTCGTCGATGTTAGGAAGCTCTGTGAACGCTGGTACAGGAATTTCTTCGCAGTGAGCAACTGGACGGCGGGCAGATGGAAGGTCGGGGTACTGGAGGCTGTGCCGATTCTTCCGGTTGATGCCAGTAGTATTGATGGCGCAGAAGTAACAATCCGATGCATGGTCAAAGGGCTCCCTCCAAACCATCGGAATCCCAAACTTCAGTAAAGTTTTCGTGCCCTTCGTCCACCGCCGGAGGTATTCCACGCACTTCTTGCAGACCGTGTGCGGTGCCCAGGGCTTATCTTGGTCACCCAGCTTGACATGAAAGTAAGCCTGGTAGGCGTTCTTCACAAATCCCGTGATGTTCTTCCTGTCCACTGAAAGCGTGTATTCTCCGCAGATGTAGCAGAAAACGTCTGGATTATTCCTGCATGAACGTCGCGCAGAAGCCATATCAATCTGAAATAGTAATAGAAATATGCAGTTGACTGTCAGACAATAAAAATTAGAATAAATTTTATACTATAGTAAGAAAAAAAGGCATCTATTGGAATGATTAACTGTTACAATCTTAAAGGCTTCTTTTGTTTTCATATGTCCTGAATAATCCCCTTAAAACCCCTAATATTAGCATATTGAAGCCTATAAAAAGGCTTACATTTCAGGGAAAAATGGTCATGTAGGCCTATGGCTGTATCTCAAAAAGTTGACCTGATAGAGCAAAATCAATGTGATATTCGGACTCAGAACACCAAAATTAGTCTAAATCAGCTGAGAAACCCATGACGTTTTTTTGGTTGTTGCCCAGTGTTATAGGTTTACTGTTATTTGTGTATTGTAATAGTTAATAGGACAATTATTTGATATCATTTGTGTGTTTATTATGATTTGTATGTTTAGTGTAAAAGCATTTGTATGTGTATTCAAACTATTGTTCATGCCTGAACTGTCTGATTAGTGATGGTGCTGCACTTTTCAACATGAGGTGTGACACTTAGAAATGTTTAATTTCTGCTGATGAACTGTGTGATCAGTGATAGTAAATATGGACTGTTACTTGTACCTTTTCTACATGATTGGTGCCACTAGGACATGTTTAATTTCTGCTGATGAACAGTGTGATTAGTGATAGTGAATTTTATGGACTGCGGTCAGCACCTGGTCAACATTACTGGGTGCCACTGATGGACTGCTTCTACCGAAATGATGTCACTTGTTGCTGTGTGCACCTGCTCAACATTGCTGGTGCCACTAATGGAACTGCTTATACTGAAATGGTGTTACTTGTTGGTGTCTGCACCTATTCAACATTGCTGGGTGCCACTGATGGACTGCTTCTACTGAAATGATGTCACTTGTTGGTGTCTGCACCTGCTCAACATTGCTGGGTGCCACTGATGGACTGCTTCTACTGAAAAGATGTCACCTGTTGCTGTGTGCACCTGCTCAACATTGCTGGTGCCACTAATGGAACTGCTTATACTGAAATGGTGTTACTTGTTGGTGTCTGCACCTATTCAACATTACTGGGTGCCACTGATGGACTGTTTCTACTGAAAAAATGTCACTTGTTGGTATTTGCACCTGTTGACCATTGCTGGGTGCTACTGCTGGAACTGTCAACTACTTGTTTCTTGGGCTATGGAAAGCGTTTATGTGAATATTTGTATAAACTGATTTTTTGTGTATTACTGTTTGTGAAAAGTTATGAGACTCTTACCTGCACATATTCGTCATTGCTGACGCTATTGATTGAACTGTTTAGCCACATAATACTTGTGTAAACTGTTATGTAAAGTCACATGTATGAAAGAATTTGTACTGCTTACTGTATTTTATATATTAGGTTATTGAAAGGTCAGTGCAAAGCCAAAATTTTATCTAGTTATATGATATTTACGCATTAATATTATCTTTTATTTTGGTCTGTATTTTTTTTTGACGAATTTGGTGGTATTTTCACCACCAATGCTGGCAAAAATACCATCAAATTCTAGCCTGTGGAGGAAGGGCATATGAAAGGTGGCTACACTGAGCCACAGCGCCAGAGATCGCGCTAGAGAGTATTGTTCCTCCGCCTCCACTGGCAGTGATTATTGAGATGTCGTAGTAGTCAGTGCTTGGGGAGAGCTCGTGATAGTCAGTGCTTGTTAAGAACTCGTAGCAGAGAGTGTTTGTTGAGATGTGCTAGTAGGGAGTGCTTGCTGAGATGTGATACTGAAAAGTTCTTGTTGAGATGTGGTAATAGCGAGTCGGTGTGGAGATATATTGTAATGATTAGAGTGATTTTGGTCAATATATGAAGGTAACGAAACTTGATTTATTTTTCATTGTTTAATGTCGTAAGTAATGCTTCATTACAGGTTCAGTCAACAAAGCATCTGGCTTGTGTTCTTGGATTAGAGTGTAATTCTGGTTCTCTTGAGTAATTATGGTATTTTTATTTTCTTTAATTAATTCAGTATAAATGATATTTAAAATTTCTTGTGTTATTGAAGAAGAACCGTGCCAGATGCGTACGTTGAATCACACTTCCACACACAGAACAGTTATACTTGTGCTTTGGTTTCGTAGGTTTTATAGTTGCTGGGGACTTAATTAATTAATTGTGTTAATGAAAATTTCCATTTCATTCTTTGTTATTGTTCTATGCAGTCAGATTGCGTAATAATACTAGTCAGGGCCAACCGTTACGAGACTTCGTAACCGAACAGACAGCTACTGAAGCAAAAAATTAAAATTATTTTCATTGTATTTTAATTAAGCCCCCATGCAATATGCTGTACAGATACACTCATGTTCAAATCTGGGCTCATTTGTAGAACTGAATATTACATTAAATAAAGCCCCTTGTAAGATATTTTCTGGTGGATTGAAAAGATTGGTAGTAGCCGTAATAGGCAAGAAATATGCCTATGAGTACTATAGTGCCTATAAGTCAAGAAAAGATAGACAACAAAGAACATCAGTTTCGATACTCAATATTTAGTATCGATTAATCGATGTACCGATATTTATATGTCACGATAAATACTGATATGATTATGAAAAACCGATATTTTGACTTATCGATATTTTCTGTCCATCCCTATGTACCAGGCCTGGTAACAGCACTAAACACGAATGACACTGAGGCAACTTGCATATCTGCCGATGACGTGTACATGTACGAAGTTACATTGACATTAGATCATTCATCTCCCCGCTCCCTAAGTCTGACTTAACGTGCAAGAAATGTCTAGGATTTTAATAATAATAATAATATTAATAATATTAATAATAATAATAATAATAAAATATACACAAAATTTTAGTATAACAATTTAAATTGTGTTACCGTAAATCAGCGTTACCCTGGGGATTACTTGAATCCAAAACGTTAATATGATTTAAGCCATTCCTGGTAGAGATTTATTGAAATATTCGACGTAGTTCCAAGTTCACAAGGGCTGCTTGGACCCACGACAGGCTTGGGTCCAAGTAACCATTAGATATGTATATTCTAAAAATGGTTCAAATGGCTCTGAGCGCTATGGGACTTAACAGCTATGGTCATCAGTCCCCTAGAACTTAGAACTACTTAAACCTAACTAACCTAAGGACAGCACACAACACCCAGTCATCACGAGGCAGAGAAAATCCCTCACCCCGCCGGGAATCGAACCCGGGAACCCGGGCGTGGGAAGCGAGAACGCTACCGCACGACCAAGAGCTGCGGACTATGTATATTCTCCATGTACATAAAAACAAAGCACCTGTCACAGATTAGTACAAGTTATTTTCAATATGTACCTTGTGGGGTGGTGGATAAAAAAGTTTATAAAGCTTCGCCGCTTACAAGAGCCTGAAACTTATTTTTGCGTTCAGACAGAAAGCGATGGAGAACGTACTGATCATAATTTCCAGTCTGCAAGTCCACATTACTCTTCCTACTCACGGAAAGAAAATGTTCATACTTGGTATTTACTCAGCAGGATCACGAACTATGACTGTAAATAAAAGTTTTGAGTTGTAACTGATTACTATATTCAGTAAACGTTCACACAGACAACCATAATAATATTCCTTGCAATAATAAAACCACTATTGGATGCAGCACTATTAGCAGTTCAGAGGTGACCACTACAGCAAGTTCCAAGTAAAATGGTCAATCACCCTGTTATCAAAGTTAATTGTTCGCCTTAAAAGTGGAAAATTACTCGCCAGTTGCCACGCTTTTCTGCCAACATTACAGGCGGCACACAAACAATTACTTCCGTGAAAACTAAGCGATCCAGAACAGTGTACAGTCCTCGCGAGTCCACTTCGTGCTTTTACCGAAAACGCGTTTGGGAGCCGGCCGGCTGTGACAGCATCCGAGGCACAGAGTAAACAGGCGTTTGGCTGACGCGGACAGGTTGATATCTCGGTGCGAAGTGTCTCTTCCAATTGCCTCTCTGACCGTATTTATACACCACGTGATCAAAACTATACGGACACCTCTCAAAACATAGTTTTTCACATTAGATGCATTGTGCTGCCACCTACTGCCAGGTACTCAACATCAGCGACATCAATAGTCATTAGACATCGTGAGAGAGCAGAATAGTGCGCTCTGCGGAACTCACGAACTTCGAGCGTGGTCAGGTGACTGGGTGTCACTTGTGCCATACATCTGTACGCGAGATTTCCACACTCCTAAACACACCTAGGTCCATTGTTTCCGATGTTATAGTGAAGTGCAAACGTGAAGCGGCATGTACAGAACAAAGGCGTACAGGCCGACCTCGTATGTTGACTGACAGAGATCGCCGACAGTTGAAGAGGGTTGTAATGTGTCCAGACCATCACACAGCAATTCCAAACTACATCAGGATCCACTGCAAGTACTATGACAGTTGGGCGGGAGGTGAGAAAACTTGGATTTCGTGGTCGAGCGGCTGCTCATAAGCCACACATCACGCCGGTAAATGCCAAACAACGCTTCTCTTGTTGTAAAGAGCGTAAATATTGGACCACTGAACAGTGGAAAAACGTTGTGTGGAGTGACGAATCACGGTGCACAATATGGCGATCCCATGGCAGGGTGTAGGTATGGCGAATGCCCGGTGAACGTCATCTGCCACCGTGTGTAGTGCCAATAGCAAAATTCGGAGGCGGTGGTGTTATGGTATGGTCGTGTTTTTCAAGGAGGGGGGCTTACACCCCTCGTTGTTTTGCGTGGCACTATCACAGCATAGGCCTACATTGATGTTTTAAGCATCTTCTTGCTTCCCACTGTTGAAGAGCAATTCGAGGATGGCGACTGCATCTTCCAACACGATCGAGCACCTGTTCATAATGCACGGCCTGTGGCGGCGTGGTTACACGACGATAAAATCCCTGTAATGGACTGAACTGCACAGAGTCCTGACCTGAGTCCTATAGAACACCTTTGGGAAGTTTTGGAACGCCGACTTCATGCCAGGGCTCACCGACCAACATCGATACCTCTCCTCAGTGCATGACACTGTGAAGAATGGGCTGCCATTCCCCAAGAAGCCTTCCAGCACCTGATTGGACGTATGCCTGCGAGAGTGGAAGCTGTCATCAAGTCTAAGGGTGAGCCAACACCACATTGAAATCCAGCCTTACCGATGGAGGGCGCCACTAACTTGTAAGTCATTTTCAGCCAGGTGTCCGGATACTTTTTATCACATAATGTATAGGGGCGCATCTGACCGCCAAAAGGAACATCCGCTATCAACCGCTCTAGGCACAAGTAGCAGCATCTAAATCACTCCTTTCGTAGACATGTATTATCTAATATCTCCGTCATTTAACAATTTATAGTCTTCTTAATTTGGAATGAAATTAAGTTGTCTTTAGTTACTGAAAATTTTTTAGCTTGACTGCATTTAAACTTTGTTAGGCTAGAATTTTTAGAACGAAACTGACAGTAGAACATGCCCTTTGAACTGCCTCTTTATCATTCCTTGTAACGATTGTTATTTGCAATAAAGGCTTCAAACTTGACACAGCTGCATTATTTAATAAATTTAAGTGCTGTAATCATAACTTTTTATTGACAAATACAAATGATACCTAATCCAAGATGAACAGGGCCCTTTCCATTCCCAATTTACTTTCTAGTGAATAACTTGAAAACTAATAGAGGTAGCTTAATGGAGTCACACAGTTAATGTTTCCATATGAATTTGAGGTTACATACGAATTTTCATCTTACTGAGTTTACTACTAAGCGCCTTCAATTTTTCGAAAAAACGCCCATTTTGACCAAAAAATTGCTCCGATCAAGTTGAGACTTCTGACTTTTGATTGTGACTTACATTTGCAAATTGTGAACAATTTTTACGTTTCTAGCATCATTATTTAGGGCCACTTATTTTTTCTTAAAATAATATATTTAGCGAAACATATTCATTAGATCAATTTTAGACTTCACAGTGTTAACATGAATGCACTGAAGCATATACTGAAAATGTTTGGACGAGTTATTTTGATTTTTAATGTCACTCTTAGATTATGGTGCAATTCTTTGTCTGTTAAGCACAGGCGCGTTATGACGACATGGCTCTGGCAGTAGTGAACTGGGATAAGTCCCGACACACTCACCCGCCTCTGTATCTCCCGCAATGATACAGTGCTTGTTTCGTCACAACCTGATACATAATATGTTTGATACTCTTTAGTTTTTTTCTCTATAAGTTTAAGGTTCACTATGCCGTCTAAATACAGAAGATTGCCTGGGAGCCGCAGTTACAATGGTTTTGCAGACGAACAACTGGAAAAATGCTTAGACGCTAGGGTAAAACGTTAAAAATACGAAAACAACCGCAGGAAATGTGATGAAGAATAGCAATAGAACGAAAAAACTATCACAACAAATCGACTTTAGGTCAACATCAGAATATGCTGATGATTTCAGTCTCCAATCGTCAGGAAAAAGTTATTTTAGTTCAACAACGTAAACTGTGAAAAACGGGAAGAAAGGAGATAGTGGTTTAAAAGAAAGTAGTTTTAAACAGCAATGGAAGACCGTTTGATGGGAGAATATTGAATTTCCTGGCACTGTATCGGGCGTAGACGACAACGAAGCTGTAGTCGACTGTATGGAGCAAACAAAACAACTCTAGAAGTGGAAACCGCCTCCGAACACTGCAGCAAACACTACCACCAACGGACAAGGGAGGCTGGAGTGAATTATAGCTACATATCGAGCGTTGGGGAAATGCCCTCTGCGGGAAGGCCATCCGCTGCTGACGACGAGGCAGGTTGCAAACATGTGGGTGGCGCAGCTCCAAGTGACGTTCGAGGGCGCGGTGCTGTTGTCTTCGGCTACAAACACATGGCCAGCATTAGTGGGTCGCTGACACCAGCCGTTTCCTTTCCGGCCACGACTGCATCAGCTGCGCACGGGTCCGCATTAACGCCCTTCCATCCAAGGCCCACTCCAGTCGAGGCCGGGAAGTCGAGAAAATCTGCAACGAAGGGTGCAACGCCGCCGAGACCATCAATCACGTTGTCCAGAGCTGCAGCAGGACCCATGTCTCCAGCATAAAACGGCACGACGCCGTCGTAAAGTAAATCGCGCGGGGCACATCGCAGAAGGGGCTCAGCACCTTCGTTGAGCCCCACCTCCGAACCTCCAGAGAAATACAGAAGCCGGACATCGCGGCGGTGATAGACGGCGTTGCCCACATCGTCGACGCCCAGGTTATCGGCGACCACTTGCACCTCGACTGGTGTCACAGGGAGAAGACTACCAAGTACGACAACGAGGACGTCCGTCGTGCTGTGCGCGGTTTGCACCGAGATATTCTTGAAGTTCGAACAACTTCGGCGACGCTGAGCTGCAGAGGGACATGGGCGACAGAATCTGCAGCCCCCTTAGCCTGGGACTGTCCAAACGAGATCTCAGTGTCCTGTATTCAGGCGTATTAACTACTGCGAATTTCTCATATCGTACGTATCAGATCGTGACTACTAGCTATATGAACAACAGGGCCAGCGTGTGTGCGGCGCTGAGGCCTGGGGCGTCTACTAAGGCCCAATACCATCTTTTCCATATTTCTTTCCATTTTGATCTTTTTATTGTTGTTTATTATTTAATTTTGTGAATTTAGTTACCAAGCACCTTAGTTCAAAAACGGTTCAAATGGCTCTGAGCACTATGGGACTCAACTGCTGAGGTCATTAGTCCCCTAGAACTAGTTAAACCTAACTAACCTAAGGACATCACAAACATCCATTCCCGAGGCAGGATTCGAACCTGCGACCGTAGCGGTCTTGCGGTTCCAGACTGCAGCGCCTTTAACCGCACGGCCACTTCGGCCGGCTAGCACCTTAGTAACTTACAACAAGTTTGCAAGCCACTTTAGATGTTATATTCATAGAAAGTAAATAAAAACCGTTTTAAATAGGATTATGAATGAACAAGCTAAGATGGGCAGTGTAGAAAGCGAGAGTAAAAAAAGAAAAGAAACAGTGGTTCAAAAGTTCAAAAGAAAGTACTCTCAAACACACATTGGAAGAACGTTTTATGGGAGAGCGTTGGGTTTCATGGCATTGTATCAAGTGTAGACGACAATGAACAAGATCGAGTGTATGCAGCACATAAAAAATTATAGAAGTGATTTGAAGAAAATACATTCTAGATTATAATCATGCTATATTAAGGAGAGGATTAACCCTGCAACGCCGGTCATAATACATTTTAGATTATAAATTTGGCTAAGGAGAGGATTAACCCAGCAAAACTTCTCAAAAGAGGCTTATACTCGCTCAAGCCTCTGTAATTTGTTTCACAACTCTACTTTTCTCATTATTTTACTGTATTGTCAAAAGAACTTCCCTAATAAAATTATTAGGCAAAAAAAATACGGGTTCAAGTAACCCAACCAAAGGGCTACCTGAATCCCATTTTGTTTTATTTTCTTAAATGCAAAAAGAGATCATAATTGCCACATATATTAAGTATAGAAGTTCTAGATTTAGAGCAATACAGTTAGCAGTATCCGTCTTTTACAATTATGGTTTTACAAGAACATGTATCAGAAATGCGTTAAAACCGGGTCCAAGTAACCCTGGTTCACGGTAGGTCAGTGATTGGTACAGCGCTCTTATTTTTGCTTGAGGGGACCATCATGAGCCGCCCCTCCCCATCCCCAGGGTACTTGCAAGTACAGTGTCCGCAGCTGGTTTACGCTGCTCATTTTGTTATTGATTGTAAGAGTCAGTAATGTTTACCCGGTCGCATTTCTTCTATAAATTCTTAAACAGAGCTACGAGCTGTTGGATAAAAAATGGTTCAAATGGCTCTGAGCACTATGGGACTTAACATCTATGGTCATCAGTCCCCTAGAACTTAGAACTACTTAAACCTAACTAACCTAAGGACATCACACACATCCATGCCCGAGGCAGGATTCGAACCTGCGACCGTAGCAGTCGCGCGGCTCCGGACCGAGCGCCTAGAACCGCTAGACCACCACGGCCGGCTGCTGTTGGATATACATTAACATCATCGTTGATATGGCCACAAGGAGCAAGAGAGTGAAATACAGATGTATCGACGCTTTCAGAGTCTAGAATCACTCTATTCAAGTTGCACGATTCATGCTTCACGGGACTTTTGTGGCGTTATTGTTTTGTTGGTACTTAATTCTTGGAGGCAAAAGTACCCGTGACCTGACTCCAGGATTCAGGCTGGTTTCACGCTGGGCTTATTCATTCTGATGCTGATGCATGTCTGACAAGCCAGTGAAGATCCATGCAATATATATATATATATATATATATATTCATTGGCCTTCTGCACGTGGCTCATACAGCCATCTCAATAGTGGAAGATACGAGAGTGTGTTTCATATATATATATATATATATATATATATATATATATATATATATACTCCTGGAAATGGAAAAAAGAACACATTGACACCGGTGTGTCAGACCCACCATACTTGCTCCGGACACTGCGAGAGGGCTGTACAAGCAATGATCACACGCACGGCACAGCGGACACACCAGGAACCGCGGTGTTGGCCGTCGAATGGCGCTAGCTGCGCAGCATTTGTGCACCGCCGCCGTCAGTGTCAGCCACTTTGCCGTGGCATACGGAGCTCCATCGCAGTCTTTAACACTGGTAGCATGCCGCGACAGCGTGGACGTGAACCGTATGTGCAGTTGACGGACTTTGAGCGAGGGCGTATAGTGGGCATGCGGGAGGCCGGGTGGACGTACCGCCGAATTGCTCAACACGTGGGGCGTGAGGTCTCCACAGTACATCGATGTTGTCGCCAGTGGTCGGCGGAAGGTGCACGTGCCCGTCGACCTGGGACCGGACCGCAGCGACGCACGGATGCACGCCAAGACCGTAGGATCCTACGCAGTGCCGTAGGGGACCGCACCGCCACTTCCCAGCAAATTAGGGACACTGTTGCTCCTGGGGTATCGGCGAGGACCATTCGCAACCGTCTCCATGAAGCTGGGCTACGGTCCCGCACACCGTTAGGCCGTCTTCCGCTCACGCCCCAACATCGTGCAGCCCGCCTCCAGTGGTGTCGCGACAGGCGTGAATGGAGGGACGAATGGAGACGTGTCGTCTTCAGCGATGAGAGTCGCTTCTGCCTTGGTGCCAATGATGGTCGTATGCGTGTTTGGCGCCGTGCAGGTGAGCGCCACAATCAGGACTGCATACGACCGAGGCACACAGGGCCAACACCCGGCATCATGGTGTGGGGAGCGATCTCCTACACTGGCCGTACACCACTGGTGATCGTCGAGGGGACACTGAATAGTGCACGGTACATCCAAACCGTCATCTAACCCATCGTTCTACCATTCCTAGACCGGCAAGGGAACTTGCTGTTCCAACAGGACAATGCACGTCCGCATGTATCCCGTGCCACCCAACGTGCTCTAGAAGGTGTAAGTCAACTACCCTGGCCAGCAAGATCTCCGGATCTGTCCCCCATTGAGCATGTTTGGGACTGGATGAAGCGTCGTCTCACGCGGTCTGCACGTCCAGCACGAACGCTGGTCCAACTGAGGCGCCAGGTGGAAATGGCATGGCAAGCCGTTTCACAGGACTACATCCAGCATCTCTACGATCGTCTCCATGGGAGAATAGCAGCCTGCATTGCTGCGAAAGGTGGATATACACCGTACTAGTGCCGACATTGTGCATGCTCTGTTGCCTGTGTCTATGTGCCTGTGGTTCTGTCAGTGTGATCATGTGATGTATCTGACCCCAGGAATGTGTCAATAAAGTTTCCCCTTCCTGGGACAATGAATTCACGGTGTTCTTATTTCAATTTCCAGGAATATATATATATATATATATATATATATATATATATATATATATATATATATATATATATATAATGCATCTCCTCGAACACAAAAATCAGACACTACTGCGCAGTAATTAAGCCAGCAGCACTATATGCTAGTGAAACGCTCACACTCCACACAAAATGTGATTTAGAAAAAATACTAAAAGAAGAACGAAAATTATGAGAAAGATTTTAGGTCCAAAATTAACAGAAGAAGGATACCGGATACAATCAAGAAGAACCACAGAAACTATATCAAACCTGGCAGCAGACATAAGAAGGCGAAGATTAAAATTTTATGGACATGTCACTAGACTTCCCCCCACACGACCCACCAACAGAATTCTCACTTACATAGAAAAAGTCAAATCAACAACACCATGGATTAGCCAAGTAAAATTAGATTTACAAAAAGCAAATATTGAACTTAAAGATGTCAAAGATAGAAAAACTTTTAGAAATAAGGTGGAAAAGTGGAATGTATTGTCGGAGAAGGAAGCACTAAAGAGACCAGGAACAAAATGGACAGAAGAAAGAAAAAGAAAACATGGAGAACGAATGAAAGAAGTATGGAAGAAACGACGTCAGAAAGCTTTGCGTGATCCTTCTGGGTCCATTCGCGATAAGTAAGTATATATATATATATATATATATATATATATATATATATATATATATATATATATATATATATATTCATTGGCCTTCTGCACGTGGCTCATACAGCCATCTCAATAGTGGAAGATACGAGAGTGTGTTTCGACAATTCAGAACATGCATTAGGAGCAAATCGTACACTGGTACAAGGTTACATACGTGTAGACTTGTCATATGGCGCTATACCGGCAATTTTCGTGTCAGTTAAGACGGTACGAAGATATAGATAACAGAACATCCAGTGAATAAAGTCTCCGACCCGGCAGCGAATCGAACCCGGGCTTCTTTGGTCAGCAGTCTGTTGCACTGACCGCACAGCTGCCGAGGCGGACTTACGTGTACTTTTCATAAATTCCCTTTGTTCGTGTTGCGGCCGCAGGACTGGGTAGTCTGGTTTGCTCTTGACATGCCTTTAATAGTCTCAGACTACCCCTTGTTTACCTATTTATACAATAATCGAACGTTCCAGCTCACCCATGTCAGTTAAAACTAGAACAGCACTAAACCCCACGATCCCACAATACCACTACAATCACTGTCTAGAAAAAACGCTGAGAGTAACGATCGTGAAGTGGCAAGTGACCCGTTTAGTTTCAATATAAAAAAAAAGTGGTACCGGTAGAACTGATGTTCTGAAGGTCGTACACCGTGCCTCAGATAGAGCATTACCCACCAACAGCAAGACTTCGGATTCTAAACCGTTTCTGGCACACTGTTGCAATGTGAAGGTGGAGTGGGGTAGAGAAGCGAACAGTTCCACGCTGGAGAAGAGTCGGCAGTCCTGTGATTGAATGGCAGGGAGGACTTGCGGGGCCGGGCGTGCGCCTCCGGCTGCTATCGCCGATGGCCTGTGGACCCTGCAGCGCAGATATCAGAGGAGGCGCAGCGCCGCCACGGCGTAGTTCTCCGTGCGCCTCGCAAGCAGATACAAGACATGCTCGGAATCGCCGTGGCCCTCTGGGTGAGTAGGCTATGGAACCTCGACATCTGTTTTTCCGCTCTGCACCATCTGCTGTTTCAGACTTTAGATCCCGCGTGTAAAAGACACCTTTCACCTACCAGGAGCTGTGTTGTCGTCTGTTTAAGATGCCATCTGCAGTACAGCTCCTACATGCGAAAAGTGCAAAGCGAAAACTGCCATTTTTTTTCGTAAAACGCATATTCAGTGCTCTTGTGTTCTCAGTTGTCTGTTTTAAGTTACTACACTTGATACAGGTGTCAAACCATGCAGAAAGTCCAGAATGAGATTTTCACTCTGCAGCGGAGTGTGCGCTGATATGAAACTTCCTGGCAGATTAAAACTGTGTGCAATATCCTTTCTTTCAGGAGTGCTAGTTCTGCAAGGTTCGCAGGAGAGCTTCTGTAAAGTTGGGAATGTAGGAGACGAGCTACTGGCAGAAGTAAAGCTGTGAGTACCGGGCGTGAGTCGTGCTTCGGTAGCTCAGATGGTAGAGCACTTGCCCGCGAAAGGCAAAGGTCCCGAGTTCGAGTCTCGGTCGGGGACACAGTTTTAATCTGCCAGGAAGTTTCATGCAGAAAGTCTTTCAAACATGCGGTAGTAAATGGTGCATCCAACAGGTGCGAACCTGTACTTCCCTATGGAGTTCCAAAATTTGAAAGATATGAGAATTTTTTTTATTAAAAGCCTAATCTGTATTTCTGCACTTGTATTATCACAGAAAAAAGTAATGCGTCAGTGTTAATGACATCTGGAACTAAAACTTTCTTACTGCTGTTATTATTGTTATTTGAGACTGTGCTCTGTTGGGTTGGGTTGTTTGGGGGAAGAGACCAAACAGCGAGGTCATCAGTCTCATCGGATTAGGGAAGGACCGGGAAGGAAATCGACCGTGCTCTGTCAAAGGAGCCATCCCGGCATTTGCCTGGACCGATCTAGGGAAATCACGGAAAACCTAAATCAGGATGGCCGGACGCGGGATTGAACCGTCGTCCTTTCGAATGCGAGTCCAGTGTGATAACTGTGCTCTGTACAGAATACAAGTTGATTCTTTCAAAGATGAAAACAGTAACCAACCACTGTTTAGAATACTGTTTATTTACGCAAATAGCGCTATTATCGGTGTCGAACCGATAGGTCCATCTTCAGAGGGCTGTTGACTTTTATGTTAAATTTGCTGTTTAAATTACTTGTTGGAAAAAAAAACAGCCAAAAGCTAATGTTACTAACAACAATTGTTACGTAAATGTGAACAGCCGTCCGAAGATGATGAACCTGTCATTTCCAAACTGGTGGCCGTGATAAATGAATAAGTACCAGTAGCCTTGCTAACCGTGGCCGGTTGTTTTGCAAGAATGAACTTGCAAAACCTTTCTTACCGGCACTTACAACCAGTTTCCTGAGATGGCATCTAGAGCGCTCTTAATAATGTATTTATTTACTAATTTGTCTCATTATTTCTTGCGGTGATGCAGTGAGCAACATAATTCTATGGCATCAGAATAGCTTCACAATTTTTTGGATACATATCAATTATGTACGGACAGGGATACATTGTTTTTTTCATTCTCCTGGCAAATGTCAGCTTTGGAACTTACATTATCCATTCCCACACGTTTTTTTTTTTTTTTTTTTTTTTTTTTGCAGTAACTATATGCATGCCAGCCAGTGACGTTCGGCCTGCTGCTTGTACTGGTGAATACAGTGTTCCTAAAATTAAATTACAAACTGCATGTAGATGCCGCATAGGGGCAGTTATTTGAGCAAGAATTATGTTCAGAGACGAACAGTTTCCATGGTACAGGAAGAGACGTGAGCCACAGAAATGAAACCTGACTGCGCTAGGTGAAAGAAAGATAGCCATTTTACTGTGACTCTTGTAAATATTATATTTATAACCAACTGTCTAACGAGGTAATAGTTCTCAGTCCTAAGATAAACACGAAACATCCAGTCTTCATATACATCTATGTATACTCAGCGAGGTACCTTACGACGTGTGATGCAGGGTACTTTGCATGCCACTATCCTGCTACTCTTTTCTGTCCTAATCGCGAATGGTGGGTACGAAGACCTTAGCATGAACTGGAATTTTTCACATTTTATCCCCATGGGTTTATCTCCTTTGTAGGAGATTTCTCAGAGGGAATATTTTCCCAAACCCCATATCAATATTTAGAGTAGCTTCCTAGAGGGGAAGAACTCTTGGGTTTATTTTACTATTGAGTATGATTCTGTTTAGAAGATAAGTAAGTCTGTTTATGCTTTCGTCACTTTCGGTCTCGTACGTCTTTAATGCATTTTCTGTATGAATTATCCAGACCAATCGATTCAGCAAGAAATCTAAGTCCAACCTCCTTTCTGTCACAACAGCTACACTCCTGGAAATGGAAAAAAGAACACATTGACACCGGTGTGTCAGACCCACCATACTTGCTCCGGACACTGCGAGAGGGCTGTACAAGCAATGATCACACGCACGGCACAGCGGACACACCAGGAACCGCGGTGTTGGCCGTCGAATGGCGCTAGCTGCGCAGCATTTGTGCACCGCCGCCGTCAGTGTCAGCCAGTTTGCCGTGGCATACGGAGCTCCATCGCAGTCTTTAACACTGGTAGCATGCCGCGACAGCGTGGACGTGAACCGTATGTGCAGTTGACGGACTTTGAGCGAGGGCGTATAGTGGGCATGCGGGAGGCCGGGTGGACGTACCGCCGAATTGCTCAACACGTGGGGCGTGAGGTCACCACAGTACATCGATGTTGTCGCCAGTGGTCGGCGGAAGGTG
This sequence comes from Schistocerca nitens, assembly GCF_023898315.1. Taxonomy (NCBI): domain Eukaryota; kingdom Metazoa; phylum Arthropoda; class Insecta; order Orthoptera; family Acrididae; genus Schistocerca; species Schistocerca nitens. The sequence goes on along the minus strand of NC_064615.1, from coordinate 693,953,262 downwards.
CACGTGCCCGTCGACGTGGACCGGACCGCAGCGACGCACGGATGCACACCAAGACCGTAGGATCCTACGCAGTGCCGTAGGGGACCGCACCGCCACTTCCCAGCAAATTAGGGACACTGTTGCTCCTGGGGTATCGGCGAGGACCATTCGCAACCGTCTCCATGAAGCTGGGCTACGGTCCCGCACACCGTAAGGCCGTCTTCCGCTCACGCCCCAACATCGTGCAGCCCGCCCCCAGTGGTGTCGCGACAGGCGTGAATGGAGGGACGAATGGAGACGTGTCGTCTTCAGCGATGAGAGTCGCTTCTGCCTTGGTGCCAATGATGGTCGTATGCGTGTTTGGCGCCGTGCAGGTGAGCGCCACAATCAGGACTGCATACGACCGAGGCACACAGGGCCAACACCCGGCATCATGGTGTGGGGAGCGATCTCCTACACTGGCCGTACACCACTGGTGATCGTCGAGGGGACACTGAATAGTGCACGGTACATCCAAACCGTCATCGAACCCATCGTTCTACCATTCCTAGACCGGCAAGGGAACTTGCTGTTCCAACAGGACAATGCACGTCCGCATGTATCCCGTGCCACCCAACGTGCTCTAGAAGGTGTAAGTCAACTACCCTGGCCAGCAAGATCTCCGGATCTGTCCCCCATTGAGCATGTTTGGGACTGGATGAAGCGTCGTCTCACGCGGTCTGCACGTCCAGCACGAACGCTGGTCCAACTGAGGCGCCAGGTGGAAATGGCATGGCAAGCCGTTCCACAGGACTACATCCAGCATCTCTACGATCGTCTCCATGGGAGAATAGCAGCCTGCATTGCTGCGAAAGGTGGATATACACTGTACTAGTGCCGACATTGTGCATGCTCTGTTGCCTGTGTCTATGTGCCTGTGGTTCTGTCAGTGTGATCATGTGATGTATCTGACCCCAGGAATGTGTCAATAAAGTTTCCCCTTCCTGGGACAATGAATTCACGGTGTTCTTATTTCAATTTCCAGGAGTGTAGATTGTTTCCAATCCCAAGAATTGGTATCTCTTCCTCATGCGCTTTTACCTCTATTATCAAATTCTCTTTAACTTCCTTCATTGCCACATCGATGGACGTGTTGAAAAAAAAAATTTGATAAATTCCAGTTCCGCCTTGCATCTTTCTTAACACATCCTTGTTCTTTTATTAACGCCGCGTCGTTTGAAGGAGCATAATCACGGGACCCTTACACTTTCCCTCATTTCCTGAACCATTCGCGAATATTGCGCGCAAGAACGACTGTCGACAAGCCTCTTCACGACCGCACATTTATATGATTTTTCTCGTCATGGGAATGTCGCGGTATGTACTTTGAAGGAAGTAACGTTTCTTAACTTCTTGGAATTGTGCTAAGCGAATTTTGACAGTACAATACATGTCTCCACGACGTACAACGCTTTCCTGTAGCCACTAGAAGTTATTAGCACGTCTATAACGCCCCAGCGCCTGCTAAGTCAACCACCCTGATGAAACGCGATGCTCTTTCTTCGATTTTCTGTATCTCTTCAATGAAATATATGTGGAAAGAATCCCAGATTTCAGAGCAGTATTCAAGAGTCCATCTAATGTTTTCCAAGCCAATTTCTTCGAGGATGAACTTCATATCTTTCCGATTCTTTCATTGAAGCTCACTCTAGAAAATGCTTACCTGCAACTATTTTTATGCTTCGGATGCATATGTATGCATATCAAACGATGTTGACTGTTTCCACTCGTCGACTGCCCATCTTACCTGTTCACGCAATCTTCTTTCGCTAATGCTGAACCTACTGTTACATTACTGCTACAGAGGTTAGTGTTGGCAACAAATGCAATAAACACCACAATCACAGTAGATTATCATCGTTCTTTGACTCGGCAGATGCAAGATAGGGAAAAACATTATATCACTTGTTAGTTCATATGGTGCCGATCGATGCTTTTCCGCATACGGAGCTTTTATAAAAATATTTTCCCCGTGATCTTTGCAGGTCTGTTTATTTTGTGAGAGGAATGGGAAACATTCTGCACAGTCCTGCCTAATACGTCGATGTGGACACCCCAAGATATTTCATGAACAGTAGGAGACATCGATAAACGGTTTTCGCCAAATGATAATCCGAAAAAGAGCGATTATTATACTGCATGATTTGTACTTGCAGTTTTATTTGTCGAGATACTGAAGCAACTATATCCTTTGTTTTTAATGGAACGACGCAGTTTTTGATCACCACTCAGTTTCTCGCTGAAACAGAAATACGGCAATGTACTGTTTGGCGGAGAGTACTTGGGTAACACAATCAGTCTCCCCACAACTATCCGCACTCCCATTACCCCCCTCCGCCCCTCTAACGTTTTCCATTCGCGATTGGTGGACGGGAAGGCTGACTATAGGCGCACCCCGAGAACTCAAATTTTCATGATTTTCCTGTCATTTTCGAGTTCTATGTCAAATGAAGTAAAATGTTGCTTGACTCTTCTTGAAAATCGACACTTGTCGGTATTCGCTGGCAAATTTTCGCAAATACAGCCACGAAATGTCTAAAAGTCAGGCATAAATATTTCGTTGTTGCACAGGTTCAGGTCCGCACTGGTGTTTGAACCTCCATTTCGGCAGAATTCCACCTCAATTTACCACAGTTGCCGGCAATAACCGCGAGAAGTTCTACACTGAACACTGACGTGTCATAACCAAGTTTCTTCGGTATCTGTCTACATCAAAAGGTACCAGTGTTAAACATACAGTGCACGAGTTAGTGACCAAGTTACCTACCAAATTTCATTTTTACATTGTGGACCATCCACAAGTCGCGGAGAAGCCACGTATAATTGAAGGAATTATAAAAAAAGTAAACAAACCAAGCCATTAAATTTTCTTATTTGGATTTAACGTAAAACCGCCATCGATATCATTAACTAGGAGCACATGTGTAGCTACAACAGTCATGGATGAAATGAATCAGCATCTGTCTGGTGAGATTTAGGAAAACCGGGGCAGACTCCCGTACATGCGGCCGCACACGAGCCCCAGCCATTACTTTCCTGTGGCATCTTTATCAATACATCATGAAACAAACAGATGAATACCCTTGAAGAAGTTACGACAAATGTAACTGGTTTACTCGTTTACAATTCGTGTTTATGATAAACACTATAGGGAATGGACTAAAATTTCGTTAACAGTTATATGTAAACAAATACAGAGCCCCTGACGATGTTATTTTATGCATCAGTTATCCGAAGGGGGTCAGAGGTTTGATCTTATTTGGCTACACACTTACGGTACTCTGAGACTGGCAAATGACTGTTAGGTCGTGCACAATGTACACTGACAGAAGTTATTTAATTCTGAATTATTTTACGCACCTACAATACTGAAAAGTCATCAAATCATAAACTCGCTGCACCAAATGGTCCTTCCAGTTGTCTTCATGTTATACGGTCACCTCCTTGTCTTACCAGTTCAATGATATATTTCTTTAAAATATTGTCAGATCACATGGAATCCAGAAAAAAATCCTCTATTACAATTTCGACAGGCATGTCTAATTACATACCGTACACCTCCCCATTTCAGATTCATTATAACATAGTGTAAATGTTACCGAACATTTATTTTAGTAAGTTATGGTTGTAAAAAACTAATATGAATTATTTACGGGAGAATGGACGATTTCCTTGCGTTCAAGATTTTGTGCAGAAGCTGGGTATTGCTGTCTCCACTACGAAAAGTTTATGTTGTCCACTGTGTCTGACAATGAAAGCGAAGGCTCGTTTGCTCTGCTAAATTTCACTAAATTGTCTCCTATTATTTCACACTTTGGATGAACTCTCTGCGTTCGTCTATCAGAACGATGTGCGGTACCAGCTCGCGACTTTGACGCACGCCGTTGTTCACATGTCTCGGAATTGTAACAAGACCTATCTGTAGGGGAACGCAGACTCTCTCGGGGAATTTCTTTGATTAAATCTTCTCGGGTTATCAGCCGAGTCGTGGTGTCACAACGTTTCGACGAATTTCCTACACGTCCAGTAGGAAACTCTTCGAAACGTTACGGCAACACGAATGACTCGACTTATAACCCGAGAAGATTTAATCTGCCATCCTTGTACATATGCTTCATTGTGGCATTTGATGTTGACAGTTTTGACTCCTTGAGAAAATAATGACACATTCGTTCAGTGGACACTAGAGGAAAAAATAGTTGCATCTGGATAACGCTGCTTCAGTTGAGATACTTCCTTGTGGCACACTGCTTCTTTTTTATACAGGAGCTCGCAATAGTTGAGAACTTCTCTCTGTAATGTGCTGTTTACTCGTAAATTCTCTCAGAAATGTTGTTTGTGTTTATTACATGGGGCGATCAAAAAGTTTCTGTTTGAGGGCGATGCTGAAGGGTATATGCACCACAGCGCGATTCCGATACAGGTATATATGCACTGACATGTAGGCAAGCGGTTAGTGTGACCTTCGAACGGAAACTTTTTAATCACCACTTATATTTCTTTGTTGTTGTTGTTGTGGTCTTCAGTCCAGAGACTGGTTTGATGCAGCTCTCCATGCTACTCTATCCTGTTCAAGCTTCTTCATCTCCCAATACCTTCTGCAAACTACATCCTTCTGAATCTGTTTAGTGTATTCATCTCTTGGTCTCCCTCTACGATTTTTACCCTCCACACTGCCCTCCAATACTAAATTGGTGTTCACTTGATGCTTTAGAATATGCCCTACCAACTGGTCCCTTCTTCTTGCCAAGTTGAGCCACAAATTTCTCTTCTCTTCAATTCTATTCCATACCTCCTCATTAGTTATGTGATCTACCCATCTAATCTTCAGCATTCTTCTGTAGCACCACATTTCAAAAGCTTCTATTCTCTTCCTGTCCAAACCATTTATCGTCCATGTTTCACTTCCATACATGGCTACATTCCATACAAATACTTTCAGAAATGACTTCCTGACACTTAAATCTATACTCGATGTTAACCAATTTCTCTTCTTCAGAAACGCTTTCCTTGCCATTGCCAGTCTACATTTTATATCCTCTCTACTTCGACCATCATCAGTTATTTTGCTCCCCAAATAGCAAAACTCCTTTACTACTTTAAGTGTCTCATTTCCTAATCTAATTCCCTCAGCATCATCCAACTTAATTTGACTACATTCCATTATCCTCGTTTTGCTTTTGTTGATGTTCATCTTATATCCTCCTTTCAAGACACTGTCCATTCCGTTCAACTGCTCTTCCAAGTCCTTTGCTGTCTCTGAGAGAATTACAATGTCATCGGCGAACCTCAAAGTTTTTACTTCTTCTCCATGAATTTTAATACCTACACCGAATTTTTCTTTTGTTTCCTTTACTGCTTGCTCAATATACAGATTGAATAACATCGGGGAGGGGCTACAACCCTGTCTCACTCCTTTCCCAACCACTGCTTCCCTTTCAAGTCCCTCGACTCTTACTTATAACTGCCATCTGGTTTCTGTACAAATTGTAAATAGCCTTTCGCTCCCTGTATTTTACCCCTGCCACCTTCAGAATTTGAAAGAGAGTATTCCAGTTAACATTGTCAAAAGCTTTCTCTAAGTCTATAAATGCTAGAATCGTAGGTTTGCCTTTTCTTAATCTTTCTTCTAAGATAAGTCGTAAGGTTAGTATTGCCTCACGTGTTCCAACATTTCTACGGGATCCAAACTGATCTTCCCCGAGGTCCGCTTCTACCAGTTTTTCCATTCGTCTGTAAAGAATTCGCGTTAGTATTTTGCAGCTGTGACTTATTAAACTGATAGTTCGGTAATTTTCACATCTGTCAACACCTGCTTTCTTTGGGATTGGAATTATTATATTCTTCTTGAAGTCTGAGGGTATTTCGCCTGTCTCATACATCGTGCTCACCAGATGGTAGAGTTTTGTCAGGACTGGCTCTCCCAAGGCCATCAGTAGTTCTACTGGAATGTTGTCTACTCCCGGGGCCTTGTTTCGACTCAGGTCTTTCAGTGCTCTGTCAAACTCTTCACGCAGTATCTTATCTCCCATTTCGTCTTCATCTACATCCTCTTCCATTTCCATAATATTATCCTCAAGTACATCGCCCTTGTATAAACCCTCTATATACTCCTTCCACCTTTCTTCCTTCCCTTCTTTGCTTAGAACTGGGTTGCCATCTGAGCTCTTGATATTCATAAAAGTGGTTCTCTTCTCTCTAAAGGTTTCTTTAATTTTCCTGTAGGCAGTATCTATCTTACCCCTAGTGAGACAAGCCTCTACATCCTTACATTTGTCCTCTAGCCATCCCTGCTTAGCCATTTTGCACTTCCTGTCGATCTAATTTTTGAGACGTTTGTATTCCTTTTTGCCTACTTCATTTACTGCATTTTTATATTTTCTCCTTTCATCAATTAAATTCAATATTTCTTCTGTTACCCAAGGATTTCTATTAGCCCTCGTCTTTTTACCTACTTGATAGTCTGCTGCCTTCACTACTTCATCGCTCAGAGCTACCCATTCTTCTTCTACTGTATTTCTTTCCCCCATTCCTGTCAATTGTTCCCTTATGCTCTCCCTGAAACTCTGTACAACCTCTGGTTTAGTCAGTTTGTCCAGGTCCCATCTCCTTAAATTCCCACCTTTTTGCAGTTTCTTCAGTTTCAATCTACAGTTCATAACCAACAGATTGTGGTCAGAATCCACATCTGCCCCAGGAAATGTCTTACATTTTAAAACCTGGTTCCTAAATCTCTGTCTTACCATTATATAATCTATCTGATACCTTTTGGTATCTCCAGGATTCTTCCAGGTATACAACCTTCTTTTATGATTCTTGAACCAAGTGTTAGCTATGATTAAGTTGTGCTCTGTGCAAAATTCTACAAGGCGGCTTCCTCTTGCATTCCTTCCCCCCAATCCGTATTCACCTACTATGTTTCCTTCTATCCCTTTTCCTACTGACGAATTCCAGTCACCCATGACTATTAAATTTTCGTCTCCCTTCACTACCTGAATAATTTCTTTTATCTCGTCATACATTTCAACTATTTCTTCATCATCTGCAGAGCTAGTTGGCATATAAACTTGTACTACTGTAGTAGGCATGGGCTTTGTGTCTATCTTGGCCACAATAATGCGTTCACTATGCTGTTTGTAGTAGCTAATCCGCACTCCTATTTTTTGATTCATTATTAAATCCACTCCTGCATTACCCCTATTTGATTTTGTATTTATAACTCTGTATTCACCGTACCAGAAGTCTTGTTCCTCCTGCCACCGAACTTCACTAATTCCCACTATATCTAACTTTAACCTATCCATTTCAGTATTGCCTCACGTGTTCCAATATTTCTATGGAATGCAAACTGATCTTCCCCGAGGTCGGCTTCTACCAGTTTTTCCATTGGTCTGTAAAGAATTCGCGTTAGTATTTTGCAGCTGTGAATTATTAAACTGATAGTTCGGTAATTTTCACAACTGTCAACACCTGCTTTCTTTGGGATTGGAATTATTATATTCTTCTTGAAGTCTTTGGGTATTTCACCTGTCTCATACATCTTACTCACCAGATGGTAGAGTTTTGTCAGGACTGGCTCTCCCAAGACCATCAGTAGTTCTAATGGAATGTTGTCTACTCTCGGGGCCTTGTTTCGACTCAGGTCATTCAGTGCTCTGTCAAACTCTTCGCGCAGTATCGTATCTCCCATTTCATCTTCATCTACATCTTCTTCCATTTCCATAATATTGTCCTCAAGTACATCGCCCTTGTATAGACCCTGTATATACTCCTTCCACCTTTCTGCTTTCCCTTCTTTGCTTAGAACTGGGTTTCCAACTGAGCTCTTGATATTCATAGAAGTGGCTGTCTTTTCTCCAAAGGTCTCTTTAATTTTCCTGTAGGCAATATCTATCTTACCTCTAGTGAGATAAGCCTCTACATCCTTACATTTGTCCTCTAGCCACCCCTGCTTAGCCATTTTGCACTTCCTGTCGATCTCATTTTTGAGACGTTTGTATTCCTTTTTGCCTACTTCATTTACTGCATTTTTATATTTTCTCCTTTCATCAATTAAATTCAATATTTCTTTTGTTACCCAAGGATTTCTATTAGCCCTCGTCTTTTTACCTACTTGATCCTCTGCTGCCTTCACTACTTCATCTCCCAGAGCTACCCATTCTTCTTCTACTGTATTTCTTTCCCCCATTCCTGTCAATTGTTCCCTTATGCTCTCCCTGAAACTCTCTACAACCTCTGGTTCTTTCAGTTTATTCCCACCTTTTTGCAGTTTCTTCAGTTTCAATCTGCAGTTCATAACCAATAGATTGTGGTCAGAATCCACATCTGCCCCTGGAAATGTCTTACAATTTAAAACCTGGTTCCTAAATCTCTGTCTTACCATTATATAATCTATCTGATACCCATTAGTATCTCCAGGATTCTTCCAGGTATACAACCTTCTTTTATGATTCTTGAACCAAGTGTTAGCTATGATTAAGTTATGCTCTGTGCAAAATTCTACAAGGCGGCTTCCTCTTTCATTTCTTCCCCCCAATCCATATTCACCTACTATGTTTCCTTCTCTCCCTTTTCCTACTGTCGAATTCCAGTCACCCATGACTATTAAATTTTCGTCTCCCTTCACTACCTGAATAATATCTTTTATCTCATCATACATTTCTTCAATTTCTTCATCATCTGCAGAGCTAGTTGGCATATAAACTTGTACTACCGTAGTAGGCGTGGGCTTCATGTCTATCTTGGCCACAATAATGCGTTCACTATGCTGTTTGTAGTATCTTACCCGCACTCCTATTTTTTTATTCATTATTAAACCTACTCCTGCATTGCCCCTATTTGATATTGTATTTATAACCCTGCGTTCACAGGGTTCCTCCTGCCACCGAACTTCACTAATGCCCACTATATCTAACTTTAACCTATCGATTTCCCTTTTTAAATTTTCTAACCTACCTGCCCGATTAAGGGATCTGACATTCCACGCTCCGATCCGTAGAACACCAGTTTTCTTTCTCCTGATAACAACGTCCTCCTGTGTAGTCCGCGCCCGGAGATCTGAATGGGGGGGGGGGGGGCTATTTTACCTCCGGAATATTTTACCCAAGAGAACGCCATCATCATTTAACCATACAGTAAAGCTCACATATCTTGACATCAAGCAGCTTGGTGGTTAGTGCGTAGCGCGGGATCCGTAGGGTCCTCCGTCCTCACATGGGTGAGAAAGCGTTCCTGGATGAGTAACACGTCGATTTTTGTAACACCACAACGTGCAGTTTCAGATCCGACAGCCTTTGATGCGCTGATGAAAATGACAAGTCATATTATTGCTTCGTTGAGAGGTACCTGTTCAATGAGACATAAAATGTAATTTTACGTCCAAGCATAACTTGGGAGACGCAGTACCATATTTCATCGTTTTCAGATGAAGCTCGTATTTGGTAGGTTTAAGTTATGTGTCTAAAGAATATTCGTATTTAGTTATTCCTGCATCACAGTTTGCGTGTTATGAAAGTACGCCGTCTCAAGACAACGACACGTTGAAGATCTTTCAAAAATGTTTTTTTGATTAAATATCAGTAAAATATTGACGATTAAACCTTACAGAGACTGTTATATAAAATAATTGTTCATATGTTACATACGTGCAGTTTAGTGTAGTGGATAAATGCGTGGAATTTGACGTCGTATGTGGCTGGTTCGTGTTCTGCTTTACACAGTTTTTTTTTTCATTTACATTCACGTTTTCTTGAAGTTTCTGGGAGTTTCTTATTGATTTAATAGAAGTACGTTCTGTAATATTGGATGTTATGTAAATATAAGAGCGCTCTCTCTCAGGAGTAAAATACTCTAATGATGCCATTGGCACAGGATAAAACGGTGACCGATAGGTACAGAATGGCTCGACAGCGCCAGTGGAGCTTTAACTTTCCCCCTCAGGAGTTTGTTAGATGTTGTGAACATGTCAGGGAAAATAGACCAATGAATTTCAAGACTGCTTTCTAGATCACTGCATGATTCTATCATAGTTTAGCATTTATTTAGTCATTCGAAATCTGTTTTAGAATTTGGGATACGTAATTCGTTTATAAATATTGTGCCCAACCTTTCTCTCTGTATCTGTGTCTGTTTTTCTCACACATTCAACAGAATTACAGAAAATGTAACAGTAATATTACAGCAAATAAATGATTGTGTTGGCCTTATTTACAAGAGGGCGCGCACCAGTTGCAGTAGGATACTTTAAACTTTATTGTGTCAACTATTGTATTTCACATGATGTAAAAATTTTACTACTGAATAGAAGTAGTGATCTAGTAAGAATGACCTTACTAGTTTTACTAAAAAGTAAGAATTATGAACTAATTGTTATGTGAAAGACTATCTCAAATATGAATCGCACTATTTGTAATGGAACTTTTATGAGTTTACTGATTGGATATGGAAGTTTCTTTTTGTCTTATAACATGTTCATGGATATTGAAGTTTTTATTCACACATACTGCAGGCAGACAAGCGAGGAAATGTGCCTTTTAGTAGAACAAACGCAGAAACGCCGGAGAACGCCGCGGTTACAAAGCACGATGGGGAGGAAGTTCCGTGTGATGCTGTAACCTCTCCACACGGAATTTTGTTAAATGAAAATGGAAATGGAGCCAAGCGTAACCTCCCCGCAAAATATGTTAAATGAAAATTGTGAAATGGAACCATGCGTAAACTCCCCACAAAAATTAAGGAATGAAAATTGACCATAAACCAACAACAATATTAATTAAATAATGAACCATGAACGAAATGTAACCTCCTAACAGAAATAATAATATCTGGTAAATTTTATAAGGACAGCAGCGCTGACCTTCGGCCCTGTATTCTGAATAACAAAAGCAAAAACATTTTACCTCAATAAAAACTGCAACCATTTCTGCTCTTATTTATCGACACAGCTTCGTGCAATGCTGGCGTATATTTTTTTTTTATTCTTGGAAGGAATGCATAGGAAATATTCTTTAAATTGAAATGAATGTTTTTCTTTAAAAAAAGTTACTTTATATTATAAAAATTATTATTGGGGCATTTTTTTCTGAACAAAAATTAATTACAATTAACATACATTACTAAATGTGCGCAAGGCTGCTTCTTTACCTTCTACAACAATACTCATCCTCCAGAGTCCTGACCAGAGTCGCGACCAGAGCACACAGCCGACGCATGCCGACACCCGCCGACTACTACCGTCCACTCGCTACTAAAGCCGACCGACTACCACTGTATCCGACTGACTACTACTGCAGATTGACTTCTACTGTCGACTCGCGCAGACTAGCGCAGACTCGCGACAAGCAACAACTAACAATAAACTACTCTCTGGTCAGAGATTCTGTCATGCCTCGCCCATCTCCGGCGAAGCATACGCCTTACAATGCACCAGCTCGTTCCTGAGCCTGCACCGATCAAGATGGAAACCTCGCAGAACGCATTTTTCTGCTGTGTTGTTGCCATCTCGACTCGACACATACTGGGTAATGAGTGAGCGGCTGAACTTGTTATACGAGGAAGGTCCCTACCGGGAACCACATGAACTGGCAACTTAAAACTGACGCCAACGTAAATTTTTATTTTCGATGCGTGAGCCAAATTTTACCGCAAGTTTCTGTCTCCATTTATGTATAAGATTCATTCATGCGAAATCAGACGAATCTTTTTGAAACAACTTGAACATCTCTGTTCCTTTCTCAACTCCTCATTCGACACCAATGGTCACCACTACTACAATAGCCTTTTGGTTGCTGACTGCGATCTCCACGTTCACTAAATCCAAAAATTCGATTGTGTTCACTGCCAGCAGATCCAATACGTTTCCTTCGCGGATTGGCTGTCTCTCTATGCTCTAAATAATTTTAGGAAGATACACAGCCATGCAGAACTTCAGTACACAAGACTTCTTCATGCCAAGTAACATAGTTCTATGAAACTTGGACCATATATAGGAAGAGCTTTACAGTATAGTACACAAGGTTACTGAAACAAAAACGTAATGAAACGAACAGAAATGATACTGTCATTCAAAGACAATAATTACACTGAAGTCACTGCAGTTAATGATGGTCCCCTGAACACTACACAAGGCGGAACACGGTTATTAATAGGGTGTGTGATCACCACGGATGGCAATGCATGCTCTGCAATGTACACCCAGGCTGGTCACAAGGTAGGTACGGAGTTACTGTCGATTTGTCCATCAGTGTGGCTGACAACTGCTGAGTGGTCGTGGGTCGTGTGAATGTCCTGCAGTTCGTCTCCCCAATGCATCCCACACGTTCTCCATAGCATTTCAGCCGGTGGAACTGACAGGCCAGTCCAATCGCCGAATATCCTCTAATTACAGCAGCTCCCCCACTTGCGCTGTTCAGTGCGGTTGCGTATTCTCAGCCTTAGAACCGAAGCCTGGGCCGAGTTCACCCCTAACCAGACGCATATACGAAATGAGTACTAAAAAAGACTCCGCCCGATAAGGTAAAGAAGGCCCAACGGTACCGACCGGCCGCCGCGTCACCCTCAACCCACAGGCGTCACTGAATGCGGATATGGAGAGGCATGTGGTCAGCACATCGCTCTTCCTGCCATATGTCAGGTTACAAGACCGAAGCCGCTACTTCTCAGTTAAGTAGCTCCTTAGTTTGCCTCACAAGGGCTGAGTGCATCCCGCTTTCCATCAGCGCTCAGCAGACCGGATGGTTCACCCATCCAAGTGCTAGCCCAGTCAGACAGTGCTTAACTTCGGTAATCTGAAGGGAACTGGTGTTCCCACTGCGGCAAGGCCGTTACTGGAAAAGGAGAACGGTATCACAATAATGCTGACCGGTGAGTGTACAGTGTTCAAAGGTTAGATCAGTACATCTGTGCAACGTAGCGCCTCCTGACACCATAACATCGGAACCATCAATACTATTATGTTCGACAACGTTGGAGGTAAACCTCCTACAGCGAGAGATGGATACATCTAAAACATCCAAAAAATGTCGAGCAAGATGTTTTGGTAGTCCAGATGTTACAGTATAGGAAGGCATAAAAATGGTTCAAATGGCTCTGAGCACTATGGGACTCAACATCTTAGGTCATAAGTCCCCTAGAATTTAGAACTACTTAAACCTAACTAACCTAAGGACATCACACACACCCATGCCCGAGGCAGGATTCGAACCTGCGACCGTAGCAGTCCCGCGGTTCCGGACTGCAGCGCCAGAACCGCACGGCCACCGCGGCCGGCAGGAAGGCATAATTCTTCATTTGAATACTGACCTTCAAATCTTGAACAGGTACATTCACAACCCATTGTTGCCACTATCGTAGGCCGGCCGGGTTGGCCGAGCGCTTCTAGGCGCTACAGTCTGGAACCGCGCGACCGCTACGGTCACAGGTTCGAATCCTGCCTCGGGCATGGATGTGTGTGATGTCCTTACGTTAGTTAGGTTTAAGTAGTTCTGAGTTCTAGGCGACTGATGACCTCAGAAGTTAAGTCCCATAGTGCTCAGAGCAATTTGAACCATTTGAACCACTATTGTATATCATCTGGTTCCTTACATCGACTGCAAACTGAATGAATGGAAAATGTTTATACACAGTAAATACTGTCGACATTTGCACCATTGTGCACTATTTTCAGAACAGTACAGATAAAAAGCTAACTGGGACTCAGAAAGTAATCATGTGAATGGGACGGAAATCGGTAGATGTGATGTACATATAGAGACAGACAAATAATCTAGATTTCAGAAAGTCTGGTTGATTTATTCAAGAGGAAGAACTTCGCAAGTTGGGCAAGTCAGTAATGTGTTGGTCCACCTCTGGCATTATGCAAGCAGTTATCAGTTTGACATACAGTTGCTGGATGTCCTCGTGAGGGATACTGTGTCAAATTCTGTCCAACTGGTGCGTTAGGTCGTCAAAATCCCGAGATGTTTAGAGCCCTGCCCACTGTCAAATGCTTTCTCCATTCAAGTTGCAAGGTACCCTCTGCCATGCACCGTATAGTGGCTTGCGGAGAACGTATGTAGGTAATACAATGTAAGCTTTCACGGCTGGCATTCCTCTCTGACTGTGTGAAACAATCTTCAACCTTCCTCTTTTCTGTTAAAATTATTACGGTATTTATAAATCTCAATAGCCTCTCTATGGGTAACCGCAGATAATGCGATGATTTTGGCATGACACTCGTCTCAGAGAATTTTATGAGGTTCAGTCAAATGAAACCTTGTCAGTGCGTCTATCTTTCACCACCTTTTTGCCGCATGGTGTAACCAGTGGTTGCTGAAAATTAATCCTTCCCAGACCCTGGCAATCATCATAGGTCGTGCCACTCGCTCCTTCCGTTTGCTTGATTTTTCCCTTACCATCTGCGCCCGTCCTATCCGCCTCTCACCCACCCTCACCTACCTTTGCCTCACCATTGACCGTCACCTCACCTGTATCCCTCATCTCCGCACTATCCAATCCAAAGCCCACTCCTCTCTGGCTGGACATGGGGGTTGAACCCGTCTACCATCCTCCACACCTACAAATCCTTAATCCGTCCCATCCTCTGTTATGCCAGTCCCACCTGGATATCCGCCCCCCCCCCCCAAAATTCTATAAGTCCCTCCAGATCCTCGAGTGCCATGCACTCTGCCTCGTCTTCCGTATACGCCTTCTGTCCCCCGTGCAGATCCTCTATTACCTGACTCCTTTCCCCCATTTGCTCCTGTTCCTCGAACATATCTGCATACTCTACACCTCCCGCCACCTTGATCCCCCTCATCCCCTGGTTGCTCCTTACCTCTCCAACACCCGCCCTCTGCCGCACCTTCTCTACACGCTTCATCTCCTTTCCCAAGGTGGCTTCTGTCAACTCCCCCTCCCAGATGATGAACTCTCTCCCTCCATTTATCCCTCCTATCAACTCTGATCCTCACCTCCCCCTCCTTTTCTCTGTCCTTTCCTGAGCTCCCTCTTCACCGCCTTCCATCCTGTTTTTTCCCCACCTACCCTCTCTCTGCCTCTCTTCTCCCCCCCCCCCTGAGTCCTTTCGCATTCCCCTCCTCTGCCTTTCCCCACTCCCTCTCGTGTCTGCCCAGCCCCCCCCCCTCTTGTGAGTCCTCATCCACCGTCGGCTCCTTCCCCCCTCCCCCCACTTCGTTTTTCCTCTCCTTCCCCCTTTCCTTACACATCATCTGTCCAGGTCCCCCCCCCCCCCTGCCCTCGGCTGTGGTGTGTCATATTTGTGCCAACTTTTTAGAGCAGTGTTCAAGTGATTGTTCAGTGTTGTGCATCTCTCCAAAGTGTTGCGAACAGAAATCATGCTGTCCGTGGGTGTGATTTTTATATCTCTTGTGAACAGAAACCAGACTGTCGCTGTGTTTTTGAATTGTCTGTCTATTATTTTACCTGTCTGCTTACTGTGTATTTTATTAACATCGCCAACCCTTTGTTTTATGTTTTAAGTTCCACAATTTTCCGCCATTTTACCATGTAAGTCACCGTTTTTATTGCCTGCTTTAATTATTTAATATCTTCATTTTTTTAAAAAACAAATTCTGATGGCTAAGAGCGACGTACTAAGCTGCTGGCAGTCCGCCCCCTTCGGGGGGAATCGAATCTTAATAAAGGGAAAAAAATGCGTCTACCTTTGCCTTACACGTAAGGTGGCACCATGTAACTGCGGGTGTGATGGCGCCATCTATTGGTAGAGAGACCGACGCGTGCGCACCGTTTAATGTTGCATAGCGCCAGTGTGGTTTCACGCCGAAGAGTAGGTGGTTACAGAAGTTATCGTCCACTATCGAACAAGCAGGAGTGTAAACAGGAACAACGAGCAGTGATTCTGTTCATAGCATGTAAGCTTTCACGGCCGGCGTCTTCATTAATTAAAACTTCCCGGAAGTTTTAATTAATGAGTGGTTCGATTTTTGTCGGCGCAGGCAGTTGGAGGCCGTGCAATGTATCTACGGACGAGCTTCACAAAATCTTAGACTAGCCATGAAGTCGAAAAGCCGAGGCATGTTATCCAATGGCGTGATCCTCCTGCATGATAACGGCCGCCAATACACGGCCTATGCCGTGAAGACGACATTGCAGCAGTTTCGGTGGGAAACGTTGGAAGATCCACCGTAGAGTCGCGACCTTTCACCGTGTGACTTTCATGTGTTTGGACCTCTAAAGCAAGCTATTCGCAGACATCGATTCGCAATGGACGACGAAGTGTGTGACTGTGTCCAGGCCTGGATCCGACAGCAGCCTACTAGCTTCTTCAAGGATGGAATCGACCGGCTAGTGTCGCAATGGGATAAATGTGCCAACAGTTTTGGCGACTATTTTTGAGTTTGTGTACTGTCTATAACTACATTTTTGAATTAATAAAATCACTACCGTTACTTCAGACTAGTGACCGGGTTTCATTTGAACGCCCCTTATATTTCATGATCACCCTGTTGGTAAAAATGTTTCGCTACGGCCGATTTAGCCGTATGTCCCAGGCGGCAATTCTTCTTGTGTTAGCTAGGCGGCTGTTAACACTTCTTTTTGTAATACCAATACAAACCAGCCAGCAACTACAAGGAAGTTTATATACAACCCGTATATGGTGTAGAAACTACCTTCAGACCCACCAGGAAGACAAAAGAATGTTTAATATCGCTAAAAGATACATGACATCCTTTGGTTACACCTTTAAATCGAGAATGTTGGCGTTACCAGAGATAATCTCGTAGCCGACGTCACTTGATGGACTGTGGTGGCCTCTACACTGCCCATGTATTCGATGCTCTCTAGAGTCCTGGTTGCAATTCGCCACTTTACCTCTGAAGATATCTCTCGCAGTCGGAAAGTTTTGAGTGATGTACTTGTGCAGATGCAGGGGCAGAGGTCCACTACTTCTGTGTAAATATATCTCTGCTTTATTCTTCTCTTTAATATTTTGATGTAACGGCATACCGATGTTTATCATGTAAAAAATCTATAAAATTCTTGAGAGTACTACGAATAGAAAGTCGAAATCTCCCGCTTCAAGAAGTTATGGTAGTGGTGATCCATTGCGGTAACTGAGGTCAGATGAGCTCTTGGTTCAGATTAAGGACATCGTACGATAGTTTGTAGCCCGAGGAGTGGTGACCCGAGAGCTGGAGGTATGGACTATTTTTAATATTTTGGAAGACGAATGGCGACCTGTAAATATCTAAAAAAGATCCAGTGCCGACCCTAGTTACAACCTTCTTAACATCGAATTTTAAATCATTATCCATAAAGAGTATATTTTTTTCCTTTCCCTGAGAGCTAGTGGGGAGGGAGGGAGGGGGGCTCCCTTGCCTTTGGGTATGGGCGCCCTTGTCGTTACTGTCTCCTCTGCCCGAGAAGTGTCCCGTGGCAGATGCGTCAGGCGCTAAAGCTCAGCCACTGTGGCAGTTGCGATAACCTCACCCTTGCTGACTGAAGCTCCAGGGCTCGGTCGCCGTCTGCCTCCGTCTCAGAAACATTTGATCGGTCCAACTGCTTAGGTTATGAGGCACGAAGTCCATCAAGTGCTTACAGTTTTCAGTAAACAAGCAACGAAGATTATCTTTTCGGACGTACTCCTAGGGAGTGTTACACGGATGGGCCTAAACATTATGACCACTGCCCATCAGCAGATATAAAATTGCCTCGCGCGGTTGCAGGCAAATGACACTATAAGTGGACACAAGTGGAACAGAGATGAACGGGGAAACATTCTAGCGACAAAACGGTCCGCAAACAGGGAAACTGATATAAGTGACTTTGACAGATGGCAAAGTGCCACGGTCCGGACTACAGGAACGAGTACTTCAACAACGGCGAAGCGACTCGACTGTTCGCGTGCTGCTGTGGCACGCATCTGTGGAACGTATTTGAAGGTCGGAATCCACGCCTGAGTACCGAAAGTGGATGTCCGAGGCTTGCCTGCTATGTAAAGCAGAATAGGTGGCCATCTGTGGCAGGTCGACGGTACATTACAGTGCTGGTGCAAGCATTAGGGTTTCAGAGCATGCCTTTCAGCGCACGCTACTGGACATGGGACACCGCAGCAGGCGACCCTTAACTGCTCCCATGCTGAACTGACAACATCGTCAACTACGATTGCAGTGGTCACGGAGTCATCGAAATTGGGCCAGAAAAACGTCTTCACTTGTGCCAGGTCAGTGGTCGTGTCCGAATACGCCCTCATCTAGACAGACAGGGACGCAGGCCAGTGGGGGTAGTAAGATGCTACGAGGAACATTCAGCTGGCATTTCCCGACGGACTGGCCTCTTTCAGCAGGATAACTGCCCTTGTCACAAGGTGAGAATCGTTCTACAGTTGCTTGAGGAGTGTGCTAGTGAAATGACGCTGATGTCTTGATCACCAAATTCGGCTGACCTTTACCCGACTGATAACGTCTGAGACACGATCGGGCACCACTTTCGCGCCCACAGATCATCGGTCACATACCTGTAGAAACTGACCAGGAACTTCTCACAAGGGAACCTCCCCATCGCACCCCCCTCAGATTTAGTTATAAGTTGGCACAGTGGATAGGCCTTGAAAAACTGAACACAGATCAATCGAGAAAACAGGAAGAAGTTGTGTGGAACTATGAAAAAATAAGTAAAATATACAAATTGAGTAGTCCATACGCAAGATAAGCAACATCAAGGATGGTGCGAACTCAGGAGCGCCGTGGTCCCGTGGTTAGCGTGAGCAACTGCGGAACGGGAGGACCTTGGTTCAAGTCCTCCCTCCAGCGAAAAGTTTGATTTTTTATTTTCAGTTTATGTGACAAACTCTTATGTTTCCATCACTTTTTTGAGAGTAATTATCACATCCACAAGAAAACCTAAATCGTGCAAGGTAGAAGAATCTTTTTACCCATTCGCCAAATGTACAAGTTAGGTGGGTCGACAACATATTCCTGTCATGTGACGCACATACCGTCACCAGTGTCGTATAGAATATATCACACGTGTTTTCCTGTGGAGGAATCGGTTGACCTATGACCTTGCGATCAAATGTTTTCGGTTCCCATTGGAGAGGCACGTCCTTTCGTCTACTAATCGCACGGTTTTGCGGTGCGGTCGAAAAACACAGACACTAAACTTATTACAGTGAACAGAGACGTCAATGAACGAACGGACAGATCATAACTTTGCGAAAATAAGAAACTAAACTTTTAACTCGAAGGCAGACTTGAACCAAGGACCTCCCGTTCCGCAGTTGCTCACGCTATACTCAGGACCACGACGCCCTTAGCCTCACACCCTCCTTGATGTTGCCTATCTTTTGCATGGACTACACAATTTGTATATTTTGATTATTTTTTCATAGTTCCACACAACTTCTTCCTGTTTTCTCGATTGATCTGTGTTCAGTTTTTCAAGCCCTATCGACTATGCCAACTTATAACTAAATCTGAGGGGGGTACGATGGGGAGGTTCCCTTGTCAGATACAAGCATGCAGATTCACGACTGTCCTGCGTTCCACAAATAGACCGACACGTCGTTGAGCAGGTGCTCATAATGTTTTCACTCATCACTGTATAGGGTCATTAGTGTGAATAACGTCGCAAGCGCCATGAAACTGTTCACAGATTACGCCGTTGTATACAGGGTCAACGCGAGTCCATGGCAGAACTTCTTTGGTTTTTCTGGCATGTTTTCTGTGTATTTTCGTACAAGCGACCCTAGTCTCGGATGGCTTGTTGCAGATTAATAATATTTTCATGATTTATATGCTTAGATACTGAAGTTTGCTTCTGTGAAAATACCTCCTCAACAGTTAAAAGTCTGTAATAATATGTAATCATCAAAACGTATAGCGCAAAACACAGCGTATTCCAACAATCTCAGGCGCATAAGTAGTATCATGTGGTTGTCGTCACTGCTGTAAGAGCTCACCATCGCATCTTTGTGCAGCTTTTCTATTGCGTTCAGTGAACCCCTACACGAGGTGCACATCGACCAGTTCTTCACTTTAATACGGACGAAAAAATAAACCTGAAACAATACCTAACAGTACTAAGAGGACAGTTGCGCTTTTCTGTTGTTTGACAAAAAATACCGTCAGTTAATGGAAGAAGTTTGTTTCCAAACAAGACACACAGCGCGTTCCGTCGAAATTTGCGCTGTTGTGCAGATATTTACAGTGCAATACGCATACAAAGATAAACGGGAGTAAGCAATCAAACGAAATGCAATTCTCTTTAACGAGCTTCCAGAGTCCAAGGGTCCCTCATACAAAATGATCAGAAAATATCCCTAAACAACTTAACGAAGTTTTGTAGATTGAGTTCTGGTTCACCCTACAAAAGAACCCAAAGCTAGAAAATTGTAGCAGGAGGATCTGCAGGGAATCTACGCTTGCTGCAGGGATTGGCAGCTGACCCTCTGCATGAAAGAATTTACATCTACATATATGTACTCCCAAGCCACTGTACGGTGCGTAGCGGAGGCTGTATTGTATTGTGTACTGAAGTGGGGACCTAGAAACGACGGAGAGGCTACGCCCCGCCGTAGCCCCCAGTGGTTCACAACCCCACAACAGGCCACAGCAGTCCACCCACCCCACCGCCTCCCTACACTGAACCTAGGTTTATTGTGCGGTTCGGCCCCCAGTGGAACACCCAATGATGGTGTACGCGTACGTGGAGACTGTGCAGCAATTGCCGACATAGCGTAACTGAGGCGGAATAAGGGGAACCAGCTCGAATTCGCCGAGGCAGATGGAAAACGGTCTAAAACCCATCCACAGACTGGTCGGCACACCGGACCTCGACACTAATCCGCCGGGCGGGTTCGTGCCGGGGACCGGCACGCCAACCCCCCTCGGGAAGCAGCGCGTTAGACCGCGCGGCTAGCCGGGCGGGCTATGTGGCAAAGGGTACCATGTGCCACTGCTGTTCCACTCATAAACAGGGCGAGGAAAAAACGACTGTCTGTATGCCTCCGTATGAACTCTATTTTCTCTAATATTCGTGCTCCCCACGCGAAATGACGTTGGTGGTTGTAGAATCCGCGGCCCCTCCCGCCGGAGGTTCGAGTCCTCCCTCGGGCATGGGTATGTGTGTTGTTCTTAGCATAAGTTAGTTTAAGTAGTGTGTAAGTCTAGGGACCGATGACCTCTGCAGTTTGGTCCCTTAGGATTTCACACACATTTCAACATTTCAGCAGTAGAATCGTTCTGCGATCAGCTCGAAATGCCGATTCTCTAAATTTTCTCAGTGTTCCTCGTAAAGAGCGTCCCATTCCCTCCAGGGATTCCCACTTGAGTTTCCGAGCATGTCCGTGATACTTGCGTGTTGTTAGAACCTACCGGTAACAAATCTAGCAGCCTGTCTCTGAATATGCTCGTTCCATTTCATATCGCTTTGCAACGTTACTCCCAGATATTTATACTACTTGACTGTGTAAAGCAGGTTACTGCTAAGGCTGTACCACAACTTACGGGTTTTTTATCTTACACATCCACGTTAGTTTACACTTTTCTACGTCTAGAGCTAGATAACACTCATCACACCGACTAGAAATCTTGTCTAAGTCGTCCTGTATGCTCAAAACTCATTCAGCGACGATATCTTACCGTGCACCACAGCATCTTCAGCAAACAACCGCAGGTTGCTGCTCACCCTGTCCGCCAGGTCATTAATATACGAGGGCTGGTACTTTAGTAGTGGCAACTATTTATTTACTGCTCGTACAAAAATAGATACGTGTTTCAAAGTTTTACTGCCCTTGAAAGTAGTCACCAGCATTGTGTATAAGCCGTTGCCAGCGATGTGGAAGTTGTAGCATACTCTTAGCAGTGTCAGTTGTGTTGACAGTTCGAGCGGCGCGGTCTATTGGCCGACGAATTTGTAGCAGTTCTGAAGCGAATGCCGTGAAGTGTTTTCTTCAGTATAGAAATCGAGTTGAACTTACGAGGGCTTAAGTCAGGAGAGTGCAGTAGGTGGTACAGCACTTAGCAGCCCCAGCAGTCAAACAAATCAGTAACAGCTTGCACTGTACGTGCTTGATCATTGTCCTGCATAATGATGGTCAGGTCCTGCAGAAAGTGTCATCACTTCTGTCTCTAAGCTGGTCGTAGGTTGTGTTCCAAAAATGAACAGACCTACATGAATAGACCTACATGAATTTTCTCCTTGACACCCGATCCTGTTCTGGTGTGCAATCCTAGAGGTAACACGTAAGCGTAGGCTTCCGCGGCCGTCGTCACTGTCAATAAAATTCTTCTGGCACTGCGATTGCTCGAGGAAGGTGGGAAGTTCGAGTCTAGTACAAATTTTCACTTGTCACTTCAACTCCATTTTATGTATGATCAGTGTCTTTTTTTCGCCTGTCGTGTTTAATAAAACTCTTCTGGACTGCTGACCGCACTTTCAATATATAAAACTGTTCGACGTTTCGGCCACTATTGCAAGTAGCCTTCCTCAGGGCTTTGTGCTGAGCGGACTTGGTCAGCACAAGGTCCTGAGGAGGACCACTTGCAATAGTAGCGGAAACGTCGCACAATTTTATATATTGATAATGCGGTCAACAGTCCAGAAGAGCTTCATTGAACACAACAGGCGAAAAATACAAAAAATGGAGTTGAAGTGACAAGTGAAAATTTGTACTAGACTCGAACTTCCCACCTTTCTCGACCAATCGCAGTGCCATTACAGATATCAACGAGGCTACTGCTTCATACACTATTAAGACAAAATTTTGCTATGTACAAAGAATCAACAACTGTTTTTATTTTTTCCTCCAGAACTTAAAATTTATCAAATAAAGACATTAATCATTTTATTTGAGAATAAAAACGATCTTGGTTGCAAAGCTTCTTAATGTTAATAACGTGTTTCACCTTTTTAGGGCATCAGATTGTGTAAAACCAGCTGGATGTGTTACCCGTCCGTCATAAAGCCATATAAACTGGAAAATGGGCGCTAAAGTAACTGGATGTGTAATCTGTCCGTCATATTCAGTAACTTTTGCATCAATTTTCTATTTCATACGGCTTTATGATGGATGGGTTACATATCCAGCTAGTTTTACACACTCTGGTGATGCCCCAAAACGGTGAAACGCGTTATTGATATCAAATAACGTCACAACTAAGACCGATTTTATTCTGAAATAATTCGAAACCGGTTGCTGAAGCATCCTGCCACAATGGAATGGAAAAATTTTTAATCACTTAGCTAGATAATACAGGATCTCAACATCTGGATGCGTGATGCTCCAACAGACATATCACATCTTACACAAAGTCACGACGCCAAGCGAGATGTCACAGTGGTAAAACACTAGACATCTGTTCTGAAGGACAATGGTTCAATTCCGTGATCTCTCTAAATCATATATGGCAAACGCCGGAATGGTTCCTTTGAAAAGACACGGACAATATCCTTCCATTGCTTGTGTGTGTGTGTATGTGTTTGTGGAGAGGGAGAGGGCTGGAGTGGTGGAGGTCATCAGTTATCTGACTAGTTTGACTCTCCTGTGCTAACCTCTTCATCTCAGAGGTGCACTAATACCTGATGTTCTTCCCTACAGTTTTTACCCTTTTATAGTTCATTCAATTACCATACAAATCATTCCTTAATATTTCAATACAAGTCTTATCATCTTTCTTCTTGTTCTTGTCATGGTTTCTTACATGTTCCTCTCTCGCCTATTCTGTTGAGAACCTCCTCTTCACTTGTTTTGCCATTTCACCTAATTTTCAACATCTGTCTACTGTACCACGTCTCAAACGATTCGATTCTCTTCTTTTCGGGTTTTCCCATAGTCTGTGATTCACTTCCTGACAATGCTATGCTCCAAACGTACGTTCTCAAAAATTTATTCCTCAAATTAAGGCTGGTGTCTGATACTACATGACTTATTTAGAACAGGAGTGTCCCCTTTTTGCTGTGCTAGTCTGCGTTTCATATCCTCTTTATTTCCTCCAGCACGTGTTATTTTGCTTCGAAGGCAGTAGAATTCCTTCACTTTGTCTATCTCATGGCCTCCAATTTGAATGACTTTATCGCTGATATCGTTTCTTTTCTTTTACTCCCTATTAATTTCGTCTTTCTCTCGCATACACCCAATCCATATTCTGTACTCGTTAGACTGTTCCTTCCGTTTAGAAGGTCCTGCAGTTCTTTTTCACTTTCACTGAAGAGAGCTACGTCATCGACGACTCTTATCCTTGGTATCACTTCATCCCACTCTCGAACCTTTTATTTCCGTCATTGCTTCTTTGATCTTTCCCTATCAATCCTCAATGAGAGCTTGCATTCTGACCGTAATGACTTCGTGGTAGACGAGATGTAAAACAAGAATCTTCCCTCCTGCCTTCAAATTCCTGACTTATATAAGACAGCACTGAAAAGGTATGGAAAAAGCTCTTCTCACTGTAGATCAATCGGATAGCAACTATCGAGTCCCACTTTGCCGGAAGTGACTGAGTGAACAGGGTCGTGTTACTTTAAATTTCAGCAGCGAACAGATAGAGCGGCTGACATACAGGGTGATTCGGTGACGATGTACAAACTTCCGGGGTTGCTGGAGAAGGGTAAATTTACGTGTGAAAATAGTTCTGATACCTCTTGACATCGGAATACATGTACCGTTACTGTTGTTGTTAATATTGTAGGATAGGCAACTTTCAAAACTAATGAGACCAAAAAAAGAAAACAATGTCTATTAAACTCTAAAACACATACTTTAAAGAGGTATGAGGACTTGTTCATTTTAGTTACTATGAAGCACATATCTTCTAATGCAAACTTTTTGGTTTACCCAATTTTTGTAGGAGTTAGCATGGACCAAAAGAAGAATAAATGTCTTGTAAACATGGGTTCAAAAATGCATACCTTAAGAGCTACGGACACTTGTTCAGTAGATGTGTTTCACAGTAGCGAAGATGAACAAGTGCTCATAGTCTTAAGGCACGCGTTTTAGACTTTTTTGGTCCATACTACCACTTCTGAAAGTTGCCTACCCTACAGTCTTAGCAACAACGGTACCGGTGTATGTATTCCACTGTCGGAGGCACCAGAAAGATTTTCGCTTACAACTTCCGGCTCGATCAGTTACCCTTCTCCGTCACCGTCCCTGAAAGTTTGTACCACCACCATGGAATCATCGTGTAGACAACTGCAATATGTGTTAATATGAGCGGTTGTTTCATCTCGTTTTACGTAGCTTATGTACACAAACGAGAATAGTCAAAAGCTCTCTTCACATTTCTCTATTGCCGTTTCTTGACGAAGTAACACTGAAAAAATAATCTTGTGCTTGTGGCTTAACACAGAAACCCACACGCCGTTACAACAACGAGCAGTAATGAGCGTAATAAATTCTGGAACACTTCGATTGGCGTGCCATCTGATGAGAATGAAACAGCATCAAGTGGTTTCAAGAATATTCACGGGGAAAGGGAGACTCAGGAGCATATGGTTAAAAGAAATTAAATCAATTGCGACATGATGGACATAAATAACTGGCAGGAAGAATCACAAGATAGGTTTTGAAGGCAGCAAGTGAGATTGGCACAGCAGCTTAGAGTCCATTAGAAACAAGAAGAAGATGTCGTACCTTCAAGTGTCAGACTATGCACCTTATACATACATAAAAAGTAAGCGAACACTGTAAATGACCATCTTGATATTTTCAATAAACAGGAATTATCTACAGAAAAAATTCTTTTATTCTGTAGAACATCGGTATGCGCTGATTATACGGGACACGCTGGAACTGCGTAACAGGTTGTGATTCGAACACAGACCCCAAGAATTTCTTGTGTTTCACTGTTGATGTGATGATCTCTGTTTCTAAAAACAGCTCAATGATCGAGACTATACGTCATTTCACTCTACACTTCAATCCTGAAGCTAATCTGCACGTCCGAACATCACATGTACGCTGAAAAACATATTTTCCGAAATCTGACCATGTTGAAGAACGTGTTGCTTGACAGCATAACACTGAGTCTGCCACTGTGCTTCAACAATCCACATGCATTGTTGTATGCAATGGGTGCTCTGTTGGTAGCAGCTTCTTCTAAATATACACTTCAACGTCTACATGTATACCCACAATCCGTAAACACTGCGAAGCGCGTGACGTAGGTTACTTGCCAATGTACCACGCATTAGGTCTCAAAATGGTTCAAATGGCTCTGAACACTACGGGACTTAACATCTCAGGTCATCAGTCTCCTAGAACTTAGAACTACTTAAACCTAACTAACCTAAGGACATCACACACATCCATGCCCGAGGCAGGATTCGAACCTGCGACCGTAGCGGTCGCGCGGTTCCAGACTGAAGCGCCTAGAACCGCGCGGCCACCAGCAGGCCGGCACGCATTAGGTCTCTTCCCGTTCATTAGTGTCTGCAGCGCGCCAAGAATGTCGCTGTGTAATTACATCTGTGTGCACTGTAATTAGTCTCCGTGCTCCCAACCGAAACCTTGAGGGTATAGTCCTAAATTTCTAAGTACACTACTGGCCATTAAGTTGCCACACCACGAAGATGACGTGCTACAGGAAGAAGATGCTGTGATGTGCAAATGATTAGCTCTTCAGACCATTCACACAAGATTGGCGCCGGTGGCGACACCTACAATGTGCTGACATTAGGAAAGTTTCCAACCGATTTCCCATACACAAACAGCAGTTGACCAGCGTTGCCTGGTGAGACGTTGTTGTGATGACTCCTGTAAGGAGGAGAAATGCGTACCATCACGTTTCCGACTTTGATAAAGGTCGGATTGTAGCCTATCGCGATTGCGGTTTATCGTATCGCGACATTGCTGCTCGCGTTGGTCGAGATCCAATGACTGTTAGCAGAATATGGAATCAGTGGATTCAGGAGGGTAATACGGAACGCCGTGCTGGATCCCAACGGCCTCGTATCACTAGCAGTCGAGATGACAGGCATCTTATCCGCATGGCTGTAACGGATCGTGCAGCCACGTCTCGATCCCTGAGTCAACAGATGGGGACGTTTGTAAGACAACAACCATCTGCACGAACAGTTCGACGACGTTTGCAGCAGCATGGACTGTCAGGTCGGAGACCGTGGCTGCGGTTACCCTTGACGCTGCATCAAACAGGAGCGCCTGCGATGGTGTACTCAACGACGAACTTGGGTGCATGAATGGCATAACGATATTTTTTCGGATGAATCCATGTTCTGTTTACAGCATAATTATGGTCGCATCCGTGTTTAGCGACATCGCGGTGAGCGCACATAGGAAGCGTGTATGCGTCATCGTCATACTGGCGTATCACCCGGCGTGATGGTATGGGGTGCCATTGGTTACACGTGTCGGTCACCTCTTGTTCGCATTGACAGCACTTTGAACAGTGGACGTTACATTTCAGATGTGTTACGACCCGTGGCTCTACCCTTCATTCGATCCCTACATTTCAGCAGGATAATGCACGACCGCATGTTGCAGGTCCTGTACGGGCCTTTCTGGGTACAGAAAATGTTCGACTGCTGCCCTGGCCAGCACATTCTCCAGATCTCGCACCAATTGAAAACGTCTGCTCAATGGTGGCCGAGCAACTGGCTCGTCACAATACGCCAGTCACTACTGTTGATGAACTGTGGTATCGTGTTGAAGCTGCATGGGTAGCTGTAGCTGTACACGCCATCCAAGCTCTGTTTGACTCTATGCCCAGGCGTATCAAGGCCGTTATTATGGCCATAGGTGGTTGTCCTGGGTACTGATTTCTCAGGATCTATGAACCCAAATTGTGTGAAAATGTAATCACATGTCAGTTCTAGTATAATATATTTGTCCAATGAATATCCGTTTATCATCTGCATTTCTTCTTCGTGTAGCAATTTTAATGGCCAGTAGTGTACTATTGGTTCGGAAAACTTTGTAAGTAGGCTCTCTGGGGATAGCTGACTATCTTCGAATGTCCACCATTTCAGGTTTTTCAGGATTTCCGTAGCTCAAATAAACCTGTGAACATTCGTGCTGCCCTCCGTAGTTTACGTTCAGTATCTTGTGTTATCCTATTTGGTATGCGTCTTACACATTTGACATTTGACACATTTGACATAAGATATCAGCCTGAGTTCACTATCGTGCTCTTCAAACCAATGCACCAGGATTCTGGCCTTATAACGCAATTATCCTGCTGGAAAATGCCACTGCAGTCGGGGAAGACGTCAGGTGGTCGACAATAATGTTTACGTAGTCCTCAGCTGGCATGGTGCCACCGATTACCACCACAGGTCTCATGCAGCCCCAGATAGATGTCTCCAGTAGTACCCTCACCAGCCTGATTCCGTGGCATGGAGTTTTTCGAGCAGCTGTTTGCATGGCAATAATCACGACCCGGTGCAGCATTAAATGTGATGTGTCGAACCAAGCGACTCATTTACATTGATCTACAGCCCAATTGGTCCCATGCCCGATGCCTTAGCAGTTGACGAAGTCGCTGAGTCAGCGTGGTAACACGAAGGGCTCGTGTGCTCTGGGGCCCCGTGTCCAACAATGTAGGCTGAACGATCTGCTTTGAAACACTTGTAAGTCTGCATGAGTATTGTACTCTGTCGTCACATCTGCCACAGACTGGTGCCTATCCTGTTTTACAGAGCGGACGAGCGTCCGATCTCCACATTTTGTGGTGAGGTGCGGACGTCCAACAGGTTGTCGCCTGCTCGTGGTGTCACCATCCTTCAAGCACTTCCCCTGCAGGGTTACGACAGTAGCACGTAAACAGCAGATCAGACTGAATGTTTCCGAGATGTTTGTACCCAGACCGTACACCACAGCAGTCTGCTCTTTGGCAGAGTCGATTGTGTTCCGGCGTAACGACCAGCGCCGGCACGACGATCAAGAACGGAAGAGCAGAGAGGGTTGTGAGACGATGTGAGCCAATAGTACGCTGACGAACCACTCTCTAGGACGACACCAAGACAGGAATGGCCTCTACAGGAAGAGAACATAATTGCCGCGCCACCTAGCCGCGGCCGGAGTGGAAGACGAGCCGTCATACAAACGCTATAGCAGTGCCTTATGAACTCTGTTACTTTGCTTGCATTGAAATTGTATATACCGAAGGACATTGATTATTTGCATGTCGCCACTTGCTTGTGACCCACCTTTGTGAATAAGCAAAGTTAAGTATTGTCAATTTAACTTACCGTAATAAACTCCATTAATACGATTTGCTTGAATTCTTGTCTAGCGATCCGAGAAAACAGCTTCCTAGGCACCCTACATTAGACGAGTGGGCAGAACACAATAGATTGTGTCAATCGATTGCGCTATTTGCGACCCGTATCGCCGCTGGCTTGATTCACCATTCGTCTCTGCCTCACTTGTATGTTTCCCTTACCGCGTCACGTGCCCGCAACTCCACGAGGCGGCATTCAGTCCCACGATGGGCAGTAGTCATAAAGGTTTAGCATGTCAGTGTACCTCTGCATATGAGTGGATTTCTAAAAGTATGTTGCACATGTCGCCCCACGCTAAGAACAATGCGCAACAGCGAATTGTCAGAAGAGAGTACATGTTCTGAGTTAACTGAAGACACACTCGTGCAGCGGTACGATTAAGAGCCTGGCCAGGAGAAGCCTACTAGTATCACTCATAGGTAGTTTGCAGTAGAACACTGTACGGTAGTGAAACATGAACTTTGAGGAAACCGGAACAGCAGAGAGTCTAAGTTTTTGAGATGTGGTGCTACAGAAAAATGGTGAATGGTAGGTGTACTAATAAAGTAAGGAATGAGGAGGTTCTCAGCAGGATCGAGGGGGAAAGGAATATATGGAAAACACTGTCAAGAAGAAGGGACAGGGTGGTATGACGTCTGTTTAAGGTATCAGGGAATAATTTCCACGGTATTAGAGGGAGTTGTAGAGGTTGAAAACTGTAGAGGAAGACAGAGATTGGAATACGTCCAGCAAATAACTGAGGATGTAGATTTCAAGTGCTATTATGAGATGAAATGGTTGGCACAGGAGAGAAATTCCTGACGGGCCACACGACTCAAAAAAATTAACAAGTGTATCAGAGTGTGGGAATGAAATGATGCTGTACTTAGAAAATTACTCCAAAGCTAAAGTACCCGAAGCAGTAGGATTATTATAGGCAAATAGACTAAACTGTACGCTGATTCGTCGTGAAAATCTGTGGATATATGGAGCAAATGTAATGTCCCTTCCAAATAAACTAAACTCCGTCCGAACAGACCTTGGAAGGCCCAACGGTACCGACCGGCCGCCGTGTCATCCTCAGCCCACAGGCGTCACTGGATGCGGATATGGATGGGTATGTGGTCAGCACACCGCTCTCCCGGCCGTATGTCACTTTACGAGACAGGAGCCTCTACTTCTCAATCAAATAGCTCCATAGTTTGCCTCACAAGGGCTCAGTACACCCCGCTTGCCCTCAGCGCTTGCCAGACCGGATGGTCGCCCATCCAAGTGTTAAACGAGTCCGACAGCGCTTAAATTCGGTGATGTGACGGGAACCGGTGTTATCACTGCGGCAAGCCCGTAATGTCCCGTCCAGCCGTAGTGAAATTGTTTCAACAATTCGACCGAGGTCGCACAGAGGTGGGTCATGCTCATAAAGAAGGCCATCGGCATCGACCAACGACGACAATGGCAAAGGGCTCGAGGAAGTCATTCGAACTTTCCTATATGACGACGTTAACACGTCGGTTCTTGAATGGCTCCTCCGACCAAGGAGCGAATTTCGGTCGTCCAGGCACTGTCGTGAATCTATGTCACTTTGAAGGGCAGTCCAGCATTCAATAAAAGTTACATGGCCTATGATAATAATGTGTAACTTACTTTTTGAAGCTCCTTCCACGTGAGAGTGTACGGTTTGTGGCAGAAGGTACCTCGTACCAAGGTAAGATAAAACTGTCCTGAAGCCAAAGTTTTGTTTGAATATTGCAGTACTTTGCTAGGGATTTTGCCAGTTGTGGTGATGTGCCATTGGTTTTCTGTGACATCTGAAGTAACTAACCTAGGCTACAGTTTAATGTAGACTCCGAGTCACGGCTCAACTTAGCCCTTTTCACACGAAAAAAATTACTGACAGAAGCGAAAGGACCCCAAGTAACAGAAAAAACTTCTAGGACCGACTGCAAATGCAAATTTGTGCCTTTAGATTTGCACTTATCCATTGACAATTGATCATCATACCTGTTAATCATGGATTTCGATGAGCCTTACGCATGTTGTTGAGGGACCTGTCCTGATTACCTGACATATGGCTTTTCATACGATGGCCCCTCGTTGCCGAGAAGATCGAAGTTAAAGTTTTCTGCATACCTCCTGTATCCGTATCGTTAATTATGTTTCAACTGTACGAGCGTAGTGCAGGGGTTAACGTTCATTGCTTCCACGCCGATGGAAAGGGTCCACAGCCTGACTGTGAACCTTTCTATTTTTAGTTTCATTGTACAGTCTATCACTGACCCGCCAGGTTAGCCGAAAGCGCTAATGTGCAGCTTCCTGGACTCAGGTAGGTGCGCCTGCCCCGGATCGAATCCACCCAGCGTATTAACGACGAGGGCTGGTGTGCCGGCCAGCCTAGATGTAGTTTTTAGGCAGTTTTCCACATCCCACTACGTGAATACCGGGTTGGGCATTACGTCCCGCCTCATTACCCGACTCGCAGACATTTGAAAAGACGTTCGCACTCTCTCATGGTTTACACTAGACACAGACAGTTGGGGTTCACTAATTCCGTCCCAGGGGGAGGGGGGGGGGGGTACGGGGTGGCAACAGGAGGGGCATCCGGCCACCCTCTGATACTAACATCGCCAAATACATATTAACAAGGCCGACCGCGCGTTAAAGTGGGACAAAGGCCCAAAGAAAATGATGATGATTGTATAGTCTATCATCGAATAGCATACGGCATGCAAAAGTATCCAAAAATAGTCATTTATGCCCTAGTAAATTTCTTAATAAACCAACCGTTGCAGCAGATTTTCTTCAAATGTGTATTCCGTTTGTTACAGAATAGATGACAGAATCGTCTTACTCGCTATCGCTAGCATCGCTTGCTGTGCTACAACAGAATTCCGGATGGCATCTGTCGCAGAAGCAACCGAAACACACAACCGTAGAGCACTATGTTCATTTAATGAAAATTGCCTTGTACGCACACGGACTTTTCAGAAACTGTACCGGGAAGCACAGTTCGTTTAAAACCGGAAAAATTGTTCTTTCTTCAACCTCGAACCGAACGAAGCATATTGTTTCATTCCTGTGAAAGCATGCACACTAAACTGATGCAGAATTAAAGAATATATTTTTATGCAAATCTTCCCTCGAAGCGATATCTCTTTTAGTGTTTAGCAAATAGGGAGCATTTTGAATTTCTTTGGTGAAAATTTTAACCTGCCTGTAGAAGGTTGGTAATGTGGAGTACATTTCGGCAGGATAGTTCTTACTGTGGAGGTACATGTTTGTCTTTCATCTAGAAAGATATGATTGCAAGTGTCTGATCTGTTTATCTTCCCCACGAATCAACAACGTAAAGAATTTTTTCTTTTCCTGTGTGCGGCAGAATGATGTATTTTAAAAAACTCTTCGTGCAGCAGTGTAATGAACTTCACTAATTTCGCGCAGGTCACAATTTCATCTCTTTAATTTATGAGTCAAGTCGTCAACTCTTTTGAACAATCCGGCCAAATTAGTCGTATGGTTATTGCATCCATATGAAAAAGTAGGGAAATATCTTTCCTCAAACTGTTATAATACAGTGTGGCCGGCCGCGGTGGCCGAGCGGTTCTAGGCGTTACAGTCTGGAACTGCGCGACCGCTACGGTCGCGGGTTCGAATCCTGCCTCGGGCATGGATGTGTGTGATGTCCTTAGGTTAGTTAGGTTTAAGTAGTTCTAAGTTCTAGGGGACTGATGACGTCAGAAGTTAAGTCCCATAGTTCTCAGAGCCATTTGAACCAATACAGTGTGCTGTGAAGGAATATCAGTCTTGTTCGAATCAGTTTTCACTTCTTGTTCCGTAAGGGATTTATTATACATTGATTGATATTGGCAGTCGGTTAGATAGGTATTAATTACACAATCGAGGTTAAAGTTAGGGATGAGTACTTTCGTGTGTATCTGTTATCCTTCCACAGGTGCTAATACTTCGTCCACCGTTGAATTTCGGAGCTGTCCAAATATTTCTAGTTTTAACTACATGGAGAGCTGTATCAAACCAGTATCAGATCTGAAGACCACCACAACAACAACAACAACTATTACAAACCTCAAACAGAATACATATTTGAAGAAAGTGTGCTGTAACGATTTTTTTGTTAATGAAATTGTTACAACGAAAATATCTTTCAGCTTCCTTAACTATCTGAATAATTACTTTTATCTCGTCATACATTTCTGCAATATCTTCGTCATCTGCGGAGCTAGTTGGCACATAAACTTATACTACTGTGGTGGGCTTCGTGCCTGCCTTGGCTACGATAATGCGTCTATTATGCTGTTCATACTAGCTTACCAGCATTCCTGTTTTCTAATTCATTATTAAGCCTACTCCTGCATTACCCCTTTTTGATTTTGTGTTTATAGCCCTGTATTCACCTCACCAGAAGCCCTGTTCCTCCTGCCATCGAACTTCAGCAAGTCCTACTATATCTGATGTCAACATGTCCATTTCTCTTTTTAAATTTTCTAACCTAGCTGCCCGATTAAGGGATCCCACATTCAGCGCTCCGACCCGTAGAACCCCGGTTTTGTTTCTCCTGACGACGACATCCTCCTGAGTAGTCTCCGTCCGGAGATACGAATGGGGGACTATTTCACCTTCCGAATATTTTACCGAAGAGGAAGTCATCATCATTTACCCATACAGTGGAGCTGCATGCCCTCGGGAAAAATTACATCTGTTGTTTTCCCTTGCTTTCAGCCGTTCGCAGTACCAATAAAGCAAGGCAGTTTTGGTTGATGCTACAGGGCCAGATCAGTCAATGACCCACACACTCCTGCAACTACTGAAAAGGCTCCTGCCCATCTTCAGGAACCATACGTTTGTCTGACCTCTCAACAGACACCCCGCCGTTGTGTCTGCACATACGGTACGGTTATCTGTATCGCTGAGGCACGCAAACCTCCCCACCATCGGCAAAGTCCGTGGTTCATATTTAATGATATTCACTACGATGAAATGAAAAAAAGGTAAACAGCTATGAGTTGAATCCGTTCTGCCAGCTTGGTAGCCGAGATGCTTAGCCTCCACATTACACTAGTTCGATCTGTTCGATCTGAACGTATTTACCGTTATGCTTACAGGAGGTACACGTAAAACTTCAACGTCCATTTTCTCGGAAACTAGGGACCGTCGAGTGAACAGCCGCTAGCCAGGCACTCGGGACAGGTCCCTCTACAACATATGTAAGACTCGTCATAATCCGTGATTAACTGGTCTGATAATCCCTTTGCGAGCCCCACACATTCGCAGTTACATTGGCGACTTTCTGCTCTATTCCATTCGGGTGCTGAGGGGGTTTCACCAGAATACCATCGCTAGTGTTCTAAAGTTTCTCGTTTAAGATTCCTTAATATCTCTGTTACAATTTCGTAACGTTTTACGTTCCTCGTAGTGCATCTCTGAATTCGTTCCATGTCTGACGCCATTCTTACTTGATAGAGACGCTGAGACAGCAAAAGCAGGAAGAGACAAATGTGGGACGCCAAGGGCAACTACGCAGTCATGTGAACTTTTATCTCGAAATAGAACGACGACGGGCGGCGGGTCGGGAGTGATGTCCGCGCTCTGATTACGCTACAAGTTTCAGCTCGCTGACGTCCGCAACTGCGGCCTTTCAACCATCTGTCTGCGTGTGTCATGATATCGCCTTGTAGAAACGGAGACACTGCGTGTGAGACTGCAGTACGTGTAGCGAGAAAGAAGAGGGTGAAGGAAAATAAAGTTTACCGAACGAAGAATGAAGAACGGAAACTGAGGTGGTGTTATCAAAGGTATCTTCCATGCAGATGTCACACTACGTGTAATTTACCACGAAAATCCCCCATCATACTTTTCTGGAGTATGCAAGCACGCTTAGACGTCTATTTACACTAGACCTCACGGAAAGGAATGTTACGTTAAAATATGTCACAATGAATTTGAAAGCCGGCCGCTATGACCGAGCGATTCTAGGCGCTTCAGTCTGGAACCGCACTGCTGCTACGGGCGCAGGTTCGAATCCTGCCTCGGGCATGGATGTGTGTGATGTCCTTAGGTTAGTTAGGTTTAAGTAGTTCTAAGTTCTAGGGGACTGATGACAGATGTTAGTGCTTAGAGCCATTTGAACCATTTGAATTTGAAATGGCTGCATGTACACAGATCGTGGACGGAACGGGAAGGAAGAGCGCTGAACTTTGACATAAACGACTCTCGGGAAGAAAGTTTTCAAGCTGAGTTCGGCTGGGGTGAAAGTAACATCTGCCAACATAGCAAGTTAAGCTTTTCTCGCTACACTTACTCACGTCGTACTAGTGGAGTTTGTGCTTTTGTATCTCCCTAATCTCTATTTTATTGTTTGCTCTGTTTTCGTGTCACTTTGTGCGAAGATTCCGCGAGAGTTTTGGAAATTTTTGTCGTTAGCGTTATTCCTCAAAAACAGAGCGAGGTGTCGCTCACTGGATTCACAATCGGGAGGACAACAGTTCGAAACCATGTCTCGGCATCGAGATTAATGTTTTCCGTGATTTCCCTAAATCGCTCCAGGCAAATGCCAGGATGGTTTCTTTGAAAGGGCCCGACCGATTTCCTTCTCCGTTCTTGAAACATTTCGAGCCTGTGCTCGGTCTCTAATGACACCGATGTCGACGGGACGTTAAACCACAATTTCCCTTTCTTCTTCCTTAAAAGAAACTAAATTTCTGAAAGCAAAAAGCTATTTAGATTTTACAATACCTGGACAAGGAGAAAACCCAATTAGTGCAGAAATAAGAACATAAATTAATGAAACAATTTTCTTTAAAAACCTTTTAACAATGAAAAATCAGCTCTACTGATGGAGAAAAATGCAGTTGTTTCTGGCTTTAATACTAAGAATAAACACAATGGACAGAGTAAAAAGGATGCATGTAATGCCTTTTAAATATTAAATTATGTAGCGGAAGGCGGGGCAAGATGGGGAAGCTAACTTTAAACCCTTACAAAAGGGTCAAAATGAACAAATTCAAGTATGTTTTATTATCATTTGTTTACTTAATCATTGAATTACAATAGCATGCAAAGAAACCTGCAAACTTGTTACATTTAGTTAGAAATATCTCTATTTGAAACATAAACTACCAATTCCCCGTCTTGCCCCATATGCGGGGAAAGATGGGGAACTAGCATGAATTCATCTGTAAAGCTTAAATAAGGACTGGAATAACGATATCAATTGACGACAAGGTTTCGAAACATGGTTCTGTGAATTGTAGACTCAGGTATTACGTTTTATTTAGGCCTCTTACTTCCACATAGTACACAAGTGTGGACAGCCTCGTCATCATCACTTCCTATCCCTGCACAAGTGTCGTGCGCCGAGCGTCCGCAGCTAATACTCCGTATCCAGCCTCCTTCAGAGAAGTCATAGCAGTATAAACATTCTTCTCTCTCTTCCTCGTTGTCATTCGACCTCAGTTTATTATCCCTTGAGCATGAATGGGTGGTTAAGACGTCAGTAACGTTCGTCACTTTTTCGTTGTCATTGTGTCCTTTTGGTGGTCTTCCAGGTTTATTAAACGTCTTTGAGAAGAGTTTTCGTTTACATGCAGCACGTTTGGGGACTCCTTTTCGTTTAATTTCTTCAGATAGTTCACTCCTATAAGGAGATTCGGTTAAAACAATGGGTTTTCCACGCCTGTTAGATGGTTTCCTTTAGGTTTTTTTATCCACCTTTGGAATAGCTAACACCATTTCAGGGCTGGTAACCTGAAAGTTAGACGAAATAGAGGCTTGATCGTCACGATTTAATTGTTCAGGTGTTTTACGTCTTAACAACATCTCTTGTATTTGGTCTTCCGTTTCTGTAACTTCAGAAGTGTGAGCTTGTTGAATGTCTGTAGTTGAACAGGGAAGGTAATCACTTTCCTGAAACACATTTCTGCTTACGGGCCAAATGCCTGTTTTTCGAAACCCGTTCACTGCTGTGGACGATGTAGCTAAATGAATGACAGCTTTGCCGAATAAACTTCAACGTATAATTTACGTGTTCAAAACCCGCAGCGAGGTAGACACATGAGACGATAAGAACATAATAGTAGGGGCAAGACGGGGAAGCTCCTCATCTTGCCCCACCCCGTCTTGCCCCCTACTATGCTGTCAGGTTATGTTACGCCTACATGAACACCATTTAGTGAACATTGACTACTGACACAGCAGTTTACTGTTAATAAGACGTACTATTCAGTGCTATATATACAGTCTGGACAAATGTTCACGAAACACATGTTTTAGGACCTCGAAAGGTGTAAAACATTGCAAATCAGTATAACAATTGTACGTACCTTGTAAAGATCACAGAAACCGCCGTGAAACTAAGGTTCAGCAATGTCAACACACTGGGACCTGTGTACTGATGATGTTGACGTAGCTATCCACAGATGGCAGCACTCTAACTGTAGCTTATAGTCCTTCCCCGTCTTACCCCACCTCCCCGTCTTGCCACGCCTTCCCCTATTTGTAGATACACATTTTATCGAGCAAACTGATGTTCTGAAAACTGTTGGACGTCGCCAATCCTCGACCATGTGATGAAATGAACTTTTAAAGGAAGCACAGTTTTGTCCTTACATTTCCAATGACAAATAGTAACAGACGACTGTCTTGCCCATTATTAAAAGTCATTGATGTTCAAATGATGTAAAAATGATTCTGAGACACTCTGTAGGCTACCTCATAATACGAAATGGTGCGGTAGTAATCTAGAGGCGGCCCTACCCGGGGTGCGAGGGGTCCATCTCATCCAGACGCCGACTCCAGTAATTGGCGAATGCTGAGCGCCATCACTGAGCTAATGATTATTTGTGCACAAAGCTGCTGTATTATTAATGGTATATCAAGCAAAAGATGAATAACTTGGAACTAGAACTGAGACTATGTTCAGAGAAATAATGAAAAGTGAGTGAAAAGGTTGATGACGAGGTAGTTTTTACGTACAGTCCCGCCAATGGCCCTCCTCCTTCCTCACGTCTTGTATGGTGAGGCTCCGGGCTTGGGATCGGCGAAGCGGAATTGGTTTCCATCTTTTAAAGAAAAACCATGCATCTTTCTCCTTTCTATTGAACGAATATAATGATTTGCAAGTAGTTGGATTCAGAAGAAAAGTAGAATGCTCTGCCCAAATTTCCAAAATAAATTGCGCAGCAATTTACACTTTGATACTGATAAAAACGATTCTCATTCTTTCTTTTCAAGTGAACCAGTCTTCTGTCGACTGAGCCATGTATTCGTTCTACGAGGCCTGTTCAGAAAGTAAGCTCCGATTGATTGCCAAATTGAAACCACAGTGAACATCAGAAATGTTTTACTTGTAACAATTAGCTACACCTTTCAGCTACTTCTCTACGTAGTCGCCGTTCTGACTTAGACTTTTGTCATAGCGTTGTACCAACTTTTCAATAGCCTCATCATAGAAGGCAGCCGCCAGTGCTTTCCGCCAATTCTCCACGCTGGCCTACACCTCGTTGTCTGTGTCAAAATGTTGTCTTCAAAGACAGCGGTTCATGTGACCAGAGATGAAACCCAGGGGGAGACAATTGCAGACTGTATTGTGGGTAATCTCACATTTCCATTTGAAAACGATGCAGGAGCATCTTCATTGCCCCTGCAGAATGCGGCTGAGAATTGTCTTGAAGAAGAAACAGCACGACAGTTATGTAATGTTAGCTGCATAGCTTCAGGCGAAATTTCTCACCAGGCCCTCGTACTTGGCGGCAGACACTATTTTCTAGACTTCTTTACGCACTCACTGCGAGCTCAGAAATGAGAAGAGCGACGTGATGCTAACTGGGGTTATATTAGAGACACTACCCAACACATCTGTGCAAAGCTTTATCGGATTTTCATAGTCGTTTCCATTTCGCGACCGATCGGAGCTTACTTTCTGAACGCCCCTCGTATTTTCAAGTGAAACCACTCGTCAGTGATTTAGTTTACTAAGCTATCCATTCATTCTTCTACAGGGTGTTACAAAAAGGTACGGCCAAACTTTCAGGAAACATTCCTCACACACAAATAAAGAAAAGATGTTATGTGGACATGTGTCCGGAAACGCTTAATTTCCATGTTAGAGCTCATTTTAGTTTGTTCTTCCACCTACGCTCAATGAGGCACGTTATCATGATTTCATACGGGATACTCTACCTGTGCTGCTAGAACATGTGCCTTTACAAGTACGACACAACATGTGGTTCATGCACGATGGAGCTCCTGCACATTTCAGTCGAAGTGTTCGTGCGCTTCTCAACAACAGATTCGGTGACCGATGGATTGGTAGAGGCGGACCAATTCCATGGCCTCCACGCTCTCCTGACCTCAACCCTCTTGACTTTCATTTATGCGGGCATTTGAAAGCTCTTGTCTACGAAACCCCGGTATCAAATGTACAGGCTCTTCGTGCTCGTATTGTGGACGGCTGTGATACAATACGCCATTCTCCAGGGCTGCATCAACGCATCAGGGATTCCATGCGACGGAGGGTGGATGCATGTATTCTCGCTAACGGAGGACATTTTGAACATTTCCTGTAACAAAGTGTTTAAAGTCACACTGGTACGTTCTGTTGCAGTGTGTTTCCATTCCATGATTAATGTGATTTGAAGAGAAGTAATAAAATTAGCTCTAACATGGAAAGTAAGTGTTTCCGGACATATGTCCACATAACATATTTTCTTTCTTTGTGTGTGAGGAATGTTTCCTGAAAGTTTGGCCCTACCTTTTTGTAACACCCTGTATATGAAACCAGACTGTTGTACTATCACTGGTCGAATTGCAAGTCCTTTTTAGTTGACGCCACATCGGCGACTTGCGAGTCAATGATGATGAAAATGATAATGACGGACAAACAACGCCGTGTGGGATTAGCCGAGCGGTCTGAGGCGCTGCAGTCATGGACTGTACGACTGGTCCCGGCGGAGGTTCGAGTCCTCACTTGGGCGTGGATGTGTGTGTTTGTCCTTAGGAAAATTTAGGTTAAGTAGTGTGTAAGCTTAGGGACTGATGACCTTAGCAGTTAAGTCCCATAAGATCTCACACACATTTGAACATTTTTTTTGGACAAACAACACCTAGTCCCCTGCCGGCAGTCGAACCCGGGCCTCCGGCGTGGTAGGCGGCAACGCTACCGCTACGCTACGAAGGCGGACACTGGTCGAAATAAAATAGTGGTATAGAACCTAGGTACACATACCTCCAGAGGGTACACCTACCCACAGGGGTGCGTGAAGGCATCTCATAACTTGCACCAAAATTCAGACCAGCATTATATACGTTCATTTGATAATGCAGTAAATTCACTAATTTTTCTTTACATCACTTAAAGATGATCAATATACTGATGTGCATTAAGTAGTTCCAGATGTAATTAACGTGTAAGTAATCAAGCTGATGTATCGATGAGGCACAAAATTGAACGTAAAAGTTTAGGAGTACACGAAGAAGAAAGGAATAGTGTCATACTTCAGCGACAATTTGCTTTTCATTTTACTGAAAAGATGTGATTATATCCATAAATTAAAAATCATTTGAAGCTACCCGTTAAATACTTTTTCGGCCATTTACTTGTGCGGAGTTCAAATATTTTGTACAGAAAATTACACCACTGGTTACTTTCTTACAAATCACACCCACACACACAAATCTGTTTACGTTTCACAACCTGTGAATACCAGCAGAAACGAGGTGTTTAGAGGTACTGTTCACCTTCACACATTGGTACCTCATTTCTCAGTTAAACCCATCCCAACCCCATACTGTAGACAATTTTTAGTCATATAGACCACGGCGTATCAGGCCGAATGCTTTAAGTGAAACCTGTAACCAAGTTTACAACCCTCTGGAACGCTTGGGAGCGACTATTGGACTCGCTTGACCACCGCCGCTTTCACTTACAATCGATCATTTTGCTGTTGTTGAAACGTTATTGTTGACAGCATTCTGTTACCAGTTGTTGTCACTGTTTTCGTAGTTCCGGTATTTGCTTTTTATTTTGTGCCGATAAGTAGCATTTAATTCAGTTTTTCGTCCTATGTCTATGATAATGCGTTTACTCAATAGTGAACTTTGTGTATGGATAAAAATGACGAAACGAACAGTTGCGTTGGAATGGTAGAAACAGTATAACTGGACAAAAAGTGATCTAGGTAAATTCAATACAAAATACTGTATACACGAGGATGATAGATATTCTATGATTATATTAAATAAAATTCATAGAAAATTATCGAGTGATAACAAATATTTTTCGCGGAAAAACACTTATGACTGTTGACTCTATATGTTTAAAAAGCAAGTGACTAAGTCAGTAAACTATTTAAAAATGGTATCGTATATGCTGTCTGTTCATATCAGCACGTGCAAAAAGGGAGATACGTGCAAACCAGCTGGGTGGTCGAAGCGGAGCTACAATAACCTTAAATTAAAAACGTAATTGTTTATTTATTTAAACATGAATTTACGGTGTAGCAACAGTAATTACGGTTCTTCTTAAAACCAACTTAAAATTTACATTTAATACCAGAACATAACGCGTATTTGAGTAAATAAATACACAAATTCTGAAAATAAGTACTTCACTTTTAGAAACATACGTTTTATTTACCGAGTCTTGAAATACAATACGTTACTTGCCTTTAAGAATAGTCTAAAACCCTATCACATCTCATGTAAAACCGAAAAGGCTCAACAAGTATGTAAGTAACTTTTTTTAAGGAAACTGCGACTGTTTTGAGAATAAAAATTCAAATAAAACAAACTATCTGCGTCAGTCACTTTTTATTTTCTCTCATGACGCCTTTCGAGAGGAAAACAGCGATATCTTGTTACAAGTGTACGACCTGCATCCAGCTGAACCAACTGCGACTGACACAAATTGTTTTATTTGAGCTTTTAAAGTGTCCAAGTGAAAACACACCTACCTGGGGACTGAATGAATTGATTCATGCAACAGAAGTAACCACCAGAGACTTGTGCAAGTCGGTTGTCTCATATTGAGTGAAAACATTCAAAACACGGGGACTAAATGAGAAACATTCAAATACAGGGTGGCGCACGATAAGTCACCCGATTGAATTTTGATCCTACAAGTACACTATGGGGGCAATAGCTTTCAAATTGTACGCTCAACTTTGTGAAGTTCATGGAAATTACGCCAGATGTCGTTGCCAGTTCATCGCTTGTGTTCTGAGTTCGTAATTTCAGTTAGCCGCGATGGCGGACAAAGGACGGTTGACTGTCGCACAAAAGGCGAAGATAGTTATACTGTTCGCGGCGACGAACAACGTTACATTGACACAGAGAAGGTTTCGCACTCATTTCAGCATGTGGTGGGCTCCCAGCCCACAGACTATACGCAGATTACGTCAAAAATTTGATGGTACTGGATCTGCTTTGTAGTGTCTGCGGCCACATGCATGTACCGTACGTTCGCCGCAAAACATTGAAGCAGTTCGAGTGGCTTTGACTCGTAGTCCGAGTAAAACAACAAGAAGAGCCAGTGCCGAGTTCGGAATTTCACGCCGATCTGTACAAAGAATTATTCAAATCGACCTTCGCTTTTATCCATACAAGATGACTATGGTGTGTAAGCTTACTGCGAGGGATAAGGAGCGGAGACTGCAGTTTTCAAGGTGGGCAATCGAGCAAGACCAAGAGGCAGTTCTAAACAACACATGGTTTTCTGATGAAGCTTATTTTTACGTGAACGGTATTGTGAACAAAGAGAACGAACGTTCGGTTTTGGGCACGTGAATCTCCTGGAATAATCCACACGAAAGACACCTACGGGGAGAAAGTGTGTGTGTGGGTCGCGATGTCAAGCCATGGAATCATCGGTCTGTTCTTCTTCGATGCTACAGTAACCAGTGAACACTATTTACACATGCTGCGAAACCAGTTCTTTCCTCAGCTAATGGCCTCATGTCTTCCATTGCAGACACAATGGTTCATGCAGGATGGAGCACGCCCCCCTATTGCCAACGTTGTGCTTGATTTCCTACACGAAAGACTTTCACTTAGGGTATTGTCAAACAGATTTCCAGAACGTTATGCAGGAGGAGGAATGTGCCCGCCCCACAGCCCAGACATTAAGCTATGAGACTTCTCCCTTTGGGGGTTCCTTAAAGAGAAGGTGTACAACAGA
The DNA here is from genome assembly GCF_023898315.1 of Schistocerca nitens. Lineage (NCBI taxonomy): Eukaryota > Metazoa > Arthropoda > Insecta > Orthoptera > Acrididae > Schistocerca > Schistocerca nitens. The sequence goes on along the minus strand of NC_064615.1, from coordinate 693,909,884 downwards.
AAACCCGAAAATACAGTGCAGCTTAGCGCCATCATTGTGGAGTTACGCCGCAACCATTCCTGAAGATTTGCGTCAGAGAGTCGTCACAAATGCACGTGTGCGACTTGAAGAAGTTGTAAACCAAAACGGCAGCAATATTGAACATGTGATTCATTAGGTTGTATTTCCAAGCTGTCTTCTTTACTTTTAAATCAATAAATTACGAATCTTGTCAACAACAAATGAGTTATTCATTAAACAAATCAGGTGACTTGTCGTGTGCCACTCTGTAGCCAATGTGGCCGCAGAGACTAGTTTCATTTGGTCGTTTCATTCGACTGAAAAACCCGACTGAACGGAAAGGCAGTTGAATGGTCTATCGGTTGTTGAAACCACTCTGTTGTTCCATCACCAACCAGCATTGTGCATTTTCGTCGTATCTGCCTCGGATAGCCGCCTGTCGAACGGAAAACGTCGAACCTCCACGCTCTGTGATGAAACGTGAACGTTCAACGCCCTATCAGCTGTTTCACCGTCCTTGACCCACTTTCTGAAGATGCTCACGACAGCAGCACGCAAACTGTGGACCACTATTGCCATTACCGTGGCACTCGTTCTCATTCGCTGGACCGAAAGAGTCATCCATTTGAAAAAGACGGTTACGTCAGTGAATTTCGCCATTTCAGGCACGAATCGTCTCTAGTATGATCTCTGCTCCGCTTACGTACTGTACATCTCCGCATTCAAGACGAGTTTTGCTCCAAAAGTTTCGTGCCCACAAGTGTCTAGAGACAGGGAAAATCGACCATTAAAATTGACACCAGTTTTTCATTTCTGAATAACCTGTGTTTTTTGGAATTTATTTACTCTCGGTTACAACACGTTTTTTTTTATTTTTTACTAACAACCGGATAAAAAACGAAATATCAATTGGCCATAGCAGCAGAGCCAAAATTTTTAGTTTTTAAATAAATCTTTTTTTTATTCATAAGATTTGCATTGCTTTGAAATGTTACGTTTGTACAGAAAATGGGAAAATGATCAATGCTATTTTGATTACAGTCCCGACAGAAACGAGTGACAGACACATGGCATTAGGATTGGCATAGCATTGATGAGAGAATAAGGTAGCTGTTACCATGTGGCGTTGTCTATTGGACAGTACGTATGTACGTACAGTATGCGAGACTTGCCGCATCTAGTTTCTCGCTGTCGTCGTTGGACATGTTACATTACACAATGGCACCATGCCTAGTCTGGAAGCATTTTACGGAGTGCGGTATTAAAGAAGTATAATGACCCACTTGCTTTAAGCAATTAAGGACGACAAAAATTACAACGAACTTGAGACATAATACACTATGTGATCAAAAGTATCCGGAAGCCACCAAAAACATACGTTTTTCATGCTAGGTGCATTGTGCTGCCACCTACTGCTAAGTACTCCATATCAGCGACCTCATTACTCATCGTGAGAGAGCAGAATGGGGTGCTTCGGATTTCGAACCTGGTCAGGTGATTGGGTATCACTTGTGTCATCCGTCTGTACGCGAGATTTCCACACTCCTAAACATCCCTAGGTCCACTGTTTCCGATGTGATAGTGAAGTGGAAACGTGAAGGGACATGTACAGCACAAAAGCGTCCAGGCCGACCTCGTATGTTGATTGACAGAGACCACTGACAGTTGAAGAGGGTCGTAACGTGCAATAGGTAGACATCTCTCCAGACCATCTCACAGGAATCCCAAACTGCATCAGGATCCACTGCAAGTACCATGACAGTTAGGCGGAAGGTGAGAAAACTTGGATTTCATGGTCGTGCGGCTGCTCACAATTCACACAACCCGACGGTAAATGCCAAACGACGCCTCGCTTGGTGAAAGGAGCGTAAACATTGTACGATTGAACCGTGGAAAAACGTTGTGTGGAGTGACGAATCACGGTACGCAATGTGGCGATCCGATGGCAGGGTGTGGGCATGGCGAAAGCCCGGTGAACATCGTCTGCCAACTCGTGTAGTGCCAACAGCAAAATTCGGCGGTGGTGGTATTATGGTGTAGTCTTCTTTTTCGTGAAGAGGGCTTGCACCCCTTGTTTTGCGCGGCACTATCACAGCACAGGCCTACATTGATGTTTTAAGCTCCTTCTTGCTTCCCACTGTTGAAGAGCAATTCGAGGATGGCAACTGCATCTTTCAACACGATCGAGTACCTGTTCATAATGAATGCCTGTGGCGGAGTTCAAAATGGTTCAAATGGCTCTGAGCACTATGGGACTCAACTTCTGAGGTCATTAGTCCCCTAGAACTTAGAACTAGTTAAACCTAACTAACCTAAGGACATCACAAACATCCATGCCCGAGGCAGGATACGAACCTGCGACCGTAGCGGTCCTGCGGTTCCAGACTGCAGGTGGCGGAGTGGTTACATGACAATAACATTTCTGTAATCGATTGGCCTGCACAGAGTCCTGACCTGAAACCTATAGAACACCTTTGGGATGATCTGGAACGCCGACTTTGTGCCAGGCCTCACTGATCAACATTGATACATCTCCTCAGTGCAACACTCTCTAAAAAATGGGCTGCCATTCCCCAAGAAACCTTCCAGCACCTGATTGAACGTATGCCTGCGAGAGTGGAAGCTGTCATCAAGAGTAAGGGTGGGCCAACACCATATTGAAATCCAGCATTACTGATGGGGGGCGCCACGAACTTGTAAGTCATTTTCAGCCAGATGTCCGGATACTTTTGATCACATTTAAGGAGTAAACTGAGAATTTAACAATCCATTCATAGCGTACAATAAAAATGGAGTAGCTGATCTGTTGCCTTAGTCTACATAATATCCCTTTATTTGCTTGTAGCTTTTGAAACGGACAAATTAACATGAAAAATAGAGTTCTTCAGTCTGTTTTCACCCTTCAGTACTGACTGTTCGTAATGCCAAAACAGTGGTACGATTCTAGATTACAACATGATTTTTGAGCAGAGTTTCAAAAAATTAGTTACAGTATTAGAATACTGGTGTTTTTTTGTGGTATTCAACTGCTTACGACTTTTCAAGAAAATCTGCTAACGGTGGGCGGACAAAATTTTCTGTTATTTAATCGATTGCTCCTCTTTTAGGAGAGCGATTGAACATGAATCCACGATTTTATTTTTGGATGTTTTCCCTGTTCCTCTTCCAGAAACTCTTCATCCTCTCAGAATGTTCTCTCTTCCGTTCGTCTGTCCACTTTTTACCAGGTTGTTCCGTTGTTCTTTGCTCGAACTTCACATTCATCGTTTTACTCCTGCACTCGTTGCTGTTTTCGAGTTTTCTATGTTGATCGGTTGCGTGCCCCTCTGGATCTGGACCTCCTTTAGCCAATCCGTGCTGCTTTACCTATTTGTTATGCGGTCGTGTAGTTTCTTTGCTCTTCTGCTGTTCTTAATCCCGTAGATGTGTGTGTAGAACTTTACTCGGCGTTTCCTGATTTCTTCGGTTATAGTGCTGGTCTTTTGATAGAGTTCGTACCGAGGTCTTTCATCCAAATGCCGTTTTTGTTGATTGCTCCGTAAATCTTTCTAAAAATTTTTCGTTCCTGTTTTTCCATTTTCCCTAATTTTGGAGTGACCGCCAAATACCATTGTTTCAGCTGCGTACGTTGCTTCTGGAAGAATCATAGTTCTGTAATGTCTCTATTTTGCGTCTGTCGAAATGTATTGCTTGTTCTAGTAACCCCATGTTAATTTATATGCCTTTCGCAGCTTGCTGATCCTTTGTTCATTGGAGATTCTGTTTAGTCCTCATGACCGTATAGTTTCGCCAAGGTATTTAAAGTGGCTGACTTGCGCCGTGTTTCGTGATTATCGGGGTTTTCTCATACGAAATTTGCAATCCAGTTTTCTGTGAAATTTCGTGTGGTTTTTCAACTGCGTGAATCGCTTCTGTCCTGTTGTTTGTGATAATCACAGTATCGTCCGCGAAGGCAAGGTATTTTACTTTAGTGCTGCTTTTTATTGCTATTATTACCTGTTTCTCATTATTTGCTTATTTAATTTAATGTTTCGATTCCATATGTCTTGAAACTGAGGGAGTCAAACTTTTTCAGTCTTTGTCCGATTTCTACGTTTATTACAGAAAATAATACCAATAAAAATCCGAGAATCGGTTATTTCCGAAAGTGGTTATTTCGAGTGTTTTAGCACGCAGATTAAACTGGCGTTGGAAAAAAAAGAAAAAATAATCGAAAACTGATTGTTTCGGCCATAATCGCCATCCCTAAGGGGGTCGCCTTGCATTCGCGGCGTATGATGTGGATTTTTTCTTTTCTATTCCGAACAGAACCGCGAGCTTCCATTAAGCTATAACTCTGGTCTGTGCCACGCCTACAGTTTTAACTTTGAGCGTCCGCATGCGCTTTGGGCATTGTTGTACTATAGCAAGAAGTGTTGTTGTGGCAACTTGTTTGGCTATGGAGATCCCACTTCTAAATTGCCTGCTAAAGTGTGTAATGAATCATGCTTTGGAAAACCTGGTTCAACACCGATTTTTTTTTTTTTACCAGGAGGAAAATTTCAAAATTATGTTTGTTCGGCATGCAGAAGCAACAAACAATTATCCAGCTTCGGGGAAGTAAAAAGTCACAGAAGCCAATGTGGGAGGTGGCGAAAGGTCAAAGGACGTCTGACAAATGCGAAGTCTACTAGAAAAGCTTTCCGTGGTCCACTGGACATTTCAAAATATTGAAAAGGAAGTAGTAGTATTTGTGTGCGAGAAACGCGAAGAAGGAATAGCAGTTTTCCGCGATGTCATACGAAATAAACCACGTGATTTGGCACAGGAACGCGGTGCCTATTTAAAGCCAGCTCTGCTTGATGTACAAGGATGATGCAACGCAGTGGACTTGTGCTGCCATGTCGAACGTCCCTTGCTCAGAGTCTTCCGGCATCGTCCACATACGACGTCGTTTGTCGAGCATAGACGACACGTGTATAAGCTACACGTGTATAAACGGCATGTTATAAGACGGAAAAGAGCATGCTTACCTTAAGAGGCATTCGGAAACGCTGACGAGACTCCTGTTTACTGACTCCTGTGATCCTACATCATCGTCCACAGTAAAATTATACCAAAGGAAAAGCTGCCACCTGGTATCGATTTCGTTGCAACGGAAAAGGATGGCCAACCAATGAGTTGGTTATAGATTGGCTCCTTACAGTCTGGAGCAGGTAGCCAGGTGCTCTTCTAAAGAATGGTGCGATGTTGATCCCTGATGCTTTCAATAGGCGTCTGACAACCGGCATTGAAGGCAGAAATTCTGAAATTAAATACAAATCTTGTCGTTATTGCGGGAAGCATCGCTTCGCAACTACAAGGGGGTTGGGGGTTGTTTGGGGGAGGAGACCAGACAGCGAGGTCATCGGTCTCATCGGATTAGGGAGGGTTGGGGAAGGAAGTCGGCCGTGCCCTTTCAAAGGAACCATCCCGGCATTTGCCTGGAGGGATTTAGGGAAATCACGGAAAACCTAGATCAAGATGGCCGGACGCGGGATTGAACCGTCGTCCTTCCGAATGCGAGTCCAGTGGCAACTAGAAGGGTTAGATATGGTGGTGAATAAGCGAATTAAAGACCATCTGAAGCAGCTGTATGGCAACTGGTTACTTCACTGCGATCAAGCCCTGACCCCTGGCGGAAAGCTTATGAAGGCTTTGGTATCTCTAATTGCGGAATGGATCAACACTGCTTTGACACACATATCCAGTGCATCAGTTGTGAACAGCTTAAAGAGGTACTGTTTAGAAAATGAGTTAGATGGGAGCGAAGACGCTCTGCCGGCTGGGGTGGCCGAACGGTTCTAGGCGCTACAGTCTGGAACCGCGCGACCGCTACGGTCGCCGGTTCGAATCCTGCCTCGGGCATAGATGTGCTTGACGTCCTTAGGTTGGTTAAGTTTAAGTAGTTCTAAGTTATGGGGGACTGATGACATCAACAGTTAAGTCCCACAGTGCTCAGAGCCATTTTAAACATCTGAAGACGATCTACTATGGGAAGAAACGATAGATAAGTGTGACAGAGACAGTGACATTGCAGTTTCTGTGGACCATTCTCGTGAGGAGGACTAAGTGTCATCTGTATCTTTATCTGATTTTATTTTATGCGTACTGGTACTTTTAATGTCTCCGTCAGGTACCTGCAATGTGGTAACCATCTGTATATTTTCAAAATAAACCTAGTATATGTACACATGTTTTTCTGTAATCCCTTGTTGAACAGTGGAAGGGGTGGAGTGGGGGTTCGTCTTGCATTCGGAGTCATCTTAGATTCGGAGATATACGGTACTTGACTTACCGCGTCACATGGCCGTAACGCCACCAGGCGTCATGCAATATGGAGGTGAGTAGCTGTCATTAAGTGGTTTAAGTGGTTTTTGTATCATAGTACATGTAGTTCCGACATAAAGTGTTTTTGCGCGAATCCTGAAACACAATTAATATCGCAATAAATTTCTGGAGACTCGGTCTGGACTAGTTAACTTCAGCATCAGCTGGTGGCACTAAGGCAGTTCTCGTACCCTGGTGACAGATAGGCAAGGACCATATCTGGGGGGGGGGGGGGGGGGGGGAAGGAATTCCAAGCAATAAAACAGTTATAGCAGTTTGTCCACTGGAAAGGAGATCTCTACTTCCGTGCCTCACACTGGTTGTTAGTGAGGACATCCACAGGGCTGTGTGAATCTGACCGATATGTGGGAGCCTATCAGCTGCCTACTCGACCTCACTAGCCTTAAGACGCAGTAATTATCTTTGACAGGGCATGAAATTTTTCGCAGAGGCTATGAAATACGACGAGCCATATCGCAGCTAGCGGATAACTGTGGCAGTAGTCGCTAGCCACATGACTTGAAGGCCGCCCAAATGATAAGCGAAACGCCGCTTCGTAAACACCTCCAATGTTTGTGCTTCTTATTCGTCTCTGTGTCAACGTGACGAAAATATTTATCACTTTAATTTCCCCGAATTTTCAGTGAACTCTGTTCAGATACACTATGTGATCAAAAGTATCCGGACGCCTGGCTGAAAATGATTTACAAGTTCGTGGCGCACTCCACCGGTAAGATGGCTCACCTGTAGCCTTGATGACAACTTCCACTCTCACAGGCATACATTCAGTCAGGTGCTGGAAGATTGCTTGGGGAATGGCAGCCCATTCTTTACGGAGTGCTGCACTGAGGAGAGGTACCGATGTCGGTTGGTGAGGCCTGGCACAAAGTCGGCGTTCCAAATCATCCCAAAGGTGTTCTATAGGATTCAGGTCAGGACTCTGTGCAGGCCAGTCCATTACAGGGATGTTACTGTCGCGTAACCAGTCCGTCACAGGCAGTGCATTATGAACAAGTAATCGATCGTGTTGAAAGATGCAATCGCCATCCCCAAATTGCTCTGCAACAGTGGGAAAAAGAAAGTGCTTAAAACAGCAAGTAGGCCTGTGCTGTGATAGTACCACGCAAAACAAGAAGGGGTGCAAGCCCCCTCCATGAAAAACACGACCACACCATAACACCACCGCCTCCGAATTTTATTGTTGGCACTACACACGCTGGCAGATGACGTTCACCGGGCATTCGCCATACCCACACTCTGCCATCGGATCGCCACACTGTGTACCGTGATTCGTCACACCACACAACGTTTTTCCACTGTTGAATCGGCCAATGTTTACGCTTTTACACCAAGCGAGGCGTCATTTGGCATGTACCGGCGTGATGAGTGGTTTATGAGCAGCCGCTTGACCATAAAATCCAAGTTTTCTCACCTTCCGCCTAACTGTCGTAGTACTTGCAGTGGATTCTGATACAGTTCGGAATTCCTGTGTGATGGTCTGGATAGATGTCCGTCTATTACACATTAGACAACCTTCTTCAACTGCCAGCGGTCTCTGTCAGTCATCAAACGAGTTCGATCTGTACGCTTTTGTGCTGTACGTGTCCCTTCACGTTTCCACTTCACTATCACATCGGAAACAGTGGACCTAGGGATGTTTAGGAGTGTGGAAATCTCGCGTACAGACGTATGACACAAGTGACCCAATCACCTGACCATGTTCGAAGTCCGTGAGTACTCCAGAGCACACTATTCTGCTCTCTCACGATGTCTAATGATGACTGAGGTCTCTGATATGGAGTATCTGGTAGTAGGCGGCAGCACAATGCACCTAATATGAAAAACGTATGTTTTTGGGGATGTCCGGTGACTTTAGATCACACAATGTACTTAGATTGATCCAAAGGTTCTGCTTTACTGCTCCACAGATTTCTCACCAATCACAGCGATGCGATCAACATTGAGTTAAACGAACATTACTTGTGTGCACGATGTTAGAAATTCCAAATGCTTTTTCGTCGTTGGAGATGCCTCGCTAATTACGAAGCAATAGAGACGAAATTCCGGCATTTATCAAAATAAACTCACCAAACAACAGTATGTTTTCAGAAGCTGTTCTCTTATTTACACGACTAGTTTTGGCATCTCATTAATGCCATCATAGGGCCCCTATGCGCTCCATGTATAGCGGATACATCATTGCATCCATAACCAGAGCCATCAATACCTGGATTCCGTGAATTTTTTGTGGAGTGTGTACTTCGAAGTTGTTGTCGAGTCTTCGAAGTATACACTCCACAAAAAATTCACAGAATCCAGGTATTGATGGCTCCAGCTATGCATGCATCATGCAACGATGGCTTTATGATATGTATATGTCTTTACTTGGTGACCTAGTAAATTATTCCTAAATTTTTGAAATCACCGTAATACAGCTAAAAGTTCTTTTTCTGAAATGGAGTAGTTTCTCCCCATGTTTTTAAATGCCCTACTTTGGAAGGCAACTGAATGGTGCACTTTAACCCCGTCTATTTCTTTTTCTTGGAATACGTGGACTCCCAATCCAAAATCACTGCTATCAGTTGTAGGAAAAAAGGGGTGGATATGTCAGATCCGTGTAATTTCTCACTGTTAACTAACTGTGTTTTGATGTCATCAAATGCAGAACGGCATTCGTCTCCCATTTCCAGGCACCATTCTTTTTAAGCAATCTATTGAGACATAGTGCATTTAATGCTTAATTCTTTAGCCTTCTCTGCATTGCTCTTAACTAGTTCACACTAAGAGCATCTACCAAAAGGATCATCATAGCACTCTTTCTCTTCCTCATAATAACCTGAAGCACAAGCTTCTTCCATCCCCTAGATCTGGTTATTGGTGGCATCACTTAACATTAACATTTCTAGAGCAATTGCCCGCAAAAGGCAAAGATCCCGAGTTCGAGTCTCGGTCTGGCACACAGGTTTAATCTGCCAGGAAGTTTCATTAACATTTCTGTTTCCCCTGAAATTCCAGTCTTTTGGTCAGTAAATATAATCCTTTACTATCCCATTTAAATTGAACCTTAGCTTTTATATACAGTTTCTTTCTTTCTTTCTTTCTCTCTCCTGCCTTTGTCCCGCTCCAACGCAGGGTCGGCTTTGTCATGACGGATTTGGTGGTGTTAACTGCAGAGGGTGGCCGAATGCCTTTCCTGACGCCATCCCGAACCCCCCAGGACAGAAGTATTGTACCCCAGCTGTCTGTATCTAGTGCAAGTCATGAAATAGTGCAAACGTTTTCAAATGTCTGCGAGTCACGTAAATGAGGCGGAACTGGGGGACCAGCCCGGTATTCACCTAGCAGGATGTGGAAAACCGCTTAAAAACCACATCCAGGCTGGCTGGCATGCCGGCCCTTGTCGTTAATACGCCAGGCGGATTCAATCCGGGGCCGTCGCGCCTACCCGAGTCCAGGAAGCAGCGCGTTAGTGCTCTCGGCTACCCTGGTGGGTTAGCTTTTGTTATCCAGTCTATACATAATATTAGATATTCATTCAGGTCTTGCAACAATAGGCACCCTTGTGTGAACTCTATCCCATTAATTATTTTAAATCATAGAAGAACCTGTTTGGTAATTATAGTTTACTATTTCTCCCTGTCGCGCCCTTTGGCTTAACCCCAGTTACAGGGAATTCAGTAAAATTGACAATCTCTTTTGTTTTATCTCTCAGTTTCCTACTAGAGACCCCAAAAGTCGGACTCCCAATATCTGTCAGGCAGTTTCGTTTAAAGTTATGCAATTGGACATGTATATATGGGCTCCCTTGAATTTCATTGTTACGTATATTTTACCTTTTATATAATAAGACCTCCTCAATCTCCCTGAAGCACATATCTTCCTCATTTTCAATGGGGGCACTACTTTCAGTATAGTTTCAACTCTGATATTGCAGTTCGATTCAACATATGCTTTACAATTATCTTTACTTTCTGGTCTAAACTCCTGATGAATTACACCCACTATCCCTTCTTCCTCACTATGTTATACAGATTTATCAAAATACTCAGTAGTAAGCTTCTCTGATCTGTCCTTAAGCAATTCCTCTCTTTTGACTTTATGTGACCACTTGGACACTAACCAGCCGGAGTGGCCGTGCGGTTAAAAGCGCTACAGTCTGGAACCACGTGACTACTACGGTCACAGGTTCGAATCCGGCCTCGGGCATGGATGTGTGTGATGTCCTTAGGTTAGTTAGGTTTAAGTAGTTCTAAGTTCTAGGGGACTGATGACCACAGCAGTTAAGTCCCATAGTGCTCAGAGCCATTTGAACCATTTGAACTTGGACACTATCTCACTAATTTCAACTGGAACGATTGGATTATCATGTACATTCCTATCTGTACCTACATCATCATCATCACCATCATTATCAAGACCAATAATGGCACTCCCATTATCATACGTATCACTACCTTTTATTTCCTCCTAAATCATCCTATCTAATTTGTCATATAGCAAATCATCATCACTAACAGCTTGAAAAACATACATACATATCACTAACTTTTATTTCCAATCAAATCATTCCATCTAATTTTTCATATAGCAAATCATCGTCATCACTAACAGCTTCAAAAACATCACCGTCATTATACACATCACGAGTGTCACTAAAAATATAATTAATATCATAAATTTTATGCTCATTAAGTACATGACTTAATTTTTCATCACAATTTATGTCAGCTAACAAAGGTTCACAAAAATTCTTAAAATTTACATCATTAAATAAATTCTGAAGACTATATTCATAACATTGAGTACTTTCAGAGCTATCATTATTCAAAACACTTTTTCTGTTGCTTTCATCATGGTGGCTCATTAGCCACTCCATTATGATTGCGCCTGGGTTCCCTATACTCTTCTCTCTGCCTACCATTCGCTTCCCAGGCCGTAACCTGTTTGTCAATACAACTAAGAAATTGCTCTGTTGAATCGTCTGGCTCATAAACCAGACCCCATTGAACTTCATGTGGTAAATGTCTTTTTAAAGTGTCAATATGTATTAATTCATCTAGAGGTTTGTTCAGATGTACCACTGTTCTAATGGCTTTTCATATAACTTTTTCTCAGTATCATTGGCTTCCCTAAAACATGAACCATCTAAAAACACTGTCTTAATTCTTGCCTGTTTTGTGTCCGATTAGAATTTGCTTAAGAAAGCTTTTTCAAAAGTCATATCTGTTTGGACGTGTTGATTTGCCCAGGAAAGTGCTCTACCATCCAGAAATTTTTTGACATGATATTGTCAATCCACAGGATGGGTCGTGTTCTCACTAGGGAAAGTTTTTATATTGGTGTTGCCCCAGCCACTATTGTTATTGGAACTATAAACTTTGATAACCACACTTTCCTCAATTTAATCAACTTTCTTTTGAACATGACTAACTTTAGTTGCACATATATCAATAGTGCATTTTATAGTTAAAATCTCAGAATTTTAATGTTTTTCATGCTATACATATTTAAAATTTAAAATTTTTGTCTCCTTTTTATTTTACCATTCAAAATTTTATTATTTTTATCTTGCCTGTCAACTTCAGCTGAGAGGTCGTTATTTACTTTCTCTACATTTTTGTTAATCAAATTTAATCTAGTGTCAAACTTCTAGTTTTCGATTCTGACAAATTTTTTAAATCCAATGAATTCTTTTTCTACATTTTCAATAAATCTGGTGACATTAGTAATATCTATTTTGACTGTATTTAACTCCTTCCGAAAATCTTTATGGTCCTCATTTTGTTTTTCTATAGTTTGCTCTGATCTGCCAAGCTTTCTCTCCTTTTGATCAAGCTTTTGAGCAAGCTATAGACCCTGTTGATCAATCTTTTGATACTGTTTGGTGGCTGACTCATTAAATTTGGTTATTATTTCAATTAAGTTGTTTCCACCATTAGTGGCTTTCTTGTTAGTGAACCGATGTCCAGTTTCATAACACTGCTTCTATTCACACATTGCATCCCTGCTTTCTGATCGATTGTCAGTTAAATTAACTATATTTTATAGCTTATCTTCGCCTCCCTCCCTATTTCGGTTTCCACTATTTACTTCGTCACATACGGTAGTTTTGTATCACTCAAAATAAACAAATATAAATTAGATTTGCTATTCATCTTTTTTCACACCTCTTACTTTATTAAGTTTGCGCTGCTGCTGGCATTAAAGAAATGTGTTTCCAAATATCTTCTGGCTTCTGACATGTGGAAACCATGGCGTGCGAATCAGGTTATGGGTCGGCTGTGGTAACAAGGTTACGTATAGTCAGCTGTTGGCGGCTTCCACACAGGTGTTGTCGTCAATTTCTCATAGAGATTACATTCCTTGTCTTATTGTGAGCATCCATCGTCCATTGGAACTTGAAATTAGTGTCAACACTGCAGTCTGGCTCATTACGAATCCAAGCTCCTCCGCCACTTTGTAACGTTACACCATTTAAAAATCTGCTGAAGCGTAAAGGAATTTGTCGCAGTTCGTGACAACAGCGAATATTGCGTATAGTTCATCAGACGGGGGTGTAAATTAAGCGAAGTATTTATCTTCTTCTTTTCTTCTTTGCTGCAACTGCTGATTCTCGTAGATAATCTGGTATTCTTCCGATCTGCAGACTTTATGTGTGATATGTATAATAATCAAGTTTACAGACGCACCATTTTAAATAATACTGTTTCTTATCACATTCTTAGGACCGACGGCAAACGTCGATTTCGCCTAATAATCTAACGGAAGATTGGATTGCTGGCGACAAAAATCTGCCAGTATTTATAGAAAACATTGCAATGGGTTTATTTTTATAAGCAGACTGTGAGTTACAACTGAAAATTTTACACTGCGTTGACAATTCGGATCGCAAAATACTTCCAACTTACAAGTACATATCTTTAAATGCAAAGGTCACAGCAATTTTTTTCGTTTTCGTAGTGAAATACGAGATGTTCAGTTTAAAAACAATTCAATTATTTCTTACTTTACTTTACTTACAGCCAAACTAGTTAATAAAAAGGGTCTCTACCATATACTGAGAGATGAAATTAAGTATACAATTTCGTGATGTAGGAAAAACATATGTATAAGGTTTGGCTATGAGAAGATTCGATTTTTTTCCATTTTCTAATAAGGCCCTCACCATGAATTGTATAGTTTTAAGATCTTAACTTTTTTCTGTAGCTCTCAACATATAAAAAGTTTAAGAACATTTAATAGAAACGCATTTGGGTAAATATTGCATTAAGTATAGTGCAGTAATGTTTTAGGTCATTTTTACTCACCTTTGGATGTTTTTTTTTAATTATTTTTGGTATTGTTTGTATCCATGGTTGCATGCATTTGCTAGTAAATTGTGTATATGTGTGTATGTATCAGAACTGGACATCAGTATCTAGTAAATGAATATTCTATATGTGACTTCGGATGCAGTCGAAATCAACTGTTACACCCCAGCTAAGGCATGCAGTGATGGTTGTCCATTGTGCTTAATGCCTGCCATCACCATAACGCCTAGGCCATACCGATGACGTTCATGAACATTCTGTCATGCATAGCGTGTGCCCTCTCTCTCCACACCAACTGGTGGCCAGACTCACTTGCCACTTGAAAGAGGAATTCGTCAGAGAACATCACTCTGGACAACTGTTGCTGATCACAACCAGTGTTCACCTTACATAGGAGTGTCATCCATCCAGATTTATAGGGGATCATCACCGTTATGGACCTTTTTGTCCGACATTCTCACAAGATCCAATTTTATCCTGATTTTGCAAAATACTGTTTCGAGCTTGGTTCAAGTACTGATGTAACATCATCTGTTAGCGCAACATGTAAATGCAGCCTCTGTTAGTTTTATTTGTGTCAACAAGTTTGTGTTGACAAGGTCGTCTCACAGATGACGTTGCACGTTGTGTATTCTGTATCGACTATCTAGAGCCATCATTCGAGAAAATACCAGACTTCTCCTGTAGTACGGGGCTGGAACTATTTAAGCAGGGCCACGCAGAAGATTCAGGCACTTTGCATTTGAATAGTAATCTGATAAAACGATTCTCTCCAAACTTAATACGAACAGCAAATGGAAGTTAGTATTGTTGGAAGTGTTTACTGCGGATATATAGGGTGTGAAGAGTATAGTGACGTGTACTTCGGTGACTAAAGTGTTATTGTCGACTGCTCACCGTCTAATAAAATTATCGTATCATAGCCTACGAAAATGCCTAAGCATGGAAAGAGAAGTGTCACTTTTTGGATGATTGCACAAAAGAGTGATCTTTTGTCAAGAAAGGACGTACGGATGAGGAAGCGTTGTGTGAGATTAGTCGCTGTTTCATCTCAGTAACTCACGGAAGTAATGCACATGTGACGCATCACATTTCTACGAAGAATCATAGAAATAGATCCGTAGTAGCATCGACATCAAAGACTATTTATACATTCGTGATTAAGATACCCAGGAAGAATTGCTCGTTGCTGCTACAGAACTAGCAACAGGTTATAAAGTTGTCAGGCATCATCAGTCCTTCAGTTCTTTTGACTGTACCGTCAAACTGAATGCTGCAGTGGATCCCGACTCCAAGTCGCCGCAAAGCAGTGTACAGTCAGTATCAAAGCTACAAAGATTCTTAAAAATATTCTCGCACTACACTCCATGTCCGAATGCATAAAACAATTGCAAGAAGTTTCATCTTGCGACATAGGCACTGACACATCGAACCAAGACTGAAAATACGTTTTCTTTAGTTGTTCAATAAGTTACTAAAACTGACGGAATGCTACAGAATCTGTTGAAGTCTGACTCACTGATTAACGAAACATCGGAGACAGTTGAAAAGTTCTGTCTAGGCACTGCAGATTCCATTAGATAAATTAATCGCTTTTTGTGGAGACAATACCAATACCAACTTCTGATGACTTAATCGACGCGCCCAGCGGAATGTGTTTCACCAAATTAAAGAAGAACTAGGAAGAAATGTAGAAGGAATTTGATGTCTTAGCCATATTCTGCAGAACACTCTATCAAGCGTTACTGGAGTCTTAACTGTCAACACTGAAATAAACGTCGTGAAAATATTTAAAAGGGATCTCTTTATACGTTGATGTCAGTCATCAGACATTTCTATCTCGCTCAGAAACATGATAGCTGTCGTTAACGCCCGTAGCTGAGAGAATTGTTAAGCTTTGGTTTTCATTAAAACAATTTTTTGACGCCGAAGACAGGACACCTAAAATAATATTAGATTTTTTTCGGTAATCCGGACAGTGAAATTTACATGTTTCTGCAGTCAGACTTGACTGTGTTTGAAAAAAATGTAAAAAGCTTGTAGAAGAATAAAGTCTCTATAATTGAAATAAAAAAAAAATATTAATCAACACTCAAAGATGTGTGAATGGAAGGAAAATTGCCAATTCTATTGGCATGCAAACCAAGATGAATTTGAACAAATTGAAGTATGAGAACCCTAACCAAAAAATAATTAATTTCATTCAGAAATTTGAGGAAGAGATAATGGCTTTCGATACCATAGCATTCAATCACTTAGAGATATGTTTCTTTTAATAAATATTAAGTATTTGATTGGATGACTCTATCGGAAACCCCATACTGGGTGACGATTCAAAACACTATTATATAACTGGTTAACAAATGGTATGAAAATATAAGACGACAATTGTTTTCAGGAATATATGTATCTGAAGAAACTTTTTAGAAACTGAAGATGACTCGCAAGAATGGAAGTCTAAACACTGTGGGAGAAAGGTGGATTTAGTGTTTTAAGGAAACCGAAAATCCTGAACACAAATGCCAACTGCTAAAATTATGCGAGTATTTGTTTTCCGTTACCGCACTCAAAGCTACTGTGGAAAGAGTATTTTCGCTGATTTCGGTCCAGAGGACTGATGAAAGAAAACGGTTGCTGACAGGGACTGTGGAATAAATCTTACATTACCAGTTTAACTACAGGATGATTTGCATGGAGTTTTATAAATATGTAAAAGGGAAAAAAGACTTGATGAAAGACGTGGAAATTTCCGAAAAATGTAGTGTACTAACTACTGTCGCAACAAAATAAAAAGTAATTTCATTAAATAGATTTTTTACTTCATTTCTACACCCCCCCCACCCCCCCACCCCGGCCCCCGCGGTCCCGGCTAGATATGACAACCCTATCAACAAATCAACAACGAACTCCTTATCGACAAACTTGGCTGAAGAGCGGTGCATTTAACAGGTTTCCGAGCATACAAACCAGCCTAATTCAGTCATCGCAAAACGGTTCTGTCAGTGACACATGTACCGGTAGCAATTGCAAGGGCTCTGTCCTTTTCGCCACTAGGGCTACATTTCGATCCTCTTGCAGTCTGGTGCTGGGCCTACGACTACCTCGATGCTTTCGCATAGCATATCCACCTTCAGCGGCCTTTTTGAATCGCGCGATGACACTTTTGGACACACCCATTACCGCGGCCACAGTAGTGACAATTTTTCCGGTTTCGAGACGTCCAGCTGCTCGTACTTGATCGCGAGCTCTCGTATTATGTCTTTCAGACGTGTTGCTGTCTCACACGGATTGCGGCACTAATTTGTTCCACAGTAACCTTCGTCAAACACCGTAATACATGAACTGTTGAATGCATACAGAGCGTTCGAGGAAAGGCTTTGCTGCGGTTAACGCCTCCCGCCCTCTAAATGTCATTTTACTATCATTGGTTGGGTGTTCCGTAGAAATTTTCGGTTGTTCTGTAGCAACTGGCAGCTGTTCCTTAGCAAGCGTCACTTGTTCCTTAGCAATTGTCAATCAGTGTATTTTACAAGCAGACGTTTTGTCTCAGTCATTTAAATGAAGCTCGGAATGGTGGACGTTCCATGTATTAGATCTACAACTTCCCCTCTGTCTCCCTCCCCCCCCCCCCCCCCGCCGGCACTTTTCATCCTTCCCAGAAAGAAGATAGGTAAATTAGGAGTTAACGTCT
Organism: Schistocerca nitens; assembly: GCF_023898315.1. Taxonomy (NCBI): domain Eukaryota; kingdom Metazoa; phylum Arthropoda; class Insecta; order Orthoptera; family Acrididae; genus Schistocerca; species Schistocerca nitens. The sequence goes on along the minus strand of NC_064615.1, from coordinate 693,892,535 downwards.
TGGTTATGACGAGGTCATTAGAGACTGAGCACAAGCTCGAACTGGAGAAGAAAATTGGTTCTTCCCTTTCAAAGGAGACATCTCGGCTTTAGCAATTTAGGGTAAATTAAAAAAAACCTAATTATGGATACTGTATACTCAGGCGGCATATTTGTAGAACTACTGTAGGCTACGGTGAACTATCGTAGCCGGCCGCGGTGGTCTCGCGGTTCTAGGCGCGCAGTCCGGAACCGTGCGACTGCTACGGTCGCAGGTTCGAATCCTGCCTCGGGCATGGATGTGTGTGATGTCCTTAGGTTAGTTAGCTTTAAGTAGTTCTAAGTTCTAGGGGACTGATGACCACAGCAGTTGAGTCCCATAGAGCTCAGAGCCATTTGAACTATCGTAAGTACGTGTAGACTACGGTAATTTTCCTAATAGTGCTGGTCACTTCAGGTCATAACCACGTTACTTGTACGTTAGGTGCGTTGCATATCTATCGCGCGTTACCTCAGTTCGATCGCTTTGTTTGCATATTCGATCAAGGTCTTACTAGGTTCGGCTAGAAATTGGAAGCAGTGAACCGTCTAGGAAACTGAGTTAGGACTGTATAAAGAGCCACGTAACCCACAAAATATTTTTGTTCTGCATTGTTGGCCCCCACCCTGTTACTTAGAAATAGACTGTTTATAGCACAATTGAAACCGTCGATGTTTAATTCTGGTTTTATCCGAAAATTGTTGATATCTACATCCACATCTAAACTCTGCAAACTATTGGGAAGTGCATGACATAGCGTATGTCCCATTGCACCAGTTATTACGGTTTCTTCCCACTCCATTCACGTATGAAACAGAGGGATGTTGTAGTAAAGATATTAAAACAGTATTGATTTATCATTTAGCGCTAGAAAATGCAATCTCCTTAATAAAAAGGTAAAATTAAAAAAAAGCAAAACAAGAAATATCAAAGATCGCTTCAATACTTCGTCGAGCTTATATAAAACAAGTTTCTGTTATTCATAAACAACTTTCGCACTTGTCAGTAATAACAGCAAGCTAATGCCTTTGGAACGTTCTGTTCAGAAAAAATAACAACAATAATAACAATAATTAGACAGATATTTTTATGTGTGTGTGTAAATTGTACTTACACGAAAAGCAATTTCTTTGGTTACATTACTAATAAAATGCAATTTATATTTTGTAAGGATGTAGAATACACAATGAACTAACACTGAACAACGTGCACTTCTATTTATGTGCAAAACCAAAAAACAAAGAGGAGTCGTCGGCACTCAGTTTCTCTCTCACACATTCATTTATGGTTTTTTTCCCTACCAATGCTACCAATACTACCGATAATTATACCATTTACTACGTCGTTATGTACTGTACCAAAAGTTTCGTAGTTCCAGTAGAGCGAAACTCTATTGCGGGGTGAGGGGGGAAGGAGGAGGGGATGGGGGATTTGAACGGCTGTCCTCCTCAGCACCGCCCCTCTCCAGAAGTTAAACGGATTCTGTCTCTATAAGCCCAGCTGTAATGACAAAGAGTGATGAAATGATAGAATTTTTTAAATATAACCTCGTTCTCTGTTTTCAACACGTTAAGATCGCATAGTGTCACGTGGACGACAACGTCAGCACCAATGCTCGCAGTTCGTCGGACCCCAGCTTGTAGTCAACACGTGGTCCAAGCAGGGCCTTGCTGATAAGAGCGCGCCAGTGACGGCGAAGTTCTAAAATTCCACGGCGCTGGCCATGATCAGTTGGAAGGTCCTCCACTTCAAGGCCAACTGCGCACAGAGATACGTTAGCATTTGCTTACAGGCAGACCTCGTAATTTCTTCTTGTTTGTAAACAGACACCAGTTGTTGGCTACCACCCATATATCTTGTAGCAGCTGATTGTGATTCTGGATAAAGGCGAATGACTTTCAGTGCTCTAAGTTTGCTATTTGTTCATTTTTTTATTTACAAGTAATGGAAACATTTTTCCTGTTTTACATTCTTAGTTACAATACCAGTGTTACAAAATAGTATTATTCAACTCTGCAGAGAGTTCACTTTTTTTAACTATCCTGAAATTTGAAACTATGTACTGTATCACGATTCCAATACGAAACACTGCATTTGTGATCTACCGCGGAGGTATCCCGTCACGCCTCACATAGCAGCCCGCCGTACATCATCTCCAAACACTCAGAAATTTTAAAACGGTACAAAAAAACGATGTTCGTTCCGTTTGATTATCTAGAATTGATAACTGTAACTAGAATGAAACAATATCGACTTACAGTTTAAGGCATGTCGTCGGATGGAGTAAAGGTTGCAATCGTTTTTATAAATTAACGAAGAAATATTGAATCATGGCGCCACTGCGAGTGGCAGTACAACAGGGAAACACCTCCTGACTTGTTATTCGATCTACCCATCTAATCTTCATCCTTCTTCCACAGCGAAACTTTTCAAAAAGATCTTTTCTCTTGCTTGAACTGCTTATCGTCCACGTTTCACACCCACACAAGGCTACGCTATTGACAAATACTTTAAGAAACGAATTCCTAACGTTTAAATTATTATTAGATTTTAGGAAGTTTCCTCTGTTCAGAGTCCGCCCCGATAGTGCCAGCACGGTAGCTCAGCTTGTTCGGTCAGAGGGTTAGCTGCCCACTGTAATAAAAAAACTGAGTTAATCGATCAACAACGACCTTAAACGGATGTCTTACGACGTCCACCCCAATCAGATGCAACGAACAAAAGCGAACAAAATGAAAATGCCGGCACGGTAGCTCAGCGTGTTCGGTCAGAGGGTTAGCTGCCCTCTGTAATAAAAAAATGAAACGAACACAAGCGAACAAAATGAGATAAAAAAAAAGATAGCTGAGTGGTCAGCGCGGCGGTCTGTCACGCCAAGGGGCCTCGGTTCGATTCCCGGCTGGGTCGGAGATTTTCTTTTATCAGGGACTGGGTGTTATGTTGTCCTCATTATCATTCCATGCTCATCAGTGGAAGGCAACTGGAAACCACCACTGGAATCACTTCCCTAGACGCTCATGCGGTGGATCTCTTTGACGAGGCTTCCCGCATGACAAGACCTGTCGTAAGGAAGAAAACAAAGTTTTTTTTTAGTTCAGAAATGCTTTTCTTGCTGTTGCCAACCTGCATTTTATATCCTCTATACTTTGGGGGTAATTGCTAAAATATCAAAACATATCATCTACTTTTCAAAACACATCATCTACTTTTAGTGCCTCTATTTCTCTCAGAATCGCCTGATTTAATTCTACTGCACTCCGTTTGCCATGTTTTACGTTTGTCGATGTCAATCTCATAATATTTTTTCAAGACAATGTCCATTCTGTTTAATTGCTCTTCCAAATCCTTTGCTGTCTCTGACAGAGTTACATTATCATGGGGAAACCTTACGGATTTTTACGGTATTACAGTGCCTGTTTTCATAAGAAGGACGATGAGCATGCATGCATGTCTGAAGGAAAAGGTACTGCGGCCACTACAGCTGTTAAGAAATATTTGTAATGGATTCACAGTAGTGAAAACGAGCAACCATCAGCTGTATAAGGGAATGACGACAGTGAAAATTTGTGCCGGATTGGGATTCGACCCCGGATTCCCCGCTTAACCGCTTTGGCTATCCGTGCCCGGCCCGCGGCTAGACCCAAACATCCGCATGTTGTCGTTACTGCATCACAAACTGTACACGTACGCACCTTGTGTAATTCCTGCTCAGTGGAGAACATTTTAATTGAAATTCGCTGCTTTGTATCAGCGCATAAATACGATACTGCAATGCCTGTGTAGTTAAGAAGAACAATGTATTGTTCATTCGCAGGTGTTTACATGTTCGAAGGAACGGGCACTGCGGCGACTACAGCCGTTATGAAATACATGAAATGTATGCACGCATGTCTGAAGGAACATTGCATCGTTCTTATTAACAACACAGGCACTGTAGTATCGTATTTACCCGCCGATTCCAGGCAGCGACGTACAATTTAAATGTCCACCCCTTTACGGGAATTACATAACCTTCCCAATAGTACAGCTTGTGACACAGGAACGACGATATATGGAAGTTATGCCCCAGCTGCTGCCTCCATCTCGACCGAAATGTGTAGTGGAGTCATGTCCAGCATGGATTACATCCCTCGGTTGGTGTGCTGCTAATTCCGTGTGTTATGGCTAAGCGGGCCTGCACCTTAGAAAGCTCATTACCTGCAACCCGCTGTTTCCACCTTCTTCCACCATACTACGGCCCCGTAGGAAATCCAAGGTCTGACCACCGTGGTGTATATCGCGCACAGACAGTCAAAACGGTTAAGGCGGCGACTTGTGTAAAGTGGGAGTCCCAGTACGGTACAGATTTTCACTGTCGTCATTTCCTTACACACCTCATGGTTATTCGTAATCGTTACTGAAGTGCATTTCAGGTCTCACATTTTTTTTCTTCTCACTGAACTTTAATTCCCTTTCCAAATTTCTCCTTCGTATCTTTCACAGATTGCTCAGTTCATAGCTTGAATAACGTCGGGGTAGGCTGCAACCCTATTTCCAGTTTCTTCTAAACTGCAGTTTCTTTTTCATGTCTTAGAATCCTATAGCTGCAATCTGGTGTCTGTAGTAGTTACAAATAATCTTCTACTTCCTGAATTTAATCCTCAGTGCATTCAAAATCGTAATGAGTGTAGTCCAATCAACATCGCCAAAAGCTTTCTTCAAATGCTACAAACGTAGGTTTATCTTTCTTCACCTCTCTTGTAGGTTAATTCGTAGAGACAGTGTTACCTCGCACGTTCTTATATTTCTTGGGAACTCAAGCTAAACTACCTCGAGGCCACCTTCTACCACTTTTTTTTTATTCTGCTGTAAATAATCGTGTCCGTATTTTCCAGCCAAGTCTTATTAAACTTATGGTTCAGCAGTATTCATATCTGTCAACAGCTGCCTTCTTTGGAACTGGAATTATTACAATATTCCTGATGTCTAAGATATTTCACCTGTCTTATATGTTACACACCAGGTGGAATAATTTTATCATGGTTGGCTGTCCCAAGGATCTCAATAACTCTGAGGCAATGTCGTCTTCAGTCCAGGGGCCTTTTTCAGCTTGGAACTCTCAGCGCTCATCAAATTTTTCTCGCAATATCATATTGTAAGTAGGCTGTTTAGGTTTTTATGTTGGTAACGCCACGTAGCGCTCGGTATGAAGATCACTGACTGTGCTGTGTGCAGTCTGTGGCTGGTTTGCATTGTTGGAATATTTGCCATTGTAGTGTTGGGCAGTTGGATGTGATCAGCGCGTAGCATTGCGCAGTTGGGGGTGAGCCGCCAACAGTGGTGGATGTGAGGAGAGAGATGGCAGAATTTTGAGTGTGGACGATCTGGACGTGTGTCCATCAGAAAGAGTAAATTTGTAATATTGGCTATCATGAACTGATATATATATGATGACTTTTGAACATTATTAAGGTAGATACGTTGTTTGTTCTCTATCAAAATCTTTCATTTTCTAACGATGCCTATCAGTAGTTAGTGCCTTCAGTAGTTAGAATCTTTTATTCAGCTGGCAGTATTGGCGCACGCTATATTGCAGTAGTTCGAGTAACGAAGATTTTTGTGAGGTAAGTGATTCATGAAAGGTATAGGTTATTGTTAGTCAGGGCCATTCTTTTGTAGGGATTATTGAAAGTCAGATTGCGTTGCGCTAAAAAAATATTGTATGTCAGTTTAGTGATGATCAGAATAAGTAAAGAGAGAAATGTCTGAGTACGTTCAGTTTTGCTCAGTTGTTTGAAAATAAAATAACGTGAGAGGTTTATCAGCACTGTAATTCATTAATTTTTCTAAGGGGACGTTTCAATATCTGAGATCTCATTTTAACCTACTTGCTCTTCTCTTTGTACAATATTGTTCCTCATGGTTGTTCCCCTTATACAGACCCTCCACATATTTTCTTTCCACCATTTAGTTTTTCTTCTTTGTCACCAGAGCTCTTGATGTTCATACAGCTGCTTCTCTTTTCTCAAAAGCTCTATGTATCTTCCTGTAGGCAGCATCTATCTTTCCTTTAGTTATACACGCTTCTGCAGCCTTGCATTTGTCCTCTAGCCTTTCCTGGTTACCCATTTTGCACTTTCTGTCAATCTCATGTTTTAGAGTCTGATTTCCTTTCGTCTGCTTCACATGCTGCACTTTTTATTTTCTTCTTTCTTCGATTACATTCAGTATCTCCTGTGTTATCCGGGAATTTCTACTAGGTCTTGTCTTTTCCCTATGTGAAAGTCTGGTGTCATTCCTATTTCATATTTAAAAGCTAATCATTCGTCTTCCGTTGAATGCCTTTCCCTGTTTCAGTCCAACTTTGCTTAATGCTCCCTCTGAAACTCGTAACAACCTCTGGTTCCTTCAGTTTATGCAGATCCCATCTCCTTAAATTCCTATCTAGCTGCAATTTCTTGCTTTAATAAGCAGTTTTTGACCAATACTTCATGGTTAGATCCGTGTCTGACCATGGAATCGTTTTGTAATTCAAGATCTGGTTCCGAAATCTCTATCTTACCACTATTTAATCAATTTAGAGCCTTCCAGAGTCTCCAGGCCTCTTCTACGTATACAACCTTCTTTCGTGAGTCTTAAACCAAGTGGTAGCGATGATTAAATTGTGCTCTAAGCAAAACTCTACCAGGTGGCTTCCTCATTCGTTCCTTTCCCCAACCTATGTTCACCTATTGTTTTTTCCTTCTCTTCTTTCGGCAACTACGGAATCCCAGTCACTCATAAAAATTACATTTTCGTCTCCCTTTGCTGACTAAATCATTTCTTTTACCTCATCATACAGTTTTCCAGTGTTTTCGTCATCTACGTAGCTGTTTGGTATATAAACTCGTACTTCTGCGGTGAGTGTCGGCCTCATGTCTATCTTGGGCACAATCTACCACTGTCTATGCTCTTACAGTAGCTTACCTACATCTTGTTTTCTTAATCATTATTAAGTCTAATCTTCCATCACTTCTATTTCATTCTGTGTTGACAACTCAATACTGACCTGACTAGGAGTCCTGTTCTTCCTGCATTGCATTTCACTATTTACCACTGTGTCTAACTTTAACCTATCCATTTCTCTTGTTAAATTTCTAACCTACCCACCTGACTGAGAAATCAGAATTCCGTGCTCCATCCATAGAACACCAGTTTTGTGTTTCCCGATGATGACATCCTCATCAACAGTCCCCACCGTAGATCTGAATGGAGACTACTTTACCTCCGGAATATTTTTCACAAGAGGATATCATCAATAAGCCATACAGTAGAGCTACAAGCTCTTGGGAAAAAGTAACGCATGCAGTTTTTATTTCCAGCCGTTTGTGGTACCAGCACTGCGAGCCCATACTGCCTAATCTTATAAGACCAGATCAGTCAATCATCCAGACTGTTCCCCTACAACTATTAAAGAAGCTGCTGCCCCTCTTCTAGAACCACAGGATAGTCTGGCACCTCCACAGATATCCCTCCGTTGTGGCTGCACTTACGGTACTGCTTTCTGCATTGAGGTACACAGGCTCAGCAATGTCCATGGTTGCTGGGAAGGAACCCTTGTTAAGTTATGCGGTATTCGATGCCAACAGATTGGTGCTTTTTATTCTTACATAATGTAAAAAGCACCGAAGTTCCCTGCTACCAAAGTTCTAATATCCCATCACTCCATCTCCAGCGATGTGGAGGGAGACGCAAAGAGTGGTAGTGATATTGTATGTGTAAAGTTTGTTCCACTTCTCGCAATTGCAACACCTTTCATGGGGACTGCCTTTGGCATGCTACAGGAAATAAAAGCCCACCCTGGTGGCTGGGTCGGCACTTCACATCTTGCTGAGACCTCTGTCTGTAAACCTATAATACTCTGCTTACTTTCTACACCTGGACTTTCTATTCGCACCCTGAATGTGTTTAAGACGACTTAGGCTATGTTCATTGGTACTGGCTTGAGTTCACATTAGTTGCAGTCGTAACGTTCGTTCTCTACAACGTTTCCAGCCATCTATTTAGCGTCGAACTTTGTTTCTATACGCTACGCGCTTAACTGAAGTGACCTGTCTGGTTTGTTTCAGGGTACTACACGAAAGAGTCTCCTGTCGTTAAAGTTTGAGTGCTGGGTTACGTGAAGCAAAACAGTGCTTCAGCTTTTGTTAATTACACAAAGGGGATTTGATTATCTCAAAGAGTACAGATGTGCTTCATGGCCAGCTTGTTAGCAATAGGTCGAAGAAAGCAATAAAGAAGGCATGTGCGACACAAGAGTTGTTTCTTTTCTCACCTTCCTTTGTTCTGTTCATAGCAGCCATCTCAGTAATCAGGAGGGGTGAACAACTCGCAACAGAAGGAAGTCAGTTCCCTGTGGATCGAGTGCCTGGTATTACACTTTGTCATTATTTTTTTTACAGAGAATATAGTATTCTTTTCGCCGTGAATTGAAATTTGTGCGAATGAAACTCGTTTTTCTTACGTTCATACTTGCGACATGTCCACTTTCAATAAAAGATCAAACTACTATTGACAAATCTGACTGCAGAAGTATTTCAATTTTCAGAATTTTAAAAGTGGACATTCTCACATTAATTAGTTTCTGTAGATGGTACTTAGCAGGTAAACGTTGACTTCGTTGTCTTCAGAATACGATTGTTGTCTCCTTTCCTATACGAAGAAACCCGAAACGTAACAGGATTGTAGAAGTTCGATGGATCAATAGTTACGAAATGATCATAGATGTTCAATTTTTTAACTTCTATATACCTAAACTCTTCAAACAACTGGCTGGAAAAAATAACTTACCACTGCTCCCATGAGCTGGAAACTCCAACTAAATGCAAAACGTGCCTACTCTTTACAAACAACTTCACACGACTCGTCTTCTACCACCAGTCTTCGAATCAAGTGTGAAAGAGGTGGGAATGATTATATTTTTAGCCAAAGACTCTAATTAAATAAATACTTCGGTTAACTGATACAAATTATTTACATAAACTTAAAAAAATGAGTGAAAATAAGATTTATATTGTTTAATGCCAAATAATATCAAAATTATTCTAATCACATAAAACGCAAGCAGTGAAGCAAGAACTATGACGTTTATGTACAAACAGTTTTGTATGAACTTAATATCTTATAAATGAAATTCTCGATACCCACCAGCAGATGCGAATTCATACTGTACATTACGCTTTATTACGTCACGCACTATTAACAAAATGTTAACACCTGTCAGATGGGAATCTTGCTAGATGTCTGGATGTCTTAAATTCCATGGGTAGAACAAAAGGGACAGAGTTCTCTGTGCACTCAACTACCGCCACTTCACCCGGCCAGCCCGCGTCCCCTCGGGACTAGCCTGAAGGCCTGAATGTGATGCGCTCCACCAACATAGTAAGCCTATTCTTTCCTTTTTAACAAGACACCTTACTGTTCGTAGAACGTCATTAGTCTGCTTGTGTCACGAATATAGACATAAAATGTGGTAACACTGTTTGTATGAAAATCGCCAATAAACAGTGCTATCACTCGTGTGTTCAAACTTTTTTTTTCAGGCGGCGGTGGCGCTGCTGGTGACCCCTGGTCACTGCTCGTGGTACTACCGCGACTGCCCATGCAGCCGCGGTCTGTTGACAGCCAACTGCTCGGGACGCGGGCTTTTCAGAATCCCTGACTGCGTAAGTCAGCACATCACGGAGCTGGACTTCAGTGGAAACAAGCTCAAGTCTGTCGGCCCCAATACCTTCAGTCAGGTCAGTGTTTTATTTTCTTGTTCACTTTTTCAGTTTTTGTTATTGGGCGGACGGGGGGGAGGGAGGGGGGAACTTTCAAACGAGATTTATTTTGGCATTAGTTTAACTGAACATAGCAGATTGAAAAAGTGGTTTTTACACTGTTCCTAAAATTCATGGAGTTACTTGAATGAGACTATGTCATCATTGATCAACAATAATAGTAATACAAATAAAAATTTAATGTTTGAGATCAATACATACTGATTTGAGGCTTCTAGGACCTGCACGTTACACCATTCATGAGATATTGTTTTACTTTGGCGTTGCATTAGATCAGTGGTTCCAAATAGTGTTCCCATTAGTGTTTCAGAGGACTAGGTAGCCAAAATGGAAATGTCTTACTTGAATGCCTAATGATACTCTTTTCATTTGAACAACACTTTTCAAATTTAACATTTTTTGTGTGATGAAAGTCCCAAGAAAATTTCAGAACATCAATGAGACGGTTGAAACTGTTTTTCTATAAGCAGCTATTGAATATTTGGTTTCAAACCACTTAAAGTACATTGAATGCCACTCTTGACGTTCAGGCGACTGTGATGTTTGGTTTTCATGATGGCTAGTGTCGAGAATCCTGTCTCATATAGTTATGTAGATTAGAACTGTACGAGAACTTTTTAAGTTTCCTTTGCGCTCCTGGGTGATCAGGAAGTGAACTGGCCCAAAATTCTTCCAACCTCATTTGTTGAAACTGTTCTCTGGTACATGAATCACATTTCCATTGCAGCCTCTTTTATTTCATCAGGAGCTGCACGCATATCAGTTGTGGAGGGCGATCTTGCTAGATTTGCACTGCCAGTCAGTAAGCGTGAACCCATACTTAATATATTGTAGATTATACAACCTTCGTTTAGCAGAAATTTTCACTCATTGTATAAAACCGATAAAAATGTTAGTTTCTTGTACAGAGCACAGCAGGCGTACAACTGAGTTAAGAATGGGCAGACTGAAGAATGCATTGTCATCAATAACCTGATGACTTGCCAGGCAGTGCCGATGATGCCAACTCTACAAAAAATGCATTCGCTACTGTTATAAGAATATAAATTTTTTGACCTGCCTGACCGCATGTTTCTGTTTTATCCTGTGTTCTTTGCACCATCCCCCTCCCTTCCTCCTTCCTATAAATCGCTCAGCCGCCCCCCCTCCCCCCCATCCCCCCCCCCCCTCGACGTCCTTCCACACCCAGGTCAGCACATTCCACAGGTTGCTAACCATTGCTGCAAGTGATATTGCTAAAACCTGATAATATTTCGACGGAGAACTTATACGCCATATTCTGGTGATACTGTTGACTGTTGCTGAATGTCTACAGCAGGGAGCTAATCCTCACAAGAGATAACCGTAGTGCGTTGGTTTGGGCCCCACACCCATATTTATTCAGACGGCAGCTAATGTAATCATACATCGACAGATGCAGCATATATTTGGGCTTGTTGACACTGCAACTTCGCGTTTGGGACCTGTCACGTTTTCCCCTCTTGTGCCAACCTCTTCCCTCAGAGTAACACTTAACTCCTATTTTCTTCGATCATTTGTTGAATATATTCCAATCTCTGACAAACACATGTCCTACCATCTGGCCCCTTATTCTTATCAGTATTTCCCGCAAATTTCTTTCCTGGTGGATTCTGTAGGGAACCTACTGGATTGTTGTCTTATCAGTCCACTTAATCTCCAGTAGTATCACATTTCAAACGCTTCGATTCTCTACTTTACTGGTTATTCTGCAGTTCCTGATTCGCTTTCATACTTTGCTCTACTCCAGAAGTATGAACTCAATTTTTTTATCTCAAATTAGGATGAGTGACACTCAGTGTTTCATTTAGCGAGGGATGCTCTCCTTACTATTATTAGTCCGCTTATTATAACCACCTTGTTTCAACAATCATCCGTTAAGAAGATACAGTAAATATTCCAGATTTCTAATGAAGAGCAGCTGCTGAAAGTAAATACCTCTGGTGTATCGAAACATTTTAAATCGTTGAGGGATAATCTCCCGGTCCAGGTGATATGTCAGTCGGGTTCTATTCAGAGAATGCTGATGATATATGCAACCGGAAAAAAAATGTAACAGCCTCAGGGACTCTGTTCAGTGGCACCAGGGCGTAAGATGTGCATACTGATGACTTGTAGTGTTAGTGATGCAATTATCATGGTCATCGGCGATCGGATGGCGTTTGGGAAGCCTAGTGCGCACCTTGTGTCTTTATTCTGTAGGCAGTTACTGTGTTGAATTTAGAGCTGAACAGTCGTAGCAGCATTCGTTCTAGGGAATAGTCACGCCCACCGACAGGTACGACCTGCTGTTGAACAGATTCAACCATTTGATGGGAGTCGTGTTGTGGGCCTATAGGAAGCTGGATGGACTTACTGACGGACAAATGCATTTGTTGAGCAGTATATCACTGGTTGTCGCTGCTTTCAACAGTGGTCTTTGTAAAATTCCCACACATGTGGGAGAAGTTGTGGACGTCCGCATAGTACAGATGCACGTCATGTTCGACATATTGTGAGAGAAGCGGTGACCGACCGAACATCATCCACGAACGAAATCCAGACATATGTTGCTGCATCTGTGTCGTTAGTGACCATTGGGAACCGTCTGCTTGCAGTGGGATTAAGGTCACATGTGCCTTTGACCAGGCTACCATTGACACCATGACACTAGTTGTGAAAGAACTCACTGTGTAAGTAGGCTGTTTAGGTTTTTATGTTGGTAACGCCACGTAGCGCTCTGAATGAAAAGACTGGCTGTGCTGTGTGCAGTCTGTGGCTGATTGGCATTGTTGGAATATTCGCCATTGTAGTGTTGGGCAGTTGGATGTGATCAGCGCGTAGCGTTGCGCAGTTGGAGGTGAGCCACCAGCAGTGGTGGATGTGGGGAGAGAGATGGCGGAGTTTTGAGAGCGGATGATCTGGACGTGTGTCCATCAGAGACAGTAAATTTGTAAGACTGGATGTCATGAACTGATATATATATATATATATATATATATATATATATAAAATGACTTTTGAACACTATTAAGGTAAATACATTGTTTGTTCTCTATCAAAATCTTTCATTTGCTAACTATGCCTATCAGCAGTTAGTGACTTCAGTAGTTAGAATCTTTTATTTAGCTGGCACTAGTGGTGCTCGCTGTATTGCAGTAGTTCGAGTAACGAAGATTTTCGAAGATTTTTGTGAGGTAAGTGATTCATGAAAGGTATAGGTTATTGTTAGTCAGGGCCATTCTTTTGTAGGGATTTTTGAAAGTCAGATTGCGTTGCGCTAAAAATGTTGTGTGTCAGTTTAGTGCTGATCAGAACAGGTAAAAAGCGAAATGTCTGAGTACGTTCAGTTCTGCTCAGCTGTTTGAAAATCAAATAACGTAAGGGGTTTATCAGCACAGTAATTCATTAATTTTTCTAAGGGGACGTTTCAACTGTAAAGTGGAAGCGGGGTCTGAAAAAGTGTGGGGAGGTCCTGGGAATGGAACCCGAGTCCTTCCGCACCGAAGGTAGCAACGCTAACCATTCGACTACAGATGTTGTCTTATAAGAATTCTTAAATTCTGTTAACCATGTCAAGTGGAAATGCTAAAGTGGTTCTGCGGCATAACACCCGACTCACTGGCTCTCACCTAGCGACTTTTTCTTGTGAGGAAACATCAACTATTTTGGTTATGATACTCCATGGAACAGTGTGGAATATCTGTGAGAACTGGTAACGCATACTTTGGTCAGAATTCGTGATGCCCTTGAAATTCTTTTCAAGTTTATGGCAGTCAGTGCTTCTCTGTTGCGGATCTATCCTTCGAATAGATGAAATGCCTTTCAAGTAGACACCTTAAAATGCTTACAGAATTAGTATAAGCATTGCATTTTTTGAACATATTAACTGCGATTTCTCCATTTAAAACTATTTATTCCATACGTTAATAAGAGTTTTCCTCAGCAACACCATCCCGAGATTTGTCAATAATATATGTGACATCATGAATGAGTATAGGTGCTGACATATCACAGAATATCAGCTGATGTTAGCTGTGCTATAGAAAGCGCTAAAGATAAATAAATGAAAGTAGGAAGAAGGAAGTAAGGTAAGAGTTTAACGTCCTGACAAAGACCAGATCATTAGAGATGTGGCTCAAGTCCGAAATCGACAAGGAGGGGGAAGGAAATCGGTCTTAAGCGATTTAGGTACATCACGCAAAACTTAAATTTAGGTGATTAGACGGTGATTTGAATCTCCCTCCTTTAGAATGCGAGTCCAATGCCTAGCTACTGCTCCACCACCTCGGTTAGGATTATGAAATAGAACCCACAATAGGTTCAAATATTTTATGTCTTCCATCGTATCTGCAGGTTGGTTGTTTCTAAACTGAATGTAAAAACTGAGAAAGCTGGTAGAGTGGATTGTAACAAGCAACTTTGACATAGCAACGCATATCCACATCCCTTATCATTCGACTCAAGGCCACACTTAACAGCGTCGCGCGCCGCCGGAGAGGTAGACATACTGCCCACCATGAGAGTTGAAATGGTAGCAGGTTCCGTAGGCCGGACAGCACGGAGTTTCTTCCGGCATTTGCTGGGACGCGAACGCGTTGTTTTTTGCAGTTCAAACGCCTGGTTGAAATGATGTCGCACAGAGGGCGGCACCTGTGCACATTGCACAGTATGGTTTACCCTCCGTCAGCGTATCAACAAATGGGGACAATCGTGTGTCTGGTACTGCTCGGAGCGTACAGGAAATGGAGCGCTGTTCTTGCAGTGAAAGAGTAGACATGCAATGTTGTTACGAGCGGTGGCCAGAAATGCTCACGCTGCTCCACAGTTGAACGTTCAGCAGTTTTGAACTGGCGAGTGTCGTATCCACTCCCGTTCACCGCCATCCACAGGTCCCTAAGAGAGACAGGTGCACTTGGGGAGAGTCGTCCACCGACAAGGCATCGTAATGGCGCACGTGCATTTAGGGCCTACATCGAAACCTGGTCCAGTTATTTTGTGATACAGGTGCAAAGGTACTCACAGCGCATACACCAGAATTTGAAGAGGAGGCGTTAGCACTGCTGCAGAACACGCTCTCAACAAGTTTTCGGAGTGCTGCTCGAGAAATGAATGTAAGCCATTTCACGGTCTGGCGTGTGTTGAATGAAAATTATTTGCACCCTCACCGCCTTCAGAAAGTTCAAGCGATTAACCCAGAACATTTTCCTTGTCACATTAACTTCTGCCAGCGGTTTTTTCAGAAGTGTGTTATTCAGCCTGAATTCCCACACGTTTTTTACGGATGGGGCATCCCTTACAAAGGAAGGTGTGTCCAAAAGCCACAATCAACACGTGTGGGCACGGGAAAATCCCCACGTCGTCTTTCTTTGTGGCCACCAAGAGCGTTTCGCCATCAACGTTTGGGCTGGTCTGATAGGCAATAATCTGTCTGGTCCATACACGCTCTCCTGACGACTGAAGCCAAACTGATACTTAATCTTCTTAACCCTCCATTACTCGCGCTATAATTTCTGACCTGGTTGCTCGCACGGGCGTCAGGTGTCATCCACAACATCAGCGGTGCATCCGGACTCTCTGAACGGTGTACATCAATGATTTTAGAAGTGTTTATTTAAATTCAAATATGATACGTTTAATACACAAACGTAATGCGGTAAACACGAGGTGATAAATATTTTGCCAATTTTTCGTAAGCAGTTCCAGTGCCTTTAGATAGCAGCCAATTTGTCATTCCTTCTGCCAACACCTCTGTCAAGAATACTATCAAATCTGGGACATCTCAAGTGCAACGTGATAGGGTTTTACTCATGCATAAGTAGTATGATTCATGTCTGTTGCCTTCGAGATATCCCACAGCTTTGGTAAATCTTTCTAGAACATCCCCGAGATCCACGCAGAAGTTACAAACCAATAAAATCTCTGATCTCTATAACATCCTTTTTTTATCATCCATTTCCCTAGAAAAGTTACACGAACTTCATTAATTTAAATATCAGTACATGTTGCAATAATGGATGTTATATTTTCATTCAAGATTAACTTCGTAATATCTATTTCCAACTTTGTTGTAAGAGTTTCATTTTTGGATATAGGTAAATGTGTAATAATATTATAATATCTTATTCTAGCATTGGTAGGACGTTTACTTTCCTCCATTTAGATATTCGATTTTTTCCTAAAAAGAAATACATCCTCGTGAATTACTTCTTCCTGTGATTCAAATTCATCATTTTCCGACACTTCTTGTCCTGTTCCTGAAAAATAACCGCTGTCATGTACACAGACCTCATTGTGTGAGTCACGATATTCATAACTCAGCTCATGCAGCTGTTTCAACCATACGTCAGGATCTCGGATAAATTCTCACCTAGGTATTTTTAGCGCTTCACATTTACTGCACAAACTAAATGTATAGCGAATATTTGCTTTTTTCATAGGTAAGTATTCTAGTAAAAAGCAAATAATCTGTTATTAGTTTACATACGTCTAAAATTACGCATATGAAAGTTGTACTGAAGCTAGGAAAGCAATAACGTAATGTACACTACTTTGTTACAGATAGTAGCACTAGTGCTCGTACGGATGACCAGTGTCCTCCCAAGCTATAATAATGTTTCATAACCGACGCAATTTGCGTAACTGAAAGTCAGTGATGGCTGAAACTAATGGATGGAGAGATAACAGAAAGGTACGGTGCTGAAAATGGCGCGAAGTCAATCCGCCGATTCTGACAAAAGAGAGCGGGGAAAATCATGTGGATGTCGAGTGTCGCGAGCAATGGAGGATTAAGGTAAAAGCTTCCAGAGCTATTGGAACATGCCCCGCTCAGCGGGGTGCATCTTTGCACGTCGCTCACTCGGTGCGAAATCATTTGGATGAGACCTCTGGTGAGAACTGCGAGTAGATAGGGTGCATTGGACCGATGGCGAGGCCTGCACATTGCCCCGATTTGACACCACTTGATTTTTCCGACTGGGGACACTTGATATCTGTTTTTTACCAAACACCTATCGAGACGGACGCTGAGCTGATTGCTCGGATTATGGTAGCCCTTGATGCAATCCCCCCTTTGCCAGAGGTGTTTGAAAGTGTGCGACAGTCACTCAGATACCGTTGCACGACGTGCATTCAAGCGGGACGACGTAATTTTGAGCGGTTTTTGTAACTGTTTGATAATAACGGCCGTGAAATGCCGACCCTACCTCTCTTTTACCTAGATGTCACAAAGAAATTGAAAACGTTGCACGCAGACCTGCTACCACGTTGACTCGGATGGCAGGTTGTATGCCTATCTACCCGGCGGCGCGAGACGCTGTTGAATGACACCTAGCACTGAAAGCCAAGGGACGCGGACATGAGTTGCTATGTGGAAGTTGCTTGTTAGGACTCACTGCATCAGCCCTCTCATTTTTTACGTTCATTTTAGAAATACTCTGTATGAGTGTAATTTATTGCTAGACGTTGAGTATTTTGTCCAAAACATTCTCGGACTTCTTGCCGCCTCAATTCAGAGTAAGACCTCGAGCTTTCGACAATTTCCACCATCGTCATCGTCAGGAGCAACGACTGTCAGAACGGCTACTGTGATGGCTTATGGAGCTCAAAGACGTCTTCTGATTGGTCGGTAGTTACGTCACGCTGTTGCAGATAGTGTCAACATCTGCGCTGGTGGCGCCACCAAAATTGCAACAAATATCTATGGCTCTTTTCTTCATCCAGAGCTCGCTTCCGTGCACCACCAGGATTATATCCACCGTCATGGTTGAAGGCTTTCTCACACATTCTTATACCCACAACCTTTTTAATTATAAGAGTCCCAATATGTGGGAGCCTGGAACAAAACTTCTGTTTTGTCAAACAGTAATTTATGTCTGTTTGTGTGGCTGTGCTAGGGAGCTGCAGCTTTCTCCAGTTCTCGATTTTTAATACGCCGTTGATGTTCTGCACAGTGATCGGAAACTGTGAAAACTGACTGACCATTGTAACTTCTTCCGCACTCACATGGGATGTTGCAAATCCCAAGAATCCTGGGTCCGAAACTGTCCTTAACAGAGGGTAGCATCTGCTTTTCCAACATCCCATATGAGTGCGGGAGCAGTTACATCAGTCAGTCTATCCGTACCGTTTCCGATCACTGTGCAGAACATCAACGACATATTAAAAATTGAGAACTGGAAAAATTTGCAGTTGCTGAGAACAGCCTCAGAAACAAACATAAAATACTGTTTGACGAAACGAAAATTTTTTCCCGGGTTACCACATACGGGACTCTTATAATTAAAGAAATTGCAGAAATAAGAATGTGTGAAAAAACTGTAATTATGGCGGTGGATATAATCGTAGCTTTGCATGGAAGCGAGCTCTGGATGCAGAGAAGAGCCACTGATTTTCGACGCAATGTTTACTCTACGATGGGAGCGGTGTTTCCATCAGCACTGACATTAACACCATCCGCGACAGCATGACGTAAGTACCGACGAATCAGAAGCCGTCTTTGGACTATATAAGGCTACCACAGCACCAGCTCTTACAGTCAGTTGCTCCTGGCGATGGCGATGGTGGAAATCGTCGAAAGCTCGAAGTTCTGGCGCGATAGACTTCGTTCTCACCTTCATTATTTGTTCACAGTCCACGCTTTCGTTTTGCAACCATTTGTGTTCCTTTAAATGCGAACATTTTAGGTTAGGCTTTGCCGTGACTGTTACTGACATTAAATCAAACAACAAGTTTACTGTTAACAGTCACTGTTTATTTATCTCCACGACGCGTTTCAAAGATTTAAACCTCCATCATCAGGTGGATTTCCATTTGTTAATATGGCATTTGTGTGTGTTGTGTTACGATTTTTTTTGGGGGGGGGGGAAATTGTGGCACTGTCTAGTGGAGAAAACAAAACACTATATCAGAACATGGTTTTGGATTTCTTTGGGCAAAAAATTAAACGTATATCCAACGGTAAAAATAAAATAAGTAAAATAGTGCGCCCCCAGTGGTCACAGGTTCCCTTCACTGTCGTAACACATCAAATGGTTCAAATGGCTCTGAGCACTATGGGACTTAACATCTGAGGTCATCAGTCCCCTAGAACTTAGAACTACTTAAAACTAACTAACCTAAGGACGTCACACACATCCATGCCCGAGGCAGGATTCGAACCTGCGACCGTAGCGGTCGCGTGGTTCCAGACTGATGCGCCTAGAACCGCTCGTCCACACAGGCCGGCGTAACATATCACATGTATACTGTCATACTTAGTAAACAAATATGGTGCCTGGAAACTATTGGGTGCAAGGATCGTATAGCAGAAGGGAAAACACTATCGCAAAGTGCAAAGAATATTCATCGTACCAACATTATTAGAGAATATTTTTAGGGATTTGGAGGTGTTTGTTTTGAGGTGTCGAATACATGTGTTGGAATAAATACTTCAGGTGGTATATAAACCCGATTTCGACAAGTTAAAATAGCTTCTTAAACTTCATACTCGTTTATACAATCAGGTGAAATGTTAAAACAGCTTAAACTTCATACTTGTTTTTACAATCAGGTGGAATGTTACAAACTTTAAGTACAATAATCATATTGGCTACAGCGGTAAAATTATACATAAATTACAATTGTGATTGGGATTAATAGATAGATGTGAAAATCTGGAGGCAGAGGGAGAGAAAGAGAAAGTGAGAGGGAGAGAGAGCGTGGCAAGACTGATTTTATGAGAGCAAACTTTACTTGGCAACGGTTCTTAAGATTACATCTGTTACATGTAATAACTGCCTAAAGGCTGATTAATGCTTTAAAATATGCAGATGAATGTGCAAATTGTGCCAGTAGTTGATGTACATATAGGTTCAAGCTGACAAGGGGTACAAGCTGTTGTTGTGATGATATATATGTAAATTAGGTCAATATCTTGTACTCTTGGCAGCTATCATGGTGACATAACTAAATATTTATGGTAAATACCAAGGTTGTGTGTGTGGGGGGGGGGGGGGGCGCAATTTTAATGATTTAGGCAGGTCCTGAAAACAGAGATGATACTCTTGTAAATATTGTCATATTTGTCGTTTAACATGGATTCAGGTTGTTTTGTTTGGTGTTTGTATATTTGGAGTGTTTCAAGGATGTCTAGTTTTCTGCCTTTTGGTTGGATGTGTAGGATGCTGATACTTGTGTTGTTAACATGGTGTTTTGTTTCATGCAGGTGGGTGGCTATTGCTGATGTATGGTATTTTTTGTTTTGCTTTTAGTGCTACCATGTGTTCTTTGAACCTAATCTGAAATGATCTGCTTGTCTGGCCTATGTAGAAGCAGTCACAGTCCAAATATTCAATTTTGTACACACCTGTGTGATGAAGTGTGTTTCATGTGCTGATTTTGTGGGATAGCTTCTGTCCAAACTTGTTGTCTCTGGTAAAGGATATGCTTATGCCTTTTCATTTGAAGACATTGTCAGTCTGATATGAAATGTTACCTAGAATGGGGATTGTATGGAAGATGATATTTTCTTTTTGTTTCTTTGTGTTGTGGTTGCTTTGCCATTATTGAGTGTTTTAGGGTGTCTACCATGCAGCTGTTATAACCATTTTCAATAGCTGTTTGTTTTATTATTTCAATTTCTTGATCACATTTGTCTTCAGAGAGTGGTAGTTGGATAGCTCTGTTGATCATGTACCGGAATGCTGTCATTTTGTTTGCTGTGGGGTGACAAGAGGAGTTGTGGATTGTCGTGTGTGTTGTGGCAGGCTTCCGATAAATTTCAAACTGACGTCTGTTATTCTTTATTTTAATGGTAAAGTTCAAGAAATTTATGCTGTCATCTGTTTGGTGTTCAACTGCGAATTTTATGTTTTCATGGGAGTTGTTGAATAACTGATTCAACTCACTGAGGTCATCTTTAGTGCCTTTGATTA
This sequence comes from Schistocerca nitens, assembly GCF_023898315.1. Taxonomy (NCBI): domain Eukaryota; kingdom Metazoa; phylum Arthropoda; class Insecta; order Orthoptera; family Acrididae; genus Schistocerca; species Schistocerca nitens. The sequence goes on along the minus strand of NC_064615.1, from coordinate 693,871,807 downwards.
AAATGATAGTATCATCTACATATCTGTAGTAGTAGATGATATGTTTGAGAAGGTGGTGATTAAAATTCAGGATTTTGTCTTCTAAGTTATTTATAAATATTTCTGCTAGCAATCCAGAAAGATTGAAGCCCATTGCCAGACCATCTGTTTGTTTGTAGATTTTATTGTTAAATTTAAAATAGTTTTGTGAAAGTGTGAATTGAAGCAGGTCCATTAGTTCAGTTATGTGAGTTGAAGGGATTTTTTTGGGCTTTTGCAGATTGTCATTGATTATCTGTAGTGTGTGATCTATTGGCACTGAGGAATAAAGGTTTTGTAAGCCAAATGAGGCAAGTGTGGCTCCATTAGGTACTTCTATGTTTTTGACGTGTTGTGTAAATTCTGTTGTGTTTTTAAGTGTTCAAATGGTTCAAATGGCTCTGAGCACTATGGGACTTAACTGCTGAGGTCATCAGTCCCCTAGAACTTAGAACTACTTAAACCCAACTAACCTAAGGACATCACACACATCCATGCCCTAGGCAGGATTCGAACCTGCGACCGTAGCGGTCGCGCGGTTCCAAACTGTAGCGCCTAGAACCGCTCGGCCACACCGGCCGGCTTTTAAGTGTTCTCTCATTACTGAATGTGTGTGCTTCTTTGAGAATTCTGAAGAGCATTTTGTTGAGTTTGAATGTTGGGCTCTTCCTACAGTTCACTATAGGCCTCATGGGGGTCCCATTTTTCTGTAGCTTTGGTTGTGATCTAAGGCAAGGTGCTTGTGGGCTCATTGTTACAATCTTTCTTGCTTCTTGGATGGTGAGTAGAAAGTTGATGTTTCTGGAATGAAATTTTCACTCTACAGCGGAGTGTGCGCTGATATGAAACTTCCTGGCAGATTAAAACTGTGTGCCGGACCGAGACTCGAACTTGGGACCTTTGCCTTTCGCAGGCAAGTGCTCTATCAACTGAGCTACCCACGTACGACTCACGCCCCGTCCTCACAGCTTTGATTCCGCCAGTACCTCGTCTCATACCTTCAAAACTTCACAGAAGCTCTCCTGCGAACCATGCAGAACTAGCTCTCCTGGAAGACAGGATATTGCGGAGACATGGCTTAGCCACAGGTTCGCAGGAGAGCTTCTGTGAAGTTTGGAAGGTAGGAGACGAGGTACTGGCGGAATGAAAGCTGTGAGGACGGGGCGTGAGTCGTGCTTGGGTAGCTCAGTTGTTCTTTAATATGGATTCAGGTTGTTTTTTTGTGTTTGTACATTTGGAGTTTCAAGGATGTCTAGTTTACTACCTTTTGGTTGGATGTGTAGGATGCTGATACTAGTGTTGTTAACATGTTTTGTTTCATGCAGGTGAGTGGCTATTGCTGATGTATGGTATTGTTTGTTTGGTAGAGCACTTGCCCGCGAAAGGCAAAGGTCCCGAGTTCGAGTCTCGGTCTGGCTCACAGTTTTAATCTGCCAGGAAGTTTCAGAAAGTTGATATTGTCTGAAATGTGTTTAATCTCTTTTTGTATTCTGGCTGTTTGATCTTTATGTATTTCTGTTATGATGTTTGTGTTCCACTGTAGTCGACAACTACGTCTGTATTGCCCAACAGATGAATGAACTGGAGACCCTGCTGCTGAAGAACAACGAGATCTCGATTGTGGAGGCCCACGCCTTCCACCGGCTACCCAAGCTGGAGAGGCTGTACCTCACGGCCAACCGGCTGACGCAAGCGTCCGACCTCATGCTAAGCGACGTGCCCGAGCTGCGGGTGCTGTGCATCGCCAACAACTCCCTGCAGTCGCTGCCGACGGACCTGTTGAAACATTGCAGCCATCTGAACGCGCTCAGCATCGGCTTCAACCCGCTCAAGTGGCTCGACCCGCAGATATTCCTGTTCACTTCCGAGCTGCGCTCACTCTTCCTGCCCGGTCTCAGACTGGGCAAGCTGCGCTCTGATCTCTTCCAACACCTCCAGAACCTCGAGACGCTCAACATGCCCCACAATGACATCCCGTTTCTGGATGGAACCATGTTTACCAGCACACCCAACCTCAAAGTACTCTACGTCGACAACAATATCATAGAAACTGTGGCAGTAGATACTTTCCAGCCGCTACTGCAACTGAATTTTCTCGACCTGGGGCGCAATAAGCTGGCTACTCTGAGCGAGCGCCTCCTCGAGGCTAACAAGAACCTGATGAAGGTCAACTTTAGCCACAACCCTCTGCGCCAGCTTCCGTCGGAACTGTTTGCCAACAATTCGCTCCTAGAGGAAGTCTACCTGACCAACTGTTCACTGAAGAGCGTACACCACTACACTTTCCGCTACAACCATCATCTTAAAGTCGTCACACTCAGTGATAATTCTCTCACGTACCTGCACGAGGAAACCTTCCGATTCAACCCCTACCTAGAGAGTGTGTATCTGTACAACAACCAGCTGACATATTTGGACGAGAGACTTTTCCTGCACAAGGACAAGTTAGCCGTTGTGGCACTGTTCAACAATCGTCTCGAGTTCATCCCACAGAACACATTCTCGGACGTGCCCAACCTGCACTACTTGTTCCTCGCTAACAACAAGCTGCAGACATTGGAACTGCCAACGGAAATTTCGGATCTTATCACAGTGGAGTTGTACGGGAATCCGTGGACGTGTGACTGCCGTCTCTTGTCACTCTCAAAGTTACTGTCCATGGGTGTTGTCACTCTAGGAAGCGAGCGACCACGCTGCCACGAGCCGGCTCGCTATTCGGGGATCGACCTCTATGCTGTCACCAGAAGCCTCCACTGTTCAGCAGACGGCACCGAGGTCGATCCTTATGGTAAGAACAACCTTCGCCTTAACTTTTCACTGAATGTGCGTTTAGCTCATAAAGAAATACCCTTATTGGCACTGCATTGTTTCTTGCCTGATGTGGTTCGTTCGTTGTGAGCTGTTAATTGTCCGTCCGAAAGTGCGGTTGCTGTTACATCATAGTCCTTATCTCTTCCAAGAGATCTACAGTCTTGAGTCTTCTCTTATATTACGCGTCTCCAAAGTTTATTTTCATATACAGGGTGATCAAAAAGTCAGTAAAAATTTGAAAACTTAATAAACCACGGAATAATGTAGATAGAGAGGTATAAATTGACACACATGCTTGGAATGACATGGGGTTTTATTAGAACAAAAAAAAAGTATTGCTAGACGCGTGAAAGATCTCTTGCGCGCGTCGTTTGGTGATGAGCGTGTGCTCAGCCGCCACTTTCGTCATGTTTGGCCTCCCAGGTCCCCAGACCACAGTCCGTGCGATTATTGGCTTTGGGGTTACCTGAAGTCGCAAGTGTATCGTGATCGACAGACATATCTCTAGGGATGCTGAAAGACAACAACCGACGCCAATGCCTCACCATAACTCCAGACGTGTTTACAGTGCTGTTCATAACATTATTCCTCGACTACAGCTATTGTTGAGTAATGATGGTGGACGTATTGAGCATTTCCTGTAAAGAACATCATCTTTGTCTTAGTTTGTTATGCTAATTATTGATATTCTGATCAGATGAAGCGCCATCTGTCGGACATTTTTTGAACTTTTGTATTATTTTGGTTCTAATAAAACCCCGTGTCATTCCAAGCATGTGTGTCAATTTGTACCTCTCTATCTACATTATTCCGTGATTTATTCAGTTTTCAAATTTATACTGACTTTTTGAGCACCCGGTATTTTATCCTAGATACCGCCATCGGAAATTCTGGTAGTAGTTGGTTTACACTAGCCATTGTTCGTTGTGAAAATGCATCGCTACCCGGACTGGAATCTTTCCCCGATAGAGACGTAATCGCCTATAAAACCTGGCATTGTGGTATTGGCCCTAAGACCCAAAGTAGACCTAGATATGTATATAGTAATATGGCATTTACATTGTATATACGTTCATGTGTTTTGTAGAACTTTATTCATATTTCTTTTCCTCTTTTTGTTCCATGGGCCGGTGTGGCCGAGCAGTTCTAGCGCTACAGTCTGGAACCGCGCGACCGCTACGGTCGCAGGTTCGAATCCCGCCTCGGGCATGGATATGTGTGATGTCCTTAGGCTAGTTAGGTTTCAGTAGTTCTAAGTTCTAGGGGACTGACGACCTCAGAAGTTAAGTCCCATAGTGCTCAGAGCCGTTTGAACCATTTTCCCCATGTCCGACAGAAATTTGTTTTTGTGGTAGCAGAGATCACGGTTGACATTTAAATTACATCCAAGATATTTTAATTCTGCTAGTTGCTAGAGGTTATGATTTTGGAGCTCTCTTTTGGAACTGGGAAAGTGTGCAATTCGTGTAGCGTTTAACTTATTTCAAGTGTATACTTATAAACCACCTTTTGTGTTTTTTTGGTTGCAAAGACGAATACATTTCTTGATCGTCCACCACGCGAAAAGACAGAGTACAGTTGTCTATGGGTAAAACACAGTTCTTCTGAATTTTCTCCGCAACATTGCAATGTTTGCCTTGTGCTTTACCGATGGACATACTGTACGCTAATCTCACGAAAAATTGTAGATTTTTAAACCTGTGACTTTCCGCTTCTGTGCTGTTGCTTAGAAGTTTTTTTCGCGGGAACTTGCCGGGAACATTCAGCAAATTTAGGACTCCTGTTGGGAAGTTCCCGTCTTGGTTCATTATTGTACCAATCAAATTAAATATTTTTTCTTCCTCTAGTATGATATTCCGTATTCGCTGATTTCTTTGTCGAACTACGTCACTTTTTGTTGCTAAAATTGTCCACAAAGCCATTCTTTGTTTACGTAGATTCCCCCTATAAGCCGATACACTTTTGCGATGGCTTGAGTTGTTCTTCTGTATGTACTACGAAGCATGACTCATCTGTTAAGACGATTTTGTCGGAGTGCAGATAAAGCGATATGTGCCGTTCCAGATTGTATTCTGGAATATTCTAGAACATTCAAAAACGTTCTTTAACACTACCACTTTCTAAAACATTCGTTCATAATGTTTACAGATTGAGTCTAGTCTTTGTATTGCTCATAGCAAATCTTTTTCATTTCTTATAAAATAACCATGGCTAATGGTAGTAAAGCATGTATTCAGAATTAAATGATTTAAAATTAATTATTTTTGCGGCTGTCGGACTCGAGTATTGGAGCCACACAGAAAGAACGCGCTTTCTTAGTGAAACAACATGAGCAAGTGCGTAGTACTAACACGCGTTTTTCATGCTTTCCAAATGTTAAAGTCTTTACATTAAAAGATGGAAAATATAACTTTAAAATTGTAACAGTACAGATTAATATTCATGCAAAAGCATCCATTGCTACGTTGCGTTTCTATATTAGTCAATCAGGTGATCACTGTCCACGGAAGCCTTTTCATATGTTTTCAAAGCGCGATACGTTCCAGTAATGACATTACTAACCAACAACCACGATGCTGTTTCGACTGCAATTCTCATAGATAAATCCGCTCGCCTTTCCGCGAATAAACCCAATCACTGAAATACTTTTACTCTACGAATCCAACGTAATACTTTCAAACTTATAATCGTACCTTCTAGCAGGTACTTCCGAGCATGTATACGTGACGCTGGGCGCAAGCACCCACAACAACGACTCCCTTCTACGCGATCGACTTTATCATCCAACTGACAACTCGAGACAAATGAGTCTACTGCAGCGCTCGTGGCGTTTTATTCCTGCATGGAATATCGTTTATTTGGAATGATCATTTCCGTTTAGACGTCGAATCAAAATTTTGTGTGTTGTCCTAGCTGTCTGTTGTGCAGTTTGGCATTTCTGCCTGAATTACTTTTTTCTTCTGATTTCTACAAATTAGATATTTATGTGTTTATTGTCATCAAAGAAAAGCAATACAACAATCCAAACAAAAAATAATCAATAATTTAAACAAAAAAGGGCGTAACATATATGTCAAGAACATACATTTTAGGCAGAATATATTATAGCAAGTAAAATAATACACTGTATGTGATTTACATCAAGTTCAGGCGACAGTACTCATTTTCTGTGATATGGCACAAAACATTCTATGCAAAAACCAACATCACATTTGCAGCACATTGTTTTTGGGGTTCCTTTGTAGTTTTCTGCCGCACAGCGTCTTCTTTTTTTCTGTGGCAACATGGCTACCAAATGATTTGTTTCATCATATCATGCAGCACTCTGCCTTGGTTTGAATTACCCACAGGGCGTCCAGGACCTCTTGGTACTGCAGCATTGGAGGTCAGGTAACAGTTCACAATGTAGCGCCGGAAGTGCAGCTGAGGCATATTTATACCAGTCTTTCTATGAAGAAGCCACCCATTATGTATAGAGATATCTAGAAGCCATGTAAAAATTGGCCACCAACATTTCTTTCCTCTGACACTCACTCTATATAACGCTACATTTTTATCCATTTGGTCAGTTCCTCCCATATTTTTGTGGTATTCTCCAATTACATTAGGTCGAGGTACAAGTATTCTTTTCTTCTCTTGTCTAGAGTACCGGGCAACGGTGCTGACTGGACTGATACCATGGCTTGTGGAAGCAATTGTTACTGTAGAATTATCTAGCCATCTGGCAACGATTATTCCACTTTCCTTGCTGCTCTTGTAATAAAAATCTCCTCTCTTATTCCTTTTGGACATAGTGTTAGAAGGTATGAAACTCTTTAAGCACACGATTTTCACGAATAGTCCCAGTTGCACCAAAACCTCGTTGCTTCAGGTAAATCAACAATGTCTGTGATGTAAACAGGTTGTCAAAATAAAACATGTAGAGAACATGTTTGTTCTTTCAGGAAGAGAATCGATCATTTGAATCAAAGGAGCAGCACATTTTCCAAATGCTTTCTCATATTTTTTATTCCTCTGAGGATCAGCCTCTTGGTATATTTGAAAGTCTAATGGGCTTACCTTTCAGAAACTGTTTACATCCATGTCTGCCAAAATACTTCATCATGCTCTCATCGTAAGACTAATCTTGCTCAGGCTGAAAGTGGAGAACAAACTTTTTTCTTAGCATATTTATTAATAGACGAGGTTTCCACATTCTATCATTAGCATCTATTTTTGTGTTGTCACACGAGTGAATGAATCTCATAATTGTTTCAAACCTGTCCCTTCTCATCGTGCTGTGGTCCATTTCATTTCTCATGTCCAATCCAGAATCCCAGGAATATCTTCTGGTAGGTAAAGGATTATAGCCAGAAAGAATTAGAATTCCTAGAAAGCCTATTATCTCTTCATATCTTATTTTTGGATCTGAGCAGTTCTTGAACAAAGCATACTTCGTCGATTCAGTGAGAAAAAAATCAGTTACTTCGTCGTTCCAAAATAATTCGAAGCACTAAACTGGAGACAAGTTTCTGTATTTACTACAATCACTATCAGGAAATACGTAACTAACACTACGCAGTTTTTCTTTTTCCAATCTCTGGTTACAGTTTTTAAGATCTGTGACTTTTCCTGTTCATCTGGATTATCATCAGGAGAGAAATTAATCTCAGGTTCACGACCTAACCTGTTTTTACTTGATAAAACCACTTCTGCACCAGTCTGGAGTTGCCTTGGTCCAAGATTGTCGACGTTTCCTCCCCCATCTTCTTCCCCAGAATCTTCGTCCGAATCCACATTAGCTTCCGGAGGTTCAATTAATATATCTGTTGCAGCTTCTTCCTCCCCTTCAAGAATAGCCAGGATCTCATGGAGAGATAGAACTCTAAAGAGAATGAATCGTTATTTTCACTGTTTTGCCTAGTGTGACATATATGCAATACAAAATTAAATTTGTATTTGGAGCCACAAAAATAAGAATTTTGTAGATAACCATTAACATAAATTTCAGTACTTTTAACATTATAATCAACCATAATTTAAACAAACTGTAGTATAATTTGCGACAAAAAATGATACTTACTTCTTGTTCCAAGACATGATCTCACTCAGAAAATTCTTTCGTACTTGAAGCACCAGTCACTGAACACTTAATGCTTGCAACTGACTGAAACCTACCAAAACATGAACAACAAAGCCTCCTTATCTGAAAGCCATACAACAATAGCCACTCCAAACGCAGGCATTGTTGCCAACGAGAGAAAACAATGACAGACTGTTTCGTGACATATATATTACGCTTGGCAGAAATGGGTTAACGGTGAAAGTGGAGTTATGAAGGACTATCCTTTTTACAAAAAATGGATGTATAGTTACAAAATGTAGGAACAAGCAATGATAATAGAGTTTATTAATGACCAGAGTAGAATTCATAGAGGATGTTCGTATCAAACTTCGTGTGCCAAATTCCTTGCAATCCTGAGAACTGAAAAAATTGGGATAGTGTCATCTAGACTTTACAGAACGTGTACGTTTATTTGCACGAGAAAATATATACATGAAAACACACCAAACAATATCTGTAATGCAGTAAATAGCGCCTCTTTGTCCTTTATCCTTTGCATCTTGTTTTCTTGCTAAATGTCAAATACATCAAAATTATTTTTTTCGTCAAATAATTCTGTCCTATTCACTGCTGAAATGATTTTTCATTGAAACGTTACTTTCTTATTCATGCATAGAGTAGGGGTTTTTCTCTGTAACACCAAGCTACCAGTTTCGTTCTAGATATTTCGTCTCTCTTGTAGGAGAAGACTAGTAGGAAAAATAGCAGGACCTTATGTAACTTTTCATTGTGTCACGAAAACAAAGCAAACAACACAATAAAAATTAAGAAGACAGGTAAACACAAAAGCCGTTTGTGTAACAGGTGTGAGCTCGGCCAGTACAGGTTAACATCCGATCTTAGCAGACGTCGCCACAGTCACTTGTTTCTACGTATGCGCAATGTATGGTTTACTCGAAAATTTACAACTCCACACTTAGCGCTATCTATAGATCATTGACATCATAGACACACACGCGACGTGCTTGGTTGCTGATTCACACGCAAGCACGGAAAGTGCACAGGCCTCGAGTAGTCAATTTTGACCAAAAATTCGTTAGTGAGAAAATGTCCTAAAATTACGCGTGACCAGTTGCGCTTGGTCATTGTTGACGTTATATAGCAAGACAATACCACCGTCAGAGAAAAAGTGAGCTCATCTTTGAAAATGTCAGAACCCAGCGATTAGTAAGGAGTACGACACCACTACGTCATAACAACACAAGTAGCATTACTCCTTACACACCCCATATCATGACGTTAGAAGCTGAACCAGTATGACGATGACGAATGCGGCATTGCAACGAGCGTTTTCCTCGGAGCCTCCGCAGGCGGATACGTCCATCGTAATTGCATACCCAGAACCAGGACTCGTCCGGAAAGGAGACGTGGTGCCTCTCCTATGCCCATTGCTGTCGCTGGGCGCACTATTGTTGTCGCGCCTCACTGCTGCCTGGTTATGGAAAGCTGCAACAATGATGGCAGTACTGACAGTTGGTCTTACTTCAGACGTCGTTGCACACACTGTGTAGATACTTTTGATGCGCGCAAACAAGTGCTAGCTGGGTATAATTAAACTGACCGTGTTCGGTGTCATGCAGTGCAGGCTGCATACATCGCAGGACGTTGAAACATCGTTGGTATGTTCGTTAATCAGTACGTTCAGACAGTAGGCTGAAAAAATAATAGTTACATTTTCTGCTACCAGTGGACAATATGGCGCTGTAAGCAGCCAGAATGTGGTGTGCGTACAGGATAGGAGAAGAACAAACACACGAGAACAGTGGTTCTGGCACGTTTATCAGGATATGGTAAAATGTTACAAGATGTGTCCAATGTGGTCCCCCGATTCAGTAACATGCTGCAACTGTGACACGGCATGGTCGACAGTTTCTTGCAGAATATCCGTTGTAATCATATCTGTATGTCGTCGTATGGTATCCTTCAGATCAGGAAGAGTCTGGATAAGTCCGTGACAGACACAATCTTTCGGATATTCCCACAACCAAAAGTTACATGGATTTAGGTCAGGGGAGCCACACATCTTGAAATTGCCTCGAGATGATGCAGTCGAAATTGCCTAGAGATGACGCAGTCTTTATTGAAGACTTCTCGAAGTAAATCCTTCACCTGGAAAGCGACATGTGGTGTCGCCCGATCGTGCATGAAAATAGTGGAGCGGATACAGCTGCGTTCTTGCAAAGCTGGAATCACGTGAAACTTCCTGGCAGATTAAAACTGTGCCCGACCGAGACTCGAACTCGGGACCTTTTGCCTTTCGCGGGCAAGTGCTCTACCATCTGAGCTACCGAAGCACGACTCACGCCCGGTACTCGCAGCTTTACTTCTGCCAGTATCTCGTCTCCTACCCTCCAAACTTTACAGAATCTCTCGAGTCTCGGTCGGGCGCACAGTTTTAATTTACCAGGAAGTTTCATATCAGCGCACACTCCGCTGCAGAGTGAAAATCTCATTCTGGAAACATCCCCCAGGCTGTGGCTAAGCCATGTCTCCGCTATATCCTTTCTTTCAGGAGTGCTAGTTCTGCAAGGTCGCAGGAGAGCTTCTGTAAAGTTTGGAAGGTAGGAGACGAGATACTGGCAGAAGTAAAGCTGTGAGTACCGGGCGTGAGTCGTGCTTCGGTGGCTCAGATGGTAGAGCACTTGCCCGCGAAAGGCAAAAGGTCCCGAGTTCGAGTCTCGGTCGGGCACACAGTTTTAATCTGCCAGGAAGTTTCATATCAGCGCACACTCCGCTGCAGAGTGAAAATCTCATTCTGGAATCACGTGTTGTACAAGGTATTCCTCATAACGTGCAGATGTCACAGGATACCTAACAGGCCTGTGGGATGTCGTCTCTTCTAAGAAAAACGAACCAGGAATGAAGGAGCTTGTGACAGCACTCTACAATCACATAAGCAGAGTGCAGTGGACGCTCCTGCACATGTGCTGAACTAGAACGCCGAATGTGACAGTTCTGTGCATCCACGGTACCGCGCAGACTAAAATGTGCCTAGACCGCCCAAACAATGTTCCCAGCCATATTCATCGATTTGCATGCGTGCCAAAATCTTAGGGCTTCATGTGATACATTTTCTAAATCTTGCAGGGATACTACCGAAAAAAGCGCCACGAAACGTTATTAATTGATGACCAGCTGACAGACAGTTCACGTGACTCAGCTCGAGCACTGGCTGTAAGGTAAGCTACAGCTACAGCCATGAGAATGGCTACCTCCCTCTCCCTGGCTGCACTACCTACTTCACTTGTTTCTTCAGATTTCTTGATCATATTCTTTGGCCCATTTATCGACGTGGCGTCTCTTCGAATTGTTTATGTTGGCGATGTTCCCGCAATGCAGCGCTGCAATTGACGCAGTTCTGATAAAACAACTTTACCAGACGTGTACGCTCCTTCTCTCAATAGCCATTGCGTTTCATACAGGAAACTTCAACCTCCCTCACCCTTTACACCAACAGTCACTTAACAAATGAAATCAACACACGTCCCCAAGCGACAAACAGCATACTGACTTCAAAGCAGGAAACATTTCACTTTCTGACTCCTGCCATGCTGCGATGTATACTTTCACTGAGGAAATCTCCAGTGACCAGACGAGGCGTGCCGTCGCGCAGTCGCAACGTTTCGACGAGTTTTCTACTCGCCATCTTCAGGCGAAGATCGTCGAAATATTGCGACAAGATGCTCCGGCTCGGCTGATAACTCGAGAAAATTTCATCAGCTAATATTCAGATGAGATTACTGAATATGACAAAACCTCCGCTTAATCTTTCCTTATTTGAACATCCCCATCATTGTGCTGCAGATTTAACGCCTTCATTGTGATGCAGGTTTAATGACCAGTGTGATTTTAAAAATTATTTTAGTCTCTCGGGTTACTTAATTGTAATAGGCCAAACAGCAAACGAATGGCGGATATTCAATGAACAACTTACAGTTCATCTATTTTTGCTGCAGCCTCAAGACTCTTTTCGTAATAATCTTACACTAGATGTACAGCCGCTCTCCAACTGGTGGCAGCGGTGTGGGAACGAAGTAAGCGACTGCGTCGCGATAACCTAAATATCGGCTGCTGATACAAGCTGCACTTGCATATGATAGCAGTATATTCAAATTAGGGCTTCACGCGTAATAGTCGCGACGTGAAAAGTTGATATAGAGTGTTTAGATCTGTTTTGCTAGTGCAGCGTATAGGAGTGCGTATATTACACGTGAAAACAACACATCGACGTTATTTTCTCTGCGATTCCTAACCTTGATGTGCCTCCGCAACGTTGCAAAGCCATTCATGCGCAAATTTCGTTTTTCACCGACTGTGGTGCGGAACCCTAAAAGTGGGCCGGCCGGAGTGGCCGAGCAGTTCTAGTCGCTACAGTCTGGAACCACGCGACCGCTACGGCCGCAGGTTCGAAACCTGCCTCGGGCATGGATGTGTGTGATGTCCTTAGGTTAGTTAGGTTTAAGTAGTTCTAAGTTCTAGCGGACTGATGACCTCAGAAGTTAAGTCCCATAGTGCTCAGAGCCATTTGAACCATTTTGCACCTGAAAGTGGAAATAACCAAGGATGCTTCGAATAGACACAGATTTAAAAAAATGTTTACCCTTAGGCTTTCAGTTTTTTAAAAGAATTCCTTCATCTACATAAAGACGGGGAAAAGGGAAAATAATAAATAGCACAGTTGTCGGAGGGAAGAAACTCTCTCTTTATAAATTCCAATCGCAACTTGTAAACATTTTGCAGCTTGTGTGCATGTCATGGCGAAACAGAAAACAGATTTAATGAAAGGCCTCTGCAGTTGCTGGTGTATTAGGGAGAGGAAAAATCGACGTCGGTATTTTAGTCCTGAATAACAGGTATTATTCGGTATTTGTTTAGTCTCGGTTATAACAGGTGTTTTTCATTTTTACTAGTAACCGAGTAAAAAAAACCGAAATTTCAAATGGCCATAGAAGGAGTGCTAATATTTTTGTCTTTAAATAAACTATTTTTAAAATAAAGAGGTAATTTTTATTCACAAAATTTGCATTGGTTTGAAATACTGCGTTAGAACAGAAAATGGGAAAGGCGATAAGGACTATTTTAATAAGTATGCCGAAGAGACGAGCAACAAACCCAAGGCATAAGAATTTGTACGGCATTGCTGAGATCGTAATGTCCCTGTTGCCGGTGTCATGGCTTAAGGTACGCGTGTGCGTGCAGTGTGCGAGACTTGCCCCCACCTGGTCTATGCAGTAGTTTCTCGCTGCCGTCGTCGGACACCCATTGTATTGCAGAATGGCACCAGCCCTAGTCTGGATATATGCTTACGAAGTGACATAACATGGAAGTAAAATGCTTCATTTGCATAAAAGATTAAAGATTTCTCTGCCATTCCCTTGAAATAAAAATTTGGTAACAGTAATAAATTAAAGAACAACAATTCATTCATACTATGCAATAAAAATAGACAGTAGGTCATCTGCTGCCTGTGTCTACATAATACGCCTTTATCTGCTCGTATAGCTTGAAAGTGAAAAAATTAACATAAAAAACAGAGTTCTCTAATCTTAATTTTCACCCTTTGATAATGACCATTCGTAATGCCGAAATACTGTTATGATCCCCGATTACGACATGATTTCTGATCAAAGTTTCGAAAAATTAGGATCAATAGGAGAATACTGATCATTTGTTTTGCAGAATTCAACCACTTATCACTTTTTGAGAAAGACAGCAAATGATGGACGGAAAAAGTTTTCTTTTATTTGCCTATGTAATTTAATAGTTTGATTCATATGTATCTTGAAACTGAGAGTCAAAATTTTTCACTCTTTCTTTGATTTCTATTTTATTATAGGAGATAACACAAATAAAAAACGAAAATCGGTTACCTCCGATATTGGTTATTTTGAGCGGTCTATATATATAATATATATCACCTTTCTGATTTTGATAAAGGTCGGATTGTAGCCTATCGCGATTGCGGTTTATCGTATCGGGACATTGCTGCACGTGCTGGTCGAGATCCAATGACTGTTAGCAGAATATGGAATCTGTGGGTTCAGGAGGGAAATACGGAACGCCGTGCTGGATGTCAACGGCTTCGTATCACTACCAGTCGAGATGACAGGCATCTTATCCGCATGGCTGTAACGGATCGTGCAGCCACGTCTCGATCCCTGAGTCAACAGATGGGCACGTTTGCAAGACAACAACTATCTGTACGAACAGTTCGACGACGTTTGCAGCAGCATGGACTATCAGCTCGGAGACCATGGCTGCGGTTACCCTTGACGCTGCATCACAGACAGGAGCGCCTGCGATGGTGTACTCAACGACGAACCTGGGTGCACGAATGGCAAAACGTCATTTTTTCGGATGAATCCAGGTTCTGTTTACAGCATCTTGATGGTCGCATCCGAGTTTGGCGACATCGCGGTGAACGCACAATGGAAGCGTGTATTTGTCATCGCCATACTGGCGTATCAACCGGCGTGCCATTGGTGACACGTCTCGGTCACCTCTTTTTCGCACTGACGGCACTTTGAACAGTGGGCGTTACATTTCAGATGTGTTACAACCAGTGGCTCTACCCTTCATTCGATACCTGCGAAACCCTATATTTCAGCAGGATAATGCACGACCGCATGTAGCAGGTCCTGTACGGGCTTTTCTGGATACTGAAAATGTTCGACTGCTGCCCTGGCCAGCACTTTCTGCAGATCTCTCATCATTTGTAAAGGACTGGTCAATGGTGGCCGAGCAACTGGCTCCTCACAATACGCCAGTCACTACTCTTGATGAACTGTGGTATCGTGTTGAAGTTGCATGGGCAGCTGTACCTGTACACGCCATCCAAGCTCTGTTTGACTCAATGCCCAGGCGTATCAAGGCCGTTATTACGGCCAGAGGTAGTTGTTCTGGGTAGTGATTTCTCAGGATCTATGCACCCAAATTGCGTGAAAATGTAATCACATGTCAGTTCTAGTATAATATATTTGTCCAATGAATACCTGTTTATCATGTGCATTTCTTCTTGGTTTAGCAATTTTAATGGCCAGTAGTGTAGTTACGAGTTTCGGGACTGCTTGGAAAGTCAAAAACGGTGTATCTTGGTTGGTTGGTTGGTTTTGGGGAAGGAGACCAGACAGCGTGGTCATCGGTCTCATCGGATTAGGGAAGGATGGGGAAGGAAGTCGGCCGTGCCCTTTCAGAGGAACCATCCCGGCATTTGCCTGGAGTGATTTAGGGAAATCACGGAAAACCTAAATCAGGATGGTCGGATGCGGGATTGAACCGTCGTCCTCCCGAATGCGAGTCCAGTGTCTAACCACTGCGCCACCTCGCTCGGTGGTGTATCTTGTAGCAACCTCACGAATACCAATATACAATGAGTAGTAAGAGGACGGGGCCCCAAACAAACAATCAACCAAACAGGTGTGTATTCAGAGAGCAGGTGATCGTAGATAACCGCTCCCAAAAAAGGAAAAAAAGAGTAGCAGTGTTTATATTTGTACGTATATCAATTACAAAATTTCATAGGAAACCTTCGGACAAAAGAGTAGAATGAAATCTAACAGTCTCGAAAATGGCAAGGGAATTTTAGATGCAGATACTTCGTAGTTTTTTTTACTTACTCTAGATGTTACAAAGTATCGAAGAGGACTGCTCTCGAACGTAATAAATGACTGTATAGATGCTGATCCTTATCGGTATCTCATACATCTGAAGTGAATTGAATGCCCTCGTGCATTATAATTTGCAATTTGAAAATGAATAATGCTCTCAAACTACACCGATTTTGATCATAAAACTAATAGAAATCGACAGTATCTATTTTAGTGGAATCATGACTGCTTTTATTATTATCGTCACGATTGTGTGTTTAAAAATACGCCGGCCGGTGTGACCGAGCAGTTCTAGTCGGTACAGTCTGGAACCGCGCGACCGCTACGGTCCTTAGGTTAGGTTAGTTAGGTTTAAGTAGTTCTAAGTTCTAGCGGACTGATGACCTCAGAAGTTAAGTCCCATAGTGCTCAGAGCCATTTGAACCATTTTGAACCTGAAACTGGAAATAACCAAGGATGCTTCGAATAGACACAGATTTAGTTAGGTTTAAGTAGTTCTAAGTTCTAGGGGACTTATGACTTCAGCAAAATGGTTCAAATGGCTCTGAGCACTATGGGACTTAACATCTGTGGTCATCAGTCCCCTAGAACTTAGAACTACTTAAACCTAACTAACCTAAGGACATCACACACATCCATGCCCGAGGCAGGATTCGAACCTGCGACCGTAGCAGTCGCGCGGTTCCGGACTGAGCGCCTAGAACCGCTAGACCACCGCGGCCGGCTGACTTCAGCAGTTAAGTCCCATAGTGCTCAGTGCCATTTGAACCACTTTAAAAATACGTATTGCCGAAAGTCGTGCGTAACGTCATACTTCAAAATCTCTAATTATAAAGTAGACACGACTTTAATTACACTTCATTGTGGACCCTAGAAATGTGATTCGATCGCGTGAAACTGGCTGTTCCGTGATGAGAATATTGGTTACGAAACTACAAGACTCTGCTTGTACTGCAAAGGATAGTTTGCTGGTTGTGGTATTCTTCTTCAAGCGCGGATGACAGAGACTTTACACACAGGTCGGTAGAGGCGAGTTATGGAGCAAATATGTCAGATGTTAGCATGCAGGCGTTATTTGTTTGCCGTGTATTGGTGAAATCTTATAGGGTTCTCTACCAGGTAATGTTACGAGGTTGTACTTCAAGGCATGCTCTCACAACTTCTTTTTCACGTTTTGTAAATGCCAGCATGATATATCGTTGCTCTGGTAAAACAGGACCTGCCATAGTGTACAAAATAACAACGTCCCCTTGAATTACAGCTTGTTGTTGCCAAACGTAAAATGATTGTGTTTTTTCTGACTTGTGAAATGTCTGTATTCTGTGATGTTATTTCACGTGTCCAAAATGTCTGTAATATCCAAACACTGATTTGATCGCCAGGTATTCTCTCAAATAAAGTAATTTTCCATCAAACTGAAAGAAATCGGTTAACAAAGATGTTTCGTTAGACTGTATGTCTATTATGTATAGAGATTTATCTCTCACTATTTCTTTACACTGATGAAAGTTTCTAAATAACAAGGACATTCTGCAGTAATCGGTTGTTTTTACAGCAAAATGGTGAAAGTTTTTTCTATTTCGTACGCAGGGCGAACATCCGCAGGAGATGTAAGATACGTTAATACATCCGTCAGATGTATCGCTCTGGAGCTCCGGCCTCTGCAGTTCACTCATCTGTAATTTGCAACAGTGCTGTAGGTTTTTTCGCCTCATTGGATGTCACAAAATAACAGGACGTGGGGGAGAGAGAGAGAGAGAGAGAGAGAGAGAGAGAGAGAGAGAGGGAGACAGAGAGTTGTATCTTGCACTCGGATGCAAATGGTTGTATAGGTGCCATTGTATATCGATAATTCAGTCGACTGCAATGAGTGTAATGCCCTTATGCATAAGGATAGCTCTCAAACTGTACTAGGCGCTCTTAGCTGATTGCAGCTGCAATTTTAGACAAACAACATGTGGTTGTCTTTTTTCGGAGAGCCGTCATTTGCCTCGCTTTGTTCTGTTGGCCACTGGAGGTGCGGCCTATTGTGCATGTGTAGCTTTTGTTGGTGTCGATAGAACTGGCCACCCGAGCTGCCTGCTCCACCAGAGGCGCTGCGTCTTACTGCAGTTGGTCTCGGTGCCTGCTCGCAGCTAAGGCTGTACGGTGTGAAAAGTACTACAAGAAATCCTTTCAATTTCTTATACACAATAAATCACGCACATCTAAATGCTGTTGATTCAACTAAATACCTAAGCATTACAATAATGAACAATTTAAGTTGGAACATGTACAAATATAATCTTTTTGGGGAAGGCAAACTGAAGACTGCGTTTTTTGGCACAACACTTAGAAAGTGCAACAGATCTACTAAAGAGACTTCTTACACCATGCTTGTCAGCCATCTTCTGAAGTGTTTCTGTGCAGTTTGGGTCCTTAACAAATAAGTTTGGCAGAGGACATTGAAAAAGTCAGCTCCTTTTGTATTATTGTGAGTAGGGGAGAGAGTGCCGTGGATGTGATAAGCGAGTTGAGGCGGCAATCACTAAAACAAAGGCTTTTTCGTTGCAGCGAGGGCTTTTCACGGAATTTTAGTCACGTTCTCCTCCGAATGCGAAAATATTTCATTGTCGCCAACCTACATAGTGAGCTATCATCATCCTCATAAATTAATAGGAATCAGAGCTTGTACAGAAACATTTAAGTGTTCATTTTCCCATGCACTGTTAGACAGTGGAACAGCGGAGAAACAGTCTGCTGGTGGTTCAAAGAACCTTTTGATTTACTTAGATGCTATTTTCTTTTAGTTTGTTCTCTGTATAAAAGAACAGACCGAATGTTGCACATGAATGGGCATGAATGTAGCACATAATATTTTAACATCATTTCAAACGTGTTAGTAATAACAAAGTATTGCTGTTTAAAGGGGGGGAAATCTACATACAGTACCTACATAAAAAGAAAAATAATTGTAACTTGTTTTTAAAAAATCTATTACCTTTTGGCCATCTGGTGCACAAATATCTGTTCATTTAGGGACATGCTACTGGTCCGTTACACTATGCAGCATTGGTAAGTCACAAAGTTCGTAATTAATAATTCTGGACTACACTTCTACACAGCAATAAACAGCGCTACACTGCTATACTTGGTATCAGAACAAAGCTGGATTTCTCATTTCTCTGGATGGTTAGCCCCCAGCGTGCTAATGTGCAACTCAGAATTCACAGGAGCTGTGTTGCTCTACCACCTAAGGTGTAGAGATTGTGAGATGGCTCTCAGGGTCTCAGAAATCCTTCCTGGTCCTCCCTGAGGCTCATCTCCTCACTGCCGTGATCTAGTGGCTAACGTTGCTGCCTCTAGATCGCGGGGTCCTGGGTTCAATTCCCAGCCGGATGGGGGACTTTCTCTACTAAAGAATTGGGTGTTTGTGTTGTCCGTATCATTTCGCCATCATTCGTAAAAGTGGCAAGACTGGACAGTGTTAAGATTGGGAATTTGTATGGGCACTGATAACCGCGCAGTTGAGCACCCCACAAATCAAATATCATCATCATCTCCTCACTGCTTCCATAAGGCTATTGTACTGTAGGTGGATGTTCTGCTGTGCCACGTCTCATTAAAATGTATGGCCTCTTCTTGGTTGTCTCTCAGCCATGTAGGCTTGTACCTCATAAGCCGATATTTTAGCAGTCAGCGAATTCAGCTTATCCCACAGGTCCTCATTCCGTATTATATAATAGTCTGTTGCATTAGTGACTGTGATCGTGTCCTGGTGTGTAGAATCTTTTGTAATGGCACATTCTGAGATGACAAGAGAAGTGGGATGATGGCGATATGGGTGCAGTTTTGATATCAAATTGATTAAACTGATAAATTAAGACGATGTCATGTGTTTTCCAAGCCGGCACGTGGGTCCCCGCCCCCTCCCCCTCACCACCACCCCCTCCCCCCACTTACTCTATTTATGGAAATTTCTAATTTTAGTAGGAACTTCGAATTTTGGGGGGAAATTCGCATTTCGGCGGGAATTTCTTTGTTCCAGGGCTGTGATGACGTCCCACCACACCCCTACCCAGGAACTTCGGGGGGGGGGGGGGGGAATTAAAAATGGCAGCGCCCTTTCCAGGACTGAAACCCCAGTCCTTCTGGATGGAAAGCCCATGTGCATCCACAACACATGGAAGCTGTCCAGATGCAGGAGAGGATGGTTAAGTTAGTGTACTTTGTCTATTTCTATTGGGAAACACAAGTAAAGATCGGTCCTCATTGCATAATTAATCATAAAGAGCCGGCCGAAGTGGCCGAACGATTCTAGGCGCTACAGTCTGGAACCGCGCGACCGCTACGGTCGCAGGTTCGAATGCTGCTTCGGGCATGGATGTGTGTGATCTCCTTAGGTTAGTTAGGTTTAAGTAGTTCTAGGTTCTAGGGGACTGACGACCTCAGATGTTAAGTCCCACAGTGCTCAGAGCCAAAATTAATCATAAAGATCGGTTCTAATTGCACAACTATATGTATAGCGCTACACAAGGAGTGCCTAAAATCACAATGAAGTTCCAAAATTGATGATGTTATGTAACTGGTGTTATCCCACAATACCACTAGAAACTAGCAGCATACCCAAACTGTATCCTTCACTTACAAGCTGGCGAGAAAAAGGTTGGAGTGGAAGATACTATCTTTATTTTTGGCAGGAAATATGTTCAACTGACGAGATGCTGATGTTGGGCAGATAGAAGTTTAATAAGTGTATTACCTGTAAGCATACAGCTGAGGACTGTGTGCCCGCATCTCGTGGTCGTGCGGTAGCGTTCTCGCTTCCCACGCCCGGGTTCCCGGGTTCGATTCCCGGCGGGGTCAGGGATTTTCTCTGCCTCGTGATGGCTGGGTGTTGTGTGCTGTCCTTAGGTTAGTTAGGTTTAGGTAGTTCTAAGTTCTAGGGGACTTATGACCACAGCGGTTGAGTCCCATAGTGCTCAGAGCCATTTTTGAGGACTGTGTCTGTTGCTGTTTGACTCAGAGTTCACTACAGACACATTCCACTGCGTTGCTTGACAATCACACTGCAACACAGGTAATCGAAATTCAGGAAAGCCAATACATGCTACCACAACTGATGGGGAATGCTTCACTGTTCTAATTAAACATCGAAATTGTTGTGAAAAAAAACAGCATTCATAATCAACAGCCGGCCGTGGTGGCCGGCGGTTCTAGGCGCTTCAGTCCGGATCCACACGACTGCTACAGTCGCAGGTTCGAATCCTGCCTCGGGCATGGATGTATGTGATGTCCTTAGGTTAGTTACATTTAAGTAGTTCTAACTCTAGAGGGCTGATGACCTCAGATGTTAAGCCCCATAGTGCTCAGAGCCATTTGAACCATAATCAACAGGTCATAATGCAAAACCTGTACTGGGTTTGGGGGAAAATCGTCGTCCCAAAAGATTTCACCAGGAGAGAGGGGCGGCAGCTGGACGTGTATTCTCATCATTGTGTGGTCATGAATTATCCAACTTGGAGCCACTCTTACCTCCCCTCTCTACCAACCCTGCCACCCTTCGTCCCCCCCTCCCCTTTCCCCACTATAGATGCGGATACAGGTCTCTTCTATCTTGTTGCCGATAGTTCCCAAATAGATCCATTTGGTGGAACTGATATACTGTTAAAACTCTGTCACAGATGGATGCTTCCTGCGATGTGGTAAATGTATTTGTCGGAAAGACTGGAATAACAGTGAAATTCTGGAGAACTTTCCAGACTGCTTTTTTCAAATGGCCAGCTGCTACCATTTCTGTGCTCCACTTATGCTGACCGCAGCTGACCTCCCCTCACTGTATTTGGGGACCAGAGTCTTCAGTCCAATGCATCCCTAGCGAGCACATGGCTGCATGGTCCAGGCAGTCAATCTGCACTAATGATGCTGGCATACACAATAGGCTACAAAGCTGGTGGCCCCACTGAGCAAAGCGAGATAAGTGATGGCCACCCCGAGCGCAACTTGTTTGTCTAAAACGTAGCTCCCTCGCACCAGGCCTCACACTGCCTCCATGCCTCCAGTAATCCTACCCGCAACTGCACGCTATTCTGTGATGAAGAGCATTTGTGTTTAACGTCAACGCACCTTCTGTAAGCGAGCATCTCTTAAGAAAAGAAACAGAAAACACAGTCACAGCGATAGTATACATCCTGTTTCTGCGAAAATAGGCGCATCCATTTTCTTTTGATTTTGTGAGTTAAATCGGTATAGGTTTTACATTCGACAGCAGGGTACAATTCGCATCTCACTCTCTCCCCCCACCTCCTGCGACATCCAACGAAGTGAGAGAAAACCATACAACTGCTGCCGATTACAAATGACGACACTGCAGAAGTCGGTGCAGATGTATTAACTTATCCTATGTATGTCCACCCTATGCAAAATCGAAAAAACCTACCACTGTTTTGCTGCCAAAAGAACCAGTCACGGCAGAATTTCTGCGTTATTTCGAAACTGCCACTGAGGTAAAGGAAAAGCGAGAATTTAAACTCTGAAGAAAAAACTCAATGTTATACTATTTCTTTCAGCTTGATGTACAAAACTGCGTGTCTTAAGAGCATCCCTCATGTTGAAATCAGTGCCTGTAAATAACTTGTCATGCACATGTGTATTACAAACTTCTCAGATGTGTGAAATAACATCACAGAATACAGCCTTCCATTTGCTCACATGTCAGAAAAAACAGAATCATTTTACGTTTAACAACAAGAAGCTATAATTCAAGAGGATATTGTTGTTTTGTACACTATGGCAGGTCCCATTACACCAGTGCATTGCTGTTTCACACTGGCGTTTACGAAACGTAAGAAAACAAACCGTGAGAGCATCCTTTCTAATAGAACCACCTAATGTCACTTAGTAGAGAACGCTATAATATTCCAGCAACCCATTGATTACATGTGCTGTTTCTTTTTCGCAACAATTTCGATGTGTAATTAGAACAGTGAAGCAGTTCCTATCAGGGCTGCAGGGTGATTGTCGAGCAATGCAGCGGGAGGCGTCTGTAGCGAACTCTGAGTCAAACAGCAGTTGACACAGTCCTCAGCTGTATGCTTACATTTAATTCACTTATTAAACTCCTCTCTCTCCACCACCAGCGTCTTGTCAGTTAAACATATTTCCCACCAAAAATAAGGATAGTACCTTCCACTCCAACCTTTTTCCCGCCAGCTTGTAGGTGAAGGGTAGGGTTTGACTATATCTGCCACTAGTTTAGAGTGGTATGTGGAACTTTTTCCCAGCAAGATAACACCAGTCCTATGGCATTGTCAATTTTTGAGCTGTATTGCGATGATTAATTACGTAATTCTGACCGTTCTTTACTTCTGTTTCCCAACCAAAACAGGTAAAGTACACTAACCTAACCTTCCTCTCCTGCATCTGGACAGCTTCCATGTGTTGGCCGGTGCACTTTGGCTTTCTGTCCAGAAGGACATGGGTTTCAGTCCCAGAAAGGGCACCACCATTTTTAATTTGCTGCCAGTTGCCGTGTATGTGGCGGAGTGGAACGTCACCACAGCCTTGGGGCAAGGAAATTCCCGCCAAAATTCGAAATTCCCGCCAAAATTCGAAATTCCCGCCAGTAGGCTAGGTGGAGGAGGGGGGAATGGGGAAGGGTGGGGAGGGGATGGGGGACCAAAGTGCCGGCTGGGGAAAACACATGACGTCATCTGTGGGTGGCTGTGGTTTATTAATTGATCAGCTTCATTTATTTACATATCAAAATTGCACCCAAGTCGCTATCGTCCCACTACTGACGTGATTCTGGATTACGAACTGCACCACATTCACAAGTGTTTGTGGTGTGCTGTTGTATTTTTAATAAGTAGCAGCATTACAGACCATGTCCCGACAGGTAGTGTGTATCTCCTTTGTCGAAAGGAAGTATGTCATTCTCGTTCTTTCCTTTATATTAAGAAGTAAATGCTAAGTTTTCATCTCTGTTTCTGCCCTGTGTCAGATTTCGTTCTCTATCAGTTTAGGCCTTCATTTCCTGATTCGATACGGCACTTGCGCCCGGTATCTCCATACCTTACCACCTTGAGCCAATATTATGCACTTCTCTCTCTTACATTTATGTCTAGTGGTAGCAAGCCTAATATCACCAGCAGCGCCTCAGTCGGTGTTCTACATGCGCCTGTCACGCACAGGAAGTACACTCCTCTGTGCTCACCGTAGAGCCGGTACTGTCCTTACCTTCCTAGCTGTATGAGCCCAAACGCTCGACCCGTAGCCCACAATTGCGAGTACGACTGCATTGTGGTACGTTCTTATTGCACATAGTAGCAGCTGAAAACCTCTTTGCCCGATTGTTGCTATTTTATTTAATATTTTAATGTCTTCATGGCAGCCTTTGGTGACATATTCCGTAATCTCCTTTCGTGGACATTCTAATTGCACCTGCTTGTCTGTGCATTAGTCTTGTATACTGGTATAGAGACACCTGGGACATTCCATCTGTCTCAGTCTTTTGAACAGGACAGGCCACCACAAATTATCAAATGCCCCAGCTATGTCAGTCATTATGCCTATAACATACTTGTCGTCTGAGGTGTTCACACTATACATTGCATAATTTATCCCTTCTTCGCTCGATTTCCCTTTGTGAAACCATACTGCAGGGGGCTCATGCCTACTGCTTGTCTGTCAGACGGCGGTACAAAAGCTTTCCCGTATTTTGGTTAGAGTATTTGCCAGACAAATCAGGCTGTAACATTTAGGTTCTCTTGAGTCTTTGTCTTCCCGTTTTTGATATAATATAGTTGAGATCTTTCAGATTTTGGCCTCCCGACCATGAAAATGGTTAATCTTTTAATAAAATTGTTATACTTAGTACAATTTGGTACACCAGCGAATGCAACACTTCTGCCAATATTATATCAGACCTGATGCTTTAATCTTCTTTCACTTCATTATCTCAGCCTCACTTCCTGCTCTGTCCGCCCCCAGAAGCTGAGTGGTCAGTGCGACAGAATGCTAATCCTAAGGGCCCGGGTTCGATTCCCGGCTGGGTCGGAGATTTTCTCCACTCAGGGACTGTGTGTTGTGTTGTCCTGATCATTATCATTTCATCGCCATCGACGCGCAAGTCGCCAAAGTGGCGTAAAATTGAAAGATTTGCACCCGGCGAGCGGTCTACCCGATGGGAGCCCCTAGTCTCATGACATTTATTATTTACTTCCTCCTGCACAAATTCAATCACAAAACTGTTACTAACATGTTGCTCTAGTAATTGAGAGGGAAGAACCCTCTACCAGGCACTGAAGTGTGAACTGCAGGATATTGATGTAGATATAGATGAACCATTTACTATCCGCCGATGGTGTGTGCATGTACGAAGTTACACTGATAGGCAGTATACGATAATGATGAGTGCACTTTTCGATTTTATATTTTGTAAATTATAACGATGTAAAGGTTTCGCATATTTGTTCAAAAATGGTTCAAATGACTCTGAGCACCATGGGACTTAACTGCTGAGGTCATCAGTCCCCTAGAACTTAGAACTACTTAACCCTAACTAACCTAAGGAATCACACACATCCATGCCCGAGGCAGGTTTCGAACCTGCGACCGTAGCGGCCGCGCGGTTCCAGACTGTAGCGCCTAGAACCGCTCGGCCACTCCGGCCGGCTCGCATGTTTGGTGCTGTCGTACTTCTTAAATTAACTGCATGCCACATATATTTCTCAAATTATCTTACTCTTTTCAAATGCTATGACTCTCCGAATTGCAATTTCTTCGAAGTATTCTCAAGTGATGTTATACACAACGATGTATAAAAATCATTATTTTATTAACATATTTAATTTTTTTGTCATTATAATTAATATCACAGATATCTGGGGCACGTTAAAAGTGAGACTGACGGCAAGATATATTTGAAGTAAAAAATTGGGTGTGCGGGTTGGGGGGGGGGGGGGGGGGTAGGAAGATAGAGAAAGACTACATTTGTGATCTCCCCCCCCCCCTCCCCACACACTCAGAACCAAACCCTAGAACCGCGCCTCTACCCTGTACAGCAACGCTGAAAATCAATAAACTTTATAATGAACCAGCTGAAGGTGCAAGGCGGCGATCAGAAGTTTCCGTTTGAAGGCGTTGCTGCAGCATATATGTAACGTAGCGTGAGTCTGACATTTAGTCAAGGGATTAATGTGGCATTCGTGTCTTTTCGACGTGGTTAATGCGGAAACGAGAACTATGGCCACGTTGTTACCAAATGCGTCCAAACAGGCTCAACGTACTGTTTGTTATTCTTTTCTTGGGTGCCGAAAAACAAACAAAACAAGCACCGGTAGACATCCACTGGAGAATGAAGAATGTATGGGGCAGCATATCTTTCGCAAACGTCCGGGAAAACTGCGACAAGGAACGCTGCTGCTTCATGATAACGCACGTCCCCACAGTGCAAATGTCGTAACGCAGAAGTTACACCAACTCAAGTGGCATACGTCGAGCACCCGCCTTGTAGTCCTGATCCCTCCCCCATGCGATTGTCGCATCTTCGGTCCTTTAAACAAGGTGTCAGAGGATCGACGACTTCTGTCAGATGAGGATGCTCAACAGACAAAAAATGGTTCAAATGGCTCTGAGCACTATGGGACTCAACTTCTGAGGTCATTAGTCCCCTAGAACTTAGAACTAGTTAAACCTAACTAACCTAAGGACATCACAAACATCCATGCCCGAGGCAGGATTCGAACCTGCGACCGTAGCAGTCTTGCGGTTCCAGACTGCAGCGCCTTTAACCGCACGGCCACTTTGGCCGGCGCTCAACAGACAGTTACGGACTTCTTCATGCAGCAGGACACGGCGTTTTACCAAAAGGATATCTTCGACCTGGTACTTAGGCGATTTTGCCTGATTGGCATACCGATTCTGGACTGTACGAACTTCGAGTGGATCATCCCTTATATTAAAAGCCAACACTTCTGTGAGTCATCGGTAGTATTAATAGATCCATTGTGCACATAATCAGGACTTATGGGCTGGTGGTTTAGAAAAAAACGACGAATCAAAGACCAAAAAGTTCGGGCATATAAAAGCGAGTTAAATTTTCATTCATTATATAAATACTTCTTGATGGTGTGTAATGTACAAATTTGGCACACTATTCTAGTAGAACTGTAATCAGAAGTGCTGTTTTATTCATCAAGAGTCCGCAGCTCGTGGTCTTGCGGTAGCGTTCTCGCTTCCTGCGCACGGGGTCCCGGGTTCGATTCCCGGCGGGGTCAGAGATTTTCTCTACCTCGTGATGACTGGGTGTTGTGTGTTTATCATCATCATTTCATCATCATTGACGTGCAAGTCGCCGAAGTGGCGTCAACTAAAAAGGACTTGCGATACGGCGGCCGAACTTCCCCGCAAGGGGCCTCCCGGCCAACAATGCCATACGATCATTTCATTTCATTCATCAAGAGTGCCAACTTTACTAAAAAAGATTGGCAACAGTATTCAGCGTAAGTCTACAAAGTAGTAACTGGTGCGAAACGAGAATTCGCTGCCAGTAAAGGTACAAGATAGGACAGAGGCCGAATCAGTGTTCAGGGGGCAGTGTTGAGTCAGTAATAAAACGGGCTACAATGGAAACCAAGCGAATGATTCTTTTCGAAAATTACAATACCGGCATGCGATGAGGCAACACATCTGCCCCTAGGTGCCGTTGGTTGAGGCGTCTCTCTAGTTCATCAGCTGATCGCGACCTCTTGGCGAACCGTACTTGCTTACCACCATCTACACGTTGAGAAACTCACTTCGGAACTTCCGTACACTCTAACGTTTTTGAAGTGAATACACATTATGTTTCTAATTGTTAGCAGTGCCCAAAAATCGGGACATTCGGTGTCCGATGTCAAAGCTCACTCAGTATCGGTCATGACATCCCTAAAAACGGGGACATCCCGCGGCAACCGGGGCAGCTAGCAACATTATCATCATTGTAAAGAACGATTAGAAAGCTGCTGGACTTAAATGCGCCCTACTTTGAAGGAAATCACCCCTAACAAAAAGCGTTTTTAAGTAAACAAGTATACAACATCAGACAAAAGAAATGTTCAAATGTGTGTGAAATCTTATGGGATTTAACTGCTAAGGTCATCAGTCCCTAAGCGTACACACTACTTAACCTAAATTATCCTAAGGACATATACACACACCCATGACCAAGGGAGGACTCGAACCTCCGCCGGGACTAGCCGCACCAACATCAGTCTTGTTCTTTCGTGTGCACGATGTTTTCTGGCGAAGGGCAAGAACATGTCAGTTGTAAATGTCTCTTACTCTGCCACTGAGCTGATCAGTTTTTATAAAATTTGTAAAAGCCTAAGGCAGAAGTTCAAAGTCGAAAAACAGTCACACAATAATAAACAAAAACAAATAATTCACTGTAACATGAGCAGTCTTTTTTCACGGCTTCCAGATATTTACTGTGCCGCTACCTGGAATGAGAAATGGGTAACAAAGCAGAAGAAGAGATGTTCGACTAATATACTGTCACGTGCACAGTTCCCATTTATGACAGAAGTAGCTGCATCTCGGAAATCGCAATAAGTAACGGCTAAGTTACCGGAATGATATCATCTGCTGCTGCAAAAAACTTAGACGACATGTAGTCTCCATTTATGGGTGGTCAGTACTACTGTTTTTTAACATTAGTTCCTTTCTTCCTAAAATACCTCTGATTAAGATGTCATGCAGTTCCGTTCGTATATAGTGCCCCCACACTAGTTGTTACTGGACTTACTTCAAATGCACGGCCCACACTGGAACAATATGTCAGGGCCCACAGAATATTCATAGATTTTGAACTTAGAATAAATGCAGGAAACACTAAAGTGATGAGAATCAGCAAACACGAATGTGCTGTCAAACTATGTTTGGAAGGGAAGACATTGCAACAAGTAAAATCTTTTATTTACTTAGGTAGTGATAAAAAACGGAAGCACTGTGAAGTAAATAAGTAGACTACAGGCTACATGGGCAAAAGAACTTTTCAAAAGATGGAAGCTTTGTTGACAGGAGAAGTAAATCCAGTGGAATCAAGAGTATTTCCTTTAGAGTGTAGCTTATGTGGCAGTGAAACATTGGCAGTCAAAGTAAAAGAGGGAAATTACGTGGATAGTATAGTTCTGGAGAAAAAATGCTAATAGGTAAATGTACTGACAGAATGAAGATATAAGAAGTACTACTACAAATAGAAGAAAAACAACAGAGATGATAAGAATGAAGATAACGTCTTGGCTGTAGAAATCAGGAATGGAGTGAGTACAAGGCTAATGTTGTGGATTCCGCTTGTTAGGAATAAAGGTTTTGTTAGTGCTACAGTAAAAAAGGCTTCCTTCCATCCCAGCGTAGTTCTGGGAATATTGTGAGTCTTGAGAACAATGGTCCCACAGTCACTTCCTGCCCCGCACGTCGACTTGTTCTCCCCTACTGAAGCGTGCTGGAGGCTAGTTGTGACTTAGTATGAGGCTAGTCGTGACATAGTACGACCGATTGTCGGTATCATATCACCTCTGACGAAGCTGTCTTTTTTGTGTAGGATGTAAGACCAAAATGAAGTGATGCAGTGCAAGCATTAGAGGAAAAGTGATGTCTGAAAAAAGTTCGATATTATAGTCTACACTTCAGACGAAAAACATACAGAGTTCGTCCAGTGCAAAAAAAAGTTTATTCTTGTTTATTTCACCTCCACCAAAATGTTCAAATGTGTGTGAAATCTTATGGGACTTAACTACTAAGGTCATCAGTCCCTAAGCTTACACACTACTTAACCTAAATTATCCTAAGGACAAACACACACACCCATGCCCGAGGGAGGACTCGAACCTCCGCCGGTACCAGCCGCACAGTTCATGACTGCAGCGCCCCTGACCGCTCAGCTAATCCCGCGCGGCTCACCTCCACCATGGGAAAATATATGTACTATCTCAAACGAAAACTGGGCATAGATCAACTTCACTGCCAAGTCCATGCAACCAAAATGCGCGCTTTTTATATATTCCTTTGCTCATTACCACTTCCATTTATGGGATAATAGCGAATTGTGTAGCTTATGACGCGGGGAACGTGCTTGAAGTGTGTATATGTCAACATAATTGTTGGACACTTTATGAATATAGATATTAAAATAAATTGACAGCAGGCTTCAAAAATGTTATATACTACATATTCATTCATTCACTAATAATGGATCAGTCATTGTACTAATATACAATAATCGTCACGCTTAACGGTTGTGTATGCAGCGCCATTGCTGCAAGTCCTCGGTTATACTTGCGAACTCGAGCACTCACTCTCCTTGCTACACCGGTATAGCCCATTTACACCCGATAACGGACTGAAGTGGGGAGTTTTCTCGGAGTTTCCGAGCATGCGGAGCAGGCGAGTTCGGAGATAACGTCATAGGACCCGCTGGAGACTTTGAAGCGAGTTTGCAAAGCTCATTTCTGATTTCTGCTTGGCTAGGACATATACTGCGAACAAACTGATTGCAAGGAAGAGTCAATGAAGAAAATGTGGAGAAAGGAGAGTGGGTGCTGGATTTCATAAATAATGGACGAATTTACTAGCAGATAAGGGAAGAGACGCAGGACAGAGGCAACTGTAATGTCCAATAAATACTTGTTGAAAGACATCTATACCAAATAAGAAGAATATTCACGTAGAACTTTCTCATTTATGTTACATGTGTTTGCTGTATGAAACCTCAGCTCTATTGTTACACACCACTGCCAGCTAAACAAGCCTACTTGGCACAAGTCCTACTCCCGCCCCCCCCCCCACCCCACCTGCTGTCCAACATTATATGTATCTTACATCAGAAATGTATTTCTAAAAATTTTAGCTAAGCAACTGGTAAGATAGAAGTTACTGACAGGTCTTTGATGTCCTGCAAGGTCCTCTATATCTCGAAGAGGTATAGGAGTTAGTTGGATGCGACAACGACTACAAAATGTTACGATACACCTCCGAAATGATATTGTGCCATGTTGTTTCAGTAGCTTCCCAAAAGTTCAGAGTCTGTAGCATCATCTACCAAAGTTGCTTGGCTGTTTTTATGGAGATGAGGCCATTATCTTAGTTCACATTTCTAATCAATAAACTGAGTTTGGACATTCCTCGCTTATTGAGTGGGAGCATTATGCTGTTGCCACTGCTACGAACAAACTTGAAACAATGTTTCAGTGATGCATAATACGTTTACCGATTTATTATGAGCTTCTAAATTACATAGCATTGTCTATTATTTATAACTATGTGTCATACATATATGTTATCAGTAAGTGTCTTCTTTCTTAACTTCCTAGTTTCACATTTTTAAATGACAATTTCTGACTGGTTTTTAATTGTGGTTATCCGTCCCTCTGCTGAATGCAAAATTTTTAGACTTTCAGGTGCCAGAATGCAGCTCTTCCTCTTCAACCACACCAACTGCTCCTCCCCCACTTCCACTCCAACCAGCCATAAAAGCCCTGAGCTTCGGTTTTTGAAAACTTGTGATAAAATTCATATTAAGAAATATTTTTTACAAGATATTATTCTGAAACTGAGGTCTATGAATAGTGCTGCCAGATTTTTTTACCCTGTAGGGGACAAATGTTCAATTGGGCAAAAAAAGGGGTTTAACTTTTTTACCTGGGACAAATAAAACATAAAATTATTTTTTGTGATTTATTGGTCTTTACTTTACTTTAATGAAAAATGTATAAGTTTTAACATGATTTTGTTTGATTTTACATATTTAAAAAATCAATGCAATTATAATCACAGTTGAAAATGCTCTTAATCCAAATTTTACCAAATTTGGGGCATATTTATTTGTACATCAGTCCTCTTTAATTCCACCTGTGAAAAAATCCTTTGTACAAAGTACTTGGAACTAGGGATACTAAAGAAAAACAATAAGATGTGAACAATGTTAAGGATTTAAATCTTGGAAAACCCTTCCATGATTTTCTTCTATTTCTCAATCACACCCTTATTTCAGTCATGAAAAGACTGTGCTATGACCAGGCTTCTTTTAATTACTGTATTTGAAATTCTTCATATAAGGAGCCCATGTTCAGTTGATAGATCCTTAAAATTTTCGCAGCGTTTTGAAAATTATTGGTCATTTTAAGTTTGAAAACAACGTCCTGGAAAGGATGTTGTTTTCTGAGAAATGGCATCATGGTAACAGATATCCTACAAAATCAGTGTAGAACTATAGAAAATCGTTCTGAATAAATTCTTTTGCATTAGTGCTTAAATCATCCATTATTTACCTTGTCTTACTTCCAAAGAAGTTGTCTTTTATTCTTTGCCCAATCTTTTCGCAGATCCCATGCATTTCAGCATACATCTCAACAACCGACAGACAATCTGATTCAATCTTCTTCACTGTTGTTTCTACTGAAAGCATCACATTATACAGAAATGACAATATGCCAAAATTTCTTCTCTTTTTCTTCACATGTGATTATCTTTTCCAAAAGACAGGGCTTTCATTGTGGAATTCCACAAAGTGAAGTTTTTGTGCGGGCCATATTTTTAGTACTCTTTCGACAGCAACATGTCTTATTATTTCTTCCCATTGCATCTCATTTGCTTCAAAATTGAGTTGCAAGACGCTATTCTTTTCACAGATCTACTGAAATGACTTCATATTTTCAGTATCAAACTTTCTACATCCACTTCCAGTTTATCAGTACTGTATTTTGCAGCATTCTGGAGAATATAGACGGGGCAACCAGCTTTTATAATTTTATCACTTTCAGTTAAAACAAATGTATAATGGAAGGGTTTATGCTGAAATTTACTTTAGTGTTGTCAATGGTGAATGCTGAAACTTTGTTTAAAGACAATCCATTCTTCTCCAACGTGTCTATTAATAACTTCGAAACTTAATGTGCACATTCATCGTTGCATTCTAGAAATTCATGTGGTTGGTTTACTAGTGCAATCTCATACTCAAATAATCGTAAGCAAATTGGAAGCATTTTTCTATTTTTTTATTACTTGCATCTGTCGCTATAGAAAAATATAGATTTCTTTTCTTGGACGCCCTTTAAAATATTTTGAAGGGCAGATGTAGGGCAAAATACATTATTGTACTTAAATATATACACCTCCAAAAATATTACAGCTAAAATAGTAAAACTCGAGACTATTATGTACAACATAATGTTTGACATTATGTGCAAATTTTGTTTGCAAATGCGCATCGACATATATTTTATAAGGATTTTAATTTTCAATTGGTATTCCTTCTACAATGTATCTTTTCTCGTAAATTAATCAAGCAATAAAACTAGAATTTCACAGTTTACATCTGCATAAGAGGCTACAAAAATTTATGGAACTGATTCACATCATAGTTGCTTCGAAATTAATTTTTCTGTTTTGTGTTACCCAGGGCTGCTCTGTTTTTCTCAAATTTAAAGGAGAACTTTTCTCAGAGAAAAGATAATGGAAAAGTGCTGCATAGGATTATTCTGTAAGTTATTCTTAAGAATTGTGCCAAATTTAAGGATGTTAGCTTTTGCAGTTCCCGAGGAAAGGTACATTATAGCTCAAATATGTCAGTTTATGGACATTCACATTTGAAGTTCTTATTTCAATTTTTGACAGTTTTGCTATACCTCTAGTGACTAATCCTGTTCACATCCGTAATTTTTATTCTATTCCTCATCACATTATACAGAAATGACAATATGCCAAAATTTCTTCTCTTTTTCTTCACATGTGATTATCTTTTCCAAAAGACAGGGCTTTCATTGTGGAATTCCACAAAGTGAAGTTTTTGTGCGGGCCATATTTTTAGTACTCTTTCGACAGCAACATGTCTTATTATTTCTTCCCATTGCATCTCATTTGCTTCAAAATTGAGTTGCAAGACGCTATTCTTTTCACAGATCTACTGAAATGACTTCATATTTTCAGTATCAAACTTTCTACATCCACTTCCAGTTTATCAGTACTGTATTTTGCAGCATTCTGGAGAATATAGACGGGGCAACCAGCTTTTATAATTTTATCACTTTCAGTTAAAACAAATGTATAATGGAAGGGTTTATGCTGAAATTTACTTTAGTGTTGTCAATGGTGAATGCTGAAACTTTGTTTAAAGACAATCCATTCTTCTCCAACGTGTCTATTAATAACTTCGAAACTTAATGTGCACATTCATCGTTGCATTCTAGAAATTCATGTGGTTGGTTTACTAGTGCAATCTCATACTCAAATAATCGTAAGCAAATTGGAAGCATTTTTCTATTTTTTTATTACTTGCATCTGTCGCTATAGAAAAATATAGATTTCTTTTCTTGGACGCCCTTTAAAATATTTTGAAGGGCAGATGTAGGGCAAAATACATTATTGTACTTAAATATATACACCTCCAAAAATATTACAGCTAAAATAGTAAAACTCGAGACTATTATGTACAACATAATGTTTGACATTATGTGCAAATTTTGTTTGCAAATGCGCATCGACATATATTTTATAAGGATTTTAATTTTCAATTGGTATTCCTTCTACAATGTATCTTTTCTCGTAAATTAATCAAGCAATAAAACTAGAATTTCACAGTTTACATCTGCATAAGAGGCTACAAAAATTTATGGAACTGATTCACATCATAGTTGCTTCGAAATTAATTTTTCTGTTTTGTGTTACCCAGGGCTGCTCTGTTTTTCTCAAATTTAAAGGAGAACTTTTCTCAGAGAAAAGATAATGGAAAAGTGCTGCATAGGATTATTCTGTAAGTTATTCTTAAGAATTGTGCCAAATTTAAGGATGTTAGCTTTTGCAGTTCCCGAGGAAAGGTACATTATAGCTCAAATATGTCAGTTTATGGACATTCACATTTGAAGTTCTTATTTCAATTTTTGACAGTTTTGCTATACCTCTAGTGACTAATCCTGTTCACATCCGTAATTTTTATTCTATTCCTCATCTTCCTGAAGTAATCTCTTGCCCTGTCTCCTTTGCCTAGCCAACTGTTGTATTTTTCCTTCTTCTGCCAGAGCTTTGTCCAGTCATGCTTCATTAACACTTTTGAATTTCTTCAGTGTCAATGCACCTAGATAGAACATTAATCTCAGCTGGCAATTAACCCTACCTACATTTCCACTATTGAACACTAGACAGGCATCACATACACTATATTCACAACTGAGGACACAAATACTGTTTTTGGACAACTCTCCTTATATAAGGTAGTGGTAATCACCTTATATAAGGTGATTGTAGCTCTCATTTGTATTCTATGTTTCCCATATACACATTTTTTCAGCAGTTCGGGATTGGCTAGGTTAGTGAAAGTTGGTTTTATAACATCTAAAACAGCAAGTCGCAAACCATGTTTGTGGCTGTATGGCTTTCCACTGGCTTCTGTCTGAATATATTTGCACCCTGATATGTTAGAAATGGAATGTTGAGGATTATCATCCTACACCTAAGCGTGCCATGACACAACACAATCTTGTATTCGCCTCATACATCTTTCCATGGAGAGCAGAAGTATTGAACTGAACATCATATTTACAAATCTTACACAAAATATGAGTATTACTTACAATGCCAATTCTGTCACTGTCATCATATAGTGTAAGGCCCTCTGACCCACAATTACCACATCCAAATGATTCATCAATCATATGGACAAGTATTTCTAAGTCAGTTAAGTTAAAACCACCGGAAAACTTGTCTTTGGTACTGTACACAGCATCACAAATTCCTTCACTAATTTTCTTCTTCGATGTACTCAGTGACTTTGTCCAAAATTGTTCTTCACTCTTAGAAGCAGCATCTGTAACACTAGTATTTAAATTTCCTGTACCTTTTACACATGAAATTCGACATTTCCTCACTTTTTTGAATATGTGCCCACTGTTACAACCCATTTTGAGCAAAACAGGTTGACATATGCAAAACTAAAAACTGAAATAAGTTTGTAGCATGTGCTATTAAAAAAACACGATGTAAACAAAGGAACAACCAAATATAATCTTTCTCACAGCCTTCTAGACTCATCTGCAATTCGTTTCGATTGTGTGAACGAAAAATTAACGCACAATAAAAAAAAATTGTAGCTGTGGATCACAGCATTGAAAGACTTCCAAACAAACTTTATTAAAACATATTTTGCCGGCCAGGTGGTCTCGCGGTTCTAGGCGCGCAGTCCGGAACCGTACGAATGCTACGGTAGCAGGTTCTAATCCTGCCTCGGGCATGGATGTGTGTGCTGTCCTTAGGTTAGTTAGGTTTAAGTAGTTCTAAGTTCTAGGGGACTGATGACCACAGCAGTTGAGTCCCATAGTGCTCAGAGCGATTTGACCCTTTTAAAACATATTTCTAGCCAGAATTCGATTATGAAACTTTGCGATGTTATTCTTAAAGAATCAATCTAATTATGCAATAAAATTTCGAATTATTTTCGTAGTTTTGCCCTGCATCTGCCCGTAACAAAGCGATTTGGCCAGTTGCATACACTAGCTTCCACTTTTGTTCTTCCACACCTAAAACTTTGACAGATTTTTGAATCACTGCAGATATATTGTAATAATTTGTGTGAACAGTACATACATTGTAACTAAGAGAATGCTTTACCTTGTAATAAACAGATGTGAGTTCTCCAGCAGTTACCTTGTCCATCTCTAAGGCAGGTGGTTAAGACTTTGAGAAGTATTTGGATAAGGTACTTGATGCCTTATTGCTAACAACAGTCATGTGAGATTTGGTAGATACATGTTGCTACACACCAGCAATGCCTTCATGGGCACACGAGAAAACTTTATTGCACAAGTGGCAGTATACCTTATGAGAGTTTCCTTTTACTTGTCTTAACCACGAATAACTAGTTCCCCAGTTCAGATTGTACTTAGTAAAGCCTTTCGGCTTTCTTACGTGGTAAGCCTTTTAGCTCTCTTAGAAGGTATTCCACCACTTCTAGACCAATTATCTGTGTCACTGTCACTTGAATCACTCACTTCGTATAATTTTAGAAATATATTTTAGAAATATTTAGAAATATAATTTTAGAAATAATTCGCAAGCGTAACACGTTCAACATTCTACAGTTATCGCAAAACCATGGACGAAGTTTTAAACTTGAATGACGATCAAGAATGGAATTGCAAATCCTTCCAGTATTGTTAACATGCGTTGATATAGAATTTAAGCGATTTATCAAACGAACGGAAAACACAAAATTGTAGAAAGAAAGTGAGATGGATAATAAACGAATAGAAGAATGTAAAACAGACAGAGGCAAACAGAGACGTTCGGCGCCGCGCTAGAGAGTGGGAATCGGTGAATACCGGCCCCGCCCGGCCCTATCAGACTGATAGCCGAGCGGTAAGTGGGTAGATACTAGGTACCTGCCAGCAGTAACGCGAAAGATTTGGCAATAATAATCGAACAAGATGGAAATACGGGACAGAGCCTGCCCCGGCCGGACATTTAAAATTATGCCGGGAATAAGGGAATTTCTGCCAATGGTATCAGCGACTCTACAGAACTGTGGGTTTAGAACTGCTAGCCTGACGGGAAACTGGACTTTTTTTGTTTGGTACTCAGTGAGATGAGGAAATTCGAGAAATTAGAGCTTCTACGAGGGCCTACCTACAGTAATTCTTCCCATGTGCCATTCGCGAGTGGAACAGAGAAGAGGTGCTCAGTTAGTGGTACCAGACCTACTCTCCTACACACCCCGTCAGGTCGTTTGCAGAGTACTGCTGTAGATGTAGATGTTCACGGGAAATTATGAAGATCACAGACCTCCGCAGGGGAGAGGAGTGTAGGATTGCCACATCTAATTGTATCTAGCTGGGACCTCGTGGGGACACTCTGGAATGGGGATGTAGAAATGAAGTAAAAATTTATTTAATATAATTACTTTTTATTCAGAACACAGTTACGTGGGAACTGTTGCGGCAGAAGTAGTTGTTACACCACATTTTTCGGAAGATTTCCTCTTTTTTGGCAAGTCTTTTTTCCCTTTAACGTATTTGTGAATCTCCATGCAGATCACATTGTAGTTAAATTGGCAGTGCAAGATTTATTCCACAATTCCTGGCGGCAGTCGGTGTGTTTTAATTAGTCCTCTGGGTCGATATCAGCGAAAATACACTTCCCACAGTGGCGTTATGTGCGGGAATAGAAAACAAATACTTCCATAATTTTAGCAGTTGGCATTTGTGTTCAGAATTCTCGGTTTCCTTAAGAAAGTAAATCCTCCTTTTTTCCACAGAATGTTTAGACATCCATTCTTTCGAGTCATGCTTAGTTTCTGAAAAACTCTTCAGGTACATATATTCCTGAAATCTTCACGCCATTTATAGTCAGGTATATGACACCGTTTTCAATTATCGCCTAATCTAGGGTTTCAGATAGCGTCTTCCAATCTAATACTTGACATTTATTACAAGAAATTGCTCATTTCTGTAAGTAATAAAATGCTGTGGAATAGAAAACCATTGTCTCCTCCTCAAATTCCTAAATCAGATCAGTTATTTCTTGGTCAGGATTCTCATTCTTTAATTTGCTGAAATTCATTTTGTTTCTGTGGCAATAAAATTAGCTGTCTTCCTTTCATCACTGAAAAAAAATCAAATTATTTTAGGTGGCTCGTCTTCGGCGTCAAAAAATTGTTTTAATGGAATCCAAAGCTTAAGAATTCTTGCAACTGTGGTCATTAACGACAGCCATCTTGTTTTAGAGTGAGGCAGAAGAGTCTGATGATTAACATCAACGTGTAAGTAGAACTCTTTCAGCTTCTCTGTCCCTGCCTTATACATTGAAAAATAATTAAATATTTTCATGACGATTACTTCAACGTCGATAGTTACGACGCCAGAATATGGGTAGGGCATCCAGTTCCTTCTACACTGTTCCCAGTTCTTTAATTTGGTGAAACACGTTCCGCTGGCCGCGTCGACTAAGTGCTTCGTAGTTGTTACTGATCTTGTCTCCACAAAAAGCGATTAATTTGTCTAATGGAATTTGCAGTAGTCATAAAGTGTCTAGATAAAACTTTGCAGTTGTCTCCGATGTTTCGTTATTCAGCGAACCAAACTTCAGCACTTTCTGTTGGATTCCGTCAGTTTCAGTGAACAATTGAACAACTCAAGGAAACACATTTTGAAACTTGTGGTTCGATGCGTTGTTGTCTATACCGTAAAATGAAACTTCATGCAAATGTTTTATGCATTTGTACACGGAGTGTGAAGCAAGAGTATGTTAAGAATCCCTGTAGCTTGGGTCCTTACTGAAGACTACTTTACGGTGACTTTGGAGTCAGGATACATTGCGGCATTCAGTTTGACTGTACAGTAAAATGAACTGAAGGATTGATGATGCCTGACAACTTTATAATCTGTTGCTAGTTCTGCAGCAGCAACGAGCAGTTCTTCCTGGGTATCTTCTTTAATTATGAATGTGGGAAAAAGCTTTGATGTCGATACTGCTGCGAATCTGTTTGTATGATTCTTCGTGGAAATGTGATGCGCCGCATATCTGCCTTACCTCAGTGAGTTACTGAGACGAAACAGCGACAAATCTCACACAACGCTTCCTGATACGTAACTTCTTTCTTGGCAAAAGACCACTCTTTTGTGTAATCATACGAAAAGTGACACTTTCTGTTTCCATAATTCTGCATTTTCGTAAATTACGATAAGTTTATTAGGTGGTAAACAGTCGACAATAACACTTCAGTCAAAAAAAATGGTTCAAATGGCTCTGAGCACTGTGGGTTGGTTGGTTGGTTTGGGGAAGGAGACCAGACTGCGTGGTCATCGGTCTCATCGGATTAGGGAAGGATGGGGAAGGAAGTCGGCCATGCCCTTTCAGAGGAACCATCCCGGCATTTGCCTGGACTGATTTAGGGAAATCACTGTTCACTATGGGACTTAACAGCTATGGTCATCAGTCCCCTAGAACTTAGAACTACTTGAGCCTAACTAACCTAAGGACATCACACAACACCCAGCCATCACGAGGAAGAGAAAATCCCTGACCCCGCCGGTAATCGAAGCCGGGAACCCGGGCGTGGGAAGCGAGGACGCTACCGCACGACCACGAGATGCGGGCACACTTCAGTCATCGAAGTACCTCCCTATATATCCGCAGTAAACACTTCAGACATTACTAACTTGCACTCGTTGTTCGTATTACGTTTAGAAAGAATCGTATTATTAGATCGCTATTCAAATGAGAACTGCCCGATTCTTCCGCGAGGCGCTGCTTAAATTGTTCCTGCCCCGTACCACTGGAGAAGTCTGGTATTTTTCCGAATAATAGCGCTCCTGAATGATTGTCGATACGGGATACGTAGAGCCCTGCAGGGATACGCAACAGACAACGCCATCTGTTGACAAAATAACACTAACTGAGGCCGCATTTACATATTGCGCTGTTAGCGTTACTGCAGTACTTCAGCCCAAGGTCTATAGAGGACAGGTCTGGTCATGCTACCATGATCCATTGCGATCGCGGCCATGTTGGGTCTAGCCTATTACGCGACTATAGCAGATTGTTTTTGAACTGGGTGTAGTCTTTTCGCTAGAAAGTGCGCTTATTTAGAAATGGGTTACTGTGCTGCACCGAATTGTAGCAGCAATTCGTCCAAAGCGACCAGATTATTCAGGTTTCCTGCAGACAAAGATCGGAAAGCTAAATCGTTACAGGACTGTAGGAGAGACAAATGGAAACCAAAAACATTCCAAGTTGTGTGAGGTAAGTTACCGGTTACAAGAATTACAGCTGAAATATCATATGTTTACGATTTTTTTTAAAGCTTCACTTTGAGGATTCACAGTTCAAGTTAAGGATAGCTGATGAAAGAAGACAGCTAAAATGGGATGCCATTCCAACGAAATTTGACGCCCCAAATCCACCCAAACTAGTTTCTTATAAACGGAAACAGTAACAAACATTTATGAAGGCATACTGTTTTACTCAAACGAAATGAGCAATATTGGTCTTACAAATAGTCAGCATTTTATTTTTAAATTTAAATTATAATTTCTGACACAAAAGATAGGCATACTATTTTCGGAACGGTAATTATTTCTAAACGCAACCGCTCTCTTCTCTAGCAACATAACACTGTGTCGTCTGCTCTAGCCCTAATATGGCGGCTCCGCAAGGATCATTGGTGTCCAGACCTTCTCTATATAGACCCTGTTGAGCCAAGCTCGTAACAGTATTTTGCAAAATCGGGACAAAATTGGTTGTTGCCGGGGTGTCGTAACAAGAAGGTCCATAACGGTGACGATACCGATGTGTCGGTGCGGATGGCAAGCCTATGGAATGGGTCGCTGGACAGCAGCCCCCCACCCCCTCCCTCCAGATCCGGAGTACAGGGTTTTTATTCTCCACGTAATTCTCAGGAGCTTGCAGAAGTTATTTCCGGGTATCTGCAAAACTCGTATAGCCAGGTGTAGCACAGTGTAGCTGACTGCAGTGACATAATGCGATGGTAGTTTACCATCTTCTCTTCAGATAATGTAACACCAGACATTCGATTATGGAGCACTCACTAACTGGCTTCATTCGTTAATGAGTCGCTCTGCTTTCCGTAACAATGAGCACGCTGGTGCTCTGCCAGTCAAATGGGGGCGGTAAAAAAGCTGCACATGTGTGACATGTCGACTTTCTTTATTCTTAAAATGTTGTGTGAGGGTGACTAAGAAGCGTTTCCGAGCAGTAGAGGAATCAAATTCCCCGTCAGTCTTCTTAACGTGATCAACAACAGATAAGCACAGCGCTTCCTGGAGCATTGTTTGTTTCCGCAGAATGCCATTTTCGGTACCAATACATATATCTTTTCTAAATATTTTGCAGCTGTATTTCCTAGCTTATTAATCATTTTGTTGGAAACATGTCAAATACACTCGTAAAAGAATATAATTAACATTATAATCAGTCATCGTAGTAAATGCTTTACAGGTCTTTGACCTTCTACTCACTGAGTTGCATTAAACTGAATTAGCGAAGTTCACATTCGTTACTACAAATAAGCAACATACTTGAACGCAAACGTCACTATATGTCAACCATTTTCACGTTCACTGTTGCAGGCGCAGCGGCAAATTATAGTTACTCCGAGATTTAATACACGTATACTATTTTGAAACTCCGGTGCCGACTTGTTCCAGTGAGTTCAAAAAATTTCTCTTGAGGGGGGGGGGGGGGGGGATGGGGGGGGGCGGTGGCCGGGACGTCACTCCGGCTGAAATTAAGCCCTGCTCGAGTACCTTATGCATTCAAGAGCAGATACTGAAGTTTGGCAAGGTTCAACAAATAAGTTTCTATTCAGACTTGTATTTTCATCCGTCTGTATGTTGCGTCTCTTAGCAATCCCGTATGAGTCTGAAATACTTCACAGAGACAGTTAGTGTCTGTATAATTTTCATATTCATAATGTGAAACTTGCTTGTTTCTACAATGGTGTTGAAAAGTTGACTAAAAAACGATTACTTCGTAGACGATATCCTATGCTTTTAAAGCTACTGCTACGATACCACCTCGATATAAGGTGGGAATAGACAGCAATGATGTTGCGTATGTATAGTTACTAATTACGATAAAGGAGCTTCCAAAACCTTGCGCGGACAGTTTCCATAGTACTGCAACATTTTATAGTATTATATTGAAACTTGTGTTCGTTTAATGGGAATATAAACGGTAACGTCCAATGTTCCAACACGTAGCCGGCACGGTAGCTCAGCGTGCTCGGTCAGAGGGTTAGCAGCCCTCTGTAATAAAAAAACTGAGCTAATCGATCAACAACGAACTTAAACGGATGTCTTACGACGTCCGCCCCGAGCAGATGCAACGAACAAAAGCGAACAAAATGAGATTAAAAAAAAAAAAAAAAAAAAAAAAAAAAACGTGGGGGTATAGCTCAGTGGTAGAGCATTCGACTGCAGATCGAGAGGTCCCCGGTTCAAACCCGGGTGCCCCCTTAAAATTTTTTTCCTTCCTTCTTTATTGTGATACACGATATATTAACTACGCTGTTCACAACTTCAAAGACTGATCACAAAATTGCACATTGTACTTACTTAGTACAGTCGCACTATTACGATGACTTTTCTACGCTGTTTTTGAAGTTCTGTTTTCATTTTACGAGCTTGCAATTGTCTTACGTACCTATTATTCATATGTACACTCAGTTCTTAGCTATGGCATTCTTTTTTGGGGAGCAAACGCACAAAATGTGAACACAATTTTCAAACTCTAGAAAAGAGCCATAAGAATAATAACCAAAAATACTAATCGAGCTCATTGTAAAGATCTGTTCAGAACACTGGGAATTTTAACTGCTCCATGTGAATACATTTACCAGTCAGTTGAACA
Source organism: Schistocerca nitens (assembly GCF_023898315.1). Classification (NCBI taxonomy): domain Eukaryota; kingdom Metazoa; phylum Arthropoda; class Insecta; order Orthoptera; family Acrididae; genus Schistocerca; species Schistocerca nitens. The sequence goes on along the minus strand of NC_064615.1, from coordinate 693,828,892 downwards.
TTTCAAAAATAACATTGGTAATTACTGCACAAACAGCTCTGTCCATAACCATGCAACAAGAGATAGACTCAACTTACGTTTATCAAGAAAAAATAAACATAAAACTCAAAACAGCATTTTCTACCAAGGAATAAAACTGCACAATAAATTACCAAAAGATTAAAGAAATTGCAAAAAAACACTTATTTAAACAGGCAGCTAAAAGGTACCTGTTATGCATTACATTTTATGCATTGAAGGATTACTTAGATAAAACAGAGTAGGAGTTTGATAAAAAAAATTATACAAATAAATAATAATAATAATAATAAATCCGACTTTCCACATAACACTTTCACTTGGTTTTTTTCTTTCTGTTTTGCTTTGTAGAAATACTTACCCCCAAGCTATGCATAGCACAATACTAACAACTCCTCCTCTTTCTGAGCTCAACATCTCACTCATTATGGAGAGATGCTGACTCAGTTTTTCTTGATAGCAAATGGGAAGTTACGGTACAGAAAACGGTCCAGAGATCACCAGCGCGCGTGCGTGCGTGCGTGCGTGTGTGTGTGTGTGTGTGTGTGTGTGTGTAGTGAGTGAAATGTTATTAAACAATGTGCGTGTAGTGTGTGCAGTGACTGATAGTGAGATGTGAGTGAACAACGTGGCATTACATTATTTAATAAGTGATTTGTAAAAAGTATTGTATACCAGGAGTAAATCTAATGATTGTCTCTAACTAGAAGTCTGTAAATATATGTGTGTACGAATTAGCTTATTTTAAATTGGTCTAAACCTGTAAATACTGTGACATGTCATATATCCTTGTAAAAAGAGATCTACAGCTGACTAAAGCTACTATTACTACTATTACCACTACTACTGTTAATTTTGTATGCTGTTTCTGAAGTTGGCCTTCAATAATTACATGCTTGTAATTACTGCAAAATAAAATACTCCGTTGGTCAATGCTCAATTTTCTTGTAACACTGAGAATGCACTTTCTAATACGACACGAATGAACGCTTAAAAGAAGTAGCAGCTGGATTTTACGAGATTTTTCTGCCAGATTTCGGAGTCTGTCATTTATTTCTTCGTTCTGCGTGTGTTTTTTGCAATGGAAAATAATTTGGAGGCAAGGGCTAGGAGGCACAGTGCACAGTCACTGGTTACCAAGGTACATAGGTCTACACAGTTAACGTTGTCACCTTTACATAACGACGTACATGCCATCTTTTTTAAATACACGAAAATTCCAATAAAATTAATAATTGCACTAATATTTGTAGTGGGATTGTTTATAGTAGGAACCGTATATTCCCGTCCCTTTGACCTCTTTTCCACTTTTGCAGAACAAATAATTACAAAAAATTTATTAACTGGACATATAAGAATAAAATCGCAGACAGTATTAATAATCATGATATAATCATATATTTCACCGATTAGAAAATTTTTATTTAGTGTTGTCTTGAAATTTGGAGAGTAGCTGTAAGTTTTGATTAATACTGCGACTGAATCGTTATTTATCTGTTCGTCGTAAAAAACTAGCAGATAACATTACGATCAAAAAGACCCGCCTCATTCGTATACTATAAAGAGATAAGCTTTAGGCATGTGCGTGAAAATTTTTTTTTAATTATGCGACTGAACAAACCCTCGAACTCTCTACGTCTATAATCCAATAAAGTATAGTCTGCTCTTTCAGCAAATGTGACATTCTTCCAACAAACGGCATTGCATATGTCTACGAAATTAGTCCGTTAACATTAAATCAACCGTTGCAGAACCTGTATTATTCCTTAAGGACTATTCCCATCCGTGGTTTATAGTTCATTGTCCCAGTTTCAGGTTGCCTATCTGACACCTTCTAGGAGCGACAAAAATGTTACTTTCACCTATTTCATTTAATTACTGACGGAATTTGAAACTTTAATATGCTGCCATAATACACTCAATAACAGTAAAGTTTAAGATCTTACACAGCAAGACAATTATTACAGTTAGCTCACGACGCGCAAAATATCCAGAATATATTTATCCAGAGCACGAAAAACATAATTTCAAATCTTTCCGAAACGTTTTCTCGCTAACACCCCTCACAGAATGATGAAAGGAAAGATGTTTATCGCTTACTCCATTTTTTTCTGTAAGATTTCAGTTATCAGGCATGATGTTTTAATTTATTACTTCTTCGCTACTAATTAGTTACGCAACTCATTTGGCAGGCAGTATCCACATATATCACCGAATGTCCCTCCAAAATTGTCATTTTACCACACATAGTTCAGGAGAAATGATGACTTAAACACTCGAGATGTGCGAAAACAACAGCGCATATTACCCCGATTATAATCTTCCAGTGCTTCAAAACGGGGGCATTTAGCGACTTCCAAAATAATTTAAACTTAATTTCCAACCTTTTCCGAACTTTTTCTCGGTAGTATGCTTAACGTCAAATATTTAACACATTAGCTTATTTGTAAAGAAATCTGTCGTTTGAAGCCGTTTTATACGTGGGACTCCGATTCTTTAAAGAAACGGTGTGGGGGTTAGGACTAGAGGGTGACCCCCCTCCCTCTCCCTCCCCCCCCCCCTCCCCGCCTGAAACCTGAGTACAGAGTTTTTTTATCACATTTTATCAGACAACAAATATTGTGGGGATAAACATCAGCTCCATGGATATTCCACGAACTCTTATGGATCTGGATAAATCAATTATATCAGAAATAGCCCTTTCGTTGTTTCACCTCCCGCTGGATAAATTTCTGCGGACGCACTTTCATATGTCAGAAAGAAGGGGAACTGATAAACGTCGCCGGCCGCGGTGGTCTCGCGGTTCTAGGCGCGCAGTCCGGCACCGCGCGACTGCTACGGTCGCAGGTTCGAATCCTGCCTCGGGCATGGATGTGTGTGATGTCCTTAAGTTCGGTAGGTTTAAGTAGTTCTAAGTTCTAGGGGACTGATGACCGCAGCTGTTAAGTCCCATAGTGCTCAGAGCCATTTTTAATAAACGTCTTCTTCTAAACCATAAAATTCGTTGACTGAGACAAGAAACTGAAAATTTGTATGTGCAGTAAGATGTATGTTTTGCTTTTTAGGAGATTAAAAATTAAAGTACCGGTTTATAGATTCTGCTACGGGAAGACGTAGCTTCGTCGTAAGCAGGACTCAAGTTAGAAAATGAAGAACAGCTACACTTAAGCAATAAATCGTACCGTATTCGATCCTGCCACAAAAGAAGCAAGCGACGAAAGACAATGAAACGAACTCTGCGGCAATGGGATGACTGGAACAGTTTTACAAAAATACTTTGCATACAGTTAAAGAAAAATCTGGCGTTGGAATCGAGCCCGCTTCATCAGTTTATTCAGACTCAGAGAAACCCGGGCGAAGTGTTACAGATATTTCAGGGAGATCTACGGCGTAATAATGCATGTAGGTATCAACAAATTATTCTTGGAAAAGGGTGTCATAAATATGCATAGTAATCGTACTGTATACACAAGACGTCCCAGGTGGAATGAGAAATGTGCTAGTGTATAACATTACTGGCGATGCGACTAATTCACTCGTGTTATCTACTTTTGGGTTATTCCGAACGACTGTCGTAGTTTAAATGTTTTAACGTAAACTTTGCTAAACTGATGTTGAGCTCTTATTTGAATCTCGCTTCCCGCTGCCGGGTTCCCGGGTTCGATTCCCGACGGGGTCAGGGATTTTCTCTGCCTCGTGATGACTGGGTGTTGTGTGATGTCCTTAGGTTAGTTAGGTTTAAGTAGTTCTAAGTTCTAGGGGACTGATGACCGTAGATGTTAAGTCCCATAGTGCTCAGAGCCATTTGAACCATTTTTTTCTTATTCGCATACAAACGAAGAACATTTTACAGTTTCTTGTTTCACTTCAGATTACGTGACCGAGCAAATTTTGTCAATTGTAAAAATGCCTGGGACAGTTAATTTAAAGTAGCCACATCTTTATCTAACCTACGTTGTAGTTCATCGTCGCTAAAGACCTTGATGTTAAGGGGACGTTCAGCTGTAAGCCCCTTCTTTCCTTTAATTGATTTCAGAAGTTTAGCTTTCCTGACCCAAGAACTGAATGCTGGTGCTCAGTTTCGAGGTAACTGCTCTCGATACGTCAAACACACTTGCATCTGCATTACATCCTTAACTATACTCCGCGAATCGCTGGGAAATGCATGGTCGAGGGTGCGTTTCTACTCATTCCATTCACGCATGGAGCAAGGCAAGAATGCACGTAGGCACTGTACGAACTGGTTTTTCGCTAATTTTATCTGCGCAATCTCTGTGATGAACACGTAGGGGGCTGCGGAGTATTCGTGTTTCTTGCCCTGAAAGACTGTTTTGAAGTTTTCAAAGCAGCTTCTAATGCGGAGTGTACGGTGTCTTTCTTATTGTCAGTGTTTTCACCGGTGTTCCAGTTAAGGCCCCGTAGACGATGAAGCAATTAGACAAACTTTCGTGTTTTTCAAATAATTTGGCAGTGTGCTAGGTTGTTTGTCAAACAATGACATGTTTGAGAGAAATTGATTGATTTGACAAATAAGTTTGACCGTGTTCGATTGCGTTTGTCAAAAGAAAAGTCAGTTGTCTGCCTCATTTCGAGACCGTATGAAGGTTCTGTTTCACCGCGAATTTTGATCAAAATCAAATTTTTGTTGCTGTTTATCTCTTTGTAAATTTAGTTTCCAAGATTGTGGAAACTAGAACGATTATAAGGACAAATACAAAAGAGTCACTGACTAATACCAAAATGGTAGAGGTGTCCCATCTAAATATTACACAGGAAGACGTAAAAAGAAAAAAAATCAAAAGTCTACCCACGAAATACAAGCGGAGTGTAACAAACTCTTATCTCTTAATGCTTAATTTATTGCTTCACATGTTTCCATAATATTGTTACTTAGTGTTCTAAATCTGTTCCATTTGCCAAATATCTGAAAGTTATTCGGTAGGGTACTCCACTAACTACCTTTACATCTGTCGGTTACCAGAAGAACGGAGAAACCGACCTCGGGAATGATGTTTGGATTCCGGAGAAATGTAGGTACATGTAAGGCAATATTGACCCTAGACGTATCTTAGAAGATAGGTTGAAGAAAGGCAAACCTATATTTGTAGCATTTGCAGAGTTATACAAACATTTGACAGTGTAGACTGGAATACACTCTTTGAAATTCTGGATGTATCGAGGGTAAAATACAGGGAGAGAAAGATTATTTACAACTTACCCGGAAACTAGATGGCTTTTACAAGAGTCGAAAGGACGTGAAAGGGAAGCATTGGCTGAGAAGTGAGTGAGACGGGGTTGTAGCCTATCTCTAATGTTATTCAGTCTGTTTGTTCATTGAGCGAGCTGTAAAGAAAGCGAAAGAAAGAACTGGACAGGGAATTAGTGTTTAGTGAACTTCAAGGTTTTGTGATGACATCGTAATTCTGTCAGAGACAGCAATGGGCTTCGAAGAGCAGTTGAAAGGAATGGACTGTATCTTGAAAGGAGAACATAACATGAACAACAACAAAAGCAAAACAAGGATAATGGAATATAGTCGAATTAAATTAAGTGATTTTGAGGGTTTGGCTTCGGGGAAGTACAGAAAGCGCTTCAGGCTGAGGGGTACAGGATAAACACAGGACAAGGGTAGACATAGCAATATTCTGTACTGTAAACTGTAGCTGTTAGGAAAGAACCAGAGCGCCAGGCAGTAAAAGAAAGCACTGACGTTCAAACCGTTATAGGTACCGAAGACTGGCTGAAGCCGGAGGTAAGTTCAGCGGGAAATTTTACAAAGGCTGGTGGCCGTTTGTTTGTTGTTGTCAGAAGTATTTTAGCATGTAGCGAAATTGAGGTATATAGTTCATCTGAATTAGTATGAGTAGAGGTTATACTTGACAACCGGAATAGATCAATAAATCGTTCATTTTACCGCCCTCTCCCCCCCCCCTCCCCCGCCCAAGACTAAGATGATTCAGTGGCTGAACAGTTGAAAGAAAATTTAAGTCTCATTTCAAATAGATACCCCACCCATACAATTATAGTAGTTGGTGGTGACTTCAGTTTACCTTCGATATGTTGCTGAAAATACATGCTCAAAGACAGTGGTAGGTATAAAACATCGTCAGACGTTGTACTAAATGCTTTCTTCGAAAATTATTTTGAGCAATTAGTTCATAAGCACATTCGGAGTATAAACGGTTGCGAAACATGCTTGACCTCTGAGCGAAAAATCATCCTGAGCAAGTAGGGAGCATCATGACGGATGTAGGGATTAGTGAGCACACGGTCGTTGTAACAAGACTGACCACTGAAAAATCCAAATCCGCCAAACATAACCGCAAAATATATCTGTTTAGCAAAGCAGATAAAAATTCGGTTGATGGCTTTGTAAGAGAAAATCTTTACTCCTTCCAGACCACGTAGGTATAGACCAGATATGGGTTAAATTCAAAGAAATACCATCGAGGGCGATTATGATATTTATACCGAATAAATTAACTAAGGTTTGCACTCATCCCCACGATACAGAAAATAGTGCAAAAACAACGAAGAAAGCACGGCAAATTTAAACGAACGCAAAAACCGCAAAATTGGCGACGTGTTACTGAACCTCGAAACTTAGTCTGGACTTCAATGTGAGATGATATTAGTAGATTCCACAACGATACCATGGCTCGGAATCTGGTAGAAAATCCAAAGAGACTCTGGTCATATATAAAGTGCAACAGCTGCAAGACACAATTAATACCTTCACTGTGCGGTAGCAACGGTAATGTTATCGATGAAGCGTTACTTAAGCAGAGTCACTAAATATAATTTTCTGAAATTCTTTCACCGAGGAAGACGAGGTAAATATTCCAGGATTCGAATCAAGAACAACAGCCAATATGAGTGACTTAGAAGTAGATGTCTTCGGTGTAGTGAAGCTGCTTAAATCACAGGCAAGTCTTCCGGTCCAGACAGCATACCAGTCAGGTTCTTTCCAGAATATTCTGATACAATAGCCCCATACTCAGCAATCCTATACAATCAGTGCTACATCGAAAGATCTGTAAGTAAAGAATGGAAAGTTCTACAGGCCACACCAATACTCCAGAATGGAAATAGGAATTTCAGACCCATATCGCTGACGTCGATTTATAGACTAATTTTGGAACGTATACTGTAGTCGATCATTGTGAATTACCTCGAAGGAAATGGTCTATTGACACATAGCACGGATTCAGAAAATATTGTTCTTGTGAAACACAACTAGCTCTTTATATGCGCGAAGTAATGAGTGCTATCGGCAGCGATCACAATTTGATTCCATATTTCTATGTTTCCCTGAGATTTTTGACACCGCTCCTCACAAGAGACTTCTAATCAAAGTCATCGAGTAAAACAGAAGTGATATCTGGCGTTCCCCAAGAAAGTGTTATAGAACCTCTGCCGTTCCTAATCTACATAAACGATTTAGGACACAATCTGAGCAGCCCTCTTAGATTTTTTGCAGATTCTGCTACCATTTACCGTGTAGTAGAGCCTTTAGAATACCGAAACTAAATGCAAAATGACTTAGACACTATATCTGTAAGGTGCGAAGAGTGGTAATCGACTGTGGATAATGTAAAGTGTGAGGTCATCCATATGAGTGCTTAAGGAAATCCGTTAAATTTCGGCTACACGGTATATCACACAAATTTAAAGGCTGTCAGTTCAACGAAATATCTAGAAATTACAATCCAACTTAAGTTGGAACGATCACATGAATAATGAATGTTGTTGGGAAGGCAAACTAAAGACTGCGTTTTATTGGTAGAACACAAGTTGCAACAGGTCTTCTAAAGAGACTGTCTTCACTGCGCTTTTCCGTACTCTGCTGTACGGTATGTGATCCTTACCAGATAGATTTGATGGAGGAGGTCAAAAAAATTCCAAGAAGGGCAGGTCGTTTTGTATCATCACGGAATAGGGGAGAAAGTGTCAGAGATATGGTAAGGTAGTTGGGGAGGCTATCATTGAAAGAAGGTTGTTTTTGGTAGCGATAAGATTTTTTCATAAAATTTGGATCGCCAGCTTTGTCCTCTGAATGTGAAAATATTTTATTGTCACCAATCTACAGGAGAAAGCATCGACGTAGTAAAATAAGAGGAGTCAGAGCTCGCAAGGAGTGATTTAAGTGCACATTTTTCCCACGCCCTGCTAGAGTGTGGAACGGTAGAGAATGTTCTGAACATGGTTCGGAGGACCTTCTGCCCGGCATTTAAGCGTGAATCACAGAGAAGTCACGTAGATGTAGATTGGGAAATGAAACACTAAAGGTACCAGATGAGTTTTGCTATTTTGGTAGCAAAATAAATGATCAAGACTGCTGTAGAGAGGATATAAAATGTCGCTTGGCTGGGGCAAGAAAAACGTTTCTGAAGAAGAGAAATTTAACATCGAATACTAATTTAAGTGTTAGGAAGCCTTTCCTGAAAGTATTTGCCTGGAGTTTCATCTTGTATGGAAATGATGATAAGCATTTCAGACAAGAAAAGAACAGAAGCTGTGTTGAATTTTATGGGGTAATTTTCGTGAAATGATGATAAGCATTTCAGACAAGAAAAGAACAGAAGCTGTGTTGAATTTTATGGGGTAATTTTCGTTCTCCTAAACATTTGTGAGCATATATGTTCGATAATTCTAGAACGGATGAACATCCGCGATAGAGGCCTATAATTATATCTATCTAACCGCCCTTCTTGGAAACGGGAATGATTTACACTTTTCTTCCAATCACTTGGTAACCTTCGAGGCCCCAGCGATCAACGACGGTCTTCGGTTTTGACATAATCTCTATAGAATCTCATCGATATTTCGTGGGTTCCAGATGTCTTTCCATTGTTGAATCAATTTAATTGTATTTATATTCCACGATCACTTAGGTTAATATTTGCCCCAATGACATCAGTACGTCGATCCTGCTAACAATAGACGCACATTAACGGGAATGCTCCTTCTTTCTTTTGGGGTCTTGAATCTTTGGAACGGTTCGATGCGGCTCGCCAATCTTGTAGCAACGTCTTCACTCAGATTAGCGCTTGCCTCCTACCTCCTCAACTGTTGGTTGGATGTATTCGAGTCTTTCTTCCCCTAGAGTTTTTACCCTTTACAGCTCCCTCTAGTACCATGGAAGTTATTCCCTGATGTCTCAACAGATGTCCCTTCTTCTTGTCAGTTTTTTTCACGTGTTCCTTTCTTCGTTAATTATACAGAGAACCATCTCAGTCCGTCTAATTTTTAACATCCTTCTGTAGCACAACATCTGAAACGCTTCGATTCTCTTCTTTCCTGTTTTTGCCACAGTCCATTTTTCACTACTATAGAATGCTGTGCTCCGAACGTACATTTTCAGAAATTTCTTCCTCGTATTAAGGCCTATGTTTGGTACTAGCAGACTACTCTTTAGCGGGAATGCCTTTTTTCCAGTGCTAGTCTGCCTTTTATGTCCTCCTTGCTTCATCCAACATAGGTTTTTCCTCCACATGTAGCAGAATTCCTTTACTTCGTCTACTTCGTGGTTCTCGATTTTGATTTTAAGTTCGTAGCTAATATCATTTCTGCTGTTCCTCATTAATTTATTTTCTCTATTTTACTCTCAGTCTACATTCTATACTCGTTAGCCTGTTCATTCTACAGCAGCTCCTTTAATTCTTTTCTACTTTCACTGAGGGTAGCACTGGCATCAGCGAATTTTATCATTGCTATCGTTTCATCCTGAACTGTAATCCCACTCTTGAAATTTTCTTTATTTTTGTCATTGCTTCTTCATTGTATAGATTGAACTGTAGGGACGAAATACATCCCTGTGTTACACTCGGTTTAATCCGAGCAATTATTTCTTGGTTTTCCATTACTATTGTTGGTTCTTGTAGATATCGTATATTATCCGTCTTTCCCTATAACTTACTCCTATTTTTCTCAGAATTTCCCACTTCTTGCACTATTTTATACTGTCGAACGACTTTTTTAAGTAGACAAAAATCTACGAACGCGTCTTCATTATTCTTAAGTCTTGCTTTCGCTATCAATCACGCCAGAACTTTCTGGGGCGTATTTCTGTCATTTTTCTAAATCCAAACTGATCGTCATCTAACAGATCACAAATTTTCTTTTCTAATCTTCTGTGTATTACTCTTGTCAGCAAATTGGATGGGTGAGCTATTAAGATGACTGCGCGATTGTTCTCACACTATCTGCACTTGCTACATTCGAGATTGTGCGGATGATATTTTTCGAAAGTCTGATGGTATGCCTCAAGTCTCATAGATTGTAAACACCACTTTGCATAGTCGCGTGCTTACAACGTCACCGAATGATTTTAAAAATTCCGAAGTGTTGTCTATACGTTATGCCTTATTTTATGGAGTCTACCAAAGCTCTATCAAACTCTGAGTATAAAACAGGATCACCAACATCTTTCATATCGACTCCCATTTGTTGTTCAGTCACGTTATCAGACAAGTCCTCATGCTCGTAGAGGCCTTCAGTATACTATTTCCACCTGTTCGCTCTGTGCGCTCTTAACCCACGCAATACTAAGGAAGGGATACTTTATGCCCACCTTTTGAAAATATTGAAATCTACTCAGATACTTTATTTTTTAAAATTTTGCAAGTAATATTTATTGTTTTTAATGAAGTCTTCTTCCGGATTCTGTGTTTCTTGTTTTACATTTTTCGTTTATGCTTAGTTGGAAAATGTAAGTTTAAGGGAGTTGGTCATTAAGTCTCTCCCCCTCCTCGCGCCCTTCGTACTACTTCCCAAAACGGCCGTCTTACCCCACAAATATAGCATTACGTGACCTTAGAAAGCATGGACATAGTATTTCTCTCGGTTGACAGCAACAATGGTCTCAACAATGATTCATTTCCCTCTGGTTCTTTATTGTTTCCTGTTCAGTGGTACTTAGTCCACTGTTAGATACAACTGTGATTGAAAATGTATCGACAGTCACTTGCTGAAGGAGAAATATCGAAGATTTTGGAAAAATCTACAGATTCTGAAATCGAATTTGATGAAACTGACGATGTAGTTAACGAACCTTAAGTGGAATGTGTTGTGCACGAGGATATGGACAGTGATGGAGTACCTACACATGCTGAGGATGAACTTTGGGCTCATGAAACTGATGACGACGCAGCTTGAACCACTGGAAAAATTTATAGCCTCAAACCTCATCACATTAGAGGACGAATAGCACAAAACTTAGTGACAGAAAGAGAAGGCATAAGAGACGAAGGTACATCTACATCTACATTTATACTCCGCAATCCACCCAACGGTGTGTGGTGGAGGGCACTTTACGTGCCACTGTCATTACCTCCCTTTCCTGTTCCAGTCGCGTATGGTTCGCGGGAAGAACGACTGATGGAAAGCCTCCGTGCGCGCTCGAATCTCTCTAATTTTACATTTCTATATTATAAGTAGGAGGAAGCAATACGTTCGATACCTCATCCAGAAACGCACCCTCTCGAAACCTGGACAGCAAGCTACACCGCGAGTCTGTCGTACCAGGAGTCCGTGGCGGGACAGACCATACGGCAGACGGAGTAGAGAAGGTCTCGTGGACGGATGTTGTGTGTTGTGTAAGTGCTGAAATTTCGTCTTTGTAATCTTAGTGTCTCTGAGGCGATTGATGGACCGAATGAAGATGTTTATCCTACAAAATTGCTGCCCAAAAACGGAAACTTGACCAGCCACCAGTGACAAAAGTACTACCGCCTGCCCCACAGTTCCTCGTAGTTTCTCGATCTGAGGACGGAAAGGATTTTTCCTCTGTCAACCCTTTCATTATCGAGAAGGGCGTAGATGCCATAGCCGGGTCTGTCAAGTCTTGTACCAGGTTGCGTAACGGTACCTTGTTACTAGAAACTGAGAGCGCCTTTCAGGCACAAAAACTGCTTCGGGCCACACTCCTGTACACGTTCCCTGTCCGGGTGGAGGCTCACCGCACTTTGAATTCGTCGCGTGGTGTGGTCTATACTAGATCACTCGACGGATTGACTGACGAGGAGATTCAGTCTTTCCTCGCTGAAGAGGGCGTGACGGCTGTCCATAGGGTCATGAAAAAGGTCAACAATGACCTTGTACCGACCCGGACACTTTTCTTGACCTTTGATAGTGTTCAGCTGCCGTCGCGCATCAAAGCGGGCTACGAGGTTATTTCTGTTCGCCCCTATGTCCCGACACCTGCGCGCTGCTACCAGTGCCAGCGTTTTAATCACACTCGCCAGTCTTGTTCCAATGCGGCTAAATGTGTCACTTGTGGCAGGGATGCCCATGAGGGTGACTGTCCACCTCCGTCTCCTCGTTGTGTGAACTGTCAGCGTGACCATGCAGCGTCCTCCCGCGACTGTTCCATCTACAAGGAAGAACGCTGTATACAGGAAATTCGGGTCAAAGAGAAAGTGTCCACCTCGGCTGCTCGCAAGCTATTTGCTAGTAGGAAGCCCACGCTGCTCCCAGCGGGGAAATACAGTACTGTCCTCGCCTCTCCTCGGACTACCAGGGAGGTGGCGACGCAGACATGCGATCTGACCTTCAGCAATACGGTCGTCCGTTCGGCCAGTGCTAAGATCGCCCAGTCAACGTCTCCTCTTCCTCCCGTCACCCCTAAGGCACAAGCTCCTTCATCGGCTTCTGCCATGACGAAGACCCAGAAGTCAGATGCACGGGCCTACAAGAAGGAACCGTCCCGTGCAGACTTCCTACGTACCTCGAACTCCCAGCCATCGACCAGTACTTCCACTAAACGACCTTCCAAGAAGGCTCATAGGAAGCACAGTTTTGGCCGGCTGGAGTGGCCGTGCGGTTCTGGGCGCTACAGTCTGGAACCGAGCGACCGCTACCGTCGCAGGTTCGAATCCTGCCTCGGGAATGGATGTGTGTGATGTCCTTAGGTTAGTTAGGTTTAATTAGTTCTAAGTTCTAGGCTTCTGATGACCTGAGAAGTTAAGTCGCATAGTGCTCAGAGCCATTTGAACCACGGCGCATTTCTTCTCCTGCGCTACCCAGCGGTTGCCGCCTCAGGCCGTCATCCGTTTCGCCTGGCCGCACCGCTGGTAGCCGAACATCTGGCCGTTCACCGGCGGAGGAAGCTCCCCCTCCCGGTCATCTTAACAAGATGGACGATGACTGTCCGCCTACTGATAGCGGCGGCAGTGCTCGCTCGAAGCCAGGCCCTCAGCGGCCTTCGAGGTGACCCCTTCTTGCGTCTTCTTTTTCTTTTTCTCCTCACGATGGCACTTATTCACTGGAATATTCGCAGCATTCGCTCCAACCGAGAGGACTTGAAGTTGCTGCTCCGCTTGCACCGTCCGCTCGTCGTAGCCCTCCAGGAAACGAAGCTACGCCCATGCGATCAAATTGCCTTGGCACACTACACCTCTGTGCGTTTTGACCTACCCCCTGTGGCAGGTATTCCGGCTCATGGAGGGGTTATGTTGCTGGTCCGGGATGATATTTACTACGATCCCATCACATTGCACACTGGCCTGCAGGCAGTTGCCGTCCGATTTACTCTCCCCACTTTTACATTTTCCATTTGTACCGTATACACTCCATCGTCGTCTGCCGTTACCAGGGCAGACATGATGCAAATTATTGCTCAGCTACCTGCACCATTTTTGTTAACTGGAGACTTCAATGCCCACCATCCCCTTTGGGGCTCTCCAGCATCCTGCCCGAGGGGCTCCCTGTTAGCAGACCTTTTCAACCAGTTCAATCTTGTCTGCCTCAATACTGGCGCCCCTACTTTTCTTTTGGACACATCTCACACCTATTCTCATTTAAACCTCTCTATATGTACTACCCAACTTGCACGCCTGTTTGAGTGGTATGCACTTTCTGATACATATTCGAGCGACCACTTCCCGTGTGTTATCCATCTCCTGCATCATACCCCCTCTCCGTGCTCAACTAGTTGGAACATCTCTAAAGCAGACTGGGGGCTCTTCTCTTCCAGGGCGACCTTTCAGGATCAAACCTTCACAAGCTGCGATGGTCAGGTCGCACACCTCACGGAAGTCATTCTCACTGCTGCTGAATATTCCATCCCTCACACTACTTCTTCTCCACGTCGCGTACCGGTCCCCTGGTGGACCGCAGCGTGTAGAGACGCTTTACGTGCTCGTCGACGTGCTTTACGCACCTTTAAACGCCACCCTACAGTGGCGAATTGTATAAATTATAAACGATTACGTGCGCAGTGTCGTCGTGTTATTAACGAAAGCAAGAAAGCCAGCTGTGCTGCTTTCACAAGCTCCTTCAACAGTTTTACTCCTACTTCTGTTGTCTGGGGTAGCCTGCGGCGACTATCTGGCACTAAGGTCCACTCACCAGTTTCTGGCTTGACGGTCGCGAATGACGTCCTTGTGGCCTCTGAGGATGTCTCCAATGCCTTCGGCCGCTTTTTCGCAGAGTTTTCGAGCTCCGCTCATTACCACCCTGCCTTCCTCCCCCGAAAACAGGCAGAGGAGGCTAGACCACCTAACTTCCGCTCCTCGAATCGTGAAAGTTGTAATGCCCCATTCACCATGCGGGAACTCGAAAATGCACTTGTCCGGTCACGGTCCTCCGCTCCAGGGCCTGATTCTATTCATATTCAGATGCTGAAGAACCTTTCTCCTGCGGGTAAAGGTTTCCTTCTTCGTACTTATAATCGCATCTGGATTGAGGGACATGTTCCCGCATGCTGGCGCGAGTCTATTGTTGTACCGATTCCTAAGCCAGGGAAGGACAAGCACTTGCCTTCCAGTTATCGACCCATCTCGCTTACCAGCTGTGTCTGTAAGGTGATGGAGCGAATGGTTAACTCTCGTTTGGTTTGGCTGCTCGAATCTCGACGCCTACTTACTTACCAATGTACAATGTGGATTTCGTAGGCGCCGCTCTGCTGTTGAACATCTGGTTACCTTGTCGACCTTCATTATGAATAACTTCTTGCGGAAGCGCCCGACCGCGGCTGTGTCCTTTGATTTGGAAAAGGCTTACGACACCTGTTGAAGGGCGGGCATTCTCCGCACCATGCATACATGGGGCCTTCGCGGTCGCCTCCCTCTTTTTATTCGTTCCTTTTTAATGGATCGACAGTTCAGGGTACGTGTGGGTTCTGTCCTGTCAGACACCTTTCGCCAGGAGAATGGGGTGCCACAGGGCTCAGGTTTGAGCGTCGCTTTCTTCGCCATAGCGATCAATCCAGTAATGGATTGCCTCCCAGCTGATGATGTATCAGGCTCCCTTTTCGTGGACGATTTTACCATCTATTGCAGCGCGCAGCGTACATGTTTCCTGGAGCGCTGTCTTCAGCGTTCTCTTGACCGTCTTTACTCCTGGAGTGTCGCCAATGGCTTCCGTTTTTCTGCCGAGAAGACGGTCTGTATTAACTTCTGGCGCTACAAAGTGTTTCTCCCACCGTCCTTACGACTCGGTCACGTTGCTCTCCCATTCGTGGAGACAACAAAATTTTTAGGTCTTACATTTGACAGGAAACTTAGCTGGTCTCCAAATGTGTCATATTTGGCTGCCCGTTGTACCTGTTCTCTAAATGTCCTCCGTGTTCTCAGTGGTATGTCGTGGGGAGCAGATCGAACCGTCCTACTTCGCCTATATCGGTCGATAGTCCGCTCCAAGCTGGATTATGGGAGCTTCGTATACTCCTCTGCACGGCCGTCCATCTTACGCCGCCTCAACTCCATACAACATCGGGGTTTACGTCTTGCGATCGGAGCGTTTTATACTAGTCCCGTCGAGAGTCTTCATGCTGAAGCCGGTGAATTGCCACTCACCTACCGGCGCGATATACTGCTTTGTCGGTATGCCTGTCGGCTACTGTCAATGCCCGACCACCCGTCTTATCGTTCCTTTTTTGACGACTCTCTCGACCGTCAATACGGGTTGTATGTATGTGCTCTGCTACCCCCTGGAGTTCGCTTTCGTCGCCTCCTTCAACACCTTGATTTTTCACTCCCTGCAACCTTTAGAGTGGGCGAGAGCCACACGCCACCTTGGCTCCAGGCTCAGGTTCGCGTTCACCTTGACCTCAGCTCGCTCCCAAAGGAGGTTACCCCCGGTTTGGTATACCACTCCCGTTTTGTCGAACTTCGTTCGAAGTTCAGTAATATGACCTTCATTTATACAGATGGCTCTAAAACCAATGACGGGGTCGGGTGTTCTTTTATTGTCGGGGCACAAAGTTTCAAATACCGGCTCCATGGCCATTGTTCGGTCTTCACAGCTGAGCTCTTTGCCCTCTACCAGGCTGTTCTTTACATCTGCCGCGACCGACATTCTGCTTATGTCATCTGCTCCGATTCCCTGAGCGCCATCCAGAGCCTCAGTGATCCGTATCCGGTTCACCCTTTCGTGCACCAGATCCAACGGTCTCTTCAGCAGCTGGTGGACGATGGTTCTCCAGCTAGCTTTATGTGGGTTCCTGGCCATGTCGGTATCCCTGGGAACGGAGCTGGAGATGCCGCGGCCAAGGCTGCGGTCCTCCAGCCTCGGACAGCTTCTTGTTGTGTCCCTTCATCAGATTTTAGCAGGGTCATTTGTCGGCGCATTTTATCGCTGTGGCATGCCGATTGGGCTGCACTTACGGACAACAAGCTTCGGGCCTTGAAACCTCTTCCCGCGGCTTGGACGTCCTCCTCACGCCCTTCTCGGCGGGAGGAGGTCGTTTAGGCCCGGTTACGAATTGGACACTGCCGGTTCAGCAATCGCCATCCGTTGACGGCTCCGCCAGCGCCGTTCTGCCCATGTGGGCAATTGCTGACGGTCCGCCACATTTTAACGTCCTGTCCGGATTTTAATACACTGCGTCTTGATCTTGGCCTGCCATGTACTCTGGATGCCATTTTAGCGGATGACCCAGGAGCAGCTGCTCGCGTTCTTCGTTTTATCAACTTGACAAACCTGTCTAAGGACATTTGATTATGCTGTTTTTTTTAATCCTCTGCCTGTCTGTCTTTTATAGAATTGTCCCTTTTAGTTGCTGTTTTAACCTTGTGCCTCGCGGTGCATTCCTAACTTAGTCTGGGCGCTAATGACCATTGTAGTTGTGCGCCCTAAAACCACAAAAAAAAGCTACACCGCGATGCAGAGTGCCACTCTTGCAGTCTGCCACTTGAGTTTGCAAAACATCTCCGTAACGCTGTCACGCGTACCAAATAACCCTGTGACGAAACGCGCCACTCTTATTTGGATCTTCTCTATCTCCTCCGTCAACCCGATCTAGTACGGATCCCACAGTGATCAGCAGTACTCAAGTATAGGTCGAAGGAGTGTTTTGTAAGCCACCTCCTTTGTTGATGGACTACATTTTCTAAGGACTCTTCCAATGAATCTCAACCTGGTACCCGCCTTACCAACAATTAATTTTATATGATCATTCCACTTCAAATTGTTTCGCATGCATACTCCCAGATATTTTGCAGAAGTAACTGCTACCAGTGTTTGTTCCGCTATCATATACCCAAACAATAAAGGATCCTTCTTTCTATGTATTCGCAATAAATTACATTTGTCTATGTTAAGGGTCAGTTGCCACTCCCTGCACCAAGTGCCTATCCGCTGCAGATCTTCCTGCATTTCGCTACAATTTTCTAATGCTGCAACTTCTCTGTATACTACAGCATCATCCGCGAAAAGCCGCATGGAACTTCCGACACCATCTATTAGGTCATTTACATATATTGTGTAAAGAAATGGTCCCATAACACTCCCCTGTGGCACGCCAGAGGTTACTTTAACGTCTGTAGACGTCTCTCCATTGAGAACAACATGCTGTGTTCTGTTTGCTAAAAACTCTTCAATCCAGCCACACAGCTGGTCTGATATTCCGTAGGCTCTTACTTTGTTTATCAGGCGACAGTGCGGAAATGTATCGAACGCCTTCCGGAAGTCAAGGAAAATAGCATCTACCTGGGAGCCTGTAT
The DNA here is from genome assembly GCF_023898315.1 of Schistocerca nitens. NCBI lineage: Eukaryota > Metazoa > Arthropoda > Insecta > Orthoptera > Acrididae > Schistocerca > Schistocerca nitens. The sequence goes on along the minus strand of NC_064615.1, from coordinate 693,810,929 downwards.
ATAATATTTTCTGGGTCTCATGAACAAATAAAGCGAGTTGGGTCTCAAACGATCGCTGTTTTCCGGAATCCATGTTGATTCCTACAGAGTAGATTCTGGGTTTCCAGAAACGACATGATACGCGAGCAAAAAACATGTTCAAAATTCTACAACAGATCGACGTCAGAGATACAGGTCTATAGTTCTGTGCATCTGCTCGACGACCCTTCTTGAAGATTGGGACTACCTGTGCTCCTTTCCAATCATTTGGAACCTTCCGTTCCTCTAGAGACTTGCGGTACATGGCTGTTAGAAGAGGGGCAAGTTCTTTCGCGTACTCTGTGTAGAATCGAATTGGTATCCCGTCAGGTCCAGTGGACTTTCCTCTGTTGAGTGATTCCAGTTGCTTTTCTATTCCTTGGACACTTATTTCGATGTCAGCCATTTTTTCGTTTGTGCGAGGATTTAGAGAAGGAACTGCAGTGCGGTCTTCCTCTGTGAAACAGCTTTGGGAAAAGGTGTTTAGTATTTCAGCTTTACGCGTGTCATCCTCTGTTTCAATGCCATCATCATCCCGGAGTGTCTGGATATGCTGTTTCGAGCCACTTACCGATTTAACGTAAGACCAGAACTTCCTAGGTTTTTCTGTCAAGTCGGTACATAGAATTTTACTTTCGAATTCACTGAACGCTTCACGCATAGCCCTCCTTACGCTAACTTTGACATCGTTTACCTTCTGTGTGTCTGAGAGGTTTTGGCTGCGTTTAAACTTGCAGTGAAGCTCTCTTTGCTTTCGCAGAAGTTTCCTAACTTTGTTGTTGAACCACGGTGGGTTTTTCCCGTCCCTCACAGTTTTACTCGGCACTTACCTGTCTAAAACGCATTTTACGATTGCCTTGAACTTTTTCCATAAACACTCGACATTGGTTGTGTCGGAACAGAAATTTTCGTTTTGATCTGTTCGGTAGTCTGAAATCTGCCTTCTATTACTCTTGCTAAACAGTTAAAGCTTCCTCCCTTTTTTCTATATTTCTATTTACTTCCATATTCAGTGTTTCTGCAACGGCCTTATGATCACTGATTCCCTGTTCTGCGCTCACAGAGTCGAAAAGTTCGGGTCTGTTTGTTATCAGTAGGTCCAAGATGTTATCTCCACGAGTCGGTTCTCTGTTTAATTGCTCGAGGTAATTTTCGGGTAGTGCAATCAGTATAATGTCGCTCGATGCTCTGTCCCTACCACCCATCCTAAACATCTGAGTGTCCCAGTCTATATCCGGTAAATTGAAATCTCCACCTAAGACTATAACATGCTGAGAAAATTTATGTGAAATGTATTCCAGATTTTCTCTCAGTTGTTCTGCCACTAATGCTGCTGAGTCGGTAAAAGGAGCCAATAATTAACCTAGCTCGGTTGTTGAGTGTAACCTCTACCCATAATAATTCACAGGAACTATCCACTTCTACTTCACTACAGGATAAACTACTTCTAACAGCGACAAACACGCCACCACCGGTTGCATGCAATCTATCCTTTCTAAACACCGTCTGTGCCTTTGTAAAAATTTCGGCAGAATTTATCTCTGGCTTCAGCCAGCTTTCCGTACTTATAACGATTTCAGCTTCGGTGCTTTCTATCAGCGCTTGAAGTTCCGGTACTTTACCAATGCAGCTTCGACAGTTTACAATTACAATACCGATTGCTGCTTGGTCCCCGCATGTCCTAACTTTGCCCCGCACCCTTTGAGGCTGTTGTCCTTTCTGTACTTGCCCGAGACCACCTAACCTAAAAAAAAAAAAAAAAAAACGCCCTGTCCACGCCACACAACCCCTGCTACCCGTGTAGCCGCCTGCTGCGTGTAGTGGACTCCTGACCTATCCAGCGGAACCCGAAAAAAGTTGGAACAATAAGAGAATCATTTGAAAAACTTCTGTCTCCCGAAATTGTCAACATCATAATAAAGCATACCAATGAAGAGGCACTGAGGCAGAAAATACCAAAGACAGACTTGAATTCATGGCATATATAGGGCTATTTATTATTATGGGGAAGGAAAACGAGAGTAATTCACTTGTTACAGATTTATGGTCCTACACTTCAGAGAGGTTTGTTTATACAGCTACCATGAGCCGAGCCAGATTCCAGCAGCTTACTAAAATAGTAAGATTTGATGACCGAGAATCGTGAAGCGATCGCAGGAAACGTGGTAATTTGCTGCAATACGAGAAGTTTTTGATAAAATGAATGAATCACTGTCAACCTTGCACTTGGTTACGGTAGGATAAAAATGTTCCCTATCTGTGCTACATACTGTAGTGATATTTGAATCAAAAGTTGCAGATGTTCCACACACAAATAAGACGAGAGTGTGCTATGTCTCACAATGGAACTCGACATAGCCCATGTTACTGACCAACATTAACGCACACCAAAAATAAACTCAGAAAAAAGTGACATTGATCAGTGATCTCTATATAACCTGGATGTAAAAGTCTGATCTCTGAGTGTAGAACAGCAGGGTGTCTTCTGATTCATGTGCTTTCCATCGTCAGCCATGTTGTGATTTGGCAAACGAATTTCAATTGGTCTGTACGTGACAAAGAAGTGCAGACATATTTCTTGTTTTGAAGTTTTCGTCAACATGTGATGTAATAGGCTGGTGTGGGAGCGGAATCTAAAAGTATTTTCTTGTAATGTTCTATTGACATTTCCTAGCAGCCATTTTGAAATTTGGTAAGAAACTAAATATGGACATCTATGGCTGGCACGATCAGACAGATGAAGTTTAACATCCATATAGTATAGAGATCAGTGCCATTAACGCTTATGTAGTATCGCAACTCAAAGATACTACAAGTACATATCAGTTGTTTACATCAAACGATACAGTTTATCAGTCAGTAATATTTCATGACATTTTCACTGTAGAAATTCTTCAGATTAGAACTAATAGCTATTTAAATAATTATAATAATAGATTTAAATCATTTCAAAAATTTCGTTCATTAAATTGAACACAAGTTTTCACGATTTTAAATATCTTCTGAACATATATTTTAGTATCTTTGTACCTAAGTATAATAATTTCCTATAATATATTTAATCATAATAAAGAAAACTTAAAAGTACATAATTTCTTAATTATTTTTGTGTATCGGGTAATCTGGTAGTCTGAGTGTTGGCGGTGCTTCTCTGAGTATCGGTGTGTATTCAGTACTCCAATTGTTTGTTGTATGATATGCACCAGTTTGTCGTGAAAATAGTGTCATGGAAGCGTTTCATTACATCTTGGATCCCAAACTTGTTCTGTAGTATGGCATATCTCTAACAACAGTTGCATTGGGACACATCTTGTGGTACTAGGAGATTGTAATTAAAGTGCAGCTATCCATGGAGGTCCAGCGTGGGTTGTAATTATCGTATGGCAGCGAAACTTGGTAGATTCCCTAATGCGTTAATGTGGAACTGATTTAAGCTGGAAAAAAATAGTTACAATTTTGGCCACCGGGTGCAAATCTGGCGCTGCACAGCATCTCGTCGACGTCTCCGGTGCTCATATTGAACACAAACTGTCTAAGTGACAGCTAGTAATAAAATAAACATTGCGCCTTTCTCACTTCTTCGACATTTCTGCTCACATCCCTTTCCTAATACATTAAGTATGTTAACATTCCCATATGTCCTTTTTGCATTCGCAGCGCAAGATTTGCACCTGCCGGTCAAAATTGGAACTAATTTTTCACAACATAAATCGGTTCCGCTTTAACGCGTTAGAATATGTACCACGTTTTGCTGCCATACGTTAATAACGGTCCACACTGGACATCTGTCAGTAGCTGCGCTTTAATTGTCACCCCCCGCTACGTTTTTGACAGGCTGTCTTTTACGTGGAATGGAATACGGGACAGATTGAATGAACGCCGCGTCCTCTGCCTCAGGGTCTGCACAGAAGACGGCGGCGGCGCTGCTGGAGGCGCGCGTGTCTGAGCAGTGCCACAGCTACTACGCGTGGGCGGTGGCGCTGGCGGTGCTGCTGTCTCTGGCCTTGGCGGCGCTCGCCGCACTCATCTGGCTGCAGAGGGCGCCGCGGCGCTGCTGGCCCGGAGGCGGCGCCGTCGCCGGCGACGCGTCCATCGTGCGCATCAGCAACGGGCCGCGCCGGGCCGCCGGCGGCGGCAGCGACGGGGACCACATCGCCATTCTCAATGAAGAGTGACGGGCGCCTTGCTGCCTCACCTCTGTTCAGTCTCCTGCCGTCCAGATGGCAGCACGAGCGCGGCGCTCTGCACTCAGGCACCAAAGAGTCTGTTCAGTAGCTTCTAGTGAAAATACGTGTGACGTGAGTGATATGCTACATGCAGCTGAACATTATTGCGAAGTGCGCACTGGACGCCAAACAAATGCACGAGTGAACAGATTAGCCAAGCAAAGTGTGTATGTGGTTAAGATGTGCAACACTATGCTGTACTGTGCTGCTGTGAGTGGGAGAGGAGCTTATGATACATTCAGCACAAACAGAAACTGATAATAGAATAGTCACCATGACTATCCTCCACAAGGAAAGAATACATGTGTATGAGGAATAAAGTTGTCCCAGGAATAGTGAAAATAATTTATTGATGAAAGTGGCAAAAAATAAATACGCTATAATACAAATTGATGTTAATAATTGTCATTGCTTTGTACTCTTTTCTGTTCCTCTGACTGTACGTGGCGTACGGGATCAGCAGCAGCACGTTATGCCTTTAACCAACCCCACTTTCGTTTCATGCATGTGATGACAATGACGCAAGCCTTCAAGCTCACGGAAAGGTGCTAGATACCAGGCATGTACTAAGTTTAGATACTATGAGGCCTATCCAGAAACCACAGCACAACTCGAAAGTGTTTTATTTGCAATAGTTAGCTACACTTAACATCAACTTCTCTGCATAGCAGCTGCTCTGTCATAGACATCCGTCGTAGCATCGTACTAACTTTCCACTACTCACGTCATAGAAGATAGCTTCCCATGCTTTCCAACAATTTTCTGTGAGCCAAGTCTGGGCTACATGGAGGGTGATGAAACACTTCCCATCGGAAACAATGCAGGAGCGTCCTCATTGCCCCTGCAGTTCGTGACCAATAAGTGTCATGAAGCAGGAATTGTATGACATTTACATTATGTGGGGTTGCATGAAATCAGGTTGCATCAAATTAGTGAGCTTCAAATGAAACACTAAACCAAGCACTCACCACACAGTAAGGAAATAAGTTTCAAGGGGGGGGGGGGGGGAGAGGAGCACTAAGAACATACAATAATCATTAATGCGTAACCTAAGATAAATGTATACATGTTGTTGTTGTGGTCTTCAGTCCTGAGACTGGTTTGATGCAGCTCTCCATGCTACTCTATCCTGTGCAAGCTTCTTCATCTCCCAGTACCTACTGCAACCTATATCCTTCTGAATCTGCTTAGTGTATTCATCTCTTGGTCTCCCCCTACGATTTTTACCCTCCACGGTGCCCTCCAATACTAAACTGGTGATCCCTTGATGCCTCAGAACATGTCCTACCAACCGATCCCTTCTTCTGGTCAAGTTGTGCCACAAACTTCTCTTCTCCCCAATCCTATTCAATACTTCCTCATTAGTTATGTGATCTACCCATCTAATCTTCAGCATTCTTCTGTAGCACCACATTTCGAAAGCTTCTATTCTCTTCTTGTCCAAACTATTTACCGTCCATGTTTCGCTTCCATACATGGCTACACTCCATACAAATACTTTCAGAAATGACTTCCTGACACTTAAATCTATACTCGATGTTAACAAATTTCTCTTCTTCAGAAATGCTTTCCTTGCCATTGCCAGTCTACATTTTATATCCTCTCTACTTCGACCATCATCAGTTATTTTGCTCCCCAAATAGCAAAACTCCTTTACTACTTTAAGTGTCTCATTTCCTAATCTAATACCCTCAACATCACCCGACTTAATTCGACTACATTCCATTATCCTCGTTTTGCTTTTGTTGATGTTCATCTTATATCCTCCCTTCAAGACACCATCCATTCCGTTCAACTGCTCTTCCAAGTCCTTTGCTGTCTCTGACAGAATTACAATGTCATCGGCAAACCTCAAAGTTTTTATTTCTTCTCCATGGATTTTAATACCTACTCCGAATTTTTCTTTTGTTTCCTTTACTGCTTGCTCAATATACAGATTGAATAACATCGGGGATAGGCTACAACCCTGTCTTACTCCCTTCCCAACCGCTGCTTCCCTTTCATGTCCCTCGACTCTTATAACTGCCACCTGGTTTCTGTACAAATTGTAAATAGCCTTTCGCTCCCTGTATTTTAACCCCTGCCATCTTTAGAATTTGAAAGAGAGTATTCCAGTCAACATTGTCAAAAGCTTTCTATAAGTCTACAAATGCTAGAAACGTAGGTTTGCCTTTCCTTAATCTTTCTTCTAAGGTAAGTCGTAAGGTCAGTATTGCCTCACGTGTTCCAGTATTTCTACGGAATCCAAACTGATCTTCCCCGAGGCCGGCTTCTACTAGTTTTTCCATTCGTCTGTAAAGAATTCGTGTTAGTATTTTGCAGCTGTGGCTTATTAAACTGATTGTCCGGTAATTTTCACATCTGTCAACACCTGCTTTCTTTGGGATTGGAATTATTATATTCTTCTTGAAGTGTGAGGGTATTTCACCTGTTTCATACTTCTTGCTCACCAGATGGTAGAGTTTTGTCAGGACTTGCTCTCCCAAGGCCGTCAGTAGTTCCAATGGAATGTTGTCTACTCCGGGGGCCTTGTTTCGACTCAGGTCTTTCAGTGCTCTGTCAAACTCTTCACGCAGTATCGTATCTCCCATTTCATCTTCATCTACATCCTCTTCCATTTCCATACTATTGTCCTCAAGTACATCGCCCTTGTATAGACCCTCTATATACTCCTTCCACCTTTCTGCTTTCCCTTCTTTGCTTAGAACTGGGTTTCCATCTGAGCTCTTGATGTTCATACAAGTGGTTCTCTTATCTCCAAAGGTCTCTTTAATTTTCCTGTAGGCAGTATCTATCTTACCTCTAGTGAGAAAAGCCTCTACATCCTTACATTTGTCCTCTAGCCATCCCTGCTTAGCCATTTTGCACTTCCTGTCGATCTCATTTTTTAGACGTTTGTATTCCTTTTTGCCTGCTTCATTTACTGCATTTTTATATTTTCTCCTTTCATCAATTAAATTCAATATTTCTTCTGTTACCCAAGGATTTCTACTAGCCCTCGTCTTTTTACCTGTTTGATCCTCTGCTGCCTTCACTACTTCATCCCTCAAAGCTACCCATTCTTCTTCTACTGTATTTCTTTCCCCCATTCCTGTCAATTGTTCCCTTATGCTCTCCCTGTAACTCTGTACAACCTCTGGTTCTTTCAGTTTATCCAGGTCCCATCTCCTTAAATTCCCACCTTTTTGCAATTTCTGCAGTTTTAATCTACAGGTCATAACCAATAGATTGTGGTTAGAGTCCACATCTGCCCCTGGAAATGTCTTACAATTTAAAACCTAGTTCCTAAATCTCTGTCTTACCATTATATAATCTATCTGATACCTTTTAGTATCTCCAGGGTTCTTCCATGTATACAACCTTCTATCATGATTCTTAAACCAAGTGTTAGCTATGATTAAGTTGTGCTCTGTACAAATTCTACCAGGCGGCTTCCTCTTTCATATCTTAGCCCCAATCCATATTCACCTACTACGCTTCCTTCTCTTCCTTTTCCTACTATCGAATTCCAGTCACCCATGACTATTAAATTTTCGTCTCCCTTCACTATCTGAATAATTTCTCTTCGTCATCTGCGGAGCTAATTGGCATATAAACTTGTACTACTGTGGTAGGCATGGGCTTCGTGTCTATCTTGTCCACAATAATGCATTCACTATGCTGTTTGTGGTAGCTTACGCGCACTCCTATTTTTTTATTCGTTATTAAACCTACTCCTGCATTACCCCTATTTGTTTTTGTATTTGTAACCCTGTATTCACCTGACCAAAAGTCTTGTTCCTCCTTCCACCGAACTTCACTAATTCCCACTATATCTAACTTTAACTTATCAATTTCCCTTTTTAAATTTTCTAACCTAGCTGCCCGATTAAAGGATCTGACATTCCACGCTCCGATCCGTAGAACGCCAGTTTTCTTTCTCCTGATAACTGTGGTGTCACCGCCAGACACCACACTTGCTAGGTGGTAGCTTAAATCGGCCGCGGTCCATTAGTACATGTCGGACCCGCGTGTCGCCACTGTCAGGATCGCAGACCGAGCGCCACCACAAGGCAGGTCTCGAGAGACGTACTAGCACTCGCCCCAGTTGTACGACGACGTTGCTAGCGACTACACTGACGAAGCCTTTCTCTCATTTGCCGAGAGACAGTTAGAATAGCCTTCAGCTAAGTTAATGGCTACGACCTAGCAAGGCGCCATTTGTACCATTGCATGTACCTCAAGATAGAGTCTCACTTGTATCATCAAGATTGCTGTATACCAAAGGACGATATAAAAGTTAAGTGTTCTAGTAGCTACGTTCTTTTCTTTATCACATTCATTACGAATCCTGTTCCAGACTTAACGCAAGACGGCGTGAGTTTACGCGTGCCCTTTCGGCTACTTCACTGTGGACTGGCTGCCTTAACAGTCCACTACAATAACGACATCCTCTTGAGTAGTCCCCGCCCGGAGATCCGAATGGGGGACTATTTTACCTCCAGAATATTTTACCCAAGAGGACTCCATCATCATTTAATCATACAGTAAAGCTGCATGCCCTCGGGAAAAATTACGGCCGTAGTTTCCCCTTGCTTTCAGCCGTTCGCAGTACCAGCACAGCAAGGCCGTTTTGGTTATTGTTACAAGGCCAGATCAGTCAATCATCCAGACTGTTGCCCTTGCAACTACTGAAAAGGCTGCTGCCCCTCTTCAGGAACCACACGTTTGTCTGGCCTCTCAACAGATACCCCTCCGTTGTGGTTGTACCTACGGTACGGCTATCTGTATCGCTGAGGCACGCAAGCCTCCCCACCAACGGCAAGGTCCATGGTACATGGGGGGTGGGGGGGGGGATGTATACATATAATTCATAATAAATATGGATTCAGTCTGCAGATATTAGCCGGCCGATGTGGCCGTGCGGTTAAAGGCGCTACAGTCTGGAACCGCATGACCGCTACGGTCGCAGGTTCGAATCCTGCCTCGGGCATGGATGTTTGTGATGTCCTTAGGCTAGTTAGGTTTAACTAGTTCTAAGTTCTAGGGGACTAATGACCTCAGCAGTTGAGTCCCATAGTGCTCAGAGCCATTTGAACCATTTTTTTGCAGATATTAACTTTTCAAGGACACAGATATAATACTACACAACAACACTAGCTGGTCATAAAAAAAGAACAATCTAACCAAACATCATACACACAATATATATGATCGACATGTACTGACAGAAGAAGTTAACATACAATAAAATAACTAGACCACACTATAGTCTCAGCATCGTATTTCACTTCAGGCGCCCATACATGGCGGGGGACTGTGCGCTCAGAACTCGGAGGAGCAACATGACGCCATCTATGAACATACTAGAGACACTGCCCAACGCAGCTGCGTAAGTTTCATCGGATTTTCACAGTGGTTTCAATTTCGCGACCGATCGTTCCTTACTTTTCGAATAGCGCTCGTAGGTAGATGTGCAGTACAGTGTGTTTCACGTGAGCTGCCAAATGCTGTCTCCAAAGAGACGTGGCAACCACTGTCGCCACAGACAGGGTGCGATCAGAACATACAGGAGCTTCTATCATCAAAATCACCTAGTAATAGTCACTGACGCATCAGCAGTGCGTCCTATTATATTGTGCTGCAAGAGGCAACTGTAAATCTTTTCTTTAGTTTTTAGTTCCCTGAAGAAAGGTTACGCTATGTTAATCACATCGCTGACAGATATCTTGATTTGTGAAAAAATATAGAGGTAATACCTTGTGTAGTATCACTTAAAGTATGCCGTGTAGCATTAACACACTTTTACTATGCATCTGAAAAGTTTACAAAATACACAAGTATACTGGGTGTCTCTCCTACAAGGCGTCAGACACATTTGCTCTGGTGTTTGAGCAGATATCTGCGTTTCGTTCTTGGAGTATGTAGCTGGAATCAGCTCAAATAAATACTGCTGATTAAGTCTGTCATGCGACGGAAAGTCTCAGTTTCGACAGAAAATGTCGTTTTCTTTCCTGTTACATACAGAAAGATTTTTAAATCAGCATTTCACGTTCCCACTCGACAGAGCGGTCCCAAGTTAGTCTAGTGTGATATTCCTTTTTCTCGATATTTATTAACTGGGACAATAAAACACGAAGGATAATCTAGAACTCCAGCAGCGATTGAACAACGCTGTTACATGGCGGTAGCATGCACCGCGTGCCAGGTCCATCCTGCTGGAGTACGGGTTGTTCTTCGTGTTTCTGTTCCTGGTAATACATGTCGATAAAACGGATATGGCACTTCACTAATTTGAGACCGCTCCGTCGAACTGATACGTAAAATTCCGATTTAAAAATAATTTTCTTTATAATGGGAAACAAACCGACGCTTTCCGTCGATGCTGGGTGTCGCATGAGCGGCATGACTATCAGTCTTCGTTTGGACTAAATTCAGTTGCACTTTGCTATCACGAAACTGCAGATATCTGCTGAAATACCAGAGAAAATGCGCCTGACAGCTCTTAGGCGAGACACCTTTTATATGAAATGAGGCATGTACAAGCAAGAGGTATGGTTATTTCATTACAAAGGAAAGTGCAGATTCTCTCTCTCTCTCTCTCTCACACACACACACACACACACACACATATATATATATATATATATATATATATATATATATATATATATATATATATATTCCTGGAAATGGAAAAAAGAACACATTGAAACCGGTGTGTCAGACCCACCATAGTTGCTCCGGACACTGCGAGAGGGCTGTACAAGCAATGATCACACGCACGGCACAGCGGACACACCAGGAACCGCGGTGTTGGCCGTCGAATGGCGCTAGCTGCGCAGCATTTGTGCACCGCCGCCGTCAGTGTCAGCCAGTTTGCCGTGGCATACGGAGCTCCATCACAGTCTTTAACACTGGTAGCATGCCGCGACAGCGTGGACGTGAACCGTATGTGCAGTTGACGGACTTTGAGCGAGGGCGTATAGTGGGCATGCGGGAGGCCGGGTGGACGTACCGCCGAATTTCTCAACACGTGGGGCGTGAGGTCTCCACAGTACATCGATGTTGTCGCCAGTGGTCGGCGGAAGGTGCACGTGCCCGTCGACCTGGGACCGGACCGCAGCGACGCACGGATGCACGCCAAGACCGTAGGATCCTACGCAGTGCCGTAGGGGACTGCACCGCCACTTCCCAGCAAATTAGGGACACTGTTGCTCCTGGGGTATCGGCGAGGACCATTCGCAACCGTCTCCATGAAGCTGGGCTACGGTCCCGCACACCGTTAGGCCGTCTTCCGCTCACGCCCCAACATCGTGCAGCCCGCCTCCAGTGGTGTCGCGACAGGCGTGAATGGAGGGACGAATGGAGACGTGTCGTCTTCAGCGATGAGAGTCGCTTCTGCCTTGGTGCCAATGATGGTCGTATGCGTGTTTGGCGCCGTGCAGGTGAGCGCCACAATCAGGACTGCATACGACCGAGGCACACAGGGCCAACACCCGGCATCATGGTGTGGGGAGCGATCTCCTACACTGGCCGTACACCACTGGTGATCGTCGAGGGGACACTGAATAGTGCGCGGTACATCCAAACCGTCATCGAACCCATCGTTCTACCATTCCTAGACCGGCAAGGGAACTTGCTGTTCCAACAGGACAATGCACGTCCGCATGTATCCCGTGCCACCCAACGTGCTCTAGAAGGTGTAAGTCAACTACCCTGGCCAGCAAGATCTCCGGATCTGTCCCCCATTGAGCATGTTTGGGACTGGATGAAGCGTCGTCTCAGGCGGTCTGCACGTCCAGCACGAACGCTGGTCCAACTGAGGCGCCAGGTGGAAATGGCATGGCAAGCCGTTCCACAGGACTACATCCAGCATCTCTACGATCGTCTCCATGGGAGAATAGCAGCCTGCATTGCTGCGAAAGGTGGATATACACTGTACTAGTGCCGACATTGTGCATGCTCTGTTGCCTGTGTCTATGTGCCTGTGGTTCTGTCAGTGTGATCATGTGATGTATCTGACCCCAGGAATGTGTCAATAAAGTTTCCCCTTCCTGGGACAATGAATTCACGGTGTTCTTATTTCAATTTCCAGGAGTGTATATATATATATATATATATATATATATATATATATATATATATATATATATATATATATATATAGGGTGTTTCAAAAATGACCGGTATATTTGAAACGCCAATAAAAACTAAACGAGCAGCGATAGAAATACACCGTTTGTTGCAATATGCTTGGGACAACAGAACATTTTCAGGCGGACAAACTTTCGAAATTACAGTAGTTACAATTTTCAACAACAGATGGCGCTGCAAGTGATGTGAAAGATATAGAAGACAACGCAGTCTGTGGGTGCGCCATTCTGTACGTCGTCTTCGGCTGTAAGCGTGTGCTGTTCACAACGTGCAAGTGTGCTGTAGACAACATGGTTTATTCCTTAGAACAGAGGATTTTTCTGGTGTTGGAATTCCACCGCCTAGAACACAGTGTTGTTGCAACAAGACGAAGTTTTCAACGGAGGTTTAATGTAACCAAAGGACCGAAAAGCGATACAATAAAGGATCTGTTTGAAAAAATTTCAACGGACTGGGAACGTGACGGATGAACGTGCTGGAAAGGTAGGGCGACCGCGTACGGCAACCACAGAGGGCAACGCGCAGCTCGTGCAGCAGGTGATCCAACAGCGGCCTCGGGTTTCCGTTCGCCGTGTAGCAGCTGCGGTCCAAATGACGCCAACGTCCACGTATCGTCTCATGCGCCAGAGTTTACACCTCTATCCATACAAAATTCAAACGCGGCAACCCCTCAGCGCCGCTACCATTGCTGCACGAGAGACATTCGCTATCGATATAGTGCACAGGATTGATGACGGCGATATGCATGTGGGCAGCATTTGGTTTACTGACGAAGCTTATTTTTACCTGGACGGCTTCGTCAATAAACAGAACTGGCGCATATGGGGAACCGAAAAGCCCCATGTTGCAGTCCCATCGTCCCTGCATCCTCAAAAAGTACAGGTCTGGGCCGCCATGTCTTCCAAAGGAATCATTGGTCCATTTTTCAGATCCAAAACTATTACTGCATCACGTTATCTGGACATTCTTCGTGAATTTGTGGCGGTACAAACTGCCTTAGACGACACTGCGAACACCTCGTGGTTTATGCAAGATGGTGCCTGGCCACATCGCACGGCCGACGTCTTTAATTTCCTGAATGAATATTTCGATGATCGTGTGATTGCTTTAGGCTATCCGAAACATACAGGAGGCGGCGTGGATTGGCCTCCCTATTCGCCAGACATGAACCCCTGTGACTTCTTTCTGTGGGGACACTTGAAACACCAGGTGTACCGCCAGAATCCAGAAACAATTGAACAGCTGAAGCAGTACATCTCATCTGCATGTGAAGCCATTCCGCCAGACACGTTGTCAAAGGTTTCGGGTAATTTCATTCAGAGACTACTCCATATTATTGCTACGCATGGTGGATACGTGGAAAATATCGTACTATAGAGTTTCCCAGACCGCAGCGCCATCTGTTGTTGAAAATTGTAACTACTGTAATTTCGAAAGTTTGTCTGCCTGAAAATGTACTGTTGTCCCAAGCATATTGCAACAAACGGTGTATTTCTATCGCTGCTCGTTTAGTTTTTATTGCCGTTTCAAATATACCGGTCATTTTTTAAACACCCTGTATATATATATGCACCCCCCCCCCCCGCCACACACACAAACACAAAACCAAAAAAATTACACTGGCAAATGAATACAAAAACGTGCTGCGTAACGAAAAAATCTAATGTCACACAATTACCAATAAACAGTGATAAAAACTTTATTCTAATGTATTCCACTACTGCCACCTCACTCCAGCTTTCGTATCATACGGAATATCGTAATGTAACGTAGACTTTCAGAAATCCAACGACGATTGTTATGGGAGTTATCCACCAAGCAGAGATGGGGGGGGGGGGGGGGGTGGTCAACTATATATTTCGGCTCTGTGGCGTGACATTACAGGTCTTAGGAGTTCCAGCAACAGTCTCCAGCAGGGATTGAGTTATTATGTCAGACGAGTTTAATAACTTAATAATAATACATGTAAGCTGTCGATAACACATGACGAAGCTAACACCCTTAGTGAGTAGGTTTTCATTGACATGCTTATTTCCATGGGCTCCGGACAGACTTGACTGTTCGTGATTTATGTCAGGCAAGGCAACTAGTGTGACATCACCAGTATTTCTCGTTGGCCCCGCCAGGCACAGAATGAAATCTTTTCGATTTTCAACCCAGTTCATTTCCAATAAAATCTTCGAGCTTTCGATAGCTGTTGTCACTATTGCCTAGGTTGCGCAAACTCTCGAAAGCTCGAGGATTTTATTCAAAATGACGTGGGTGGAAATGAGAAGATTTTAGTCAGGCAAGCCACTGTGAAATGTAAGGGGACGCTGCAGTACAGTCACTGTTGCCAGTCATTTTTACGTATGACATTTGTACACCATCTGCTTTGTGGGCAGGATTTCGGTGGGAGTGGTATCTGGTTGCGTGTTGTGTAAGCATGAGCTTCTGACCATATACTTCGTTTTATGATCAACAATTTACAATTCCAAAGCGTATACATAAATAAACGTGGCAAACACTTTTGCTTGGTCTTCAAATTAGTGAGTTTCAAATGATACAATAAACCAAGCACTCACCTCACAATAAGAAAATAAGATAAGTTTCAAGGGAGGGGGGGAGGGGCATTAAGAACATACAGTAATCATTAATACATAACCTAAGATACATGTATACATATCATTCATAATAAATATGGACTCAGTCTGCAGAAATTGACGTAGCAAGGGACACAGATATAAAACTACTCAACAACACTAGCTGGTCATAAAATGAAAGAACACTCTAACCACACATCGTACAGACAATATATATGATCGGCATGTAGTGACAGAACAAGTTAACATGCAATAAAACATCTAGACACTATAGTCTCAGCATTGTTTCACCTCAGTCATAATTATGGTTCAAATGGCTCTGAGCACTATGCGACTTAACTTCTGCGGTCATCAGTCGCCTAGAACTTAGAACTAATTAAACCTAACTAACCTAAGGACATCACACACATCCATGCCCGAGGCAGGATTCGAACCTGCGACCGTAGCAGTCCCGCGGTTCCGGACTGAGCGCCTAGAACCGCTAGACCACCGCGGCCGGCTCAGTCATAATTATAATACAATCAGAGCACACCATGGCCTTTCTGTGGCATTTTCAATTGAATCACGTCTTTGTAAACACTGCTCTACCAATACAGGCACAACATGGCCCCACTACGTTCTGACAATTTATTTCCTTGTTGCATACTAATGCCAGCACACATGCAGTTGAGGGCGCACTCAGTGGCAATTGTCGTAACAGAAGCCCTCTTCTACAATTACCTCTAGGTTCCAGCTGCAGTATCTTCAGGAGATAAGGAGGAAACACCATGGTCTGCCTCAGCCAAATGATATCCAGTTGACAGCTGGCCACACCCTGTCCTGACCATTGCAGTCCTACTGCTCTGCTGCCTCCACTGGTCTCTTAGACTCCATTGCACTGTACTGCTTCTCCAGGATCTGTCTTATTTCGCCAGCATAAACTCACTGCTCTTCCACTGTAGCACCCTCAGGTGATGATTGCAGGTCCACCCCCTTGGCCAGCCACACCAATAGCAAAGACAAACACGGGCGAGGCGCCATGCCAGGCCCACTGATGACTTGTCCATCACTGGAAACAGCAGCTGCTTGCACTGGCTAAGTTGATGTCACTCCTTCTGTAGTATGCTGAAACCTGCAGGTCCAGCCGCTACTGACTGCTATCAGTCTCAGAGTCACTGGCTCTGAAAGTTAGCTGCAGAACAATGGAGACTAAGCAGGCAGGAGGCTGCCTGCTTAGGCTCCATTGTTCTGCAGCTAACTTTCAGAGCCAGTGACTCTGAGAAGTGAACATGACCCTGTGGTATGCCCTGCATGGCCTGGTACCACAGACAAGGTCTTGTATGCCGTTGCTGCCCAAGGCACCCAGAGCTGGTTTCAAGATGTCGCTGCTTTGACGTCGAAGCACCAGACTGTCAATCAATGTGTCACGTGGCCACCACAGAGCTCGGCGTGGTGCTGCCTCGACCAAAATAGACAGATGCCAGCGCCCACTGGCGAGGCTTGAGCGTCTAACCTACACTGGCGCGATCAGCTGGCAAAAAGGAATACAAAGATGCTGCGAAATTTCTATTTCAGTTTCGCAGTTTGTAACAGTGTGTTCTTCCTATTCAGTAATCGTTCTGACTCGGACGTATTTTACAGGAGACTACAGGCAGCAGGAATGCTATCAACTGAAATCTTACCAACTGTTTGCAGACCTTAATCATGTGTAGTAGTCAAAGTATAATGTCTTATTACAAAACTATTATTTACAAGTAATACTTTCTAGTATCGCGTAGTCACTTCCGTCCAGATACATTTTCTTCTGTAGGAAGATTGATTTTGACAGGTTCACTGTTGCATCAACATCGTGATTTACTCGTGACTATGTCTTTAACTCATTCTGATATATTTGTGTTCAGTTGCCAGTTGCGATCGCAAACTCTTTGATGTCAAATGTAATGGCTGGAATATTAGAGCACTTCTTGGTTAATTGATTTCCGCTGGAGGATCCTCTGACCCTCTTCAGAATGGTAGCAGATAATAACAACAATAAAAGTAATAGCTAAATCGATCAATTTCCCTAATAAGAAAGAAGTGGTACAATCTCCAGACACACTCTTCATTATATTACAATAATCGTATTCGATGGCTGCCATGAGAGTGGTTTCAGGGCTGTGGAAAGAAAATAAAGATGTACAATTAGTTTAAGTGGAAAGCAATGGATTGACATTACATTATACGTAACAGTGGTACAGAATCTAGTCAAATTAATGTTACAGGCGCTTATATTCTACGTTAAAGTGCAATAACCACTCAGAGACGGCAAGTGGCTGCACTAGCAGCGGAAGGCATATAAAGCGTGTTGGGCAGAGGCAGAAAACAGTTCAGCTGTTGTCACTGTGCAGCAATGGTGCGATTTATCTCACATCAGAAGCGGCATGATCATTGGCTTTCAGACCAAGGATGGAAGCATTTCCGAAACGGCTAAGTCTGTAAACTGTCTGCTTGTCACCATGGTTAAAGTATAGTGTGCATGGCAAAATGGCACAATCCAAAACCATTGCCTAGGCAACGGTGGTGCACTACAGGTCAGAGAAGACAGTCGTGAATGACAGCTGTGGGGATGCATCTGAGCGAATAGACATGCAACTGCTGAGCACATAACTGGCTAGATGAACCAAAGGGCTACCGGCATTCACCTCAACAACCATTCAGTGCTAGTTCCCTTGTATGGGCCTCTGCAGCATAGGCCAGGTTCATGCACCCACAGTAACTGCTGTTCATCGGCGATGAAGACTAGGATCTACACACCAATACCGCAACCGGGCGTCCATTGAGTGCCGTCAGATGGCCTTTTCAGATTAAACCTATTTTATGCTCCATTGTGCTGTAACATTCGACAGAAGAATCCGGGCCAGAGGAACATTGGGGTTTTCATGGCATTCTCGGGGTGGTCTCGTCATTTTGAAGATGCAATGGATCAACACAAGTATGCTTCTATCCTTGGGGACAATGTCCACCCTTACATACAGTTTGTTTTTCCTTGGCACAACGATATGCACCAAAAGGACAACGCAACATGTCATACAGCTTTCAGAGCATCTTTGTGGTTCAGTGAGCACCAGTTATAGTTTAATGTACTCCCATACCACCAGAATCACCGGATCTAAACCCAGTCAAGAATATGTGGAACCATTTCGATCAGGCTGTTCATGCCATGAATCCTCAACTGAGAAACCTAGTGCAGCTAGTCATGGCACTGGAATCAGCATGGCTTCAAATCACTACCTTACAGAGCATCGTTAACTCTCTTTCTGCATGTCTGAAACATCAGAAGGCTGTCTTTCAGACTATTGATAGACTGTTACATTAATGTGACTGGACTCTAATTCTAATGCCAAACCGATAATGGCTGTGACTCTCACCAAACTACTGAAAACTGTAAGTTAAGAATGGTGGAAGTCTGAAAAGCTTTAAACAGACACCATTTGCTTTAAAGGAATACAAAATCGTATCGAGTCATTGCATGCAATATCTTTTTCTTTCACACTACATTTCTTACAGGACAGTATCACGTTACTTTGTTTTCATTCCCACACAAGTAAAAAACACACAAAGCCTGTGTCAAGTGTGAAGAAGGAACTGTACAACAATTTCAATGTAACTTTGCTGTCAAATATTGAAAAGATTGACATAATGTCCTCAGAGAAAACCCACAATCACTAGTTATAAAATAAATTTTTATTGCCTATCTTGAGAGCTTTAATTTTTTAAAATGGGCAGTTTCTGTTTAAAAAATTAAAGCAATCAAGACGAAAAAACTTGCTATAATGTACTGGATACTTAGGTTTTGCAAATGTGCCTTAATGATTCTTTGCTAACTCTACCATTTCATCACAGTCTCTTCGATGTTTTTTTGAGATAACTGAAATGGCAAGAAACAGTTGTAATCTGCAACTGTGAGGAATAAAAATATCAGTTGTATGAGCCAAATTATTCAGCATTTCTGCAGCCACAGCATGGTGTATCATGAAAATCATCCTGTGGCATTGATAATGGGTAACTACACTGAACAGGTGTGTCTTTCAAGACTTAAAAGTGACATCAATACAGAGAATTTATTTCTATGTGTGCTAATAACATGCTGTTATTTATCATATGGCGAAAACTACATGGTGCAAAGTTAAAATCATACTACTTAGTGTATTTTTGTACAGTAAGGTTATTCAATTGTTTGATTATATACATACATTTGATTGTGTATTGACAAATGCGGCTCCTAATATACAATTCATGTAACATACGTTTAGAGAAGAGATTTGTTAAATGAGCAAAATTTTATTTTACTGATGCTTTAGGGTTTTTTGTCTTCAAAGTGGTAAGAAAAGCACATGCATGAATAAAACTTTATTTACAATAGTGAACAATTTGTTCACTATTGTTCACATAAAGATCTTAAAGGGTAGAAATCTATGGGAATAAAATCGAGAGAATAACGTATACATGAAAGCAGAACCTCCTAAATATTTTCGAAATCTTGGCAGACAGCGACTACTAATCACTTATGATATAGAAAATACTGTCATATTGTCTAAGATGAAGGTTATGGTTGATCCAGCCTTTTAACAGTTTTATTGCATTACACATAGATCAAAACTAGTCAAGGTTGAACGAATGAAAGTAATTTCGTTGAGAAATAAAATTATTACAACTTCCAATATTGCATAAGAGAAGTTCACAGAGATTGAAATTATTTTAGGAAGTGTTGTCACACCAGACAACTAACTTGGGTTCTATAAATCGTTGTAAGCTTTGGCACTGGGAGTTGTTCATCTTAACTGTCATGACAGAACTATCAACTGTGTGGATTTGCTAAAATTTTCAATTCCTTTCACTTACTGTGTAACTGGAATCTTAAAATATCACTTCACATAAAATATCCTGGTGCATGAACAACATTTCTTTACATTCAGGTCAGTTGACACCAAATCTAGAAATGCTTGGTAATTTTTTAACCTTGATGCTCCAGATCACTCATTTTTGGCATTTGAGAGTATGTTGTAGTTAACAAATATTACAGGTTATAACACCTTTTGACCATTCCAATTATTTTGTTTTATAAATAGTCCAACTTTATAAAAATATTGAAGTTCTAGAGTTTTCTCTGGTGTCATTTTAAAGCTCTTTACTTGATCTTTGATTTGATATGCAACATCACAATGTTGCGAGATTAACTCAATTTTGCAAAACTTTAAAAATCTACAGGAGACCCCTTTTATTTTTATTTCAGAAGCAATGTATAACCATTTATCTAAATTTTTTAGGAGGGCATAGAACTGTGTATCAGTTCCATTCTGGTAACATAAACTTACATCTTACTTCTTGCATATACTCATATTACATTTAACTAGCAATCACAGTTTATAAAATAAATAATTCAGAACAACTTGATTGTTTGTCCACTAAATGCATAAAGCCAGGAAGAAAATAACAATCATAATTAGAGAAGATTAAAATATAATCCATTTTCTATTTCCCAGATGAAAAACGGAAATATTAGAAAACGCCTAAAATTTTCATCATGTAATAACACTTGAAATACATAATTTGTTATACAAAGTAACATATGAAAAAGATATTACAGTAGGACAAAAAACACAGAAAGATTATGTGAGAGGGATACATTGAAAGAACCTCATCTTGTACTGTGTCATTGTCCATATCTGTCCTGGATCACTGAACGACATTTTCATAAAATCTGTCTGTGGAAATCCTACAGTGTATAGTCAAACATTCATTTCACATCCTACAACCTTTCATTGTTCACTGGAACAGCCCCTGAAGGGTAACATATGAACCAGGGAAGTCTGATGTGTTGAGGTTACCATAGCTTTGTGAGCCAGACCAAGTGATACAGTAAATCTATTAATAAACAGGTTCGCAGTCTTAACCATATTGAAATTTTGTGTAGAAGTACAAACTAATCATAAACACCCTTTGCTGCTTTGAATCACATTGAAACATTGTAGAATGGTTTTGAATGGTCTCTAAAGGTTTCTCTGTGTACACTAGAGCAAAAATTGCAGTTGTACTACGCTCCAAAATGGAGTTGTCATGTTCAGTGTGGTTGCAGGCCCACGATATCCTTGGAAGAGGGTTGAATCATCCAGGGGTGTCAGCAGTGTCGAATATGAACTATCGGTTTCAACTGCACTAAAGGAAGGGGTGGTTTCATTGAAGCCATTTTCGGTAATTGTCACCTTACTGACATATATATTGGATTTTGTCAAGCTCGTATTTTGTTTATTTTATAACTTTTGTGCTAAAAATACGCTGTTCTGAATCGCTAACACAACCAACATCTCTAGAAATGTACGTTTTGTTGCAGTTAAATGTCAAGCAATGAGTTACCAGTATTTAAAGACTGCAGGTGCCGTATGATATGGGAAAAAGTCACAATTTGTACGTGATCACTGTGGTGTAGTGGATGCAGATGTGGCGTAGCGAATTAATAAACTCTCATTCACATTCTGCTTTCTGCAAAAATTTTATTTGTCCCCTTCATATTTCTGAAAGATTCTAGGACTTTTCTTATTAATTTAATAGAAGTATGTTATGTAATATTTGATGTTATGTACAGGAGTAAGGTGTCATTGTCAATAATTTACAAATCAAGCATGAAACATGGAATTGCGAGTAAATATTCAGAACATGTTGATTATCTGGTAAAACAAACTACCACTCAAACAAAAAGAACATATAAAAGACTGAAACATGAAAAACGAAAGGTGGCATGGTCTCAACCATCTATGAAGTATAAAAGAAAATTTACAAGCTAGTTATTTTAGGAGACTACAATCAATAAAGTCTTCAAATAAAGTAAATATATGTACAAAATATATTCTGGTACTGGAACAGGAATGTCCCTGCTGGTGTTTTCTCACTTTGTTTCAGTTGCTATCAAGTGCACAGGAAAAAGTTCCCTTTTCTGGTAGTGAACTGTAATTTTTTGCACAAATTAGAACATATTTATCATAACCAGCAGATTTATTTAGCGTTGGGGAAGCTTCTTCTTAAGTACTTTTACATCCTGATATGTAAATAATCAGTATGAAGTTGACAGATTCACACTTTCAAGGAAAAAAAAATTGCAGTAGTTTCCAGACCTCCAGTGAATGGCCCAGTTGACTATATAATGAGCTGCTACTTTAATTCATCTGCCTGCAAGAATAACTACCAAAGGAATGGTGATACTTCCCTGTGGTGTCAAAATGAAGTTTATGTGCCCAGTAACGAAAGTCTGGGATGTATTTGACTTCCTTGGTAGTATTGAGTTCTAAGAAGAAGGAGAAGCGATAATGGATTTCATCATTTTAGTTGAAGCTCATATTTGATGATCTTTAAATACAATGTGTTTCACATGAATATACAGTATGTTGCTCCAAATATTAAGGCTGTCTCGAAAACATAATGCTACTGGTATGATATGTTATAATTCAATATAAGGTAAAGGCATATCAACTATTAAAGTCTTGAGGAGGTATAAGTGAAAAATAATTGAAAAACCGAGTCACAAATTGTATGGATTCATGATGGTGTACTGTGTATGGATTTTGGGTAACAAAGTGTATTGTAGCAAGTTCATGTCGTGCTACTTCTAATTTTTTTACCTTCATTTTTCTAAAAGTTGCTGGAGACTTATTATTGGTTTAATAAACGTCTTTTCTGTAATATTAAATGTTACACAAATACAAGAGCACTCCCTCCCAGGAGTGAATTGTTATTGTCAATTATTTAAAAGTTAAGGATGAACTACGGAAATGCCAGTCGATATTTAAAACACAGTTATCATCTAGTAACACGAACTCGGTACCACTCAGAACAAGAAGCACAGAAAAGCTTGATACATTTGAAAAACTTACTGTCAGCTGTCTATAAAGTATAAAAGAAAATTTGCAAACTACAGAGTTATCTTAATAATTTCTTTTCCAGAAAAGAATACCTTCAATTAAAGTATGCGTGCAGATCAAATGTAGTTCACTGCAGTGAACCTAACGTCTCCTGCATATTAATACCTTGAGAACAAAGACATCTTTCAATGCCTTCGAGAAAGCAAATTTATATCTTTGAAAGGAGAGGAGCAACAGTATCTCTCAGAACTTATGTTACTGGTGGAGGAACGTTTCTGTCGTTGTTTCTTCTCACAGTTTCCGTTACTTTCAACTGTAGAGGGAGAAGTTTCACTTAACCAGTACATTTTTACCACTGGGGAGCATATTGTCAATTACTTATCGTAACACATATGTAAATAACGAGCATGAAGTTGGCAGGTTTTCATTTTTAAGGAAAAGAAAAACAGTAATAGTTTTCAAAATTGCAGTGAGTGTACCAAGTGAAGATATGAGTTGCTGCTTTAGTTTGGGTGCAAGAATGGCTACCACATTCAAATAATACTTCATATTTATAACCTTTTTATGTTTTCAGAAGAGTGTTAAAGTAACACTGCATTTATTACTCTAGTGTACAAAGTACATATAGTGTTTTATACATAACTAGACGACACTACATCATGTTATAGTCTTCAAACGAATAAACAGATAAATTAAAAAGAAGTCAACTAACATTTCGAATAGAATAAGATGACGCCAGGTATGGCTTATCCAGTGGTGTGTAATATTTTACTAATAGGGCACACACAGTGATTGTGCGTTTGAGGGCTGCAGTTCTGAAATAAATGTAATTTGGTTAGCCACACATTACTTTCATTCCTCGAAATAATTATGTATTGAAAACAGTAATCAGTCACATTATTTCTTGGTGTCAAATAAGCCATGGCAGCAAGTATACCAGATGTGAGCTATATGCCATGGGAGGTTCATCGCACTCAGACTCAATATGACCATGAAGCTCAACAGCCACCAAAAATGGTCGAAACTGGAGTCAAATAAGTCGTAATGATGTCACTGAGAGGTATCACTGCAGTGAACCTAACGTCTCCTGCATGATAATATCTTGAGAACAAAGATGTCTATCAGTGTCATCGCGAAAGCCAAAGCATATCTTTGAAAGGAGAGAAGCCACAGTACCTCTCGTAACATATGTTGTTGTTGTTGTGATCTTCCGTCCAAAGACTGGTTTGATGTAGCTGTCCGCACTACTCTACGCTGCACAAGTCTCTTCATCTTCAAGTAACTACTGTAGCCTACATCCTTCTGAATCTGCTTAGAGTATTATCTCTTGATCTCCCTCTGCAATTTGTACCCTCCACGTTTTTCTTGAATACTAAATTGGTGATATCCTGATGCCTCAGAACTTGTCCTACCGACCAATACCTGTTTTCTGGTCACATTGGCCACAAATTCCTCTTCTCCCCAAATCCATTCAGTATCTGCTCATTAGTAACATGATCTACCCGTCCAGTCTTCAGTATTCGTCTGTAGCACAACATTTCAAAAGCTTCTATTCTCTTCTGCCACTTCCATTAATGGCTACACTCTTTACAAATACCTTCAGAAAGGACCTCCCGACACGTACACTATACTCGATGTTAACAAATTTCTCTCCTTCAGAAACACTTTCCTTCCCATCGCCGGTCTACACTTTGTATGCTCTCTATTTCGACCAAGCATCAGTCATTTTGCTGCCAAAATAGCAAAACTCGTCTACTACTTTAAGTGTCTCATTTTCTAATCTATTTCCCTCCCCATCACCTGATTTAATTCGACTACATTCCATTATCCTCCTTTTGCTTTTGTTCATGTTCATCTTATATCCTCCTTTCAAGACATTGTCCATTCCATTCAACTGTTCTTCCAAGTTCTCTGCTGTCTCTGACAGAATTACAATGTCGTTGGCAAACCTCAAGGTTTTTATTTCTTGTCCCTGGATTTTAATTCCTGCTCCAAATTTTTCATTTGTTTCCTTTACTGTTTGCTAAACATACATATTGAATAACATCAGGGACAAACTACACCCTATCTCATTCCCTTCTCAACAACTGCTTCCCTATTGTACCCCTCAACTCTTATAACTGCCATCTGGTTTCTGTACAAATTGTAAACAGCCTGAATTTGTGTCAGTATTTTACAATCATGACTTATTAAACTGACAGTGCAGTAATTTTCACACCTGTCAGCACCTCAGCACCTGCTTTCTTTAGAAATAGAATTATTATATTCTTCTTGAAGTACTTCGCCTGTCTCATACATCTTGCTCACTAGATGGATGAGTCTTGCATGGCTAGCTCTCCCAAGGCTATCAGTAGTTCTAATGGAGTTTTCTGCTCCTGGGGCTTTGTTTCGACTTAGGTCTTTCAGCGCCCTGTCAAATCCTTCATACAGTATCAAATCTCCCGTTTCATCTGTATTTACATCCTCTTCCACTTCCATAATATTATCCACACATACATCGCTCTTATATAGACCTTCTATATACTCCCTCCACCTTTCTGCTTTCCCTTCTTTGCTTAGAACTGGTTTTCTAACTGAGCTCTTGATACTCATACAGGTAGTTCTTTTTTCTCAAACACTGCTTCCCTATTGTACCCCTCGACTCTTGTAACTGTCATCTGGTTTCCGTACAAATATCTCAAAAATGAGACTGACAAGAACTGTAAAATGGCTAAGTGGGAATGGCTAGAGGACAAATCTAATGATGTAGAAGCATGTAACCCTAGGAGTTCTCTCAACCATGAATTTCTACTAGCTCTCGTCTTTTTACGTACTTCATCCTCTGCTACCTTCACTATTTAATCTCTCAAAGTTACTTATTCTCTTTCTACTGGCTTCCTTTCTCCTGTTCTGGTCAATCGGTCCCTAATGCTCCCTCTGAAACTCTATACAGCCTCTGGTCCCTTCAGTTTATCCAGGTCCCATCTCCTTAAATTCCTATCTTTTTGCAGTTTTGAAAGAGAGTATTTGATTACTCTTAGTGATACGTGCTTCTACATCGTTAGATTTGTCCTCTAGCCATTCCTGCTTAGCCATTTTGCAGTTCCCATCAGTCTCATTTTTGACATATTTGTATTCCTTTTTGCCTGCTTTATTTGCTGGATTTTTATATTTTCTCCTTTCGTCAGTTAAATTCAAAATATCTTGTGTTGCCCATGGATTTCTACTAGCCCTCGTCTTTTTATGTAGTTCATCCTCTGCTGCTTTCACTATTTCATCTCTCCAAGCTATTCATTCTCCTTCTACTGTATACCTTTCTCCTGTTCTGGTCAATCATTCCCTAGTACTTCCTCTGAATCTCTCTACAACCTCTGGTCTTTTCAGTTTCTCCAGGTCCCATCTCCTTAAATTCCTACCTTTTTGCAGTTTCTTCAGTTTTAATCTACAGTTCATAACCAATAAATTGTGGTCAGAGTCCACATCTGCCCCTGTAAATGTCTCACAGTTTAAAATCTAGTTCCTAAATCTCTTTCTTACCATTATGTAACCAATCTGAAACTTTCTGATGTCTCCAAGTCTTTTCCACATATACAACCTTCTTTTATGATTCTTAAGCCAAGTGTTAGCGATGACTGAGTTATGCTCTGTGTTAAATTTTACCATGTGGGTTCCTCTTACATTCCTTACCTGCAGTCCATATTCACCTACTACTTTTCCTTCTCTTCCTTTTCCTACTATTGAATTCCAGTCTACCATGATTATTACATTTTCGTCTCCCTTAACTGTCTGAATAATTTATTTTACTTCATCATACATTTCTTCAATCTCTTTATCATCTGTGGAGCTAGTTGGCATATAAACTTCTACTACTGTGGTAGGTGGGTGCTTCGTGTCTATCTTGGCTACCATAATGTATTCCCTTGCTGTTTGTAGTAGCTTATCTACGTTCTTATTTTTTATTCATTATTGCACCTACTCCTGCATTACCCCTATTTGATTTTGAATTTATAACCCTGTTTCACCTGACCAGAAGTCCTGTTCGTCCTGCCACCCAACTGCACTAATTCCCACTATATCTAACTTTAGCCTATCACTTTCCATTTTTAAATTTTCTAGCATACCTACCGGATTAAGGGATCTGACATTCCACATTCTGATCCATAGAAAGCCAGTTTTGTTTCTCCTGATAACAACATCTTCCTGGATAGTCCCCATCCGGAAATCTAAATGGGGGGCTATTTTATCTCTTGAATAATTTACCTAAGAGATCGCCATCATCATTTAGCCATTCAGTAAAGGTGCATGCCCTGAGGAAAAATTACCACTATAATTTCCCCATGCTTTCACCCATTCGCAGTACCAACACAGCAGTGCTGTTTAGGTTCATGTTACAAAGCCAGCTCAATCAATCATCCAGACGATTGCCCCTGCAAGTTTTGAAAAAGTTGCTGCCCCTCTTCAGGAACCACATGTTTGTATGGCCTCTCAACAGATACCTAGCCATTGTGGCTGAATCTATGGTATGGCTATCTGTATCACTGAGGCCCCCTTGTACCATGGATATACATATTACATATAAATAAAGGCATATGAGTGGTCTTATATATGATTTAAGATGTAGTTAATGAATGTTTTATCTATTGAGGAATGAGATGTCATTAAATTTTGCTTTTTCGAATACCAGAAAATTGAGGCCAATTCACAATGACTGTCACAGCACAGAACCATCATGTCAAGGTGTATTCACACTGTCAGTCACATCAAGTCATTTTACTTAGACAGTACTGTATGGTGAAAATGAGATTATTAGTTACCATCTGTGATGAATAAACTCAGAATCTGTTATTGGAATTGAGGAACTAACAATGATAAATTTTCTTAATGGCCAAAGCAAACTTCACAAGGTATGTTCTTGGTCAATTTTGTTTTGTAATTTGCTAAGAAATGAAACAACATTTCAAACCTTGACATTAGCGAAAATACATACAAGCAAAAACATCAAACAATGTTTATAAGAGAGTAAATAGAGCCTGTTTACTTTATCCATTATGCTTTTTCTTTACATAATTAATAACACCATAAACAACTGTACTTTTCTCCTTCATTAGAAGTGATTTTTTCACTTAAAATGTTATTTAATAAAAATTACTTCACCAACTTATGTTCTTATCTATAAACAGCTTGGGGATCGGCTCAGTAATTATCGTAAAACTTATATAATTTTTCGCTCTCTGGTGTCTGATATCACTTGTGGAAGAATACGTCATGGAATATTTGAAATTTGACACAAAAACAAAGCACAGTAATAAAGATTAGAAAGAAACAAAAGCACGAACTCTACTACTATAATATGAATTGGTGCGGTTAAAGTAGGCTAACTTACGATGTTAGCAGAGGACGACACTGTCAAAACTTCTTTCCTAGAAACCTTGAGGTCAAGTGATGTAACATGGCAGTCTGTTGACAGCCAGTGGAATACCGCCTTTTGAAATGCATTGTAGGATGTTTTGATGTGATGTATGGTCAGTGTGTATTGGCCTTAGCCCATCTTGGACATTATTTATATTTAAACGAAGACAGTTTTCTGTTAGGTACCCAACGGCATTTGTCATAAAAATTGCTAGATAAGTTGACTAATTTAATGCAATTTAGATTTACATACATACTCCGCAAACCACTATGACATGAGTGGAAGTGGAGACTTAGAATCGTACACTGTATTAGAGTTCTTCCCATACCGATATCATATGGAGTGTGAGGAAAATGACTGTTTAAACGCCTCTCTATATGATGTAATTAGTCTTAGGTTTGTCGGTATGGTACCACATAGAAGTGCTGTGTACAATATTATGAGCGGTTCAAACTAAATAAATATAACATGTGTATATACTTGCATATTCAAGTTTTCAGTGTCTAAAGCCAGATTTACACATGCAACAAAAGTGATACCACAGCAAGTAAGATGACCCTTACACGTCAGTGGTGCTGTGTGCTGCTGTTTCCATGCTCCTGTCAAAATCGTTGTGGCACTTGTTTCAGTATGGTGTCAGCTGGGATTATTCGTATGGACATTCAGGTTCTGGTAATAGAACTGAGCCAAGAATCCAGGAGAAATAATAGAAAGTATCAATATTGGTTCTGAATGTGGAATTTATGCACAAATAACACAGAGGTATCAAACAAAGCACTCGTAAATGAAGACTCATATGTGAAACACCTTCAGTCAACGAAAGCACATTTTGAGTACTTGTAGGGGTGTGATTCAAGATCTATAACAAAACTCGATACTAATAATAAGAATGAAGCTCTGTCTCAAGTAAAATTAGATGTGATGCTTCGTTATTTGACATCTCATGATTACTTCTTTCTAGTACTTTGGGCCATACCACATTCTGAAAGTTTTGAGTGATATGTTCGATGCAATTTATGATGCTCTAAAGACTAGTTTAAAAGCTATTATTTTCAATCTTACACCACACATCAGTTAAATTCTATGAAATATTAAATTTATTCTACACTAAATTTTGGTGCTTTTCTTTGTGTAAGTGCATTAAAAGACACTGTAATATAGTTCCTTTCCTTTATTAAAAGGAACAAAATTCGGAACAATATGTTTTTGAGAGATTCTTAATGCAGCATGACCTTTGAAACTACCTATTTTCATAACACACACACACACACACACACACACACACACACACACACACACACATATATATATATATATATATATATATATATATATATATATATATATATATATATATATGTTGTTGTGGTCTTCAGTCCTGAGACTGGTTTGATGCAGCTCTCCATGCTACTCTATCCTGTGCAAGCTTCTTCATCTCCCAGTACCTACTACAACCTATGTCCTTCTGAATCTGCTTAGTGTATTGATCTCTTGGTCTCCCTCTACGATTTTTACCCTCCACGCTGCCCTCCAATGCTAAATTTGTGATCCCTTAATGCCTCAAAACATGTCCTACCAACCGATCCCTTCTTCTAGTGAAATGTGCCACAAACTTCTCTTCTCCCCAATCCTATTCAATACCTCCTCATTAGTTACGTGATCTACCCACCTTATCTTCAGCATTCTTCTGTAGCACCACATTTCGAAAGCTTCTGTTCTCTTCTTGTCCAAACTGGTTATCGTCCATGTTTCACTTCCATACAAATACTTTCAGAAACGGCTTCCTGGCACTTAAATCTATACTCGATGTTAACAAATTTCTCTTCTTCAGAAACGATTTCCTTGCCATTGCCAGTCTACATTTTATATCCTCTCTACTTCGACCATCATCAGTTATTTTACTCCCCAAATAGCAAAACTCCTTTACTACTTTAAGTGTCTCATTTCCTAATCTAATCCCCTCAGCATCACCCGATTTAATTTGACTACTTTCCTTTATCCTCGTTTTGCTTCTGTTGATGTTCATCTTATATCCTCCTTTCAAGACACTGTCCATTCCGTTCAACTGCTCTTCCAAGTCCTTTGCTGTCTCTGACAGAATTACAATGTCATCGGCGAACCTCAAAGTTTTTACTTCTTCTCCATGAATTTTAATACCTACTCCAAATTTTTCTTTTGTTTCCTTTACTGCTTGCTCAATATACAGATTGAATAACATCAGGGAGAGGCTACAACCCTGTCTCACTCCTTTCCCAACCACTGCTCCCCTTTCATGCCCCTCGACTCTTATAACTGCCATCTGGTTTCTGTACAAATTGTAAATAGCCTTTCGCTCCCTGTATTTTACCCCTGCCACCTTCAGAATTTGAAAGAGAGTATTCCAGTGAACGTTGTCAAAAGCTTTCTCTAAGTCTACAAATGCTAGAAACGTAGGTTTGCCTTTTCTTAATCTTTCTTCTAAGATAAGTCGTAAGGTTAGTATTGCCTCACGTGTTCCAACATTTCTACGGAATCCAAACTGATCTTCCCCGAGGTCCGCTTCTACCAGTTTTTCCATTTGTCTGTAAAGAATTTGCGTTAGTATTTTGCAGCTGTGACTTATTAAACTGATAGTTCGGTAATTTTCACATCTGTCAACACCTGCTTTCTTTGGTATTGGAATTATTATATTCTTCTTGAAGTCTGTGGGTATTTCGCCTGTCTCATACATCTTGCTCACCAGATGGTAGAGTTTTGTCATGACTGGCTCTCCCAAGGCCATCAGTAGTTCTAATGGAATGTTGTCTACTCCCGGGGCCTTGTATATATATATATATATATATATATATATATATATATATATATATATATATATGAAAAAAACTCAATTTTGGCATGTTAGCTTATAACAGTGCAACTGGATTTACGTAGCTTATCTAATCAAATGCCAATTTTGGTTAATCACGTACCATGCCCCAACAGAACAAATAGTCCTGTCATGGAAAAGCCACGTATAACACTACTGTCTGCTACTGCTATACCATAACCTTAAAGTTGGAGGCAGGTCAAGAAATAAAACTATCTTGTTAAAATAGTTATGGTATAAAGCAACAAAGCAGTGTTACCCTCTGAGAGGAATTTTGTTATATTGACCGTGTTGTACCTAACGGAGTTGGCTTATCGGAAGTGAAAGTCAGAATTACGTAAATATTCAAACAGTAACAAATAATATTTTTGTCTATCTACACTGTTTATAGAATAAAGAAAACGGTCGCCAGCCTAATTAGGCAAGAGGATGATTGACATTCTTGTTCAAGAAATTAAGTAATGGACAAACACAACCTATATTTTGCCACATGCGAGTGCAACGAACTCTGACACCTGCATATGTTCACAGTTAAGATTGGAAGCTAACAGAGCAGAACAAACTATTTGCATAAATGTAACAGATAATGAAACACACTATTACTTTCAGGGCTTATTCAAACTAAAAGGTCTTTATAACATTACTATTAATATTCACTGCAGAATCATTAATTGGACATATGTTCAGTATTATTGTTCAAATATTTTCCTAGCTGACATAAAATTATAAATGCACTTCACTGCAAAATTATGAACTGGTCGCAGGTTAAATATCTCTCAA
Source organism: Schistocerca nitens (assembly GCF_023898315.1). Lineage (NCBI taxonomy): Eukaryota > Metazoa > Arthropoda > Insecta > Orthoptera > Acrididae > Schistocerca > Schistocerca nitens. Next base: position 693,779,082 of record NC_064615.1, on the reverse strand, counting down.
CTAAATACTATTCTATTTAGAGTGAAAGTTAAATGGAATTCACTAACAGTTTACTTCTCACTGTCTTTTGAATACAGAAATTATTGTTTTCATAAATAGTGGTAAAGGATAACCTGTGAATCTTATTACACTATTAATATGCACTTTCAATACCCAAAAGAAACAAGTGCTTAGCAAGCATTCAACTTTCCACAACTGCGATTCACGACTTTTACTGCAGTGAGACACAGTGTTGACAAATTTACAAGAAAATGACTCACCTTTTAAAATTTACTACAGGCAGCACTATGGTCATTAACTAAGCAAAACTTTATAAGCCTCAGTTTTAAGAATTTCAATTTTTAAAAGAAACAGCAAATTGTCTTTATTAACACAGTCTTCTACTTTCAAGTACATGATTAAATAGGTGACTTTGAAACTCAAAAAAAACTTTAAATTGGACTTTTTCCATCACTGGGACGCTTTCACAAGACTACATTTACTACCTCCCACAATTTCACTAAATCCACAGTAAATCTGAATACTCTCTTCTTATCAAAGATCAAACAACATTATATGATTAAATATTTGGCTTTGAAGCTTTCATTTTTTCCACAAACTAGGACACTCGGTAATCATAGTTCAAATGGAGAGGAACCTGAGAGGTGTTGTAATAGGGAAAAAAGACTAAAACATCCAATGAGCTGATCCTTCACTGTACATTACTGTAGTGCTCCATTATAATGATTGCGCAATGTGGTGGCAGCTGCATGTTGGTAGGTGAATTTGCATGCAGAATTGCTGGACTCCGTCCCTTCTTGGTGGCGATGATAGATACAATTCCAGAATAGTTTAAGCTATTTATCCATCCATCCAAGGCATTGGTAAGCGGCAGGAAAAGCCTCTCTCGGAACCAGCACAATATACAACTTTTACATGGGCAGTGCACAGTTTGGTAGCTCGTCCCCAACTGCCTCTTGTTCCACCTTTTCTACCTAGGCCAACCACAATTTGCGCACATTGCACAGTTCCATTCCCAAGGGGAACCAAAACAACTTTTACATACAATATAAATAAGAACCCTAAGTGAAGGTCAGCAGTTTACATAACAACAAACAAACATTTTAAATAAAACAGATCCTTTGCACACATTAACATTTCTATAAAAAATTATTTAAACAAAATTATTCAATCTCAAAGATAACCAAAGACATTAAGTGAGAAACATAAACATATCATTTGCTCATATTGTACATATTACATAAGTCAAACTTCCCACATTATAAAAGACATCAAGTTTATAATAGAGAAAAGAATAAACATTCTCATGGTATCTATTCAATCAAACACATTTATAAGCTCAACGATGTAACATTAAATAAAACAACAGGCAAAATAAATCAGTAGAGCATTAGAGCTATGGTGTTACAAGCTTCAAAGACGACATCACCAAAGTTGCACTCGAGTGACGCCACTTTTATCCATTCCACAGAAATTAAAGTCGCTTTAAAGACCGCTGTAACCAATCAAACAATTTGTCATACCATAGCATAAACAAAAACAGAAACAATAGTGTTGCTGGCCGGGCTTTGTAGATGACGGATCTTGCTTGTGATGTTTTCCAGATATTCTGAATGAGAAAGAGTTCGTTTTACAACTTACCTCGCTTTATCGAGAGTTCAAATGGTTCAAATGGTTCTGAGCACTATGGGACTCAACTGCTGTGGTCATCAGTCCCCTAGAACTTAGAACTACTTAAACCTAACTAACCTAAGGACATCACACACATCCATGCCCGAGGCAGGATTCGAACCTGCGACCGTAGCAGTCGCACGGTTCCGGACTGCGCGCCTAGAACCGCGAGACCACCGCGGCCGGCTATCGAGAGTTCCCACAGTTGTAAAAACTATGATCAATTGATTAGATACACAAAAAATGAGAATTGTGGCACTTTACAAAATGATAGAGGTGTTGCAGCTTTCACAGCCTAACATCACACAGGAAGTAGTGAAGAAGAAAATTAATATCCTATAGATGAATACAGTGGGAGAGCAATAAAACAAGCAAGGACCAAGTGAAAGAGGAAGTTGGTAGTAGCACAAACGAAAATCAGGTAATTAATATTTTATATATATCTTTATTTTATTAAATCTTGTCACATGTTCTATAATTTCACAATTGATGTAGTAGTATCTGTAGCACAGTCTACATTGTCTACTTCTCCATGCTGAATATATTGGTGTTTTCTAATTCATAAATTGTGCAGATGGCAACAGGTCAATATGACAATTTTTGCTTTCTCTAGTGATACATTGATTTTGTTTAATTTTGAATTTCTCTAAAGATAACAACTAACAAATACTTTAAATGTTCTTGAATTAACTTAACTGCTTGACTTCGATGAATGGTGAACCAGCGACCGTGATGCGATGCGTAACGATATAATGTAGCAGCAGCTGTGGCAGTGAGGATGGCTGCAGGTATCGCCTACTGCAGTAACTCCAGGATGTGGGCTAGGCATGGTGAGAGCTCACAGCACCTAGCAGGTGTCTCGCAGGCCCACACAGCTCTGTGATGATGCACCTTCTTCTTTTGACCTCAGTGCCTGTGGCAGCTGTGATCTAGTGTCGTCTTCTTCTCTCCTTCTGTCACGACCCAGATTACTGAGGCTCACATCCACTGTTTATTCACCACACTCGCGAGTAAATCATAGCATTGTTCTTGCACTGGTCTCTGCCTATTTCACTTCAGTATCCTGTTAGTGCCTACGAGTTCGTTGTTTACTACCAATACTTTCACTATTAAATTTCCTTTCCCAGCTGATACACACCATGTGTGGAGTGGCAGGTTTAATTTGACAGTTATTGTCTTGTTGAGTTGTATGGTGTCTTACTCACGTGAGCCTGGCAACTGTTTCTGCAGTCAGCCAGAAAGCGATGGAGAACATACTGACCATAGTTTGCAGTATGCACAGCCACATTCTGGTCCGGCCCACTGAAGGAAATGTTTCTCTTCTCTTTCTTCTTAGTGCGATCAGGACTATGATTATAAATGAAAGTATAAAGTTCTAGTTCATACATATATTTAGTAAAGTATCTGTGGCACAACACTTGAAAGTCACTATGTTCAACTGACAGTAAATTTATCTATTCTAAACATTACAAGTAGCAGTTCAGAGGTGACCTCTTGGTACGTTCTAACCAAATTGTCTTTCCCGCTGACTACTAGTACTCAAATAAATGTTCGAAATAAATGCTCGCCACAAAAGTGGAAATAATAGTCACCACTTGCCACACGGATTTGTAATTATCAAGGACGTCACACTAACAGTTATTTAAGCGAAATCTAATCGATCCAGGATGGGGTACAGTCCTCGTGAGTTCACTATCAATTATTACAGAAAATACGCGTTTTGTCACAGCCCATCTCTGACGTCATCTGTGTCAGAGCACAATCCAACGTTTAACAGACATGGATCATACTGTGACTGAGTGCGAAGTGAACCTTTTTCATACCTCTCAGGCCTCAGCGGACGGCCAAGGGAACATCAGCTGTTATCTGCCTTATGCACACCGCAGCAGCTTCTGAACAACCACTTTCTCGGACACATAATCTTTAATAACAAAGTTATGAATTAATTTAGAATCTTCTTATTTTTTTACATACATTCTGGTAGGTTGTTTGAAATCACAGAAAAAGTTTCAGCTCGCTTGAATAAAAACTTTGCCTTTTAGAATTTTTGTAGTGGTACTATGGGGCGGCTGGTGGATATTATGTGTTATATAAAATGTTTGAATGTAGAAACACTTCATTTCCCAGCCGATGCACCATATGTGGGGCGGCTGGTTGAATTTTAAAGTGGTATAAAATTTAGTAGAATGTAGAAACACTTCCCGGCCAGTTAACCATATGTGCGGCGGCGGGTGGAATCATGGTTGTTAAATGTTCCTATTATTTATGCTGCCTTTAGCCGTTCTCAACACTGGCTCTCTAACTACAATATTGGCAACCAGAAAGTGATTAGCAAAACGTGAAGCCTGTAATTAGAATTCCTACTGCCCACTTCATCTGAGAAACACACTTATAGCTGCAGCTTATAGCTCTGAGAAATTAGGAGATTGTCTGGGATTCATAAACAAAAACCGATTTTCTAAAAATTCTCTGTATTCTGAAAGTCACAGATCAAAAAAAAAAAAAAAAAGAATAAAATCCACACAATCTAACAGAGCCGTTCAGAGTCTAATGCGCTGATGCAACTATAACTGTCCAAATTAAATGTTTAAATGAATGCTCGCCATAATTTGATGATAATGTTCATCAAACGCCACGCTAAATAATGGTAGAATGTTTGTCCCGCAGCGGCACGTGAAAATACGACATACGCAAACTGAAGCTAGATAATTAAAATCATCCCAGAATTAACACTTCACTCGAAAATGATTTCATGGTTACGCATATCCCGAGTAACTTAATACGGCATCAGAGGCTGTTTATAGCAATGATACCGACGCGACGCGACTCCCGACACAGATGGTGTGCTATTCAGCGTCTGGAGAAAACTGGGGCCTTGCTTCCTTTCGCAGCGTTCTTATATATAAAGCCGCGGTGCGGACGGCTAAGGGAACGCCTGATAAAATCGGTTCTCCCGACTAGCCGCTGGGCTAGTAATGCACCACTTTAAGTTACCAAATAAATCATAGCTTCTTTTGCTGCTGGCCGATGAAACTCTCAATTTAAATGTGCATTTAACACACAGGTAAGTAATCATAATAAAAGTTTGACGTGGCTAAGTTAAATATTTTGGGCGAGAGAATTAATTTAATTACACTGCACGCAGTAGACAAGCTCTGAACTTGCCCTTTGGAGATACGCTATCGCTATACTTTTATAGTTATTCAAATGAAACTTCTCACATCGTTATGGTTATAGCGGATCTCCATTCTACTTAAATATAAACATCCTAGCCTTATTTATTAGCCTACTTAATCTATCTTGCTTCCTTAATTTTTAAGACAAAAACCAGATAATTATGAATTTCAACTAAAATCTTAATTTGTGAGATCCAAAGTACTGTTTCTATTAAATTATTATGGAAAAGGAATCTAAATATAAATTTTTAAGTCTCTAGCTCTTTTCTGTTGCGCCAAGGATTTTTACAGAAAAGCGTCCAAATTTCGAAAATGGTTAAAGTTATTGAACTGACATTCAACACATATTAATTTAGTATTACTCCTGACATGCTAGAACCGTTTCAGGTTATTCACTTGATTTATAAAGTATTGTGCAACATTTATGACGTCAGAGCTAGTTACAGCGGACTGGCTGGCACACAATGGAAAGACTGATGTGAATTTACTACAGCGTGAGTAGGCTGCTTCCCTACATCACCCTCTACTTAATTTTTTTTGTTTTTGAATGTTAATGAACGAAAAAAAAAATTTAATTACAAAAAAGGGAAGCAAGAGTACAGCTTAACTTCCTATGAAAATTGAAATTGAAATGTAAACATGTAGAAATATTAAAAGAAAACTGATTACCTACTTTAATTATTTAAATTGCGGGCATGTTCACTGCCTCTTAAGCAATATTATCCCTCAAAATTTAAGCAAAATCAATGAAACACTTTGGCATACATATTGCCTTACATAAAAATATGTAAAATTATGAAAATCTTAAATCCATTAAATACATTTTACATACACAAATTCAAAGAAAATAACACAGTTATTCATGATACATTAACAGATGATTATATCTTAGCAGTCTTTTCTAAACCTGAAAGAAAATTTCACAAATCATTTTTACACACGAGGTTGTAGCCGCTTTGGCTGGCGTCCTACACTTCCATTCACAAGGGTAGAGGAGGGGAAGTTGCTATGGTGTGTGTCCTTCACGTTCACTCTAAATTACATGGGGAAAGGGGAGGGGTCACTGTGAGTTGTGTCCAAGTCACTCCACGCTTTCACGCAGCTACCAGGCTGCCATTATCTGGTTTGTCCTGTAGAACAGACAAAAAGAATGCCTCAGACTCTGTTCACTTAATATCTAAGGGTGGGTCACAATGAAATGGGGAGATGTACATTTTATCCTTCAATATTTTTCCGGAACGAAGTTAACAGAACTTTTTCAATTTTACTCTCGTGGTTACTTAATTGTCATAAAAACGGTAAACAAATGGCTCAAAACGCCGTTAGTCACGTACTAGAGAAAATTTATGCTCAAGGCATACAATCATGAATCCTATTTAATATCAATTTATTATTTCTGGGCCGGAACACTGAACCAATGCTCGGTACATTCCTGATACATTTGTATTTCATTTACTTAGCTGACTCATCTTCGATTACCTTATTCTAAGAGATAGTATGAGTATATTTGATTAGCAGTCGTTTTCTCAGCTTCTTTGTACATGTGAGTAACTTTTGGTAATAGTACAGTTCTGAGTGCTCAAAACACACTACGTTTAGTTGACTACTAAATCCACTTATTGGTCCTCTGCTGCTGCGTCAGTTCCACATCTGCAATTATGTACTTACTTCATCCAAGTGTATTTATGCTGAGCTATAAATAATGTTTCACGTCTGCCATTATGTTACTCAATTATGTTGCTAGTGTATGTACTTATTTAACACTCACTCTATTAACATTTAAAGCATAGGATAGCACATTTATTTAATATCTATAGTGTATTGCAGCTGATCAGTTTGCTCACGTGGCAATCCATTTCCACTCGATCGGACGCTGAAACCTCAGGTAGTCTCTCTCGACCTACCACTAAAGTGCATTAAGTAATTATGGCCAAGCGTAATGCTAAATTCCTTAAACCTATAGGACACCATGAGCTGCTCTGTCTCATCTAACATAAGGGTACCTATGGTCGCCTTCACGCCTCCAGCTCATAACCTCAATGCGTGTAGGTGTGTCCTGTCACACACTACACCAAAATAATGGCCAGCTCCAACCTTATAAATACTTCAAAGACGTGTCCTTCACGTCTCAACCACAAACACTATTCAATTCTATTACACTGCCATTCCTTGCTACACAAGGTGAGTTTATTCTTACAACTTGTCTGCATTTTTTTTTCATAACACTAAGCACTCTCTCTTACTATTTATTAGTTAGCTCTGATGCATACACTAGGTTTCACTACCACTTCAGATCCTGCTTGTACATGAATTTGTATATCTTTTTTAAATATTGTTGGTGGACCATTTCCAATAAAACAACAACTTTGTACTTATAATATTAAAAGGGTTCTATACATACTTGTTACTCAAATACATTGTATCTTAATTACATCATACTTTTCTGTTGTTTATGTCACGGTTACGTTTGTCATATCAGATATTTTTCTTCACTAATCGGTGGATAGCTTTTTTTTTTTTTTTTTTTTGAAAGAAGAGGACGAAATTTTTTTGTGGATAGGAAAGGTGAAGAATGAATGAGACCTGAAATGGAAAGAAGATCTCACACAGCTGGTACTGCAAAGCTGCAACACTGTGTAGAGGTTGCAGAACAACCTCCTCCCTTCACAATTCATTAGTTTATTATTGGCTTGATAACCATAACGGAAAATTTAATATGTTGGAAAGAAGAGGTCGAAATTTTAGATGGAAAGAAAAGATGATAAGAGAGATACCTGAAATGGAACGAAGATCTCACACAGCTGGGACTGCACAGCTGCCACACTGAGTAGAGGTTACAGAACAACCTCCTCCCTACAGAATTCATTGGTTTCAGAAAATTTTCATATTGGAAAGAAGGGGTCAACATTTTTGTAGACAGGAAAGATGAAGAATGAGTGAGACCTGAAATGGAAAGAAGATCTCACACAGCTAGGACTGCACAGCTGCCACACTGTGTAGAGGTTACAGAACAACCTTCTCCCTACAGAATTCATTAGCTTAATACTGGCTTGATAGTCATACCGGAAAATTTAATGTGTTGGAAAGAAGAGGTCAAAATTTTTGTAGACAGGAAAGATTAAGAATGAGTGAGACCTGAAATGGAAAGAAGATCTCACACAGCTGGGACTGCACAGCTGCCACACTGTGTAGAGGCTACAGAACAACCTCCTCCCCACAGCATTCATTGGTTTCAGAAAATTTTTCATATTGGAAAGAAGGGCTCAAAATTTTTTTAGATAGGAAAGATGAGGAATGAGTGAGACCTGAAATGGAAAGGAGATCTCACACAGCTGGGACTGCACAGCTGCCACACTGTGTAGAGGTTACAGAACAACCTCCTCCCTTACAGCATTCATTGGCTTCAGAAAATTTTCATATTGGAAAGAAGAGGTCGAAATTTTTGTGGACAGGAAAGATGAAGAATAAGTGAGACCTGAAATGTGAAAGAAGATCTCACACAGCTGGGAATGCACAGCTGCCACACTGTGTAGAGGTTACAGAACAACTTCCTCCCTACAGAATTCATTGGTTTCAGAAAATTTTCATATTGGAAAGAAGGGGTCAACATTTTTGTAGACAGGAAAGATGAAGAATGAGTGAGACCTGAAATGGAAAGAAGATCTCACACAGCTGGGACTGCACAGCTGCCACACTGTGTAGAGGCTACAGAACAACCTCCTCCCCACAGCATTCATTGGTTTCAGAAAATTTTTCATATTGGAAACAAAGGCTCAAAATTTTTGTAGATGGGAAAGATGAAGAATGAGTGAGACCTGAAATGGAAAGAAGATCTCACACAGCTGGGACGGCACAGCTCCCACACTGTGTAGAGGTTACAGAACAACCTCCTCCCTACAGAATTCATTAGCTTATTATTGGCTTGATAACCATAACGGAAAATTTAATATGTTGAAAAGAAGAGGTCAAACTTTTAGGTGGATAGAAAAGATGAAGAGTGAGTGAGACCTGAAATGGGAAAGAAGATCTCACACAGCTGGACTGCACAGCTGCCACACTGTGTAGAGGTTTCAGAACAACCTCATCCCTATAGAATTCATTGGTTTCAGAAAATTTTCATATTGGAAAGAAGGGGGCAAAATTTTTGTAGACAGGAAAGATGAAGAATGAGTGAGACCTGAAATGGGAAAGAAGATCTCACACAGCTGGGACTGCACAGCTGCCACACTGTGTAGAGGTTACAGAACAACCTCTTCCCTACAGAGTTCATTAGTTTCAGAAAATTATCATATTGGAAAGAAGGGGTCGACATTTTTGTAGACAGGAAAGATGAAGAATGAGTGAGACCTGAAAAGGAAAGAAGATCTCACACAGCTGGGACTGCACAGCTGCCACACTGTGTAGAGGTTACAGAACAACCTCCTCCCTTACAGCATTCATTGGCTTCAGAAAATTTTCATATTGGAAAGAAGAGGTCGAAATTTTTGTGGACAGGAAAGATGAAGAATAAATGAGACCTGAAATGTGAAAGAAGATCTCACACAGCTGGGAATGCACAGCTGCCACACTGTGTAGAGGTTACAGAACAACCTCCTCCCTACAGCATTCATTGGCTTCAGAAAATTTTCATATTGGAAAGAAAAGGTCGAAATTTTTGTGGACAGGAAAGATGAAGAATAAGTGAGACCTGAAATGTGAAAGAAGATCTCACACAGCTGGGAATGCACAGCTGCCACACTGTGTAGAGGTTACAGAACAACCTTCTCCCTACAGAATTCATTAGCTTAATACTGGCTTGATAGTCATACCGAAAAATTTAATGTGTTGGAAAGAAGAGGTCGAAATTTTTGTATATAGGAAAGATGAAGAATGAGTGAGACCTGAAATGGAAAGAAGATCTCACACAGCTGGGACTGCACAGCTGCCACACTGTGTAGAGGTTACAGAACAACCTCCTCCCCACAGCATTCATTGGTTTCAGAAAATTTTTCATATTGGAAAGAAGGGCTCAAAATTTTTGTAGATAGGAGAGATGAAGAATGAGTGAGACCTGAAATGGAAAGGAGATCTCACACAGCTGGGACTGCACAGCTCCCACACTGTGTAGAGGTTACAGAACAACCTCCTCCCTACAGAATTCGTTACCTTATTATTGGCTTGATAACCATAACGGAAAATTTAATATGGTGAAAAGAAGAGGTCAAAATTTTAGGTGGATAGAATAGATGAAGAGTGAGTGAGACTTGAAATGCGAAAGAAGATCTCACACAGCTGGGACTGCACAGCTGCCACACTGTGTAGAGGTTACAGAACAACCTCCTCCCTACAGCATTCATTGGCTTCAGAAAATTTTCATATTGGAAAGAAAAGGTCGAAATTTTTGTGGACAGGAAAGATGAAGAATAAGTGAGACCTGAAATGTGAAAGAAGATCTCACACAGCTGGGAATGCACAGCTGCCACACTGTGTAGAGGTTACAGAACAACCTCCTCCCTACAGAATTCATTGGTTTCAGAAAATTTTCATATTGGAAAGTAGGGGTCAACATTTTTGTAGACAGGAAAGATGAAGAATGAGTGAGACCTGAAATGGAAAGAAGATCTCACACAGCTGGGACTGCACAGCTGCCACACTGTGTAGAGGTTACAGAACAACCTTCTCCCTACAGAATTCATTAGCTTAATACTGGCTTGATAGTCATACCGAAAAATTTAATGTGTTGGAAAGAAGAGGTCGAAATTTTTGTATATAGGAAAGATGAAGAATGAGTGAGACCTGAAATGGAAAGAAGATCTCACACAGCTGGGACTGCACAGCTGCCACACTGTGTAGAGGTTACAGAACAACCTCCTCCCCACAGCATTCATTGGTTTCAGAAAATTTTTCATATTGGAAAGAAGGGCTCAAAATTTTTGTAGATAGGAAAGATGAAGAATGAGTGAGACCTGAAGTGGAAAGGAGATCTCACACAGCTGGGACTGCACAGCTCCCACACTGTGTAGAGCTTACAGAACAACCTCCTCCCTACAGAATTCGTTACCTTATTATTGGCTTGATAGCCATAACGGAAAATTTAATATGGTGAAAAGAAGAGGTCAAAATTTTAAGTGGATAGAATAGATGAAGAGTGAGTAAGACTTGAAATGCGAAAGAAGATCTCACACAGCTGGGACTGCACAGCTGCCACACTGTGTAGAGGTTACAAAACAACCTCCTCCCTATAGAATTCATTGGTATCAGAAAATTTTCATATTGGAAAGAAGGGGTCAAAATTTTTGTAGACAGGAAAGATGAAGAATGAGTGAGACCTGAAATGGGAAAGAAGATCTCACACAGCTGGGACTGCACAGCTGCCACACTGTGTAGAGGTTACAGAACAACCTCTTCCCTACAGAGTTCATTAGTTTCAGAAAATTTTCATATTGGAAAGAAGGGGTCAACATTTTTGTAGACAGGAAAGATGAAGAATGAGTGAGACCTGAAAAGGAAAGAAGATCTCACACAGCTGGGACTGCACAGCTGCCACACTGTGTAGAAGTTACAGAACAACCTCCTCCCTACAGCATTCATTGGCTTCAGAAAATTTTCATATTGGAAAGAAGAGGTCGAAATTTTTGCGGACAGGAAAGATGAAGAATAAGTGAGACCTGAAATGTGAAAGAAGATCTCACACAGCTGGGAATGCACAGCTGCCACACTGTGTAGAGGTTACAGAACAACCTCCTCCCTACAGAATTCATTGGTTTTAGAAAATTTTCATATTGGAAAGAAGGGGTCAACATTTTTGTAGACTGGAAAGATGAAGAATGAGTGAGACCTGAAATGGAAAGAAGATCTCACACAGCTGGGACTGCACAGCTGCCGCACTGTGTAGAGGTTACAGAACAACCTCCTCCCTACAGAATTCATTGGTTTCAGAAATTTTTCATATTGGAAAGAAGGGGTCGAAATTTTTGTGGATAGGAAAGATGAAGAGTGAGTGAGACCTGAAATGGAAAGAAGATCTCACACAGCTGGGACTGCACAGCTGCCACACTGTGTAGAGGTTACAGAACAACCTCCTACCTACAGAATTCATTGGTTTATTATTGGCTTGATAACCATAACGGAAAATTTTAGTATTTGAGAGTAAGAGACAAAATTTTGGTGGATAGTAAAGATGAAGAATGAGTGAGACCTGAAATGGGAAAGAAAATCTCACACAGCTGGGACTGCACAGCTGCCACAGTGTGTAGAGGTTACAGAACAACCTCCTCCCTACAGAGTTCATTCGTAACCTTTGACCACGCCACGTCGATCTGAAAATACCTTATGATGCCTTTTTAAAACCTGTCTCAGTTCTTCCTTCTGATTAGCTGAAATTTTATCGATTTCCTGCAATTTAGCTTCTATTTTGTCCAAAATAATTGCTTCTTCTTCTTCTTCTGTGTTTAGCTTACTTGTCCTAAGATTAACACCTTCGTCCCAATACCTCCTATTTTTCAGAACTGGTATAGGCAGCTCCCAAGTTTCATCATTGGTTACTACATGTTTATCACTAAAAGGTACTGTAATTACTCCAGTTATCGGCAAGACCATTTTTAATTGGCTTCTTTCAAAGTCAACAACACTCTGATATTTCGACAAGAAATCTATGCCAATTAAAACTTCAATACTCAGATTACTTACAATTAAGCATGGATGATTAATTAAATTACCATTAATGTTAAAGGGCAGCAAAGCTTCTTGCTCTACCGTTTTTGACACCTTGCCAGTAGCACCAATTATTCTCAGTCCTGATACCCTCATTACTGTAAGCTTGTCTTTACCAGGTAATGCATCAAAGAAGGACTGAGATATCGCACTCACCTCACTTCCACTGTATAAGAGACAACGTACATTGATACCCAACATATTCACTATTATTATAGGGTGGCTTATTCTAGGTTGTACAGGTGGTTCCTCAAACTCATCCAATAGTTCCTTTTGGATTTGTCTCCAACTAAAGTGATCGACATCTGTCTTAATTACATTTAGGTCAAAGTGTGTAGGGGTTTCCTGAATTACATTTTCAGCTGCCTTTTCCAGTCGGTCTATTAATTTCAAATCGAAACACCGCACAACTTCATTACATTTAGTTTGCTGAACATGACCCAAATTACTGTAGTCTAAGCGATTCTGCGCCTCCAGTCCGGGCATAATACTAATTACAGCTAAACCACTTTCACCATTATGGTCGGGTTCCTTCTCAAGTGACAATGGTCACAGCTACTAGGTTCATCGACCCCCAACAGGCTACCCTCTACATTCTCACTTACCTCCTGTCCTAAATCTATTAGTACAATATCAACATCCTGCACAACACTTTAGATAAGAGCACATCATCCTCATCGTAAATATAAGCATGAATTTCTTCTGCTTCTTCACCTGACAATTCAGTATTTTGTAGCTCTTCCCTACCGTTACACTGCTGCGCCTTCTCTTTCTCTTCCCACTTAGAAAGCGTCTCTAACACGGTATCTATCAAATACTGTGAGTGATCTAATATTTTTGCTGTATTCTTAGATGCTACCGACCCTTCATCCACATGTTCAGTCTGAGTATTCTGATCTGTCTTACCAATTACCGTAACTACTGGCTTAGGAAAAGTAACCGCCTGGTGAGCGCCAGTGTCCTCATAGACGGGAACTAGTTTTCCTGCCTCGGCCTACTACTGTTTCCTTTATTTCCATTATAGTTAACTGGCACAGCATTGCTTTCCGTACTGTTGTTTATCTGCATAATTTTCTTCGGAACAAAATTACTATCATTTGGATGCCATTGCTGGTTCTGATAATTATTTCTCCAATTCCTACCTCTCTTAGGATGGCGAACACCTACTGTTCAGATGTTTACAATGCCATTCTGCTCGTTCTTAAAATTACTACTAGTGTTATTAGCATTTCTGTTATTACGTGCTTGCTCCTCATTGGCAGCAACACGTTCTACACGTTCCAAATACTCAATGAAACGATCTAGATTGTCTCTAGGGGCAGATTGTAATCTCCCCACGGAAAATTACCCTCTACCAAGCAATAATTAATAATTATCAATCAAATCATCCACATTTATTCCCTTTTGGAAAGTATCTGATCGGATTTTCTAGTAATATATGCGCCGACAGCTCGTCGACGCCAAGGTATTTTTCTAGTACGTTTATTCTTTGGAAGAACAGAGATACATATATGTATTCTCCATGGTTGTTAGGGAGGAATAACGAGAACAGCTTCGGAAGTATTGGTTGGAAGATTGTCGGGATGCTAAAAGAGACATATTTGCTCTTCTTCTCGCTAAAGCGAGCTATTAACGTTTGTGCCACTAGCGGGTTATTTGGAGAGAGAGAAAAACTGTAAACGCAAATTAAGTAAGACTTGGAATCAACAGAAAACGGAACATGTACTGGAGATGGATTGAATATACAATTTTTCCTCAGAAATAAGGTTTGTGACCTTTTTATTCTAGAGTGAATGACGAATGAGTTCTCTGTCTGAATCATTGATGATTGTCTTGGCCCTGTAATTAGTGGGGAAGTTTCAGTTGTGACGAAGAGAGCCTGCAATCACCGCTATTTTACAAAATCGTCCAAAAAGGCTTCGGACACATCTGAAATTCTAAATCTGTCGTAAAATGAACGAATTGTTCAAACGATCGATTTTCCCAACTGAATGCAGCGCTTAACAATAATAATAGATATAAAGATCTTTTACAGCAAGCCAGCCGCTGAATATTAAGACGAAGGGCTCCACCAGAGATTCTATTGGGTTGAGTTCACGTAATTAAATAATATATTTAAAACTGTATATAGATAAAGGACAGAGAGAGAGAGCGGATGAAATTAGACAAAATACGCAGAATCCTCCATTAGTATAATTGTTTGCCTGTCTTATCACGGATCAGCCTAAAGATAAAAACAGGAGGCCCTTACTTTACTGTACAGGTTCATGTGTGAGAGACATTACACCAAGTTAGCGGCAAGCTGCATTCACATACTTTCATCATTTACAGTATAAATCCAATTATAATGGCCAATCCGTGACAGGACACGTTTTTGGACGTTGTTAAAATAATTTTGTTCTCTGTTTCATGTGAACTACGACGAGCCAACTTAACTGACACTTGAAAAAAAGAAGAAATACTCGCAGTCACATTAAGTGGATCTACAAATAAGAATATAAAACAACACGCTGGGCGCAGAAAAAAGGCCAGATCTATAATTTTATTGTATACGCTTTTCTATTTAGTATTATTGGATATTTGAACATTGATTAATTGTGTTCATGCTAGATGTAGTTTGATTGACCTGCCCCAGTTGCATTTATCTGTATAAGTACAGTAAGAAACTAGCCACAGAAGTACTCTTGTGTGAACGGAGTTACATATAGTGACAGTAGAAGGGATATATATATATATATATATATATATATATATATATATATATATATATATCCCTTCTACTGTCACTATATGTAACACTTGTGTGAACGGAGAAGACGTAGAAGACCGACTACAAAGTGGGCCGCGTAGAAGACCGACTACAAATGTGGACGTCGGGGACATGCAAGACCCGGGGGAGTTTTAGCACCGCAAGAGATTGTCCTAGAAACAAGATTGTAAAACGAAAACTTACGTTATTTATTGTAAAATGTTTTTTTTTTTTGCTAGAGGCACAAATCACTCTTTTCCAAAGCGTTATATAAATCGATCCCTATCCTTCCTTTAGAGATCTATTTCAAAAATTATTTTTTTTTCCTTCTATAGGCTTTCCTATCTTCTATGTACCGAAAGCTGGGGGTCTAGGCTTAAGAGGTTTTCCAAGGTTTCCCTGCTTAAGAAAGTTCCCGAATGGGTAGACCCTGATAACAGTTTCATGAAAGATCATCTTCCTTGGTTGTGCACAGCAGACATAACACCTTGATGCACGTAAAAGCAATACAGCCGCGGTACCTGTCTCTTCATTTCTTCTGTTTTCAATATTTCTTTTCTTCGTCTGTCTAAAACATAATATTCTTTTTCAGTCGGAGGACTGACAATTATCACTTCCGGGTTATCCACACTAATACACTCCTGGAAATGGAAAAAAGAACACATTGACACCGGTGTGTCAGACCCACCATACTTGCTCCGACACTGCGAGAGGGATGTACAAGCAATGATCACACGCACGGCACAGCGGACACACCAGGAACCGCGGTGTTGGCCGTCGAATGGCGCTAGCTGCGCAGCATTTGTGCACCGCCGCCGTCAGTGTCAGCCAGTTTGCCGTGGCATACAGAGCTCCATCGCAGTCTTTAACACTGGTAGCATGCTGCGACAGCGTGGACGTGAACCGTATGTGCAGTTGACGGACTTTGAGCGAGGGCGTATAGTGGGCATGCGGGAGGCCGGGTGGACGTACCGCCGAATTTCTCAACACGTGGGGCGTGAGGTCTCCACAGTACATCGATGTTGTCGCCAGTGGTCGGCGGAAGGTGCACGTGCCCGTCGACCTGGGACCGGACCGCAGCGACGCACGGATGCACGCCAAGACCGTAGGATCCTACGCAGTGCCGTAGGGGACCGCACCGCCACTTCCCAGCAAATTAGGGACACTGTTGCTCCTGGGGTATCGCCGAGGACCATTCGCAACCGTCTCCATGAAGCTGGGCTACGGTCCCGCATACCGTTAGGCCGTCTTCCGCTCACGCCCCAACATCGTGCAGCCCGCCTCCAGTGGCGTCGCGACAGGCGTGAATGGAGGGACGAATGGAGACGTGTCGTCTTCAGCGATGAGAGTCGCTTCTGCCTTGGTGCCAATGATGGTCGTATGCGTGTTTGGCGCCGTGCAGGTGAGCGCCACAATCAGGACTGCATACGACCGAGGCACACAGGGCCAACACCCGGCATCATGGTGTGGGGAGCGATCTCCTACACTGGCCGTACACCACTGGTGATCGTCGAGGGGACACTGAATAGTGCACGGTACATCCAAACCGTCATCGAACCCATCGTTCTACCATTCCTAGACAGGCAAGGGAACTTGCTGTTCCAACAGGACAATGCACGTCCGCATGTATCCCGTGCATCCCAACGTGCTCTAGAAGGTGTAAGTCAACTACCCTGGCCAGCAAGATCTCCGGATCTGTCCCCCATTAAGCATGTTTGGGACTGGATGAAGCATCGTCTCACGCGGTCTGCACGTCCGGCACGAACGCTGGTCCAACTGAGGCGCCAGGTGGACATGGCATGGCAAGCCGTTCCATAGGACTACATCCAGCATCTCTACGATCGTCTCCATGGGAGAATAGCAGCCTGCATTGCTGCGAAAGGTGGATATACACTGTACTAGTGCCGACATTGTGCATGCTCTGTTGCCTGTGTCTATGTGCCTGTGGTTCTGTCAGTGTGATCATGTGATGTATCTGACCCCAGGAATGTGTCAATAAAGTTTCCCCTTCCTGGGACAATGAATTCACGGTGTTCTTATTTCAATTTCCAGGAGTGTAGATAGCTCGCAAAGTGTGTTCGGCAAATAAAAATTGAGCTCACAAACTTCGCTCGCTGCGAGGGGCGTTGTAATCTCCCCACGGAAAATTACCCTCTACCAAGCAATAATTAATAATTATCAATCAAATCATCCACATTTATTCCCTTTTGGAAAGTATCTGATCGGATTTTCTAGTAATATATGCGCCGACAGCTCGTCGACGCCAAGGTATTTTTTCTAGTACGTTTATTCTTTGGAAGAACAGAGATACATATATGTATTCTCCATGGTTGTTAGGGAGGAATAACGAGAACAGCTTCGGAAGTATTGGTTGGAAGATTGTCGGGATGCTAAAAGAGACATATTTGCTCTTCTTCTCGCTAAAGCGAGCTATTAACGTTTGTGCCACTAGCGGGTTATTTGGAGAGAGAGAAAAACTGTAAACGTAAATTAAGTAAGACTTGGAATCAACAGAAAACGGAACATGTACTGGAGATGGATTGAATATACAATTTTTCCTCAGAAATAAGGTTTGTGACCTTTTTATTCTAGAGTGAATGACGAATGAGTTCTCTGTCTGAATCATTGATGATTGTCTTGGCCCTGTAATTAGTGGGGAAGTTTCAGTTGTGACGAAGAGAGCCTGCAATCACCGCTATTTTACAAAATCGTCCAAAAAGGCTTCGGACACATCTAAAATTCTAAATCTGTCGTAAAATGAACGAATTGTTCAAACGATCGATTTTCCCAACTGAATGCAGCGCTTAACAATAATAATAGATATAAAGATCTTTTACGGCAAGCCAGCCACTGAATATTAAGACAAAGGGCTCCACCAGAGATTCTATTGGGCTGAGTTCACGTAATTAAATAATATATTTAAAACTGTATATAGATAAAGGACAGAGAGAGAGAGAGAGAGAGAGAGCGCGGATGAAATTAAAGATAAAAACAGGAGGCCCTTACTTTACTGTACAGGTTCATGTGTGAGAGACATTACACCAAGTTAGCGGCAAGCTGCATTCACATACTTTCATCATTTACAGTACAAATCCAATTATAAGATATAATTCTAGTTTGCCAATATCATGGTAGTTTAGCTTCAAGACCTAGTATTATCATTTCAGGTTTCAGCTTTTCGTCCAAATGTGACAAACGTGAGATCCATGACCTGGCAAACTCTTTAATAGATTCCTTGCCTGCATTGAAGCGTTTTCCACTCCAAAATTCTCTCAACACTTCATTTTGCTTATTACTAGACCAATACTCATTAATGAAAGCTGTTTTAAATTCCGCTAATGTTTTACACTTCAACATAACATCAGCTGACCAACGCATGGCGTCACCTGCTAAATGGCTTCTAATAAATGAGATTTTCTCTCGTTCAGACCAAGTTGGTGGAATCGCATCTTCAAAATCGTTCCAGAAATCTAGCGGGTGGATATTTTTATCTGGGTCGAACCGCAAGAACTGCCGACACCCGATAAAAGCGGCGTTTGCAGCTACAACTTGTTGTATACTACCATTACCAGAAGTTACTGAAGCTACTTTACTCTCAATGTTAGCAATGTTAGTACTAATATTTTCTACTCTCATTTCAACATTATCTACTCTTTCCACAATATGAGTAGTATCAGTTTCGATTGCATCTACTTCTGCTTGACATATGCTTACTTTTATATTAACATCTTTAAATCTATCTGAGCACAGTTCAGATTCCGCCTCGATCTTTTCTGTTAACTTGTGCTCCAGCTTCGCATCTTCCATTTGGAAGTCTCTGCGAACCTCAGCAACTTCGGATTTTACTGTTTTATACATTTCAGAAAATTGTTGAGCAACCTTTTTCTTAATATCCTCATGGTTGTAATCAATTTTATAATTTAAACTGTCCAGATCCTCTTTCAACTTACTGCAACCAGCCTTGAAGGTAATGTCCATTTCCTCAAACCATTTATTAAAATTGGTTTGGCTGGCCACAATTTCAGACTTTAATTCAGCTGTCATTTTTGCATTACTGGCAGCCTTTGCTTGTAATATAACATTTAAATCCATAGCCTTAGTATCTTTGGGTTGCTCACTAGCTGGCTTTTTATCACACTCAGGTGACGAAAAACTAGCTCCAATACCAGAATCATCAAAACTAAATGAAACTTCTGTTTGATTAGTCATATCTAACTTCTCCTTCTTAAACTCTACCACCTCTGATGACTGTTTCGTTTTTAGCTCATCAGATAAACTATCATCCAATAAATCAACAATTTCTAATTTTTGTTTTACTACAGGGGTCTCTATAATTGAAACATTGCCCCTTCCCACACTACTGTCAGGAGACAATACTTCATATCTCACTTTAACATTACTACTTTCATGCATATTTACACTTGAACCGTTGTCTGGATTTACAGTTCCCTCAACAGACATAGGTCCTGATTTAAGTTTAACCTCAGTTTCTTCTGGCAGTTCCATTGCCGACAGTCTTTTAGTGCATGTTAGTAAAATTTTTAACAGCTTTTTCACTTAACTTAGTTCCTTCTGCACGACGTATGGCGTTGCTGGCGCGGCGTACCCGGATCACTGATGCGAAGCAGCGCGCTGAACTGCAAACGGCACTCCGACGGCTGTTGTGTGTTTGCGTGTCCCGCAACTGCAGGCGCGGCTCCGGCTGCTCCGGCGGACGACTGCGGTGAGGCGAATTTGGCTTCTCGCGATGCCGGCAGCGCCGCTAGACTCAGTGCCAGCTCCGTCAATCCAGATGCGTTGTTAATCCAATTGTGTCGTCCACATACACATGTAACACATTCACTGTTCTATACTCAGTTGCGTGTCCCAGTTCACTCGCGAATCCGAATATTTAAAAATCACTTTCACTTTTACTCAGCTTATTTCTTTCCTTTTCCCGGCCGATTAGCCATATGTGGGGCGGCTGGTGGATATTATGTGTTATATAAAATGTTTGAATGTAGAAACACTTCATTTCCCGGCCTATGCACCATATGTGGGGCGGCTGGTTGAATTTTAAAGTGGTATAAAATTTTGTAGAATTTAGAAATACTTCCCGGCCGGTTAACCATATGTGCGGCGGCGGGTGGAATCGTGGTTGTTAAATGTTCCTATTATTTATGCTGCCTTTTGCCGTTCTCAACACTGGCTCTCTAACTACAATATTGGCAACCAGAAAGTGATTAGCAAAATGTGAAGCCTGTAATTAGAATTCCTACTGCCCACTTCATCTGAGAAACACACTTATAGCTGCAGCTTATAGCTCTGAGAAATTAGGAGATTGTCTGGGATTCATAAACAAAAACCGATTTTCTAAAAATTCTCTGTATTCTGAAAGTCACAGATCAAAAAAAAAAAAAAGAATAAAATCCACACAATCTAACAGAGCCGTTCGGAGTCTAATGCGCTGATGCAACTATGACTGTCCAAATTAAATGTTTAAATGAATGCTCACCATAATTTGATGATAATGTTCATCAAACGCCACGCTAAATAATGGTAGAATATTTGTCTCGCGGCAGCACGTGAAAATACGATATACGCAAACTGAAGCTAGATAATTAAAATCATCCCAGAATTAACACTTCACTCGAAAATGATTTCATGGTTACGCGTATCCCGAGTAACTTAATACGGCATCCGAGGCTGTTTATAGCAATGATACCGACGCGACGCGACTCCCGACACAGATGGTGTGCTATTCAGCGTCTGGAGAAAACTGGGGCCTTGCTTCCTCTCGCAGCGTTCTTATATATAAAGCCGCGGTGCGGACGGCTAAGGGAACGCCTGATAAAATCGGCTCTCCCGACTAGCCGCTGGGCTAGTAATGGACCACTTTAAGTTACCGAATAAATCATAGCTTCTTTTGCTGCTGGCCGATGAAACTCTCAATTTAAATGTGCATTTAACACACAGGTAAGTAATCATAATATAAGTTTGACGTGGCTAAGTTAAATATTTTGGGCGAGAGAATTAATTTAATTACACTGCACGCAGTAGACGAGCTATGAACTTGCCCTTTGGAGATACGCCATCGCTATAGTTTTATAGTTATTCAAATGAAACTTCTCACATCGTTATGGTTATAGCGGATCTCCATTCTACTTAAATATAAACATCCTAGCCTTATTTATTAGCCTACTTAATCTATCTTGCTTCCTTAATTTTTAAGACAAAAACCAGAAAATTATGAATTTCAACTAAAATCTTAATTTGTGAGATCCAAAGTACTGTTTCTATTAAATTATTATGGAAAAGGAATCTAAATATAAATTTTTAAGTCTCTAGCTCTTTTCTGTTGCGCCAATGATTTTTACAGAAAAGCATCCAAATTTCGAAAATGGTTAAAGTTATTGAACTGACATTCAACACATATTAATTTAGTATTACTCCTGACATGCTAGAACCGTTTCAGGTTATTCACTTGATTTTTAAAGTATTGTGCAACATTTATGACGTCAGAGCTAGTTACAGCGGACTGGCTGGCACACAATGGAAAGACTGATGTGAATTTACTACAGCGTGAGTAGGCTGCTTCCCTACAGTACTAATGGTAGATCGTTACCTCTGAACTATAACTTTAATATATCTTGTACTGTTTGTTATTAATACTATGATTCTAAAATTTGTTATAGCTCTATTATTTAGTAGGTTTTATCATACGTAGTAACCAAAATTTTTCTATCATTAAAATTAGAGGCACTTAATCTACTACAGATGGGTATATTTTAGTTACAAATTTGGTTTTCATTAAATTACTCAAAAACTGTAAGACATAGCTTAACATGGTCTCTTAGTCATTATTTTTAGGTTGACCTGAAGCATCATAGAAATTTTTACGTTTCTAAGTGTAATATTTGGCACCTTTAATTTTTCTTAAAAATATGGATTCTGAATGTAAATTTTATTCTTGCACCACTTATTTATGACTTTATAGCTTTATTATTTAGCGCCACTTATTTTCGTTAAAACTATTTTATATAAAACTATTGATTTACTTACTTTAAGACTTGACATTTAAAATGTTATTACATTAAAATATATGTTGACAAAGTATGAATATAAAATCATGACTTTAAATTTTATACTTAATTATAGTGTAATACTTGTGCACTACACTCAGATATGTTAAGTTGCCATGGCGCTACTAGCAGGATCTGGGGTAAGTCCCAGCACACTCGCTCGCATCTGTATTTCACATGGTACAGCTCTCCTTCTGCTTCAACTTCCAAACACTTAAATCTGTATTCACTATTAACAAATTTCTCTTCCTCAGAAACTCTTTTGTTACCACTGCCAGTCTATATTTTGCATCCTCTGTACTTTGGCTATCAGTTATTTTACTGCACAAATAGCTAAACTCATCTACTACTTTAAGTTTCTCGTTTTCTAATCTAAATCCCTCAGCATCACCTGATCAATTGGACTACATTCCATTATTCTTGTCTTGTTTTTGTTGATGTTCATCTTATATCCTCCTTTTAAGACTCTGTCCCTTCCACTTAACTGCTCTTCCAAGTACTTTGCTGTCTCTGGCAGAATTGCAAAGTCATCAGCAAAGCTCAAAGTTTTTATTTCTTCTCCTTGAACTTTAATTCCTTCTCCATTGATTTCTTTTATTTCCCTTTCTGCTTGCTCAATGTACAGACTGAAATTCTGTCTCACTCCTTTCTCAATCACTGCTTCCTTTTCATGCCCCTTAACTCCTATAACCCCTGTCTGTTTTCTGTATGAGTCGTAAATAGCCTTTTTTACCTACATACATCTGTAAATAAATTATAATATAGAGGAATATATTAGATAAATAGATATTCAGCTATCACAGGCCCTGGAGACCATGTGCTGCTTCCACAAACTGCCTCCATTTCTTCCTGTTTTGTGCCCAGTTCTTCCAGGTTGTAACCTCCCCCTCACTTATCGACCTTAATGACAGTGAAAAATTAAACTGCGTGTACCTAATGGAAATTTAGGAAAAGCAATCGTCACCAAAGTTAATTTGTCGGTAAAGAGGGAGGAAAGGGTTACATCTAAATGAAATGAAAAATGCAAATGGAACTGGTGGAAATTAATTTTGAAAGGGGGTAAAGTTAATAAAGAAAGTAAATGTGCGGCCGTTACGTTATCAATTAACTAGTGGTAATTAGATATTTGAGATTTGGGGGAAATTACGGTCGCCAGTCCTAAGGACAATTACTATAGTAACTGAAAAAGAAAGGTTATTACACATATAATTAGCACTAGAAGCGTGGCAACTGAAGGTTGACACGTGTAGTGTGAAAACTGAAAGTTTGTCAGAAGTAATAAATTTCGCTACACTCTGACTTAATTTAGCAAATGAATTAATAAAACCGGAAAATCGAAAGTTAATTTAGTGACTGAAGTTAATAGTGAGCTTTCTTTCTGAAGCACATCGAAATTCAGTAAAATACGGTTAGTCTTGGACTACCTCAATAATCACTTAGTCTTGGACTACCTCAACAATCACTTCAAAAGCTACTTGAATCTACGCAATTTAGAAATAAGAGATTTAACTTTGAACTTGAATTAGATGATTCTGAACAATTAACAATAGTAAAATTTAGTACGTACCAAGCTGAGCTGCAGTCACAGGTAAGCTAAAATACGGTAACAAAACTCGCACTCTTAATTTGTGCTTGTGTAATCTAAATATTGTAGCCAGCTATGAATACCTTAATTGAACTTTGAAATTAAAGCAGTGAAATCGAATGATGCTGGCATTTGAATTTCAACGACACTCGGGTTCATTCCGGAAAAGGAAGGGACCCTGCTTGGTAATGCAATTGGGACAATGAGCAACAAAGGTTCATGCTATGTTGCTGTAATTTAGTTATGAAAATGGAACAGTTTGAAAAGCTGAGGCCTGCCATACAGTTCTAAAACTTTACGTGCTTCCAGTCTTCCTTGTTGGTTGATTGAAGGTTTGAAGCCGTCGATCGAGGAGGTGCGACAGTCACTCATTGTCGGCCGTCGCTGTTGTAGAAGCTGGATTTTGGCGCGCCTTCTTCTCGACATGGTCACCAGGCAAAACGGGCTCTTGATGTGCGCCAGCTAATGCTTCCCGTCCGCGACACCATGTCAGAAACTATCATAGCAAGTCGAGCGCAATTACATGCTGCCGAACCCCGAAAGCGCGGCAACTCGCGGGAGCGTCACACAACACACCTGCTCCACTGCACTACCCCAGCCAGACTCCCCTCTGCCCACGCTCCTCGCGGCAGAGTTAACACTACCAAAGATCCTAAACACTTTCGTCCTCCACACGACCTATCGATGTATTCGTTCGATAGTATAGTTTTCCATAGGCCAGACCCAGCGTATAAATACAAATAATATTCACAAAACAAACCAATTATACATCGACATAAATGCATATATATGCAAATAGTAAAACAATTACAATGTACAAAGACACAGAAATGTTATATCTTCAGGTAACAAAATAAGGAAAAAAATTTGCAGTGCAATAGATGGAAATAGGAGGATATGCATTTCCGGCGTTACAAGGTGTCTTCAGTTCCTAGGACTGCTAGGTCCTTCGCCAGACGTGGATCAGCGGTGCCTTGGTCGTCCAGTTGGGCGTTTGGTTTCCCCACTAGTGCCATCTTCGCCTGTCTTCCATCTAGCAAACAAGCTACATGGCCCACACATTGTATTCTTTTGCTCTTTACCTTCTGTAGGATAGTTGGTTGTCGCATCAGAAGGTAGATTTCCTCGTTTTTCTCCTACTCTATTATCTGTTATCTAAAACTGGTCCCCATATCTTCCTCATTACTCTTATTTCAAATATTGATAGCTTTTCCCTTTCTCACGTAGACATGCTCCATGTTTCTCAACCATACATTACTGCTGTGCATATCTCTGTGTTGTAGATTTTCATCTTAGTGTTCTCTGAGATCGATTTAAAGGCGAGCGTCTCTGTGAGGGAATGCATGCATTTCATTCCCACTGCTATTCTTTCCTTGATGTCCATTTTTATGTTTTATATGTGGTAAACCAAGATCCCAAGTATTTCAAGTGGTGTACTATCTTGAACCTCTTACCATCTGTCTCAAGAAGTTCTTTCTGCTCTTGTCTTCTTCCTGATTGCATGAACTCTGTTTTGTCTCGATTCACTTTGAACCCTACCTTCTGTGCATAGTTGTCCATTTTCTGGTACATTTCTTTCAACTTGTGCTTTGATTCACTTATTAGTACTATGTCATCTGCATATGTGAGACAGTTGAAGTTACCGTCCACCTCTGCTCCAGCCCACTCTTGTTGCCTACACTCTTTTATTACTTTCTCTAGGATGACACTGAACAGAACACATGACAGAGCATCCCCTTGTCTGAGGCATGTCTCATTCTTGAATGTTTCCGATGTGGCTCCTCGGAAACGTACTGCTGCCTTTCACCCTTCCATACAAGTTTGCACCATTCTCACTAGATTCTCAGAGATTCTGAAATCACGCATTGCATTGTATATGCTATTCCTGTGGATGCTGTCATATGCATGTTGAAAATCGACAAACAGGCTGTAGATATCTTTTTCATATTCCCAGTGTTTTTCAAACAAATGTCTTAGTGTGAAAATGTGATCTCTTGTTGATCGTTTTGGTTGAAAGCCAGCTTGGTACTCCTGTATATTGTCCTCTATGAATGGTTGCAATTTTCTGAGGATAATTATGGACAGCACCTTATATGTTACATTCACAAGCTGGTTCCTCTGTAGTTACTGGATTCTATTTTGCTTCCCTTCTTGTATCTTGGGCATATTATAGCCAGTTTCCATTCTTCTGGCAGTCTCCTTCTCCCATATCAACCGGGTCAGTTTATATATGTCTAAGTGTAAGCTCTCACCTCCTTCCTTGATTAATTGTGATGTTATTCTGTCCTCCCCGGGAGCTTTGTTGTTTCTGAGTCCTTTGATTGCGATCTTCACATATTCTTCACAAACTTCCCATTCTTTTTCATCTTTCCTTTCCTCCGTAGTGTTTGTGGGTAATATCTCATCTTGGTCTGGGCGATTCATCAGTTCTAAGAAGTATTCTTTCCATCTTTCTACAATTCTTTCCTTGTCATTTATAAAGTTGCCACCCTTATCTGTGATGCAAAAAGTTGGCCTCTGAAATTGACATTTCCGATTTTTTATGTATTGGAAGAATTGCCTTGAGTTCTTGTTTTCGCTCTCTGCTTCAACTTGTTCTAGCAAACTGGTTAGATATATTCTCTTCTCTGCTCTTAGGATTCGCTTTGTCTCCCTTCTGATGTTAATAAAATGTTCCCTTTGCTGCTCATTCTCCCTGTCAGCTAGCCACTTCTCCCTCCTCTTCCTTCTCTTTTCTGTAGCCTTCTGGCATGTCTTATTGAACCATTTCCTCCTCTTAATTATCTTCTTTCTTCCCAATATATCCTCGTTTCCTCCATGTTCACTCTTGGTTCCAGTGTCTCTAAGACCACAAAATGGTTTTTGATTTCTATAGCATATTGTTCTTTAATGGCACTTTCTCATAGTTTCTCAACATTCAAAGCAGGTTCTAGTGTCCCCTTCTTCTTATGCATGTAAGTGAATATGAATTTAAGCCTGCACACAATGAGGAAGTGGTCTGATGCACAGTCGGCTCCTTTATACGACCTGACGTCCATGACTCTATGGCTATAGCGCTGGTCCAACAAGATGTGATTTATCTGGTTGGTGGTTCTTCCATCTGGTGAACACCATGTTCCCTTATGTATTCTCTTGTGTTTGAAGTAAGTTGGTCTTACTCTCAGGTTCTTTGAGATAGCTTAGTTGATCATTCTCTGACCATTCTCATTGGTCTCATCATGCAAACTGTGCCTTCCTTTGGTTGGTATGTAGAATTTTTCTTTTCCTACTTTTCCATTAAAATCTCCCAGCATTATCCTGATATTTCTAGTTGGTGTGCTCTAAATTGTTTGTTCTAGTTGGTCATAGAACTCTTCGTTTTCCTCATCTGTTTTATCCTCAGTTGGGGCATGAACACTGATGAATGTGATGTCTGACACTTGGCTTCCAAGTACTGTGTAGGATATTCTCTTGTTAACAGTTTTGAATTCCTCCACTGAATTTGCTGCTTTGTTGTGTATTACAAAATCAGTGCCAATTCATGTTTATCTACACATCCTCTGTAGAATACATCCTCTTTGTGAGTTCCTTCTCCTAGCCATCTTGTCTCTTGTACCGCCACCAGGTCTAGTTTACAGTGGTTAATTTCTGAGACCATAGTCTGGATGGTGCCTGGTCTATACAGGCTCTGAACATTCCATGATCCAATATTAAAATTTCTAAATCGTATGCCGTTAGTCCTTTGCAGTTTCCATATTCCATTGTATCTATCCACATCTGAGGCAAGTTTGTATTTCGTAACAAAGAGATTTTTACAGGACTGGGTTGTTAGCCCAATGTCCAACCCTCCTCCTCTATCCGGGCTTGGGACTGTCAGTGTCTGTTGCAAGGCAACTGACCCCAGGCGGAGTTACAGGAATATATTGCACATTTATTTATTTATTTATTGTTGCAGGAATCCCAACACACTCATCAACATCCACACAATTGCCATCAGCTGCACCAGTGCACAGGAAGAACAGGAAAGCAGAAACACTTCAAGCAGTCAGAAACTGAAAGTGATTTGATGATAAAAGCTTGGACCATGAAGCTAGTGGCCAAAGACGATTGGGTGATAAATTTATAAGAGATATCAGTTTTGAAGGAGAAAGTAGGAATATCCACTGCAGTTCCATAATGATAAATGTTGGCAGTCCAGTATCAACCTGGACATCCATCAGCCAAGTATACGAAAACATTGATAGTGAGACATGAAGCACTCAAAATTATTCAAATTTTTCATGATTGACAGTGAAGGTTTTTATAGCTGACAGTTCATGTCGACCTGAAGCTGAGATGTATGTGCTGGTTGAAAATTATTCAGATTATACAGGTATAAAACGAGGTGAAAAACGCGTTTGTATTTGTTTTGTGTTTCTAGTTTTGGAATCAAAAAATGTAAAACTACTGTAATAAACTAATAAGAACACTTACTGGAATATTGACTTTTAATATTTCATTTACTGCTTCATATATTATCTTGATAGTCACTCAATGCTGGATACAAACTTCAGATCTGCGAAATCTGCTCCAGTTACAAAGTAGATGTAGGCATAGATCTCAGACTTATTGATAATCGTTGAGAAACACAAGTCGATTTTCGCATAATTGTGTCTCCTTTCTCAGTGTGATGGCAGATTAACTTCAACAAGTTATTAGCAGTTCCATTGTGCAGCCAAAGAAAGTTGAAGTAATCATCAGCTTCTGGGAAAAATATTTCCAATATCAGATTTTCACATGTAAATTTTTCTCTCATTTTAAGTCATTCCTCAGATCAGGATCTTACCTTCTTTTTCTTCTTTAAACACTGTGGCAAAGTGAATACAAGATGTGCTTTGTCTACATTTGTGGTCATTCTCACTACTATCGAAATACTCGCAAACATAAAGAGTGTCTGCATCAAAGGTGAGGTTAAACTGACAAACTTTGTTTGTAGATATTCAGGCTTGTTTGATAAATCAGCAGCAAGGTAAGGGCAAATCTGACAAATACGTTTGCTCGTTAATGAGTGTCTTCCACTTTGCTTCCTCCACCACCAATTAGCATCTTTCGACTGCTGTCTCATGGTTGAATTTCGAAGCGTCTTGGCAATGTTTTTATTTTAATGTTAGCAATTTCATCATGTGTGTGTTTCACAGTGGCTGAAAAGTCAAAAAATGGTTGTTAGCAAAAATTTACAGTTTATTGAACTGTACAAGGAGCGAACTTGTTTATGGAAACACAAAAACAAGTGCTGCAAAGGCAAATATCTAGATTTGATTGAAATTGTGAATTGCATGTACGAAAACACCCTTTGCTGTAATTTACATGTTGTAGAATCTAAAACAGGAAGAGTTCACAATGTCTATATCAACGAACACAACAAACTGTTAAAGTTTTATGAGACTGGAGGATCTGCAGGTCCAACTGGCACCCAAAAAGATTAATTTGTAAAAATTATGTAGCAGCTGTATAATTGTAAATATAATATAGTGTACTTCCAAAAAAGCTTATTGCTTTCTTTTGTGTATATTTAGAAAAAGTTACTGCTATTCTTTAAAATGCAAGTGAGACAGCTGTGAAAGTTTGATACAAATATTGCCATTACTTTACCTAAGTCAATATAAAAAATTGATAATTTTATGCTGTATGGTAAATGCACAGCTTTAATGATAAAGTAGTGTATAATATGAAACTTCCTGGCAGATTAAAACTGTGTGCCCGACCGAGACTCGAACTCGGGACCTTTGCCTTTCGCGGGCAAGTGCTCTACCAACTGAGCTACTGAAGCACGACTCACGCCCAGTACTCACAGCTTTACTTCCGCCAGTACCTCGTCTCCTACCTTCCAAACTTTACAGAAGCTCTCCTGCGAACCTTGCAGAACTAGCACTCCTGAAAGAAAGGATATTGCGGAGACATGGCTTAGCCACAGCCTGGGAGATGTTTCCAGAATGAGATTTTCACTCTGCAGCGGAGTGTGCGCTTATATGAAACTTCCTGGCAGATTAAAACTGTGTGCCCGACCGAGACTCGAACTCGGGACCTTTGCCTTTCGCGGGCAAGTGCTCTACCAACTGAGCTACCAAAGCAATATCCTTTCTTTCAGGAGTGCTAGTTCTGCAAGGTTCGCAGGAGAGCTTCTGTAAAGTTTGGAAGGTAGGAGACGAGGTACTGGCGGAAGTAAAGCTGTGAGTACCGGGCGTGAGTCATGCTTCGGTAGCTCAGTTGGTAGAGCACTTGCCCGCGAAAGGCAAAGGTCCCGAGTTCGAGTCTCGGTCGGACACACAGTTTTAATCTGCCAGGAAGTTTCATATCAGCGCACACTCTGCTGCAGAGTGAAAATCTCATTCTAGTGTGTAATATGGTTGCGTTATATGAGATGAGTACTGAGCAACTGATATCATGACATGTGCCATGAATAATGGCAACATAATATTTTAAGAAATTAAGTCATATTAATTTTCTTCATTCAAGTTGATGCTAGTTAAAAAGGTTTAGCGTTGCTGCTATGAGCACATGATGGTTCATTTATGTGGTGAGAGTACACAGCCACTTCAATGATCTTACATAATTGCCCAGTGGATTTGAGAAAGGAAGTAGCAAAGTTTCTGCTCGCAGTTTAATTTCACCTTCCGTACAGCTTTTAATAAAGGAAATCGTCAACCGTATTACAGTGTCAGCGCACTTGCACAAAGCATAAATCCGAAATTCTGTGTAGAATAACTTCGGTATTTCATCTTATTTAACTGATGTGAGGTGTAAGAGTGAAAATATTACCTTTTAGATGAGTCTTTAGGGCATCATAAATAGCATCCAACACTTCACATGAGGAGTCTGAAATTGTACTTTAAGAACGTAGTATAAACATTTGAAAGACGACAGGTAAGAGCCAAATTCCAAATATAGAAATCTCGCTTCAGGTTTCACTCAAACCAGGATTGTACTTCTGATGTGAGTATGGAATTTTTTAACAGAGTACGATATTACAGATCTACAAGTACTCGAAATTGATTATTGTGATTCTAAATTAATTCAAAAAATTGTTTGTTTACGAATGCTACGTCCTTTATAAGATTGTTTGACTCCACTGCGCTATTTATGTTTAAAATCCTCTTCTAAATCAGCATTTATGCTTTCTCTTCTTGTTGTTGGATTTTTGGCTCAGATCTAATGCCATAATCTGGATGACAACACCAATGTCGCCCTAGTGCCGTAATCTGAATGACGACACCAATGTCCATACAAATAATCCCAGCTGACGTCATACTGAAAATCTGTTGCCCTAAATTTTGACCTAACTTGTGGAAACAGCACAACTGCCGTGTCAGCCATCATGCCACTTGTTGTGGCGTGTGGGAAAGAGGTTTTGGAGGATGTGCTAGTTTTCAATGTCTGTGGATACTCGTTGTTTCTTTACGGAGTGTTTGTGAAGAAAAGCTTTGAATCGACTAGTCCGGGATGAAGTTATTTTAACCAAATTATCATTGAAATAAGTCCAATAATGAAATAGGTTGTAAATACTAAATAGGACGAGGGGGTGCAGTTTAAGTACTGTATATGGGAACATGTTTCTACAGAAAACTTTCTGTTTCCGTACACTGATGAATTTGGCGGTAGAAAATTTGCAGCTCACATTAGCTATAATTAAACCACACGTAATCAAAGTACCTTATGCCTTACAGGTCAGTTAATTTTGCTGGCGCAACAAGTATTGCGGCGAATATTTAGGGCTGGTCATATTGTGTGTACGTCAATAGTATGAAATTAGCAGCAGAAACATAGCAATATAATTTAGCTACTGTAAAGATGCTATTACAGAGGATTGCAGTAAAACTTCGCAAATATTAGGTGTCGCCAAACGCCAGTCTACATTCGTTTGTAAAAATGTCAGGGTTTGCCGTATGACAGCTACCCGCTACAGAATTATTTAACATTGTTGTGGTACTCAGGTGAATTGATAGCATTAACAAAGTGGAACCCTAGCCCTTTTTATACTCTAGTGGAACCACCGTATCGGGGAAAGACATCACTGCCAGAACCAACAAGTTATGTTTGGACTTAGTGATTCCTTAACGTTAAACGTAATTATTGTATAGTGTAACAAAATCGTTTACACGCCAAAGGCACGTGATGCTCATATGCAAAGAAAAAAGGACCCAATTTGTCTATTCTAAAAGAAGAGAAAATCTTGCAAAACGTATACCTTTTCCTCAGTTACTAATTGATTGATATAGTTCCGCTTGTGGCTTATTATGTAATTCGGTCGTTGAGTTCCAATGTGTTAAATGTATTAATTTTCAAATAAGCATAGAAGTGATAGGAACTGTCATTTAATGATATGGTCAGTTGCATTTGAAAACTACAACTACATGGTTCCTTGGCTGACAAATACTGAACATATGATGCCAAAACTATTAAATTACAGGAAACCATTCAAGTTACAGATTACCCGTAACACTCACTAGTAAAAATAAATGCACTTTCTGTGGCACTAACATAATGCAAAAGCGAAATAAAATACATCTGTTTCTAGGACTATGCATATGTGTTTGTATGTATTCTGCGTCATTCATACTTGTTTTTCCTCCCATGCATCCTTAACCACATTGAATTAAAAAATAAGTTATTCATTATCCAACTGCACAGAGAATAACTGATGAACCAAATGTTAAAACTGACAGGCCTATCTGAGTTAACATTGCATTTATAAATCAAATGCAAGTATTTCTGTGTTATCCATATTGCAGTTACAGAAACATTGAAAACAATGTTTTTATTATTTACGTTTTGTATGGTACAGATAACATAATTATTCTAATGAATTTCCAAGCTACAACACACAAACGCTATCTCTACTTTTTTCTGTCGAAATTAATCAGTTTTTCCTTGAAAGCCGGACTGTTGAAACTACTGGAAACCCAGAGAGCAGATACAGAGAAAGAAAGTAGATATGGTTTGCACATTG
Organism: Schistocerca nitens; assembly: GCF_023898315.1. Lineage (NCBI taxonomy): Eukaryota > Metazoa > Arthropoda > Insecta > Orthoptera > Acrididae > Schistocerca > Schistocerca nitens. Next base: position 693,746,183 of record NC_064615.1, on the reverse strand, counting down.
CTTAAAGAAACTGTGTACAGGCTGGTGGTTATGACGCAAAAAGCTAAGGCTAACAGTTGTTGGTCTGTACAGATAACACAATATATCAGATAATGAAACGTTTAGAGACTGAACTGGGTGAGAAAGTGTCTGAAAGTAGTAGTTAATTTTCTTGTAGACGAAGAATTCAAAGAAAATATGAACTGAGAGAGTTTAAGTCCATGTGTCCAACCTTTTTCTCTGTTTTATACTTGTGCCATGTCTGTATGCACACAAAAATATGGGAAACCACTGTTATCTGTGGGCTTTGCTTATCTATTCTGTTTTGACGTGTGTGAAGGTGGGGGGAGGTAGAGAGGAGGGCACATTGATGATCACTCTCTAACACATCATTCCATAAATCCTACAGTGAAGGGGAGAATCAGGGATGTGGAATTCAGTACAGTTCAGTATTATTTGACAACAGTGGCCACTACAACCAGTTTCATCAAAGTATATTAACAACCTTTGCTAATCTAGTCACATATGTTATCAGAAGTCCGTGTAGATGTAGAAGAGCAGGTATTTTGGAAAAAAAAGCAATGCTATTCCTTTTACACTAGTCAGCTGCTATTTTTATCTATCACTTCATACTATGCATTATTATAACTGTTGATTTCAGAGAGTTCCAGTTTTCTTTTGGTTTCTAGCAACTTGTTCAAGATTTTTGCACTACAATATAGAACTCCATTGGCAGAGATGCTTAATCATTACAGAAATATTTGTACTTTTACTGTAGGGATTCTGAATATCATGATTCATATTAAATTTACCTGTTTTACTAACCAGAAATACTCTAAGGTGTAAATTTATTAGCCTGTGAGTATAAGAGTATCAAGGTCCCTGAAAGATATTAGATTATCGACTTTACAAATATTGTAACAGCATACTTTTGGAGAACAACTACTTTTTTGAGCACAGCTGCTTTTCTCTCATAGGAGAGTGTTGGGTGAAAATATGCAAAGCAGGAAGAGCTGAGCTTTCTGGATAACTTATCCACATGCTGGCAGCATGTCAGTTAGTTGCCCATCTGGATTCCTAGGAATTGCATATATCCATTTTACGTATGTCTATTGAGTTCTGCTTATCATGTCTTAAACACAGTTTTATCTGCCTGGACTGGCATACTATGAGTTTCTGTAAGATTAAATAAGAGTTAAGCTATTTGCTGTGAGCCACTTATAAGGGTTGTCCATTAGTCTATTGACTATGTCTGGTACAGATGTGTTTGCACCCATTATCAGTGAACATCACTGGTTTTGTTGAGCCCTCAAATATCTGGCAAATCATTTATGTATGCATTAAGTGTCACTATTGGGACTCTGGGAGTTCAGCCTGACCTGCATTGAACCCACTCCATGGATGAACTGTGAGAGCTTGTAAGCTGGCTACCCTGGATGTGTTTCTTTTTTTTAGATGTTATCCTACATCCCACTAGGTAAATAATGGGTTGGTGCCCTTGTCCCATCTCAGGTGTAAGTTTGCGAGCATTTAGAAAACATCCCCACACATGTACATGGGATTAACTCTAGACACAGATAGATGGGGTACAAATATTCTGTCTGTGTGTGGGGGGGGGGGGGGAGGTAAATAAGAGACTGATGACCTTAGGTGTTCAGTCTCTTCAGAGCTTTAACCAACAGCATCAGTGTGTTGGCCAAGAGCCAGAAGCAGCCCAATTGTTGACTCTTATGGAACCCTATATTTGATGTTTCTCCACTTTGGATTCAGTTTTGTTCCTCTTCTAACATTTGTTAATGTGGCACTGTGTTTTATGCTATGTAGACATGAATTTGTCCATGGAAGGGTGATATATTTAATACCAAAGCTTTTTAAATAAAATTGCTTTTGCTATGTGACTTGTTTTATTTCCTTCTGGATACAATTTTGCAATTTTGGCTTTGTAGAATTTTCAAATAAAGCATTATTGTCCTTTTCAAGATTTGTTACATTGTATGTAATAGTACATGTCAACACCATATTCATCATTTTACCACACATGAATTGTCTTGTGAACCTCATTGATTCAGTATATCGGAATATGAAGTGAAAGAATGTAATTTGTCAATAGGATTACACAAGCACAATTTACGTAATACTTGATATACCACATAAGTAATATTAACATGACAGTCCGTCTACGATTAAATAATGGATATGGTGTTCTTTACATGTATGGAGGCTGGACAAAAATATGGAAACACCACGAGAAAGGCTTGCTTGAACATAAATGCGGGTGGTAGACAAGCCTGCAGGTGGTGATGTTATATCAACATGAACAGTACCTGTGCAGTGCCCTCAATACTTTGGAAGTGTCAGGGATGGTCAGAACAGTGTTCTTGTACTTGTGAGTGTATTATGTTGGAGTGACTTCATAGGAGGCAAAGTTGTTGGTGCTCACTGGGTGCTTCCTTAACCAAGGTTGTCAAAGTGTTTGGTTTTTCTAGAGGCACAATATCAAAGATTAATATCACATACATGTTAAGCAGAAAAACACCAACCACTACGTCACAACGCAGATGAAAATGTGTGTTGAGTTAAAGTGACATTGAGAGGATTTGATGAAAAACGAGAGAACAATAGCTGCAAAAGTCACTATAAAATTAAATATCACACTCACAAACTCTCTCAGCACCAAAACAACATGAAGTGAGCTCCATAAGTTGGGGATTGAAGGGTGAGCTGGAATTCCAACCCCACAGATCAATGATCCAAATGCCCTTAACAGAAAAATTTGGTACCAAAGCTGTAAAACCTGGACAATCGAGCACAGGAAGAAAGTCATTTGGTCAGATCAGTCTTGTTTCACACTGTTTGCAACTTGTGACCAAGTTTGTATCTGGCATACCCCTTCCAAAGCCTACTGTGCAGACTGCTTGAAACATGTTGGGGTTTGGTGATGGTTTGGGCAGCCACATTTTGTTGCAAAGACCCCATGGGTACTCTATTGGTTGTATTACTACAATGGATTGTGTGACCATTTTGGCTAATAAAGTCAACCCCCATGGTAGAATATTTGTTCTCAGTGGTGATGCTGTGTTCAAGGAAGACAGGGCCTACATTCACACAGCTTGTGTCATTCTGAACTGATTTTGTGAACATGATGACAGTCACCAAAGCTCAGTATTATTGAGCCTTTGTGACCTTCTTTGGAGAGAAGGTTGTATTATCACTTCCATTTCATTGTCAACACCTGAACTTGCACTACTTTGCAGGAAGAATAGTATAAGATGCTCTAGAAAATCATAAAGGACCTGTATTTATCCATTTTGAGATGATTGGAAGTTGTTTTGAATGCCAATAGTTTTCATACACCTTATTAGGGATGATAAAGTGTTATGTTTTTGGTCTTTCCATATTTTGCACACCCCCTGGACTTCAGCATCAGTCTAACTAAGAATAATAATAAATCACTTGAAAGTGACTGCAAAGCTGAAATTGTAATATTTTATACAGGAAATAAAGTAGCCATCAAATGAAGAAATCATTATCACGTACACAATTCTCCATGGATGTGACTGCTGATAATAAGAAAATCACCAAACCTTTTTAGCTTCCCTTGCAGAATTTTTTTTAATATAGGCATTTGAAGGCCTTAAATCAGGATAATGTTTTGTATTTAGTTCTACTAGAATGATATCAAATGCGTGGAAGTCAAACTGAGCAGTTGTTGATAGATTAGTGTCAACAAGTGGGTCTACTGTCTCAAAGAATTTTCAGTATATGAAAAGAAGGTAGACTGTTGTTTAATTTGTGATTACTTGGTTGTTTACACTTTTAAAAATGGGGTTTACAAATGCATATTTCACTCTTTTATGAAATACTCTTTGATTCACTTACTGGTCATGAAATACTCTTTGATTCTTTGGCTGGGTACAAAAGTGACTCGGGAGGTGGGGTAGGGGGGGGGGGGTGGGGGGGTTAAAAACCAAGTCAGGGTTGAAAGCATCCTTATGGCCAGAAGAGAGGTAATTCTAATAGATTTACTTATGGTAAGCCATTTATAGTCCCTGTGTTTTCAGCTAATGGTCATACTAATTCACGAAGAGACCAATAATTTGAATCTAAAATTATGTGTCTTACTGTTACTGCCATTTAGGAGTTGAATATAGTTCCCTTTACCAATTTTATGTATTTCATATGTAATAATGCTTTCAGTTGTATTTGGTTTGTTCTTCGAATTTTTAATTTATTTGTGTTTAGTGTACATTTTTTGTTTTTTAGATGGCAGGGTCATAAATTTAGTCATGATTACAGTTATTCCTCTGCATGTAATAAAGCTCTATTCCTGACACAAGATACGTTTATCTAAGTGTTATCCACTATTTCTCTCAGCTTTTGCTGTACCTTTCCCTGACTGGTTGTGAAGGAAATCCGGACTGATAGTGGTGTAAGAGTATTTTCAGGAATGAAGTTTATTTCCTAACTGCCTTTGGTAAACTCCTTCCCATTGTTTGTCCAGTAAATTGTCCCTCAATAGTATGACTGAGCCAGTATTTATGATTTTATGAAACTGTAATTTCCCTCCCTTAGCTAAACCTGATTGATGCAAATGACTTATTGTAACAGTATGATCATTATGGTCAAAGATCAAACAAGCCATTTTTATGGACTTCATATCAACTCGTATTCATGAAAAACAGATTTAGAAATAGTTTATGCACTGCAGTTATACTCTATGTTTCTGTTGTTGTTTGGAATGCTACTATGTGTGTGTGTGTGGGGGGGGGGGGTCGATGGGGGGGGGGGGGCATGTAGACTGTGAGAACTGCTGTCTTGAACATTTGCAAGTCTACTATTGAAAGACAACACTTTAGAGCTGACCAATATAGGTCTGTAGCCTGGAATTTTGTTCCATTGTATGTGTATATAGCCGCTCTCCCTTTCCTTACATTATGCTACAATGCAAGTCACATATTAATTGTAGTGTTGACAATTATTTGATAACTCAGTAATTTGCATGTTTATTGTGACACAACTCGAAAAGGGATGAAGAAAAGAAATAATGTACCAAAGATTGTAATGGTACAGGCATGGAAGAATAACACCTACTAGTCACCATTAAAGTGGAGCATGGCAACTGAGGAAAAGGAGACAGCAAGCTGTGGTAGTATCATAAGCTGTATACTATAAGCCTTAATGCTGAACTGGAAAAGTTGGGAATCCACTGCTGTGTAGTGCAGTGTGCTGTGTATTTCATGTGCTCATATTCTTTGGTACATGTTAGATCATGCTAACAAACTATAGTGATTTGTACTTAAGAAGCCGGGTGATGGACAGTAGCAAGAGAAAGTTTATGATATGACATGCCAGGTGCACCTTCTGTGGTGCTTGGTAGAGTGTGAAGCATTTAGCATAGATGCTGATTTTATTGTATTGGAACTGTTTAGCCGTTGTAGTATTGATTTCATTGCTAGGATAGATTGCTACTTAGGACATAGAAGAGGCATTGAGTTCCAGACGGACATAATGAAAAGAATACTAGTAATATGAAGGTTTCAGACAAAATCATTCCTCAGAAGCAGAACTCTCATACAATCACACAACAACAATGACCCCACATGCATGGCTCCTGCATCTGGGCACCAAGTCCATATGTGTGTGTATGGTATTGGGTGGATAATGAAAGTTGAACTTCAGAGAAAGGACCCTGTCCCAAAGCTTAAATGTTTTTAGTATTTTTTTCATTGTGCCTTTCTGTGACTCAGCATCTCTTGTATGTAGTGAGTAGCAGTCTATCTTTTCCATTTCGTTGTTATTCCCTCCTAGACATTCTATTGTTTGTAGTATCGATTTTGGATGACACAGAGCAAACGGATTAAGTATGACATCAAGAAGTGATAGTTTTCTTAGTATATACTTTTTGTGTGTTTTAGTGTTTAAGTGGATAACAATCAGAATGGAATCCAGAGGTTTGGGGTTGAATCCTCAGTCAGCCTAGGGATTTTTTCTGACACATTTTTCCAAAAGCTTAAAATAAACATTAATATCCTGCCCAGTTTTTTTTTTTAACCTGATTGTGTACTAAAATGAAGCTTACGTAACTTCTTTACTTCTTTCAAACATTCTTTTTGTGTTAAGCTACATACTTAAACTCTGATCACTGCCTCAGAACTTACAACTGTGTTTCATGCTCATTTCAGTATATAATCATTATATTGATATATTGATGGTTATTAAACTCATGTATGTAAGTGAAGGGATATTTTCATTGAGAGGGCAGGGGTGTGAGGTACTAGACTTTGGTAAGGCAAAACATGAAATACGTGACATAGTAGTATGACATTGCTCACTGTCTCGGCCACAGTTCATGTGGGCAGAAGTCACAGATACAGTGGCACTGACTGTGTGTTGCGTGTGTCTGGCACCCGGTATTTGAGTTGTAGGAAAGTGGGATGGTACTGTGAATACATTTCAATTGCATTACATTTGGCTGAATCACTGGCAGCGTAGAGACCAGCCCCTGTCTGTGGAATGTCACCAGAATATCGCCCTCAGTTTCATTTCATGGTTGTGGAGAATTTCCGAGGAAGGAGAAAACATTGAGTGGTGACACCAGGAAGACTGACGAAGTGATACAACCCAGTACCATTGTGTTGCTTTAATTGCCTAAAGACATACAAATAGAACAGCACTGAACCTGAACAGAATTCTCATGGCAGGCTCTGGATTGCACAACTCCCATCACATTGCGGGTTATCAGATTTGAAAGGTGATCTACCAGACGCATTTCTCTCATGTAAAGAAAGTGAATGCCCCAGAGAAAGGAGTGACCCCAGGAACAGTCTTGTAGTGTCTTGTTCACAGATGAGTCTCAGTTTAGCTTAGAGTGTGACTCTAACCATCAGTGGCATACTTTTGAAACAGGTTACAATCTTGCCAATAATGTGAGAAAGTACTGATATGGCAGTCTTCTCAACTGGGGCAGCAGCATGTTAGGAACGCAGATACCACTGGGTGGTTTTCTTACAGCTATTGTGCTGGCTGTGGTCTGTAGTGATGACATCCTGCGCAGCATATGCACATGTTTCATTGTGGATGGACATCTGATAGACGACAATACCCCTACTGACCTAATGACAAGTATCTGTAATATGAGGAAATTATGTGCTTAGATTAGCCAGATCATTCCCTATACAGTGACATTGACTGTGGGTCATGTGCATTTGGCACACAGTATTTGAATTGTAGGAAAGTGGGATGGCACTGCAAACACATTCCAACTGAAGCATCACACTCGCAATCCTGCCACCACAGGTCATTGGTAACCTCTAGCAAGGAAAGCATTGGTGAAAGTCATGCTGGATGCCTTGATCCTCATTAGGGAGAAGATTATGCATGCTATATTGCTATATGAGAATATCACAACCTGAAATGATATTGTGTATGCCACTTTGTGGACAGACTCAACACATGGCAAGTGTCACCCACAGGTTGTGGCTGCTTTCCTGATAAATCATGTATTTGTGTCATAGATTGATTGATTGATTGTTTATTGTTGTAGAGACCTCAGAGATCTTCTGAGGCACTACAAAAGTCAATATTACATAGTATAAATGTTACACAAATAATGACAAAAACAAGAAAAATATTACACAATATAAATATTACACAAATAATTATGGTACCTTCACAAAAAAACAAAACAGAGAAACTTCTGGTACAAATTGATATTGCATAGTAAATTTAGCCAATTACAGACTTACTCATATATAGAAGCATATAAAAACTGATCACAAAGTGTAGTCATACCATATTCTTTGCCTCCCTTAAAAATTCATCAGTTTCATAAATGCTGAGCTCAAGAAGAAATTCTTTTACTTTTTTTTGAATTGTTGAATTGGAAGATCCCTGATATGTTGGGGTATGGCATTAAAAAATTTTATGGACTTGTATAAAAAGCACTTTTGTGTTTTTTTATAGTTACATCGGAAAGAAACTAGGTCCTGCTTGTTTCTTGTGTTATAATTATGTCGCATGTCATACTGTTGTTAACTTGGATAGTTTTCCTTAATATGCATTACACACTGTAGTATAAATATTGACGGCAGTGTCATAATCTGTAATTTTTTAAAGCTTGGCCTACAGTGAGCTCTGGGTGCCAAGCTACATATCAGTCTTATTGCCTTCTTTTGTAGTTTGAAGACATTAGCTGCCTTGCTTTGATGTCACCACAGTATGACATAATGTTGTCAGGACAACTTTTAGTACACACATTAGTCTCATATTGCTATGAAGTTTTGGAGGATGGGTTCCTTGCATAAACATTTCTTGGTTCATTTGCCGCATCAGATTCAGACAAAATTCTAAGTTGTTAATGATATCGAGTGATATCAGTCAGTTTTAGTCTCTGATGAAGATGATGAAGGATATCATCGAAAGTTTGGAATTTTATGTGGCAAGGGAACTGAGAAATTTTTATGCAGGGTCTCATGTTATTTTTTAACTTTTGAATGTGGATAATCAAATCATGTATGCCTGCAAATTTGTTGTTATAACAAATATATTGCCAACACTGAAGTAAGTATTAACTGGCCCAACCCTTTGAGAAAGTAAAGCTGTCATCAACCTGAAGGTGGATATGAACACCACAGTGCTTTACAACGTATGGTCCTATTGCGGGCAGTATACTGTTGCATTTCTACATCCTTTGGACAGACTTACTCAGCCATTTATAGTGGGAACTACATTTTAACATAGACTTTAAACTGATTTAGCTAATGAAAATGGTTACTGAAAACTCTCACCATGAAGGAGAAGTTTCCAAGATAATACTTGTTCCATAGGTTATAATGCAACACTTCGCAATGATGTGGAACATGTCAGTTTAACAGAGGGTTTCTTTACCTGCCATAATTCAACTTTTTTCCTTGCAAGATTACTAATTTATAATTCATCTACTGAGAAGGAGCTGTCATTCAGAATTTTATGTTTTAAATTTGTTGAATGTTGGACAGCTCTCTGTCAGACATTAGAAGCTATTTGATACGTGACCAATGACTTTTGTGGACACATAGTTCACCCCTTTATGTGCCAAAGTTAGATTTGACCCAAAGCAGTGAAGATCAGCCTTTCTCCTAGTGTTGTAACTGTGCACATTGCCATTGCTTTTTAACTGGGATATGTTACTAATAACAGATTTCATAAGTGAATTCCTTAAATGCAAGATGATCTTGGCTGGGCTCCAGCTATTATTCTGATTACACACTTTTGTCCAATTAATACTTTTTTCTTTAATGATCAGTTACCCCAAAATATACTATATGAAAGCAGGGAATGAAAATAGGCATAGTACGCTAATTTACTTATACGTTTATCACCAAAGTTTGCAATGATCCTAATAGCAGCAGTAGCTGAGATCAAATGTTCCAGCAGATCATCAGTGTGTTTCTCCCAGTTGAGTCTCTTTAAGATGAAGTACTGAGTGATAGACTCATATCAAGTAATAACAGCTGACTGTTTCGACTTCGGGCACTTCTGTGGAGCTGAAGTTTGTACCTAAATACATGCAGCCACTTTTGATGTTGTTATGTAATTGACATGGCTGGTTATGTAGTATGGGAAAGAGCAAGAAGAGTTGTGAAGAAAAAGGAGACCGGGGTGGGGGGTGGGGGGGGGGTTGGGGGCAGAGCAAGTATGAAGCTAGGTCCAAAGATCTACATCTACATACATACTCCGCAATCCACCATATGGTGTGTGGTAGAGGGTACCTCGTACCACAACTAGCATCTTCTCTCCCTGTTCCACTCCCAAACAGAATGAGGGAAAAATGACTGCCTATATGCCTCTGCACGAGCCCTAATCTCTCTTATCTTATCTTTGTGGTCTTTCCGCGAAATGTAAGTTTGTGGCAGTAAAATTGTACTGCAGTCAGCCTCAAATGCTGGTTCGCTAAATTTCCTCAGTAGTGATTCATGAAAAGAACACCTCCTTTCCTCGAGAGACTCCCACCAAAGTTCCTGAAGCATTTCCGTAACATTCGCATGATGATCAAACCTACCAGTAACAAATCTAGCAGCCCGCCTCTGAATTGCTTCTATGTCCTCCCTCAATCCGACCTGATAGGGATCCCAAACGCTCAAACAGTACTCAAGAATAGGTCGTATTAGTGTTTTATAAGCGGTCTCCTTTACAGATGAACCACATCTTCCCAAAATTCTACCAATGAACCGAAGACGACTATCCGCCTTCCCCACAACTGCCATTACATGCTTGTCCCACTTCATATCGCTCTGTAATGTTACGGCCAAATATTTAATCGACATGACTGTGTCAAGCGATACACTACTAATGGAGTTTTCAAACATTACAGGATTCTTTTTCCTATTCATCTGCATTAATTTGCATTTATCTATATGAGAGAAGATGCATAAAAAGCAAGTGAACAAGAAAAGTTAATAGTAGATAAATGGTTGTTGTGACAGTATCTGTGTATATTGGCCATCAGTGTGTTGGAAAAGAGTGGAGAAGGAAAATGTTAATAGATTTTTCCATAATGCAGAAGATCAATAGGCACTTGATTGCCTATCTGGCAGTATTTTTATTCATTTTACTAAAGTTGTAGTTACTTCATGAGTTTTATTTTGTTCTTTTCTTTTAGTATTAGATTACTCACACTATGATGTTTCAACAACTTTGAATGGTTTCAGGATATTCGAGATAAAATATTGGCCAAAGGATTTTATGTTGTGAGGAATAAACGAGTTCATCTAAGTGAAGCACAAGTGGAAGAATTCTATGCAGAACATAAAGAAAAATTCTTTTATCATCGCCTTATTACATTCATGCAAAGGTTAGTTATTGTATTCATAATCATTTTCTTACAGGATTATAACAGGAAGCTCTCAACATATATATTTTTTAAATGTGGTAGGTATAATATATGCAACTGTTGCTTTGTTCCAGTGGTCCCTGTGATGTGTATGTTTTAGCGAGAAAGAATGCCATTCAGGAATGGAGGAAGTTAATGGGACCTACAAAAGTTTATCAAGCACAGTATACTCATCCTGACAGTATTAGGGGATGTTATGGTTTATCAGATACTCGAAATGCTTCTCATGGATCAGGTTGTAGCGTTTTCATAAACTTCAGTACATGCCTTAAAACATATTTGCATGCATATGGCATTAAGTATTGTTTCTAATATTCTTATTGTGAATGCAGATATTGTATTTATTTATCAGTTCAGAGTATAGACATTGTCCATTCCTAGTCATATTTTTGCTGAGTTTCTGTGTTTATAAAAGTATTAAAATATGCAGTTCATGATTTGTTAGGTCATATGGGCAGCCACACGTGTGGAATTTGTGAAGGTGGCCAGTATTCCTAAAATTCAATTCTCAAAATGAAATATAGAAAGGAATCCAAATAATTTTTAAAACAAAAGAGGTGTTTTCACTTCCCAGGCGTCAAAGCGAAGCTGAAAATATGAAGGCAACTATTACATAAACTGAAGCTTGACACACTTGTTTGGCCCTACAACATTGATGACATTTTACTCCATAGTAAGGTGGGTGTACACCCACATACGACAGTCCTATTACAGACAAGAAATCAACTGATTTACTGAAAGTTTTACTTAACATTTTATATTGGTGTTACTATCTCCCAGCATCTGCGTACGCTAGGAAATTCTGTTATCCTGTGACTACTGATGCTGTTCACGGTAACAGCAGCAACTTGAATACCTGTTGTCATGTGGTCCTCATTCCCTAAATTAGTGTTTTGACTTTCTAAAATGTACTTCACTATTATTACTCACCTTGTCTTAATTTATGCTAGTCTTCGAGGTTTCTCTTTCATAAATTTACTTGTTCTTGCATTCAGCACTGTAATTTTCTCTTTGACACTAAGTACTCAGGCCAAAAAATTATCCACACCAGAAGATGCCATGCTAATGCCATGTAACACTGCCTTTAGCCTTGATAATCACCTGTTTGGTGAGGAACCAAGTCTGCAGGTTTGTTCAAGTGTGCCATATCCACTGAAGTGACTCATTGATTATTGGATCCTGTATGAAACTGCAGGTGTCTTGTCTGCTACATTTCATCTACTTTTCCAGACTTTTACAGTGTGGTAGAATCAGGTGGTTTAGTGTGCTGCTTGAGGTGCAATAGGATACTTCAGAGTTTGACAAATCAACCACATATAATCCTTTTTCTTTTTTCTGTCATTCCTTAGTTGCTTCAGAATTCATGGAGGTACATTCCCTCTTTGCAGCTAGATGGAAAGGCAGTTTGCTTTTCACTATACGTGTTTTGCTTCTTTTATTTATGAAGCATCTTCAGTGGCCTGTAATACATGTTGTTATACAGGGTATTTGGAAATTCCCATTACATACTTCTAGGACTTGTAGAGGGAAGTGAGTACAGAATATTTTGAATTGCATCCCTTGTCCTGAAAAGTACCATTTCTGTTCTACAATGTGTAATGCAGCCACGTCTGCCGAGGGAAAGATAAAAGTCACATTGTTTCTTTTCCTGGTATGCAATAGGATAATTTTTTAATTTAATCAGATGGCTAAGAGCCCCCCCCCCCCCCCCCCACACTGTCGGGCAGGCATTTGCCGGGTGCCGGTCTTTCAATTTGACACCACTTCAGCGACCTACAGTCGATGAAAATGATAGGATGAGGATGAAGACAGTACAACACCCAGTCCCTGGGTGGAGAAAATTCCCCGACCCAGCCGGGAATCGAACCTGGACCTAGAGGATTGACAATCCGTCACGCTGACCATTCAGCTACCGGGGGCGGACAGCAAGAGGATAGACAGGATGACATGCACTACTTCAGACCATCACCTAACGCCACTTAATGTCTACCTTGCTGCAAGACCTATTCAATACCTGTATGTCTCCGATACAGTAAACATGGTTCGGTACTTTGTTTTCAGAATACACAGACATGCTGCTTGTGTATGGTGAAGCTCGAGGTAATGAAAGAGCTGATAGTCGGCTGCATCATGAATGTTTTCCGCAACGTATCATGCCATCCCACAAACTTTTTACCTAAGCTGAGCAGTGACTCGGAGAAACAGCTACCTTCAACATGAGGAGGCAGTACTGTGATGTTCCACAGCAATGCCGCATGCCCAAATTTGAAAATGATGTACTGCATTGCATTCAAGAGAACCCATCAAGCTACCATCAATCATAACATTATGATACAGAATGGCTAGTCAGTACTTAGATCTGTTGATAGATACATATAAATGCACAAGAAGCTACCACAACTTTCACAACTGTTAGTTACATCCTCAGGGAGGAAGAGGGCTAGGTAGGTCTAGGTTTGGAAAGGCAGGTCATCTGCCTCCCAATCTCAAAATGAGGGGGGCCCATCTGTTGAGAAGACTGGGAGAATTTAAGTTATGGCAAGTCATTCTGACTCACAATTTTATAGTTTTCTCAAGTGACTCAGAGCCATTTGAGTTTTCTCAAGTGAATGTTCCCTTAAATACAGTTGATTTATAGTCATTCAGCATTTGAAGTCACATTTCCTTTCCTTCAAAAACTGTGCCAATATCATTTATTTTTCTTGTTCTCCATCCTTATCCTGAAGCAGAAAAGCTAGAAACTACTGAAACTCAAAAGTATTTTTAAATTTTTGTATCTATCTGCCGTGTTCCAGTTGCTCCTATTTTTATGGCTGGTAGAAAGACTGAAATCTTTTATTATAGTCTGTATTAACAAAAATATCTGGTGAGCCATAAAAATTATAGCTACCTGCTTAATAGCTTGTTGATCCATATGTGGAACAGAAAACATAAGTGAGTCTGCATGGCATGGATTCAACAAGTCCTTGGTAGGTTTCTGGAAGTATGTGCCACCAGATGTCTATGCACAGGTCACACAATTCCTGTAAATTGCAGACCTATGTATACAGGAGCTGGTATTTAGTATTATCCCAGATGTGTTTCTTGAGTTCAGGTCAGGTGGATATGGTGGCCAAGGCATCAACATGAGTTCACTTTTATGCTCCTGAAAATACAGCAGCACAGTTCTGGATGTGTGAGATGGATAGTTATCCTGCTGGAAGATGTTGGAAAGCACCAAGTAATAAGGCATGATGGTCGCCTGCAATGTTGCTTACGTAGTTCACAGCTGTCGTGGTGCCTTCAGTTACTACCATAGATCCTACGGAGGCTCAGGTGAATGGCTGTCATACCATAATATTGCCCCCATTGGTTCACATCTATGGCACAATGCATGTTTTGAGCAGCCATTTGCCTTGATGACAGTGTATCCAGGCATTACCATTAACCAGGTGAAGTAAGTAACCATGATTCATTCAATCAGGTGACATATTTCAATTGATCAGTGGATCAATCTTGATAAACCCATGTCCTCTGCAATCATAATTGATGTCATTGTGTCAAAATAGGATTGAGTAGATATCATATGCTGTAGAATTACATGTTAAACAATGTGCACTGAACAGTGTGCTCTGAAACACTTTTGCCAGCACCAGAATTATACAGTGTCATCAGATATATCACAGATTGCCACTAATCCTGCTTTGCAGAACGAACACACCTCTGTCCTGCATCTTGCAACACCTGGTTGCCTACTGGTGGTCCTTCAGCCAATTTCCATAGATGGTTACAATAGTAGCATGTGAACAGTTAATGAGCTTCATAGTTCCTGAGATGCTCATTCCCAGGCACCAGGCCATAACAATCTGCCATTTGTCAAAGTCTCTTATGTAAGCGGATTTCCTCATTTTCAGTCCATACTAGAAAAAAAAAATCCCTATTCATCTCTGCTCCACTTATATTCTTTTTTTTACTGTGTCACATGCCTGCATTGCTGCCATGTGCTATTCAATTTCATGGTGGGCAGTAGTCTTAATGTCTGGCTCATCACAGTATGTCTATACTTAACATACCAGCTTCAAAACCTCTAACCTGCAAAATTTATTTAACAGTGTCACTTCTTGTCACTATGTTTAACAGTTTGTAGTGCAGTGTATAGGCATGGCAGAGGTCTGTGGAAAATATGTGGACATGGTTTTGGAAGCCTTGTTAATATTTATGACTCAGGGAAAGTTAAGAGGACTAAAAAGCTAGCTACACTACTAAAAAACTAAACTTCTTCTGAACAGTCCTTGGAAGGCCCAACAGTACTGACTGGCCGCTGTGTCATCCTCAGCCCACAGGCATCACTGGATGCAGATATGGAGGGGCATGTGGTCAGCACACCGCTCTCCTGGCCGTATGTCAGTTTACGAGACCGGAGCCACCACTTCTCAATCAAGTAGCTGCTCAGTTTGCCTCATAAGGGCTGAGTGCACCCCACTTGCCATCAGCACTCAGCAGACTGGATGGTCACCCATCCAAGTGCTAGCCCAGCTCGACAGCACTTAACTTCGGTGATCTGATGGGAACTGGTGTTACCACCACATCAAGGCCATTGGCAGCTACACTACTGTTTATGAAAATTACAAAATGCAGCACTGTTATCCAAAATGAAACTTTCTCCACATATTGTATGTAACACATAAAGAAATTGTTAAAAGTACACATCACTAGATCTAGAACAGTATTATATGCCAAAAATCAGTACTAGATGAAGATCACATGCAGTGTGATAACAACATCATATACATAAAATATTATGTAAGAGTGTGCCATACTATGTATATTATTTATGTTTGGAAGACATGCTTAAAAAACATTAAAAACCTTTAATTGTATTACTGAAACATTTATCAGGAGTGTGTTTAATATATATCTTTTCTTGGTTTGTAGACTCGCCAGAAGCAGCCCTCAAGGAAATCAGTTTCTTTTTCATGGATATTGATATAGGAAAATGGTTTGCAGAAGATGAACCACTGTACAAAGCCGGATCTGTTGCATTTAACACAGAGGAATTTATACATACAGTAAAAAATGAAAAACCATCCTGTAATAATAACTACTGCCTCACATCTTACTTACCACCAATGCGGGAATAGGACTAATGATAATATGTATGTAACTTCTGTACAAATCAGTCTCTTATTTACAGTATGTAAAATTTTATGAAAGGATATAGGGATTCTTTGTGATTCTATAGAGATTTTACATACAGCATTTTTAATGCTATGTAAAAAAGTGCATTTGCAGATACATGTAGTTGTTAATATATTTAGACAGAGTTTATACTAGTGTGTGTGTGTGTGTGTGTGTGTGTGTGTGTGTGTGTGATGATAAATAATTTTTTAGAGTGCCAAAGAAAAATACTGATAATATATAGGAAATAAATATATTAAATGAAGAGAAGTACCAATGGAAATCTCCCTTAATATAAAAACAATACATAGTATTGTTTTGGAAGCTTCTAACTGCTTTAACTGTGATAGTTTAAAAAGTGCATTTCACTTTGGAGCGATATATCAGTGCATGAATAGACGTGACCAGTAACTGATAAAATTACAACATCTGGGGCAACAAAAGCCAGAAAACTGGTTTTATGGAATCAGAGGTTCTAGGTGCTACTTCAGACTTGGTGTTTGTCTTACAACTCAAGGTTCCAAATGAATTATTTTCTGCATTGCGTATTTTCTTTCTTGTGTACATTTTTCTTGTCTGATTCTCAATAGGAGAATTCTTCTTTATGCTATCCTCAGATGTTATAATTTCAGAAGATGGTAACTAAATACTTTTTATGCCTATGAACTTAGTCTGTAGCTATATATGATTTTAGCCTTCATGTAATGTAATCAAGAAATATTTGTTATTTCATTGATAAAATATTATATTTGTTACATTTTTATGTTTAAAAATTATAATGACACATGTGAAATGCTGTCTTTTCTTATTTTGTACTTGAGACCTAAAAATGATGATTTGGCTTCCATATACAAGGGTTATTCAGAAAGTAAGGAACGATCAGTCGCGAAGTGGAAAATACAGTGAAAATCAGATGAAGCTTTGTACATATGCATTGGGCACTGTGTCTAGTATGCCCGGCGACAGCATCATGTCCCTCTTTTGAGTTCTGAGCTCACAGTGAGAAAGTAAAGATGGCTAGAATTTAGCGTCTCCTGCCAAGTATGAGGGCCTGGTGAAAGATTTCGCCTGAAGCTATGCAATCCACATAACATAACTGTCATGTGGTTCGTTCTTCACAATAATTCTTGACCACACTCTGCAGGGGCGATGAAGATGCTCCTGCAGCATTTTCCATGGGAAGTATTTGATCACCCACAATACAACCTGTAATGGGCTACCCCTGAGGTTCATCTCTGCTCAAATGAACTGCTGGTTATGAAGACAATATTTTGACACAGACAACGAGCTGCAGTCCAGAATAGAAAATTGTCGAAAGCCAATGGCAGCTGTCTTCTATAACGATGGAATTGAAAAGTTGGTACAATGCTACAACAGATGTCTAAGTCTGAGCAGTGACTGTGTAGAGAAGTAGCTAACCATTGCAAATAAAACAATTTTGATTTCCACTGTGGTTTCCATTTTGTGACCTATTGTTCCTTACTTTCTGAATAGCCCTCATACGAAGGAAAATACATTCTTGATAAATGCTGAGCAAATGATTAAAATGTACATAGTTGAGAGATATTCTCAATGAATAACTTGTAAGTAGTTGTGTTGTACTTTAATACCCGAACACTTGTGTGGGATTAACATTACATTTAAAAATTTGCAGTATTTCAGTGCTCCGTGAGATAATGAATTTAAATGCATATTTTTATCCTTTATATATTTTATCATTAGGTCTAACACTCTTATCCTTCCGTAAGATACTTTCCCAGAAGTTAACCAGCACTTACTTATCCTTACTTCTGCTCGATTTTAGTTGACACCAAGACATCATGTACTGTAGAAAGAATAAAATCTTCCACCTGTATTGTCCTTATTAATCCATTTCCAATGTTCTTCCCGTAATTTCTCTCAGAGTGCTGTGAACTAGTCATTGTTTATGATTATGTTGTTGTTGTTGTTGTCTCTAAAAACAAATTGTCAGTTGGAGTCACAGTATGTCCTGCAATCAGTCTAGGGAAATTTATTGTGGCAAATAATCTAAAGTTGTGCAACAACAGCTATATGTATCATCTGTCAGTGCTGTTTGACAGGAAAACAATAGTAAAGTATCCACAAACAGTGATTCTCGTTACATTTGCATAACTTTATTAAAACTGTCCCTAACTCTTTTAAATGAAATTTAAGATATATTCTGCTGGTGGTCTGAAAACTGCCAGTGGTACTTGCTTGTGTATTTCCTGATCCACTATTGTGGCACACTTTCAAACTGTTGTTCAACACAATATTTATTAACCTGAAGAGCTTGGCACTTTACTTCATTTTCTGCACATACAACCACTCCATTCCTCTTACTGGTCCTCAAGTTGTATTATATTGGCTTATGTCCATCAAGATGAGTCTGTTCAATTCCAGTGATTTCCATGTGATGTTCTGGTATGCACAACACACATCTACTGACTTCAGGCTTTTTCTTAAAGCCTGTTCATTCATAAGCATTTCCCTCTTTAAACATCTTGGGTATGAGAAATGACACACTGAGTTTTGACCAAAAGATTTGACACCATTGTTATAGCTTTTGTAGAATCAAACTCGGTTGAAGTTACAGCTCTTCGCTGACTGAGTAAAAGTAGTGGGAAATAGTTGGTTGGTCTTTTCTAATGTTCAAACCAATGTCAACCTTTTTGTCAATAAAATGTCAGCAAATGAAATACTGTTGTAAAATGTGTTAGTACCTGCTACATGGTTAACAAAAATTTTTTCCCTTCCTTGATATAAAAGAAAGATTTACTGCATAAATTTCAAAGTTTCTAATATAAAATGTTGGATAGCCTACCAAATCAAAGACCTTAATGTCACATTTATTTGTTTTTTTCTACATTTCATTGGGTAGGACAGTCATCTCAAAATTAAATTCTTGTCAATTGCCACATGCATTCCAGGGATGTATGAACAAATACTTACATGTCAACTGTGTGGAAAGTTCCTGTGTATGAATGGACACCAAAATAAAACATTAACCCCCATGTGGTCTATATCTCATATATTATACAAACTGTACATGGGCTTCTGCTATGTTCATAATAATGCCAGCCATTAATTTATTGCTAAAATAAAATAATAGTAGTAGTAGTATTAGTAGTAGTGGTGGTGGTAAGTAACTAAAGCTGTTCTTAGCCTGGTGGTTGATATGAATGCTGCAGTGGCAGATTTACTTACAACTGATACAGATAAAACAATTCGAATGTGGTTGTATGTATATGTTCACAATAGGCTATTTCACTAAAATACGGAGCAAGATCAGGGAGAGCATTTGGTCACTTCCTTGAATGTAGAGCAACACTAGTACTTGTGTTGGGTCAAAACATGGAAGATAGGGAAACAATGATAGCAACAAGAATGAAAGAAAAAAGTGCATTTGGCCTTTATTGACCCAACAATAACAGTTAAGGATCAGCACAGTAATCCAGCATCTGCAAGGTAGCCAAAAAAATAAGTACTTGAACAGGTTTTGCTGAATTTCTCACAATGGAGTATTTTCCAGTAGATATTAAGGGGCTGTGTGATCTTCCCATGTTATGCCTCTAGAAATTTTTACCTCTTGGTATTTGTAGGAAATAACTGATTTTGTTTGTGACTCATTGATATTTTAGTCATAGGATGCTACTTTTACATATTTGGGAAAGTGCAAAATTTTACATTTCTTAACATTTAAGGTGCCACTTTAATACTTTGTTGAGGTCTGACTGAATATTTGTGCAGCTTTTCTTTTGGACAGTACCTCCAGACTGTTGCTTGCATCCTGTGTGATAGTTGCATTTTGGTCCCAGATACTGGAGTTGGCAGTCATGTGTGCATGAGGTGTGCTTGCACGTATGTGTGGTGTGTGTCTCTTTTCTACCGATTCCCGGTGGGGTCAGGGATTTTCACCTGCCTCGAGATGACAGGGTGTTTGTGTTGTCCTCATCATTTCATCATCATTCATGAAAGTGGCAAGACTGGAGTGAGCAAAGGTTGGG
The DNA here is from genome assembly GCF_023898315.1 of Schistocerca nitens. NCBI lineage: Eukaryota > Metazoa > Arthropoda > Insecta > Orthoptera > Acrididae > Schistocerca > Schistocerca nitens. Next base: position 693,726,170 of record NC_064615.1, on the reverse strand, counting down.
AATTTGTAAGGGCGCTGATAACTGCACAGTTGAGTGCCCCACAAACCAAACATCATCATCATCATCATCATCGTCATCTTCTACTGATGAAGGTTGTGGCTGAAAGCTTTATATAAGTGTCTTTTAATTGTGCCTGTCTGCCACTTAACATGTCTTCTGTATGGTAAGGAGCAATCTGTGTTGTTCAAAAACAATAATTCCCTAATTTCTTTGTGTATTTATGGGAAAAAAGGTATATTTTTGAGAATATTTGGATACTTATGAGTGCATGCTGTATACAGTATTAGCAGTAATATACTCGCAAAAAAAAAGTTCACGTCAAATTTCAGTGTATATCTACATGAATTAATGTATATTTTTGAGAATTTCAGAAATTACAAATTTTGTGTGTAACATATTTCATAGTAAATTGGCATTTGTGATTTACAGTACTGTAGTATCCACTCAAACAAATTTATTGTGTTAGAGTTAGTTTTCTCTTTGAAAAGGAGTGTATATTTTCTGCATTTATTGTAAATTAATAGCACTTTCAGATTAGTTGGTGACAATAAGCTCAAAAATGTTTCAGGGGATCAGTAACTTTAATCCCGATTTTTTTCTGTTCTCATAACACAAATCTCTTTTTCAGTGTTAATCACATCTGTTCTCTAAGGTAACAGGAACTACTAGTAACATAACACACCCAGAGATCAAAAGGGAATCAGTAAGCTTTTTTGTAAGCAGCTGGAAATTGCACTGACAACTGTCAAGCAAATTGGAAGCTGCTTTGAATGGGTGTGTTAGGATGGTTGCCAATACTCATGTACCAGAGATACTACATACTTCAGGTACTGTCCTGCCTGTGGATACTGTCTCCTCTGCAAGAAGCACAGGATCTATTGTTACAGGGAGGGACAAGACAAAGGAGGGCTAATAATGTTACATCCATCCTCCTAACCAAGTATGAAGTGCAGTTTTCTGCCAAAACTGAGTCACTGAGACTCACTTCACCTACTGGGAAACATGAAGTGTCTACTGTCAAGGAGAGCAAACACAAAGGTTAGGGGATATTAATCATCGTCAGTTCAAACATGTGATAAATAATGTTACCTCTTAGGAAAATGGCAGCAAAGGATGGGAAGGAACACCTTGTGTACTCACTATGTATGCTTGGAGGATCATTCAACACACTGAAGAGTCTGTTCTGCCAGCCACTGAAGGAACAATGTGTATGCAAATGCAGATTGTGATGCATGTTGCAACAACAATGCCTGTTGTCTGGGCTCTTCAGTCGTACTTGGATCATTCCAGTGACTGGCAGAACAGGTTGCTCACAGAATTTCAGTGAAGGTCATAACCTGCAGCATTTCCCCAGATCTGATTGTGAGCCAATTGAATGTCAGGAACCAGAGACTTTAAGAGGTTTTGTAACAAGTTAGGCTGTGACTTCCTAGACCTGGTCATTGGGTTGGGAACTGTAGGGTCCCCTTAAATGTTTCATGTGTGCACTACACAACAGAGGCTGCTACCCAAGTTGCTGACTTTATATAGATGATTCTGCATCACGTTCACATGACAGCTGTAGGAGACACACAAGTTTTAATATAAGATCCAAAGAAATGACCCTAGCAGGCAAGAGTATTAAAATCCCCACTGAGGCATTCACAACAAACTGCCAGAGTTTGAAGTGCTGAGTAAAGTAGTGCAGCTCACATAGTAGTTACAGAAAGCTGTTTAAAATTTGGCATTGATAACAGTGAGATTTTTGGAGAAAATGTAAGCATATATTGAAAGGATAGGCTAAAGGATAATAGAGGTGGTATATTTGTCACTAGACAAGAAACTCAAAACCATAAATATTGCATGGGCAAGATTCAGGATCAACTGTGGGCATAAATTTATAATTGGATCTTTCTATCAACCACCAAATGGAATGGAAAACAATAGAGAAAACCCTAATCATTCTATCATCATCAGAAGAGACTTTAATCATCCAACAAACAACTGGGATAATTACAGTTTTGTAAGCTTTGGATTTGATAAGGCATCCCATGAAACATTACTAAATAGCTTCTCTTAAAACTACCTAGATAGCTCAGAATATACTGGATCTGATGCTACCCATATGGAGATCTGAGCATGTAAGCACACTGCTTCCGGGATTCAGGTGGGCATGTTGGCCCCCTGCCAAATCCTTCCTGTGGGTTAATGATGAGGGCTGGTATGCTGATCAGCCTGGGTGTGGTTCCTAGACAGTTTCACACATCTGACTAGGTGAATGCTGGACTGGTACCTATGTCACACCCCACTTACTCAATTTGCAAACATTTTGAAAATGTTCACGCACTCTTGCCTGGTTAACACTAGACACAATCAGTGGTACATAAATTCCATCACAAGGGTAAAGGGGTGGCAAGAGGAAGGCCATCCAGCCACCCTCTAATGTTAACAATGCCAAATCTGATAAAACCACTCTATGAAGATATGGGATATAGGAAAAAGAAAAAGAAGATATTGGACCTAATAGCAACAAATATACCTTACCTCTTTGAAGACGATTTATTAGTTTCTCTGCTGCTCTGCAGTTGTATACTGAATTAATAAACATTCACTCCACTTGCTAAAAGGTTCCTTATTTTACTCCATGGCTAATTTCACTTCTTATAATTAAGACATTTTCTGCTGGAATCCAAAAATGGCTTTAATCTAAAATCTGAATCCAGTTGTGGAGTAAAATAAAGAACTGTCCAGCAACTGGATTAGATATTCATTAATTAATAAATTTTTGAGGATTTACACATTGAGATCAGTATCACTGATGATGATACAGTTGTAATAACAATGATTATTGATTAAAAAGGGCAGTTAAAACAAACAGCAAACTACAGAAAGAGGCAGTAGTGTTATATCTCAATAATGAGCATGAATGTTTTAGCTCTGTAGAGCAGCATGTATAAGAATTGTGGTTAAAGTTTAAAAGCATAGCTGAGTGTCTTGATAGAGTCACGAGTAAAACACTTTATGATGGTAAGGACTCACCAAAATACAAACTGCTCTGTAAAGAAACAGTGACTACTGTGTAATAGGTGTAAAACAAAGTATATGGCTGTAGATAAAGAGATAAATACATTTGGCAGTCAAGAGGGGGATGCATGAAGCCTTCAATGACTACCATAGCAGAATATTGCCCAAGATCTTTCACAAAACCTAAAGTTCTGTTAGTGGCACCAAAGTTAAGTGTCCAGTCACTCATGGATGAGACAAAAATGGAAATTGAGGGTAGCAAAGGGAAAGCAGAAATGTTGAACTCTATTTTCAAATGTTCCTTTACAATGTAAAATCCATGGGTACTGCCTCAGTCTAATTCACGCACCACTGCAAAGATAAGTGAAATAGATATTAGTGCCAGTGGCATTGAGAAACAGCTGAAATTAAGATTGAATAAAGCTCCATTATACAGTGGAATATGTATCAGATTATGTACTGAATTTTCTGCTGCACTAGCCCCTAGTTTGACCATAATATACTGCGAATCTCTCTAAAGAAAACCATACTTAGTAGTTAGAAGAAAGTAATGGTCACACCTGTCTACAAAAAGGGTAGCAGAAGTGATTACAAAACTAACTTCCAGTGTCCATGACATTCATTTGTTGCAGAATCTTAGAACATATTCTGAGCTCAAATGGAATGAGGTATCGTGAGCAGAATGACCCCTTCCATGTCAGTCAGCATAGATCCTGAAAACATCGATCATCTGAAATCCAACTCACACTCTTCTCATTACATCCTGGAAGCCAGGAATGCAGCATTTTTTTATTTCCAAAAGCATTTGATTCCATATTACACTTACGCTTATTATCAAAAATATGGTTGTACGGTGTATCAAATGGAATTTGTGACTGGATTAAGGTTTTCTTGGTAGAGAGGACAGAGCGTGTTTTCTAATATCAACAGATGTAGAGGTAACTTCAGATATGCCCCTTGCTGTTTATGCTGTATATTACTCAGACTTTTCACAGATGATGCTGTGATCTGTAATTTTTTTGAGTTATCAGTCTCCTGACTTGTTTGACGCGGCCTGCCATGAATGCACCTGCAGGGCTAACCTCTTCATCCCAGAGTAGAACTTGCACCCTAAATCCTCAGTTCTTTGTTGGATGTATTCAGATGTCCGTTTTCTCCTACATTCCCTCTAGTACTATGCAGGTTATCCCCTGATGCCTTAACATACGAGGGGGGACCCAAAAGAAATTGGACTCCGAGGGTGCTGCCTTTCGTAGACGTACTGCAGGGTTCTCACGCTAGATGGTTTTAGTAGAGACCTTCATGAAACAGCTGTTCAGACGGCGTCAGTATAGAGCTGAACGTGCAAGTGTGGTATTGTGTTTCTCTGACTGTTGGCGGGTTACCTCTGCGAAGTCGTTATGGCAACTTTAAAAGAACAAAGAGTGTGTGTGAAATTATGTTTCCTACTTTAAAAAACTGCAACGGAGACACACCAAATGCTTCAGGAAGCTTTCCAGGAGGACGCTATGAGCCGCACACAGGTTTTCGAGTGGTTTGGGTGCTTCAAACGTGGTGAGATGTGTGTTGAAGACCAAGCTCGTTCCGGACGCCCTTCAACATCGCGAAATGAGGAGAACATTGAAAAGGTCCGCCAAAAGATCAACGAGGATCATCGCCAAACGATCGACCAAATTTCAGCAGGAGTCAGTTGGAGCTCGTGCCAGCGGATTTTGAGTGAGGATTTGCACTTGAGACGTGTTGCTGCTAAATTTGTTCTGCACCTTCTCACACAGGAGCAAAAAACCATCCGCATGAATGTGTGTCAGGACTTGAAAACAGATATTGCACATGATCCAAACTTCTTGAACAAAGTCATTACAGGGGATGAGAGTTAGTGTTATGGATATGACCAAGAAACCAAGCAAGCGTCAAGCCAGTGGAGGACTCCCAACCCTCCCAGACCAAAAAAAAGCAAGGCAAGTGAGGTCAAATGTGAAGACAATGATCATTGTCTTTTTTGATGTTTGTGGAATTGTGATTGGGAATTCATACCCCCTGGCCACACTGCTAACCAGTACTTTTACTTGGATGTTTTAAAGCGTCTGCGAGAGGATGTGAGGAGGAAACGCCTGGAACTTTGGCGATCAGGTGACTGGTTTCTGCATCACGACAACGCTCCAGCACACACGGCCTTACGAGTGATCCACTATTTGGCATCTCAGAGGTGGTCTGTCATTCCCCAAGCTCCGTATTCGCCGGACCTAGCCCCATGCGACTTTTTCCTATTTCCTCGAATGAAAAAAAAAAGCTAAAAGGGGAGCCTTATGACAATGTGGAGGCGGTAAAAACAGCTTCGAAGAGGGCACTGGACAATATCAAACTTCAAGAGATCCAAATATGCCAAATATGCTTCTAGCAGTGGGAAAAGAGACTTGACAAGTGCATCGCATGTAATGGAGAGTATTTTGAAGGTGACTTAAGTAATTTTGTAAAAAGGTTCATCAATAAATTTTTTATGACAACAATTCGGTTTCTTTTGGGTCCCCCCTCGTATGTCCTATCACTCTACCCTTCTTCTTGTCAGTGCTTTCCATGTATTCCTTCCTTCACCGATAATGTGGAGAACCTCCTCATTTCTTATTTTATCAGTCCATCTGATTTTAACATTCTTCTGTAGCACCACATGTCAAACACTAATGAACTACTGCCTGAAAAAAACTGCACAAATATTCAGCCAGGTCTTGATGATAAGATTTTCAAATGGCACAAAAATTCAAAACTTTCTTTAAATGTTCAGAAATGTAAAATTTCGCACATTACAAAAAGAGTTCAAACCTATCCACCCACTATTGCCATCAGTTTTGAAAAATTTCTCAAAATATCTTATGTTTGTATATTCTGGAATAACAATGTTTGTAATAATAGCTGCACTCTCTGTCCAGGAATTCAGTCCTGTCCTGGCTGTATGCTGGTGTTCATAATAAAAATGCTTTCAGTGTTAAGTGTCATACTTCATGACAACCATGCTTTTGGATTTGGACTCAGTTCTGTTTACGACTTGACAGTGAGTCGCAATTGGAATCAGTCAACTCATACAAATACTTTGGGGTAACAATTTGTAGCAATATGAAATGAAACAATCACTGAGACCCAGTTGCAAGTAAAGCAGGTGGCAGACTTCAGTTCATTGGTGGAATACTAGGGAAATGCAATCAGTCTACAAAGGAGACTGCTTACAAAACACTTGTGCCACCCGTTCTAGAATACTGTTTAAGTGTGTGGGATCTGTACCAAATAGGACTACAGGAGACATTGAATGTATACACTTTCTGATCAAAAATATCTGGACACCCCTTTGTAATGCAGAATTGACAATTAGATGTCATGAGAGGTGGATCCACCAGTATAAAAGGAGACAAGAGTACTTTGTTGTCCATACAGGAGCAGTGATAGAAGAAAGGAATGGTCTGAAGAGCTCATTGACTTCAAAACATAGATTAGTCACAGGATGTCACCAGTTCAACCTTTCTACATCTACATCTACATTTATACTCCGCAAGCCACCCAACGGTGTGTGGCGGAGGGCACTTTACGTGCCACTGTCATTACCTCCCTTTCCTGTTCCAGTCGCGTATGGTTCGCGGGAAGAACGACTGTCTGAAAGCCTCTGTGCGCGCTCTAATCTCTCTAATTTTACATTCGTGATCTCCTTGGGAGTTATAAGTAGGGGGAAGCAATATATTCGATACCTCATCCAGAAACGCACCCTCTCGAAACCTGGCGAGCAAGCTACACCGCGATGCAGAGCGCCTCTCTTGCAGAGTCTCTGCCACTTGAGTTTATTAAACATCTCCGTAACGCTATCACGGTTACCAAATAACCCTGTAACAAAACGCGCCGCTCTTCTTTGGATCTTCTCTACCTCCTCCGTCAACCCAATCTGGTACGGATCCCACACTGATGAGCAATACTCAAGTATAGGTCGAACGAGTGTTTTGTAAGCCACCTCCTTTGTTGATGGACTACATTTTCTAAGCACTCTCCCAATGAATCTCAACCTGGTACCCGCCTTACCAAGTCAATTGTTGGTGATTGTGAAGTGGAAATACGGAGGAACATAAACAGCTAAATGAAGACCAGGCAGACCTCATTTACTGACCAATAGAGTCTGTCGAGCATTGTGGAGGGTGGTTGTAAAACATCACATGGAATCATTGGAAGGAACCGTTTGTGAGCTCTAAAATGCTACCAGCAGTCAAGCTAGCTTAGTCGTTGTAAGTAGGAGTGTCTTGACAATGAATGACTGGAAACATCTCATTTGGAGTGATGAAACACACTATATCTTGTGGCAATATGATTGAGGAGTTTGGGTTTGGTGAATGCCTGGTGAACTTTGCTTGAAATGATATGTAGTGCCAACAGTGAATTATGGAGGGGATGGTGTTATGGTATGGAAGTGTTTTTGTGGTTAACGTGGTCCCCTATTTGTGCTTAAGAAAATGCTAAATGCAGAATGATATGAACAAATTGTGCGTGTGTTCTGCATGCAGTACAGGAACATTGTGAAGACTATGATTGTCTGTATCAGCATGACAATGCACTCTGTCATAAAGCAGCATCTGTGAGGTATGGTTTGTGGAGAATAACATTCCTGAAATGAATTGGCCTGCCCAGAGTCCCAACCTGAACCCAGTGGGACACTATTGGGATGAGTTAGAACATCAACTTTGCTTCAGACCCATGTCCAACCTCATGTGGCTTCGACTCTTGAGGAAGAATGGGCTGCCAGTCATTCATTGACGTTGAGGTACCTCATTGGAAGTGTCTCCAGCAAGTTCAAGCCATCATAAAGGTGAAGGATGGACACACTCCACATTAAAGTCCACTAATAGGTGTCCAGAGACTTTGGTCAGATAATGTACCTGTGTGAGCAATAGTTGATTTATGTAGCATGTATGATGTATGCTCAAAGTATTTTCATTAGGGGGAATGCAGTGGGGGAGCCAGTGGGCATTCTAGTGAGATCCTCTCCTGCGAATGCAGAAACTGTAGTAGAAATAAGTTGACAGAGGAACAGGAGCGCAAGATCTGTGCCCTTCAGGTGCAGTTACAATACACAAAGAAGGGACTAGATAGCTTGAGGAGGGTGAAGGGTGCTGGGGAATGGGAAATGGCAGTTGGCAAGAAGGCAGCTAGGAGGAGGAAGTATTCAGACAGTTGTACTGTTGCATATATGCAATAGATTTGACCAACTGTCATTGTTGAGTGGAGAGGAGCCTCTTGTAGCTGTAGACATAGGAAACATGCAGCAGTTAGGAAGCCTAAGTTAGTTGAAAAGTCTAACAGAAAGAAGAAGGCTCTGCTGCTAGGTAGTTTGCATGGTAGAGGTGTGGGCCAGCAGTTGCAGGAAGTGTTGGGGAGTGAGTACCAAGTCACCAGCATTGTGAAGTCTAGTGCAGGGTTGGCTCAGGTAACTGATAGCATAGGGGAGTTATGTAGGAATTTTACAAAAAGAGGATCAGGTAGTGATTGTGGGTGGAGCAGCAAATAGTCTAGATAGGGACGGGGAATGTGATGTAGGTGGTGACCTGGTTAAGATAGCTACTCAAACTGGTGCCACTAATGTGCACTTTATGCAACTGTTTCAGCATTATGATTGGCCTCATCTTAATGCTGCTGTAGGTGTGTTGACATGGGACAGGAGAAGGCACTGACGGCAGAGGGCATGGGCCACATTGCAGTGGTGCCAGTTGAGTCTGTCAAGAGATTGGGTTTCACTAGGCATTGCTGCATCTCAATAGGTATGGGAAGGGGAAGCTGGTAAAGCTTGTAGGTGACAGTTTAGTGGATGATGTCGGGATTACTCATGGAAAAATTCCTATAGTAGTTGGTGTTAGAGCTGCACCTTTTTTAGATTGAAGTTAGCTGCCCTAAAGGAAGTCCCTGTAACAAAGGAATCACCTTCAGAGGAGGTCAGGTATCCAGGCAGAGAAGGAATTAGCATATTTCATCAGAATATAAGAGGTATCAGAGATAAAGTTAGTGAACTGCTTCTAGATATTGACTCTGGCATTATTGCTATATCGGTGCACCACTTAAATAATTTGACAATTCAGCGGCTTACTTTACCAGGATACAGATTAGCTGGCTGTTGTTGTTTACAGGTCCCTTAACTCTGGCTTCAGACCATTTCTGCTCAAGCTAGAGAGGGTTCATGGTTCACTTTATAGGAAAGACCAAAAATTAGTTATATGTGGTTGGTGACTTCAATATTAATTTTGTATATGACTGTGCAAGAAAAAGGATGTTGGTAGATTTCTTAAACTCATATGATCTGATGCAGACTGGTTTTTCCAACCAGGGTGCAGGGGAATAGTAGCACAGCCATAGATAATATTTTTATTCATTCTTCATTACAAAATGGCATTCAGGAACTAAAAAATTATGAGGCATGTGGCGAAGACCACATATTTGCAGAAATCTGGAAGAATGCTGGAAAACCTGCAGTCATAAATCTCCACCAACATCTAATTGAAATATGAATCAGAGAAAATTCCAGAGCACTAGACCTCCATTATTTAAAAAAGGAGATAGAATCCACCCAGATAATTACAGAGGAATAACCCTTCTGGACAGCACATACAAAATTTTCTCTCGCATAATTTACAATAGGATCAAAAACATTCCGGAACCACAACTTGGAGAACATCAAGGAGGATTTCGACCATACAGAAGCTGCTCAGACTAAATTCTTAGCCCAAAACTAATAATGGGGTATTACAAGTATAGAAACAAACAGTTATTCATCTCAGTCACAGATTTTAAAAAAGCATATAGACCCACATTTCTAAAAATCCTTAGAGCATATAGCCTCCATCCCAAACTGGTAAGACTCATTCAGCTAATTTTAACTAACACAAATTCAAAGGTGAAGTTTAAAGGAGAAATGTCAAAAGCTTTCACAATAGAAACAGGAGTCAGACAAGGTGATGGATTGTTCCCTTTGCTTTTAAATGTGGCCTTTGATTACCTCATGACAATCTGGCAAAAAGAAAATCCGCGTAAAATCAAAATTGGAGGAAAACCAGCAATAAGAGCAAACTGCCTTGAGTTTGCTGACGATTTAGCTCTCTTAGCCCTTGATGTGGAAGAAGTTCGTGCTCAGATCACAAGTCTCCAGAAAATTGCTTCAAAAATATGATTACAAATATCCTTTGAGAAAACTGAAATCATGCCTGTGAAACCTCTTTGCATAGATAAAATCTTCATAAACGATCAAGCAATTAACATAGTTCTACAATTTAAATATCTTGGAGAAATTATGTTGCACAACTTGGGTGAGAAAACAACACAGATAAATAGAACAACAAAATGAAAAAAGCACAATTTCTAACCTGGTCAACATATAATAAGAAATGCCTGTCAATAGACAATAAGATCCAACATAACAAAACTGTAACACTCTCAGAAGCAACTTAGGCTTGTGAAACTCTGTTCCAAATTAAAAATGAAAGAAGAACCGATCAACTCCTCAAGACTGAACGAAGAATTATAAGAACACGCATCAATAAAAAATACCAGATTGATGGAGTCCGGAGAATCCTCCATAATGAAAGTGTCTATTGTGAGATTGACCCAATCACCAGCACAATGAAGAAAAAAAGAATCTCATATTTCTTTTATGTCTTATGACTGCCTGACAACAGCATTTTAAAACTAGTTATGAGAAGTCTCGGACAGAAGACAAGAGGACGGTGAGTCAAAGAAATTCAGCAAGATCTTGAAGCAGTTGGACTTACACAGAGAACAAAAACAAAATTAACACTCTCCTTAATAATCATAAATTTTCAGCATAAATGACGCACCGAAGACTGGTAGAGATTTCAGACGAGTTAAGAAAATTGCGTTAGGAACAATTGAAAAGGTACTGGACTGAGTGCAAGAAGTAAGTAGTCCAATTTTCAAAGAGAAAGTGAACATGGAGTGTCTCAAGTGGTCCAGTGTGGCCAATCCAGTTAATAAAAAATGGGATTCTGTTAGTAAAAGGGTGAATGGCCTTTCAGACCATAATGCACAAATTTTAACACTAAAAGACTTTTGCACTCAAACAGATGTCACATATAATTACAAACTATGTAGGAAAGCTAATCGAATGGCAATAGAGTTTTTTTAAACCTCATTAAGGAACATGAGCGGCAGGACATTTACAGTGCCGATAACACATATGACAAATACAATGCTTTCCTTAACACATTTCTCATGCTCTTTGAGAGTTGCTTTCCATCAGAACATTCTAAACGAGGTACTAGCAGTAAAAGGCAGTCTGGGTGGCTGACTAGTGGAATAAGAATATCATGTAGAGCAAAGTGGGAATTATATCAAAATGTTAGAAGTAGTCACAATCAAGCTGCAGTAGCCCACTACAAACAGTACTGTAAGGTGCTTAAAATGTTATTAGGAAGGCAAAGAGTATGTGGTATACAAATAGAACAGCTAATTCACAGGATAAAATTAAAACCATATGATCAGTTGTGGAGGAAGTGTCTGGTCAGCAGCACAAGGTCAATGATATAAAGTCACTTCATAGTAAAAATATTTCTGTAACTAATAAGTCAGATGTATGTACAGTATTTAACAGTCATTTTCTGAGTATTGCTGGTGAATTAAATAAAAACTTAGTTTCTACAGTGAATCATATAACTTCCATGGTAAATGCTTTTCCGAGACTGATGTCTGAAATACTACTCTGTGTTGCTGGCAAGGGGGAGACTGAGACAACAATTAAATCACTGAAGACTCTTTTGGATGTTATGGAGTTCCTAGCAGAATATTAAAGTACCGTGCTGCACATCTTAGCCTTGTACTTAGCCATATTTGTAAGTTTTCCTTTAAGAATGGTCAGTTTCCTGAACGATTAAACTACTCAGTAGTAAAGCTGCTTTATAAAAAGAGAGAAAGGGATTGTTGACAATTTCAGACCTATTTCTATGCCATCAGTGTTTGTTAAAGTTATTGAAAAGGCTGTGTATGTAAGAATAATTGATCATTTTATATCACATAATTTGCTATCAAATGTACAGTTGGGCTTTAGAATTCGTTTAACAACTGAAAATACTATATTCTCTTTTCTCTGTGAGGTACTGGATGGATTAAACAAAAGGTTTTGAATGCTAGGCATGTTTTTTATTTAACTAAGGCATTTGATTGTGTTGAACACAAAATATTGCTCCAGAACTTGGACCATTATAAAATACAGGGAGCATCTCACAATTGGTTCACCTGTTACTTTAACAGCAGATAGCAAAAGGTCATAAATTCACAGTGTTGAGAATGGCTGTGATGTGGGGTCTGAGTGGGGTACGGTCAAATGGGGGTGCTCCTGTTCCTTATTTATATGAATGATCTGCCCTCTAGTGTTACAGGTAATTCTAAAATATTCGTGTTTGCTGATGACACTAACTTGGTATGGTAGCTAGAGTCTCACAGTTTACTAACGACTGCACAGTGTGGATTTTGAGCGCACACACACACACACACACACACACACACACACACACACACACACACACATATCCATCCCAAGTGCGAATGTATACCTATCCTTTTTTCCCCCAAGGTAAGTCTTTCCGCTCCCGGGATTGGAATGACTCCTTACCCCTACCCTTAAAACCCACATCCTTTCGTCTTTCCCTCTCCTTCCCTCTTTCCTAATGAGGCAACAGTTTGTTGCGAAAGCTTGAATTTTGTTTGTATGTTTGTGTTTGTTTGTGTGTCTATCGACCTGCCAGCACTTTCGTTTGGTAAGTCACATCATCTTTGTTTTTAGATATATTTTTCCCACGTGGAATGTTTCCCTATAGAGGGAAACATTCCACGTAGGAAAAATATATCTAAAAACAAAGATGATGTGACTTACCAAATGAAAGTGCTGGCAGGTCGACAGACACGAAAAACAAACACAAACATACACACAGAATTCAAGCTTTCGCAACAAACTGTTGCCTCATCAGGAAAGAGGGAAGGAGAGGGAAAGACGAAAGGATGTGGGTTTTAAGGGAGAGGGTAAGGAGTCATTCCAATCCCGGGAGCGGAAAGACTTACCTTAGGGGGAAAAAAGGACAGGTATACACTCGCACACACACACACATATCCATCCACACATATACAGACACAAGCAGACATATTTAAAGACAGAGAGTTTGGGCAGAGATGTCAGTCGAGGCAGAAGTGCAGAGGCAAAGATGTTGAATGACATGTGAGGTATGAGTGGCGGCAACTTGAAATTAGTGGAGATTGAGGCCTGGTGGGTAACGGGAAGAGAGGATATAGTGAAGAGCAAGTTCCCATCTCCGGAGTTCGGCTCTGAGCACTATGGGACTTAACATCTATGGTCATCAGTACCCAGAACTTAGAACTACTTAAACCTAAGGACAGCACACAACACCCAGTCATCACGAGGCAGAGAAAATCCCTGACCCCGCCGGGAATCGAACCCGGGAACCCGGGCGTGGGAAGCGAGAACGCTACCGCACGACCACGAGCTGCCGACCGGAGTTCGGATAGGTTGGTGTTAGTGGGAAGTATCCAGATAACCCGGACGGTGTAACACTGTGCCAAGATGTGCTGGCCGTGCACCAAGGCATGTTTAGCCACAGGGTGATCCTCATTACCAACAAACACTGTCTGCCTGTGTCCATTCATGCGAATGGACAGTTTGTTGCTGGTCATTCCCACATAGAATGCGTCACAGTGTAGGCAGGTCAGTTGGTAGATCACGTGGGTGCTTTCACACGTGGCTCTGCCTTTGATCGTGTACACCCTCCGGGTTACAGGACTGGAGTAGGTGGCGGTGGGAGGGTGCATGGAACAGGTTTTACACCGGGGGTGGTTACAAGGGTAGGAGCCAGAGGGTAGGGAAGGTGGTTTGGGGATTTCATAGGGATGAACTAAGAGGTTATGAAGGTTAGGTGGACGGCGGAAAGACACTCTTGGTGGAGTGGGGAGGATTTCATGAAGGATGGATCTCATTTCAGGGCAGGATTTGAGGAAGTCGTATCCCTGCTGGAGAGCCACATTCAGAATCTGATCCAGTCCCAGAAAGTATCCTGTCACAAGTGGGGCACTTTTGTGGTTCTTCTGTGGGAGGTTCTGGGTTTGAGAGGATGAGGAAGTGGCTCTGGTTATTTGCTTCTGTACCAGGTCGGGAGGGTAGTTGCGGGATGCGAAAGCTGTTGTCAGGTTGTTGGTGTAATGCTTCAGGGATTCCGGACTGGAGCAGATTCGTTTGCCACGAAGACCTAGGCTGTAGGGAAGGGACCGTTTGATGTGGAATGGGTGGCAGCTGTCGTAATGGAGGTACTGTTGCTTGTTGGTGGGTTTGATGTGGACGGACGTGTGAAGCTGGCCATTGGACAGGTGGAGGTCAACATCAAGGAAAGTGGCATGGGATTTGGAGTAGGACCAGGTGAATCTGATGGAACCAAAGGAGTTGAGGTTGGAGAGGAAATTCTGGAGTTCTTCTTCACTGTGAGTCCAGATCATGAAGATGTCATCAATAAATCTGTACCAAACTTTGGGTTGGCAGGCCGGGGTAACCAAGAAGGCTTCCTCTAAGCGACCCATGAATAGGTTGGCGTACGAAGGGGCCATCCTGGTACCCATGGCTGTTCCCTTTAATTGTTGGTATGTCTGGTCTTCAAAAGTGAAGAAGTTGTGGGTTTGCCCAATATGGGGCAAATCCCTATTCTCTGTTACCTCTTGGAGTCCACTTTCACACTTGCTCCAGTGGCTTAACTTCACTCTATGTGCAATCTTCCTGGTAGGTGTGAACCCTTCACCACCTTGGCTTCGTAAAGCGGCCCTTGTTAACCTTGGCCTTCATTCACTTCCTAAGGACATTACCCCAGCCTCTCTCTATGGCCTTCAGTTTCATGGCCTTTGCATGGAACTTGGCGATACTACCTTTCTGTACACTGATGACTCTCAGACTGACTGTGATTATCATTACGACAGCTGCCACCCATTCCACATCAAACGGTCCCTTCCCTACAGCCTAGGTCTTCGTGGCAAACGAATCTGCTCCAGTCCGGAATCCCTGAAGCATTACACCAACAACCTGACAACAGCTTTCGCATCCCGAAAGAGGTTTTAGGTAGGGTGGCAGGTGATCGGCGTGAAAGGAAGTGCTCCCTCGCAACGAGGCCCTGGACGTGCGGGATATTTGTGTATAAGGAAGTGGCATCAATGGTTACAAGGATGGTTTCTGGGGGTAACAGATTGGGTAAGGACTCCAGGCGTTCGAGAAAGTGGTTGGTGTCTTTGATGAAGGATGGGAGACTGCATGTAATGGGTTGAAGGTGTTGATCTACGTAGGCAGAGATACGTTCTGTGGGGGCTTGGTAACCAGCTACAATGGGGTGGCCGGGATGATTGGGTTTGTGAATTTTAGGAAGAAGGTAGGGGTGCGGGGTGTCGGTGGGGTCAGGAGGTTGATGGAGTCAGGTGAAAGGTTTTGTAGGGGTCCTAAGGTTCTGAGGGTTCCTTGAAGCTCCGCCTGGACATCAGGAATGGGATTACCTTGGAAAACTTTGTATGTGGTGGTGTCTGAAAGCTGACGCAGTCCCTCAGCCACATACTCCTGACGATCAAGTACCACGGTCATGGAACCCTTGTCCGCCGGAAGAATGACGATGGACCGGTCAGCCTTCAGATCACGGATAGCGTGGGCTTCAGCAGTGGTGATGTTGGGAGTAGGATTAAGGTTTTAGGGTTTTTTAAGAAGGATTGAGAGGCAAGGCTGGAAACGTGTCCCTCAGTGTCCTACGTGTCCTCAGTGGGTGCAGATCAAACCACCCTCCTCCGTTTGTACTGGTCCCTTGTCCATTCGAAACTAGACTAGCTTTGTTTGTGTGTCTGCACGTCCGTCCCTCTTATGCCATCTCAACGCTATCCACCATCATGGCATCCATTTTTTTTTTTTTTTTTTTACACTAGCCTGGTTGAGAGTGTATGCTGAAGCTGCTGAAATACCACTGGGACTTTCTCCTCAGCTGGTATGCATGCTGTTTATCTGCCATGCGTGGCAACCTGCCCAATATGGGGCAAATCCCTATTCTCTGTTACCTCTTGGAGTCCACTTTCACACTTGCTCCAGTGGCTTAACTTCACTCTATGTGCAATCTTCCTGGTAGGTGTGAACCCTTCACCACCTTGGCTTCGTAAAGCGGCCCTTGTTAACCTTGGCCTTCATTCACTTCCTAAGGACATTACCCCAGCCTCTCTCTATGGCCTTCAGTTTCATGGCCTTTGCATGGAACTTGGCGATACTACCTTTCTGTACACTGATGACTCTCAGACTGACTGTGATTATCATTGGCGCCAATGTTTTTGATATCAGCTTCTGGCACACTGTTCAGTATTTACAGCCGAGCTCTTCGCCCTTTATCAGGCCATGTAGCACATCCACCAACACAGACTTTTCAATTGTGCCCTCTGCTCAGACAGTCCCAGCATCCTTGAAAGTCTGTGAGCACTGTACACTGCCAGTGCAACGGGCCCAGGAAAACTGTCACTTGCTTACTTCTGGTACAGCCAGAGTGATGTTTATGTTGGTTCCTGGTCCTGTCAGTCTGTCAGGAAATGAGGCTGCTGCCAAGGCTGCAGTCCTCTTACCTCAGCCCACAAGTTCCTATATTCCCTCCAATGATCTCTGCTTTGCCGTCTGTCAGAAGGTGGTGTCACTTTGGCATCACCATTGGTTCTTTCTTCATGGGAATAAGCTCTGGGTTATTAAGCATCTCCCAGTGGTGTGGACAACCTCCTCTCGCCCTCCCACAGGGAGGTCATTTTTACTAGGTTTCGTATTGGGCACTGCCTTTTTAGCCATCGTCATCTGTTAAGTGGTGCTCCCCCACCACTTTGTACACATTGTACCCAAGTTTTAACTGTCTGCCACTTCTGACAGAATGTACATTTTTTAACCACTTACGTTCCCACTTGGGTTTGCCATCTGAGTTATCGGCTGCTTTAGCAAATGATGCGTGGGCTGTCGACTGTGTTTTACTTTTTATCCTCATAGAAATATGGTGAAGGCCATTTAATTTTTAGTTCTAGACCTCAGTTTCTGTATAGTGTCTTTTTTAGACCTTTCTTCATGTCTCTATTGTTAGCTGTATTCTCTTAAGTCAATTGGGATTGATGTATAGCCATTTTTTAATTTTTCTCTGTTGTTGTGTTCTATAGTTTTGACTTGGGCAAGTATGACCCCAGGGTTTGAAAAGTTCCAGATGGCTGGTATCAGCGAAAATGCACTCTTCTGTTTTGACATACAGATTATGGAATCACACTAAGGCTTATGCCTACGTAAGTGTTACAACCACAGAACAAATGGCTTACAACAAATGCAGCACAAAGGAATGTTATTGAATGCTGTTTTGGACATGTGAAACAGTGTTATCCATTTCTCCAAAAACAATTTGATTAACAACAGAGAAAATTATTGTATCACATCTGAGTCTGCATAAAGAATTAGATGGTGGTCCATGAAAATGAACACTGGACAAAAGGACCCATGTCCATACTGGAATAGAACTGGTGACATCTGTAGCAATTAGCAGAGGCCAGCATTAGGAAGTCTGCTCATCACTTCGGGGCAGGT
This sequence comes from Schistocerca nitens, assembly GCF_023898315.1. Lineage (NCBI taxonomy): Eukaryota > Metazoa > Arthropoda > Insecta > Orthoptera > Acrididae > Schistocerca > Schistocerca nitens. The sequence goes on along the minus strand of NC_064615.1, from coordinate 693,708,529 downwards.
TTTTTTTTTTTTGGTTTGTAATAATTTAGTGTGATATACTTCTTTATAATAAAAATGTAAAAAAAATGTTGACAATTACAAATATTACAATATACATGCATTAATCTTCAGTCTGCTTAAATTTGTCCATTCCCGTGAACTTTGTTGTTCTCATCTCACACAACAACACTTGCAGCTGTTTGGGCGTGACCAGTGTTTGTACTGCAGGCAATGAGCCTGGTCATTGTTTCAGTCTTATACTCACTGAGATTTTTCTTTCCACCACTTCTGCTAGCTCCCTCAGCAGTCACCTTAGGCATCAAGCATGGCTCCACCTTATGGAGAAACATGTCAGGATTATGGTTTTTGTAAATATCAATTTTGCTGGCCCCCTGAAGAATCTACAAATTTACATATTTCTGATTATGTCAGTGAACTGTTCATTCCATACTCTCTTGTTTGATACTCTTGCCACACATGAACTATTTGTGGTTACAACAAACCCAAGAATGCTTTCTCCCACTCTTTTATGTCGCAGATACAATATGGTGGCCTGCTCTTATTTTGACCACATCAGTAGCTTTCTTCCCTTTCAATTTTGCCAGCTGCATTTTGATTAAAATCTTGTTGTGACATTTGAAAGTTTGCTGCTTTTTCAGTCAGATTTTTAAGACGAAAAATTTGCAGCACAGTGCAAATCCATCCTGGAGTGAAACATTGGACTGCAAGCTTTGCCACCTGAACACACAGGTCACAGTAGTGAGCAGAGTCACATTTCTGATTTCAGTTGAACTGCAAGTTGTGATATATATATATATATATATATATATATATATATATATATATATATATATATATATATATATATATATATATATATATATATATATACCTTCTTCCTAAAATCCACAAACCCAATCATCTCGGCCGCCCCATTGTAGCTGGTTATCAAGCCCCCACAGAACGTATCTCTGCCTACGTAGATCAACACCTTCAACCCATTACATGCAGTCTCCCATCCTTCATCAAAGACACCAACCACTTTCTCGAACGCCTGGAATCCTTACCCAATCTGTTACCCCCGGAAACCATCCTTGTAACCATTGATGCCACTTCCTTATACACAAATATTCCGCACGTCCAGGGCCTCGCTGCGATGGAGCACTTCCTTTCACGCCGATCACCTGCCACCCTACCTAAAACCTCTTTCCTCATCACCTTAGCCAGCTTCATCCTGACCCACAACTTCTTCACTTTTGAAGGCCAGACATACCAACAATTAAAGGGAACAGCCATGGGTACCAGGGTGGCCCCCTTGTACACCAACCTATTCATGGGTTTGGTACAGATTTATTGATGACATCTTCACGATCTGGACTCACAGTGAAGAAGAACTCCAGAATTTCCTCTCCAACCTCAACTCCTTTGGTTCCATCAGATTCACCTGGTCCTACTCCAAATCCCATGCCACTTTCCTTGACGTTGACCTCCACCTGTCCAATGGCCACCTTCACACGTCCATCCACATCAAACCCACCAACAAGCAACAGTACCTCCATTATGACAGATGCCACCCATTCCACATCAAACGGTCCCTTCCCTACTGCCTAGGTCTTCGTGGCAAACGAATCTGCTCCAGTCCGGAATCCCTGAACCATTACACCCACAACCTGACAACAGCTTTCGCATCTCGCAACTACCCTCCCGACCTGGTACAGAAGCAAATAACCAGAGCCACTTCCTCATCCCCTTGAACCCAGAATCCCCCACAGAAGAACCACAAAAGTGCCCCACTTGTGACAGGATACTTTCCGGGACTGGACCAGACTCTGAATGTGGCTCTCCAGCAGGGATACGACTTCCTCAAATCCTGCCCTGAAATGAGATCCATCCTTCATGAAATCCTCCCCACTCCACCAAGAGTGTCTTTCTGCCATCCACCTAACCTTCGTAACCTCTTAGTTCATCCCTATGAAATCCCCAAACCACCTTCCCTACCCTCTGGCTCCAACCCTTGTGACCGCCCCCGGTGTAAAACCTGTCCCTTGCACCCTCCCACCACCACCTACTCCAGTCCTGTAACCCGGAAGGTGTACACAATCAAAGGCAGAGCCATGTGTGAAAGCACCCACGTGATTTACCAACTGACCTGCCTACACTGTGATGCATTCTATGTGGGAATGACCAGCAACAAACTGTCCATTCGCATGAATGGACACAGGCAGACAGTGTTTGTTGGTAATGAGGATCACCCTGTGGCTAAACATGCCTTGGTGCACGGCCAGCACATCTTGGCACAGTGTTACACCGTCTGGTTTATCTGGATACTTCCCACTAACACCAACCTATCTGAACTCCGGAGATGGGAATTTGCTCTTCAATATATCCTCTCTTCCCATTACCCACCAGGCCTCAATCTCCGCTAATTTCAAGTTGCCGCCACTCATACCTCACCTGTCATTCAACAACATCTTTGCCTCTGCACTTCCGCCTCGACTGACATCTCTGCCCAAACTCTTTGTCTTCAAATATGTCTGCTTGTGCCTGTATATGTGTGGATGGATATGTGTGTGTGTGTGTGTGTGCGCGAGTGTATACCCGTTCTTTTTTCCCCCTAAGGTAAGTCTTTCCGCTCCCGGGGATTGGAATGACTCCTTACCCTCTCCCTTAAAACCCACATCCTTTCGTCTTTCCCTCTCCTTCCCTCTTTCCTGATGAGGCAACAGTTTGTTGCGAAAGCTTGAATTTTGTGTGTGTGTTTGTGTTTGTTTGTGTGTCTATCGACCTGCCAGCGCTTTCGTTCGGTAAGTCACATCATCTTTGTTTTTAGATATATTTTTCCCATGTGGAATGTTTCCCTCTCTCTCTCTCTCTCTCTCTCTCTCTATATATATATATATATATATATATATATATATATATATATATATATATATATATATTTTTTTTTTTTTTTTTTTTGAGAGGCCAATGTCATAATACTCAGTCTAATGGACAAGGACCAACAAGAAGTTCGCAAACTTACATCACCTATGCCTCAACTGCCCGTTTCTGACCCAGTAATATGCTTTGAGAATGGGAAAAGTTACCCCAAAATATAACCATATGGCATAAGCGAATGAAAATAAGCAGACTACTTTTGTGTCGAACTATCACTTCAGATACCATTCGAATGGTAAAAATCACAACATTAAGTCTTTGTACAGGATTCTGAATGTGGGCTTTACACAACAGTTTATTATCTATCAGGACACCTAGGAATTTGAACTGTTTAGTTGCAGTAATAATATGCCCAGTCTGTGAAATTAAAATGTCAGGTTTTGTTGAATTGTGTGTCAGAAAATGTAAAAACTGAGTCTTGCTGTGACTTAGTATTAGTTTATTTTCTACAAGCCATGAACTTCACTATTTGAAACACAGCCAATGTTGCACACATCCTCTAAATCCATACTGTGCAGTCGTTAGTAAACTGTGAGACTCTAGCCACCATACCAGTCAGGCATTAATCTTACATTCCATCACCTTGCAAACATAGCTAGTGAGAGAGACAGGGTGGTAGCTAGAAGGTTTTTGTCCTTACTGGGCTTAGGTATGGCTATAACACTGACTTCACACCAATGTCTGAAAAACGTGCCCTCTGCCCAGATGCTGTTGTACGTATTTAGCAGAAAGTGCTTGCCCACAAGAGAAAGGTGCTGCAACATCTTAATGTGGGCACTTCTGGCCCTGGAGCGGAGGATCAGGATGAATTGAGAGCATGATCTAGCTCCCTCATAGTAAAGGTGGCACTCACTATTCTAAGGAGAGAAGGGTATCGCCCAAGCCTCCTCTGCTCGTTTCCGATGGAGGAAGGCAGGGTGATAGTGAGAAGAGCTCAAATTTTCCGTAAAATGGCTGCCCAAAGTGTTGGAGATAGAAATAGGGTCCACGATGGCATCGTCTGCTACTGTCAGGCCAGAAATTGGCAAATGGATCTTGGTCCCAGAGAGCCATCAGAGGTTGGCCCAGACAACAGAGGAAGGGGTGCAAGTGTTAGAACTAGTGAATGAAATCCAGCTAGCTTCTCTGTTATCCCAAAGAACGCAACAACACTTTGCACGCATCTGTTTATTATGAATGCAGTTTGCCATCCTAGGATGATGGCTAAAAACGCGGAGAGCATGTCTCCGTGCACAAACTGAATCATGGCATGCCTCAGTCCACCGAGGGACTGGGACATGGTGTGCTAAAGAGGAAGTGTGAAGAATGAAATGTTCTGCAGCAGTAAGGATAACGTCTGTGAGATATTCCAGCTGGTCATCAAACTGAGGAAATCTTGTGCTTCGAAGGTCGCCAGGGAGGAGTAAAGCTGCCAGTCAGCATTAGTAGGCTGCCATTTGGATGTGCATGCAGGTGGGGTAGGCGTCCGCAAATGGATAGCACATGGGAAATAGTTGCTTGAGTAGGTGCCAGAAAGAGTTGACTACTCAAGACAATGGGCAAGCTGGGCAGTGCAGAAGGATAGGTCCAAATGGCAATAGGTGTGCAAGGAATCGGAATGGAATGCGGGTGGTCCAGTGTTAAGGCAGAAGAGGTTGAGTTGATTCAGACGATCAGCCAAGAGGGCACCTCTCTGACAGGCTCTGGTAGAATCCCAAAGGGGATGATGGGCATTAAAGTCACTGAGTAGCAGAAATGAGGGAGATAGCTGCCCAATAAGCTGAAGGATGTCTGTCCTGCTGACATCAAATCACGGAGGGACATAAATGGTACAGAGGGAAGAAGTCAAGCGAGGAAAGTAAAGGGGAACTGCAATAGCTCAATGAAGGGTAGTCATGGAGATGGGTTGACTATGAAAGTCATCCTGTGTGAGCAACATGTTGCCCCCATGAGATGGAATGCTGACCTGTGGGGGTAGGTCAAAATGAACCGGGAAGAAACGTGAAAGCTCAAAGTGGTCATGAGCACACAATTTTGTTTCCTGAAGGCAGAGTACAAGGGGACGCTGCAATGCTAAAAGCAGCTGTAAATACTGTTTATGGACCGAAGGCCGTGATTGTTCTATTGGACGAGAATCATGATGAGGAAGAAGTGAAGGGGTGTCACCTCATTAGCTGTTGAGTGACAGCCTGCGACAACTTGCTGCTACAGGGCACAGAAGCAGTAGGATCCTGCTCTGTGATGTCCACAGGAGCATTGGCTTGCTTGTGCTGTTAGTCTGTGGAGTCCAACACAGAAAAATGGTTGGAGGTGCACACTGGTGACAAGCAGGCCGTCTGGGCTAATGTATCATGTGGCGACACCGTAGAAGAGGTTCTTTGAGTTAGTGAAGGAGAAGACCATTTGCATTTGTTGGACTTCTTCGAGCTTTTCCGGTTAGCAGAGGGAAGCTCAGATGTTGGTTGGCTGGAGGAATGTAGGAAGTCTTCACAGGAGTACTACTCCTTTCCTTTCTGGCCCATCAGTTGTGGAGCTGGTGGCTTCGACCCTTGAGGCAAGAATTTGATGGCTTGTTGCACAGCTGGATGAGGGGATGGAAATGTTAGCTTGACACTGGGTGATTTCACACCCTCAGAGCTGAATTTAAGGTCACATGTCCGTGTGGCCATGTCCTTCATGGAGTGAGAGGTGGTAAGAACAGAACAATAATTGCCAGACGGGAGAAAGCAGAGTTTGTGACTAGCCAATAACTTGTGAGTGACTGGGGGTAAGGCACTTTTTCCTTTACCCAGATCTCCTGGACAGCCTGCTCGTCAAGATACGTGGTACAATCTTGAGAGGCAGCAGCATGGCCACCATTGCAGTTAATAGAGCAGGGAGGAGGGTGGACAGTTGCCCTTGTGCGCATCCCTACCACAGGTTACACATTTGGCTGGGTGTCTACAAGACGTTCTAGTGTGGTTGAAACGATGACACTGGTAGCAGTGCATCGCTTATGGAATGTACGGTCGGACTACGATAATTTCATAGCCTACTTTGATCTTGGAAGGAAGCACCACTCTATCAAAGGTGAGAAAAAGTGTGTGGGTGGGCACTATGGAGGAATCTACCTCTTACTATCACCCAATCGATGGCAATGACAACCTGATCATAGAGGTATGACTGGATTTTGGCCTCGGTCAGACTGTTGAGCAGCCTAGTGTAAATAACACCATGGAAAGAATTCCAAGTTCTATGGCCTTGACACGAACAGGATAGCCATGGAGAAGTGAGACAGCAAGCAGTTGTTGTGCTTGAGAATCAGAAATAGCTTCCAAAGCAAAGTGCCATTCCATAAATGAGAGCAGGATTTCAAATGGCCGGCAATTGCATCAACACCTTTCTGAATAAGAAATGGAGTTACTGTAGTGAAAAACTGACGATCTGCATTATGTGAAACCACAAGGAATCATGGTGCAGCTGGAAGTGTCTTTGAATCATAAGCCTCATTACATTTACGTCTTGTTGACGTTGATTGTGAAGACGATTGGCTCATAGTGAGAAAATCCTCCATGATTGCGTGTCTCCGATGGTGCACTTCTTCCAAATGGGGGCCCCCTTCACAAGGGGGCACACCCACCTTAGGTGATTGTTCACACCTCAGGTCACACCTGACAAAGGGACCAACTGGCAATTTGGAAAGGTAGCAGCTCAGGCAGTCACCCCTCCCTGGGCCTGGCCTGTACCAGGGGGTATGAGCAAACTCTGCTGACCCAGGGCTGGGAATTACACATTACTCAGTTACCTGTTATGTGTCAGAAGCGTTGGCCAGCTGTCAGGAGCACACAGGGAGGAAGAAGGAAAAGGAGGAACCTCAAACACCTTAGTGGAGGAAAAAGAATAGCACGAGGATAGGGATATGCAGCACGGAAGGGAAAAGGTGCTGCAAAGGCTGGGGCTCTGTGGTAGCCAAGCACGAACCCGCCAGAGTGTGGAGCCCCCTTGGTCTCTGTTGTTTCTAGGTCAATCATGCTTATGGGGAAACTTTATATGATCTGATCTAGTTCAATCCAGTCCAATGCTGCTTTGCTTGTGTTTGACACCACACTCTGATAAACATAGACGTCTCCTACTTGTCATAAAACCAATTTAATCTTCTGTTATGCACTTTGGATTCTCCATCGTAATATGTGGAAATCACAGCGTTATAAGTAATATGTGGCTACCTCATTTATAAAAGGAAATCACGGAGTCATTTTAGACTTTCCTTTGAGGATCTATGGTGTTATATGTAATTTTGTGTTCCACAGTCTATGTATTACAGAACAAATTCCTTGTCAGGGAAACAACATTACTGAATCTGCCATGATGTATAGCTCCTCTTATCTCTATGATAGGATACAAACTGAAGGGACTAATAATTGTGATCTTACTTCAAATTTTGTTTTATTAATACCAAACAAGTTACATCGCAACTTGTGGAAGGGCCATGTTGCTAATGTAGTTGCAGCCCATGTGACACTTTAAACACACGTTTCTGGGTATGTAACTGTTATGGCTCAGAAAATGGGAGTTTCAAATCATAGCTAACTTTTATTGAAATGTGACACGTGTTAATGGTTGGTTGGCATGTAGATGAAAGTTATCAGTCCCACTTAAATGTCAATGTGTTAATTTTTAAAAAATGCTCCCAATGAGTGACTGCACACTTACATGTCCATTTTTACGCGATTTGCAATTTTTCTATTTCTTGTACCTCTGCCCACAACTGGTAGGATTGACATGGTTAACTTACATAGAGAACCATGGACCTTGCCGTTGGTGGGGAAACTTGTGTGCCTCAGCAATACAGATAGCTGTATCGTACGCGCAACCACAACGGAGGGGTATCTGTTGAGAGGCCTGACAAATGTGTGGTTCCTGAACAGGGGCAGCTGCCTTTTCAATAGTGGCAGGGTCAACAGTCTGGATGATTGACTGATCTGAACAACACTAACCAAAACGGCCTTTCTGTGCTGGTACTGCGAACGGCTGAAAGCAAGGGGAAACTACAGCCGTAATTTTTCCCGAGGGCATGCAGCTTCACTGTATGGTTAAATGATGATGGCATCCTCTTGGGTGAAATATTCTGAAGGTAAAAAAGTCCCCCATTCGGATCTCCGAGTGGGGACTACTCAGGAGGACATTGTTATCAGGAGAAAGAAAACTGGCATTCTACAGATCGGAGTGTGGAATGTCAGATCCCTTAATCAGGCAGGTAGTGAAAGGTGGCTACACTGAGCCACAGCGCCCGTTTACGAGACTTCGTAATCGGACAGACAACTACTAAAAAAAATTAAAAGTATTTGCATTTCATATTTATATAATTAAGCCCCCATGCAGTAGGTTAGAAAATTTGAAAAGGGAAATGGATAGCTTGAAGTTAGATATAGTGGGAATTAGTGAAGTTCGGTGGCAGGAGGAACAAGACTTTTGGTCAGGTGAATACAGGGTTATAAATACAAAATCAAATCGGGGTAATGCAGGAGTAGGTTTAATAACGAATAAAAAAATAGGAGTGCGCGTAAGCTACCACAAACAGCATAGTGAACGCATTATTGTGGACAAGATAGACACGAAGCCCATGCCTACCACAGTAGTACAAGTTTATATGCCAATTAGCTCCGCAGATGACGAAGAGAAATTATTCAGATAGTGAAGGGAGACGAAAATTTAATAGTCATGGGTGACTGGAATTCGATAGTAGGAAAAGGAAGAGAAGAAAACGTAGTAGGTGAATATGGAATGGGGGTAAGAAATGAAAGAGGAAGCCGCCTTGTAGAATTTTGCACAGAGCATAACTTAATCATAGCTAACACTTGGTGCAAGAATCATAAAATAAGGTTGTATACATGGAAGAATCCCAGGGATACTAAAAGGTATCAGATAGATTATAATGGTGAGACAGAGATTTAGGAACCAGGTTTTAAATTGTAAGACATGTCCAGGGGCAGATGTGGACTCTGACCACAATCTATTGGTTATGAACTGAAGAAACTGCAAAAAGGTGGGAATTTAAGGAGATGGGATCTGGATAAACTGACAGAACCAGAGGTTGTAGAGAGTTTCTGGGAGAACATTAGGGAATGATTGACAGGAATGGGGGAAAGAAATACATTAGAAGAAGAAGAAGAAGAAGAATAAGAATAAGAAGAATGGGTAGCTTTGAGGGATGAAATAGTGAAGGCAGCAGAGAATCAAGTAGGTAAAAAGACAAGGGCTAGTAGAAATCCTTGGGTGACAGAAGAAATATTGAATTTAATTGACGAAAGGAGAAAATATAAAAATGCAGCAAATGAAGCAGGCAAAAAGGAATACAAATGTCTCAAAAATGAGATCGACAGGAAGTGCAATATGGCTAAGCAGGGATGGCAAGAGGACAAATGTAAGGATGTAGAGGTATATCTCACTAGGGGTAAGATAGATGCTGCCTACAGGAAAATTAGAGAGACTTTTGGAGAAAAGAGAACCACTTTTATGAATACCAAGAGCTCAGATGGAAACCCAGTTCTATGCAAAGAAAAAGCAGAAAGGTGGAAGAAGTATATAGTAGAGATGGGGGATCCGCTCTTGAACTAATTCATAGAGTTCAATCTTTCAAAGGAGTGAACAATCAGTGATTCAGAAAAAAGAACGGTAGCTCCAAACGTTTCCCAGGCAGAGAGAGAGAGAGAGAGAGAGAGAGAGAGAGAGAGAGAGAGACGGAGCATATCAGCAGCGCCTCTGCTGGTCAGAGCACAGTGCACGCCACACAACACAGCCAGCGCCGGCCTCTGCCCTGCTTCTACCTTGGCTGCCTGCATTGTGCAGTGCCCCATTGGATTTTGTGTTTCACATATGCCGGGCCGTCTCTGTGCGTCGTCTGCCGTGTGCACTGTGCAGTGTCTGGCGCAGCTTAACTTCGCATCGCACTCTGTCGGCGATCGTTTCAGTCGCACGTCCTGCCCTCTGGGCAGTTGATGCCAGCAACAGGACAGAGAGCCACCTAGCGGATAACATAGGAACTACTTGCAAAAACCTGCTCGCAAGGGAGCGGACGATTTGTCTCGGAGCGGGTGAGCTCCCCCCACCCTCGGAACTCGCCCGCTCAACGCTCACCCCACCGTCTCGACTCTAGCCAGAGCGTCGAGCAAAGCGACTCTGGTGTCACTCTGGTCTCTGCGGTCTCAGCTCACGCAGTAATACAGCTCGCGGCTCGACCTGCTCGACTCAGCGCCTCTGCATCGGAGTTTGTCCCCACTGGATATTGTTCTTCATAGTAATACCGCTATGTATATTACATTATTATGTTATGTATACATCAATTGTTTTTATTTTATTTTTATTTGTTTAAACTGATTAGATTAGGTTCCTGATGACTACTCTTACTATAGGATTTTTATTATGGACACTCGAATTTACGCTTTAATTACGAGCGAACCGATAAACGTATCGCAAAATGTGATACACCAATATTTTCCTTGTTTTATTCTGCGTAAGGCTATATGCAGCACTTTCGTTTTACAGTCAAATTTATATTTTTTTTTCTTATTCTGGTACAGATTTTGCGATTTTAGGCGTCTTTGAAAGGAAAGATATATGGCTTGCGATGTATTTGTATGAGGTTAATGAAATTTTAATACATTATAGCCAAATATATTGTTAATGTAAATCTCAAGTTACAACATTTTCCGATCACCCAAAAAACCACGCTAGTGCAAAATAAATCAATAATCAAAAACTTTGTCATATCGTGGAAATTTCAATAAACAATACAAAATTCTTACTCATTATCTATGTTACTTCAAAATAGGATCAAATAAGATCAAAATACAGGTATAGTACTGGAATAAACCAAGTTTAAAGGGCAATGTGCCTTTCATTTATTTTCTTTTGTAAATGAGTGGTGAGTCATGAAAAACAGCTAATTCATTTCAGGGAGTGAACAGTTCTGATCCAATCTCTGAAAAGAACAGTTTTGCCCATCTCTAGTATATAGAGGGTCTGTACAAGGGTGATGTACGTGAGGGCAATATTATGGAAATGGAAGAGGATGTAGATGCAGATGTAGATGAAGATGAAGTGGGAGATATTATACTGCGTGAAGTGTTTGACAGAGCACACCTAAGCCGAGACAAGGCCCCAGGAGTAGACAACATTCCATTAGAACAACTGATAGCCTTGGGAGGGCCTGCCCTGACAAAACACCATCTGGTGAGCAAGATGTATGAGTCAGGTCAAATACCCTCAGACTTCAAGAAGAATATAACAACTCCAATCCCAAAGAAAGCAGGTGCTGACAAATGTGAAAATTACCAAACTATCAGTTTAATAAGCCATGGCTGCAGAATATGAACACGAATTCTTTATAGACGAATGGAAAAACTGGTAGAAGCCAACCTCGGGGAAAATCAGTTTGGATTCCGTAGAAATGTTGGAACACGTGAGGCAATACTGACCCTATGACTTATCATAGAAAATAGATTAAGGAAAGGCAAACCTACGTTTCTAGCACTTGTAGACTTAGAGAAAGCTTTTGACAATGTTGACTAGAATACTCTTTTTCAAACTCTGAAGGTGGCAGGGGTAAAAATACAGGGAGCGAAAGGCTATTTACAATTTGTACAGAAACCAGATGGCAGTTATATGAGTCGTGGGGCATGAAAGGGAAGCAGAGGTTGGGAAGGGAGTGAGACAGGGTTGTAGCCTATCCCCGATGTTATTCCATCTGTATATTGAGCAAGCAGTAAAGGAAACAAAAGAAAAATTTGGAGTAGGAATTAAAATCCACGGAGAAGAAATAAAAACTTTGAGGTTCGCCGATAACATTGTAATTCTGTCAGAGACAGCACAGGATCTGGAAGAGCAGCTGAACGCAATGGACAGTGTCTTGAAAGGAGTATATAAAACGAGGATAATGGAATGTAGTCGAATTAAATCCGGTGATGCTGTGGGAATTAGATTAGGAAATGAGACGCTTAAAGTAGTAAATTAGTTTTGCAATTTGGGGAGCAAAATAACTGATGATGGTCAAAGTAGAGAGGATATACAATATAGACTGGCAATGGCAAGGAAAGCGTTTCTGAGGAAGAGAAATTTGTTAACATCGAGTATAGATTTAAGTGTGAGGCCATATATGGCCATATATGGAAGTGATGCGTGGACGATAAATAGTTTGGACAAGAGAATAGAAGCTTTCAAAATGTGGTGCTACAGAAGAATGCAGAAGATTAGATGGGTGTATCACATAACTAATGAGGAGGTATTGAATAGAATTAGGGAAAAAGAGAAATTTGTGGCACAACTAGACTAGAAGAAGGGATCGGTTGGTAGGACATGTTCTGAGGCATCAAGGGATCACCAATTTAGTATTGGAGGGCAGCCTGGAGGGTAAAAATCATAGAGGGAGACCAAGAGATGAATACACTAAGCAGATTCAGAAGGATGTATGTTGCAGTAGGCACTGTGAGATTAAGGAGCTTGCACAGGCTAGAGTAGCATGAAGAGCTGCATCAAACCAGACTCTGGACTGAAGACCACAACAACAGCTCTTCCTGTCACCAGTCTTAATCCCCAGGAGGGAATGTGTGTGAACCTTAACTATATGAGTGAGTCATGTGAAAGTGTTTAATAATAATAATAATAATAATAATAATAATAATAATAATAATAATAAACTTCAAAAGAACAAGCTTAATTGAGGATGATTAACATACTGTGTACATAGCCCTGATCTAGTTGGGGCAGGAAAATAATACTGTGTACATAGCCCTGATCTAGTTGGGGCAGGAAAATATGTCATGTGAACAGCTGACAAAACTGGTTTGAGGTCAATGTAAGTGTCTGCAACCACCTTTTATGCTAACCAATTTCACTTCATGAATGTTGTCCGATTCTGTTAATCTGTATGATTCACTACAGCATCTGAACATTGCAAAACTCACCACTTACTGTGCCACTTTAAGGTGGTGAACAGGTTCCTCCTCAGCTGCACATGCAGCCCAAAGAAAGCAGAAATTGTTGGAAAAATTAATCCAGTGAAAAATATTTTTATTCCATGTTAGCAAAATGTGACAGTCCCTACCATCACCAAAATTGCAAGAGATTGAAAGTAGCAGATCCAGTAACTGGAACCTGTGCTGTGTGCAGCTGATCTATTTAGCCCCAAATACAGCATCTGTAAGTGTAAAAGTCTCACGTTGACAGTACTGCACACGAGATTCCGTTATTCGAGAAATTTTGCAGAACATATTCCAACTATCCTTTGTGGCTTTTTTTGTGTCAGTTTTGAATCTGAATTGATTTTTTAAAAGTGGAGTTTGAAGAGACTGTCAACTTCTGGAAGGTCTTCATGTGAATCTATGAAGTAGAAGAATTATGGCTCACTGTAGTATTTGGTTAACTATGAACCTGATTCTTCAAGAAACGCTCAATGTAACAAAAAGTTTTAGCAGTGAAAGAATACAACATCCACAGCAAAAGTTTTTTTCGGAAAAGTTTATTTTGTTACACAATTACAAAACTATAATAACTTTAAATAAAACTTTCATACAATGTAGAAATACTGTTACTGTAACAAAGCAAATTAAAAGTGGTATAAACTGATTTTTCTCAGCAGTAATATTCAATAAATGTTAAGTACACTTTAAAACAGACTACCATGCTAGATGGTGTTTCTTATACACAACCTGTTTAAAACAAGTTCATTGCGAAATTACTGTGAAGTATAGAACTTGAAAATTATTTTCATTTTTTGTAAAATTAAGAATGATGTTCAGAAAGAAACAAAATTAGTCTGAAAATGAATCTAATACTCTCCCACAATGACGTAAGTTCCCTTATTTGAACACTTTTGTAGCAAAAAATGATTCAAATCAATAAAAATACATTAATTTGGTTTTGATATTCTGATAATTAATAAAAATAACAATGATTTTCCACAAATGAATCCATAAATAGCTTGTGTGAAAACAGTATAAAATTATACCATAAAACATTTGTTATTGCACTTCATGTCTTCATATGTCAAAAGCATCCTCCTTGGCATGGCAAAATAAGACATGTACACAGAATGAGACATCGTCAAACTATTTATGTGAAGAAGTATCATTCTCATGAAGATATAGTCAAGTCATAAATAAACTAAAAGTAAGTACAAATCAACATGAAACTAAAAACTGGACGGTGAAATGTAGTGAGATAGATCATGAACACACTAAAATGAAATGCTCTGCACTAATAATCAGTCTTAGTAATGTAGTCATATTCATAAAACAATGAGAGAAACAAACCAGTAAATAAGAATGCAATGTACAATTCTATTGCCAAACAAGAATGACAAATATACAAACTGGTTTATTTCATTTATCTTTTGAAATACAAATCACAGTTTGAGATATAGGCCACATTTTTAATTGCAGGTTAGCCAAGAGGAAGAATTAATCCTGAATCACTGGTAAAATGTTCTTCAAAGATAAAATAGCATCCGTAGCAAATTATTACCCCCAAATTACAGTATGAATTGGGACATCATCAAGGCATAACCACTGAGGCTCACTAACTTTCAATTGATGTCTGCTAACACTTCCCCTATCAACACCAAATATACACTACTGTTGAATTGAACCAGTCAATCAAACTGTGCTGAACAGTAAAACCTGAAAGTATTTTGAATTAAGTTACGACTTGTTTAAATACATGGAAATTAACTGAACAGGGAGAATTAAGACTTCCGTGCCAAATTTCAGAGGCATGCAGTCCCTACTATTTTGTCAACCTGAAAAATCTAGGTTTGTTGAAATTTCGAGCTTAATGAGATTCTTTGGTATCTAAGGACAAAACTCCGTGAACTGCAACTATTTTTTTATTACCTTACAACAATCATGAATAAGTGCATCGCCTGCAATGAAGAATATGGAATCAATTGCACTGTGACAGTGTATTTTCGTAAGTAGCCAAATCAAATTTTTCTGTACATGATTACAACAGTACTGACATTTTAATTTAGCACCTACAATTTATCAGTGTGCTCTGACTAGTTCCTATATACATTTACTGTGATAAAATATTCAATTTTTTGTAACAATAGCAGACGCTATCTTAATTCATTACTTGAATCACGTTCAGAATTAAAAATGGCGATCTAGGAAAAAAAGAACAGCAATAACTGAATCCACATCCTGTCTCTAACAAAAATATACAACTGACGAATCTATATACTTTACAAATCTGATTGTTGTTACCGCATATAAAATCTAAATGCGTACATGGCAAGGTAAGGTAACACAGAAAGCAAAGAATTGTGTGTGTAGCTATACTGTCACATTGTGATATAACAGACAATACAAAGCTTAACAAACCACTCAAAGACTAACACACAATGACTATCAGAAATGGAAACTAGAAACAGAAGTTCATTTATTAACTAAAGACTTCATACAAGATAGAATTTACAGATCAAACTGCTTTCTTTTCCTATGTGCTTTATAAAATAAACTAATACTTGAAAAAGCAAGCAGTCAATTAAGCTCAGTCCAACATTTTTTTTCTAAAAACAATATTTCACACAAAGGCAGCGAAATTCTAAGACACATCAATTAAAACCACAAATTTCATCCACATAACTAAAATGCCAAGCAGTCACTCAGTTGCTGTAGATGAACCAAGAGAGAGGTCTGATGGGTACGGTGTCATGTTGTAATAAACACTTGCAAACGAAGATCGCAGTGATGGCGTTACATCTTCACCTGAGGCAAGAGGTGCCAGCCGACGACCACCGAAGCAGCTGGAAGTGGAAGAAATCTTCCTCATCTTGGTGGTGATCATTGACTGAATGTTTCCTCCAGCAGCAACACTATCACTGCTGGCAGTAAAAAAAGTTTGCACACTTTTTGTGAACTCTGAAGATTAATATAATTAATCTTTATCCAAGTTACATAAAAGATTTTTTCCCTTCTAGAAATTAAATAGCTATTAGTACAAACATTTAATACTATGTAGGAACAATACTGTGTAATAAATTGAAACTTCATGAAGCTGCAACACTACACTTATCCACAAGCACTATAAAGAATAACTATAGTATTTGCAGGGGAAAAGCTCTTCATATAATGAAGCAATAAAAAGATATTTGTATGGCTACATTGCTTCATTATATAAAGAATTATTCCCCTACTAGGCTAAGTTTCCAGGTTGGTACAGATGTGGTACTGATACAAAATGTTTTATCGCAGGTTCTCACAAGGGAACCTCCCCATCGCACCCCCCCTCAGATTTAGTTGTATGTTGGCACAGTGGATAGGCCTTGAAAAACTGAACACAGATCAATCGAGAAAACAGGAAGAAGTTGTGTGGAAAAAAAAAAAAAAAAAAAAAAAAAAAAAAATACAAACTGAGTAGTCCATGGGCAAGATAGGTAACATCAAGGACTGTGTGGGCTCAGGAGCGCCGTGGTCCCATGGTTAGCGTGAGCAGCTGCAGAACGAGAGGTCCTTGGTTCAGGTCTTCCCTCAAGTGAGAAGTTTAATTTTTTATTTTCAGACAATTATTATCTGTCCGTCCGATGCGAGGTAACTGCGCCGTAGTATGGGGATGCTACACCTAAACAAACATCGAAACATCTAAATCGGGCAAGGTAGAAGAATCTTTTTAACCATTCGCCAAGTGTACAAGTTAGGTGGGTCGACAACATATTCCTGTCATGTGATGCACATGCCGTCACCAGTGTCGTATAGAACATATCAGACGTGTTTTCCTGTGGAGGAATATGTTGACCTATGACCTTGCAATCAAATGTTTTCCGTTCCCATTGGAGAGGCAAATCCTTTCGTCTACTAATCGCACGGTTTTGCGGTGCGGTCGCAAAACACAGACAGTGAACTTATCACAGTGAACAGAGACGTCAATGAACGAACGGACAGATCATAAGTTTGCGAAAATAGAGAAAAATAAATTTTTCACTCGAGGGAAGACTTGAACCACAGACTTTTCGTTCCGCAGCTGCTCACGCTAACCACGGGACCACGACGCTCCTGAGCTCACACTATCCTTGATGTTGCATATCTTGCGCATGGACTACTCGGCTTGTATATTTTGCTTATTTTTTTTCATAGTTCCACACAACTTCTTCCTGTTTTCTCGATTGATCTGTGTTCAGTTTTTCAAGGCTTATCCACTGTGCCAACTTATAACTAAATCTGAGGGGGGTGCGATGGGGAGGTTCCCTTGTCAGTGTGAGTGATTATTCGTTGTACTTTCAATTGAAACAAGTTTTTTCCATTTTCTGCATAAATGTAAACAACTTGGTTGAACATCTGGAAGCACACCTTTAAAATTGTGCTTTTTATGTATAGTTTTGTTCACACAAGCTTTTAAAGTATTCTTGTTTATGTTTCAATCAAATGGATTAACTGGAATACTGTGTTGTCTAAATGATCCTTGCCTTCTGATACAAAGTTCTTTGGTAGCTAGAAAGATATTTTTTGGTTATGGACTGTTGAAACTCAGGTTTTTTTTTATTTTTTAGTGTGCAAGTCATTTAAGTGAGAGTTGAGGCACCTATCAAGTACAAAGCCCCATTTATTCAAGTACTTTTGTTCATTATAAATAAGAAGACAGCCATTTCTAAAAATGTAAATGGAGACATAGCAGGGGTACTTGACACATGGTTACAGCTTCTGAGCTCACATTTACGTCTGTGACATGTATCCTCCAAATAAATTTCAATCACCTTAATTAAATCTGCAATCAAGAAAATCTTCGACATACAGAACAAAACAGAGAGTGGAAACTTGTCAAAAATCTCAGTAACAGAAAGTCTACTGAAGTAGTTGATAGTTTTTGGGCCAGTTCATTCAACTTCGGAAGCTGATAAATGGACGTCTAACTCTTGATGTGACCCTACTTCTGTAAGATTAACCAGGTGAAGGATGTCTTAAAACAGCAACAGAAATGACCTAATACTGTGTTTGACAATGGTGATTAAAAATATTCCCATAGTCGTGTTGAGAGGGTGGGAGAATGTGTATGGCATATTTTACATGAAGAATTAACTATGGGAAAGTTCGCAAATGATGCAGTTGTGAAAGGAGAACAAAAGTAATGTGCACAAATAGGTACAATGACTCAGAGTGGAGTGAATGGACAATTGGCAGCAATAATAACAGTAGAACACCTACAATTATTGTTCGAGAGTGACCTGAAAGTGGAATAACACACACACACACACACACACACACACACACACACACACACACACACACACACACACACAGACAGACACAGACTGGTCTGAGCTGCCAGAAATGGCAGTCATGTGTGTGTGCGCGCACACGCACACACTTCTTAAGAAGGCTTTGGCTGGAAGCTAAATGCGTAACAGGCTTTTCATTGTGCCTGTCTCCATGTGTCATCTTAACGTTGAGTGGGAATCTACCATTTTCCAAATATTGTTTATATTCCAACCTGGAGTTTTCAGTATGTATCAAGGTCTGTTGACCGTTTCATGTTTTTGACTTTATGTAGAGCAAAGTCATACCTCGATAAGATCTCCTCCTCCTCAATACACGTTCTGCCCATTCCAGCCTTTTAATCTTAATGTACCTGACAATGTGTGTTTCAATATAAAGATTACATAATTCATAGTTGAATCTCCTCCTTCAGACACCATTTTCTTCCACTCGTGCACGAATTTGTCTCAGATCTTTAAGTTCCCTTTCATCAAATTTTGTTCGAGTCCACGTTCCAGCACTGGCCTTACTAAAACTTGATAAATCATCACTTTTGTTTTGTGATCAGCAATATAGGTTTCAGATATTTTCTGTTGTCATGATAGCACTTGTTAGGTGACAATATTTGTTTTTGTATTTCAGAACTGATGTTGCTCTTAATGTTTACTTCTCACCCAAAGTTAAGTGAAACTATGCACAATATCAAACTTATATGAATGAAGTTCTATGGATGGGGTTTATTTAGATAACATTTCTTAGTTAAGTCATATACATAGTTTTCTCTCCGTTTATCTGTAAATTCATCTTGCTAGCAGCTCTTCCAAGACTTGCTTTCTTGCAGTTATATAATCTGCATATGCCAGCACCTGAACTGTTTTATGCAGGACAGTCCTTGTTTGGTGCCGCCGCCTCTTATAACCTTCACCAAGGCCACGTTAAACAGAAGGCAGGATACTCCATCTCCCTGTTTTCCTCCACTTTTTTTGTGATCACATATTCCGTATTTTAATTTGACTCCAGGTGTTTTCTGTAGCAGCTTTTACTATGGCAATCAATTTATTAAGAATTGAAAACTCTTCCATTGCTACATACAGCTCCCTTCTGTCAATACAGTCTTAGGCTGATCTGAAGTCTATATGGATGCAATGTGTTTCGATTCCAAATTCTTTGCATTTTTCCTAGTATTTGCCATATTGTGAAGATCAGATCAACAGTAGATCTTCCCTGATGAAACCCATGCTGAGTCACCAAAAGCATTTTCAACATAGGTCATAAACCTGTGAGAAACGATGTTTGAGACTATTTTACATGCTGTACGTAATAGACAAGTTTCCGTATAGTCAGAACACTACATAGTACCACCTTTCTTTTGTACTGGGTGTATGATACCAATGTTCCAATCATCAGCGATACTTTTCTCTATCCAAATCTTAATTCTAAGCACACAGAAATGTTTGACAAATTTCTTTCCTCCATTTTATGAGTTCTGCTTTTTTAGATCCATTCCAGAGGCCTTAATGTTCTTCAGCTTCTTGATGGCTGCCTCACTTCCTCAGCAGTTGGTTCCTCTGTATCTGAGTTCTGTGTATTTACAGAGGGTAAGATTCCTTGGTTCTCAAGCTGTACCATCATTCAGCAGTTAATCAAGGTGTTGAGCCCATTTTCTCTATCTTGCTTTATCGCTATTCAAAACTGAACCATCTGTTTTTCTACCCCAATTCATCCTTGGCTGGAAATCCTTCTGGCTCTTACTTAACTTCGGATAAAAAGCTACTACTTTATCCATCTCTTTCAGCTGTTCAAGTTTTTTGTTTCATGTTTGCTCTTCTATGCAGCCACTTTTCTTCTCCTCTTGCTCTTCGTTTACTTGATGCATTCTCCCATAGGCTTCACTTTTAATTCCTGTTACTAGTGTATACTCTTCATCAAACTAGCCATTGTGTATGGCCTAATCTACTATTCTCAGACCTTCATTAGCAGCATTTGTAAGGGTACTTCTAAGGTTCTTCCATATTTCCTCGATACTGTTATTTAAGAGTGTCAGGTCTTCATTGAGTATATCGGATAATCTTTGAGCAGATCTGGCTCCTTGATCTTACCAATATGCAATTTTCTTGCACAAGACCGATTTACCTTCCTTTGTTTAGATGTTTGACTTCTGACTGTTGCTATTACAAAGTAATGATCAGAGTTAACATTAGCACTCTTACAACTTCTAACATCCATTAGACTGGACAGATATCTTACCTATAAGGATATGGTCAATTTGGTTAGAAGTAAATCTGTCTTGAGATTTTCACATCATTTTATGTATATCTTTATGTTTAAAAGCTGCACTGCCCACTACCCTATTTCTTGAAGTAGGTGTAAGAGTCCGATCCCACTTCATTAGAGTTATCATGCAGGCTGTATTTTCCAATACAAGAGTGATATTAATCTTTACTTATTTTAGCATTAATATCTGCAAAAATTATCTTTCAGTCTCCCCTTGAACATTCATTCAGTGTATGCTTATCTAACTTGTCATAAAAAGCTTCTTTTTCTTAACTCTTCTCTTCAGTTGGAGAACACAAGACTCTAGCTGAAAAATTTTCCTCAGATTCCAAGTCAGGACAATATGTGCGATTTAGTCTGGAAGTCTGTAATAAGATGGTTTTCCTCTTACTTACAATAAAATCAGCACCAAACATGTGATATTTCTCTTGGCAGCTATAAAGAACATCATATGATCTTTATCACTCCTTCACTTAACCGTTTCAACACTAAGAGCTGTAATATTCAGTCAGTATTCATCCAACTGATCAAGTAATTTCTGTAAAGCTCCAGCTTGATAGGTGGGTAGAACATTCCATGAACCCAGTCTCAAGTTCTTTAGACATCTGTCTGTTACAGACAGGTCAAGCTGGCTATTTCTTCATAATATTTTTCCATTTTAAAGTGCTGTGAACTTGCTTTTTCGCCCTTGCATGACTTAACCGTATACAATGAGTGTACATGTTGTTCAGGGGCCATGACATGGATGTGCATGCACTGGACTTTGTAGGGATACAGGCGTTTCCTATGTTGTTAGTACATTTCTACCAGCAGAAAATATACCCACAGTGCCATATATTACTCATTTGACCCTTGGAGTGTTGAAGTGCTTGTATTTATATTATGGGAAAGAGCACTTTGCAGTGTAATAGTGTTTTGATACAACTGATGCTTGTTAAAAATTCTTTTCTTCATTTCGATTATTTGTGTGTTGTGTGACTCAGTACCTATTCCATCTGTTATTTACTCTGCCTAGCACTGACTAGAGCCTTGCATGTGGCTGCCACAACTGGACAATCTTCAGTGAAAAAGCATGTGAGGAGGATAAACTGAGAGAACTATTAAAGTTTTATCATGTTTGTGAAAATCAAAGGCATGTGCCAACAACAGGTGGTAGGATACCTACAGCTAAGTGGAGGGAGCAGCGTTGCAGACCACACAGCTGGTACATAGTAGAATTTTAGAATAGTAGGCTGAATAAATTAACACTTTCATATGATTTGAATATTCGAAGGAATGCAAGTTTATAAGAAATGAAATTTTAGTTTTAGCCAAGAAGTGCTAAGAGAACAGATGATTGGAGCAGTCACATTTTTTCAGCATGAATAATGGATCACAATTCAAAGTGAACTGTATCAGGACTGTACTTTGTGTTTTTATTCAAACTGTTGAAGATTGAACTATTACGAAACTACTCGTTATTGCTGAAATGAGCGGGAAGGCAATAAATTCAATTTCGAATAACAATGGCAAACATTTGTTCTGTTTTGTTTTAGGGTGCAACAACAACTAAGGTCATACACGGCCATGTCAGAACCGTAGAACACTAAGATGAAAAGGAGTTAAAAGCAACTATTTGCTGAGCCCAATCGATGGAAGGAAAGACAACTAGAAAACAGACTCTCTTTGAGAAAGGGCCACAAAATATGCCACAGATATAACAGAGGTCCTCACCTACAGGTTAAATATCCTTCACCATACTGCTATGATGGATAAAAAGTAAAACACAGTCAACACCTCACGTGTAGTTCACTAAAATGGCTGAAAACTCATATGGCAAACATACGCCTCACAGAGAGAGGTGGTCAGCCAAGCCGCAAGGAGATGTTTGATTTCTTTAATTCCCAGAGCTTGTTTCCATGAAGGGAAGACCAATGGTGATGTCAAAGTGACATCACCTGTTGATAAATGGCAACACAGATCATTGGAGGGAACGGAAGAATCAGCGGGCTGAGGTTTGAGGACGGCAGCTTTGGCATTAGCTTCAGCGGCCTCCTTTACCAGGGACTCTCAAACATACTGTGACTGCATAAAGAGTAAGCAAGTGACAGCGTTCCCACTAAGGGATGGACATGTACAGCAAACAAGGGCGTCTCTGAAGGGCACAGAGGGTGAGCAGATAAAAATTGAAAAGCCCGCATCTTCAGACATACTGCATGGCTTGATACAGGGCGAAGAGATCTTTTGTAAATACTGAGCAGTGTTCCAGAAGCTAAACCAAAAATTGTAGGTGTCAATGACAAAAGCACACCCAACACCACAATCAGTCTTAGAGTCATCATTGTACACAAAGGTACTACTGCGAAGGTCATGAAACTTACAGTGTACAGTGATAGAGCGAGGCTGGAGTAGTGTCCTTAGAAGCAAGCCAAGGTGAACACGGGCCACTACACAAAGCCAAGGTGGTTAACACCCATCGAGAAAGTGAATGAAGGCCAAGGTGAACATCAGCCGCTGCATGAAGCCAAGATGGTTTACACCCATTGGTAAAGTGGCAGATAGTGTGAAGTTAAGCTGCTGGAGCAAGAACCGAGAGGAAACTCCAGGAGGTAACAGAAGAGGGACACACCCCATACTGGCAAAGGAGGACACACAGGATGTGTGGCCAGGCACAGCAGTTAAATGGCATGCCTATCTGCTGAGGAGAAAGTCGCATCAGTATGGCAGTGGGATTTCAGCAGCTTCTACAAATGGACTCTTAACCAGGCTAGTGTAAAAGGTGCCAGTGACCAAACGGATGCCATGATGGTGGATTGTATTGAGACGGCGTATGATGGATGGAGGTGCAGATGCATAAACGAAACACACACAGTCTAGTTTCAAAAGGACAAGGAATTGATACAAAAGGAGAAGGGTGGTCCTATCGCTCCACAGGAAGTACCACTGAGGACACACAGGGCATTGAGGGACCAGGTATAGTAGACGGACAGATAAGAAAAGTGGGAGGACAAAGTTTGCTATCAAGAATGAGCCCCAGGAATTTCACAGTTTCACCAAATGGAAGAGCAATGGGCCCAAGATTTCAGTATGGTGGAAGCAACCCATTGTGGCAACAGAAATTCACACAAATGGTTTTGTCAATGTAAATGCGAAAGCCATTGTGATTCTTCATGAGTAAAGATAATTGAGACCATGCTGAAGATGCCCCTCAAGTAGAGAAGTCTATGGAGAACTGCAGTACATGGCAAATCCTCAACGAAATGGGAGCCAGAGATGACTGGTGGGAGACAGACTACAATAGGGTTAATGGTGATTTCAAAGAGGATGACACTCAGGATGTTACCCTGAGGCACACCTTTTTCCTGGATAAAGGTGTCCATAACTCATAACGCACACAACTTGAAAACTGTTGTCTTAAAAATTCCTTAAGGAAACAGGACAGGTGGCATCTGAAGACCCCAGGTGTAGAGTGCATGGAGGATACCAGTCCTCCAGCAGGTGTCTTATGGTTTCTTCAAATCAAAAAACATAGCCAAAGTCTGGCATTTACACACAAAACCATTAATGACATGATGCAAATCTTCATGTTTTGGCGGCGCAAAGACTGTTCCATTAAGTTTCGGGTGTGCAGCCGCAAGAATTCTCCTTCTTCTAATATTTTGGCTGTATAACGTTCAGCCATCTTCAGAGTGAGCCGCAAGACTGCCACTCCAGTGCTCGCTTCGTCCCTTTATACTCGTGTACTGTGCAACTTTGCATGCGGCCATAGCTGCAAATGCGCCAGAGACGTTGGTTGGCGGCAGAGACGTGCACAACGCGCGAGTTACATCTATGACTCCACAGTCGATCTGTGTTGGCATGTCGACATATCATTGTGAGCTGCACTGTGACGACATCTTTGCAAGTTTATTACATCAAGTGCCAGATTCCATGATTTATCAAGGTTGAAACCACTATCTCTATTAATTAAATTCAACATCAAGCGAATCTCAATTGCCTCCTTCACTATTGAGCCCCAAAAAGATGATGTAGTTGCAAGAATTTCGATGCTGTCATACAACATACTGTGACCAGTGCCAATACAATGCTCTGCCTCTGCCAACTTGTTAGGTTGTAAAAGTCGTGTATACCTCCGGTGTTCTGTACATGTTTCTGGGACAGTACGAGTTGTTTGTCCAATGTAAGAAAGGCCACATTCACATGGAATTTTGTAAACTCCAGATTTACGGAGCAGCAAATCATCTTTGACAGAGCCCACGAGTGCCGCTGTCTTGGGTGGAGGATGAAAAATCACTTTTACTTTGTGTCTGCTGAGAATCTGCCCTATTTTTGATGAGAGGTTACCTACATATGGCAGGAAGACCATCGATTTAAAGGTTTCTTCGTCTTCTTCTGCTTTCTTTGTGGCCTCTTTCGGTTTCATTGTCAGTGCCTTCTGTATTTGCTGTGGAGAGTACCCATTGTCTTCAAACACTCTTTGTAAGTGGGTAAGTTCATCTTGCAGACTGCTTTTGTCGGAAATAATATGCGCTCTATGGGTCAAAGTTCAGAGAACACTCATCGTCTGGGCAGGATGGTGGCTCGATAGTGAAGGAGGCAGTTGAGATTCGCTTGACATCAAATTTAATTAATAGAGTGGTTTCAACCTTGATAAATCATGGAATCTGGCACTTGATGTAATAAACTTGCAAAGATGTCGTCACAGTGCAGCTCACAATGATATGTCGACATGCCAACACAGATCGACTGTGGAGTCATAGATGTAACTCGCGCGTTGTGCACGTCTCTGCCGCCAACCAACGTCTCTGGCGCATTTGCAGCTATGGCCGCATGCAAAGTTGCACAGTACACGAGTATAAAGGGACGAAGCGAGCACTGGAGTGGCAGTCTTGCAGCTCACTCTGAAGATGGCTTTACGTTATACAGCCGAAATATTAGAAGAAGGAGAATTCTTGCATCTGCACACCCGAAACTTAATGGAACATTCATGACATGGGTTGACAAAGTGACAAGACTCAACTGCAGCATGGCGTACCTGAAATCTACATTGTGCAGTGGTTAGTAAATTGTGAGACTCTAGCCACCATACCAGCTGGGGATGAATTGCACATTCCATCTCTTTGCAAACACAGCTGGTGAGAGAAATGGGACAGTAGCTAGAAGGAAGGTGTTAGTCCTTACCAGGCTTAGGTATGGGTATGACTGTGGCTTGACGTCAACTTTGAGGAAACATGCCCTCTGCCCAGATGTAATTGCACAAATGAAGGAGAAAGTGCTTGCCTGCAAGAGAAAAGGGCTGCAACATCTGAATGGGAACAATGTCTGGCTCTGGGATGGAGGATCAGGTTGAAGTGAGAACGTGATCTAGTTCCCTCATAGTAGAAGAGGCATTTTAGCACTCACGACTGAGAAGAGAAAAGTATCGGCTGGGCTTCCTGCCCTCATTTCCGATGGAAGAAGGTAGGGTGATAGTGGGTGCAGCTCGAAATCTCCACAAAATAACGGCCCAAGTGTTGGAGGTAGCAATAGGGTCCGTGATGACTTCATCTGCTACCAACGGGCCGAAATTAGGGAATGGACCTCTGTCCCAGAGAGCTGGAGCTGTCTGAGGTTAGTCCATGTCTGATGGTAGAGTGAGTGGAACTGTTAAGAGAACTAGTAAGGGAACTAACATTGTGGACACAACTGTTTATATCTAATACAGTTTGCCGTCACAGGAAGACTTAAAATCATGGAGAGCATGTTACAGCGTGCGAATTGTGTTGTGGCATCCCTCAGTCCATCAAGAGACTGGGACACTGAGGTAAATATGAAGTGCGAGAAATAGAACATTCTGCGGCAGTAAGGATAACATTGGTAAAATATTCTACCTGGTCATCACAACAGGGGAAAAATTATTTGTCAAATGTCACCAGGTAGAAGTAAAGCTCCAGTCAGACCTTAGAAAGCTGCTACTTGGATTTGCACGTAGGTGGGGTAGGAGACAACAAACAGATAGCACACAGGAAATGGTTACTCGAATGTCAGAAATGATCATTCGAGACGCCGAGCAAGTTGGGCAATACAGAATGAGAGGCCCAAATGGGAAAGCCAAATGCCCACCCTTAGAAGGTACAATAACTGCCCCCCCCTCCCCCACGAATAAAACAAAACTAAATCTGCTGTTAAGGCATAGTCACCCAACACCAAAAGTAGGGTGCTGGGAAGGTTAAAAGCCCACCGCAGAGTGGCTAAAATTGAGCAGTCCAGCAAGATGTGGACGACAGTCATAAGGGAGCCACAGACACCGAGGTGGGTCCTCACGACGGATGAGGTAACCATGTGTTAGCTACATATAGCCAATGCGGAGCCAGCAAAGGACAACAGATTTCTTGCGACTGGCTTGTATGGATGACAGCACACATTCGTCATCTTCTTGATAGCATGTAGCTTATTTGGTGTACTCAGGGTGCGCCATTCTCCAGTTCGCAAAAACTTTGTGGTGGAAGAAGTTCGCAAATCGGTCTCTGGCAGGCCAATCTCCAGAGATGGCTTACTGCTGGCCTGTTTGGCCAGGCGGTTAGTAAGTAAGTTAAAGAACCCGGTATCCTGACATGTCCTGGGGTCCAAATGAAGGTCACTGAGCATCCACTGTTGCAGAGGGCATAAATAGAATCCTAGATTAACAGTACCAAAGAATGTCTCTAGGGAAGCACTGATTGAGAGCTTGTAGGTTGCTCAAGGAGTCACTACAAATGATGAAGGACTCACCGGAGCAGGAGCGGATATGATCAAGAGTGTGATAGATGGCAACCAACTCTGCAGTGAAAACTGCTGCATCCATCAAGCAAGGAGCGTTGTTCAGTATGGCCAACATGAGTTTAAGTGAAGTCAAGAAGACCGTCGACCAGTGATCCATTTCTAAGCCCTGAAACTTGCCGAGAAGAGAGAGAAAATGCCGGTGGAGAGCCTCAGGTGGGACTGAGCCTTTGGGGTCTTGCAATAGGTCCAGCCGAAGCAGTGGCCAAGGTATCGATCATGGAGGTGTACGGAAGTGGGCCTGCAGGAAAAGTGGTAAGGGGAAAGCGTCGAGTTCATGAAGTAGTGACCACACAAGGATGGCAAAGGGATTCCCAGTTCTGGGCCACCTTTGTGGAAGATGGATTGCAGTGTTGGGGAAAATGAGATAATTTGGAGGGCAAGGTGAACTATGTATGTGGGCAGTATAATTTGTGAGCAATAGTTGCTGCCGGAGCTGCAATGGAAGAACACCAGCTTCCACAAGGAGGCTGTTTACGAGGCCCGATCGGAAGGCTCCTGTCGCAAGGTGAACACAATGGTGGATAGGGTCTAGTAGACTCAGTTCAGAGAGTGCTGCTGAACCATACACCATGCTCCCATAATCAACATGGGAATGCACGAGGGCTTGGTACAACTGCAGCAGTTTAAGACAATCAGCACCCCAGTCGATGTGGTTCAGGCATTGAATAAGATTATGGGGCCACCAGCACTTGTCCTTAAGCTGACAAAGATGGGGAAGCCAACTTAATCGGGTGTTGAAGACCAGTCCCAGAAAGTGGGACGTCTTCACTGCATCTAGTAGTTGGTCATCTAGGTGAAGTTCTGGATGGGGATGGGCAGTACGATGATGACAGAAGTGCATGACAAGTATTGGCAGCCGAAAACTGAAAGCCATGACCAAGGGCCCATGACTACACCTTCCATATAGCCCCCTGCAGGCGGCGTTCAGCTGCAACAGTAGAAGAGGAGCAGAAGGAAATACAAAAATAGTCAGCCTGTAGGAGGGGAGATTTTGACAATCCTACTGCTAACACAAGACTACTGACAGCAATTAAGAAGAGTGTGACAGGACAGAGCCCTGCAGGACCCATTCTCTTGTATATGGGATGCACTGTGGGAAGCACCGATGCGAACTCTGAAAGTACGGTGCAACAAAAAGTTCTGTATAAAATTGGGAGCAGGCCCTGGAGACCGCACTAACGCAGAGTAGCGAGGATGTGGTGTCACCAAGTGGTATTGTAGGCATTCGTGAGGTTGAAAAAGACGGCAATAAGGTGTTGTCACCGGGGAAAGGTCAACTGAATGGCAGACTCCAGGTACACTAAGTTGTCGATGGTGGAGCATTCTTGGCGAAAACCACCCTGGGACAGAGGATGTGGTGTCACCAAGTGGTATTGTAGGCATTCGTGAGGTTGAAAAAGACGGCAATAAGGTGTTGTCACCGGGGAAAGGTCAACTGAATGGCAGACTCCAGGTACACTAAGTTGTCGATGGTGGAGCATTCTTGGCGAAAACCACCCTGGGACAGAGCTAGAAGGCCCGAACACTCAAGAAGCCAACACAACCGTTGGCTCACCATACGTTTCAGCAGCTTGCACAGAACGTTTGTGAGGCTGAGGGATGATAGCTATCAACATCTAGTGGGTTCTTCCCGGGCTTTAGCACTCTAATGATGGTACTTTGCTGCCATTGTGATGGTAATTCGCCATCGGTCCAGATGCGGGTGAAGATGGTAAGGAGGCGGCGGTGGGAATCTGCTGACAGATTTTTCAGCATTTGCAATGTATGCGCTCTGGGCCAGGGGATGTGTCAGGATAGTCGGCAAGGGCACTAAGAAATTCCCACTGACTGAAGGGAGCATTATAAGGCTCGGATTGGCGTGGAGTGAAAGATAAGTGTTGTCGTTCCACCCTCTGAGGAGACGAAAGGTGGGGGTGGTAATTCTGAGGCCTAAGAGATGCAAGCATATTGCTCAGCTACAGGCTCTGCAATTATGTCTGGATCGGCCAATACAGCTCCATTTGTGGAAATTCCAGGTACACCTGCAGGGTTCTGATAGTTGTCAAGTTGTGGAGCTTGGTCCAAACTTGGGAGGGAGAGGTTCATCTTCCAACGGTGGTGACAGTGTTCCCAACACTCCTGCTTCCTTCATTTGATGAAGGAGACGAACCTGGGTGTGGAGCCGTTCGAAGGCAATAAGGTTCTCCAGGGAGAGGTGGTGCTTATGATGTTGGACGGCCCACCTACGGTCTCTAATCGCCGCAGAGATATCTGGCAACCCCCAAGGCACTGACTTCCACCGGGGGCAACCAGAGGAACAAGGGATTGCCCATTCAGTTGAGGCAACAATAGTATTAGTGAAGACATGGATCACTTTATTGATGGTGGCATGCAAAGGATACTTAATGTTGGTAGTGGATGTGAAGGCATCCCAGTCAGCGTTGGGAAGAACCCACCTGGGCAAGTGTCGAGAGGAGGGACACTGGCGTAGGGGGGCAGGACCACAAAAGTCATCATGTTCTCTCCAGTGGACAGTTGGGAGAAGGCCAGGGCTGCAAACCGAGAGATCAATGGCTGAAAATGTGCCATGTGCCACACTGAAATGTGTGGGGGCACCTGTATTTAGGAGGCAAATGTCGAGTTGTGTTAGTAGGTCCTTAACATCTTTGCCATGGCCAGTAACCTTGGCTCCATCCCACAAAAGGTTATGGGCATTAAGGAGAAAAGGTGGGGGGAGTTGCGAAATGCGTGCAGCCAAAACAGGGGTAGTGCTTCACCATCTGGAGGGAGGTAAATGTTACAGATGGTGATTTCCTGTGTTGTCCCTCACCGTGACAGCCACAGCTTCTAAAGGTGTTTGAAGGGACACAGGTTCACTACAGGCAAAGGTAAGGATGAAGATGAAATGGTTCCACTGGAGGATGACGCTTTCTGTCGTCTGGGTTGGCATGGAGAGAGCAAGAAGGCAAATTGGGCCTCATCACCCCCTGTCGCCACTGGTTGAGTGTTGGCATCCAGTACCATTGCATCCAAGGCATTGACGAGATCTAGGTCCTCGGGGGACGTCAGAATCTCCACCTCGTCCTTGGACATAGGGCTATGAGGGAATGCTGGAATGGATGGCACTGGAGGCTCCCGTTTCTTAGCAGACTACTATTTTGAAGTTTTGCCCTCTAGCTGCTTCTTAGGGGCTTGCTGGGAGGGCTTCTCAGAAGTAGCCTCAGGGACAGAAGAAGACCCTGAAGTCCATCAACCAGCAACCAGTGGCTCTTTCAGTCCGCTGGACTACTAGGGGGGTGGGGGACAACTATGGAAGGTAGAGTCCCAAGGGACCCCTTCCGCTTGAGAGTATCCGGAGGAGGCCATTGCTCCTCTGGCTGGTGGGAGAGGACCGATGTCCCTGGCATTTTGGGGGGACAAGTACAATTTCCCTTGTGAGAATCCCTATCACAGGTTACACATTTAGCTGTATGTCAACTGGCCATCTGACTGCGGTTGTAACGATGATACTGGTAGCAGCGCATTGTGTTCGTAATGTGCGATTGGACTGAACTTTCACAGCCTGCTCTCATCTTTGAAGGAAGTACTACTCTCTTGAACGAGAGAAGAAGAGTGCATGTAGGCACTAAGGATGCATTTACCTTTTTCATCATCCAATAGACTGCAATGACGCCCTGATCAGAGAGGTAAGTTTGGATTTCTGCCTTGGTCAGACCATTGAGCAGCCTAGTATAAATAACACCTCACAAAGCATTTTCATCTGATGGTCCTCGACACAAACAGGATAGCCACGGAGGACTGAAGCTACAAGCAGTTGTTGTGCTTGAGAATCTTACACTGAAGCTGGCACAGTTGTTAGATCAGTTACTGCTGCTACAATGGTGGATTATCAAGATTTAACTGAGTTTGAATGTGGTGTTTTAGTATGCACACAAGCTATGGGACACATCATATCCAAGGCAGCGATGAAGTGGGGATTTTCCTGTACGACCATTCAACAAATGTACTGAAAATTTCAGGAATCTGGTAAAACATCAAATCTCCAACAGCACTGTGGCCGGAAAAAGATCCTGCATGGTGAGACCAACAACAACTGTAAATAATCTTTCAATGTGACATAAGTGCAATCCTTTTACAAATTGCTGCAGATTTCAATGCTGGGCTATCAACAAGTGTCAGTTTGTGAACCATTCAACGAAACATTAATATGGGCTTTTGGAGCCGAAGGTCCACTCATGTACCCTTGATAATTGCACGACAAAGCTTTACACCTCACCTGGGCCTGTCAACATTGACATTGGACTGTTTATGACTGGAAACATGATGCCTTGTCTGACGAGTCTCTTTTCAAATTTTATCAAGAAGACACCTCATGAATCCAGGGACCCCACATGTGAGGAGACTGTTCAAGCTGGTGGAGGCTTTAATGGTGTGGAGCTT
This sequence comes from Schistocerca nitens, assembly GCF_023898315.1. Taxonomy (NCBI): domain Eukaryota; kingdom Metazoa; phylum Arthropoda; class Insecta; order Orthoptera; family Acrididae; genus Schistocerca; species Schistocerca nitens. The sequence goes on along the minus strand of NC_064615.1, from coordinate 693,676,934 downwards.
GTGCAGTTGGAGTGACAAGTGACCCTGATACATGCAGATACAACTGACAGGTGACAAGTACTTAAGCATCCTGTCTGATTACTTGCATCCACATTCATGACCATTGTGCATTCCAACGGACTTTGGCAATTCCAGCAGGACAATGCGACAACCCACAAACCCAGTATTGCTACCGAGTGGTTCCAGGAACACTCTTCTCAGTTTAAACACTTTCGCTTGCCACCAAACTCCCCAGACATTAACATTAGTGAACATACCTAGGATGCCTTGCAATGTGCCATTTCCAAGAGGTCTCCACCCCCCTCATACTCTTATGAATTTATGGATAGTCCTGCCGAACGCATGCTGTGAATTCCCTCCAGCACTACTTTAGACATCATGCCACATCGTGTTGTGGCACTTTTGCATGCTCATGGGGAACCTACACAATACTAGGCATGTGTGCCAGTTTCTTTGGCACTTCAGTGTAAGTAGTCTCCAAAAGAGAAGTGCCATTGCGTGGACGAGAACAGGACTTCACCGGGCTGGCAACTGCATCAGCACCTTTCTGAATAATAATTGGATTAACTGTAGCAAAGGACTGACCTCCTTCAATATGCGAAACCATGAGGACATGATATGCAGCTGGGAGTGTCTTTGAATCATTAGCCTCATTCGTTTACGTTTAGCACATACAGACTGAGAAGATATGATGTTTGACTCATTGCTAGTAAATTACCCATGACTGCCAGTGTCTCTGATTGCTTACTCCTTCCAACTGGAGGAGACTTAAAGAATAAGACAGAACTGAAGCACTTTCAGGTAGAAGTGGAGAAATCTTAGTGAATACAGGTTTCAAGTCAGGAAGGCTGTATGAACATTAAAAGTGGTAGCCTTAGTGTGATATCTTTATTCTCATGGACTCTTCAAGCAGTCAAGTCAAGTAGCACTAATGTGTCAAACAGTTTTGATGTTTATTAACAGCTGGAGTGCTTCAGCGTATGCAATTAAATTGTGAAAAAAGAGCAAGTTGCAGTGTAATGAACAGTGTTTAAATAAAATTTCGGTGATGAATTCTTTATTTCAACCCGATTTTAAGTGTGTTGTGCGAGTTAACCTATCTGCTCAATATTTACTCCTCCTGGCACCCATTAGAGACTTACATGTCCTCTGACTCTTAGAAATTAGGACAATCCTCTTTCTTTACATGCATGTTTAACGTTTTATGCCTTAGTGGCAATAAACTTACTCATGTCTTAATACCTTCTTTGTTTCATTTGTTTATTGACTTAGAAGTGATATATTGTTCTGAGACATGAATTTTAACATACTGATCTTATACATAATGAAATATCCATATACATTCTAGAACATACCTCTCATTTTAATACATTAGGCTTCTTCAACATGACTACGTGGCCTCAGCACAATTCGTGGATCAGGTTCCAGCATACGTTCACTTTCCTCAACGCTGAAACAAATGAAGCATGCAGCAAGCTTGTTAGCAGCATTGTTAATAGCACACACATTAAAAAACTGTTAGCACAGCTCTGTTAAATATATCAGTGATGAGCAACAAATGCTACAATATGTATCATTTAATGTCTAAGCTCATCCTGGAAGTGTCCAACTCATAGTTAATGAAAATAGTACAGCAAACTACTTGCAGAGAAAAATCTTATTTGCTATACATACCATGCTTACAAAAGAAAAGAAAGGGCAGGTATCTCGTGGTGGAATCTAATTAAAAATTCACCAAGTATAAAATTCTCCAGATACAGATTTTAGTACTAATCATTCCATTCCCAAATGCAAATATTTCACTCTTGCAACACAGAATGTAATACCTAAGCTATGTAACGCTCGTGTGTAAGAAATAAAGCAATTTATCTTTGGAAACCAAAATATTAGAATATATCAATACAAAAAGTTACTAAAGTGTCTTAATAAGCATGCCCTACAGAACTAGAAACAACGTAGACCACACAATTTAACAAATGGACAAAAAATTCTTGCACTGTTATTCAGATAAATGAGGGGTTTTATTAAGGATTTGCAGAGGCATGTTTTTGATAAGTGAGACACTGCCCACATAGGTGTGTCAACTCCTCCCATGTCTCCCCCCCCCCCCCCCCCCCATGCATTACCTCCACATCCCTCCCTCTGTCCACTTCCTTCTCTCCCTCACTTTGAGGCTAAAAACACTTGCCTGTATCTCTGATCCTATTGGAGTTATGTTTTATAAGCCCCCCAGTGCTGATAATCTTAAGGCCTGTTGCTTCCGTGCCACATTTGGTTGAATCAATCCAGGTGATCTCTCTTTCACGCACGCACGCACGCACAAACCACGTACCGTACGTGTCTGCAGTCTCAGAGAGCTGAAACTACACTGTGTAGTTTCAGCTCTCGAGACTGCAGACGTGTGTGTGTGTGTGTGTGTGTGTGTGTGTGTGTGTGTGTGTGTGTGTGTGGGCGCGCGCGCTGCTGACAAAGGCCTTAATGGCCAAATGCTTTAATTGTGTGAATCTTTTTGTTGTGCCTATCGTGACTCAGCATCTCCGCCATATGGGAGTAGCAAATTTCCTTCTCTGATATTATTAGATACCAACCTAATATCGGCTTTATCCCTTTTTGCATTTAAGACAAAGAAAGGCAAATCTATTCTCAACCCTTTAAAAAAACTAAGAACAAGCTACAATCAGCAATGACCATTTGAAAGAAACCATCCCAGAACTTGTCTAAGTATTAGGAAGTGACGGAGAAATCTGCCTAGGAGTCATGAACCCCTCCCTCAAATGAGAATCTAGTGCCTTGCGAACTGCATCACTCTGCACCTTTGACATGGGTGCATATAATCCTTAATTGCTTCAATAGGTTGTTACATTATTCCTCACAAACAGTTCCAATTAATTCAGACAAGTAATCGCGACTTCCAGGTCATCAGCTAAGCTGTAGATTCAATTGTACTCATAAAACTGAATAGACTCAGCTGGAAACCCAGAAAACCTGAGACACAATGAACCAAATTTGTTGTTATTAGAGACCACATTGGTTTCATGGTATCGAAATGCAGACGTTTTAGCGACCAGTAAAAAACCATAGCATTCTCAGTTAATAAATAATGGGACAGTTCTGCTCCTGTTATCAATGAATGAATGAATAAATGAATAAGGGTTAATGGGAGTCAACAATACATTTGTCAGTCCCTCAATTTGCAGAATGATGTAAGGGCTGTCATGTCAGTGGGAGAAGAGTGCACCAGTAGCCCCAACCATTCTCTCCCCCCCCCCCCCCCCCCCACTCCAGAACAACTAGTTGAAAAGACATCCTCCACACCCTTTCCACATTGACAGGAAAGATGTGAAACATCTTAAGGGTAAAACTAGTGTGGGGGAGGTAGAGAACTAGTTCAAAGAGAAAACGGGTCTTTTTGAGAAGGACTTCTGCGCACATTAAGCCTTGGTCCTCTTTCTACACACTGAATAACCAACAGAAAATTATAATGAAGATATAAAATGAACAATAAATATAAAACAACATCCAAGAATTTATTAATGATCACACAAAATGTAATAGGGTGGACATCTCAGACAAATAGGTTTACCCAATTGTATCAATCACTACATGCAATTTTTGTACACGAGACTGAAACCTTGTCATAGTTACTGTTTTCTTACACTTTAATTGCAATACTCGTGTCACCTGTTAGGGATATGTTGCAGGGATTGAACCACATATTCCTAATATGATATAGTCTAAAAAGTCTGTTCAACTAGGTTATTAACCACTGTAAGTGCTCCACACTGACACCTGTGCTGGTCTTCGTGTAGGAGCTTTGAATGTGCAATAAATAAGAATGTGACAGGGAACAAATGACTCTCCAGGAAAAGTGACAGTACGATTTCCTATATTTACTGGCATTTTTTTTATTTTTCTGAGTTTGTTAGCATCAGTGCATCATTCTTCCTCCAATTTACAAAAAACGTGGTGTCTTAGATACTTCCTTCTGAGGGCCTTTCTCATTCATGTTACTTCCTAGAATGGAGACACGACTCTGTACACAGAGGAAGACAATTGTGGCTCCAGTTCTGTGAAGGTTGTAGAGGAACTTTGATATCTTACTAGGTAATGTTTCGGAAAATTTCTTATTGCCTGGAGACTGCTGAATGAGTCAATGCAACCAAAGGCTTCTTGGATAGAGCAGGTTTTTGATATAGCTAAGCTGTAAGTAGAGTTATTTATTCTACGGCATAAATGCAACTTTTGCACAGTAAAGATTGGGAGTTCAAAATAATTATTACATACATATGCAAATCCAATTTTTTTTCCTCATCTTTGGATTCACCGGTGTTGACCTGGCCAAAGGATTCAGGTCTGGCTAGAACTGACTGTAATAAATACGTAGAGGAGTCAACTTTAATGCTGTGCTTGACATTCAGTTGCTCAGTAGTGGATTGAATGTACTATGGTATGACTCCTTCCAGTCTGACTAGAAGTGTAGGTAAGATGTCGTTTAAATTCAGAGAAATACTATGAAAGAAATTGAGATACATACCAAATAAATTAACAGATGTTACTGATCCCTCTGGCATACAAAACAGGTCAGGGCACTGTTGCAGAAGCAATGAAAAATGCAGGCCGAATTTAAAAGAATGCAAAACTCCCCGAAGATGGGCAAAGTTTACAAAAGCTTGGAATTTAGTGCAAAATTCAATATGAGATGCTTTCAATAGTTCCCACAACTAACCTCTTGTCTCAAAATCTGCCGGAAAACCAAAAGAGATTCTGGTCACATGTAAAGTATACCAGCAGCAAGACGCAATCATGACCTCACAATGGTGATGTGACCGATAACAATACCACTTCAGCAGAATTTCTACACAGTTTTCCAAAATTCCTTCAGCAAAAAAGACTAATTCACATCAAGAACTGGAAAGTAGATATCAATTAGTGAAGCAGTTTACATCACTTAATGGGAAGGACCCTGGTCCAGATTTTATACCAGTCAGGCTCCTTTCAGTATGTGCTGTCTCATACAACCGATAACTTGCTGAAAGAGCCACACATGAAGACTGGAAAGTTGCACTGGTCACATCAACAACCAAGAAAGGAAATAGGATTAATCCACTCAATTACAGACCAATATTGATGATTGGTATTTGCATTGGAAGTCTTGAACATATAGTGCACTCAAATATTAAGAATTACCTCAAAGAAAGCTATTTATTGACAAACAGCTACCACAGATTCAGAAAATGTTTTTGTAAAACACAACCAGCTCTTCCTTCTCATGAAGTAATGAGTGCTATCTACAGATGACAAACTTATTCCATAATGTTAGATATCAAGAAGGATTTTGACACCATTCCTCACAAGCAACTCCTAATCCAATTGTGTACATATGAGTATAGTCACGGTTGTGCAACTGTATGCGTGATTTCCCGTCAGAAAGATCACATGTTGTGGTAATTGATGGAAAGTCATTGAGTAAAACAGTGATAGTTAACTAAATGATCTCGCGGAATAAGGAAGATGGCATTCAGCAGCAATCAGGTGCATGGGCAACGGCAGTTGGACTATACGAAACTTGTGATGAATTAATTCTTATCTGTGACCTGGAAAAAGAGAGAGAGAAATATCCTTGGACTTGTGCTGTCAGGATTGTAACAGCCAAAAAAATGTTGACAGCTTTAGATATATTTTAAGAGTAACAGGAAAAAAAAGAAATTAAAAAGTCAGGGAGTGCGGTAAGCCGTATCATTTCCAAGAAGTGTACGGAATGGAATACGGATGTCCCACTGAAGACCAAGGAATTTAAGAATTCCTCTATGTGCTTATCCTGGCCTATTCTTCTGAAAACTGGACAATGAATACATGGATGTGAAACAAAATTACACAGAAACAGTCTGAGTAACAAGGATGGACAGAATAAAAAAATGAAGGTGGTGCAGGAACCATCTTTGCTTGATTTGATAAAACCAGCAATGGTACAGAATGGAATCTTAAATTTATTATTCAAAATGATATTTAATGGGACTAACACATAAGGCAACTGTGGGAATGCAGAAGAAGACTTATTGGAGGAGTTCTAATTAAATGTCTCACCCATGAAGGAACCCAAGACTAATGGAGTACTCAACAGTAGTACCGACAGCAAAAATTGAATGAATTCAGTGACATACTGTAAGGACCATTACAGGTTAGTATAACCAATACTGATGCTTAGTAGAGATGGTTAGAACTTAAAATGTTAACTCTAGAAGTTACACAGCATTCTAGGGAAACTCTTTTGTGTAAATTTAGAAAAGATCAGGCAACAATCTGCAACCTATAATAAATATCATGGACAGGGATAGTAACAGTAGGAAGGGGTGTGGGGGGAAGACTGACATGAAATGTTTCCAAGCCCACACACAGTCAGTAACTCCTCACTCAACATGCCAATGTAGTAACAAAATCACTGATACTAGTACTACACATGCAAAAAAGTTGGCACTAGGCGCGATGGCTGATGGGAGCGACCGTAAAGGCATTTCCCATTTACAGCCGCTCCCATCATCCACAGTGTCGAGTGTCAACGTTCTTTGCGCAAACAATATCCTGAACAACGTAATGTACAAAGGCTTCCATAGTATACTTTAATAACTTTTCGCCTGTAGTAGAAATATTGTTTTGTGTTCAGAACATTAATTACTTACTTCACATAAAGTGCAATTAACATATGTTTAAGGCATGACAGTCCTGGACCTCTTCAATAAATGCAAATGGAAACATTTCTTATAAATTTTTTTATTTATTTTATTTAGTTTTTGTGAGATGTGTCACTTTTCAATCAATGTAATAATTCCTAATGTATATAGAACCTTCTGTGGGGCAGTATGCTGGTAGTACCATTTGCATCATTACAGACATCACTGATGCAGTATGTTAACTAATTGCAACTAGCTGCAACTAGTTTATCAGGTCTTTCTATATCATATCTACATCTACATCCATACTCCGCAAGCCACCTGGTGGTGTGTTGTGGAGGGTACTTTCAGTACCTTTATACCTCTCCCTTCTATTCCAGTCTCCTACTGTTTGTGGAAAGAAAGATTGTCGATATGCCTCTGTGTGGGCTCTAATCTCTCCGATTTTATCCTCATGGTCTCTAAGAGAGACATACGTCAACAAAAGCCCGTACCGAGCTACTGAGCGTCTCTCCTGCAGTCTTCCACTAGAGTTTATCTATCACCTCCGTAACACTTTCGCGATTACTAAATGATCATGTAATGAAGCGTGCTGCTCTCCATTGGATCTTCTCTATTTCTTCTATCAACCCTATCTGGTACAGATCCCAGACTGGTGAGCAATATTCAAGCAGTGTGCAAACTAAGTGTACTGTAACCTACTTCCTTTGTTTTCGGACTGCATTTCCTTAGGATTCTTCCAATGAATCTCAGTCTGGCATCTGCTTTACACCAGAACTGCCCTAATGAAAGTGACAAGAAACTATGGGTGGGCATCAAGGTACAATATTAATCTGAAATCTTGAGAAAAGTCCACGCCTACTTTGTAGTTTCGGGCCGTATATTTCAATAGAATCATAATGCTGTATTTGATTTTAAAACCCAAATAATCAATACAATTAAGTCACCTGTATGTTTAAGTCTTTCTACTGCAATTTTGAACCACGAATTTGGACTGGAAAGACATAACCTAACATTTTCCTATATTTCAATATTTTCGAAAGGCCTGTGTGAATGTTGCAGCAATTTGTGGTACTGATGAAATTTCTGGTACATTGGCAAAATTTCTGCAGTAATATTACTTCTTCTTTTCTACATGCATTATCAACCACTACATTTTTTAGACATTGACCATGCATTATTTTCTCACGGTAGCTCATCTGAATGTGCTCTAGCTCATGCAAATGAAAACTTGGACCTGTATTGTACAAGATAACCACAAAACGTAGAAGAAAATAACATGAAATATACTTCTACTTACCACTCTTTGTTGTCACTACCCATGAGTTTGCGTGTCTCCTCCTCCTCAGACACTGCTGGTGGCTGATACGAAATCTCTGACACAGGAGCATACTGTGCAGTCACAAGAAGATCAGTTGATGGATTCAATGTCAGCACCTACAGTAGTCACAAAGTTAGTATGTGGAATTGTCGACTGTACAGGAATTAATAGGAAGGCATGCAATGCAAAATGTAAAAATGCAAGACACACCAATTGGGATAAACACTGTGTGAGAATTAGGTAATACACTGTCATTTCTGTTTCTTGCAGTGCTCAGTGGGTAATTGAGAAAAAAGGAGGCACTTTAAGTTTTCATTTCTATTACACTGAAATCATGAAGCAATGAAACAACTGACATGACACAGTGACAGCTAATATATATTACAAATAATGTGACATGTGATTTCTTTTGGTATTATATTCACTTTGTGCAGAGCATTGGTCTTACCACATGGTTAGATCTAAGAAAGGTAGAAAAACGTGCGAGCTCACACACGCACTTCATCCAAAAAAGTAATATAAAATGCCATTTCGAACTATATATTATGTTTTAGAAATACTTAGCTAAGAGAGAAGACAGCATGTGCCGAAACATGGCTTGGTGGCAAGAGAAAAAACAATTTTGTTTTGTAGAAGGTAAATTCCTAAAAACTAAGCTTTATTTTGGGGATAGTCTTAAATAATAATTTACTATGCCACATTTTAGAAACATCGCTTTCACTTATAAACTAATTATTATGTTCAATCAACATCCATATTGCATTATTTGGTAAGCAGGCAGTAGAACATCAGATAACCCAACCTTACGATAAATGAAGCTTACATCTTCACTTTTTTGTTAGAGTTGTGCTACTGTTTGCGCAAGAAAGGAGATACCATCTCTGGAAAGTTAACAGAATGGGTGGCTACAAGCAAGAAGCAACTTCTTACATTCCCGCCTAGGAGTAACTTAAGTATACAATAACAGAGTATCTCGACAAAAAATAGTCAGTTTTTGGGCACTATTTTTAATTTATGTTCCAAAATATATTAAGAATGAATTGCTAATTGATGTCTCGTTAAGAAAAGTGATATGCTGACACTGTAAAAAATGTGATAAGGAGAAAAAAATATTACTTAAAAGTCACAAAGAGAGACAGGTTGGCTAGCTTTCAGATCAATGGACCCATTTTTCAATGATGGAAGAGGGAACTGGTTGGACATGGGAGGCAAAGCCACTCAGTTCCTAAGCAGCAAATAGGTTCCAAAAGCTGAGTGCTGTATCCCATTTTTGTGAATTTCTTTTAGCAGTAATTGAATTGTTTCTCCTGTTGTTATGCACTAGTGAGTAAGTTTTATGAAATGAATTTTTCTTTTCTAGCAAAGTCTTCATTACTATACTATATGAAAACTCTGGCTTGCAAAAGTTCTTTCATTTTAAAAAATTCTTTCAAACACGGGGAGAGAAAAAAAACAATTGTTTGCATACAAAGTACATTAGGCATCTTAATGTATGTAATACTCCACAAACAGGAAAATATTTCACGTACGTCTGTACAGAAGGAACAATAGGGGCACACAGTACATTTCCGTACAAATAAAGCAAAGAAATTTAATCAAAATCTGTTTCAAAATCAGATTTCATGCTATTCTATTTCGGTCAATCATTCTAATGATATTCAAAAACCAAACATGCAGATAATTCATTTTTTTAAAATAATTACAAAATTGAAGAATGTCTACATTTTCTCTCATTTATAATGGGCCCTAAATGATAACTTTGAGAAACTGAATAGATCATCATTTGGACTAGGGAGATGAGCATACCTGATTTTCAGGAATTCACAAGCTACGATAACCTACCAGATCTGTTAACGTCCCACCCTAATAACTGCTCAGAAGCACAGGAACTACGTCTACAGCCAACCATTAGCACCTAATTACATCCTGTAGACCCTTAATTACACTTTATGATAGTCAACAGATATAATTTTTCAACGCAACTTATTTCTGTTAGTATTTCTGACAGAATGTCGTCTACTCTCAGGACCTTTTTTCAGCTTAGGTATTTCAGTGCTCTACAAATTTCTTTGTGCACAGTATCATATCTCTTAACCATATATATCCTCTTCTATGTCTATAATGCATTCAAGTTCATCTCCCTTGTATAGACCTCTATATGCTCTTTTCACCTTTTCTTAGGATTGGTTTTCCATCTGAGCTCTTGATATTCATACAGCTGCTTCTCTTTTCTCCAAATGCCTTTTTTTAAATTTAAGATGGTATGTATCTTTCTCCTAGTTAAACAATCATTTAAATCCATACATTTGCCCAGTAACAGTTTTGCACTTTCAGTCTAACTAATTTTAAATGTCTGTATTATCTTTACTATTTTTATCAATGTAAAACCTGGATGAATAGCACATCTAAGAACAGCAACATTTCAACATTCAAATATAACAGTTCAGTGAATTCAGCATGTGGGCTCTTTCTAGGCAAGTACCACGAAAAGCAGTACTGATTATAGAAGCAAAAAAATAGTTGCATTACTTTTTAACAATGGCTGTCTCTGTGATAACACTCCCCTCTGCTTTTTACATTATTTTGAGTGCAGGTACTGTCATTCCATCAGTTTTATCAAGCTTGCAGTTTTAACACGTAGTAAGTCTCCTGGTTTGTTTTACCTAAATTAACCTGCTGCCACAGTTAGTTTCTCTCAAATTTCAGTTTCATGGAATTTACTTAAAGGGTATGTCTTATCTTGACAACAAACTTCCAAACCCTTCAAAATATATACTAAATGAATGATACTTCCAGAAGGAAAATGTACACTGCTTATATGCACACTCTTTCATGCATCAATGGGATTTGTAACATGAGAGTGGAAGGGCTAGGTATTTTGCAACTGCTAACAAAATAATTTATTCTATACTTAACTTCTATCTCTAATGCCCACAATCTAGTAACCAAGACACCATACCATATAGCAGTATCAGTTTCACATTTTTAAATTACCACAATTTATTGTGATAGTTTGCAAATTGTTTTTGTTGCAGTAATTACCAAGGTTGAAACTTCTTTTTATAAAATTCCCCACAGCCATCACATAATTTGTATTATAAATTCCTTGAGATCTACAAAAATATAAGAGCACTATTATAGAAATGCACTAGCATAGAAATTTTCAGGGTTATACCACTGCAGTTATCACAAATATTTGAAAATCTCACGACTACATGCTACTTAAATCATAAAATTAACTAGTACTGTTCATGTATCAAAGAGTAATGGCTAAACTATTAGCAATGATGCCATTTCACTCCTACGTAACTTTCGCAGCCCATGCAATAGTTTGCTTAAGAGCAAAATTTACATTTCTAATATGGCAAGCCTACGCAGAAAAAGCCTAGAGAGACCTAGCTATAGTAGAAAGAGAAGTCTGTAATTTATCAAAAACCGGTACCTACCATAAAATACTCCACAGTTAGCATAAAATGCACAAAAACAGCTTATAATATACAGTATACTCTCAATTTCCGATTTGAAAAACATAAAAGATTAAGGAACAAAATTTCCTTTCTACAGAAGTGTAAATGTGTTCTCTTACAAACGAAACAGAGAAAATCTTTACACTACAACAACAAACAAACCTTCTTAGCCTGTCTTAACATAAGTACGTACAAATGGGTTCAAGAAAATCGCACAGAACCATTCAGTTAGCTATTACAGCTGTAACTAATATGGACTTAAACCAAAACACTGTATTAACTTCATAAACTTAATAGTCTTTAACATTTAAGACATGGCTTCACTTAGAGGCTAGCCAAGAACAAAATGTAACTTAAAATATGAATTTATATTTCTCTGTGGGCTAGATAACATCATCTGAGTTTGAATAATGTCGGTTTTAAAATACAATCAGTAACGGGAATGTAATTCCCACACAAGAGCCAACAGAGGTGACACAGCAGCAATTGCTGGGATAATGTACAGCAAATAAATTACATGTAGGCCTATGTGAATATGTTGGTAGCGACCCACAGCATACTCTCAAACAGATTTACTATTTAACAACAACTTTAGTTTGGCTGTGAAGCCATCTCTCGATGCAGTATTCCTAACAGTAAAATTTTACACTAGAGAGTGTTTCAAATTATGATTGAATACTCAGCACAGAACAATGTGGTAGTCAATATTTTTCCAAGAAGTACGTGTCCTCACCTGGCCGTTGCTTGCCTGGTTGTCCAGCTGTCTGGCCAGTCTCTGTTCCTTCGAGTCGAAGCAGAAGCAACTCTTCCTCCTCCTGATTGTGCGTACGTAAAAGGCTATAAGTACAAAACCAATAACAATGAGAATTGCACCAGCAACTGCAATCACTAAATCACTTGTAGAACCACTTTCATCCGCTTCGTGCTGACGGGTGTCTGAATAATCGACAGCTCCTTCAATGAGCATAATAAGCCCAGCTGCTAAAGCAAACAATCCGAGGACAAGGGTTACCCACTGCAGGCATTTCGTTCTGTTAATGCCATTACTAACAGTCTGAGACAAATAACTGACGCGCGTCCAGTCCCTCTGTTGCTCGTATGTTTCAGTAGTAGGCTGGTAGACGGGCCCGCTGGCAGGCATGGTGAAAATTTGCTGTCGCACTTGTTTACAAACTACGAAAAATGGTTAAGAAACTAATACGGTACGAGAGGGCAGAATTCAGATTCCAGAAGACACATTAAAACTCTACTTCCATTTAATGAAACACCGTACGTAACAGAACTACACCACGGTCTTCTGTTCTCACCACGAACGCAAACACTACTGCCAGGACACCATTATAGCTTCCGTGTTGCTATCAAGGCCATGTCCACATGAGTCACGTGGTGGGGGCAAACGACTTGGTAGTCAAGTTGACGATTAGCCCTCGAATTTCAAAGAGAAAACACATTAAGAATAAATAGATATGATGCAAAATAAATAAAGCAAATTATTTTCATTTCTTGTAAGTCTAGAAGTTACAATTATACATTTTATGGCATATATTTTCATAACAGCAGTACAGCCTTTTTTGACAGCAATGACAGGTGGACACCAAACTGTTTACGTGTTTAGCGTTTTCTGAATTGTTCGAAGAAGCTGATGCTGATAAAAATTATACTAGCTGAGCAATATTTTTCCCCCAAAATGAAATTGCTTCATAAAGGCATAAATGACATCTTTGGTTCATACTGTGTAAAAGCCCACTCAACAGTAACTCTAATTGCTTGGTTGTAAGTGCGTATATGAATAAAATGGTGGCCGTATTGTTACAAAAACGAAGTGCACGTGGCAATAAGATAAAAAAATCTCGCAGCAAGAGACCACATTTTTGCTGTTTGTTATTTGTCAACGATAACTGGGGTTTCGATTATTTTAAAAACTGATTACTTCGTGATAGCGCTTTTATTAAACGCATCAAAACAAACACTAACGAATGACAAGCAGCAGAAATGTACATTAGTTATGGTGTGATTGTTTGCACGTGGCAATAAGATAAAAAAATCTCGCAGCAAGAGACCACATTTTTGCTGTTTGTTATTTGTCAACGATAACTGGGGTTTCGATTATTTTAAAAACTGATTACTTCGTGATAGCGCTTTTATTAAACGCATCAAAACAAACACTAACGAATGACAAGCAGCAGAAATGTACATTAGTTATGGTGTGATTGTTTTTCCGCTGTTTCTATCATGCACCTGACCTGCGTGTTTCACAGGAAGAAAAAAAATCGAGGATGTCTATCCAGTATCGATCACGCACATAAAAAGACCTTATGTTAAACAAGGATATAGAATCTAGAAGAACAACTTTCGCAATTAAAGCTTAGAAAAATCATCCAATATAATAGTTAAAAAATAATATATACCTTAGGAGACTTTCTTAGACACATCTACACCTATACTCGGCAAACTACTACGAAGTACATGGGAGATGGTGCTCGCTCTTATACGCAGTGTTGAGATTTCTACCAGTTCCATTCGGATATGGATGTTTGGTGCTTACAGGCGCTCAAAGACAAGGTTATCAGCGTCGGATATGGAGTGCGCGCTGTAATTGACCTATCGTGTCTTCGCGATCCTTACAGGAGCGATGCGTTGAGCCTGAGGTACATTCCTGGATCAACATTGGTTCCATAAATGTTGAAAACAGGCTTTCACGGGAGATCGCCTATCTTCAAGTGTCTGCCAGTAAACGTTTTATCGTAATTTCGTGGCACTCTCCTGTGGATCAAGCAAAGCTATGACCATTCGTTGCCTGTCTTTGTACGTGTCCGGTATATACTATTTGGTATGGTTGCTACTCTCTTGTGCAACATTCTACGACGATTCGCACGAGTATTTTGTAGCAATTGCCTTTGTAGACCTATTCCATATTCAAATCAGTTAACGGGTCTGCCACCTTATTTACTGATCACTGAACCCTTGTGATCAAAATATTTCCTTGTGATTAAAGTATTCCATGGATCCCACGGGGAATGACCTCTGGATGTGCCAAAAATCAAAGATCTTCTTTTTTCGTAATTTACTAACGGTAAGTGAAATGACTGAACACTGTTAAAGGCAGTTGAAATATAGCTTTAATTCTAAACATAAAATAATATAAAACATTGAATTCAAGAGATTATGTAAAGATATTCTTCGGTGGAGTAGAAGAAGTTGTCCAGAAAGTTGGTTAATTTAGTCTTAACTTCCACTTCATATCACTATATGACATTTAATGTGCTCTTGCAGGTTGTTGAATACACGTGTAGCCATGTCGCTGACTCCTTTATGTACTAATTATTAATGTTAACTCCTTGAAGTCTTGGTAGATATGCCTGCAGCTAAAACACAACTACATCTGTCTGTCCACTCAAGATAACACTCTGCGTCCTCCCTACTACGAAATCCTTAATCTAATCGCAAATTTCGTTTGATATCCCAATTGATAGACGTTATTAGTAACTGTCGACAAGGTATCGAGTAAAAATGCTGCTCGTAAATATAGAAACATTACGTCTACGTGACTACCTTCATTCACGGATTTCAGGATGTAATGTGAGAAAGCACGAGTTTGCTTATCATGACCAATGCTTTCGGAATCCATGTTGGTGGGCACTAGGGCATTCTGTTCGTGATACCTCATTACATTTCAGTTTAGAATTTATCTACTTATGAGAGACTACAATAGCTGGATGTCAATGATATTGGACGAAGGTTTTGTGGATCGCTTCTGCTATCTGTCTTGCAGGTCTCAGTAATCTGGGTTTTCTTCCAATCATTATGCACAGTTTTTGTCCGAGTTATGTATTATGGTTAAAGAAAGGGCTAAGTCAGCCGCGAATTCTATGTGGAAACTGAGAAGGACTTCATTTAGTCCTGGGGCCTTGCTCAATTTTAGCGATTTCACCTCTTACTCAACACCATTGTCACTAATGTTACTGTGTTTTTGTTTGTAAAGGAACATCTGGAAACGGAGTTTAGAATTTCATGTTTGCTTCGCTACGTCAAACATTTCCTGCATCACCCATGACTGTCAATACATTAACTTTGGTCCAACTATCGGCCATTACACACGACCAGTATTTATTTTGCTTTTGTGAGAGGTTTCTCGATAATATTTTACTATGACAGATGCTGAAGGCTTCAAGCATCGTTCTATTGACAGCCAAAGGTGTTTGATTTAACATCTCTCTGTCTATAGCCTTACACCATCTGTCCAAGAAGTTCCGAGACCGATTTTATTCCAGGCGTATGCACGACATCAGCGCTGTAACTACTATGCCAGCTTAAACTAATAACTGTATACAACAGATGTGCATTCGACCATGTGAGCGGGCAGTGTTCAGTACTGGACATGCGGTCATAGTGTGCCAGCGTTGTTGTATCACTAATCGAAATGGAGCAAAGAGCGGATCATCACTAAATAAAGTGTTCAAAGTATTCTCCAGACTGCTTAAAGAAAAAGAGAAAACTATGCAAAATTTTGTCCGGCACGCCCGAAAAAAAAAAAAAAAAAATCCAACGACACCTAGACACCTGCAGCAATTCGATTGAAATGCAAAACGTGGACATTTACTTTCTGGAAAAAATCATCACGGGTGACGAGACGTGATGTCATCCATACAAACCTACGTCAGAACGACAAAATGCAGAAATTCACTTGAAGAGTCGACGCTTTCACATCGCCGACATCGAGCTGAAAACCATTCCAAAGAAGGACGTTTCTGACAGTTTCGCTATTGTATGAAGGTTCTGTGCGTTGTATTTAAGAGGACACTATGTAGGACGCCTGAATCTTTAAAACCGCTATCTTAAAAAAATGGTTCAAATGGCTCTGAGCACTATGGGACTCAACTGCTGTCATAAGTCCCCTAGAACTTAGAACTACTTAAACCTAACTAACCTAAGGACAACACACACATCCATGCCCGAGGCAGGATTCGAACCTGCGACCGTAGCGGTCGCGCGGTTCCAGACGGTAGCGCCAGAACCGCTCGGCCACCAGCGGCCGGCCCGCTATCTTAACTTTTCTTTATTTTTTGTCAATCCAGTCTCGAAACATTTTTTGTATTGACAGCGTATGCTTTTGTTTGATTATATTAATGTAGTAGACATTGTTCCTTTACAAGTTTATTTTGCAAAGACTGTTTAACATGGAGGGTACTACTAGGTACATGTATAGCCAGCTTTTGTCAACTTTTATTTATTTATTTATTTACTTTTTAAACTTGAACTACAGTTCCTCTACGTGCTACTGTCAGAGCTACTGACATTACTGCCTCTTATCTAGTTTACTGAACAAATAAATCCTCCACCTGTTTTAGTTGTATTTTGTGTTTCGGTAATCATTGTTGCTAGATTTGTCTCATTGACATCAATTTCTACGTGAAATACTTCAACGAGGTCAAGTTGGTTTATTGCCAGTAGATCTAATATACCGTATTTCCATCATTTATTTCGTCAGAGCATTTTTCAAACAAAGCATTTAGCGTTGTTTCGAAGGACGTCACACTTAGAAACCGTAATTATCTCAATTGATTATTGAATGATAGAGGTCTCTTTCAGTGATCACAGTATGACTGGAGAACATAAGTAATAGCGAGGTTTTCTCTAAGGTTTTTGAGTGCTTTTAAGATGAGTCTAGTGGTAAGTAAAATGCCCTAATTATATAAGTTCATGCCCATCGTTGATAAGGAGTCATGCCTTAACAATCTTGTATGCAGCTACAGTTTCTGTTTTGGTGTATCCGAGTATATTGTCCGTTATGGCGACTAAATCACCTCCATCTCCAGTTAACTTGTCCTTCCGATATACACCTAGATTTACCCAAAAAATTCCACTGCTGTCATTTTTATTACTGTTAAGTGAGCTACACTGCTTTTTAAGTGTGACCCAAACTGTGGCACTTTGTTGTGAATGCTTGGCGGTGTGTGTATGTGGGGGAGGGGGGGGGGGCAGGGGCGGGCAGAGCACATCTTACGGTCTTACCTAAAATTTCGTAGTCTCTTGTAATGAACATTCTTGTGAGCACCCGAAACAATCATTTTTCTATGTAGCAATCTCTGATGTGTAGTGCACCCTTGACCTATATAGTGGGACCTTACTATTCTCTACGCAGTTGTGCAGTCCAGGAAGTCTCCGTGCAACTTATGAAAGAACTTTCTGGTCCAAGCCTCCCACTCTGCTCGGAAACAGACGTCTACGATCAGTTTTGGGCACAATGCTGCTGACTGTGAGCAACACTGGTCTTCTCAAGCTTTTGTACCAGTAGCTGGAAAGATCAGAGTATGACCTTGGGACTAAGACAACAGGCTGGTTGTAACTTGTTGCAGCAGGAGCTGCCGGAACAGGCTTTTAAGCATTATAAATGAGACCCTCTGGCATACACACTGAAGGTACAAGGTGATCCTTATTATCTTTGTTGCTATTTTCCAAGGGACAGCATTATCGTCATGTGTTCAAACTGCCGATGAGTGACAGACCCTCGTCCTACTGCGCTCGTTTTTCTTTCACACGAGCCACACAAGGTGAAGAGTGTTGCAGGGCACAGTAAACTGTTCTTGTGCCGCCGTGGTTAAAGTATACCGTGAAAGGCAAAATGGCGCTATCCAAAACCGGCGCCGAGGCAAAACATTTAGTAAACATTTGTGATTGTGTCTCATATTGCATATTGCATTTTAACATAAGTGCAGCTACTTATTAATCAGTTAATACTCTACTCACACAGACAACACAACAACAATTCATCATTCAGTTACAGTGCCACAAACTTGGGCTCGCTAAGGGTGGCAGCAATCCGAAACAGAGAACAGTCGCACGAAGTGTTCCGAATGGTGCCAACTTTCAACGATCAGTACTTCGGAGCCGGCAGCCAACTTATCGCGCACTTACTATAGTTTTTCTGCTGGGGCCTCATAACATCCTAATTTATACTGGGTGTTACAAAAAGGTACGGCAGAACTTTCAGGAAACATTCCTCACACACAAATAAAGAAAAGATGTTATGTGGACATGTGTCCGGAAACGCTTAATTTCCATGTTAGAGCTCATTTTAGTTTCGTCAGTATGTACTGTACTTCCTCGATTCACGGCCAGTTGGCCCAATTGAAGGAAGGTAATGTTGACTTCGGTGCTTGTGTTGACATGCGACTCATTGCTCTACAGTACTAGCATCAAGCACATCAGTACGTAGCATCAACAGGTTAGTGTTCGTTACGAACGTGGTTTTGCAGTCAGTGCAATGTTTAAAAATGCGGAGTTGGCAGATGCCCATTTGATGTATGGATTTGCGCGGGGCAATAGCCGTGGCGCGGTATGTTTGTATCGAGACAGATTTCCAGAACGAAAGTGTCCCGACAGGAAGGCGTTCGAAGCAATTGATCGGCGTCTTAGGGAGCACGGAACATTCCAGCCTATGACTCGCGACTGGGGAAGACCTAGACCGACGAGGACACCTGCAAATGGACGAGGCAATTCTTCGTGCAGTTGACGATAACCCTAATGTCAGCGTCAGAGAAGTTGCTGCTGTAAAAGGTAACGTTGACCACGTCACTGTATGGAGAGTGCTACGGGAGAACCAGTTGTTTCCGTACCATGTACAGCGTGTGCAGGCACTATCAGCAGCTGATTGGCCTCCACGGGTACACTTCTGCGAATGGTTCATCCAACAATGTGTCAATCCTCATTTCAGTGCAAATGTTCTCTTTACGGATGAGGCTTCATTCCAACGTGATCAAATTGTAAATTTTCACAATCAACATGTGTGGGCTGACAAAAATCCGCACGCAATTGTGCAATCACGTCATCAACACAGGTTTTCTGTGAACGTTTGGGCAGGCATTGTTGGTGATGTCTTGATTGGGCCCCATGTTCTTCCACCTACGCTCAGTGGAGCACGTTATCATGATTTCATACGGGATACTCTACCTGTGCTGCAAGAACATGTGCCTTTACAAGTATGACACAACATGTGGTTCATGCACGATGGAGCTCCTGCACATTTCAGTCGAAATGTTCGTACGCTTCTCAACAACAGATTCGGTGACCGATGGATTGGTAGAGGCGGACCAATTCCATGGCCTCCACGCTCTCCTGACCTCAACCCTCTTGACTTTCACATATGGGGGCATTTGAAAGCTCTTGTCTACGCAACCCCGGTACCAAATGTAGAGACTCTTCGTGCTCGTATTGTGGACGGCTGTGATACAATACGCCATTCTCCAGGGCTGCATCAGCGCATCAGGGATTCCATGCGACGGAGGGTGGATGCATGTATCCTCGCTAACGGAGGACATTTTGAACATTTCCTGTAACAAAGTGTTTGAAGTCACGCTGGTACGTTCTGTTGCTGTGTGTTTCCATTCAATGAGTAATATGATTTGAAGAGAAGTAATAAAATGAGCTCTAACATGGAAAGTAAGCATTTCCGGACATATGTCCACATAACATATTTTCTTTCTTTGTGTGTGAAAAATGTTTCCTGAAAGTTTGGCTGTACCTTTTTGTAACACCCTGTATATATATATTTATTTATTTTATAACAGTTGTAAATTGTCGTAGCTGTGCTGCGAAAGTACCAGAGCTCCAAGCGCTAACAGAAAGCACTGATGCTCAAATCAAAGAAACGGGGAACGACGGTTGTGGATATGTATACGGACGAATAGACGCGCAACTGGTCGCCCAGATGAACCAAGGATCTGCCAACAGTGCCCCCTTAACGACCGTACAGCGAAAGTTGCTGCTTAGTGGCCTCTGCATCAGGCGCCTGGCTCATGCATCCAAGGTGACTGCTGTTCTTCGACGACGGAGGTTGGAATTTGGACGCCAGTACCGCAACTGGATGTCCGCTGATGGGCGACGGATGGCCTTTTCAGATGAATCGCATTTTATGCTCCACCGACATTGGCGTGTATGGCGTGAAAAATCTGAAAGCAATCATCTTGCAACTAGGAGGAACCGTTATGGTCTGGAGAATGTTTTCGTGACATTCCCTGGGCGATCTTGTCATTGCGGAAAACACACTGGAGAACACAAGTATGCATCCGTCACTGAGGGCCATGTCCATGCCAGCATGCAGTTTGTTTTTCCTCAGCATGATGACACCTACCGGCAGAGCAATACAATGTGTCACTGTTGTGCACATAGTTCCGCGTAGTCAGCGCGTACACAACTTTCCCACTAGAGCGCGCCCCGCTAAGCACAACAGCGCAGGCGCAGCGCTCGTCCGTCTCCGCACTACGAGATGGCGCTGCCTTAGAGATGGACCAAATTCTGCTTCCGCCGATCCGCGTATTAATATATTTTTTTAATGCAGCCAATGAGATTGCTGCTTACGTAGAACCTTTTCTCCTCGCGGATCACTTTCACACAGTGAAACATGAATGCGCGAGGTATTATAACGAGTGTACAGACCTCCGATTAGTCAGTCTGCATTAGTCTACATTAGTCTGCATCAGTCTGCATTTGTACCAGTCTATAGTCAAGTTTCAGTCTGCGCCTAATAAGATTATCATATTCCTGTACATAGCCATGAAGAGAAATGTATAGACACTTTGTCAAGTATCAGAGATATGTGAGAATAAGATTAACGTAACAAGACCAAAGGAACATCAGATTGTCGATTGTAAATAGCATCCAGAATCAAGTTAAGTAATTTTATGATTGTTATTATTTTAATAACTGTGTGTGAAAATTAATCAAGTTCTGTTTAAAGTTGGTCACCGTCAATCTGCTACTCTAAGCGTGCAAGTGGCATTTCTATCGTCTGGCCTAACGGCAGAAGATAAACACGCCACGATAAGACCACGAGACATAATTGCTGACACTCGCCTACTTCGTTAGAGCGACAAGTCAAATAATCTGATGGTGTGTGTACCGAAGGTCTTACAGTACGTACACCACAGTCACACAGCTCGGAGTGTACGTGCACGGTTTGAAGAGCACGAGGATGAGTTTACCATGCTCCTCCTGGCCATTAGACTCCCTGGATATAAACCTAATTCAGAATCTGTAGGACCACCTCGACCGGGCTGTTCGCGCTATGGAACCTCATCCGAGTAACCTAGCGCTGCTGGCTACGGCACTGAAGTCGGCTTGACTTCATATCCCTGTTGATACCTTCCAGAAACGTTGCAAAAGATGGTTATTCAGGCTTTTGAAGATGGGCTGGACAGTGAAAGCGGATAATACTTCGGGTACTTTTGGTATCTTTGGTGCATACTTCTCGGTAACCCGCACAACGTGTTCCTCTGCAGCAGCTTCCAATCGTTTGGCAACATTCAGGGTGATTTCTAACTGCTTATGAACAGCAACTAATCAACCCGTGCCCGAGAACAGCATTCATTGTCAGGCTCCATTGTGGTTGGCGGAATGATCTTCTCAACAGTCAACACATAACTTTAAACAATAGAAGTATCATGTGGGTCATTTTTCACCCACGAGGGTTTTTCGAGGGCCCTACCCCCACTCCACAGTCATCGCAGAACCAAATGCTCCAGTGATTTGTAATGACTTATGGAGTTATGCAACTCACCAAAATTTCTTCCCCATTTAGCCCACCTAGAAAAATGAAAAATTCACCTGTCACATCTAAACCGGTTTTCACACTGTAAATAGTTTATAGTTGTGCCTCGACGTTATCCACGAGATGTTTGAGTATATTACCACAGTTTAGGAGAAAAATAACCTGAAATGCGAAGAATTCGGAGGTCGGACGATACTTTACATCACCGCAGTTTTGGGTTACCTATGGATTGGTGACGAGCTGACACAGAAATATGCAGTCATCTTAGGTTTGATTCTACATTGTTAAGGAGATAACGCGAGAAAACTGCTGAATTTTTCCTTGCTTTAGAAACATGTAAACTACACTACTGGCCATTAAAATTGCTACACCACTAAGATGACGTGCTACAGACGCGAAATTTAACCGACAGGAAGAAGATGCTGTGATATGCAAATGATTAGCTTTTCAGAGCATTCACACAAGGTTGGCGCCGGTGGCGACACCTACAACGTGCTGGCATGAGGAAAGTTTCCAACCGATTTCTCATACACAAACAGCAGTTGACCGGCGTTGCCTGGTGAAATGTTGTTGTGATGCCTCGTGTAAAGAGAAGAAATGCGAACCATCACGTTTCTGACTTTGATAAAGGTCGGGGGGTTGTAGCCTACCGCGATTGCGGTTTATCGTACCACGACATTCTTGCTCGTGTTGGTCGAGATCCAATGACTGTTAACAGAACAAGGAATCGGTGGGTTCATGAGGGTAATACGGAATGCCATGCTCGATCCCAACGGCCTCGTATCACTAGCAGTCGAGATGACAGGAATTTTGTCCGCATGGCTGTAACGGATCGTGCAGCCATGTCTCGATCCCTGAGTCAACAGATGGGGACGTTTGCAAGACAACAACCATTTGCAAGAAAACTTCGACGACGTTTGCAGCAGCATGGACTGTCAGCGCGGAGACAGTGGCTGCGGTTACCCTTGACGCTGCATCACAGACAGGAGCGCCTGCGATGGTGTACTCAAAGACGAACCTGGGTGCACGAATGGCAAAACGTCATTTTTTCGGATAAATCCAGGTTCTTTTTACAGCATCATGATGGTCGTATCCGTGTTTGGCGACATCGCGATGAACGCACATTGGAAGTGTGTATTCTTCATCGCCATACTGGCGTATCACCCGGCGTGATGGTATGGGGTGCCATTGGTTACACGTCTCGGTCACCTCTTGTTCACACTGACGGCACTTTGAACAGTGGACGTTACATTTCAGACGTGTTACGACCCGTGGCTCTACCCTTCATTCGATCCCTGCGAAATCCTACATTTCAGCAGGATAATGCACGACCGCATGGTGCAGGTCCTGTACGGGCCTTTCTGGATACAGAAAATGTTCGACTGCTGCCCTGGTCAGCACATTCTCCAGATCTGTCACCAATTGAAAACGTCTGGTCAATGGTGGCCGAGCAACTCGCTCGTCACAATACGCCAGTCACTACTCTTGATGAACTGTGGTATCGTGTTGAAGCTGCATGGGCAGCTGTACCTGTACACGCCATCCAAGCTCTGATTCAATGCCCAGGAGTATCAAGGCCGTTATTACGGCCAGAAGTGGTTGTTCTGGGTACTGATTTCTCAGGATCTATGCACCCAAATTGCTTGAAAATGTAATCACATGTCAGTTCTAGTATAATATATTTGTCCAATGAATACCCGTTTATCATCTGTATTTCTTCTTGGTTTAGCAATTTTAATGGCCAGTAGTGTATTTACTGGGAATTGCAGTGTCTGTTACAAGTCAGGCGAGAACGTGACTGTCGACGAGCAGCTGTATCCTTGCAGGTACAGGTGCTCATTTATCCAGTACATGCCGAGTAAACCTGATAGGCATGGGATACAATACTGGCTTTTGCGTGATGCTGACAAGCACTACTTTCTGAGCGGATTCCCTTACCGTGGCAAATACGAAACTCGTGATCCAAGAAAGGGTCTTGGCCACCATGTCGCTATGAAGTTGGCACAGCCATTCCTCAACTGTGGACGTAAAATCATGACTGGTAACTCCCTCACGACGTGAAATTGGCGGATGAGCTGAAAGAAAAAGGAACAAGTTTATTGGGCATTCTTCGAAGATCACTCAAAGAGGTCCCTCCTGCGGAGCGAAGTGGAGACGACGCGTTGTATGCAACACACTTGTACAATTCGGGCGACAGCCTTCTCATAGTATACCAAAGGAAAAAGAAAAAAAAGTCCTTGTTCCGAGTAACACGTATGTTGGATGTCAGGTCAATGAAAATACTGAGAAGAAGCCTTCAGAAACTGTGAAGTTTTATAATGAAACTAAGGATGGAGTCGATATAGTTGACCAGATTACTAGAGTCTACAGTGTCCGACCTGGCACCCACTGATGTCCTGTGCATGTCTTTTACAACATTGTTGACCTTGCCGTGATGAAGAAGACTTTGCGGCGAGACTTTATCCTCAGAGTAGCAGATGAGCTTGCTGGCCCCTACAAACTACACAGAGGAGGCGATCTTCCCTTGCAGGTGCTCGTTATCGGCACTGGCCAAACTGGAAATAGAGAGTGTTGCCAAATTCAGGTTTCTTGCAAAGAACAAAAGGGAAATAAGCATCATGCGTATGTTTCGATTGTAACAAGTATGTGTGTGAAACTTACCAAGCCAAAATTTTTGAGGAATGCCTGGACTGTGGGCTCATCACACCTTAGACAATTTTGTCCACTCCTTTGTCCCTAAATATTTCCAAATATTTATAATTCTAGAGTGAAATTGTTTGTTCTGTGTTTCGTTCCTTGCCTTCGGTAAGCAAGAAAACGCACTGAGCATTTTAGTCCCATGGTGCATTTTAAAATCTTTAACACATACTCGGTACTTACTTTATTTGTGAGTAAAAGTAAAATGGTTTTAGTACTCATATAAAAATCATTCTTCTACTCTGTTTCCATCTTCTTACAAAGAAAATCTGTGCAACAATATTTTACTTAAAATAAAAAATGCTTATTTTCAAATTTTATTTTTGATAGTGTAATATTCATTTTAGAGACCACATTATCATTTGATTACACTTCAGAGTCTTCCTGAACGTACTGTTAACATGGTGACACCCAAAACACCACCCAAATACCAATAAAAGATTATTTTCTACTGTGGATCAAAAATGACCCATGGGGTGCTTTAAGGGTACAGCACTTCTAGTGTTAATCTAAGTTCTCTGATTCTTCTGAGTCTCTATTAATTTCTGTATCTGTTATGCTACAAGGGTTACAAGTTCCCTTTAAGACCTATGCGATTAGTTGCCACGAATATGATTTTGAATTAAAGCAAAAAAAAAAAAATGGTTCAAATGGCTCTGAGCACTATGGGACTCAACTGCTGTGGTCATAAGTCCCCTAGAACTTAGAACTACTTAAACCTAACTAACCTAAGGACAGCACACAACACCCAGCCATCACGAGGCAGAGAGAATCCCTGACCCCGCCGGGAATCGAACCCGGGAACCCGGGCGTGGGAAGCGAGAACGCTACCGCACGACCACGAGATGCGGGCGAATTAAAGCAAACGCAAAAATTGGAATGAAATTGATTGATTATCGAAAATACTTAGAACTTTTAGTCTCGAACTTTTGTCTTGTCAAGGTTAAATTCTCTAACAGACTCTTGTAACTACTTCGAAAACAGAAGAAATTTAGGACGACACGAAGGTACTTACGCAATATATACAAAATAGGATAACCATTACCTACGTCGAGACAGCACGTGATGCTTTTCTTTCTGTTGAGTCATCAGTCTTCTGACTGGTTTGATGCGGCCCGCTACAAATTCCTCTCCTGTGCTAACCTCTTCATCTGAGAGTAGCACTTGCAACCTCCGTCCTCAATTATTTACTGGATGTATTCCAATCCCTGTCTGCCTCTACAGTTTTTATCCTCTACAACCCCCTCTAGTACCGTGGAAGTGATTCCCTGCTGTCTTAACGAATTTTCTACCTTCCTGTCCCTTCTCCCTGTCAGATTATTTCCTCTCCTATTCTGTGCAGAACATCTTCATTCCTTACCTTAACAGTCCACCTAATTTTCAAAATTTGTCTGTAGCACCACATCTCAAGTACTTCAGTTCTCTTGTTCCTGTTGTCCCATACTCCATATTTCACTACCATATAGTGCTGTGCTTCAAACCTACCTTCTCGGAAATTTCTTCCTCAAATTAAGTTCTATGTTTGATTCTAGTAGGTTTCTTTTGGCCGGGAATGCCCTTTTTGCCAGTGCTAGTCTGCTTTTAAGATCCTTCTTGCACCGTCCGTCATTGGTTGTTTTGCTGCCTACGTAGTAGAATTCCTTAACTTTATCTTCTTCGTGACTATCAATCCTGATGTTAAGTTTCTCGTTGTTCTCATTTTTGCTATTTCTCGTTACTTTCGTCTTTCTCGATTTATTCTCAATCCGTGTTTTGTCCTCATTTGATTGTTCATTCCATTAAGCGGATCATGTTCATCTTCTTGACTTTCACTCAGGACAGCAATGTCATCAGCAAATCGTGTCATTCATATCACTTCACCTTGAATTTTAATTCATTCTTGACCCTTTCATTTATTTCCGTCATTGCTTCTTCGATGTATAGATTGGATAATAGAGGTGAAAGACGACACCCTTTTTAATCCGACAATTCGCTCTTGGTCTTCTACTCTTATTGTTCCCTCTTGATTCTAGTACATATTGTATATTACCCGCCTTTCTCTATAGCTTACCCCTATTTTTCTCAGGATTTCGAACATCTTGTAGGACTTGACATCGTCGAACGCTTTTTTTGGTAGACAGATCCTATGAACGTGTCTTGATTTTTCTTTAGCCTTGCTTCCATTATCAACCGCAACCTCAGAATTGCTTCTCTGGTGTCTTTACCTTTCCTAAAGCCAAAGTGATTGTCGTCTAGCACATCCCCAGTTTTCTTTTCCATTATTCTGTATATTATTCTTGTCAGCAATTTTAATGCATGAGATGTTAAGCTGACTGGGCGATAATTCTTCAACTCAGTAACACATCAAATAAATTCGAAATTGCGAATAAGGACTACTATCAGCTGTAGAATGGAATGACGACAATGAAAATTTCTGCTGGACCGGGGCTCGAACCCGTATTTCCCACTTATCGCGAGCGGTCGCTTTACCATTCGGCTATCCGTGCACGACCCACATCCAGACCCAAACTTCCATATGTCGTCAACCATGCGTCTACGACCTTCATTCGTACATCAATTATGTTTATTCCCGTACAGGTCTGACGTTGTACTTAAAAGTCGCTTTCCCGGTGTCGGCAGATAAATACGATATTCTGATTACGATGCAAAGTTCCTTTGGACATGTGTGCACTTCTCAGCTCTTACCGGCTTCGGAGTTGTGTGGATGATATTTTTCCGGAAATCAGATGATATGTTGCCAGAGCAATACATTCTACACACCAACGTGTTGCCACTTCTCCCTATGATTTTAGATATTCTGATGGAATGTCATCCATCCATGCGGCCTTCTTTGATCTTAAGTCCTCCAAAGCTATTTTAAATTCTGATTTTAATACTGGATCCCCTATCTCTTCTATATCGACTCCAGTTTCTTCTCCTACCACCAGTTGCTTCTCCTGCCAATCTTCCCCCTCTTAGAGGCCTCCAATGTAATCTTTCCTCCTATCCGTTCTCTTCTCTGTACTTAACAGTGGCATTACCGTTGCACTCTTAATGTTACCACCTTTTCTTTTAATTTCACCGATGGTTGTTTTGACTTTCCTGCATGGTGAGTCGGTCTTTCTGACGATTGTTTCTTTCTCGATTTCTTCACATTTTTCATGGTGCCATTTCGTCTTAACTTCCCTGCTCTTCCTATTTATTTCATTCCTCAGCAATTTGTATTTCTGTATACCTGAATATCCCTGAATATTTTTGTAGTTCCTGCTTTCATCGATCGACTAACGTATTTCTTCTGATACCCGTGGTTTCTTCACAGTTGCCTTCCTTGTACCTGTCTTTTTCTTTCCAATTTCTTTGATTGCCCTTTTTAGACATGCCCATTCTCCTTCAACTGTACTGCCTACTGAGGCATTCCTTATTGCTGTATCTATAGTCTTAGAGAACTTCAAGCGCATCTCGTCATTCTTTAGTACTTCCGTATCCCACTTTTTTGTGTATTGGTTCTTCCTGACTGACCTCTTAAATGTCATCCTTCACTTCATCACTACTAAATTGTGATCTGAGTCTATATCTGCTCCCGAGTACGCCTTACAATCCAGTATCTGATTTCGAAATCTCAGTCTGACTATGATGTAATATAGCTGAAGTCTTCCCGTATCTTCTTCCTGTATCACCCAACCTTTTCCAAGTATACCTCCTCCTTTTGTGATTCTTGAACAGAGTATTCACTATTACTAGTTGATATTTATTACATACCTTAATTTGTCTTTCTTCTCTCTCATTCCTTGTATCAAGTCCATATTCTCCTGTAGCCGTTTCTTCTACTCCTTCCCCTACAACTGCATTCCATTCCCCCATGAGTATTAGATTTTCATCTCCCTTTACGTACTGTATTATTATTTCAATATCCTCTATATCGCTTCAACTTGCGACGTCGGCATGTATACCTGAAATGAGCATTAGATTTTCATCTCCCTTTACGTACTGTATTATTCTTTCAATATCCTCAAATACTTTCTATATCTCTTCAACTTGCGACGTCGGCATGTATACCTGAAATATCGTTGTCAGTGTTGGTTTGATGTCGATTCGGACAAGAACAACCCTATCACTGAACTGTTCACAGTGACACACTCTCTGCCCTACCTTCCTATTCGTAAAGAATCCTACTCCCGTTATACCATTTTCTGCTGCTGTTGATATTACTCTACGCTCATCTGACCATAAATCCGTGTCTTCTTTCCATTTCACTTCACTGTTCCCTAGTACATCTTGATTGAGCATCTGCATGTCTGTTTTCAGATTTTCTAGCTTCCCTACCACGTTCAAGCTTCTGACATTCTACGACCCGACTCGTAGAACATTATCCTTTCGTTGGTTGTTCAGTTTTTCACATGGTCACTTCTCCCTTGACAGTGCCCTCCCGGAGATCCGAAGCTGGGACCATTTCGGAATCTTTTGCCAATGGAGAGATCATCATGACACTTGTTCATTAGAGGCCACATGTCCTGTGGATACAGGTTATGCAGTGGTTTCCATTGCCTTCTGCATCCGCACGTCATTGAACATTGATGATTCTTCCGCCTTTAGGGGCGATTTCCCACCTCAAGGATAAGAATGTGCCCCGAACCTGTGTTCGCTCCTCCGTTGGCAGAACGAGGGTGACTTCAAGAGCCGGAAGCCTTCAATGCTGATTACTAACAAAAATTTAAGTTGTGGCAAATTTCGAACCTGAGATCGAGAACGTTTTGATTTCCAACCAAAGACACATCTTTTCTTTTCTTTTTTTTTTTGTTCGGTGATGTTCATTGCGTTTGGGGAAGATGTCTGCCGGCCGCGGTGGTCTCGCGGTTCTAGGCGCGCAGTCCGGAACCGTGCGACTGCTACGGTCGCAGGTTCGAATCCTGCCTCGGGCATGGATGTGTGTGATGTCCTTAGGTTAGTTAGGTTTAAGTAGTTCCAGGTTCTAGGGGACTTATGACCACGGCAGTTGAGTCCCATAGTGCTCAGAGCCATTTGAACCATTTTTGGGAAGATGTCTCGCAGCATTTGGAGCGGGATAGGCCTACTTCAATCAGCATTCGTGCAATTGCACGTAACTTGGGGACGAATCAGACGAATGTAAGAACAGTCCTTCGAGAGCAATTGTTACGTCCATTTCACTTACAGCGTGTCCACAACCTGGAACCAGTTGATTATCCACCCAGAGCACAGCTTTCGCAGTGGTACCTCGAACAGTGTGAAATGCATCCTACATTTCCATCCTCTGTGTTGTTTACCGATGAAGCAACGTTCGGGCGTGATGGAGTCTTCAACACGCACAATTCGCATGTTTGGAGTGAGGATAACCCACATGGCCGGCCGGGGTGACCGAGCGGTTCTAGGCACTATAGTCTGGAACCGCGCGACCGCTACTGTCGCAGGTTCGAATCCTGCCTCGGGTATGGATGTGTGTGATGTCCTTAGGTTAGTTAGGTTTAAGTAGTTCTAAGTTCTAGGGGACTGATGACCTCAGAAGTTAAGTCCCATAGTGCTCAGAGCCATTTGGACCATTTGATAACCCACATGCCACAGTTACTAGCGCTCATCAAGTGCGGTTCTTCTTCAATGCGTGGGTCGGTGTTGTTGGGGACTGTTTAATTGGGCCGTATCTGCTACCTAGGCCATTAAATGGCAGGCACTATTACAATTTTCTCGCCAGAGCATTGCCAGAATTGCTGGAAGACGTCACGCTCCCTAGAAGACAGAGGTGTGGTTGCAACATGACTGGGCGCCGGCACATTTCAGTCGTCGTGTGCGTCGATTCCTGGACCGACTGTTCCCAGAAAAGTAGATTGGCAGAGGTGGTACTGTACCATGGCCTGCTCGATCCCCGGATATGTCCCCTCTGGACTTTTTTGAGTGGTGAGAGATGCGCAACATTGTTTACGTAACTCCTATTGCATCAGAAGAGGATCTGGTTGCTCGGATAGTAGCAGCAGCAGGAAAAATTCAGGATACTCCTGGGGTTTTGGCCCGTGTCAGACAGAACATGATCCGACGGTGTAACCTATTTTTACGTGTCAGTGGAGGCATTTTTGAAAATCTACTGCAATTGAAATTGGGTTGTGTTAACGTGTTGTGTCTTTGTCATAAAAAATGGAAAAGTGTTTGTTGGTTTGATTAATTTGCCGCCAGAGAAATCTTCCTCTATCGGTTTAAATACTCCTCATAGGAGAAAATGACATTAGGGGAAAATATTTGTTTTGATGTCCGCTACAACCTCCCAGAGTTTGTCGGTTTAAATACTTTTCACCCTGTATAAAGCAGGAAAGGAGGCGGATCTCCCAGCGGGTGCTGGTGCAGGTAGAAGAGTTTCAGAGCCCATCATTCGGTGCTTATTGTTGATCCTGGTGCTTCGAAGCACACAAACCCTTCGTGTTCCCATGTTGACCCAAAGACATCGTCAGTAGGATTAAAGTGGCATGAGAGCAACGAGATTCGACCATGGATTAATGGAAGCGTATTGCATGATTGGGAGTAGACAGTTTTTGTTGCACAAGGTCGACGGTTGTGCCAGGATATATTGTCGTCCAGGGGAATAGCTGCTCGAAATATGCACTGCGCCAAGGGCACAAGCTGTTGAGGGCAGTGCTATGCCATTGAGGACACTCACCTGGGCTTTCACGAGACCTTCGGTGGTAATCGAACGCACCTCGACAGCTGTGGACGTTATTGCGGATTACCTTATCTCTTCGCACCTGATGTGTTCCCTGATGGTATCTTTCAGCAATATAACTGTTCGAGTCACAAGACCAGAATCGTGCTGCAGTGGTTTGAAGAAAGTGATACCGATCTCAGGTTGATGTCTTGTCCAAAAAATTCGCATGATCTGAAGCCAATGGGAAACATCAGGGACGCTATCGGGAGCCAACTCCGCGTCCACAAATCAGTGGTATATAGATTATGGTAACTTATAACACTATTTGTTTATGGCTCATCTAAATGTTTTTCTTTAAAATTTTTGCATATTGGTATTATATTATCTGCATATGTAAAGTAAAGTGTACTATTCTGGAGATTGGATTTCTTTGAATTGTATGTGAATAATGTTTGTAAAATACTATGTAAATTGTTTATTACGTCAAATAATTTGCTGATGACATTTGTATTCAAAAATATTTGTATGTATAAACTATTCATGTTGATGTAATTTTGACAGTTGTAAGAAAAGGTCACGCTTAGGAACAATGGAAGAAGTAGATGTTAAGTAAGAGCCAGAGTGGTTTGGTTTGAAACGAAAATGGCTCTGGGTAGTGGAAAAGGTGACAAGGGTGAATTGGCGCGCTACCTAGAGCAGACGCGGGAAGCAAGTCACACAGTCTGTAGGCAGCAGTGATCGAGGCAACACCTTTGTAGAGCAGGAGGAGCTTTGCCTGCAAATTTGCACAAAAATGCCTCGAGTGAAGACTATAAACGACTTACGGCATAGTTGCGAGTTGTTGGGCTCCTGTATGTAAAACTGAACGACGCCAAGAAGAGAAATTGAGCCCAAACAGCATGATACTTGCAGGCCGTACTATGGGAGTGTAGCCGTTATAATTGTTCGCCACACCCAAGCCTCCAGCACCAGATAAGATTTATTTGTATTTTACTTTTGTACAGAATGAACCATTAATTTAATCTTTGTTTTAATAATCATTCTTGAACTTTAAAGAAACACGTCCATCCTGTTATTTCATCATAATCATACACCTACACTCATGTCCACAAATTAAGGATAATTGCAGAATGTGGTGGCACACACCACTGCATCCCTGGAAAGGTGGACACACTGGTGCAAAATGACGTCCCGATACACCTCACCTGTTACAGTTCCTCTGTCAAAGACATGCAGGGGTGTACATGCACCAATCATAGTCCCACCCCACACCATCAAACCACGATCTCCATGCAGGTCCCTTTAAAGGACATTAAGGGGTTGGTATCTGGTTCCTGGTTCATGCCAGATGAAAACCCGGTGACCGTCACTGTTCAGACTATACCTGGACTCGTCCATGAACATAACCTGGGACCACTGTTCCAATGACCACGTACTGTGTTCTTGACACCAGGCTCTACGGGCTCACCTGTGACAAGCGTTCAGTGGAATGCACCTTGCAAGTCTCCGGGCGAATAAACCATATCTGTTCAGTCGTCTGAAGACTGTGTGTCTGGAGAAAACTGTTCCAGTGGCTGCGGTAAGGTCCCGAGCAAGGCTACCTGCAGTACTCTGTGGCCGTCTGCGGGCACTGATGGTGAGATATCGGTCTTCTTGTGGTGTTGTACACTGTGGACGTCCCGTACTGCAGCGCTTGGACACGTTTCCTGTCTGCTAGAATCGCTGTCATAATCTTGAGATCACACTTTGTGGCACACGGAGGGCCCTTGCTACGACCTGCTGTGTTTGCCAGCCTCCAGTCGCCCTAGTATTCTACCCCTCATAATGTCATCAATATGTGTTCTTTGAGCCATTTTCAACACCCAGTCACCATTAGCACGTGTGAAAGCGTCTGCACACTTACTCGCTGCACCGTATTCTGACATGAACCAACACACCTCTGCGTATGTGGACTGCTGCCAGCGCCACCGTGCGACGACCGCAGGTCAAATGCACCGCATGGTCATACCCCGAGGTGATTTAAACCCGCAAACCGCCCACCAGAGCGTTGTTTCACCATGTATCAGCATTATCCTTAGTTTATGAGCATTAGTGTATATAGGTCCTTCCTGGTGTTTGATTAATCCGAGTATCCTCTTTTACAGACTTATGAAGTGCCAAGTTAACATGAAGAGGCATCACTTAAATTGTTTTTGTGTAAATAATGAGAAAGTTTTCTTAACTATTGCAGAGTTTTGTAGTAAAAGTTTGCTTACGTAAAATTCAATCAGAGTGAAGCCAAGTTACTAGATCTGTTAAATGACTATACACTGTTAGTTCAAAGAATAATAGATTTTGAAAGTAAATTCCAATAAGAAAGAGGTTTTCTTGAAGTGAAATGTCCAGTATAAAATGTGTGTGCTTTAGTATCTCAGTGTTTTAGTATTTAAGTTTGTTGATTACGGAAAGTGCTTTTCTAAAGGTCTTCCCTGGTCAAATTTTTTTAACTTCCTTGAAGTTATCTACTGGGCTTTTCCTCTTTTAAAAACGTAATGTATAAGGGTGTAGTCCAACATTGTTTAAGTGGACTAATAATTATCGGAAGAACCAAATTATACAGTAACAAGGGTAGGCACAATTCATACTTCTGCTTTTCCAATACTTCACATATTTTAAACCACTAAATGATCTTGGAACTGAGTTGTCTTAGCTTCAGTTTAATACTATTCATACTGCATTTCTTTGTAACTGCTGGGTAAGATCTTAGGAAAAGAATTGAATAATCTGATTTACTTATCCATTAGACACAACAAACGGTCAAATCCTGTAAAAAGGATAACTCTATTGATTAGCTTTTCCTATAAACAAGACTATCCTTCCATAGTGTACTTTGTGTGGAAAATAAACTAATTTTAGTAAGAGGGTTGGGTTATACGTGGCAACATAGAGATAGGTTTTTCTGTTATTTAGGTAAAAGTATACTAAATTACAATAGTAGTGGTAGGGTTATAAACTGCGTGACTTGCGCGTAGACGTGTGGTGCCACATACCTCAGGAAAACTACCAACGACTTGTCGAATCCATGCCACACAGAATCGGCGCTATATTGTATTCCAAAGATTGACTAACATGCTATTAAGCAGGCAATCATAAGATGAACTATTTCTCACAAGAAATTTTATTCCGGACTTCGCCGGCCGAAGTGGCCGTGCGGTTAAAGGCGCTGCAGTCTGGAACCGCAAGACCGCTACGGTCGCAGGTTCGAATCCTGCCTCGGACATGGATGTTTGTGATGTCCTTAGGTTAGTTAGGTTTAACTAGTTCTAAGTTCTAGGAGACTAATGACCTCAGCAGTTGAGTCCCATAGTGCTCAGAGCCATTTGAACCATTTGAGCCATTCCGGACTTCCAGGTAATTATTCATGCTTCTGAGCAGCTTTTTGTTCATGCCAGTGTGATCTTTAGTTATTCAAATTTTTTAGCGCACAAACGATGACAACCTCATATGGTAGGAAATATGAGTCCCCAGCGACATTTTATTTACCTTTGACAATGCTAGCCAACGAAGCCAGTGATGAGCCAGATATCGAAAGTACACAATCTCTAAAATGTTCTTTCGATACAGTTCGCAAGTGTACTTCTTAAATTAATCTTAGCGAAGGATGGATAATCTTTATTAATGTCTTGCTGACAAAGTAGTCATCCGAGACAGACTACATGCTCAGTCAAGAAAACACTGGTTTTGAGATGAAGTAGGAAAGAGGAGGGAAGTCCTGGTATTAGGTAATAGTGATGGTAGAAGTGTGAGACAGCTGTTGAAGGAAGAATTGGGAAACAAGTACCAGGTTGCGAACTTGCTTAATCCAAGTGCATGTCTTAGTCAAGTGGTAGCGGATATAGGTTCTTTGTTCAAAGAATTCAAGATGTAAGGTCTTGGTGTGATAGTTTTTGTGGCAGGATACAGTATTGACAGGACTACAAAAGAGAAAGTGACGTGGTAAACAGAGTTTAACCAATAGATGTTACAAATTTTGAGTATGTTCGTGTTTTAAGGCAATACGACAAGAGTCAGAAGGACAGTCCCCTGAGTCAAGTCAACATGGAGTTAGATCGACAGCTTCTGTCAGGAACAGTATCGAATAGCGGTTTCTGTTGACGCTATTGGCAGCTGGAGTTAGATGAGTCATAACCTACATCTCAGCAAGAAAGGGAAAGGGAAACTGAGTCAGATGATGGCAGAATCTTTAAGGACATTTACTGAAGTCACAGTTGTGAAGACAACAATTTTTTTATGGTAAACTCAGATTTAAGGTAATAACGAATTGCCGTTTCATAAGTTCGCATTGAAGCAGACTACAGCAACCTATATATAAATCTTATCAGTGATCCCCTGTGTGGCAGCTGTGAATGATCCCCGCATTTGGCTCATGTTGTCACAATCTCTTCACTATGATGAGCATCGAAGGTGGCCGCTCCTGTCGAAGTTTCGCCATCGTTGGGTGCGCCTTCTCTTTCTTTGAAGGAAAAGCCCCATCGTCGATCTGCGCCTCAGGACATAGAGCTACATACGGAGGGCATGGACGATGTCTCTATCATCTTGATAATGGGCTACAATCCTCGACTTCTTATGTGAGCCCGACAAGCGACGAAGGGTATAATGCCGGCCAAAGTAAAATATTAGCTTTTCCGATAGCCCACTTTCTGCACAGGCGCAGAAATACATACCAAGTGTCCCAGGCTGCATGTCACTGATCGGTGCTGTCCTTCTCCTGGGCGTCCAGAACTGTATGAAAGCCAGCTGTGTACATTTTTTCAATCCTAGTGATGAGGTGTTTCATGTAATCATACAGAGTAGCATCCAGTTCAAACGGGAACGTGTATTCAGTGTCGTTTCGGCCTCACGTTTGTGGGGCAGAAGTACTGGTGTGAAGCCCACAGTATCTTACTTCACTGTGTTATATACGAGCAGTACGACAGGGAGTATTGTATTCCAGTCCCTCTGTTCGAATTCTTTGTACGTCGTCAGCATGTCAGCCAATGTGATATTAAAGCGCTGTGTGAGGTCATTCACTTGTCACCCAGTGGGTGATGTTGCAACATGAAATTATTTCTGGTACTAATCTCGAGTGGAAAACTATTCCACGACCAATCATGTCACTGGATGCTCTATGCTTCATAATGATGTCTTCTATAAGGAACTTTGCAAGTTTTGGAGCTTCGGCAGTTGACACCGATTGGGTGACATCGTAGTGCGTGAGGTAATCAGTGGAGGCTAGTATCCATCAGTTTCGACTTCGGGAATTACCCCAGGAGATCGATTGCAGTCCGATGGAATGCCGCTACTGCAGGCGGAATTGGTATCAGAATTGATATCAGATGCCACAGAGGTAATTTTCAGCACATATTCCGGCGCTGGCATTCCTTGCAGTGGCCCACATAGTGCCTAACTGGTCAGAAGAGAGCTGGCCAGTGATAACTGCATCTGATTCTGTCTAGAGTCTTCACGAATCTCAGGTGACCAGTTGTTGGAGCGTCTTGGAAATACTTCAGGATAGCTTGTAGCAGATGAGCTAGGAAGGTGTGTAACAAGTTTCATCTCACTGAATAGTAGTTTCTCTTATACATTGTTCTGTTTATTAACTGGAATTGTCCCTTAGTCAGTTCATTCTTCTTCCGTAGTGCTGGATCTTCCGATTGTTCAGCAGCAATGTCATTTAATTTAGCGGTGAATGAGGTTTCATCTATGTTACTGTGTTCCTTGAAAGGAAATTGCATCCTTTGTCTGTGCCCATTCTTGTACAGCCCTGTGACATCGCACTCCTGAAGCCTATGTGCCCAACTCAACAGTGGACACAACAGATCCCTCAGGCAAGACAGCTAGCATAGAGAGTGGTGATCCATCACAATGGTGAATGGCTTGCCAAATAAATACCCCAGAGCTTGTCGATACAGGGCGCTGTTTCTCAGTTGTGGAGTAATTAATCTCGGACTTGGTTAGTACTCATCCACTAGGATCTAGACTGACCAAGGAACAACGTCGGCAAGTGCTAACCGTTCTGCACCAATTTTTGGGTGCATTTAAATTCGGAGTGGAGAAAAGACAGACCAAGTACCGACGCAAAAACACTGTCAAGAATGGGGATGATTCTTCGTCGATGACACTGAGCTTGTAACGCCGGAAATGCATATCCTCCTATTTCCATCTATTGTACTATAATTTGTTTTCCTTATTTTGTTACCTGAATATATGACATTTCTGTGCCTTTATATGTTGTAATTGTTTTACTATTTGTATATATATATATTTATGCATTTATGTCGATGTATAATTGGTTTGTTTCGTAAATATTATTTGTATTTTTACGCTGGGTCTTGCCTAGGGAAAACTACTATTGAACGATTACATCGATAGGTCGTGTGAAGAATCAAAGTGTTTAGGATCTTTGGTAGTGTGAACTCTGCCGCGTGGAGCGCGGGCAGAGAGAGAGTCTGGCGGGAGTAGCGAGTGGAGCAGGTGTGTTGTGTGTAGCTCCCGCGAGTTGCCGCGCTTTCGGGGTTTGGCAGCATGTAATTGCGCTCGACTTGCGATGATAGTTTCTGACATGGTGTCGCGGACGGGAAGCATTAGCTGGCGCGCATCAAGAGCCCGTTTCGCCTGGTGACCGTGTCGAGAAGAAGGCGCGCCAGCATCCAGCTTCTGCAACAGCGACGGCCGACAATGAGTGACTGTCGCCACCTCCTCGATCGACGGCTTCAAACCTTCAATCAACCAACAAGGAAGACTAAAAGCACGTAAAGTTTCAGAACTGTATGGCAGACCTCAGCTTTTCAAATTGTTCCATTTGCCTCGCAAAATTACAGCAACTTAGCATGAACCTTTGTTGCTCATTGTCCCAATTGCATTGCCAAGCAGGGTCCCTTCCTTTTCCGAAATGAACCCGAGTGTCGTTGAAATTCAAACGCCAGCATTAAAATAATATCATTAGATTTCACTGCTTTAATTTCAAAGTTCAGTTAAAGTATTCATAGCTGGCTACAATATTTAGATTACATGAGCACAAATTAAGAGTGCGAGTTTTGTTAGCATATTTTAGCTTTCCTGTGACTACAGCTCAGCTTGGTACGTACTAAATTTTACTATTGTTAATTGTTCAGAATCATTTAATTCAAGTTCAAAGTTAAATCTCTTGTTTCTAAATTGCGTAGTCAAGTTGCTTTTGAAATGATTGTTGAGGTAGTCCAAGACTAACCGTATTTTACTGGATTTCGATGTGCTTCAGAAAGAAAGCTCACTATTAACTTCAGTCACTAAATTAACTTTCGATTTTCCGGTTTTATTTATTCTTTTGCTAAATTAAGTCAGAGTGTAGCGAAATTTATTACTTCTGACAAACTTTCAGTTTTCACACTACACGTGTCAACCTTCAGTTGCCACGCTTCTAGTGCTAATTATATGTGTAATAACCTTTCTTTTTCAGTTACTATAGTAATTGTCCTTAGGACTGGCGACCGTGATTTCCCCCAAATCTCAAATATCTAATTACCGCTAGTTAATTGTCAATGTAACGGCCGCACATTTACTTTCTTTATTAACTTTACCCCTTTTCAAAATTAATTTCCACCAGTTTCATTTGCATTTTTCCTTTCATTTAGATGTAACCCTTTCCTCCCTCTTTACCGACAGATTAACTTCGGTGACGATTGCTTTCCCAAATTTCCATTAGGTACACGCGGTTTAATTTTTCACTGTCATTAAGGTCGATAAGTGAGGGGGAGGTTACACGTAGCGACCTGGTGACAGGACAATCATCAGATTTGAGGTTGTTCTGGACACGAATTTTGCATTGTGCAAATCTCGTAACGAAGTACTGTTTACGAAATGGTCGATACGTCAGCGAGAATATTAGTGTGAGGAATCCTAATTAGATTTGAGATTTGGCATTTATATTGAAAATGATTAAAATGAGTGAAGGCAACAATTACAAAAATTTGGTAGACTTGGATACGGAACAATCGGTCGAACAGTGGGAAACGCGCACCGCGGTACCCATTGTTCAGGGGCAGGCGGCTAGCATGAAAGACGCGACCGCCGAAACGCAACAAAGAGCAGAAATGGAATTCCAAACATTAGAAAATGTTTCGGAATCGGAAGTGAAAATCAAATCGGAATCCCTTGATGACGAATACGGGGGGACAATTAAAGAGGAAGCCGCTACGGAAGTAAAACCGGTAGTTTCCGGGAATTTAACTGATTTATTGAATGTTTTGATTAACGAAATCAAGAGTCAATCGGCAGAAATTAAAGCTCTGTCTGCCAAGCAAGACGATCAGGCTGCCAAGCAAGAAGCTCAGGCTGCCAAGCAAGAAGCTCAGGCTGCCAAGGGAGAAGCTCAGGCTGCCAAGCAAGAAGCTCAGTTTGAAAAAATTGAACGAATGCTAGACAATCAGAACAAAGCTATTAATGTTGTTAACAACAATGTTGAAGTTGTTAACACAAAAGTTGATAAAATCAAAGACGATATTGTCGTGATTAATACCGAAATCGGTAATCTTAAACAGGAAATGATAGGCGTTCAGACGGAAATTGCGAGCATAAATACTCGTTTTGATTACGAAATTAGCAGAATCGAGAAAAGTGTAGGAGAAGCAGTTGCTCCGATCATCGAGAATAAGGTGACGGAACATATTCAATTAGTGAAAAAAGAGGATCAACAGAAGGTGGAAACTTTAAAGGCTTTCGTGTCCGAAGTAGATACTAAAGTGAGGAAGCAGGCTAGTACCTGCGAAGAGAAAAAGAGGGAAGTGGAAACGCTTGCGACAACCACTTGCCAAGTAATTACGAGAGTTTCGGAATTAGAAAAGAAACTTGACGAAAAACAGAGCTATGTGCCAATCTGTGCACATAGTTCGGAATTGTTGACGAAAGAGGAGCGGTTCGACCCCTTGAAAAAAGGCGGTATACACGCGACGGATTTCATTAAAAATTGTGAAAGACTTTTACCCAGATCATGGACTAATGAGAGAAAAATTAATGCGGTTATTGATGTGTTGGCTGGTGATGCCAAGCGTTGGGGCTTAAACCTCAACATTACGAACCTGACTTTTGACGAGTTCAAAAATTTGTTTCTGGCTGAATACTGGTCAGAGCAAAAACAGCAAAGTGTCTGGCGCGAATTTGTCGTATCGAGGCCTTTCGACGCGAATTCGCGCGGTTCGATGAAGGAGTTTTGTGAGGGCTGGATCCGCAAGTTGGAATATTTGTGTGATCGCCGCACGGAATCCGAAATAGTCTGGGAACTCTACAAGAAGCTTCCAGATGATACAAAACGCTATGTAGGAAGCAATTACAGGATAATCAATGATTTCCTGGAAAGGGTTGAAGACGAGGACAATTGGCGCAATAATCGCGACAGTGGTAGAGGCCGTGGTATCAACAACAGGTACCACAACAACCACAACAACGATAACCATGGGAATAATGCATACCGCAACCATGGCAGCAATAACAATAATGGTTCGGACCGTAATAGCAATCGGTACAATGCAAATAATAACAGGAATGACGGAAACCAGTATCATACTAGCGTGACACGGGCTTCGCAGAATAGTAATAACGCCAGAGGGTGTGATCAGCCGCCTCAGCAGCATCCGGGGAGCGTATCTGCTGGGACGAGACAGGGAAACCATTAACCGCGCCGGTGAGGGGCCGACCAGGCGTGGAGAAATTTTGGCGGCCCAATAACAGTAGAAAACCGAGGTGTCGTCGTTATGAGAATTCCGTATGGAATAATCAACGGCGGGAGAGTGTGCCAGTGTTAAGAGAAAGGAGTGCGCTCACAAGTAGTAGATCAGCTGTATACACGGCAGTAGAAAATACATTCACTGTCAGTGAGAACAATTTAAGTAGTGTTCCGGAAAACGATTATAAAGTGGCAGCTGTAACACCCACAGCGGAAGTGAAGATTGAGTTTAAGAATGATTCGCAATTGTTGAGAGAAGATCAGATGTCGGATAACACGTTCGTCA
The DNA here is from genome assembly GCF_023898315.1 of Schistocerca nitens. Lineage (NCBI taxonomy): Eukaryota > Metazoa > Arthropoda > Insecta > Orthoptera > Acrididae > Schistocerca > Schistocerca nitens. The sequence goes on along the minus strand of NC_064615.1, from coordinate 693,635,609 downwards.
TTGAGCGAGGGGATGCAGAGAGGGATGAGGTCTGGTTAAGGCAGTTCGGTCGCTTATACGACGAACTAAGAGATTATAGAGGCCTGTACGGGAGAAGTGTTTATGGGGAGTGCGGTCAGGATTTGCCGCGTCTCGTCCCACAGGAAGATAGTATTTGTGAAGTGATAGAAAGTTCTGGCCCTAACCGGCAGACTTTACTAGAAATAGTTGATGTTAATGGGGAGCACGAGCAAGATGCGTCGTGTTTCGTCCCGCAGGAGTTGAATGTTGAAGTAGTAACGGAAAGTTCTGGCCCTAACCGGCAGACTTTACCGAAAGTTGTAGTGGTAGAAGTAGCCGACCCATCCGACGCAAGCCTCCAGTTTAAACATTGCGAGAGTATTAAGGAGAAAGATTACGAAAATTTTAGTGATAGCCGGACACGATTGGTAGAAAAGCACGTAGATTACAGCGTGTATGAGGTTAGAGCTGACATACGGTCAGACGATAGCAGTGTGGGTTGCGCAGATCTAGAGGAAGTAATTGCAGATACTACTGCGCACATTTCTCCAGGTAGATTGGCAGATGAGATCAATCTGACTAAAGAGGAATCAACGAAGGTGACAATTAGTGAATTGATAGCAAAGCAACACTCACTAGTTGACGAGTTACAGGAAAAGGTTTCGGTATTGGAGGCGAAGCTACAGACTAAGCCTCAGGACAGACGTGTTGAAATTAAAACTGTATGTGAACAGAGGCTGAAAAAGCCGCCAGATAAGCCGGATTTACGATCAAAGCCGGATGGTTTTTTCTGGAATGACCTGGATATAGACGAGGATTTATTGTGGGAAAATAAAGAAACAGTCGAGGACAAGTGTAGACAGATAGTAGTGTCTGTTAATATGCACGACCTACAACTAAACGTGTTGATTGACACCGGTGCAGAATTAAGTGCTGTATCTGGGAAAATATTTAAGTTACTGAAAGACAGACCTGGCATCGTAGTTATGCCAGTAACAGGAGTGAAAGTTATCGGTGCTACTGGGAAGGCCAGTAAACCGGTCACAAAACAGATTTTTGTCAACTTCGAGATAAGTGGGGCACGATTTGAACAAGAGTTTGTCGTCGTGCCAGACTTAACTACAGAAGTAATTATCGGGTTAGATTGGCTATTAAAGTACCGTGCGGTGATTAATTGCGAAAGCAAAACTTTGACATGTACGTCACAACATAAAACAATAGTAGTTAGTTTTGACGAGGCAGGAGACGGTGTGCATAGGCAATACCAGCCTATACACATTGTTAACTGGCCGGATGGTATTGACGTAGGTATGAATTTGAACTACTGTAATGTGAGGAATCGCGGCATTGACAATAGTGTAGAAAGTGAATTGGGAAGTATTGTAGACAGTGTGTCAAACGTAACACACGAACAAAGACGAGGCCTGTATGAAGTAATAATGAGGAATAAGAGTGTGTTTCCAGACAAACCGAGTATTGGTGTGAAAAAAGATCGTTTGCCAGAAATAATGAAGCTAAAAAGCCGATGCTCGCATACGTCGTCATGACGCTAAAGCGCGTTTTGCTAAGTTTGCAATCGGAGACTTAGTACTTGTAAAAGCTCATGAGAAATCGAGCGAGATAGACAATGAAATCTCTAAATTTAAGTTTGTTTATAATGGACCATATAAAGTCATTGGTATACCTCACACAAATGCTTATTGCTTAGAGTATCCAAGCTCTGGAAAACGATTAGGTATACGGAATATTGTAGACTTGAAATTGTACCAACCTAGGATCGATTAATACTACACAATGGGTAATTAGTACAGTATGTAAAAATAGAGTGTAAGATTTAACGATTTGCTAGATTGCCATGCTTTTGACTGACCAAGGTCATTAAAGAAGTTGTAATTAATAAGTAATTAATTTTGATTAATCAATTTAATTTTAATTAATTTAATCATGATCTAATCAACTGAAAAATCCAAGCTGCTAGTTTAAGTTTTCAGCTGAGTCACAGTAGATTAAGGAATGTAAATATAATTTTGTAAATAGTTGTAAGATTTCATAAATATGTGATTTACTAGTCATTGCCGATGTACTTAGACGCTGTTTTAAGTTTCAGGCTAGTACATGCGTGTGATGATGGACAGTGTTGAGTTATCCACTGTGATAGTGTTTATGGACTCCTTGAGATTACTCGGAAGTGAGTTTTTCCGAAAGAATTCAGTGAAACGGACGTTCTGGAAACGCCGTTACAAGGACGAGTGAGATCAAGCGTGCCGCACAGGCGGGCGCAACAATACTGGCAAGGCGGAGTCGCTGTCGGCTCTTGTGCCGCTGTCGGCTCTTGTACCGCTCTCGGCGTTCTTTGTACTTGCGAGTACGGAAGGCGGAGTTGTTTTTCTTCCCGGACAGCTGATGTGAAAGAATTCTGCTGTAAATATTTATGTTTTTGTCGATCTGCTGTATATTATTTTCTTGTTTAGCGTTAAGTGGACACTCATGGCGAGAGTATTAATTATGAAAAGGTTATACAAAATGTGTAGTCTATTTAATTATTTATTTGCGTATTTTGATCTACCTGTTTTTATGACCATGCACTCTAATTAATTTTGCAAATAGTATTCCATTTCTTATAGTGTTACGAATTTTAATGATTTTGGAATAGCTAAACCATTTTCTATGTTTTCTATGAATTTTGATATGTTGTCAACCTGTTTTATTTTGTGCAAGATGACAGAGTGGAATAAGATTAGGAGTGTCTCCACTCAATTATTATTGTCTAAAAATTGGTTTATGGTTAATTAGACGAATGCTAAATTTTTTTGATGTTTTGAGCATATGCATTTACGCTGTTTCTTTTTTGCGACATTTTCTGAGTCTGTTTACGTTACACGAACATCCTCAGACAATGTGGGGCACGTGTAACGCCGGAAATGCATATCCTCCTATTTCCATCTATTGTACTATAATTTGTTTTCCTTATTTTGTTACCTGAATATATGACATTTCTGTGCCTTTATATGTTGTAATTGTTTTACTATTTGTATATATATATATTTATGCATTTATGTCGATGTATAATTGGTTTGTTTCGTAAATATTATTTGTATTTTTACGCTGGGTCTTGCCTAGGGAAAACTGCTATCGAACGATTACATCGATAGGTCGTGTGAAGAATCTAAGTGTTTAGGATCTTTGGTAGTGTGAACTCTGCCGCGTGGAGCGCGGGCAGAGAGAGAGTCTGGCGGGAGTAGCGAGTGGAGCAGGTGTGTTGTGTGTAGCTCCCGCGAGTTGCCGCGCTTTCGGGGTTTGGCAACATGTAATTGCGCTCGACTTGCGATGATAGTTTCTGACATGGTGTCCCGGACGGGAAGCATTAGCTGGCGCACATCAAGAGCCCGTTTCGCCTGGTGACCGTGTCGAGAAGAAGGCGCGCCAGCATCCAGCTTCTGCAACAGCGACGGCCGACAATGAGTGACTGTCGCCACCTCCTCGATCGACGGCTTCAAACCTTCAATCAACCAACAAGGAAGACTAAAAGCACGTAAAGTTTCAGAACTGTATGGCAGACCTCAGCTTTTCAAATTGTTCCATTTGCCTCTCAAAATTACAGCAACTTAGCATGAACCTTTGTTGCTCATTGTCCCAATTGCATTGCCAAGCAGGGTCCCTTCCTTTTCCGAAATGAACCCGAGTGTCGTTGAAATTCAAACGCCAGCATTAAAATAATATAATTAGATTTCACTGCTTTAATTTCAAAGTTCAGTTAAAGTATTCATAGCTGGCTACAATATTTAGATTACACGAGCACAAATTAAGAGTGCGAGTTTTGTTAGCATATTTTAGCTTTCCTGTGACTGCAGCTCAGCTTGGTACGTACTAAATTTTACTATTGTTAATTGTTCAGAATCATTTAATTCAAGTTCAAAGTTAAATCTCTTGTTTCTAAATTGCGTAGAGTCAAGTTGCTTTTGAAATGATTGTTGAGGTAGTCCAAGACTAACCGTATTTTACCGAATTTCGATGTGCTTCAGAAAGGAATCTCACTATTAACTTCAGTCACTAAATTAACTTTCGATTTTCCGGTTTTATTTATTCTTTTGCTAAATTAAGTCAGAGTGTAGCGAAATTTATTACTTCTGACAAACTTTCAGTTTTCACACTACACGTGTCAACCTTCAGTTGCCACGCTTCTAGTGCTAATTATATGTGTAATAATCTTTCTTTTTCAGTTACTATAGTAATTGTCCTTAGGACTGGCGACCGTGATTTCCCCCAAATCTCAAATATCTAATTACCGCTAGTTAATTGTCAACGTAACGGCCGCACATTTACTTTCTTTATTAACTTTACCCCTTTTCAAAATTAATTTCCACCAGTTTCATTTGCATTTTTCCTTTCATTTAGATGTAACCCTTTCCTCCCTCTTTACCGACAGATTAACTTCGGTGACGATTGCTTTCCCAAATTTCCATTAGGTACACGCGGTTTAATTTTTCACTGTCATTAAGGTCGATAAGTGAGGGGGAGGTTACAAGCTGCTCTTCCTGGACTGGTTAGGCTGTTCCTATGCACATACTCGTACCTTTAGGAATGAATTGTGGCTACTCGTGACAATTAGTGATTCAAAGTTCCCCTCAACGACCCGCTACGATTATGATCGTCGCTGATATGTAGATTTCTTTTATGAAACTGAATAGCTGTTTTGCAGACAGAAACTTACCAGTTTAAATGAACGTCTACACTGAGGACTGGACTCGTTTCGTTGATGACAGTGAGATAACATCTTCAAAGGTGAACAACCGCCCCGAGCAGTCAGTGTTATATATGCTTGCTAGAAAGTTTCGTCAGCCTGGTGCTCTGGTCTTCAATACACGTTGACTGCTTGTGATGCCTGCAAGAAGTCTCACATTAAAATCTGTCACAACGACAAATTCAAAAGGCTGTCGCTGACAGCGGAAATACATGTTCCTGTCGGCTGGACGTATTTCCCATTAGCGGCCTCCAGTGCAGTCGCAGGGAGCGACCTCTTCCAGAGTACGACGATGCGCTTCGTCCCACAGGTTGAGTAAAAGCGTCTGCAGTTGACCTGCGAGAAGATATCGTATTTGTGATTCTTCAGTTTCTCCCGGCGTATTTGTTGCTCGAACAGTCCACAGGTATACTGCCGGTTCATAGTATCGAACGGGCACAATATTTCGGCGATCAGACATGTCGTCATCGTCAGGTGTGCTCACGAACTGAGCTCCTGAGGGCGGGCAGCCGATTTAAATCCCCTCCACCCGCGGGCCGCTCTCTTCGCCGTCCGCGCCCGCTCGCCGGCGCTCGCGAAGATGTGGGCGTCGGAATCTGTCGTAGCGTCGATGTGCTTGCTACGTCCGCCCTGGTCGCCAGTTAGTACTTCTTGCGGAGAGTCTTCTTAATTACATTCAATGTCGGGTCCCAAGCCTTGCTGAGATTGTAGCCGCAATCTCGGTTGATAAGATCTTCCCTGCTGCGAATATCGATAGCCTCCCTTATAACGCTATCCCACCCACCCTCAGGAGCTCAGTTCGTCAGCGCACCTGACGATGGCGACATGTCTGATCGCCGAAATATTGTATCCGTTGGACACTATGAACCGGCAGTATACCCGTGGACTGTTCGAGTGATATCGTATTTAGTCGCCGACACCGGTCAAGCGACTTTCAATTAAAATGTCTCCTGAGTGTGCGAGTGCAGGTTTTAGGCACGCGGTTGACGACATATGGAAGTTTAAAATTACAATTAAATCCAGACCATTAGCTGCTTACAGGCGTTGATAAACATCTTAAGGGAATCGGTAGATCGACTGCCGCGAGTAATGAGTATAGTGGGCAGGGGCACTACAAATGTAGTGTGTGGACAGTAAGTTGGAAATGTGGGTCTAACGCGGAGCGTGTCAGAGATAAGTCTCTACAGTCGCACTACGCTCTGTGTTCTCGATGATTCAGTCGGATAGAGCGGCCGACATATAAGCAGCAGATCCTGGTTTCGAGTCCCGGTGGCGGCACGCATTTTCCACTATTCTCGTTGAAATTTATCGACGCTTGTAAGCAGCTAATGGTCTGGATTTCATTGTAATTTCATTCTTCGAGAGCTGCAAGATCACCAATGGTATCTGTTCATTCGGACATCTCCATGCATGGAAGTTTGGGTCTGGTCGTGGAACGTCCTCGGATAGCCGAAGTGGTTACTGCTCGCGATAAGCGGGAAATCCTGGTTCGAGTCCTAGCCTGGCACAAATTGTCATTTTCCTCATTCCATTATACTACACCCCGGTGGTTTTCCATACTGCAACTGCGAATACATCTTATTTGAATAGGTCTGTTGTGGTATTCGATGTCTTGCCAGGAAACAGTCGTAGAATAGTCGTCTTCTTTCTCTACAGTAGCTTACAACGTGTACAGGTTTTGATAAATCAACCTGACTGAAACTGAAAATGTCGGTGACTGAGATGTATTACGAATTGATTCACAAATTGCGATACGGTTTGACGTCAGCTGTACATTGTATTAGCGACGCATGAAACTTCGTGCCGAACCGGGGCTCAGACTCGGATTTCTCCCTTATCGCCAGTGGTCGCCTTAACAGCTTTGGCTATCTGTGCACGCCTCTCGGACCAACCCAAACTTCCATATGTGATTTTTTCCATATCCCATTTGCTCGCACTTTGAGATTACCGCATAGGCAGAAACAAATTCTTTACCATCGTCATTTCAGTCCGTCGAAGCTTCTATGCTAATGATTTATACAATCAATAAAATTCTTCTGGGTTTGAGGCCGCGTTGTCATCTGTAAAATTCCGACGTGTCGGCAACTGTTGCAAGGTGCCTTCCTCAGGGTGTGTTGCTAACTGCTGAATGAGGACTAGTTTGGATACTTATATTCTATGGAGGAGAACTGTCATTGGACTTGAGAGTGAGGAGGAAGAGTATTAGGAAAACGCCCATTTCCGCCAATGACAAAACACGCAATGCAAAGACCAATAAATGAACTCCTAATACCCTTCCTCCTCACCCTCACATCCAATGACAGCACTCCTCCATAGTATGTAAGTGTCCAAACTACTGATCATTCAGCAGTTAACAACACACTCTGATGAAGGCGCCTTACAGCAGTGGCCGAAACGTCGTAATTTTACAGATGACAATGCGGCCTCAAACCCAGAAGAATTTTATTGACTGTGACAACGACCGCGGTAGCCTACGTTTAGATTTATAAAAAAATGGTTCAAATGGCTCTGAGCACTATGGGACTTAACATCTGAGGTCATCAGTCCCCTAGAACGTAGAACTACTTAAACCTAACTAACCTAAGGAGAGCACACACATCCAGGCCCGAGGCAGGATTCGAACCTGCGACAGTAGCGGTCGCGCGGCTCCAGACTGAAGCGCCTAGAACCACTCGGCCACTCTGGCCGGCTTAGATTTATACAATGTCTGTGATTATACAGTGTCTGTATATTATTTTGGTATGTATGGCTTGACGGTCTAAAATGACGACAGTAAAAATCTATCTCTCCCATGCGGGAATCACAAAGTGCTGACATAGGGGATATGGACAATATGACTTACGGAACTTCGGGCCAGTATTGGAGGCGTACACGAATAGCCAAAGTGGTTAGATTAGATTAGATTCAGTTTTCGTTCGACAGACCCAAAAATGAGACGGTTTTCGTGGGTTTGGAAGAAGTCAAAGAATATAACATAAAACATTTGAATATAGTACTCACTACCCCGATAATTTGCCAGGATATTGTCAGAATGGGTTAATAAATTACAGTTAAGTGGAACCGCTAATATTTACGGAATTAGTACACTGCCAGAATGAAACATAGTTATGCAGTTTTACTAAATTTATCATACACAAAATACATAATCTTGACTGTTGCGACCAAGACCTGTCAAAACTGAAATCTAACAGACATTTTTATTTAAGCCTGTGTAACAGTCCCTGTTAAGATATTCATGTATAGAGTAGAAGGAGATGCCTATCAAGGAGTCTTTCAAACGCTGTTAAAGTGTGCTTTACCTGAAACCAAGTTTTCAATGGTTGCTGGCAGTTTCTTGAAATTGTGTATTCCTGAATGTTGTACCCCTTTCTGGACCAAGGTAAGTGATATTAATTATTTATGTAGATTGCTCTTATTTCTAGTATTGATACTATGTATTGAGCTATTGGTTGGAAATAGAGATATATTACTTACAACAAATGTCGTTAAAGAATAAATATACTGAGAAGCAATGGTTAGAATACGAAGTTCCTTCAACGGGTATCTACATGAAGTTCTTGAATTTACACCACAAATGAGTCTTATTACACGCTTTTGTACGCTAAAGACTTTGGCTCAGTTTGTAGAGTTACCCCAGGATATAACCCGTAGCCGCGCGCGGTAGCCGTGCGGTCTAAGGCGTCTTGTCATGTTTCACGTGGCTCTCCCCGTCGGAGGTTCGAGTCCTCCCTCGGGCATGGGTGTGTGTGTTGTCCTTAGCGTAAGTTAGTTGAAGTTAGATTAGGTAGTGCGTAAGCCTATTGACCGATGACCTCAGCAGTTTCGTCCCATAGTGATTACCACAAATTTCCAAATAATCCCTTATGACATAACAGAATGAAGTTAAGCAAAATTTCCAATTTCTTTATTTTTATATCTCTTAAATCTGACATAATTCTCACTGCAAATACAGAATTGTTTAGGCGCTTCAGCAATTCTGTAGTGTGCCCTTCCCAACTGCATTTACTGTCGAGTTGTTATCCCAGAAATTTAACACTGTCAACCTCTTCGATCTGCATGTCTTCATATGTTATACAGGAAGAAAATCTCTTACAGGTTCTGAACAGCAGATAGGGGGTCTTTTCGAAGTTCGATGACAATGAATTAGCTTTAAACCACTTATTATTGTGAGTGAAAATTTGATTAGCAGCTATTTCTAAATCTGTATTTGACTTGCTACTTATTGCAATGTTTGTATCATCTGCAAACAAAACAAACTTAGCATCTGACAATTTAACAAACGAGAGGTCGTTATGTACACAAGAAAAGTCAACAGATCCAAGATGGAACCTTGAGGAACACCGCATGTAACTAATTCCCAGTTATATGAAGACTGACTGCTTACTGCACAGGCATTTCGCAACAACACTCTTTGTTTCCTGTTAGTTATGTAAGACTCCAATCATTTTACAGCGCTGCCGCTGACACCATAATATTCTGATTTACTTGAAAGAATACGGTGATTCACACAGTGAAAGGGTTTTAACAGGTCACAGAAAATGCCAATAGCCTCTGACTTGTTATCAAATAAGATAAGTACATTCTCACTGCGTGTAGATAGCTTTTCTATTTCAGAACCCTTAAGGAACCCAAACTGTGACTTGAAAAATATATTATTTGCAGTCAGATTCTTAATAAGACGCTTGAACACAACCTATTCAAACGTTTTTGAAAAATCTGGTGAAAGCGAAGTTTCTTTCTTTACCCCCTTCTTGTAAAGAGGCTTAACTTCAGAATATTTTAGCCAGTCTGGAAATGTTCTGCTTATGAGGGATTGACTACACAAATAACTGGAAACAGAACTCAACTCACATGAGCACTCTTTGATTAACTTCGTTGTTATGTTATCATAACCACTAGAATAGATTTTTAAGAATTTTACTATGGATGCTACTTTTTTGGGAGACGTGAGTGTCATTTCCATTTTTCTAAAGTTTGTAAAGACTGGGCTCAGATACTCCATTTCACTGTTTACCGAACTTGATTACCCCAAGTTGATAGTAACAGAAACAAAGTATTTGATTAAGAGGCTTGCAATACTACATGCACTTGTTACCAATGTCTCGTTGATTTTTAGAGCTATCTGTTCCTCTACCTTTTTTGCTCCACGTGTCTCTGTCTTCACTACGTTCCACATATTTTCTTGCCTGATGTAATTATCTTTTTATCATAATAAAGCTGCTTGGATTTCTGGATTACTTACTTTTAGATGTCTGTTTGATTTGAGTTACCTTTAGGGGAAAACAATTTTCCAAAGAGGAAGTAACTTTATTAATGAATGATTTGTGTTTTTCACTTGAGTCAGAAGTATTGTAAACACCTATCCAGTTCATGCCTTCGAGCAATTTCCTAAAATTCGTAATTTTTGATTGACTTATTACCCCCTGTACTCAGATTAATAGATTTTTTATCCTGACAAGTTTCAGCGTTTAGCACAAGATGCTGCATGGCACGATCAGATAGCCCATTTACTATTGGTTCTGTGATATGCTCTTTTTCCTAGATTTGTCTACAAAGATATTATCAATAGTAGTCTCAGAGCATTTACATATCCTAGTTGTAAAGTTCGCTGCAGGAATTAGATTGTATGACAGTGTTACTGATTGCAATAATTTGTCACTGACAGAGCTTTTCAATAAATCCACATTAAAATCACCAGCAATCACTTTCCCCTTGTTCTTCAATGTGAGATGGGACAACAGAGCTTACAGATTTTTTATGAAGAGGTAAAGTTTGCTGAAGGTACTATGTATATAGTTACCATTGTAAAGAACTTACTATGAAATACTACTTCTGTTGCATAAGCTTCTAAGTACCACTCTGAGTGAAATTTAATAATATCAATATTCTTGAAATCCAAACAGTTTCTGACAAATGTGGGAAATCCTCCGTTCTCCATATTTTCTCTAAAGAAGTAAGAAGCTAACTTGAATCCTGTAACATTTAACATGTCTATACCAGTGGTTAGATCATGTTCAGAGAGGCAGATTATATCAGCTGGTTTGCTCAACATAAGTAAGCAACTCATTAAACTTACCCGTTAGTTCTCGGATACTCTGATGCATAAAGTACAACCGATTTTGTGAACTCTCTGAACCACAACTGGATGAAACTAATTTTTCTGATAGTTTTTGAAAATCCCCAGTTTCAATTAGGGACAGTTTGCATAAACTGTGTACATTAAAATTTACTTTCTGGCTGCCTGTTTTATCAATGTGAATGCCATTTTCAGCCTGTCTCTGAACATCTTTTGTTTCTGCCCTCCCCACCCTAAAAAACTGATGTCCGTCACTTGTAACAACTGGCACTTTATCACTTGTGATCGTGCCCTTTCTTAAGTTATTTGCTATTCGCAATGGAGATACTATCGAAGACAGTGCTGTCAAAGCAGAGTTACTAAACATAGCCTTCCGAGAAGCCTTCACAAAAGAAGACGAATTAAATATTCCAGAATTGGAATCGAGAACAGCTGCCAACATGAGTAATGTAGAAGTAAATATCCTCGGAGTAGTGAAGCAAATCACTTAATAAAAACAAGTCTTCTGGTACAGACTGTATACCAATTAGGTTCCTTTCGGAGTATGCTGATGCTTTAGCTCCATACTCAACAATCATATACAACCGTTCGCTCGACGAAAGATCCGTACCCAAAGACTGGAAAGTTGCACAGGTCGCACCAATATTCAAGAAAGGTAGTAGGAGTAATCCACTAAATTACAGGCCCATATCGTTCACGTCGATATGCAACAGGATTTTAGAACATATATTGTGTTCGAACATTATGAATTACCTCGAGGAAAACGGTCTATTGACACACAGCCAACATGGGTTTAGAAAACATCGTTCTTGTGAAACACAACTAGCTCTTTATTCGCATGAATTGTTGAGTGCTATTGACAAGGGATTTCAGATCGATTCCGTATTTCTGGATTTCCGGAAGGCTTTTAACACTGTACCACACAAGCGGCTTGTAGTGAAATTGCGTGCTTATGGAATATCGTCTCAGTTATGTGACTGGATTTGTGATTTCCTGTCAGAGAGGTCAAAGTTCGTAGTAACTGACGGAAAGTCATCGAGTAAAACAGAAATTATTTCTGGCGTTCCCCAAGGTAGAGTTATAGGCCCTTTGCTGTTCCGTATCTATATAAACGATTTGGGAGACAATCTGAGCAGCCGTCTTCCGTTGTTTGCAGATGACGCTGTCGTTTATCGACTAATAAAGTCATCAGAAGATCGAAACAAACTGCAAAACGATTTATAAAAAATATCTGAATGGTGCGAAAGGTGGCAGTTTACCCTAAATAACGAAAAGTGTGAGGTCATCCACATGAGTGCTAAAAGGAAATCGTTAAACTTCGGTTACACGATAAATCAGTCTAATCTAAAAGCCGTAAATTCAACTAAATACCTAGGTATTACAATTACGAACGGGGGGAAGACTAACCAAAGACTGCGTTGTATTGGCAGGACACTTAGAAAATGTAACAGACCTACTAAGGTGACTGCCTACACTACGCTTGTCCGTCATCTTTTAGAATACTGCTGGGCGGTGTGGGATCCTTACCAGATAGGACTGATGGAGTACATCGAAAAAGTTCAAAGAAAGGCAGCACGTTTTGTATTTTCTCGAAATAATGGAGAGAGTATCACAGAAATGATACAGGATTTGGGCTGGACATCATTGAAAGAAAGTCGTTTTTCGTTGTGACGGAATCTTCTCACCAAATTCCAATCACCAACTTTCTCCTCTGAATGCGAAAATATTTTGTTGACACCGACCTACATAGGGAGAAACGATCACCACGATAAAATAAGGGAAATCAGAGCTAGTACGGAAAGATATAGGTGTTCATTCTTTCCGCTCGCTATACGAGGTTAGAATAATAGAGAATTGTGAAGGTGGTTCGATGAACCCTCTGCCAGGCACTTAAAAGTGATTTGCAGTGTGTCCATGTAGATGTAGATGTAGCCCAGACAGTTTTCCCTTCCATTTCCTGTTGAGGTGAAGGCCACGCCTAGTATAGTCCCACCTATTGACACAGTCAACAGGAAGCACACCGATATGAGACCCTAAACCTGATCCAAGCAGCCGTTTCACCTCTAAATTAACGCTCCAAACAGGTCATGGCGCCTCAGAACAAATAAAAGCCCAACACCAGTAAGTCTCATTGCTGAAGCTGTCTTTACCATGTCACCCTCAACTGAATAATTAGAGCCCCTGTCAATATCGTCTATGCGGCCTTGGTCAAATAGCTGGCATCACACATGCATATTTGAAGGATATTGTAATGTAATATACAGATACTGTATAAACACAGTCATTGTGTAAATCATTGACCGAGAATTAATTGAACTGGTCAAATGACCGGATTTCACAGAAGGAGTAGCAAACTCCGGAGAAGACTCAATTTTAAACAGGAAAAAGAGCAAAGTGTGAATGAGTGCTAGGCACGGTTATGTCATACATTACTAATTACTCGCTGTTAACTCTACATAATGGGTCTTCAAATGGTAAGTTACACTTTATTATGGCAGGTCAAGTAATTTTTATTGAATGTTGCACTACCCTGCAAAGTGACACAGAGATGTGAGACTACTTTTCATCATAGTCACAAAGTATCTGTAAGCAGTGGTCGTGACGTTCTACCAATCGTTCAATTTATCGACCATAGAAATCCGCTCCTCGATCACGGAACCATTCGGGAACCGCTTTGTTAACGTCATTATTGTTTGAAAACCTCTTTTGCCCCAGATGTTCTTTAGCTTACCTTAGATATGGAAGTCGCATGGTGCGGGATCTTCGATCTTCCCGATAGTCACCACCCGCGTCTGCGCGGCCTAGATCAGATAGCTAGCACCATTTCTCTACCTCTGGAGGCGACATTGGATTTGACCCATATACCGCCAGAATTTCGCGCTGAATCTGAACGCAATTTAGACGCTTCGTCAGCAAGAATCGTGTTGTCCCGTGTACTTCATCTTCGGAGTAGGTTTTCAGTTACAGCACCATTTCGCTCTCACGCTATTATCCATTCCGCAGCAGAAATAAGTGTACAGGAAAACCAGAACATGTACAATTCTGACAATGCGACACTCCTGTTGCGCAAATGTCTTAGCGTGGGAGGAAAGGTTTAACTTACTTTCTGAAGTCCCTACGTAGTTGAATCTTATCAACAATTCTCATTTCTAAATTTCTCTTTTATTTAGACTAAATGAGAGAGCGAATACAAACAGTCCTGCCGGAGGGACATCGCAACTGAACATTACAGCAGAGGTTGAAAATGCCGCTTCAGTTGTAAGGTTCTTTTTATTTTTTAATGGTTGAAAAACAACCTGTTTCTGGCTCCTACATGCCCATCATCAAATGTTATAACTTCACGCTGTGACCCCGAGCGCCTCTGTGGACGAGTTCAGGACGTGGTGTATCATCAGCGAGCGCAGAGCAGACCTGATGATGGGCATGTAAGAGCCCGAAACCAGTTGTGTTTTAACTACTGAAAAATAAAAAAAAGAAACCTTTCACCTGAAGTGTTGTATCCACGAACCCAACCAACCAACCAACCAACCAACTCGCGCACGCGCGCCCTGACAACGCCACCTAGGTGGCGTTGGCCCTGACCGTGACATCGCTGGCCACAGTTCCAGTCGCGGCCGTCGGCGTCTCAGGGCGTTACCGCCGACGTAAGAGGTCGCGCCATGGCTGAGCTCGGGTCCGCAGCGCCCTCTGCCTTTTGCATATAAGGAGGAACGCTGGCTCCGAGACGGACAGTCTATTGTCGATTGTCTATTGTTAGCCTTTCGTGGAGTTTATAGCGGAGCCATTGCAGTGTGATATTTGCTATTGTATTCGATTAGGCTCAGTACACGGATTACTCTTGGATAGTACTTGGACTTGTATTGCTGGTGCACGTTTCGTCAGAAATAAAGATAAGTTATCTCTTCATTCTATCTGGCGCAATTCTTGTCATTAATATTTTTCGGCCAACAGGCGTAGCTACTTCCTGGTCACTACCCACGCTTTATAAAATTTGTGGTGGCTGCCCCAAAAGTACCACCGAGGACCTTGGGTTTGGGAGCCGTCACAAAATGAAGCGCTATTTTCAATCTTTGTGAGAGAGTTAATAGTTAAATTTCGCAAGGCACACGTTTTCGTTGAGGCACGTTTGAATTTTCACCCTCTTTGTCACGTATCGCTCTCCGACTTGTACCACTGCCGTCAAGCGGGGGAGTAAAGGATATGTTACATACTGTCAGTCAATAATAATCTCATACTGAAACTTCCTGGCAGATCAAAACTGTGTGCCGGATCGAGACTCGAACTAGGGACCTTTGCCTTTCGCGGGCAAGTGCTAACAAATTGTGCTACCCAAGCACGACTGCAGACCTGTCCTCACAGCTTTACTTCCACCAGTACCTCGTCTCCTACCTTCCAAACTTCACAGAAGCTCTTCTGCGAAACTTGCAGGACTAATACTTGTGGAACAAAGGATATTGCGGAGATATGGCTTAGCGACAGCGTGGGGGATGTTTCCTAAACGAAATTTTCTCTCTGAAGCGGAGTGTGCGCTGATATGAAATTTCCTGGCAGATAAAAACTGTGTGCTGGACCGAGACTCGAACTCGTGCCCCTTACCTTTCGCGGGAAATTGCTGTGCTAATTCAGCTACCGAAGCACGAATTTTAAAAGAGACCTTCTGGTTCTTCTGCACTGAGAGTAACGTACTTCATGCTCTCAGTGTAAAATAAGAGGTTTATGATACGAATTAAATTAGTAACGAAGCACGTTCTTAAAAGTACGGTTGTAGACACAAGTGACTGTACATTTTTAAGTCTCTCGGTGTCCACCAGCCAAGTCAATGAGTGCAGTTACTGAGTAACGAGCACACTAGAATTTATTGAAAACAAATGAATTGTCGCAATCTCTTTCCTTGATAAACTACGATCATTCTAACAATGTGTTGTGCACATAGTCCCGCGTAATCTGCGCGTACACAACTTTCCCACTAGAGCGCGCCCCGCTAAGCACAACAGCGCAGGCGCAGCGCTCGTCCATCTCCGCACTACGAGATGGCACTGCCATAGAGATGGACCAAATTCTGCTTCCGCCGATCCGCGTATTAATATGTAACGCAGCCAATGAGATTGCTGCTAACGTAGAACCTTTTCTCCTCGCAGATCACACTCGCGCAGTGATACATGAACACACGAGGTATTATAACGAGTGTACAGACGTCCGGTTAGGCAGTCTGCATCAGTCTGTACCAGTCAGCATTTGTTTATACCAGTCTGTACGAGTTCTACATTTGTCTGTACCAGTCTATAGTCAAGTTTCAGTCTGCGCCTAATTAGATTACCATAGTCCTGTACATAGCCATGAAGGTAAATGTATAGACACTTTTGTCAAGTATCAGAGATATATGTGAGAATAAGATTAACGTACCAATACCAAAGGAAGTTCAGATTGTCAATTGTAAATAGCATCCAGAACCAAGTTAAATAATTTTTATGCTTGTTATTATTTTAATAAATGTGTGTGAAAATTAATCAAGTTCTGTTTAAAGTTGGTCACCGTCAATCTGCTACTCTAAGCGTGCCAGTGGCATTTCTATCGTCTGACCTAACGGCAGAAGATAAACACGCCACGATAAGACCACGAGACATATTGCTGACACTCGCCTACTTCGTTAGAGCGACAAGTCAAATAATCTGATGGTGTCTGTACTGAAGGTCTTACAGTACGCACACCACACAATGGAACACAATCCGGTGAAGATGAGAAATACCTAGGTAGGCTCAAATGTTAAATGCACTATAAAACTGAAAAATGAATGTGCTAAGCAACGTTTAACAATGAGAGGGCCACTCAGAGTCTTGAGAGAGTAAGGAAGGAAGGGAGATTAGTGTGTAATGTCCTGTCAACAACGAGGTCATTAGAGATGGAACACAAACTAGAAGTGGAGAAGCATGGGAAACAAATAAGACTGACCTTTCAAAGGAAGTGATTTATAGAAATTATGTGGAAACTAAATAGGGATGTCCAGACTGAGATGTCTTAACCACTGCCCCACTTCGCTCGGCGTCTTGAAAGATTAAAATCTCCAAGCTGTGTTTGAGACTGTCAGAGACAGCCCTAAGCTGAACGTGTAATGCGCTCTTATGAGTAATAAGAAGTAAGTTACACGACTTGTTTTCTTCAGTGAAACGACAATCAATGCCAGTACCTATCTTGATTTTTGCAATTATTTGTCGCGTAACAAATTCAGGGCGCTCCGGACTTAATTTTCCAACAGTATAGTGCGCCGCCTCATAGAGGGTTAGATGTTCGTGCTTATTTGGATACATTTCTGGAAAGAAAAATCCGACGTGACGGTCCCATCAACTGATCTCTGCGATCAGCGGTCATAACATCATTGGATTTATTTCTTTGGGGTCACGTCAAGTACCAGGTTTACCAAGCACCAGTGAACGATATTGCATACTGCAGCAGACCGGGTGCAATTGAAATATAGTCTGGATATCCTTGGGGCAACGAAAGAAGCACTGAGCACACGCTGAAATTTACACTAAAAAAAAAAAAAAACAACAAAACGACGCACTGTGAAGAACATACCATAATGGAACACAGAAATCGATAGGTGTGATGTACATGTCCAGGCAAACAAATGGTTACAGTTTAGAAAAATTGGGTGATTTATTCAAGTGAAATCTACCGATGTCTGTCCCATTCTGATGATTCCTTGGTCGTGTGTCATTTTTTGTGTTGGAGTGTGTTATTTGTTTGTATGAACACAAAAACTTGAATATGCTACCTGTATTTCAAGACAGAAGATATGTGTCTATGTACTTATTTTCTGCCTTATGCATGTTTGTAAACAAGAAAAAACATTTAGGACGCACTGCACATCCCTACTTTTTCGAGTAACTCACCTACATTACTCTACTTCAAGTTGCAAGTACGGGTGCGTCATTTGCGACTTTTTTTTTTTTTTTAATTCTTTACTCCAGCGAGTAAAGCGGACTGGTTGAGATCCAGTCCATGACAGAGACTCGGTTATTTTTGGGCAGTTATCTGGGAAGCTGGTAGTGAGGCATAGAGGTTCTCAACTGGGAATAAATGGAAGGAGATTATCATTTCCAGCACTTGCCTTACAGCTTAGAGAACACTCCAACATATACTGTTTCTGGGAAGAGACACACAAAACAAACCGCCCAAAATGGTTTCTTTCGATTTAGGAGACAGTAAGAGATCAAAAAAGGCCACATTTCGATGTAGAAATGCATGTATTAGAGTCTCATCAAGATATATTTACGTTTTAGCCACTCTATGAGTAGATGAATTACCGCTGACGCAGGATAATGCAATGGTGCTTAAACTGAAGATAAATGTTTCGAATTACGGTAGTGAAAGAAATTTTCATTACAGAAATTAGGCCACGAAGGGAAAGAGGTGCTGCAAAGTTTCTGACCACAACCCGTTCCGCCAATCATCGTAGCCACAATCATTACAATCACCAATTATTCCACATAAAACTCTAAAGTTTTCCATGCATCACGGTCTGAAACTAAACGCACGCATATCGATACTGCATGTTTTATAATGCCAGCTACCAACTTTCCGGTATAGATCTTTGCTTATCTCTTGGAACCCAGGAAAGACGTGCCCTAGTCCACATGCCACCTATTCGACTTGTTATTTGTCCTCCATCCGGGATTTGAACCTCACAAGCGCTTAAATTTTGAATAAAAATCCTCAGCAATGACGGCCGAAGATTTACAGCGTAAGAAACCACCCTCATTCAGCCAACGGCCCTGCCAAAAAGGGTGAAGCAGCAGAATGAGGTTAGGTGCGCTGAAGAATCACCAATGATCAACGGGACGAGACTGCAGAAAGCAGTGGAAACCAGTGCTTTAAAGACACATAATGTTTATCCACAGGACATGTGGACTGTAATTAAAAAAGTGTCATGATGATCTCTCTATAGGCAAAATATTCCGGACTAGTCCCCTATTCGGATTTCCGTTAGGGGGCTGCCGACGGGGAGGTGATCATGAGAAAAATATTACATAAACAACGAAAGGATAACGTTCTACCAGTCGTTGTATGGAATGTCAGAAATTTGAACGCGGTAGAGGAGGTAGAAAATCTCTAGATGTAGTGGGGGTTAGTGAAGTGGGATGGAAAAAGACAAGGATTTCTGGCCAGATGAGTATAAGGTAATATCAACTGCAGTAGAAAATGGTATAACGGGAGTAGGATTTATTACGAATAGGAAGGTAAGACAGAGAGTGAGCAGTTTAGTGGTAGGGTTATTCTCGTCAGACTCAATAGCACCCCAACACTGACAACAATAGTTCAGTTACACACTCCGACGTTGCAAGCAAAAGATGAAGAGATACAGAAAGAATATGAGGATATTGAACGGTTAATTCAGTACGTGAAGGGAGACGAAAATGTAATAGTTATGGGGGTTGGAATGCGGTTGAATGAAAGGAGTAGAAGAAAGGGTTACGGGAGAATGTGTGCTTGACAATAGGAATCAAAGAGGAGAAAGACTAATTGAGTTCGGCAATAAATTTCAGCTAATAATAGTGAATACTCTGTTCCAGAATCTCAATAGGAGGAGGTATCCCTAGAACAGGCCAGCAGATACGGGAAGATTTCAGTTTGATTGTATCATGGTTAAACAGAGCTTTCGAAATCAGATACTGGATTATAAGGTTTATCCAGGAGCAGATATAGACTCAGATCACAATTTAGTAGTGATGGAGAGTAGGCTGTATTTTAAGGGATTAGTCAGAAAGAATCAGTGTGTTTAAAGGAGTGGGATACGGAAATACTAAGGGATGAGGAGATATGCTTCAAGCACTCTTAGGCTATGGGCACTGTGATAAGTAATAGCTCAGTAGGCAGTATAGTTGAGGAGGAATGGACATCTCTAAAAAGGGCAATCATGGAAACTGGAGAGAAAAACGTAGGTACAAGGGAGGTAGCTGTGAAGAAACCATGGCTAACAGAAGAAATACTTGAGCTGATTAACGAAAGCAAGAAGTACAAGAATATTCAGGGATATTCAGGAATACAGAAATGCAAGTCACTTAGGAATGAAATAAATAGGAAGCGCAAGGTAACTAAGGCGAAATGGCTGCATGAACAATGCGCAGCAATTGAAAAGGAAATGATTGTCGGAATGACTGAATCTGCGTATAGAAAAGTCAAAACAACCTACAACCTTCGGAGGAATAAAAAGCAAGGCTGATAACATTAAGATTGCGAAGGGAATTCCGCTGTTAAATGCGGAGGAGAGTGCGAATAGGTGGAAAGAGTACCTTGAAGACCTCTATTAGGGGGAAGACTTGTCTGATGGCGTGATGGAAGAAATAACAGGAGCCGATGTAGGAGAGAAAGGGGATGCAGTTCTAGAACCAGAATTTAAAAAAGTTTTGGAAGACTTAAGATCGAATAAGGCTTAAGGGAAAAAAGCATTCCACCAGAATTTCTAAAATAATTGGGAAGATGGCAGCAAAACGATTATTCGCGTTGGCGTTTAGAGTGTACGAGTCTGGCGATACACCATCAGGATTACGGAAAAACACTATCCTCACAATTCCGAAGATTGTAAGAGCCGAAAAGTACGAGAATAACCGCGCAGTCAAGTTAACAGCTCATACATCCAAGTTGCTAAGAATAATATAGAGAAGAAGTGAAAAGAAAATTGAGGCTTTGTTAGATGACAATCATTTTCGGTTTAGGAAAGGTAAAGCCATCAGAGAGACAGTTTGACGTTGCGGTTGATAACTGAAGCAGCGCTGAAGAAATATCAAGACATGTTCGTAGGATGCACGATCTGAAAAAGAGTTCGACAATGTAAAACGGTGCAAAGTGTTTAAATTCTGAGAGAAATAGGGGTAACCTACAGAGAAAGACGTGTAATATACGATATGTAGAAGAATCAGAACGGAACAAATGGTTCAAATGGCTCTGAGCACTATGGGACTTAACATCTATGGTCATCAGTCCCCTAGAACTTAGAACTACTTAAACCTAACTAACCTAAGGACATCACACACATCCATGCCCGAGGCAGGATTCGAACCTGCGACCGTAGCAGTCGCGCGGCTCCGGACTGAGCGCCTAGAACCGCTAGACCACCACGGCCGGCAGAACGGAACAATAAGAATGGAAGACCAAGGACGAAATGCTTGGATTAGAAAGGGTGTAAGACAGGGAAGAAGTCGTTCGTCCCTATTGTTTAATCTATACGCCGAAGAAGCAATGACGAAAGTAAAAGAAGGGTTCAAGAACGGGATTAAAATTCAAGATGGAAGGATATCAATAATAAGATTCGCTGATGACATTCTTATCCTCAGTGAAAGTGAAGAAGAATCACGAGACCCGCTGAATGGAATGAACATTCTAATGAGTACCGAACATAGATTGAGAGTCAATCGAAGAAAGAGGAAAGCAATGAGAAGTGCCGTAAATGAGAACAGCGTGATACTTAACATCAGAATTGGTGATCAGGAAGTAGACGAAGTTAAGGAATTCTACTATCTAGGCAGCAAAATAACGATGACAGACGGAGGAGCAGACTAGCACTGGCAAAAAGGGCATTCCTGGCCAAGAGAAGTTAACACAGGCCTTAATTTCAGGAAGAAATTCCCGAGAATGTGCGTTTGTGGCACAGCATTGTATGGTGATGAAACATGGACTGTGGGGAAACCGGAGCAGAAGAGAATCGAAGCATTTGATATGTGGTGCAACAGAATAAGTTTGAAAAGTAGGTGGACTGATAAGGTAAGAGATGAGGTGGTTCTCCAGAGAATAGGCGAGGAAATGATTATATGGAAAACACTGACAAGAAGAAGGGACATCTTTTAAGACATCACGGAATAAGTTCCGTGGTACTAGAGGGAGCTGTAGAGGGTAATAACTGTAAAAGAAAACTGAGATTATAATATATGCAGCAAATAATTGAGGACCTAAGTTGTAAGTGCAACTCTGAGATGAAGAGGTTGGCACAGGGAAGGAATCCATGGCAGGCTGCATCAAACAAGTCAGAAGACTGATGACTGAAAAAAAAAATGTTTGGACTTGAATGATCGCCATTTACAATAATCATCAAGTAGATATGAAGGTCAGGAATTTCACGTCACCAACTCTCCTTTCCTAGCCGGTGCAGCATGACTGAATAGAATTTCTCCGTCCTCGAGGCTTCGCCACAGATTAAGCATTTGTTAGTGAACTCGACTGCGGAGACGAATAAGAGCAAATGAAGTAGCCAGCTACTAGCGGGAGGAACTGTCTGGTGCAATTCACGATGCTGATGATGCTTGTCATAACTAGTGATTCTCCTGTTCTCAAGAATGGCATCGCCTACTCATATGGTTTTTTGAGTCGAGAGTGTTTGGTTCGCAGTTAAAAAAAACAAAAAAAAACAGTTAATGTATGAGCCGATTCTCAACAATCCGACAGCAAACAACGTATTTTCCACGTCACAGTTCAGATTTCAGAAATGTTCTGGTCTTGTTCATCCTCGTCAGGTGCATCTGATGTGTGAGTCACAGTATCCCTTTAATTAAAGTAGAATAATTTGCTGTCATAGGCAACGTTGGAAACTGTGCATGTCTCTCTCTCTCTCTAAGAAAAAAAGGAGTCAATATGCAAGACAATCTTCACCGACTGGGACGTAACGATGTGCACCATCTTCCAATATCCATTTTAGAGCGATTATCAGCTACTTTTTCAGATGGTACCCTTGTTTTTTTTTTAATAGATGCTACAAATGTAATGATAAATAACAAGTGAATTGCAGTGCCAATGAAATGTTCATAAACATTAATAAACAGGTAGCAGTCAATTCATTGTTATCAAACTTTTGAAAGATCCACTATATCCACGACATCATCAATTACTATTGTAGAAGACTGTAGAAAATGAGATGTATTGATCGAGCGAGGGATAAGGATGTCCGCAAACTTGAGAAAAAAAAGGAAATGAAGCATATAATGAATGGAATAAATAGAATATTTAACGACATGTGTCGTAGTCAGAAGCTGTATTTGAAGCTCCGGTTGAAGGGAGGCAAGTATAGATATTAATTAATGAAATAATTTGTGCGGCTTGAGCCTCTTTTTACTAACGCTTACTACCAAGACGCGTTTTAGCAGCACACTGCCATCATCAGGTGCATTACAGTTACATTTACATTACATTAATGTAGGTGTGCCAGTGGGGTTATGTACAGAAATTTAACTCTGTACAAAATATTCGTTTATTGTAGCGTATACCTTAAGGAAGTTGAGTTTGAATTGTTTCATCAATGTCTTTATTTACATTTTTGCTGTAAACTTATTCAGCCAGCACACAGAACACAGTGATAAAAATATCATCCCATTACACTTTCACATTCGGATGTTTTAATTGCTAAGATAAACTTATTTTAATTCTTGAGATAAACTATGAAAACACAATCTTTATTAAATACGCATTTCTATGTCATTTCATATGCTAAATAGTATAATTATTCGGTAATTCTTGGTTAAACAGTAATTTTAAGATTTTTTCAGTTTACTCTTTATATTACTAAAACAGCCATTTCACGTTGGAGAAATTTTTGAAGAAATTCACGTTGTTATTTTCTAGTTTGTCATTTAACAACTATATACTGTGCCATGAACGAAAATTTCTAGTTCTTCATACAAGTCTATTTGATGTCCCTTGTCCATTTCATGTAATATACACTGGCGTGCAAAACTTGAGAACAAAAGTAGCTTTCGCATGACTTGTCACTGCCAAACAACAGCTCGAAGATCCTTGGACCATACGTAGAAACAATTGCTGCATTGTAATAGACAAGGAAACCGAAAGAAATACGTATTGAGACGAAAAGAAATGATGCTTTTATTCAAAGACAGTAATTCATGATGGTTCCCTGGACATTAAACAAGGCAGAACATGGCTTTTAATAGGGTGTGTGTTCACAATGGGCGCCCCTGCATATTCTGCAACGTTCTAAACATTCTGCGTGGTGTCTGTTTGTTCTAAGTCGTGTCTCCCTACCACTTTCGCGCAACGACGCTCTGAGCGTGTTTTTTTAGGGAATTGACTAGTTTAAACCTGGGACCTGTTGCTGGTAAGGAGACGCCAGACCACACATGACATGTAGAATTCAGAAGAGTTCAGTGAGACTAGCGATGATATAACCAAATACTTAATGATTTCAGCGTCAGCTCCACTGCACTCCCTGTAAAAGAATCTTAATACTAACTAAATTTAGTGGAAGGGGTTCAAGGCTTTCCTATTTTTAGTTAGCTGGTAAAATAACGTCGAAAAAGCAGTTAAGTTTACCATTGGAAATTTTATTCTACGCACAAAACATTATTTATAAATTGCACTATTGATAAAAGGAAATGTTTTAATACAGGATGGTAAAAACCAACTGCGTTCAACAAAAATGTGAACGAATATTCCCTGAATGGGTTTCCTAGTTCTACAATGGATCGAAGGATGACCTATGCCATATCACATCTATAATATAGATTTAAATTAAGTATCACAAAAAAGCAAATTATCAAAATGGTGTACAGTGACCCTCAATTATCTTTAATTACTTATCTAGCTTGTCGTAAATTACAGTGGCTGATGTGGCTTCTCAATAATTATATAACAGAAAAATCATCGCGTTTCAGATTTTTACTTCAAGTGGCAAATGTGAACACCATGAGCTTTAATTGACGATCGACGCTAGTATTACGCAAAAAGGGGATGTAACAGATGAGACTTCTGCAGTTCTGAGTGAAGCCTTATGCGCTCAAAAATGCGGCATCGCGTGCGTTCATTACCTTGTCGGTGTTCGTCAGGGGGCGACGGGCAGTACAGCTCCGCTCACCATGCTGTCTCGGAAGCAACTCCCTAGCAACTCTCTCCTAACTTCTCCTTACTACAATTTACCGAAGTTGGTTTAAAAAAAAACTATCTGGCTGTGTTTTCATCTGACCAATCAGGGTCTCAATGTTAACCTTAAGCTACGCCTACAACAATTCTGTCTATCCAATGAGAAACATTATACTTTTCGTTGTGGGGCAATGTTTTTAAAGTTTGCAACATAACAGAGACGCGAAAAAGTCTCACGCTAAAACTTGAAGCTGGTGTGGCCCTTTTAGTGTTATCTTAAGATCTATACTGTTCTTTTGGAGGGCTCTATCTTTTAACATGGGCTGGGGGGTGGTCCTAATGTAACAGAGACGCGAAAAAGTCTCACGCTAAAACTTGCGGGTGGTGTAGCCCTTTTTGTGTTATCGTAAGATCTATACTGTTCTTCTGGAGGGCTCTAGCTTTTAACATTGGCTAGGGGGTGGTCTTGACGTAACAGAGACGCGCAAAAGTCTCACGCTAAAACTTGTGGGTGGTGTCCTAGCGGTTAGCTGGCGACGTGGGTGTCCGTCCGTCCCTTATCGTAGGGCCTTCCAGCTTAACACGGTTCTGCTCTCAGCTTCTGTTCTCGTTTCTCCCCTCGGAACTGCGTCTATCTCACGGTGGGAAGGTATGACATGCATTTAGGCACTCTTGTGTTAGTCTGTGGTAATCCATTTGCTCACTCGTTACTCGTATTACTTTGGTTAATTTAATGTCACGATTTATTCGGAGCTATGTGACATACTACTGGATTTGCTTATCATGCAGGGTTTTCGTGGAAGGTGTTGGATTTGTCTGACACCTTACAACATGCTAACATGTTGGCCCCAATGTCCGTAAGGAGTTTTGTGGTAGGGTGTGCCATTCGTCCAGAAGCGTACTGGACAACTGATGTGGCATGTGGAAGTGCTGCATTACGTCTTCCCAACGAATCACACATGGTCGTTGAAATATAAGTCGGGGGAATGGGCAGGCCAACCCATACCCTCATGTTCTAAGAGCTACTCCACCTACGTGGTTCGATACTGTTGTATAATGTCACTTATAAAAATGAAGTCAGGGCCGAACGGACTCCTGAAAAGTCGGACATGTGGAACGAGTACAGTGTCACAATAACGTTGACCACTGAGTGTACCTCGTTCAAAGATTTGGAGGTCTGTGCATCCATGCAACACCACACCTCCTCACACAATAATACCTGGACCACCAAAACGGTACACTCAGTGGTCAACGTCATTATGAGACTGAACTTCTTCTCCATTGCGTCTTTGTAGGGGTGCATTTCGATCAACGTTTTGTGACACCACCCCTCTTCCCCACTGCGCCTTGTCAGGGATGCATCCGACCCTGACTTCATTTTTGTGGATGACACTGTGCACCGCATCGAACAGACCAGGTGGAGGAGCTCTTGGAAGGAGTGGATATTCGGCAAATGGGCTGGCCTGCTTGTTCCCCCAACTTAAGGGGACATACTCGTGAAAATGACCAAAAATTTGAAAAAAATTTCTTGGGCTATAGAAAAGAGCATTTCATGTTGATTTCAAAAATATGTAGTTTATGCGCGTTATCATTTTCCGTTCGTTCTAAAATTGAGGTTGAACGTAGTGTTGCACAGGGGCCACGCCCATCTGTCAGTTTGAAGTGCGTCAGAATACATGATGCATTATTTTGTTCTGTTGTTTTTTCTGTCATTAGTTACGGATCGTTAACACAGGTTTATTCTAGAAGGCACTGACTCCCAGAACCTAAGTACAGGCATGTCCAGAAGGCTATGGTTCGAATGTAAACAAAGATCTGAGAATATATGATTTCGGATTTTCATACGCGTGTGGTTTTGTAGTTAATGTGTGTTTTTGTTTTGTTTCTGTGTGTGTGTGTGTTTCCTATGCTACAAATGCCGAGAGTAAAGAAATTTAGCTACAAACGAAAGTTTCTCGGCAACCAGTTCCAAACATAACCGAATAATACACATCAGTTGCTTCAAAAGTCGCCTGTGGAAACTGTGTCTACAGGCAGTGCTTCTAGACGTAAACTTTCGATGTCTGAAAGTAAGGAGAAGAAGCCTAGTAGTATTGTGAGCAGCAATAACGACGGAAATGTTATTGTGAACCTAAATATGCTATCAAGACTTTTGAAGAGTACTGTGAAATGTAAGTACTGCGATTGTGAAGATAGTATTGACGTCTCTGAGGACATTTCAGCAAGTAAGGGTCTATGAAGTCGGTTAGTGATTGCCTGTAACTCATGTAAGATGCACAGTGATACTATGACATCGCCAGTAACTGATAATCGACATTCAGCTTGCTTATGCAATGCGATTTATTGAAAGGGGAAGGAGAGCTGCCCAGACTTTTTGTGCAGTGATGGATTTGCCTCCACCTCCACTGAGTTTTGACAGATACAATAAATTAATACATAATGCTTTATGTGGTGTAAGTGAACATTCAATAGCAGCAGAAGAAGCAGTAGCCTTGTGTGAGAATACAGACAAATGGTTCAAATGGCTCTGAGCACTATGGGACTTAACTTCCGAGGTCATCAGTCCCCTAGAACGTAAAACTACTTAAACCTAACTAACCTAAGGACATCATACACATCCATGCCTGAGACAGGATTGGAACCTACGACCGTAGTGGTCGCGCGGTTCCAGACTGTAGCGCCTAGAACGGCTCGGCAACTCCGGCCGGCGAATACAGACATTGTAGCAGCATTTGATGGATCTTGGCAGGGGAGAGGTCATATTTCTCTGAATGGGCTTGTAACTGCCACATTTATTGAAACTGATAGGACACTAGATTATGAATGTCTAGCAAAGCACTGCTACGGTTGTCCAAGTAAATTTATTGGCACCCATGTATGTGTAAAGAACTTTGATGGCCCAAGTGGAGACATGGAAACGAAAGGAGTTCTAAACATTTTTAGAAGATGAGAGGTCAGTCGTGGTGTGAGGTATGTAGGCTCTCTTGGGGATGGAGACTGTAAAGGACACACTACTGTTGATAATGACAGACCATATAGGGACACTGATAGAAAAGATTGAATGTGTTGGGTATGTACAAAAAAGAATGGGAGCTCGTCTGAGAAAATTATGTAAAGACTTCAGTGAAAAAAAAAAAACCGTCAAACAGGAAACACATAGGTGGTTCAGGTCGTCTTACAAAAAGTGAAATTGATTCTTTGACTCAATATTATGGACCAGCAATAAGGAGAAATGTATGAGATTTGGAGAACATGAGACGAGCTGTTTGGGCAACATGGTTTCACAGAGTGTCAACAGATGAAACCCCGCAGCATGGTTTGTGTCTAAAATGGGAAGGTTCGTGGTGCAGGTAATGGTTGAGCAACGCTACGGGAAAACAATATACCCACAAGCATTCCTTAGCACTTGCTGTGTTGGAGTCAATTAGTCCTATAGATAGGGATCTGGCAAATAAAAATCTACTTTGGAAATATATGTACGGTCCCTCTCAGAATGCAAATGAAAGCTTCAGCAGCTGTATATGGGAGAGAATACCCAAAACTGTATTTGTTGGGCTGACAGTGCTGAAGATTGGTGTAATGGATGCAATAATAACATTCAATGATGGTGCAATTTCAAGGATCAATATTATGAAGAAATTGAACATCCATACGAGAAGGAATATGGCTTCAGCTCTACTTGCTATTGATAAACGGCGGGTTACCGAAGGCAGAGACAGCTGCAGAAGCTGCTAGCAAGGAGTCAAGGATAAAGAAAAGAATGAAGAGAAAGAGTATGGAGAATAAGGAAACAGGAGGACAGCCCGCCGGAGTGGCCGAGCGGTTCTAGGCGCTACAGTCAGGAAGCGCGTAACCGCTACGGTCGAAGGTTCGAATCTTGCCTCGGGCATGGATGTGTGTGATGTCCTTAGGTTAGTTAGGTTTAAGTAGTTCTAAGTTCTAGGGGACTGATGATCTCAGAAATTAAGTCCCATGGTGCTCAGAGCCATTTTTGAAACAGGAGGACAACTGGAGTATGAAGCTGGAATGTTCTAAACGAGCATAGTGGTAAGTTAATAAATCTGTAAATCTTCTTTCGCGATTTACCGAAAACTTGAATTTTCATCATTCAGGTACACTCTTCTCCTAAATGACTGAAGTTAAACTCACAAAAATTGGTACTGATATTTAGAATGGTCATTTTTGTGAGTTTAACCTCTCTCACCTACTATGTCCTGAAAAATTTATAACATGATGCTGATGATGTCGGTGATATTTGAGCTACATTTTTAAATATTTTTGTTGTAGTAAAATAAATTACGTGTCTTTTTCACAGATCAGCATCAGGGAAGGAAATTGGAGGCATAAAACACTTATGTGAATGTTGTCTGACTCTTTTTGCAAGCTGTGCAATCAGTGGTTCCAAAGAAAATGTCACCGCAATGAAGTAGTGTTCCGTTTTTTATACTATTATAAATATTGTTGTCAGTATCAAAATATAACAAATATCTCAATGACTTTTTTGGGAAATGCTTTGACTAATGACCCCAATTGCGTGCAAGAATTTTGAGCTATGTCTCATTTTTAGATCAGTTGCACTATGAGGGTGAAGATAATGCTAAAAATGCAGCCCGTTTAGGGGCGTGTCCCCTTAAATCCCATCCAGCACGTGAACGATGCGTTGGGGAGGGGTTTCTCAGCACGTCCACATGCATCAACGACCATCCATCAGATGTCAACCACGTTGCTGGAGGAAAGGAACTCCCTACCGCATGAACTCCATACCCACCTTGTGGCCAGCATGGGAACGCGTTGCACAGTGCGCACCTCCATCCGTGATGACCACACATCCTATTAAGTGCCATGTCTCGACCTCTGTAATGTCCAGGGGACCATCACGAATTGCGGTGACTTCATTGTAATTTAACTATTGTGTTTGAGCAAAAGTATCATTTCTGTCCGTCTCATTGCGTATTTCCTTCATTTACCATTTGTACTATACTGTAGCAATTGTTTCTATGTATGGTCCAAGATTCATCGAGCTATGTTACTTGGCAGTGACACATCACGCAGAAGTTATTTCCGGCCTTAAAGCCTAATTTACAGCCGGCCGGAGTGGCCGTGCGGCTCTAGGCGCTACAGTCTGGAACCGAGCGACCGCTGCGGTCGCAGGTTCGAATCATGCCTCCGGCATGGATGTGTGTGGTGTCCTTAGGTTAGTTAGGTTTAATTAGTTCTAAGTTCTAAGCGACTGATGACCTCAGAAGTTAAGTCGCATAGTGCTCAGAGCCCAGCCTAATTTAGACGACGACACTAGGTTGTAGGCAAATATGCTACCGGCCAATGCGCATGCTGGCCGCGCGTTCGTGCAACTCGTTGGTGAAACTAAACACTTTCGGCGCGTTCCAACTTTGGCGACACTAGTTGCACGAGGTTTGAAGTTATGTGTGCTCATAGAGTGTAGAGAAACTGAAATATGAAATGGGGGAACGGTGAATAATGTTCGCTGTTTGGATATCTATGCTTTGCATAGATGTTTGTGGGATTTCAGTGGTGCTGATTTCAAAAATTAACAGCATATTGCTGCTACTGAGACCTTCATGTGCGATCAGAACATAGATGATTTGACAGTATCTGAGCTGCAGGGCGAAATTTATTGGGTTAGGAGCACATATACAACTGAATTAAGAAAAATACAAGCGAGTAATTCTAGATGTGGCAATGCTCTCATCTACAGGACTAAAATCCCACCGTTCGAGTTGGCCAACTCTTTGTTAAGGAATGTTGTTGACAGGACGGAAGGCTACACAAATCAAGAACCTGCAGTCTTTATTCAATATTCATCTATTTAAAACGTCGCAGCAGTGATCCCCATTCACAAATGTTAGAATTTTTAAATATTGTCACTGTACATATCTGTTCTCAAGAGAGTAGTTTGCAAACCATTCTCTTCTTAATGCGGCCTGCTTCGAATAATTATTGCTGTTAATGTTAATAATTATTACTGTTAACATTAATATACGGAGTCTATACAAGGGCAATGTTCTTGAGGACAGTAATATGGAAATTGAAGAGGATGTAGATGAAGATGAAATTGGAGATATGATACTCCGTGAAGAGTTTGACAGAGCACTGAAAGACCTAAGTCGAAACAAAGCCCCGGGAGTAGACAATATTCCATTACAACTACTGATAGCCTTGGGAGAGCCAGCCCTGACAAAACTCTACCATCTGGTGAGCAAGATGTATGAGACAGGCGAAATACCCTCAGACTTCAAGAAGAATATAATAATTCCAATCCCAAAGCAAGCAGGTGTTGACAGATGTGAAAATTACCGAACTAATAGATTAATAAGCCACGGCTGCAAAATAATAACACGAATTCTTTACAGACGAATGGAAAAAAAACTGTTGGAAGCAGACCTCGAGGAAGATCAGTTTGGATTCCGTAGAAATGGTGGAACACGTGAGGCTATAATGACTCTACGACTTATCTTAGAAGATAGATTAAGGAAAGGTAAACCTACGTTTCTAGCATTTGTAGACTTAGAGAAAGCTTTTGACAATATTGGCTGGAATACTCTCTTCCAAATTCTGAGGGTGGCAGGGTAAAATACAGGGAGCGAAAGGCTATTTACAATTTGTACAGAAAGCAGATGGCAGTTATAAGAGTCGAGGGGCATGAAAGGGAAGCAGTGGTTGGGAAGGGAGTGAGACAGGGTTGTAGCCTATCTCCGATATTATTCAACCTGTATATTGAGCAAGCGGTAAAGGAAACAAAAGAAAAATTCGGAGTAGGAATTAAAATCCATAGAGAAGAAATAAAAACTTTGTGGTTCGACGATGACATTGTAATTCTGTCAGAGACAGCAAAGGACCTGGAAGGACAGTTGAACGGAATGGACAGTGTCTTGAAAGGAGGATATAAGATGAACATCAACAAAAGCAAAACGAGGATAATGGAATGTAGTCGAATTAAATCTGGTGATTCTGAGGATATTGGATTAGGAAATGAGGCGCTTAAAGTAGTAAAGGAGTTTTGCTATTTGGGGAGCAGAATAACTGCTGATGGTCGACGTAGAAAGGATATAAAATGTAGACTGGCAATGGCAAGGAAAGCCTTTCTGAAGAAGAGAAATTTGTTAACATCAACTATTGATTTAAGTGTCAGGAAGTTCAAAATGGTTCAAATGGCTCTGAGCACTATGGGATTCAACATCTTAGGTCATAAGTCCCCTAGAACTTAGAACTACTTAAACCTAACTAACCTAAGGACATCACACACACCCATGCCCGAGGCAGGATTCGAACCTGCGACCGTAGCAGTCCCGCGGTTCCGGACTGCAGCGCCAGAACCGCTAGACCACCGCGGCCGGCTGTCAGGAAGTCTTTTCTGAAAGTATTTGTATGGAGTGTAGCCATGTATGGAAGCGAAACGTGGACGATAAATATTTTAGACAAAAAGAGAATAGAAGCTTTCGAAATGTGGTGCTACAGAAGAATGCTGAAGATCAGATGGATAGATCACATAACTAATGAGGAGGTATTGAATAGAATTGGGGAGAAGAGAAATTTGTGGCTCAACTTGACTGGAAGAAGGGATCGGTTGGTAAGGCATATTCTGAGGCATCGTAGGATCACAGGAGGGCAGCGCGGGGGTTAAAAAACGTAGAGGGAGACCAAGAGATGAATACACTGAACAGATTCAGAAGGATGTAGGTTGCAGGAGGTACCGGGAGATGAAGAAGCTTGCACAGGATAGAGTAGCATGGAGAACTGCATCAAACCAGACTCTGGACTGAAGACCACAACAACAATATTAATAATTATTGCTGTTAATGAAAAAGCATCATCAGCAACTAAGATCGCGTCTTGTAACATGCCGAGTGTTCTCAATTGTAATGCACGTAATATGATATGTAATTTCAGTTCTGGCAGCAGTGCTTCGTGCATTAGAGCATCTTTACTTCTCATCGCATAATTAACTCTACTTAGAAGAAACGTGAACAGTTCTGGTGACATTCTAAGATAATTGAAAGAACTTCTTGGATCTTCCATTATAAATTATTTCTGGAAGGATGCTGAGCAACTCCAGCCACGAATCGAAACATGTTTCTAATTTTTTTCTTATGTAGCGATTCCACGCAACTAAATTTAACTACATCACAACTCGTGCGACTTGCAGCTGCCAGAACTTTCATTTCAGACACGACAGAGAGACCCCCAAAACGACGAAACTGAAGTGTATACTGGTGGCGCCGTCTCTACAGTCAAACGTGAAACCATTTGCGTGCAACTCATTCCTCCCAACGAGTGGCGCAACCCACTGTCGTCGTGTAAACTAGGCGTAAGTTATGCACACCGGCGTATGGGTATCCGTCGCTGACGCAGTTAATTTCATACAACATGGATACATTTAAATTACACTACTGGCCATTAAAATTGTTACACCACGAAGATGACGTGCTACAGACACAAAATTTAACCAACAGGAAGAAGATGTTGTGATGCGCAAATGATTAGCTTTTCAGAGCATTCACACATGGCTGGCGCCGGTGGCGACACCTACAATGTGCTGACATGAGGAAAGTTTCCAACCGATTTCTCATACACAAACAAGAGTTGACCGGCGTTGCCTGGTGAAACGTTGCTGTGATGCCCCGTGTAAGGAGGAGAAACGCGTACCATCACGTTTCCAACTTTGATAAAGGTGGGATTGTAGCCTATAGCGGTTTATCGTATCGCGACATTGCGGGTCGCGTTGGTCAAGATCCAATGACTGTTAACAGAATATGGAATCGGTGGGTTCAGGAAGGTAATACGGAACGCCGTGCTGGATCCCAACGGCCTCGTATCACTAGCAGTCGAGATGACAGGCATCTTATCCGCATGACTGTAACGAATCATGCAGCCACGTCTCAATCGCTGAATCAACAGATGGGGACGTTTGCAAGACAACAATCATCTGCACGAATAGTTCGACAACGTTTGCAGGAGCATGGACTATCAGCTCGGAGACCGTGGCTGCGGTTACCCTTGACGCTGCATCACAGACAGGAGCGCCTGCGATGGTGTACTCAGCGACGAACCTGGGTGCACGAATGGCAAAACATTATTTTTTCGGATGAATCCAGGTTCTGTTTACAGCATCATGATGGTCGCATCCGTGTTTGGCGACATCGCGGTGAACGCACATTGGAAGCGTGTATTCGTCATTGCCACAGAGCCGTATCACCTGGCGTGATGGTATGGGGTGCCATTGGTTACACAGCATGGGGTCTTAATTAAATAAAATGCAAATAATTTTAGTAGCTGTATGTCCGGTTACGAAGTCTCGTAACCGGTTGGCCCTGAGTAGTAATAGTACGCAATCTGACTGCATAGAATAACAATAAAGACTGAAAGGAAATTTCCGTTAACACAATTGATTAATTAAGTCCCCAGCAACTATAAAAGCTACAAAACAACAAAGCACAAATGTAACTGTTCTGTGTGTGGAAGTGTGATTCAACGTACGCATCTGGCACGGTTCTTCCACAATACGACAAGGTATTTTAACCACCATTTACAATGACGTAATTAAAAAAGACCATAAATATTATAATTGCACATAGAAACCAGAATTACAGTCTAATACATGAACACAAGCCAGATGCTTTGTTGACTGAACCTGTGACCAAGAGGCATTCTTATTTAGGAAATTTGAAATAAAAAATTTTTTCGTTACCTTCATATATATTGACGAAAAATACACTGTGATCATTACAACATCCCCAATCGAACAGCATCTGCTATCTCGCCCAACAGAACAGCTGCACACGACATGCACTCAACTAGTACCGCTATCGACATCCTTTCAACAAGCACTGCCCACGGCAACCTCTGAACTACAACTGACCCGGTGGAGGCGGCAGAATAATACTCTTTGGCGCAATCTCTGGCGCTGTGACTCAGTGTAGCCACCTTTCAACATGTCTCGGTCACCTCTTCTTCGCATTGACGGCACTTTGAACAGTGGACGTTACATTTCAGATGTGTTACGACCCGTGGCTCTACCCTTCATTCGATCCCTACATTTCAGCAGGATAATGCACGACCGCATGTTGCAGGTCCTGTACGGGCCTTTCTGGGTACAGAAAATGTTCGACTGCTGCCCTGGCCAGCACATTCTCCAGATCTCGCACCAATTGAAAACGTCTGCTCAATGGTGGCCGAGCAACTGGCTCGTCACAATACGCCAGTCACTACTGTTGATGAACTGTGGTATCGTGTTGAAGCTGCATGGGTAGCTGTAGCTGTACACGCCATCCAAGCTCTGTTTGAGTGAGTGCCCAGGCGTATCAAGGCCGTTATTACGGCCAGAGGTGGTTGTTCTGGGTACTGATTTCTCAGGATCTATGCACCCAAACTGCGTGAAAATGTAATCACATGTCAGTTCTAGTATAATATATTTGTCCAATGAATAACCGTTTGTCATCTGCATTTCTTATTGGTGTAGCAATTTTAGTGGCTAGTAGTGTAGGTATGAGTGCAATGAAGCAGATTGAGTATAATGTGTAATATAGTAGTTAAGACGAAATGAAGAGGATTTTCAGGAAACGAGTGGAGAATTTTACCAAACCGAAATTACGGGTGGTGATCGAAACAGGCACAGGCGAGCGAAGAACTGGAGACGAGGGTACAAGCGTGACAGTGGAGTCGGTTAACATTTCAGAGCTGCGCGCGACCCCGGCCACGGGTCAGAGCAGAGATGTTACTGCCGGCTGGCGACGGCACCGCGTCTGTAGGCGACAGACAGGTCGTGTGTGGCGGCAAAGCGGCAGGCGCTGGTATTGCGCGCTGTTAGCGGCGGTGCGGTCGCGGCGACGCAACGAGACCGGAAGCGGCGACAGCGGCTGCGTCAGCGCCGCTATGCATTATGTATAGGACACGGCGGCGAATCGGCCGCCAAACTGCGCCTCCCGCAAGATGAAGCGAGACAGCCAATCGATGCGCAAAGCGGCCTGCGCCCTAATAGAATTCGGCCGCTGGCACAGCTTGTGAGCCGTCCCATCGGGCCCTGAGCTTTACTCGCTGTACAGCCGTAAACAAAGCAGGAACATCAGTCTAGTACGATAGACGTCATGTTACTCCACGTAAAATACAGGGTGACACAGAAGAAGACAACAACCACTGCATGCTAGAAGGAAACTAACTAAAGATTTTAATCATTTAAGCACGGTACCTATCAAACGACGGACGACCAAGAGCATTCTCCAACCAAGAGTACTGTCATATGACCAATGAAAGCGTGCCCTCTTTACGGGACCCATCACACACCGAAGGGCCAAAGAAACTGGGTCACCTGCCTAATATCGTGTAGGGCTCCCGCGAGCACGCAGAAGTGCCGCAACATGACGTTGCATGGACTTGACTAATGTCTGAAGTTATGTCGGAGAGAATTGACAATGAATCCTGCAGGCATGTCCGTAAGAGTGCCAGGGGGTGGAGATCTGTTCCGAACAGCACGTTGCAAGGCATCCCAGATATGCTCAATAATGTTCATGTCTGGGGAGTTTGGTAGTCAGCAGAAGACTTTAAATTCATAAGAGTGTTCCTGGAGCCACTCTGTAGGAATTCCGGACGTGTGGGGTGTCGCATTGTCCTGCTGAAATTGCACAAGTCCGTCGGAATTCACAATGGACATGCATGCATGCAGGTGGTCAGACAGGACGCTTATTTACGAGTCACGTGTGAGAATCGTATCTAGACGTTCCAGGGGTCCCATATAACTCCAACACCACACGCACCACACCATTACACGGCCTCCACTAGCTTGGTAAGTCCCCTGCTGACATGCAGAGTCCCCAAAAAAATGTTCAAATGTGTGTGAAATCTTATGGGACTTAACTGCTAAGGTCATCAGTCCCTAAGCTTACACACTACTTAACCTAAATTATCGTAAGCGACAAAGACACACACCCAAGCCCGAGGGAGGACTCGAACCTCCGCCGGGATCGGTCGCACAGTCCATGACTGCAGCGCCATAGACCGCTCGGCTATGCAGAGTCCACAGATTCATGAGGTTGTCTCCATACCCGTACATGTCCATCCTCTCGATAGAATTTGAAACGAGACTCGGTCGACCAGGGGACATGTTTCCAGTCATCTACAGTCTAACGTCGGTGTTGACAGGCCCAGGCGAGGCGTACATCTTTGTGTCGTACAGTCATCAAGGGTAGACAACTGGGCCTTCTGCTCGTTGAATGGTTCGCATGCTGATACTTGTTGATGACCCAGCATTGACATCTGGAGCAATTTGGGGAACAGTTAGGCTTCTCTCAGGTTCAACGATTCTCTTCAGGTAGTATGGGAAAAATCCCCACGTCGTCGCCATCTCGGAGATGCTGTGTCCCATCCCTCGTGCGCACCGACTATAACACCACGCCCAAACTCACTTAAACCTTGATAAGCTGCCGGACACTTGTTGTGTTATGTAGGAGTTGCCGACCGTAGCGCCGTATTCTGCTTGTTTACATATCTCTGTTTTTGAATACGCATGCCTGTACCACTTTCTTTGGCGCTTCAGTGTATGGTGGACTAGTGAAGGTGCACCAGTCATATGACAAACCGATAAGAGTGTACCCTCGCTATGATGCTCGTCAACTGACAGACCCATGAAAGCGTGCCCTCGCAACAGGGTCTGTCATTACGACGAACAATGAGAACTTTCCCTCACTATGAGAGCTTTAATATTTTGTATCATTAGTCTTCTGGCCAGTTTGAAGTGTCCCGCCATCAATTTCTCTCCTGTGCCTACCTTTACATCTCATAATAACACTTGCAACCTACGTCCTTAATTATTTGCTGGATATACTCCAATTTCTGTCTTCCTCTACAGTTATTATCATCTACAGCTTCCTGTACTACCTCCCATAGTGATCAGAGCCATTTGAACCTCTAGCACCATGGAAGTTACTCACTGGTCTTAACAGACGTCCTACCATCCTCTCTCTTCTTCTTATCAGCGTTCTCCATATATTCCTTTCCTCGCCGATTCTCCGGAGAGCCACCTCATCAGTTCGCCTAATTTTCAACATTCTTCCGTAGCACCACACCTCAAATGCTTCAATGCTCTTCTTTTCCAGGTTTCCAACAGTCCATGTTTCACTATCATACGAGGTGCATTCAAGTTCTAAGGCCTCCGATTTTTTTTCTAATTAACTACTCACCCGAAATCGATGAAACTGGCGTTACTTCTCGACGTAATCGCCCTGCAGATGTACACATTTTTCACAACGCTGACGCCATGATTCGATGGCAGCGGCGAAGGCTTCTTTAGGTGTCTGTTTTGACCACTGGAAAATCGCTGAGGCAATAGCAGCATGGCTGGTGAATGTGCGGCCACGGAGAGTGTCTTTCATTTTTGGAAAAAGCCAAAAGTCACTAGGAGCCAGGTCAGGTGAGTAGGGAGCATGAGGAATCACTTCAAAGTTGTTATCACGAAGAAACTGTTGCGTAACGTTAGCTCAATGAGCGGGTGCGTTGTCTTGGTGAAACAGCACACGCGCAGCCATTCCCAGACGTTTTTGTTGCAGTGCAGGAAGGAATTTGTTCTTCAAAACATTTTCGTAGGATGCACCTGTTACCGAAGTGCCCTTTGGAACGCAATGGGTAAGAATTACGCCCTCGCTGTCCCAGAACATGAACACCATCATTTTTTCAGCACTGACGGTTACCCGAAACTTTTTTGGTGGCGGTGAATCTGTGTGCTTCCATTGAGCTGACTGGCGCTTTGTTTCTGGATTGAAAAATGGCATCCACGTCTCATTCATTGTCACAACCGACGAAAAGAAAGTCCCATTCATGCTGTCGTTGTGCGTCAACATTGCTTGGCAACAGGCCACATGGGCAGCCATGTGGTCGTCCGTCAGCATTCGTGGCACCCACCTGGAAGACACTTTTCGCATTTTCAGGTCGTCATGCAGGATTGTGTGCATAGAACCCACAGAAATGCCAACTCTGGAGGCGATCTGTTCAACAGTCATTCGGCGATCCCCCAAAACAATTCTCTCCACTTTCTCGATCATGTCGTCAGACCGGCTTGTGCGAGCCAGAGGTTGTTTCGGTTTGCTGTCACACGATGTTCTGCCTTCATTAAACTGTCGCACCCACGAATGCACTTTCGACACATCCATAACTCCATCACCACATGTCTCCTTCAACTGTTGATGAATTTCAATTGGTTTCACACCACGCAAATTCAGAAAACGAATGATTGCACACTTTTCAAGTAAGGAAAACGTCGCCATTTTAAGTATTTAAAACAGTTCTCATTCTCGCCGCTGGCGGTAAAATTCCATCTGCCGTACGGTGCTGCCATCTCTGGGACGTATTAACAATGAACGCGGCCTCATTTTAAAACAATGCGCATGTTTCTATCTCTTTCCAGTCCGGAGAAAAAAAATCGGAGGCCTTAGAACTTGAATGCACCCCGTACAATGCTATGCTCCAAAACATACATACTCAGAAATTTCGTTCTCAAATTTATGTTTCGTACTAGTAGATTTTTCTTGGACAGGGGTGACCTCTCTGCCAGTGCTAGTTTTCTTTTTATGTGCTCCTTGCTCCGTCTGCCATGGGTTGTTTTGCTGCCTAGGTAGGACGTCCTCATGAAACAACCATCATCCAGCTGTCAACTGCGTTAGCGGAGGAATGGAACGTTCTACCACAAGAACTCCTTTCTAACTAGCGTTTTGCAGAGCAACTTCTTCTTCTTCGAGATCATCAATACTGATGTTAATTTTCTCGCTGTTCTCATTTCAACTACTACTCATTACTTTAGTCTGTCTTCGATTTACTCTCAGTCCATATTCTGTCACCATAACGTTCATCTCATTCAGCAGATCCTGTAATACTTCTTCAATGTCACACAGGATAGCTATGTAATCTGCGAAATGTATCATTGATTTACTTTCAGATTGAATTTTAATTCCACTTCTGAACTTTCTTTTATTTCCGTCATTTCTTCTTCGATGTATAGGTTAAACACTAGGGGCGAAAGACTACATCGCTGCCTTACACCGTTCCTAATCCGAACACTTCCTTCTTGGTCTTCCACTTTTGTTCCCTCTTGGCGCTTGTACGTATTGTATATTACCCGTCTTTCCCTATAGCTCACCCCTACTTTTCTTAGAATTTCGAACAGATTGCACCATTTTACATTATCGAACGCGTTTTCCAAGTCGACAAATCCTATGAAGATGTTCTGATTTTTCCTTACTCTTGTTTTCATTATCAACCGCAAAGTCAGTGGTATCACTCTGGTGCATTCATGTGAAGGACTATAGAAGGTGTACCCTCATTATAAGGCTCGTCAACTGACAGACCAAGCCGGCCGTGGTGGCCGTGCGGCTCTAGGCGCGTCAGTCCGGAACCGCGTGACTGCTTCGGTCGCAGGTTCGAATCCTGCCTCGGGCATGGATGTGTGTGATGTGCTTAGGTTAGTTAGGTTTAAGTAGTTCTAAGTTCTAGGGGACTGATGACCTCAGATGTTAAGTCCCATAGTGCTCAGAGCCATTTGAACCAATTGAACTGACAGACCAATGCCTTGTTTACGAGGCTCGTCGTATGACAGACCAATGAAAACATGACCTCTCTACGAGACCCATCATATGATGGGCCAATGAAACCGTGGCCTCATTACAAAGATGATGGACCAATGAAATCATGCCCTCATTACAAATCCCGTCATGTGTGGATAAATGTAAGTGTGCCCTCACTGTGACGTGTACCGTAAAACGTATCAATGAAAAATCTGTTCTGACTATGAGGTCCGTCTTGTGCCCTCACTATAAAAGCTTATGGTGGACAGGAGAAGCTGTTTTGAGATAACCCGTTCTCAATGACTTAATTTTATGTCGTTTACATGGTATACGCTTTAGTTCAGTCTGCCGTCGAGATTCTCCGTTAGGTGTCGCCGAGCGGTTCTAGGCGCTTCAGTCTGTAACGGCGTGACCGCCACGGTCGCAGGTTCGAATCCTGCCTTGGGCATGGATGTGTGTGACGTCCTTAGGTTAGTTAGGTTTAAGTAGTTCTAACTTCTAGGGGGCTGATGACCTCGATGTTAAGTCCGTTAGTGCTCAGAGACATTCTCCATTAATCATTGCAACATTTAATCTGATACGTCCCAACTTTCTCTTGACAGCCCAGGCGAAAAAATTGTAATCCGGTCAGCTGTATGACACGCTGTACGATTTGTTTATTCTGAAAATGAGAGATCAAAAAATTGCTGTTGAATAAATTATGAGTAGAGCGGTATGAAACGACGGAAAACTTTCTAGTGGAGATATTATGCGAAATTCAAGGTTTTTATAAACAAAGCGAGGTTCACGTTTTTGATGAAGACGAAAAGCGACCTAGGCTGCCGGAAACCACGCACTTAAAGCGATCGCAGGCTATTGGTAAGTCATTCTCCCATACGTCGAAGTTTGCTGCCATCGGAAACTATTCAGGAAAGCACCTCATAAATTTGGAAAGGGTAAGAGAGGTATTGACAGGCAAGTTTTGAGTGTGGCGAAAGTGACTTGCTCTATTGGTAACAGGGCTCTGTGTTCGACTCCCGGTGTCGCTCAGACTTTAACCTGTTTGTGAGTTGTAAAATTATGGACGTTGAGCCAGTTTCCAAATTCTTACAGAGGAAGTTGCTTAATGTGTTTTTTACTTTTTAGATTTACGTGGAGTCCTTTTGAAAAATTCTCCGCACAAACTAAGTAACGTCCAACGTTTCCCTAAGTTATTAATTTTCCAAAAATCCAATGTTAAAAAATAAATCCTGATTAAGTTCGGGTAACGTGACTATCGAGAATTATTGAGCGGCATCATAACTGATTTAATCTTTCTAAGTGTTGGATCGATCATATCGAATTACGTGAGGCAAAAGCAAAAAAAGGAAATTTGTTGTAAGTTCTGTGGGACCAAACCGCTGAGGTCATCGGTCCCTAAGCTTACACACTACTTAATCTAACTTAAACTAACTTACGTTAAGGACAACACACACCCATGCCCGAGGGAGGACTCGAAACTCCGACGGGGGGAGCCGCGCGAACCGTGACAAGACGCCCAAGACCGAACGGCTAACCCGCGCAGCACGGCAGAGGTAGTAACGTGGTTGTAGAGGACAACAAGGTACAAACTGAACAAGTCGCGTACACATGAAGATAGTTGAATCGTTGCCAGTCTAAATATTGCGGCAAGAACACATGATCCGACTGCAATCCC
This sequence comes from Schistocerca nitens, assembly GCF_023898315.1. Lineage (NCBI taxonomy): Eukaryota > Metazoa > Arthropoda > Insecta > Orthoptera > Acrididae > Schistocerca > Schistocerca nitens. Next base: position 693,593,697 of record NC_064615.1, on the reverse strand, counting down.
GAAACCTCACAGGATTTTCAGTATGCTTCAAGAATCATAACGTGTGTTTTATTTATTTCGATCAATGCAAGAATCGAACCACATCACTGCCTAACGTCTAATACGTATAGACAATCTTTCAATTGAAGGGCTTGCTTAGTTGTGTACGTTTTAATGAAGATAAGGTCTTCGTGGCAGGTGACAGAGATGTCAAAATTAGTTAATGTTTATGCTAGGTGTTTCAATAATGGTGGTGTAAGTAGGCGGGAAATTAGTTTGAGACATGTAAAATTCCATATAAATAAAATATTTGGAGGATTCTGAGACATGATCAAATAACATAACACGAGCAAGAAACACATTCGATCCGAGGCCGGGTTTTCGTATGATTTCCCATTCTCGTTTAGGCAGATTCTGGAATGGTCCTCGAATTCCACCTCAAAGTAAGCGATGCACAAACGAAATATAATAACACAAAGTTTGCACTATTCACAGACAGATGGTACACACGATTTACCAGCCTTCGGTTACCTCAACGACTTTGGAGGTCGCAACGTTAACTAATAAAATACAATTTGTTCTGACAAAGAGGATAAACGCTAGGAAAAGAAAGAAAGACGATTTGGAAATACTGTATGTTAAACGAAAGTTTGAAATTAAGTTCTCATTCGATTTCTCCGGAAGAAACAACGGGAAATTCAAAGCTGAAAAAGGCTCTGAGCACTATGCGACTTAACCTCTGAGGTCATCAGTCGCCTAGAACTTAGAACTAATTAAACCTAACTAACCTAAGGACATCACACACATCCATGCCCGAGGCAGGACTCGAACCTGCGACAGTACCGGTCACGCGGTTCCAGACTGAAGCGCCTTTAACCGCACGGCCACACCGGCCGGCTTCAAAGCTGATTATGGACGTATTAATATGCAGTATATCAAAAAGAATCACCCGAGTTGAAAAAAAATCGTAACTATTATGTTATTTGAGATACACTATGTGATCAAAAGTATCCGGACACCTCCAAAAAACATACTTTTTCATATTAGATGCATTGTGCTGCCACCTACTGCCAGGTACTCCATATCAGCGACCTCAGTAGTCATTAGACATCGTGAGAGCAGCAGAGTGTGGCGCTCCGCGGAACTCACGGACTTCGAACGTGGTCAGGTGATTGGGTGTCAATAGTGTCATTCGTCTGTACGCGAGATTTCCACACTCCTAAACATTCCTAGGTCCACTGTTTCCGATGTGATAGTGAAGTGGAAACGTGAAGGGACACGTACAGCACAATAGCGTACTGGCCGACCTTGTCTTTGACTGACGGAGACCGCCGTCAGTTGAAGATGGTCGTAATTTGTAAGAGGCAGATATCTATCTAGACCATCACACAGGAATTCCAAACTGCATCAGGATCCACTGCAAATACTATGACAATTAGGCGGGAGGTGAGAAAACTTGGATTTCATGGTCGAGCGAATGCTCATAAGTCACACATCACGCCTGTAAATGCCAAACGACGCCTGGCTTGGTGTAAGGACCATAAACATTGGACGATTGAACAGTGGAAAAACGTTGTGTGGAGTGAGAAATCACGGTACACAATGTGGCGATCCGATGGCGGGGTTTGGGTATGGCGAATGCCCGGTGAATGTCATCTGCCAGCGTGTGTAGTGCCAACAGTAAAATTCGGAGGCGGTGGTATTATGGTGTGGTCGTGTTTTTCATGGAAGGGGCTTGCACCCCTTGTTGTTTTGTGTGGCACTATCACAGCACAGGTCTACATTGATGTTTTAAGCACCTTCTTGCTCGCCACTATTGAAGAGCAATTCGGGGATGGCGATTGCATCTTTCAACACGATCGAGCGCCTGTTAATAATGCACGGCCTGTGGCGGAGTGGTTACACGACAGTAACATCCCTGTAATAGACTGGCCTGCACAGAGTCCTGGCCTGAATCCTATAGTAGACCTTTGGGATTTTTTTTTCCTGGCCTCGCCGACCGACGTCGATACCTCTCCTCAGTCCAGCACTCCGTGAATAATGGGCTGCTGTTCCCCAAGAAACCTTCCAGCTCCTGATTGAACGTATACCTGCGAGAGTGGTAGCTGTCATCAAGGCTGAGGGTGAGCCAACACCATATTGAATTCCAGCATTATCGATGGAGGGCGCCACGAACTTGTAAGTCATTTTCAGCCAGGTGTCCGGATACTTTTGATAACATAGTGTATGTGCGTGAACAACGAACTATTGGAAAAACCAAACTCTCGAGTTTTTTATGTTCCTGATAGGTAGCAGCAGTGTCCGCCCGCTTCAGTTCTAGTAAAAATGGTGTGGGCAAAACAGAAAGCGTTTTATGTTCTACGTTTTCCGCAGTTCGGGTTGTTAATGACTGTTCAGCGTGACTTTCGTACTGGGTATGGTGTAGATCCTCCTACAGCACAGAGCATTAGACGATGGCATGAACAATTCCGAGAAACAGGTTGTTTGTGCAAAGGCAAGTCGCCGGGCCCTGCCCGAGTATCTGACACAGTCGTCGAACGCATCCGTCATAGTTTTACAAGGAGTCTGTATAAATCCGTTCGCCGTGCAGCTCGACAGCTCAAGATGCCCCCGATGTCCGTCTGGCGTGTGTTGCGTCGACGTTTGCACATGAAACCACACAAAATTCAGCTACTGCAAGCTCTTCGTGAAGGTGACAAACAACAACATGCGGAGTTCTGTAACTTCGTTCTCGGCATGGTGGAGGATATAGTTTTCTTCCACGCTTGGTATCTAGACGAGGCAATATTCCATTTAAATGGAAAGGTGAACCATCTTAATGCGAGAACATGGGGTACGGAACAACCGCATGAAGTTGTACAACATGGGAGGGACTCTCCAAAATTTAATGTGTTTTGTGCAATTTCACGGGAAAAGATGTATTGTCCATTTTTCTTTGCCGAGGACACTGTTACAGGAAGCACATATCTCGATATGCTTGAGAATTTCCTTTTCCCACAGTTGGAGACTGTTTGGAACGACTTCATTTACGAACAGGATGGGGCACCGCCACACTGGCGTCTGGAAGTGCGCGAATTTTTAAATCAAAGGATTACTGAACGATGTATCGGTCGCACTGGACCAAATGGTTCAGCGTTACATTACCGGCCTTCGAGGTCACCGGAACCTACTGTATGTAATTAATTGTGGTGGGGGTTTATAAAAGAGTCTGTTTATGTGCCTCTGTCAATAACAACAACGAATGAACTGAGACATCGCATAACAGCAGCTGTGGAAGATGTAACTCAAGACATGCTCCCAGCAGTGTGGGAGCAAGTTGAATACCGCATTGGCATATGCCGTGCGTCTCAAGAGGGCTTATTGAACACCTGTGAAAAGGTATGAAAAAAAAAAACTTTTCGAGTTTCCCGTTCATCAAAAAACAAAAGTCATTGTATATGTTATTAGTTTCAGGAATGTAGACGTGTCAAATCAGATGATTCTTTTTGATACAACCTGTAGTTTGACTACTGATTGCTTTCTTTATAGAATGCAAGATTCATTTTTTTACACGGGCGTGTTGAAAAGTAATATTCCAGTTTTTTAATTTGAAAAATCTTAAAGGTTTTTAAATAAAAGAAATTTTATTAACTTTGTGCACCTTTATTCTTCATGTCTGCTGCTAGAAGGCTCCGAATTCTACCGAGTAAGACGGCAGCGTGTAACGTAACTATGACGCTGCGTGAGCAACAGCGTCTGTAATAGTTTCTAATTTTTAAGAGTTCGTCCACACAAGGAGCACCCTCTTATTCTGCATAACAATGCCAGGCCATATAAGAGCGCTGCGACATCTGCAGCAGTCCGACGCCTTGGGTTCACTATCATCCATCGATCATCCTCCATGCAGTTGCAACTTGCCCCATCTGACTTTCATGTGTTTCCAAACGTTAAAGAACACCTTCGTGGACTTCACTTTGATAGTGATGAAGCGGTGCAAGCAGAGTTGAGGTTGCGGCTTGCAAGATCCCCTCGCTTCTAAACTGATACTGTTATTACTCAGCCGCGAGTCCGTAGAGGGTGGCATATGTGACGTACAGTATAACTGGTCAGCATTTCCACCCGGAATTTGCGAGTGTAAGTCGGACCTTCCTTGATCCGCCTTGGGTCGTGTCGTCGGATTTCCTCCTACCTGTGCGCGATGCAGCTCTCGTAAATGTCGTCCCGTGCAGATTCTTCATTGGCGCATTGGATGTCTCTGTCGGTGGAAGCTAATTATCTGAAATTGCTGTCGATCAACTTTGGGGTATCTATTTACTCGAAATTAACATTCAGAATGCCGTAATATCACTTTTATTCCTATTAGATCAATAATGAAACACTCATGTCACAAACTACTCGTAACCGAGACCATGGCTACCATCGAACAAGACAGGAAGAGCTCTTAACGCCGACTGCCGACTTTGGCGCGCAGTCCCTATCTCTTATTAGTTGTGATTTCCCTAAATCGCTCCAGGCAAATGCCGGGATGGTTCCTTTCAAAGGGCACGGCCGACTTCCTTCCCTAATCCGATGAGACCGATGACCTCGCTGTCTGGTCTCCTTCCCCAAACAACCAACCAACCAACTTATTAGTTTCGTCACAGTTGGTAGATTTCCGATCAAGTTCGTACTTACTAAGATATACATTTGTTAATGAACGGGTGTGAATTTTAACGATGCAAAATTATGATAAATAGTTTTAAACATCCAGAGGCTCCTCCTAGTATTCATGTTGTCATAATTGACTTTAATTATTAAATATAAATAAACAAAATCGGTGACTTTGGCGCCAAGATGGCGGTTCTTCCCGTCCAGCGCCGAGTCCCACCCCGCTACGCGCGACGTATGGTCGCTTCGCCACCTAGCCAGCCAGCGTGGGAAATGTTCTCCGACTCATAGCCGGCTACGGACTACAGCACTTCCTAAATATCGTGAATAAGAGAGAATAATTTACTAAAACGGGTAAAAATGTCTTCCTCACGTAAGAGGCACCTTACAGGCTCCATCAAAAAAAGTCAAACACTCTACAGTGACAGTATCAACAAACTGGTGTCTCGTTGGGAGAAATGTGCTCGTCGCCAGGGTGAATATCTTGAAAGATAAATATGTAGACATGAAGAATAAAGATGTATAACGTTTATAACGTTTGTTATATTTAAAAAGTTTTCAGAGTTTTCAAATAAAAAATTCGGAGGCATTACTCGAGCACGCTCTCGTATTTGAAATATGTTGGAGAAGTTAACTTGTCCGGGTAACTAGCTGTTTACAGATCACAGTCGTTCACTTTTTTCCTATCTGGAGCGAACCAGTTCTTCTGGATGTACAGAAAACTTCCAAAACAGCGAGCGTTCGTTCTTTCGTGAGTACTTACGGCTTGCGGTAAACACGTTTGGGCGGGGGCTAGGCTACGCGCAAGCACACGGCGGCTTTCTAGGCATACAAGCAGTAAAAGCGTCATTTGCCATAAAAAGCTCTGCGATACGGGACAATGGAAAGTGAAACTGCTCTGCCTCGTGGAACTTTCGCGTTCGTGATGGTCTCGCCGCATGGATGTGCCGCCGTTGCTTACGACGCGGTTTTGTCCTTCCAAAGAGCCGTTATTTCAGTCCTCGCCGAATACGGTTATTGCGACTGCCTTTGAGGATGTGCTTGCTGGAGAAACCAATAAAGCCGGATGAAAATGAAATGCCTCTTAGAATATAAAAGTGACAGTGTGTCTGCTAACTTGCTTACAACCGTGGCAAGGAATTTGGCAGTATACGTTGTATTGTCAGATGTGGTAATTCTTATGCAGTAAACTGTGTAGATTTGGTTCTCAAACATAAAAAAGGGGGCGGAACAGCTGAATATTCGCTAAACAGTAATAGGTGTGTGTCTGCGTTTATAGTTTCGTAGTAAGTTTACAACATGGATTCTAAAAGAAAAAAGAAGAAGATGCAAATGGCAAACAGCGTATAAATGTCAGCAGTACGGCAGATGACAGTCGTTTATATGAATAATGATGTGCTTTATTAATAAAAGTAACAGAAACCCACTGATGACACTGATGATAGTCAAACATCACTGAAGCATACCTGTGTCAAAAAAAAAAAAAAAGTCTGATCAGTGCAGAAGTCTTTCTACTCCGCAAGCCACCTCGCGGGGTGCGGCGGAGTCTACTTCCGGTTACACTAACTGATTCCTTCTTCCCTATTCCATTCGCGAATGGCGCGTGGGAAGAACTATTGTCGGTAAGCGTGTATATTAGCTTCAGTTTCTCGAATTCTCTCGAGAGATGTATGTGGGAGGAAGTAATATGTTGTCCGACTCTTTCCGGAAAGTATTCTCTCGAGATTCCAAAAGTAAACCTCTCCGTGATGCACAACGCCTCTCTTGCAGCGACTGCCAATGAAGTTTGTTGGGAACGTCGGTAACAGCTCTCGCGCCGACTAAACGATCCCTTGATGAAACGCACCGCTCTTTATTGGATCTTCTCTCTCTTCCATCAGTCCTACCTGGTAAGGACACTCAATAATTGGTTGAACGAGCATTTTATAAGCCACTCCCTCCATGGAAGAGTTACATTTCCTTAAGAGTCTTCCTATGAGTCTCAGTCTTGCGTCTGCATTCCTAACTATTCGTTTCATGTGGTCATTCCAGTTAGGGTTGCGCTGGATAGTTACCCCTAGACATTTTATGGTGGATATTATTTCCAACAATAGTGAACGAGGATCATTACAAAAATCCTGCACACCGCGCATGCGCTACTTTTACGGTGGCATGATCAATTTGAAATTAGCGTCAATTGTGAGGGAGACTTTTGGGCGTGACGGTCGTATATGTGTTTGCTGGTTCGTGTGGTTATGTCGTGAGTAATTCAATTTTAAAATGGAAGCTGAAACCGAGATCGATCGGATTACACGTAACGACTAACGTTCCTATATCAAAATCTAATACCTATGTGGAAATAATCCAACGGAAATATACAAGGCTTTTAGAGAAATGTGTGGGATAGCCTTTAATGAAGACTCGAGAGGAGTGAAGATTAAGTATACATTCTAGTTTACTTAGCTCGTCATGTAGAGTTGGCTCCAGTTCTTCTTGTCTAGGGGTCTGATTCTTGAAGCTGAAAATGTCACATTTTCGGTCCCCACGGTTGGATCGATCTAAATAAATTTGTAGATTGCTGTTGCAGAAATTTTGTTTTTACGTAGATACATTTTCTTACATCTTAGTATATCATATAGTCTTTGATTTTTCACATTAACAAGTCGAAATTACAATGATCGCACAAAATACAAAAATACATTCGATCACATCAGAGGCATGCTTGCGACTCTCACACTTTGCGGAAATAATCATATTCCAGAGTGTTTACAATTTTTCTTACCAAATGAGTTTCTACCAGTTTCTGTTACATTATTACTTTCGATTATTATTTTATAGATCAATCTAGAGATAAACGTAGTTACCAGTACAGTATAACGTAATCAATAATAGAAATTTTAAGTGTACCAATATTTCGTAATTTCAAATGTTTCAAAAAAATAATTTTGACTGTACATTCAGAACTAGTACTTATCGATTATAACATCGAGACTAAAACATTTTATCAAGTAATTGAAAACATTGCTTCAGCGTTATCGAAGAGGAGAACAGTTTCTGGTAAGGACTGTTGCACTTCATGAAACATGGATAGAAGATTTTGAGCCAGAATTAAAGTTTCAGTCATCACAGTGGAAAATTTACGACTCTCCACGACCGAAAAAATTCCGCCGCCGGCAATCAGAAATGAAACTGATAATTTATTTATTTAATCGTATGGTGATTTTATACAATATACAGTTGATATAAGGCAAATGATTTTATACAATTTTTTTTTTTTTTGGTCATCAGTCCACTGACTGGTTTGATGCGGCCCGCCACGAATTCCTTTCCTGTGCTAACCTCTTCATCTCAGAGTAGCACTTGCAACCTACGTCCTCAATTATTTGCTTGACGTATTCCAATCTCTGTCTTCCTCTACAGTTTGCGCCTTCTACAGCTCCCTCTAGTACCATGGAAGTCATTCCCTCATGTCTTAACAGATGTCCTATCATCCTGTCCCTTCTCCTTATCAGTGTTTTCCACATATTTTTTTCCTCTCCGATTATGCATAGAACCTCCTCATTCCCTACCTTATCAGTCCACCTAATTTTCAACATTCGTCTATAGCACCACATCTCAAATGCTTCGATTCTGTTCTCTTCCGGTTTTCCCACAGTCCATGTTTCACTACCATACAATGCTGTACTCCAGACGTACATCCTCAGAAATTTCTTCCTCAAATTAATGCCGGTATTTGATATTAGTAGACTTCTCTTGGCCAGAAATGTCTTTTTTGCCATAGCGAGTCTGCTTTTGATGTCCTCCTTGCTCCGTCCGTCATTGGTTATTTTACTGCATAGGTAGCAGAATTCCTTAACTTCATTGACTTCGTGACCATCAATCCTGATATTAAGTTTCTCGCTATTCTCATTTCTACTACTTCTCATTACCTTCGTCTTTCTCCGATTTACTCTCAAACCATACTGTGTACTCATTAGACTGTTCATTCCGTTCAGCAGATCATTTAATTCTTCTTCACTTTCACTCAGGATAGCAATGTCATCAGCGAATCGTATCATTGATATCCTTTCACCTTGTATTTTAATTCCACTCCTGAACCTTTCTTGTATTTCCATCATTGCTTCCTCGATGTACAGATTGAAGTGTAGGGGCGAAAGGCTACAGCCTTGTCTTACAACCTTCTTAATACGAGCACTTCGTTCTTGATCGTCCACTCTTATTATTCCCTCTTGGTTGTTGTACATATCGTATATGAACCGTCTTTCCCTATAGCTTACCCCTACTTTTTTCAGAATCTCGAACAGCTTGCACCATTTTATATTGTCGAACGCTTTTTCCAGGTCGACAAATCCTATGAAAGTGTCTTGATTTTTCTTTAGCCTTGCTTCCATTATTAGCCGTAACGTCAGAATTGCCTCTCTCGTCCCTTTACTTTTCCTAAAGCCAAACTGATCGTCACCTAGCGCATTCTCAATTTTCTTTTCCACTCTTCTGTATATTATTCTTGTAAGCAGCTTCGATGCATGAGCTGTTAAGCTGATTGCGCGATGACTCTCGCACTTGACAGCTCTTGGCGTCTTCGGAATTGTGTGGATGATGCTTTTCCGAAATTCAGATAGTATGTCGCCAGACTCATATATTCTACAAAAAAAATGGTGCAAATGGCTCTGAGCACTATGGGACTTAACATCTATGGTCATCAGTCCCCTAGAACTTAGAACGACTTAAACCTAACTAACCTAAGGACAGCACACAACACCCAGCCATCACGAGGCAGAGAAAATCCCTGACCCCGCCGGGAATCGAACCCGGGAACCTGGGCGTGGGAAGCGAGAACGCTACCGCACGACCACGAGATGCGGGCTACATTCTACACACCAACGTGAATAGTCGTTTTGTTGCCACTTCCCCCAATGATTTTAGAAATTCTGATGGAATGTTATCCATCCCTTCTGTCTTATTTGACCGTAAGTCCTCCAAAGCTCTTTTAAATTCCGATTCTAATACTGGATCCCCTATCTCTTCTAAATCGACTCCTGGTTCTTCTTCTATCACATCAGACAAATCTTCACCCTCATCGAGACTTTCAATGTATTCTTTCCACCCATCTGCTCTCTCCTCTGCATTTAACAGTGGAATTCCCGTTGCACTCTTAATGTTACCACCGTTGCTTTTGATGTCACCAAAGGTTGTTTTGACTTTCCTGTATGCTGAGTCTGTCCTTCCGGCAATCACATCTTTTTCGATGTCTTCACATTTTTCCTGCAGCCATTTCGTCTTAGCTTCCCTGCACTTCCTATTTATTTCATTCCTCAGCGACTTGTATTTCTGTATTCCTGATTTTCCCGGAACATGTTTGTACTTCCTCCTTTCATCAATCAACTGAAGTATTTCTTCTGTTGCCCATGGTTTCTTCGCAGCTACCTTCTTTATACCTATGTTTTCCTTCCCAACTTCTGCGATGGCCCTTTTTAGAGATGTCCATTCCTCTTCAAATGTACTGCCTACTGCGCTATTCCTTATTGCTGTATCTATAGCGTTAGAGAACTTCAAACGTATCTCGTCATTCCTTAGTACTTCCGTATCCCACTTCTTTGCGTATTGATTCTTCCTGACTAATGTCTTGAACTTCAGCCTACTCTTCATTACTACTATATTGTGATCTGAGTCTATATCTGCTCCTGGGTACGCCTTACAGTCCAGTATCTGATTTCGGAATCTCTGTCTGACCATGATGTAATCTAATTGAAATCTTCCCTTATCTCCCGGCCTTTTCCAAGTATACCTCCTCCTCTTGTGATTCTTGAACAGGGTATTCGCTATTACTAGCTGAACTTGTTACAGAACTCAATTAGTCTTTCTCCTCTTTCATTCCTTGTCCCAAGCCCATATTCTCCTGTAACCTTTTCTTCTACTCCTTCCCCTACAACTGCATTCCAGTCGCCCATGACTATTAGATTTTCGTCCCCCTTTACGTACTGCATTACGCTTTCAATATCCTCATACACTTTCTCTATCTGTTCATCTTCAGCTTGCGACGTCGGCATGTATACCTGAACTATCGTTGTCGGTGTTGGTCTGCTGTCGATTCTGATTAGAACAACCCGGTCACTGAACTGTTCACAGAAACACACCCTCTGCCCTACTTTCCTATTCATAACGAATCCTACACCTGTTATACCATTTTCTGATGCTGTTGATATTACCCGATACTCATCTGACCAGAAATCCTTGTCTTCCTTCCACTTCACTTCACTGACCCCTACTATATCTAGATTGAGCCTTTGCATTTCCCTTTTCAGATTTTCTAGTTTCCCTACCACGTTCAAGCTTCGGACATTCCACGCCCCGACTCGTAGAACGTTATCCTTTCGTTGATTATTCGATCTTTTTCTCATGGTAACCTCCCCCTTGGAAGTCCCCTCCCGGAGATCTGAATGGGGGACTATTCCGGAAACTTTTGCCAATGGAGAGATCATCATGACACTTCTTCAATTACAGGCCACATGTCCTGTGGATACACGTTACGTGTCTTTAATGCAGTGGTTTCCATTGCCTTCTGCATCCTCATGTCGTTGATCATTGCTGATTCTTCCGCCTTTAGGGGCAATTTCCCACCCCTAGGACAAGAGAGTGCCTGAACCTCTATCCGCTCCTCCGCCCTCTTTGACAAGGCCGTTGGCAGAATGAGGCTGACTTGTTATGCCGGAAGTCTTCGGCCGCCAATGCTGATTGCTGATTATTTATCATAATTTAGGCAGTGGCGGGGATCGAACCCGGGACCGAAGACGTTTTTGATTATCAATCAAAGACGCTACCCCTAGACCACAGGTACACAACATACAATATATATATGTTATAAGAAAAGATTAAACATTTAAGTCCGTGTTTTTCAACCAGTTAATTAAACTGGGTGTGAGAGTGAACAAGTCATCGGGAATTCCAGGGTGTGAATGAAGTGGACAGCGTTGGACTAAATGTTCAATTGTCTGCTCTTGTTGATTACATTCACACATTGGTGAACTGATCCAGCCCCATTTGTACCTGAAGTAGCTGCAACAACCATGTCCAGTCCTTAACCTGTTGAGGCGGCACCAAAGTTTCTTCGGTAGGTCAAAACCTTTTGGCTTCTTTGTCGGATCAAGGTGATGGGCTCTTGCTCCCAATGTTTTTGTTGACCATTCATGCTTCCAGCTTCCATTTAGATCAAAACCATCCGCGATGAGTTGTCCTGCAGTAACACTTGCTGGTCTTCTTGATCGCAATCGTTGTTGTGGTGGATGACAGAATTCCTGGTGCAGTGGTAGAGAAGGTAATGCATAGATTTTCTTGGCCTTAATCAGTAATTAGTCTCTTAATTAGTGGCTGGAATGAATGGCTTGACGAGAAATCAACTGTCTCTTAATAAATTTTTGAATTTAACTTTTTAGTCAAAAGGCTAAAATTTTTCTTTCCGCCTGAAGTCAGGTGGAGGGATGTGACTCAGTACAGGTAACCAGTGGCATGGTGTTGGTTTGATGGAACCAGTAATGCAGCGCACTGTGTCGTTAAGTTTTGTGTCTACCTTCTTTACATGTACACTTTCCAACCAGACAGGTGCACAGTACTCCGCAGCAGAGTACACAAAACTGATGCCAGTTAAACGCAGACAGTCAGCAGAGGTTACCCAGGTGGTACGACTGAGCTTATGTAGTATGTTGTTGCTTGTAGCAACTTTATGAGAAAGCTTGGTGATGTGCTCTTTGTAGCTCAGGGTTCTATCTAGAGTGATTCCAAGATATTTTGGGAAAGGATTGTACCTCAATGTTTGTCCATTGAGCAGAACTCTTGGTTTGTAGTTCGCAGCACGATTCGCTAGATGGAAACAAGATACTTCAGTTTTTGATGTGCTTGGGATCAATCTCCAGGTCTTAAAGAAAGTAGACATCTTCTCCAGATCCTCCATAAGAGTTCGTTTACCATCTTCGAAATTAATGCTCTGTGCAACCAGTGCAACGTCATCAGCATAGATGAATTTAGTTGATATTGTGGTTGGTAAATCATTAATATATAAATTAAATAGTGATGGGGCTGAAACAGATCCCTGTGGTAGTCCGTTATTTAGTTTCCGTTTGTGGCTTTTAGAGCTGCCTAGAAACAATTCAAATTGCCTTTCACTAAGCATGCTAGATATTAGATCCACAATTTCTCGATTTGGTACAACTTGCAGTAGCTTATAGATCAGTCCCTGTCGCCAGACAGTGTCAAAAGCGACTGTCATATCGATGAAGACAGCTGTTGATTTCAGATGGCCTTGAAAACCTGGTTCAATATGGGTAGTTAGGGCAAGAACTTAATCGGTGCAGCTGCGTACTTGTCTGAAGCCAGCTTGTTCAGGAGGGGTAGCAGTCTCGATGAACGGTGCTATTCTAGTTAGGAGGACTCGTTCCAAAAGTTTGAATGTGCAGCTGAGCAGTGCTGTAGGGCGGTAGCTTTCAGGGCTGTCTTCAGGCTTGCCAGGTTTGAGAGTGTCTATAATTTTCGACTGTTTGAGTTGTCTGGGAAGTTTTTTCTGTTTGAGTATGTAAGTGAAGAGCGAAGTGATAATGATCTTCGTGTATGACAAGGACGAAGTTCCTAGGGGTAGTCTGTAATAGGCATGTTTCTGCAAAAAAATTTTGCGGCAGAAAATTCGTCCTCATTTTGCACGATAGTGCAAGACGGCATATTGCCCTACCAGAGAGAGGAACGATCGACAAATATGGATGAGAAATACTTCCCCACCCACCATACAGTCATGAGCCCACCAAACTTTGATTTGTTTCCGAAACTGAAGGAACGAAACCGTTTGATACAGTTGATGAAGCTTCCAATGAGGTTACCCGAGTAACTAGACAGCTCAACAATTAAGGTGGCATTTCTCTGCCTCGTGATGACTGTGTGTTGTGTGATGTCCTTAGGTTAGTTAGGTTTAAGTAGTTCTGAGTTCTAGGGGACTGATGACCATAGATGTTAAGTTCCATAGTGCTCAGAGCCAATTAAGGTGGCCATCGGGAATACAGAATTTGCCGAAACGATGGGAAGCTGTCTTAAGCAAAAATGATTATACTGAAGGCCTGTAAAGATATTTCGTAAAATAAATTATTTTCTTTAACTCTATCTTACAGTGTGCAGAACTTTCGAAATGGCCCTCCTAGCTGTACAGCAGTGGACTTCTTTTCCTATACACACTGATCAGCCAGAACATTATGACCACCTACCTAATGGCTGGTATATCCAGCTTTGGCACGGATAACAGCGGCAACGCGTCGTGGCATGGAAGCAATGAGGCCTTGGTACGTCACTGGTGAGAGCTGGCACCAGTCTGCACACACAACTCACCTAGTTCTTGTAAATTTGGGGGAGAGGGGCGATGAGCTCTGAGGTCACGTTCAGTCACATTCCGGATGTGTTCGATCGGGTTCAAATCTGGCGAGATGGAGTGTGGCACATCAATTGGTCCAAATGGCTCTGAGCACTACGGGACTTAACCTCTGAGGTCATCAGTCCCCTAGAACTTAGAACTACTTAAACCTAACTAACCTAAAGACATCACACACATCCATGCCCGAGGCAGGATTCGAACCTGCGACCGTAGCAGCAGCGCGGTTCCGGATTGAAGCGCCTAGAACCGCTCGTCCATACATCAATTGGAACTCGCCACTCTATCACACTGCTGGCCTTGTGACAAGGCGCATTAACTTTTTGAAAAATTTCCCTGCCTTCGGGAAACATGATCGTCATGAAGTCGTGTACGCGGTCTGGAACCGGTCTGCGATACTCCTTTGCCGTTATGGTGCCTTGCAGTAGCTCCACTGGACCCACGGACTCCCACATGAGTGTTCCCCACAGCGTAATGGAACCGCCACCAGCTTGTCTCCGTCCCGCAGTACAGGTGTAAAGGAACTGTTTCCCTGGAAGACGACGGATTTGCGCCCTCCCATCGGCATGATGAAGAAGCTATCGGGATTCATCAAACGCTCTGCCTCTGCACCAAAGTCCAGTGCTGATAGTCACGTGCCCATTTCAGCTGTAGCTGCCGATGTCTGTTGTTAACGTTGGCACACACATGGATAGTCGGCTGCTGAGGCCTATTGTTAGAAGTGTTCGGTGGACTGTGTCTTCAAAGTTGTACTCTGCCCAGCACTAAAATTTGATGTTACTTCCGCCACAGTTCGCCATCTGCCCTGTTTTTCTAGTCTGTCCGGCCTACGACGTCCGACATCGGTAATGAAGAGTGGCCGCCCAACATCACGACGTCTGGATATGGTTGGTTTCGGCACATGTTGAAGACACTCACCGTAGCATTCCTCAAACGCCCGACAAGCCGTGCAGTTTCCGAAATCCCTGTACCGAGCCTTCCAGCCATCACTATCTGCCCTCTGTCAAAGTCAGATAGATCGAGCACCTTCCCCGTTCTGCACGTTGGCAGCACGCTCACTGACACTAAATGCACCGTGCGTGTGTCGGACTAGCAATCATTCCGCGTCAGGCGACGCTGCTATTGCCTGGACATGTTTATGTTGATAGTAGGTCGGTGGTCATGGTGTTCTGAATTATCAGTGTACGTGCAATATGTTACAATTATTTACGTTCAGGGTCGACTGCCAGAGCCGGGACCTTTCATCAATCATCTGCAGCTCATTCTGCAAATCGATACTGTCTTCTGGCGTCGTCCCTTTCTTACTGACAACAGTGTCCGGCTCATTCTACTAAACCATTTATGTAAAATGTAAACACTAATGTTCCTATCACACTTGCTTGGGGTACTCCGGAAATTAGCTTTACGTCTGCCGATTTTGTAGTCTGTCATCAGATCTGTCACAGATCATCACCTACGCTGCTTTACAGAATGGAAAAGCCTCCGACTTCTCTTTGGTCAGGCGTTGGCGCCCTACACCTTGTTGCCTACGTATGGTTTAACCATCCTTCAACCACTTTCTATAGATGTTCAGACAGCTGCAGCAACGAACAGCCGACCAAATTCGCCGTTTCCGAAATGCTCTTTCCCGGGTACCGGACCATAGCAGTCTGCCCTGTGTCAAAGGCGCTTATGTCGGTGGATTTCACTGTTCACAGCCTGTATCGTCGCTGGAATGTTTGCACACTTGTGTGTGCTCTGTTTAACTGTTCCTTGCCTCGTCTCATGCTTGCAACAGCACTGGAAGGCACTTGTTGTCCGCGGCGTGCCATGGTCGGAATACACTGAGGTGGCAGAAGTCATGAGACAGCCATGTGCACATATACAGGTGGCTGTAGTATCGCGTACACAATGTATAAGAGGGCAGTGCATTGGCGGAGTTGTCATGTGTACTCAGGGATTCATGTGGAAAGGTTTGCGGCGTGATTGCGGCCGTACGACGGGAATCGACAGACTCTGAACGCTGAATGGTAGCTGGAGCTAGACGCATGAAACATTGCATTCAGGAAATCGTTAGGGAATTCAATATTCCGAGATCCACAGTGTCAAGAGTATGCCGAGAATGCCAACTTGCAGGTATTACCTCCAACCACGGAAAACGCAGTGGCCGACGGCCTTCACTTAACTACCGAGAGCAGCGACGTTTGCGTAGTGTCGCCAGTGTTAACAGACAAGCAACACTGACAAGGGGAGGCCGCCAATTGTGAAATTCAGATTCGATTCATACTGCGCATAATAAAAGCTCATGGCCAGAGGTGTAATGTGGCAAAGCACCAAGATGCACTTCTCAGCCGTTGTCGAGAAAATCGACAGTTAAAAGAAACCGTTGCGGTGAAATACTCTCTACGATTAAAAATTTTCCACAGCGTCATGGCGCAGCGGTAAGCGCTCGGGTTTGTAATCCGAAGGTCGCCGGATCGAATCTCGCACCACGCAACTTTTTTTTTTAGTATTTGTTTTTTGTAATTCATATATATATATATATATATATATATATATATATATATATATATATATATATATACATCCCGGCAATCAGTTGCAACAATTATGCATATAATAAGTTGTTGAAAGTCGTTTGTCGTGGAAAAACTGGCGACTTCGAACATCATTATGTTTTCCGCAAAGTTATATTTCATAAATGTTATTACTTGTCTTCATAATGTTAACCACGTATAGTTAACGGAAGACGTAGAAACGATATTCCGAAACAAATACGTATAGCGTAAGTCAAACGTTCGAATTAGAATAGAGACCCCACGAACACAAATTCGCTGTGGCAGGTATGAAATATAAACTCCGTTACTCGCTCGTTACACTTGAAGGACAGATGTTGAATGGGCCGAAACGAGCCGCCGCATAACAGCGTAGTTGCCTAAAAAACTTCGAAAGAAGGTAGATGCGGTCCCTAGCGCAACTTATAACATCGTCGAAAATCAGTGCGGACGGGAGAGCTTTGGTACACCCTGTTAAAATATATATATATATATTTGAATTATAAAAAACTAATAATAAAAAAAATTGCATGGCGCGAGATTCGATATGGCGACCTTCGGATTACGAACCCAAGCGCTTACCGCTGCTCCACGACGCTGTAGAAAACTATTAATCGTAGAGAGTATTTCACCGCAACGGTTTCTTTTAACTGTCGATTTTCTCAACAACGGCTGAGAAGTGCATCTTGGTGCTTTGCCACATTACACCTCTGGCCATGAGCTTTTATTATGCGCAGTATGAATCGAATCTGAATTTCACAATTGGCGGCCTCCCCTTGTGAGTGAAATAACCGCAGAAATCATTGTGGGTACGAAGAACGTAACTGTTAGCACAGAGCGGCGAAATTTGGCGTTAATGGACTATGACAGAAGACGACATACGCGCGTGCCATTGCTAACATCACATGCCCTTCAGCTCCTCTCCTGAGCTAGTCACCATTTCGGTTGACCATCGCCTGGTCAGATGAGTCCCGATTTCAGTTGGTGAGAGCTGATGGTAGGGTTCGAGCGTGGCCGCAGATCCCACGAAGCCATGAACCTAGTTTACCAAAAAGGCACTGAACAAGCTGGTGGTGGCTTCTTTATGGCGTGAGTTGCCTTTACATGGACTGGACTGGATCCTCGTTATGTTCGGCTATAAGGAGACTATCTGCAGTCATTCATGGCCTTGATATTCCCAAATAAGGATGGTATTTTTATGAATGACAATGCGCTCAGTCACCGGGCGACAGTTGTTCGCGATTAGTCTGAAGTACGTTCTGGACAATTCGAGCCGCTCAGATCGTCCGATGTGAATCGCATCGAACATTCATGGGACATAGGCGAGAGGTCATTTCGTGCACAAAACCCTGCGCCGTCAATACTTTCACAATTGTGGACGGTTATAGAGGCAGCATGGCTCAGTATTTCAGTAGGTGACTTCCAACGACTTGTTCAGTCCATGCCAGGTTGAGCTGCCGCACTACGCCGGGCAAAAGGAGATCCGATCTGATATTAGGAGGTATCCCACGGCTTTGTCACCTCAGCATACAATGGCTTATCAGGGGGACAAGAGAGATCCCTCCAAGTGCTGTGCCCTCACCACGAAAAAGATAAGCCACCGATCCTCGGCAACAGTGCCATTGGCGTGATCAAACCTCTCACCACTATGAGAACCAAGGATTTACAGAATAGGTCCTTTTCAGACCAACCTTAAGAACAATCGCCATCAACATCGAGGGGTTTTAAGAACCAAATCAGTTTTATTATCTGAGCTATGTCAAAAACATGACTAATACTTTGTGCTTACAAGAAACCCACCGTTGTACAAACGCCAGCTGACCAAGAATTGGTGGCGTGAGACTAGTTATAGGGGGATCTTACTTGAAGCATGGAAGTGCATGTTCTGCAAACCAAGCGTACTGATAATTTTGCCTAGAAACCCCCTGCCGCTAGGTTTGTTTTCCGACCCACAGGAAATCATCACAAACAGAAAAACTGAGTCATTATCGGCGATTTCAACAGCCACCAAATTGATTGGAGATCTCGTGCCTGTAACGAAGATGGACTAGAAGAACCTGAACTGTGGGCAGAGCGCAAAAAAAAGGGGCTCATACGGCTCTAAGCACTATGGGACTTAACATCTGAGGTCATCAGTCCCCTAGACTTAGAACTACTTGAACGTAACTAACCTAAGGTCATCACACACACCCATGCCCGAGGCAGGATTCGAACCTGCGACCGTAGCAGCCGCGTGGTTCCGTACTCATCCATGATCCAAAGTGAACAAAGACATTTTATTGCTGGTGATGAAAGAAGAGTTACAACACTGATTTCCTGTTAGCTGTGCATCAGTCAAATAATAAAGAAGCAGTTTCTCCAAGCAATACTCTCCACAAAACAGAGACCAGTTATGTGTACCCCTCTAAAAGTTCTACAACTTCAAGTCGCACATTTTAGACGCAGATTCAAGTGGAACGTCTTCTCCAAAATGGTTGAAGGTAAAGTGTTGGAAATAGATGCCACTCCAAAGAACTACTAAGCGTTCATCAAGCTCCTGCTTAAAGTTTTGTGTCAGAATATCCCAAGGGGCTGTAGAAGCAGCTACATACCAGGGTTACAAATGACGACGAGCTGTTATATATCGATTATGGTCGTTGCTTGGAGGAAGACCCTTTCTCTAACGTAACGTGGGAGTTGGATGAGACAATAATGCAGAGAGAAGGTTCCACTGGAAGAGTTGAGGGTGCAAGCTGATGACAGACCTCGATTCTACTCACAGCAGCAAGAAACCTTGTCCGCAACAAATCAATTATCCAAAGACCCTCACGATCCTGTACGATTTAGCAAAATCAAATTTTAAATTAAATCGACCGTCAAATTTTACTTAAAGGGAAATTCAGAGGGAAGCGTCCGAAGACTATTGATATGTAACACGCTATGTAAAATCAGAAACTGACAGCATCAGCCGTCCCGTAGCATCACAAGAAATGACTAGTGACATCCGAGTTCTAAAAGATCGCAAAGCTGTTGAGGTACGCGGTGTACATATAGAACTGCTAAACACCTGAGCAAAAGGGATACTGACTGCTTCCGCCAAAAGTTTAACACCTGTGTGGAAACGCTGCACATTCCGAAGCTGTGGAGACAAGCTCACATTGTCGCTCTGACCAAGCGTGGAAGATCACCAGACGTCTCCAAATATTTTCGGCCAATATCTTTACTCTGGCGTCCGTTCAAGTATTTGAAAGATTTCTTCTGCCCCTGCCCACCTCACTCTTAGAAGATAAGCTCATTAGAGAACAATCCGGCTTCCGACGTCGGCTGTCTTGTCTGAGAAATTATTGAATCTTACCCTGCATATCAAGAACGGCTTCGAGAGGGGTCTCGTCACCGATGTTGCCTTTGTTGACGTAAATGCTGCTGTCTATCACACAGTAAACATCGGGGAACTACTCCCAAAAGTGTAGAACACATCCAAAGATTTAAGCTTTATGAAGATCACTGCAGCGCTGTTCAGTAGCAGAAGATTCTATGTCAGTTTTCAAAACACCAAAAGGCGGTCGCGCAAAACAAAAGATGGTCTTTCCCAAGGAAACGATCTTGCGCCCACACTATTTACCTTCTACACCAACAATCAAACACGTAACACGGCTTGTACCTCGTTTATGTACCATCTGGCCCTCTCTACTCAGCGAAAGACATTTGAAGCCGTTGAAAGACACATCTGCTCTTCACGACATGCGAAAGTATTGCGAGGCCAACAGCCTGAAGCCGAATACAAGAAAAACAGTAGCCAGCGCTTTCCATCTCTGTAACAAATATGATAACCACAGGTTACGCAGCTCTACCTGTAAATACCTCAGTGTTATTCTTGGTAGGAGTCTGACATCCAAGGAACATCTTGACAGAGTCAGAATGAAGGTAGCAGCACGAAGCAATATCTTACAAAAAAACTCAAAGGCACAAGTTGGGAAGCAAACCCACATGTACTTCAGATGTCGGCTCTAACCTTGTGCTACTCGGCAGGAGGACATGCATCCCCTGTGTGGTACCAATCCTGCCACTCGAAACAGTTTGATACTGCTCTTCAGTACACCTGCCGTCAGGTGACAGGATGCTTGACAGCGGCCCCAGTCGAGAAGATCCAGATTCTGGCTGGAATAGCTCCATCCTATATCAGGCGGAAAGCAACAGCGAAATCAGAGAAGAGTAAAGTCAACACTGATGACAAACACCCCCTTCATGGGCATGCACCTCTTGCTCGACGTTTTCGCAGCAGGAAAAGCTTCATTTCAATTACACCCCCCCCCCCGCCTCCCTAGTGAAGTCTAAGGCGGAACGGAGGCTTCAACATAGGTAGGAAAGAGTTGAACGTGACTGGATACCACCAAAAGAGGTGGTACTCACAGAAAACAGCCTTTCATCGCCAACATGGAGATCAGATAATCGCCTTTGCATGAACATTGGCCGAAGTAAAAGTGCCATTTTAAAATGGGGACTCTGCGATAACCATGATGTGTCTGTGTGCGTGGTGCTGAGCAGAAGATGATCCATTTCCCTCACTGCCCTGTTTACACCATCTCCTCAGACGTCGTGACGTTAAGGATCTGGCATCAAAAAGCCAAAAAGCAACGCTCCTTGCTGAGGCACCACATTTCATTTATATTGTTGTCATCGACTCATTAAGAAGAAAAGAAGAAGAAGAAGAGGAAGAAGAAGAAGAATGGCTCATCAGTGTAAGTACAATTTTGATTTCATTTATATGATAGATTTTTAGATTCGTTTTACTTTCAGGTTGATTTAAATGTACCAAAACCGAAATTTTATAGACTTCATGTGAAGTAAACGACTTATGTGAGCCCTCGTTCTGATGGACATGCACCGGTGATGAAATGTGAAACTGACAAACTATGCTGCTGTTCAGAGTGCAGTGCAATTGGGGCAGAGACCAAGAAATAGGATCTAGTGCATGGGGATCCATGGAGTTTAGTGTTAGCCATTTTTAGGATGTGACGTAGTAGTTGTTATACTTTTTTTCACCTTTTACTTACACGAAAGACTAAATACTCACAACGAAGCAGCTGCATTAAAATAAAGCCAAAAAACCGTTGAAGATTTTGTTTCCTTGTCTTTCATTTGAATGTTAAGAACATAGTCGTGTTTGAAATTTCCTGGCAGATTAAAACTGATACTGGGGCCGTACTCGAACCTGGGAACATTGCCTTTCGGAGGTGGGAGTGAGGGGCTGGAGTGGCAAGTGCTCTACCAGCTTTTATTTTTTGTTTTTTTTAAGTGCATGCTATTATTTGATTTACAAGCCACTATTTTACTTTTTTCCAAAAGCACCTCCTTAGAAGTTTATTTCATTCTTTGTGTCAAGTAAATTTATTGTGCTTTTGCAAATTAAAAATCTTCTTTAACGGGAAATGGCTAATAAACGAATTAATTACACGTCCCATGTCATCCATTCCTTAGAGTACGTTATTTAACGCCATATAGCATCATTTGCATAACCGTATATAATACTCGGTTGAGTCGCATTAATGTGACCACTGCCTACATTCGACGTCAACGTGCAATAACCACTCACAGAGGGCAGATGGCAGTACTAGTAGTGAAGGCCATTTAAAGCTTGACGGGGATAACAGTCCACTCGTAATCGTAATGCGGAAACGGAGCGTTTTATTTGACGTCCAAAAGGGCTTGATAGTTGGCTTTCGGGCCAAGGGTGGAAGCATTTCCGAAATAGTTAAGTTTGTAAACTATTCGAGTGCCACCTTGGTTGAACTATACCGTCAGGTGCAAAATGATGCTGTTCAAAACCGACACCTAGACAACTGTGATGCAGTACAGGTCATAGATGAGAAGTTTGAAAGAACGAATAGACGTGCGACTGTTGAGCACCTGCTCACGCAAATAAAGCAAGGGGCTATCAACAGCGTCTCCGCAATGACCATTCAGTGAACGTTGCTACGTATGGACCTCGCAGCACGAGTCTGGTTCGTGCACCCATCCTGACTGTTGTTTATCGGCGACGAAGGCTGGAATTTGAAAGTAACTGGATGTCCACTAAATGGCGATAGGTGGCGTTTTCAGATGAATCCAGTTTTATTATGCTCCATCCGACAGATTGCCGTTGGCGTGTGCGGTGTGAAACGTCTTAAAGCACGGGAGCGAGCGTTATAGTCCACAAAATGTTTTGGTGGCATTCCCTGGGTAAACTCGTCATGGATCAACACAAGTATGCATCTAGCCTTGGGGACCATGTCTACATCTACATCTGCATTACGTACATACTCCGCAAGCCACCGAACGGTGCTTGGCAGAGGGTACCATATACCACAACTAGTCGTTTTCTTCTCTGTACCATTCGCAGATAGAGCGAGGGAAAAACCACTATCTACATGCCTTGAATGAGCCCTAATTTCTCGTATCTACGTTGACTCTACGCGAAATGTATGTTGGCGACAGTAGAATCGTTCTGCAGTCAGCTTCAAATGCCGGTTCTCTTAACATTCTCAGGTGTGTTCGTTGAAAAGCGTCGCCTTCCCTCTAGGGATTCCCACTTGAGCTCCCGAAGCATATCCGTAACACTTGCATGTTGATTGAACCTACCGGCAACAAATCCAGCAGCTCGCCTCTGAATTGCTTCGATGTCTTCTTTCAATCTGGCCTGGTGCGGATGCCAAACACTCTAGCAGCACTCAAAACCAGATCGCACCAGCGTCCTATATGCCGTCTCCTTTACATATGAACCACACTGCCCTAAAATTCTTCCAATACATCGAAGTCGACCATTCGCCTTCCCTGTCACAATCTTCACATGCTCGGTCCATTTGACATTGCTTCGCAACGTTACGTCCACATATTTAAATGACGTGAATGTGTCAATCAAGACACTACTAATGCTGTATCCGAATACTACGGGTTTGTTTTTCCTATTCATTCGCATGAACTTACATTTTTCTACATTAAAGAGCCAGCTGCCATTCATCATACCAACTAGAAATTTTGTCTAGGTCATCTTGTATCAATCTACAGTCACTTATCTTAGACACCTTCCTGTATACCACAGCATCATCATCGAACAACCGCAAATTGCTGCCCACCCTGTCTGACAGATCATTTATGTATATAGAAAATAACAACGGTCCCATCACACTTCCCTGGGGCACTGCCGATGTCACCCCTGTCTCCGATGAACATTTGCCATCTGGGACAAAATACTGGGTTCTATTACTTAAGAAGTTTTCGAGCCAGTCATCTGGGATCCTGTTCCATGTGCACCTTCGTTAGCAATAAGGTACCGTATCGAATGCTTTTCAGAAATCTTGAAATATGGACGCAGACTGTTGCCCCTCATCCAAAGTTCACAGTATACAGGGTGTAAATTTTAAGTTGACAAACTAGCTTAACTCGAAAAATAAGCTTCACACGAAAAAATGTGTAGAATCCAAAGTTGATTATTTTCGAGGGGGACATCTGCTAGTGCTAAAATTAGCCCGCCCCTTGGGGATGGGGCGGGAAGCAACTTTAAAATTTCAAATGGGAACCCCCATTTTTTATTGCAGAATCAGATTCTACATAAAAAACTACGTACATTTTGTTTTAATTCTTGGTGGTTGGTGCTGTAATTCAAGAAAATCCACGTTCTCATTTTTGCGTGGAAAATGGTTACGGATAAATAAAAAATGCTTATTTACTTCGTAAACTTTGATTCGCTAAAACTAAAACTCTCCCTCTCTCCCCATAGGGTGGGGTTTGAGAGAGAGGAATTAGAGTTTTACAAATGTTGACCCAATCCGAATCTCCGGAAAAATTAATATTTGGGTCAACATTTGTAAAACTCTAATTCCTCTCTCTCAGACCCCAACCTATGGGGAGAGAGGGAGAGTTTTAGTTTTAACGAATCAAAATTTACGAAGTAAATAAGTATTTTTTATTTATCCGTACCAAATTCCACGCAAAAATGAGAACATGGGTTTTCTTGAATTACGGCGCTAACTACCAAGAATCAAAACATATGTTTCAGACAAAATGTACGTAGTTTTTTACGTAAAATCTGATTCTACAATGAAAAATGGGGGTTCCCATTTGAAATTTTAAGGTTGCCTCCCACCCCACCCGCAAGGGGCTAGGGTGGCGGGCTAATTTTAGCACCAACAGATGTCCCCCTCAGATGCCCCCTCGAAAATAATCAACTTTGGATTCTACACATTTTTTCGTTGTTGTTGTAGTTGTGGTCTTCAGTCCTGATACTGGTTTGATGCAGCTCTCCATGCTACTCTATCCTGTGCAAGCTTCTTCATCTCCCAGTACCTACTGCAAGCTACATCCTTCTGAGTCTGCTTAGTGTATTCATCTCTTGGTCTCCCTCTACGATTTTTACTCACCACGCTGCCCTCCAATACTAAATTGGTGATCCCTTGATGCCTCAGAACATGTCCTACCAACCGATCCCTTCTTCTAGTCAAGTTGTGCCACAAACTTCTCTTCTCCCCAATCCTATTCAATACCTCCTCATTAGTTATGTGATCTACCCATCTAATCTTCAGCATTCTTCTGTAGCACCAAATTTCGAAAGCTTCTATTCTCTTCTTGTCCAAACTATTTATCGTCCACGTTTCACTTCCATACATGGCTACACTCCATACAAATAATTTCAGAAACGACTTCCTGACACTTAAACCTATACTCGATGTTAACAAATTTCTCTTCTTCAGAAACGCTTTCCTTGCCATTGCCAGTCTACATTTTATATCCTCTCTACTTCGACCATCATCAGTTATTTTGCTCCCCAAATAGCAAAACTCCTTTACTACTTGCAGTGTCTTATTTCCTAATCTAATTCTCTCAGCATCACCCGACGTGTGGAGCTTATTTTTAGAGTTATTCTGGTTGGTCAAAATAAAATTTACATCCTGTATAATGTGAGAAAAGAATAAGCTGCGTTTCGCTCGAGAAACGCTTTATAAAGCCTTGCTGACTCCTTCATGTAGTTTTGCTTTTTCCTAGGCACGGTAGCATCTACCAGCAGCACAATGCAACACAACTCGCAGTGTACCTGCGTAGTTCGAAGAGCACCGGGCTGAGTTTACGTACCCCGCTGGCCACCAAATCCCCGGATATGAACCCAACCGAGAATTTGTGGGACCAACTCCATCGGGCTGTTCTCGCGGTGAGCCCTATCGTAGTTGGCCAGGGCACTGCAGTCGGCATGGCTCTACATCCCTGTAGGTACCTTACAGAACCTCACTGACACCCTTCCTGCACGTCTTGCAGCAATCCGGGTTGTCAGAGTTGGTTACCCAGGCTTCTGAGTGGTAGTTACATTAATGTGAGTGGACACTGTCTAAATTATACTTCTTATTGTTTTAATAAGGAAATAAATAAGAAAAGGAAATAGAGACAATTCTTACGACTCAGTGAAGTGAAGTCCAACACGAGGCGCGCCAGGTTACCCCATCGGTCTAATGCACGGCTTTCCGGATTGGGAAGGAGCGCCTGGTCCTGGCCACGAATCCGCCCGGCGGACTTGTGTCGAGGTCCGGTGAGCCGGCCAGTCTATGGATGGTTTTTAGGCGGTTTTCCATCTGCCTCCGTGAATGCGGGCTGGTTCCCCTTAGTCCGCCTCAGCTACACTACGTCGGCGATTGCTGCCGAAACAAGTTCTCCACGTACGCGTACACCACCATTAATCTACCACGCAGACATATTGGCTAAGTGTGTGACGTTCCCTGGGGGGGGGGGGGGGGGGGGGGAGGCGTAATGTCCACCGGCGGGGCCGAACCGCACAATAACCCTGAAAGAGTGGTTCGGTGTGGGGCGGCGGAAGGTTGAAGTGGACTGCGGTAGTCGTCGTGGGTCTGTGGACCACTGCGGCTGCGGCAGGGACGGAGCCTCTTCGTCGTTTCTAAAAAATGGCTCTGACCACTATGGGACTTATCTGTGGTCATCAGTCCCCTAGAACTTAGACCTACTTAAACCTAACTAACCTAAGGACATCACACACATCCATGCCCGAGGAAGGATTCGAACCTGCGACCGTAGCGGTCACGCGGTTCCAGACTGAAGCTCCTAGAACCGCGTCGTTTCTAGGCCCCTGGTTAACATACAATATAGTACATACAATACAAAGTCCAACACGAAGGAAAGCCCAACACTAATTTCTTATGGAGGGAATACACACATTATTTCTGAGCTAAGTAATACTAAAACCTTCTTGCGATAAAAAAATCTCGAAACCATACGTGGTGTATCGGACGTTTTACTATACGGGTATGACCTTTAAGATGTACGCTATATAATCTAACAGTGTTGGCTCTTCTATCATCGTATAATAAAAGCACTGACAGACAATCGAAGTATAGCTGTTGTTCTTTGTAATAGGGTATAATTCAGTCGGGTTTCATAATATCTTCGACTATTATCGATGTCTCCGACGTCCGGTTAATGGTTATAAGTTTTTTCCCAGTCCACTTCTGTACCAGGATGCGATCACTGCATATTGAAGTGTCTGTCAACGTAGCGACGAAGTGGCACTTTTTGCAGTACGGGTTTCGCTTGAACTTTATGTTATACAGGTATTTACTTGAGGGGACTGCTTGGTTTATTATATGGTATCCTAGCGCAGTCACACTAGATCTTAGTGTGGGTTTGTTAATCTTAGCCAAGATAAATTACCAGTTCCTGTGAGGACACTTCTCTTCGATGGTGTTAACTATCCGCGAATTTGTGATGAGACTGCAAACTTGGCTGTTTTATTGGAACCGAGTTTTGCTCCGGCTGCGTTTCAAATTTTTTTATTATCCTTCAACTGTATCTATCTCTTCTCATGATTTGACGATCACATTCACGCCGTCTGCAAAAGCTTGGCATGTTAAGTGTCCAAAGGCCTTGTAGACATTACGGAATTTATTAATGCTATGGCGAACAGTGACGTTGAGGGGGAGGGGTGTGGCATACCTTTTGTGATTCTTCTTTAATCAACCCCGAGGATGTCAGTTGCCAATTTACCTTCAACCCGATCATACGTTTGTTATGTATTAATTTTTCAGCTTTCTGATTGGCTCACTGAAACCCATTCTTCTCCATAGTTTTAACTAAAACCAGGTGATTAACCCTGTCGAAGGTTTTGTTCAAGTCTAGCAAAGCTGTTGCTAATCGTGTTTTTTTTTTTTTTTGAGCCATCAGTCTTCTGACTGGTTTGATGCGGCCCGCCACGAATTCTTCTCCTGTGCCAACCTCTTCATCTCAGAGTAGCACTTACAACCTACGTCCTCAATTATTTTCAAGATGTATTCCAATTTCTGTCTTCCTCTATAGTTTTTATCCTCTACAGCTCCCTCTAGTACCATGGAGGTCATTGCCTGGTGTCTTAACAGATGTTCTATCATCCTGTCCTTTCTTCTTGTCAGTGTTTCCTACATATTCCTTTTTCTCTCAGATTCTGCTCAGAACCTCCAAATGCTTCGATTCTCTTCTGTTCCGGTTTTCCTACAGTCCGTGTTTCACTACCTTACAATGCTGTGCTGCAAACGTAAATTCCCAGAAATTTCTTCCTCAAATTAAAGCCTATATTTGATACTAGTAGACTTTTCTTGGCGAGGAATACCCTCTTTGCCAGTGCTAGTCTGCTTCTGATGTCCTCCTTGCTCCGTCCGTCGTAGGCTATTTTGCTGCCTAGGTAGTGCAAATCTACTTCATGACCATCAATCGTGATGTTACGTTTCTCGTTGTTCTAATTACTGCTACTTGTCATTATTTTTGTCTTCCTTCGGTTTATTCTCAATCCATATTCTGCACTCGTTAGACATGCATTCCATTCAGCAGATCTTCTAATTCTTCTTCACTTTCACTCAGGATAGTAGTGCCATCAGCGAATCGTATCATCGATATCCTTTCACCTTAAATTGTAAATCCACTTCTGAACTTTTGTTTTGTTTCCATCATATGTCCCTCAGTGTATGTAAGTACGAAAGACTTCATCCCTATCTTACATGCTTTTTAACCCTAGCACGTCGTTCTTGGTCGTCCACTCTTGTTATTGCCTCTTGGCTCTTGTACATATTGTATATTACCCGTCTCTCCCTATACCGTACCCCTGTTTTTCTCAGAATTTCGAATATCTTTCACCATTTTACATTGTCGTACGCTTTTTCCAGGTCGACAAATCCTTTGAACATGTCCTGATTTTTCTTTAGCCTTGCTCCCATTATCAACCTCAACGCCAGAATTGTCTCACTGTTCATTTTACCTCTCCTAAAGCCAAAGTCATTGTCATCTAACATCTAACACATCGTCAGTTTTATTTTCCATTCTTCTGTATACTATTCTTGTAAGCAACTTGGATGCATGAGCTGTCAAGCTGGTGGTGCGATGATTCTCGCACTTGCCGGCTCATGCAGTCTTCGGAATTGTGTGGATGACATTTTTCCGAAAGTCAGATGGTACATCGCCAGTTTCATACTATCTACACACCAACGTGAACAGTCGTTTAGTTGCCATCCACCATTTTCGAAATTCTGATGAAATTTTATCTATCCCTTCTGCCTTACTTGATCTGAAGTCTTCCAAAGCTCTTTTAAATTCTGATTCTAATACTGGATCCCCTATCTCTCTTCTAAATCGATTCCTGTTCCTTCTTCTATCACATAGACAAGTCTTCTCCCTCATAGACGCCTTCAGTGTAATCTTTCTACCTATCCGCTCTCTCCTCTGCATTAACAGTGGAATTCCCGTTGCACTCTTAATATTACCTCCTGTGCTTTTATTTCCACCGATGGTTGTTTTGATTTTCCTATATGCTGAGTCAGTCCTTCCGACAATCATTTCTTTTTCGAGCTCTTCAGATTCTTCATGCAGCCATTTCGTCTTAGCTCCTGCGCTTCCTATTTATTTAACTCCTCATCGACTTGTGTTTCTGTATTCCTGAATTTCTCTGAATATTTTTGTACTTCCTTCTTTCATCGATTAAATGAAGTATTTCTTCTGTTACCCATGGATTCTTCGCAGTTAACTTCTTTGTACCTACATTTTTCTTTCCATCTTTCGTAACTGCCATTTTTAGATATATTCGTTCCTCTTTAACATTACTGCCTACTGAGCTATTCCTTATTGTCGTATCTATAGCCTTAGAGAACTTCAACTGTATCTCATCATTCCATAGTACTTCTCTAGACCATTTCTTTGCGTATTGATACTTCCTGACTAATCTCTTAAACTTCATCCTACACTTCATCACTACTAAATTGTGATCTGAGTCTATATCTGCTCCTGGGTACGCCTTACAATCCAGTATCTGATCTCGAAATCTCTTTCTGACCATAATGTAATCTAATTGAAATCTTCCCGTACCACCCGACCTTTTCCAAGTATACCATCTGCTCTTGTGATTTCTTGAATAGAATATTTACTATTACTAGCTGAAATTTATTACAGAACTGAATTAGTCTTTCTCCTCTCTCATATCCTTGTCCCGAGCCCACGAGCCCATATTCTCGTGTAACCTTTTCATCTACTCCGTCCGTATCAGTTACATTTCAGTCCCCGATGGTTATTAGATTTTCATCTCTCTTTACGTACTGTATTACCCTTTCAGTACCCTCATATACTTCCTCTATCTCTTCATCTTCAGCTTGCACCGTCGCCATGTATACCTGGACTATCGTTGTCGGTATTGGTTTCCTTTCGATTCTGATAAGAACAATCCTATCACTGTCCATGTCCCAAATGTTTATCACTGACAGTCCTGTGGGTGTAGTAACTTAGTACGGTCCATTGATTTTACGGAGTATTTCTTTTATTTTATTGTTCATGATTTTAATTTGGATTTGAGCAGCGTAGTAAGATGGAAAATTTCCAGCCTGTTAGTCTACCGACTGAGAAGTCCAGTTACGCGTCACGCCACGCCCTCCCCACTGTACTTCCACCTGTCCCCCTCATCCCCCGCCATCCAAACTTCACTGAAGTTCTCCTGCATACCTTGCTGAACTGACACTCCTGGAAGAAAGTCCCGCAATATGTGCAAGAGAACTGTGAATTATGGAAAGTGAAATAAAGTTAGAATAAAACTGTGAGAATGGATCGAGCGTCGTCATCAGTTAGCTCACTCGGTAGAGCACTGGGCCGTAAAGGCCAATGGTCTCAGATTCGAGTCCCGATGTGGCACATAGTCTTAACTTGCCAGAAAGTTTCAAATGAACGCATACTCCGCTGCAGAGTGGAAATCCGACGTGGATTTTCGCATTTCATTTCGTGAAGGGGTATTAATGTCTTCCAGTAAGGCGAGTTTCCTTCCTTCTATTCCCTGTGTATGCTTTCTTAGCCAAGGACTGATCGTGAAAGTGAAATGCTGACTTCTGCTTTCGTTCCTCCGCAGTCTTACAGCGAGGAGCGTTCTCCTCTCCCCGCGAAACTCTGCGCGCGTTCCACTATAATCTGCCAAGCAAAAGCAATTATACTGTCTGTGGATGTGATGTGATTCATTAGCCTTAATAGATGCACGTTTTCTCGTATTCGAGAGACGTAATTAACATCGAAACGGTGCCTGTGTATTCTAGCCACGTAATGTACTCATCCTCCGCCTAGGGGAAGTCGCATTTAATGCCTCGGGTGAGCCGCGGGCTTTACTCGACTGTCCCTGTTCAGAAACGTAGAATGGAGTTGTGCTCCAAGTGGAGAGCGGCCCACATAAATCAGGACGTGCGTCGGTCTTATCCCGCATTATCTGGCGCCGCCTGCAGATAGCTGCGCGCTGCCCACGGCTTATCGCCGAAAACAATGGCCGCTCGCCGAACCGGCATCCACGGCAGAGGCACGCTACACCTGCCCAGCTGCGTCTGGTGGCGACCACAAACGGAGCGCGCACGGTACTAATGTTCGGGTTGCCTACTTCACTAGTCAAGGCGACGCTGTTACGTCAGTACTAACGGGTAGTGACGAGCAATCTTATAGATACCTACGAGTATATACATTTTATCGATATTTACAATGAGATCGATATTATCGGGACAAAGCTATCGGTATTCTGAAACATCAATAATTTCGGCCTGTTCCTGCGCGTGAGAAGTCTCGGAAGTGAAACACTTCTGATACATCTCTGAGCATGAAATACCGTACTTACCATAAACATTTCAGACAGAAAGAGTCCATTTTCCATTAAATACCAGTGCTGTAATGTGTGTTACTTTTGTGCGAGTCTACGTAACTTTTACAGTTCGTCCGTCTTTTCTTGATCCAGGCACTCAGGGGGTAAGGAGAGCGCACATTCTGCCTCAAAGGTGGGAGAAGAGAGTGGTAACTTTCCATCATTCTCATACAGTGCTGTCACCAAACATGTTCGTTTTGCACCTCGTGCCTAATCTTTTTCA
Source organism: Schistocerca nitens (assembly GCF_023898315.1). Lineage (NCBI taxonomy): Eukaryota > Metazoa > Arthropoda > Insecta > Orthoptera > Acrididae > Schistocerca > Schistocerca nitens. Next base: position 693,561,826 of record NC_064615.1, on the reverse strand, counting down.
GTGACAGAAATAACACACGGAAGTAAAAAACTTTCATGAATGTGTGATACCTCACATCAAGGATTGGGATAATTTTAAGTAAACACACATGGAAGGTGGACCCAAAAATTTCGTCATTTCTTGTTTCATGGAAAATTGCTTAACAACAATTATTACAACTACAGTGCTCACAATAATTTAAAGAATTTGAACAGAATCAATTCATTAATAACACACTTTAACAATTTATTACATTAAGAACAGGGCTTGTAACCAGGGATATACAGTCCCCAATATAATTAAGAAGTCACACCAACTAGATGTGGCTGCAAGCGTGTTCAACAAACTGAGTTTTATCAGTGGAATGAATTACAAATGACCTCCAGTTCACAAGCACAGATAACAGGTTAAACAAACAGACAACACCCATCCAAAATACAGAAAGGATAACAAGCCACGCCACTCATTGTGGTTGTTGGAAAGCCGTTAGAAATGCATAAGCCTCAATAAAATCCCTTAAGATATAAAATACACAACTCCCCAAAACACAAGCGAAGCTGGGAGGATACGCAACTTAAATGTGACTTCCAACTGTACACACCAGCAGAAATATCGACAATTCCCCAAAATACAAGATAAGGTGGGAAGAGGTGCAATTTAAACGTGACTCCCCATCAATCGGCGACACTACGCCGTGGCACGTATCAAACGATCAAATTTATGTAACTTGAGCCAACACGATGTGGTTGGTAGAGGCACCAGACTGCGGGCAAGCATAGACATTGTGCGGCGACGGAAGTGTCGCCTCAGTAAAAAGAAAACACGTTTCTGTTCCAGGCCCAGGAAACAGGAAACAGGAACGCGTTGTCTCCTGTCGAAACTATCCTGCCAACACGCATCAGAAGGGAACAGCAATCTGCCCAAATAAGGCAATAGACGAGAATGTCTAGGATATAGGTAATATTAACTTATTGCGGAAGCGGCTACACATACAAGCTACAAGCTTAACACTCCTTAGAATTACTTGAAAATTAACAAGGTGAAACATCAGCTCCTTAAGATCTAATTACTAGGGCATACTTATCCAGAAACGGTGCCTTACCTTCGACACAGTCAATGTTACAATTTAAATTTGATCAACTGAATTTATAACAGAACGCTCGTACAATTGCACAGAACATGGCCTCCAACAACAAATTACTATCAGTTGCACTGACCCGTGATCAGACACACAATCACTCAGAGGGGCGTTAATATAACAGGTCCCATATTCTACACTACTGGCCATTAAAATTGCTACACCAAGAAGAAATGCAGATGATAAACGGGTATTCATTGGACAAATATATAATACTAAAACTGACATGTGATTACATTTTCAAGCAATTTGGGTGCATAGATACTGAGAAACCAGTACACAGAACAACTACCTATGGCCGTAATAACGGCATTGATACGCCTGGGCATTGAGTCAAACAGAGCTTGGATGGCTCTGAGCACTATGGGACTTAACTTCTTAGGTCATCAGTCCCCTAGAACTTAGAACTACTTAAACCTGACTAACCTAAGGACATCACAAACATCCATGCCAGAGGCAGGATTTGAACCTGCGACCGTAGCAGTCTCGTGGTTCCAGACTGTAGCGCCTAGAACCACTCGGCACACAGGCCGGCAGCTTGGATGGCGTGTACAGGTACAGCTGCCCATGCAGCTTCAACACGATACCACAGTTCATCAAGAGTAGTGACTGGCGTATTGTGACGCGCCAGTTGCTCGGCCACCATTGACCAGACGTTTTCAATTGGTGAGAGATCTGGAGAATGTGCTGGCCAGGGCAACAGTCGAACATTTTCTGTATCCAGAAAGGCCCGTACAGGACCTGCAACATGTGGTCGTGCATTATCCTGCTGAAACGTAGGGTTTTGCAGGGATCGAATGAAGGGTAGAGCCACGGGTCATAACACATCTGAAATGTAACGTCAACTGTTCAAAGTGCCGTCAATGTGAACGAGAGGTGACCGAGACGTGAAACCAATGGCACCCCATACCATCACGCCGGATGATACGCCAGTATGGCGATGACGAATACACGCTCCAACGTGTGTTCACCGCGATGTCGCCAAACACGGTTGCGGCCATCATGATACTGTAAACAGAACCTGGATTCATCCGAAAAAATGACGTTTTGCCATTCGTGCACCCAGGTTCGTCGTTGAGCACACCGTCGCAGGCGCTCCTGTCTGTGATGCAGCGTCAAGGGTAACCGCAGTCATGGTCTCCGAGCTGATAGTCCATGCTGCTGCAAACGTCGTCGAACTGTTCGTGCACATGGTTGTTGTCTTGCAAACGTCCCCATCTGTTGACTCAGGGATCGAGACGTGGCTGCACAATCCGTTACAGCCATGCGGATAAGATGACTGTCATCTCGACTGCTAGTGATACGAGGACGTTGGGATCCAGCACGGCGTTCCGTATTACCCTCCTGAACCCACCGATTCCATATTCTGCTGACAGTCATTGTATCTCGACCAACGCGAGCAGCAATGTCGCGATACGATAAACCGCAACCGCTATAGGCTACAATCCGACCTTTATCAAAGTTGGAAACGTAATGGTACGCATTTCTCCTCCTTACACGAGGCATCACAACAACGTTTCACCAGGCAACGCTGGTCAATTGCTGTTTGTGTATGAGCAATCGGTTGGAAACATTCCTCACGTCAGCACGTTGTAGGTGTCGCCACCGGCGCCAACCGTGTGTGAATGCTCTGAAAAGCTAATCATTTGCATATTATAGCATCTTCTTCCTGGCGGTTAAATTTCGTGTCTGTAGCTCGTCATCTTCGTGGTGTAGCCATTTTAATGGCCAGTAGTGTACAGTAATACAGTCGTGACCTTACGATGACAAGAACAAATTAAAAAAAAACAAAAAACAAAACAAAAAAACGCTTAACTTCAGTCAGGTGTGGTGGAGCCGTGACTTCCAGAATTCTAAGCCTGGGTGTTATTGCCCTCAGTCTATACAGGTGGTCTTCGAAGTGCCGTAAAATTTAAGGTTCCAGAGTAGGGCGGGAACTTGGCGACCAGGTTGCACGCGACATCCACTGCTCTTCCCGCAACTCGCCGCTATCAATCCTTAATCCAGCCGGCAAGGCTTGCGTCCGACCGATTTAACCACACGCGGCTTCTCGAGGCCCGTTCCGGACAGCAGGGGTCCCCCAAAGACAACAACTTGCCAGTCACGTGTTCCAGCTAATTGTCAGTACCAGTGCCTGCCAAAAACCAACACACGCCTCGACCAAAGAGCCTAGCTGCCGACATACGATCAGGATCGAACGCGATAGCCCGAGTAGTTACTGGCGAGGGCCGTGCCAGCCAAAATTAGAGCCGTGAGGGCTCAATATACAGTCATTCGCGTTCATATTTGTTGCTCGGTTGGTACTGAATATAAAATTAAATTAAACCAATTGTAGACATCTACTCTTAGACTACAAAGAGTGGTAGTAGCTGGAATGGGCAAGAAATCTGCCGATGACAACTATAGTGCCTACTCGGCAAGAAAAGACAAACAATAAGACATATTACTTTCGATATCCAGTATTTAATATCGATTAATTATAGGGGTTTAACTATGCAGAAATATTGATGTTTTGATATGTCAGTATCTGTTCTCATTCCTACTAACGGGCTACTTTCTCTTCCGCTGTAGTTCTGCGAGTACGACTATCTGAGAACTGTGGCACTGCGTTTGCTTTGTACTGGTTGAGTCGTTCTCTCTTCATCTACATCTACGTCTACATGGATACTCTGCAAATCACATTTAAGTGCCTGGCAGAGGGTTCATTTAACCACCTTCACAATTCTCTATTATTCCAATCTCGTATAGCGCGCCGAAAGAATGAACACCTATATCTTTCCGTACGAGCTCTGATATTCCTTATTTTATCGTGGTGATCGTTCCGCCCTATGTAGGTCGGTGTCAACAAAATATTGTTGGTGATTGGAATTTCGTGAGAAGACTCCGTAGCAACGAGAAACTCCTTTCTTTTAATGATTTCCAGCCCAAATCCTGTATCATTTCTGTGACACTCTCGCCCATATTTTGTGATAATAGAAAACGTGCTGCCTTTCTTTGAACTTTTTCGAAGTGCTCCGTCAGTCCTACCTGGTAAGGATCCCACACCGAGCTGCAGTATTCTAAAAGAGGAAGAACAAGGTTAGTGTAGGCAGTCTCCTTAGTAGGTCTGTTTCATTTTCTAAGTGTCCTGTCAATAAAACGCAGCCTTTGGTTTGCCCTCTACACAACATTTTCTATGTGTTCTTTCCAATTTAAGTTGTTCGTAATTGTAATACCTAGGTATTTAGCTGAATTTACGGCTTTTACATTAGACTGATTTATCGTGTAACCGAAGTTTAACGAGTTCCTTTTAGCTCTCATGTGGATAACCTCACACTTTTCGTTATTTAGGGTCAACTGCTACTTTTCTCACCATCCAGGTATTTTTTATAAATCGTTATCTAGTTTGTTTTGATCTTCTGATGACTGTACTAGTCGATAAACGACAGCGTCATCTGCAAACAACAGAAGACGGCTGCTCAGATTGTCTCCCAAATCGTTTATATGGATAAGGAACAGCAAAGGACCTATAACACTACCTTGGGGAACGCCAGAAATCACTTCCGTTTTACTCGATGACTTTCCGTCAATTACTACGAACTGTGACCTCTCTTACTGAGGCATGCAGGAGTGTAAGGCTAGTCATGGCTTCCTGCTAGTACGGAAGGTGAGTACACGATATTGCTGCAATGAAGTAGTAGTGACATAGTCAAGTGACTGATTGTCGGGATCAGATGGCCTTCAACGAAGCTGTGTTTTGTGAGAGTATGGAGTGTACAAAACGAAAAATAAGTGATGCGAAGTACACAATTGCAGAGGTGTTCCATCAGAGGAGGAGTGACATCTGGAATATGTTTCACGTTATAATCCACGCTTCAGACGAAAAAAAAAAAAAAAATACAGATTTGGTCAAACGCAAACAAAGTGGCTGTGTTCTTGTTTATTCCACCACCACCATGAGAAAATATATGTGCTGCGTCAAACGAAAACTGAGCACTGAGAAACTTCACTATTACGTTCCTGCGTCAAGAAAGTGGGCTCTTTAAAGTCAGTACCGCCACTAGACTGTTGTTTATTTACAGTGTTACATTTACACTTACTCAATCATGATTTCGGCTTCAAAGTGCCATTATCAAGTGTTTCAAGTGTTATAAATTGCCTAAGATGGCACACTGTCGTATTAAAATACACTATTAGACACTATGTGTCTAATAGTGTATTTTAATACATTAATATTACATTAATATTAGACACATTGTGTGTAATAGTGTATTTTTATACGACAGTATGCCATCTTTGGCAATTTATAAAACTCGAAACACTTGATAATGGCACTTTGAAGCCGAAACCATGATTGTGTAAGTATAAATGTAACACTGTAAATAAACAACAGTCTAATGTCGGTACTGACTTTAAAGAAATATGTTATGACTATGGCCACACATTATGAAAAAATTATTAAGAAAGTGCGCTGTTTCTATATTCATTTAGTCATGGCGGCTTGTGATTATGGACTAACAATGGGTTGTGTAGCTTATCATACATTGCCACCACAGTGAAGTTGAGCGCTGTCGAGCTTGGCTAGCACTTGGGTGGGTGACCGTCCGGGTCTGCTGAGCGCTGTTCGCATGTAGCCTGAGCTCATGTCTCGAAAGTTGACAGTGGCCGGCAGTGTGGTGCGCTGACTACATACTCCCCCATAGCTGCAGCCAGTCGCGCCTATCGGCTGAGGATGACAAAGCGGTCGCTCGGTACCGTTGGGCCTTCCGACACCTGTTCGGAAGGAGTATATAATCAGCATTTAAAGATCGCACTTCATTCTAATGTCATGTTTTCTGGTACTGTCATTAGAGACTCGGTAACACTTCGAAAATATGTATATGCCAAACGTAATTGTTAAACGTTCTCTGAAGAGATGTTAAGTATTAAAATAAATTTACAGTGGTCTTCCAAAAAGTTTTAACCATACAGGGCTATTACAAATGATTGAAGCGATTTCATAAATTCACTGTAGCTCCATTCATTGACATATGGTCACGACACACTACAGATACGTAGAAAAACTCTTAAAGTTTTGTTCGGCTGAAGCCGCACTTCAGGTTTCTGCCGCCAGAGCGCTCGAGAGCGCAGTGAGACAAAATGGCGACAGGAGCCGAGAAAGCGTATGTCGTGCTTGAAATGCACTCACATCAGTCAGTCATAACAGTGCAACGACACTTCAGGACGAAGTTCAACAAAGATCCACCAACTGCTAACTCCATTCGGCGATGGTATGCGCAGTTTAAAGCTTCTGGATGCCTCTGTAAGGCCCCTTTTTCTTCTGCGAAAAAAACGTTACAGGACACTTGTATCTGGACATGCTGGAAAATTGGCTCATGCCACAACTGGAGACCGACAGCGCCGACTTCAACTTTCAACAGGATGGTGCTCCACCGCACTTCCATCATGATGTTCGGCATTTCTTAAACAGGAGATTGGAAAACCGATGGATCGGTCGTGGTGGAGATCATGATCAGCAATTCATGTCATGGCCTCCACGCTCTCCCGACTTAACCCCATGCGATTTCTTTCTGTGGGGTTATGTGAAAGATTCACTGTTTAAACCTCCTCTACCAAGAAACGTGCCAGAACTGCGAGCTCGCATCAACGATGCTTTGGAACACATTGATGGGGACATGCTGCGCCGAGTGTGGGAGGAACTTGATTATCGGCTTGATGTCTGCCGAATCACTAAAGGGGCACATATCGAACATTTGTGAATGCCTAAAAAAACTTTTTGAGTTTTTGTATGTGTGTGCAAAGCATTGTGAAAATATATCAAATAATAAAGTTATTGTAGAGCTGTGAAATCGCTCCAATCATTTGTAATAACCGTGTATAAATGTGTGCATAAACAGACAGTATCACTGCTAACAGCCTGAATTAAGCGATTAGTAATTATATTAGTACGTAACTTGCTTCTGTCATTTACGCTGGTTGGGCATTGTGTGGCATTTCAACTTCCACTTGAGAATGGCTATAAAGCCGAAATAATGTTGTGTGAAATAAATGCATAGTAATTTACAGTCTAACGGCGGAAATTTCTTTATAATTGGTCGCGTATGTAGCGGGATCGCCGCAAGTCCGCAGCTATACTTGCGAACTTGTGTACTCGCTCTCCTTTCTGACCACTTGTACCCGACAACAGACTCAGGTGACGAATGGGCCGCGGTGAGACTCATGAGCCCAGTCTCCGAGCGAACGGACACGACGAGTTTGGAAATGACGTCACAGGAATCGGTCGCGATTGTACGGAGCTCGTTTCTGATCTCCAGCGTGTGGAACGCTGCATATCCGTCATCGCCGGAAAAATTGTTGCAGAAAGTAGGAAGTCCTGATAATAAAGAGCATCAGTCGGAGAGATCTGATGTTGAATGATGAATCTAGCTGTGAATAAGGCAGATTATAGACTACAATTTGTCGGATAAATTTTAAGAAAGTGCAACTTACCGGAGGAGGAGACCGCTGACAGAGTCCTATTTTTCTTTCGACCAGTTCTTAAGTAGTTCGGGACCATTGTCTATTAGGACGGAGAAGAGAGAGAGAGAGAGAGAGAGAGAGAGAGAGAGAGAGAGAGAAAAGGCTCGTAGAAAAGCTTCACGAGTGGACACTGGTTTCTTTAGTTTGCAAACTGCTTCAACGAATTCCACTACAAGATTCTACAAGGGTACTGATACCGATCCTGTACTTGATGTATCGACCATAGCCTTACGCTTCTTAGCTACAGCGCAGCGACATCGCTGGTGGGAATCCCCCTAGTTCCAGAAGGGACAGGCTGGCGCCTGGAGATCATTTGGTGCGAGGGAGTGAGTCAGTTACGCCAGAGCCACTGTGCGGATAGGACACATATATGTGTGGGAAAAGCGACCTTGGTTAAAATAATAATTCTGAAGCACAGGTTTAATTTCGTATCGAGTGCATAGTTATATAATTAAAAGGCGACCGTACTGTAAAAAGATCGGAAGTGATAAACTCAGATAAGCTGGTGACAAACGAGTGACTGATTTTAGCTTGACTGCGATCAGAACGAATAGGGACGTGATACTTCAAATTAAAGTGAAATAAATTAACTGAGTCGTACAAAAATGGTCACATATTGCAACCTCTTCATTATTATTAGAAAAATCTTGGAAGGGACTGAGTTGTAGATCATTATGGGAGAACAGATAGGGCATATTTCGCAGGCACACGGTCACAATTTTATTTATAGGTGCATGCACATCGCAAGTAAGTTTCACCCTCCAAAACTGCATAATTATGAAAGTCAGATGCCTAATTTTTCAACCAGCCAGACTATAGCAAGTAATAATCAAGTATAAATCAATAAATAATACGTAGTAGTTCCATACAATTCTGTCCGGACCGCACAAGAAAGACAGTGAACCTTAATCTCATATTTTCAAGAGACGGAACATATTTCTTCGTCCTACACACATTCATGAGCAAGCGAATAAATGATATATGTTGTGGTGGAGAGAGAGGGCACTTCTGTCGCACGTCGAGGATGAAATAGTTCATCGTGACATGTGACTGATGTGTGTCACTCTAGCGTACGACGGGAAATATGCGTGGTAACAGCTCGTTTGATCGTGGGCAGATCGTAGGCGCCCGACGCATGGGAAGTCGCATGTCCACTGTCGTGACTGTCGTCCATCACAACAGCGAAACTCTTGCAGCGAATGTTAGCCTTTTATATGGTGGATCATCAAACTACGGAAACCCTGTGTGTGGTCTTGATTTTTGCGTCGTATTTATTGCTCCTCTATATCAGAAACTAGCTGTTACCCGCTGTTTCGTTCGCATAACAATATGATGAGTGATGGTGACTAAGTAATGAGGTAATATTACGAAACATCTGTATATAGTGGTGTGAAGACTTGTGCATAGCCGGTCGGAGTGGCCGTGCGGTTCTAGGCGCTACAGTCTGGAGCCGAGCGACCGCTCCGGTCGCAGGTTCGAATCCTGCCTCGGGCATGGATGTGTGTGATGTCCTTAGGTTAGTTAGGTTTAATTAGTTCTAAGTTCTAGGCGACTGATGACCTCAGAAGTTAAGTCGCGTAGTGCTCAGAGCCAGCCAGCCATACTTGTGCATAAAAATCTATGCAGTGCTGGTATGTAGGTACATAATGAATGTGTTTCTATTATTTTGCTGTACGTTGAATCTGGAAAAAAGCATTATGTTTTCTAATTATATTTAAAAAATGGCTCAATTCATCACATTCGTGCAGAAGTAGAGTTCTTAGGGGCTTCTGTGCCTCATCTAGTACCGGATGTGAGATTTTGCCACCAGAGCAACACACGCCAGTGGTTTTTTCATCCATTTTAATGCATTATGTTGGCTACATTTTTAATCCATCCGACTATGATGACTAATTTATGATTAACATAGTTAATGGACCATAATTAAATGCAGCCCCATTAAAAGCCTCCCACCTTTCGTATGTACAAAGTACGACTTTCCGTATGTCGTACAGCCTTTAAATGACGCCGTTGTTTTGAGTCTTCAAGCGTATTAGAAGCTGTTATGAGACGCGTGACAAAAAATGGTTCAAATGGCTCTGAGCACTATGGGACTTAACATCTTAGGTCATCAGTCCCCTAGAACTTAGAACTAGTTATACCTAACTAACCTAAGGACATCACACATATCCATGCCCGAGGCAGGATTCGAACCTGCGACCGTAGCAGTCGCGCGGTTCCGGATTGCGCGCCTAGAACCGCGAGACCACCGCGGCCGGCAGACGCGTGACGCCCAGGGTGTAAAATGCGACTCGCTTGTGACTGTTCTAATGTCTAATGTCTCTGTAGCCTGACGTTCTGCATCCAAAGTGGTGGACATGAGCTTGCTCTGAGGTTTGTTTGATTCCCAAGTAACTTTCGCAGTTTGAGCTCTGTTAGAACTAGGCGCTAAATCAGACTTACTTTAGCGAAGATTATAGCAATAGTTTTCTATATTGTTCTCGGGGTTACCGTCTTATTTTACTGTTGTATCTTCACCGAATCTCTCCAACTATGCCAGGTGGTTTAGAAAGTCAATGTCATAAATCACGCGCACAATAACATTGGATTTGCACTGTCACGGAATAATCTATAGACACTAAGAGTCGTCGACCATCGCGCCAGCGTCGACTGCAAGCCACTCACGTATACCACATTTAAAAATGTTGATAACTCTAAAAAAGATACAACTTTATAAATCAGCCTATGGTCTTCCTCAGCATTCAAGATATCTCCATAGCAAATACTTTCGGAATCTGTTCAGAGGTAGAGGCGTGAGAACGTAACAGAGTGAGTTACATTCTCAGTTAATAATACTGGTATTAATATGGAAGTATGGATTAAACACATTGGGAATTGAATGAGCGTTGTACCGATTACGTTGAATCGTAGAACATATTAACCAATAAAAGCATTTTCACAAATATAAAAAAGTTCAAAAGTGAAAGAGTAAATAGCTTTTCCAAAGAGCAAATATTTTTCTTTAATTTGCATAATACGCTTCAAATATATAAATATCTTGTACTAAACACTTTGGAAAGGAGCCTATAGTCTTCACCAGGGTTCAAGCTATCTCACGCCAAATTTTATAGGTACCGGTTAAGTGGTTTAGTTGTCAAAACGTAGCAGGCAGAGATACTTCCGCATTTATAACATTGCTATGGGAGTATGGATTGGCATGGGTTAAACACGTTGATGATTATATAAGCATTGTATTCCAGCTGTTACTCACGGCTACTCTCATGTATAAAATAGAAATAAATGTGCGTATGGCTTTATCGGCCGGGGACTCCAGGTGAGATGTTTATTTGACTCAATTTCGGTGTTTTGCACGTCGAAGATGATAAACTGAAGATGAGGACAATGCACACGTCCAGGCGCGTATGTGACTGATATTACACTGAAGAGCTAAAGAAACCGGTACACCTGCCTAATATCGTGTAGGGCCCCCGCGAGCACGCAGAAGTGCCGCGACACGACGTGGCATGGACTCGACTAATGTCTGAAGTAGTGCTAGAGGGAACTGACACCATAAATCCTGCAGGGCTACCCTTAAATCCGTAAAAGTACGTGGGGGTGGATATCTCTTCTAAACAGTACGTTGCAAGGCATCCTAGATATGCTCAATAATGTTATTGTCTGGGGAGTTTGGTGGCCAGCGGAAGCGTTTATACTCAGAAGAGTGTTCGTGGTGCCACTCTGTAGCAAATCTGAACGTGCGGCGTGTCGCATTGTCCTGCTGGTCCTGCTGGAATTGCTCAGATCCTTTGGAATGCACAGTGGACATGAATGGGTGCAGGTGATAAGACGAAATACTTCCGTACGTGTCACCTGTCAGAGTCGTATCTAGACCTATGAGGAGCCCCATATCACTCGAACTGCACACGTCCCACATAATTACAGGGCTTCCACCAGCTTAAACAACCCACTGCTGACATGCAGAGTACATGGATTCGCGAGGTTTTCTCTATATCCGTACATGTCCATCCGCTCGATAAGACTTGAAACGAGACTCGTCCGACCAAGCAACATGTTTCCAGTCATCAACAGTCCACTGTGGGTGTTGACGGGCCCAAGAGAGGCGTAAAGCTTCGTGTCGCTCAGTCATCCAGGGTACACGAGTGGGCCTTCGGCTCCGAAAGCCCGTATCGATAATGTACCGTTGAATAGTTCACACGCTGACACTTGTTGATGGCTCAGCACTGAAATCTGCAGCAATTTGGGGAAGAGATGTGCTTCTGTCACTTTCAACGATTCTCTTCAGTCGTCGTTGGCCCCGTTCTTGCAGGATATTTTTCCGGCCGCAGCGATATCGGAGATTTGATATTTTATCGGTTTGCTGGTACTTACGTACACTCGTGAAATGGTCGATCGGGAAAATCCCCACTTCATCCCTACCTTGGAGACGGTGTGTCCCATCACTCATGCGCCGACTATAACACCACCTTCAAACTCACTTAAACCTTGGTAACCTGCCATTGTAGCAGGAGTAACTGACCTAAGAACTGCGCCAGACACTTGATGTTTTACATATTTGTGTATTTGAATACACGTACCCATACCAGTTTCTTTGGCGGTTCAGTGTAGTATGGAAGTATGGACTGAACTGTATAACCATTGTATTCATTAAGTTGAATCGTATTATGCAGAACTTAACAAACAATAAAAGTATTTTCACAAATGTGGTAAAGTTCAAAAGACAAAGAGCAAACAGCTTTTTCAAACGGTAGTTACTGTTCATATTTCGCGTTATGTTCTTCAAACCAATGACTATGTTATACTATGTAGTACTAATAATGATAATGAAGTCCTATACTCCTTGACAGTGTGTAGGGGAACGATGCGGGAGACCCACACTGCCAGTTCTAGGCAAGGTCCTAGTAGAGGTAGTTTGGCATTGCCTTCCTCCGACCGTAATGGGGATGAATGATGATGATGAAGACGACACAACAACACCCAGTCAAAAAAAAAAAAAAAAAAAAAAAAAAGATTCAAATGGCTCTGAGCACTATGGGACTTAACTTCTGAGGTCATCAGTCCTCTAGAACTTAGAACGACTTAAACCTAACTAACCTAAGGACATCACACACATTCATGGCATCCTAGGCAGGATTCGAACCTGCGACCGTAGCAGTCACGCGGTTCCAGACTGAAGCGCCTAGAACCGCTCTGCCACACCGGTCAGCCAACACCCAGTCATCCCGAGGCAGGTGAAAAATCCCTGACCCAGCCGGGAATCGAACCCGAGACCCCGTGCTCGGGAAGCGGGAACGCTGCCTCGAGACCACGAGCTGCGGACCATAGTACTACTATAGTCTCCTATGTTGTTCCTGAGCGTACAGGCTATCTCCATACCAAATTCTATCAAAATTGGTTTAGCGGTTTAGTGGTGAAAACGTAACAGACAAAGCTACTTTCACATTTATAAATATTAGTATGGATGCTGACATTATTCCATGCATGTGTCACACCTACCACAGAACTGTTGCTAAACTGGTATAATAAACATAAGAGAAAAATAACATTTTTGAGCCATGCACATGGTTATATCGATTCCCGTGCTTGAAGAAATTCTTTGCCTACCACTGCTTAGCTACGGCTCTCTTGGTGTCCCGAGTGTCGTCACCAACGGCGGCTCGGTAGTGGAATTAAGCTCAGACGCGATGGGCTAGGGTATAGCTATTTTGATGTAACCTCCTGTAGCGTAACGGCTAGTATCTCGGAGCCATGGTGTTGCTCATCGTGTCGGCTCGGCTGATGTTTACCTCACTGGCTGAGCCTTCGCCTGCTGGGAAGTTACAATTTTACCCTGCCTGTACGGTGACGGACCGTAATCTGGAGTTTTGCTGGCGTTAAGTGTTGGTCAGGATTCACGATACAACACCCCTTTCCTTTGCATTCACTTCTTAGTGTCGTTGGTTATTTTCACGTTTCACTGATTCGGATCGTTCTACTGGCTGTGTCTGGCCGATGGCGACGCCTTTGTCTCGATGGCAATGCCTTTGTCTCGATCAGCATCCTGGAAATAAGAAATTGTCTAAAACAAAAATTTTCATGTATATGTCCTTCAAATTAAAGTTTTAGTGTCTATCGCCTCTCCCTCCTTTTTTAATCTGATGTTAGCGGGCCAAAGGGCCTTATGGACTCAGTTGTAGGCCATGATGTTTGTGTTGTGATTTGCTGTCCGCATACTGACTTTTACATGCGATATAAATTTCATTTGTACGCTGTGCATATATTATAGAAGTTGCTGAGCAGCTGTCTGGGATGGTGGGCGAAATCGAGCCATTACTGAATTTCCCTAACGGGACTAACCTGTATGCTCGAGGCTCTTCTTTTAATTTTCTTTTTTTCTATGATTATGCATGTTAGTGAAACAGGCTGCTTCATACCTGTGTACGTTACGTCAATAAGCAAAAGTATCCTTCACAGACCTTTTTTTTTTTTGGTCATCAGTCTACTGACTGGTTTGATGCGGCCCGCCACGAATTCCTTTCCTGTGCTAACCTCTTCATCTCAGAGTAGCACTTGCAACCTACGTCCTCAATTATTTGCTTGACGTATTCCAATCTCTGTCTTCCTCTACAGTTTTTGCCCTCTACAGCTCCCTCTCCCTCTAGTACCATGGAAGTCATTCCCTCATGTCTTAGCAGATGTCCTATCATCCTGTCCCTTCTCCTTATCAGTGTTTTCCACATATTCCTTTCCTCTCCGACTCTGCATAGAACCTCCTCATTCCTTACCTTATCAGTCCACCTAATTTTCAACATTCGTCTATATCACCACATCTCAAATGCTTCGATTCTCTTCTGTTCCGGTTTTCCCACAGTCCATGTTTCACTACCATACAATGCTGTATTCCAGACGTACATCCTCAGAAATTTCTTCCTCAAATTAATGCCAGTATTTGATATTAGCAGACTTCTCTTGGCCAGAAATGCCTTTTTTGCCATAGCGAGTCTGCTTTTGATGTCCTCCTTGCTCCGTCCGTCATTGGTTATTTTACTGCATAGGTAGCAGAATTCCTTAACTTCACTGACTTCGTGACCATCAATCCTGATGTTAAGTTTCTCGCTGTTCTCATTTCTACTACTTCTCATTACAGACGTATACATTATTTTAAATTCACTGCCTGCTATGATTATGCAATTTCCTTTGGCTCTTTCCCAGCCGTGTACGGAAATATGTTGAATCAAAAGCCTGTTTCACTGATGTGAACTTTTTTTAAATTCTGCTTTTTATGTAATTGATGCTGAAGTCTACTCCACAGACGCGTTCACAATTTGCTGGTTTTTATGAATATGCATGTTACTGAAATAGCAGTTGATTTTGGCTGCTTCACTGCCTTGCACGTAAGACTTTGAAATTCTAATACTAATTTTCCTATCTGGTGACTGATACTATTTGGTGTAAAATTCTACTTTACAGACTTGTACGTTAATTCAAATTTATTCTTTCACTGATTGTGAAAAGTAGTGAGATAACAATTTTTTTCTGCTTTCTTTTTCAGTTTTGTATGATAATTTTTTTCAGTATCCCCTGATGCTACTGTGTATTCAGTATTCTGTCTGGTTCATAAATGTATATATAGTAATTACTGTGTCAGCTATTTGCCGATGTGTATTTTGGAATTTGTTTGAGTAAATTTTGATAAACTTTGGTGTATTTCTGGGAACCTAACGATTTTTTTCGAAATATGGCAGCTATGACGAACAAATATAACATGCTTTTGTAATTAAAAATGTCGCCCTCTGGGACAAATCAATAAATAATGTTTCTTCTAACATGGAAAGTGGGGGACGAGGTACTGGCGAAATTAAAGCTGTGCGGACGGGTCCTGAATCGTGCTGGGATAGAGCACTTGCCCGCGAAAGGCAAAGGTCCCGAGTTCGAGTTTCGGTCCGGCATACCAGCTTCAAATTGCCAGCAAGTTTCATATCAGCGCACACTCCGCTGCAGAGTGAAAATTTCATTCTGGAATTGCTTTATTTTCTCTCAGCACCACAATTACTGCCAGATCCTAGCTCCCTACCAGTTCAATTTTTCTACCAATTGCGTTTGTGTTGTTACACTGTGGCAAATGGCAAAGTTTTCTTGGACTCGCTGCTGGTAAATGTTTTTTTATTCCAGTCTTCTATCACAATATCAATTCTTTTGGCGATGACCGGTTTCAGTCCTTAATGACCATTCTCAAATCTTTTCTACGCCATATCCTAAAGTGATAAGGCATATGGACATTACGGACTGAAACCGGTCATCGTCAAAAGAATTGATATTGTGATCAAAGACTGGAATAAAAAAAAAAAAAACATTTGACAGTGTTGGATCACTGTCGTATACGCGACCATGTCGCAGCTGGTGTCGCTAACCATGTCGCAGCTGGTGTCGCTACTGGTACTTGGTGGATAACGGATTACATTGTTAAGCAGAGCTATGGTATGTTATATTTCAAGCTTACAGGCTTACTGTATTGCTTTATGCGAGGAGGTAGCGTTGTGTCCTTACAACTGGGCGTTCAATTAACCACTTTCTCAAGGGTGTAAAGTAACGACAGACTTCCAAATACTGAACAGCAAAGTTTATTGTCTCTCACGTTGCATAAAAAGTGAGGAGGCCCAGTGCTACCTTCATACTGTCAACGCACATGTCTCCCTACTATACTTTACAAGAAACAAAAAGCGAGATGCTAAATGGAAGTAGGAGTAAATCAAAAACCAGTGGCCAGAAAAACTGTTTAACTAAAATAGATGTTTTCTTCTACTATTAAATGTACAAGAAATGTGCTGATCGCAGGCAGCAATGAGAACATTCTTCGCGATGGACACTTTTTTGTGTGTCATAATGTAGAACCCGTAAAAAGATTCGGTAACTTATAAGGAATTTTACATTTCCCACAGTATTAAGCTCTTTCCTACTCTCTGTATCCTAGTGCCAGCGAATGGAGACAACGATAACACTTTAGATGCCGCAATTAGAACGTATTAGTCAGACACTTCTGATCCATTAGAATGAGTCGTTCTTTGCATTACATGGAATTCCGTGAGTCAAAATAATAGGCAGCAAACTATCTACATTAGCTAGTACTAAAAGTTTCTGTCACCTCGATCACACCAGATCGGGGAAACGCTTTGGTCTCTAACGTCTACAACAACACCAGAGAAGGGTGGGATGAAACTCTTATGCTTATTTCTGTGTCGCTATTAACATGATTACACTGATGTCCAAAATTAAAGCTACAAATGGGAATTTTCTTTGAGGACGCTTCAAAGGTACACATACAGCAGGTCTCCAGCAATAAAGGCCATTATGTCGAAGCCCTCTGTACACTGTTTGCCTCGATACAACGCTTCCAGTGGATGCTGCGTGGTCAGATGCCAGGTGATAGTAAAGTAGAAACGAGGTAAAGAATACGGAACGTAAACAACTGCAACATGCATAACGGTAAACAAAAATGTTCTTCGTTTTTTCCAACTTGACGGATTTGTTCCCGCATTCTGACAACTGCTTAATGTGCTGAACATGGGTTATGAACACCTCTGTCAGCAATACAGACATGGCAACGAAGCGGTATGCTGTGAATGATGTCATAAATCTCATGTTGAGGCAATTACGCCCATTCTTCCTGCAGAGCTGCTTGCAAGTCCTGGAGAGTGATTGGTGGATTCTGACGTGATGCAACTGGTCTCCCCGTGCATCCCAGACATGCTCTATGGGATTCAAATAGGGAGAGTGAGCAGGCCATGCCAAGCGTGCAATATCATCCGTTTCCAAAAAACAATCAACCACCCGTGCTCTACGAGGTCGAGCATTATCGTCCATCAATACGAAGTCTGTGCCCACAGCACCTCGCAAGAACCGCACATGAGATCTCTAGAACTCATCACGGTACCTGACAGCAGTTAAATCTTGCTGATTCACCCGTAGAATTTCATGAAGAGGTGTTCGAGTGGTCAACATAATTCCTGCTCACACCATTAGGGATCCTCCTCAATATCGGTCTCTTTCTATAACGTTTGGACCCCGAAATCGTGTTCCACGTACCCTCCAGATGCGAACTCGTCGAGAATCACTGTCCAGACCAAATCGGGACTCAATTGTGAAAAGAACATTGGCCCTCTATTCAACCGTCCAGGTGGCCTGCCGACGACTTCTCTCTAAACGCTTCGTTCTTTGAAGACGCTTCAGAGGTACATATACAGCAGGTCTCCGTCAAAGGTCATTCTGCTGAAGCCTTCTGTACAGCACGTCCAATGGATGCTACGGGGTCAGATGCCAGTTGCTGTGCATCACTAAGGTGGTACTGTCGTGCCCTTACAACCAAATAGCGGTCCTCTCTTTCTGATGTCACAGATGGCCGGACCTGGTCTGGTCTTTGGGATACCGTGTCACCACATCTACATCTACATCTACATCCATACTCCGCAAGCCACCTGACGGTGTGTGGCGGAGGGTACCTTCAGTACCTCTATCGGTTCTCCCTTCTATTCCAGTCTCGTATTGTTCGTGGAAAGAAGGATTGTCGGTATGCCTCTGTGTGGGCTCTAATCTCTCTGATTTTATCCTCATGGTCTCTTCGCGAGATATACGTAGGAGGGAGCAATATACTGCTTGACTCTTCGGTGAAGGTATGTTCTCGAAACTTTGACAAAAGCCCGTACCGAGCTACTGAGCGTCTCTCCTGCAGAGTATTCCACTGGAGTTTATCTATCATCTCCGTAACGCTTTCGCGATTACTAAATGATTCTGCAACGAAGCGCGCTGCTCTCCGTTGGACCTTCTCTATGACTTGTATCAACCCTATCTGGTACGGATCCCACACTGCTGAGCAGTATTCAAGCAGTGGGCGAACAAGCGTACTGTACGCTACTTCCTTTGTTTTCGGATTGCATTTCCTTAGGATTCTTCCAATGAATCTCAGTCTGGCATCTGCTTTACCGACGATCAACATTATATGATCATTCCATTTTAAATCACTCCTAATGCGTACTTCCAGATAATTTATGGT
Organism: Schistocerca nitens; assembly: GCF_023898315.1. Lineage (NCBI taxonomy): Eukaryota > Metazoa > Arthropoda > Insecta > Orthoptera > Acrididae > Schistocerca > Schistocerca nitens. The sequence goes on along the minus strand of NC_064615.1, from coordinate 693,543,188 downwards.
ATTAACTGCTTCCAGTTGCTGACCTGCTATTTTGTAGCTAAATGATAAAGGATCTATCTTTCTGTGTATTAGCAGCACATTACACTTGTCTACATTGAGATTCAATTGCCATTCCCTGCACCATGCGTCAATTCGCTGCAGATCCTCCTGCATTTCAGTACAATTTTCCATTGTTACAACCTCTCGATACACCACAGCATCGTCTGCAAAAAGCCTCAGTGAACTTCCGATGTCATCCACCAGGTCATTTATGTATATTGGGAATAGCAACGGTCCTATGATACTCCCCTGCGGCACACCTGAAATCACTCTTACTTCGGAAGACTTCTCTCCATTGAGAATAACATGCTGCGTCCTGTTATCTAGGAACTCCTCAATCCAATCACACAATTGGTCTGATAGTCCATATGCTCTTACTTTGTTCATTAAACGACAGTGGGGAACTGTATCGAACGCCTTGCGGAAGTCAAGAAACACGGCATCTACCTGCGAACCCGTGTCTATGGCCCTCTGAGTCTCGTGGACGAATAGCGCGAGCTGGGTTTCACATGACAGTCTTTTTCGAAACCCATGCTGATTCCTACAGAGTAGATTTCTAGTCTCCAGAAAAGTCATTATACTCGAACATAACATAACATCCGACAAAGAACATAACGATTCACGGCAAGCCATCGTGCCGCATCAGTTTGCTGTCCTGCTCCCATTCTTCCCATGGCTCTCCATCGCAAAGAGTCTGGTAGGCGTCTTCTCTGTGCCATACTGCATCGTCTGTGGCTGTGTACACAGGAGTTGTTCGTAGGGGATTACCTGGTAAACACTACCCCGTTTGATAGACGCCCTGTCGTCATCGTTGGTGTGGTTGTCCGTTGACTGGAATGCTACCTCCCGTGCAGAACACGATCGTACAGACGTCTGTTGGCAGTTTGTATGATTATATCGTGAATTAGACACAGAACAGGGCTATAGCGCTTCGTTGCTTCAATTTTGGACACCAGTATATATGCCTATGCGCGAACCGTAAAGGTAATCCTCGTAGTTGTAATAAGATCCAGATAAATTCTTCATGTTTTTCCTGACTGTCAAACGTTTAACTGAAATGAAAGCTGCTTGAGTGTGAGGTAGCGACTAAAACCTTCATGCGGACTGTTTGGCGTAATCGGACAAACTATCTGGGATAACTTTCATCTCTCCAACCCAACCGATTGGCACGTTAATCCATGCGGCCACAACAGCGTGTGTCCACATCCGTGCCTACGAGCTACCGCAACAGCTGCCACAGAAGACCCAGTTGAATGACATCTATTGTTTTGACACTCTTTGCTGGACCAGTACTAACAGCTCTCACTCGTGGATGTGAAAGACAACACAGATGCTACTTTACACCCTCTTTTGCGACTCACTAGAGTCCTCAGAATGTCACCATTTTCGGAACGGCTTGTGACAACTACCACCCACCAGTTCTGTCAGGCGCCAGGACGGCGAAAGCTGTTCGGCGTGGCGGGCCGTTATGGTTTTGTTAATAGTGAAGATTTAAATCGGTCTTATCCGTTAGTTTTAAGACATGCTGTAGACGTCGCAAATATAAGCTGTGATGTGGCTGATGTTAATTTCCTTTATACACTACTGGCCATTAAAATTGCTACACCACGAAGATGACGTGCTACAGACGCGAAATTTAACCGACAGGAAGACGATGTTGTGATATGCAAATGATTAGCTTTTCAGAGCATTCAGACAAGGTTGGCGCCGGTAGCGACACCTACAACTTGCTGACATGAGGAAAGTTTCCAACCGATTTCTCATACAAAAACAGCAGTTGACCGGCGTTGCCTGGTGAAACGTTGTTGTGATGCCTCGTGTAAGGACGAGAATTGCGTACCATCACGTTTCCGACTTTGATAAAGGTCTGATTGTAGCCTATCGCGATTGCGGTTTATCGTATCGCGACATTACTCCTCGCGTTGGTGGAGATCGAATGACTGTTAGCAGAATATGGAATCGGTGGGTTCAGGAGGGTAATACGGAACGCCGTTCTGGATCCCAATGGCCTGTTATCGCTAGCAGTCGAAATGAGAGGCATCTTATCCGCATGGCTGCAACGGATCGTGCAGTCCCGTCTCGATCCCTGAGTCAACAGATGGGGAAGTTTGCAAGACAACAACCATCTGCACGAACAGTTCGACGACGTTTGCAGCAGCATGGACTATCAGCTCGGAGACCATGGTTGTGGTTACCCTTGACGCTGCATCACAGACAGGAGCGCCTGCGATGGTGTACTCAACGACGAACCTGGGTGCACGAATGGCAATCGTCATCTTTTCGGATGAATCCAGTTTCTGTTTACAGCATCATGATGGTCGCATCCGTGTTTGGCGACATCGCGGTGAACGCACATTGGAAGCTTGTATTCGTCATCGCCATACTGGCGTATCACCCGGCGTGATGGTATGGGGTGCCATTGGTTACACGTCCCGGTCACCTCTTGTGCGCATTGATGGCACTTTGAACAGTGGACGCTATATTTGAGATGTGTTGCGACCCGTGGCTCTACCCTTCATTCGATCCCTGCGAAAGCCTACATTTCAGCAGGATAATGCACGACTGCCTGTTGCAGGTCCTGTACGGACCTTTATGGATACAGAAAATGTTCGACTGCTGCCCTGGCCAGCACATTCTCTAGATTTCTCACCAACTGGAAACGTCTGGTCAATGTTGGCCGAGCAACTGGCTTGTCACAATACGCCAGTCATTACTCTTGATGAACTGTGGTATCGTGTTGAAGCTGCATGGGCAGCTGTACCTGTACACGCCATCCAAGCTCTGTTTGACTCAATGCCCAGGCGTATCAAGGCCGTTATTACGGCCAGAGGTGGTTGTTGTGGGTACTGATTTCTCAGGATCTATGCACCCAAATTGCATGAAAATGTAATCACATGTCAGTTCTAGTATAACATATTTGTCCAATGAATATCCGTTAATAAATTGCATTTCTTCTTGGGGTAGCAATTTTAATGGCCAGTAATGTAGATACATTACAATACAGCAACCTACCGGCTATTGCGGATTAATGGTGGAATTAAGAAAATAATCCTTTGAGTTGCAGGTTGCATTGGTTTTATTAGCAGTGCATCAGAGCGCCCAAGTAACAGAGAAACGGATTTTCTAATTTCTGAAAATGGAAAATGTAAGTCCATTTCATGTTTACAATTTCAGTACATTAATATATGAGAAAGAACGTTTTTATTACTGGTGGTGATGATAGTAGATAACTATTTACCATTAGCGTGTACTGGTAGGAGAGAATTGGCCTCTCTGTTAAACAGTATATTGTTTGTACTGTACCTACTTGCCTTTTATGCTGTGTAACAGACAGTAAAACTTTATAGTTCAGCATAAGGAAAAGACAAGGGGTCTCGCGAATTCTGTCCCGGACTGTACCATGATCACATCGATTCGGGGAATTACGTGTCGTAGATGAACGTAAAGACAATATGCCTAGTTTTTCAGTTTTATTATCACTTCTGTGATGAATAATAAACAGAGTATTTGTTTACAGTCACCAACTTACTCCCGAACCAGGTTAATCTCAAGTGGGATGACCAGTTGCAGAAGCTTGCTTATATTTATTCCGTGAAGTGTCTGTTGTATTAAGGTCTCATTATTCCGTCTCTTCCTGGGTATCTTTCTGTATTGCGAGCTCTTCCTCAGGTATCTCATTTGTGCCTCTTCCTGTACGAGGAGAGTAACTCCCACTCGGCATTTCACAGGTTTGCTGTTAGGACGCTGGACTTGATGACAGTTTTTTAGGCCTCGCTAAAAACGTAAGGTGTAAAAGAGAACCACTCAAAGGAATTCTTCCAGGAAGGAATATAAATAACAAGTCCCTAACGTCTTACCATTAGCTGGAGGTCATCTCACATAAAACTTAAATAGGCTCGATAATAATAATCCTAGAGAGCACCCCAGCTTCTAAGATATAGTGACGACAAATATTAAAATTCAGAAACAGTTTTTTTCTCTCGCATAAAACAATTTAAAAACAAAGACACAAAATTTTAAGAATGTAGATAATTCATAGGCCCCTGGTGTCATTATGTGAGAAAGCAGGGCACGTTAAACAGTAATACAAATCACCAAAACAACCAGATATGACGAAAGGCACCAAACTTCACGCACCACAAAGCAACTGTCGTAACTCTGAGCAAGAGTGCCCGCCCAATACAAATTGGGGCATAAACCCTATAGAATAATGGCAGGCAAAATTTGGTAAATCCTTATTATACATGGTGAGTCACTAACTATTGCCACCAACAGTAAATCCGAAAGTACGATAGGAGCTGTAAAGTTTGTGGGACAAAAGTTGCATGGGACAACGGGGGCCATTATATGACGTTGGTTTTTTGTTGTTAGGCGGGGTCGCGTCTGAGATGTCAACTTTTTTCTTTTCTTTTTTACATGGGATGCTATAGTTTGGTACTTATTTTCTGATAGCGGCTACCGGGACGAATCCAATGATGTATAACAGTAAGGTCTTTGAAGGTCAACGAAGGTCAAAAAGGTGGCATGAACGTCCGTTTACAGAAGGTGTTCGAAGTGATGACCATTGGTGTCAATGCAGTGCTACAATCTTCTTATCATGGATTGAGTGGTATTCCTTATCACTTCGGCACTTATCGAAGCACATGCTTTGAGAATTCCCTCTCGCATATCTTCAGGTGTAGTTGGAACGTATTTATACACAATGTCTTTTACGAATCCCCACAAGAAAAAATGCAGAGGCGTCATGTCTGGCGAACGAGCCGGCCACGACACATGTCCTCCGCATCAAATCCAACAATTTGGGAACTGTCTCTGCAACTCATTTCTAGCCATCGGCGAAAAATGTGCCGGACACCCATCGTGTTGATACCACATTCTGTTCCTTGTTCCTAAAGGCATTTCTTCCAATAATAGGCCTAATGTTGCTTGCAGAAATGCGATGTTCTTCCTACCATTAAGATTTTCGTCGACGAAATAGGGGCCTATAATTCTGTCCTCCAGAATCCCACACCATACATTCAGTGACCACGGTTTTTGGTGTGCAACTTGCCGCAGCCAACAGGGATTTTCAGTTGCCCAATAATGAGTGTTATGGAAATTACCATTTCCATTGTTCGTGAATGTAGCCTCGTCAGTAAATAAAATGAAATTAATAAATGTGTCATCCCTCTGGATCTGAAGTTAAGCCCGTCGGCAGAATTCAATGCGACGCACACAATCCGTACCAGTTAATTCTAGGTGGAGACTGATATGGTAAGGATGATATTTATGGCGATTCCGAACACGGCCAACACTACTTTGACTCAAGCCAAATTCCTTTGAGATATGACACCAAATAACACAAGGATCTTGAACAACACTGGCAAGAGTATAAATCTCCGTTTCCTCGTTAGTAACTTTTCTTTGCCGGATATGTTTCCGATGCGTTAAAGATCCAGTTGTTCTGTATTTATGATACGCATAATTAAATGTATAACGTGTGGGGTGAGTACGTTGAGGATATCTTTCAGCGTATAAGTCTCTAGCTCTCACTGAATTTCGTTGTCATTCTCCATAAATGAGAAGCATACCGACTTGTTCTTCGAAGGAATACATCATTCACATTCGCTTGATTCGACGGTACTAGTCTTACCTTTCCTATTAATGTTGTATTGCGAAACCGTCGAATGGTGTTTACAAATCAGTGGCACGTTAGATGGATACGCCGTATTCGACAAATATTTACTATTTGCATGATATACGAGAGAGAATTGTTAGAGCATGTACTTAGATAAGTGCCGAAGTGATAAGGAGTAGAACTCAATCCATGATAAGAAGATTGCAGCAGTGCATTGATACCAATGGTCATCACTTCGAACACCTTCTGTAAATGGACGTTCATGCCACCTTTTTGATCTTGAAAGACCTTACTGTTACACATCATTGAATTGGTCAAGATAGCTGCTGTCAAAAATAAGTATCCAACTATAGCATTCCATTTAAAAAAACAAAGTTGACCTTCATATCTCTGACGGGACCCCACCTAGCAACAAAAAAACCAACATCATGTTATGGCCCCCGTTGTCCCAGGGAACATTTGTGCCACGAACTTTTCAGCTACTATCATACTTTCGGAAGTATTCTAGGGGGCAATAGTTAGTGACTCACCCTGTATATGGACATGTCATCGTAAGAATCATTAACCGCGGCACATTTTTAGAGAGGACTCTGGCCAGCAGGTTTTCACAAGTGACTTCAAAGAAAAACACAGACGGACAGGCCAATAAATTTGTCCTAGAATGACACAGAGTCAAATAACAAAGGTGTGCATGACGATTCAATGAATATAAACGCGTAACATCAGCTAAAACAGCTTGCGGAGTGGGAAATTGGTGCATCGAGCTGAAACCCAGATACGCACCGCATAGACGAACAGAATATTTTGTCTTCTGAGCAGTCCTGGCGAAGAAGAGTGAACGACGAGTCGTGAAAGACGTCGTGCCGATACGCATTGCGTGTTTGTTACCCCAGGCACTGTTGCTGGCTCCAGCTCCAGAGTGCGCGAAGACTACACGTAAACTGCCTGCACTGGGGTGTTTGAAAGGCCTCTCCCGGTGCTGCCTCTAGCAGCCGTGTTTGAAGCCTAGCCAGGCAGCGATAACCGCACAAGGGAGTAATACGGTTTCCCGGTGATACGGTAGCTTGAAGCTATCGACAGTGGGAGGGTGAAATAGGCCTCCACGGCTCACAGAGAAACTGGGGCTGTGTTTTATCAACAGTCGTTCTTCGCGTGCGCCGTTCGGAGTGGAACTCGAAAGCGGGATAATGGTAGTGGTACCAGAAGTATTCTCCCCCAACCACATAAAGATGGATTGCGGAGTGTAAATATGGACGTACAACCTGAATCTGGAAAGCCAGACTGGAATTCGACGCAGAGTCCTCGCAGATGTGGGTCCATTGCTTTAAACGCTACGCCACTTCACTCATTGTGTTATAGGATCCGGCAACAGGCAAATATTGTCGACGTAGCTAGACAGTAATACTGTACTGCATTCAGCTGTCATTCTTGCACTTACTAGGAACAAACACAACAGTGTTACAGACCAATATCACAGACTCAGTGTGTTCAGGAACCTAGAGCATACCCTAATCTCAAACATTATGACGTCCCTGGAGGAACAGAAGTTTCCCTCACGGAACCAGCACGGATTCAGAAAGAAAAGAACCAGGTAACTGCGAGTAGGACTTGGGCATTGAAAACAATAATTTCGTGTGGTTCATTGGCTTGGTACAAGTCTTTCTATTCGGCGACTTGTGTGTCCCTCACATGCTTCAGATATCCAACTGAGGAAAGGGGACCTTTAGTTTCAAGTGGAATCTGAATTACGTGTTGTTTCTGGCGACTCCTCACATCATCGTCGGTGAAGGCTACGTTGAAACGAAGACTGAAAAACTCGTGGTTAACGCACGTACTTCACTGCTAGATCACCAGGCCCGACAGATACCTAGGTGGTTCGTCGGCAGTTTTGATGAGTGAGTTTGGGAGTATCATAATATGTGACACAAATGGCTGTATATATTGAGGGAAAAGGCTTAGAAGCTTATATCTTTCACACCACCATGGGACTGGAGACCTTAGACCTGACACAAATTTGAATCCAATTCACTCTTATTCAAGTTGCTGAGAAAAAGGTATCTTTTCCGTCGGATGGACAGATAGACAGGCGGGCAGGCAGACAGACAGGCAACAAAGTGGTGATATAAGGGTACTGTTTTCACCGACTGAGGAACGGAATCCTAAAAAACGATAGTCTAAAGCACAGCTTGCCTTATTCAAACACGGAATGTTGCAAACAATATTTGCAAGTGAACAAGTGGGCTCCGTGCTAGACTTCCAAAAGGCCTTCGACACTGTGTCGTATCGTCGACTGCTAACCAATATGGGATGCCACCCAGCTAGCCGCGCGGTCTAAAGGGCTGCTTCCCGAGCGGGAAGGCGTGCCGGTCCCCGACACGAATCCGCCCTGCGGATAAGTGTCGAGGTCCGGTGTGCCGGCCAGCCTATGGATGGTTTTTAAGGTGGTTTTACATCTACCTCGTCGAATGCGGGCTGGTTCCCTTAAGTCCACCTCAGTTACACTATGTCGGCGATTGCTGCACAGACACTGTCTCCAGGTACGCGTACACCATAATTACTTTACCATGAAAACATTTGGGGTTACACTCGTCTGGTATGAGACGTTCCAGAGGGGTGGGGGGGGGGGGGGGGCGGTCCACTGGGAGCCGAACCGCACAATAACCCTACTTTCGGTGTGGGGCGGCGGTGGGGTGGGTGGACTGCTGTGGCCTGTTGTGTGGTTGTGAACCACTGAGGGCTACGGCGGGACGAAGCCTATCTGTCGTTTCTAGGTCCCCTGTTTCATACGCAATACACAATATAGGATTGGACGGAACTTCTTCGGAAATATGTGATTGATTCGAGGGATGTTTGACCAACGGAACACAGAACGTTATGATTCTGTTCATGGCTGTAGTTTAGCAGCTGCCGAGTATTTAATAACGGTAAAAAATTGGTCGTCAGCTGCACAAAAATCCTTTTTGTTGTTCACTTGACCTGTTTGAACAGTTTAAACTGTCGCCTTCAGAAGTGCAACAGGCTAAAATCATTGATAAGCCAACGTCGAAATAAGAATCGGATCTTACAGATTGTTGTTGCGATGTGACTCTACTTGTGGATTCTGCAACTAAGGACACTATTGTGTCGTTGTTACTTTGATGTAGAGCTACCACCGAGTTGAGCCTATTTCACTTATGAAGATGACAGTTTAAACTGTTGAAACCAATCAAGTAAACCAAATAATGCTTTGTTTTTTGGCTTTCTGTCTTTGTTGACAGTACTTTATACTAGACAGAGAACGTTCTAAAGAAACGATAATAATTTCAGACGTACCCAATGAAGGATAATAGAACTGTAATGTACTGGCAATTCTTACCATATGCTCCCCATCACTTGGCATGGGAGGATCGACCTGAGTGTGTGTGGAAGTGTTTATACTTGGCCCTGTCAGGTAGGGAGCATGAATTGCAGAATTGACTGGACATCAAAAGAACGGTTATGTGTGGATTCCTGAAAGGATTTCTCTAACAAGTAATCTAATTTAGTGAGAGTAGGTAGCTAACTTTTAGGACAAACAACCATCGCCTGTACTATTATAATGTTTATAGTATCATGCTTTTAAAAATGATTCACGATGGAAATGGTTTACTGATAATTAAACTTAAAAAAGGACACTCGAACATTGATCCAAGTATCAGATAGTTATACATGAGAATGCTTTGTAAAGTGATAAGTTAAAACAGACAAGTAAGAAGATAAGTAAACTCTGCAGAAATGGATTCACAATATACTGTGCTTAAACAACATTAATTAACGTAGTTGTACGACCATTCCTAACTGACGTTCAACATTATAATCTTGCTCGGTTGAACGCAACGTGAAGGATTGTTTAGTGTATTACTCCAAACTAAACACTGAACTGGGCGAGGAGGCATGTTTGTGACAAAATCAAATGTAATGTACTCTATGTGTGTTTGAAATACCTCATTTACCTTTGCTGCACAGTGTGTCGATGGCTGTGCGGGACATCAGACAACTGCATCTGCTCCGTTCTGCCTGTAGACCTATAAAACTGCTTGTTCTTGACAAAAGTGTCAGTCATATACTCTTACCGAGTTGTTCTGTAAAGACTGCCACTAGTCTGTCTATAATGGCTTTGTTTACTCGCGGGGTTGCTGGGGCGATGTGCACAGTGATGCCATCGCAGTTCTCACAGGGATGTATTAACTAACACAACTCTTCCCGATTTCTCCACTTGGAGAATATATGAGACTCTCAGCCTATGTAACGCTGATCTAAAAAGAGTCCATTGTGATCAAAGCGACCACAGAATAAATCTCTCTCCACGCCGCACAGAGCCTTAAGCACTCCTTGTAGCAACACAACATTTCGGAGAGAGAGAGAGAGAGAGAGAGAGAGAGAGAGAGCACCCTTCCTTGTCTTCAAATTGCTTACTTATATCGAACTACCTCCCCCCTCTCGGCGGAGAACATTGCCTCTGTCCAAAATGGGAGTCTGCCAACCAACTCCTACACTCAAAACATTTGTTTCAGCAGCCCTATCTGCTAACTCACCTCTGTAAAGGAATAACGTAAGGTGTGCGATCTCCCTTCCCTCGTCAGTATATAGAAATCATACACTGTTCATGTGAGTGCTGCATGCTGTTTTCACTACGTATTTTCTTCTCCGCCTCCGAAAATGCGGCCCATCCAATTAGTGTGAACTGCGCAGTCGCATCTCCCTTTGGAATACCTGAGGCAGTAAACGCCCCGTTGACCCTCTGTGGTGAAACAAGCTACGAGACTCTGTTGAGACCCGCGTTGCGTCCCTTGTGGCCGTGAGATTTATGAACCATTCCTGTCCTTCGACACGCAAAAAGAAAAATGTTACATTGTGGCTCGTTGCCTCCTCTCCATTCCACCGAAACGAATGCTACGGCAACGAATGTACATACAAATGGGAAAAGGGATTACTTAGCATCGTTTTCCGATCAGCCAAGTACACTTTCATTGTCATTTGATATGCAAGTTAAACCTGTTATGACCAAAGTGTGGTGTGTGGCCTGTCATTCGAATCGTCTCTTTGAAGAGAAGCTCATGGAATGTGGTATAATGGACTGTCACCTTATCTGTTGCCCATGTAAGGTGGTAAGTATGGACTCCCACCTTATAGGGCCTCTAGCTTACTCAGTATGTACAAAGAATTTATCAGATAGGATCAGCACCACTATCAGATTTTCCGCTGATGCTGCTGGTGTGTACAGGGGAGTGTCGTCGTTGGAAGATCGTAGGGAAATGCAGAAAGACTTGAACTAAGTATCCATTTTGTGTAATGAATGGCAGCTCTCTTTCAATGTGGGTTCACTTAAGGTGATGCCTATAACAAAGAGAAAGTGCCGTATAGTACGTAACTACGAAATAAGTGGGGAACATCTAGAGTATGTCACAAGTAGATCCATTAAATGGGACAATCACTTAAAAATTAATGTTAGGGTAGGTGAACCAAAGACTTAAATTCGTTAGAATTTTTCTGGGAAAATGTAATGCGCCTACAAAGGAAATTGCACATAAGACGCTAGTACGACCAGGTCTAGAGTAGTGTCCTCTTGTTTGGAGTCCGTATCAAGTTGGCATGACAACAGAAATCGAAAGGATCCCAGCACTTCTAGGACTGTAACAGGTCAGTGTAGCCGATATGAAAGTGCAACAGAAATGCTCGGGGAACATAAATGGGACTCCTTGGAAGAAAGACAACATACTTCTCGCCAAGTTCTATATTCGAAGAAGAATGTCTTACCCTGTAGTATATCTCGCGCAGTAAGCATGACAGCAAGTCAGGAGAGAGTAGGGCGCATGCAAAGGCATATGGAAAATCATTTTCCCCTCGGTCAGTACACCAACAGAATGGGGAAAAGAAAGTCGGACGTATTGGTACTATGTACCCGCCGCCACGGACGCTACGATAGCTTGCGGAATACACAGGATGATTGTAATTAAACTTTCGTTACCAGACGGAAAACTATTTATCGTATGGGTAAGCATCTTTATAGGTCTGATGTTCAGACTGAGTGCTGCAGAATTTGCATTGTTTTTAGTGTTCGTGTCGTGACTTGCTGTTGGACCCCTGGTACTGCGCCGTAATGTTGAAACAAGCATCAGTGTGTATTACAGTAGCGAATAGTCAACATGAGTCTGAGGAAGGTGAGCAGGTCTTTACTTGTAAAGCTGCTTTATCAAAACAACAGCAATAGTGCTACTGCTGTCGCGAGTATCGGCTCAGTGAAGGAATACAAATAGATCCTCTTTCCTCATTTGGGTTCAAGAACATAATTCGTAACTCCGAATTAACTGCAGATTTGAGAATTGCTCCTGGGCCAAAGGCCAATTGCGCCACAAATCGTTGAAGAAATTACTGTTGCAACGGCTGAGAATGCTGGACGCAATGAGCGATCTTCAAGCAGTGCACGAGATGTGTCACGACAGCTCGACATTCCATGGTCCACCTTTCGAAAAGTGCTGCGAACCATTGTGAAATGGTATCTCTAGCGTGGTCCGAGGCTGCCGTGATTGCAGATGGTCATCACATTGAGCAACGTTTGTAACCTGCAATCTAAACATGATAAGCAGTTAATAAATGTTACCCTTTCATGTGAAATTTAAAATATGTTTACTTGAACAGTTTTCTCGTTACTTCTCTTCCGCACGTCCTTACAAAGTTTATTTGTCCTTTCATTTTTCATGGGGACCTCCTCAAATATTTTAATTACAACCATCCAACAAGGGATCCAAGCACAACGTAACCGTCTAAATCAATAGCTTATCGCCCCATAGGCGATTACCTTATGTCTCTCACAGCCGAAGATCCTCGTATGTGCGAGTAGTGGGCTACTGTCAACTGTTTCTCAGCCACTGTAGCGGTCCGCGGTCCACAAGTGGTTATTCTGGTGAAACGGGAGCACGGCGGCCTCGCAGACACAGTAGTGAGTGACGTCACGCCGGCTGCCTAAGGAGAGGCCACCGCAGCCAAGGCTGCTGCCTAATGGCTGCTCTCCCTTAAAAGGCACGCCAGAGGACAGCCGCCGCGACGCGATGCGCTCCCGGCGCTGCTGTCTCGCCACGTCTGGAGAACGCCGAAACAGGAAATCACGGAAATACCACCGCATACACCAACTGGCGCTGAAACAGTGTTTTAGAACTCTGAACTTAATGGCACAGTGGAAAAAGGCGTCTGAATGACTCTGTTCTGCCGTTGAACTGCTGCATTCAGATGAAAGATATAGCAATGTGCCTGCTGCACCCTCCATTTGGAAATAGTTGTATGGTGGTATAATCTTGTTACCCCACTTGGGACCATCCTGTTCTGTCAGCAACTTGAAACTAACTCTTTAATTATTTTTTTTAATTACACACTGACCTACAGGATTTTCCCTGACAAAGACAGCTCAAACTTAACCTATTCATTTTTTACCCACAATATACAAGTCCAACGCAATCTGACTGCTATACATTCACAACATGTCTTCCAATAATTAACATAAAAGAATGGCCCTAAATTGCAAGAAATCCTAACAATAATACAAATCCAAAAGACATGAAATTAAAGAAATATGCAACTATCTCTAACTCTCTTAATTGCCTAAACGTATTTCATTCACGAATCCCGATAGTGGAAACCCCATTCCTTTTTTTAAGGCGCTTACCTCACAGAAAATCTTCATAACACGAACTACAACAATTATAGCAAGTAGCAACAACAGCCAGCTAAATAAATAGATTCTAACTATTCTAGACTCTAACTACTAGGTTAGCAAAAAGAAAGATTTTGTTGAAGAGCAAACAATCTATTTAGAAATTTTACGTTATTACTGTCACATCCAGTTCCAAAAATTACATAGTTGTCAATAATTCTACTACCCAAACATTATCAACAACATCAATCATCATATATTTCCTTGCTTTTGACTCATAAACACATCATTTCGTCTCCATTTACAATGCATGTCCTACCAACACAGAGTCTCCACTAAGAATGTCATGGCCATACACTTCCCTATCCACAAGCTAACTACTAGTCCGTCCAACCACAGAACCTCTTCCCGAGGGCGCAGAGAGCTGTTAGCGTTATTTACACAGTCTGTAGCGCTGCCAACATACAAACATGGTACTTACACATTTAATGAAAGCGTCTCATAGGGACACACATGCCTTATTAATACGTATTTTAAATGAAACAAGGAGATGAAAATCATAATCCGCTACAGTCGATAGTACGAGGCCAGGGTGGATTAGTGGTGGGTACCTGAATATTTTTGCATCTGAAGATACATACACTGATGAGCCTAACTATTGTGACGGCTTACCTAATAGTTTGTTGACTCAGCTTTGGAACGTAATACAGCAATAGTTCTGAGTGGCATGGATTCGAAAAGACCTTGGTGCCGGTGATATGCACAGTTCACAGAATTCCCGTAGATTACGGCTAGGTGCTTTGTAAACGCTTAGCTGGCCTCAGGTAGAATCTCATATCAGTTCTGTCATGTTGAATCAAGATAATTTCGTGCCCAAGGTATGAACAAGATTTGCTATCATGCTCCTCAACCCCTGAACGACGATTCTTGCCTTGTGACAACAGACAGTTATCTTGCTGGAAGATGTCATAGTCACAGGGAGCCATTACGCATGAAGAGATGCAGGTGGTCCGCAATAATGTTCAAAGCTATCATAATGCCTATAACTACTACCACAGATCCCACAGAGGCCCCTGTGAATATTCCTCACAGCATGATGTTCTACTGCCACCCTGTGTCTGTTGCACTGTGCACGTTTTCGGCAGCGCTTGGCCTGGATGACAGCACATCCAGACACAGCTGTCGGCATGGTGTAACAAGATACGTGGCTGATCCAGCTAAGCACCGGTTTCCACTGATCCACGATCCACTCTCGATGATCCTGTGCCCATTGCGACGTTCTTGAGTCAATATGAGAACAAGCAGGGTTCGCCTGCTACGGAGCCCCATGTTTAACAGTGTGCGCAGAACATTGTGCTCCGAAACAGTTGTGCCTGTACCAGTACTGAAGTCGCCAGGTCTGTCACAGGTCGCTACCTATCCTGAACTAAAGAGCGGGCAAGCCACCGACCTCCACGTTATATGATGAGGTGTGGGCGTCCAGCACCCTGGTACCTAATCGCTGATTCGCTGTTACTTGCGCAGTTTACACAAAAGCTCAAGACAGCATCAAGCGAACAGCGACCAGCTTCCCAGTTCCAGAGAATCTCGTTGCCAGGCGTTCTTTCCCAAAGACGCTGACGTCAGTAGATTTCTCCATTTGTTGCCCGTATCATGGCTGAGCCATGCGCGGCTCGTGTTCATGCCATTTATTGTTTGTCATCTTCTTTTATGGCACTGCCGCCTCGTTTTCATATTCCATTTACTGGCGTCACTAACGTCCTGCCTTACTTGCCCGTGAGTGACAGCAGCAGCGCATATCGATAAGTGCACTGTCGTGCCACCCCTGGAGTAACCGATAGTATTTCCGGGTCGTCGTGTGCCTGGAAGTCAGCTGGACCAGGAGTGCAGTCGGGCACGGAGCAGCGTCGGGGAGGGAGCACCAGTGAGGTGCTGATAGGCAGTACTTGCCAACCGCGGAGGACACACATACATTGTCCGACAGAAGGAGACTGGAGCGGGAATGACCGTTGGTTGGTCGTACGGTCGGCCGTCTCATCGGCAGACGTGTATTTGTTCTTTTGACCGTTTCCGTGTGCGAGGCAGTCGTTCGGTCGGTGCAGAGCAGCCAGGAAGTCTCCATGGCGCGTAGTCAGGCCAGAGCCGCTGGTGGCGTGCACGCGTGGTTGTGTTGTGAGGTGCTTCTTGTGAGGGTTACGAAGTTCGTCGCACAACGACCCTGGACACTAAAGTTGAGTGCTCATTTAACCTACTATGAAGCCTCAACTGCTATCACATCTCTTCGTTTGATCCTGGTTTTCGCTGTCTGGGAGATTCCTGCGAGCAACAACGTGTGTGCCTTGAAGTCATTGATGAAGTGTACCGGCGGCATCTTCTGCCTTGTGGCTGTTGGCGTTCCGGAGACCTGTCCTGGTCATTGAAGTAATTTTTGGCAGTGTATTTTCCTTGTGATGTTGATCCTGTCCAGCACGGCGTGTAGTTCGACAGCTGAGGTGTTGTTGGTAGTTTTGGGCGTTTATTCTGACTTGGCTGGATTTGGCACCAGTATCCAGAACGTTGTGCTATTGGCATCTTGTCGTTTTACTAGTCGGGTGGAGCAGAACTG
This sequence comes from Schistocerca nitens, assembly GCF_023898315.1. Taxonomy (NCBI): domain Eukaryota; kingdom Metazoa; phylum Arthropoda; class Insecta; order Orthoptera; family Acrididae; genus Schistocerca; species Schistocerca nitens. The sequence continues at coordinate 693,527,261 of NC_064615.1, read as the reverse complement.
ATCTTGTTGGTTGGTTCGTTGGCTGGTTTTTCGGTTGGGTTGTCTTCCGATTAAGAGGTTGTCGGTCTGGCTGCAAGTCTCACCTAAACGTGCGTTAGTGTTACCTTCCCAGGTCGACCCTTGGAACCTTCTGAGCGCTGTTCTTTGTGTTTCACATAGTGATTTCCTTTTTAGTCTTAAGAACTCTGTGTGGCCTTCAGCCGAGTTTTAGCTTATTAAAATTGCAAGGCTTTTCTTCTTAGGCCTTAATCCGTAAAAAAATTGTTTCTTGTTTGGTATGTGGCCTTCAGCTGAGTTTCAAAATTAAAATTGAAAATTCCTTGTGCCTAGGCTTTAAGCCGTAAATTTGTTTCAAGTTGGAATGTGGCCTACAGCCGAGTTTTCAGCCTTTTCAAATCAAAAGTTGAAAAATTTTGTCTAGGCTTAAGCCGTAAGAAATATTTTCTATTTTGTATGTGGCCTTCAGCCGAGTTCTCCAGCTTAAAGTAAAAATTCGAAATTCCTTGTCTGGTATTTAAGTCATGAGAGTGTTTGGGTTTCATATGTGGTCTTCAGCCGAGTTTTATGTGAAGCATTTTAGGATAAAGCCTTTAGCTCATTTTAGTTGAAATTTAGAAGCTCTTCCCTTTAGGCCTTAAGCCGTAAAATTGTTTTCTGCATGGTGTGTGGCCTCAAGTCGAATTGTAATCTCTCTTCAATTAAAAATTCAAAATCCTTGTCTTGCCCTTAAGTTATAAGATTGTTATTCTTTAGCATGAGGCATTCAGCCGAGTTTTGCACGAAATATTTTAAGATCAGGCCTTCGGCCTTTTCAAATTGGAAGCTCTTCTTCCTAGGCCTTAAGCTGTTAAATTGTTTTGTTGATATGCGACCTTCGGCCGAGTTTTCAGCCTATTTAGACTAAACATTGAAAATCTTTATCTCGGCCTTAAGTTGTAACACTGTTCTTAATTAATGTGAGGCCTTCAGCCGAGTTCTATGGGAAAAATTTAAGCTAAAGCTATCAGCTAATTTATATTGAAGATAAAACTGTTTTCTCTAAAGAAGTGAAACCTCCAGAAGAACTCCTGTACCTCAATTCCTTGCTTAGGCCTTGTGCCTTGGATTTTCCATGTGGCCTTCAGCCGATCTAAATTAAATCAAAGGAGGTCTTTCGTTAAAACCTTGAGAGTTTTTGATTCTTGCACGTGTGATTGTGTGTTTTAACAAATAAAGTTTGTATGTTGAGTGTAACTGACAGTGACTTATTTTGGCCCCTTTCCACAAATATAACCGCATCCGCTCTGTGCTACTATCCAAGGGATTCCAATGGCTAGAATGATCGGTGGTGGTGGTGGTGGTTGTTGGGATGTTTAAGGGGGACTAAACAGCGAAGGTCATCAGTCCCCCTAGAATGACCGGCCATTGGTCTCTGCTCCGCTTATAAATTTCTCTTACGTGCTCGCACATTTTCACTTTCGCAGTGGACAGTGGCAAAAACTTTCTGGCTCATCAATGTATATGTTAGATATGTTCTTCAGGCTAGGCGTAACCAGACCCTGAGCGAAGCGGGAATCCTCTCTTCACGGCGTCGACAGGTAGTATTCAGCTTGCCGATATACCAAGGAGTGTTCCTAAGATAGTTTGGTCTATTGGTTCTGGCCAGATGGCAATAAATGGATGGAAATATATGCTCATATATCGGCCTATTGCGCTACTTAGAACTCAGCGGTGTGGTAACCTACTGAGCCCAACACACGTAAAACCAATTCCCAGATCTTCATAAAATAAAACACTTCTCCATCTTGATCTGCCGCTTCAGGGTTAGACGTAGGGTCTGTTGCTGCGTCAAAATCTCTTCCTCATTCTTCCCACACTTCGCCTGCTGCACAATTTATATTCCACTACCAGTTTAAAAGGTCTCTGTTGCGCCATAAGGAGTACATCTTCTCTCCATTTTTCTTCGTATTGGAGTGATTTTGGGTTATTGGTTGCATCCCCAATTCTAATTTTGTCTTTGCTAGTGCAGCTTTTCACAGACCTTAGAATTTTCATTTATGAAGCTTCTAGTTTGTGTCTCAGTGTCCAACTTCCCGCCCCACGTAAAAATGCGGTGACTGCCATGACTTTATAGAATTTCGGTTGTATTTATTTCCTTGTTTTACCTTCAAATGTCCTCCTTATTGTGTCACGCAGATGCTGTTAAGTATTAGCTGTTTTCTGTATATCTATATTAGCTGACCAGCCCCTCATTAACCGAGTATTCATTTTACCGATTTTCTGTTTGAAACAAAAACAACTGTGTTTTAGTGTACAGTTTCTGTACGCTGTGTGCAGTCGCTTCGAGTGTCTACATCGCGATTTTGGAAACGTCTCTGTGGGAATACCTCTTTATAGCTCTATAGATGGCTATTGTTTCGCCTAAAGCTGTTTGCGCCTCGCTGTTGAAAGCTGTCGAAAGTGCTGCCATGTCAGGGGTTTAGTTGACTCGATTGTAGGAGTGTCTTAGTAGTAAAGAATAAATGTACGTGGTGGTTTGGTAAGTCTGGTAAAAAGGCAAGGAAAAATGTTTATTTATTAAACAACTCATTTTTCTTCTCGAAAAAAAAAATCCTGTTTGTGGAATGTACACTATGTGATCAAAGTATCTGGACGCCACAAAAACGAACGTTTTTCGTATTAGGTGCATTGTGCTGCCACCTACTGCCAGGTACTCCATATCAGCGACCTTAGCAGTCATTAGACATCGTGAGGGCGCTGCAGTCATGGACTGTGTGGCTGGTCCTGGCAGAGGTTCAAGTCCTCCATCGGGCATGGGTGTGTGTGTCTGTCCTTAGGATAATTTAGGTTAAGTAGTGTGTAAGCTTAGGGGAGTTAAGTCCCATAAGATTTCACACACATTTCAACATCGTGAGAGAGCAGAATGGGGCGCTCCGCAGAACTCAAGGACTTCGAACGTGGTCATGTGATTGGGTGTCACTTGTGTCATACGTCTGTACGCAAGATTTCCACACTCCTAAACATCACTAGGTCCACTGTCTCCGATGTGACAGTGAAGTGGAAACGTGAAGGGACACGTACAGCACAAAAGCGTACAGGCCGACCTCGTTAGTTGGTTGACAGAGACCACCGACAGTTGAAGAGGGTAGTCATGTGTAATAGGCAGACATCTATCCAGACCATCATACAGGAATTCCAAACTGCATAAGGATCCACTGCAAGTACTATGACAGTTAGGCGGGAGTTGAGATAACTTGGATTTCATGGTCGAGCGGCTACTCATAAGCCATACATCAAGCCGGTAAATTCCAAACGACGCCTCGCTTGGCGTAAGGAGCGTAAATATTGGACGACTGAACAGTGGAAAAACGTTGTGTGGAGTGACGAATCACGGTACACAACGTGACGATCCGATGGCAGGATGTGGGTATGGCGAATGCCCGGTGAACGTCATCTGCCAGCACGTGTAGTGCCAACAGTAAAATTCGGAGGCGGTGGTGTTATGGCGTGGTCGTGTTTTTCATGGAGGCGGCTTACACCCGTTGTTGTTTTGCGTGGCACTATCACAGCACAGGTCTACATTGATGTTTTAAGCAACTTCTTGCTTCCCACTGTTGAATAGCAATTCGGGGATGGCGATTGCATCTTTCAACACGATCGAGCACCTATTCATAATGCATGACCTGTGGCGGAGTGGTTCCACGACAATGACATCCCTGTAATGGACTGAGCTGCACGGAGTCCTGACCTGAATCCTATAGAACACCTTTGGGATGTTTTGGAACGCCCACTTCGTGCCAGGCCTCACCGACCAACATCGATACCTCTTTTCAGTGCATCATTCTGTGAAGAACGGGCTGCTATTCCCCAAGAAATCTTCCAGCACCTGATTGAACGTATGGCTGCGAGAGTGAAAGCTGTCATCAAGGCTAAGGGTGGGCCAACACCATATTGACTTCCAACATTACCGATGGAGGGCGCCACGAACTTGTAAGTCATTTTCAGCCAGGTGACCGAATAATTTTGATCATATAGTCTACACTTGGTCTAATGATCCCTCAGTTTTTTCATCCCATCAGGAAAATGGATTCTGTCAGACTCTGCAAATTACTCGTTGACTGCAATTATCATTTCCTCATTCGACTAAAATTTTTACCCAGCAAATCAAAGTACAAGTTAGGGAGCAGGAAGAAATCACTTGTGGCTAAGGCTGAGAAAATTCTAAGCGCAATTCATGCACCTCCGCTGTCATTATCGCCGATGTGCGGGAGGGTGCATTATTCTGATGAAAGAGCACTTTTTTGCGTGCCAACCACGATCTTTTTTCAGGCAATGCAAGTTTCAAACGCTCGAACAATGAAGCACAATAAGGTCCAATTATTGTTCTGCCTATTTCCACGTTATCTATGAGGTCTGTTCCTTAGGAATCCCAAAGAACAGTCGCCATCTCCTTATCAGCTGACAAAATGGGGTTCACCTGGTGCGGTGCACGTTCACCATCCTTTGTCCATTGTTTTGACTGTGATTTGTAATGATGGTCCATGTTTCATCAACAGTCACGAATCGGAGCAAAACGTCTTGCGGATTGTCTCAAAAATTGCCAGACATAGTCTTAAAATGTTCTTCCAGGTGCGCTTTTGATCGATTGTGAGCAACCGTGGCATCCACCTCACGCACTGCTTCCTCATACCCAATTCTCCGTGCAGGATATTAAGCATTCACCCATTTGAGATGCCTTCAGTCTCAAGAATCTCACGCATTTTTATTCGACTGTCTTGCATTACCATATCATGGATTTTGTCAATGGTTCCATTTGTGGTGATCTCAACTGGATCGCCGGAGCGAATTTCTGTGTTTGACCAACCTCGTTTAGATTAATTAATCCAAAAGTAAATGGTCTTCAACGAGGATGCAGAGTCGGTGTGAACTTCACCCATTTCTGTTTTGACTTGTGCTTCAGTTCAACTCTTCAAATCAAAATGTTAAATAACAGCACAAAACTCGGTTTTCTCGATTTTCAGTCGTAGCCGACACACTGACCAATTCAGGGACTGTTAACAATGAAATGTACGCTCTACGTTGCTGAAATTCTTTATACGTTTCTGGGAATAATGAAGCTCACCAACCATGAAAGCGCTACATAAATGTTCCATTCTTTCGTGGATACTTTTGGAGTTGTGGTGATGCGAACCGTCTTCTGCAACAGCAATTCCTGTTATAGTTGCATGTTCTGCGACAACAAAGGAACTTGGGTGGTCACGACTGCAGTAGATGCGTCAGCACTGATTTGCGAACTTGGAATAGTACAGTGGTCAACTGGTACAAAAATTCTGAAGAATGTCCTGGTAATTACCAACTACATTGGGAATGTTCTTAAACTCAGAGTTTTTAAAACATCGTCGCCAATAACCGTGGTACTTTGAATGAGTCCAACAAATGCAAAACAAGATTCCCAGGAAGTGATGAAATAAATCACTTTGATACAACAACACATAAAATGAAAGGATTCAAATACACAAACAAAATAATGAACTTCTTGATTTGGATTTAAATTAAGAATAATAGTCTCTGATGTGATTAGTTCCTTGACAGGAAACGAGAACACTTGGAGTTTACCTAAGTCTCGTCAGACATCAGTCACTGCCGACAGTTAATTGATACAGTTCTAAGTTCAGTCGAACGCCTATCAGTGGTGATAGCTACCGGGTGCGACAATAAAGTAATGAGACTGATGTGAAAAAAAAAATGTTGCTTACCGTTTTAGTCAAGTTTAGTGTTGTCTCCTTCAAAGTAGTTCCCTTCTGATTGCACACACTTTTTCCAGCGCTTCTGCCATTGATGGTAACATTTCTGGAACTCATCTTCTGTGTCCGCATCTCGTGGTCGTGCGGTAGCGTTCTCGCTTCCCACGCCCGGGTTCCCGGGTTCGATTCCCGGCGGGGTCAGGGATTTTCTCTGCCTCGTGATGACTGGGTGTTGTGTGCTGTCCTTAGGTTAGTTAGGTATAAGTAGTTCTAAGTTCTAGGGGACTGAGACCTCAGATGTTAAGTCCCATAGTGCTCAGAGCCATTTCAACCATTTGAATCATCTTCTGTAATATCCTCCAAGACCCTCGTCACAGCTTTTTCCACGTCTTGTGTTGTTTGAAAATACTGTCTCTTGAATGCTGTTTTGACTCTTGGAAATAGAAAAAAGTCTCATGGAGCGATATCTGGTGAATAAGGTGGCTTTGGTGGTACTGAAATTTATTTTGAGGTTAAAAATTGCTGTACTGACAGAGCAGTATGGAATGGCGCATTATCGTGATGCAGAATCGAATTATCAGCAATGTTGGCACGGACACGAAGAACTCTTTTACGAAGTCTTTCTAAAATTTCTTTGTAGTAATATTGGTTAACTTTTGTCCAGGAGGCACCCACTCTTTATGAACAATTCTCTTAAAAAAATGGTTCAAATGGCTCTGAGCACTATGGGACTCAACTACTGAGGTCATTAGCCCCCTAGAACTTAGAACTAGTTAAACCTAACTAACCTAAGGACATCACAAACATCCATGCCCGAGGCAGGATTCGAACCTGCGACCGTAGCGGTCTTGCGGTTCCAGACTGCAGCGCCTTTAACCGCACGGCCACTTCAGCCGGCGAACAATTCTCTTGGAATCAAAGAAGCACACAAGCATGCATTTCACTTTTGACTTTGACATGCGAGCTTTTTTTTGGTCTAGGTGATCCCTTTGAGCACCATTGCGAACTTTGGCGTTTTGCCTCTGGATCGTACTGAAAAAACAACTTTCATCACCAGTGATAACGCGCCTCAGACAATTCTGGATTGATTTCCGTTTGTTCTAACAGATCGGCTGCCACATTTTTCCGTGTTTTTCGCTGTTGTGGTGTGAGATTTTTGGGGAACATGTAGCACATATCTTTCTCATAGCAAGATCTTCGGCCGGCCGGAGTGGCCGAGCGGTTCTAGGCGCTATAGTCTGGAGTCGCGCGACCGCTACGGTCGCAGGTTCGAATCCTGCCTCGGGCATGGGAGTGTGTGATGTCCTTAGGTTAGTGAGGTTTAAGTAGTTCTAAGATCTAGGGGACTGATGACCTCAGAAGTTAAGTCCCATAGTGCTCAGAGCCACTTGAACCATTTTGAACCAAGATCTTCAGTTATTAGTAGACGAACTGTTTCTCGATTGATGTTCAGTTCTTCTGCAATAATTTTCACGGATACTCTTCGATCAGATCGTATGAGTTCACGCACTCTGGCCAAGTTGACATCCGTCCGTGAGGTTGATGGTCGTCCACTGCGATCTTAATCTTCAAAATTCGTTCTGCCTTCACTAAACATTTTAAGCCAACGAAAAACTTGAGCTTTGGCATAACCTTCTCTCCAAAAGCCTTCTGAAGCTTGCCTTAGGTTGTCGTCGCGTCTTCACCCAATTTAAGGCATAAAGAAATGGCATACCGTTGCGCAATATTATGCGGTTCCACTTCCTTGACGAGAGACACAAATACATGTTAACTTATTACAGCACAACTCACGACTAAGCAGTTGCACCAATGTGCCGGTTGGACACACCAATGTCAAAGATATTGTGCCTACGCAAGCCTGCAGGGTTGCCACATCTTGCAAAGAAAATCAGTCTCATTACCTTATTGTCGCACCTCGTAGTCGGCAACATCATGATATGCAAGTCAACCGACGAATTCCAGTCTAGGAGCACGAAGTCCGAGTGATGCTGTGTTCGGAGGAGGCGTGGGCTCTGGCGGCAAATGTTGGCTACTTGTGGCCGGATGCTGTGCTGGCCATCCATGGTTGTTACTGCGGTTGGAACTGTCTGCTCCGTGGCACAATGGCCACTTAAGTACAACTTTTGCAGAATGGTATTTGCTTAGCGTAATTGTGGGCACGTGATCAAAGGAGCAAGTAGTACAGTGCCTGTAGCACCTCCAGCGGCGTTACAAGCGGCGTTCGTGGTGATGTGGGCGCCACCCATTTCCGTGGCGTCTGGAGAGCCATTCGAAAAGAAACCTGTGTGTTGTGGTCAGCTATAATATTTACATGCAATCTTGCGCAGGTAGAGCTTCGGAAACATGCTGCTCACGCCTGTTTTGCTGGTAGATGAGTTGCCCGATACAGCAAGCAAATCAGCGATGAGGGACGTTGGACAGACATTACACCTTATGCGTGCAGCCCACACAGTCCCTACATGATCTATTCTTATCTGTGTAGGCATTTTTAGTTTGTAGTCACTCTTCTGAGCCTTAAAGGGCATCAGCTTTCATCAGTTTTGTGGCACTGGTCAGAAGTCAGCCTCTCAGTTTAGTAGAAATTCTCTTTCACCTCCACATTTCGTCTTCAGTTGTCACTCTAAAAATAAAAAAAATAAAAAAACAACATGCTAACCAGGTTTGACGATTCCCAGGTACCATTTACCTTTTGTGCCGGAACCCTGGGCTGCATCCAGTTTTATTTGAAGCGACACCAAATTGCGACGGGCACAGCAGACACAACACCACGTTGGGCATTAACTGCCTTGTACAGTGTCTGGCATCTTGATATTTGCTAAAATTAAAAACAGTCGCAAGAGGACAAGGAACGAAGTAGGTGTTCAGATTCTCCTTGGATACTGACAGCCGTGATGTTGCAATGGAGGAATGTTTATACACAACGAGTTTATGGTCCGTGTGAATGGATTTACGATAGCACTACGGCAGGCAGACAATATACAAGTCTGTGAAGGATTTGTGGCTACCTCTTTTTTTTTCCTTTTCTGTTTCTCTTCCCTTAATTTTAGGTTTTTTCAGAAAACATAAATATTTTTATTCGCAGAAATATACGTTTTAAGTATCAGGGCAGTCGGCAGTAGTGGTCAGTGTTGTACCTGGAGGGTAGTTTATTCGGGAGCACGTGGTGTTTTTTGGTCGGTTCATCAGTCTAGTGACTGATTTTAGAATCACATGAAGGAGTCACACTAGCACCCGCCATAAGCAGCCTTTTTTTACAGTTTTTGTTGTTATTAGAGATGAGGTTGTGTTTTCTGCAGTATTTGTAAACATTTCAAATTCTATACATTCAAGTGCTGTATAATATATTAAAGCTTTTTCAAATACATGTTTAATTCTTTAGGTAAAGAATTTTATGGTGAGCAAAATGCTATATATTTTTATAACTGTTTATCTAACATGTGGACGGTTTCGTCGATCATTCACCACCACGTGCCTTGAAACACATGATGCTTAAAATAAACTGAGTTTCTTTAATTAGACGCTGTCCGGGACGTCTCTGAACACGTCTTCCCTGGCCGTCGGGGCTCTATTCGAGAGGGGACACTGAAGACAATTCTACTTCATTAATAAAATATTCTCGGGTCGCAAGCGGCGTCAAGTGGTTAACTGCCAGCCGGCCGGAGTGGCCGAGCGGTTCTAGGCGCTACAGTCTGGAACCGCACGACCGCTACGGTCGCAGGTTCGAATCCTGCCTCGGGCATGGTTGTGTGTGTTATCCTTAGGTTAGTTAGGTTTAAGTAGTTCGAAGTTCTAGGGGACTGATGACCTGAGAACTTAAGCGCCATAGTGCTCAGAGCCATTTGAACTATTTTTGGTTAACTGCCCACGAGCTTCCGTCAGAGATCTACTGTGCCACTGTAATGCGGTTGACTGTCGTGTGAATGCCGCTGTTGTGTTTATTTAGCCGCGCCGCCGCCAGTGACGTCACTGGTGCCCAGTCCCGTTTGGTGCCACGACCACCGCGCCCACCACAACTCCCCGATAACAGGATCTCTATTGCTCCATTTATTACGCTATCCCAGTAGCCGTTGGTCCGGTTAATAACAGAAGTATCGTCAAATGCAATACGATGTCCGTTTTCCAGTGCATGCTCCGCTACAGCTGATTTTTCGGGATAGCGTAGGAGGGAACACCTTTCATGTCCAATGCGGCGCTATTCAGTAATGAAGATAGTTTGACCGACATAGAACTGATCACAACCACACGATACTTCGTATATTCTAGGTGTTCTGAGACCCACATCTTCTTTCGCAGGTTTCACTAGTTGGCGGATCTTTGCTGGGGACCTGAAGAAAGTGTCGATTTTATGTTCCTTCAGGAGCTGGCTAATCTTCCCTGTTATTGAGACACAGGTAAAAACGCAACTTGCTTCGTGTCTTCTTCGGAGGCCTTCTGCTTTCGCTCTTAGATGAAACTGCGTGGGAAATTTGTCTGGTATAGTAACCGTTTTCCTTGAAAAGAGGCGCAGTTCCCTCGGCAGGTTTTCGGCCTCTGAGACTGTTTCAGCTCGATGTACCAAGGTCCTCATAACAGACCGGTTCTGTGCTGGGTAGTGGTAGCTGGTGTCGTGCAGATACCAATTCGTGTGGGTGGGCTTGCGTTAAACGCTGACACCGAGGTACCCACTGGATATACGGCGGTCAAGGACTTCCAGGAACGGTAAGGAACTATCCTTCTCTACTTCCATCGTGAACTTTATGTGGTCGTGAATATTACGAATTGTATATTACGAATTGTATCGTCAACGTAGTGACAAAAAAACTAGGCTTTTCAGGTGCCGTGTCCAAAGCGATGTCCTCACAATGATCCGTAAAGAGGCTGTCTACAACTGGAGCTAATGGGCTCCCCATCTCGAAGCCGTTCGTCTGGTTGAAATATTCTCCGCCATGTAAACAATACGATGACGTCAGAATACGTTCAAAGAAATCCACGATGGCGTCATCAAACTGCCGGGACAGCAAGTCTATGAAGTCAGTGATGAGCACACTCGCGAATAGGTATACCATTTCGAAGCTAACCATAAAACCGGCTTCACCAGGGCGTAGACGTTTAATTCGATCGATGAGGTGGGCACAGTGTCCAGTGTGCGCCGACAGGAGGGTGGCCAAATGCCTTGCAAGTCTATAGATCGGCGTTCCGATGGTGCAACTCCCTGTACAAAACCTGCGTCTATCCACAAGAATAACGTTATGTATATGGTGGAACAGCAACGGTGTGATGTACTACGAATTGATTCTCCGAGGTGTGACCAACATTGCTGACATTTATTATCAACAGCTGAGATATGCTGCAGAAGCAAGAACCACGACCAGAAAGACTGTACAAAGTGATGTTGCTCCAAGATAACGCCCGCGTGCATTCTCTTAGACTGATAAAAGGCACGGTATAGGAGTTGGGTTGGGAATTCATTCCGCACCCCCCTTATTCACCTAGTCTTGCGTCCTCAGATTTTCACCTTTTCCGCTCTTTGTCCAACAACTTTCAAGGAACTTCCTTTCCGGTTGAAAATGTGCTCCAAATATGGCTCGACGAGTTCTTCGCCTCAAAACCATGTGATTTCTACAGTCGCGGAATCGGGAAGTTACCTCAGCGTTGGCATACTATTATAAATAGTGAAAGAGAATATACACTGGCCGGCCGCGGTGGCCGAGCGGTTCTAGGCGCAAGTCCGGAACCGCGCGACTGGTACGGTCGCAGGTTCTAATCCTGCCTCGGGCATGGATGTGTGTCATGTCCTTAGGTTAGTTAGGTTTAAGTAGTTCTAAGCTCTACGGGACTGGTGACCTGAGAAGTTAAGTCCCATAGTGCTCAGAGCCATTTGAATCAAGAATATACACTGAAGCGCCAAAGAAACTGGTATAGGCATGCGTATTTAACTACAGAGATATGTAAACAGGCAGCATACGGCGCTGCGGTCGGCAATGTCTATATAAGACAACAACTGTCTGACGCATTAGTTAGATCGTTTACTGCTGCTACAATGGCAGGTTATCAAGATTTGACTTTGAACGTGGTGTTACAGTCGGCGCACGAGCGATGCGACACAGCATCTCCGAGGTGCCGATGAGGAGGGGATTTTCCCGTACCACATTTCACGAGTGTACCGTGAATCAGGAATCCGGTTAAACGTCAAATCTCCGATATCGCTGTGACGAGTGAAAAGAAACGTCCAGCGTGGCAGAAGCGCAATCCTTCCGCAAATTGCTGCAGATTTCAATGTTGGGCCATCAACATGTGTCAGCGTGCGAATCATTCAACAAAACATGAACAATATGAGCTTTCGGTTCTGAAGGCCCACTTGTGTACCCTCGATGACTGCACGTCAGAAAGCTTTACGCATCACCTGGGTACGTCAACACCGACATTGGACTATTGATGATTCGATAGATGTAGCCTGGTTGGACGAGTCTCTTTTCAAATTGTATGGATCGGATGCACGTGTACGGGTATGGATACAGTCACATGAACCCAAAGAACGTGCCTGTCAGCCGGGGCTGTTCAAGCTGGTGGAGGGTCTGTAACGATTCTACAGATGTAGCCTGGTCGGACGAGTCTCTTTTCAAATTGTATAGATCGGATGCACGTGTACGGGTATGGATACAATCACATGAACCCAAGGAACGTGCCTGTCAGCCGGGGCTGTTCAAGCTGGTGGTGGATCTGTAACGTTTCTACAGATGTAGCCTGGTCGGACGAGTCTCTTTTCAAATTGTATGGATCGGATGCACGTGTACGGGTATGCATACAATCGCATGAATCCAAGGAACCTGCCTGTCAGCAGGGGACTGTAAGCTGGTGGAGGGTCTGTAACGATTCTACAGATGTAGCCTGGTCGGACGAGTCTCTTTTCAAATTGTATGGATCGGATGCACATGTACGGGTATGGATACAATCACATGAACCCAAGGAACGTGCCTGTCAGCCGGGGCTGTTCAAGCTGGTGGAGGGTCTGTAACGATTCTACAGATGTAGCCTGGTCGGACGAGTCTCTTTTCAAATTGTATAGATCGGATGCACGTGTACGGGTATGGATACAATCACATGAACCCAAGGAACGTGCCTGTCAGCCGGGGCTGTTCAAGCTGGAGGTGGATCTGTAACGTTTCTACAGATGTAGCCTGGTCGGACGAGTCTCTTTTCAAATTGTATGGATCGGATGCACGTGTACGGGTATGCATACAATCGCATGAATCCAAGGAACCTGCCTGTCAGCAGGGGACTGTAAGCTGGTGGAGGGTCTGTAACGATTCTACAGATGTAGCCTGGTCGGACGAGTCTCTTTTCAAATTGTATGGATCGGATGCACATGTACGGGTATGGATACAATCACATGAACCCAAGGAACGTGCCTGTCAGCCGGGGCTGTTCAAGCTGGTGGAGGGTCTGTAACGATTCTACAGATGTAGCCTGGTCGGACGAGTCTCTTTTCAAATTGTATGGATCGGATGCACGTGTACGGGTATGGATACAATCACATGAACCCAAGGAACGTGTCTGTCAGCCAGGGCTGTTCAAGCTGGTGGAGGGTCTGTAACGATTCTACAGATGTAGCCTGGTCGGACGAGTCTCTTTTCAAATTGTATGGATCGGATGCACGTGTACGGGTATGGATACAATCACATGAACCCAAGGAACGTGTCTGTCAGCCGGGGCTGTTCAAGCTGGTGGAGGGTCTTTAACGATTCTACAGATGTAGCCTGGTCGGACGAGTCTCTTTTCAATTTGTATGGATCGGATGCATGTGTAAGGGTATGGATACAATCGCATGAATCCAAGGAACCTGCCTGTCAGCAGGGGACTGTTCAAGCTGGTGGAGGGTCTGTAATGGTGTGGGGCGAGTGCAGTTGGAGTGATTCGGGACCCATGATAGATCTAGACACGACTCTGGCAGATGACACGTACGTAAGCATCCTGTCTGCTCACCTGCATCCATTCATGTGGATTGTGCATTCCAATGGACTTGGACAATTCGACCAAGACAATGCGACACGCCACACGTCCAGAATTGCTACAAAGTGACTCCAGGAACACACTTCTAAGTTTAAACATTTCCGCTAGCCACCAAAGTCCCCAGAGATGAACATTATTGAGCGTGTGTGGGATCCCTTGAAACGTGCTGTTCAGAAGAGATCTCCACCCCCTGGTACTCCTACGGATTTATGGACAGACCTGCACGGTTCATGGTGTCAGTTCCGTCCAGCACTACTTCAGACGTTAGTCGAGTCCATGGCACGTGGTGTTGCGGCACTTATGCTTGCTGGCGGGGGCCTACTCGATATTAGGCAGGTGTACCAGTTTCTTTAGCTCTTCAGTGTATTATGCTTTCTTATTCCAGTCTCTGATCACAATATGAATTTTTTAGACGATGACCGATTTCAGTCTGTAATGACCATCCTCAGATCTTTTTTTTACACCATGTCCTAAAGTGATACGGCCATAATGGCATCGTCAAAACATATAAATGTTATCAGCATAGCATCGTCAAATTGGTCTAAAATATGGTGTAGAATAGGCCACCAGTGTAATATTGATGTCTAAGGTCTCTATTGTGTGTACCTGTTGTGTTTATTAGTTTATTAAGCTTATGGAAAAACACTTCGAATTTCTGCACCAACCCAAAAAGATGTCGTTAATCGCTACTGCACCTCATTTAGAGGCTGTGCAGTGTCGCTTAGGCACGTGACTTGATCGCTACGCCATCTGTAAAGGCTTAACGATTCATCCGTACGTGAGCACTGGGGTGACTAATTTACGCTTCTACCAAACATTTCGCGCGTAAGGGGAGGTGTCAGGACATCCCTGACCCCACGCTCCAACCCCTTTTAAGCGCGCCTAAATTTCGACATTAATCAGAAGGACCGCGGGCTGCGAAAGTTGCCAGCGGGAGTGGCGCCGGTAGCGAGGATGGCGGTTCAAGAGGAAGGCTCTTCATCGATGGCTGTCGGGCGGCGAGGGTCCCGGGCCGCCACAGGCCCCGCCCCGGCGGCGGCGGCGCAGGCGCAAGGCGGCGGGCGGCGTCGCCCCTGGCAACGGCGGCAACAACGCGCGGCGGCGGCGGCGGCGGCGGCGGCAGTCGAGCCGGCTCGCGCGCCGCGGCTACCCGGACCGTGCCCGCCGCGCCGCAGGCCGCAGGTCGCCCGCCCCAGCGGAGCCCCAGCGCCGCGCCGCGCCGCGCCGCGCGCCCGTGGCGACCGCGCCGCCAGTGGCACAGGCCGCTGCCGCCGCCGCTGCCGCCCCGCGCCGGATGGCGGCGCCGCGGGAGACGGCCGTCGCCCGGCCCGGCCGCCGCCGCCACCAAGTGCTCTTCTGCCCGCCTCCGTGCTGACAATACTGCAACCGCATGGCAATAATTCTGTCGAGCCTTCTTTTCTAAGCCGATCGCAGAAACCGAAACGAAGACGCTCGGTTACCTCCGAGTCCCGAGCGAAGAAGACGAGCACCCTTTTTTTTCTAAAAAAGGAGAAAAAAACACCAAGCCCTTCGCCGAAATCAAAAACCTCCCTTCATTTCCTGGTGAACAAGTGATAACGAAAGCAATAAATCAAACACCTTATATTATTCACTGTATTCCTGACGTTAGTAAAATTTACAAACTAGACATTGTTCGTTAAACAACAGAGGAGACACAAGTTGCGGTAAACAGTAACTGACCCGACACATCATCACCCGAGTGCCGTACCCCACTACACCGCCGCTGAAGCTGCCGCGCCTTCTGCAAGGTACGGTAGGACACTAGCTGCATGAGCTTCTGGTAGTAGGCATGACAGAGACACCTGTACAAAGCTGGCACGAGGAACACAAAGCAATAGAGAAATAGTCTGAATAGTGCAGCTAGCTTACACACGAGTAATTTTCTCGTCCAGGTAAGACACACATCGCTTGTTCCGATTCGCATCGGTGAAATACGCGCTAGAAGGCCTACAGTCGTGAAAAAAAAAAGTCGTGCATTATAATATCTCGCTGACTCCATCGTCAACGTTTGCTTTCAGAAAAACCCATATTCAGTGCCATCCAGTGCATGCCGACTACTGCCCCAGCATTTCATTTGCACGAACCACATTTTACACAGAGTACTCACAGTTATGTGCGTCCCAATGCACGCTAATTGCTCTCCCACGAACCGAATCACACTATTCACGTATCTACATGGCAAACCACGTTTTAACGTTGAGGCTAACACCAAACGTTTCTTACATTCCACGCACAAACATTTTATTGTGACTACAACACTCTTGACGAATATTAAAGCAATACACTTTACCAGTGTCAATGAAATAAATTTCGTTTTTGTTAATCTGCTTTCAGCAAAATACTGAATGTTTTTCTTTCTTTTGACTATCCGAAACCATATTCTTGTAGAACCACAGGCAAACAAATTTAAAATGAATGCTTGTATCAACTCCGCTTTCAGTCACAAATAACTTTATTTTAAATCACCTAGAATAACGTTTCCGACGTGTAATTTCCACAGTATGTAGATGCATCTTTCTACGTGATTTCCTGGACGACAGAGTTAACACATCACGACTCTGAAACGACACAGATCAAATTGTTAATAATCGCTTCATCTAAAGACAGTATAAGATCAAGATCATTGTGCGAGAGTTTAAATACCGCCATTTGTAAGTAAAAGTTGAATTTACACACTGACTTAAGTTACTGATCCGAAATTACGTCACACACAACGTGATAACTGATCAAAATTATATGTTTTTGAGCATGAAATGTCACTGCTTTTCATCGTCACTTCGCAGATGCAAACCGTCAGTCCACAAATTTTACCTATGAATTCCGCGCTGCACTTGAATTCCCAAATGACAGGTATTAAGATGACCAAATATAGAGAAAAATAGGTGCACTTTTAACGTCATGCCCGTGTAGTAATAATATTCAAGCTATTGAAAACTGTTGTGCTCATTTATAGAAATAGCGAAGGAGTCTCACAGGTTGATATCCAGGCTCTGAAATATTTATCGGACAAATTGTTTGAATTTTACACAAGTTGAATCCGTAAGTCCACTTGGTTTAATTGCATGTCATACAGCTCTCCAGTCTGCGCCTCATTCGAACCATAAGTGTTGCTGCTCCGCACGGCAGGCGTATTTGGTTGCGGCTGTACTGCTTTAAATTTTTCAGCGTTCACGACAGCTGCCTCTGTTATATGACACACGCAAACAACAAATCACGCCGGCCTTATTCCAACTCGTTCGATTTCACAGTCACAGCTATTTTGCGATATTACATGCGTCGAATCGTTTCCAGGAACCGTCAGAATTCTCATCTCGAAGAACGAAATGCAATTTTGTGATACCATGGCAAAGATCAGAAATTTGTTTTGTTTCTCTGTCAGCAAATTAAACAAATGATCCACGCTCATGTATGTCACCTGTACCGTCACAATTACTGCTTTGAACTGATAATTTCTAGAAACATGCATTATTGCGGTGTCAAAACTGCGGCAAGCAATTTGCAAACACCAATAGCTTACGGCAGTCGATAAAACAGTCTCTTAAACGTATATATTAGTTTGTATCAGCGTGAACAGACGAATGTAAACTAGTTTGCAAGCGAATACTACACATATAGCTACAAAATTACAGACTATAGCCAACTATTTTATCCCATCAGTGGAAATTTAGGCCGCAGTCTGCTTTGTAGTTGCTGGAACATTAATAGTAGAGCACAAGTTTCATGGTGACGTCTTTCACGCCATTGGTTCACATCATGTTTAAAATCGGAAATAGAAATACTTACGTAATCTCCGAGACTCGTTTTCTTTTGCCTCCGATCAGTAGTGATATAACTGATAGAGCCAAGGGCAAACAGCGACAGCTTAATAGCCAAATATCTATTGCTGTACGTGGATGGTATTACCCGTTCATAAGTCTTGGATAGAACGAAGACAGCTTGCCACTTATAGGACTTTATCAGATGTTTTGTTAGTTTATTATAACAGGATAAAATAGGGTTCGGAAAGGGGAAAGGTTGGGGAGGGTGGGTGGGAAATAGCAGATACTGGTGATGAAGCTGCTCCTTTACGGTGCTCGACAATGCGACTCGCTAGCAACAGATATAGGTGGAGGGATCGAAAGCGAGAGAGAGACGTGGAGACGAGTTTCAGGTATCAAGCTCTCTCTATTAATCTACGTCTCGCCCTCCATTTTCCACTTCCGTCTCTCTCACCTTCTTCTGGCGTATAGACATAAAGTCTACTTCATCACCATTAACCCCCCTCCCCCGTCCATCTAAAAGTATTTGCTAGAATGGTATGTGAATATGTGGTTCGAATGTCTAGTGGTAAAAAGTCGTAAGACGGCCACTCAGGTGAAACCCTGTCACTCTTCAAGTCTCTTTCAAATTCGTGCACCAAATCACAGTCACCGATATAGGACTATTTTTAAAATGTTTGCTCAGTCTTTATTAAAAACTGTTGTTACTCCAGTGACAATCTTGCATAAGGAAAGCTGGAAAATAATATCGCAGCTAAAACACTAAAATCACGTCCCTAATAATTTCGAAACCAGGTTGGACAGTTTAAGAAAACGTAAAGGGTAGATCAGTTGGTAACCTGCCTCTACCCTACTGAGTGCACGCTAAATACCGTTACAACACGGAAATCTTTATGTCAGGAGCAGCTACCGAGGCGAGGCGTCTCACTGAAGCGGGAAGGTATACACCGTCCATCAAAAAAGCTCCTATACTGATTTTATTGCTAGTGTATGATTGACGTCTGCGCGCTAACTACGGTGGCAGTGTGAACTGACAGCTGTAAATAACAGGGGCGCATTGGAGCAGTGAATTACGACCTGGTAGTGTTAACCAGTGGATGTGCGACCGTAGTGTGTTGTGTCAACGTTGTTGTGTCACAAAACGCAGTGGAGCAACATCCCTCAATCAGGTGTTCAAGACAGTCTCGAGAATCTTTTTAAGACGAAAAAAGTGTGTACCAAGTTTGTTCCGCACACCTTGACTCGTGAACAAAAACGGAGACACATGGGCGCGTGCCACGACGTGACTGAAGTGAAAAACGCTGACAGTTATTCTCTGGAAAAATTAATCACGGGTGACGAGACTTTTTCTTATCAATACCAACCTACCACAAAAACGACTCTGACGGTTCGCCAAGACCGAAGAAGGCGCGAATGTGATGGGGCAATTGAACGACATCCAGTAGAAGGACTTTTCTGACTGTTTCACGTGGCTCCATGAAAGTTCTGTGCGTTACATTGCAGTGTGGGAGGACTACATAGAACGCCTGAAGCATTAAAATCACCATCTTAACTTTTCTTCCTTTTTTATTAATTGTTGCCTCGAAACTTTCTGGACTGGCGAAGTAGGCCAGTGAGAATATCATATCAACTAAACAGACGTAAGGACGTAAAACCCGTGTTGAACAGTTGGCTTCAGCAGCCACTTCTTATTGTGCTTCACTTCTGTTCACTCTTCTTCCGACGGACATCTGACTGTACCCTGTCAGCGAACACACAATGTGTAAGGGGACAGCACGACTGTCCACGGCGAATGCTTAACATAATTCTTTGGCTTCCACATCTGATTATTCCCCTGAATTCCCTTGCTCCTTGGTTCTTTGCAGCTAGACACTGCCTTTTACAGTCTTTGCAGGCTTTTTTAGTCTTTTGTGGGTAAGTATAACTCTGCCAGAGGTAACCATAGACTCGGCCGTAGGAGAGACTGTCGCCCGACAAGGTAAAGCCGCACTAGGAATAGCATAAGCTGTTATCGCACAGTGCAAGCAAGGAAGGCGTGTTGCCTTGTTGTTAACGTCCTTACATGATTTAGCGACCAAAAGATAGCGAAAGAAGTGACAGTGTTGGCGAGAAAGGTGATGTGCTATGCAAGCAGAACGATAAAGCTGGGTAAGTGGGTGGCAGGAGGGACACGACAAGTGTCTACGTCAAAGAAGAAGAAGCAGACTGCGCAGAATAAATATCCCTTTGGTGATGTGGAAAAATGTGTAATTAGGAAGCAATTTCCGAGATATTATGAAAATACAATGAAATACAGACTTTGCGAAAAGTTCCAAGCTTTTGTCTCACAGTACTGGACCTCAAGGCTAGCAAGGAAACAGAGAAAATATTTCTTTCTCCCTGGGATATTATTTTTAAAGGTGTCAGAACAAACGAGTTATCATGGGGGAACGAGATGACACAGTTTTGTAAAGGATACTAGATTTTTAAGAAAAAGGGAAAAAGCATCAGAATTAAAGCGGCCAGTGGTTTATTCAGATGAAACATAGTTCAATACACAATTCACTCAAATAAATGTATTCAGAGTTAAAAAAAGCACCAGTCAGTGATTCAGAGTTAAAAAAAGCGCCGGTCAGTGTTTGATTATTGTTCTACGCAAAACATGCCGTCTACACGCGTACCCTGTGATACCGTTTCACTCTGTGAACCTCTCGCCGTTTCTCGGACATAAACACTATGTTGCTGCCACACTGGGTAGCTGATCAGTTCGCTTTGTTGGTTAATATAAGCATTATATATCTCGTACGGAATGCAGCGAACCAAAACAGATAAGTAATTTCGTAATGTGATCGCGACTAATTCACTCTAGAGCCCTCAAGATCACAAGTGACTCCACATCAACTATTATAAATTCATTTAGCAAACGGATCTAATCGACACGCCCCAGGAAAAGGACAGAGCGCACTCTTTCCAAGAAAGTAGCCTGCAGAATTTGAATATTTGATAAAGGAAGGCGCAAGAAATTGTCTTTTGACTGGTTTGGTATTTTCCTCTATTTTTATCTATCTTGTGCTAGTTCTTTACTGCCACAGCCAACAACCTCCACGATCTGTTCAGCGTCTGCCTCTCCTTTTTTCCCCTGTATTGCTGCTTGCAACACCTAATTCACTATTTCTTTATACCGCTGCAAAGTCCCACTAATCTGTCCCTTCCTCTCTCACAATTATTCTTTGTAGTACCTCTTCATTTTGTATTTTATTTATCCACTTAATTTTTGACATTCAAAATAACACTAGGAACACAATTACCCTTTCGTGTACGTAGGTGTACAGCAATATTTCGCAAGCCACCCGACGTTGTGTGGTGGAGCGTACTTGTGTTAATGCTCACCGATCCCCCCTTCCCTGTTCCATTCGTGAATGGCGCCTAGGTAAAATGATTCTCTGTAAGCCTCTGTGTTAGATAAAATTTCTCTAATTTTCTCTGTGTGAACATGTCACGAGAGGAAGGAACGCTTTGTCCGACCCCTCGCGGAAAGTACTCTGTCGAAGTGTACATACTGTAGTGAACCTTTCGGTGATGGACAACGCCTCTGTTGTAGCGTCCACCACTGGTGTCGAGCATCTCTGTCACTCTCTCGCACCCACTAAAGGATCCCACGACGAAACGTCTCTTCGTTAGATCTTCTCTCCCTCTCTTCTATCAGTCCTACCTAGTAAGGCAGCACATGGAAGTATAGAATAAAACAGAATAATTGCCCCTTTCTGCATAATGTTTTGACGCAAGAAATGATTTATAACGCTATCTGACCATATTTCAAAAACATATTCAAGTTCAGTTAGTGCTTACTTTGCATAACAGAACAGTCTGTGGGCATAAATGAATATTTGAGTGACTTTCATTATCACAGTTCCTTCTGACAATTCTTTCTTTCTTTCGCTACTGCCTGTATCCCGCATTGTGCGCAGGGTCGGCAGGGTTAAGTACGGATTTCGCAAGGTTAATTGGAAGGGGTGGCCGGATGCCCTCTCTGCCACCACCCCATAACTCCCAGGACGGAATTAGTGTACCCAACGGTCTGCGTCTAATGTAAGTTGTGAAAGAGTGTGAATGTGTTGCAAATGTCTGCGAGTCGTGTAACTAAGGCGGAACGTGGGGACCAGCCCGGTATTTACATAGTAGGATGTGGAAAACCTCCTAAAAACCACATCCAGGCTGGCCGGCACACCGGCCATCGTCGTTAATCACGGGCCGGCGCGCCTACCCGAGTCTAAGAAGCAGCGCGTTAGCGATCTCGGCTATCCTGGCGGGTTGCAGTTCCTTCTGACAATGTCATTAATTTGAACAATACGTATATGATCTATCTTATAGGTGAAGCATGTGCAATGAGCATGTGTGGCTCTGTGAGAGAGGCTAACACCTGTCGGTACAAAACCTGATGTATAAATATCCAATGCTATCACGTCGAACGCAATATGTTCAGCAGCAAACAGTCTCGGAATCTCCACGCGTCACTTTCCTCCTACCCTGTAAAGCCTGCAAGAACAGCAAAAGGTTTGTGCTGACTGGAATTCTAAAACGTTTTTACTGATTGCAGGTGTGCCTCTCCTTACTAATATCATTACTGAAGGCAGAATGCACATTAGAGTTCATGTATGAAGTTAAGTGCAGAGCGCAAAATGCACACAATCTCATGTAAGTAGTCGTATCTTTGAAGATGAATTCATCAATGACACGGAAATGCAAATACATCACAGAAGCTTCAGTTCATTTTGTAATTATTTCAACTGAAACCAAAATCAAATTTTCTGTACGAGCTCTGATTTCTCTTATTTTATCGTGATTATTATTTCTCCCTACGTACGTGGGTGCCTACAGAATGTTTTCGCACTCGGAGGGGAAAACTGGTGATTGAAATTTCATGAGAATATCCCGTCGCAACGAAAAACACCTTTGTTTTAATGATTGCCACTCCAATTCACGTATCATGTCTGTGGGACTATCTCCCTTATTTCACGACAATACAAATCGAGTGCCTTTCTTTGAACTTTTTCGATGTCATCTGTCAGTCCCACCTGATGCGGATCCCACACCGCACAGCAATACTCCAGAATAGGGTGGAGAAGCGTGGTGTAAGCAGTCTCTTTATTACACCTGTTGCACCTTCTAAGTGTTCTGTCAATGAACCGCAGTCTTTGGTTTGCTCTTCCCACAATATGATCTATGTGATCATTCCAATCTAGGTTATTTGTAATTGTAATCCCTAAGTATTTAGTTGAATTTGCAGCCTTCAGATTTGTGTAACTTATCGCGCAATCGAAATTTAGCGGATTTCTTTTAGTATTCATGTGAAAAACATCACTCCTTTTTCTATTCAGGGTCAACTGCCACTTTTCGCGCCACACAAATCATTTTGCAACTCGTTTTGGTCATCTGATGACTTTACAAGACGGTAAATGACAGCATCATCTGCAAACAATCTAAGACGGCTTCTCAGATTGTCTCCTACGTCGTTAATATAGATCAGGAACAATAGAGGTCCTATAACACTTCCACTTCCTTGGGGAACGCCGGATATTACTTCTGTTTTACTAGATGACTTTCCGTCTATTACTACGAACTGTGACCTTTCTGATAGGAAATCACGAATCCAGTCGCACAAATGAGGCGATATTCCATAGCACACAGTTTGGTTAGAAGACGCTTGTGAGGAACAATGTCAAAAGCTTTCTGGAAATCTAAAAATATGGAAACAATTTGACATCCCCTGTCGATAGAACTCATCACTTCATGAGTATAAAGAGCTAGTTGTGTTTCACAAGAACGATATTTTCTCAATCCGTGCTGACTAAGTGTCAATAAATCGTTTTCTTCGAGGTACTTCATAATGTTCGAATACAGTATATGTTCCAAAACCCTACTGCGAATCGACGTTAGAGATATGGGCATGTAATTCAGTGGATTACTCCTATTTCCGTTTTTGGGTATTGGTGTGACTTGAGAAATTTTCCAGTCTTTAGGTACGGATCTTTCTATGATCGAGCGGTTGTATATAATTGCTAAATATAGTGCTATTGTAGGAGCATACTCTGAAAGGAACCTGACTGGTATACAATCTGGACCGGAGGCCTTGACTTTATTAAGTGATTTAAGCTGCTTTGTTACGCCGAGAATATCTACTTCTATGTTTCTCATCTTGGCAGTTGTTCTTGATTGGAATTCAGGAATATTTACTTCGTTTTCTTTGGTGAAGGAGTTTCGGAAAACCGTGATTAATAACTCTGCTTTAGTGGCACTGTCATCAGTGACTTCACTATTGTTATCGCACAGTGAAGGTATTGAATGCGTCTTGCTTCTGGTGTGCTTTATATATGACCAGAATCTCTTTGGGTTTTCTGCGAGATTCCGAGACAGAGTTTCGTTGTGGAAATTATTAAAAGCATCTCGCATTGAAGTACGCGCTCTATTTCAAACTTCTTCAAAACTTTGCCAATTTAAAATTTAAATTTGGCACAGAACATCTTAGCAATACGCTTGCGATTCAGAATAGGTGTAGGAAAGAATAGTTTTGAAAGATGATACTGTGACAAGGAACTTTTAAATACTTTCAGCTTCCCATTCTCCGTAGTTCCGAAGATCGACTTCTCACTTCTGTACACTGCTCTGTTCCCGATATACACTTGCAAGAAATTCTTCCTCAGATGCTGTCCGTTGCTTTCGGACTGCCTATGTCATCCTCAGCTATGACGTCTGCGAACCTTAGCATTGACCACTGTTACCATTGCACTATGTGCCTCTTTCACTGATTAGTCGAAATACTAGTTCAACAACAGCGTCATAATCTACATCTCTGCCTTTGACCCTACATATTGTGTTCCTAAACATTGTAACAGAGCCATTTTTTGGCACTTGGCTAATCAATCAAGTAGCATGATTAAGCTCGCTGTAAAAATATAATGACCCAATACTCAATGCTGCAACGCTATGTTAGGTCGAGAAGGAAAATGGAATTTAAATAAGTAGTCCAATCTCCGTAAGTTGCACAATTAATAAATGGCAGGCATAGAAGGTACGAGTGCTTGCTGAAAACTAATGCGTCCGATTTTTATGTACACATGGAGCACCGCCTTCTTCACTATGACTGCGCCGGACCACACACAAGCGCTGCGATAGCTGCAACAATCATACACCGTCATCGATCATCCTCCATACACTCCTGACTTCGTCCTATCCGATTTGCAATTGTTTCCAGAACTTAAAGACCCTCTTCGAGGACCTCACTTTTATTCTGATGCAGCGGTGTATGCAGGCTTTAGGTTATGGCTTGGTCAAGAATGTCAAACATTCTACAGTGGCGGTATCAACAAACTGATCTTCCGTTGGGAAAAATGTGTTCCTCGCCAAGGTGACTATGCTGAGAAATAATATTTAGAAGAGAAGAATAAAGACGTAGAATGTTAATAATGTTTGTTTTATTTAAAAAGTTTTAAGAGTTTTCACACAAAAAATTCGGGAACCTTATTTTTCAACATGCCCTCGTATAATCAAACACCAATAAAGATCAAAAACACTCCGAAGATTCTATCTGAAACAACCAGGTGTAATAGTGACCACGTTGCAGTGGGTGTTGGGGCCTCTTTCCATAATCACAATACTGAAACGTGAAGATGACTAACTGCTTGTAACACTTCCTAAGTTGTGTTTCGAAATTACTGAATATGTATGAACTATTTCGTATTGAACACACCAACACAACGCTCTCTGCTAAAATTCGTGTAATATAGACACACAAACTGTATAAAATATGTCACAACAGTTTTTCACTCATCCACGACGTTAAAACTTATCTTCACAATTGAAAAATTACCGGGCAGAGAACGGAGTATTTATTATTAGAAAAAGGGAAAAAACGTCTGAGGACTGAATGGTTTCCTCATCTTTATCAGGTACGATAGTTGGATGCACAAAGGTGGTACTTAGCAATGTGCGAATGCGAAATGAAGGCAAGAAAAGCACGTCTCAGAGTATACGTAAATGTTCAATACATGAGTTAGGAAAGTGGAAATGACAAACAGAAAATGTAATTACACTGTATACTCACTTCACATCCAGCAAACAAAGGACACTGGAAATTTAAGATTCACGTACAACTTAAGTTGGAAGTTATTGCAACCACAAAAACCGATATGTTTGCATGTCCTAAGGGAAAAGCATAAAATAACCTAAATTAAAAGGAAGAATGGCGAAATTGAATTAATAATGCTTCAGACTGAATGACCAGAACATGATCCTGTAACTAGCTTCAAACCTACTGAAAGCACAAGAACTTGGAAATTTTGTAGTAAGACACGCCTGAATATCAACTAACCGTCACTTTCACGGCAAGTTTAATACGTAAAATAAATGAGAATAAGCAGTGGGGTACAAGCACCACACGAATGTATTGACTGCAAAATCTTACCTAGGGGCAACCACTTCGAGTAAATGAAAAGTTTCAGTCCGGAACCGCGCGACCGCTACTGTCGCAGGTTCGAATCCTGCCTCGGGCATGGATGTGTGTGATGGCCTTAGGTTAGTTAGGTTTAAGTAGTTCTAAGTTCTAGGGGACTGATGACCACAGATGTTAAGTCCCATAGTGCTCAGGGCCATTTGAACCATTAAATGAAAAGCTGTCGCCAAAATAGCAAATACGCCACGCCAGAGAGACAAGGAATATGCATTGTGTAAGGGCCAGTCAAATGAAAACCAAACACCCACCACAACGGAACCGTGGGATCATTCTACTCAAAAGTAATCACTGCACACGCAAAGGCATCTATCGTACTGCGAGACGAGACGATCATTTCCTGTTTCTTAGAACGTGGGCGGCTTCTGACTCACAACCGCACCCACTCTTGCACTTCGTCGTGCGACAGACACCGACGCGCTCGCATATGTTTCATCAGGTCGTCAAAGACGTGGAAATCAATCGGTGAAAGATCCTGGCTGTACGGGGGTGTTGCAGTGTTTCCCAAACAAGTCGCTGAAGTGTAGACGTTGTCCGATTACCAGTGTGGGGGCGGGCGTTATCGAGCAACAGGATCATACCCTCCGACAGCATTCTCGGGCGTTTCGATTTTGTGCACGGGGACAAGTGGCACAGCCAACAGTGGAAACATCCCACGTCTCCCCCGCCTAAGAAATCAAAAGCTGTTCACACAAGTTCCGAAAAGGTCTTGATGACATTGTTCTTTGACTGCAGAGGCCCTCTGCTCGCCGAGTTCCTCCAGTGTGGAACCACAGTCAACGCCCAGCTCTATGAAGACACTTTGCAGAAACTGTAACGCGCCATAAAGTTAGAACGCGCGGGAATAATGTCTGACGGAATCATCCTGTTGCAGGACAACGCCCGAGCCACGCTGCCAATTGGACGGATCCAGCAATTTGGTTGGGAAACATTTCAACATCATCTGTGCAGCCCGGATCTTGCACCATGTGATTTTCACATGGTGCAAGAAAGACATGAGTGGACGTCGGTTTCAGTCAGACGAGGAAGTGCAACAATAAACGCTGTTGTAAATCCGTCAGCGGCCGACCACGTTCTAAGAAACAGGAATTCTTCGTCTCGTTCCCCGGTGTGATAAAAGTCTTACTTTTGAATGGACTATTCCATGGCCCCACTGTGGCGGGTGTTCGGTTTTTATTTAAAATTGGCTCTGAGCACTATGGGACTTAACATCTGAGGTCATCAGTCCCCTAGACTTAGAACTACTTAAACCTAACTAACCTAAGGACATCACACATATCCATGACCGAGGCAGGATTCGAACCTGCGACCGTAGCAGCAGCGCGGTTCCGGACTGAAGCGCCTAGAACCGGGTTTCTATTTAACTGTCCCTCATATACCAATTGCTGGATTTTCTGGATACTGGTTACAGATCGTCTTTGTAACTAATCAGCAAACACCAGTTCTGAGTTACTGAAAGCAATTCATTGAATGAATGAAAGTGCCCGTTTGACATGCAACTTTCCACCATATTCTTTCATGGCCCCCAATTGGCTTTTGAAGATGTTTTAGATTGCTCGTCTGACTGTACTCCAGCCCCAATCTTCTGAGGACTGTTAACATTTTATTACATTTTCATTTGTCGAATGCTTTCTCCAGGTCCACAAATGCTAGGAACGTTTCCTGATTTTTATTCAGGTTGCATTCCGTTAGTAAATGCAACACCAGACTTACTCCTCTGGTACCTTCTCCAGACTTAAAGATAAACTGATCTTTAACTAGAATGTCTAAAGTTTTCTGTGTGATATGGTATGTTGGTTTGAGCGTAGAAGAGCAAGGTCTTCAGCAACAGACTAAAATTTTTTGAGATGAATGTGGATCGAAGAAGAGGACTGTTAAGACTCTATTCTTCTATATGTTGCAAGCATGATAATGCCTTCTTTGTTATGTGATGATAATACTTCGAGGAAACTGATAGTAGCTCACCCGTTTCATAGAATACTGATGCACAAATAACATACTAGTTCTAGACCTCTGACAGCTTTCAGTATTTGCGAAGGTATGGTCGTATCATCGGCATCTGCCGCCTTCTATGAGCTGAGATCAATTAGAGCCCTGTCGAACTCTGACATCATTATCGTATCACCTATTTCTTCGACGTCGACTACCTCCTCTTCCTCTACCACACTATAGGAAGTTTGTCTCCTTCGTATAAATCTTCAATGCACTCCTGTTACTTGTCTTCCATTTCTTCTTTATGTAATGGAGGTTTTCTGTCTACAACTCACTGAATAACACCGTTACGATTTACTCTCGGAAGTTATGTTTAATCCTCCTGTATACCGTATAGCTCAATATCTTGACGTATTTCTCTCGCCCAGTCTCATTAGCTGGTGAATTAGTTACATGCTCCGTAGAGTATTTGAATGATTCTCTTATTGAAATCATGTGGAACAGTTAAATTAGTGTTAACTTACAGGAATACGTTATTTTACAGTCCTTCTGAGCAACTACATTTAAAAAGTAATTGCTTTTTAGCTTGTTGCTTTAATCTCTGTGGACGCCTTGTTAATTTAATTCTTAACCAACTCATTCTGCTGTCCTTCGACCTACTTCTTAATATTCTTATACATGGTCCAGTATATTAATGTAACGGCCGCATAGATGGCAGGTGGCAGCACTAGTTAAGGAGTGTATAGAAAGCGTGTTCGGTGATGCCGGAAACAGTGTAGTAGTTGTAATGGTGAAATGGTGCGATTCTCCTGACGTCCAAAAGGGCACGATTATTGGATTTAGGATGGTTATGATGTTTGGTTCTTGCGGCGCTCAACTGCTCGGTTATCAGCATCCATACAAAGTCCCAATCCTTACACAGTCCAATCTCGCCACGTCCACGAATGATGATGAAATGATGAGGACAACACAAACACCCAGTCCCCGGGCAGAGAAAATCCCCAACCCAGTCGGGAATAGAGCCAGGGACCCCATGATCCAAAGGCAGCAACGCTAGGCACTAGACCGCGAGCTGCAGATTTGGATTTCGGGCCTAGGGTGGAAGCATTTCCGAAACCGTAAGTATATAAACTCGTCGCTGTGCTTAAACTATAGGGGCATGGCAAAATGGCAAGTGTTGAGAGAACTGTGTTGCACCACAGGTCATACGTGACAGGGATGAACAACAGCTGTGGAAATGTGTACGGGCGAATAGATGTGCAGCTCTGAGCAACTGACCAAACAGATGAATGGGCTACCAACAGAGTCTCCTCAACGACCGTTCAGCAAACGTGATTGCGTATGAACCTTCGCAGGATGCGCCTGGTTCAAGCACTCATGGCCGGCCGGGTGGCCGAGCGGTTCTAGGCGCTACAGTCTGGAACCGCGCGACCACTACGGTCGCAGGTTCGAATCCTGCCTCGGGCATGGGTGTGTGTGGTGTCCTTAGGTTAGTTAGGTTCAAATAGTTCTAAGTTCTAGGGGACTGATGACCTCAGAAGTTAAGTCCCATAGCGCTCAGAGCCATTTGAACCAAGCACTCATGCTAACTGCTGTTCATCGGAGACAAAGAGTGGACTTTGCTTGCCAGTACCAGAACTGGACGTTCACTGAGTGGCGGCATGTGGCTGTTCAGGTGAATTACGTTTCACGCTCTGTCGTACAGATGACCGTCGGCGTGCACGGCATGAAACGTCTGACAGCAAACAGCCTGCAACATTCATCAGAAGGGTCCAAGTGGCAGGAGCGATCGTGTTGGTCTGGCGAATGTATTCACGGCATTTCTTAAGTGACCTCGTCATTCTGGAAGGCACAATGTACCAACACAAGTATGCTTCTATCCTTGGGAACCAGGTACACCACTACATGCAGTTTGGCTTCCTCGGCAACATGGCATCTACCAGCAGGACAATGCGATGTCTCAGACAGCTCGCAGTATACGTGCGTTATTCGAAGAGCACCTGAATGGGTTTACCGTACTCGCCTTGCCATCAAACTCCCGGATTTAAGCCCGGTCGAGAATATGTGGAACCACCTCGATCGAACTGTTCGCGCCATGGATTCTCAACGCATCTGGTCTCGGCACCTGAGTTGACATGGCTTCGCATCGCTGTCGGTACTTTCCAGAACTTCACTGCTCTTCCACGCTGAAACACGTGGTTATTCAGGCTTTCGACAGCGAGTCACATGTTTTTTCTTCTATCCGTAACGAAACTACTAGATGACACAATTTCGCTTATGCTTTAGCTACATCTGTAGTTTCCTGTCCTGCCTTCATTAATTGTTTCTTTATTATATGCCACTCCTCTCAACTAGTCTACGCTTCCATTTAGGCCGCTGGTCGCAGCCTCAGATAATTTCCACTCTGTCATTCTGTGCAAAATTCCATTTCATCGTATTTATTCTCATAAATTTCAGCCCGCTGTGCATCACTGCAAGGTTATAGCCTATTTCCTTACCTAGGTGTGTCTTGCAGTGCAGAATCTCAGCGCTACAGTCGAGCCAGCATTTCCTCTAGCCTCCTAGTGTATTTATTCCATTGCTGCACTTTCCTGCAGTAAACAGCACTGTCAACAACAATCTTACAGTGCTACTGGTGCACACTAATCAATTGTTTATGTATATTGATAATCTTAGAGGTTCTGTTACTCTTCCTTGGGCCGTACCAGATGTTAATTTCGTTTCTGTGGAATGCTGGCCATCTATTACAACATACTGCAAGTAACAGGGCTGAGCTGCACGGAGCACATTCTGCATTGCTGCCAGGTGAACTCTGACGTCACCGCCAACATCATGCACTGTTAGTAGTTTCTTCCCTCCTCCTCCTCCCACCCCTCTGACGTCGCAGACCAATTGCCGTATGTATGGAACAGCGGTAAAGTCGAAAAAATTGCCGGAAATTCAAAATGCTCAGCAGGCAACAGGGTTTTCCCCACATCCCTTAGGTTATGGTGGAAGTAAGCCACACCTACTGTCTAAAATTGCAGGAAATTAAAAAAATCCAAGAAAGACAAGTATACTGTTAGTGGAAAATTCAAACACTCCAAGTACAGAAAACAAGTTGGCAGACCTGAGAGTAAGAACATAGCCTGCACGGTTGTCAGATTTCTTGGTTTTCCCCAACCCTGTGATATAATAATCTAAGATGACAGACCTACAGAAACAGGCTCAGTCAGTATCGAGGGCAGTCAAAAATGGCGATCCAAGATGGTGGACAATGCAAGATGGCAGAACTGAGGGATTCAGGCGCAGGCTACATGGCTGACATGTCACTTGTGATAAGTTTGAAATGATGGAAAACTACAAAATATAATGGGTTTTCCCCACTCCTACGACGATACGACTCACTTGTGCTAAGAAACAAGCTGCCTTAAGTTCAAAACTGTATAGCTCATTGGTGCCATTAGCATATTTAAACAATTTCCACCCTAAGTTTTGAATCCCAAGATCTGACGTGCCCTACATTTAAACCTATGTGCTGTTTAAACACTAACAACGCAGCATATGTTGTGAGAGGGGAATAATTGTGTCCTTATTTAAACAAAAGCCCCTTCCACCACCTCCAGTGCAACCCTTTGCCGCTGCAGAGTGCAAGCACTGAACGAGCAGGGCAGGGCAGGGATAGCGGCATTGAGCCCACCAGTTTTCTTCCCTATAGCAGTCTCAGCACACGACGAGCCAAGTCTCAATGCGCCACATCATGTCCGCTGCACTCACATTCAGATCTCATCAATACGAGGCTATTAATAGATAGCTTTCACAAGTGAGCCTGCCGTTGCATCAAGCAAGCACATGTTTCTCTAGCTCGCTACTGTGGGCTCACATCTCAGCTCTTCACCAAATTTGGGATGTGTACTGCAGGAAAATTAAAATACCGAAATGTCTACTAGAATCTCACTTGTGCTAAGTATAAAACGGTGAAAATGCAAGAATCACACTTACGTGTTACACAACATTGAAAAATATGAGAAATTCAAAACTATCCTAAGTTTAAAATGAACAACGGCTCACACCTACGTCTTGCGGCATGCCATTATTTGAATTGCCGTGGCAGATAATTCATAAATTCAAGCACACTTCCTTGTGGGAGAACTAGTGCCACAGATGTTCAAGTATTAAGTTCTTAAGTTCACTAACACAAAAATAATGTGTGGGAGGGGTGTCTGCCCCACATGGCCGTAGTGGATGAACTGTTTTAGTTCGCTGGGAATAGCAATTTGTTTTGTCAGATGCACCAGCTGTTAGTAATCATGTTACATGCTGCAGTGACTGATTGCGTAAACTCATGTAAATTGATGTTGTTAACATGATCTTATGTCTTGTATCTAATACCGAAATGTTCCAGGTAAACTTCTTAATAGTGGTTAAATTTGTTCTAAACTGCTTCTACGGATGAGGCTTGTTTGGTTTCCAAAAATAATAATGCAGCCGTCTACATGTGTAACGGAACCACGTGTGTGTTAATAGCAGCCACGGTTCAGCAAGTTTGCCTGAATTCCAAACCCAGAACCATCAAGTTCCTTATACAAGGGAAGACACCTTTCCTGAACGTTTAATTTTTACGACTGTGCTAAATAATTAGCAGCTTTCTTCCCCAATTTGATCTGTGTTCAATATTGGTTTTACTACCACTAATATGGATTTTAAAAACGACATGACTTTTTCAGCGTGGAGTTCTTTGCTTTTAGTATCTTAAATTGTTAAGTATACTGGTCAGAACCTTGCATTCCCAATTGCTGTTTCATTTGGTGGTCTGACTGTCAAAGTTTGAAAGATAAGTTACTTGACCTCG
This sequence comes from Schistocerca nitens, assembly GCF_023898315.1. Classification (NCBI taxonomy): domain Eukaryota; kingdom Metazoa; phylum Arthropoda; class Insecta; order Orthoptera; family Acrididae; genus Schistocerca; species Schistocerca nitens. The sequence continues at coordinate 693,494,522 of NC_064615.1, read as the reverse complement.
AGTTAAATATGCTAAGCATCTATGAGAAGCTCTAAGGAGCGACCAGCCAACATATTGTAACATATCCTGAACTTTAAAGGATAAGAAAATGAAAAAGACAACTGAAAGTTGCACTTGATGCGATGAATGACAGTTAACGTTAAAGTAGAGTAGATGCAAGATAACGCCTGTAACAGTGAGAAATAACAGTGTTGTATCTGGTTACAAGATCAGTGTTGAACATCTTGAGGACGTCCCGTCATGTAAAGCTATAGGATAAAATGTACCAAGAAGCGATACGATATCAGTAAAAGCGGCATTAGATTCGGAGATTAAGATTTACTGGAAGGGTTATGAGAAAACTCAATGCTTCTGTAATGGTAATCCAATACGAAACGCTAATGCGACTAATTCTGGAGTAATGGTTCTCGTGTTCAAAGCCCTTAACAAGGAGGCACAACTTTGAATGATTTCCAGAAGGTGTACTAGGATCTTAATAGTTCAGTATAAACAACAGGAAAGCGTTACAGAAATTTGATAGGATTGGAAAATAACAGTTAACCAGATGCAGAATTAATAGTTTTCTAACCCTTTACCATGGTTTCTGTTAAGGCGCAAGTCTGCTACGGCACGCCAGTCGGGAACGATAGAGATGAGATGGCTGTGAGAAGAGATCAGCCAATCGTAAGCCGACCGACCTCCCTCCAAGACGACAACGCGACAGCAGCAGCCCATAGATGAAGAGAACAAAAGGGCAGCGCCCGACTGGTGGCAGCACTTCGATAGCAGCTTCAGTGTTAGCCACTTCGATACCAGCGTCAACGATAGGCACTTCGTTAGGATGTATAAGAAACTATCAGCCTCGATTGCGATAATGAAACCAACCTTTACCTAGATTTCAACCCAAATAATTTAGTCTTCTTCAGAAGATATTCGTATACCTAAATCTATAATTTGTCTAAGAGGACATGGTCTAGAAATAAAACTAAAACAGCCTGAATAGGCTATTCAGACTGTTTTAGTTTTATTTCTAGGCTATTCAGACTGTTTTAGTTTTATTTCTAGAACATACCCTCTTAGACGAATTATAGATTCAGGTATATCTTCTGAAGAAGGCTCAATTATATGGGCTGAAACCTAGGTAAAGGTTGGTTTCAGTACCGCAATCGAGGCTGATAGTTTGTTATATATTAGATTATCACGATTGCTGACTGTGCTGCAATGTTGAAAGTACAAAAACTTCGTTAGGAGTCTCTATGTAGCACAGACTTGTCTTTGTCTGTTCTGAAGAAGACTGATTATTTTGAATGTCGCCCCTTGCTTGCGACACATCCATCAACGTTAAGTATTGTATTGTTTGTTGTAACAAAACTTATTAATACGAGTTGTTTGATTGTACGTCTAGCGAACCGAGTACACAGGATTCCTAGACATAACAGTTTCGACAAATATAAATTTGTCTTCATCAGAAGGAGAATGGACCTACTGAACAAATTATTACAAAATTGTTACAACTAGAGAAGGAACCAAATTTGGTAAACAATATTACAAACATTTTTAGAAGAGCATACTCACTCGTAGAATGACATACTGACAAAAACGGGTGTTGTAGCAAAATGCTCTAAAGTGCATTGTACGTGGTGACTACAAATATCAACAGTTAAAATGCGTAATTGAAGGTGGTAGCCCAATACCCGGGCTTTGGCTTAAAATTTTCAAATAAAACATACGTGACATTGGATCCACCTGACTTACAGTATGGCTTTGTCGTAAAACTTTTAAAATAAAACACAGGTGACACTGGAACGAGCTTATACTTTAGTACAGCACATACAAGGCTAGTGTCTTGAACAGTCTAGAATGTGCAGACATTGGCAGTAGATAAAATATGTGGGGCTTACTGTACACTGAGCAGCCAATGCGTGATTCGGCAAATAAAATGGTTAACAGCTAGAATTAAAACAGAATAAGACTAATGAAAATAGGAAAAAGGGGAAAGGGAGAGGAGGAGGAAGACGTGAAAAGGGTTACGAGTGATTAAGATCAGATGGAAGTAGCATTCTAAGGAAAGCAAAGCAAAATACATCGCAAAGTATTAAAATTGTCAATAAATGAAAAAAGAGAGAGCAGTTGATGGGGTAGGGTGGTGGTGGGGGTGTGAGGGGGGGTGGGGGTGGGGGTGGGGGGGGGGCGCAGGGCTTCACGTGATGTTTGTTTTCCTCTGAATTCTGTTTCCATTTATGAATCCTACTTTCAATTTTGTGATTTCATATGGCACTGTCATAACCTTGACATTGTTATTTGAAATCACAAAACTGAAAGAAGGGCTCACAAATGGAAACACAATTCAGAGGAAAACAAACATCACGATATTCGTTAACTGCAGCCGTAGCATTACCATCACTTTTGCCATAAATAAACACCATATTGGCGTATTGCTCTGTCGTAAATATGAAAGGCATCCCTATTTCATAAGTAATCTCCAAACTGCAACAGTTAGTCTGTGGTTTCACTTAAATACACTGTTGTTGTTACGTCTTTTTACTGAACAATAAAGAAAACTAACTCGTTTCCAGATTAGGAAATGACTGAAACAACTCGCTAATGGTTGCCAACAATTCTACATTCTTAAAGGAAAGTAAACAAATTTTCTTGTATAATAATCTTTGCTTCTCTGGATGTTCTGGATAACTTCCGCAGATACATGTCTGGGACACGTTTTATTAAATTCACCAGACCAATAACGATAACATAAATGGAAATCGCACTTTACTTTAACCTCGTACAGTTATGCGATGGCTTCATATTAGCGAAGTTGCTAAATTTCGGGCAAAATGTTTTATTAGCCGAAACTCCGTAACCAAAAATTTACGGACGTAAGTTTATATGAACTTTTTTCTTTAATTTTACTTGTAGAATCACATATTAAAATACTTGCATACCTTCGTGAATCACCCTGTATATGCCTGTTTTATATTACGATAACATGTTTTACAAAGCGTATTGGCTTCATATACTGTCACCCCCCAAAGAACCATGGACCTTGCCGTTGGTGGGGAGGCTTGCGTGCCTCAGCGATACAGATAGCCGTACCGAAGGTGCAACCACAACAGAGGGGTATCTGTTGAGAGGCCAGACAGACGTGTGGTTCCTGAAGAGGGGCAGCAGCCTTTTCAGTAGTTGCAGGGGCAACAGTCTGGATGATTGACTGATCTGGCCATGTAACACTAACCAAAACAGCCTTGTTGTGCTGGTACTGCGAGCGGCTGAAAGCAAGGGGAAACTACGGCCGTAATTTTTCCCGAGGGCATGCAGTTTTACTGTATGATTAAATGATGATGGCATCCTCTTGGGTAAAATATTCCGGAGGTAAAATAGTCCCCCATTCGGATCTCCGGGCGGGGACTACTCACGAGGATGTCGTTATCAGGAGAAAGAAAACTGGCGTTCTACGGATCGGAGCGTGGAATGTCAGATCCCTTAATCGGGCAGCTAGGTTAGAAAATTTAAAAAGGGAAATGGATAGGTTAAAGTTAGATATAGTGGGAATTAGTGAAGTTCGATGGCAGCAGGAACAAGACTTCTGGTCAGGCGAATACAGGGTTATAAATACAAAATCAAATAGGGGTAATGCAGGAGTCGGTTTAATAATGAATAAAAAAAATAGGAGTTCGGGTAAGCTACTACAAACAGCATAGTGAACGCATTATTGTGGCCAAGATAGACACGAAGCCCTCGCCTACCACAGTAGTACAAGTTTATATGCCAACTAGCTCTGCAAATGACGAAGAAATTGAAGAAATGTACAATGAAATAAAAGAAATTATTCAGATAGTGAAGGGAGACGAAAATTTAATAGTCATGGGTGACTGGAATTCGGTAGTATGCAAAGGGAGAGAAGGAAACGTAGTAGGTGAATATGGATTGGGGCTAAGAAATGAAAGAGGAAGCCACCTGATAGAATTTTGCACAGAGCACAACTTAATCATAGCTAACACTTGGTTTAAGAATCATAAAAGAAGGTTGTATACATGGAAGAAGCCTGGAGATACTGACAGGTTTCAGATAGATTACATAATGGTAAGACAGAGATTTAGGAACCAGGTTTTAAATTGTAAGACATTTGCAGGGGCAGATGTGGACTCTGACCACAATCTACTGGTTATGAACTGTAGATTAAAACTGAAGAAACTGCAAAAAGGTGGAAATTTAAGGAGATGAGACCTGGATAAACTGAAAGAACCAGAGGTTGTACAGAGTTTCAGGGAGAGCATAAGGGAACAATTGACAGGAATGGGGGAAAGAAATACAGTAGAAGAAGAATGGGTAGCTTTGAGAGATGAAGTAGTGAAGACAGAAGAGGACCTAGTAGGTAAAAAGACGAGGGCTAGTAGAAATCCTTGGCTAACAGAATAAATACTGAATGTAATTGATGAAAGGAGAAAACATTAAAATGGAGTAAATGAAGCAGGCAAAAAGGAATACAAACGTCTCAAAAACGAGATCGACAGGAAGTGCAAAATGGCTAAGCAAGGATGGAATGGGAGATACGATACTGCGTGAAGAGTTTGACAGAGCACTGAAAGACCTGAGTCGAAACAAGGCCCCGGGAGTAGACAACATTCCATTAGAACTACTGACGGCCTTGGGAGAGCCAGTCCTGACGAAACTCTACCATCTGGTGAGCAAGATGTATGAGACAGGCGAAATACCCTCAGACTTCAAGAAGAATATAATAATTCCAATCCCAAAGAAAGCAGGTACTGACACATGTGAAAATTACCGAACAATCAGTTTAATAAGTCACGGATGCAAAATACTAACGCGTATTCTCTACGGACGAATGGAAAAACTGGTAGAAGCAGACCTCGGGGAAGATCAGTTTGGATTCCGTAGAAATATTGGAACACGTGAGACAATACTGACCCTACGACTTTTTAAGGAAAGGCAAACCTACGTTTCTAGCATTTGTAGACTTAGGGAAAGCTTTTGACAATGTTCACTGGAATACTCTCTTTCAAATTATGAAGGTGGCAGGGGTAAAATACAGGGAGCGAAAGGCTATTTACAATTTGTGCAGAAACCAGATGGCAGTTATAAGAGTCGAGGGGCACGAAAGGGAAGCAGTGGTTGGGAAGGGAGTGAGACAGGATTGTAGCCTATCCCCGATGTTATTCAATCTGTATATTGAGCAAGCAGTGAAGGAAACAAAAGAAAAATTCGGAGTAGGTATTAAAATCCATGGAGAAGAAATAAAAACTTTGAGGTTCGCCGATGACATTGTAATTCTGTCAGAGACAGCAAAGGACTTGGAAGAGCACTTGCACGGAATGGACAGTGTCATGAACATAAACAAAAGCAAAACGAGGATAATGGAATGTAATCGAATTAAGTCGGGTGATGCTGAGGGAATTAGATTAGGAAATGAGACACTTAAAGTAGTAAAGGAGGTTTGCTATTTGGGAAGCAAAATAACTGATGATGGTCGAAGTAGAGAGGATATAAAATGTAGACTGGCAATGGCAAGGAAAGCGTTTCTGAAGAAGAGAAATTTGTTAACATCGAGTATTGATTTAAATTTCAGGAAGTCGTTTCTGAAAGTATCTGTATGGAGCGTAGCCTTGTATGGAAGTGAAACATGGACGATAACTAGTTTGGACAAGAAGAGAATAGAAGCTTTCGAAATGTGGTGCTACAGAAGAATGCTGAAGATTAGATGGGTAGATCACATAACTAATGAGGAGGTATTGAATAGGATTGGGGAGAAGAGAAGTTTGTGGCACAACTTAACTAGATGAAGGGATCAGTTGGTAGGACATGTTCTGAGGCATCAAGGGATCACCAATTTAGTATTGGAGGGCAGCGTGGAGGGTAAAAATCGTAGAGGGGGACCAAGAGATGAATACACTAAACAGATTCAGAAGGATGTAGGTTGCAGTAGGTACTGGGAGATGGAGAAACTTGCACAGGATAGAGTAGCATGGAGAGCTGCATCAAACCAGTCTCAGGACTGAAGACCACAGCAACAACTGTCACTTAGCAGGGTCCCGTTCTTCTCGTGCTGTTTTATGCACGCATGTGGGAATAATTATCACTGTTTACCTGAGCCTGCTGTCTGTTTATGTGTCGTATAACTGTAACGTTTCCCTCTACGTCTCCCTCGCCTCCTTTTTCTGATTTGCATTTGTCTTACTCAGTTTTAATTCTATCTGTTAACCATTTTATTTGCTGAATCAGGCACTGGGTGTTCAGTGCACAGTAAGCGCCACATATCATACTTTACCTATTGCCAATGCCTGCACATCTTAGTCAGTCGGCTGAAGCCACTAGCCTTGTATGTGCCGCACTGAAGTGTCAGCTCTATGCAATGTGACGTTGTTCTACTTTAAAAGTTTTACAACGAAGCCATACTATATGTCATTTGGATCCAATGCCACGTTTGGTTTATTTTAAAAGTTTCACAACAGACTCTAAAGTACTCTGCTACTACCTTCAATTATGCATTTTAACGTTGATATTTGTGGTTGACGTGACCAATGTACTAGACAGGAGCCTTTTAACTCGAACAACCATTTTTGTCAATATAAGATTCTAGGAGCGAATATGATCTAATAATGTTTGAAATATTGTTTATCGAACTTGGTTCGTTCTCTGGTTGATTTGTAACTGTTTTGTAATTATTTGTTGAATAGTCCCTTTTTCTTCTAAAGAATAAAAATTCACATTAGTCGAAACCGTGGTAATAGGTTAGTAAACCTTTAATTCTGCAACTAGTTGGCTGTTATTTTCCAATCCTATGAAGTTCCTACGTGCATCGTTGGTGAAGCGTAGACATGAAAAAAAAAATTTAAAAAGGTACAGAAATGCTCTGGGAACATAGATGGGAATCCTTGGAACAATGACGATGTTTTTCTCCCGGAACCATTTGTGTAAAATTAGAGAATCAGTATTTTAGTGCGACCATTATGCTGCCGCCATCACATATGTTGCACAGGCATGATAAGAATAAAATAGGAGAGATTAATGTCACGTTTCCTTACTTAATACGCAAATGTAATAGAATAGAAAACAGATATACGGGTACGGTCAATCCTCACCGTTGCACTTTACAATTTCTTATTACTACTGAGGAGAATACAGCAGGGGCGAAAAACAGTTGTGAATTTTGATGTATTGAGCACAGGTTGTTGCAGTAATCTCGTGTAGCGGGACGGGTACACTAGAACAAGGGAAAAAAAGCAGCCCCAAAATAGTCATCAGTTTTCACCCTTTCTCACGAATTGCTGCGGGTAAGACTTGTCTTTTTTTTAAAAATTGATTGAGAAAGGCTTTCGCTTCTCGATAGAGCTACAAGAACACTGGTTAAGTGGCTGCAAGTAAGGCAGTAATGAGGCATCAGCGTCTAAAGAACTCAGACAAGCTCCGCAGCTACAAAGGCACCTTACGGTGGGATGCAGCAGAGGAGAAATTAAAAACAGCGCTCCTGAATGCTACTACGAAGGACTGCGCATCTTAATAAAACAGCAGAAAATAGTTGTTCTGGCGAACAAAGCTCGAGGCGGATGACCCGCTGCTTTTGTCTGTGGACGCTGGTTCCGGCTGTTATTAAGACTGTGCTAATGGCGACTCATCTGCATCTACAAAGGCCAGTCAATAAGGACCGCAGCTCCCTGCACCGAGCAAATAATATTATGTGGGCGACGGACTCGGCCCTGTAGCATAGAATGTGTGAATAGTACGGTACTGTTTCACGGCAGTCACGATGGAACAACGAACGAGAGCTCCAGTGTACAGAGCGAGGGAAAAATTACTGTCTTTGCGCCTCTGCACGAGCCCTAACCTATCTTACGTTACTTTGATGAAACCTATGCATTTATTCGATGGGGACTTACTACCCAGAACTGCTGCACAATTCCAAGGACACTGGTTACACAACAGTGTTTTGCGAGAACAGCGTCCCAGTCTGGGAACGAACTGAAATGAGCGTATGGCATCGTTGGCAAGAAGGTCCCTATTCGGGATCGAGTGCCTCTTTAATGCCTTGCTAGTCTCTGCATATAAAAGATGGACCTCAATGGTCTGCATAGGAGCCTTCAAAAGTATCAGTGACGACTCAAAAACTGGAACTTAAGGGTTTAGTGTCCAATTAACGTCGAGGTCGTTAGCGACGGAACACAAGCTCTGATTGGGCAAGTAAGGCGAATGGATCTACCATGCGTTTTGTAAAGGAAACATTCTGTCATTCGCCTTAATGGCTTCTGGCAGAATCTGGCTGTCTAAAGGGGATATGACCTCTACTCCTCCTACGACCACAGTGTCCTAACAACTACACCACTTGGTTCGAAAAATTTCAGCATATGAGTGTCCATGAGAGCAGATATGTGCCCTGTATCACACTCTATATGGCAGCACTTTCTCATCGACGAGTGTAAAGGTGAACGCAAGTCCGCTGCAAGAAGCCACGTCGTGCTCGCAATTACCTTTAAAAGTTGTTAGCAGAAAAAAAAAAGTTTTCTGCAGCCTCGTGACTTACATTTAGTAGTTCTATGTTCTAGTTTATCATTAGGTTCTGCCGTAATGCAGCAGCAATTAGCGCGGACGAGCCTAGTGGGGTTTCATTCAATCTCTATTTGTGCCTTATTTTCTTCACCCGTCATCTCAAGTCCTTAGGCTCTCGCAGAATTAAGCTAATAGAAGGAGAAAAGTTACTGTCGTTAACATACATTCGAATAATTGAATTTCTTTGCAACTATGGAAACAGACTGCGATTCACTAACTTTGCTGTTCCAAAGATTTTCCATTGATCGTATACTGCAGCCGACTTGTCTTTAGCGAATCTGGCGTATACACATTTCATTGGCGATTATATACTTTGTATCTTCGTACAAATAAATAGGTAAAAATGTATGAGTTGTACTGTTCTCTTCCTTTCTTCGGTGAAAATTGTTGTAATCACTACAAAATTATTTCATTAACTAACTAACTCCGGCCTAACAGGCCTTGGATGACCCAACGGTGCCGACCGGCCGTCGTGTCATCCTCAGCCCACAGGCGTCGCTCGATGCGGATATGGATGGGCATGTGGTCAGCACACCGCTCCCCTGGCCGTATGTCAGTTTACGAGACTGGAGCCACTACTCCTCAGTCAAGTAGCTCCTCAGCTTGCCTCACAAGTGCTGAATGCACCGCGCTTGCCAACAGCGCTCGGGAGACCGGATGGTCACCCATCGAAGTGCAAGCCCAGCCCAACAGCGCTTAACTTCGATGATCTGACGGGAATCGGTGTTACCACTGCGGCTAGGCCGCTGGAAAAATTCTTTCATTGCTCATGTTAATTTACTAAAATTATTTCTCCAGAGACGTTCATCAGTATTCTTCGACCTTTTCTCTGATATGTTTCAGAATTTCCCGAAACACCATTCACTCAGAAAACATAGCGAAAAATCTTGTGAATCATAAGTAACCACACATAATGTACACAAAGCTTCCTGCCATAATTAAATGTGTTACTTTCATCTTGACAGATAAAACAAACTTTTCATTACAGCAGATGAAAACAGACTAACTGGTTTACAATGTCAAAACATTTCATACATTTAGAAATAACACATTTCTTGTTTCTTTAACAATGTACAATAATTACATATCAGCGACGCAGACGATTCCGATGGCATCTTCTTCTGCGGGCTGGCCGCAAGCAGGTAGGTTCCTCGCGACGGGCGCTAATCAGACCCGTTACAAAGGAAGCATACGGCGCTGTTCTCCTCTGCTCTCACTGTGTTGTGTAACAGACAGAAGAAGCACAAGTATGTGGTTTCATTTTTTTTTTACTTTGGCTCCAATACATTAAAGGCTTTACTTAAAAATACCACAAACTCACCTAATGTCATTCTGCTCTCCAGGAACGTAATGTGCCATAAAGTTTGGCATATTACATTATCTATGATTTTTTTTTAAATCGGAAATCGCTCAGTAAATATACTTTCGACGACAGGAAGTCGCTAATGTACATCCACAGGTGTAATGGAGGTTTAAGTAAAGATACACTATTTGATCAAAAGTATCTGGACACTTATTAGTGGACGTTAATATGGGGTGTGTCCACCCTTCCCCTTTTTGAGTTCTTGACCTCTGCTGCGAACAATTCCAACGAGGTGTATAAATGGCTGTCAGAAAGCAGAGAAGGTGGCCATGTTGGAATGAAGTCGATCTTCTAATGCATTCCAAAGGTGTTTCATTGGCTTGAAGTCGTTATTGTGGGCGGGCCTGCTCATTTCAGGAAAGATTTGTTCAGAAACTATTGCCTGAGAGGTGCTGCTTTAAGACAGGGTGCTTCGCCATGCTGATATAATCGTCTCCAAACCGTTCTTCTACTGCGGGCACTACACTCATTTGTAAAATATATTCATATCCTTCCACATTTAGCGTTTTGTTAAGTACAGTAAGGGGACGACACCCTAAATACGAAAACCACTCGCATGCCACAAGACCACCTCCTCCCTAATTCCCTGTGGCACTACGTGTGATAGCAGTTAACGTCCTGCAGGTTTTCGCCAAACCCGAAACCTTTCGTCGAATAGCGTTGTTCATCATTCCAAATCACTCACTTCAAGTTATCTACAGTCCAGTGGCATCATCCCTGCTTACCATTGACCACTGAGTGGAGAAATGTGTGGCTTGCGAGGGGCTGCTCAGCCACTGTACCCAATTCTTTTTAACTCCCCACGCGCAGTCAATGTGCCAGCTGAACTGCTGACAGCACATGCGACCTCACAAGTGATTTCTTCTGCTGATATCTTGTGATCTTCCTGAATCTTCGACTGTCCCTGTCCTTCGTACGGGAGGTCTGTCTGGTCTTGGTTTAGCTGTAGTTATTCCTTTGTATTTCCGCACTCACTCGATGGACAGTGGACTGGGCAGCTTCACAAGTGTTATGCCACAAAGTACAAAAGCCGAAGAATTAAAATTTTTCTTAATTTGCAGCTATTTATCGTAGATCTCTGGAAGAACGTAAAGTACCTAGCGACTGGAAGAAAGCGCAGGTCGTTCCCATTTTCAAGAAGGGTCATAAATCAGATGCGAATAATTATAGGCCTATTTCGCTTACGTCAATCTGTTGTAGAACAATGGAACATGTTTTATGTTCTCGTATTATGACGTTCTTAGATAATACAAATCTCCTTCATCATAACCAACATGGATTCCGCAAACAGAGATCATGTGAAACTCAGCTCGCCCTATTTGTCCAAGAAATTCACAGTGCCGTAGACACTGGCGAGCAGATTGATGCCGTATTCCTGGACTTCAGGAAGGCATTTGATACGGTTCCGCACTTACGTTTAGTGAAAAAAATACGAGCTTACGGAATATCGGACCAGGTTTGTGATTGGATTCAGGATTTCCTAGAAGAAAGAACGCAACATGTCATTCTTAACGGTTCAAAATCTGCAGATGTAGAGGTAATTTCGGGAGTACCGCAAGGAAGCGTGATAGGACCTTTATTGTTTACAATATACATAAATGACTTAGTTGACAACATCGGTAGCTCCGTGAGGCTATTTGCAGATGACACGGTTGTCTACAAGAAAGTAGCAACATCAGAAGACTCGTACGTACTCCAGGAAGATCTGCAGAGGATTAATGAATGGTGCGACAGCTGGCAGCTTTCCCTAAACGTAGATAAATGTAATATAATGCGCATACATAGGGGCAGAAATCCATTCCAGTACGATTATGCCATAGGTGGTAAATCATTGGAAGCGGTAACGACCGTAAAATACTTAGGAGTTACTATCCGGAGCGATCTGAAGTGGAATGATCACATAAAACAAATAGTGGGAAAAGCAGGCGCCAGGTTGAGATTCATAGGAAGAATTCTAAGAAAATGTGACTCATCGACGAAAGAAGTAGCTTACAAAACGCTTGTTCGTCCGATTCTTGAGTATTGCTCATCAGTATGGGACCCTTACCAGGTTGGATTAATAGAAGAGATAGACATGATCCAGCGAAAAGCAGCGCGATTCGTCATGGGGACATTTAGTCAGCGCGAGAGCGTTACGGAGATGCTGAACAAGCTCCAGTGGCGGACACTTCAAGAAAGGCGTTACGCAATACGGAGAGGTTTATTAACGAAATTACGAGAGAGCACATTCCGGGAAGAGATGGGCAACATATTACTACCGCCCACATATATCTCGCGTAATGATCACAACGAAAAGATCCGAGAAATTAGAGCAAATACGGAGACTTACAAGCAGTCGTTCTTCCCACGCACAATTCGTGAATGGAACAGGGAAGGGGGGATCAGATAGTGGTACAATAAGTACCCTCCGCCACACACCGTAAGGTGGCTCGCGGAGTATAGATGTAGATGTAGATGTAGCACAATCACAGGCGATACCAGGGAGAGGTGGTCACATACAGTAGCTATGGAGCAGAAAGAAAGTTTTCGTAAGTTCGCGCTAGCACAGCCGCAGGTGGCACCAGGCAGGGGCGGTGACAGCTATGCAGCAGAAAGAAACAATCAACCTAAAGTCGGTCGTGTATATGAGCACACATTGCTGCATCGCTATCAATCGCCTAGCAGAAACTACATATTCAGCAAGATGTTCAGCAAAATGTCAACCGAGAGAGAGAGAGAGACAGAGACCGAGATATATTCATTAGCTGTTGTTATGTGAACCAACGAGCACCACTTTGGGCACAATGACACACTTCAGAGAACTGACAGTCCAGTTAAGAGCATATAACAAATTACTAAGCAAAAACACCGAAATGAGGACCACTGATCACTAATAAAGAAATGGGCCACATTCAGTCATGATGAAGAGAGCTTCACGTCACTACCTTCCACCCGTCTCCATAAATACTACAGTTTTCCAGTTCTGAATTCAGTTGGTCATTAGGATGGATGATGTTCGTACCGAAGCACTCGATTCAATGTTTACTACGGTGTGGCAACGTCCATGTGTTAGATTTTCCAGGATTTCTTGTGGACACACCGACTGCCGTTCCTGAGATGGCAACATACAAGCAGCCACTACCTGCCAATTGTGGGATTTCGCCCTGGCCGCTGCCTACCACATTGCTGATGGGGAAACTGAGGACCTTTCCAGACCAGTATATCTCATGGTGCTTATCGTACTAGTATCAGCGTCACTGCTGGGTGAGAAGGCCTTACGGTGCCTCTGATCCTGATCATTGCTACTAGGGTCTATCTGTTCAGTGGGCCAGTATCAGCTGACGATATGACTTCCGACATTGCAGTACACCCCAACGTGTCGCCGGCCGCGGTGGTCTAGCGGTTCTGGGCGCGCAGTCCGGAACCGCGCCACTGCTACGGTCGCAGGTTCGAATCCTGCCTCGGGCATGGATGTGTGTGATGTCCTTAGGTTAGTTAGGTTTAAATAGTTCTAAGTTCTAGGGGACTGATGACCACAGATGTTAAGTCCCATAGTGCTCAGAACCATTTGAACCATTTTTGAACCCCAACGTGTCATCGCAAGTCACTGTCATCTTCTGGAGCAGGATGAAGGACACTCTGACCGTGTGGGGCCGTATTCTCATGCAACGGCTTCACCTGCAGATTGCCGTGTGGCAGCTCCCTAGACTTTGGTGAACTACAGAGCCGACAACAGGAGTCAGCAGAGTGCCACCATGCCACTGGCATGAGGCGTCAGCCAATGCTCACGAGAAGTCACAGCACTGAAAATCAAACGAATAAATGTTAACTTGTCCGCAGCTCGTGATCGTGCGGTAGCGTTCTCGCTTCCCACGCCCTGGTTCCCGGGTTCGATTCCCGGCGGAGTCAGGGATTTTCTCTGCCTCGTGATGACTGGGTGTTGTGTGATGTCCTTAAGTTAGTTAGCTGTTAAGTCCCATAGTGCTCAGAGCCATTTGAACCATTTTTTGTTAACTTGTTATCCAAGTTTTATTAGCGTCAAAAGACGCTCTACTGGCCCACAACACCATTCTGACAACATAAAAGTGTCTCCGCTTGTCAACCCTACAGGAGAAGTGAAATATCCATGATGGATCTGTTACTCAGCTGAATGGTCCATTTTCAGTATTCAAAGTCAATGAGTTCTCTTGTGTTACATAGGTGTGTCTGCATACCTTTGATCAACCAGAGTGCAGTCTCACTTCAGTTCAATCTGGGTGTCTTCTCTCCAGACCAGGACAGTGCAGGATGTATACGATATTCAGTCTGTCAACATGCCTCGAAGGATCACTTCAAGCTTAGACGGTTTGCGCAGATTGTCATTTCATACTTGAGGGTAAGAAGGATTGTTATCCGAACTACCACACACCATAGTGACATTATTTGAAAACTGAACAGCTATCATGAGACACAAAATGTTGAAGTTCTGTATCGCAGTGATCGCGCTAGGTTAACACCAGCTGACCGCTGCTACGTACAAATTATGATTAGTGGGTACCCCGAGAAGAAAAATACAGAACTGTACGCTGAATTTTTGAAAGTAAGTGCGAGATCAGTACCGGCCCAGACAGTACATAACCATCTCCAAACAATCGACTTACTTCCTACGAACAATGGTTCAAATCGTCAGCAACACTGTGTGCTGAAAGTGGGGAAGAGAACATCTGCAATGGAACTTGCACCTATGGGTCCAAGCTCTCTTCATCAACCATTGCATGATTTGTCTGGCACTTAACGAACGCTGTAGAAGTTGCGGTGGCAGTAAGGCATCAAAGTCGTCTCGAGCATCCAGTTCTACGGGTTTAGTAGTTCATACAGGCGGCTGGCGGAACTGGTCAAGGATGCAAGCAGAACTCACAAGTTGCTGTATTATTACCATAGTTGATTGGGATCCTTTGGTTTGGAGTGGAGTGGAGTGGAGTGGAGGGTCTCAACCAAACGGTTCGTCGGCTCTGTGACAGTTTTGGCTGCAGATTTTGATACCTGCGATATCGGGTGGCGATTTGTAGAGTTCCCCTTGATAGGTCAGGGGTGCTCCATACGCAGGAAGCAGCTGGTCAGGTTACAGAGTACTCGGGGAGAGCACATGAGGGTTTTTTAGGCTAGGTGGTAGTTTGAGGTACTCTGACCAACACCTGCCATTCGATACGCAGCAAGGTAAGTCAGACCGAGTTCGGAGTAAAGATACTACGACTATAAAATTTTTATCAGTAAATTGTCGAAGTACTCGTAACAAAGTTTCAGAATTTACTGCCCTCGAGAGAAGCTATCGCTCTCAAATTCTTCTTGAGACCAAGAGCTGGCTGAAATCCGAAGTGGGAAGCTCTGAGATAATTAGCGAGTCATGGAACGTATATCAGAAACACTGATTAGAAGACATAGGAGGGGGAGTGTTCACTGCAGTTGACAAAAGTATTGTCTCTATTGAGGTCGAAGTTGTGTCAGTGAAGTTATCTGGTCGCGTATAACAGGTCTAAGTGGAACCAAGCTAATTATTGGACTTGTATATCGGTCATCCAATTTGACTGTGACAGTTCTAGAGTCATTCAAAGATCAAGCTGGCTAGAAAAGTGTTTCTGTTAGAAAGAGCAAAGAGCGTTAGCATCTCACTTAGTGTATTGCCATCACTCAGTTCCAGTAAAATAGACGTAGAGGATCATGAGAAAAGTTTAAGCAGACTGTAAATCGTGACCTGGAGAATAATGTGGCTAATAAGTGGATTAAGGACGGAAGAGACCCACCATGTTTTAATAAAGAGATTCGTAAAATGCTGAGAAAGCAGAGGATTTTGCACTCTCGGTTCAAAAGAGAATGAGCGAATGACTACAAGCAAAGGTTATAGTGATTCGTAAGTCTGTGAAAAGATCTACGCGTGAAGCATACAACTAATACCACCGTCATAGCAAGAGATCTGGCAGAGTATTGAAGAAAATTCCGGTTCTATGTAAAATTGTTAAGTGGGTCTAAGGCCATCCAGTCACTTGTTGACCAATCTGGTGTGGCAGTTGAAGACAGCAAAACGAAAGCCCAAGTTCTAAATTTCACGTTCAAGAAATCATTCACTCGGGAGAATCGTACAAACATACCGTCGTTTAACCATCGAACATTCTCCGGTATGGACGACATAGTAATAAGCATCCCTGGTGTAGAAAACACCTGAAGGAAATGAAAACAAATGTCACCAGGTGCGGCTGGAATCCTAGTTAGGTTTATCAAAGAGTACTCTACGGCGTTGGCCCCTTACTTAGCATGCATTTATCGTGAATCTCTAGCCCGGCGGAAAGTCTCAAGCGACTGGAAAAAAGCGCAGATGACGCCCGTGTATGCGAAGAGCAAAAGAACGGACCCGCAGAATTACAGACCAATGTCCCTAACTTCGGTATGTTGCAGAACGCTTGAACATATTTTCAGTTCGAATATAATAAATTTTCTTGAGACTGAGAAGTTTTTGTCCACGAATCAACGTAATTTAAGCAAGCATCGCTCATGCGAAACTCAGTTTGCCCTTTTCTCGCGTGATATACTACGAAGTATGCTGAAGGGTAACAGGTAGATTCCATATTTCTAGATTTCCGGTAAGCTTTTAACACGAGGCCCCGTCGCAGGCTGTTAAGGAAGGTACGAGCATATCGAGCATATCGAACAGGTTGACAGATATTTGAGTAGTTCGGATACTTCTTAAGCTATACAACCCAGTATTTTGTCCTCGATGGTGAGTGTTCATCAGGCAAGGGTATGGTCAGGAGTACCCCAGAGAAGTGTGATCGGACCGCTATTGTTCCCTATTAACATAAATGATTTAGCGGACAGGATGTACAGCAACGTTCTGTTGTCTGCTGATGATGTTGTAGTGTACGGTAAGGTGACTTTAGGAGGGTATAAGGTGATTTAGGCAAAATTTCAAACTGGTGTGATGAATGGCAGCTAGCTCTAAATGTAGAAAAAATGCAAGTCAGTGTGAATGAGTAGGAAAAACAAACCTGTTATGTTCGGATACAGCTTTAGTAGTATCCTGCTTGAGCCAGTCACGTCGTTTAAATATCTGGGCGTAACGTCGCAAAACGATATGAAATGGAAAGAGCACTCTCACTGAAACACTGACAGGGACAGTGACAGTGACGACTCAGTATATAGTGTCTGACAGTGATGAAGATGAGGACAAAGAAAACGTGTAAGTCTCCAGAATGAGATTTTCAGTCTGCAGCGGAGTGTGCGCTGATATGAAACTTCCTGGCAGATTAAAACTGTGTGCCGGACCGAGACTCGAACTCGGGACCTTTGCCTTTCGCGGACAAGTGCTCTACGAACTGAGCTACCCAAGCACGACTCACGTCCCGTCCTCACAGCTTTACTTCTGCAGTATCCTTTCTTTCAGGAGCGGTAGTTCTGCAAGGTTCGAAGGAGAGTTTCTGAAAAGTTTGGAAGGTAGGGGACGAGGTACTGGCAGAAGTAAAGCTGTGAGGAGGGGGCGTGAGTCGTGCTTGGGTAGCTCAGTTGGTAGAGCACTTGCCCGCGAAAGGCAAAGGTCCCGTGTTCGAGTCTCGGTCCGGCACGCAGTTTTAATCTGCCAGGAAGTTTCAAAACGTGGAAGTGGTTGCAGATGACAAACTGTGGAACAAAACAATCACTGTAGAAACACAATAACAGAAAAACCACGTCAAATGGTAAAAAGAGGAAAATTAAAAGCCCACTGAATATGTTGCAACTGCAGTGAAACATGTTTGGGTTAAAAAACAAAATTGTGTTTTGCTAAAGGCGGATCCTATCCAAAAACATACGTATTGTTAAAGCAAACACGGAAAAAAGAGCTTCAACCCCAAGATGATTACTTTACAATACTACTAATCAATCGTCTCGCCAATGGCATTACACTCACACTTACACTGGAGCTGACAACATGCTTCAAAAAGCACTTCTCTATTGTATCAGCTAAAAGATTACGCAGGTGTTTACAGGACAATCACCGATATTTCTGGGATCAGAAGAGTCTGCAAGAACGGTACCGTTTCGGAGAGCATGACGATAGCCCCCCCCCCCCCCCCCCACACACCAAAAAAAGAAAAATTGTTTTCTACAGAACTGAGCGTTATCAACGGTGAAAGTCTTCTGTTATCTCCATTGCTGCTGCGCGGGCCATCATATGGCGGAGCTTATCTGGTGCCCCTTACATATGACGCACACGGGAAGTGATTGTTCGCACCTTTATCTGACCTAAATTTCCCTAATTCTATCGTCGGGGTGTTTGCTGGGTGAATCACCCCAGATGTTAATGTCAAGTATTCCGCAAAGTGATCAAAATATCGAAACAAGCTTCTCCACCTACGGCTGTAAGCAAGAGGTCGCAACGTTTAGACCAACAAATCGCTGCAACACAATTTAGAAACATGGAAATACGTACTTTTATGCGGGTGCAGTTCAAAATAGCAGTGTAGTGATACTCGCTTGGTATGGCCTGCAGTGAAACTTTTTCAACAAGAAGAAGTGGCGAGTGTAGTATCTTTGAAGGTCAACACAGGCGGTACTGCAAAGTTTCGACTGTCCTGTCACCTAAACCCGAATTATGCCGGGAATCTAGGACTTCAGAATTAATGTATTTACCACTGTTTCTTGCAGAGTGTCTGTGGAATATAACAAGTGTTCAATGATGCCTTGTTTCGTTGATTTGTTTTCGCTGAGCGTACCGGTCCAGTAGTGCGCAGCATGTTGTTACGCTCCCTGCACGTACTGACGGATTTGCCTGTACCAGGCGAGAGACCAAGTCTTTCAGTTTGCTCGTTTCTTTCCAGAATATCCATTCTGCCGTTAATAAACGGTATGTTTATTGTGAAAGCTGTAAGAAGTTTATACAGCAGTTTGAAATAATAGTTACAAAAGCTGCTAATAGATGGCGCTGTACGCTGTACAGCTCATATCAGCATACATAAGCGAAATAATCGTATGAAAACAATCTTTGCAAACAATCACATCACAACGTTTTCAAAATGTTCACCATTGGCTCTATAGAGGTGGCGCAAACGAAGAATGAAATTCGCCATCACATTTCGTAGTGTCTCAACCGAAATGGATTCACATGCCACAGAGATCGCCGATTCAAGCTCGTCCAGCGTGGCGGGATGCTTCGGGTAGACCATGTCCTTCACTGTGCTCCACAAAAAAAAGTCACAGGGAGTCAAATACGGCGAATATGGAGGCCAATCCATACCTGCACCAGTAAATGTGGGACATTCCAAAGCAATGACTCGATTCCCAAATTATTCCTCAAGAAAGCGAAACACTTGTTCGGTCCCAGGTGGTTGGGCTCCATCTTGCATAAACCATTCAGTACGTGGTCGATCCTCTAACGCTTGCTGTGTGGCGACAAATTGTTCCAAAATTGCAACGTAACGTGCACCAGTGATCGTTTCTCGAATGAAAAAGGGCCAATAATGCCTCTGCTGCATACTGCAACCCACACAGTAACTTTAGGAGAATACAGGGGTTTCGCTTCACACCAATATCGCTTTTCGGAACCCCAAAATCGCGAGTTCTGCTTATTCACGTATCCATTCAGGTGTAAGTGTGCTTCATCTATAAACCAGGTGCAGCCAACATCAAATTCTTCACTATCAATCATTGTGAGCATCTGATTAGCAAAGGCAACCCTTTGTTGCACAGCTCGTATGGGTATGGCCTGGCGCGTTTGAATTTTTAATGGAAACATGTGCAGACTCTTTCTCAGTATTTTCTGCGTGCTGGAACGCTTCAAACCAGTCTCAGATGCAATTCTACTGACGGATGAAATTGGATTTCGCTGAATAATTCCAGAAACTGTGGCGATATTTTCTGGCGTAACTGCGGTTTGCTTGCGGCCAACATGCCCCACTAGATCATCAGTTACGCTGCCTGTTCGTTGAAATTTTGCTAAGAGCGTACGAATGGTTTTCGCATCGGGTCCTTTTGGAACATTAAATCGTGCTTGAAAACTTCGCCTTGTTGCCGTAGGACTCTCTTCTAACCTGTGGTACTCTAGCACCAGAAAAACGCGTTGTTCAATGTACATGGTTTTAATCTCTTCCTTCGGTACACTAACCTCCTTTCACGTTTCAATAGTGGAACTGATCGCTCTGGGCTTCGGATCACTATTTATACTAGGCATTACGTATGGCGATTACAGCGCCATCTGTTAGCAGCTTTTGTAACTATTATTTCAAACTGCTGTATAAACTTCTTACAGCTTTCACAATAAACATACCGTTTACTGCATTCCTCTATCGATCTTTGTTTTCGAGATATTTAATTTTGAAATCAGGGAGTCCTTTTCTGGACACTCTGTATATTCCAATCTCTGTCTTTTGCTCCGCTATTTACCTACTGCAGCTCCCTATAGTACCGTCCTCAGTACCGTAGAATTACACTGTGCAACAAAACTAAAGTTGCACTTTTTAGAATCTCCGTAATTGCCTCCCAAAGCAACGTATACGAAGTTGTTCAAAAAACTGTGGAACGTCGTCCACAAAATTTTTCTACGCTTACCTTTTACTTACTGTGCATGGTCTCCTTCGAAATACTGTCCTCCACAACTTATGCACCTCTCCAAACCCCGTTTCCACTTCCGGAAGCAGTCTTGATACGTTTCTTTCTGGATCGCGCGAAGCACCGTCTGCGAGTTTTCTTTCATCTCTTCTGTCACTTCTAATCTTCGTCCTTCTTATGGGGTTTTCAACTTTGCAAATACAAAAAATGTTCGCAGGGACCAGGTCTGAAGAGTACGAGGATGATGGAGCACAGTGATTTCGTTTGTTGTGCAACGATAACGCACCTATAGGGATGAATGTGCGTGTCCGTTATCGCGATGCAAGAGCCACGCTTCAGGCCGTTTCCTCCTCACATTTTCTCGAAGGCCTCGTAACACGTCCCAGTAGTACCGTCGATTAACAGTTTACGTGGCATGAATTCGTGATGAACTAATCTTTCAAAGTCAAAGAAAACTATCAGCATGGCTTTCACATTTGACCTTACCTGACGAGCTTTTTTGGTCTTGGAGAACTTTCCCCTACCCACTGTGAAATGTTGAACCTTGGTCTCAACGTATAACCGTGGACTCACGTCTGATCACTGGTTATGATTCTCTTAAGAAACATCTCGTTCTCATTTTCGCGAACCAAAAGCTCTTCACAAATTGCTAGGTGAAGATCTTTCTGGTCTTGATTCATGAGCCTGTAGGGAAGCAGCATACTCACGCCTTATAAAATTCACATCATTCTTTCCATTGTGTGCCAGCCTAGTCCGCTGTAACTAGCTCTGACGTCATAAATATTGCGCAATACTTTAAAAAGGAAGTAAATAACCTGAAACGTTTCTGGCATGTCAGGAGTAATACAAAATCAATATGTGTTGAATATCAGTTCAATAACTTTAACCATTTTCGAAATTTGGACGTTTTTCTGTAAAAATCATTGGCGCAACAGAAAAGAGCTAGAAACTTAAAAATTTATATTTAGATTCCTTTTGCATAATAATTTAGTAGAAACAGTATTCTGGATCTCACAAATTAAAATTTTAGTTGAAATTCATGATTTTCTGGTTTTTGTCTTAGAAATTAAGGAAGCAACACAGATTAAGTAGGCGAATAAATAAAGCTAGGATGTTTAAATTTAAGTAGAAGGGAGATCCGCTATAATCATAAAAATGTGAGAAGTTTCAACAGAATAACTATAAAACTATAGCTATAGCGTATCTCCAAAGAGCAAGTTCAGAGCTCGTCTACTGTGTGTAGTGTAATTAAATTAATTCTCTCGCCCAAAATATTTGACTTAGCCACGTCAGACTTTTATTATGATTACTTACTTGTGTGCTGATTGCACAAGTAAATAGCAAGCTTCATCGGCCATCAGCAAAGGAAGCAATCATTTATTCGATAACTTAAAGTGGTGCATTACTAGCCCAGCGGCTAGTCGGGAGAGCAGATTTGATCAGGCGTTCCCTTAGCCGTCCGCACCGCGGCTTTATATGTAAGAACGCTGCGCGAAAATAAAAAGGAAGGCCCCAGTTCTCTCCAGACGCTGATTAGCGCACCACCTGTGCCGGGAGTCGCGTCGCGTCGGTATTGTTGATATAAACAGCCTCGGGAGTCGCGTCGCGTCGGTATTGTTGATATAAACAGCCTCGGATGCAGTAATAAGTTACTCGGATACGCGTAACCATGAAATCGTTTTCGAGTGAAGTGTTAATTTTGGGATGACGTTAATGATCTATCTTTAGTTTGCGTATGTCGTATTTTCACGTGCCGCCGCAGGACAGACATTCTACCATTATTAGTGTGGCGTTTGATGAACATTATCATCAAATTATGGCGAGCATTCACTTAAACATTTAATTTGAACAGTTATAGTTGCATCAGCGCATTAGACTCTGAACTGCTCTGGTAGTTGGATTGTGTGGATTCTTTTTGGTCTGTGACTTTCAGAATTAGTGAACATTTTAGAGAGAATGGTTTTTGATTATGAATCCCAAACAATCCCCTAATTCCTCAGAGCTATAAGCTGTAGCTATAAATGTATTTCTCAGATGATGTGGGCGCTAGGAATTCTAATTACAGGCTTCACGTTTTGCTATTCACTTTCTCGTTGCCAATATTGTAGTTAGAGAGCCAGTGTTGAGAATGGCAAACAACAGCATTAAATAAATAATATGAACATTTAACAATTATTCCACCTGCCGCCCCACAAGCCGTGGGGCGAACTTCGCGGCAACACGATACATTCCAAGATGCTGTGTCAGTATTTCATGACATAATCAAACTGAAACGTTATATCCTTCTGCAATCTCTAGGACAGTCAGTCTTCGAATGGCTCGCACAACTTCGTTGACGTTCATGACATAAGCGTCGTCGTTAGAATCGAAGGTCGTCCTGGACGAGGGTCTCCTTTCGTCCGGCCATTTTTAAACAGTGTGAAACATTTGTAACACCGAGTAAGGCTTAAGCACTCATCAACGTAGGGTTCCTGCATCATTTGGTGTGTCTCTGTAAAGGTTTTATTGAGTTTCACGCAAAATTTAATGCAGACGCCTTGCTCCTTTAACTCTGCCATTCCGAAATTCGCAAAGTGGGCGACACAACGTTCTGCTCAATACAGCACTCAACAGTAACTAACAGACATGCAACAATGAAACTTCCAGCAGTTACACGTTAAACACAGGTGTGTGCAGGGATTCCAACCACATTTCGCTCCAACCCACCATTGGCGCGAAATTACGAATGTTTCCGAATTTTTTGCACAGACCTCGTAAGTTTGAAATATGGCTCAAAGACGCCTACAGCGTCCTTCTGTAATGGTGCAAGAGTGTGGCACCCTGTGACGTCACCCTCAGTCTCGGCGACGCTTCAAGGTGTCGACACATGCGAAAAAGAAAAGGCCTCAGCTCACAAGTTCATGCGAGGTGCGAGGTCTGTTGATGTCACATTGGAATCACACTTCACCAAAATTCTCCGCAATGCCAAGGTGAACGTGTCACAAGATGGGAAGGTCTTCACCCCCCCCCCCCCTTTTTGATGCCTCTGCGATGGAGGTCGGAACTGCAACGCCCAGGATTGAGATCATGTGGTTTTCGTATCGGTGGCCGAGGAAAACATTTCAGACACACCGCCCCTCAGAATTGACACGAAAGTGGCGCTGAGGCGAGTGTGGGTGGATTGGGGCAAGGGGGGGGGGGGGAGGGAAGGGAAGGGGATGGCATAAAGTGCATCAATAAAACCACCATCTCCCTTGAGGCGTTCATACCCACTAATTTCGCTGGGGAAATCGACAGTTCGCACTGGATACTGCTTCCACCTCCTGGGCGTTTCAACCTTGCTCTATGAACATTGCGGGGCTGTAGCTACACTGAACAATTTTTGCTTTGCATAAAAGGTGGAGCCACTAGGGGCCGTTTAAAATTATTTGACGAAATCTGTACGTGATCCGAAGCACACAAGTGTTTTCATTCATTTTCATCCCACATTTCTCGCGCCCTTACGGGACGGTTTAGCATTGACACGTGCATGAAGGAAATCACAAAGTGCCCCCCCCCCCCAATCCCCCACCCTAATGACCCCTCAGGTCGGCAACGTCCTCGGTGCCACCCCTGCAGCTTTGATGAGTTCGTTGAGAATATACTTGTCAGAAACGTCGACCCTAGTTCAGTCTTGCGGCTGCTCTAGCGCTTGAGGGTAGACAAACTCCACCTAAGGATAGCGAAGGGGTTGCCACATACTCCTATCCTCTCCAGTTCTGCGGAGAATCTCTTCATTTCTCATCAGTACAGCCAATAATCAGCACCCTTCTACAGCACCACGTCTCAGACGGTCACGTCTCATACGCTTCGAGTCTCTTCTATTCCTTTTTTCCCACAGTCCATGATTCAATTGATACAAAGCTATGGATCAAATGTACATTCCCAGAAATTTCCGCCTCAAAGTAGGTGTCGAACGCTTTTTTTAGGTCGACAAATCCTATGAAGGTGTCTTGTTTTTGCTTCGGTCTTGTTTCCATTATCACGCGGGGGGTCAGAAGTGCCTCTTTGGTGTCTTTATGTTTCCTAAAGCCAAAAGGATCATCATCTAACAGATCCTCAGCTTTCTTCCCGTTTTTTTCGATATCATTTTTGTTAGCGCTTGGATGCATGTGCTGTTAAGGTAATTGAGCCATAATTCTTGCACTTATTTGCTCTTGCTGTTGTCTTTATGTTTTCATCAGTGTGTGCCAAAGGTCATATATTCATTTCATATTACGTCACGTCTTCCCCATATGACCCAGGCGGCCTTATTCACATACCAGAGGGCTAGTTTTCGATGAGCTGAGTATGTACCGTCTTTGTCTAGTGTGAGTGAGACTTAGATAAACTGTACGCACATGAAGGAAAATAATGTTTTGAACTGGTGCTAAAGTAGAAAGCTGAGAATTGGATGTATTCACAAGCATAAGTAATACTTACTCCATTACTGGAGGGATGTGCATTGTGTTAAAAACTGTAGACTACCCTGAGCAGCTTCAAATGGATGTAGGTTGCGGTAAGTACGCATAGATTAAGGGACTTGGGCAGGATACAGTACTGTGGAGAGCTGCTTCAAAACCGGTCACCAACTGAAACAAGGATTTCAGTAAAATGACAGAATAAATGTGCCGAAATATATTTGAGTGAGAAAAGTAACGTAAGAGGGCTTTGTCTTTTGTATAAATAGTCATGATTTCTAGAGCAGGCTTATGTGTCTGCAAGCCCTGCTCCTTGTATGAACCAGAGCAGACGCTGTATACGTCCTTGTAAAGAAGGCGCCCATCGCAGGCTAAGGTTCGCAGGCCTAATTAGCGACTCGGCGCTTCGATATTTCTCTGGGAGAGACTCCGCTAAGCTCGCAGTTTTAAGCGGCAGAGCCGTAAATACGTAGGCAGTTATTCTACGTGGGATATTTCCAGTAAAGGAGCTACTTGCATGCAGCGGCACGTAAACACGGCTCAGCGCTTTCGGTGGCAAAAGCGGAAAGCAGCGCTTATCAGCGAGCGAGATTCAGCATAGCTGTATAAAAAGCGGACAGGGCGAACCAGTGAATTTTCGCCTTGCACAATCAAATAATTTGCCCAGATCTCGACATCCTCATGCAGTAGGTCATGTCTAGCAGGTTGTTCCAAGTTTCGGAAATGTATGGGAGTTACACTTGTATACAGATAAGTCCCGTGGAGCAGAACCGTGCTACGTTCACATCTCTGAGCATCATGTAACCACTGGCATAGTTATGTTAAATGTTACAGCATTCAAGTTAGCTTCTAATTTCTGTAAAGGAAATGTGGAGAAGGAGGAGTTGACATATCTGTCAGAAACTTTGATATCAAGAATAATTATATTAATAAATTTTGCTCAGAGCAGGCAGGACTTAGAAGCTTGTGCAACAGAAGTAGTATTTCGTAATAAGTCCTTTATAACAGTAGGTATATACAGATCACCTTCAGGAAATTTTAACCTCTTCATCAAAAATCTGGAAGCTCTGTTGTCCTATCTATCTCATGGTAGAAAACAAGGAAATAGTGGTTGCTGGTGATTTTAATGTGGATTTATTGAAAAGTTCTGTCAGTGAACAATTATTGCAGTCAGTAACACTATCATTCAATTTATTTCATATTGCGAACTTTGCTAATAGGATATGTAAATGCTCTGCGACTGCTATTGATAATATCTTTGTGGGCAAATCAAGGGAAAAAAGTCATTTCATAAAGCCAACAGTAATCCAACAGTAATTGGGCTATCTGATCGTGACATGTTACATCTTGTGTTAAATGTTCAAACTTGTCAGGATAAAAAATCTATTAAATCAGTCAAAAACTGAGAAATTCAGGAAACTGGTCAAACACATGAACTGGATAGATGTTTACAATACTTCTGACTCAAATGGAAAATACAAAACATTCATTAAAAAAGTTACCTCAATTTTTGAAAATATTTTTCCCCTAAAGGTAACTCAAGTCAGACAGAAGTCAAAAAATAAACCGTCGATTATACGAGGAATAAAGATATCATGTGGGACAAAAAGGAGACTGTATCTACTATCTAGGAACAGCTCTGATGTTAGGATTGTAGTGCATTACAAAGAACGCAGCAAAATACTGAAGCAAGTAATCCAGAAATAGAAGCAGCTTTATTATGAGAAAAAAGGAAATTACATCAGGCAACAAAACTGTATTGGATATAGTGAAGACAGAGACAGGTGGGGTCAAAAAGGTAGAGGAACAGATAGCTCTAAAAATAAATGAGACTTTGGTGACACAAGTGCATGTAGTGTTGAAAACCTCTTAAACATGTACTTCATTTCTGTTACTGACAGCTCGGGGTTACCAGGTTCGGTGAACAGTGCAATGGAATATCTGAGACCAGTCTTTAAAAAAACTTCAATAAAATGGAAAAGACACTCACGTCTCCCAGAGAAGAAACATGCATGATAAAATCCTTAAACTCTAAGTATTCCAGTGGATCCAATCGCTCCCTGTATTTTACCCCTGCTACCTTCTTGACGTTCATTCTATTATGTCATATGGGATGATATTCTGGGGCAACTCATCAAACTGAGCAAACGTTTTTAGGGTGTAAAAGCGTGTGGTAAGAATCATTTGTGGTGTAAACTCAAGAACATGATACAGAAACCTATTCAAGGAACTTTGTATTCTAACCACTGCTTCTCAGTATATTTATTCCTTAAAGGAATCTGTTGCAAGTAGTACACCTCCATTTCCAACCAATAGCTCAATATATAGTATCAATACTAGGAATAAGAACAATCTACATAAAGACCTAAAATCACTTACCTTAGTCCAAAAAGGGGTCCAATATTCAGGAAAACACATTTTCAATAAACTGCCAGAAACCATTTAAAACTTGGTTTCAGATAAACACTGTTTAAACAAAGTTTAAAAGACTTTTTGGTAGGCCACTCCTTCTACTCCATAGATTAATATCTTAACAGAGACTGTTAAGCCAGCTTAAGTAAAAATGTCTTTTAGATTTCAGTTTTGACAGCGCCTGGTCACAACAGTCAAGATTAGATATTTTGTATATGATAAATTTCTTAATAGTGCATAACAATGTTTCATTCTGACAGCGTGTCAATTCTGTAAATATTAGCTGTTCCAGTTTACTGCATTGTATTCACCTATTTCGACAATCTCCTGACAAATATTCAGGAGTATTATATTCAAATGCTCTATGTTTTTATGTTATTATTTCTATCATGTTCAACACCCACGAGATTGATCACAGTTTTTGGGTTTATGGAAAGAAAACTGAATCTAATCTAATCGCAACGACAACAGTCTGTAACAAATCCTTGCATTCCCGTATCTGGCACCTACTTATATGCGTTGTTTTTAACGCAGTCAGGGCCTGGAGAAACATTTGACGGGCTTTGTCTGTCTGAACACAGTTTAAACTCAGCAATAGACATGTTAAATGTTGAAGATTTTAAACTTACAGTCGCAGAAGTACTATGAAGAAAGGAAGAATTGTCATTTATATGAAAACTAACAGTGCATTTATGGGCAAAATTGTTTTTGTGTAGAAGAAAATACGGAAATATGTACATTAGAAGTGTAACTATTTTTGTTTTGCCGAAAATTGACATTTTGAAACTCGTGGTTTATAAAATGTAAGTTGATTCTTGCAAAGAAGAACACATCAACAGGCCACTATTGGTAATTCTGTTTGTTTACACAAATGGCGCCGTTACCGGTTTCGAACCGACAGGTCATTTTAGACGGCTGTTCACAACTAGATACACATTTATGGGTGATTACATTAGTTTCGATTCTTTATTCCTGCTTACGGCGGTGGTGCTCTACAGCAAACATGACTTAAGAAACGAAACAGAATGATGCGTGATTTTCGACGTAAATAATCTGTAACTACAACAACTCACCCTTCAAGATACGTTGACATTGTGTTCAGCCATCACGAGGGATAGTTACGTTTAAATAGGTCGTTTCTAATATCGTTTTTTGCTGTAGTGCACTATCTCCCCAAGGAACCTTCCAACACGAGGGGGAATAAAGGACTGAAATTAAAGTACACATCAACAAATGTGTATCCAGACGTGAACAGCTATCTGAAGAAGCACCTATCGGTTCGAATCCGGTAACAACGATGTTTGTGTCCTAAGTAACATTGTCAATGGTGGCTGTTTCCTCTTTTCATCTTCGCAAGAATCAAACTCGATGTAATTATTTTATTTGACAGATCTAATATGGCAGCTGCTCAGAAGTTTTAGAAATAATTGAAAAATCATCAGATCTTCTGTTCGTTCCCCTAGATCTTTTCTGAGCTAGCCCTGTGTTCCAAGATCTGCACTTCTCGATCAGCGTCACCCACGTCTATGTGTCGTCACCTCTATGAGCTTTTGATCAATCTTTTGACACCATGGCACTACGGATGGAAGCAACATTGCATTTCGCCCATATGTCACCGGAATTTGATGATGAGTCTCTGCGCATTGTAGAGGATTTGCCCATAAGAAGCTCACTGTTCCACCAACTTCATCTGTGGAGTACGTAGCCAGTTATCACGCGATTTCAATCGTGCGGTGTGATGCATCTGTTATCTGAACCACAGCAGAATTGTGTCTGCAGGAAACTCTCTTCAACTAGGGTACGTATGTACTCAGGATATTTTGGAAGAAATAAACGCTTTTCGGTGAATTTAAAGATCCGATATCTGAGGAAAAAAGGGCAACAAATCTGCTGCATCCATCATGCACTGAGGTGTCATGGGATAGCGGTATGCAAATGTGCAGATGACAGCAGTATCACGTACACAAGGTATAAAACGGCAGTGCATTGGTGGAGGTGTCATTTGTGCTCAGGTGACTGGTGTGAGAAAGTTCTCGAATTGGTAATGGCCGCACGTCGGGAACTGACAGACTTTGAATGCGGAATAATTGTTGGAGTTAGACTCATGGGACATCCCATTTCGGAAATCGATAGGGAATTGAGTATTCCGAGATCGACAGAGTAAAGAGTGTGCTCAGAATACCGACTTTCAGAAATTACCCCTCACCAAGGACAAGGCAGTGGCTGACTGCCTTCACTTAGCGACCGAGAGCAGCGGCTCTTGCGTAGAGTTGTCGGTGCTAACAGACAAGCAACACTGCGTACGATGGACTTATCTGTTAGGAAAGTGCGGCTTTAATGGGTTTTGGCTGCAGACAATGACGCAAATGTCTTTGCTAACATCGCGAAATCGCCTGCAGCGCCTCCCCTAGGCTCATAATCGTATCGGTTGGACCTGGCCAGAAGAGTCCCGATCTCAGTTGGTAAGAACTGATGGCGGGGTTAGAATGTGGCGCAGACACCACGAAGCCATAGACTCAAGCACTATACAAGACAGTGATGTCTCCATAATGGTGTGGATTGTGTTTACGTGGAATGGACAGGTCCTCTGATCTAACTGGACTGATCATTGACTGGGAATGGTTATATTCGACTTGTTGGAGACCATCTGCAGCCATTCAACGACGGAATGTTTTCGGATAACAACGCACCTTGTCATTAGGACAGTTTTGAGCGAATGATTTCTCCATTCAGATCAGCCGACTTTAATACCATCGAACATTTATGGTACATGTTGGAGAGGTCAGTTCGTGCGAAAAATCCCGCACCGGCAACACTTTCGGTATTATGGATGGCTGTAGAGGCAGCATGGCTCAATATTTCTACAGGGGACTTTCCAACGACTTGTTGAGTCCTCGCCACGTCGAGTTGCTGCACTGTGCCGGAGAAAAAGGAGGTCCGAAGCGATATTAGGGGGCATCCCACGACTTTTTTCACCTCCGTGCATATCAGGCATCGAGATAATGTGGACGAGATGAAAGAGATAAGGTAGCATGTCAAGGTGTACTGTATAGACGCCTACGTTTAGTGAGGTGGAGCCACATGGCTTACCACGAGGCAGTAAACTGCGGCAGTTTTCGATATTTGTGTCATCCAAGGTCGGCGATACGGCTGGACTTACCACATATTATTTATTTTTCTTGGGCCACTTAAAATAGTGTCTACTCGTTCGAGCAAGCACACTTAATGAACTAAAATAATGAGTACCAAACGAAATCCTCGGTATTCCAGCTGAGCTGTTTTCAGCGAGCAATGGGGAGTCGCAACGGCAGATTACACGAATGCGTACGTTACCGTGAAGGAAGCTACCTGAAGGACGTAAGATTGAAACACTGGTAATTTGCAACTAACTGGCAGATTACAATTGTGTTATGGACCGGGACTCGAAGCTACCTCAAACCTCCATCGAAGTTCCCAGTTTCGGGTCGCAGTCCGGCAAACAGTTTTAATCTGTCGGGAAATTTAAAATCAGCGCACACTCCACTGTAGAGTGAAAATTCATTCGGGACTGGTAATTTAGAATGACGTTTCGTAAATGATATTTTATAATAGTTCAGTTTCTGTCTATGAAATGTTTTGTTAGCTGTATTGTCGTTTTGTAGGGATTTCAGAGAGGCTCTGAGTACTACGCGACTTAACTTCTGAGGTCATCAGTCGCCTAGAACTTAGAACTAGTTAAACCTAACTAACCTAAAGACATCACACACATCCATGCCCGAGGCAGGATTCGAACCTGCGACCGTAGTGGTCGCTCGGTTCCAGACTGTAGCGCCTAGAACCGCACGACCACTTCGGCCGGCGGGATTTCAGAGATTCCCAGTTATTTGCGTCATGTTGAATTTACAGCTTCGTTTTGGGATACGAAATACAAAGACAGGCAGATAAATAGCCGAAGCACTTGGAAGTACATTGAGGTGAAAACCTCGTGGTACATCCAAGTGCTTCGGCTATTGATCTGAAAGAAACTGACAACAGTTGTAACTGGTGCTATGTCAGATTGGGAAAAAATATTCGTTAGTCCTGATGCCATCTGCCTGTCTTGGAATTTCCTCTTCTGAACTAGTGAAGAATGTTAAGCATCAAATGCAGGAAGAAAAAAATGCTACTGTATTAGGACTAAAAGCATTACTGTGCGATAAGCATCTCTCACGTGAACATGACCGAAACATGACCGAGCGAGGTGGCGCAGTGGTTAGCACACTCGACACGCATTCCGGAGGATGACGGTTCAAAACCGGGTCCGACCATCCTGATTTATGTTTTCCCTGATTTCCCTAAATCGCTTCAGGCAAATGCCGGGATGGTTCTTTTGAAAGGGCAGGGCCGACTTCCTTCCCCGTCCTTCCCTAATCTGATGGCACCGATGACCACGCTGTTTGGTCCCTTCCCCCAAATCAACCAACCAACACGTGAATATGTGACTGCTGTGGTTGAGAACTTGTATGTTGCAGGAATGGTATACCACTGTTCGTTTATCACTAGAAAAGTAGTCAAGACTCAATGGATCTTACGATTAAAACAACTAAAGTGTTTTAGAGCTTCAGACTTCTTAATCTCCTTTTCTGCCCGAAGAATTAACTTCATGAACGTTTGAGAAGAATGCGACTTTTATCGTATTTAGGCGCCAGTAGCCAGTTCTTTACAATCTAACTACTGCTAGCATTTTCGTACAAAAATAATTTCTTAAAGTGTCATTTACGATTTTCTACGTATGAATATGTAAAATTTGTGCCTATGCATAAGCTGAAGCCGGCCGGGGTGGCCAAGCGGTTCTAGGCGCTACAGTCTGGAACCGGGCGACCGCTACGTCGCAGGTTCGAATCCTGCCTCGGGCATGGATGTTTGTGATGCCATTAGGTTAGTTAGGTTTAAGTAGTTCTAAGTTCTAGGGGACTGATGACCTCAGAAGTTAAGTCCCATAGTGGTCAGAGCCATAAGCTGAAAATAAACTGCCTCATACTTACGGTAAGTACGATAGTCTATGAATTCCCGTTGTCTTCTTTCCAAAACCTATACGAGAATCGCGAGATGTGCGGCTTTGGGTAAATGTATTAATGATCTTTTCGTAATAAATTCCTGCTTAAAGGAATCCATCGGCGAACTGTACAAACGTTACAGTCAGTGTGTTCGTAGCGTGCGGTGTTAGAAGAGAGATAGTGCCCCGAACTTTCGACTTCAGCCACATTCCTTACACTGTTACGAAGCTCCGAATAACATCTTTGGTTATCGGCAGATGACTCTCACATTACATGAGTGAACCTCTTAAGCACGTTGCGATGATGCGGCTGACTGAGTTATCTACGGGAAATGGATGCGACACCAGCTTTTCGCTGTAAACAAGATATCAGTGGGATTAAACATAAGTGATTCGTGTTGGATACAAGCCTTCTATCGCGAAAGATCTGGAAAACGGTGTCCAGTATAGAGGCCAGCTCAGAACCTACCGAGCTTCGTACAGGCTCCTACAAACTACTTCCGCAGGTTCGCGCAAGGTGGCGCTGTGGTTAGCAACTAGGATCGTATTCGAGAGGACGACGGGTCAAATCCCCTCCCTGCCATTCTGATTAACGATTTCCTTGATTTCTCTAAATTGCTCCAGGAAAATGCCTGGATGGTTATTTTTAAAAGGGAACGGTCAACTTCTTTACCCATCCTTTCAAAATCTGAGCTTGTGCTCCGTTTCTTCCTTATCTCAAGGAAAAGCTTTGTAGCGGGACAAAGGCGTGGGTTTTTGCGCAAACGAAAACGTTCGCTTAAAATTTCAGGGTGCAGCGATAGGCAGTTGACTTCTACAGAAACAGATTTCGTGTTGTTGATTTTAAATTTAGGTCCGTCTACATGGAACTGAAGAAACCCTGTTTCATTACGACATACGTTTCGCCTTTATCGACCTGAACGAGAACAAACATTTGATCATATTCTCAATAGTGTAATAGTGAAATATCGAATGAATGGAAACAGAGGAACAGCTTTGAAACTAAGAAAACGATTATGCTTGTAGACTATCGTCTACAAACCTTCCCACTGATTACACATTTCAAAAAATAAAGGCCGAACCGCGTTTGACTTGATAATATTGGTAACATGAAACTTAATAACACAATATTACGTGTAACTGAGGATGACAGAACAGGAAAAGTTCAAGACGATAAACAAATATTCCATATTAGACACAGATAGTCGGAATTCCTCGTTATTATACACTGCGTTGAGAAATGTAATGGGGCAGTGATATGCACATATACAGGTGGCAGTAGTATCGCATACAAAAGGTATAAAAAGGTTGTTCATTTCGCAGAGCTGTCATTTGTACTTGGCTTTCCGACTTGATTATGGCCGCATAATAGGAGTTAACACATTGTGAAGGCGGAATGGAAGTTGGAGCTAGATGCATGGGACATTCCATTCTGAGCCGGCCACTGTGGCCGAGCTGTTCTAGGCGCTTCAATCCGGAACAGCGCTGCTGCTACGGTCGCAGGTTCGAATCCTGCCTCGGGCATGGATGTGTGTGATGTCCTTAGGTTAGTTGGGTTTAAGTAGTTCTAAGTCTAGGGGACTGATGACCTCAGATGTTAAGTCCCATAGTGCTCAGAGCCATTTGAACCATTCCATTCCGGAAATCGTTAGGAAATTCCGTATTCCGAGACCCACAGTGTCAAGAGCGTGCCGAGAACAGCAGATTTCAGACATTACCTCTCACCATGGACAATGCAGTGGCCTTCACAACTGAGATCAGCGGCGTTTGCGTAGAGTTATCATTTGTAATAGACAAATGATACTGCATGAAATAACAGAAGAAATCGATATGCGACATACGACGAACGTTTGCGTTTGGAAAGTGCGGCGAAATTTGGCGTTAAAGGGCTATGGTAGCGGACGGCCAACAGAAGTGCCTTTGCTAACAGCACGACATGGACTGCGGTGCCTCACCTGGGCTCGTGACCACATCAGTTGGACTCTAGACGATGGGAAAACCGTGGCCTGGTCAGATGAGTCCCGATTTCAGTTGGTAGATGACGACAGGGTTCGAATATGGCGCAGATCCAGCTAAGCCATGGATCCAAGTTGTCAACAAGGCACTGTGAAAGATGGTGGCTTCTCCATAATAGCGTGGGTTGTTTTTGACATGGAGTGGACTGGGTCCTGTGGTCCAAAGGAATCTATCGTTGACTGAGAATAGTTATATCTGCTACTTGAAGACCATTTGCAGCCATTCAATGACTTCACGTTCCCAAACAGGGAAGTCACGTTATCGGCCACAGTTGGTCTCGACTTGTTTGAAGAACGTTCTGGACAATTCGAGGGAATCATTTGGCCACCCAGATCGTGTGACAAATGATTATGGGACGTAATCGAGAGGTCAGTTTGTGCACAACATCCTGGACCGGCAACACTTTCGCAAATATGGACGGCTTCAGAGTTAGCGAGGCAGAATGGCTCAGAATTCCTGCAGGAGCCTTCCAACGACGTATTGAGTCCATGCCACGTCGAGTTGCTACACATACGTCGGGCAAAAGGAATTCCGACACGATGTTAGGATGTGAGACGCCCTGCTAAAACTGCAGGACAAGACAGGTAGTTGAAGTTGTGGAAAGGGGCCAAAATAAGCGACTCCCAATTACACTCGAACACACAACCCATACAGCCTTTTATTTTATCAAACATTAAAATAGCTACGAAAATTTAAAAAAAAACCACAGCTTTAGCTGTGAAACTTAATTAGCGGATGAATGCGCCGTAGAATCACATGCCTTAAGGGCAAGACCACTTTAATTTAAAAACGGCTGAAAGCCAATAACTTAATGCTCAACCAAAATCAGAAATTTAAAAGGCAAAGTCTTATCTTAAAACAGTGCCTTAATTAGGCTGAAAGCCCAAAGAATCTCACACCTTGAGAGCAAACAACTTAAATTCAAAATCGGCTGAAGGCCCAACACTTAAGACTCAATAACATTAATTTTAAAAATGCCAAAGGCTTTACACAAAAAACAGTTCTTAAATTAGGCTGAAGATGAGAACAATAACTTTAATTCAAAATCGGCTGAAGGCCCCAGGAATCTGACACTTTAAGAGCAAAACAACTTAAATTCAAAATCGGCTGAAGGACCAACACTTAAGACTCAGTAACATTAGTTTTAAAAATGCCAAAGGCTTTATATGAAACAGTTCTTAAATTAGGCTGAAGGTTAAGGGCAAAACAACTTTAAAAATCGGCTAGAAGTCATACAAGTACAAACTACAAGAACAAACAAGAAAAGGCAGTACACCCAAGGGCGCTCAGAAGTTTCGAGGGTCGGCCTGGAATTCAAACACTAACACTCGCTTAGGTGAGACAGGCAGTCGGCCCAACCATTGGGGATCCGACGACAACCCAAGCGACAGACAGTCAATGGACCCACCGACAAGATAACCTCCGCTTCACCCTACCCCCACACAAGAGGGAGTTCAATGGAATGTAGAAGGTATTGATGCCCACAACCAATTACACATTGAGCTGTCAACTACATACCGTGCTGGAAAGACACATCACGATGAGGAAAATACACTGCCTGAATTTACATCAACGGCCAGGGCAGGTTACTGGACCGTTAATGGCCACAAGGCAGAAGATTGTGCTGGTGCACTTCAATTCGAATAACCAAGTACAGTTAAAAAACTCCATTGGAGGGTGGCTAAAATTTACCAACTTGAAAACACACATTGTTGCTCGCAGGAGTATCCCAACAGCCGACAACGAACTCCAAACGACACAATGTCAAGAGTCGTGACTTGCTGGTAGATTAAGTCAAAACACAACTTTCATGTCCAGGATCGGTGAGCCACGAACCTTGTAGCAATGGGAACAGCACCACACACTCCGACACCACATAGAGGCCGCCAGCGGGCCCGGCCAAACTACGCGCCGTGGAAATTTCCTCGCTGCTCCACGCCGACCGATCAACTACCCAGGCCCGGAAATGGTGAAGGCACCAAGTATACGTCGGCCGATGAGACAACACCCGAACGACCAACCAACGGCCGTCCCGCTCCAATCTCCCTCCATCGGCAGTTCATATGTATCGCCAGCGGTCGGCGAGCACTGGCTGTCGGCGCCTCACCGACGTTCCGTCACCAGACTTCACTGTTGCTGCGTCCTAACTGCACTGCTGGTCCGTCCCAAACTGACCGCCAGGCACACGACGACCCGGAAATACTATCGGCCGCTCCAGAGATGGTACGACAGTGCACTTATTGATACGCGCTGCTGCTGCCGCTCACGGGCAAGTAAGGCAGGAAGTTAGTGACGCCAGTAAATGGAATAAGAAAACGAGGCGGCAGCACCATAATAGAAGATGACAAACAATATATGGGATAAATGCGAGCCGTGCACGGCTTAGGAGGTATCTCACGACTTCTGCCAGCTCAGTGTATAAATGCCAAACAGTCACTGAAAACAGTCACATTCATTAAATACATGGGAGTATATGTGTGAGCGGTTTAAAGTGGATCGATCACGTAAAACTAACCGCAAGAGAGGCAGCTGCCGCACTGAAATTCATACGAAGAATCGTGAGGAAGTGTAGTCCATCCACAGACGAGGCAGCACAAAAAATCATCGTTCAATTGATATTAGAGAACTGATCGTCAGCCTCGCGCCCTAACCAGACAGCATTAGCACAAGTAACAGAGAAGATTCAAAGAGGAGCAGGCATTTCGTCTCTGGTTCGTTTGATAAGCGTCAGGGTACTGCTGGGTGGCAGACTCTATAAGAGAGGCGTTGCGCATCACAATGTGGCTGATGGTTAAAATTCCGAAAGCGTACGTACCTAGAAGAGTCAACCATTATTTTGCTTCACCTTACATGTTGTGGCGGACTTCATCTGAAGACCGCTTTTACGCAGCTCTCCACGCTAGTCTTTCCGGTACAAGCCTGTGAATAACTAAGGCAATCTACAGCCATCTAAACTTGGTTACTGTATTCATATCTAGGTCTCCCTCTACAATATTAACCCCTCACACTTCCCTCCACTACCAAGTTGACAGTTCTATAACATTTCCGGACGTGCCCTGTTAACCTGTCCCTTCTTGTAGTCAAGTTGTGTCACAAATTTATTGTTCCCAATTCGATTCAGAACCTCCTTTTAGTTGTTTCGTCTACCCATATAATCTTATGCGTTCTTATATAACACCACATTTTATATGCTTTGAATCTCTTCTTGTCTGAACCGATTGTCTTCCACTTTTTACTTCTGCAAAAGTCTACATTCCAGAACAGTACCTTCAGAAAATACCTCCTAACATTTAAATTTATATCCGATGTTAATAAATTTAGGTATCCTTTGTACGTCGGCCATTTCGATCATCCTCGCCTGATTTAATTTGACTACATTCCGTTATCCTTGTTTTACTTTTTTTGATGTTCATCCTACAGTCTTTTTTCTCAAAACACTATCCAATACGTTCTACTTCATTCTCAAGCCCTTTGCATCTCTGTCGAATTAGAAGTCATCGGCAAATATGAGAGCTTCCATTCTCGTCTATGATCTTTGATAACCTTTCCTAATTTCTCTTCTGTTTCCTTCACTGCTTACTAAATGTACAGATTGAATAAAATCCTTAATAGGCTGCAATCCTGTCTCGCTCGTTTCCCAACCTTTGCTTCGCTTTTGTGTCTCATGTACCTACAGTCTTGTTTCTGTACGAGTTGTAAATGACCATTCGTTCCTCGTTGGGGTTGGGTTATTTGGGGAAGGAGACCAGTTAGCGAGGTCATCGGTCTCATCGGATTAGGGAAGGACGGGGAAGGAAGTCGGCCGTGCCCTTTGAAAGGAACCATCCCGGAATTTGCCTGGAGCGATTTTGGGAAATCACGGAAAACCTAAATCAGGATGGCCGGACGCGGGATTGAACCGTCGTCCTCCCGAATGCGAGTCCAGTGTCTAACCACTGCGTCGTTCCTCGTATTTTATCCCTGCTTCCTTCAAAATTTACAAGAGTGAGTTTCAGTGAACACCGTCAAAATCTTTCTTTAAATCTACAAATTATATAAATGTAGGTTTGCATTTCTTCAGCGTATCTTCTCAGATAAAAAGTACTCGTAAGATCAGTGTTGTCTCGTGTGTTGCTACCGACCTTCTCCAAGGTCGGCTTCCACTACTTTTTCCATTCTTCTGTAAACAATTCGTGTCAGTATTTTACAACCGTGACATTAACCTGATGGTAGTATTCAAACCTGCTGCAATTGCAATTATTGTATTATTTTTGAAGTTTGAGAAGATTTTGCCAGTCCCATACACTGAAGCGCCAAAGAAACTAGTACAGGCTTGTGTATTCAACTACAGAGTTATGTAAACAAGCAGAATAAGGCGCTGCGGTCGGCAACACCTATATAAGACAACACGTGTCTGGCGCAGTTGTTAGATCGGTTACCGCTGCTACAGTGGGACGTTATCAAGATTTAAGAGAGTTTGTAAGTGGTGTTATAATCGGGGCACGAGCGATGGGACATAGCATCTCCGAGCTAGCGATGAAATGGGGATTTTTCCGTACGCCCATTTCACGAGTGTACCGTCAATATCAAGAATCCAGTAAAACATCAAATCTCCGACATGGCTCTGTCCGCAGTTCGTGGTCTAGTAACTAGCGTTGCTGCCTCTGGATCACGGGATCCATGGTTGGATTCCCGGCCGGGTTGGGGATTTTCTCTGTCCGGGGACTGGGTGTTTGTGTTGTCTTCATCATTCGGTCATCATCATCATCGTCACTCTTGACAGTGGCTAGATTGGACTGTGTAAAAATTGTGACTTTGTACGGGCGCTGATGATCACGCATTGAGCGCCACCACAAACCAAGCATCATCATCCGACGTCGCTGCGGCCGGAAGAAGATCCTGCAAGAACGGGACCAACGACGGCTGAAGAGAATCGTTCAACGTGACAGAAGTGCAACCCGTCCACAAATTTGCTCCAGATTTCAATGCTGGGCCATGAACAAGTGTCAGAACCATTCAACGAAACATAATTAATATCGGCTTTGGCAGCCGAAGGTCCATTCGTGTACCATACGTGACTGCACGACACAAAGCTTTACGCCTCGACTGGGCTCGTCAACACCGACATTGGCTGTTGAAGACTGGAAACATGTTGCCTGGTCGGATGAGTTTCGTTTCAGATTGTATCGATCGGATGGACGTGTACGGATAGGGAGACAACCTCATGAATCCATGAACGCTGCATGTCAGCAGGGTTCTGTTCAAGCTGGTGGAGGCTCTGCAATGGTGTGGGGTGTGTGCAGCTGGAATGATGTGGGACGACTCTGACAGATGACACGTTCGTAAGCATCCTGTCTCATCACCTGCATCCATTCATGTCCATTGTGCATTCCGACATACTTGGGCGATTCCAGCAGGATAATGTGATACGCCACACGTCCAGAATTGCTACAGAGAGGCTGCAGGAGCACTCTTCTGAGTTTAAAACCTTCCGCTAGCCACCAAACTCCCCATACATGAACATTATTGGGCACATCTGGGACGCCTTGCTGCGTGCTGTTCCACCCCTCGTACTCTTACGGATTTATGGACAGCCCTGTAGGATTCATGGTGTCAATTCCTTCCAGCACTACTTCAGACATCAGTCGAGTCCATGTCCCGTCGTGTTGTGGCACTTCCGGGCGAGGGCCCTACATGATATTATGCAGGTGTACCAATTAGTTCCGGTCTTCAGTGCATATGTTGCACACCAGATGGAAAGTTCCGTCATTGCTGCCTCTCCCAACCATCTCTATGTGAGATAGTCGTCTACTCTAGGGGCATTGTTTGTAATAGGACTTACTGTGTTCTACCAAATTCTTCTCGCCGGATCATGTCTTTCATTTCTTCTTCTTCCACTTCTCTTTCTATAGATCCTCTACACCAGGACCCACGGCATGCCAGACAGCATGTGAGGCCGGTGTGCGAGCTTCGCCTCGGCCTTCCTATGGTTTGCTCTGTCCTTCTAAAACAATATCGAGTACAGAGCGACATTTCATTTACTATTGTGGTGCGGCCTTCCTTTGTCGGCACGACTCTCTTCAGTTCGGCAAAATCGTGGTGCTAGCGCTGTTTACCTTTCGCTATTTGTTCATAGTATAACGGAAGTTCACAGTTCTAGTGTGGGTGTTGCACAAGAAGGCGCTGTCGAGCAATCCTTCTTCACAAGCCTTCAAAAATGAACGGAAATAACAGAAGAGAGGCATCGAAATCCTCAGTATCTATTATGCAGTCGCATAGTCGACGGGTACTGTAAATTTACTACGTAATCGCAGTTAAAACACCACGCAAAACGTATTTAAAGCTTTAGTTGACGATGGAGAGTACTGAATTACAACGATTGACACACGTGATACATTGTTCTGTACATCAAGAAGCACTTGGTGCCAAATTTGCAGCCATGGACGACGTGAAAAAATTGATGGTACAAATAATAAAACGTCGGGAGCTGCACGCATTATTACACTAATGGCCATTAAAATTCCTACACCAAGAAGAAACTCAGATGATAACCGGGTTATTCATGGGCCAAATATATTACACTAGAACTGACATGTGATTACATTTTCACGCAACTTGGGTGCATAGATCCTGAGAAATCAGCACCCAGAACAACCACCTCTATGATAACAGGGTTATTCATGGGCCAAATATATTACACTAGAACTGACATGTGATTACATTTTCATGCAACTTGAGTGCATAGATCCTGAGAAATCAGCACCCAGAACAACCACCTCTGGCCGTAATAACGGCCTTGATACGCCTGGGCATTGAGTCAAACAGAGCTTGGATGGCGTGTACAGGTACAGCTGCCCATGCAGCTTCAACACAATACCACAGTTCATCAAGAATAGTGGCTGGTGTATTGTGACGAACCTATTGCTCGGCCACCATTGACCAGACGTTTTCAATTGGTGAGGGATCTGGAGAATGTGCTGGCCAGGGCAGCAATCGAACATTTTCTGTATCCAGAAAGCCCCGTGCAGGACCTGCAACATGGGGTCGTGCATTATCCTGCTGAAATGTAGGGTTTCGCAGGGATCGAATGAAGGGTAGAGCCACGGGTCGTAACACATCTGAAATGTAACGTCCACTGTTCAAAGTGCCGTCAATGCGAACAACAGGTGGCCGGCCGAAGTGGCCGCGCGGTTCTGGCGCTGCAGTCTGGAGCCGCGAGACCGCTACGGTCGCAGGTTCGAATCCTGCCTCGGGCATGGATGTGTGTGATGTCCTTAGGTTAGTTAGGTTTAACTAGTTCTACGTTCTAGGGGACTAATGACCTCAGCAGTTGAGTCCCATAGTGCTCAGAGCCATTTTTTTGAACAACAGGTGACCGATACGTGTAACCAATGGCACCCCTTACCGTCACGCCGGGTGATACGCCAGTATGGCGATGACGAATACATGCTTCAATTTGCGTTCACCGCGATGTAGCCAAACACGCATGCGACCATCATGATGCTGTAAACAGAACCTGGATTCATCCGAAAAAATGACGTATTGCCATTGGTGTACCGAGGTTCGTCGTTGAATACACCATCGCAGGCGCTCCTGTCTGTGATGCAGCGTCAAAGGCAACCGCAACCATGGTCTCCGAGCTGATAGTCCATGCTGCTGCAAACGTCGTCGAACTGTTCGTGCAGATGGTTGTTGTCTTGCAAACGTCCCCATCTGTTGACTCAGGGCTCGAGACGTGGCTGCACGATCCGTTACAGCCATGCGGATAAGATGCCTGTCATATCGACTGCTAGTGATACCAGGCCGTTGGGATCCAGCATGGCGTCCCGTATTACCCTCCTGAACCCACCGATTCCATATTCTGCTAGCAGTAATTGAGTCTCGACCAACGCGAGCACCAATGTCGCGATACGATAAACTGCAATCGCGATAGGCTACAATCCGACCTCTATCAAAGTTGGAAACGTGATGAATACTCATTTCTCCTCCTTACACGAGGCATCACAACAACGTTTCACCAGGCAACGCCGGTTAACTGCTGTTTGTGTATGAGAAATCGGTTGGAAACTTTCCTCATGTCAGCATGTTGTAGGTGTCGCCATCGGCGCCAACCTTGTGTGAATGCTCTGACAACCTAATCATTTGCATATCACAGCATCTTCTTCCTATCGGTTAAATTTCGCTTCTGCAGCACGTCATCTTCGTGGTATAGCAATTTTAGTGGCCAGTAGTGTATACTGTCAGTTGTAACAGTTTGCTCTGGCATTTAACGAGGAGTATGGGGACTTGAAGTATTATTGTTAAATACGTTGACTAAGTCAAGGAGCATACCTAGAACGATTTTTCGATTTAAAAGTCGTTATTGATGAAAAAAGATAGTAGGAACGATTATTAGGACGCCCAGATTGAATTATAGACTCGTATTTTAAGTGGACCTGACTGCACCCTGCCCACAGTGAGACACTGTAGGTGAGAAACAATTTATTTCTGTTTAGATTGAGATGCATTAAAAGGAAAAGCGCATTGTAGATATCAATTTGGGTATTAATTAACCGCTTCAGCTGTAATTAGTCGTTTAGTGTTAGATCACTAACTGTTTCATGGCATTAAAAGCTACGTCTTCAGGTGAACATATAACTAAATCATTAGACCTGAATAACTCGAAACTTTGTACCCAACATTCGCTGTCAATCAGAACAAAACACCGCTAAAAATCGGTATGTCATTGGCTAAAATAGCTGGATTACAATCCAATATGTTGTTTGGGTCCGCTTGTCTGGTCTATACGCAATAGCGAATAGGGGACGCGGCCGGGTACCTTGAGTAAGATACAGCACGTGGCTGCGTCCGCTGTTTGCGATTGTGTATAGAACGGAGAAGCAGACCCATCCATCATATTAGACTGGGATCCTTATGTTTTGTTCGATGATATTACTGCCTTTTAGTGGTGTTTTGTTCTGACCGACAACGAATCATCGGTAAAAAGTGCCGAGTTTTTTTAATTCTAACGCTCTAGTTATATGTTCATCCAAAGATGTGACTTTTAGTGCCATGAAATAGGTAGTGATCTAAAAGTAAAGGACTAAATACAGCTGAAGCGGTTTATCAATACCCAAGCTGATTACTGGTAGCTGAGGTTGGCCTACATACAATGTTGTCTGCACTGTAGAAAGGACAAATTATGGCAAAAAACACAGTCCAGGACCCTAAGCTCACTGGCGTTAAAGAAACCGTGAGGCATGAAGAATTCATTGTCACCTTGAAAGAATTACAAGGATAGCTTCTAAATATTCTGAGGACGCTACCAGTCTTACGTCTGTTTTCGAGGCCGTTTCAGCTGAATGTGCTCTGAGCACGTGCATATGGAAATTATTAATGTGCACTGTAATTCCTACGTCAAAGACAGATCCTTCTACGTTAAAACTGTCGCGGAAGTATGCATTGTTTTCCTCAGGAAGAGTTTTCACCTCTATGATGAGTTACCAGGGCACATCAGTTAATCATACACACTACTGTAAAGACTGTTGCCGCTCTTCAGG
Source organism: Schistocerca nitens (assembly GCF_023898315.1). NCBI lineage: Eukaryota > Metazoa > Arthropoda > Insecta > Orthoptera > Acrididae > Schistocerca > Schistocerca nitens. The sequence goes on along the minus strand of NC_064615.1, from coordinate 693,450,713 downwards.
AGCCACGTCTTAGTCTGGCCCCTCTGTGGTGGTTGTGCATCTTTATCGTCGATGCACTGAAGCCACGCCACCTCCGTTATGTCCATGCTTTGTGAGGGGCGCGCTACCCATATATCGTAAAAAGACCTGCGCAACTTCCGCAACTGGAATAAGAAAGGGGAAAATCATAGAGGTATACAAAGTACTCCTCGCCACACACTAGGTTCAAATGGTTCAAATGGCTCTGAGCACTATGGGACTTAACATCTATGGTCATCAGTCCCCTAGAACTTAGAACTACTTAAACCTAAATAACCTAAGGACATCACACAACACACACCCTAGGAAATAGCTTGCAGAGTATAGATGAAGATGTAGATGCAGATGTGGAAGCAACGATAAGAAGAAGCATTAACATAGAGAATATTCCGGGTCCAGAATGACGTGACAATATTACTACTAAAAACGGCTATTTCTGTGATCTTGATTTCGAATAAGGCCTTCTCTGTGTCCAGATAAAAAATCAGAAAATCGTTTAATGTCCTACAGTGTTACATGCTCCTACGCTTCGAAGACGGATCTCAACTGTTCACTTTCATCTACCGAATAAATTGACCTCGTTTATCCTTCACAGTGACACATACTTGCGCTTGGAAAGACGCAAACGAAAAAGTACGTGTTATTGTGTCTCTGGCATCATTAAGGTCCACGACGCCTTGTAACTTGTGGCCTGCCACTCGCCTACAGACGTCAGTAATGAGCACGTTTTGTCGTCGTGACCAGGCAGTACTTCTGGCGCCAGGCCGAAGCTCAGTGCCAGATTCTGGCGCGTTTGGGTGAACATTTATATCTTTTCTCGGTGTTCTCCTTTTTAGTTCTGTCGCGTCTTTTTAAACGTTTTGTGTTGCATTGCTCAATTCTTTAAATTATTCCTAATCAATTGTTATATGTAGTCTTTCCAATATCATGTCCATTATAATTATCCGGGCTGTTATGCCGTGGTTGGTTGACGAATTCTGTGTCGATTCCCAACGTTTCGTCTCCGACTGCGGGAGACATCGCTAGAGCGAGCCAGTGGGTGTGTTGGACCTTCCATTGAGCTACGGACCCCCTTGAAGATGTCTCCCGAAGTCGGAGACGAAACGTTGGGAATCGACACAGAATTCGTCAACCGACCACTGCATAATAGCCCGGATAATTATAATGGACATGATATGTTCGGCCGTGAAAGTCTACATTTTAGTATCAGTCTTTCCAATAACAATCTATACTCTGCTCTTCGTCTCCATCTTACTGCATTTCTTCTTACACTACGTGTAGCTGACTGTTTTTTAAATTTTTAAATTGTGTTCGTGTCTTTTATTTCCCTAATATCAGATAGGTTAATTATAATTTTCGCATGCAAGATGCTTATCAGAGCGTGGAACAAAGTGCTTTGATAACTCTGCCACGTCCACTCTTGCTTTAGCCAGTTACGCATCACGTACGCTAGAGCGCTCACTACTAATTTCCGTCTCGTCGTTGTAGTTAGTACGTCTGTGACAATCATCACTGTGTTAGCACATTTGAGCAGCTCTAACTGATTGTGTTTTTAAGTGACCCTACTTTGAACGCATTACACTTGTTACTTCACATCTGATAGCTTTTCGATTTTCTTTGTTTACTAGTTTTATAGATACAATATTGAACTGTCTAGCTGCGGCCTAATGAAACCCGCTCTTAACACCCATTTTAGTATCGTCAGCCTTAGCTGCCACTGTCTTGCTTTTCAGTCAAGTGTTCTTTGTCGAATACCGAACCATCAGGCTAAGTAGTTCTGTTACCATAACATATTTCTGAACGCCTCGTATCCATATAATCACAAACGATATAAACCGAAAAGCTGGCACGCTGGTAAATTCAACACGTGGAAGTAGTTTCGTTCATAATGGATGCTCTTATGATTTTCCCCCTGTTTTTTTCTTGCGTGTCCTCAGGTTTCAGAATTTCAGCTGTTTACAAAAAAGGTTCAGATGCTTACATGTCCTTAACCATTAGCTGAACTTGAATCAACTATTAAAATGGTTTAGCTAAGGTTTTAGGAAGACAAGGGTCATACGCCACAGCGCTTCTACAGCTCGGCAGTTTTAGTTGTGACGACGATCGCTGCAATGAAGCACAAGAGTTTCTACCGTCATTAGTTCAGTACCATCTAATCAACGCCTGATCTGCATTATGCATTTCGTCGTCGTTTTCAAAATACCACCTTTAACGAAGGAGGGGATTTGTCAGTGCAAGAAAGAACTTGATAATTTTTTTTTTCTATACAGGTAAATGATCTGGTCTGTGGCGAAGATCACAAGAGATCACTGCACGAACTAGTGAGTGTTTCGAGTGTAGCTCAAACAGATGAACCTGCAGAAAAAGAAGAATTCCGCTATCAGGTTCTGCAAATCAAGCGCTGCTGATTGGTGGTCGTGCCATACTCCACAAACGGCGTCACTCTAATCGGTGTCAGATTGGACCCGCCACACCTCAGTCGGTCTCAGGAGACTGAGTGCAGATCGTTTCAGTCCTCCCTGGCAGTTCCGAGAACTAGACCCGGCTCCTCTGTATGACAATCACATCACTCACCGCTCAGCTATGTGGAGGTGAAAGAGAGAGAGAAAGAGAGAGAGAGAGAGAGAGAGCATGTGTGGTCTATCGTAAACACGCCTGGAGTGTACTGAGGCGCTGTTTGCTCATCATACAATATCGACTATAATTGCTTACAGGCGCTTCGCGGATAAAACAAAGTAAAGAGCGCAACATTTTATGACCGTATGCTTCAAAACGTGTTATCAGATGACAGTTTTCTGCGATGCACTATACACAAAAAAAAAAAAAAAAAAAAAAAAAAACTGCGCACCACGAAGTAATTATGACGTACACGTACAGAAAAACAACTGGTGCAGTTTCATAAAAATTGGATGACTCATTCAAGAGAAAGAGCTTCACAAATTGAGCACGTCAGTAACGAGTTTGTCCACTTCTGGCCTTTATGCGAGCCGTAGTTCGGCTTGGCATTGATTGTGAGAAGTCCTCCTGAGGGGTAACATGCCGATTTCTGTCCAATTGGCTCGTTAGATTGTCAAAACCCCAAGCTGCCCTGCCAATACGGATCCAAAGTTCTCAGGTGGGGACAGATTCGGCCAACTTGATGACCGAAATAGGTGGTTTTTGTAAGAACGAAGACAAGAAGTAGTAACTCTTGCCGTGTGTAGGCGGGCATTATCTTGCGGAAATGTAAGGCCAGGATGGCTTATCGTTAAGGGCAACGGGAAAACGGGGCGTAGAATACCGTCGATGTACCGCTCTGATCTAAGGATGCTGCGGATGGCAACCAAAGGGGTCGTGGGTCGTGCTATGAAACGAAAAGGCATCCTAGGCCACCACTCCTGGCTATTGGGTCGTAAGGGGAGTGACAGTTGGCTTACTATCCAGGGAATAGAATGAGATTTTCACTCTGCAGCGGAGTGTGCGCTGATATGAAACTTCCTGGCAGATTAGAACTGTGTGCACCGACCGAGACTCGAACTCGGGACCTTTGCCTTTCGCGGGCAAGTGCTCTACCATCTGAGCTACCGAAGCACGACTCACGCCCGGTCCTCACAGCCTTACTTCTGCCAGTACCTCGTCTCCTACCTTCCAAACTTTACAGAAGCTCTCCTGCGAACCATGCAGAACTAGCACTCCTGAAAGAAAGGATATTGCGGAGACATGGCTTAGCCACAGCCTGGGGGATGTTTCCAGAATGAGATTTAACTCTGCAGCGGAGTGTGCGCTGATATGAAACTTACTGGCAGATTAAAACTGTGTGCATCGACCGAGACTCGAACTCGGGACCTTTGCCTTTTGCGGGCAAGTGCTCTACCATCTGAGCTACCGAAGCACGATTCACGCCTTACTTCTGCAGGTTCGCAGGAGAGCTTCTGTAAAGTTTGGAAGGTAGGAGACGAGGTACTGGCAGAAGTAAGGCTGTGAGTCGTGCTTCGGTAGCTCAGATGGTAGAGCACTTGCCCGCGAAAGGCAAAGGTCCCGAGTTCGAGTCTCGGTCGGTGCACACAGTTTTAATCTGGCAGGAAGTTTTATCCAGGAAATGTCCGGAACGTCTCCAGACACGCCTTCGATGGTCATCTGAGCCTGGAGTCTTATTGACTGGAGTGAAATTGCCTTCAGTGATGAGTCCTGCTTCGAATCGAGCCCAAATGATAAGCGAAGACTGTATGGAGACACCCCAGACAGCGCTGGGATACCAACCTGACTCTCACCGGACATACGGCCCAACGAACAGGAGTGGTGGTCTGGAGTGCCATTTCGTAGCAGAATCCCTTTCGCTGTCATCCTTGGCGTCCTAACAGCACAGCGGTTCGTCGCCGATATTCTAGGCCCCGTTTTGTTGCCGTTCATAAGCAAACCATTCTAGGCTTAAATTTCAGCAAGATTATGCCCGCTCTCGCACACGGGGAGAGTTTCTATTGTTTGTATTCGTGTTCGCCGAAACCTACCTCCTCCAGCTAGGTTGCCAGATCTCTCCTCAATTGAGAACATTTGGCACATTATGGACAGGGCTCTCCAACAAGTTCGGAATTGAGACAATCCAACGCGCAAACTGCACAGAATTTAGCACGATATCCTTCAGGAGGACATTCAACTGTATCAGTGAATGACAAGCCGAATAACTGCTTACGGAGGCGGAGCAACGTGTGTATTTAGCGACGAGGGGTCGAGTAAGGCGTCGCAGAGGTTAGTCAGCACACTGCTCTCACGTTTCGGTGATCGTCAGCTGAAATCCACGTCCAGCCGTCCAGATTTAGTTTTTCCGTGGTTTTCCTAAGTCGCTTCAGACGAATCATGTGATGATATCATTGAAAAGATATGGCCAGTTACATCCTCAACCTTCCACAATAGGAGCTTTCCCTTCGTCTCTAATTTTCTTGTCGTCGACGAGGATTTAAACCCTAATCTTCATTCCTTTCTGCAGTCAAAAGCTAGAATTACGCATTTTGGTGCGACTAAACTCTCTTACAACACTTGATCATGAAAAGGATCCCGTGAAGTGGATGTGTTTTGCACTGTATCGCTAACAAGGAATTACGTTTTTTTATTAATTTATTATTTTTTTGTTGGAAGGTATGCTTACTGGCATAACGTAAGTTGCAGAGCTGCGAAAAGGGCGTTCCAATAGCACGAGACTCCTTCACAGTAATACTGAGATGTTCGACCATTTCTCAATCAATGTGTACATCACCGATGGGTCCTGTGGGGAAAGTACACTTCATGGTTCTGTTTAGCCTGTTAAACTCTCCTTGTATGACAGACAGTGATATTTACTATGGGGGTCCGTAAGAGGAGCTTGTTATGTGCCTTATCTGCGGATAACGTTGGATGAGCTGAAAAAAAAGCTTTATCTTTGGTACTGTGGGCTCCTATCGTAAGACATTCTTCATAGAATATTGGATGAATTCAGTTACCGGTTTGTACTGTCCTTGCACTCAGAGGAGGCACACTGCATATAAACTTTCATACCAGTATAATCAATTGTGAGTTGTGTAAACCACGTATCAGACATATATATCATGAAATGTAGACGTAGGAAATTGAGATTGTCATCTGTAGACATCCTTTACTTCTTTTGCATGGCTATGTGGTAAGCATACGTGCCTCTCGAAACTTCTTAGGCTGCATAAAGTGTGAATCAACCATGTGTTGTGTTGCCTTCGCCGGACGGGGCTTTTGTGCTTCGACAGGCGTACGCTTATGGACCTTCCGGTTTCACCAGCATGGCTCGACTCCCAACAAACACACGCATCTGGAGTTTAGGGAGCATCTGCGACATCTCTTAACTCCAGCGACAATATTTCAGAAAGTGTTCAGGGACATTTCTTGAGTATTTTGGTACAAGGGAGTCGTGGCCTGCGTTGACTCGTTGCACAGTAATAATGTGGTTATGATGCACTCTACTCGTTGATAAAAGTACATTCTGAAATATTTAGTCATCCTAAAAAATAAGGAACTGGTTTCTGCTAGGTGGCTGTGTAGAGGTGCAAAAGTAGTGTGACGAGGCTGGCGTCGCTGCGGGAACGGCTCAAAACAGCTCAGTTTAGCTTCATGTGACCTTCTCATGTAACATTCAGCGAACCCTTGCACGAGGTTCGTATCGGCCGACTTTTTGTCAATACAGCTACGCATACTGCTGCGCATCATTGTTAAGGAACAAGTAACATTCACGAATGAAAATCGAGACAGAACTAAGTGGTACAGAACGCAAGATGCAGTTTGAAGAATAAAGTAGGCATTAAGACTGCCAACAGCATGTACCGTGACTGAATCGAACAAATTTGTTTCCAAACACACAAGGCACCGACATTTGTATTGTTATGCGGATATTTTCAGTGCAATACAGACACAACTATACTTGAGAGTAAGAAATAAAACGAAATAGAAATACTCTGTAACGAGTCACCGGAGGCCATGAATGTGTTATTCCGAAATAGAAATTATAGACGAACAAATTCCCAAATGTTGTTGCTTTAGTTGAGACTGACTCTGTTGTTGTTGTGGTGTTCAGCCCGAAGACTGAATTAACGCTGCTCTCCACGCTACCCTGCGCGCTTCTTCATTTCCGAATAACTACTGCAACCTACAACCTATTAAATCTGCTTGCTGTGTCCTTGGTCTCCCTCTATAATATTTACTCTCCGCACTTCTTTCCAATATCAAACCGAAGATTCCTTGACGCCTCAGGATGTGCCCTATCAACAGATCCCTTCTTTTAGTCAAGTTGTGCCATAAATTTCTTTTTCCTCAATTCGATTCAGTACCTTCTCATTTGTTATTCCATTTGCCCACCTAATCTTCAGCATTCTTCTACAGCACCACATTTCAAAAGCTTCTGTTCTCTTCTTGTCTGTATTGAAAGTCATCTACGTTTCACTTCTATACAAGACTACAATCCAGGCAAATACCTTCAGAAAAGATTTTTTAAATCTTAAATTTGTATTTGATGTTAACAAATTTCTCTTTTTCAGACATGCTTTTCATGGTATTTCCTGTCCGCACCTTATATCTTCCCTACTGAGGTCATCATCAGTTTTTTACTGTCCAAATAGCAAAAACCATCTAGGACTTGTAGTGTATCATTTCCTAATTCAATTCCTAAGTAGCCTCATTTAATTCGATTAACTTCAATTACCCTTGTTTTATTTGTATTGATGTTTGTCTTATAATCTTTTTTCAAGACACTAACCTTTCCGTTCAGCTACTCTTCCAAGTCCTTAGCCGTCTCTGACAGAGTTATACTGTCCAGTCACACTAATGTGAGCACCTGCCAGAAGTCTGAATAAGCACCTTTTGCAGCGCGAGACGCGAGGGTTGGGAGTCACTGAGGTTCTCAAAGGTGCCGACAGGAATGTGGGGTCACGCCCGATCAAGGTGGCTCCACATATTGTCGATGGCTTTAATTCCGGTAAGTTTTGTGGCCAGGGGGTGCGGTAAACTCGTGCTGGTCCTCTTCGCTCTTGGAACCACACACGTACATTGCGAGCTGTGCGGCACGTTGCATTGTCCTGCTCATAGACGCCATCGTGCAGAGGGATAACAAACTGCGTGTAGCGCTGCACATGGTCCCCAAGGATAGTGCATACTTGTGATAACCCATTGTGACTTACAGAATAAACAAATCATAGAGAATGACACAAAAACATTGACCACTCCGTAACATGAGCTCGTGTAAGCAGGGATTTTGCTTCCAAACGTTTCATACCGTGCATGCCAATGGCCATCTGTCCAATAGAGGATAAACTGTGACTCTTCTGAACAGGCCACCTGTTGCCACTCATTGGACGTCTAGTTGCGGCACTGGCGTTCAAATTCCAGCCCTTGTCACCGATGAACAGCAGTCAGCATGGGAGCATGGCCCAGGCATCTGCTGGGGGAGGGGTGACGGGGGAAAGGGGGGGGGGTATACGTTGCAGCCTTCACAGACCGTTCATTGGCGTGACACTGTTGATAGCCCCTTGGTTCATCTGGGCCATCAGTTGCTCAACAGTCGCACATCTATTTGCCCGTACACATCTCCATAGGGGTCGTTCACCCCTGTTATCTATCTTCATACATCCATATTTAAATTAGATGATGGTGGGACATCAGCTGGTATAATTTTTATTAAAAATGAAACTCATCCAGCTGTACTTAAGATTTAATATTTATTTGGCTACTAGTTTCGACGTTGCATCAACGCCATCTTCAGGCCCTATTTAACACACCATGCATAAAACAAACAATATGAGACATTAGTAGTCTGTGAGCTATTGTACAAAATAAATATATTATAAACATATAAAGGATGAATTCATTAATGGAAGTTACATTCAGTTCATTTTCACTAAGATGCTATTTACCTTGACATTAGCAATTTATATGGTGCAAACAAGTACAACTGAGGCTATATATACACGGTTATTTCCGTTATAGATCAATACCAGACATTTGAATTAAAATGGGAGTACATAAAAGTGTAAGTGACAAACCGTTACTCTTAGAGATAATAATATAGGCTTGAAACAGTACTAAAATTGTGTTAAAAGCGAATAATAATACCCTAAAACCTTCTTTGTGTGCACAGTTTAACTAACAGGAAGTAAAATATGCATTGCTAATCAGACATGTCTAAGGTATGATTCCATTGTTTATAAATAGTGAAAGGTGAGAAAGGTGGAAAGGAGTTACGTTTGCAAAACATTGCACCGTCATCACTATAAAGTAACAAAGTGAAATAGGCTATTGAAACAACATTGTTCATAACGATACGAAACACATGTGAGGAGGAACTGGAAGAATGGTATGGAACCCACTTAGCATATTCGAAGGTAGTCAATTGTGTAAAATAAATACATATGAGTCAATTAATTAATCTACTAATTCCAACAAGAGATATGTAAGCTAACATGCCACCAAAATGTACCATTTCGAAGTCGGTACCTCATTTAAGGCCGTAACCCAGGTCTAAAATAATTCTAAATAGGTCTGCATTAGCAAAAGAACGATCAAATACATAACAGTGCTCCAAATAAAAGCAAACAGGGTGCTGTCAGTCATATGTAAAATACTTGTAGTTCCTCTAATAACTAATTACTAAAGAAGAGTACACAGCAAGGTATACAAAGTATAACTCTCGTATTGTTATACGTAATCTACTCAAGGGTTGACATAAGTCAACAACAATCATTGAAACGCCTATTCACCCACTTACTTGGACGACTAAAGTCTAAGATTTATGTCATCACTACACCGTAAGTACTCACTCATTTCTCCTATCCTTATAAACCTGTTCTTGTATAAAATTACTAGTTCAAATACATTGACTATCCACTCATTTATGAGAACGATCATGAGAGTGCAAAGGGGGGGGGGGGGGGAACTATCCTAAATAAAAGACCCATCAAATGATTAAGATAAAACTGGACTACAGCACTGACTCGTATAAACGAAAGATGGCCCTTGGTGCACCCATTCGCCTCGGCGCCGGTTTTACATAGCGCCATTTTTCCGTGCACGGTACACTGTAACCATGGCGGCACGCGAATAGTTTGCAACCTTAACCGTTCCAGAAATGCTTCCACCCATGGCCCGAAAGCCAATGATCGTCTGATAAATATCTCCGTTTCCGCATTACGACAATGACTGCACTGTTTGCCACGTCCCCCGACACACTTGACAGACCCTCCACTACTCGTGCTGCCCCTGTCGTAAATGAGTGGTGACGTCGAACACATACGGTGATCAAATTATGATCGTCACTCACGGGTTGTGTTGCCAATGTCAAACAGCTTTATTATTCTTCGATACGTCTGCACTTATAGGCCTTCCTGTTTCACCGTCGTTCTCCCACCGAACCTAATATGTTCCTGTGCAATGTAGGGAGCACCTATCTCATTCTTTATGAAACACTGAAGAATGCGGATATGGTGGATCCTTACACCATGGTGCGTCAGATTATGGGATGGATCCAGCCTTGAGTTGAACGCTCTCATTTTTTTAATGATGCATCAGTCACATCCTACAGCGTCCAATTTGTTTGCATTCTTATACGGTGACTTCTCATACACCGATCGGATCATTCAGAAAGTTAAAAGAAGGCAAATTCTTGACGAATTCCGTGAGGACAATGAGTACGATGGTAGAAAAAGAGTAGGAAACAGCAGTGCCGGATATATAGTTAATTGCTGCAATCGGAAGAACTGCCTATTAATGCGCTGTAGTGCATTTTTGTGATCCTCTGGTCTGAATGAATTTGCCTGCAAAATACAGGTGTGTTCGTGCCGGAATTCCGGGCAGCCGCGCTCGGCCCAGGGCTTTACAGTGCTGTCGGGTCGTATTCCGAGCGCGAGAGCATCGCAGCCCCGGACGTGTGGCAGCGATCACGACAAGGCGCCGAATACAGTCGCAATATCCGGCCCGCCTCGGCCGCGGTCCGCGGCCCGGACTCATTTACGATTCCACGAAACATGAATGCGGCCGTGCGGCTCACACCTGAATTAGGTATCGCTCTCTGAAAGACGGCCGCCATTCACAGCGGGTCACAGCGCTTTTGCATCTCACAGACATACCGAGCGCCGCCAACTCCAGCCAGTACCGGCCCTGTGTGAAAGGGCAGCATCCGGGAAGTCCTGCTCCATTTCATCAAGTCTTTGCGCTCAAACGCATGTACACGGGTATCGATCTATTCCTGGTATTCGCGTCGGTCGCTAGAGCCATTTGTTAAACCTTCCTCTGATTTGTACTTATTGCTGCATCTACACAACAGCAGGTCTGTGACAGAGCATCGATCGTCGTCATCAGTCAGTTCAATCACGTGCTGATGTGACTGGTATGAGTCGGCGTGCAACATAGGCTACTACCAGGTTGTTCCATGTCTGCCCAACTCCAGCTTCCCGTTGCCAGCTGAATCCAGTTGTCTTCCTAGACTCTCTGTCCCATCTACCCAATGATCTTCCTACTGATCATTTTTTGGTAAATTTGGCTCCAATCTAGTATTTGTTTTGGCCAATTTGCCATCCTTGCTTCGAACGACGTGACCTGCCCAGTGCCATTTTAAGGTACTCACTTTTCCGATAATGCCTCTAACTTTTATTGTATGAAGGAGAGTCAAATAAGAACCGAAGGCCCGCCACAAATGGACCATGGAATGATTCCATTCAAAAGTAATCACATGCGTTAAGACATTTACCCTACTCTGGAAGGAGTTTCGTAAAACGCGGCCGGCTGCTGACGGATCCAAAATAGCATCCACGCTTGCACTTCCTCGTCTGACTGCAACCGACGTCCGTGCATGTTTTTCTTCAGGTGGCAAAAGACGTGAAACTTACACAGCGAAACATCCGGGCTGTGCGGAGGATGTTGCAGCGTTTCCCAGCCAAATCACTGAAGCGTAGCCTTCGTCCAGTTGGCAGTATTGGAGCCGGTGTAACCATTCAACAGGATGATTCCGTGCGACACCATTCCGAAAGCCGGAGGACAAATGGCAAAGGCAACACTGGAAAGACCCCACATCTCCCCCGCCAAATACATCCAAAGATTTTCATACAAGTTCCGGTAAGATCATTGTGACCTTCATTTTCAACTGCAGGGGCCTTTTGCCACGCGGTCACTTCGATCGTCACTATTCAACAGTCGGCAAGTGATGATCGGAGGGATGGCTGTGTCAACAATCTACGGATGCCAGTCACTGAATGCTGACCCCTGTTTGGACTGGGCCAGAGGTAGGAATCTTGTTACACGTCGATCAGGGGTCCTGAAGATGTAATGTGCCGCCGAAACTAGTTGCTCAAAGAAAATTGGATATTTAGACGGCTGAAAATTGTTTTGAGTCGACATTCTATTTGAATTATATTTCCCTCCGGTGTCCATTCATCCATCATTATCTTGGTTTTGCAATAGTTCATTTTCAGACCTACTTCATAGCAGATTAACGCAAGTTAGTGAAATCTTAGGTTGTTTAATCTCATTCCAAGCACGTGCATTTACATTGTTTTACAATTCAGTTTAGACACTTCTGTTGCAGAGACTATTGTAAAGAGTTTTACTGTATAAAGTCGTATTTTTTTACACCTTTCACTGCCAAATTTTATTAGTTTCTTCAACAACACTGATAAATTCTGTGGAGGTTTTGTAAATGTTGAACAAGGTGACGAGAAACAGTCTGAAAAGATTGTGTTGCAGAGTAAGTTGTGCTGAGAAATGAGTTAAGAAAAAAGTCCATGCGTTTCATACGATGTCCGTCGCGCCGTTTCTTAATTAGCATTGAAGCTAGGCAATCAGACCGTCGCGCTAGCAAGTTCGCGTGGCCCGCCGGATAGAATTAGTGTCAGTCGTTCTCTTAGAGTAGATGATAGTGCACGAGACTGCTCAGCCTTTGGCTCGGGTTCGATTCTTGCTACCGTCCCATGTCCGGTTTATGTATCGTTCTCTTGTTGGGTCTGATGCGCTAACTTCAATGCTAATTAACTCGGAAACGGCGTACCATATCGAACATCTTTCCTTAGATTTATTTCTTGCAACAGTCTTACAAACTTGTAGGACTGTTTATGACCATCACTGTTTGAATAAGACGAAGTGCTGAAAGGCGAAATCGTAATCATGATTGTTACAACTTTCGTAGAAATAGATCTACTCTTGACTTTCATGCACTGATAAACATTTTCGCAGTCCAGACACAAATTGAAAAGTTGGAAGTTACTCTTCTAATCATCATCTGTCCTGTCACAGACCCATATGCGGTGTGTGCTCTTGCACTGCATGAAAAAGCTACGGGTATTTTTTGTTAGTTATTTGTTCTCTGAAAAGAAAAATTCGGTTCAAATGGCTCTGAGCACTATGGGACTTAAAATATGAGGTAATCAATCCCCTAGAACTTAGAACTACTTAAACCTAACTAACCTAAGGACATCACACACATCAATGCCCGAGGCAGGATTCGAACCTGCGACCGTAGCGGTCGCGCGGTTCCAGACTAAAGCGCCTAGAACCGCTCGGCCACACCGGCCGCCGAAGAATCCGGATAACTGCGGGTAGGACTTGCACACCGAGAGTTCCATACAAACTTATTTATGTATACAGATAGTTCAGCCATCCCGGGAAGAGAATTTCGACGTTTTTTGCCTGTTACCAATAACGACACTGGCAAGATATCAAAAAAATGTGTGACATAAATAGCAGTACTTTTTTTACGGCATTGACGTTGAAGCTTAAAATTTTTACACCGCCATGGACCCACAGACCTTAGTATGTGCAATAAAGTTCAACTTGATACGTCCAGCCTTTCCTGAGAAAAAGGTTCCTAACAGACAGACAGACAGACAGTCGGCTAACAAATTTAAAAAAAAATTCCTATGACATAATTAGAAATTAACAATTTTCGGTCTTCTCCCTTATTTGTACTATGAAACACTGAGTCTTGCGAAATTTCGTGATTTTAGTTCAAAAGGAAGTACCCTGTGCGTGTTAGTGAGTGAGATTCCGCGTATAAAAATATGTGACATAAATGGCGGTATCTTTGGATTGAACTGACTTAGAAAAGTAAATATTCTGCGCCGCAAAGGAACCTTGGACCTTAGTATCTGGCATAAATATCAGTTTCATGTACCTACCATTTCGTGAGAAAAAGGGACTTAACAGATGGACAGACAGATTCGCGGATAACAAATGACAAACGAAAAAGTTTTTCCTGTGATATAATTCCAAATTAACAATTTTCGATTTTTCTGTATTTTTACTGTGAAATATCGCTACCTGAAAAATTTCATGAAAGTAGGTCAAAGGGAAGTATCCTGCAAATTTTGATCAGCGAGTTTTCGACTGTCAAATTATGTGACATTAATGGCCCTATCTTTTGATTGCACTGTCTCGGAACGGTAAATTTTTTTCTTCGCCAAAAGATCATAGAGCTCAGTATGCGACATAAATTTCAACTTAATATGTCTACCCGTTTCTGAGAAAAATGGTTCTTAAGAGTTTGATAGACAGAGAGACGGACAACGAAGTGATTCTATAAGGTAGGGAACCCTAAAAAGGTTGCAGTCCTTTACATTCCTATCATAGATTATTGTTTTCTGGAAAAAACACCATCAGTCCAATGAATTGTGCTACAGTAGCTGCACTCCATACTTCTATTTTCATGGCCTGTGGAGACTCTTTGTGTGATAAGAGTGTTCAGATTTCAATTTGTTCTAGGAGTTCAGTTACTCCGAAAAATTGCAGCCATGCGTCATACATAATAAGAGCATTTAAGGATCATCATCTCCAACACACCAGGCTACAAATAACCATTTACACTATTGACGTCAACACAAGTACCTGACATGGTCAATAGATGCCTTACGGTTAAGTAAGTAATATTCCAGTGTGAGTCTGTTTGCAGCTCAGTGAATCGGTGCTATAACGGCCAACAGTTTTCTCGAAATTCTTTCCATAGCAAAAACTATGACCAGAACGGTAAATTTAATGGCAGTTCCATTTGGTTTGAGAATAAATTTGATAATATGCTTGGAAACTTATTTCTAAACTGACCGTCCATTATTGACAATTTTAGTAAACCAGAGAGTGCAAACCAATGTTAGTACTTTGAAAGTGTGCACAATTTCTCCGCCACATTGCACTGAACTGGCTAGACAGTTGTTGTGAAGCGGAATTTGCAAATATAGATTTTCTTTTCATTTGTTTATTGGCTTTTGATGTGCATGCCACGAGGCCAACATCATATCACAAGTGTGGTAAGCCTAATGATTAAAATAGGCTGCATTAAGGGGTGGACATGGTCCTTCCAAATGTACATGGACCTTCCAAAATGGAGAGATCATCCAGGGAATGCCGTGAAAACTTTCTCCAGACCATAACATATGCTAAATGTTTGCTTTTAAACGTTTCACGCCGTACACGCCAATGACCATCCGTCTGATGGAACGTAAAACGTAATTCATCTGAGAAAGCCATCTGTCATCAGTCGGTGGACGTCCATTTCCGGCGCTGGCGTGTAAATTCCGGCCTCCGTCGCCTATGAACAGGATTCAGCAAGGGTGTATGAAGCAGGCGTCTGCTCCAGAAGCCCATGCGCAGCAACATTCGCTGAACGGTCGTTGAGTAGACGCTGTTGGTTGATCTAGGTGGTCAGTTACTCAACGGCTGCCGTTGTTCACCCATGTCAGCTACATATCGTGATGCACCAAACTTGCCTCGGCGCCAGTTTTGGATAGCGCCATTTTGCCAGGCACGGTATACTTTAACCACTGCTGCACGCGAACAGTTTACATCCATGGCTGTTTCGGAAATGCTTCCACCGTTGGCCCGAAAGCAAACGATCATGTTCTTTTGTAAGTCAGGTAAATTGCTCCGTTTGCGCATTACGACTACGACTTTATTGTTTTGCGCGTCTCTCCGGCACGCTTTATGTAGCCTCCACTGCTAGTGCAGCCACGTGACGTCTTTGAGTGGTTATTGCACGTTGACGTTGAACACAGCCTTTGGTCACATTAATGTGACTGGGTCGTGTAGTAGCTGAGAACAGAGCATAAAAAGATGAATTTATTAACAGCTATACATATATGGATGCAGCTTTACTGTATGATTAAATGATGACAGCGTCCTCTTGGGTAAAATATTCCGCAGGTAAAATAGTCCCCCATTCGGATCTCCGGGCGGGATCTACTCAGGAGGACGTCGTTATCAGGAGAAGAAAATTGGCGTTCTACGGATCGGACCGTGGAATGTCAGATCCTTTACTCGGGGAAGTAGGTTAGAAAATTTAAAAAGGGAAATGGATAGGTTAAAGTTAGATATAGTGGGAATTAGTGAAGTTCGGTGGCAGGAGGAACAAGACTTTTGGTCAGGTGAATACAGGGTTATAAACACAAAATCAAATAGGAGTAATGCAGGAGTAGGTTTAATAATGAATAAAAATATAGGAGTGCGTGTAAGCTACTACAAACAGCATAGTGAACGCATTCATTTTACATCCGAACGACATAACTCCAGACATAGCTTGCTTATCAGAGAATAGTCTACTAACAAGGGAACCTCCCCATCGCACCCCCCTCAGATTTAGTTATAAGTTGGCACAGTGGATAGGCCTTGAAAAACTGAACACAGATCAATCAAGAAAACAGGAAGAAGTTGTGTGGAACTATGAAAAAAATAAGCAAAATATACAAACTGAGTAGTCCATGCGCAAGATAGGCAACATCAAGGAGTGTGTGAGCTCAGGAACGCCGTGGTCCAGTGTTTAGCGTGAGCAGCTGCGGAACGAGACGTCCTTGGTTCAAATCTTTTCTCGAGTGAAAAGTTTAATTTTTTATTTTCAGTTTATGTGACAAACTCTTATGTTTTCATCACTTTTTTGGGAGTGATGATCACATTCACAAGAAAACCTCAATCGGGCAAGGTAGAAGAATCTTTTTACCCATTCGCCAAGTGTACAAGTTAGTTGGGTCGACAACATATTCCTGTCATGTGACGCACGTGCCTTTACCAGTGTCGTATAGAATACATCAGACGTGTTTTCCTGTGGAGGAATCGGTTGACCTATGACCTTGCGATCAAATGTTTTCGGTTCTCAATGGAGAGGCACGTCCTTTCGTCTACTAATCGCACGGTTTTGCATTGCGGTCGCAAAACACAGACACTAAAGTTATTACAGTGAACAGAGACGTCAATGAATGAACGGACAGATCATAACTTTGCGAAAATAAAGAAAGTAAACTCTTCACTCGAGGGAAGACTTGAACCAAGGACGTCTCGATCCGCAGCTACTCACGCTAAACACTGGACCACGGCGTTCCTGAGCTCACACACTCCTTGATGTTGCCTATCTTGCGCATGGACTACTCAGTTTGTATATTTTGCTTATTTTTTTCATAGTTCCACACAACTTCTTCCTGTTTTCTCGATTGATCTGTGTTCAGTTTTTTAAGGCCTATCCACTGTGCCAACTTATAACTAAATCTGAGGGGGGGTGCGATGGGGAGGTTCCCTTGTAAGTACCTTCTACAGCCCCTAGAAGCCTGTAATAGGAGTTTTCAATCATCTTGTACAGTTTATTGTTCGTCATAATGATGAGTGTGTAATGTATGTATGATTACCTATACAATTAATTGGTGTTTGGACTGACATCTCCTGGCAATAATTAGAGCTACGAACTGGTCAGCTAGAGAGAAGGTGGGGAAAGCAGAGAAGTCACAGCTGCCGCAACTGTAGAAAGGCACGAAGCTTGACCAGAATATCTGTATGCATTATTAACTAAAGTCCTCCGTCGCGGTTTTTTGCCTGTATGGCTAATCTTGGGAACTACTGTATGGATTTTGGTACGGTTTTGTCTAACAGACTTGATTCACAAGGAAATATTGTGTACATGACTACATATTAAAAAATGGTGTTCCTCCGGCTATAGATAGTGCTACCCGTACGAAGCTGGGACGGATGTCAGAAAGTTTTTGCTGCAGGTATTTGGAGTGTAGCCATGTACGGAAGCGAAGTGTGGGCAAAAAGACAGTTCAGACAAGGAGAGGAAAGAAGCTTCTTCAATGTGATGCTACAGAAGAATGCTGAAGATTAGATGGATTGATCGAATAACTAACGAAGAGGTGCTGAATCCAACTGGAGATAACAGAAATCTGTGGCACAAATTGTCTAAAAGAAGGGATCTAGCACTTGTCAATTTGCTAATGGCTAAAATGTACTAAGAGAGATCGAGGCGTGAATACAGCAAGCAGGTTCAAATGGATATGTGGTGCAGTAGTTAAGTGAAGATAAAGAGGCTTGCTCAAGTTGCACTATCGTGGAGAACCGCACGAAGCCAGTCTTCGTATTAAAGACCTCAATAACATATCCTAATAACGCATCATAGTAACGGGCAATAAACAAAACGCATAATATTTTCTGCATGTATTAGTCTTTGAATTTTACACCATTTTATAGCGATAGGTTCAAGTCCTTCCATCTCCCCATGTTTCTTTGTCCTCTTCGTTTTTATGTGTAAGGTATTTTTGGTAGTCTGTCACCCTCCATCCTACTGATATGCTCTTTTTATTTTTCTCTGTATTCTTCCATTTTGCCGCCCAGTGTGGCCGAGCGGTTCTAGGCGCTACAGTCTGGAAACGCGGGACCGCTACGGTCGCACGTTCGAATCCTGCCTCGGGCATGGATGTGTGTGATGTCCTTAGGTTAGTTAGGTTTAAGTAGTTCTAAGTTCTAGGGGACTGATGACCTCAGATGTTAAGTCCCACAGTGCTCAGAGGCATTTGAACCATTTCTTCCATTTTTTTTCGTTTAGAGATATTAACCTCAATTCTGCTCTGTTTCCGTATTTCGCTATCGACCCTGTCTTGTATATCCTCCTACATTTCTGAGATATCTCATTTCTGCACTCTGCATTCTTTGTGCGTCTTCTTTTGTCATTATCTAGGTTTCGCTACAATACTTTGCAACTGGTAGTGAGTGTTTAGCAAAATTACGCCTTTATAGTCTTTGATAATGTCTCTAGTATTAGTAGATGAAACGTTAGGCACAGAAACATGCCTTGGACAACAACCTAATGCCCACAAAACACAAATCACCGACGATTTAATTTGAAAGGTTTGTCTAACAGTACCAGTTACTAAGTCGAATTTCTCTGCCTAATGCTGAAAATCAATTTAGTCGTCATTACGTAAATTGTGTCGTAAGTGTTTAAAATTTGCTACTGGCCCACTGGTTTCTCATTTATTACAATTTGCGATCTAATTCTGTTTTTTTTTCATAAACACCATAAACTTTTACATTATGTAGATAAAAAGTTATAGAAATACGCTACTCTGTATTGAAGTGATATTATGACGTTATCTTCTTGTTATTCTATGCCTTCCAAAACGTAAATATTAAGCAATACGTCATTTCACCTAACAGTCCACAACATTTTACAGAATCTCCCCATGGGAAAAAGCACTCAGTTATACGAGGGTTGCCCAGTAAATAATGCCCCATATTTTTTTTCTCCAGAAGTATTTATTCCACAACAATCAAATTTACATATGTGAAAGACTGATGTTTTGTCTACTTGCTTTATTTTTCCACATAATCTCCTTCAAGTTCGACGGCCTTTTTCCAGCGAGACACAAGAGCGTGTATTCCCTGCCGGTAAAAATCTTTACTCTGCCTACGGAGCCAGGTTGTCACTTCGTGAATCACTTCTTCGTCATCGGCAAAACGTCTTCCACGAATGAAATTCTTCATTGGCCAAAACAAGTGAAAGTCTGAAGGAGCCAAATCGGGGCTGTAGGGTGGATGGGGTAACACTATCCAACCCAGTTTCGCGATGTGTTCACAAGTCCTCAAACTTGTGTGAGGACGAGCGTTATCATGCTGAATCAAAACATCCTGTGGGTTAACATGACGCCCAAGGCGCCGGAAGCGCTGCTTAAGTTTGTCTAATGTTTTGACATAAGCCTCTGAATTAATGGTACTGCCTTTTGGCATCACATCAATGAGAATTACGCCCTCGCAATCCCAAAACACAGTCATCATGACTTTTCCGGCTGAAGGACCTGTTTTGAATTTTTTCTTCTGTGGAGAATAAGCATGACGCCATTCCATCGATTGTCTTTTTGTTTCGGGCTCAAAATGATGCACCCAAGTTTCATCACCTGTCACAATCCGTGACAAAAAGGCCTCCCCGTCAACGTGAAAGCGTCGCAACAAATCGAAAGAAATGTCTTTTCTTTGGGATTTGTGATCGACAGTAAGACACCGAGGAACCCATCTTGCACACACTTTTGAGTATCCAAGGTGACTGATAATCACATCCACACTTCCTTTGCTTACTGACAACTCCAGTGCCAATTGTCGAGTCGTAATGCGTCGATCCCGTCGAATGAGAACATCAGCCCGCTGCAACATGTCAGGCGTGACAGCCGTGGGAGGCCTTCCCGACCGCGGCAAATCTCGGAGCTCCGCAGCACCGCCCTCTGATGCTTTCACCCTCTGTGCCCAGCGACCAACAGTACTCCTATCGACTGCAGATGTTCCGTAGACGTTGCACAAGCGTTTATGGATATTGCCCACGGTTTCTTCCTCTGCTACGAGAAATTCAATCACTGCACGTTGTTTCTGACGGATGTCACTTGCAGACGCCATTTTAGAACATTCCTACACCACCGCTCTCTGTCGGAGGAAATTGAAACTTTGCGTACACACGCGGGACACTTCAAATAACTCGCACCTAAAGTTTCACATTTCTAATATTTTTTATTCCGGAGAAAAAAAATATGGGGCATTATTTACTGGGCAACCCTCGTACATATCCTTCTGGTGTTGAATCACACGATCAAATTGAAAAGTTTCTGACGACTTATCATATGGAGCGACTGGTAGTGCTTTTCGTGATAGAAGTACATCCTCATTTCCTTTAGTCCATAAACCACGTTCCTCCAGGGGGCAGGGTGAGCAGAACGGAGGAGGGGGTGAGACGACGGGTTGCAGGTTGTATAGAACACGGCCTCTTTGCCGTCTCTTATCTTCCCACTTTTGTCACCTTAGGGGATGTGTCAGATGCATTGAAATCGGGTGTGAGTACATCTCAGTTATTTGATCCACGTCCTCATTTTGTGGACGACTTCATTGTGATGGAATGCAGATGAAGTTCACCGAAGTTGCATATCGCTGTAGCTCGACCACATTTTGTATTTTGTTCACAAGATGAGCATTGTTGTCGCCGATAGTACAATCTGCTCTGTTAATCGTACTGAAAGTGACAGACCTTACGAGGACATTCAGTATGTTGGGAAATGAGCTGTACAGTTTAAAATGAAATTCCGAGTTTGTGTTCTAACGATCTTCGCGTCGACGGGGTGTTAAATCTTGGTATTCCTTTCTGGCGAAATACGTCAGCGGTGTTCCTGACGCAGAAAGCGTCGAACTGTAAAAGACTCGGAGGCGCGGGGGGGGGGGGGGGGGGGGGAGAGAGAGAGAGAGAGAGAGGATACGTTCCTGAATGACCAATTACCACTTACCAGAGAGAGAGAGGATACGTTCCTGAATGACCAATTACCACTTACCAGAGAGCGTTATTAACGCAAAAAACGTAGGCTCACAGGTACCGCATGACAGGGAGGGGAAGGCAGGCAGTGTTGACCTCTAAAGAACAGCCGTGCGGTCTGGTTCTCTTCAGGAAGTCAATATCTCTTTCAATGTCGGCCACATTCAAGGAGACCTGGAAATCCGATACAGGCGCGGCGGAGGACGTCCGTGGGCCTTTAATGGTACGAGGAAGACATTTCAGTGGTTTGGAGGATAATGTGAGTGTAGGCTGGAACATTCGTGTGAGATAGAACGTAGTTCCGCGATTTACAAGTTCGATTCTTTTTCTATTTTTCCAAATCCTTCTGGGGGAATGTGACGTAACGACGTGACGCTCTTTACCGATGTCAAGTGCTTACGGGACTAACATGGCACTATTTATTTGTTTCCTTTTATATATTTACTTCATCAGTCAACATTACGGCCTTCAGAACCTCTCTTACATCTAATCAGACAACTTTAGTGAGTCAACATTACAGCTTGCATGCTGTAGGAGCAATATAATAATAATAGTAATAACAATGATAGTAATAATAACAATTTACTCATTATGCTCTTGTCTAATGCGAGTAATGACATCTAACAAAAACCTGTGGAAACAGTAAAGGAATCAAAATGGGACAGGAAGTTGTGTAGTCAGAGAAATAAACGATAAATAGAAGGGGAGATTACAAGTGAGACGAAAGGAACAAAACAGAATTGGGAAGGACTTAGGAAAGCACAGATAATTTACATCGTGACAGATACAGGTTAAATTTGGACAAGGAAAAAAAAAAACTAGGGTTCTCCGACCGAGAAATTACATAAAGAAACACTTCTTGAATACTGTAATGTTTTGGGTGAGATACAGAATACAGCTGTGAGGAGGGGTGGTGGTTTATACTTGGATAGCTCACTCGGTAGAGCACTTGCTCTGAAAGGCAAAAGTCCCGGATTTGAGTCCGGCACACAGTTTCGCCAGAAAGTCTTTTACTGAGTAACTTGTTACACAATCGGGAGTTGGAGAGACTTCGCGTTATGCAAAGTTACAGCCAACATGCTACATGTATATTGCCGGCCGGGGTGGCCGAGCGGTTCTAGGCGCTGCAGTCCGGAACCACGCGACCGCTACGGTCGCAGGTTCGAATCCTGCCTCGGGCATGGATGTGTGTGATGTCCTTAGGTTAGTTAGGTTTAAGTAGTTCTTTCTAGGGGACTGATGACCACAGAAGCTAAGTCCCATAGTGCTCAGAGCCATTTGAACCATTTTGCTACATGTATTCGATCTGGTAACGCAGTTATGGAATAATATGCTTGTTTGTGAGGGCGCTAGTGCCTAAGAACCTCATGAAGTTAACAGTGCGTGTGCAATTCACCCCGCTTGTCCAGTCGCACCCAACCTAGCTGAGTCTGAAAATGGACGAAACAATCAGACATTCCTTACACAAAAATTCATTCACCTACTTCGCAGTAATGCGACGTCATTGAAGAGCAGATTGAGGTGAACGTGTCAGCACTACACGATGATGGAAGCGGTTAATGAACAGAGATAACTATAGGTACTCTGCCGGACGAACAGAAGCCTGAAATGTCAGCTGTTGCTACTTCGCTTCAGTTTCTACAGTGTTTCATTTCTTCAGTACAAGTTACTACAAGTCCGAATTACTTCAGAGACTGGAGGCTGTGAAAACAATAGGATGAGTAGAGGAGCTTATAAAGTAATGTGACAAGTACACTACTTGCCATTAAAATTGCTACACCACGAAGATGACGTGCTACAGACGCGGAATTTAACCGACAGGAAGAAGATGCTGTGATATGCAAATGATTAGCATTTCAGATCATTCACACAAGGTTGGCGCCGGTGGCGACACCTACAACGTGCTGACATGAGGAAAGTTTCCAACCGATTTCTCATACACAAACAACAGTTGACCGGCGTTGCCTGGTGAAACGTTGTTATGATGCCTCGTGTAAGGAGGAGAAATGCGTACCATCACATTTCCGACTTTGATAAAGGTCGGATTGTAGTCTATCGCGATTGCGGTTTATCGTATCGCGACATTGCTGCTCACGTTGGTCGAGATACAATGACTGTCAGCAGAATATGGAATCAGTGGGTTCAGGAGGGTAATACGGAACACAGTACTGGATCCCAACAGCCTCGTACAACTATCAGTCGAGATGACAGGCATCTTATCCGCAAGGCTGTAACGGATAGTGCAGCCACGTCTCGATCCCTGAGTCAACAGATGGTGACGTTTACAAGACAACAACAATCTGCATGAACAGGTCGACGACGTTTGCAGCAGCATGGACTATTAGCTCGGAGACCATGGCTGCGGTTACCTTTGACGCTACATCACAGACAGGAATGCCTACGACGGTGTACTCAACGACCAATCTGGGTGAACGAATGGCCAAACGTCATTTTTTCGGATGAATCCAGGTTTTGTTTACAGTATCATGATGGCCGCAACCGTGTTTGGCGACATCACGGTGAACACACATTGGAAGCGTGTATTCGTCATCGCCATACAGGCGTATCACCCGGCGTGACGGAATGGGGTGCCATTGGTTACACGTCTCGGTCATCTCTTGTTCGCATTGACGGCACTTTGAACAGTGGACGTTATATTTCAGATGTGTTACGACCCGTGGCTCTACCCTTCATTCGATACTTGTGAAACCCTACATTTCAGCAGGATAATGCACGACCGCATGTTGCAGGTCCTGTACGGGCCTTTCTGGATACAGAAAATGTTCGATTGCTGCCCTGGCCAGCACATTCTCCAGATCTCTCAGCAATTGAAAACGTCTGGTCCTTGGTGGCCGAGCAACTGGCTCGTCACCAATACGCCAGTCACTACTCTTGATGAATTGTGGTATACCTGTACACGCCATTTAAGCTCTGTTTGACTCAATGCCCAGGCGTATTAAGGCCGTTATTACAGCCGGAGGTGGTTGTTCTGGGTGCTGATTCTTCAGGATCTATGCACCCATATTGCGTGAAAATGTAATCACATGTCAGTTCTAGTATAATATATTTGTCCAATGAATACCCGTTTATCATCTGCATTTCTTCTTGGTGTAGCAATTTTAATGGCCAGTAGTGTATTTAGTATCTTGTGAGACAAAAGGCGTAATCTAAAGCAAGCAAAAGATTTACTTTTAGCTAATACACGCTATATTCTCCACAGTATGTCCATGTGTTTTGTTGTCCACTCTGGACCTACAATTTTTCTTCTTCACTATTCCTCCAACGAATGAATTACCTGTTCCTAGAAATATAAGCAGCCTATCCAGTAATGTCTTCATTTTTCTTGTAGGAGTGCTATTTGCACTGCTATTACTTGTAGAACTCTCTATTTTGTAGTTGAGCTGTTTAGTAATTTTTACTTATTTATGTTTAACCACATTTCAAGTGATTCCAGTTTCTTCTTCCTCGGATTTCCTGTATTTCAGGTGCACCATCTCAGAAATTTTAACCCCATTTCCATGTAAATATTTGACACCAGGAAAGGTATTTCGTTGAAAGAATGGCACTCCAGCTACGAGGGCGTAGTAAAACTAATGCCTCCGATTTTTTTTATGTGACAGCTCTTAAAACTTTTTAAATCAT
The DNA here is from genome assembly GCF_023898315.1 of Schistocerca nitens. Lineage (NCBI taxonomy): Eukaryota > Metazoa > Arthropoda > Insecta > Orthoptera > Acrididae > Schistocerca > Schistocerca nitens. The sequence continues at coordinate 693,426,013 of NC_064615.1, read as the reverse complement.
ACAATTGATTAAAGCGGTAGATCTTAATTCTTCATGCCTACACATACATCTGCAGCCTTCTGCCGCTAGTGGCTCCTAGCATGTAGCACGGCGGTGAGTGACGTAACTATGTAGGTGCGTGACGAACGGCTTGCTGTAAACGAGTTTCGAATTCGAAGATGTTTCACACATTTGGAGCACTCTCTTCTCCAGCATGATAATGCCAGATCACAGATGAGCACGACGATATCTGCAACAGTCAGACGCTTCGGGTAGACTCTCATCGATTATCTTTCATACACTCCTGACTTGGGCCCATCCGATTTACACTTATTTCCAGAACTTAAAGAACACCTTCGAGTACTTCACTTTGAAAGTGACTAAGCGGTGCTAGCGGAGGTGAAGCTGTGGCTCCAGCAAGAATGTCAGATATCCTACAGTGACGCTATCAACAAAGTGATATCTCGTTGGGAGAAATATGTTCGTCGCCAGGATGACATCTGAGAAATGAAGGATAAATATGTAAAATATTAATAACGTTTCTTTTAAGAGTTTTCACATTAAAAATGCGAAGGCATTAGTTTACAGCACGCCGTCGAAGATAAGACAATCTCAGTTACCTCGACTATTCTATGTAATCCTATTTGCCACATAAGAAACTCTTTAACTTCTGCTACCGTCTACCCCATACCTAATACTACGAAAACCCCTATTCACCATTGAAATACTAATTATCGATCTCATTTTAACTTTGTTTCTCCTTAAACAATATTTTGTACGAAGTGTGTGGTCCATTGCAAAGAAAAATTCTAAATTCCTTACATTCGTCGGGAGGGACTTAGAACAGATAACGTTTCACCGCCAGTTTTATATTAGTAGTGAGTTAAACATACTTTTAATGCTTATGTCACTTCTTCAAGATGTGACAAGAAGCTGCCATCCTACCTTATACTCTTCTTAACGCGAACTAATGTTTCTTAATCTTTTCTTACTCCCTCATTTTTGTAGGCATTGGGAATTATTCGTCTACGTTTGTAGTTCAGCTCCCATATTTTTTTAATTTTGAATGGAGTTGAATAAATCCATAGAGAAACGACACCACTCAACAAGTTTCAAAACGTGCCGCCACTACTTCCAGACTTTATTGCTTGTAAGAATACGATAATTCGGTCTAAATATATCAGACTGTTGCAACATGCGCCTAAGTTCGAATTCTCAACAGCAACGCATTTCAGACGTTATCCACATCAAAGTTAGTCAGACAGATGGATGTACAGGCCCTGAGTATCTCAACTTTCAATAAAAAAAATTATATATAAATCTGAGAGGCAATACGAAAAACATTTTTTAGCCTTGCTTAGTCATGCTGACAGTTCTTCCGTCTGAGGTTTGGATGGAAAATTGGAATTGTCTGATTAAACGTTAGATACAAATCGATCCAGCGCTACAAATATACATCGTAACCTCATGTACAGTGCTCGATTGAGGGTAATTCGTCCTAATGTTAGCCATACTTTGTCCCATTCATTCGCGAGTGGTTCGAGGTAAAAGTGGTAGGTTTCTGTTCGCGGCGTAATCTCTTACAGTTCCGAGAGGTGGAACATGGAGACGGCAGAGATATTACACAATATTCTGAACGCAAGCTCGATAAATTTATTCAACTGTTTCCCGAGAACAACGTCTCCCTTCCAGTTTTCTAGTTCTTAGCATATGACGTTCAAACTGGTCATTGCTGTCAGTGTCCTTCGGTGAAAACACACACAACTTCATTAATATAGGCATTCTTGCATAAATTCAGATCTAGACATACATTTCAGAATTTCCATCTATCGTTATATTGTGAAGAGTATCGGTAGACGGGTCGGGGATTTTCTCCGCCGGATGACTGGGTGTTTGTGTTGTCCTCGTAATTTCATCGTCATTCAGGAAATGGCGAGACTGGGAAGTGAAAACATTGGAAGTTTGTACGGGCACTGACAAAAACGCCGCTAAACACCTTATAAACCATCATCATCATCCGTTCCGGTAGACTGATGAATAAGTGTATGGTCAAAAGAATTCAGTCTCCAACCTGTACTGATGAGGAGAATCATCATGATCACCAGCTTAAGAGCGTGTCATTTCATCACTGGAACGCAATCAAACAGTGATTCTGCGTCGAGTGGATTCCAAGTACTTGGTATGTTTCCGGAACCATGTATCACCGGTGTCTGGTGCGAAGCCCCACGTTGAACAGTGTGCACTCAATGCTGTGCACCGAAACACTGGTGCGTGCACCAGCATTGTATTCTTTCGTCAGATCTGCCAGAGATAGCCGTCTATCCTACTTTTTTTGCTTATGCGACGAGGCGTTGACTTCCAGCACCTTGTCACCCGCTCGCGGTTTCATCGCTCTTCATCCACTTTCCATAGACCCTCACAACTGCAGCACGCGAAGAGCCGACCTACTTCGCCATTTCAGAGGTGCTCGTTCCCCGTCACCGGGCCATCAAGTCCACCCTCTGTCATTGTTGCACAGGGAGGTTATAATTAAACGTTCCCTATTTAACTACAGTAATTACCGTACGAATACCAAACTTGGTAGCATTAATGTCCAGAGTATGGGTTGCATGATTTCCATGAATCACAGCGCAACCGTCCAGTTCCAACCATGGCCACCACGTGCCCTGATGAGTCATCGTGATGCATAGTCTCACACACCGACCAATCGCAATGTAGTTGTTGACGTGTCAGCATGAGCTTGGACAAAAGGAGCAAGGCATTATTGGTGAAGCTCTATCATCAAAACAACAGTAATGCTGCAGCTGCACTTCGAGAAAATTGGCGGCTGAAAGGATTACGGAAGGGTTCCCTTTCTCCACCTGCTGTGCGGAGCATGATGAAGAAGTTCGAATCAACTGGAGAACTGGCCGTCCCTTCGGGAAGAGGCCGACGACCGGTTGTACCACAGGTAGTTGATTAGGTCGCTGTTGCTCTGACAGACAACGCTGCACCCAGTTCCCGATCTCAGGCAGAAGCACAGCCCCGAATCCTCCCGCGGTCAGAAAAATGGTTCCTGATCCTCCCAAGCCCGCAAGGGTCTGAAAAACGATGGGCCCGAATTCTCCCCTTTGAAGCAGGTAGCAGTTCTAAACATTATAAACACTCCAAGCAGGCAAACGAAAGCATATGAAGTTACAGTAGAAGACGTTAAAAATTTTCCCGTGTATTGTATGTTTAAAAGTTTTATCTTATTTAGATATTTATTTTTAGACACTAGAATCATTTATAGACTTGATTTCTTCAAAATTAATTTATTAAAATAGCAAATCATGATTTCGCAACACATATTCTATCTCAATGTTCATTTCAAAATCAAGCTGAATTTGTTTCAGCACTTCAAGAAATCGGTAAATGTCAGGACTGGAGGAGTAGAACTGACTATTACATTTGCTATGCAATCTTTCGCAAGCATTAGTTGTTCGCTGTCTGTTACAACTTAGTTCTGCCCACATGGATGGAGGGTGGAGCTTCAACTAAATAGTCACAAAAGGCCTGCAATTTTTCCGATGCAGGTATCTCTGTCATGAAATCGTCAACAAAACAGTCGCCAACCATGTCAGGAGCCAGTATGGGCAAACCAAATATGTACGACAGAAACCTTCCAATTTCATTTTTTGCCTAGTAGTCATGTGCAGGCCCCAATGTTTGTATTTTTCACCACCAGTTCTGTGTTAAATGAAATTTTCATCCTTGAATGCAAATATCAAGCCAGACCTCACTTCCAGCTTTCATTATGCTCTCTTCAAAGTCAGAAAACATTGTTGATGGCGAAAAGTTCAAACCTATATCACTACATTTAACAACAACGCTTTGAAATACATACCGATACTACGAAGTTTTCTTGTCGTTCAATAAAAAGAAGACCAATGGAATGTAAAGGCCATTAACTAACCCAAGTATTGTAAACAGCTGACAAGAAAACTTTGGGAAGCACTTCAACGTACCATCAACCTATATAGATTCACACTGCGTTAATGTTTTAACGTTTGCAGAGTCACAAAATATGATCAATTTTTTCTTGGTGTTATTTTCTAATAAACACATTGTCCTGTCTGTGGTTTCCACATTCAGCGTGTTGATAACATCATGAACATCTGCAGCATTCGTGGGCAGTTTTGGCAGAATTTTGCGCCTAGCTTTGTAAATTGATTTACGAAAATTGTTGACATCTCTCGTAGTTATATCTTGTGTATCTTCTCCTTTAACTTCTGGTAAATTATTTTTGACGGTCTCTTACAAAAATCTTCTATGGCTTTTCTCTTTAGGTCAGAAATGTTTCTTGCCTCTGAATTTTGTTATGAGGAATTTCTTCATGATTGTGTTCTTCTTGACACTCCACGACATGCAGCTCCTCAACAGAAATAGTTTTAACAAAACTTCTGCAGCCATTAATGTTGCACGTCCATCGCGTTAGACTACCTTTCAGCAGTTTTTGAAAACCGATGGTGTTACCTTTCAAAACCAACATTTTCCTTCCCTTCCTACTTACTGAAACTGTAAGCTCGTCTGAGGGCATGTTCACTGTACAACGATCTGCCGCGAACTGCGAAATGGCCGCAGGCAGTTGTCGTCATTAGCGCACACAATGCTCTGTCGCATTGTGTCAGTTTGTGAGGATTCGGTCCTGTTACCTGCTTACCTACCTGGTTTCCGGAGGATTCAGGGCTGCGCCCTCAGGCAGTGCGCGCGCTTTCTCACGACAGTTGAATATCTCGTGGTCCACTATATGGAAGGTGCCTCGAACCATTCTCAAGTGGTATCCGTACAAATCGCTCGTGAAGTTTACTTGCTTCCCCGCAACACATTTGGAAACGATCGAATTTTCAGCCGATCGTTTCCAATCGCTTGGCCGGCACGATCACCTGATGTCATTCCCTGTGATTTCTGGTTGTGGGGCTACCTGAAGGACAGGGTTTACCAGAGAAACAGTCACGCATGCGCTGATCTGAAGCGCAGCATATCAAGAGAGGTAGACAGCATATCTACGGACATGCTTCGTTCTGCTGTGTAGAATACGATCCTGCGCTTTCAGACTCTTCTGGACACTGATGGGCGGCACGTTCGGCCCCTTTTGTAGCAGTAATGGTATCGGTATATAATGGTATGATGTACCTTAGGAGCTCATCAAAACGTTTCAACTCAATTGCTTCTGAATTATTTCTCTTGCCCGTGTCCTTCACATTAATGCTACCCAGTTTGGTACCTGTACGGTAATTAGTTTCCGTGTTATAACGAGTTAACTGGCAAAGTTTAATTATAACCACCAGGTAATACAAAAAAAATTGTAGCAATATTATATCAGTTACACGTGCAACATCTAGTTCGACATCTTGGCAAGACTGTGAAATAGTTTCACTGTCATCCAATTATTATTAGAGGAGTAATAAAAGGTTTCCTAAGAAATAAAATGCATGCTCTTACCCCATGTTGAGAGCTCAGAGTACGTGGGCCTGGGACAAGAGTACGTGGTGCGTACTGAAGAAAATAAAAACGGTTATAAATAAATACAGGGTGTCCGTAATAAAAGATCCAGTTTGAAACCGTTGTAGAAAGAGAACCACTGCTCAGAATTACGAAAAATTTGAACACCATACTGTTGACGCAGGGGCAAATGTCATGAACAAAAAAGAACATTTTACCAATAGATGGCGCTCTAAGCTCCTGAACATAAATAGGCTCTCATCTCCCCGAAAAAATACTGCCCTACGACAAAGGATGCTGTCAACCAGCAACACATAGACGCCTTTGCAGAATGAGGTGATACCGGTTGACTGCGTACGGATTTTCCGTTGGCCATATTCCGCAGTTCTACATATTGGCATGTCCTTCGAAATGAACTTTATCTGTCCACAGAATATTCCATTACCATTCATTGTCCACTTCCATGGGAAGAAGAAACGTTTGTCTTGCTGGCAGGTCAGCAGGAAGTAACTCCTTAACGTGGATGATTTTGTATGGATAGCAACAGAGGGTGTTTCGTAGGATCTTATGCACCGTACTTGCAGGCATGTCCAACGCTCCGGCTTTTCCCCGTGCACTACATGTGGGCACTCCACCGCTCGACTCTTGCTCCAGTGCTGTGACACATCTTCGACTGACGTCGGGTCAACTGCTTTCCTCCCTCTGTCACACTGCTCTTCAAAAGAACCTGTCTTTCCAAAGTTTGTAATCATTATCTCCAGAACCTTAGCAGACTTCAGACACCAATGCCTTTTTTTCATAGCCATGAGTGTCCGGAACTCCCGCATGGCTGCTGGCGTGCAGTCACTGGGACCTGGTAGTCAAGGGAAGGCAGGATTCTGTTAAGATTGTGGATGGGGTCGCACAGAGCAAGAACACGCCAGTTACTATTGGTACTACTTGTTGACTTAGTTAATCAGTTACTATTGGTTGCCTTTTACAATTACACATTTATTTTTAAAACAGTAATTCCAGACTCAACAATAAATAAAAAATACCACACGTTATTAAAGAAGGAATAAACAACTGTGTAAATAATAGTGTTTTCAGTGCGTTACAATTTAGCATATCACCATAAAATAAGGATACAGATGTTTTTTTTTTAAAAAAAAACAAGCCACTGTGATCACGGCTGAAGTCCTTACACGCCAAGAATAGCAATAAATTAAGAATGTTTAAGAACTCGCTGCAATTAGAAGTTACAGGTATTGAAATATTAAAAAGTAAGTGGCCACAAACATAGCAGAAGGTATCAGATCCCCCAGGAATGGCAGTAAATAAGGTTTTAAGGCTTACTGCTAAAATAAAAATATCGAATTTTTTTAAAGCAAATGACCACAATCACGGCTGAAGGCCTTACACGCAAGGAACGGCAATTATATAAAAATTTTAGAAATCTGCTGTAAAACAGCAAATACAAGCAAAGGTTAATTAAAAGAAAAAAAAAAACAACTGACCACCAAACGGGTGAAATAAGATGATGGTGACCTTGTAACACTTGTGGCAGTCTAACGAATGACTAATGATTATCTTGCTGAAGCTACCTGGAGTCCAATAAACCCAGTGCACGAATGGAACAACACGCCAAAGTCGGAACCGGCGGACTGCGCTACGCCCCCAGAATACTATCCTTAGAGCGCCCGCAACGCAAAAGGAATCACTACCACCAGAGTAGAAGAATCACAAACGGCCTACAATCAAGAAAGCTCTCAAAACTACACGCCTTACCAGACAGAGCGGCAAGGCGAGGAAACATATACTGCCGTTACATACATTAACGCCCTGGGCGGGTAACTGGGGCGTTAGCGGCCACCAGGCAGAGAAAATACCGCTGGTTAAACATAAAAAATTGTAACAAGCTGAACGCAGTAAATAGTAATAAGAAGTCGAGGAAAGCTAATCAGATCCGCTTTCCCCCAAGCACTCTACTCGCTGCTCTTCACCTCGGCGACACTACAAGCAGCAACGGGAAGCCAAGTCACTGGAGAATCGCGAGATGTCACAATGGTGGAGGTTTCTCTACTGGGGCTGAAATGCACTCATCTTAAAGCCTGCAGGATCTGGTTTACGAAGAGGTCGTGCACCCGTGTGACCATAGCCCTTCGATCCAGCAGTCCCTGCGCGCCGCCAGTCGTCCCAGCGTGTTCTTGCACTGTGCGGACCTGGCTCCTCCTGAGTCCCCAACCGAAATGGAACACTCACATGACCCGAAAAACAACGACGTCGCCCCAAAGAAAGGGCAACAGTTACCACATATCGATAACCGCCGCTGCTGCCACTAGTGGGTAGGCAACATGAGAAGAAGACAAACAACCGCAACCATGTCAACTAAACGATACCGGCTGGCCCGCAACAGAGGGCGGAAATCTACAAACAGCACCAACACGAGCCGCAGCATGGCTCAGTCACCATTGTTGTACGAGAGCTTTAGCAGTAGCACGGGATTCTTCACGGAGGTGTGATGTGCGTCTGCTGATGTGTTTATTCTGGCGCTTACAGCACCATCTTTTGGTCAAATTTTCGTTTCTTTTGTTACATGGCGTTTCTCCCTGCGTGAATATGCTGTTCAAATTTGACGTCATTCCGAGCAGAGGTTCTTTTTCTACACCGCTTGTAAAAAGAAACTTTAATCACGAACACCCCGCACATGGAAAAACAAATTAGAAACTCTTTGTTTTTCGGTGAATTCAAAAGTAAATGTGCAATGATATGAGAGTGAGGCCGAAAGAAGATTTATTGAATGAAATGCAGTGGTGCATTATTGCTCGTCCTTCTTCCAACGAAAGAGTTTTTGTGAACCGGCCGAAGTGCTCACTGCCTTTGCAAATTTTAAGACATTTTCTTAAGGCAGCCTCTGAAAACCTGGTAGCTGTTGATGATTGCCGTAGTGAGTCTCCGTTTTTCAATAAAGCAAAGAGCTTGATGGTAGCGTGGCTCTGTTCTCGGTCGGTTTCTGGCAAAAATGCCACTATTTGGGAAGACGTAATTATATTCGAAGTATGTTTGCGAGGTGGATATGTTTGAAGAAAAAACTACGCTACATGAGGAAAACCAGAGAAAAAAAATTATATTCGTAGATAACACACACAACTAAAGTAATGGAGATCAAGGAAGGTATTGGAAGCTGATAGCCACCCGTTCCGGACCGAGTATATCTAATTTTTAAATAGATATAGGTCTACTTAACAATCTAAACTAAACAAATTTTACATGGAAAACGTACAAAAGTGATTTACCGATTTTCTCCAGCTGTAAGATGTCCCTTCCAGAGCAGAAGTGAACAGATGATGACGTATGCACTGTCTGGAGGGTGAATGGTGAACTTCTGCTTTAGGGAGCTGAAATCTTGGTGTGAACTCTTGCCGCACGCTTATATTTACCACCAACTGTGTCAGCAGCTCGTGGTCTAGAGGATATCGTTCCTGCCTCTGGATCATGGGGTCCCGGGTTCGAATTCCGGCCGGGTTGGAGATTTTCTCTTCCCGGGGACTAGGTGTTTGTGTTGTCCTCACCATTTCATTATCAACATTCGTGACAGTGGCTATTCTGGACAGTGGACAAAACTGGACTGTGTAAAAATACGGGCGCGGATGACTACGCAGTTGAGCGCCCCACAAACCAAACATCATATCAACCCCCAACTGTCTTACTGCATTCGTCTCTGCTCCGATTATACACTTTCCTTGCCGTGTTGCCGGCCCCTGTGGCCGAGCGGTTATAGGCGCTTCATTCCGGAACCGCGCTGCTGCTAAAGCCGCAGGTTCGAATCCTGCCTCGGGAATGGATGTGTGTAATGTCCTTAGGTTAGTTAGGTTTAAGTAGTTCTAAGTTCTAGGGGACTGATGACCTCAGATGTTAAGTCCCATAGTGCTCAGAGCCATTTGAACCATTTTTGTTAGAGTAACCATAGCATTAAAGGTGGAAGAACTCAAAACTGGGATATGTTCCCTTCTTCAAACTAGCGAATATTTCCAAATCCGATCAAGCCGGCGCATGAGTGGTTTTCGTTCTTTTTCAATAGCTCTCAATGTGTATCTATATGCTAACACACGTTTGGTGCAAAAAAAAAAAAAAAAGATCGATTTTTGGCGCTTGTTCCCTTCTTCAAACTACAACTCAAATGTGCTTCAGCCCCTGTGACAAACAAGAGGGCCAAAGCAAGAACGCCGGCCGCTGTGGCCGAGCGGTTCTAGGGGCTTCAGTCTGGAACAGCGCTGCTGCTGCGGTCGCAGGTTCGAATCCTGCCTTAGTCATCGATGTGTGTGATGTCTTTAGGTTAGCTACGTTTAATTAGTTCTAAGTCTAGGGGACTGATGACCACAGATGTAAAGTCTCATAGTGCTTGGAGCCATTTGAACCATTTTTGAAGAAGAACAACAGTGTAGTGAGCACAATATACAAACTCTACACCCATAGCGATTACAATCAGGCAAGAGTATTAACACAGTACAATGAACGAATAAAATCATAACAGGATCTATCTATACTACATGCCACACGGTTATCAAGGCTACCTAATCAACAGACAAGAGCAATGTAAAATTCAGAAAACCTACAGCTATGTATAATAGTAGAACACTCCTTCTGCCTGATTGCAGACCGAATACAGAACTCTCTCTTTTACATAGGTATACCATACCTTCAGAGTGGAAACAAGACACAAAACAGAAAGCACACCGTTGCTCTCCCACGGCCACGTTGTGTAATACCGGATCTTGTAACTAACACTTCTCACTCAAATCACTTACAACAGTCACTGGCTGTCTTCACTGCACACAGCTTGCAGAAGATTGGTCGTTCTTGGTTATCCACCAACTCTGCCTCCAACTTCACTGCGGGCAGCCGGGGTGCACGGACGGCCCTGCTTACGGCTTACACGGCATCAAGAACAGCTCCTGCGGTGCGCAACGCATCCGTCGCCGGCACACGAATGAAGTTCAGAACGTGCCGCCGCTCGCCGCTCGCCGCTCGCCGCTCAAAGCCCATTGCTCTCTCCGGCTCTCCCATTGGTCATTCCAACTCTCCCGGTTACTGCCGGTCGGTTTAAACCTGCCCCCTCTCTTCTCGCGCTGTCTCAACTACATTCTAAGCGGAGGCAGTACCGCGCTCCCACTGTCTCCTCCCCCGCCCCCTGCCCCCCCCCCCCCCCCCCCCGCCGCCACACCCACTCAAAGTACTTGGGTCGAAGCAGCTCTAAGGCAGCCGACTGGGCGGGGCTGTAAAAAAGCATGTGCCACGAATTACAAATTCACTACACAGCCCTACAACAGCACTCCACTCCCCATTATTACCAACTTGCTTTATTCACTGAAGTGCCAAGAGATATGTAAACAGGTAGAATACGGCGTTAGGGCCAGCAACGTCTATATAAGACAATAAGTGTCTGGCGCAGTTGTTACATCGGTTACTGCTGTTACAATGGCAGGTTAGCAAGATTTAAATCAGTTTGAAAATGGTGTTACAGTCGAAGCACGAGCGATGGGACATAGCATCTCCGAGGTAGCGATGAAGTGAGGATTTTCCCGTAGGACCATTTCAGGAATCTGGTAAAACATCAAATCTCCGACATCGCTGTGGCCGGAGAAAAGATCTGCAAATTGGGACCACGACGACTACAGAGAATCGTTCAACGTGACATAAATACAAACCTTCTGCAAATTGCTGCAGATTTCAATGCTGAACCATCAACAAGTGTCATCGTGCGAACCATTCAACGAAACATCATCGACATGGGCTTTCGGAGCCCAAGGCCCACTCGTGTACCCTTGATGACTGCACGACACAAATCTTTACGCCTCGCCTGGGCCCGTCATCACCGACATTGATTTGCTGGTAACTGTAAAGATGTTGCCTGGTCGCACGAGTCTCGTTTCAAGTTGTATCGAGCCGGTGGACGTATATGGGTATGGAGACAACCTCATGAATCCATGGACTCTGCATGTCAGTGGGGAACTGTTGAAATCTGGTGGGGGTTCTGCAAGGTTTTTGGCCCTTTGCAGTTGGAGTGATATGGGACCCCTGATAGGTCTAGATCCGACTCTGGCAGGTGGCACGTACGTAAGCATTCTGTCTGATTACCTGCATCCATTCATGTCTATTGTGCATTCTGAGGGACTTGGGAAATTCCAGAAGGACAATGCGACATCTCACCCGTCCAGAATTGCTACAGAGTGGCTCCAGGAACACCCTTCTAGTTTAAACGCTTCCGCTGGCCACCAAATCCTCCAGCCATGAACATTATTGAACATATATGGGATGCCTTGCAACGTGCTGTTCAAAAGAAATCTTGACCCATCGTACTCTTACGGACGTATAGACAGCCCTGCAGCACTACTTCAGACGCTAGTCGAGTCCATGCCACGTCGTGTTGCTCCACTTCTGTGTGCTCCCGGGGTCCTACACGATATTAGGCAGGTGTACCAGTCTCTTTGACTGTTTAGTGTATATTTGAGTTACCCATAAAGTGCCTTCAAATACTGTATCTCTTCATCTTTTGCTTTGGACGTTCGCATGTATACATGAATTATTGTTGTTGGGACTGATTTGTTTTCAATTTTAATGATAATTATCTTCACTGAACTGTTAAAAGTAACTCGCTCTCTGATTTGCCTTCCTATTCATAAGTAATCATACGTTAGACCATTTTCTGCTGCTGTTGACATTACCTTACATTAATCCGGCCAGAAATCCTTATCCTCTTGCCACTTCCCTTCACTGAAGCTCCCTATATTCGGATTGAGTCTTTGCATTTCCCTTTTCAGATTTCCTAACTTTCCTACCACTTTCGTTGGTTATTCAGTTTGTTTCTCTCGATTACCACCCTCTAGTGGCAGCCCCTCTCAAACATCCAAATGGTATGCCAATCCGCAGTCTTTTGTCAATGGAGAGGTCTTCATGACACTCTTAAAATTACAGACTACACACTAGATAAACTTCATATTTAATGCAATGGTTTCCATTGCCTTCTGCACCTTCATGTCGTTTTCGACAAGACCGGTGGCATAAAGAAGGTGACGCCTTACACCGAAAGTCCTCTGCTGCCAGTGCTGCTTATTTTTATTCAAAATTTAAGCAGTGACTGACATCAAGCTTGGGATACAGAACGTTTTGCTTACCAGTGAAAGAGGATACTCGTAGACCACGGAGAACTGTAATTTTTTAGTTTTGCAGTAGAGTTTCATGCACAATATTTCGATAGTGGAGGAGTTCGACTTTGATGGATTTTGCGAGCGAAGGTCTTAATTGTTCACAAAGCACATACTCCATCGCATGCACAGAAATGGAAATTTCGACGTAGCTGATCCTAAAATCTATTATCTATAATTATGCACTCCGAGATAATACTAGTGAAATACTGCTAATATTAATTAAACAATTCAACCCGCTGTACTCGGAAATAATGAATTGTTCTTAAAAATTTATTTCAGGATATTGCAAAACATGGACCGTTGTTTTGTCTATAGGGAAAACGTATCTACATGGTCCAGTCACATTAATGTGACCACTAGCTGTCTTATAGGCCAAGGTGCAACAACTCACTGACGGCAAGTGGCATCCATTAGTAATGGAGGGTACACAGCGTTAGTCACTAACTATTGCCAGCTACAATAACTCTGAAAGTATGATAGGAGCTGAAAAGTTTGTGAGACGAAAGTTGCATGGGGCAACGGGGCTCAAAGGTCAACTTTGTTTTTTTTTTTTAAATGAGATGCTACAATTTGGTACTTTTTTTCTGACAGCGACTATCGAGACGAATCCAATGATATGTAACAGAAACGTCTTTGATGGTTAACGAAGGTCACAAAGGTAGCATGAACGTCCATTTACAGAAGGTGTTCGAAGTGATGGTCATTCGTATCAATGCAGTGCTGCAATCTTCTTATCATGGATTGAGTGGTATTCCTTATCACATCGGCACTTATCGAAGCACATGCACTGACAATTCTCTCTCGCATATCTTTAGGTGTAGTTGGGACGTCTTTATAAACAATGTCTTTTACGAATACCCACAAGGAAAAAATCCAGAGACGTCAAGTCTCCTCCGTGTCCAATCCAACGATTTGGGAATTGTCTCTGCAACTCATTTCTAGCCATCAGCGAAAAATGTGCCCAACACCCATCGTGTTGATACCGCATTCTGTTCGTTTTTCCTAAAGGTATGTCTTCCAATAACAGGCCTAATGTTTCTTGCAGGAATGTGGTATACTTCCTACCATTAAGATTTCCTTCGATGAAGTACGGGCCTATAATTCTGTCCTCCAGGATCCCACGCCCTACATTCACCGACCACGGTTTTTGGTATGCAACTTGCCGCAGCCAACATGGATTTTCAGTTGCCAAATAATGCATGTTATGCAAATTAACATTGTCATGGTTCGTGAATGTAGCCCCGTCAGTAAATAAAATTAATAAATGTGTCATCCTTCTGAATCTGAAGCTGAGCCCATTGGCAGAATTCAATGCAACGCATACAATCCGTACAAGTTAATTCTTGGAGGAGACTGAAATGGTAAGGATGAAACTTATGGCGATGCAGAACACGAACAACACTACTCTCGCTCTTGCCAGATTCCCTTGCGATTTGACGCGAACTAGCACAAGCATCTCGAACCACAGTGGCAAGAGTACCAATTTCCGTTTCCTCTTTGTTAACTTTCCTTTGCTGGATTTGTTTCCGATGCGTTGAAAATGGTTCAAATGGGTCTGAGCATTATGGGACTTAACATCTGAGGTCATCAGTCCCCTAGAACTTAGAACTACTTGAACTTAACTAACCTAAGGACATCACATACATCGATGCCCGAGGCAGGATTCGATCCTGCGACCGTAGCAGTCACGCGGTTCCGGACTGAAGCGCCTAGAACCGCTCGGTCACCGCGGCTGGCTCTGATGCGTTAAAGACCCAGTTGTCCTCAATTTATCATACACATATTTAAATGTACGACATGTAGGGTGCGTACGTTGAGGATATCTTTCAGCTTATATGTCTCTAGCTCTCGCTGAATTTCGTTGGCATTCTCCGTAAATGAGAAGCATATCGACTTGTTCTTCGAAGGAATACACCATTCACATTCACTTGATTCGACGGTACTAGTTTTACCGTTCCTATTAGTGTTGTATTGCGAAGCCGTTGAATCGTGTTTACATGTCAATGGCACGTTAGATGGATACGCCGTATTCGGCGAATATTTACTATTTGCACGATATACGAGAGAGAATTGTCAGAGCATGTGCTTATATAAGTACCGAAGAGATAAGGAATACCACTCAATCCATGATAAGAAGATTGCAGCACTGCATTGATACCAATGGTCATCACTTTGAACACCTTCTGTAAATGGACTTTCATGCCACCTTTTTGACCTTCGTTGACCTTGAAAGACCTTACTGTTACACATCATTGGATTCGTCTCGTTAGCCGCTGTCAGAAAATAAATACCAACCTACAGCATCCCATTAAAAAAAAAGTTGACCTTCATACGTCTGACGCGACCCCACCTAGCAACAAAAACCCAACGTCATATTATGGCCCCCGTTGTCCCATGCAACATTTGTCCCACAAATTTTTCAGCTCTTATCATACTTTCGGAGTTATTCTAGGTGGCAATAGTTAGTGGCTCACCTTGTAAAGCGCGTTTTGGAGGCACAAGGGAAACAGTGCAGTCGTTGTCCTAATCCAAACGGAGCGATTTATCTGACGCCCGAACGGCCATGAGGACTGACTTTCAGGCCAAGGGTAGAATTGCTTCCGAAACGGCTAAATTTGTAAACTGTTCACGTGCCGACGTGGTTAAAGTATATCTTGGATGGCAAAATGGCGCTATCAGTTGTGGTGCACCACGGGCCATAGACGACACGGGTCAACGACGGCTGCGGAGGTGTGTACGAGCGAATAGACGGGCAACTGTTGAGCAACTGACCGCCCAGATAAACTGACCTCCAACAGTCTGTCCTCAACGACCGTTTAGCGAACGTTGCTGAGTATGGGCCTCCGCAATGGGCACATTGTCCATGTACCCATGCTGACTCCTGTTCGTCGGCGATCAAGACTGGAATTTGCACTCCAACGCCGCGATAGGACGTGCGCTGAGTGGTGGCAGGTGGCTTTTCCAGATGATCGCGTTTTTTGCTCCGTTGGCGCGTACGGCGTCAGAAGTCTGAAAGCAAAAAGCCTGCAATAATGGTCGGAAGAGTCCAGGCCGGGGGATATCCCCTAGATTATCTTGTCATTCTGGAAGGGGCAACACATCAATACAAGTACGCGTGTATACTCGGGGATCATGTCCACCACTAGAAGCATTTTTTTCCCTCGGCACGATGGCATCTACCAGCAGGACAATGCAATGTGTCACACAACTCGCAGTGTACATGAATGGTTAGAAGAGCACCAGGATGAGTTTATTGTACTCGTCTGGCTACCAGACTCCCCGGATTTCAATCCAGTCGAGAATCTGTGGTACAAGCTGGATCGGGCTGTTGCCTAACTGACCCTCAACCAAGAAACCCAGAGCACTGGCCTCGGCAGTGAAGTCGGAATTGCTTTACATCCCTGTCGGTACTTTCTAGAACTACATTGACTCTCTCCCTGCACGTCTCAGATTGGTCCGCCCTTTAAAAATGTGGTTCTTTAGGTTTTAGACAGATGATTAATTATTGTGACTGGACAGTGTGTAACAGTGGACTGTAAGGCACTTTTCCGTGTAAGTTGTAAAACTGGTGCTAAGTTGTCAGTATGCTTGCAGTAGAATTAGAAGTAATTGTAATGGACGGTTTACGCTGTCCTGTACAATAGCCGATATGTCGTGCTCTAAACATGCAATTACAAGAGTAAAAGAAATCATTAATGCCTTTCTAGTTCCGTAGGAGTAATATGACATATTTCTGTGCGACAAGGCGCCCTCCTATCTGAACATATTTCGTGTGAAAAAATATTATCAGTGTGTGAGATCTGTGGTAAACCGACTGGCTCTCAGGACTCATGAAATATTCTCCACACGTGCTGCGTTTGCGTCCAGCCGCAAAGTGGTTGCAGAGAGAAAGAGAGAGAGAGAGAGAGAGAGAGAGAGAGAAAGAAAGAACCATAACAAACAATAATCTGATGCGGGCACTGTGTTTTTATATTGCATGCTGCCCTCGAACACTTTTAATGCAATAAAGATTATCTGCTGCAATACAGGATATAGTGGTTGTATTAAGTCAGCGCAGCAGAAGCAGATAGGGACGGAGGAATTTTTTTACACACGCGATACCTTTACTGCGGTAACTGCAGCTGTTTTCTTTACATAGACTGCAGTATAGCCCTTACAATCAAAAAATCTAGAGCTGCAGACAATTGTATAACTTAAATTGTTGATGTTGAACAGCAATTAGCCACAAGTGCAAGTTGCATTCCTACACAAGTATTAGCGCAACCACTTTGCTTGCACATTTGTAATTTGTAAATTATTGTTTATCCTACGACGACTCACAAGAAACCAGTGTATAATATGCAGTGATGAAAACATGAAAAAATCGTCTGATAACGAATTGTAAAAAATTCGAAACCTTTAATGGTACTTTTTGAATAAAGTAACCTAAAAACAATTTGTGGGTGGTTGCTATTCACCATCAACAATTTATTTGATATAATGACAAAATTACGTTAATTATATAACAGTGGCAGAGTAGCTCTACGGTATTCCCCCTACTACCTACTTTCTGTTTTGTTGACGTCATATTCACACATTGGATCAGTTCATAGTAATGAATGGAACTGTAATAACTTTTTACGGCTCCACGCAGAAAAAAAGTAAAATTACGTATTTGAGAGCATATTTCACATTAAAATTTAGCCAGAGTTATACATAAGACAGCTGACAGATGGTTACCCAAATCATCGTGACTAGCCACTGTCGATGTGAACAGCCAAAAGCAGTGATGCGTATGGCATCTGATCATTTTCCCAAATATTGGACAGCGCTTCAGCAGTATTATTTTAATGTTTTACAGCGGTTCAATTTATTTAGAAAATAAAGGAGAACAGAGTCTGCAATATTTATAACTGTCTGCCTTAGAAACCAATCGGAAATTTCACCGATTTGAGGGAATATTCCGGTAGCGGAAGACGTAGTCATTGCTGACTAACACAAGTAGAGTTTGACGCAGTTATTTAATTATTTACGACATCGGCAGCAAATGTACAAAGCTAGGCGAGAAGATATTGACATTTATCTTCAACTAACACATGAGCGGAAAGAAGATGACCGATGCGTTTGAGATGTCATATTACAGAAGGGAGTTAGGTTGGGTTGTTTGGGGTGGAGACCAAACAGCGAGGTCATCGGTCTCATCGGATTAGGGAAGGAAGTCGGCCGTGCCCTTTCAAAGGAACCATCCCGGCATTTCCCTGGAGCGATTTAGGGAAATCACGAAAACCTAAATCAGAATGGCCGGACGCGGGACTGAACCCTCGTCCTTCCGAATGCGAGTCCACTGTGCTAACCACTGCGCCACCTCGCTCGGTTTACGGAAAGATACTGAAGATTAAATAGATTGCCGAGGCAACATCGTGTCTCCACAGCATCCGCGAGGGAAGGAACATAGCTCTGGAAAACATTAACCAGACGAAGGCACAGGATTGTAGGACATGTTCCCAACAGGAAATAACTTCCTTTGTGCTAGAGGAAGCCGTATGGAACTTGGTCGGGAGGCCCCGTCCTGGGACAGTTCGGCCGCCGTGTTGCAAGTCTTACTTCAGGTGACACCGCATTGGGCGACTTCCTTGTCAGTGATGATGATGAAAGGATGATAACACAACATCCAGTCCACAAGCGGAAGAAATCTCCAACCCGCTGAATGGCAGGCAAACATTTTACCACTTCTTTTGTTTCTTGTTTGTTTGAAGGGAACCTTCCTGACACCGAGAGGGAGGAGTGGGGGCGAAGTGGGCAGGTCTGGCCACCATGTCCCGTTACCACCCTCCAGAAACCAAGGAAACATAGGGAACGTGGAGCAGAGGTACACTGAACATCGTTTCTTTATTTATCTCTCTTTTCGTTTTTTCTTTTTTATTTATTTATTTATTTTTGTCATTAATTCCACCGAGAATATCAGGAAACCGGCGTCACGCGAGGAGGAGGGCGCAGCAAGACGTCCGACTAAGAAGAACATTCCGATTACCAATGAATATATCGATTCTAAGTATGGAAGAGGCGGGGATCAACTCTTCATGACAGGAACACCCCAGCTCCGGGGTGGGTTAAGGAAGAAACATGGAGAAAAGTTGTCGGTATTTTGGATTGCGGACAACTGCACAGTGGCGTTCATTAAGGAACTGCCAAAAGTTAAGAATAACTTTCTCGCCATCGCCAAATAAGTAGTACGCTGCGTGTCTACTAATCCACCTCACAGAGTTTCGACTGAGCTAAACAGGCGAACTGTTCAATAAATAATTGGGGACGTTGAGCATAAGTGCCACTTGCAGATGAAGTCGCGCGGGCCGCATCATACGTGTCGCAAGAGTAATGAAAAATAAATCTCCTGCTCGCCGCAAAGGCAATAAGATTTTTACGTTCGATACAATGCAGAGACTGCGGTGAAGTCAAATTCTCCGCTGTATGCTTTCTCAAAGGAGCTCAAGAAGAACACTGTCAGCAAAAGGCAGAATTGTAGGGGTTGAAGTATACAGTCTCAGCTAACTACCAATGACCAATGATCGTTACAACTTGTTCAACACTTTAAACGTAATTCTTTTGTGGCGAAATATGACTAGAGTGCCATTTTGGTGAGAAGAGAAACGGCGGAACAATATAGTCTGACAGATTGTGCAAGTTAGTCTCGTATAAAAAAAATTAAGGTTGGAAACGATAAAAATGAAAGGCAAGCAGTTTCATCTGCGGAATAACGTAGCGTTCAACCGTCTACACTGAAAAGGCTTTTTGTTCTGAACCATTTGGTACCTTTGTTTCGCAAAGTCTGAGTGTGTGTTCTAGGTGTAACTTTTTAGCGCGGGTTACTGGTGGGGAGCGTGCGTGTTGTTGTTTGTGCTATTGATGACAGTAAGACACAAGAAAGAGGGTAATACTCGCTGTTAACTCTAATCTAACTGAGGGGAACTCTGCGCTTACCTTGTCAGTTTGATACACAGAACGTCATTAAGTGTCACATACTCCGATACCACGTGACACTGCAAGGAGTTCCGAGCTTTGCCCCAAGGCATTGGCACATAGTCTATTGATCGTAAACGTTCACCACCAATGGTTTTTCTCTTCTTTTGTTTTATGAAACTTTCTTCCCGTTACAAGAATTCAACCACGCAGCTACGGTTGGAATGGCACTATTAGAATGCTACCCATATAGGAAAACGGCTGGTGGGAAGATGCGCAGTAGCACCAGGAGGTGTATCGTCCTCTGCCCGGCAACCGAAACACTGTTTTCCAACAGTGTCTGAAGCGGAAAGTGCGTCAATCATCCTTATATCACGCTCCTGCGCTACCAGTTCACAGGAATACAAGATGAGTTGAAGCTTGCGCTTTGCGACAGAGACTACACTGGTGACATTACAAAGCACTCCCTGTTTCTTTCTGTGTAGAATGCTCTCTCCTCCCCCCCCCCCCCCCCCCGCTCCCCCCTCTTATTTCATGTACTTATACCTAGTGTGCTACCGCGATTACAAAGGCGGAATTGTTGATGACATGCTTAAGACAACGAGAAATTCTTTGACACAGCCAAGCAAGTTTTTCATAGTTTTGTAGTTGCATAAGGGCTACTAATTAAGTTCTATTTATCACTTCGAAAAAAAAAACCTGCGCCCATGAAACTTGGGGATGGTGTCCCTCACTCTCTACATATTCGCCCTTCGTTTTTTCCTAACGGTCGATGACTATGCGGAGCATTGTTTGTAAAAGTCTGCATTTTCGCTTTTCACGAATCGTTCACCTTGAAAGTCAAGTCGTCGACGTGCTGGAAATGCCTGCCACGCAACGGTTTCTTCAAATCAATCGAAGTGTGTGTGTGTGGGGGGGGGGGGGGAGGAGGGGGGGAGGAGAAGATGCTGCGTATAACATCAGGTGGAGGGGACCAAAATTAGTTATCCCGAAGAACGAGCCTGTGTGACCGTGTCCTGTGTATGATGAACTAGAGTGTTGTTCTGTAGCAGTAATGCCTTTTGGATAGAGCTCTGCTGTCGTACTTCCCCTGAAAAAAAAAAAAAAACTGTGCTCAGTTCTTGGAAAAAGGTACAGGTCGCAGCCTTCTACAAGAAGGGTGTAAAAGTGATTTACAAAAGTACCGTTCAATCTATCTTGAACAGAATGACCTCCTCAATGCCAATCAGGATGGTTTTCCAAAACTCAACTCGCACTTTTCTCACAAGACACAAGCTTTTGATTGATACAGTCAGGTAGATGTTGTATTTCTTGATGTCCGAAAAGCATTTGACTAAGTACCACACCTAGGCTTATTGTCAAAAGTACTATCATATGGGGTATCAGGTGAAATTTGTCAATGGATTGAGGACTTTTTTGGTGGGGAGGACTCAATGTGTTATCTTGGATTGAGAGTCATCGTCAGGTGTGAGAACTAATTTCGGGTGTAGAAATAACCTCGGATGTGCCCCAGGGAAGTGTGTTGGGACTCTCGCTGTTCATGTATGAAGATGGTATCTGTTCTTTCGGAAGAAAGAACAGATACCGTCTTCATATAGATAAGGCTTACCGGCCAATGATCTTCTTCAGTGTGGATGCACTCACATTGCTCAAACTCTTACGGGAATCGGTAGATTCACTACCGCGAGTATAGTGGGCAGGGGCACCACAAATGTAGTGTGTGGACAGTAAGTTGGAATTGTTGGTCTCACGGGCAGCATGCCGGAGATAAGTCCCTGCAGTCGTACTATCCTCTGTGTCCTCGACGGCTCAATTGGATAGGTAGTCCGCCATGTACGTAAGAGATCCCAGGTTCGAGTCCCTGTCGGTGCACACATTTTCAGCTGCCCCCTTGATATTTATCAACGTCTGTAAGCAGATAATGGTCTGGATTTCATTGTAATTTCATTCTTGCTGTTCATGTTGTACGTTAATGACCTTGCAGACAATTTTAACAGTAAAATCGGGATTTATGCAGATGATGCAGTTATCTATAATGAAGTACTATCTGAAAGAATCTGCACAAATATTCAGTCAGATCTAGATAAGATCAAACTGATGCAGAGATTGGAAACTTACTTTAAATGTTCAGAAACGTAAAATTTTGGTCTTCACAAAACGAAAAAGCGTAGTATCCTATGACTATAATATGAATGAGTCACAGTTTGAAGCGGACAATTTCTACAAATACCTGAGTGTAACATTTTTTAAGGATATGAAATGGAATGGTCACATAGGTTCAGTCGTGGGTAAAGCAGGTGGTAGACTTCAGTTTATTGATAGAATACTGGGGAAGTGCAATCAGTCTACAAAGGAGATCGTTTACAAATCATTCGTGCGACTGGTACTAGAATATTGCTCAAGTGTTTGGGATCCGTACCAGATAGGAATAGCAGGGGATATTGAACATATGCGCTGCTTCCTGGACTCGGGTAGGTGCGCCGGCCCCGGATCGAATCCGCCCGGCGGGTTAACGACGAGGGCTGGTATGCTGGCCAGTGTGGATGTGATTTTTAGGCGGTTTTCCATATCCCGCTAGGTGAATAGCGGGCTGGTCCTCACGTTCCGCCTCAGTTCCAAGACTTACAGACATTTGAACACCTTCGGACTATTTCAAGGCTTACACTAGACGCACACAGCTAGGGTACACTACTTACGTCCTGGGGATTTCAGGGTGGCGGCAGGACGGACATTTGGCCAGTCTCCGTCACTTACATTGCAAAATCCGTCATAACAAGGCCGACCCCACGTTGTCGCGGGACAAGGCCAAAAGATAGAAATATATTGAACGTATAAAGAGAAGGGCAGCACGAATGGTCACAGTTTTGTTCAATCCGTGGGAGAGATGATGAAGGAATTGAGCTGGCAGACTCCTAAAGGTAGACGTATACTATCCCGAGAAAGTCTATTAACAATTCGGTTTTAAATGATTGCCCTAGGACTATATTACAACCCACTACGTATCGCTCACATAGGGATCGTCAATATGAGATTAGAATAATTACTGCGCGCACAGAGGCATTCAAACAATCATTCTTCCCGCGCTCCATACGTGAATGGAACAGGAAGAAACCCTAATAAGTGGTACAATGGGACGTATCCTCTGCTATGCACCTCACGGTGGTTTCAATCAATGTGGATGTAGATGTAGAACACATCGTCTTGACAGCTTCTTACAACCTCGTTAGGGGACGTCGGTGGCTGTCCCAAAAAACACTTTGCTCGACGACGGTTGCACCTTTTACGCGACGGCGATTCGACGTGTTTCCATTGCTTGCTCAGCTGCTTTATCTCGAAGTCATACCGAGCACTTGTCAGTGGCCATTAGGCGGCTAAAGATCTCACCTGGGTTTGTCTGACACCGTTCCAAAATTTTATAGCACTGGGTCGTTTCGTCGCACTTTTCAAGGGGTGTTAAGTGTTGCGGAACACAGCTACCTCGCTGATGAGTGTCAGTAAGCACCAACACCCAGCAGCTGAGGAACTTTGTCATGTTCCAAATGTTAATCAACATCTACTGTACGGTTGTATGACTGATATTCACTTTTCCTACTATCGCCTCAATTGTTATACGCCGGTCTTCGAGCTCCAGACTACGCACATGTCTTGTGGTTTTTCACAGAGAAATGGTCTGCCACTGTTTTGTTCGTCACTGAAAATTGTTTGTCCACACTGGAATCCTTTGTGTCTCCTGACAACGGCCTCGTACGACAGTGCGTTGCATGTCCACACTAGAATCCTTTACGTCTTCTGCCAACGGCCTCGTACTACAGTGTGTTGCATGTATACACTTCCACTAACACAGCGTGGATTCTTGCGGCACTGTTCCACTTTAAATCCAAAAAAAGAATTTAGCGCACGCTACTCCTCTTTATCAATGGTCTGCGATATCCGCCCCATTATTCCTCATTGTTTTGTCTACAAGTCCCTGCTTTCCAACATAATCATCGTTCAGTGGGATGGCCTTACGTCGCCTTACTGGGAGAGCCTGTATACCCAGATGGTATCACTCTTGTGGCCGACGCCGGAGCCAAAAGTTGGAAGTAGGAAGGTGGATGAGGAAGAACAGTCCATTGGACTTTTGTGAGCTTTTCTCGGGTTCGCAGACTTGTGTGAGGCCTTCCGTTGTCATGTAGAAGGGGAAATTCGTTTGCATCTTTGTGGCGACGAATACTCTGTAGTCGTTCCATCAATTTCCTGATGGTATCGTTCCTGGAGTCACAGCTATATACGGCCGATCGGCGACACGGGGTATTGGGTAGGCATGCGCAACCTTGTCGCGATGATGAGAAATAGCGCGCGCGACGACTCACCGTGCTTTTGTTCACTGCCAAGTCTCCGTAGGCATTCTGTAAATACCTATGAATATCTGAGATGCTCTGGTTTCCTGACAAAAGAAACTCAATGACAGCTCTCTGACTCGAAGGCACCTTCGTTACGAACGCCATTTTGAAGGCTATATATAGCGCCACCACCTAAGGGAACTTCATGAAACTATAGGGACTGAAGCGGAAGTATTCCACGACGTATCACAACAAAAATTGGTCGAGACAAAACTGTGTTGCATTACTTATTGAACGCCCCTTTTATTTGACCACTAACAACACCTGTGTACAATCCTCAATACGTTGCGAGAGTCTGTCGAGGTCAGAACGATATTGAGTGTGGTTGTGGGTGCCTTATGTCGGAGCTAAGTAAATTCGAACGTGGGAAAACTATTTTTGCTCGTATGATTGGTGCTGGCATAACTAAGATAGCCGAAGTGTCTGGCGTTTCAAGAGACACCATATCGAAGATTATACGACATACAGGAAAAGTAGAAAACTATGAGTCACAACACGGACAATTATTCCGTTCGTCCAGTGACGGTTATGTGAACGCGAGAATGAACTGTCGCATCCCTCCTGCGCACTATAGCCACTAGATCCCAGTATAACTTCGTGATCTATTTTGGAGAAAAGAGTGCGTGATCGCTACCCACCTCTATCATTGTTACATCTACATCAACATCTACATCCATACTCCACAAGCCACCTGACAGAGTGTGGCGGAGGGTACCTTGAGTACCTCTATCTGTTCTCCCTTCTATTCCAGTCTCGTATTGTTCGTGGAAAGAAAGATTGTCGGGATGCCTCTGTGTGGGCTCTAATCTCTCTGGTTTTATACTCATGGTCTCTTCGCGAGATATACGTACGAGGGAGCAATGTACTCCTTGACTACCCGGTGAAGGTACGTTCTGGAAACTTCAAAAAAAAGCCCGTACCGAGCTACTGAGCGTCTCTCTTGCAGAGTCTTCTACTGGGGTTTATCTATCATCTCCGTAACGCTTTCGCGATTACTGAATGATCCTGTAACGAAGCGCCCTGCTCTCCGTTGAGTCTTCTCTATCTCTTCTATCAACCCTATCTGGTACGGATCCCACACCGGTGAACAGTATTCAAGCAGTGGGCGAACAAGTGTACTGTAACCTATTTCCTTTGTTTTCGGACTGCATTTCTTTAGGATTCTTCCAATGGATCTGAGTCTGGCATCTGTTTACCGACGATTAATTTTATATGGACATTCCATTTTAAATCACTCCTAATGCCTACTCCCAGATAATTTATGGAATTAACTGCTTCCAGTTGCTGACCTGCTATATTGTAGCTAAATGATAAAGGATCTTTCTTTCAATGTATTCGCAGCACATTACACTTGTCTACATCGAGATTCAATTGACATTCCCTGCACCATGCGTCAATTCGTTGCAGATCCTCCTGCATATAGGTACAATTTTCCATTGTTAGAACCTCTCGTTATACTACAGCATCATCCGCAAAAAGCCTCAGTGAAATTCCGATGTAATCCACAAGGTCATTTATACATATTGTGAATAGCAACGGTCCTACGACACTCCCCTGCGGCACACCTTAAATCACTCTGACTTCTCTCCATTGCGAATGACATTTGCGTTATGTTATCTAGGAACTCTTCAATCCAATCACACAATTGATCTGATAGTCGATATGCTCTTACTTTGTCCATTAAACGACTATGGGGAACTGCATCAAACGCCCTGCGGAAGTCAAGAAACACGACATCTACCTGGGAACTCGTGTCTATGGCCGTCTGAGTCTCGTGGACGAATAGCGCGAGCTGGGGTTCACACGATCGTCTTTTTCGAAACCCATGCTGATTCCTACAGAGTAGATTTCTAGTGTCCATAAAAGTGATTATACTGTAACATAATACGTGTTCCAAAATTCTGCAACTGATAGACGTTGGAGATATAGGTCTATAGTTCTGCACATCTGTTCGACGTCCCTTCTTGAAAACAGAGATGACCTGTGCCCTTTTTCAATGTTTTGGAACGCTACGCTCTTCTAGAAACCTACGGTACACCGCTGCAGGAAGGGGGGCATGTTCCTTCACGCCGGCCGGAGTGGCCGAGCGGTTCTAGGCGCTACAGTCTGGAACCGCGAGACCGCTACGGTCGCAGGTTCGAACCCTACCTCAGGCATGGATGTGTGTGATGTCCTTAGGTTAGCTAGGTTTAAGTAGTTCTAAGTTCTAGTGAACTGATGACCTGAAGTTAAGTCCCATAGTACTCAGAGCCATTTGAAACATTTTTTTTTTTTTTTTTGAAGTTCCTTCACGTACTCTGTGTAAAATC
The DNA here is from genome assembly GCF_023898315.1 of Schistocerca nitens. NCBI lineage: Eukaryota > Metazoa > Arthropoda > Insecta > Orthoptera > Acrididae > Schistocerca > Schistocerca nitens. The sequence continues at coordinate 693,399,757 of NC_064615.1, read as the reverse complement.
GAACTGGTATTCCATCAGGGCTAGCGGCCTTTCCTCTTTTGAGCGATTTTAATTGTTTTTGTATCCCTCTGTCGTCTATTTCGATAACTACCATTCTGCCATCTGTGCGACAATCTAGAGAAGGAACTACAGTGCAGTCTTCCTCTGTGAAACAGCTTTGAAAAAAGAGATTTAGTATTTAGGCCTTTAGTCTGTCATCCCCTGTTTCAGTACCATTTTGGTACATAAACTTGGTAGTATTTTGCAGAAAGAATGCTATAAGATTCCCTTGAAAACCATACACAAGACATATCTACTCCGTGACGACTGAAAGCTGTTTTGAATATCAGCGGGTTTCTTGCACTGTAGTAAGCATGGTAATATGTTGTGTTTTCGGTTTTCATATTTTTTGTCCACCCCTCTGCACCTGAAAACAAAGAAAATAATTAATTACGAAATTATTTATTTCTTGCGACGTGGTAGGCCAAACTTTAGGACCAGTACCGTCATGATCATCTGCGTCGCGGTGTCGAGACAAGGAAAGGTCGACATTTTCGTGCAATATCGACTGCCTCGTAGCTCCACCTATCAGCTGAGTGATGGAGGGGCCAAGGTGACGTCACTGTCTGGGTGCTGAGGATGACGGCGGCGGAGCGTGGCGGACCGTGAACCGCGGCGCCGCGCCGGCGAAAGTTCAGCCTGCAGAGCCTGCGCCACAGACGAAAGGTCGGGGCGTCCTGCGCGCCGCGGCGTACGCTCTGCCGGAATGCCAGCGCTGAGGCTGGCTGCTTAGGTGGCCTCAGTGGCCACGTCACGTTCCAGTACACCGCACGCCACCCAGCCGTGACAACCGAGTATCCAACCCAGATTTCTGACTACATCTACAAGGATGAGTGCATACGATGTTAGAAGTTCTGCGAAACTTCAGTCTGCAAACAACCCATTTGTTGGATAGCTGCGAATGATGTATGGTTAGGAATGGAAACTGTCCTATAAGTAAATTCCGTCGAGCGAGGTGCCGCACTGTTTAGCACACTGGATTCGTCTTCGGAAGAACGACAATACAAACCCGTCTCCGACCATTCCAGTGACTTCCCTAAATCGCTCCACGCAAAAGCGGGATGGCATGGCCTATTTCCTTCGCCATCCTTGACACTATCCACGATTCTGCTCTGTCTCTAATGACCTCGATGTCGACGGGACGGGACGGAGCACGTCCATATCTCACCACTGACTTCTAGCATCAGCGGCACGCAGTTGACGCCAACAAGTGTATGAGCCTGAAGATGACGTTGTTACAACGTTGAAACTAGTTGCCAAAATAAAATCGACACCTTAAGTACAGCTGGAGGAATGTCTTCATTTTTAATATAAATTTATACCAGCTGACGTCCCACTGTCCTCCCTTTCAATCATGGATGTACGAAGGTTAAACCTAACCTTCGTTCCTAACTTCATAAGTAAATTCTGCATTAGCACCAGATGACTGCGTGTCGTCCACTGTCACATGACGCCATCGGGATGCGGAATGGACGGGCAAGGAATCAACACTTGGAATCCGTTGTGGACTTTCCATATCTTAGACTCTTCTTTGAAGGCATGAAAAGTAGGTGATTTTAGAGATTTTTTGAAGTAAAATAAAAAGTAAGCCCCAATACTTAATCTGATTTCAAAGTATTATTCTTTACGCTTTTGTCTTTAAGAATTTATTTTTATGTTTGTATTGGACGCTGCCTGTAACCATTGCACTAGGTGGGACGACCCTTGAAGTCGGAATATTGGTCATCGGCGGGAATTCCCGAGATCTCCTATTGGACCTGTAGCTCTTTTTTGGTATATTTTCTATCAGCATTCGCAGGATATTTTCATTTCATTTCATTTATTTCATTAACAGTACAGAGTAACCCACCGCCCTGAATCTAACAGCAAAGACTTCTCACTGTTACAGTCTTATTGGTACACAGTTGTTAATGATTTTTTTATAAATAATATAAAGAACAGAATAATCAAGGGTTTCTCTGAGGTTACAGCGATTTGAATGCTTAACAGTTGTTAAAATGGTTCCATATGGTTTGTTACTACCTAGTTGACGAGAATATTATTTATATGATGCAAATGTCAAAGAAAAATAAATAAAAGAAAATGTACGTAGGATAACGAAAACAATGTTGATTTCTAACAAAATGGTGATGTGCTGCAACAAATGTCATTTTGAAACTTCCTGGGAGATTAAAACAGTACGCCGACTGAGAAACTGGACAAATCATCAACCACATTTTTTAAAACTTGGTTTCGACATCGACTATACTGTGAATGTCTGCATCCGAAATTCAAACAATTACATGCTGTAACAGACGAACAGATAAAAGCAAAATTTTCTCATCATAAAAACTACCTTCATATATAAATTGAACTATGGAAGATATATTTAAATTTTACAATTAATAGTTTACATTGCGAGGAACAACAAAATAAAATGGAAAAATAAAATAGTTGGTACATGCAGGAGTCGAACCCGGGCCTGATAACTAGCGGTCAATGACTAGTTTTTTTTTTGTTTTCACACAGGAAACACACCGAAATATACACTCAAATGGCTGTGTATTCCTTCAAAAAACGAAAATATTCACTCAGTTTTTTTTCAAAGCACTTATAGAAGGCATCAATTAAAATAAAACAAAAGAAGTCATTTTGACAAAAACAAAAGATTTAAATCAGAAAAATGTATGTGAAAGAATGGGGCGTTAATTTTAACGTGCCCACACTTCTTCTTTCCGTCACTTCTACACCGTGTAACATTTAAATCCAAACAAGAGTGTCCACAAAAAAAAAGGGGGGGGGAATGTCAACTCATCCAACGCCTTGTCGATGAAAAACAAGATACAGCATATTAGAAAAAAGTTCACGATAACGGGGCGTCCTGAGCCACATACAATGGGCTGTGGCCAAATATTGGGAAAAGGCACACGGATCTGCGTCGAATCCACTCACCATCACGTAGTGGACATAATGTCCAACAAACCACATGATGGCATTGTTCTTCGATCGGGGAAAGAAGGTTGAATCGGGACGCACCAGAATCTCCCCCGAGATAGCTGCCTCCGACGTCCTGAGGAGAAAAGCCAGTTGTCGGCAAAGCCATCTCCAATGGTCATGTCGAAAAAGTCGCGCGTTGGTAGGTACAATATCACGAACAACTTGGTACCACGAGGACGCCACTTCCATCGGGAAAATCGGGAGGCTGATGTCAGACCAAACAATCTTCCAATTCGTTTCTGGCGACAGGGCTTCAAATGGTTCAAATGGCTCTGAGCACTATGGGACTCAACTGCTGAGGTCATTAGTCCCCTAGAACTTAGAACTAGTTAAACCTAACTAACCTAAGGACATCACAAACATCCATGCCCGAGGCAGGATTCGAACCTGCGACCGTAGCGGCCTCGCGGTTCCAGACTGCAGCGCCTTTAACCGCACGGCCACTTCGGCCGGCGCGACAGGGCTTCCACAGAGGAAATACTATGAGGAATTGGTCAGTGGCTTAACAGCATTTTTAGGGAGAGATTCGCTTGGGAAAGGATATTTACTCCTAAATAACTGACATCAAGAAAAAATTCCTTAATATGCCGTAGTTTATAACTATTCCTGCCAATATCTACTAGAGGTGTTAAACAGATAGAATCATAAAGGCGAACTGTAAGTGACTGGAGGGGGCGTTGACACGTTAAAACGGTGTGACGGATGAATAAGGCAGAAACCTTAACCCGAATGTCAGGGAGGCCCAAACCTCTCAGCAGACGGGGGCGCACCATGACCCCATAACGCACGCGAAATATAGAGTTGCGCCAGATAAACCTGCCAGCTAAACGTTGCAGCTTGCGGTACATCATCGCAGGAAGTGGAAGGATTTGTGCAATAAAATAAGCTTTACTGAACACATACGTTTCCATGGCCCGGACCTTATGAAGAACTGAGAGGGAGCGACGCTCGTGTTCAGTGATTGCTCCCCGAATCTTATCCGTGACAGACTTCCAGTTTATCGTAACCATCTGTCAATTATAACACCCAACGATCGACATCAGGTGACCTTCAAACCCCATGGGATTTCAACAGTGTCAAATCCTCGCAAACTGGGTAAGCGACATTTCTGGTCATTAAGCCGCGCTCCCGTACGACGACAATAGGCATCCAAAACTTCCTTCAGCAGTGGTATATCATCATTGGTACGGGAAGAACCATAACGTCATCAGCATATGCACGAACGGTAAACCTTTCTCCCAACAGCGACCAGCCACTCAAACGAGCAGCTATAGTTCGCAATAAGTGTTCCAGAAACAGCACGTAGAGAGACATAGATAACAGAATCCCTTTAAAGACGTCCTGACACACCGCAATGGGGGAAGTAAAACGGCCATTTACGTCAATGGACGCCCGAATACCTGTGATTAGAGAGCTAAACAGCTGTCGTGCAGAATCTTTAAAACCAACAGTCGTCGATACTCGCATAAGACTCAAATGGCTCTGAGCACTATGGGACTTAACTTCTGAGGTCATCAGTCCCCTAGAACTTTGAACTACTTAAACCTAACTAACCTAAGGACATCACACACATCCATGCCCGAGGCAGGATTCGAACCTGCGACCGTAGCGGTCGCGCGGTTCCAGACTGTAGCGCCTAGAACCGCTCTGCCACCCCGGACGGCTCCTCGCATAAGGAATCCATGATTAACGCGGTCGAACGCTTGGTGAAAGTCTATGAAAAGCAAAGCGCTTGGCACGGGAATGGGGAAGCAATCGAAATTATATCACGACATTCAGCAACGGGAGTCAGAAGAGTACGACCCGGAAGACAAGTTTTAATGGCTCGCGATAACGGTAGCCAAGAATACCGATAGTCGGCTATTTACCGCTAGCGCCACTATTTTATGATCGTAGTTGAAGAGGGTTATCGGGCGGACCTGATCCACACGCAAACGTTCCGTGTTTTTGGGGATCAGGACAATTTTAGCAACCTTAAAGCTGGGCAGGAGAAGGCTTTCGGGGAATGCTTCATTCACTATAGAAGTTATAGTATCTCCTATCAGGGGCCAAAATCGAATATAAAATTCTTTGGGAAGGCCATCGGGGCCAGGCGATTTGTGGGAGGGAGAACGGGCCACAATATCAAGTATATCATCGCGATAGAATACAGAGAAAAGCTCGTCCTGGAGAGCTGGCGTAACAATACTATCAAGGAGGGAGGTGAAATCACAGACGGTGGACCATCTGAATCCACTTCAGTATATAGTTCGGAGTAGTACTGGTAAAGTTCACGCATGTTATCTTCTAGAGAACGAATGGTAGAGAGGCACGTCCTTTGAGATCGCTTGTGAAGCCGTAGAAGATGATAGAGGTCAACTCATCCTGTACGATTGAACGAGGCTGGGAACGCAATCGGACACCACCCATTTGCCTACGTTTGAGTTGTAGAAGTTTCGCCTTCACACGGTGGACGCCGACGACCCTCAAGGAGGCCTCACGAGCATTATCGTAAAGATCGCGAAGGACAGCATAATAAAATTCCCTAGTGCGCCTTATTTCAGCCGCTTTTTCAGCGCTAAAATGCTAGAGTATATTTCGAATCCGGACTTTAGCCAAGGTAACCCACCATTCTAGAAGAGATTAACGCGCCTGGGAATGGGTTGTCCGCCACCATACGTCTGCGATGATACCTTCCAGAGGGGTCCGTGAGATGTAGAGTGTTTAGCTTCCATAAAGGGCGCGAAAGATGGACCCGCTGCGGCACGTGGTTAAAAGTCACTGAAACAGCACAGTGATCAGTGAAACTGGCAGGAATTACATCAATAGATAGAAGTTGACTACATATGGGAGTCTGATCTACACGACGTAAGACGCAGTTAAAATCACCCCCCAACAAAACCTTGCGCGGGTTCCGTCGGAGTAAATAAACAACTTCTTCCTTATAAAACCACGCGCGACCGGATGAACGACCGGGTCCAGACGGAGCGTAAGAAAAATTTAAGGTGAGGTCATGTAAACTACATTCTATACCGCTACCATCATCTAGCGTTTCGAAGTCCGTCAGCGGGATTTCGTCTCGATAAAGCAAAGCAATACCCGTAGAATTTTCAGGCGCGACGTTGAAAAACATAGAGATTCCAAGAAGACAAAACACATCAAATAATAGCTCTTGTAGCCGGCCGAAGTGGCCGTGCGGTTAAAGGCGCTGCAGTCTGGAACCGCAAGACCGCTCCGGTCGCAGGTTCGAATCCTGCCTCGGGCATGGATGTTTGTGATGTCCTTAGGTTAGTTAGGTTTAACTAGTTCTAAGTTCTAGGGGACTAATGACCTCAGCAGTTGAGTCCCATAGTGCTCAGAGCCATTTGAGCCAATAGCTCTTGTAAACACGCGATATCAGCTTGGGAATCGTAAATAAACTGGCCTAAAGCAGCAAGCCATAATTGGGAACGTATCCTATTAACATTGAGGGTTAGAAATGTATATACGCTGCAACCGTTAACACATGTAAGGTCAATAAAACAACACTAAGGGTAAAGCACTCATCACGTCCGACTCTCCTGAACGTCCGGAGGCGGGGGTAAGAAGGAGTAATTCTAATCCTCCCCACCGGATGCCGAGGAATCCTTGTTTTTCTTTTTACTACGCGCCGCTGCACGTGCAGGTTGAAAACGCTGTTTCACACCACCCAGTGAAAACATACACTCTTGATGTGGAAGAAGGGTTGGGGGCACGTGAAGCTCCGATTTGATAGGTGATGCAGTGCCGGTGTCGGATGGCAGCTCCTGATCATCAAGAAGAGAATCCTGTTGTTCCACCATCACAGCGTGGAGGAGGGGTGGTATTGCACTGGAACACTGTAAAGACTGGCCAGCAGGCAACGTATCTGCGGGAACATCTGAACTCACGGGAACTGTCACGTCTACGGGTAAAGTGGGGGAAGCAGATTAAACACACATTTCAACATCAACAGAAGCAGCTACATCACCTCTGGTAATACTGGAATTAACGTCAGTAGACAACTCATTACCGCTAGAAGTTGCTTTCTCTGTCAACGCCGTATCAGAAGAACGAGACTGGAGTGGGGCGTCCTCGAAATCTGTACCGTTCTCAGTCCGCCGGCGTTTGACTTCCGCTGCAGGAGCCGTCGTCCTCGCATGGACAGAGGCCGCACTGGGACGCACCGGTAACGGTGGAAATTCGCGAGGAGTAGGGGGTAATGTTGCCCCTACATCGCTTAAAGCTGGAGATTGACTGACAGCTGACTGCGAAGCTACTATGTCTGCTAACGTTAAAGGAAGATGTTTTTGATAAGACGACGTCAGAACAGTAGTCTGGTGCGGACAATCAGATCTGAGATGACCGCTTTCGTTACAGAGAAAACATGTTCCTTCTTGTCCTGCGGATGCGGTAACCACAAACAGTTAAGTAGGAAGGAATATTCTTTTTAACGCACATGTCCACAGTCCGAATACCATTATAACACTGGAAGCGATGTTGTGCTGACCAGCGTTCCCATCGGATATGCCGTATTACTCCAAACGGAAGCAACGCTGTTTTAAGAAATGAATCGTCCACTTCAGGAGGAAGGTTATAAATTCCAACCGGAGTATACTCGAGTGCCGCATTTTCAAGGAGGACTTGACCAAAGGAACCAACCCGGGAGAGAAGCCGTTCTACTTGAACGGGATCATAAAACTTCAAAAAGAATGCATACAAATCAGAATCAAAGTAATCAGTATCTACCTGATCAGGTGTAACACGGATGACATCAGCCAACCAATCGTGAATTTCTAAGGAGCCAGATTGAAGACGACGCGTACTCTTGTCAAAACTGAAACGAACAGATCGACGAGGAACAGATTTAGGAGACTCGACAGACATCTTGGCGCGGGCAGAAAACGCCGCCGCCAAAAGGAAAACAACAAACTCCGCTACGCAACTACGATGTGACTCCGGCCGATATACCAACAAGACTGAGTAGCTTCGACACAAGCGGCACAGGCGGAAGTTAACTACGACCTGCTCGCTCGACGTGCAAGGCGACACTGACTCCTACCCTGTAAAGCTGGTGAAGATGGGCCGCGAGTCGTACTTGCGCAGCTGATAGAGCGCATGCCTGTGAAAGGCAAAGGTACCTAGTTCGACTGTTTGCCCGGCACATAGTTTTAATCTACCAGGAAGGTTCAAATCATTGCACACTCCGCTGAACAATGAAAATTTAACTCTAAATGTAATTTTTTTAGCCCACAGAATCGAGACAAACGTGTGTACTGGAAATAGACTTCTGTAGATTTCGCAGAACGGCTCCGTACGCTGATACAGAAATGAGAATTGAGATCAAATCGGGACTTGTCATCATTTTCGCGGTATTTGGGTTATTACTGATGTCGTTATTTTCACACTATTCCGCATGAGTTTACCTGTGCAAGCCACAGATAGCGGAATTTCTGGTGAAACTGAGATGAACTCTACAAAGGAGTCGACATCCCAGAGAACATTTTAAGCCAAAAAATGAAAATCGATTTCTGGAAATTTTCATAGTGTGCTGTCCCCTCAAGTAGTATCTGCATTGGCTTTACGAGGCTGAGCGGACCCTGTTTTTGTTCCAGTATCCCCAACATGCAAACGTACGTGCCAGTACCGGAAATCTAACTCTGATCCTTCGGAGACCAATAAGATGCGTTGACCAGTCAGCTACAGGGGCGGAAGAAGTATAATCATGAATGAGACTTTCACTCAGCAGCGGAGTGTGCGCTGATATGAAACTTCCTGGCAGTTAAAAGTGTGTGCCGGACCGAGACTCGAACTAGGGACCTTTGACTTTCGCGGGCAAGTGCTCTACCATCTGAGCTATCCAAGCACGACTCACGCCTTGTCCTCACAGCTGTACTTCTGCCAGTACCTCGCCTCCAACCTTCCAAACTTCACAGAAGCTCTTCTGCGAAACTGTTCTCTTTTCACCACAGCAGCATCATTTGTCATTGAATTTGCGGTTATGGCTACTAGCTGCTCCTTAGACCACATATTCTTCTAATAAAAATTCATGAACTAGGCTACCTTCTATTTCTGCACAGCGGAGTGTTCCAGCGTCGGTTGAGAATGTTCCGCTTGAACAATATTGTGAATTGTGGCACATGCGCAGATGGGACACTGGTATGTTCTGTTCCTTACTTCTAGGCATGGTCTAAGGAAGACAGGTCGGACAGAGGCAGTACCACGGCCCCTAGGATCAACTGACCTCAGTACGCTTGGATCTCTCAAAACGTGATCGTCTCGCAAGAGAAGAGCACACAGGGAGATGAAAAAATTTCCGTCTGAGGGCGTTGCTGCAGCGTATATACAACGTAGCGCGACTCCGAAGCGGGAATGTAAGCATCGACGTATAGGCAAGTGAATTGTGTGGCACTGGTATTTTTCCGACGTGCCGGCGGTATAAGCGGAAACGTGAACTATGGCGATGTTATTACCAAACGCGTCCAAAGAAGCGTTATTCCTTTTTTGGTTTCCGAAGGGGAAACACCCGTAGACATCCAGCGGAGGGTGAAGGATGGGTATGAGGCAGCATGTCCGTCGAAAACCGCTGTTGTGGAACGCTTCATGATAACTCACTTCCTCATATCGTGAGTGTCGTAACGCAGAAGTGGGAGCCACTGTCGCACCCGTCCTATGGTCCTGATCTCTCCCACGCGATTACCACGCCTTCGTACAAGGGCCTTGAATGGTCGACCATTTCGGTCAGACGTGAGTGTGCAGCAGATAGTTACGGACTCTTGTACGGAGCAGGGCACGATGTTTTATCAAACTTACCTTCAACCTGGTACGTTGGTGGCATGATTGCCTCAATATTCACGGCGACTTTGCCTGACTGGCATACTGATTCTGGACTGTACGGCCTTCGAACGGAAACGTTTGATCGCTCCTTATATCCTCACATTTTCGTCTGGGTAAAAACTGCGTATTGAATTAGATCTGTCAGAGTCTTCTGATTCCAGTCACAAACTCACTAGGGAACAGTGTGGAATGGCACTGAATATCTTCGGTAAGTCAGGGAGTGTGGCATCAACTTTGACCCCGCTACATACTGCGCGTTTTGTGTCTGGCCTGGCCGTGCGGTTCTACGCGCTGCAGTTTGGAACCGCGAGACCGCTACGGTCGCAGGTTCAAATCCTGCCTTGGGCATGGATGTGTGTGATGTCCTTAGGTTAGTTAGGTTTAACTAGTTCTAAGTTCTAGGGGACTAATGACCTCAGAAGTTGAGTCCCATAGTGCTCACAGCCATTTGACCCATTTTTTGTGTCTGGCAGTTGACCAGAGAGAGATGAGTTTCACAAGATCTTTGTTTACGGAATCCATGATGTCTCGTCTATCGGAAACTATCGATCTCCAACAAGGTCATAATACGAGAGGATAAAACGGGCCTATATTTTTTCACTGACATCAGCTATATAAGCCTATAGTTGTGCCCATCTGTACGATGAAAACGGATGTTACTTCGCGCTTTTTTTCAGTGACTTGGAACGGTTCTTTGATCGAACATCTACTATAAACAAGGGAGTAACTTTCTTATAATGGTCGACTAATAATCACCCAAGTACTATACAAGGTGCTACTGCCTTTCATCTACTGAGCTATTTTAGACGACTTTATATTCCGCTATTAAATGAGGAAATTGTTTGACGCACATTGATAGCCATGCTACAGACCTGTTTAATTATCTTTTCGTTGATATGAGTGACAGGCATTGGGAAAATTTCCTTGGAAGATGAATCTCGCCTCCCGGAATCAGGCCTCTGGTGCAAAATCTCATACGAACCTAATACAGTGCCCTTCTCCAGAAGGTTATGCCTGTCGCTTTATTTGCAAGTGTCAATAATAAAGTGCATTCAGGAAAATGCCATGTTCCTAAGTAGAAGGGCACTAAGTGTCCGAAACCGGCGAAGAAATTAAATTTCTCTTTGGAACTGGTTGCTTATTATTTCATTATCTACTACTACAGTTGCTGAAGATGGATAAAATACTAATACAGCTGTGTGGATAATTCTCCTGAGGACACAAAGCAGTAACACTTTGAGAGCCATTTAGTTCCCTGTGGGTGAGAGATTTTTCCCTATTTTTTTTATACTATAGTTCGTACGTGTGTGCCCTATGACATAAAGGTAATCATTTTCTGCAGTGGGACTTAGATGCTCAAACGAAGCAGATGCCGTCATTAGCAGTAATACTTTGAGAATCGTTTAGCTCCCTGTGGCTGAGAGATTTTCCCTATTTTATTTTTTTTATACTATAGTTCGTACGTGTGTGCCCTATGACTTAAAGGTAATCATTTTCTGCACTGGGGCTTGGATGCTCACACGAAGCGGATGCCGTAGTTGAACGGTGGCGAACAAAGTGTGTTTATTACTGGGGTTGGAGTCCCGGGCTGACAAAAGTATTCATTTGTCACAAACTGCTGACGTCATTCCAGATTCGCAAAATATGAACCCATTTTGTAATAATTACCACAAATGTAATCGTCAAAACAGTGTCTGCAGCCTTGTCTGAAGGACATTGTAATGTGGGGATACAGACATTGCATACACATGGACATTATAAGCATCATTCATGGGTACTTGTGCATTCGCTTTTGTAATTTTTTCTTTCACATTAAGCTTTCCCCTCGTTTTTTTACTATAGCTTACCGACTGACAAAACTCTACCATCTGGTGAGCAAGATGTATGAGATAGGTGAAATGCCCTCAGACGTCAAGGAGAATATAATAATTCCAATCCCAAACAAAGCAGGTCTTGACAGATGTGAAAATTACCTAACTATCAGTTTAATAACTCACGGCTGCAAAATACTAACACGAATTCTTTAGAGACGAATGGAAAAACTGGTAGAAGCCGACCTCGGGGAAAATCAGTTTGTATTCCTTAGATATGTCGGAACACGTGAGGCAATACTGACCCTACAGCTTATGTTAGAAGACAGATTAAGGAAAGGCAAACCTACGTTTCTAGCATTTGTAGCCATAGAAAAAGCTTTTGACAATGTTGACTCAAATATTCTCTTTCAAATTCTTAAGGTGGCAGGGGTAAAATACAGGGAGCGAAAGGCTATTTACAATTTGTACAGACACCAGATGGCAGTTATAAGAGTCGAGGGACATGAAAGGGAAGCAGTGGTTGGGAAAGGAGTGAGATAGGGTTGTAGCCTATCCCCGATGTTATTCAATCTGTATTTTGAGCAAGTAGCAAAGGAAACAAAAGAAAAATTCGGAGTAGGAATTAAAATCCGCGGAGAAGAAATAAAAACTTTGAAGTTCGCCTATGATATTGTAATTCTGTGAGAGACAGCAAAGGACCTGGAAGAGCAGTTGAACGGATTGGACAGTGTCTTGGAAGGAGGATATAAGATAAACATCAACAAAAGCAAAAAGAGGATAATGGAATGTAGTCGAATTAAGTCGGCTGATGCTGAGGGTATTAGATTAGGAAATGAGACACTTGAAGTAGTAAATCAGTTTTGCTATTTGGGGAGCAAAATAACTGATGATGGTCGTAGTAGACAGGATATGAAATGTAGACTGGCAATGGCGAGGAAGCCGGCCGCGGTGGTCTCGCGGTTCTAGGCGCGCAGTCCGGAACCGTGTGACTGCTACGGTCGCAGGTTCGAATCCTGCCTCGGGCATGGATGTGTGTGATGTCCTTAGGTTAGTTAGGTTTAAGTAGTTCTAAGTTCTAGGGGACTTATGACCACAGCAGTTGAGTCCCATAGTGCTCAGAGCCATTTAATGGCGAGGAAAGTGTTTCTGAGGAAGAGAAATTTGTTTACATCAAATATAGATTTAAATCTCAGGAAGTCATTTCTGAAAGTATTTATATTGTGTGTAACCATGTATGGGAGTGAAACTTGGACGATAATTAGTTTAGACAAGAAGAGAATAGAAGCTTTTGAAATGTGGTGCTACAGAAGAATGCTGAAGATTAGATGGGTAGATCACATAACTAAAGAGGTGGTACTGAATAGAATTGGGGAGAAGAGGAGTTTGTGGCACAACTTGACTAGAAGAAGTGATCGGTTGGTAGGACATGTTCTGAGGCATCAAGGGATCACCAATTTAGTATTGGAGGGCAACGTGGAGGGTACAAATCGTAGAGGGAGACCAAGAGATGAATACACTAAGCAGATTCAGCAGGATGTAGGTTGCAGTAGTTATTGGGAGATGAAGAAGCTTACACAAGATAGAGTAGCATGGAGAGCTGCATCAAACCAATCTCTGGACTGAAGACCACAACAATAGCTTACCAACTATATATATATTTTAGTTGTACTGGAAGACTGTGATGGGAGCTTTCGCAGTGCGGAACCATGATGCGTGTTTACGTTTGTGCAGTTAGTCACAGTTAGCTACAAACTAGATTTGAGAAATTTGATGCTGTATGTTTCTTTCGATTAACAGTGCGTAGACCTCAATGTTGCAGTTAGAAAGGAAAAAGCGCCTCCTGCGGTGCCACACCCGCTAACTGATTTGATACAGTGACAGACGTCAGACTGTGGACTTCATTACTGCAGACCAGCGGTTCACATCCCCGTCTTGCCGTTCCAATTTAATCTTTATTTAGGTCCTCAGTGTTTTCTCTAAATTTCGTAAGGCAATTGACTGGATCATTTCTTTGAAGAGGGCACAACTGATTTCCTTCGATGTCTATCCATAGTCTGAATTTGTGCTTCATCTCTAAGGAACTCGTAGTCGACAGAGTGTTAAATTGTAATTATTGTGCCTTCTTTGTTCTCATTAAATTATGCACTGTGGTAAGGATCGCGGTTTAAGCTAGAGCGTTGGCAGGGAAAGGGGGGATCATAAACTGTACACTACAACCCCTCCTGCTCCTGTGAGCCAATTCTATTGAGGAGACCGAGCGAGGTGGCGCAGTGGTTAGCACACTGGACTCGCATTCGGGAGGACGACGGTTCAATCCCGTCTCCGGCCATCCTGATTTAGGTTTTCCGTGATTTCCCTAAATCGTTTCAGGCAAATGCCGAGATGGTTCCTTTGAAAGGGTACGGCCGATTTCCTTCCCAATCCTTCCCCAACCCGAGCTTGCGCTCCGTCTCTAATGACCTCGTTGTCGACGGGACGTTAAACACTAACCACCACCACCATCTATTGAGGAAAATTTGTTTCAACGCGAAGATTCGAGTGGATGTCTCTTAATAGAGTTCTACGTGACAAACATGCGTTTCGGCCCTTGGGTAAGTAGGCGTGTCTGTACCGTGTACTCGAAACCCAGGCGGATACACGACAAATCTGATGACAGTTTATTGCACACATGCAACGTGATGAAAGCGGCTCACCCCCATTGCGCAGCGCTTCGTATTTCTAGTTGCGTGACCAGGCGTGCCAATCTCAACATGGAATCAAATTGCAGCGTGTCGGTCGTGGAAAGCGCACTACACCGAGGGTAGTAATTTCTCTATTGAACAGATTTATTCATTTTGTCGCTGAGAAGAACGTGACGCAATCTTCCCGTAACCTACTAAAAGCTGGTCGGCTTTTGACGGTGATCTACTGGATCTATGCAGTACATTACAAATATGCGGTTTTTTCTCTCCAGAGTTGTCCTGTCTGGAAACATTATTCACTTAACATAAATGGTTCAAATGGCTCTGAGCACTATGGGACTTAACTGCTGAGGTCATCAGTCCCCCAGAACTTAGAACTACTTAAACCTAACTAACCTAAGGACAACACACACATCCATGCCCGAGGCATCATTCGAACCTGCGACCGCAGCGGTCGCGCGGTTCCAGACTGTAGCGCCTAGAACCACTCGGCCGGAATTCACTTAACATTTCGAAACACACACACACACACACACACACACACACACACACACATATATATATATATATATATATATATATATATATATATATATATGAAATTGACCGCGCTTGAAATCTGTATCGGTTTTGTGCCTTCCTTTTTTTTGTTAAATGTTATTCATTTCACATGCAGAAAAGATATTGGCTTCAGCTTGCTGTCTGTTAAGTAAGATCGTGGTCAGGTTAATCACTAGAAAATGTATTTCACAACAAACTAAAACATATACATATATCACGCATGAACAAAAGAAAAATGTTATTACAGTTAATAATACATCCAGTCACCCGCAGCGTCGATAATTTCATGGAGACTTCCAAATGTGTAGAATTTGCGTTGATATATGTTTCAAAGTGAAGATCTGGTTTGCTCATACCTTCTTTTTGATATAAGACCACTCATTTTCAATAGCATTAGCATCAGGTGACTGTGAGGGCTTATCCAGTATCTGCACACCTTTCTCCTGTTTCCAGTCTCTACAAAGCCTGCTGCGGTGCTTCGGATCATTGTTCTCCTGCAGTATTCAGTCTTCATTTTTCTCGATGAATCAGCGTTTTGCAGTCGGCGTCAAACATCTCTGATAAACGCGACGATTAAGCTGTACTCATGTCTCTTCTTAAGTATCTCAGTCAAGAATTCAGACTAAACAAATGCTTTACGTACATTGCATGACGGACAAAGGTTCCCTCTGTTGTGCTGTGAAAGGCGATATCTTTTACCGTCTGTGAGCAATGCCGACCACGCTCTTATTTCACAGACTGTACTTCACTGAACTAGCTTGGTGCTGATTTCCTTTAGGATCCATTTCCAGTATGAGTAAACGTTTATTTTTTACTGAAGACAATATTTTTAGGCTCTGAGGGAAATATACGAAGTTTAATGGGATAATTGCAGCTATTGCTATTGGTGACTGAGAATGGTGTAGTGAACAACATTACATCAGTACCGTCTGACTTACGGAAAAGCATCATCCACACAATTCCGAAGATTGCAAGAGCCGACAAGTGCGAGAATTATCGCACAGTCAGTTTAATAGCTCTTGCATTCAAGTTGTTGACATGAATATTATTCACATGACTGGAAAAGAAAATTGTGGGTCTGTTAGGTGACGATCAGTTTGGCTTTATGAAAGGTAAAGGCACCAGAGAGGCAACTCTGACGTTGAGGTTGACAATGGAAGCGAGGCTAAAGAAAAATCAAGACACATTCGTAAGATTTGTCGACCTGGAGAAAGCGTTCGACTGAGAAAAATGGCGCAAGACGTTCGAAATTATGAGAAAAAATGGCGCTTAAGCTATAGGGAGAGAGACGGGTAATATACAGTATGTACAAGAGCCAAGAGGGAATAATAAGAGTGGTCGACCAAGAATGAAGTGTCAGATTAAGAAGGGTGTAAGACAGGGATGTATTTTTTCACCCCTACTGTTCAATCTGTACATCGAAGAACAATGATGGAAATAAAAGAAAGCTTCAGGAATGGATTTAAAATTAAAGGTGAAAGGGCGTCAATGATAAGATTCGCTGATGATATAGCCATCCTCAGTGACAACGAAGAAGAGTTACGGGATCTGCTGAATGGAATGAACAGTCCAATGAGCACAGGATACGGACTGAGAGTAAACTTAAGAAAGAGAAAGTAATGAGAAGTAGCAGAAATGAGTACAGCGAGAAACTTAACATCAGGATCGGTGATCAAGAAGTATGTGAAGTTAAGAATTTCTGCTACTTAGGCAGCAAAATAACCATTGAGGGACGTAGGAAGGAGGACATGAAAAGCAGACTAGCACAGGCAAAGAGGGTATTCCTGGCCAAGAGAAGTCTGCTAGCATCAAAAATAGGCCTTAATTTGAGCCAAAAGTTTCTGAGAATGTGCTATTGGAGCAAGGCATTGTGTTATAGTGAAACAGGGTCTGTGGGGAAAACCAGGAAAGAAGAGAATCGAAGCACTTGTCATGTGGTGCAACAGAAGTGTTGAAAATTAGGTGGACTGTTAAGATAAGGAATGAGGAGGTTCGTCCGCTTATTCGGCGAGGAAAGGATTATATGACTAACACTGACACGAAGAATTTACAGGATGATAGGACATCTGTCAAGACATGAGGGAATAACTTTCATGGTACTATAGAAAGCTTTAGAGGGTAACAACTGCAGATGAGCCGGCCGATGTGGCCAAGCGGTTCTAGGCGCTTCAGTCTGGCACCGCGCGACTACTACGGTCGCAGGTTCGAATCCTGCCTCGGTCATGGATGTGTGTGATGTTCTTAGGTTAGTTAGATTAAGTAGTTCTAAGTTCTAGGGGACTGGTGACCTCAGATATTAAGTCCAATAGTGCTCCGAGCCATTTGAACCATTTGAACTGCAGAGGAAAACACAGACTGGACTACGCCTAATAAATAACTGTGCACATAGGTTGCAAGTGCTACTCTGAGATGAAGAGGTTGGCACAGGAGAGGAATTCGTTTCGGGTCGTATCAAACCAGTCAGAAGTCTGATGGCTAAAAACAAATATCAGTTCTGGTGTTGAAGTGTGGGCGTAAAACGTTTGGTCTATACAGACTGTAGTAAACCACTTAGCGGTGCAGTTACGACCATAATTAAATCGTCAAGTCGTAGAGTTTGTGGTGTATTTGTGGGAAGACTGCTTCATGCAGACAAAAAACAAACACACCAATGAGTGTACTTATTAAGGTACCATATACGAGGGTGGTTCAAATGGCTCTGAGCACTATGGGACTCAACATCTTAGGTCATAAGTCCCCTAGAACTTAGTACTACTTAAACCTAACTAACCTAAGGACATCACACACACCCATGCCCGAGGCAGGATTAGAATCTGCGACTGTAGCAGTCCTGCGGTTCCGGACTGCAGCGCCACAACCGCACGGCCACCGCGGCCGGCTACGAGGGTGGCAAGTATTTGTTCACAACCAATACAAAAGAGTTACATGTTTGCACCTGTAGCTGTCCTTCAAAGTAGTCACCAGCGTTGTGTAGAACCCGTTGCCAGCGATGTGGAAGGCATAGTAGACCGTTAGCAGAGCTGATCTGTTGATGGTGCAATGAGATTGTGGGGTGGCAGGTAGGAAAATTTACTGTTATATAAATATGTTTGAATGTTGAAACACTGCATTTCCTATTATTTATAATGTTATTTATGCTGTCTTCGCCGTTCTCAACACTGGCTCTCTAACTACAATATTGGCAACCAGAAAGTGATTAGCAAAACGTGAAGCCTGTAATTAGAATTCCTAGTGCCCACTTCATCTGAGAATACACTTATAGTTACAGCTTAAAGCTCTGAGGAATTTAGGAGATTGTCCGGGATTTATAATCAAAAACGGCCGTGAAAAAAAAAAAAAAACGTTCTGTATTCTGAAAGTCACAGTAGAAAACAAAAGAATCCACACAATCTAACTAACAGAGCAGTTCAGAGTCTAATGCGCTGATGCCACTATAACTGTCCAAATTAAATATTTAAATGAATGCTCGCCATAATTTGATGATAAGGTTCATCAAACGCCACGCTATCTAATGGTAGAAAGTTTGTCCCGCGGCGGCACGTGAAAATACGACAATACTCAAACTGAAGATCGATAATTAAAGTCAACCCAGAATTAAGACTTTACTCGAAAACGATTTTATGGTTACGCGTATCTCGAGTAACTTAATACGGCATCCGAGGCTGTTTGTAGCAATGATACCGACGCGACGCGACTCCCGACACAGATGGCGTGCTATTCAGCGTCTGGAGAGAACTGGGGCCTTGCTTCCTCGCGCAGCGTTCTTATATATAAAGCCGCGGTGCGGACGGCTGAGGGAGCGCCTGATCAAATCGGCTCTCCCGACTAGCCGCTGGGCTAGTAATGCACCACTTTAAGTTACCTAATAAATCATAGCTTCTCTTGCTGATGGCCGATGAAGCTCTTAATTTAAATGTGCATTCAGCACGCAGGTAAGTATTGATCATAAAATTTTTACGTGGCTAAGTTAAATATTTTGGGCGAGAGAATTAATTTAATTACACTGCACGCAGTAGACGAGCTCTGAACTGGCCCTTTGGAGATACGCTATCGCTATAGTTTTATAGGTATTCAAAGGAAACTTTTCACTTCTTCATAGTTATAGCGGATCTCCAACCTACTTAAATATAAACATCCTATCCTTATTTATTAGCCTACTTAATCTATCTTGCTTCCTTAAGTTTTAAGACGAAAACCAGAAAATCATAAATTTCCACTAAAATCTTAAGTTGTGAGATCCAGAAGACTGTTTCTATTAAATATTTATGAAAAACGAATCTAAATATAAAGTTTTAAGTCTCTAGCTCTTTTCTGTTGCGCCATTGATTTTTACAGAAAAATGTCCAAATTCCGAAAATGGCTAAAGTTATCGAACTGATATTCAACACACATTAATTTAGTATTACTCCTGACATGCTAGAAATGTTTTAGGTTATTTGCTTGATTTTTAAAGTATTGCGCAACATTTATGACGTCAGAGCTAGTTACAGCGGACTGGCTGGCACACAATGGAAAGACTGATGTGAATTTACTACGGCGTGAGTAGGCTGCTTCCCTACATCACCGTCTACTTAAATTTTTTGTTTATGAATGTTAATGAACGAAAAAAAAATTAATTACAAAAAGGGAAGCAAGAGTACAGCTTAACTCACTATAAAAAATTAAAATTGTAATGTAAACATGTAGAAACATTAAAAAGAAAACTGATTACCTACATTAATTATTTAAATTGTGGGCGTGTTCACTGCCTCTTAAGCAACATTATTACTCAAATTTTTAAGCAAAGTCCACGAAACACTTTGGCATACATATTGCCTTAGACAAACAAACACATAAAAATATATAAAATTATGAAAATCTTAAATCCATTAAATACATTTTTACATACACAAATTCAAAGAAAATAACATGATACATAAATAGATGATTATCTCTTAGCAGTCTTTTCTAAACCTGAAAGAAAATTTCACAAATAATTTTTACACCCGTGGTTGTAACCGCTTTGGCTGGCGTCCTACACCTCCATTCACAAGGGTAGATTAGGGGAAGTTGCTATGGTGTGCGTCCTTTACGTTCACTCTAAATTACATGGGGAAAGGGGAGGGGTCACTGTGAGTTGTGTCCAAGTCACTCCACGCTTTCACGCAGCTACCAGGCTGCCACTATCTGGTTTGCCCTGTAGAACAAACAAAAAGAGTGCCTCAGACTCTGTTCACTTAACATCTGAGGGTGGGTCACAATGAAATGGAGATATATACATTTTATCCTTTAATATGTTGCTGGAACAAAGTTAACAGAACTTTTTCAATTTTACTCTCACAGTTACTTAACTGTCATAAAATCGGTAAACAAATAACTCAAAACGCCGTTAGTCATGTACTAGAGAAAATTTATGCTCAAGGCATACAATTATAAATCCTATTTAATTTAAATTTATTATTTCTGGGCCGGAACACTGAACCAATGCTCGGTACATTCTTGATACATTGATACATTTGTATTTTATTTATTTAGCTGACTCATCTTCGATTACCTTATTCTTAGAGATAGTATGAGTATATTTGATTAGTAGTTTTCTCAGCTTCTTTGTACATGTGAGTAACTTTTGGTAACAGTACAGTTGTGAGTGTTCAAAACATACTACGTTTAGTTGACTACAAAATCCACTTATTGGTCCTCTGCTGTTGTGTCATTTCCACATCTGCAATTATGTACTTACTTCATCGAAGTGTATTTATGCTGAGCTAAAATTAATGTTTCACGTCTGTCATTATGTTATTCAATTATGTTGCTATTGTATGTACTTATTTAACACTCACTCTATTAACATTTAAAGCATAGGATAGCACATTTATTTCATATCTATAGTGTATTGCAGCTGATCAGTTTGCTCACGTGGCAATCCATTTCCACTCGATCGGACGCTGAAACCACAGGTAGTCTCTCTCGACCTACCACTATAATGCATTAAGTAACTATGGACGAGCGTAATGCTAAATTCCTTAAACCTATAGGACACCATGAGCTGCTCTGTCTCATCTAACATAAGGATACCTATGGTCGCATTCACGCCTCCAACTCATAACCTCAATACGTGTAGGTGTGTCCTGTCACACACTACACCAAATAACGGCCAGCTCCAACCCTATAAATATTTCAAGGACGTGTCCTTCACGTCTCAACCACAAACACTGTTCAATTCTATTACACTGCCATTCCTTGCCATACAAGGTGAGTTCATTTTTACAACTTATCTGCATATTTTCATAACACTAAGCACTCTCTCTTACTATTTATTAGCTAGCTCTAATGCATACACTAGGTTTCACTGCCACTTCAGATCCTGCTTGTACACGAATTTTTAAATTACTGTTGGTGGACCATTTCCAATAAAACAACAACTTTGTACTTATAATATTACCAGGGTTCTATACATACTTGTTACTCAAATACCTTTGTATCTTAATTACATCATACTTCTCTGTTGTTTATGTCACTTTTAGGTTTGTCACAGTAGGTATTTTTCTTTTCACTAATGGCAGAAAATTTTTGTATTGCAAAGTAGGAGTCGAAACTATGGTAGATAGGAAAGATGAAGAATGAGTGAGACCTGAAATGGAAAGAAGATCTCACACAGCTGGGACTGCACGGCTGCCACACTGTGTAGAGGTTACAGAACAACCTCCTCCCTACAGCATTCACTAGTTTCAGAAAATTTCGTATTGGAAAGAAAGGATCAAAATTTTTGTGGATAGGAAAGATGAAGAATGAGTGAGACCTGAAATGGAAAGAAGATCTCACACAGCTGGGACTGCACAGCTGCCACACTGTGTAGAGGTTACAGAACAACCTCATCCCTACAGCATTCATTCATAACCTTTGACCACGCCACGTCGATCTGAAAATACTTTATGATGCCTTTTTAGAACCTGTCTCAGTTCTTCCTTCTGATTAGCTGAAATTTTATCGATTTCCTGCAATTTAGTTTCTATTTTATCCAAAATAATTGCTTCTTCTTCTTCTGTGTTTAGCTTACTGTTACTAAGATTAACACTTTCGTCTCAATATCTCCTATTTTTCAGAACTCGTATAGGCAGCTCCCAAGTTTCATCATTAGTTACTACATGTTTATCACTAAAAGGTACTGTTTTTACTCCAGTTATTGGCAAGACCATTTTTAACTGGTTTCTTTCAAAGTCAACAACACTCTGATATTTCGACAAGAAATCTATGCCAATTAAAACCTCAATACTGAGATTGTTTACAATTAAACATGGATGAGCAATTAAATTACCATTAATGTTAAAGGGCAGCAAAGCTTCTTGCTTGACCGTTTTTGACCCCTTGCCAGTAGCACCAATTATTCTTAGTCCTGATACCCTCATTACTGTAAGCTTGTCTTTACCAGGTAATGCATCAAAGAAGGACTGAGTTATCGCACTCACTTCACTTCCACTGTCTAAGAGACAACGTACATTGATACCCAACATATTCACTATTATTAAGGGGTGGCTTATTCTAGGTTGTACAGATGGTTCCTCAAACTCATCCAATAGCTCCTTTTGGATTTGTCTCCAACTAAAGTGATCGACATCTGTCTTCATTACATTTAGGTCACAGTGTGTAGGGGTTTCCTGAATTACATTTTCAGCTGCCTTTTCCAATCGGTCTTTAATTTCAAATCGAAACACCGCACGACTTCATTACATTTAGTTTGATGAACATAACCCAAATTACTGTAGTCTGAGCGATTCTGCGCCTCCAGACCGGGCATAACACTAGTTACAGCTAAACCATTTCCACCATTATCGTCGGTTTCCTTCTCAAGTGACAACTGGTCACAGCTACTGGGTTCATCGACCTCCAACAGGCTACCCTCTACATTCTCACTTATCTCCTGTCCTAAATCTATTAGTACATTATCAACATCCTGCACAGGCACTTTAGATAAGAGCACATCATCCTCATCGTAAATATAAGCATGAATTTCTTCTGCTTCTTCACCTGACAATTCAGTATTTTGTAGCTCCTCCCTATCGTTACACTGCTGCGCCTTCTCTTTCTCTTCCCACTTAGAAAGTGTCTCTAACACGGTATCTATCAAATACTGTGAGTGATCTAATATTTCTGCTGTATTCTTAGATGCTACCGACTCCTCATCCACATGTTCAGTCTGAGTATTCTGATCTGTCTTACCAATTCCCGTAACTACTGGCTTAGGAATAGTAACCGCCTGGTGAGCGCCAGTGTCCCCATAGACGGGAACTAGTTTTCCTGCCTCGGCCTACTACTGTTTCCTTTATTTTCATTATAGTTAACTGGCACAGCATTACTTTCGGTACTGATGTTTACGTGCATAATTCTGTTTGGAACAAAATTATTATCACTTGGCTGCCATTGTTGGTTCTGATAATTATTTCTCCAATTCCTACCTCTCTTAGGATGGCGAACACCTACTGTTCTGATGTTTACATTGCCATTTTGCTCGTTCCTAAAATTACTACTATTGTTATTAGCATTTCTGTTATTACGTGCTTGCTCCTCATTGGCGGCAACACGTTCTACACGTTCCAAATATCCAATGAAACGATCCAGATTGTCTCTAGGGGCAGATATAATTCTAGTTTGCCAATACCATGGCAGTTTGGCTTCAAGACCTAGTATAATCATTTCCGGTTTTAGCTTTTCCGCCAAATGTGCCAAACGTGAGATCCATGACCTAGCAAACTCTTTAATAGATTCCTTGCCCATATTGAAGCGTTTTCCACTCCAAAATTCTCTTAACACTTCATTTTGCTTATTGCTAGACCAATACTCATTAATAAAAGCTGTTTTAAATTCTGCTAATGTTTTACATTTCAACATAACATCAGCTGACCAACGCATGGCGTCACCTGCTAAATGGCTTCTAATAAATGAGATTTTCTCTCGTTCAGACCAAGTTGGTGGAATCACATCTTCGAAATCGTTCCAGAAATCTAGCGGGTGGATATTTTTATCTGGATCGAACCGCAAGAACTGCCGACACCCGATAAATGCGGCGTTTGCAGCTACAACTTGTTGTATACTACCATTACCAGAAGTTACTGAAGCTACTTTACTCTCAATGTTAGCAATGTTACTACTGATATTTTCTACTCTCATTTCAACATTATCTACTCTTTGTACAATATGAGTAGTGTCAGTTTTGACTGCATCTACGTCTGCTTGACATATGTTTACTTTTATATTAACATCTTTAAACCTATCTGAGCACAGTTCAGATTCCGCCTCGATCTTTTCTGCTAACTTGTGCTCCAGCTTCGCATCTTCCATTTGGAAGTCCTTGCGAACCTCAGCAACTTCGGATTTTACTGTTTTATACATTTCAGAAAATTGTTGAGCAACCTTTTTCTTAATATCCTCATGATTGTAATCAATTTTATAATTCAAACTGTCCAGATCCTCTTTCAACTTATTGCAACTAGCCTTGAAAGAATTTTTTAATTCAGCTTTATTGGATTCTAATTTATTGTCCATTGCCTCAAACCGTTTATTAAAATTGGTCTGGCTGGCCACAATCCTGTTATTTACCTTAATTATATTAGATTTTAATTCAGCATTACTGGCTGACAATTTTGCATTACTGGCAGCTATTGCTTGTAATATAACATTTAAATCAATAGCCCCAGTATCTTTGGGTTGCTCACTAGCTGGCTTTTTATCACACTCAGGTGACGAATAACTAGCTCCAACACCAGAATCATCAAAACTAAATGAAACTTCTGATTGATCAGTCATATCTAACTTCTCCTGTTTAAACTCTACCATCTCTGATGACTGTTTCGTTTTTAACTCATCAGATAAACTATCATCCAATAAATTAACCATTTCTAATTTCTGCTTTACTACAGGGGTTTCTATTATTGAATCATTGCCCCTTTTTACACTACTGTCAGGAGACAATACTTCATATTTCACTTTAACATTACTACTTTCACGCATATTTACGCTTGAACCGTTGTCTGGATTTACAGTTCCTTCAACAGACATAGGTTCTGATATAAGTTTAACCTCAGTTTCTTTTGGCGGTTCCATCGCCGTCAGTCTTTTAGTGCAGGTTAGTAAAATTTTTAACAGCTTTTCACTTAACTTAGTTCCTTCTGCACGACGTATGGCGTTGCCGGCGTGGTGTACCAGGATTACTGATGCGACGCAGCTCGCTGAATTGCAGACGGCACTCCGACGGCTGTTGTGTGTTTGCGTGGCCCGCAACTGCAGGCACGGCTCCGGCTGTTCCAGCGGACGACTGCGGTGAGGCGAAACTGGCTTCTCGCGATGCCGGCAGCCACAGCCTGGGGGATGTTTCCAGAATGAGAAACATCTCCCAGGCTGTGGCTAAGCCATGTCTCCGCAATATCCTTTCTTTCAGGAGTGCTAGTTCTGCAAGGTTCGCAGGAGAGCTTCTGTAAAGTTTGGAAGGTAGGAGACGAGGAACTGGCAGAAGTAAAGCTGTGAGTACCGGGCGTGAGTCATGCTTCGGTAGCTCAGTTGGTAGAGCCCTTGCCCGCGAAAGGCAAAGGTCCCGAGTTCGAGTCTCGATCGGGCACACAGTTTTAATCTGCCAGGAAGTTTCATATCAGCGCACACTCCGCTGCAGAGTGAATATCTCATTCTGAATACAAGAATTACATATTTCAGAGGACACTCGCGCTCCAGTACGGGAAGAGGGACATAGAAATACGGAACAACCACTAAATAACAACACAGGACACTTCGGAAATTATGAAAGAAATTGGAAAGGCGCATAGGATTTTGAGATCGAACCACCGAAATGAAGTAACAATGAGCGATGTGCGACTCGCCGACACAATGATTTTGACTATAAGCTGTTCATTACTACACGTAAATTCAAAACATTTAAGAATACTGACAACGACATTCATTCACAAGCTTGGCTTCATCAATTCTCTCATTGCTTTCCTCCCAACTGGTCATTGGAGCACAGGTTAGAATTTATGTGTGGCTACTTGGAGAATGATCCAGCTGTAAGAATGCGATCGGTCATTCTCGATTGTCACAGTGAAGGAGAATTTTATCATGCGTTCCTCTCAGCGTATTGGTCTCAAGCTACACAAGACCGAGTAAAACGTAGCGTCATCATGATGAAACGTTTCGAACAATCTGAATTTTCCAGTCTTATGAAATATTTTGAAGATATGTTGCATAAGAATCAGTATCTTTCAAACCCATACAGCCCCTCAGAACTCATCTGCATTTGCTTAATCAAATTGCCTGAACATTTACGACATATTATTTTAGCAGGACGTTGCAAAGACGACATTGAAGCTTTTCAGGGCCTGTTACAAGAACTGGAAATTGACACTGACAATCGCGGAACGCGGAAACAGGAGCACAACAATTACAGGTCACATCTGTCACAATTCCGCGATGACAGAAATAATACACGACAAGGCTATTCTTACAACGTAAATCGTGACCAAAACAGACACCACCCATATGACAACCGTTGGCACAGTAGTAATAATTACAGGGAAAGGTCACCTCTCCACGGTAATGACTATCACAGAGACAATCAGAGAAACAGACAATATGGGAACCAAAATAATTATTATCAAGGGAGACAGAATAATTTTAGATGCAACGGTCCAGCTCGCAGTTACGATTCAGGGAGAAATTCTCCACTGCGTGACCCACAAGAAAGAAACTGTGGAATCTACCGACATGACGACAGACGATATAATTATAATGACAGACCTGAATTTTATCAGAACTGGCGGGATTCAAACAGAGCAGGGCACTCTCGACAAGGTGAATTTGTAGAAGTTAGGTCTCCTAATCCTAACAACGACACGCGCCAACAAAGAGGCAGACAATGACTCGCACAGCAGGCATCCGCGTGCGCCAGCTGGCTCAGAGAAAAATAACATAGATGCTAACCTTGAGAAAAATTCCAGTATTCTTTACCGACATATACCACACGATGATTCCGTTGAAGCTAGAGCTCTGCATGGTAGTAAGAGTAAAGGCTTGCACCACATTTCACATGTAAAACCGTTTATTGAAAGATAATCTGCTTTTTAACTTTGTCTTTGCCATATAACTTTTCACTTTACATTACTAGTATGCTTTGTCAATCTTAGAATCTGTTAACATGCAACAATGTTTGAAGTTAAATATCCAGTCAAGAACCAAGAGAACTTATTTCAACAGAAATTACGAATGCATTGTTATAGTGAACAGACGGCACAGTGTTATTGTGTGTGTACATTCTTGCTTGTTAGTTGCACGATTACGTATCGACTATAAGGCTCACATACTTAGAACATTTACCAGTACAGCTAATGAGATTTTAATGCAACATTTTGGTTTACTTGAAAATACATTCTGGATTTAAAGTACTTTCTGTGAGATACCAGATGACACAGTGGTTAGTTTATGTGACAGCTACACGATTTTATCACGACGCTACTAATGAGTGACAATTTACAATGTTGCTTTTGCGGTGTATCTGTTTTATATCTGCACAGTTTTTCTGAATTCTTCTGGAAAGTAAAACATGTTTTAGTAGTAACTTTTGTGGTATAGCTACAAGGAGACAGCCTTTTCGGTAGCACAACAATACGTTACAGCACAGTACTTTCTTCATCACGGCAATAAGCGTAATAACTAAGATATCTATACGCAAAGCATTTCACTTTTGCTTATCATGAGGTAAGTACATTGACTTCTGCAGAACTTAGCTTTCAGAGGACAATAACTACGACACTTCCACAGAGATTATCTTACAACAAGACGCACAGTTTAGCGCTACAGTACACGTATTTGAGTGATTAAATTTGTACTTAAAACATTTATTTTTAAAGATATTTGAAGTACAATGATACAAAGATTTTCCGTGATACATTTCATTCCATTGCTGTAATCTGTAACACCTGAGGGTATAATTACATTAATCCTCAGGGGGGTACACGCTTACTTTGTGTACCATGTGTTTGGCAAGCACAAGGAGCCCTAGCTAATATGGTATTTGCTTATACAACTGTACACTTCGCTACCATATTTCTCTAACACATAAATTACACAGCTATCTGATCATTTAACTGAGAAACAAACTTTTTTTTTTACTACATCAGTGAGACATGTTTACGCAATTACACTGTTGGATAATCTCATACTTATGAAATTGTATTTTGTCTGTACTTTGTGAACTGTTCATACATTTTTGGATCCATTGTGATGCTATGAGAGCTTTGAATGATGTATTTGGTATGGGATCATGATTTTTAAAGTACGTTTGAGGTAGATGACACTATTGAAATGAGCAGAGAATTTTTTTTAGGTTTTTAAATTATTGCAGAAAGCTACGACGTTTTTGAGATTTGACTGAGGTATTATGATGTTATTTTTACGACGACGATGTGTATTATACTGTTGAGGTATGTTTATGATCAATAAGCTGATGTTATATGAGGAATTGGATTTTGCTATGTATTTATTATGATGAAATATTGAAGAAGTGTCGACGAATATGTATATGTGTAAAAAGGTAAGGAATAATGAGTAGTGGTTAGGGACTCTGACTTGTGAAAAAGGTTGTTGGAAACCAAGAATCGTACTTTAAGAGTTATGAAATGTGTGTAAATGTGTGAATATATCACAATGCCACTGAAATTTTTTTGGACACTGTTGTATTTATAGGATTTTGTTTCTATACATTTGTAACGCAAATTCTCGACCTGTGAAATTTTTTATATGAGACTGTCACTGTAGCGCAAACTGCTGTCGTAAATATTTCGGTAGGAGAGTTAAGTGACCTTCACGTAATGCGTAGTGGGCGTCTAGCTGCGTGATAGTCGCCTGGGAAAAACCCATTAGTGTGTGCCTTTCAGAGGCACAGGTGGAGAAAAAAAAAGGGAGGCCATTATCCTCGCTATTGACATTCCTTTGTAGAAAGCATCGCAAATACGACATGCTCAAACTTGAAAACATATGATTATACTGTGGAGATCTTAATTTATGATATTTACTAAAATGCCTAATGACATGATGAGAAACACTTTACATCTATTGTCTTTCTAGTTGAGAGAATTTTTTTGCCTTTGGATACGCCATTTGCCTAGTGAATGACGTTTCATATGTTGCTTTATATATATATATTTGCTCATTTTGTTTACTATCTAGTTTCTAGCTGCACTGAAGCATTGGTTAAAAGAAAATTTAATAGATGTACTAATATAAATATTTTCTGTCTACAGACCCAGTAAAGAATGCGTTTATGATGTACTTTCTTAGAAAAGAGAGCACAAATAATCATTTCCCTTTACAGGAAATGCATAAATAATTTTTTTACGATTTGGTAACTTGTCTGCTAGAGGAAGTTCTCGTGATGCATTACTCTAGTGTTAAGATGTGACATAGGTATTAAACATGGCCATCTTTACTGTAATATTTTTTTTATGCTTGAGCTTTGTCATAATTAGATATAAGTTACTGCATTTGCTGCTGCTGCTTGCTTTCCATTTTTTTGTCATTGCTGTTTGTGTTAATTGTTTTGTGCTGCTGCATTGCCTCGACCCTTAGTATATATATCTGATCTCAGTAGATTTAAGTTAGCTTTAAATGGGGTAGGCTATATAAGAGAACGAGTTGTGATGAATTGGAAGAAATGCATTGAGAAGCTATAAGATTAAGGTTTGGCCAAAAAAGTATTTTGAAAGAGGATATGAACAAAAAAGTAGGGTTTAGAGACAACAATTTAGGTAGGATTTTCTTGAAAATAAATGATGTAAGATAATGGAAAATAAATAATGAGGTAAGAAATATGTGAACATATAAATACAGAAAGCATGCTTGGATAGGACGTTTTGGGGAAAACAAATGTTGAAATAAGACGAAAGATCTATGGAATGAAGTTCTGGGTTGGACTGCAGTACCAAATGTTACACTGAAAACGAACCCTGTCCTTTCCATTGTGATATCCCCCTATATGTTTGTGTACTCTTGTATATTTGTGTTTCTCCTGTCTTTATGTGTTTAGCTAATAAGAGTTATGTTGTAGAACTTTTCTAATAATATGTTATTTACTTAGTAAAGATGTTTAGACATTATTTATTCTGTTTTGTTTTAATGCTCATGTGAGACGTTGATGTTTCAAAAGTTATTCTGATCTTTTATATATTTACTTATGTCATAATTCCTGTAACACTCATGTATATAATCAAAATATCCACGGGTGTGCTGCCGGTCTATAGTGTCCAACGGGCACAATATTTCGGCGATTGTACATGTCGCCATCATCAGGTGAACTGATGGACTGAGCTCCTGTGAACGTGCCGGCACGGAGATCCGTACATTATGGCTGCTCAGAGGGAACTGGGTTCGGTCTGCTGCTTTCATCTAATACTTTCCCCTCTTTGGGGAAGTGTGAGGGGGAGTTTGTAGCCTTTCGGCTTTTACTCCCCTGTGTACTTGTGTGTGTGATTAATTCTGTACTTTTTTTTTGGTGTCTGTGAACTGTGATGATTGTTCTGTGTGAGTCTGGTACTTGCCTGAGGTTTGGCGAGATAATTGTAGTGATTTGGGTAGGAGCAGGATTTTGGAATGGATATTGGGATTTTTCTCTTCGACTTAGTCGCCGAAGATCGTCATGGGGCGATTGTGTTTATCGCGGGACATGTCATACCGACCTAGGGAGTGTATGAGGGCGTTTCCCGACCTGGAAGTACCTTCATAGAAGGCCCTTGTCAGGTCTTGAAATCGCTCTCTCAGGAGTGGGATTTCCGCAGCGGCATGCAAATCGTCGATAGGGAATCCAAGGGGTAAACGCAGTGCCCTCCTGAGGGCGCGGTTCTGCAGCCTCTGGAGTTTGTCCAGGTGCTGCTTCGCCGCGTATCCCCAGACAGGACACGCGTATTCCATGATTGGCCGGATCAGGGCCTGGTATACGTTCACTCCTACTGAGCAGGAAAGGGAGCTGGATGAGTTGAGGATTGGGTACAGGATGGACATTCTGGCGCAGACCTTCCTATGGACCTCGTCTATGTGGGGTTTCCACGTAAGACGAGAGTCCAAGGTTACGCCAAGATACTTGGCGGTTCTGCGCCAGGGGAGTTGGGTTCCGTTTAGGTGAAGGTGGAGGGGGGGGGGGGCGTTGAGGAGGTTCGCGCCTTCCGAGCCTACGGGTGATCAGCATCGCCTGCGTCTTTTCAGAATTGATGGTGATTCGCCAGCGACGGGCCCAAGTTTCTGTGTCATCTAAAACCCTTTGTAGCCTACGGATGACCAGGTCCTTGTTCGCGTTTCTTGTGTAGAAGGCTGTATCGTTAGCGTACTGAGCGGAGTGCACCAGGGGGGCCGTTGGTGTGTCCGCAGTGTACAGACTGTACAAAACTGGCCCCAGGACCGATCCCTGTGGCACCCCGGCACGAATACGCCTCTTGGTGGAGGTGGCTGTTTCTACTTTGACAGAAAAAGTTCTGTTCGAGAGATAGCTTTTGATCTGCTTAACTATACTCCCGGGGAACCCTTGAGTGTACAACTTGTAGAGTAGCCCTCTATGCCATACTGAGTCAAAGGCTTTGGCTACGTCTAGTAGCACTATCCCGCAGTAGCCTCTGAGGTTGAAGCCCTCTGTGGCTGCTTCAACCACTCTCATGATCTGTTGTGGGGCAAAGTGGTTCTGCCGGAATCCGAATTGGAAATCCGGCAGAATTTGCTCTCTGGTGATATGTTCTTGTATGGGTCTTAACAGGAGGTGCTCATAGATCTTGCTGAGAGTTGGCAAGAGGCTAATCGGCCTGTAGTGCTGCGGGAATAGAGGGTCTTTCCCTGGTTTGTGTATTGCGACCACTTCCGCGTGTTTCCAGCAAGCTGGGAACTCGCGGGTACGAGTAATCTCGTTGAAGACGTTCGCGAGGTGTTCTATCGCCGTGGGTGGGAGGTTTTTGACCAATTGGTTGGTGACATTGTCATGTCCTGGCGCCTGTTTGGAGGGGAGGGACCTAATTACTTTTGCCACGTCTTCAGGGGCAAAAACTGTGGGTTCGTCTTCTGGGTCCTCCTCAGCATTGAGGAAGACAGCCAGTTGACGACGGACCACTCTTTCATGCTCATCATCCTGGGGTTCAGCCGCTTGGAACTGCTTCTCGAAAGTGTCGGCGAGGGCGTTGGCCTTTTCAGCATGGCTGTAGGCCATACCCTGCTCGCCGTGCAGTGGCGGCATCCTAGCGCGTCTTCTTGTGAATTGTTTGGTTGCTTGCCAAAGTGTGTGATCGTCTACTTTGAGGGCTGTGAGGCGGTTTTGCCATTGCTGGTTTCTGTGCTCATTGAGCGCTACCTTCAATTCTCTCTGTAGACGATTGAGCAGCCTCCTTGTGGCCTGGTTTCTGGTTATCTTCCACTCTTTTGCCACTCTGTTATGTCGAATTTGAGCTAGCAAGTGTTCCGGGAGCTGTATTTGCGGCGGCGGGCCATCCCTTTGTGGAGGGGTGGCTTCTTCCGCTGCCTGCAAGATGGTGCCTGTTAGGTCTTGTAGCGCTTGTTCTACTGTTTCGGCAGTAGGTGGCGGAGCGCGATCGATATCAGAGGCGACAGTTTCTCGGTATCGCTCCCAGTTTGTACGTTTGTAAGACGTCGACCTCTAGGATCACTGGGTTGTGGTCGGAGGACATTCTGTTGATCGTCCTCGCGGTCACAAACCCCGTAATCCTCCTAGTGAGAGCTATGTCTAACACGTCGGGCCTGCCTCCATTTTTTGGAAAATGTGTGGGCTCGACTGGACCCCAAGTTTCGAAGTGGTGGGTGTGCGCTAGTTGTTGCAATCTGGCGCCTGCT
Source organism: Schistocerca nitens (assembly GCF_023898315.1). Lineage (NCBI taxonomy): Eukaryota > Metazoa > Arthropoda > Insecta > Orthoptera > Acrididae > Schistocerca > Schistocerca nitens. The sequence continues at coordinate 693,367,038 of NC_064615.1, read as the reverse complement.
CTGGAGGTTACTCTAGAATTCCAATCAGGATGTTTGGCATTGAAGTCGCCCCCTATTATGAGTTTGCCTTCAATTTGCCCTAGAGTAGCTATGTCTCCCTCATCTATCTGGTCTTGTGGGGGTCGGTAGATTGCAACGATTGTTAGGGGTCCAGTGGCAGTGGCTACTTCCACCGCCACTGCTTCGATTTTATTGGTAGCTGGTAAGAATACCTGGTGGTGGGGGATCCCTCTTTTTATGTATATGGCCACTCCTCCGCCATGGGTTGGCCTGTCTTTGCGATAGCTAACATAGTTGGGGACTGTCGCTTTTATTCCCGGTTTTAGGTGGGTTTCCCCCATCATGCATATGTCGATGGAGAACTCCTTCATGAGTTCTCTGAACTCGACCTCTTGGTTAACAATGCCGTCTGCGTTAAAGACGCACATTGTCAGGCCATGGATGTTTGGTCGTCTATCCATGATGGGGTTTTGAAACTACTGAGGAAGTCGCAGAGGGGAGCGACTGCTGGACTGTTGCCTGAAGGGCAACGAGGATCTGTGTGTTCTGCCTCTGGGCTTCCCTGAATTCCTTCATCATTTCCATGACGAGGTTCATGGTCTGCACCATTATGCCTAACAACTGATCCATGTGGGGGGAGTGTGTGTGGGGTTCCCTAGAGCTTCCTCCGTCATGGTGGACCTGGTCGTTGATGTTGTGTATTTCCCGGTGTTGTTCTCGTGATAGTGTCTGGTGTTGTGATGATTGGGCCACGCTTTCAGTGTTCCTCGGAGGAGAAACCACTTCCGCATATGTCGCCCTCGGTGTGTCCGGCCTTGGTTTTACCCAGGCCTTTTCTGTGTGTTGTAGTAATACAAGCTTTACAAGAGAATAGAAATAAACATATACATCAGTGATTCTTGAGTTTCTCCCGGCGCATTTGATAATCAAAATATCCATGGGTGTGCTGCCGGTCTATAGTGTCCAACGGGCACAATATTTCGGCGATCGTACATGTCGCCATCATCAGGTGAATTGACGGACTGAGCTCCTGTGAACGTGCCGGCACGGAGATCCGTACGCTATGGCTGCTCAGAGGGAACTGGGTTCGGTCGCGGCGGCGGCCGATTTAAACACCCTCCGCCCGCGGCGCGCTCCCTCCGCCGTCCGCGCCCCGCGCCACGGTCGCGCGATGGAACAGATTGCGACGGCGTCTGAGATGACGTCGGTGTGATGGCTCTGTCCGCCGTGGTCGTCACAACTATACGTTTGCTCGATTTACTTTTGATTAACCCGATCGCTGGTTCCCAAGCCTTGCTAAGATTATAGCCACAGTCACGGTTTATGAGGTCGTCATTGGTGCGAATTTCGATGGCCTCTCTAACAACGCTGTCCCAGTATCTCGACGTCTGTACCAGAATCCTCGTGCGGTCATACTCCATGGCGTGATTTTCCGACAAACAATGTTCAGCGACCGCCGACTTGCTCGGATACATCAGTCGAGTGTGCCTCTGGTGTTCACGGCATCGATCCTCGACGGTACGCATCGTCTGACCAATATACGACTTGCCACATTGACACGGAATCTGGTACACGCCGGCCTTCCTCAAACCGAGGTCATCTTTGGCGCTCCCCACCAGTGCACGAGTTTTATTTGGAGGACAAAACACAGTTCCGACCCGGTGTTTCTTCAGAATGCGGGCGATTTTCCCCGAGAGTGCGCCTGTGTATGGAATAAATGCAGTGCCTACCTCCTCCCTCGTGACTTCATCCATCTCAACAGGTTGTGCTGCAGTGGTTGGGCGGAGAGCACGTTGAATCTGCCACTCTGAGTACCCATTTTTTCGAAATACAGTTCTCAGATGTTCCAGTTCCTGGGGTAGACTCTCTGCGTCAGAGATAGTGCGCGCCCTATGTACTAGAGTTTTAAGTACGCCATTCCTCTGTGAAGGGTGGTGGCAGCTGTCTGCGTGCAAATACAGATCAGTGTGCGTAGTCTTCCGATACACCCCATGACTTAGGGTGCCGTCAGCCCTTCTCTTGACCAAGACGTCAAGGAAAGGTAATTTACCCTCTGTTTCAGTCTCCATAGTGAATTTGATGTTGGGGTGTATGGGGTTTAGATGTGTAAGGAAGTCAAGGAGTTTATCCATACCATGTGGCCAGATGACGAACGTGTCGTCCACGTAACAGAAAAAGCAAGTAGGTTTCCACACGGATGACGACAGGGCTTCCTCCTCGAAGTTCTCCATGTACAAATTCGCTACCACCGGTGAGAGTGGGCTACCCATGGCGACTCCCTCCGTTTTTTCGTAGTATTCTCCATTAAAAAGAAAATACGTGGAAGTCAAGACATGCCTAAAAAGTTCAGTGGTCTTCTCGTCAAACTTCTGACTAATCAATTCTAGTGACTCTCGCAGGGGTACCCTCGTAAACAAGGAAACGACGTCAAAACTCACCATGATATCTGACTCATCCAACCTGAAGCTATCAAGGCGTTTAACAAAATCCACGGAATTACGGATGTGATGAGGGCATTTACCCACATAAGGACTTAATATTCCCGTCAGGTATTTGGCCAACAAATATGTAGGTGCCCTGATGTTGCTGACAATGGGGCGTCCATATAGTCTAGGCGGTACCGGACCTTGGGGTAACAATTTCTTAGCGTCACCCTCCGGTAAATCTGCGTCCTTGAGAAGCGCCCTCGTCTTGTTCTCCACCTTCTTTGTAGGGTCAACGCTGATCTTCCGGTAGGAATCGTCATTTAACAGGCTCTGCATCTTATCAGTGTAGTCCTTATGGGAGACAACAACTGTCGCATTGCCTTTGTCAGCCGGTAAGACAACAATTTCAGAGCGCTTGGGAACCAGCGATCGGGTTAATCAAGAGTAAATCGAGCAAACGTATAGTTGTGACGACCACGGCGGACAGAGTCATCACACCGACGTCATCTCAGACGCCGTCGCAATCTGTTCCACCGCGCGACCGTGGCGCGGGGCGCGGACGGCGGAGGGAGCGCGCCGCGGGCGGAGGGTATTTAAATCGGCCGCCGCCGCGACCGAACCCAGTTCCCTCTGAGCAGCCATAGCGTGCGGATCTCCGTGCCGGCACGTTCACAGGAGCTCAGTCCGTCAATTCACCTGATGATGGCGACATGTATGATCGCCGAAATATTGTGCCCGTTGGACACTATAGACCGGCAGCACACCCGTGGATATTTTGATTATCAAATGCGCCGGGAGAAACTCAAGAATCACTGATGTATATGTTTATTTCTATTCTCTTGTAAAGCCTGTATTACTACAAATGTTATCTGTATTGTTATGTTCTTTAATGATGTATTTTGTATCTTTGTAATTGTATTCTCATGTGGTAAAATTAAAATTGTAATTGATACCAGTTCATCAAACTAAGTAACTTGTAAGCATTCATTTCACTGCACACATTTCTGTTGGTCATAGTATATGCACAATATGTGAGAAGTTGGGACTGTTAGTGCTTGAACGTGTGATAATAATTCAGCAAGGGACTCGTTAACAGCATTGCTGGTTCTAAGGACAGTTCCAAAAACTTTGTGAGTGCACAAGTGGTGGTTATGGACTTGCTATATTATCCGCAAGACTCTTCAATGGTGTTTGTGCACCCGCACAGTCACAACAGATGGCTGCTGGCTGTTCAAATGGCTCTGAGCACTATGCGACTTAACTTCTGAGGTCATGAGTCGCCTAGAACTTAGAACTAATTAAACCTAACTAACCTAAGGACATCACACACATCCATGCCCGAGGCAGGAATCCAACCTGCGACCGTAGCGGTCGCTTGGTTCCAGACTGTAGCGCCCAAAACCGCACGGCCACTCCGGCCGGCGCTGCTGGCTGTCTCTACAATGATTGCAGTGGGTCTGCACCTCTGGTGGCCCACCAATACCATAATCTATACTAGGACTACAGTGGGTCTGCTCTGTGATGACCTACCTACCAATATTCTTCAAAACTTCGACTGACTCTGCTGTGGGTTTGCTCTGTTGTGGCGCATTACCTGTCTGCATGTCAAGAGTCAGCACCGTCTTTCCGTTGGAAGGACAACACAACTTCTTCAAGACTGCATGGAAATCCACTACTTCCGTGTGCATTCTCTTTTACTGCTCAGACTTTGAGAAAAAAAAAAACACTGCAATTTTACTATGATGAATGATCAGGACTGTCTTTATGGGACTGTGAGAAAATTTTAGCTTTTGACCAACATTGTATCAATAAGTGTGTGCCTTTGAATTCTTTGTTATTGTAATTATGAAAACTTTTTTCAAATCTGTATTGGCCACTGCCCAAAACAATTTGCAAAATTTTTTTGTGGGGAGTATGGTGGCTATGTAAGTAGGCTGTTTAGGTTTTTATATTGGTAACGCCATGTAGCGCTCTATATGAAAATCACTGGCTGTGCTGTGTGCAGTCTGTGGCTGGGTGGTATTGTTGTGATATTCGCCATTGTAGTGTTGGGCTGTTGGCTGTTAACAGCGCATAGCGTTGCGCAGTTGGAGGTGAGCCGCCAGCAGTGGTGGATGTGGGGAGAGAGATGGCGGAGTTTTGAAATTTGCAAGACTGGATGTCATGAACTGCTATATATATTTTGACTATTAAGGTAAATACACTGTTTGTTCTCTGTTAAAATCTTTCATTTGCTAACTATGCCTATCAGTAGTTATTGCCTTCCGTAGTTTAAATCTTTTATTTAGCTAGCAGTAGTGGCGCTCGCTGTATTGCAGTAGTTCGAGTAACGAAGATTTTTGTGAGGTAAGTGATTTGTGAAAGGTATAGGTTAATGTTAATCAGGGCCATTCTTTTGTAGGGATTATTGAACGTCAGATTGCGTTGCGCTAAAAAATATTGTGTGTCAGTTTAAGCACAGTCGTGTATAATTGTTCAAAGGGGACGTTTCAGTTCAAATGGCTCTGAGCACTATGCGACTTAACTTCTGAGGTCATCAGTCGCCTAGAACTTAGAACTAATTAAACCTAACTAACCTAAGGACATCACACACATCCATGCCCGAGGTAGGGTTCGAACCTGCGACCGTAACGGTCGCGCGGTTCCAGACTGTAGCGCCTAGAACCGTTCGGCCACTCCGGCCGGCATATCAGCTTTTATGTGAATGTAATAGTCATCGGTGGTCGGCTGCTAGATTTTCCTTTTTCTTCCTGCAAGGTGCCTACAAGTGTTGCCGCATCCAACATTTCTGTCAGGATTGGTTTCTACCTTCCCATGCTTGTCGTCTTCTCCTATTTCTGTTCTTTCCATAGCGTCTTTTACGCCGTCTAACCAGGTAACTATCGGTCCTGTTTTTCTCTTTCTTCCATGAAGATGGACTGTGGCGCTACAGAATCAAATGGTTCAAATGGCCCTGAGCACTATGGGACTTAACTGCTGAGGTCATCAGTCCCCTAGAACTTATAACTACTTAAACCTAACTAACCTAAGGAAATCACACACATCCATGCCCGAGGCAGGGTTCGAATCTGCCACCGTAACGGTCGCGCGGTTCCAGACTGTAGCGCCTAGAACCGTTCGGCCACACCGGCCGGCGCTACAGAGTCGATGAGAAGTTTTTATCTTTGACGTACTATGAGCGAGAGTTATATTTTATCCTTGACAAGGTTTATCTCTGTTATCACGTGAAACCCAGACCACGCCCACTTTCCACGGTATTTGGGCCGTTCTTCGACGTCAAACGCGTGAGTCGGCAAGACTCAGCACAACCAGGAGCACCTCCGAAGACGTCCAACGTAGCTTTGGACGAAACGTCAGAGATAGAAGAGTTCCATGGACCACGCCATACAACCCGGAAGAATTCTCGGCATTTGGAAAAGTTATTTTATTTTAATTTTTATTTCACACTTAAATTATGGCGCAAGCACAGGCGCACTACGATAACGTGGAGTTGTTTGTAGTGAACTGAGGTAAACCCCGGTACACCCGCTCGGCTCTTTAACTCTTACAGTGATACAGCGCTTGTTTCGCCTCAGTACATCTGCCACACATCGCTTTCCCTGCACTTCATTTGTCCCATTAATAATTTCTTTTTTTAATTTACCTGTTTCTACAAACTTTTTTCTAGTACCCAGACCTTTCGTCATCTTTTATCTTTTCCCCTATTTTCTCCGTCCACCACTCGGAGATTTGTTTCCTTTATTCGTTTTGTCGATCCAGCTACATTTTATAATCGGCAATTATTTACTCACGGGCAGAGCCGTGGTCATGGACAGGACTACGGAAACTGCGTGGAGTGCAAATGGCAATAACGGCCAATTTAATCTATTAACTTGAAAGGAGGACAAGTTTTTATATATGGGACCTGGAAGCTAAAAGCTTATTTGTTAGGTGGAACATGGGTTCCAGATGAGGACAGCTTGCCATCCGCAGGTCGCGATGGTCGTTCCGCGCTCCTAGCCGACGAAGGGTAATCTGACAGACATGTTGCGGCTGCTCGCGAGTTAGAGAGCGTGGCATATGTGCTTATAGGGTTTAGAGGGCAGAGGCCGTTAATGGATGCGCTCCCGTGACACCCCACGTCGCCCAAGTGAATTCGGAAATCACGGGCCTAGAACACGTGAGTACACCACGTGAAGTCGCACACGAATCACGAGCAGACGAAATCAACTACAAGCACGTCAGTACGACTATAAACGTTGGAGGTGAAGCCCCATAGCAGCAGAGACTCTCATGAGTGAAGGAGGCAACAGAGATCGCAATGTGGCAGCGAGGCACTTTGAAGTGCGCCACGAAAGTGCAGAATACGCCCACGCACTAGTAGCAGAAGACAGTTTTGTTCTATCCACGGAAGAAAAAGTTGTGGAAGTTAGATAGATGTTGAAGGACTGTGAGTTTTTCCCATGCTTTTACATGGCGAGAGAGACCGCGGATTCCTCATTTGGAGTCGGATAATCAAATGTAAGGGTTAAAAACATCCTATAATTTCTGTGTTCGTAGTTATTAGTATGTGTTTACTGTGTTTAGATAGTAATCTATGCGAGAACTGTACCATAGTGGTAAGGATGCGCAGAGATGTAAGGTCGAGGGCATCTGGTCCGTGCACCGACATGCCACGCTACGCCGCCCTCATCAGCGAGACTGAAACTTCCCTTTGCGCGGGATTCAAAAAATGGGTCTGAGCACTATGGGACTTAACATCTGGGGTCCTCAGTCCCCTAGAACTTAGAACTACTTAAACCTAACTAACCTAAGGACATCACACACATCCATGACCGAGGCAGGATTCGAACCTGCGACGGTAGCGGTCGCGCGGTTCCAGACTGTAGCACCTAGAACCGCTCGGCCCCCCCATGCCGGCTGTATGTTAAATGTCAAGGTACGCTATAATAGCATTATCTTCACCATCATCATCATCATCATCATCATCTTCTTCTTCTTCTTCTTTCTTTCTTTTTATTCCAGTTCAGTCACGCGGCCAGCACAGCTAACACTATGACGCTTAGTGTAGAGGAGGGCTCCGAAAATGGGTGTTGTGCGCCTTACGTCTCAATGACGAAGATGGTGTGACGTTATTGAAAGCGCCGACATTGTTATGGTATTTATTGCTGTTGAGAGAATTAAACCCTACTTAGGGGGAACGTGGCACACTGTCGCTTACAGTCTCATCCGAGTATCCAGTAGTCATCGTTAGACTAAAATTACAGCCTGAATATTTAATGATCTGCGTGACCTTTGGTTTGGGTTGACACCAACTTTGCACTTTTTATATTTATTTAATGGATATTGTTTTTGGATATTGTTTTTCTTACATAAAAGTTCCAAATGTCTTAATTCTATGGGCCTTATGCGTGTTTGTCGTTTTTTTTATTTGTGTCATGATAACTCTGTTTAATGTAATTTGCATTCTTGGCCTTAAGGGAATTGTTTGTGTTAGCTGTTGGCTTTCACACGCTTGGGGCGCAATTAAAAACAGTAATGCATCCGCTTGAAACCCACTGAGCTTTTCTTGTAAATGAATTTTTTTAAATGAATAGTAGTTGCGTGATTAGTGTAGTGAGCATCGATGGGTCACATTTCCATGACTGTCAACCTTCTGTACTAGGTGCTTAAGAGTAACGCCAGGGAGCTATGTAATTTGAACGTTACTTTTTTCCAAAATCCGACTGGTCGCGAAATCTAAACCACAGTGAAAATCATAAATGTATTATATGCAACGTTTAGCTACACCTTCCACTTACAACTCTATATAGTCGTTCCATCGACTTCGATGTGTAATAAAATGGAACATCTGCAGCCTTCCTTACAATGTTATTTATTACATGGCTACCAGTTTCGGTGCTTCAGTACACCATCTTCAGACCTTAACTGACGCAAAGGCGGTTAGCTCCAACTTGATGGTTGGAGACACAACATCGTTGTTACAGTCTACGGAAGCCAGTTCACAGATGTTGGCCACTGTTGCAATCATGATACGATTTGGGTTAACCCACTCAGCGTCATTTAAGGCCTGAAGATAGTTTACTGAAGTTTCGAAACTGTTAGCAATATGCCGGCCGCGGTGGTCTCGAGGTTCTAGGCGCTCAGTCCGGAACCGCGCGACTGCTACGGTCGCAGGTTCGAATCCTGCCTCGGGCATGGATGTGTGTGATGTCCTTAGGTTAGTTAGGTTTAAGTAGTTCTAGGGGACTGATGACCACAGATATTAAGTCCCATAGTGCTCAGAGCCATTTTTTTTTTGTTAGCCATATAATAAAGAATATGGAAAGGACGACTGTAGGTGTTCCATTTTATTACATAACACCGAAGTTCCTCAAACCATCAGTCAGAAGGATGTACATACAAAGACTTAGACATTTGTGTAAGTGTAGTCCTCGTCGTAGAAGGCAGCCGCGTGTGCCTTGCGCCTGTGCCCTAAGGTGCTCTGCGGCTGGTTGCCTGTGCCAAATTGCTGTCCCCATAGCCAGCGGTTAATGTGAGCGAAGAGATGAAAATCGTAGGGAGCCAAGGCTGGACTGTACGGTGGATGATCAGGCACTTCCCGTTGGAGACGCTACAGCAGCATCTTCGTCCAACCTGCTGTGTGTGCTCGAGCATTGTTACGAAAAAGATACGTGAGCTGTATGAAATCAGGCGGAACCTCTCAGCAGGCACTACACACTTGGTGGCAGACTCTATTTTTCTGAGCACCTTCACGTGCTCACTGTGCTCTCAGAAACGAAAAGTGCGACGTAACGTGATCGACGGGCATCAGATTTCCAATGTGGTTTTAATTTCGCGACCCGTTGGAGGTTGAAAAAATATATCCATCATAGGCGATCGTAGAGGCAGGCACAATTTAATTGAAGAGTTTACTTCGCTCTGAAATGTTTGTCCCATTTAAAGACAGAGTGACAGCAGATAACCACCGCCGAGCCCCAAACGCCTGGTGACACTTGAGCAAACTACAGGTATTTCCAGATACGTTTCTGGGTTGCCGCCTTCTTAATAACACACAAACTCACACAAATACTCATAGTAATTCCCAGCCGTCTCCACGAGAAAATCCGACATGGTTTCCACTGTAGAGGCTGCAGCCAAGGTTAAGAGGTGATGCACGTGGCCAGTTTGAGAACATGGGTGTTACATGGCTATATATCAGTTGTCGCCCAGGGACTCCTCGAAACGCGAGAGTGGAAATTTTGTCATCCTGTACCAGGACTGGGAGTTATGGTTATACAGTGCTGGCCGCACTTATTTTACTTGACATGGCTGAATCAAATAAGACGCTACCATGGTTAATTCGAGAGACTCACGGAAGTTGGTCACACCAGGACCAGACAGGTGAAACGGTTCAAATGGCTCTGAGCACTATGGGACTTAACATCTGAGGCCATCAGTCCCCTAGAACATAGAACTACTTAAACCTAACTAACCTAAGGACATCACACACATCCATGCCCGAGGCAGGATTCGAACCTGCGACCGTAGCAGTCACGCGGCTCGGGACTGAAGCGCCTAGAACCGCTCGGCCACCGCTGCCGGCCCAGACAGGTGAAGTTACATTAGGAGAGATCTGCTGATGCAAGTGAAACCTCATTTTCCATTCCGTGCGATCTGATAATTGGTCCTTTAAGTGTCTAACTACGTTTTCCTTGTCTGGTATCAGCTTCCAAATACTCTCAAAGACAAAAAGAAGAAGAAAAACCACACACCACGAAGACGTTATCGATATGCACATGTGTAGACAAACAAATTATTCAAGAGAAAGAGCCTCACAAATTGCGAAAGTCAATAACGCTTTGGTCTACCTCTGGCCCTAATGCAAGCAGTTATTCGATTTGGCATTGATTGATAGAGCCATTGGATGTCCTCTTGATAGATATCGGCCCAAATTCTGTCCAATTGGTGCCTTAAATAATCGGAATCCCTTGCTGGTTGGAAGGCCCAAACCATGAGGCTCCAAAAGTTCTCAACTGGGGAGAGATTCGGCGACCTTGCTTACCAAGACAGGGTTTTCCGAGCTCGAAGACGTGGCAGTAGAAAGTCTCGTCCTGTGCAGAAAAGCATTATCTTGCTGAAATATAAGCCCAGGATGGCTTGCCATGAAGGGCAACAAGACGGGACGTAGAACATCGTCGATTAACCTCTGTGTCGTAAGGACGGAGCGGGTGGCGATCAAATAGGGCCTGCCGTGAAATGAAATGGCACCCCAGACCATCACTTCTGGCTGTTGGACCACATGCCAGCGACAATCAGGTTGGTGTCCCATTGCTGTCTGGAGCGTCTCTAGAGCCGGATAATTCCTTCGTGGTGCGTCTTTTTTGTGTTAGAGTGTATTTTTCTTCCAGATATTACGCCGGCAGGCTCCCTGCGAGATAATCATAGCAGAAAGAGACACGAAGCGTCAGGAAAATAACACCATGGCGACCGCCGAGCCGTGCTCTACGTGAGAAGGGTTAGGGGAGAAACGTAGTATTAACCTGCCCAGAGCGTCCCCACAGAGCCTCTTAACACGAAAGATGAAGATGACCAAACGTGAACGAGCAACCACCCCGACAAGCGTCATTTGCCCATGCCTGCAAGTGCTCAGATGAGATGAAGATGACCAAACGTGAACGAGCAACCACCCCGACAAGCGTCATTTGCCCATGCCTGCAAGTGCTCAGATGAGATGAAGATGACCAAACGTGAACGAGCAACCACCCCGACAAGCGTCATTTGCCCATGCCTGCAAGTGCTCAGATGAGATGAAGATGACCAAACGTGAACGAGCAACCACCCCGACAAGCGTCATTTGCCCATGCCTGCAAGTGCTCAGATGAGATGAAGATGACCAAACGTGAACGAGCAACCACCCCGACAAGCGTCATTTGCCCATGCCTGCAAGTGCTCAGATGAGATGAAGATGACCAAACGTGAACGAGCAACCACCCCGACAAGCGTCATTTGCCCATGCCTGCAAGTGCTCAGATGAGATGAAGATGACCAAACGTGAACGAGCAACCACCCCGACAAGCGTCATTTGCCCATGCCTGCAAGTGCTCAGATGAGATGAAGATGACCAAACGTGAACGAGCAACCACCCCGACAAGCGTCATTTGCCCATGCCTGCAAGTGCTCAGATGAACCGATTAATCACCTCCCTCCCTACCTGCCCTGTTACTGTGTCTTGTCTAAACCGAGTCAACAACAAAAGGAAGTATCCGTGTTTCCGTGTATTTATCACCTTCGAATTAAGTTTCACACTTTGGCACCCAACTTAGGCGTTCTCATTAGCAATTAAATTCCCAATTTACTATATTATTGTATGATTGTGCCCCGTATGGAGCGATCTCCGTTTCAGTTTACTACATTTTGATACCGAACAAAGGGCGATGCGATTTCTGTGTATGAACAAAGCCCAGTTCACTACATTCTTAATGCCCAGTGAGCCATGCTGGATGCTATCGATATCTGCTTCGCGACCTACTGACACGACTTCACCGTTGTAGCGCGAGGAGGCGCGACTGCGCGCCGTTGCGAATTTTGCAGTGATCTCAGAATCGAGTGCAAGACCGGTCCCTCTGGGGAGGGGCAGAGAAAAAGAGACGGCCGTTGGGGCACTGGGCGGTGCCCATGTTGAAATAGCGTGTTGCCCTGTACGCGGGAACCGTAACAACGGAAGGTTCATCTACAGGGAACCTAGAAAGCTCAGTGTGTGGAGACATGTTTCTCTGGTGTATTCCATTCACGGGCTAAGTGGGTCAGCCCACCGCGTTCCTGGCGGTTTGTGCTGTTTTAACGTGGACGCGGTGCGCCTCCTGTGAGAGTCTACAGTTTCCTCGTGTATTTGGCAAGACATTCAATCACATGGGTGCTGATGCCGCTAGTTGTTTTGGGGCGGGGCCGTCTCTGCCTTCCTCTTGCGTCGTATTGCTCTCTGGATTTTTATTAACGTCACTATGAGTTTATTTGTCTCAATATAGCCTTAAGGTTTTCCATTTGTAACTGTTACCGTACTAAGGTCTTTGTAACTTTAGCCAAATAATGTGTAAAAATTCCTCTGCAAGTCGTGATGTGTGTTCAAGGTTATTGTACTGAGCCAAAGGTTACGGGGCACGTCACTGTTGTGTAAAATCTCTCACCTCCCGGGGTCCTAGTAACATATGAGTTTCTGCTCATTTGTCCTTAATCCTGGTCATCACTTAACGTATGTTCACGTTTTAATATGCATTGGTTTTAGTTACGTTTTAGATGCGTGACCTGGCCAGGTCCACAAGGTGTATATTGAGTACTTTATTAAGGCGAAATTGTTTACTTACTCGCCACTGCCCTACGTCATTCTGAGGTAAGGACTAGTTTGGCTTTTTATAAGTGACTGTACCCGTGGTCTTTGATTCATAATCAAAAACTTCTTCGGTCCCGGGTTCGATCCCCGCCACTGCCTAAATTTTGATAAATAATCAGCATTGGCGGCCGAAGACTTCCGGCATAAGAAGTCAGCCTCATTCTGCCAACGGCCTTGTCAAAGAGGGCGGAGGAGCGGATAGAGGTTCAGGGCACTCTCTTGTCCTAGGGGTGGGAAATTGCCCCTAAAGGTGGAAGAATCAGCAATGATCAACGACATGAGGATGCAGAAGGCAATGGAAACCACTGCATTAAAGACACGTAACGTGTATCCACAGGACATGTGGCCTGTAATTGAAGAAGTGACATGATGATCTCTCCATTGGCAAAAGTCCCCCATTCGGATCTCCGGGAGGGGACTGCCAAGGGGGAGGTTACCATGAGAAAAAGATTGAATAATCAACGAAAGGATAACATAACGTTCTACGAGTCGGGGCGTGGAATGTCAGAAGCTTGAACGTGGTAGGGAAACTAGAAAATCTGAAAAGGGAAATGCAAAGGCTCAATCTAGATATAGTAGGGGTCAGTGAAGTGAAGTGGAAGGAAGACAAGGATTTCTGGTCAGATGAGTATCGGGTAATATCAACAGCAGCAGAAAATGGTATAACAGGTTTATTTATTTTTATTTTATTTATCGTATCCAAGGCATCACCATTTTACTAAAAAATTGTATTACAGTGCAAGAGAAGCAGTTATAATACAATAATACATGGTTATAAGGTAAATTAACTACAATAATATAGAAAAGTATGTAACATATAATGATAAGCGCTAAGGATGCGAAACAGAGCGATTTTCATATCCCACGTGAAGCCCAATACACTGCAGCTTGAATAGCCTTGTCATTTGCTTCAAATAGGTCTTGAGTCGAACACGGGTTGTTTAGTTTCCCGCAGACCAGTAATTGTTGTGGGTCTTGCTGTTCTCCACACTCGCAGGGCTCGTCTGCACTGATGTAGCCCCATTTTTCCAAGTTTGCTCTGCATCTTGATACGCCTGTTCGTGGTCTATTCAGGGCTTTCCAGGTCGTATATGGGAGTTCAGAGCCAGCTGTGGGTTCTTCCCTGGGGCTATTCCCTGGTCTTCCTGGGTCCACATTGTACCACAGATCTTCTCGTCGTGCTCTAGGCAATATAAGAGTTGCTTCAGTTGTTCGTAGGAAACTCTTCCTTGATTTAAGTCGGCGAGGTTGAAGATTGTATCCGAACATTGGATGCCTGGGATCTGTCTCCTGTTTATGTTTCTCGATTTCTGCGGCAGTCCTTCTTCTGATGTCTGGCGGGGCTATGCCCATGAGGTGGTACAGCTGCTTTGTGGGAGTTGGGCGGAGGCATCCTGTCACGATGCGTCCAGTCTCATTCAGTGCTATATTTACCTGTTCAGCGTGGGTGGAATTTTGCCAAACGGGTGCCGAGTACTCCGCAGTGGAGAAACATAAAGCTAAAGCTGACGTGCGGAGAACTGTAGGTTGCGCTCCCCATCTGCTATTTGTTAGCTTGCGGATGATGTTGTTCCTGGCACTCACTTTCATCTTTGTGGCCAAACAGTGTTCCTTGTAGGTGAGAGCACGGTCCAGTTTAATCCCAAGATATTTTGGTGTGTCGCAGTGAGATAGATGTTGTCCCTTCCAGCTTATGTTGAGTTTCCTCCTTGCTTCCTTATTACGTAGGTGAAAAGCACAGACCTGGGTTTTTTCTGGGTTTGGCTTGAGGTGGTTATTATCATAATAGTCACGCAGCTTTTCAATCGCTAAAGTTAATTTACTTTCTACCTCTTCAAAGGTTTTTCCCTGGGTGGCAACGACTGTATCGTCTGCATAGATGAAGGAGCGAGCGTCCATGCTGATCGGTTGGTCATTGGTATAAATATTATACAGCAATGGGGCGAGGACGCTACCTTGAGGTAGGCCGTTTTTCTGGGTCCGCCATCGGCTCTTCTTCGACTGCAGCGTGACAAAGTACCGTCTATTCTGCAACAGTCACTGGATGAATTGCGCCAGTCGGTAGTCTTTTGTGGTGTTATATATTTTTGATATTAACTTACTGTGGTTTATGGTGTCGTAAGCTGCTGTAAGGTCGATAAGGGCTGCACCTGTAATTTGTTTCCGCTCGTATCCATCTTCTATGTACTGTGTAAGGTAGAGGATTTGTCCACAGCATGACCTTCCTGGGCGGAATCCTGCTTGCTCTTTAATTATATTCTTGACTACATGTTCTGAAATGCGGTTAAGGATCATTCTTTCTAAGACTTTATAGAGCTGACAAAGCAGGGAGATAGGCCGAAAATTTTTAGGGTCTGTGGGGTTTTTTCCAGGTTTTGGTATAGCTACTATATTTGCCTTCCGCTAAGTCTTGGGGATTTTCATTTCAAGAACACATTTGTTCATCATATATAGTCACCACCGTCTGGTAACAGGTCCGAACATTTTTATTTGTTCTGGGCGTAGATCATCTAGGCCAGCGGCTTTATTAATTTTCATTATGGAGATGGAATCTTCTAATTCTTTCAGAGTAAAGCGGGGGCCTAGGTGGTCTTTTTCTTGAGTGCCTCTCTGTAGTTTTTTTTCTTGGGTGCTTCCTGTTGGTTTTACCATTAAGTAGAAGTTGATTTGCTATTTGATTTGGTGTGACCTTATACAAATTTGTGTATTAGATGAGGGGTCATTATTGATGTTTTTAAGAAGTTGCCAGGCCTTTCGGCTATTCTGTTTCATGTCTAGGTTTGTGATTAGGTTACACCATTTCATTGTTCTTGAGGCTGATATGGCCTGGAGGAGTTCTTCTCCCGCCATAGTTGTTTCCTCTGAAAAAGGGTTTTCCTCGAAGAGCTGTTGGTAATGTTCCAGAAGAACCTTTGAGTTTCCGTCAAGTCCAGCGATATAACTAGTTCTGCAGCCTCGGGGGATATTTCATCGGGAGACAGTTTTAACTAATTCAATGAAATTGTCATATTTTTCCGGGCTAGCGTCAAGGTTCTGCACCTCTTTGTCAAGTTCTTCAGAGAATTTGTCCCATAGGGCACGTTTAAAATTAAAACGTCTTTGGAAATGGGTGGTTGCTGGTTTAACAACTGCTTCAACCAGACATAATATAGCTCGGTGCTGTGTATGTGGGAGGGGTTCTCCCACATCCTTCCTGGTTTGATGTGCTACGTTTTCGCTGACAAAGATGTTATCTGGATTGTATCCACGGTTCCACCTGCTGCTGTTGAAGGAATATGGAAGTTTGGGGTCGTGTATTAATTTAAGGCCAGTTGAGTCTGCCCAGGTTTCTAGGTCGTCCCCACTTTTGTCTGTGTGCCAGTACCCCCAGGCTGATCCATGACAGTTGAAGTCGCCCATTACTATTTTCGTTGGTTGTGAGTTGAAGTTGGTTGGCTCACTGAATCTGAACTCCCTGCTCGGTGGCTTATATATAGACGTCACAGTGCAGGACTGTAACTCTACAGTCAAGATTTCGATGTCTTCTTGAGATGTCAGTTCTGCAGATATAATACCTAAGCCCATTTTGGCGAAAATTCGCTGCCATATTGCTCGTGTGGTCTTTCAATTACTAATTTCATTCCGTGGATCTTTGGTCTTCTATTTGTGGGGCCAATGTGGGTCTCTTGGATTAGTAAGAGATCACAGTTGTGAGTTTTACATGCTACAGCAAGTAGCACTTCTTTCTCATGAGAGAGCCCTTCAATGTTTATGGACATTACATTTAGCACTGGCTTTGACAAAAGCCTTTCTGTGGTGTACATGAGGGGTACACGAAAGGAGCCTCCCCGAAGATCATGACAACGATCGGGCGCACCCTAGGCAACGTTAGGCCTGTGCCTAACGGCCAATCCTTTCAACACCAAGACACCACAAAAAGGTATAACAGGTGTAGGACTCGTTATGAATAGGAAGGTAGGGCAGAGGGTGTGTTACTGTGAACAGTTCAGTGACCGGGTTGTTCTAATCAGAATCGACAGCAGACCAACACCGACAACGATAGTTCAGGTATATATGCCGACGTCGCAAGCTGAAGATGAACAGATAGAGAAAGTGTATTAGGATATTGAAAGGGTAATGCAGTATGTAAAGGGGGACGAAAATCTAATAGTCATGGGTGACTGGAATGCAGTTGTAGGGGAAGGAGTAGAAGAAAAGGTTATAGGAGAATATGGGCCTGGGACGAGGAAGAAAGAGGAGAAAGACTAATTGAGTTCTGTAACAAGTTTCAGCTAGTAATAGCGAATACCCTGTTCAAGAATCACAAGAGGAGGAGGTATACTTGGAAAAGGCCGGGAGATACGGGAAGATTTCAATTAGATTACATCATGGTCAGACAGAGATTCCGAAATCAGATACTGGATTGTAAGGCGTACCCAGGAGCAGATATAGACTCAGATCACAATATAGTAGTGATGAAGAGTAGGCTGAAGTTCAAGACATTAGTCAGGAAGAATCAATACGCAAAGAAGTGGGATACGGATGTACTAAGGAATGACGAGATACGTTTGAAGTTCTCTAACGCTATAGATACAGCAATAAGGAATAGCGCAGTAGGCAGTACAGTTGAAGAGGAATGGACATCTCTAAAAAGAGCCACCACAGAAGTTGGGAAGGAAAACATAGGTACAAAGAAGGTAGCTGTGAAGAAACCATGGGTAACAGAAGAAATACTTCAGTTGATTGATGAAAGGAGGAAGTACAAACATACAGAAATACAAGTCGCTGAGGAATGAAATAAATAAGAAGTGCAGGGAAGCTAAGACGAAATGGCTGCAGGAAAAATGTGAAGACATCGAAAAAGATATGATTGTCGGAAGGACAGACTCAGCATACAGGAAAGTCAAAACAATCTTTGGTGACATTAAAAGCAACGGTGGTAACATTAAGAGTGCAACGGGAATTCCACTGTTAAATGCAGAGGAGAGAGCAGATAGGTGGAAAGAATACATTGAAAGCCTCTATGAGGGTGAAGATTTGTCTGAAGTGATAGAAGAAGAAACAGGAGTCGATTTAGAAGAGATAGGGGATCCAGTATCAGAATCGGAATTTAAAAGAGCTTTGGAGGACTTACGGTCAAATAAGGCAGAAGGGATAGATAACATTCCATCAGAATTTCTAAAATCATTGGGGGAAGTGGCAACAAAACGACTATTCACGTTGGTGTGTAGAATATATGAGTCTGGCGACATACCATCTGACTTTCGGAAAAGCATCATCCACACAATTCCGAAGACGGCAAGAGCTGACAAGTGCGAGAATTATCGCACAATCAGCTTAACAGCTCATGCATCGAAGCTGCTTACAAGAATAATATACAGAAGAATGGAAAAGAAAATTGAGAATGCGCTAGGTGACGATCAGTTTGGCTTTAGGAAAAGTAAAGGAACGAGAGAGGCAATTCTGACATTATGGCTAATAATGGAAGCAAGGCTAAAGAAAAATCAAGACACGTTCATAGGATTTGTCGACCTGGAAAAAGCGTTCGACAATATAAAATGGTGCAAGCTGTTCGAGATTGTGAAAAAAGTAGGGGTAAGCTATAGGGAGAGACGGGTCATATACAATATGTACAACAACCAAGAGGGAATAAAAAGAGTGGACGATCAAGAACGAAGTGCTCGTATTAAGAAGGGTGTAAGACAAGGCTGTAGCCTTTCGCCCCTATTCTTCAATCTGTACATCGAGGAAGCAATGATGGAAATAAAAGAAAGGTACATGAGTAGAATTAAAATACAAGGTGAAAGGATATCAATGATACGATTCGCTGATGACATTGCTATCCTGAGTGAAAGTGAAGAAGAATTAAATGATCTGCTGAATGGAATGAACAGTCTAATGAGTACACAGTATGGTTTGAGAGTAAATCGAAGAAAGACGAAGGTAATGAGAAGTAGTAGAAATGAGAACAGCGAGAAACTTAACATCAGGATTGATGGTCACGAAGTCAATGACGCTAAGGAATTCTGCTACCTAGGCAGTAAAAAAACCAATGACGGACGGAGCAAGGAGGACATCAAAAGCAGATTCGCTATGGCAAAAAAGGCATTTCTGGCCAAGAGAAGTCTACTAATATCAAATACCGGCCTTAATTTGAGGAAGAAATTTATGAGGATGTACGTCTGGAGTACAGCATTGTATGGTAGTGAAACATGGACTGTGGGAAAACCGGAAGAGAAGAGAATCGAAGCATTTGAGATGTGGTGCTATAGACGAATGTTGAAAATTAGGTGGACTGATAAGGTAAGGAATGAGGAGGTTCTACGCAGAATGGGAGAGGAAAGAAATATGTGGAAAACACTGATAAGGAGAAGGGACAGGATGATAGGACATCTGCTAAGACATGAGGGAATGACTTCCATGGTAGTAGAGGGAGCTGTAGAGGGCAAAAACTGTAGAGGAAGACAGAGATTGGAATACGTCAAGCAAATAATTGAGGACGTAGGTTGCAAGTGCTACTCTGAGATGAAGAGGTTAGCACAGGAAAGGAATTCGTGGCGGGCCGCATCAAACCAGTCAGTAGACTGATGACAAAAAAAAAAAAAAAAAAAAAAAAAAAAAAAAAAAAAAAAGTGACTGCATTTGTCTCGGTCCTAAGGCCCGAGACGCCGAGACGCCTCAATACCCAAAAAGCTTTGAGGGTGCGATTTGACATTTCTCAATATTCCTCAGGGCAGGTAATTGTAACGATTTTCAATATAATTAACTGGTGTTGCAAAGTGTATCGAATTTGGTTATCTCTTTTACAGCTCTTACTGAATGAGTTTGTTTAATACATAATTTAATGGATCCTCAAATTCTAACTTAGTGGGCAGTAAGTTGATTCAGTTTGCTTCTAAAAATTGGTCATTTAATTTGCATCGAACTGAAGGAGCTTAGGTGTCTATTTATCTTGCGCTTCCTTTGATGAAGGGCTGTGGTGCCTGTATTACTGTGTGCTTTGGACGTGTCCTGGTTAGGCGATTCCTTCGCCGCGCTGTTTTCTAACTAACAGCGCTTCTCGCCTTGTCTGTGGGGACTGGGAAAACCGGTACTGGAGAGACCGTGTCCTGCCGTGTGCGTCTGCTCGGCGAGGCGTCACTCCGGCATGCTATTTGTCGGGCAGCGCGATATCTGACGCCGTCACTTACCTCTGCGGGCACCTTTCATGCCGCTTCACCAGCTCCCAAAGTTGAGCTTTTCTTTCCTTCTGTAAACTTCAGCCGCTTGTTCCTCAGTGCCTCACGTACTGAGGTTCTGTCTAGCCCCCTTTATTATTAGTGCCGGTGCAATCCTGTAATATTAAGGACTTACTGCCTTCGACTCAAACACTTGTTGTTCAATTGTATTTTTGCTAATTCATTCATTCTCTGAGACGAGACCTTTCTTAAATACTGTTGTTCCGGAATTGTTTCAGGGCCCACTGGTAACTTGGTATTGCTTTAAATACAATTGTAAGCTTTCCTACCTGTTTCCTTCTGTTAAATTCACAAGTTTTCCATTATTGGATATTTGTACAGCACCTTATCCAGCACCTTATATATCAATTCTGCAGTTGTTTTAATTGCCATTATTACGTCCATCAAGAATTTTAAATATTTGGTGCTTCCCTTTTTTTTAAAAAAAGAAGATTGGATTGTGAAGCAACGTATTTGACCTTGTAATGTCATAAATTCGAATTCTTTGGGGCAAATTAGCCCTTTTATTATGTTTGATTATCTCCTTAAAAAATAAATTCAATTTATAAGCAAAGGATGATGTCATAAGGACGGCTTTGCCTACTACGAGGAGTTCCAGTCTTTGTCCTATTCCTGGGGATTTCATCCAATTTGAAGTGATCTCACTTTCCATCTATTAATGTAATTCATTTACTATGTTCTTGGCGTTCGCCATGGGACGACTTTATTTTCAATTTGTCAAACAATTTTTTCAGTGCTTCGATCAGTTTGAATTTTTCACTTTATTGACCCCGAAATGGGATGATCTCAGTTTCACTTCATCATGAAATTCAGGTTACTACATCTATGGATCTAGCATGTGACGTGTTCAGCATTTGTATCTGTTAAACACCTTCTGGCGACAAACTTGGGGCGACTTCATTAGCAATTTAAATTATTACATTTTTGGTGACCACGGGGCGATTAGCGTTTCAACTCATCGATAAAATTGAGTTTGCTCCGTTATATACGGGAGTCAGCTGTATTCTTTTTCCAGTGGGCTGGGACTTTCCACTCGACGAAAGTTTTTCGTTTCCGAAGAGTACTCCCGGTAAAACAGAATGTGGGCGTGGCGACAATTATTGTCATCTATTTCAGTTTGTTTTTAAGGCAACGAATGATTATTTTTACGCACTTCATGTGGGAGTTTGTGTGGCAAGTCAAACCATTGTATGTCTTTACGACCCTGCTAAGTGAATGCTTTTTTCAAACCGAAATTTAAACCCTCAGATTTTTCATTGCTGTGTTTTTTTGCCAGGTTAGATAGGCGTATGAGTGACTGAATGGAAGCCTCTGACACGCTTGGCTACTTTACTCAGGACTACAATTTTCTACGATTCTCAGCAAGAAATGGTTCAAACGGTTCTGAGCACTATGGGACTCAACTGCTGAGGTCATTAGTCCCCTAGAACTTAGAACTAGTTAAACCTAACTAACCTAAGGACATCACAAACATCCATGCCCGAGGCAGGATTCGAACCTGCGACCGTAGCGGTCTCGCGGTTCCAGGCTGCAGCGCCTTCAACCTCACGGCCACTTCGGCCGGCACGATTCTCAGCAAGATCTTTGGCTAACGTGTGATGGTGGAAGTACTTGTTGGTTTCGAGCTCTGACCTTGACTCAAAGCTCTGTGCTAACGTTTGCCTGTAGACATTTCTGCGTTCTTCTTTGACTCGAATCTTTGTTTTCTCAGTACTTACCGAATTTTGTGATTAGACCACGTTTTAAACTTTGGCAATAATTCCTCTTTGCCTATCACATAGGAACTGACGTTCCTTGCAATCTCGTATTCTACACCGAAAGACTCTTTTTCGTGTCGGCGGACTACGGAGGAGGAAAATCGGAAGGAAACGCTACGGAAGACAGCTGCCAACACTTTGAACTGTCTTGGTTTGGTAGTGAGAATGAAGCGGCCAACTGGCGACGTTTACGTGTGTAAACAGCCCCGTTTCTTGTCTTACACCTGGCGTATCGCATGTCCCGAACACAAGCACGTAAACGTTGTTAAACACAGGCGCTCGGTACGCCACATGTCCCGCACGCGGCTCTTTCGTAATGGCTACGTACGTGCGCTGTTTGCGGACCACGCGCGCCAGCGAATTGGTGTTGACGTCATGGCGCCCGGAGCGCCGGCCATGAGAACGAGCGTGATCCGATTCGCGCTAAGCCGCTTGGCAGCGCGTTGCCCGCCTGTGCAGTGGCTCCCGGCGCCGCTGCCGCCTGCATCCACCGGCTTTCTCCCCACTGCTCGACATTCACCGTCTGATCAAAAGTGTTCAGTCAGCGGGCGGGGAGAGAGAGAGAGAGAGAGAGAGAGAGAGAGAGAGTCAGCACCCACACCTGGATGACGTCAGTAGACGCAGTGGAACAGAGCGCGTGAGCGGAGCGTGTTATTGTGGATGACTAACTTTTAATGCAACATAGCGACTGGGTGTGACGAAATAGGTCTGAAATCGGACAGTCCAGTGCGTTTTTTATGCTTAAACACCAACAAAGAATGGTCTCAAATGAGAAAATATGTTCGGGACATTATTCCTGGAGCTTATATAGGGTGGTTCTCATTAACATCTAAATGCCTTCTAAGCGACGTAAATGACCGTGTGACAAGTAATTTAATATAAGACAAATGGGGGCGCAAATGTCAGGAAGTACCTTAAAAATTGGGTGACAAGCATTGAACATGTGACGTCAGCAGTCGACGTACCTCGTCGCACGTGCAACGAATGAGCCTATAGTTCTGTCGCACGTGATCATCCCAACCAAAGTCAGGTGTGCATTTCGACGTGGCTCCGTGCCTGCGTACGCGTAGGGCCCAGGGTTCGAATCATGCGTCTAGCAGGCAACATTTTTTTTTCATTCCGTGTGAGAATTATTTGTTTACAGTGATGTATTTATTAATTAATTTATTTACCGGTCTCGCAGTCTCCGCTGGTTTATTACGAAGTACTGTGTTGAGCCACAAGTAAATGAGTATAAGCTACTGTACTGTGTCACACGTAAATGAGTATAAGCTTCCGAACTGCGTTCACCGTGATGTCGCCAAACACGGATGCGACCATCATGATGCTGTAAACAGAACCTGGATTCATCCGAAAAAATGACGTTTTGCCATTCGTGCACCCAGGTTCGTCGTTGGGTACACCATCGCAGGCGCTCCTGTCTGTGATGCAGCGACAACGGTAACCGCAACAATGGTCTCCGAGCTGATAGTCCATGCTGCTGCAAACGTCGTCGAACTGTTCGTGCAGATGGTTGTTGTCTTGCAACCGTCCCCATCTGTTGACTCAGGGGTCGATACGTGGCTGCACGATCCGTTACGGCCATGCGGATACGATGCCTGTCATCTCGACTGCTAGTGATACGAGGCTGTTGGGATCCAGCACGGCGTTCCGTATTACCCCCCCCCCCCCCTGAACCCACCGATTCCATATTCTGCTAACAGTCATCGGATCCCGACCAACGCGAACAGTAATGTCGCGATACGATAAACCGCAATCGTGATAGGCTATAATCCGACCTTTATCAAAGTCGGAAAGGTGATGGTACGTATTTCTCCTCCTTACACGAGGCATCACAACAACGTTTCACCAGGCAACGCCGGTCAACTGCTGTTTGAGTATGAGAAATCTGTTGGAAACTTTCCTCATGTCAGCACGTTGTAGGTGTCGGCACCGGCGCCAACCTTGTGTGAATGCTCTGAATAGCTAATCATTTGCATATCACAGCATCTTCTTCCTGTCGGTTAAATTTCACGTCTGTAGCACGTCATCTTCGTGGTGTAGCAATTTTAATGGCCAGTAGTGTGGTTTTGGTCCAATAGAAAGTGTGGATTACTCGTGTATGTATTTATCCTCTTTGACTTTTTACCCCAGTGTTGGGAGAAATAATTTGGTAAATGTGTAGTGACTGATTCTAGTGTTTGTTCGCCGACCCAGTGGTCGGATTTCGGAGATTTGAAATTATTCAGTTGGCTTGAGAACACGGAGGGGTTATATCAATGCTGTCTCGCGAGTCTAAGGGAGGCTGGCGATCCCTGTTTGTCTTTATCATGTAGGTGCAGCAGGGCCTAGAAATAATTCATGTGCGCCAACAAACGTCTTGGAGGAAGTCTACGGAGCAATGCGTCGCTAACAGTTCGTCGGTTCTGGTCGCGGGCGGGACAGGACTTCAACAGACGCTACAGAGGCTTCGAGACGGCGGACAGGAGGAACGTTTCAGGTGTTTCGAAGATGCTCAACGCACTGCAGTATAGTCACTACAAGAGAGGTTATTTTGTACACCATCTGACGACAAATGTGGGATGTGTGCATCGGACGCCTTCATTACGTCTTGAACTCTGGTGCGGACACTTCCATTGAGGTGTCTGAGTGTCTCCAGAGGAACGACAGCCCATTCTTCCTCATGCGCCGAAATCACAGGACATAGTGATGTTGGATGCTGAGGTCTGGAGCGAGGTGGACGTCTGAAATGATCCAAAAGGTCTTCCATTGGGTCCAACTGGTGTCTCTGGGCTGGCTAGCCCAATTCAGGTTCAGAAATCACTGCCTCACAGCTGATGCTTTATGACAGGGCGCATTGTCATGTTTACACAGTCATCGTCTCCGAAGTGTTCCTCTACTGCACGCAGTACACAATGCTGTGAAATGTTTTTCTACCTTACGCATGTAGCATATTCTTAAGAGGACCACATCCCAACCACGAAAGTCACTTCCCTCTTCTGTAGCACCACTTCCTCTGTATTTCACTGTTGATGATGGCAAGAAATGTTCTTGAGGCATTCGCCAAACCCAAACCCTTCTAGCGGATTGCCGCAGGGATTTGTATCATTCATCACTCGAAACCACTTGTTTCCGTCATCCACTATTCAGTGACGTCCCTCTTTACACAATGTCAGCTACCAGACCGTTGTTATCCCATTTTTTTAAACCCGCTACCCAGAGTCATTGTACTAGTTTGATTGCCGGTAGCACTTTGGAACGCAAGAGTAATACCTTCCGGATACTTCATGTGACATTTTACGACCACCGTCCGCAATGCTCGACAGTTCAAAGGGCTCTGAGCACTATGAGACTCAATATCTGAGGTCAACAGTCCCCTAGAATTTAGAACTACTTAAACCTAACTAACCTAAGGACATCACACACATCCATGCCCGAGGCAGGATTCGAACCTGCGACCGTAGCGGTCTCGCGGTTCCAGACTGTAGCGCCTAGAACCGCACGGGCACTCCGGCCGTCTGCTCAACAGTTTCTGCCTTCAGTACGTGAGGTTGCGACGAATTTTGCATGAGAACGAGACATGCACTCGACCTCCTCCTTATATACCAGCTAATTAATTATGAGCACAACGGTAACGGGAGGAAATGATGGTGGACCCTGCTAGTTGCTAAAATGAGTGCACACTCACAATAATTTAATAAAAATTGTAATCTACTACAAAGAAACTAAAAGCAGTACGGAGGTTTTGTTGACAGTCTCTCTTCTCACACATGCTACGTGAATGGAGTGGCACCGAAGGTACACTCCGCCACACACTGCAGGTTCGCTTCTGAAGTGCAGACGTAGATGTAAATGTGGATGTAACCTGTTCATTGCTCCATTTGCTTGATTTGTCTCTCCCAGTAATATCTAACATGCATATCGACGTTAATTACACTGCAACAGTTTCTGAACGGTTTTCGCATTAAAAATCCATGTTTACTGCCTTGACACAAAACTCGCAACACACACTCAAAAAGTCAGGTTTCCTTTAAGACTCGTCGGAGGCTTAGTTTTTAAAACTGTATTTAGTTTACGAAAAGTTCTCGAGGCTAGTTCTGTTTATTTCTTTTACTGTCTACCCGGTCACTGTCTTAGGCTGGCCTCAATACAGAAACTACTTTTACGACTCTATTGTTAATTTGCAATATTTCCTTTTAGATGTGTTAATTGTCCATTATGTTAGCTTTATTATAGCTGATTTTCACACGTTCATGTAAACAGGTTCCGTTCAGTAGTTCAAACAATTGTTGAACCATATCTACACTAGAGGCAAACAGTGCAAAGTCATCATCAAAATGAATGTGGTTAAGGTATGTTCCATATCGTGTATACTTTCTTCGTTTTCCAATTTAAGGACTTTGTCAGTTTGTCTAGTTTGAAATCTCCTTGCCTCTTTCCTCTTTCAATTCTGGCTGTACACTTTGTGAGCATTCGGTAGGTTAAATGAAACAGCAGAATACTTTAGCTTGGAGAATGTTCATGACAGTAGAGTGCAATCAACTACTGTAAACCGAATGTAAATGTTCAGTGTGACGACCATCAGCTTCGTTACACAATGTGCAACGACGAACCGTGTACTGTCTTATTCTCTGTAACATTCCGCGCTCCCCTCTCTTGGGATCAGTCGCTCTAAAGATGCGCTCAGTGAGCTCGGGCACTGTTCCTACTGGTGCTGAGTACACGTGGGACTTCAAGTACCGGTAACCTCAGAGGAAAAAGTCGAGAGGGATGAGGTTGTGCAGTACGCAGGCCTAGCGACTGGGCATCTCCTTCCAGTTACTCTCTGTCTGAAGTTTCTGTCAGATATGCTCCGGTCCAAGGGTAGAAGTGCGCTGGCGCACCATCGATCTGAAACCACAAACGAGCGCACAATTGCAAGGGGACCTCCTCCAGAATAGGCAATGCATTCTCCAGAGACTTCAAATACCGCGCACCCTTTCAGCTATCTGGTAAAATGTGTGGTCAATGTGAGCTCCAAGAATTACAGCCGTAACAAATGGCTCTGAGCACTATGGGACTCAACTGCTGAGGACATTAGTCCCCTAGAACTTAGAACTAGTTAAACCTAACTAACCTAAGGACATCACAAACATCCATGCCCGAGGCAGGATTCGAACCTGCGACCGTAGCGGTCTTGCGGTTCCAGACTGCAGCGCCTTTAACCGCACGGCCACTTCGGCCGGCACAGCCGTAACGTTTACAGAGAATCTTACCTGGTAACTCCTCGTGCACGTAGTGCGTGATGTAAATGCCGAGTCTCGCGGTGGTGTTCGTTCAAAGTTATCGGGTTTCCAGCCACGTCAAGTGATTAAAATTACACGAGATTTCGGCCAAGCACTCTTAGACATTCTCAAGTTCAAATGGTTCAAATGGCTCTGAGCACTATGGGACTCAACTGCTGAGGTCATTAGTCCCCTAGAACTTAGAACTAGTTAAACCTAACTAACCTAAGGACATCACAAACATCCATGTCCGAGGCAGGATTCGAACCTGCGACCGTAGCGGTCTTGCGGTTCCAGACTGCAGCGCCTTTAACCGCACGGCCACTTCGGCCGGCCATTCTCAAGTGCTATGGCTGACAATCACTTGACTGTGACGAAAGATTGGTCGGCCGAAAGCTCGTTTAAATTTAATCACTTGATGCGGCTGGAAATCTGAGAGCTTTTTATTCAGGTACTGCGTGGATTTTCAACAACCCAATGGTGGTTGTAGAAGCTTTATTTCGAGTTTCCGGCTACAGGTCCCATATACCAAAACGTCCCGAATTTCATCCTCTGCAGTCTCCCAAATTTTTAAAACGTCATTCTGCAACGCCCCCTGTATTCTTCAGTGTGCCAGCACTGATTGTGTCTTAAGTGCTGTTATTACTAATTTTATTGAATGTGAATGAAAAGCTTTCTTGAAATCTGTGAATCCCAGGCAAAATGGAAAATCATACTGATTACTCCGATGTGTAATTGATTTCAGTTGCGAATGGTCATTGT
This sequence comes from Schistocerca nitens, assembly GCF_023898315.1. Taxonomy (NCBI): domain Eukaryota; kingdom Metazoa; phylum Arthropoda; class Insecta; order Orthoptera; family Acrididae; genus Schistocerca; species Schistocerca nitens. The sequence goes on along the minus strand of NC_064615.1, from coordinate 693,339,285 downwards.
ACTACATCCAAAACTTTTAAAGTCAACCTGTTCATTTTCTTCATTGTACAGTGTGAAGAGGAGGCTGATACGATTTTACGTACAAACGCTCGTAGTAGATCTTAAAATGGAAACTATTGTAGGCAGTTTCGTAATGTAAATGGCTAATGTCGTATATATGCCTCACTAATTTCTGAAATAACCATTTACGGTTAACCGAAAAGAAGATACAAAAAATATAACATCAAATAATGTTTGGGAAATGTATAACGGAGCGGTTTTCATGTGCGTTTTCAGAGAATCTAGTTTAAAAATTGCTGAAAAAGTTTTCTGTCTTCGCTGCACAAAGACAAGATATCTCGAAGAATTGTAACCCTTCGACCGGTTTTCTTCCCCACATTTGACGATCCCGAGATAGAGCTTAGTCTCTAATGACAACGTTGTCGACGGGACGTTGAATCCCATCCTTTCTTCATCTTGTTGCACTTTTCGCGGACAATTGTTCACAGTCTTGTCTAACGTCTTGAGTGTTGCTGTCGTAAATGCTGTAGAACACGAAAATTCAGCGGTGATGAAATTTTGTCAACAACGAGAAATCGTTTTATTTGGAGTTGTTTACGGAGTCTCACAGAAGGGCTATAATACAGAGTGGAAAAATGTACTTTTTATATCGATCTTGTATGCTCCCGGTGTAAGCTCCGCGTGTGATACGACAATCATTCAAGTATTTGTCTCATTGTCGGCAAACTTTCTTAAACAAGTCTGGTATCGCTTCCTCGACATGTGTAGTAATTCAGCCGTGCGTGGTTCGTGTTCGTGCCATATCTCATTTGACATACTGTTTTTACCGTACTACCACCTCATTACATTAATTCCAATAACAGGTGTAACTGAGTGCCTGTGAGCGGCAGCAGCGGCGTTTACCGATATAAGCCCTGGCGTATTATCTTTGCTGACTGCTATTACTTCCCGGTTGTCATGTGTTTGGAGTTAGTTCGGATCTGCTAGTGAGTTGGGAGGCGCTAGCAGTGCAGTTCGGACCTGGCGGTGTTTAACTTAGGACGTGGCAGAAGTTCAGTCGGGGCGCGGCTGCAGTGAGGTTCGGACAGCCATGACTCGCCCGACGGTTGCCGATACGTATCACTTGAGTGCGGACCACCATGGTTGGTCGTCAGCCGGTGGTCTTGTCGGACGACGTGTATGTTGGCCGGTGATCGCTTATGGGTTGCCTGCATGTGCCGACTCGTGATTCGTCCTTGTTATTGCACAGTCGCTGCCTGCTGTCTCCGTACTGATGTGTGACAGTCGGTCGGTTGGCGTGGAGCAGCGAGGAAATCTCCGCAGGGCGTGGTTTGGCCGGGCCCACTGGCGGTCTCTATGCGGTGTCGGACTGTGTGGGGCTGTTCCTATTGCTACGAGGTCCGTGGCTCACCGGCCTTGGACACTAAAGTTGAGTTTGGATTTAATTTACCAGCAAGTCAAGACTGTTCATATCGTGCCATTTGGTTCTCGTTATTGGCTGTTGGGACATTCCCGCGAGCAACAACGTGTGTGTTCGAGTTGGCGAAGGCTTAGATACTGTCCAGTGGAGTCTAACTGTATTTGGTTTTTTGCAATTGAAGTGCACCAGCGGAATTTTCTGCCTTGTGGCCGTTAACGTTGCGGTTACTTGTCCTGCCCATTGACTTAAATTCAGGCAGTGTCCTTTCCTTACCGTGTTGTCGCTGTCCAGCACGGTATGTAGTTTGACAGCTTAATGTATGCTTGTTTGTGGGCGTCCATGCCTTTTACGTTTCGCATTGAAATCCCAGTTGTGTGCTGGTCGAGTGGAGCGCAAGTTACCTTGTCGATTGTCGAGGGTCCGTTGACTGTCTGTCGGTTGGGTTGTCGTCGGATCGAGAATGGTTGGGCCGACTGCCTGTCTCACCTAAGTGATCATTAGTATTTCAAGTGCTGGCCGACCTTCGAAACTTCTGAGCGCCGTTATGTGCACTGCCTTTTCTTATTTTCTGTTGTGTGTATTTGTATGGCTCATAGAAGATGATTTTGAATTAAGGTTGAATTGTTTTTAGTGGTGTTTTAAGTTATAAGCCTTCAGCCGCTTTGAAGTTAAGTTTCCTTGCTTGTCAAGTGTTAGATTGTTTGGGCCAGCCGTTTTAAAATTTAAGTTCCTTACTTGTCACGTGTCAGGTTGTTTGGGCCTTCAGCCGATTAATATATTGTTTAAAGATAAAGCCTTGGGCGTTCTGCCTACGAAAAATTATTTTAGTTGTGTTTTAAATGGGCCTTCAGCCGTTTTAAAATTAAGGATCTTTGTCTTTCGAGCATCAGATTGTTTGGGGCCTTCAACCTAATTGAAAATAAGGCCTTCTGCCTTGTGCTTTTTTATTTAATTTTGCCTTGAGTCTTAAGTCATGGGCCTTCAGCCGTCTTTAAATTAAGGTTGTTGCTTTTCAAGTGTTAGATTTTTGGGCCTTCAACCAAATTATAGAGCTTACTTAAAGTGAGGCCTTCTGCCTTCTAAATATTCACTTTGGCGTCTGAATCTTGAGTTAATGGCTTTTAGCCGTTTTTTTAAAAAAATTAAAGTGGTTGTGCCCCTAAGGCATAAGATAATGTGGCGAATTCATCCGATAACTAAGTTCAAGAATTTGTACTGTGATGTTTGGTCGAATAAATAAAGTTATATGTGTTCGAGTGTAACTGACAGCCGCTCATTTTGGCCCCTTTCCACAATTTCAACTACCTGTCCTGTCCTGATGGTTTAGCAGGGCATTTCTGTAATTGTGGCAGCATCGCTAGAAGTGGAGAGACGTAAACTGTGTTTTTACGAAACTCTACTGGAAGATATCACTCAATGACAGGGCGAGTGGAGGCTGTGAGCGGTGCGGAAGATGTGGTGAAATTGCTGCGAAACAGCTGCCTGTTTACGGGGTCTGAGGGTTTCCGTTTTTACGGCAGCCAGTCCAATCGCTTCTGATCCTCTGCAAGTATTGGTACTTGTTGATTGTCTTTCGGTAGTGACTTCTGCGAACTTCCTGGACATTAAATCATTTTTACTACCGACGTATTATATCTGCCAGACCATCCTTTTCCTTGTCGACAGTACAACCTTTTTCGTGAAATATTTCGTACAATTCTCGGCTTGGCGTAGTAGGAGAATAAAGAGAAAAAGGACGTCAATCTTTCATCTAAATGTTTGTGGAATCACAATGTAGCTCTCCCTAGTGCCCAATGAGGAACGGCTGAGATACTGTCAGGTGGTAATGGCTGCCGTTTTCTGCAGTGGTAACTGTTACATAGTGTCGAGTTACCTTTGAACCCCAAACTGACGTGTAACTTTTACACCTTCATTGAATTTTCTCATTGTGAGAGTATTGAAGGCGATCTGTTTTCACTGTTAAAAACCATTCAAAAGCAAAGATCGCACAAAATAGTTCTAATTCAAGACTACCGGTTTCAACAGTTTCAGCTGTCATTTTCAGGTCTTAAACATGTTTTGGTAGTAAAACAGGTTTATTTTACGCTGAACCTCATGCACAAGATGTCAAGTGGATAAAACCTTTTTTACAACATCATTAACCCATAAGTCCCAGAAATTTCTCCATATGAATAAATTCCTGTGATACCTTATTATGTCAAGATCGCTTAATAATAACAATGTTAACAATGCCGGTTTCGAAGCTGATTGCCGTCTTCAGATGTGATTACTCCGCTAACAGCTTCGTCATGATGTTCGAGATTCGAGTTAAGCAATTTGAACATCATGAAGTCATATAAAATATATCCTCACATAATAAAAGACTAAAAGCGGGACACGTTTCCTTGAGCCTTCCAACCACTACGACTTCGATGTGCAGGACATGTGACCTGCCTGCACCAGAACATCGTCGAGCCGAAGTCGTCTCGCTACCAATACCTGGAGGGTGTAAACAAGTACGACAGCTAAACTTCAAACTCCGCTGTCTGCTATGATGGTAATCTCGTGTATGAGTATGGACGCCTGACATAATTATAGAATAATCTGTAAACAGTCGATTTGCTTAATACAAAACGCTAAAAGCTGAATGTTGAAAAGCTAGTGATGAACGAAGCGAAACTGTTCCAGTGCACAAGGGGTGAGACAGGGAAATAGTCTGAATGGGCATGGCGCTCATGAAATAGGTGTTGACGAATAGGAAGCACTTCACAGACTCGTGACATTACTGTGCATGAACTACCTTCTTAGGATTGGCGTACAGTCTTCGGTTCCATTCCTGGCGACAGATTTTCTGTGGTTGAGTATGGAATGGTGTCCGTTCCAGTCTTGTAGGATCAAGTGGGAAAATTGTTGAATAACGCAGCAGCGACCTTGATTCATGTTCTTCCACTTCTGAGATGAAGTACAAGCAACTGTTTACGGTTATTGTTGGTGGACATACACTGCCTGGAAGAGAGAGAAACATCCAGAAGATGTCAATGTAGCTTCATACATGTACACATCATCGGGGGTTATGTAGATCTCTGACAGCTAGAACTGCCACAAGAGTGCATTGTGTTGTTGGTGTTTACAACTAACCTTAAAAAACTCAGCGTTTCGTACCTAAATGTGCAGGACATTTTCAAGGGGGATCGCAGCTTCTTTGGATGTCCGATTCACACCCTTGCTCGCTACTGACTGCAGCAAAATTCCGCATCGGCATGCTGCTGCGCAGTGCCGTGACGTCACATGTTTTGAGTACGTGAGAGCAGTTGGCCGTTGTCGACTGCTGTCGCTCGCCGGTATCTGCCCATCGTGGAAGACTGCTACACATATACAGGGTGTTATAAAAAGGTACAGCCAAACTTTCAGGAAACATTCTTCACACACAAAGAAAGAAAATATGTTATGTGGCCATGTGTCCGGAAACGCTTACTTTCCATGTTAGAGCTCATTTTATTACTTCTCTTCAAATCACATTCATCATGGAATGGAAACACACAGCAACAGAACGCACTAGCGTGACTTCAAACACTTTGTTACAGGAAATGTTCAAAATGTCCTCCGTTAGCGAGGATACATGCATCCACCCTCCGTCGCATGGAATCCCTGATGCGCTGATGCAGCCCTGGAGAATGGCGTATTGTATCACAGCCGTCCACAATACGAGCACGAAGAGTCTCTACATTTGGTGCCGGGGTTGCGTAGACAAGAGCTTTCAAATGCCCCCATAAATGAAAGTCAAGGTCAGGAGGGCGTGGAGGCCATGGAATTGGTCCGCCTCTACCAATCCATCGGTCACCGAATCTGTTGTTGAGAAGCGTACGAACACTTCGACTGAAATGTGCAGGAGCTCCAACGTGCATGAACCACATGTTGTGTCGTAAAGGCACATGTTCTAGCAGCACAGGTAGAGTATCCCGTATGAAATCATGATAACGTGCTCCATTAAGCATAGGTGGAAGAACATACTGACGAAACTACAATGAGCTCTAACATGGAAAGTAAGCGTTTCCGGACACATGTCCACATAACATCTTTTCTTTATTTGTGTGTGAGGAATGTTTCCTGAAAGTTTGGCCGTACCTTTTTGTAACACCCTGTATATCAGCAACGGAATGCGGATATCATTCAATTTCCCGCCCTCCTCCTTCCTACTGAAATCCCACGGGTGTTCTAGAATTTCTGTGGCCTCTCCTCTCTGGCCGGCCGCTGGTGGCCGAGCGGTTCTGGCGCTACAGTCTGGAACCGCGCGACCGCTACGGCCGCAGGTTCGAATCCTGCCTCGGGCATGGATGTGTGTGTTGTCCTTAGGTTAGTTAGGTTTAAGTAGTTCTAAGTTCTAGGGGACTTATGACCTCAGCAGTTGAGTCCCATAGTGCTCAGAGCCACTTGAACCACTTGAATCTCCTCTCTGTATAACCACCCACAACAAAAGGGAGGCATCATAAAAACGTTGGCGGATAGATCAAGAAAAATCTGCGAACTAGAGCTGCATGACTCAGAATTAAGCATTGCTCAAGAATGGTTATTCTTTCACTTAGGTGAAAAGAGCGTGAAGACCACCGCGATACTTAAGCACCGGTGAAATTGAAAGGTTTCCTGCCTTTCATCAAGGACGTTACTGTCCGCATAGGAAAAATCCTGAAAAAGCGGAGCATCACGGTAATCCACAAGCTCACCCGGAAGATACAAGATCACCAGAAATCGGCAAAGAATGCTCGCCAGCCGCTGGAAAAAGGATTCTGTGTAGATGTGGGGAGGTGAACGTGGGTACTACAAAAAGAACGATCAAACAACGACCAGAAGAGAACGGGGCAATTACTGAAGAGGGGAGTTTGACAGATCAGCTGTTGCGGAAATAATATGCAGCCAGGATACCACCACATTCATTTTGATAGGACTCAAGTACTGGCAGACAGAAGCGGATATCATAAAAGGTTATATAAAGAGGCCATAGACATTATAAAATACCCTAGGCATTTCAATAGGAAGGAGGATGGCGTGAAATTGAATGACACCTGGATTCCGGTGCTGAAGAAGGTGTATGCCAGTCTTCCACCATGAGGTGACAGCAACAGCTGACGACAGCAGTCGACTACCGCCAACTGCGCTCGCTTATTCAAAACATGTGACGTCACGCCACTGCGCGGAAGCATGCGGAAGCGGAATTTTGCTGCAGTCAGCAGGGAGACTGGGTGTGAATCGAACATTCAAAGAGGCTACGATCCCCCTTGAAAATGTCTTCCTCAGACGGGGACGAAACGTTGGGTTTTAAGGTGAAATCCATGCGACCAAGGGATAATAGCCCGGAATGTTTTATTAATTGTGGCATTTATGGCCTTGAAAGTTTACATTTTACAATCGTGTTTAGTGTTGTTACCAGGCCTGGTAGAGTATATAAGGGGAGCGAACAGATTCATATGTTGAATGATCACTTGAATGACAGGGAGATACTGTGTACTCATGTGAGACGGCATTATCACCACCTGACAGGGTTTGAAAGGGGCTTCACAGTGTTTGGCAGGCCGGTCGAATTCGTGCAGTAGCTAGACTTGTGGAGCATTCGGATTTGACAGTGGCCCACAAGTGGACTAAATGAAAACTTGAGGGCAGGCACACTCGTCGTCAAGCTTCCAGTCTAAACAGGTCCAACCACCAGATGGGAGGATTGCCATAATGTGCTCCAACAACATCGTAATCCCTTCACGTCTACATCTGCGATTAAATAACAAGTAATATTCTGTCATCCAACACCACTGGCCGAAGACTAGCAGCATCCGGACTAGGTAAATACCGTTCCATGCGTAGATTGTCATTAAAACCACAAAACAAACGGCTGCATTTAGAGTGCCGCCGTGATCAGAAAGCACGGACTGCTGATGAACGCCGTCGCATTGTATTCAGCGATGAACTGTGGTTCTGCGCTTTCCTGGATGATCATCGTCGGTGAATATGTCGTCTACCGTCATGCTGTGGGGAGTCATCGGTTATGGTTCTAGATCGCGGCTCGCATTGGTTGAGGAAATTCTGACGTGCCATGACGCGACCTCATGGACATCCTGCATCCTCATGCGTTATCTCTCATATAACAGTACTGTGATGCCATTTTTCAGCAGGACAATGCTAATGCACACAATGCGTTTTGAAATTGTCTGCGTGATGCTGAGGTATTGCTGTGCCAGAAAGATTTCCAGATGTGTCCCCAGTTGGGCACGTGTGGAACCAGTTCGGACATCGTCCCAGTGTCAGTATCTAGAATATCAAAGACTATGCCAGCGTGCTAGCTGGCCTCAGGAGAGGATACAAAAGTTGCACAACACCTTTCCGAACCAAAATAGCTCATGCTGTATGACACCCTTCCCAACCGAAATAGTGCATACATCCTGGCCAGAGGGCCGGCCGAAGTGGCCGTGCGGTTAAAGGCGCTGCAGTCTGGAACCGCAAGACCGCTACGGTCGCAGGTTCGAATCCTGCCTCGGGCATGGATGTTTGTGATGTCCTTAGGTTAGTTAGGTTTAACTAGTTCTAAGTTCTAGGGGACTAATAACCTCAGCAGTTGAGTCCCATAGTGCTCAGAGCCATTTGAACCATTTGAACCTGGCCAGAGGGAGTGCAACATCATGGGCTCATATTGCCAAACTTTTTGTAAATGTAACTCTATTTTGTAGTTACTGAAATGATATCACGCACCCTCTCAACCCGTGAAGTTTCACACCATTTCCGCCTCCCATTCTGGACGCTTTACTCTTTTATTGTCGGGCAGTGTATGTATAGCCTTTTGAAATAGTCCCTTGGAGGACGACTGCAGTGGCGGACTGGCTCCCCCGCCCCCGCGGCACTTGACTTGTACTGTACGAGCAGGGCCAGGGTCGCCGCTGGGGTTCACATCGATCACCCGCACGCGCGCCACGTCCTCCTTCCTGACCCGCCGCCGCCAGTCAGATTGCTAGAGCTGACGTAATTTCTCGCAACGTCGAGCCAACTGGTGTCGATAACAGGGGGGCTTAGCTGCGCAGTTCGGCAGTTCTGTAGCTGCGAAAGACGTCAGAAACAACTATCCGTTAAGACAGAGGAATACGACCAAAACACCAAGTATACTGAGCAGACAGATGTCATGGGATAGCGATATGCACACATATTTATAGTGTTGTATTATGTTCACAAGGTATAATAGAGCAGTGCATTGGCGGAGGTGTCATTTGTACTCCGGTGTATAACGGTACTTTGCGGGCAGGCGTGTCAATTAGCATCATATTAATTAAAATCGGGGATAAATAGACTTTATTTTGGAAGAATTAAAAAGGGGAAAGTAATACGAAACTTTAATAACTGCACAGTATTACTAAGAAGCAATATAATGAAAAGTAATAAAAAGCAAAGTAGCAAAGACCAAGCAGGACAGAAAGATATAGGGGCGCGTTTGTTTTTTAATACATATAAAAGGACATGTAACACATTATTGAGCTCCCTGCTACTTGGGGAGCAAAATAACTGATGATGGTCGAAGTAGAGAGGATATAAAATGTAGACTCGTAATGGCAAGGAAAGCGTTTCTGAAGAAGAGAAATTTGTTAACATCGAGTATAGATTTAAGTGCCAGGAAGTCGTTTCTGAAAGTATTTGTATGGAGTGTAGCCCTGTATGGAAGTGAAACATGGACGATAAATATTTTGGACAAGAAGAGAATAGAAGCTTTTGAAATGTGGTGCTACAGAAGAATGCTGAAGATTAGATGGGTAGATCACATAACTAACGAGGAGGTATTGAACAGAATTGGGGAGAAGAGGAGTTTGTGGCACAACTTGACAAGAAGAAGGGACCGGTTGGTAGGACATGTTCTGAGGCATCAAGGGATCACAAATTTAGCATTGGAGGGCAGCGTGGAGGGTAAAAATCGTAGAGGGAGACCAAGAGATGAATACACTAAGCAGATTCAGAAGGATGTAGGTTGCAGTAAGTACTGGGAGATGAAGAAGCTTGCACAGGATAGAGTAACATGGAGATCTGCAGCAAAACAGTCTCAGGACTGAAGACAACCACAACGTTCAATTATCGCGAACGGGCTAGTCGATGAATAAGTGGTACGCGACTGCGACTTTCGTTAAGGAGATTATTTAAAGACTCTTCAAGCACGTTTAAAATACATTACGTGTGACGAAGTGATCAGAGACGTTTATTGTCGGGTGAAGTGAAAATGATTCCGACCACATAATTCGAACTTTGTGTTAGCTGGGAAAAATACTCTTGGGAAAGTATTATGGTCGTGGAACCCACGAAAGTTGTACACAACAGAAAACTATAGTTTACGTGATTCTACATTTTATAAAATTTTAAAACGCGTGTGCGCGGAACATTAAGAGAATCTTATCCTTGGACGGTTGCGGGGGTAACTGATACAAACAACGCGCCAGCATAAAAATAGTTCGCTTATTAACTACCAGATAATAATTAACGGGGACCTAAAATACTAAAAACAGTGCATACATCGTTAAATTGGACCCTGCGTGTGAAAGACAATCACATCGAACATTTCGAGAGCGAAGAATAGACATTTAAGTGCCGAATTGATAGCCTGGGTAGTGTCGATATTTGGACATTATATGACACGCGTTATTCAGAACACGATATCGACCATTTTAATACCGAAAAGAAGGATAGGATCATCACCCCCAACCCCGACGCATATTTCATATTTAGTTAGTGAAAAGAAAAGTGTTAGTAAACAAACTACATTTCAATTTTATCCACGATTTTGGCTTCATTACGTAGTCTTGACTACATGATAAACAATATCTGTGGAAGTTATATACAACGTTTCGTCATTTAGCCAACCAATATTGTGGGACACCAAAATGTAAATGCATGAAATCGTTCTTACAGCGTATGTATAATGTGTGAGTGCGACGAACTATATTGAGAAACTAAACATCCATTACGTACTTGCATGTTTGTCTGCGAAAGTGATCCTTGTCGGAGCATCAGCATAGAGTTCGAATAGAATCGCTGGAACATTGCAAAACATTCAGATTAATCGAACATCTAAATACGCATAATGCTGCTATCACCAGGATGTGTACTTTCTCCTCAGCCCCGTGGCAGTAATTGAATTAGGAGTCAGCCGGGAATAACATTTAAATCAATTGACGACCACTGAGCTAGCGTCACGAATTTTCAAACGTCCATTGAATGACGTATTGAATGACATTGAGCGGTCACAGGTGGTTCATGTCCAAACGTTTCCAACGTGATTACGGCTGCACGACGGGAATTAACTGACTTTGAACGTGGAATGGTAGTTGGAGCTAGACGTAAGGGATTTCAATATTCCGATATCCACAGTGACAAGAGTATACTGAGAATACCTGATTTCATGTATTATCTCTTAATACGGACAACGCAGCGACCGACGGCGTTCACTAACCGACCTAGAGCAGCGGCGTTTGCGTGGCGTCATCAGTGTTTGAAGACAAACAACACTATGTGAACTAACCGTAGAAATCACTGTGGGAGATAATCGAGAAGTCAGTTCGTGCTCAAAATCCACCACCGGAAACTCGGAGCTATGGACGAATGTAGAGGTAGGGGACTTCCAACAACCATACCACGTCGAGTTGCTGCACTACGCTGGGCAAATTTCTCGCACTACATTAGGTCCGGCACAACATTAGGAGGCATCCGTTGATTTTTATCACATCAGTGTATCTGCACAAGTATCTTAATTGGAACTAAAATATTTTAATCAGTATTCTTCTAAGACGCCTCAAAGTTCATAAATCGCTGACGCTTGTATTTTTTCCTACTTCCCTGTTGCTATTCTGTACGTGAGCGGAACTACTACATCTCTTTCCGCCTGTAGTGATGGATTTGTTAGGCTCCAAACTGTACATGTTCTGAGCAATTTGTTCCGCCCAGTCTGGAAGTTAATATCTGTGACGAGATATTTATAATGTCATCTTTGTTGAGAAGTTAATTTGTAGTTGACACAAGAAATTTTCGATTTTTCTGCAATGGGACATTGAAATAACTCAATGGCGATAAATGAAAATCTGTGCCGCACTAGGATTCGTAGCCGGATTTGCTGCTTTACCTAAGAGCTTTGGCTATCAGATCATGTCTCAAATCCGACCCATATATCCATACGTCGCTCGTTACAGAGTAGTGTCCCCGGCCCATTATTCCTCGTTGTCCATTCCCGGAAGAGTTACTAATACATCGATGTGCTGTTGGCGCACACCTGTCTCTTCTTTCAGACATGGACAACACCTATATAAGCTAGTATGTCGATTTCACTTCAGTGCCGTATTTACAGTCAATATTAAATGAAATAATTTGGTGCGTCATCTGTAGGAACGTAATTAAGCTATGTTATATTTGAAGGGTTCTCTACAGAAACCAGCTAGTAACACCTTTCCCAGTCTTCGGTAAAGCGAAAAATTCTTTTTAAAATTCCCGTAAGTTCTTTAACGCTGGAACTGTGTCCACTCACCCACGTGAGGCCAGAAGAGGAAATGCTTGAATTAAGAACTGGCGGCACCATGAGGCTTCATCTAGTGTCTGTAATGGCTCGAGGAATGGTGACATGTTGATCACACACAAGGACGGAATGGGAATATTTGTGCTGAAAGTCGTCCATTGGTAAAGATATTCTGGTTTGGATGTTGGACATCGTTACTGTTGTGTTAGAGTAATGAAATAATCACAGTGAAAGTATTTCCTACAATGATGAGGGATGTTTCACAAATGAAAATTTTACTGTTTGTCAAGCAAAGCTTTGCACTTTTGGTAGTATTATGGATGACATAAATTTGAAGAAGAAAGTTTTTAATACGTCAAAGAAATTTAAAATCAGTCTTTGAGTAAATTCAGCCACAAAAAGTCTTTTACTGGCGTTTCTTTTAATTCGAGAGTACACTCTCAGCAGAAAAACGCTATATACTTTGATCACTATGCAGTGTTTCCAGAATCACGACTAAAAGATAGAAGCTTGTCTATCGAGACAAGAAACTCCGTCTCTTGAGTACAATGCGAACTGACGACTGGAGGTACATCTTCGTAGGACAGCTGGACAGAAAGAGTTTTTTTTTCCTCCGCCAGATAGCAGGAGTGTATGTAACTTGAAACTGTCACAGTGTGGAGCTGCCGCATTATTCAGCGACCCTTCAATTGCTTTGCTTTTTTCAAAATAAATCTGTTTTGTGCCACAGCCAGACTAATTGATTTACACTTAGCGGACGATGCTGCTGTCCCTTGTATAGTATTGCTCCTGTATGACTGTAACGGAATGCTGAACAGTACTCGTACTTACACTTGGTGCTTTGAATAACAATTGTCCTTAAAAGTAGGTAAACATAAGATAAATCACACAAATAATAAAAAGAACAGCACGGTTTTAGGTTATAGCATTAGTGATCAATCACTGGAGCCAGTCAAACTGTTGAAATCAGCGGTCCTCAAATTGGGTGTTGCCTCTCGCTTGGGGTGGGGATTTTCACTTCTCGAGGCGGTTGCGAAACAGAAAGTGGTGGCAGGGGTTAGAAGGGGGAGGGAGTATTTTGACGAAAAGGGGGCGCTGGGATGGGCGGTTTTTTGTTTTTGCTTCGATGACTTTTTTTAATTGCTAAGAGACAAAAATGTACACGATTATAATTTCGTAAATATTAGCACGATAAAGCAAGAAAGCTGAATTCAATATCACTAATTAAAAACGTATTTCGATTCATTGAAAAACAGATAAATACGAACATTCTTTTAAATATAATTTTATAAGAATTAGTATGTGCGCACGAAGTGGACGTGCTGAAAGATACAGTGGAAGTCCTCAAACTAACAAGGCCCCGAGTGCCCACTTAACATTAATTATTCAGGTGATTGAAGTAACTCTTTGATCATTTTCACAACTAACGCTTATCTTGAAAATTAAGGTCTGCCATTAAAATTAACTGCTTAGTTCCTGGGACGGCCATCGCAGTGAAAAATTAAGCGGTTGTCATAAAGTAAAGCAAGTTAGCAGGACTATCATCAGTGAAACAAAACAGGTAATTAACTATGATTAAGTGCGTGCGGAAATTAAAGAGGAAATATGCAAATGTTCCGTCACGGATCACATGACACAATTAACATGAATAATCTCACAATAACAGATCTGGAAAAGACTGAAATAAGGCTGAATGGCTTATACACAAATTTATCCTGCTATAAAACATGCGAGCACCATTCACTCGTTATCACCGCTATATTCTTCATAACTTAAATCTAATGCTTGCATACAACGGAAACTCACTACTTTGAAGCAACATCCTAAAAACCGAGCGAGATGGTGGAGTGGTTAGTATACTGGACTCGGATTCGGGAAGATGATGGTTCAAATCCGCTTCCGGCCATCGTGATGGAAGTTTTCCTAAATCGCTTAAGACAAATGTTGGGATGATTGGTACGAAAGGCCATGGCCATGCCCGATTTCGTTTCCCATCCTTCCCTTATGCGAGCCTGTAATCCATCTTTAATGACACTGTTATCGATGGGACGTTAAACACTAATTTTCCTTCTTCTTTAACATTCTAAACACGAAGATGGCTGTATTTATTATTTAAGAGTCGACGAACCATGGAGATGTTGTAGGAAATTAGGGATTTCAAAATGTAAGTCAAGATTGTGAATACAATACCTTTACTTGCTCTAGTCAAGTCAACTAACGTCAAAATACACGGAACAATGTTCGTAGAATGGACTAAACAAAAATAAATATGACACTAAGCACTATGGGACTGCAGAAGAAAAAAGAATGAGAGTTCCCCATTTGGGAAACTTGCAAATTTAAGTTAAACAAAGAACTGACATATGTACAAGATGTGTAACAGACAGGACGAGACGAATGCTGAGAAGCGAATCGAAACCAAATCCAAGTTCTCTGTCCTGATCTGTTCACAACTCCAAAACTCCACTTAGAGGGATGTCTGTATGCTGCCGCCAATGTGATGAACGAAAATATATTTTCACCCACTTAAAGACTGGGAAATACAAGAGAAATTCCCCATTCTAGCAGTACAAAAATACACATTACTGTTCGTTAGATTGGTAGTGGAACTGGAGTGTCTCTCTTCATTCTTTAGCATCGTTCATGCCATGTTTGGTGACGGGGACGATGCTTTGGATTGGACAGTCCACAAATTGGAGGGAAAGCAACGAACTTTCTCACGCGTCCTTGACAGCGATGTGCAGACACAATAGACAAATTTCACGGTCGACTATCCACTGGGAAACTCGGCTCTTGGAAAGGATTAGCGCCAGGAAGTGACCAAATTTTGGGAAACAGGACACTTTTGCGTAAACTAGGCTCCTCCCGGAAGGATGCCGTTCACTGCTTTTGAGATAAGTGAAAGCCTTCTGCTGACCAATCTGTACACTGCCGAGTACTACAGACTCACTCCCTTCCCGCGTAACGAAGCTGAACCAAGATCGTGAGAAGATAAGTGACAGCCATGTTCCAATCTGTTGAAAATATTAAATTTTGCAAAAATATGTTCAGTGTTATGAAATTAATGATTCTATTTTTAAAAATTGTAAACTGGAAAATTTCTATCAACAATTTTTTAAATAATATGATCTTTAAAAAGGTAAGTTTAATTTACCTCAATATAATGTGACAATGTATAAAACATTTTGCATTTTGCTAGTTACGATAATAGCAATACTTTGTACGGATAGCTAGATGAGTTTGTTTGCAATGTAAACTTTGTGTCTGAACCAGAGAAACTCTTGGTGGCGATGTCACTATTCCAAGGCGGCAAAGGGGCACTGTGCTGAAAACGATTGAGAATGGCTGGTTTAAATATCTAGGAGTAATCCTCGAATCGTTACGAAATGCAACTTATAGACTATTTTCTTCTGTCAAAAATATATTTAGGATTGTTGCTAATCTAATTGATTATAACATGTAAATAGTATTTGCGGTCATTATTACCACAAAATGTGTTATTTTTATGAACTTAAAACTTATAAATCATTAAACATCAATATTTGGTCACGTGAACGAAAACGCTCTGTTACTGGCTGATTCTCTGGTGATGTCACAGGCTAGCAGTAAAGACGAAGCTACACGAGTGCTATAGGAGTGTTAGCCTACGTTACGAGGTTTTTACGTACTTTTTTCCAAACAGATGGAAACGTAATTAAAACTTTTAAGTAACAATAGAAAGGAATTTTGTAAACGACAATAATGGAAAACTAGCGAAAGTCGACGCGTTTATGTTCCACCTATTTCGAGCGGTGATATGTGCAACTACGGACAGTTTCTTCCCTGCTCCCCGCAACATCATTAAACCGTCTCCACACTAAGGAATTGTACAACGTTTGAAAATGGCACCGTATATTATAACTAATACTTACTTCAGTTTTATGTACGAAGATGAAAAGAACATTGTTTCTAATGAAGTAAAAAGTGTGTGGTCACATTTACTAGAAAATATCTTTTTAACGAGACATGTGTGAGCAGTGATTTTGAAAGTAAGCGCATTTAAAAAGCAAGGAAAACACAATAACATTGTTTCTGACCGGTGTTGTGAAGTTTTGAAACTGTGATTTAGTTTTCATATGTCGACTCGTTTTATAAACAAGTTAAAATGCTCAGTCGGATTGCATTCGAAAATTCGATGGTCTACGATTCTAACGACTAAGCTACCAAACAATTTAGGCAGAGTTAGCTAAAACGACGGTTTTCGATAAGAATTTAATTTCGTTGAATGACGCTATCCTTCCTTATAATAGCGGGAAAGGTTAGCTCGGGGGTAAATTAATGAGAACTTCACAATGCAACACATATTTCATTAAGTTAGTGAACTTGCGTCTGTACAGTGCAACCGCATTTTACGCATCTTCTCATTCTCTGAAACACTCAAAAGCAACTTTTCAGGAGTTTTTGTAGATGCATTTGTACAGTATGTTACTACACATCAATTGTAACCGATTTTCCGAAGCGTAAATTCCAAAAGAAGACGTCACCGCGAATGAGCTTTATGACAGCGGGAGCAGCGAGTTAGCCAGTGACGTCACAGGCATCACATGATTCGAATGGAGCGTTTTAGCGGGCTTTCAAATTATTTGAATTTCATTTCCGTTTTTGAAAAAGAATACTGAAACTCAAGAAGAAAAAAAGCATTTTAGGAGCGTAAAATGACATGATTAATCATTTAAGACAGTTTCCAGGAAACAGTGAAATACCATGTCTACAGAAGCCTTGAGTGATACGATTACCGACTGATTGTATTTCAGAGATGTATCTGTATACTGTCTGTTACTGTGTATGTGTTTGTACTATTTTTGACGACGATGATAAAGAAGTGACAGAAAGGAAATAGTAAGTCCCGGCAGACTTCCCTTCGTCAAATTTATCGACAGGATTAACCTCCCCCTCTGACAGACAGATAAGCATTCATTCACTCCGTAAGACTTTGCGTAGAGGTGTGGTGTATAACCAAGGACAATGATACATCGCTAGTGATCAGGAACTTGATACTACCGTTATTATCAAATTTAACTGGTTATAGACATTATGTATTATGGAAACTTCTGTGACTGATACCAGAATATTTTATTCGAAACTTTCCAGATCACAGATTCTTACTGCACGTCTTTTCACAACTGTAGTCACAATTTTGATTGTTTCCGTACTAAACTAATCTCACTTCCGTTCCAGTCAAATACTAATGATGTAGCTTCCTTTTGCCTATGAATCCAAGGGCCTACCTTCGAATTTACCACTACTTCTCAAGAGTGAACTCTTGCTAAGAAGTAAGGTGAACGAACATGTAGGGAAAAAGCGCATTGCATCTGTTAAGGTAACCGTGCCAGCGATTTAAGTGCTACCTGATGTCGAATAGTAATGTTCTTGTCAAATTTGCTTGTCGGAAGACATCGAGAGAATTGGGATACGCGCTAAGAGGATCGAGACAAATCGATACAACTCAAAGAGCAACAGAGATGTGCAGAGAACCTCAACGACTGTCTTTGGAGAAAAGAACGTTATTCCTGCAAGCCTTTACTGAATAACTTACAGAGCAGACATTCCGTGGTTGATTGTCCGACGGTGTCGAGCGAGCTGACGCAGTGATTAGCAGAATTGACTCGCGTTCAGGAGGGCTACGGTTCAAGTCGTCTACCAGGTATCCAGATTTAGATTTTCCATCATTTCCTTTAATCGCTCCAGATAAATGCCGGGATGGTTTCTCTGTAAAGGACAAGGCCTATTTTTACCTACTCCGAGCTAGTAATCCTTTTCTAAACGACCTCGTTATCTAGTGAACATCTCATTAAACCGAAGAAAAGTGAAAGTATTGAGATCGTATTCAGATTAGAGACTTAACGTGAAAATCGGGTACGCTCGAAGTAGACGAAGTGCAGTAATTCTGCTGCCTTGGAAGCAAAATAACACTTTACATACGAAGCAGGAAGGACATAAAAAGCAGACTAGCAAAAGCAATTAAGTCATTCTTGGCGAAGCAAAGTTTACTCGTTTCATACATAGGTCTTAATTTGAGGAAGAAATTACTGAGAATATATATGACTCACATTATTGTATGGTAGTGGATCATGGTTCAATACTACAATACTGAACTGAAATACACACATGTGTTTTTGAGATGTGTTTATCGCAGAAATAAGTTTTATGCCATCTCTTATTTTTTATGGGAACTTTTGCCACCATTTACTATCCTATTAACAGCCTCGATTACGAAGAATACGTTTCAAAAGTTCTGTTACTGGAACTAATTAAGCAACAACAAATCAAGGACTCTCGTGCAGATTCGTGTCATGTTTTTCTGAGGAGAGATGCCGTTATACTTACACACCTGACATAAAAGTAAGGGAAGTACAAACCTGTTCAGTTTGTCACAAGGAGAGGACTTTCACATTCCGTACATACATGACCATGCCAGATTCTGTCCTCTGAAACTGATCTCTGTAGGTTTTAGCCGTCTATTCCTAACACATACTTAATCATGTTCGTCCCATGTAGTAAACGTATATCGTTACGGCAGAGAAGGTGGTTATATTGAAGTACTGGCTGATATTCGTTTGTATATAATACAACGTTTCTTCTACTCTGTCTATTAAAAGCAATTTTGGTAGTGCGCTGCATACACTTGCAAGTTTCTTCCTCTTCAGTTAAACTACAAACTCTTCGTAAAATCGCATGCATTTTTGTCTTCCACTTGTTTAAGTTTATAGAACTTTAAGGCAGTGCGTTCGTGAAATGATAACATGAATGAGATCAGGAAGTACTATTTTAGCAGGATAGCGTTTTATAAACGTTTCACGAATATCAGTTTTATGTATGGAAGTGAAACATGGACGATAAATAGTTTGGACAAGAAGAGAATAGAGGTCTTTGAAATGTGGTGCTACAGAAGAATGTCGAAGATTAGATGGGTAGATCACATAACTAATGAGGAAGTATTGAATAGGATTGGGGAGAAGAGGAGTTTGTGGCACAACTTGACAAGAAGAAGGGATCGGTTGGTAGGACATGTTCTGAGGCATCAAGGGATCACCAATTTAGTATTGTAGGGCAGCGTGGAGGGTAAAAATCGTAGAGGGAGACCAAGAGATGAATACACTAAACAGATTCATAAGGATGTAGGCTGCAGTACGTATTGGGAGATGAAGAAGCTTGCACAGGATAGAGTAGCATGGAGAGCTGCATCAAACCAGTCTCAGGACTGAAGACCACAACAACAACAATGTAAATGGCTCATATGATCCCTTGTACATCATCTGAGAAAAATTGCTGGAACTTGCTATTAAACCAGCATCACTACATGAAACAACAGAGGAATGAAACACTAACACCCCATTACTACGCAGCGAGAAATGGTATTTTCCAGTACAGATTTTGATTTCCCATCTACTTCAGTATTGATTACTTTATATTAAGAACAACACGATCTAAGTTATAAATCAATTAACAATTGTTATTTGGATATTTGTCACATCTTCTAGAACAGCAGCGTGGAGTCTCGTATTTTAGGTTTCCCAGGGTAAAGTATTTCGGATAACTGGGCACCTGGTTGAACAACCACAAAAGTCGGCGTAGAGCGAGATGGGAATGTTGTCAAGGCACTGATGTTACATTCTGGAGGAGCAGAGTTCTAATTCCCAGCGGGGCATCCTGTTTTATGGTTCTCCAAAATAAATTAAGCCAAATCACAGGATGATTCCTTTGAGAAAAGAACACAGCCAAATTCCTTTCCTCCTACCTGCGCTGTCCAAGCTTTCGCTCCATATGCTCTAAGAAAAAGATTATGGTTTCACGTGTTGTTTCTAGCAAAATTTAAACCAATGCGAGTAGTGAAAAATAGGTCCACCGGTGTTGTGTGGAAATGTTAACTTGAATTAAACAAATATGGATCACGAGGGCTATTAATTTTTAGCGCAAAATATTAAGATTTTTAGTCTGGTGGAAGGTATTGAGCTTGGAGTAACAGTAAGAAATGTGGGAAATGTTGTGACAACGCAACATTGTCCAGATGATGGTGGGGGAACGTCGATGTGCAGGGCACATGACTTGTATGTTCCATTACAGACGAAGTTTTGATGGTGAGAAGGCGAAAGGGAACATATCCTCTCGGAAAGTCCTAGAAGTTATGGATGGATGAAGTAGTACGTGTCATACATCGGTTTGGGATCAAAGACCACTTAATGAGACTACAAGGTAGTCAACAAATGATCGTCGTGGTTCATAAACGATGTGATTGGAAGTGTACGGAATCGAGCGTTTTTATACATTCGTGCAAACATGTTCCCTACACCTGTGGCATAGTAACGTATTCTATTTATTTTTAAATTTTATGTTAATATTTGTTAGAACTACTGCATTTCTGTTTCTACATTTACGTATTTTCCTATCGCCTCTTACCCGTTACAGCGTTGTAATGTTCGCTGAGAATATTCCTTACCCAATCGTTTACATACGATGCTCCGCGTCGCTAATTATATCGGTGTCAACAAGTCATTCAGTTTACTTTCTCTCTTCGTCTCAGAACGTTGAACTCATGTCGCCGCTGTGCATCTGAATACTGAAAGGGAGATATCGACCCAATTATTGAACTGCCGCATGGAAAGCTACTGCGCTTCATCATGCATACTTAACGGCGTGACATATCACTGTGAAACTGTGGGTAGGTACTGCTCCTTCCTTCTTATTGTTTCTAGTCTGCTTGGAAGGTACCACGTGTCGATGTATTTGATAGTGGTTTCTTACCTTGTGTCATCGTTTCTTTTCAGCAAACTCGCCTCACTGTCGCAGAAAAAACTGCTCCACGTACTCATTGCTGATCAGACCTAGTCATGCTGTTAACGTAACCCCTTTAATGATGAGTTTCACCAATTCGCATCATATCAGTGCTGTGCTAATGACTGGAGGCTCAACTGTTTTTTAAAGTCAGTGCTGGTTATAGATGCTGATTTTTTACGAAGCTACCAACGCTTCTAATAAGTGCTGTATACTCCTGAGTGTTTCCGGCACCTCTAAGGCACCACGATGTTTGATTTTTATCTTTCATCTAGAAATTTATTCAGGCATTAAGGGGTTAATTTTATACATTGTACTGAACTGCTGATGCTTTCGTGGTCACTTGTAGACGTATCACCTGTTGGCTTTCGCCTCGATATCTTAGGCCGTCGTATGTTTAATGATTTTTCTGAGTTTCACTTGCAAGAGTGGATGGCAGTGTCAAAGATTCGCTCTCCATTGTGGTCCCCACCAGCAATGGAGAGTGAATCTCTTATAATACCAGCTAATCGTGCTGGTGAAACGTCAGAAAAATCATGAACAAATGTCAGCCTAAGATATCGAGGTGTAAACCAACAAGTTATCCATTGGAGTTGGTATTAGAACGGCGGCTGTGTTACTTGCTTGAAATGTTTATTGTATTTATTTATTTGACCTGATCTAATTAGCGCCATAAGGCCCTCTCTAAATCGGACCAGGCTTTCATGTAGACAGTACCTTTCTTACAGCATAGTTACCTAAGTAATAACAATTTTAATATGAGGATTAATATTAAAATGATTTGAGTGTCTGAAGTGTCAATGTGAGTAAATATTAGTGACTGTGATGTAATAAATTTAATACTGCGGTACTTCTACTACTGCAGCCGCAGCCGCTAACAGTGATAATTGTAATAATAATGATAATGAAAATAATAACAATAATGCTGGTGGCAACCATAAAAAGAATTCATAGGTGTACAAAACAGATGTTTTCTGAAACAGTGAGCTCCAGAGGAAGGAAATTTAAGGAGACTGCACCAGCTGAGAATACTGGGAAAATCTGGTTGGATGGAAGGTTGTACAGGGGTAACGAGTGGTAATCCTTAGTGTTGCTTTATAGATATGTCGTTAACTACCTTCTGAAGCTGGAGATATTATTCGGTTCTCTAATATAACGTGGGAAGTTATTCCAGAGTCGGGTTCCCGCTGCTGGGAAGGATTTCGAGAAAGAGGCTGAACGCTGGAGTGGGACAGAAAGGATTTTGGTCTGATGGGAGCGGGTGTTTCTGCCATCTTGTCAGGACAAGAGCGTTAAGGACGAGGAGAGATATGAGGGACAGTGCTAATTGATAAGACAGTAGAGAAGACAGAGGGTATGGAGGTCTCTGCGCTTGTCTGCAATCAGCCAGTATAGCTGTGCATATGAGCAAGGAGTCGAGTGTCACAGATATAAGGAACACAGGCATTTATAGCCAATTCCAGGTGCCACGAGTTTCCCTGAGAAAGGTCTTGCAGAATAACATCGCTGTTATCAATAATTGTAAGTATAAGTGTTTGTACAAGTTTCTTTTTCGGGTCAAGAGGGTAGAGGTTTTTATATTGTTGTTGGACATGGAAAAAAAAGATGATACTTTTTTTGCACATTACAGTTGTATGCTCAGTCCAATTTAGATTTTCGTCTGTTATAACCTCTAGACTCCTTTCTGAAGGAGAGAAATGGACATTTGTCCCATTTACGGTCTAAGATAATAGGGATGCCCTATAATTCGGGCTAATGAGTCTACGTTGCTTGGGGTTTGAGTGGGTAGGGATGTTACCGTATATCCTGCGCCCATTTTCCTAATGCACACGTGTTGGTACTGAGATTCTCTTTTGCTCTTCGCAGTTGAAAGCTGTTAGAAGCGCTGCTAGGTGAGAGGGATTTCCTTAAGTTGACTCCACTGTAGAGGTGTCTTAGTAGTGAAGAATAAATGCATTAAGACTTCATGCATGATGCGGCAGTTTATCACACATCTCATTGTTTATGTCGTCATATCTTCTGAACTATAATGGGTAAGTGATTGTTACCTAACATGAAGGGATATGTGTATCAAGTTTGGCTGCAATAGGTCCAGTGGTTTACGTGAAGGTGTGGAAAACAAACAAACAAACACACACACACACACACACACACACACACACATACATACATTTTTATAAAACGTATGGATATAGAGAAAACGTACGCCTCCTGTCATTAATTATGTTTTTATTCTCATGATAAACTATGAATTTCACGCCTTGGGAGCTTATCATCAGTTGTTTACATCAGTTTTTAATCTAAGTCTCTATAGAGCTGCCAGAGACACGAGTCTGTGTTTCGTTAATGATCTCTTCGCTACAGCTGGCGGCTGTTTTCCTCGCGTTTATAGTTTTTATGCCAATCGCTAAATATACAGGGGCCAGTGGTATATTTTTGCCACTGCCTGCAATCCTTCCAGAGGCTCCGTAAAACTATTTCTCCATTCATCTGACTTCTCTTTTTTCTTCTTTTGCTAGTGCTTTTGTCCCTCATCAGTGCAGGGGCGGCATTGCTACTTACGGATTTAGCAAAGTTTTGTGGCTGGCCGGATGACCTTCCTGTCGCCAAACCGTTACCCCTGGAATGGAATATGTGAACCCCGACAGCCTGCTTGTAGCATTGTTCATGCAAAAGAGAGTTAAATTTTTCGAAGTGTTTGTGAATCGTCTAACTGAAAAAAATGGTTCAAATGGCTCTAAGCACTATGGGACTTAACATATTAGGTCATCAGTCCCCTAGAACTTAGAACTACTTATACCTAACTAACCTAAGGACATCATACACATCCATGCCCCAGGCAGGACCCGAACCTGCGACCGTAGCGGTCGTGCGGTTCCGGACTGAAGCGCCTAGAACCGCTCGGTCACAACGGCCGGCCGTCCAACTGAGGCGACACTCGGTGCCAGCACAGTATTTACTTAATAAGCTGTGAGAAATCATCTAGAAACCACATCCACTCATGTTGTTAAGCCTCCAGGTGGATTCGATCTGGCGGCTAACACACCTCCCACAAGCAATGCCTTAACATGCACGGCTATCCCTGCGAGTTCTCCAGTCAGTTGAATTATATGCTCTTTAATCTAAATATTGGGATTCAGAAGATAAGTAATAGGCCGCCCACCAATGAGTGCTAGTTTTATTCCCTCTGGCGCGTTTCGCCACCATAGGAAAATGAAAACGAGAGGTCCACACCTACTTTTTTTGGTATTAGCTTGGCGGGTCACAAGCAACACGATAATAATTCAAGCTGGGTGATGTTTTGGTATACTTTCTATTATCTTTTGCAAACTGAGAGAATATTTTTACGAATTCCCTCACCCCACCAGAAAAAGTTTCTCACACCTTTAGGCGCTTGCTACACCCAGCTAGTTAAACTGACGGTACTGTGGAGGAGCTGGATTTTGAGTCAGGGGAAGAGTTTCAGTATATCGTCCGCGGTTCTGAAGATCCCATTGCCTGGTGCCTTGTCAGCAGCAGAAATGCCGTCCATGACCCAGTGCACTAAAGCTCCGTCCTTCCGCTTCTCAGCTGTCCCCAGGTGCACTATCTGGTCTGTAAGGAAGCTTCATCCCCTGTCCCCCAGTTCACCCCACGGGTCTGGTCGTCGTTCTCCCTCAAGCAACTGCTTGCCCACAACGGCTTCTTGTCGGTCCCAACACATAATTACTATAGTACGCAGGAAATCAAATCAGAATGTAAACAATCCAGAGTGTTACTAGTGCCCTTGCAATCTCTGTCATATCCTTCGTTTGAACTCCAAGTGTGATTATCGAGTCTAATTATCATCAACATGCTAATTCATCCCACCATCTCACACATGAATGACTAGCTACCTCCCACAGCTTACGTTGGTACTATTACATGTAGGCAGGTTACTTAGAATATAATTATAATTATTACTAAAATAAAAATGGTAATTGTTTTTAGTGTTCACCTGGTCAGCGTGTCTGACTGTGATACGAAGGACCCAGGTTCAATTTCCCGTCAGTGTAAAGCATTTTTCCTTGGCTGGAGAACTGAAAACGCATTTCTCCAGGATCGTTATGCCAGTTGGGACTTGAATAAGAAGTAGCAGCTCCACAATGTGAGAGCTGACAACTAATTGGAGAGTGATGTGCTAACCCCATGGCCCTCCATATCGTATTTGAGTGAGCTAATAGCAGAGGATCGCACAGCGGCCCATCGGCACTGAACGGTCCAACAGAACCAAAGCGCGAAGCCTATCAGTGGAGAAAAGGATAACCAGTTATTTGAATGATAATTATATCGTGTTATAGTTAATTTTTTCTTTCTAGTGATGGCCCTGCTGTCATGGGATTCACTATTCTATGATTTGTCAGTTTTATTTTTACATTGTGGTAAAAGGAGGAAAGATTTGTGCGCCGTCTGTCTGTGAGGTGTGGAAACTTTGTTTTGTGACCCTGTTTGTGTACGATGCTTTCTAAGATGCAGATTGTAAACCAGCCCGGTGTTTGCTTAAAGTAACGTGATAAACCGCCTAGTCTAAGAACCTCACTCAGCTTGGCGGGCATATCAAACCAACTGTGGATTCAGTCCAGATCTGGTTCAGCTTCCTGGCTCGTAAGCCATTTTTGCTACGAACTATACTAATCTATACGAACGGGTCTTCTTCGAACCTACATGTGTGCATGTAACATGACCAGCGTAAAGTACTGATGTAAGCAAAGGGAGACGAGCCCAGGGAGCGAAACGTATCAGACATCTCGACTGTAAAGACATTTCAAATCTCGGTACCAACTTTTACTCCATTTTTGTGACAGGTTAAATTGACTGCTTACTAATTCCAGAGAAGTAATGCTGTTCGATCCATAGTACCAGGGGGGTTCTGTAAGTAATGCAACACACATTTTTTCTGAAAGCAGATTGGTTTTATTCAATGTTCCAATACACGATATTAAGCCCCACTCTTTTGGCTACAAAACCCTATATTTTACTGTTGCTTGCAACGACTTACGCAACCTTACACCGTTACTGGGCGGGCCTGTATGCCAGCGTAGTAACACTCCACTGGTCGACGTCAGAGCAAACGCCTTGCTGCACCAATAACTTTCCAATTATCCACGCACTGCTTCCTGCGGAGTGCATCCTTCATTGGGCCAAACTGACGGAAGTAGGAAGGTGCGACATCCGGGCTGTAGGATAGATGAGGAAGAACAGTCCAGTGACGTTTCGTGAGCTCCTCTTAGGTGCGCAGACTTGTGTGACGCCTTGCGTTATCATGGGAAAGGAAAAGTTTGCATTTTTGTGGCGACGAACACACTACAGTCGTTTCTCCAATTTCCTGAGGGTAGCATAATGCACTTCAGAGTTGATCGTTGCACAGTGTGGGAGGACATCCAGCAGAATAAACCTTTCAGAGCCCTAGAAGACTGTCGCCATGGCTTTTACGGGCAGAGAGTGCGGCTTTGAACTTTTTCGTCGGAGGAGAGGTCGTGTGGTGCCACCCCATGGATTGCCATTTTGTTTCCGATTAGAAGTAATGAACCCACGTTTTATCGACTGTGACGATGTTTGACAAAAAATTGTCACTCTCAGTCTTGTAACGCGCAAATAATTCACTACAGATGGTGTTTCGTTGCTCTTTATGGTCTTCCGCCAGCGGCCACACACCTTTGAGTACTCCAGCCAGTGGACGAGTGTGTCAGCATTGCCTACAGAGACGTTCAGTTGTGCAGCAAGGCGTTTGACTGTGATCCGCCGGTCACCTCGAATGAGAGTGTCCGCACGTTCCAACATTACAAGAGTCACAGCTGTGTGCGGCCGGCCGGCACGCGGGAGATGGGACTGGTTTTTGCGACCTTGTTGTGATGGCAAAGACGCCTTGCCCAATAACTTTTAGGCATTGCCAGGTGTCCACTGATATTCTGCAAGCGCTAATGAACTGGTTTTCCGCCAAGAGAAACTCAATGACAACTCAAAAAAAAATGTTCAAATGTGTGTGAAATCTTATGGGACTTAACGGCTAAGGTCATCAGTCCCTAAGCTTACACACTACTTAACCTAAATTATCCTAAGGACAAACACACACCCCCATGCCCGAGGGAGGACTCGAACCTCCGCTGAGACCAGCCGCGGAGTCCATGACTGCAGCGCCTAAGACCGCTCGGCTAATCCCGCGCGGCTAAATGACAGCTCTCTGCTTCGAAAGCACGTACGTTACAGACACCATTTCCAATGCGACATATAGTGCTGCAACGCATCGGAATTTCATGAAAGTGTAGTAGCTGAAGTAGAAATATTCCACGATGCTCCACAACAAAATCCGAAGTTTTTCAACCGAAACTGGCCGAGAAAAAATGTATTACATTACGTATTGAGCGTGCCTGGTACACAGCTGTGGGTGAGATGGTGGGGTTGAAAGGGAATTTAACATTGTGTTGACGCTGTGGTTATTAGACATGAAATACAAATGTTGACTGGACATAAATGGAGCAGGAAATCCGTAGAGGTTTTCGTTTGAAGGAACCTTTCGAAAACTGATCTGATTTAGGAAATTACACGAAAAATTTAAATTCGGGTCATAGGACGAGCCTTTGAAATGTTCCCACGTAATGAAAATCCAGCGCTTTAACCGCTGCACCACCTAACCCGATAAGGTTTGATTACCGACCTGTCTCTCTCACAATAGTCCTGAGAATGGAAGACGATACTAGATTAAATGAGTTGTAATGAAGAAAGGATAGCGTTCTGCGTAGATTGCAAATGAATCCAGAATTCTTCATCGCTGTGATGAGCAACGACATTTCTCTTTGACTATTCTTTACACTATCTGTGGACGGTTTACCATGAAGGAGCATTACATCCACCGCCATAGACATGAAGAGAGCAAGCGACAACCAAGACAGCTCCCGTCCTCCTCCAATCATTTAGTGCGATTTGTGTGGACGCATGTTTTTACGTAAGGATTTGTCCAATCGGAAACACGTCAAATAAAGTGAGCTGAAAGGCTCACTCTATGCTATGGTTACTCGGGTTCGAGTTGCTGCCGTCGACGACACTACCTGATCAATACGCCTATGTAATCGAGAAATCCCTATGTGATGGAACATTGGCTACTAGAGGTTACAAGTCTACCCGACATTGTAAATGGAGGCGAGGCGTATCAGCAGGGAAAAAGAACAGGAACGTGGGTGGGTCAGAAGAGCTCAGTGGTTTGGAACGTGGACTAGTCACTGGATCTCACTTAATTAACAAATACATCAGGTACATTTGAATCTTTCTAAAGCTACCCAGATCCACTGATGGCGATGTGACTGTGAAGTGAAACACCAAGAAACCACCTCAGCTAAACCAAGATCTGACAGACTTTACGTACTGATGGACAGAGACTGTTGGCCACTGTGGAGGGTGATCGTAAAAATTGTGTGAAATCAGCGCAAGGAATGATTTGTGACTTCCACAGTGCAACCAGAAGTTCAGCTAGCACAAAGAATGTGCATAAGGAATTAAAAAGAATGGAGCACTAGGCCGAGCAGTTCGTCGTAATCTACGAGTTCCTGTGGTCCGTTCTAAATGATGCTTGAAGTGGTGTGAAGAGCGACGCCACTGGAAAACGAATCATAGGAAGCGAATGATTTAGAGTGATGAATATTGACATACTCTGTGGCAATGTTTGGAGATGCAGGGAGGTCGCTTTGAGCATATGTAGTTCTGAGGACAACGTATTCTGTTGTGGAGGTCATGTGGTAATTAATATGGACATTATTATTGTCACTGGTAGCTAATGTGCGACGTCTGAGCGCTCATATTCTATGTTGTATAAATGACAAGTAGATGTCAAGAAATTAAAAAACAGCCGACCAGTTGCAAAGGATAAAGCAATCTTTACCTAGGTTTCAACCGATATAAATCGGTCTTCTTCAGAAGACGGCAGTTTTACATTTAATTGGAGTGAAGTGTCATAGTCATTTTTACAAACATTTACATAACTCAGTTAATTCAAATAAAACATAGCCCTGACAACAGGGTTTGTCAACCATATAAAAATTAAGAACATATTAGTTGGAGAGCGCATGCGCTCTCCAACTAATATGTTCTTAATTTTTATATGGTTGACAAACCCTGTTGTCAGGGCTATGTTTTATTTGAATTAACTGAGTTATGTAAATGTTTGTAAAAATGACTATGACACTTCACTCCAATTAAATGTAAAACTGCCGTCTTCTGAAGAAGACCGATTTATATCGGTTGAAACCTAGGTAAAGATTGCTTTATCCTTTGCAACTGGTCGGCTGTTTTTTAATTTCTTGACGTAGAACCGTTGCTGTAGCGCAGCTATGTTTAAAATACAAGTAGATGTGTTATTGTACTGTGCTATCATCTTTAGCATCTCGAAATTGATATTGTTTTTATAGTTATTCTATGCTGTGACAGGTAATTTGTTTCAACTGTCTACTCCTTATTTATCTACCCACGTATTTGTTATAATCAGCGCTACAAAACTTTGTAAATTTATGATAAATGTGACCTAAGAAACGATGTATATTATAGTATGAAATATCATAATGAAATTAGCGAATAAAAAAATGCGCCCCAACCCGGGCTTGAACCTTCGACCTTGTGCATGCTAACCCAAAACTCCATGCACTTCACCATCTGTGCAGTCCGACAACAATATGGCGTCAGAGGTAGTTACCATATATGTAGTTACAATGTTGCCAGATTGCCACTCTTTAACGTCCTTTTTCTGTCAGACGTACTCGCGGCACGAAATTTTGTGGCAGACATTTTTTATCGCTGGCATGCGAGGAGTCGCGGTGCGAAGCCCGAGTGCGCGAATTTCGCTTCACCCTGTATACAGGGTGTTACAAAAAGGTACGGCCAAACTTTCAGGAAACATTCCTCACACACAAATAAAGAAAAGATGTTATGTGGACTTGTGTCCGGAAGCGCTTAATTTCCATGTCAGAGCTAATTTTAGGGAGCACGGAACATTCCAGCCTATGACTCGCGACTGGGGAAGACGTAGAACGACGAGGATACCTGCAATTGACGAGGCAATTCTTCGTGCAGTTGAGGATAACCCTGATGTCAGCGTGAGAGAAGTTGCTGCTGTATAAGGTAACGTTGACCCCGTCACTGTATGGAGAGTGCTACGGGAGAACCAGTGGTTTCCGTACCATGTACAGCGTGTGCAGGCACTATCAGCAGCTGACTGGCCTCCACGGGTACACTTCTGCGAATGGTTCATCCAACAATCTGTCAATCCTCATTTCAGTGCAAATGTTCTCTTTACGGATGAGGCTTCATTCCAACGTGAGCAAATTGCAAATTTTCACAATCAACATGTGTAGGCCGACGAGAATCCGCACGCAATAGTGCAATCACGTCATCAACACAGGTTTTCTGTGAACGTTTGGGCAGGCATTGTTGGTGATGTCTTGATTGGGCCCCATGTTCTTCCACCTACGCTCAGTGGAGCACGTTATCATGATTTCATACGGGTTACTCTACCTGTGCTGCTAGAACGACACAACATGTGGTACATGCACGATGGAGCTCCTGCACGTCTCAGTCGAAGTGTTCGTACGCTTCTCAACAAGAGATTCAGTGACCGATGGATTGGTAGAGGCGGACCAATTCCATGGCCTCCACGCTCTCTTGACCTCAACCCTCTTGACTTTCATTTATGGGGGCATTTGAAAGCTCTTGTCTACGAAACCCCGGTACCAAATGCAGAGACTCTTCATGCTCGTATTGTGGACGGCTGTGATACAATACGCCATTCTCCAGGGCTGCATCAGCGCATCAGGGATTCCATGCGATGGAGGGTGGATGCATGTATCCTCGCTAACGGAGGACATTTTGAGCATTTCCTGTAACAAAGTGTTTGAAGTCACGCTGGTGCGTTCTGTTGCTGTGTGTTTCCATTCCATGATTAATGTGATTTGAAGAGAAGTAATAAAATGAGCTCTAACATGGAAAGTAAGCGTTTCCGGACACATGTCCACATAACATATTTTCTTTCTTTATGTGTGAAGAATGTTTCCTGAAAGTTTGGCCGTACCTTTTTGTAACACTCTGTATACACACCAGGTGCAGAAGTATGAAACCGGAATTTCCCTGTAGATGGTGCTACGAGTCAGTGTAGGGCCTGTGAGACCGCGTCTGCAGCACCATCTGCTTCCCGTAAAGGCTGACGACGAATGTCAGCTCACAGTAACCCAAGTTCGATACATCAGTATCTGTTTCAAACACGTAAACATGTCGAATTTTTTGCCTACGAACTACGATTTGTGGACAGCATTAGTTTTCTGTTATCATTTGAGGAAAACTACTGCAGAATCGTATCAAATGCTTGTCGAAGCTTTCGGGGAACATGCTCTTGGGAAAACACAGGGTTTCGAGTGGCTCAAAAAAGTAAAAAGTGTGATTTTGACGTGAGAAACGAAGAGCTCGGGAAACCATCGAAAAAGTTCGAAGACAAAGAACTGCAGTTCTTATTGGATGAAGATGATACTCAATTTCAACAGGAACAATTGGATGTGACGCAGAAAGCCGTTTTTCTTCGGTTGAAAGCTATGTGAAAGGTGCAGAAAGTGGGAAAATGGGTTCCTCATGAACTGAATGAAAGACAGGAAGCAAATCGAAAGACCACTTGTGAAATGCTGCTCGCCAGATACAAGAGAAACTCGTTTCTCCATCGAATATTTTTTGAAAATCCTAAGTGTCGTAAATCATTGGTGAATCCAGGCAAACCATCGACATCCACTCCAAGACCAAATCGCTTTGGAAAGAAGACAATGCTCTGTATTTGGTGGAATCAGAAGGGTGTCATTCATTATGAACTGCTAAAACCTGATGAAACTGTTAAAACTGATCGCTACCAACAGCAAATGATCTATTTAAATCGAGCATTACGTGAAAAACGAACCGAATATGGAAAAAGGCAACAAAAAATCTTATTGCAGCATGATAACACCCCATCACACAAGAGCAAAAGGCGTCAGGGAAACGATCAAGGCATTCAGCTGGGAAATACTAGGGCATGCGGCTTATTCTCCAAACTTGGCTCCGTCCGATCATCACCTATTTGCATCACTGGTTCAAATGGTTCAAATGACTCTGAGCACTATTGGACTAAACATCTGAGGTCATCAGTCCCCTAGAACTTAGAACTACTTAAACTTAACTAACCTAAGGACATCACAAACATCCATGCCCGAGGCAGGATTGGAACCTGCGACCGTAGCAGTCGCGCGGTTCTGGACTGAAGCGCCTAGAACCGCTCGGCCTGCCGGGGAGGAGGGAGAAATGTATAAATAGCAATGGAGATTATTTTGAATGAAATATTGTTTATCAGTTTCAAACAACTGTGAGCAACGAAATTCCGGTTTCATACTTTTACACCTGGTAGATTGTCCCTAAAGTGTGTGACAGACATTACTTAGTTGAGCTCTGCATTATATATGTCTATGCTGTGTTGAAAATTTTGCCCATAAAACAGTTGTGCGTGTATGCGTGTGTGTGTGTGTGTGTGTGTGTGTGTGTGTGTGTGTGTGTGTGTGTGTGTGTGTGTGAGTCCATGCACTGGGAGGTGGGTATAAATCGTAAGAGATTCAACGCTTGGCTATATTAACCAGGTTCAACTGGATATGGGTTACACTATTTATCCAGTGATACACATGCTGCCATAGCGCTGGAAGTCATTCCAGTTTCTCTTTGCAAACATGGGAAATAAGAAGAACTACCTGCCGCGTAACTTCATCATAATGTAATTTCTATCCACCTGACGTCTTTTTGAGTGATAAAAATATGAAGAAATAATGGAGAGCTAGACCTGGTGAGTGTGTTGCACGATGAACACAGGCCTCGGGATTTGACATACTGCGAAATGACATTCATCTCCGAAGACATGTTTTTACCGCAAGTTTCAGGTGGTGTGTTAGAAATCTGACTGTGACGCACTGAACGGGTGCTATTAAGAATTATGCTTGATATGCTCCAGAAGACAGTCAGCAGAACCGAGGCAGCCGACTTCTGCGCTCAGCATTTCTCACGACTTTGTGAAGGGCCTTTTCCTTGCTTGTTATTTCGGGTTGGAGGTAATGAACCCGCCTGCTGATTTGCAGCTCTGAATGTCTGCCACCATGAATTTACTAAAGAGAAGGAGAGAGGCGTTATAAAGAGAATATAGCAGGGAGTGGGTCTGACTAAAGAGTACCTCAGTCAACGATGTCACCCCTGTTGTCACGAAGGAACTGCAATTGTCGTGTTCTTTAGACAGTCCATGTACGTCGTATTCAGTTTTTGTGGTTATTTATGGAGACGGGGGATGATAAGAGTAAACGCCAATTTAATGTTACCTATCTTAAAGTAAATGAGCCCGTGATTTTTTCAAGGTTTGCAAGTCAGTTTCAGTAAAAATTAATTAATGATTTATGTAGTTAGACTCGAACAACATGTTTCGAAATACGCATCTAACCTTTTACAAACTTCATACAAAAATTCTATCACATTAAACAAAGTGAAAAATGTCCAATCCATTTATTCTGTAAACGATCAGTGTTATCGTCTTAGTTCTGTCCGCTTCCTTCTGAGTAACTTCTTTTATCACTTCTTGCTTCTTAGGGGTCACCGTATTAAGTCAGAGGTGTGTCATATTCTACCCTGCTGTAAATGGACCCCCAGCGACAAAATGGTTCAAATGGCTCTGAGCACTATGGGACTCAACTGCTGAGGTCATTAGTCCCCTAGAACTTAGAACTAGTTAAACCTAAATAACCTAAGGACATCACACACATCCATGCCCGAGGCAGGATTCGAACCTGCGACCGTAGCGGTCTCGCGGCTCCAGACTGCAGCGCCAGAACCGCGCGGCCACTTCGGCCGGCCCCCCAGCGACCTGTTAAATCTTAATTAGCAGCAAAGGATGGAGCAATTTGGTGGATATACACTGACGAAAAAAGTATCGCAACACCAAAAAATAATTAATCTAGAGTAACGAATATTCGGAACTACATTTGTCTAGGAAACATATTTAAGCCATTAACATTGCAAGATTACAGGTTACTGTAAATACGAGATAAGCCATTACAAATATGAAATGTTGGTACAGCAATAACCGATGTAACTGAAAGAATGTTCAATGCAAGCATGCAAATGTGATTGCATCGTGTTGTACAGGTGCCGTATGTTAGTTCGTGGGATGGATTTCCATGCCTGTTGCAGTCGGTCGGTCAATACAGCGTCGCTTAACGCTGTTTGTGGATAACGCTGGAGCTGTCCTCCGACGATATCCAATATGTGCTCGACTAGAGGCAGATCTGGTGATCGAGTAGGCCAAGGTGACATGTCGACACTCTGTAGAGCATGTTGGGTTAGAATAGCGGTATGTGGGCCAGCGCTATCCTGTTGGAAAACACCATCTGGAATGTTGTTCATGAATGGCAACACAGCAGGTCGAATCACCAAACTGACGTACAAATTTGCAGTCAGGGTACATTGGATAACCACGAGAGTGCTCCTGCTGTCATACGAAAGCGCACCACAGACAATAACTCCAGGTGTAGGTACAGTCTTTCTAGCACGCAGGCAAGTTGGTGCAGGCCCTCAACTGGCCTCCTAACCAACACACGGGCGTAACTGGTACCAAGGCAGAACCAGCTTTCGTTAGAAAACCCAACAGATTGGTTCAAATGGCTCTGAGCACTATGGGACTTAACATCTATGGTCATCAGTCCCCTAGAACTTAGAACTACTTAAACCTAACTAACATAAGGACATCACACAACACCCAGTCATCACGAGGCAGCCCAACAGATATTTACCCTCCCCTCCAATGAGCTCTCGATTGACACCAGTGTAGTCCCAAAAGGCGGTGGTTTAGGGTCAGGAGAATGCACGGCTAGGAGCTGATGTTTCCATTCTCAGCTTTTCTGTAAGGGTGTATGTAGATGTTCTTCCGAGGAATTTCGCTTCTGTTGTTTAAATGGCTCTGCTCTTCTTCCCACTCAGAGCCCAATGCTCATAACCAAGCAACATCAGCAACCCTGCCATCACATAATAAAATTTCATTCTTGTGTGCCTTCCTGTTCTCTTTGTAAGCGTTCGGTTTTTAGTGCCACACGCAGTTGGATTCTGTTTAAATTATTCGTGAGATGTTAGGATACAAAAACTGCTGAATACACAGCTGATATTAAATCTACACTACAAGGGGCATGATGACGTTTCAATCTGTTTGCAGGCATGTTCAGTTGAAAAGTGGTAGCCAATTCTGCAAACCGTTTTCATAAAAATCAGAGTGTGAGTTTGAGATACCCTAGACTGACAACAGGTTAAATCGGTATGAGGAAGTTTATGCATGAGATGAAGTCACATGCCTGGGAATACGGTACACTGTACATATGTCATGTCTTTCGTTTATTACCACAGTGATGAGTTCGCTGGGTTGTGAAAGTTTCAGGTTCTTGTTGTGGTCTTCAGTCCTGAGACTGGTTTGATGCAGCTCTCCATGCTATTCTATCCTGTGCAAGCTTCTTCATCTCCCAGTACCTACTGCACCTACATCCTTCTGAATCTGCTTAGTGTATTCATCTCTTGGTCTCTCTCTACGATTTTTACCCTCCACGCTGCCCTCCAATACTAAATTGGCGATTCCTCGATGTCTCAGAACATGTCCTACCAACCGATCCCTTCTTCTACTCAAGTTGTGCCACAAGCTCCTCTTCTCCCCAATTCTATTCAATACCTCCTCATTAGTTATGTGATCTACCCATCCAATCTTCAGCATTCTTCTGTAGCACCACATTTCGAAAGCTTCTATTCTCTTCTTTTCTAAACTATTTATCATCCACGTTTCACTTCCATACATAGCTACACTCCATACAAATACTTTCAGTAATGACTTCCTGACATTTAAATCTATATTCGATGTTAACAAATTTTTCTTCTTCAGAAACGCTTTCCTTGCCATTGCCAGTCTACATTTTATATTCTCTCTACTTCGACCATCATCGGTTATTTTGCTCCCCAAATAGCTAAACTTCTTTACTACTTTAAGTATCTCATTTCCTAATCCAGTTCCCTCAGCATCACCCAACTTAACTCGGATACATTCCATTATCCTCGTTTTGCTTTTGTTGACGTTCATCTTATACCCTCCTTTCAAGACAATGTCCATTCCGTTCAACTGCTCTTCCAAGTCCTTTGCTGTCTCTGACAGAATTACAATGTCATCGGCGAACCTAAAAGTTTTTATTTCTTCTCCATGGATTTTAATACCTACTCCGAACTTTTGTTTTGTTTCCTTTATTGCTTGCTCAATATACAGATTGAATAACATCGGGGATAGGCTACGACCCTGTCTCACACCCTTCCCAACCACTGCTTCCCTTTCATGTCACTTGACTCTTATAACTGCATCTGCTTTCTGTACAAATTGTAAATAGCCTTTCGCTCTCTGTATTTTACCCCTGCCACCTTCAGAATTTGAAAGAGAGTATTCCAATCAACATTGTAAAAAGCTTTCTCTAAGTCTACAAATGCTAGAAACGTAGGTTTGCCTTTCCTTAATCTTTCATCTAAGATAAATCGTAGGGTCATTATTGCCTCACGTGTTCCAATATTTCTACGGAATCCAAACTGATCTCCCCCGAGGTCGGCTTCTATCAGTTTTTTCCATTCGTCTGTAAAGAATTCGCATTAGTATTTTGCAGCCGTGACTTATTAAACTGGTAGTTCGGTAATTTTCACATCTGTCAACACCTGCTATCATTGGGATTGGAATTATTATATTCTTCTTGAAGTCTGAGGGTATTTCGCCTGTCTCATACATCTTGCTCGCCAGATGGTAGAGTTTTGGCAAGACTGGCTCTCACAAGGCTGTCAGTAGTTCTAATGGAATGTTGTCTACTCCGGAGGCCTTGTTTCGACTCGTCTTTCAGTGCTCTGTCAAACTCTTCACGCAGTATCGTATCTCCCATTTCATCTTCATCTACATCCTCTTCCATTTCCATAATATTGTCCTCAAGTACATCGCCCTTGTATAAACCCTCTATATACTCCTTCCACCTTTCTGCTTTCCCTTCTTTGCTTAGGACTGCGATTCCATCAAAGCTCTTGATATTCATGCAAGTGGTTCTCCTTTCTGCAAAGGTCTCTTTAATTTTCCTGTAGGCAGTATCTGTTTTACCCCTAGTGAGATAAGCCTCTACATCCTTACATTTGTCCTCTAGCCATCCCTGCTTAGCCATTTTGCACTTCCTGTCACTATCATTTTTGAGACGTTTGTATTTCTTTTTGCCTGCTTCATTTATTGCATTTTTATGTTGTCTCCTTTCATCAATTAAATTCGATATTTCTTCTGTTACCCCAGGGTTCCTACTAGCCCTCGTCTTTTTACCTATTTGATCCTCTGCTGCTTTCACTATTTCATCCCTCAAAGCACCCATCCTTCTTCTACTGTATTTCTTTCCCCCATTCCTGTCAATCTTCTTTAATGATTCTTGAACCAAGCTTTGCTTAAAATTCTACCAGGCGGCTTCCTCTTTCATTTCTTAGCCCCAATCCATATTCACCTACTATGTTTCCTTCTCTCCCTTTTCCTACTCTCGAATTCCAGTCACCTATGACTCTTAAATTTTCGTCTCCCTTCACTACCCGAATAATTTCTTTTATCTCATTCATACATTTCATCAATTTCTTCGTCATATGTAGAGCTAGTTGGCATATAAACTTGTACTACTGTAGTAGGTGTGGGCTTCGTATCTATCTTGGCCACAATAATGCGTTCACTATGCTGTTTGTAGTAGCTTACCCGCACTCCTATTTTTTTATTCATTATTAAACTTACTCATTTTTGTATTTATAACCCTGTATTCACCTGACCAAAAGTCTTGTTCCTCCTGCCACCGAACTTCACTAATTCCCACTATATCTAACTTTAACCTACCCATTTCCCTTTTTAAATTTTCTAACCTACCTTCCCGATTAAGTGATCTGACATTCCACGCTCCGATCCGTAGAACGCCAGTTTTCTTTCTCCTGATAACGACGTCCTCTTGAGTAGTCCCCGCTCGGAGATCCGAATGGGGGACTATTTTACCTCCGGAATATTTTACCCAAGAGGACGCCATCATCATTTAATCATACAGTAAAGCTGCATGCCCTCGGGAAAAATTACAGCTGTAGTTTCCCCTTGCTTTCAGCCGTTCGCAGTACCAGAACAGCAAGGCCATTTTGGTTAGTGTTACAAGGCCAGATCAGTCAGTCATCCAGACTGTTGCCCCTGCAACTACTGAAAAGGCTGCTGGCCCTCTGCAGGAACCACACGTTTCTCTGGCCTCTCAACAGATAACCCTCCGTTGTGGTTACACCTATGGTATGGCTATCTGTATCGTTGAGGCACGCAAGCCTCCCCACCAACGGCAAGGTCCATGGTTCATGGGGGGGGGGGGGGGAGAGTTTCTGGTATGCATCTGAATAAACAGATCGTTGGATTTGAAACGGCAAGCAGGCAAAGCGAAGGCTAATCGTGGTAGGGGAGCAGTGCTGCACCGAGTTCAGGACGCTTTCCATGCTTTGAGAACCTCCTTCGAAGATAGCCATCTACCATCTGTAGAAAGCATGGGCTCTAGGAAACAGTCTGGCCGCGTAGCGGCTCTTGCGTTGCTTCTAGAGCCCGGAAGTGTGCGGCTAACGGCATAGGCGAGAGAAAGCGCGATAGGCTGATAGTGTGTGATAGTGAGTTCTGAAGTAAGTGTTTTTTGGTAGTAGGGGAGATGTTCTTGGTGTTATTGACGTCGGAAGCAGATGCGTTTGTGGGGCAGCCTGTGGAAAATTTTCTTTTGTATAGTTGCCGTTCTCAACACAGGCTCTGTAACTGCAATGTTGGTAACCAAAAAGTGATTAGCAAAAACGTGATGCCTGCTATTAAAGTTCACTGTGCCCACTCTGATGGAGAAATAAAGTTATTGATCACTGAAGTTCATTACTCTGAGAATTTAGGATGATGTCTGGGATTCATAGAAAATGCAGTTTACTATAACAATTTTCACTGTATTCTGAAACGATAAAGCGTAAAGTTTTAAATAAATATTTAACCAAGCAATGATACTATCAGCTATTGTACTATCAGAGCTGTTCAGAGTCTATTGCGCGGATCCTGTTATCCCTAGATAACGAAACTGTTCAATAATCGTTATCCATGTAAATGTTCAAAGAGAATGCTCGCCAAAATTTGATGTTAGTACTCATCAAACGCCACGCTAATAATGATAGAAGGTCTGTCCTGCGGCGACACGTGATAATACGAAATATGCGAACTGAGAATAAATCACTGGAGTCGTTCTGCAATTAACACTTTACCCCAATGCGAACTCATTGTTATGTGCATACCGAGTTACGTAATACGGCATCCAAGGCTATTCCTTGCAACTGCACAAACGCGACACGGCTTCCGACAAGGAGAGCGTGCTGATACGAATCTAGAAGAGAACTGGGGCCTGACTCTAGCTCGCAGCGCTCTTATTTATATAGCCGCAGTGTGAACTACAGAAGGCGCAGCCGACATTATTTGCCTTCCTGACTAGCCATTGGCGATAGTAGAGCACCACTTCAAGTTACTAAATAATTAATTGCTTCATTCGCTAAAGGCCAATGGAGCTCTCAGTTTAATTGTGCAATCAGTACACAGGTAAGTATCTGTAATAAAATTCTGATGTGGCTAGGCTAAATACTTTTGGCGAGAGAATTATTTTAGTTGCTCTGCACGCAATAGATGAGCTCTGAACTTGCCCTTTGGAGAGACGCTACAGCTATAGTTTTTTAGCTACCTTTTGGAAACTTCTCACATCTTTGTTATTGTAGCGTATCTCCATTCTACCTAACTATAAACATCCCAGCTTTATCTAATCACTTACTTAATCTATCTTGCTTCCTTTCTCTTAGGACACAAAAAACAGAAAATCATGAATTTCAACCA
The DNA here is from genome assembly GCF_023898315.1 of Schistocerca nitens. Taxonomy (NCBI): domain Eukaryota; kingdom Metazoa; phylum Arthropoda; class Insecta; order Orthoptera; family Acrididae; genus Schistocerca; species Schistocerca nitens. The sequence goes on along the minus strand of NC_064615.1, from coordinate 693,299,574 downwards.
AAATATTACATTATGAGATCCAGTATGCTGTTTCGATTAAATTACAATGAAAAAGGAATCCGAAAATAAATTATCAAGTTTCTAGATCCTTCCTGTTGCGCCGATGATTTTTACGTAAAACGTCCAAATTTCGAAAACTGTTAAAATTACTAAACTGAAACTTAACACATTATTTTAGCATCACTCCTGACATGCTATTAACTTATTAGATTATTTACTTTACTTTTAAGGTACTGCGCAACATTCGTGATGTCACAGCTAGTTACAGTGGTCTAGGTTGACACACAATGGAAAGCATATGAATTTTATATGGCGTGAGTAGGCTGCTTCCCTACATGTTATTTTGGCGGGATTCTCTACTTGGAGGAAATCCTCGTGACTGGGCAGCAGTGTTTCTCAATTTTGCAATTGGCAGCTAGCACTACTTTGACGGGAAGGAATAAGGAGGGCATATGTGATCGCACCAGGTATTTGGTCGTGACGGTGTCTCCATCACCTTGCGCTTTGGTTACGGAGGTGCATGGGAAGAATCCGTGGGCGGTAGCTACAGAGGAAGGACTCACTTGGCGTTGCACCATGGTTGGGCCTGCAACATCTTCGAGTTACGACAGAGTGTTGACGACCTCGTCTTCACGAAGGGCCAGCACTTCGGTAGTGTACAATGTGGCCCATAAAAGCCAAACTCACAGTGAGCGTAATTCATACCACTGCCAGAGCAGTTCAATTCAGTTTCAACTTGTGGAATCCCGAATATTTGCTAGTCTCATTGCACGTGTATGAATGGGTGAACTTTTTGTGATAGTCATCTACTGCTGGTCACTGTTTCACTCAAGAATTTACAGGATTACGTAGAGTGTAATTATCATTGTACTTTATCTGAGTGTAAATTCTCAAGTGAGCAGATGAGACAGTAACACTGCTATCCATTAAAACGTACACCTGAATTTGGAAACAGAAATGTCACGATTTTTGTAGCTGAACTTATATGTTGTTAATTCATGAGTTTGAGAACAAATTTGAGTAGTTATGAAATCAGTGTTTCTGCTTGGTACGTCCAGTATGTCAAGATATATGCAGGTAGACAGTGCTCAGGGAGATACGTTCGGTTAATAGTAAATCATATGGAAATAAATTATTCCAGTCACATTGTAACACCCCACCCATCACTTATCTGGTTTTGATGTTTGCTCACCCCAGGTAATTGACTAACAGATCGACAGAGAGTGCAAAACTGCCGCAATGTCGGATAACGCAAAGCAAGTAATAAGGCCCTGTGACTTCTGATTGAACTGTGGTGGCAGTGTTGACATTAATTGATTCAGAATTGATCCCTTCTAATTAAAAAGGGATGCACATTGATGTTATATTCAGCTATTGAACACCAGATGCAAATGTTGAACATAAAATTAATTAAGAAAGTGACTTGGGATTTCAACTACTTGATTGAAAACAGATGGAGTAGATTAGCACAGATTTATTTTTAACTCATGACCTTCAATCATCACATTACATGACTCTCCTAACAGGCAGTGGTAATAAATTGCATTTGCGTGGAGTAAAGCACGATAAATCAAAAGTAATTCCTATCAACTGACCCTGGCGTAATGCGAAGTGCGAGAAGAATTCTACAATACACGGCCCATGAAACCCTCGTGGAAACATTGACGACGTGATCCAACAAATTAATCAGTGGCCGGAGCGGGCGCAATATCACCGAATTCAGCGTGGCGGAGCGGTGTCGTTGTGCCGACGTCGGCCGACCTCGTGGTGCTACAAGGCTGCGCTCGTCTATTCACTCCTAGCAATCTTGCTCAGTACATAGCTGAACCAGAACTTCGTACCTCCAAGCTCAATCGTTCCATTTGCTAAGTCCTAAACTGCAGAGATGCTCACTCTTTCTCAGACAAGCTGAGTAAAGAACGCCACGTCCGCACTCTAGGCAAGCTGGGAACGGAAGACCTCTACGGGGACTTCTCCCAGTCTGCTCTTCGCCTCGGTTTTCCCTCCAGCAAAATCACTTACGCCAATTGCAGCGCAAGTCGCATTAATTATGCGTCACTTCCCAGTGCCGACCAATGCCTGCTCTGGGATGTGAACAAATTCCCACAAAATTTCCCTTCCTCTCAACTTCTTCTATTTTGCTCCTCCCAGGCCACCCATCAAGGTTAGCGTCTGCACAAACACCAATTTTTCCAGAATTCTGACTCCCAGGAGAGTACTTAAAATTCCTAGGTCCTACGTTCCCATCAGAGGCCAGCGTATTTCATTCTGTCGCTCTTCACCTGATTTACTTCAGACTCTGCAGACCGTGAATTCAGCATGAAGTTGCTATAGTCACGAACACGCATATTTTGACCTCTGTTGACCGCTCCACCGTAGCTTTGCGCGGCTTTCTCGCATGTTTCCCTGAAAACGGGATGGTCGACATTTATCAACAGGCGTACAAGTTCTCCGTCTGTTTCCCGGTACAGCAGCATGGAGTCGGGGGTCAACCACCCATGCTGTCACTCATCTTAAGGCGGCTGGAGGCCACGCTGCGTTACCACTTTCTCAGAGCTTGAGCCACCCTAAGCTGCCTATTGTCGCTTCCCTTCACCGTTCCCCAGCCGGCCACGGTCAACTCTAAATACTTCCCTGGGGTAAACTAGCGTCCAGTAAATCGACTCGTTTCCACATAGTTTTCATGTCGTGTGAATTACTTTAAAACCATCACCCGACATTAATTATTCCAATACGTCCATACTATAACCTCTACAAGATGCATTGTACCTTGTCAGTCATTTTGTTCAGCCCTTCTGTTCGCTCAATGTTAGGAGATCTTTAATGACTTCATGTAAGGGACATAGTTCTTGCTATCTTACAACATAGCGTCGATCACATTTAGATTCACGCAAATTCCTCACTTCACAGTGTGGCATAGGGGGCATAGTTCTTGCCATCTTACATAGCCCCTCTCTTCAAATCAATTTTGTAGTACAGGTGATGACTCCTATGGTGTTACCACCTGTGGTACAAAATTAATATCTCCATAACTGGTATTTTTAATCCGTTCACGTGAGTAGTTATGGGCGATTGTTTACCACTGCCTCCTCTCTGATGCACAATCCCACTCATTCTTAAGGTACCTGCCTTCAATGACTGGATTTACTGTTGAAGACATGGTCATTATTTAGTCTAATTTTACTTTAATCTCTGCCGATTCCTGAGACAATAATTGATCAGAGTACTCAAAAGAAAACTGCAATTAGATTACAAGGACACACGTCGCAAAGGGCAAATACACATGTTTAAGCACCTCTGTGCTTGTCATTTGAATGGCAAGACCCGCAATTACAACTTAAGGTCCATTCACTTTCAGTTATCCATCCCTACTCGACTTAAATCACTAAAAATATACATGAACAATATTCGTGTAACATTTTGTGAAGTTGATAGTAGTTGCTCTCATTAAATTATATGTGAACCCCCTTTTGACATTTCATAAATAAAGGTTTTTTTTGTGTCTCTCTCTGGACCTTTATATTGTGCATGGTGTAAGTGTCATCTTTACACAATTCAACAAGGTCTGGCCCAGTCCAGTGTATATATCTATAAAACACAAGCAAAATGACAAGAATCATTGCGTATTGAGCAACCACTGTTGTGTATTTGTAACAAGGTATAAGTATGAAATCTTATTCTAACACTAACATACGTGGCATGACAAATATATGCTGTTTTAACAAATGGCACATTTATAACATCATAACCTTCTTATAACATAATTCATAAACAGAACAAATAAGTACGTTCACTGAGGCGCATGTTATTAATTTGAATCCACACTGACACATTCACACACACTGCACAAGTTTCTTGCAGGAATGGAAGTGACATTAGTTCTGACTAGCAAGTTGAGGGATGGGTAACGGCTGAGAAGAGAGCAACGTCGATTACTGAGATGGCGCCACAGGCACCCGCATCTTCTTGAGGCAGGATGGCTCTCACCTAAGAGCTCGTTGTTGACATATTGTCCGACAGGCCCAAGATCCCATCGGTGCATCTATGATCGGTGACCTCTCGCAGCTCAGCCACAGGTCACTGCTCCTTCTATAGACGCTTTAGGGCAAGGGAGGGACCGTGATCAGACGAGAGCCTATTTTTAGCTCAGGTCCTCAAAGTTGGTGTCATTAGGCACAAAAGGTCAGCTGGGCTGTCGCTCCACCTGACGTGGCGAGCAACAAATATAGCAACCTTCTCGGACCTCTTCATTGCTGCCCCCGATCCTCACCGTGTACAGAGACCAGGACCAACCTCTTTGTTGTACACAGAGGTGCTGGATCTCACCTCTTCTTGGCTGCTGAGTTGACCACCGGCCCCGTCGATTCAGGGCGTGGTCTGCATGCCATCACCATCGTCAGCTGTGTGCTCCCCTCATTGCTGTCGTCCTCGGTCCTTGTCAGCTTGTGTGTGGTGTGCCAGGTGTCGTAGCTTCAACTCCCTCTTGCTCAGTTACGCCACCTTAACACACTAAGACAACTAATTTTAGTATATGGAAAGTTCTCATGTTTAACCATCAGTACCATGCATTTTTTTTTCATTTGCTTGAAGACAATGAACTTATTTCATTACAAAAGGAATAATTTTACTTGTTTGTAAATCAACTTCAGGATCAATTAAAATAGAAATGTAAAAGAACTTTTTTTATACATAAACATAAAAATGTACAAGACAACTTGCTTCACTGTCGTTCACACACACACACACACACACACACACACATACACACACAATCAAGGAATAGGGAATCAAGATTATTTGGACAGGATCTCATCACCATTTCTAACTACCAATTCCTACGACTAACACGGGGTTGGCCAACCCGATTACATATCTACTATTTACTGCTTTTTATCTCTAATCTGGTTTTTTCTTCTGAGTTCCCTATGTGGCAGACGTCCTCCTTATTGTGCCTGCGAACATGTATAAAACACAACTAACTTAGACATGTGTCAGTCTTGCCAAGATTTTTGTTGGAAGTTTGGATAGCGTCCTTTATCGTGTTCTATTGCGACACTTCTTCTCTCCTCTATTTTCTTCCCGTTTTGTCACGAATGGTTTTATAAGGCCTGTGAATATGTTTCAAATTAGCAATGTCATAATGGAACAACACAAATATAGCTCACTGCTCACACTCGCAGTTGTTACACTATCTTGGTTGTTGTTGTTGTGGTCTTCAGTCCAGAGACTGGTTTGATGCAGCTCTCCATGCTACTCTATCCTGTGCAAACTTCTTCATCTCCCAGTACCTACTGCAACCTACATCCTTCTGAATTTGCTTAGTGTATTCATCTCTTGGTCTCCCTCTACGATTTTTAACCTCCACGCTGCCCTCCAATACTAAGTTGGTGATCCCTTGATGCCTTAACACATGTCCTACCAACTGATCCCTTCATCTAGTCAAGTTGTGCCACAAACTTCTCTTCTCCCCAATCCTGTTCAATACTTCCTCATTAGTTATGTGATCTACCCATCTAATCTTGGTATCAACAAGTATTTCTGGCTTATCAATACTGCTGTTCGTTCTGTAGATGATTACATCCGGTTCATTTTAACGTCTAATCTTGGTATCAAAAAGTATTTCTGGCGTATCAATGGTGCTGTTCGCTCTGTGGATGATTACATCCGGTTCATTTTAACGTACACTGGGTGCGCTAATTTACGCAACTACGCATAGCTGTCCACCTCTTACGTATTCAGGGGCATACGAGATGCGTCGGTGCCTCATCGTAACGACCTACGGGACTGGCCACCTTAAATATGTTCTCCAATGACGGAGATACAATTACGGGGAACTCTTCTGTAATTTACAGAGTTCCTAATGAATCTTTTTCTAGGGGTACGCCCAGAAATACTTGTTTTCTATTCTTTAATCAAGTGTCTTTACAAAATACTCTAGTGCACTTCACTTTCGCAACTTCGAGAGACGAGATATCATGATTAATAATAAAAACGCAAAATATCGGCACTTATAAACGAGACATTCTACCACTAAGATCAGTATATACACAAACAAACAAGACACTTTAACAAAAATCCTTATTCTAAGCCGATATTTACTACAGTCCCATGTACAAAGTCTGCAGTTCATCATTCCACAAACGCCTTTACATGTGCTATCGGATGCACTCCCAGTGATTTTCCTGTTTTTATGGATTCTACTTCCAATGCGTTGGCATGCGCTATTCTCCGCACGCGCACAGGCCCACTATACGCGGCGAAGAATTTGTGGCACAACTTCCTTTGCTTGTTTGACAGCCGGTGTGTCTTAATGAGTACCTTTTCCCCAACCACAAATTGTCGTACTGGCGTCCTTTTATCCGCTCGTGCTTTGTGCTTCTCGCCTGCACATCGGATATTTTGTAGGGCTTTCTCCACGAGCGTCTCACGTCGCTGATGTGTTCTTGGAGGAAACTCCACTAACTGACGGAGCCTGTCCGGCGGGTCCCGGTTCTTTAGTACCGTAATTGGAGCTAACAGTGTGGTACTGTGGGGTACCTCATTAATTACTTCCTGGAAATCTTTGATGAAGATGTGCCACGTGGCGTGCTTCTTACTGCAGTACAACCTGCAAAGGTTTCGTAAATCCTTCATTGTTCCTTCAGAGGGATTAGAACTGGGGTGGAAGCGGGATATGAAAACTGGTTTAATTCCATGACTTTCAAGTGTTCTCTTCCATACCTCCGATCTGTACTGTGGCCCATTGTCTGACGAAATATACTCTACTGGCCCTACCTGTGCTAGGAAATCTTTACGTGGCACCCTGATCACCGTTGTCCCGGTTGCTCTTTCCAATGGTGTCAGGGTGACGTACTTAGACGTTAATTCTAAGACCACCATGATGTATCTATAATCCCTTTGTGTGGTTGGTAACGGACCCATCAAGTCCGTCGCCGCTGTTTGTCTTAATTTCTCCGGAATAATGGGGGTGCAGCGGCGGCTGCATGGCTACAGTGCTTGTTTTCGCCTTCTGACACTTCTTACATACCGCGAGAACCTTGCGTATTCGTCTCTCCATGTTTTTGAAGTGACAGACGCTTTTTAGTTTCAAGAAGCACTTCCTGGGTCCGAAGTGAGCATAACTGAGATGTGTATACCAGATGAGCTTGTTTATTACTTCCTCTGGCACACACGCAACCCACAACGTCTCACCCCGATTTCTTCTGTAAAACACGACCCCCTTTCTTAACAGATAATGCTGCCTAAGCCTGGCTTGTGTTCTATCTTTCCACTTTTCTTTTATTCCTCTCAGCATAGGATCTTTGTCTTGTTCTCGCCCAATATCACGCATTGTCACTGTGATATAATTTTCAAATGCCACTTTTCGTAGATAGAACAAGGAGAAATGTTCTTGTTCCAGTTCTTCAGCCTGATAATCGCTTATCCCCAGAGGGGAACGGGATAGTGCATTCGCTATTACATTTGTGGGTCCCGGTACGTAGACTATTGTGAAATTGAATTCCTGGAGGACAGCAACCCATCTCGCAAGCCTTCCATGCGTTAATTTGGCCGTAAGTAAGAACTCCAGAGCTCTATGATCGGTATAGACATGTGTCTTACGTCCGAATAAAAAGTACTTGAACTTCTGGAACCTCCACACTTCTGGATCATCGCGAGGGCCTCCAGTTAGGTTACTGAGTAGTTCCTTTCGCTTTTACTCAGCACCCGACTCCCGAACGCGATCGTTTTGTGTATTTTTACTCCATCTTCTTCATATTCTTGGAAGACCATTACGCCTAGCCCGGTTTTCGCGCTATCCGTGGCCACACAGAAGTCATGCGCCAGATCAGGATGTGACAGAATCGGAGCCTCTACCAGAGCTGATTTTAGCATACTGAATTCGCTTTGTGCATCATTGTCCCATACCCACGTCGCATTCTTACCGGTTAATTGACACAGTCGTGGTGTCGCCAATGCCTCTATATATATGAATTTTTTGTAAAAATTCACGACACCGAGAAAGCCTCTCAGCTGTTTCCTTGTGGTAGGCGTTGCAAATTCTGCTATTGCCCTCATCTGCTCTCGGTCTGGCATAATTCCTTCCGCTGAGATGACATGACCCAAAAAATGTACTTGTCTTCCTCCAAAACAGGACTTTTTTATATTTACCGTCACTCCATGTTTTCTTAATTTGGAGATCACTTCTTAACCCCTCATCCAGAATTGTTCCTAATCCTCTTATAAATGCTGCAGACGAAATATTCAGGCCAAAGAGGAGTCTCTTAAATTGATAGCATCTACTAAATGCGATGAACGCCGTGTATCTTCTACATTCTGGATCCAACTCGATTTGCCAGAAGCTGGATTTCAAATCCAGAGAGGAAAACACCGAAACTCCATGGAATTTCTGCAGCAATTCATCGAGCCTCTCGGGTCTGTCGGTTTCCGGAACTATGATCGTATTGATCTGCCAGAAATCTAACACAAGTCGAATTTCCCCGTTCCTTTTGTCTACGATCCTGAGGGGGCTGTTGTATTGTGACTTTGCTGGCTCTTTCACATCCTCCCTCTGCATCCGCTGCAGTTCGATAAAAACATGATCTCGGTACGCCCACAAAATCGGGTACGGCGGTACTCGAAACGGTTTGTGCCTCTTTACGTCAAATTTATATTGATAGCCCTTTCTGGAGCCCGTCTTGGGGAGAAAAACTTCAATATTCCTTCTTAGCATATTGTCTAACCCTTCTTTGTCTGCGTCTCTTATGACCTTTATGCCCTGCAATTTCTCTCTTATTTCCTTATGTATTTCTACTAACTGTGCTTCTTTCGAAGTACTGTCTCGATTGTCCTGTCCGCCGTCGGCTTCACCTGTTGACTCCTCCTGGTTTGGAAACTGTAGTCTGAGACAGCTCTTTTGTACCTGCCCTGGGATTGCCTGTTCATCGAAACGAAGATGGATTTTGTCACCCTCTCCTAATGTGTCTTCTCTTCGACCCAAATCGATTATGGATTTGTTCGTTGATAAGAAATCCATACCAATGATGATATCGGTGGACAGTTTAGGAATGACAAAAAGATTAGCAGTCAACTGATGTCCCTGACATTCGAATTATAAACGTGTGTGTTGAGATATTTCTATACTCTTTCCAAGTAATGCACCCCTGACCTTCGTCTTTTGTGTGGAAAGAGTCGGTGGGTTCAGCACATTCTTACATGTCTTAAATACCTCTTCTGAGATCGCTGAAAGCTGGCTTCCACTATCAATTATAGCGGCCACCGTTATGTCACCTATTTTGATGTTGACTACTGGGTATAATTCTTTATTTTGTTGCCCTTCCTTTTCTTCGAGGAGTAACTCGGTGACATATTCGTATTCGATAATGTTTATGTTACTGACTAGTTCCGAGGTTACGGACGTTTTGCAACTCCTGTCCGCGCTCTGGTCTAGTCATTCGTAATCCTGCCCGTTAAGGTGGGATAGACCAGGCTTCGGAGGGCGGACTTCGACCTCTTCTTGGTTGTTATTTTGGTAACCATTATTCTTGTTCCTTCCCGATTGCTGATTACCGCCCCAAGTCCTTAGTAATTTATTATGTTGCACCGGAGAGTATCGCTCATCTTCCGTGTACCTTCTTTTCGAGTTGCTATTACTCTTATCTTGATTGTGGCCCTTGTAGTTCGGCACTGGCCTACTATCCCACTGAGGCCCATTATTGCGACGGTTGTTATTTTGTTCATGCTGTCGGCGTTTCTACCGCACCTGTTCCTCATGAAATGCGAATTCCAGTTCGCGCAAAATACCCTTAAATAGCTCAGTATCGGTACCACGACGACCGGCAAGTGATTGTTGACACGAGATGGGAAGTTTCGTGTAGCATAATCTCATGATTTCCGCACCGCTACATGGGTTGTCTAGGTACTGGTTCCTTTTTGTCATATTTTCAAAAAATTTGACCGGACTCCGGTACCCTGCCCCTTCCATATCTCTGGACATCGTAATTTCTTGTTTGATCCTTTCTTGGGTTTCTTTAGACCAATACTTGCCCAAGAAGGCATTTTTGAATTCTTCGAACGAGACGCTCGTCTTCGCTACATTTCTCATGTACTCAGCGGTCGCGCCCTCCATATGGGAGCACACAAAATCCAGCTGGTACATCAATGGCCAGTGTGGGGGCAAAGATAACTCGAATTGTCCCATAAAAGTTTTTGGGTGCGAGCTATTACCTTCGTCCTTGTAGTGATGGAACTTTCGGACTGATACAAAATGCTTGTAGTCAAACCGGTCATCATTCCAGTTATCATTTCGACCGTTCTTACGATTCGTATGAACTTCGGGACGTGGACTAATTCGTTCCGACACGCTACCATCATCTCTCCCCCTCTGTATTTTCGGCAGTTGTTCGGTACACCTAATCAGCTGACAGCAATTTTGCTCACTGGACTGCTGCGCGCTGTCCGTGTTTACCTCGGTCGTTGCCTCAGAGCTGTGAATGAAGGCGTGGCTTCCGTTGCTTATAGTGTCAACTTTGTCACACCGTGAAGCGGTTATCTGTGCTCCGGCAAGTGACGGTTCAGTCGACGCGGTAATTACACCCTTCTCCTTTCAAATGGTTCAAATGGCTCTGAGCACTATGGGACTCAACTGCTGAGGTCATTAGTCCCCTAGAACTTAGAACTAGTTAAACCTAACTAACCTAAGGACATCACAAACATCCATGCCCGAGGCAGGATTCGAACCTGCGACCGTAGCGGTCTTGCGGTTCCAGACTGCAGCGCCTTTAACCGCACGGCCACTGCGGCCGGCCCTTCTCCTTTCCTGATGTCTCTGTAATGAGACGTTTTACCTCATCCTCTAAATTTCTTTTTAATATCGCCACCTCCTCTTTCAACATCTCGTTAGGCCCTATGTCCGGTTGCTCTTGTTGCTTTTCTTCAACACTTTTTATCCGGCTTTGTAGCCTTGATAACATGACCTTTCCTACTTTTGCCGCGCTTTGCGTGGAGTCCCGAGATTCTCTCGCTATTTTCCTTCCACCTTTCGCAATTAATTTGGCTTCAATTGCCGTTCGTTTGATGATGGCAATCTCTTTCTCTATTTTGACGCCGAGATTCTTTACCTCCTCTTTTACTTCCCTATGAACTTCTGTGAGCCTATAGTTCAGCTCCGAATTCGCCTTTTTAATTTCGGCATTAACCCTTTGTTTCCTGACGAAAGAAAAAATTTACTTTTTAACATTTTCTTTGCAGAATTTATGCTATTGTGGCCTCAAATGACGGTAGGATTTTTTGTAAAATTTTATTTTATTTTTCACAATTTTTTTTTCCTCCTGGTACTCAGAAGTACCGTCAGACTCCATGGACATAATCACAACATGCGCAGAAAAATGCTCCTTTTTTATAACTTGTATTTTATTCCACATAAATATTAAATATTTTTACATTAGAAAATTAATTAACAGAAATATATTTCTGAATTTTTTTTTAAATTTCGCATAAATTTATTCTAGAGCAATTTCACAATACATAGTAACTTAGCTATACATTTTTGACAGTATATACATATCACATATTTAGTGATACCTCATGAAATTGCAGCACAATACTTGTACTATATTGGGAATGTGGTCTCGACTGAATTTTATTTTTCGCGCACATTTCGCATCGTCCTCTTTTACAACTGAACACTACAAAATGGTTTCCTCGGTTGCCAAGACGTACATCCTTCGGAACAGAAAAGTTATCCTTCCTTCTCTTTGGGAGAGTTATTTCACCTTTACCAGAGTTTCTCTTTTTGAGATTTGGCACTTGCTGTTCATTCATTAGCCCTAGTGCCACAGCACGCCTGAATTCCAGCAGTGGCAGTGCCCCATGTAGATCACTGAAAATGACGTAAGCATTGACAAAAGCAATTTCTATTGCTCCCCAGAAGAGACGGTGCCAACATTTCTTTGATCGCTTGCCAAGACCATAAGTTGAACGTAATCTGTCTGCATGATCCACACCACCCATGTTTTTATTGTAATCACATACAATAACTGGATATGGTATAGTCATACTAGTTCCATCTTTCTGTTTTCTTGTCACTACTCTCTGTTCAGTGCCATTGAAGTTTGACGCAAAATACACTACTTTATTTTCCTTCCACTGAAATACTGTTAGGTCTAAAGATGAATCTCTGTGATTTGATTTAGACATTTTTCTTTAGGTAAATTCCCCGGCAAACCTTTCCTGTTTGTTCTAATTGTTCCACAGGCAAATGTATTTACGGATTTCTGTGTGAGAAAAAGTGGACAGAACAACTAGTGAGAGGTAACGCATTGTTGCTACAGTAAAGTGTTCGCACAACCTGACGGTACTAATAAGTCCGCCTTATATTTTCCACTTTATCACATTCACTTGTGACGTAATGCTTCAAACTATTATAAAACAAGAAAGAAGGTAAGTACGTACAATGGAAAACTCAACGGGAGTTTCAATAAATTGCGCACAAATTCAGGAAATACCATGGAAACAAGCACATACAATCTTCTGTTTTCACAGCAGCGCGCGAAAAACAATTTCAAGCTCTGACTGCCAGAGAGATCTATGTATTGCACAGTAACATCTATTAAACAGTAGAGCAGAGTTACTGTTACGTACCGACAGGCTCTCAGATCACGAAACTGCACCACGAGAAAATAATGAGAGTCAAAACTTACTGGTACTTTCAAGTACCGTCAGGCAACAAAGGCTTAAGGTTGTCTTCCAGCTCCGAATTCGCCTTTTTAATTTCGGCATTAAGGTTGGCGCTCTGCTCTAAGTTCACCGTTTGCATCTGTTGCAACAGGTCCGTAATGCTTTTGAGAGTAGCCGCATTTTGATCCTCGTCCTTTTGTTGTGGTTGAAAATGCGACTCTTCTCCTCTGTTCTGAGGAACTCTTCGATATCTAGACACGTACCGTCTCCGCGCCCCCGTCGGATCACTTGTGAATGAATCGTTTGATAATGGTCGGACGCCGTTTTGTTCCAACACACTCTGGCTTCTTAGGCTGGATCTTCCATACTTTTGGATTAATCCTGTACTCCCTGCGTCCCCCGAGCCCTCAGTATCACCGCCTGAATCAACGTCCTTGCTCTTCAGCGGACTAAACCAGTCGTGAGACGCAGTTTCACGAAGTTGCAACTCGCGTTCGTCACGCTCATCGGTAGAGCTTTCCCTACTATCACCCATGTTCTCCCGAGTAACAGTCTGATTATATTCTACCGTTGTCTTGGCTTTTCCCCTCGTTATCATTTGCACTTTTATGTTACACGAAAACTCAAAACCCAGGTACCCCTTACACTCAATAATTAGATAACACAAAACATATATCAGGACACAAATTGATAACTGGGTGTGAGCAATGACCCGACTAACAGTTCATGAAGAATTCCCCCAAAGAGGCTAGTACCAATGATTGTGTTCTGTGTGCTCAGCATCGGCTGATTACGGCACTGCACATCATAAGTACTCCAACAACTCACAAATACAATGCAGAGGCACCTACAAATGTCAATTTGAAAGGACAGCACATGAAGAAGACAATGTAACTTATTGTAACTAATGCTACCCGTTTTTCAATTAAAAATGGCTAAGCAATGGATCACGTGGAAAAATTTCATTTTTTAAGACTACTTCCTAGCAAATCCCGAAGTATCGTATCCTGGCATGGGTCAGCCATATGTAACACCCCACCCGTCATTTATCTGGTTTTGGTGTGTGATCACCCCAGGTAATTGACTAACAGATCAACAGAGAGTGCAAAACTGCCGCAATGTCGGATAATGCAAAGAAAGTAATAAGGCCCTGTGACTCCTGATTGAACTGCGGTGGCAGTGTTGACATTAATTGATTCAGAATTGATCCCTTCTAATTAAAAAGGGGTGCACATTGATGTTATATTCAGCTACTGAACACCAGATGCAAATGTTGAACATAAAATTAATTAAGAAAGTGACTTGGGATTTCAACTACTTGATTGAAAACAGATGGAGTAGATTAGCACAGATTTATTTTTAACTGATGACCTTCAATCATCACATTACATGACTCTCCTAACAGGCAGTGGTAATAAATTGCATTTGCGTGGAGTAAAGCGCGATAAATCAAAAGTAATTCCTATCAACTGACCCTGGCGTAATGCGAAGTGCGAGAAGAATTCTACAATACACGGCCCATGAAACCCTCGTGGAAACATTGACGACGTGATCCAACAAATTAATCAGTGGCCAGAGCGGTCGCAATATCACCGAACTCAGCGTGGCGGAGCGGTGTCGTTGTGCCGACGTCGGCCGACCTCGTGGTGCTGCAAGGCTGCGCTCGTCTATTCACTCCTAGCTATCTTGCTCAGTACATAGCTGAACCAAAACTTTGTATCTCCAAGCTCAATCGTTCCATTTGCTAAGTCCTAAACTGCAGAGATGGTCACTCTTTCTCAGACAAGCTGAGTAAAGAACGCCACGTCCGCACTCTAGGCAAGCTGGGAATGGAAGACCTCTACGGGCACTTCTCCCAGTCCGCTCTTGGCCTTGGTCTTCCCTCCAGCAAAATCACTTACGCCAATTGCAGCGCAAGTCGCATTAATTATGCGTCACTTCCCAGCGCCGACCAATGCCTGCTCTGGGATGCGAACAAATTCCCACAAAGTTTCCCTTCCTCTCAACATCTTCTATTTTGCTCCTCCCAGGCCACCCATCAAGGTTAGCGTCTGCACAAACACCAGTTTTTCCGGAATTCTGACTCCCAGGAGAGTACTTCAAATTCCTCGGTCCTACGTTCCCATCAGAGGCCAGCGTATTTCATACTGTCGCTCTTCACCTGATTTACTTTAGACTCTGCGGACTGTGAATTCAGTGTGAAGTTGCTATAGTCACGAACACGCATATTTTGACCTCTGTTGACCACTCCACCACAGCTTTGCGTAGCTTTCTCGCATGTTTCCCTGAAAACGGGACGACAGACATTTATCAACAGGCGTACAAGTTCTCCATCTGCTTCCCGGTACAGCAGCATGGGGTCGGGATCAACCACCCATGCTGTCACTCATCTTAAGGCGGCTGGAGGCCACGCTGCGTTACCGCTTTCTCAGAGCTTGAGCCGCCCTAAGCTGCCTATTGTCGCTTCCCTTCACCGTTCCCCAGCCGACCACGGTCAACTCTAAATACTTCCCTGGGGTAAACTAGCGTCCAGTAAATCGACTCGTTTCCACAAAGTTTTCATGTCGTGTGAATTACTTTAAAACCATCACCCGACATTAATTATTCCAATAAGTCCATACTATAACCTCTACAAGATGCATTGTGCCTTGTCAGTCATTTTGTTCAGCCCTTCTGTTCGCTCAACGTTAGGTGATCTTTAATGACTTCATGTAAGGGACATAGTTCTTGCTATCTTACAACATAGCGTCGATCACATTCAGATTCACGCAAATTCCTCACTTCACAGTGTGTGTGCTGATAGCCGTAATTTCGCGTTATCCACACAACATTGTGCACAACTGAACTTTGAAGGATGGATCTTAAAGCAGTGGCCTGCCCGCAACGGCTTTTTTAGGGGCTGAGAAAATAGCCACCACCGCGGTTTTGTACAGTGGGCGAGAGATGTAGAGAGCGCGATAGTCAGGATACTGTGTGTCGAGGTCGCTTAGGATGACACAGACACCATGCAGTCTTCCGTTCTCTTGTTGAAATATAATATCATGGAGATAGCGAAGAAAAAGCAAAACCATTGGCCTCAACCCTTTACTGTCATGCCAGGGGCTGGACTCGTGTCACAGTGACTACTGCGATGCGGCAACGGTGGTTTCCCTCGGAACTGCCACACACGATTAGGTCCATCGCGATGCTGTACGCAGAACTGGCACTTACTCTAAGTACGTGGAGCCACTCGTGTGCACACCGTTATCGCTGAACGCACCCCAGCCGACGCGCCTCTCTCTGTTGCTGCATCAGGGGAAGCTGCAACATTAGTCTCCAAATCAGAATGTTCAAATGTGTGTGAAATCTTATGGGACTTAACTGCTAAAGTCATCAGTCTCTAAGCTTACACACTACTTAACCTATATTATCCTAAGGACGAACACACATACACCCATGCCTGAGGGAGGACTCAACCCAGTCGCACAGTCCATGACTACAGCGCCTAAGACCGCTGGGCTAATCCCGCGCGGCACTGGTCTCCTCGCTGCCAGCCCGCGGTGGTACAAGCTAGGGATGTAAAAACCGACCGGTTAAAACCGATACCGCTATTTCAGTTCTGAATAACCGATATTTATCAGTATTTGCTGGTACGGCTACACAGGGTTTTTCTTTTAATTTTTACTAATATTACAGTAAAATACCGAAATATCAATTAGCCATGGTAGCAGTGCTACATTTTTTCGTTTTTAAATAAACTTCTCTTTTTAAAAAAGAAACGATTAATTTTTATTCATAAAATTGGTATTGGTTTGAAATACTGCGTTATTACAGAAAATCGGAAAAGTGATTAATACTATTTTAATAACAATGCCGACGGAAACGAGCAACAAACAAGTGGCATAAGAATTGGCGCAGTGTGCAACACTTGCCCCTCCCCCCATTCGCCCCCCCCCTTCCGCCAAATATCTCACGAAATAAGCGTCAAACGAAAAAACTACAAAGAACGAAACTTGTCTAGCTTGAAGGGGGAAACCAGATGGCGCTGCCATAGGTCAAACGGATATCAACTGCGTTTTTTAAAATAGGAACCCCATTTTTATTACATATTCGTGTAGTACATAAAGGTATATGAATGGTTTAGATGGCGCTGTAATAATCACAAACATATGGCTCACAATTTTATACGAACAGTTGGTAACAGGTAGGTTTTTTAAATTGAAATACGGAACGTAGGTGCGTTTGAACATTTTATTTCGGTTGTTCCACTGTGATACATGTACCTTTGTGAACGTATCATTTCTGAAAACCCATGCTGTTACAGCATGATTGCCTGTAAATACCACATCAATGCAATAAATGCTCAAAATGATGTCCGCCAACCTCAGTGCATTTGGCAATACGTGTAACGACATTCCTCTCAACAGCGAGTAGTTCGCCTTCCGTAATCTTCGCACATGCATTGACAATGCGCTGACGCATGTTGTCAGGCGTTGTCGGTAGATCACGATAGCAAATATCCTTCAACTTTCCCCACAGAAGGAAGTCCGGGGACGTCAGACCCGTTAACGTGCGGGCCATGGTATGGTGCTTCGAGACCAATCCACCTGTCATGAAACATGCTATTCAATACCACTTCAAGCGCACGCGAGCTACCTGCCAGACATCCATCATCTTGGAAGTATATCGCCATTCTGTCATGCAGTGAAACATCTTGTAGTAACGTCGGTAGAACATTACGTAGGAAATCAGCATACATTGCACCATTTAGATTGCCATCGATAAAATGGGGGCCAATTATCCTTCCTTCCATAATGCCGCACCATACATTAACCCGCCAAGGTCGCTGATGTTCCACTTGTCGCAGCCATCGTGGATTTTCTGTTGACCAATAGTGCGTGTTATGCCGGTTTACGTTACCGCCTTTGGTGAATGGCGCCTCGTCGCTAAATAGAACGCGTGCAAAAAATCTGTCATCGTCCCGTAATTTCTCTTGTGCCCAGTGGCTGAAGTGTATACGACGTTCAGAGTCGTCGCCATGCAATTCCTGGTGCATAGAAATATAGCACGGGTGCAATCGATGTTGATTTTATTTTTTTTTTTTTTTTGGTCATCAGTCTACTGACTGGTTTGATGCGACCCGCCACGAATTCCTTTCCTGTGCTAACCTCTTCATCTCAGAGTAGCACTTGCAACCTACGTCCTCAATTATTTGCTTGACGTATTCCAATCTCTGTCTTCCTCTACAGTTTTTGCCCTCTACAGCTCCCTCTAGTACCATGGAAGTCATTCCCTCATGTCTTAGCAGATGTCCTATCATCCTGTCCTCCTTATCAGTGTTTTCCACATATTCCTTTCCTCTCCGATTCTGCGTTGAACCTCCCCATTCCTTACCTTATCAGTCCACCTAATTTTCAACATTAGTCTATAGCACCACATCTCAAATGCTTCGATTCTCTTCTGTTCCGTTTTTCCCACAGTCCATGTTTCACTACCATACAATGTTGTACTCCAGACGTACATCCTCAGAAATTTCTTCCTCAAATTAAGGCCGGTATTTGATATTAATAGACTTCTCTTGGCCAGAAATCCCTTTTTTTGTCATAGCGAGTCTGCTTTTGATGTCCTCCTTGCTCCGTCCGTCATTGGTTATTTTACTGCCTAGGTAGCAGAATTCCTTAACTTCATTGACTTCGTGACCATCAATCCTGATGTTAAGTTTCTCGCTGTTCTCATTTCTACTACTTCTCATTACCTTCGTCTTTCTCCGATTTACACTCAAACCATACTATGTACTCATTAGTCTGTTCATTCCGTTCAGCAGATCATTTAATTCTTCTTCACTTTCACTCACGATAGCAATGTCATCAGCGAATCGTATCACTGATATCCTTTCACCTTGTATTTTAATTCCACTCCTGAACCTTTCTTTTATTTCCATCATTGCTTCCTCGATGTACAGATTGAAGAATAGGGGCGAAAGGCTACAGCCTTGCCTTACACCCTTCTTAATACGAGCACTTCGTTCTTGATCGTCCACTCTTATTATTCCCTCTTGGTTGTTGTACATATTGTATATGTCCCGTCTCCCCCTATAGCTTACCCCTACTTTTTTCAGAATCTCGAACAGCTTGCACCATTTTATATTGTCAAACGCTTTTTCCAGGTCGACAAATCCTATGAAAGTGTCCTGATTTTTCTTTAGCCTTGCTTCCATTATTAGCCGTAACGTCAGAATTGCCTCTCTCGTCCCTTTACTTTTCCTAAAGCCAAAGTGATCGTCACCTAGCGCATTCTCAATTTTCTTTTCCATTCTTCTGTATATTATTCTTGTAAGCAGCTTCGATGCATGAGCTGTTAAGCTGATTGTGCGATAATTCTCGCATTTGTGAGCTCTTGCCTTCTTCGGAATTGTGTGGATGATGCTTTTCCGAAAGTCAGATGGTATGCCGCCAGACTCATATATTCTACACACCAACGTGAATAGTCGTTTTGTTGCCACTTCCCCCAATGATTTTAGAAATTCTGATGGAATGTTATCTATCCCTTCTGCCTTATTTGACCGTAAGTCCTCCAAAGCTCTTTTAAATTCCGGTTCTAATACTGGATCCCCTATCTCTTCTAAATCGACTCCTGTTTCTTCTTCTATCACATCAGACAAATCTTCACCCTCATAGAGACTTTAAATGTATTCTTTCCACCTATCTGCTCTCTCCTCTGCATTTAACAGTGGAATTCCCGTTGCACTCTTAATGTTTCCACCGTTGCTTTTCATGTCACCAAAGGTTGTTTTGACTTTCCTGTATGCTGAGTCCGTCCTTCCGACAGTCATATCTTTTTCGATGTCTTCACATTTTTCCATTTCGTCTTAGCTTCCATGCGCTTTCTATTTATTTCATTCCTCAGCGACTTGTATTTCTGTATTCCTGATTTTCCCGGAACATGTTTGTACTTCCACCTTTCATCAATCAACTGAAGTATTTCTTCTGTTACCCATGGTTTCTTCGCAGCTACCTTCTTTGTACCTATGTTTTCCTTCCCAACATCTGTGATGGCCCTTTTTAGAGATGTCCATTCCTCTTCAACTGTACTGCCTACTGCGCTATTCCTTATTACTGTATCTATAGAGAACTTCAAACGTATCTCGTCATTCCTTAGTACTTCCGTACCCCACTGCTTTGCGTATTGATTCTTCCTGACTAATGTCTTGAACTTCAGCCTACTCTTCATCACTACTATATTGTGATCTGAGTCTATATCTGCTCCTGGGTACGCCTTACAATCCAGTATCTGATTTCGGAATCTCTGTCTGACCATGATGTAATCTAATTGAAATCTTCCCGTATCTCCCGGCCTTTTCCAAGTATACTTCTTCCTCTTGTGATTCTTGAACAGGGTATTCGCTATTACTAGCTGAAACTTGTTACAGAACTCAATTAGTCTTTCTCCTCTTTCATTCCTTGTCCAAACCCATATTCTCCTGTAACCTTTTCTTCTACTCCTTCCCCTACAACTGCATTCCAGTCGCCCATGACTATTAGATTTTCGTCCCCCTTTACATCTGCATTACCCTTTCAATACCCTAATACACTTTCTCTATCTGTTCATCTTCAGCTTGCGACGTCGGCATGTATACCTGAACTATCGTTGTCGGTGTTGGTCTTCTGTCGATTCTGATTAGAACAACCTGGTCACTGAACTGTTCACAGTAACACACCCTCTGCCCTACCTTCCTATTCATAACGAATCCTACACCTGTTATACCATTTTCTGCTGCTGTTGATATTACCCTATACTCATCTGACCAGAAATCCTTGTCTTCCTTCCACTTGACTTCACTGACCCCTACTATATCTAGACTGAGCCTTTGCATTTCCCTTTTCAGATTTTCTAGTTTCCCTCCCACGTTCAAGCTTCGGACATTCCAAGCCCCGACTCGTAGAACGTTATCCTTTCGTTGATTATTCGATCTTTTTCTCATGGTAACCTCCCCCTTGCAAGTCCCCTCCCGGAGATCCGAATGGGGGACTATTTCGGAATCTTTTGCCAATGGAGTGATCATAATGATACTTCTTCAATTACAGGCCACATGTCCTGTGGATACACGTTACGTGTCTTTAATGCAGTGGTTTCCATTGCCTTCTGCATCCTAATGTCGTTGATCATTGCTGATTCTTCCGCCTTTAGGGGCAATTTCCCACCCCTAGGACAAGAGAGTGCCCTGAACCTCTATCCGCTCCTCCGCCCTCTTTGACAAGGCCGTTGGCAGAATGAGGCTGACTTCTTATGCCGGAAGTCTTCGACCGCCAATGCTGATTATTTATCAACATTTAGGCAGTGGCGGGGATCGAACCAGGGACCGAAGACGTTTTGATTATGAATCAAAGACGCTACCCCTAGACCACGGGTGATGTAGCATTCTCAATACCGACGTTTTTGAGATTCCCGATTCTCGCGCAATTTGTCTGCTACTGATGTGCGGATTAGCCTCGACAGCAGCTAAAACACCTTCTTGGGCATCATTATTTGTTGTTGTTTGTGGTTGACGTTTCACATGTGGCTGAACACTTCCTGTTTCCTTAAAAACGTAAGTATCCGGCGAACGGTCCGGACACTTGGATGATGTCGTCCAGGATACCGAGCAGCATACATAGCACACGCCCGTTGGGCATTTTGATCACAATAGCCATACATCAACATGATATGGACCTTTTGCGCAGTTGGTAAACAGTCCATTTTAACACGGGTAATGTATCACGAAGCAAATACCGTCCGCACTGGCGGAATGTTACGTGACACCACGTACTTATACGTTTGTGACTATCACAGCGCCATCTATAACAAAGCGATAGAAGTGGTCCAACTAAAGCTTTCATATTTCTTTACGTACTACACGAATATGTAATAAAAATTGGGGTTCCTGTTTTAAAAAAAACGCAGTTGATATCCGTTTGACCTATGGCAGCGCCATCTAGCGGGCCAACCATAGCGCCATCTGGTTTCCCCCTTCAAGCTAGAGAAGTTTCGTTCTTTGTAGTTTTTTCGTTTGACGCTTATTTCGTGAGACTTTTGGCCCGGTCACGATCAGTGGATCATCCTGTATATTTCATGGCAAACTTGTTGCATGCTGTCTTCGTATGTTGTAATTTTAAGAATCAGCAGTCTAGTTGCTAAGGTACTTGATTTTGTTAATATCAATTATAGCTTTTGCGTTGAGAAGATGCTTTCTCTTGAACGCCGCTACTTTAAATACGTTGAAGGATACCTCTAGGTTGTAGTGTAAAACTGAGTTGAAGAGTTACTAAGTGGTCCATTATAAATAAATCTCGTTGCCTGCAGTTACGACCTGATCATAAGCAAATACATATGTATTTAAAGTAGTGTTGCAGGTTCTAAAATATTTTATTTTTTTATGGGTCTATTATATGTGTTATATACAGGGTGATTCAAAAAGAATACCACAACTTTAAAAATGTGTATTTAATGAAAGAAACATAATATAACCTTCTGTTATACATCATTACAAAGAGTATTTAAAAAGGTTTTTTTTTTCACTCAAAAACAAGTTCATAGATGTTCAATATGGCCCCCTCCAGACACACGAGCAATATCAACCCGATACTCCAACTCGTTCCACACTCTCTGTAGCATATCAGGCGTAACAGTTTGGATAGCTGCTGCTATTTCTCGTTTCAAATCATCAATGGTGGCTGGGAGAGGTGGCCGAAACACCATATCCTTAACATACCCCCATAAGAAAAAATCGCAGGGGGTAAGATCAGGGCTTCTTGGAGGCCAGTGATGAAGTGCTCTGTCACGGGCTGCCTGGCGGCCGATCCATAGCCTCGGGTAGTTGACGTTCAGGTTTCATAACTAACCTTTTTCGTAGGACTCTCCATACAGTTGATTGTGGAATTTGCAGCTCTCTGCTAGCTCTGCGAGTCGATTTTCCTGGGCTGCGAACGAATGCTTGCTGGATGCGTGCTACATTTTCATCACTCGTTCTCGGCCGTCCAGAACTTTTCCCTTTGCACAAACACCCATTCTCTGTAAACTGTTTATACCAACGTTTAGTACACCACCTATCAGGAGGTTTAACACCATACTTCGTTCGAAATGCACGCTGAACAACTGTCGTCGATTCACTTCTGCCGTACTCAATAACACAAAAAGCTTTCTGTTGAGCGGTCGCCATCTTAGCATCAACTGACGCTGACGCCTAGTCATCAGCACCTCAAGCGAACAAATGTACAACTAAATGAAACTTTATAGCTCCCTTAATTCGCCGACAGATAGTGCTTAGCTCTGCCTTTTGTCGTTGCAGAGTTTTAAATTCCTAAAGTTGTGGTATTCTTTTTGAATCACCCTGTATATTTATATCAAAAGGATTTGGTGATAAGGCAACCACTACCTTATCACCTGTCTCATTATTGCATCTGAGGATCTTCTCCTCGCATTGACAACACAGACAAAGTTGCTAGTTGCTGTATTTCTTAGAGTAATGTAATCCACAGCCATTGAACTCAACATCTAGTAAAATATCTACATTAAGACTCCGTTTTATTTACATATTACAGAAGTTGTATGCTGAACACGATATTAATCATAAGATAGAACCCTGTAGACAGCTTTTAATATATAGCAACCCTAACTTAAACTAACTACTTGTAGCAAGCCGACTTTGGCGCATAGGCGTGTATTGTCGGTAGTACTGGTCGCGAAAGAAATTTCTTAACTGTCAAGAAACTGCTACCAGTGACATTATAGTAGGCTCAGACTGACTAGAAGTAGGCGTATTGTATGAAGGTTTAGAAAAGGTAAAGGCAACGGATAAGCAGGTCTGTCGATAGCCTTGATAATGGAAGCAAGACTTAATAGAAATCAAAACACAGCCGTAGGATTTTTTTGACGACCTAAAAAGGTAGAAAAGTAGAAAAAGAAATGTACGAAATTATTAGGAAAACATGTGCAAACTTAAGGAAAAGATGATTAATAAGCAATATGTACAAGTACCAAGAGGGCGATATAAGAATGGATGATTTAGAAAGAAGTACTTCCATTAGATGTGGAAAAAGCGTTCGACGATGTAAAATGATGCAAGATGTTCGAAATTCTGAGAAAAATAGGGGTAAAGTATAGGGAAAACGGATAATATACAGTATGAACAAGAACCAAGAGGGAACAATAAGACCGATGACCAAGAACGAAGTGCTCAGATTAAAAGGGGTGTAAGAGAGGTAGTCTTTCGGCCCTACTTTTCGATCGCTACATCGAAGAAGCGGTGACAGAAATAGCTGACAGGTCCAAGAGTAGGATTAAATAGTCAAGGTGAAAGGATATCAATGATAAGATTCGCTGATGACACTGCTATCTGTTAATAATTACAGTGTCTGCTGAACGGAATGAACAATCTAATGGGTAAAGAATATGGACTGAGAATAAACTGAAGAAATACGAAAGTAATGATGAGTAGCAGATTTCAGATTATCGAGAAACTGAACAGCAAAACTAGCGATCATGAAGCAGACGAAGTGAAGGAATTCTGCTTTCTTGGAAACAAAATAACAAATAACGGACGAAGCAAGAAAGTTATAAAAAGGTAACAAGCAGTGACAAAGAGGACATTCCTGGCCAAATGAAGTCCACGAGTAACAAGAACCTGCCTTAATTTTGAATAAATTTGTGAAACTGTACATTTATAGAAGAATATTGTATAGTGTTAAATCATGGACAGTGGGGAAAATGGGAAAGGAAGAGAATCGAAGGGTTTTGGATGTAGTGGTGTACAAGGATTTTGAAAATAAGGTGGACTGATATTACAAGAAATGGGATCAGGGTGATAAGACACGTGTTGAGATATCAAAGAATAGCTTCCATGGCACTCGAGAAAGCTGTAGAGAATAAAAGCCGTAGCGAAAGCCATAGATTGAAATATATCCAACAAATAACTGAGCAAATTGGGTGCTACGCCGAGATGAAAGATTTCCAAAGGAGTATCAAAGCAGTAGAAGACTGACAAGCCAAAAAACTTCTAAAATCTAGGCATACGCTCATTCAAGTTTTGAAATTATCAACAATAAATTACGGGGAGTCCGCCCCCTTAGCTGAGCTGTCAGCACAACTGAGTGCCATGCAGAGGGGGAGGTCGCACACTTCCTCCGCTAGGGGGCTGTGTGTTGTGTTGTCCTCAGCATCATTTCATCATCACTGACATGCAAGTCCCCCAATATGGCGTCACCTGAACACTTGCTACTCGCCGACCGAACTTCCCCAGGTGGCGACTTTCGGCCATCAATGCCATACGGTCACTTAATTTTTTTTCCCACGTTATGGCTAACGAAAGGTATTACTGACGAGACTGCTTTTCTAAGGGTTGGAGGCTGTGGAAGGGAACTGATAAAGGAGAAGGGAGTGAGTTAAGGCTGTAGCCTATCGCCAATGTACAGTAATTCAATCTGTGGACCGAGCATAGTAAAGGAAACCAAAGATATGATGTAGGCAGGGAATTAACGTTTAGGCGGAAGAAATAAAAACTTATAGGTTTACCGATGACAAAGTAATTTAGTCGCAGACGGCGTATTACTTGAAAAACTCCTGAACGGAATGGACAATGTTTCGAGAATAGGTTTTTTTAAGACGAACAGTTTCGAAAGTAAAACAACGGAAATAGAAGAATTAAATCAATTGATTCAGGGAGAATTCGATTGGAAATGAAATCCTAAAAATAGTAGATGAGTTTTACTGTTGGGCAGCAAAATGGCAGACGACGAGGGAAGTGAAGCGGATATAAAATACAGATTGGTAAAAACAAAGTTCTCTTGACAAATGGATTGTCGGTAACGTAGATTATAAATGTAAAGGTTACGATTTCTTTTCTGAAAAGATTTGTTTGGAGTGTGACCACATATGGAAGTGAGATGTAGACTGTAAAGACTACAACCAAGTAGAGAAAAGTAGCTTTTCTGATGCGATGCTATAGAAGATGAGGTATTGAGGCGAACGGTGAGAAAATAACTCGTGCGTCAGCTTGATAAATAAAGTTAGGAAATCTTTTCTGAAAATGTTGCAGTGTAGTCTTATATCTGCGACATTACCAAACGATTATCTTCCGAGTAGTTTCTCTCTAAGCAGTATTTCATTCTAGCAAACCAATTGCGAATTTGGGGTACCGTAGATAACTGGACAATGTGCAGCTCTGCTTAAAAAGAATAATTCGATAATGTCGTAGATCGATTCGCACATGTCTTCTTTAAAGCAAAGCAGCTAATGTGCTGCAGTAATAATCGGTAGCTGTGATCCTGCAGTCAAATAGCCTAAGCGTTCGCTAGAATTTTGAAGTGAAATAGACGTAAATAAAAACAAAACATAATGGAATAATTAAAAAAGGGGTTCTATCTAACGTCTGTAATTGATGTAAATGACAGAGAATTATGCTGAATAAGTTTATTCGTGAAAGTATATCTCAAATATACGTAGAGTAGTCCTACGATATCCAGTTAAAATACAGACAGAAAATAACCTTAGCAAATGCAATAAAGTTACGTTGAAACTGTTAAAAGAACGGTAGCTGAGTCCCCAAGTAAATAGTCATCCAAGATGCATGAAAACTATGTCCATTTCATGATCATAATATATGAAATACTTACCAGCTCAAAATAGCTCAGAATTCAACATGATGATCTACAAACTAACACGCGAAATAACATGTAGAAACAATATACTCTGTCCAATGTCAGTTTCGTAGTGCAGCCGGAAAAAGTTACAGTATTCTAGCGGCGGTTTACGGCCCAAAGTCAATCACCAACACTATCAAATACTATAGAATACCACAGAACTCGGCATAATCTCAAAAGTCATATTATCGTAGCGACAAGTGTCCTCTTCAAGAGCTAAACGAAAAGTACCATGAAACGCTCCCACCAATCGAAAAGTGTCCATCTCCACTTCAGCAGTGTTCCGCCACTGTCTGCTTTCTCATTCACTGAAGGCAGTCCCCACTAAAAATGTGTCTTTATTAAGTTCTACATGCAAGGTCAACTCAATTTGACCACTTCCTGGACCAAACTGTCATCTTAGAACAATATTGAAATAAAGAACTTTAATAAACACTGAGTCACATTCCTACTGCGTACAATAAATATAGATAAAGGATTGTTCATAAATAAATAAGGCAGTATTTTCGCACAAGTGTGTCTATTTTAAATGACGATATATTGTCAGTAAACACTGTTTAAACAACTATTTAATCCTGATTGACAGGCGTCTTTTGGCCTTCTTTTCAAAGGTGGTGTCAGCTAACACATTCTATTGACCACTCCTTAAATTACAATGATTTTGTATTACCAATTGGAATCAATAGTTAAATAGGTACTGTTGAAATTACAATGATTTTGTATTAGCAGTTGTAACTAGTAGTTAAACAGGTATCTGTTAAAAGCATCGATTAAGTAAATATATAAGTATGACAAGGTATGAGGTATTTATGATGCATTCATTTGCTATGTTATTGTGGAGAATACAATGTTCTGACAGGTATTTGAATAATTAAAGATATAAACAAGTAATAAATCAAGAAAATAAATAAATACAGATAAACAGATTTCTAGGGTGATGACTATACTGCAATGCTGTTATCTGAGATATTGTTTGTTGATACGCATTAAGCATTTAAAAGTAGTTAAATCAGTGGTTTATTGTGAGAATTTTTGGTCACTGTAAAATAGTGAGTTCTATAGTTTTCAAGATATTGAAAATATTACTGTTTCATTGGATGCGCCTCATTATTTCGAGATCGCTCATGTATTTAGATTTGCTTGATTATTAAACTGTGATTTATTGCCGAATTTAAAAGATCTCTAAGAAGCTTTCCTTCAGCTTATTTAAAAGTCCACCATTGCTCGTGCATTCCACATTCTTCTAGGCGACCGACAGCTGTCCAGATTCCCAGTTTTAGTGTTTATCCATTTCCTGTCAAGCCTTTGTACCTGCACCTGGGCTAGCCAGCATCTGTCGCTATGGCTGGACCGCCTTCGGCGCTCTGGCGGAGATCAGCTGTTCACTGTCGCTTCCTTCACCTCGTGCAAACTCCAGGAGGGCAAATAACTCGCCTCTATATGTGTAACATCACATAATGAAGTGAAATGTGGTCGATAAAAAGTACTGACAAGAAGATGTGTTTTTCAAATATGGTTCCCCAGAAGGTTGAGATTCATTGGGAGAGTCCTTAGAAAATGTAGTCCATCAACAAAGGAGGTGGCTTACAAAACACTCGTTCGACCTATACTTGAGTATTGCTCATCAGTGTGGGATCCGTACCAGGTCGGGTTGACGGAGGAGATAGAGAAGATCCAAAGAAGAGCGGCGCGTTTCGTCACAGGGTTATTTGGTAAGCGTGATAGCGTTACGGAGATGTTTAGCAAACTCAAGAGGCAGACTCTGCAAGAGAGGCGCTCTGCATCGCGCTGTAGCTTGCTATCCAGATTTCGAGAGCGTGCGTTTCTGGATGAGGTATCAAATATATTGCTTCCCCCTACTTATACCTCCGGAAGAGATCACGAATGTTAAATTAGAGAGATTCGAGCGCGCACGGAGGCTTTCCGGCAGTCGTTCTTCCCGCGAACCATACGCGACTGGAACAGGAAAGGGAGGTAATGACAGTGGCACGTAAAGTGCCCTCCGCCATACACCGTTGGTTGGCTTGCGGAGTATAAATGTAGATGTAGATGTAGATTAGATGGGTAAATGGAGTAATTGTTACAGAGTAACTTATTCGAATTGGGGATAATAGTGAAGGGATGGATTGTTGGGAAACAACGTGAGGCTTTATGGAATAGCTAATATGGCCGTGAAGGAAAGTGTGAGAGAGACGAAGGCTTGACTACAATAAACCAAGTGGATGTAGGTAACAGTAGTTATGCTCGCTGATGAGGCTTGAACAGTATAGAGTAGCCTATAAAGCTGCATCAAAGCAGCATTAGGATTGAAGAACACAAAAACGAGCATGCTATGATAGCATTGGCGTTTTTCAACGAAGCGCTGAGCAGTGTAGAACGCAGCAGTATCTGCAGGCAACCAGTAGGATGCGTGGGAAACGCATCACGTGGTGGTTGCTGGCAGTTCCTTGGCGTGCGGATCCCACTTAGGCCTCTCTCTTCAACTTTGTGACAGAGCAGGCGACTTCGGCCATCTGCATGTGTCTACCTTGTGTTCCAGCCATTTGTCTTTGTGTCTGTTCTTCTCTACAGGGCACAATCAATCCGAATATGAACCATTTCTTGTTTCTTCTCATTCCTTTATGCACTACGATCATCTGCGATGGTGAACATCACCACAGTCCGGCCTGGACGATCCCTTGTGTATCCTGAACTGTCAGAATATGATAAAATTCATTTATCTCTTTGAACTCTCTCCCATCCTCGTCCCTCCTCAACAGGTACCTCTTCTACGCCTGTACTTCCCAACTGACGGTCATCTAACAGATCCTACAATTTCTAGTACATTATATGTATTATTTTTTTCAGCAACTCGATGCGTTAGCTGTGAAGCTCATTGTATGCCTCCAGACTCACAGATTCTATAAACCAACTTGAGTAGTTGAGTTACTACTGCCCTCAATGAATTTGACAATTATGAAAGAACGTTATCTTTACCTTTTGACTTAGTTGGTTGTAAGCTTCCGCATCTCCATTAAATGCTAATTATTGCATCCATTATGTCTTCCGCATCGACTTCTTTTTCTTCTGATACTCCGCCAAGGGACAACTATACGGGGTGGACAAGACATGGAAACACCACAAACACACAACATAGTGTACCCAACACACTGTATGAAAACCGTTGGCCTTCGAAATAGTTTCTGGTGGACGCGGAATGGACGAATACAGGTCCTGTACGATTTTCAAGAGATTCTTGCTGCAAAATAGTGGCAAGTTTAGGGTAACGATGATAGAAGTGGACAGCGATCACGCACCCTTCTCCCGAAGTAGACCCCAAAGGCTCAATAGTACTGAGGTCTGGTGTCTGTGACGGCCAGGGCAGATGAGAAAGTTCATCCTCGTGCTCAAAAAACATACAACAGAGGAACACGCAGGATTGGCTAGCATCTCCGTTTATGTTGAAGCATGCATTTCTCACAGTATTCCCATATTTTTGCCCAACCCCTCACTTCTCCTCGTAGAGATATTTAATGCACTCTTTGCAGCTCTCTCATCTCACCTGTACATTTAAATGTGGAATTCCTTTTGGACCGTTAATGTTGATGCCTTTGCCCTCTATTCCAATAAGTGTTGCCCAAATACGATGGGCATTCTATAAATAATAGAACACTGGAACCTGGTGTTTCGCATTACACAGCGGATCAGGTTGTGGAAAGGGGCCAAGACAAATTACTGTTAGTTATACCAAAACTCACAACTTTATTCCTCGAAACAAACGCACAGTTTTCTCTTTAAAACAACAAAGGTCAATTCAAAGCTGATTGCCCAAGTAACTTCTCCAAATAAGTTTAAATAATTCCTTCTAAAACACATTTAGAGAAACGGCTGAAGGCCGAAGTAATATTTCAGATCAGCTAAGGACATTCTTTAAAAGCCAAGCATTTACAAATTTCGGCTAAAGGCCATATTAAGGAAAATTCAAATTAATTCTTGGTCTGAAAGCCCAATAAAAATTTTTAATGTAATAAAAGAGAGGCTTTAAGGATAAACTTTTACAACAGAAAAATATCTTAAGGAAACTTGAAGTATCTTATTCGCTGAAGGTCCAAACAATTACTCAAAAATAATTAAAGACAACCTTAAGATAAACATTTACAAAACAAGGTCGTTTCAAGAATTCAAGATAATTAAAGAGAAGGCTTACAGACAAGAATTTACATATTAAGGCAACAGATTCTGAAACAAACTCGGCTGAAGGCCTAAATACAGGGCAACAAGAATTTTAAATAAAACACGGCTGATTGCCTGGCACAGTACTGCGACCAAATAAAATGACAATTACAAATAACAAACAGTGGTGTTCAGAAGTGTTCCAAGGGTCGGCCTGGGGAGGAAGCTCTAACAACAGTTTAGGTGAGACAGGCAGACAAGCGTAACAATAAACAATCGGGTGTCAACATAACGTAGGGACGGCTGAAGAACCAACCAACTGCCTAATCAACTCCGTCAATTCCCTTCCACCCGACACACTCGCTGCTCTGTTTCAACAGACCGACTGACTACTCCAGTTCGCAGACAGCATTCATCTGCTCAGTGCAAATCACAGTAGCTACACTCGGTTCCACGTAAACACACTTTCACAAGAACTCGAACAATCGTAAAAGCAATCACTGTGGGACACCAAGGACGAATGAATTCGACACACAGAGAGTTTCCACAACATTTGTCTATGTTAAGGGTCAGTTGCCACTCCCTGCACCAAGTGCCTATCCACTGCAGATCTTCCTGCATTTCGCTACAATTTTCTAATGCTGCAACTTCTCTGTATACTACAGCATCATCCGCGAAAAGCCGCATGGAACTTCCGACACCATCTACTAGGTCATTTATATATATTGTGAAAAGCGATGGTCCCATAACACTCCCCTGTGGCACGCCAGAGGTTACTTTAACGTCTGTAGACGTCTCTCCATTGATAACAACATGCTGTGTTCTGTTTGCTAAAAACTCTTCAATCCAGCCACACAGCTGGTCTGATATTCCGTAGGCTCTTACTTTGTTTATCAGGCGACAGTGCGGAACTGTATCGAACGCCTTCCGGAAGTCAAGGAAAACAGCATCTACCTGGGAGCCGGTATGTAATATTTTCTGGGTCTCATGAACAAATAAAGCGAGTTGGGTCTCACACGATCGCTGTTTCCGGAATCCATGTTGATTCCTACAGAGTAGATTCTGGGTTTCCAAAAACGACATGATACTCGAGCAAAAAACAGATTCTAAAATTCTACAACAGATCGACGTCAGAGATATAGGTCTATAGTTTTGCGCATCTGCTCGACGACCCTTCTTGAAGACTGGGACTACCTGTGCTCTTTTCCAATCATTTGGAACCTTCCGTTCCTCTAGAGACTTGCGGTACACGGCTGTCAGAAGGGGGGCAAGTTCTTTCGCGTACTCTGTGTAGAAACGAATTGGTATCCCGTCAGGTCCAGTGGACTTTGTTGAGTGATTCCAGTTGCTTTTCTATTCCTTGGACACTTATTTCGATGTCAGCCATTTTTTCGTTTGTGCGAGGATTTAGAGAAGGAACTGCAGTGCGGAATTCGGAGACACGGTGACCCGGGCACACTGGCTCGGACCCAACCATGCAGAGGTAACTCTTGCGCATTGTCCACGACATCTCTGCACAAGGAAGGAACCGACCCACGTCCGGCAAGATGACCAACTGACGAGGCGCAGAAACGGTCAAAGGACCAAATACAAGTCGCCCGATGAGACGACCAACCGAAAGACCAACCAACGGTCGTCCCACTCCAATCTCCTTCCGTCGGACAGTTCACGTGTGTCGCCAGCGGTCGGCGAGCACTGGCTGTCCGCACCTCACTGGCGCTCCGTCCCCTGCTTCACTGCTGCTGCGTCCCGACTGAACGCCCAACACACCACGAGCCGGGAATACTAGCGGTCGCTTCAAAGATAATACGACAGTGCTCTTATCGATAAGCGCTGCTGCTGCCACTCACGAGCAGGTAAGGCAGGGAGTTAGTGATGCCAGTAAATCGAATAAGAAAACGTGGCGGCAGTATCGTAAAGAGGAGACGACCAATAATAAAGGCCATGAACACGAGCCGCGCACGGCTCAGACACATTCTTTTTCTGAATGTAGAATGGTTTTATTCAGGATTCCAATAAACACATTACTCCCCTTCTTTTGGCTACAAAATCCTATTTTTCAATATAATCTCCTCTTAATGTGAAGGCCTTACGCCATCTTACTGGGAGGGCCTGCCCCCGTGGTATCTGCCTACTGGCCGACATCGAGCGAACATCTTGCTGCATCAATAATCTCCCCATCATCCACGTACTGCTGCCTGCGAAGTGCGTCCTTCAGTGGGCCAGACGAATGGAAGGTGCGAGATTCGGGCTGTAGGGTGGACGGGGAAGAACAGTCCAAAGAAGTTCTGTGAACTTCTTTCGGATGCACAGACCTCTGTGTGGCTTTGCGTTGTCATGAAAAAAGTTCGTTTGCATTTTTGTGACGACGAACAAGCTGAAGTCGATTCTTAAAATTGCTGAGGTTAGCGCAATACACTTCAGAGTTGATCGTTGCAGCATCAAACGAAATAACCCGTCCATAGTCCCATAAGACCGTCACTATCACTCACCGGCTGAGGGTGTGGCTTTGAACTATTTCTTCGGAGGGGAGGTGGTGTGCCGCCACTCTATGGATTGCCTGCCGTTTGGTATCTGGTTCCAAGTGATATATGTTTCATTGCCTGTGACGATATTCGACAAAAAGTTGTCCCGATCAGCCTCCTAACGCACAAGAAATTTTGTTCAGATGATCCTTTGTTGCTCTTTATGGTCTTCTATTAGGTGGCGTGGAGCAGCACACAGCTTTGAGTGCCCCAACTAAGGACGATGTGTCAGCACTATCAACAGAGCCGTCCAGTTGCGCAGTGAGGTTTTTGGTTGTGAAACGTCGAATACTTCGAATCAGACCGTCTGAATGCTCAAACAATGCATGAGTCATAGCTGAGTGCGGCCGGCCGAAACGAGGGAAGCAGGACAGATCTGTGCGACCTTGTTACGATGATTACAGACGCCACGCCCAACGACTCACCGTGCTTCTGTTTACTGCCGGGTCTCCGTAGACATTCTGCAGCGTCTATGACTATCTGCAACACTCTGGCCTTCCACCCATAGAAACTCAGTGACAGCTCTCTGGTTGGATCGTACCTCGTTACAAACGCCATTTTGAAGGGTACCTATAGCACCACCACTAATTGGAACTTCATGAAACTATAGGGGATAAAAAGGGAATACTCCACGATGTCCCACAACAAAATCCGCATTTTCTTCAGCCGAAATTGGGCGAGAAAGAATAAAGTGTTGCATTACTTGTTGAACGCCATTCATGACAAGTCAAAGGATGCTATCCCATTATTTTACAAGTGCGTCCTGATCAGACAATCTTTTCTCTCTCTATTCTCAGCGAACACAGGCCCTGTAGACCACGCGCTGCATCAACGATCTGTTTCTACCGCCTTCTATCTCTCGCAGCCTATCCACCCTGCGGAAATTTCTAATGCTGCGATGTCCTTCTCTGTGTCATCTTTCCACCTTGTACGGGCTCGGCCCAATAGTATTGTTGCCTGGAGAGTTCCATCAAATGCTTTATTAGTGATTCTGTTGGTTTCCATTCTAGCCACATGTCCAGGCCATTGCAGGCCCCTAATTTTTAATTTCTGGGTCATAGTGGGTTGCTTCATTAACTGATAAATTTCATTGTTGTTTCGAATTCTCCATACACCGTTCTCCAACACAGGTCCCCAGATTTTTCTCATTATTTTTCTTTCCAAAACATTCAGTTTTCCTCTTCCATTCTTTGTAAGCGTCCAGCTTTCTGAAGCGTACAGTACTATGGGGCAGATGATAGTGTTGTATATCTTCATCTTTGTGGTGATGGACAAAGCTTTACTTTTGAGTGGGTTGCTTAGTGAGTAGACATCTTGACCCTGAGGCTATTCTTTCATTTATATCCATTGTTATGATATTTTCACTGTTGAAACGTGATCTAAGATATTTAAACAGGAGATCTTTTCTGAATTTAGGATGCTGGTCAATTTCAAAGTAAGGATTTGGGTTTATGACTCGACTTATTTCTATATATTCGGTTTTCTCCTGGTTAATCAAAAGCCCCATTCTGCTGGCCCTGTGCCTGAGAGTTCTGTACATGTCTTTCAGTTCTTCTTCAGTTTCACTCAGCAACACTATATCATCTGCATAATCGGAGACCATTGTATAGATCAGGGCTTCCCAACCTTTTCAGCTGGCGGACCCCTTCTACAGTCGAAAATCCATGGCGGACCCCTAGTCAGTCAAGAGCACAGTAACTTTAAATTTCAGAGCGAAACCCATGGGGACTGGAAGCTTCTTAATGCTAGTTCCATGTTCCCAATGACCCCCCTCCCCCCCCTCCCCGAAGTATCGATAGTATTTGGAGCTTCTTGTGATTGTTCTTACTTTGGTCGTCCTCCCTTCTCCTTCATTTCAACTGGAAACTTCCCTTGTTCTGAAGGCGATGGAGAAACCTCACTCTTCTTCAATGATCCCGACTTCAGCCACGGATCCATGTTAGAATTAATAAACTGGTCAAAAATCGACCTATGAAATAGGTAGTGCACTGACAAAGCAAGTTTAACATTTAACGACGCCTGGGGCCGCATACGTGATTGGTCGACAAAGCTCGCTCCGCGCATACGTAAAAGGTTTCAGCGCATCTAGCGCCGTGAGCCGGGGCACAAACGACCCCCGAATTGTTGCGAAACAGTCGATCAGAGAAGCCGCATTCTCCGGCATTAAACTATGTATGCGTTCTCACTTAGGAACCGCAAAGGCTGCTTGAGAATACGACCTGAAGTAAAAGTACACATGTTTTTCACACGAAAAAAAAAATAGTGATGAATTTGATTTTCACATTTTTATTCAATAATTTTACTCATTATTTTACAAGATTTGGTGAAAGGTGGCCGCGGACCCCCTAGAAAGAGCCGTCGGACCCCTAAGGGGTCCGCGGACCACATGTTGGGAAGCCCTGGTATAGATAATCGGAGATGTAAATTATTCTCCCGAACCAATTTCTCTAATGCAAAGTTGAAGAGGACACATGACAGAGAGTAGCCGAAACCGGTAGTAGTGAAGTGTAAAAGGATGTGTGATTAAGACGGACTTGTAAAATAAAGAATAAAAATGTGATCATAGACTCATTTTGAATATTTATGTCTCCAATTAAAATGGTTGCTGTGTCGCAACGCCGAGTCGGATGTGAAGACTGTTTTTGCCGCTGCCTCGAACCATCCATTCGTAAGCGAGGACCATCGCTTCTCGCCTCGCGTCTTCTGTCCTCTGCGAGGCACGCGTGCCTCGCCCTGCCTCACGCGCCCTGCCACTTCCGACTGCAACAAAGCGGCCACCACATCTCGCGGCTGCTGGTCGTGTGTGTGTGTGTGTGTGGGGGGGGGGGGGGGCGACCCGGCGCGCCGGCAGCGCCTCTGACGGCCGCGCCTCGTCACGTCTCGTCTCGGCCGCTCGTCGCTCACTGTGCGCGATGCGACGGCCCGCCGCGCGCCGCTCGCCAGCTACACAATCGATACGCTCTCGCTGGCGCCAGCCATTCATGCGGGCGCACGCCACGCCGCTGCTTAATCCCGCCGCGGGCTGGCCCGGCCTGTGGCTGCTTTTGACGGAGGAATAATGCGTGCCTGCGGGAGCGAGAACATTTCCCATTCTCTGCCACTGTTTCTGTTCGCGCCATTCAGCGCCCTTAAAATCGTGCTTCCCCTTTCAGGCTAACGATGCCTGACACAAAAATCTGTGCGCTCACTTGCACCTTTATACACGTGCGCCCTCCTTACGTCTTTTCTTCCTCTTTCTTTCTCTCCTCTGTAAGAGTTGTCAGCCTTTCCACTGTTTTTATGCTACACTCCACATTTTTCTGCCTCATACAAATCTCTTCGTCTCTTCATTTCTGCCATTCCAAACTGTATACATAACTACTTTACATGTACACTACTGCCCATTAAAATTGCTACACCAAGAAGAAATGCAGATGCAATTTTGTCATATAATGACATGATGGAGACCGTGGGTGTTGTTTGAAGACAAACGTTGATGGTGTTAGGACAGCAACCAGCCACAAATTTACTTTCAGTTACTTTATTCAAAGGGTACCGTTACCGGTTTCGAATCGTTGTGATTCATCCTCAGACGGTTTACACGCTTTCTTTATGACATGTGGTGGTTTTTTCAGAGATTAATTGTCCTAAAATATAAATAATACATAATTATAAACACGCCACACACAGATAGTTGCTTTACAGATTTTCGTTGCATGTGACTTACGTGAAACGTCAGTTTGGAGTGTTTGTTTTCATAACATTCGTCCAACAGATGTAAATGCATTCCCACTGCATTTTTATTTTTCCACACGTAAATTATTCTCGCTGAACACTTTAGATTTGTCACACGCACCGCATGTTTTGATACATACAAAGAACTTTCAAACATATGAGTAGCGCAGATGCTATGATATATCGTAACATTTGACGATGATGTCCTATGTTTGGAAAGAAATGCAGATGACAAACGGGTATTCATTGGATAAATGCAGATGACAAACGGGTATTCATTGGACAAATATATTATACTAGAACTGACATGTGATTACATTTTTACGCAATTTGGATGCACAGATCCTTAGAAATCAGTACCCAGAACAACCACCTCTGGCTGTAATAACGGCCTTGATACGCCTGGGCATTGAGTCAAACAGATCTTGGATGGCGTATACAGGTACAACTGCCCATGCAGCTTCAACACGATACCACAGTTCATCACGAGCAGTGACTGGCGTATTGTGACGAGCCAGTTGCTCGGCCACCATTGACCAGACGTTTTCAATTGGTGAGAGATCTTGAGAATGTGCTGGCCAGGGCAGCAGTCGAACATTTTCTGTATCCAGAAATGCCCGTACAGGACCTGCAACATGCGGTCGTGCATTATCCTGCTGAAATGTAGGGTTTTGCAGGCATCGAATGAAGGGTAGAGCCACGGGTCGTAACACATCTTAAATGTAACGTCCACTGTTCAGAGTACCGTCAATGCGAACAAGAGGTGACCGAGACGTGTAACCAATGGCATCCCATACCATCACGCCGGGTGATACGCCTGTATGGCGATGACGAATACACGCTGCCAACGTGCGTTCACCGCGATGTCGCCAAACATAGATGCGACCATGATGATGCAGTAAACACAACCTGGATTCATCCGAAAAAAACGAGTTTGGCCATTCGTGCACCCAGGTTCGTCGTTGAGTACACCATCGCAGGCGCTCCTGTCTGTGATGCAGCGTCAAGGGTAACCGCAGCCATGGTTTCCGAGCTGATAGTCCGTGCTGCTGCAAACGTCGTCGAACTGTTCGTGCAGATGGTTGTTGTCTTTCAAACGTCCCCATCTGTTGACTCAGGGGTCGAGACGTGGCTGCACAATCCGTTACAGCCATGCAGATGATATGCCTGTCATCTCGACTACTAGTGATACGAGGCCGTTGGGATCCAGCACGGCGTTCCGTATTACTCTCCTGAACACACCGATTCCACATTCTGCTAACCGTCATTGGATCTCGACCAACGCGAGCAGCAATGTCGCGATACGATAAATCGCAATCGCGATAGGCTACAATCCAACCTTTATCAAAGTCGGAAACGTGATGGTACGCATTCCTCATCCTTACAGGAGGCATCACAACAACGTTTCAGTAGGCTGCGCCGGTCAACTGCTGTTTGTGTATGAGAAATCGGTTGGAAACTTTCCTCATGTCAGCACGTTGTAGGTGTCGCCACCGGCGCCAGCCTTGTGTGAATGCTCTGAAAAGCTAATCATTTGTATGTAAGAGCATCTTCTTCCTGTCGGTTTGTATCTTCCTGTCGGTTTGCATCTGTTGCGCGTCATCTTCGTGGTGTAGCAATTTTAATGGCCAGTCCCCCTACTTTTCATACGTTTTAAGTCCAGTGATACCGCATTCCTCAAGTCCAGTGATACCGCATTCCCTTTACACGTACTCAGACGATGTTCCTTTCTGTTCTGTCCCGAAGGTCGATGTAGCATTCGCTCTCCTCTTTTATCTTCAATATTCTTCTTCTTCTATCATCATCGTCTAGGCCAGCGTGGCTCGCTAGCCGCATGTGGCTCTTTGGCCATTCCATCGCGACTCTTTGACAAATAGACTGCGACTATAGCTCTTGCCAAACTTTACGGCCACGATTTTGGAAACTGATGTTATAGAGGCACTTACGCAGGTCGTTGGTTGTTTTTGCGTTGCAGTCATTTTAAATGTCTATTTGACGGAAGACAGTGAAAGACAAAATGCTGTATGCTCAGCTGACGACACACGCGTCATCCAAAAGCGCTAGAAATGCGTACATTCAGACCGGTGCTCAAAAAAAAAAAAAAAAAAAAAAAAAAAAAAAAAAAGGTTCAAATGGCTCTGAGTACTATGGGACTTAACTTCTATGGTCATCAGTCCCCTAGAACTTAGAATTACTTAAACCTAACTAACCTAAGGACAGCACACACATCCATGCCCGAGGCAGGATTCGAACCTGCGACCGTAGCAGTCCCGCGGTTCCGGACTCGGTGCTCAAAGTTTGGCGGAGATTGTTAATTGCCGGCGAATGGTTATTGGTGTTGTAATAGTACATACCACAGGCTGGGTACAGGGAAGGTTCGCACGACACACGCTAGTTAAGGGAGCCAGTTATCAGTGTGTTTAGTGGTCGGAGCCAGGCGGGTCGATGAAAATATCTACACGGTGTATTAAGCTACTCTTCTCTTTCAACTAGCTGCGAATCTTACAGGTATTTCTGCTACTAATTCAGTAAGCATTATAACTTTGTGGCAGAGCTTTTATTTTTAGAATATCACTCGTATTTTTGGTGCGACACCTAATACTCTCATAATCTGAATGTGAAATACCCACAGGACCATGCTTTTTTTTTTTTACTGCTGCCGTTTCAAAGATATGCTTTCTCAGGAGAAGTATATAAAATTTACTTCTTATCACTGGTCATCGACCGATCTGCGATCATTTCGCGGCTCTTTGGAAAACATTAAAATCATTTAATGTTTTTAATTGAGGAAAAACGGACCGGAAAGCTAGCTTTCTTTTAGCGATATTCAAGTTTATCCAAGCGCAACGGCCACTTTTTTAATAAGAACTTCCCACGTCAAAACTTTTCGTTAAAGATTCGTGCAGCCGTCGTCTACCCTACTACAGAGCATGTGTTCGCAAGCTGGATAATATATCCTGACTAGCAAAAAAGCTATAGTGACACGCTACCTGTCCCGCACGGCTAGCACACGGTTGCAGTGAGCCAGTTACTATGTGGTAGTGTGTTCAGTGGTCGGAAGCCCGCATTTTATATTCACACGCCCCATGCAGTAAACAAGCCGACTCCAAAGAGGTTTTCTTCCTTCTCGCATTTTCTATCACAGAAAGCATTAGAAAAATTACCAAATTCATCTTCAAATTAATGAGCTATGAGAATATATTTAATGACGCAGTCCATCAGTTAATAAACACGCCCAGCTAGTGCGCAGTGCTCCATTTTTCAGACGCGTGTGTGTATTGCTCCTGCATGTTTCTAAACAATGGAAAAGTAAATAGTCAGGTCAGAGTGATCCCATCTGAACCGGCATTTGTTGAGATGACAAGTTTTATGCCTTGTCTATTCAACAAACGCTGTTTCGCCTCAGGACACTATTGAGTGCTGATGCTCCCTGTTTATAAGTAATCATGAACAATATACTCATGAGTAGTGAAAACGATCCCTGCTGTATACGAGTAGACGCTCGGCAAATAAAACATAAAACTAGTGTTTCTGGTTTTATTAAAACAATAAACTTCTTTTTAGGTGCCACATCTTAGCCATGGATACAAAGAAGAGGTACCAAATAAAACGAGAGATGAAAATTTAAAATTGACTGGACTGAGAAATTTGCTTCTACAGAAATGGTTTTCCAACCTGTCTCATTTGTCAAGAAAAGCTGGCACAAAACAACAAATCAAATTTGGAGAGGCACTTTACAACCAAACAAGCGTCATTTGGAAGTAAATATCACGCCGGTGATGTAAGAAAGAAAGCTGTTCAGGAACTTCAAATGAATAAAGAAAAATAAAGTATGATATTTAATCACTGGGCGCAATCTTCCAACAAAACTAACCTTGCAGCCTTTTTTGTTAAGAGATTAGTAAGAGAGGAAAACCACATACAGTCGGTGAATACATAAAAAAGTTGTCTTGTAAGTGCATCCGAAGAGTTATTCAAAAATGTTCAAAAGTGTGTGAGTTCTTAAGGAACCAAACTGCTGAGGTCATCGGTCCCTAAACTTACACACTACTTAAACTAACATAAACTAACTTATGCTAAGAACAGCACACACACCCATGCCCGAGGGTGGAATCGAACCTACTCCTCGCGGCGAAGAGTTATTAAGTGATTTTTAGAACAAGGAAGAGCTTCTTTGAAAAATTATGGAGCTAGCAGTGTCTGCTAAAACAGTGAAGGACAGAACAGTTAGAATATCTTCGAATATCACTAATCAACTAATCGAAGACCTGAAATTGGTTTCGTCCTGATCTATAGCTGTAGACCAATCTTGTAACACAAATGACACAGCACAAGTTTCACGTTTTGTGCGGTTTATTTCACCTATGAGTCCTAAAAAAAGAGCTTTTAGGATTACTGTCACTCAAAGGTCAAACACGGAGCGAGGATATGGCAAATAGTGTCACTGAGTGCTTGAACAAATATCACATTCCAGCTGATAAAATTGTTTCAGTTGCAACTGACAGTGCAAAAAGTATGACTGGAGTCAGAAGGGGATTTGCTTCTCGTTTCAAGGAAAAAATCAGTCACAAGGTACTTGTTTATCATTGCGTCATGCATCAAGAAGCGCCTTGTGCCTAGACTTTCCCAGAAGAAACTGGCAGCGCTATGGATCTGGTCATTAAGACGGTGACCACAATAACGGCTAAAGCTCTTTATCATTGACAATTTAAGGAATTTTTGATTGAAATGGAGAGTGAATATGCAGAACTTATGCTTTATAACAAGGTACGTTTGGCTTACGAGAGGATACGTCCTAAAGCGTTTCGCTTCCTTATTACCAGAAATTAAAGTATTTCTCCTAGGAAAGGAAACTTACTATCCTGTATTAACACAAGAGCATTGGATCCAAAAATTCTATTTTATGGTAGACGTTACAGTTACTTTAAATGAGCTCAATCGTAAACTACAAGGAAATGGAAAAACAGATTTCTCAATGTTAGAAAACATAATTTCGTTCGAAAATAAATTGTCTGTTTTGGCACAAGATTCGGAGAGAGGAACGTTAATTCATTTCCCAAGACTGCTGAAATATCGACAAGAAAATAACTTGGTAATTGACATTTCCTTTTCCAAGAGAGCAATTTTAAGCATGATGGAAGCTTTCCTACAGAGGTTTCAGGAATTCATAAACAGCAAATAAACGTTAGCCTTCGTTAAAACTCCACTAAATGTTAACACAATGGAAATAGGCACTTCTGAAATGCAATTGCTAGAGCTAAGAAACAATAAATTATGGTGCTCCAAATCATAGCGTCTCCATGGTTATTTGGAACAATTATAGAGAAAAAAAATGTGATCTTAGTTCACGGCACAAATGGTCTGCTTCGATAGACCTAGAGCAGCGAAACATGGTAATTTTTAACAACTGGTAAAGTATTCCAGACTCATTCCATCAGTTAAAACAACTAGCATTTGCTGTTCTGTCACTTTCGGCTCCACATATACATTTGAACAACCTTTTTCAAGCATGAAGCTCATAAAAAATAAACTGAGAAATCGGTTTGTTGACGAGAAGCTGGAATCCTGCCAGAAGTTGAAAACAGAGAACCTAGTCAAATTTTCCAAAGAAACGAAAGGCCACTTTTGCATTAAATATGCATTCTTGGTTCTTGGCTCAAATGGCTCTGAGCACTATGGGACTTAACTTCTGAGGTCATCATTCCCCTAGAACTTAGAAACACTTAAACCTAACTAACGTAAGGACATCACACATGTGGTGTCACCGCCAGACACCACACTTGCTAGGTGGTAGCCTTTAAATCGGCCGCGGTCCGTTCGTATACGTCGGACCCGCGTGTCGCCACTATCAGTGATTGCAGACGGAGCGCCGCCACACGGCAGGTCTAGAAGGCTTCCTAGCACTCGCCCCAGTTGTACAACCGACTTGGCTAGCGATGGTTCACTGACAAAATACGTTCTCATTTGCCGAGACGATAGTTTAGCATAGCCTTCAGCTACGTCATTTGCTATGACCTAGCAAGGCGCCATTATCAGTTGCTATTGATATTGTAAAGAATGTACAGATAAGAGCTACGTTCAACATTAATGGATTAAAGTTAAGTATTCCACCAAGTACCACCTTTTTTGTGAAGTCTAAATTCCTTGTCCTGTTCCAGACCTCACGCCAGCCTGCGTGAACTTAAACGCGTGCCTTTCGGCTTCCTCTTACATTAGTGGGTTGGCCCTCTTGCCAATCCACAACAACAC
Source organism: Schistocerca nitens (assembly GCF_023898315.1). Taxonomy (NCBI): domain Eukaryota; kingdom Metazoa; phylum Arthropoda; class Insecta; order Orthoptera; family Acrididae; genus Schistocerca; species Schistocerca nitens. The sequence continues at coordinate 693,256,628 of NC_064615.1, read as the reverse complement.
ACATCCATGACCGAGGCAGGATTCGAACCTGCGACTGTAGCGCCTAGACCCGCACGGCCACTGCGGCCGGCAAATATGCATTCTCATATATTGTTTATTGTGTTTTATTTGTGAATAAATAGGGTTATCACTTATCCTGATCTCCGTACTTATTTGTTGTTAATACTATTAACCGACTTTTAAAAGCACAGTTCTAGAAAATTATTGCGGCTCTCACAAAAACGTTTAATCACTTTACTATCGAATTTGGTTCTTTTGACCAATGAGTTTGCCGACTACTGGTCTAGGTCATAAGCCTATCCCGTCTGCTAAGTATCCAGCCATCTTTTCCTTAGTCTTCCTACGGCTCTTGTTTTGATAGTCGAGAATTTGGCATTCTTTGTAGGTGTTCGAGCAAGCTTTGTAGATTAAACTTCTCATTTATAACATATATCCTAAGTTCTGCTCGTTCGTTTCTCTGTCTGATCTTGTGCAGCCCATCACACCTCTTAGAAATTTTATTTCTGCTGCCTGGATTCTACTTTCCTGCTTACTCAGTAGTTGTCAAAGTTTCACTTCCATATAGCAAGATGGGGTGGCCATTACCTAATAAAATTTTATTTTTTTGTATTTTCTCACTTTACTTCTCAGTGTTCTATTAATTGTTGCGTATATCATGGCGTGAAAAAACAGATGAAAACCCGCTCACTTCACGCTCGGGCATTACGCGGTTGCAATAGGGCGAAGCGGGTGACATCTGATAAGCGCGAATGCTGTACTTGGAGAATAACTGCATGCTATCAGAATTATGGCCTAAAGTTTTGCGCGGGATCGATTGCTGTGTCTGATATGTCGTAAGTGTCCTTTTTTCCCTAAAAATACGAGGTGAGGTTGGTGATATTTGCTTGCCAGTATCGGCTCCACCTCTCCCACTGGCCATATACTCTTTGTGAAATGCGACACTCGCGGTTTCGCTACGTTGTATAAATAGCCCGTGATCTGGAAACATAATCGCTTTATTGAGGGACCCTGATCTACTTTATAACTCTCATGATTGTTAAATTGTTTTAATAACGGTCTCCATTCTCTGTTTGACATGCGAGACTTCACAATGCCTACACCATTGGTTTAAGGCCTATTGCATTCAGTCGCGTACAGTTTCCGTTCTGTGGTGTAAACAAGAGTCCCTCTATCAGTTTTCCAACTAATCTGCGGTCTCTGACCAGGAAATTTCCAGGAGCATCTACCAACTACATGAAGTCGTCGTTATTAGCGCTAGTGATTTTGTCTCACCGAAAAAATAAAATAACGCAGTTAACTGTTTGTTTTCAGGTACACGTCTGCAGTCCTGGTGCACATTGAAATCCCTGCCCCAATTACCGTAGCACATTCCTAGAACACCAAAAGAAAAAAGTGCTTCCATTGAAAATGTGGTGTATTGTGTAGTAATTTGTTTTCTGCGTTTAAAGGGAAACATGGCTGTAACAATCCATGCTCAGTTGGTGGAAGTAGATAGATAATACATAAAAGTACGTACATACATGTCCAGGGGTCACAGGCCCTGCAGACCACGATCTGCATCCACTAACTGCCACAATTTCCTTCTGTTTTGTACTCGGTTCCTCCAGGTATTTTCAATCCCGAGGGCTGCCGGGTCCTTTGCCAGGTTGTCCATGTCCATCGAACGCAGCCTTGGTCGTCCTATGGCGTGTCTGGTTTGCCCTCAAGTGCTTTCTCCACCTGCCTTTCTGCTGGCAGGCTAAGTGCATGGCCCGTCCACTGGATTGTTTTGCACTACGAATTCTGTAGGACTGTTGATTGTTGCATCAGGAGGTAAATTTATTCGTTCTTCCTCCTCCTCCATTCTCCTTTACATAAGATTTGTCCCCGTATCTTCCTCGTTACTCTTTTTTCAAATATTAGTAGTTTTTCCTTATCCCGTTTCGTTAATTTCCGAGCTTCTGAACCGTACATGACTGCTGGGCATCTTAGTATTTGCTGATATTGTTTCTGAGCTGAACGTCTCTCCGAGGGAATGTATACATTTCATTCCCACCGCTATTCTTTCTTGATGGCTATTTGTATGCTCTTGTAGCTGGTAAACCAAGATCCCAAGTATCTGAAGTCGTTCTCTTGAACCTCATGCCATCTATCTCAGGAAATTCTTCTTGCTCTTGTCTTCTTCCTAATGCATGAATACCGTTTTGTCTTGAATCACTTTTACCCTAACATTCCGTGCATAGTTCCCCACTTCCTGGTACGTTTCTTTCAAGTCATGCTTTGTTCACTTAGGAGTACTATATCATTTGCCTATGCGGGACAACTGAAGTTACCATCCATTTGTAGTCCAGCCCATTCCTGTTGCCTGAAATCCCTGCTTACTTTCTCTAAGATGACATTGAACAGAACACATGAGAGAGCATCCCCTTGTCTCAGACCTGTCTCAGTGTCAAACGTTTCTGAAGTGATCCCTCGGAAATGCATTGCTGTCCTTTGATTCATCCATACAAGTTTGCGCCATTCTCACAAGCTTATCAAAATTCTGAAGTCACGCAGTGTACTGCATAGGCTGCTCCTGTGGATGCTGTCGTATGCACACTGAAAATCAACTCAAAGTGCACAGAAAAAAATGCGCCATCATATTACACAATGATTATTGGCGCAGACGCTTTCAGTGAGTTCAGACAAGTCTGACTGACGAACAATGAAGTCGTAAAAAATCTCTCTGTTGGAAACTGGAAACCTGAAGTGGAGGGGCTGGCTGCTTCAAGAACGGCGTGTCGCAAACAAGCCGATAGTGGAAAAAGGGAAAATTAGATATCGATCAGTTTTTAACATCTTGAACGATATTTTGAACATGACAAAGTTCGCCTCCCGCTGCTTTCCATGATCATTGACACTTGTTCAAGAAAAGTTCGCCGAAATGAGGCAGCAGCGAAATTGTCGCAGCTGCATTAGGCAAGGCAGATGGCTTCTTTAGCCGCCTAATGGACAAGTCTAGATGAATCACTTTGAACATATTATACAGTAGTCATCATCGGACAAGGTGTTGCTAACTGATGTTTGGGTTACCACGGTGTGTGCTAACAGGCTAAGGTCGTCAGCGGCAAACAATCACAGGAGGCTACTTCTGTAGTCTTCTGACGGAGTTACGTCGGGGGGAAGTTGTTTTGCTCCACGACAATTTCCTAGCTCATTCGGCAAAGGACACGGTGACTTCTCCCTCTATCTTCGGGTGAAGAAACCACTCCTTGTCAGAAATTTTCAGAATGACGACGAGGTGATTTCTACTGTGGAACGTTTTTTGAACAGTCAAATCGCAGACTTCTACAACATAGATCTTCGTTAAGTCATTTATCGATGGGATAAATCTGTCGCACTGAAGGGTGAATATGTAGAGAAGGGCTGATGCAGTCACCAAGTTTAAAAGTAGCACCTTCATTTTCTTCATGTGATACTCGAAACATTGTTACTACATCTCGTATAACATAATGAAGGATGTATAAATGGTGGATGAGAGGCTTCCGCGATGCATTTCACACTGACTGTCACATTGCGACTATCACAGCTGTCGATAACAATATTGAGTGGTACTTAAGGTAGGTAAATAAATCAGTGAAATCAATGTGAGGTGAAGTGGAAATTAGAAAATAAATGAAAAACTTAGTTTAGTTTAGAAGAGTTTCACACTGGCAAACAGCGGGTAGAGCAGCAGTGGAAACGACTGGCGCTTGTAAGTCAGCACGTTTAGGAGAAGCCATCGCCCTCCCCACATAAGCGGAAGCTGTCAATTCAGCCGTCAGGGCATCGCCCGACCGGCTCACGTGTTTCTCAGTTGTCACATGTGATCAAAAGCCCTCGCTTACATTCAAAGAGCCAATGACTGACGTTAAGAAGATTCTTCGAGAACCTTTTAAACGTGACAGAAGAGGCAATGACCGTGAAGTCGTTCACCTCCAGTGAACTGAAGTAAATAAATACGCAAGACGCAGTGGGCCCGACAGTAGTTTTCAGTTCAGTCTCGGTTCGAGTTCAGTTCCAGTACAGTTCAGTCGGTGCTGAAGACCGTCATGCAGGAAGAGACTACATCTAACACAGAAGCACCAAGTCCGCCGTTGTAATGGAATAGCAAGCAGCAGCCTCACCACCAGAAGACAGAAGTTAGAAGGTATTTGAAGACTGATTTTTACGTACCCGGGTGACTCGTGAGGACGGGAAGGAGACGGCCTCACATCAGCAGTCACCTGTGAGCTGGTGATGAAGATATGACAGCCGAAGACTGGCAAGCTGGAGTCCGTTGTTCAAGTCCGGGACACTGACCTTCCTTCGCCGAGCCGCTCCGCTGGCCGACGCACAACAACGTCACACGCGGCCGCTTAGAGAAGAGAAACACTGGGACACCACATCCAAGGTATCACCATCCGATTCACGACTTAGTTCTCAATAATTAAACGGACCACCTCACGACGCGCGTCTCCAGTCAACTGGGCGAAACGGCGACACGAGATACACACCGCCAGGCGTAATCACCGCCGCTCACACAGCAGAAGGCTTTACAAACGACACAGCTGCCGCTCTCCCAGCCAGAACAATCCAGTAAGGAAACCATTGTACAAATCTTTCAATAAAAGTTATCTTATGTAAAAATGCTGTTTCATTCTACCTCATACCCGAGCAAGGAAGAACCCACCCTGCCCATATGTTTTTAAGAGAGAAAAAGTAATTATTTAGTGTTTTTCACCCTAACATATTGCTTTAGAATCAAATGCCCATTGCAGTAATTCTCATCCTGACAATTGGCTAGCATCAAAAGAGGTTACCCAGTTACAACAAGAATGGCATGAAAAAAAGTGAGCGCCACGACAATACACTAAAAAAGGCACAGTGCGCCACGAAGGAATGGCTTGGATTACCATGAAGGGTAACAAAATGGAGCGCAGAATATTGACGACTTACTGCCGTGCTGTAAGGGTGCCGCGGACGACAACGGAAGGGGTCGTATTGTGAAACGAAATTGCACTCCTGCTTGTCGGAACTTTCGAGACGCGTCTTCGGAAGGGAAACTCATTGGCTGGAGTAGAGTTGTCTTCAGTGATGAGTCCCGCTTCGAAATGGGCCCTGATGACCAGCGGAGACGCGTCTTCAGACGATGCAGACAGCAGTGGGGTATCAACGTGACTGTCGCCCGCCGTAGGACCCGGAAATCCACGAATGATGGTCTGGGATGCCATTTCTTTTCATGGCAATGTCGTCTCGTCATTAGGGCGAAAGCGGGTGCTACATGCATCTCTAAACGTCAGTAATGTCCGCCTCAGTAGCTCAGTGGCCAGCACGGAAGAGTGGCATGCGAGGTGCCCGGGTTCAATTTCCAGCCGCGTTTGATATTTTCTCTGCTCTTAGATTGGGTATAGTGGTGTCTTCATCGTCATTTCATACTCACAGATACGCAAATCGGCCAAGTTACGTCAACTAGAACGACAAGCACTCGGCGACCAGCCTACGCGATGGTATAGGGCATTGCCCCGTCCACTATTCACCGACGGTAATATTCGTTGACATCTGTTTAAACGATGGATTTCGAAATTTTTCTCACGACTATGAAATCCAATATTTTCTACAGATCATCATAATAATCACTGGTCCCACAAGTTTCTTCAGAAATCTCGCTCCATCCTGTAGCTAACTTGTTTCCATGAAGGGAGGAAGGGGAGGGGGAATTGTGAGCCGGATCCGGATTATACACACATCAAAAAAAGTTTCGCATCACCTCGGTTCCTAGAGTTCCGGAAACTGTACAGAAAACTGGAAGAGAGATAAACATAAACATCATTTCCGCCCTTTTTATTGCTCATGAAAATCACATATTGTACGTTGTACTACCATACAGCGAGACCTTCAGAGGTGGTGGTCGAAATTGCTGCACACACCGGTACCTCTAATACCCAGTAGCACGTCCTCTTGCATTAACGCATGCCTCTATTCGTCGTGGCATACTATCCCGAAGTTCATCAAGGCGCTGTTGGTCCACGTTGCCCCATTCCTCAACGGCGATTCGGCATAGATCTCTTAGAGTGGTCGGTGGGTCACGTCATCCATAAACAGCCCTTATCAGTCTATCCCAGGCTTGTTCGATAGGGTTCATGACTGGAGAACATGCTGGCCGCTCTAGTCGAACGATGTCGTTATCCTGAAGGAAGTCCTTCACAAAATGTTCACGATTGGAGCGCGAATTGTCGACCATGAAGACGAATGCCTCACCAATATGCTGCCGATAAGGTTGCACTATCAGTCGGAGGATGGCATTCACGTATCGTACAGCCGTTACGGCGCCTTCCATGACCACCAGCGGCGTACGTCGGCCCCACATAGTGCCACCCCAAAACATCAGGGAATCTCCACCTTACTGCACTCGCTGGACAGTGTGTCTAAGGCGCTCAGCCTGACCGGGTTGCCTCCAAACACGTCTCCGACGATTGTGTGGTTGAAGGCATATGCGACTCTCGTCGGTGAAGAGAACGTGATGCCAATCCTGAGCGGTCCATTCGGCATGTTGTTGGGCCGATCTGTACTGCGCTGCATGGTGTCGTAGTTGCAAAGGTAGACCTCGCCATGGACGTCGGGAGTGAAGTTGCGAATCATGTGGCCTATTGCGCACAGTTTGAGTCGTAACAGGACGTCCTGTGGCTGAACGAAAAGCATTATTCAACATGGTGGCGTTGCTGTCAGGGTTCCTCCGAACCATAATCGGTAGGTAGCGGTCATCGACTGCAGTAGCAGCGCTTGGGCGGCCTGAGCCAGGCATGTCATTGACAATTCCTGTCTCTCTGTATCTCCTCCATATCCGAACAACACAGCTTTGGTTCACTTCGAGACGCCTGGACACGTCCCTTGTTGAGAGTCCTTCCTGGCACAAAGTAACAAGATGGACGCGATTGAATCGCGGTATCGACCGTCTAGGCGTGGTTGACTACAGACAACACCTCCTTCCTGCTGGAATGACTGCCGCAGCTCATGCATGGTTGTTTACATCTCTGGGCGGGTTTAGTGACATCTCTGAACAGTCAAAGGGACTGTGTCTGTGATACAGTATCCACAGCCAATGTCCATCTTCAGGAGTTCTGGGAACCGGGGTGATGCAAAACTTTGATGTGTGTGGATCAACAACCATGTAAGTGTAGCTTTAGGCAGTTTTTTTTGTAAACACTCAAACACGCAAGAAAGTTAAGAACTGAAACTAGGAAGCATACAGAAAAATCCAACTAGTTCGATTCTACCTAGAATCTCATAAAAACTCACAAATTTTGATGCATTTGCTTTTATACATGAAATGTATTCGCAGTTGCGAATATGAATAACCGTCAGCTGTTTGACACTGAAAATTTGTGCTGGACTGCGACTCTAACCCGGATTTCCCATTTTCCGTGGGCAGTAACCTTAACCCGCTTCAGCTATTCGTCTACGACTCATTGCCAGACCCAAACTTCCATATGTCATCTTTCATGCGTCACAACCTCCACTCGTACACGTTGTTATAAATACGATATGGCAGTTCCTGCGCTGTTAAGAAGTGAAATGCAATGTTCCTTCGAACATATATGCATGTCCAAAGGAACATTGTATCATTACCTCTAAAGCGATTGACATTGTATTCACTTTTCAGTTTGCTGGAACCCTCCTTACGACAGTCATTCCTTTGCATTATATCAGGCGCTCAATGGCGATTCTGGGTGACCTTTGAGTTGTCAGAAACGTGCCACGCGAAAGCAACATTCGGTTTCAGCGCAACTGATTCCGCTGCGTTATAGGAGTGGATCGTTTCCTACTCGAGCCAGTGACCTGCTTTTCTGGAAAGGTGACGCGACGCAGAAATAAAAGTCCTCCAGCGGAGGACTGGCTGCGTCGATTTCGCAGACCGCTTGATCCAGTAAAGAGTTTCCCAAACTGTATTCCGTGGAACACTGATACCCCACGGTAAGCGAGCAAGTGTCCCACGTATAACTATTTGTAGAATGGCGGCTTTTTCCTTTATTTTGAAGATATTAATTCTTTTCAATTTTATTATGATATTTGCGTCAATAGTTTCGATTTAAAACTGAAGTAATCAGTTAAGACAGCGCTGGGCACTGTGTCGTAAATACGAATCAAATATCCTTTAGGCGTGGTCGGATTCCTGACCGATTAAAGTACTCGGTAGTGAAGCCGCTTTATAAAAAGGGAGACAAGGATAATGTTGACAATTATAGACCTATTTCTATGCCATCGGTGTTTGCTAAAGTTATCGAGAGGGTTGCATATACACGGTTACTGGAGCATTTAAATTCACATAATTTGCTGTCAAATGTACAGTTTGGTTTTAGAAATGGTTTAACAACTGAAAATGCTATATTCTCTTTTCTCTGTGAGGTTTTGGACGGATTAAATAAAAGGTTGCGAACGCTAGGTCTTTTCTTTGATTTAACGAAGGCTTTTGACTGTGTTGACCACAAAATATTACTGCAGAAGTTGGACCAATATGGAGTAAGGGGAGTAGCTTACAATTGGTTCGCCTCTTACTTTAAGAACAGAAAGCAGAAGGTAATTCTCCGCAATATTGAGAGTGGTAGTGATGCTCAGTTCCAATGGGGCACTGTTAAGTGGGGCGTTCCCCAAGGATCGGTGCTGGGGCCACTGCTGTTTCTTATTTATGTAAATGATATGCCTTCTAGTATTACATGTGATTCAAAAATATTTATGTTTGCTGATGACACCAGCTTGGTAGTGAACGATCTTGTGTGTAATATTGAAACAGTATCAAATAATGTAGTTCATGAAATAAGTTCGTGGCTTGTGGAAAATAATTTGATGCTAAATCGAAGTAAGACTCAGTTTTTACAGTTTCTAACTCACAATTCAACAATAACCGACAGAATGGGCATATTATAAGCGAGACGGATCAGTTCAAGTTCCTAGGCGTTCGGGTAGATAGTAAGCTGTTGTGGAAAGCCCATGTTCAGGATCTTGTTCAGAAACTAAATGCTGCTTTATTTACCATTAGAACAGTATCTGAAATAAGTGAAAGTTCAGCACGAAAAGTAGTCTACTTCGCATATTTTCATACGCTTATGTCATATGGTATTATTTTTTGGGGTAATTCTTCTGATTCAAGAAGGGTATTTTTGGCTAAAAAACGGGCTGTTCGAGCTATGTGTGGCGTAAGTTCGAGAACCTCTTGTCGACCCCTATTCAATAGTCTGGGAATTCTGACATTGCCCTCACAGTATATATTTTCTTTAATGTCGTTTGTTGTTAGCAATATTAGCTTATTCCCAAGAGTTAGCAGCTTTCACTCAGTTAATACTAGTCAGAAATCAAATCTGTATGTGGAATGCACTTCCTTGACTCTTACGCAGAAAGGAGTGTAGTATTCTGCTGCATCCATTTTCACTAAGCTACCACAAGAACTCAAAAATCTTAGCAGCAGCCCAAACACTTTTTAGTCTAAACTGAAGAATTTCCTCATGGCTCACTCCTATTCTGTCGAGGAGCTCATGAAAGAGCTGAAAAATTAAGCAAATTCCAGTGTTACATTGTTGATTTTCTTTATTTAAACTTACGACTTGTCGCCTGAATACGTTTTTTGTATTTCATTTTATCTGTTTCTACTATCGTGTTATAATTTCATGTATTGACTCGTTCCATGACCATGGAGACTTCTCCTTAATTTGGTCCCACGGAACAATAAATAAAAAAAAAATAAAAAAATGTGTGTCGTTAATACACATGTTATACTACGTAATGCCTACAGAGGACTATTGCAGATTTTCTATCAAAAATCTTCATAAGTATTAAACAAAAAGTATAGTAAAATACTCTAATAAAAGTAATCAGGAGTTCAGAAGAAATACCACGATTCACCCCGTCAAGAATTCCTTGCTTCAGACGGTCAGGAATGGAAACTTTCCGTATCACTTCGGAAAGAGGAGTGAGAATGCTCCTCGCATTTAGACACGTCAACTAGAGACATGACTCATAAGTGGAGAGTCTCTAAGACCTTAGCGTCCGGAAACTACCGGAATTCTTTCGATGCCGTAACGTTCGAGCAATTGTCACAGCAGCTGATTCACTGGAGTGCGTGTCGTGGCGGGCCGCTTGTGACAGCGAAGCTAGTGAGCCGCAGCGTGAGGTACCTGCTATCACTGAAGCGTCACGAAGCGTAATTTCACGAATGCACACACCGTCTCAAAAGAGGGAAGTCATTCTGAGAATATTAGGTCTGTCTGATAACAACTACAGCCAGAGTTTAATACACAGGCCAGAGCTTAATACACGGGCTATTAACCCACAGTAGTCGACACACAGGCCGTCTTGTCAAACGACGCCACGAAACTGTCGGGTGCTTTATAAAGAGCACCAGTAGTTGTAGTGCTGGATGCTGGTATGGTTCAGGTTATGGGTAATTCTTGCAGTTGCAATTACTGTTTTAGATACTATAAAGCGCAGAGAAAGAACATTCGGTAATATGACGTGTTATCCGTACAGTCCATATCCTGTACAGTCCATATCCTGCTATGTGCTAGTCGTTTTCTGAAGACAGTGTTTTGTAAGATATTAAAAGAAAATGCTGTTCTCGGTAACATGATGTGTTGTCCGCACAGTCCATAACCTGTTACGTGCTGGTCGTTTTCTCAAGACAGTGTTTTGTAAGATACTAAAAACAAATGCTGTTCCCGGTGGGAGTACGTTTTGACGAACTGAATAGTAACGATAATGGAAGGTTTGAGCTGGGTACCAGAAAACCCCCCACTCTTTAAAGAATCGCGGTACCAATGATAAAACAGCTTCAAACTATTGTTTACTTTACAAATGACTTAAAATAAATGTTAACGTTAAGCATGTAGTGGCAAAACATTTAGAAAAGGTCTGAAATTATGCTCAAAGTCATGTCCGATGCTGAAGTTTTACTGTTGCACAGTGAAAATGTAGTAAAAGGTAAACATTTTTCCTTTCATTATTTTGTGGGAGTTGTCAGCAAGAAAACGTTTCGTAAAGGTTTGAAATTATCGTTAAAGTTTGTTGGAAGTCGCTAAGTGCTCTCATTCTCAAATACTGGATGAATGAAGTTCGTGCATTTACACGCCGTCAGTTACACTACCTCGAGACAAATACACAGTTTGACACACAGTTTCTACTTGTAACACTTGCCTTGCTGTGTTCAACTTTCAACATAAGATTATACATCTCAATGAGTAGATCATGATAGTAGTCATCATTTTGAAATTTAACGAAGTTTTGTTGCCTATGGAAGCCGATAGATAGGCACTCTGCATTTGGTACCGAAAGAATTACCAGAGAGTTAATATGAGAACTTCTGGATGAGCAGTCTGACACCTTGCGCTTCTAAATTGTTTTCCAGAATAATATGTTTGGAGAGGCTACTTAGCACAGATTTTGGTTCGAGGATATAAAGAACGAAAGTCGCAAGTGATGTAGGTCAGTTAGATAAAGAGATGGGGGAGAGTAGATATAAAGCGTAAGCATTGAAAGAACACTGATGTCTAGGAAATAGGATCACACACTATGGCCACCCAAGAAACACAGAAGCATATGATTGCCCAGGCCAAATAAATAAATAAATCTTCAGTGAAATAGCTTTGCTAACAGCCGCTTGTTTGGAGCGTAGCATTTACGACGATAGGATGAGACGTGAGGTGCAGCAAAAGCCACCGAGAAATGGACAAGAAATTTATAAGAGAAGTGTTACAAAAGTAACTTAAAGTATGAAATGAAAAGGTTCCAGATATAACAGACAAAGAAAGGAAGTTGTTTTACAATATGGGACAGGTTAATGGGCCGTGTGCTGAGACATCTAGTAAGATTCACTTTGATTTTTGTAAGGGGTATTAGAGTGAAAATGTTGCAGAGTGGTAATATATGTAAGCCATATTGCTGATGATTTCGCATTTAAGCCTAGCAGGTACGCTAAAATGGAAAGATTGTCAGCATATAGGAAAGAAATGGTTTATGGCAGCAAATAAATCTAAATATTTAAAAGACTGTCAGGAAAAGAATTAGATATATACGTGTGTTGATATGAAACCTATAGCCGCACGGTTAGAGGCGCCATGTCACGGATTGCGCGGTCCTCGCGCCGGAGGTTCGAATCTTCCCTCGGGTATGGGTGTGTGTGTTGTTCTTAGCATAAGTTAGTTTAAGTGTGTAAGTCTAGGGACCGATTACCTCAGCAGTTTGGTCCCTTAGGAATTCACACACACATATGAAACCTTTAATTATACGTGCTCAGCAGTAGATCTCTACGGAGCAAATAGTTTCGCACTTGTAAGTAATTATTCACAAAATTTCCCGGTAGATAAATAAAAATTGCAAGCTGTATAGCTTTTTGTTACACTCTTGTACCATTTGCTGTTGCGCAACTCATACCGGTTGGAACACAGTGATAACGTGTTTGCTAAAAACAATTTGCTTCAACTTCATTTTGGATTCATTAGTGCTTATAGTATTACTATCACATGATGTATGGAAGCAGATATCAATTATGCTAATTTTGCAATGTGTAATATTAAATCTATGGTACAACAAAATGAACTGCAAACGAAATTTATTCTGAAATGAGATTCACTCAGCTACACTTCAGCTCCAGTTCCGCTGTAGTAACATTACGTACATACTGCTCAGAGGAACTCTGAGATGTGTAAAGGAGTCAAAGCTTTAAATTTTATTTAGTGGACTGATTTAAATAACAACAGTGCGAATATCAGTTAAATTACAACATACTACATTAATTTCAAGGTTTACATGAAGATACTCTGTAACTGAGAGAAAGGAGTTTCTCATCACTAACTTCTTTAAATTAGTTTTTTATTCCATTCCATTATGCAAAAGACATTTCATATATTCTGATTGTTGAATACCTGCGTACCGTTGTTATGTTAAGGCCATGAAATGTTTGTAGCGATTGATTGTGGCCCTAGTACTGTATTCGTGGTTTGCTATTTTTCTGAAAGAAAATTAATATCTTCTTCTGTTTTATCTATTAGAGATGTAAGCTTGCGACTGTAAAAACAAAATGAACTTTTCATTACAAAATAACATTCTGTTATTGCCAGTCACTGTTTACCTATGTTTACTTTCTGCACGGTGGGCCTCGGGAAATAATTTTCACTCACAAGTGCGTCTTTTTATGTATTATGACACTTTTAAGCCTGATCTTTCTGACGAGTGAGCTGCTGCCCTGTTCTCAATAATTATTTCACGAATCGCGCCGTGCAGGAAATAATTAATGGAAAATCATGACTGGCAGCAAGAACTGCTATTTCATGACAAACAAAAACATGATTAACATCGGTAACTCTAAAGGACACGAACAATTAAAATTGAAACAAATGAGCCCCCGGGCACAATTTTTAGTCTTATTAACTAGATTTTAACACTTCTAAGAGTGCCTTCATCAGAATTTAAACGTTAAAAGTGGCCTAGAACATAATTAAAAATTTATGGAGAAGGAAATTTTTTATATAAAAGTGTAAGTACTGACTAACAACAGAAGAAAGAGACAGTACTTAAATGTCACGTATGAAATAAATAACAGGCCAGAAGGGCTTTATCCACAATTTTTTTAAAATAATGCATGAAGGCGAGCCACTATGAGCTGCTCATACCTGTACAGCCACAGGTTGCAATGGACATGAATAATTACTCTGTCGTGAAACAATTGACAAAAAAATTCAGTGCCTTTTAGAAGATATTTGCGGGATGTTTCAAAACTAACAACAAATATACGTTGAAGCGCCAAAGAAACTGGTATGGGCATGCGTATTCAAATACAGATTTATGTAAACAGGCAGAATACTGCGCTGCGGTTGGTAATGCCTATGTAACACAACAAGTGTTTCGCGCAGTTGTTAGATCGGTTACTGGTGCTACAATGGAAGGTTGTGAAGATTTAACTGAGTTTGAGCGTGGTGTTATAGTCGGTGCACGAGCGATGGGACACAGCATTGCCGAGGTAGCGATGAAGTGGGTATTTTCCTGTACGACCATTTCACGAGTGTACCTCGAATACCAGGAATTCGGTAAAACATTAAATCTCCGACGTCGCTGCGGCCGGAGAAAAATTCTGCAAGAACGGGACCAGCGACGATTGAAGAGACTCGTTTAACGTGACAGAAACACAACCCTTCCGCAAATTTCTGCATATTTAAATGTTGGGCCATCAACAAGTGTCAACGAGCGAACCATTCAACGAAAAACCACGATATGGGCTTTCGTAGTCGAAGGCCCACTCGTGTACACTTGATGGCTACACGACACAAAGCTTTACACTTCGCCACGGTTCGTCAACACCGACACTGGACTGTTGATGACTGGAAACATGTTGTCTCGTTGGACGAGTCTCTTTTCAAACTGTATCGAGCGGATGGACGTGTACGGGTTGAAGACAACATTATGAATCCATGGACCCTGTATGTCAACAGGAGACTGTTCAGGTTGGTGGGGGCTCTGTAATGGTGTGGGGCGTGTGCAGCTGGAGTGATGAGGGACCTCTCTGACCGATGACACGCACGTAAGCATTATGTCTGATCACCTGCGTCCACTCATGTCCATTGTGCATTCCGACGGTCTTTGGCAATTCCAACAGGACAATGCGACACCCCACACGTACAGAATTGCTACAGAGTGGCTTCAGGAACACTCTTTTGAGTTTAAACACCTCCGCTGGCCACAAAACTCCCCAGCCACGAACATTATTCAGTATATCTGAGACGTCTTGCAACGTGCTGTTCAGAAGAGTTCTCCACCCGTTCGTACTCTTACGGCTTTATGAACAGCCGTGCAGGGTTCATGGTGTCAATTCCCTTCAGCACTACTTCAGACATTAGTCGAGTCCATGCCACATCATACTGCGGCACTTTGGCGTACTCGCGGGAAGGGGACGTGGTGGGGGGGGGGGGCAGGGGGAGGTACACGATAGTAGGCAGTGTAGCTGTTTCTTTGGCTCTTCAGTGTAATTGATAACTGATGTAACACGGGTTCTGTATTTTAAAATATTATCCCAGTAAGAAAATTTGTTTCTCGAAATAAATCCCGTACTTCGTCAGTGAATGGAAATATGCAGAATAAGTAGATTTCTTCGCTTTTAAATCACTTGCAGCTTTAATCACGCGTACTGCAGATGTAACTGAACTAATGCCCTTTATTAATTATAGGACATGGTTTAACCAATTAACGTTACGTTCTATCTATATGAAAACTTAACAAAACCTACTTTGTATTTTTTCACTGAACATATTATTTTTGTTGGGTATTGAGTTCTATAAGACGTACTGCAGCTGTTGCACGTGCTGACGCTGAGAAAATTTAGTGATAACACGTTTATCAAGAACCACCTGTTAATGTTTTACTGAAAAGATAAATAACAAAATGGGTGAAGAAGGGTGATACTGTTTGTGTTGCTATCATCGACAAAATAGACGTAATTTGCATACATGTCTTAGGGTTTGAGATTGTAGCGCTGTGTTGTACTTGTGTTAGTATCACACATACGAGTAAATACCGGCGTACTCATGGTACTCGATAACATTGTGAGAACATCCATTACAGAGAGCTGTTAGCGGAAATTATATACGAGGTGAAACGTCGGGCGCTGATGCTCCATTTCCTTTACAACGATGGATTTTGAGCTTCTGATGGTTTTGTGATGCCAGTTACGAATCTTCCCTCACAACGATTTTTATATCGGTTTTAGTCAGTACAGAACCTTCCTTATGCGGTATCTGACTGGGAGAAGTTGCTCTATTTGGTTGTGTCCATTGCCGTACACCCATTATCACTTTATATTTCATTAATTAGAATACCGATGTTGAACAACAATGGGGCCTTGTCTGGGATGGCATTGTGGTATTGCCTGAACTTAGGGAAGCCGGGAGAAACTTAAAACTTCTTTGTGAATGCCTTGACAGAATAACTATATGCAAACAAACAGCCTTACACTTGTAATATCTGGACTGAAACATGGACTCTTTCTCCTTGCTCATATCAACTGCTTCACCTTGCTCTGTAGGAACAGAAGTTGTTCATCTTTTATCAAGTCCAGTGTCATGGCTGTGACTCAAACAACCAAAAAAGCATAATCTTGTTCAGTGTCCGAAAATTCCTCTTTACTCGCAATAAATCGTTCCAGCAAGTTCACCGACATTAAACAAAACGTATTTATTTGTTCAAATGATCTTCGAACATATTCAGAACCCATGAGGTACATTTCTATAAGAAGGCAGGAACGTAATCACAATACGCTAGAAGTCGCCGAAAAACTCAGCTACAACTGCAATACTTTGTCGGCATCAGCAACAGCGGCAACAGAATTCGGAAGTAAGTTGTTGATTACCGATCTGGCAAAAAATGTTAAAAAATCGTCTATACAGCCACTCAGTCAGCTTAATTGCACCCAAGCGGAGGAAGGCACAGAAAAGACCAAAATACACACTGAATCTGGACTTGGGAAGATTTCAGTACGGTTTCTCCTTTCAGTCGCCGCACGGACGCCTAAATGAAATAACTTATTCAGATAACTACTCATATAATACGAAATCAAAGAAATTGTCCGGGAGAAGAAAGGCAGTTGGAACTTCTGACTGCACGATTTTATGTTGGTTATGCGGTGGAAATCGCTGCTCTCTTAACAGCAGTTTATCGTATGTCGCTGGGGGTACGACGCTCTTCAAGCAGTTGAGAAAAGTGTGTACGCTATTCTTGTTTACTAGAAAGTTCGTCGAACACATTACTATAGGCCTATATTATTAACGACGAACTGTTAGAGAATTAAGGAATGCGAGTTATGCCCTAGTATTATCGTCTTATTGGCGACCAAATACGTCCTCTCTAGGAACATGGATTCCACAATATTGCGATATTCAGCTCACTCTTTTCGTTCATGAGATTCACAAGGAACTAAATAACAGGTCGCAGGTTGTGGTAGGGTTCGTCGAATTCCGGAAAAGATTTTCAAAAGTTCCTCACTGTCGCTTAGTGGACAATTTTCTAACGATATACAGGCTCCATCCCAGACTCCCTCTGGTATTGTTCCCCGTGGCTAGTTACAGAATGACTACGTAACTATGAACTATTCAGTTTGTTAGCTCTATTCCTTTTGTTTCCCTGAAATCACAACATTGGAAAAGCCTGTTATGTGCCATCACCCAAACATAAAAAAAGCGCGGAGAAACGCAACAAACGTTAGACGAAACACAAAAAAATTTTTTTTTACAATTGTGTATTCCGTCTCTTCTGCAAGAATACAGTATAGTACATAACAAATGAAGATCTGTTCCCTTACGGGTATTGCTCAAATCGTTGACCACGATGATCACCGGATAGCGTACAGCGATGCACTATCGACTGTCTTACACGTTCCAGAATCCCAGGAGTTTGGCCGCTGTGACAATCCTAAAACAGGGCCCGCATGATTACTGTCAGAAGTCTGGTAAACTAGGCTGTTCAAGAGAGCCCCCCCCCCTCCCCCAGAGGAGAATAAGTCCATCGGTGATTGTTTTTGTGAAAATATCTCCACAGCAGCGAAAAAGCCTGTAATTTACAAAATGGGAAACGAAACCGAATAACGGCCAATCGCAAACTACTGATCTCTTATCCAAAATCGATATAATATCTAGTGGAGAAAGCAGTCGAAAACTACACCACTGGTCAAAACTATCCAAATGTCTACAAGTGGATATTAACGTGGGATGTGTCTAACCTTCGCTTTTATGACGAGTCTGTATTCTGGTGGGACTCTCAACGAAGTGTCTGATGTTAGACCAGGGGCTCGAGCGAAGTCGACGCTCTAACTCACCCAGAAGGTGTTCCTCAGTGTTCAGGTCGGGGCTCAGGGCAGATCAGTCCATTTCAGGAATGTTTTCGTCCACAAACCATTGCCTCCCAGACGCTGCGTTATGACACCGAGCGTTGTCATACAGATAAAACCATCATCTCCGAACTGATCCTTTCTTGTACGCACTACACAATGCTGTAAAATGGCTCCACATGCTTCTGCCTTTAGCGTTTTCTTAAGTATAATAAAGTGATCACAATGAAAAACAGATCCATACAGTACAAAGCCGACCATACGACAGTTTGTAGGGGGAACCTAGTCATGAGGTATGTAATATTGTTAATATTTCGGGAGACGATTGACAACTTGTAAGTTTCCATAAAAAGCTCCAGTTTCGACCCTGTTAAAAATTTCTGTAATATCTGACTACACTATATTTTTCAATCTCCCTTACAACAGGGAGATGTGAAGAGGTGGGGAGGGGGGGGGGGCAAGGATGCTCCTCCTTGTCCCCGAGTATGGGCGCCCTTGATACAGTAACACTGTCTCCATTATTGCCACTGCATAAGATGGCAGGTATCATTCTCCAGGCATTCGCAAAACTCAAACACTTCCATCGGATTGCCAAAGGCTTTACAACGGATTGGGACTCCAAATCACTCCTTTTCAGGTATCCAACCTCCAGTGGAGTCGCTCTCTCTTCCACTTCACGCGTCGCTTGTTATTGACTGCAAGAAATGTGTAGCTTATGAGGAAGCGCTTGACCGCTGTTCCCTATTCTTTGTAATTCTTTTGCTCAGCTCTTGTGCTAGCTGGACTGATGGTAGGAATTTGGAATTCACGAGTGATTCTTTTCGCTAATTTCATGCGATTTTTTACAACCGTCTTCTGCGCTGGCCGATGGTCCCTGTCCCTGCGCTGGTCAGAGTGGCCAAGCGGTTCTAGGCGCTACAGTCCGGAACCGCGCGACCGCTACGGTCGCAGGTTCGAATCCTGCCTCGGGCATGGATGTGTGTGATGTCCTTAGGTTAGTTAGGTTTAAGTAGTTCTAAGTTCTAGGGGACTTATGACCTCAGCAGTTGAGTCCCATAGTGCTCAGAGCCATTTGAACCATTTTTGAACCTGTCCCTGCCTAGTCTTGGTTTAACTGTCCTGTTACTACGTATTTGCAGCAACTTTCAGACACTTCGGCAATATTCGACCAGGGCAGCTTTCGAAGAGTCGAAATTTCGCTGGTGAATTTATTATTCCGCTGACATCCGATGCCCAGTCCACGTTCGTAGTCCCTGAGCTCTCCCGACCACGCCATGCTATGTTTACTGCTTCTCTACTGACAACACAGTGTTCCCCGCCTCCTTTTATAATGGCTGGTCCGCCTCTAGCGACATCTAGTGGCCAATTCTGGATGGAGAGGGGTGTCCGGATATTTTTGATCAGTGTACATGAGCCTTATCAGTGCGTTTACTTTCGGAAGGGCGGTAGTTCATATCCTCTCCTATCTATTCAAATTTAGGTTCTCCTTTGTTTAATTTGAATCTCTGTAAGCCACAGTCAGGTTGTCTTGTCACTGAAGAGGACACGGTTGACTTATTTCACTGTCCAGTGCAAGCTACAGCGCTGTTTGTCTCTGTTTCTAATGACCTCGTCGTCAACGAAACGTCACACCCTAATCTTTCTTCCTTCCTTTGCTTCTTTCCATGCTGCTGTAAAGTGAAGAAAGTTGCGGATTTTGAAAAATGTAGGGAAAAAAGGAACAAAGAAAACCCTACACTTTTAATGCTGGGTGCAGCAGCTGACAGTTGACGCGCAACATAATTAAGTGCAACGCACTGCAGATACCTCCAAACGTCTACGACTATGTGTCTGGAGTAACCTAAAGTGGAAGACCACACAGAACTAAGAAAAGCAAATGCCAGACTGGTCCACTGTGAAAAAGATACGGAATTGTAGCTTACCCACGAAAGAGGTAGCTTACGAATTGCTAGTTCGACTGATACCTGATTATGGCTCGTTAATGTAGGAGCCTTACGAGGAAGGAGTAATGTACGAGATTCAAACAATAGCAGTGTTCAAATAACTACGGGAATGCAGCTGGGTGACGTTTGTCAACAACCGCCGATATTTCAACAGGTGACCAGCTGTCATTTTCAAAGCAAAACTGCACCAGAGCAATTCCGGAACGATAACACACACTGTGAAAACTAGCGCCACCATAGAACAAAAGATTACCGACGCCAGAAGTTATAGATAGTGAAAATTGCTAACCGAGAGAGGTAGCATTAACTTTGCCCTTCTGTTTTTGACAAAGGAGACAGCAGTATTCCGCGCAGAATTTAAGCAGAAATCTATATCTATTTACAAAGTTACTTGCTAATTTCAACTGCTTCCTTCATAACACTACCCCAATAGCTGGGAGGGGATGCCAGAATCTCCATGTTGGTATTTGCTACTGGATGATCGGTGCCAAGACAATGCTCTGCAATAGCCGATTTGCTCGGCTGTTGTAAGCGTGTGTGACGCTTATACTCAGTACACCGGTCTTCTACGGTCCTGATAGTCTGACCAACATATGACATTCCATGACTACAAGGAATACGATAGACACCTGTCTTAACGCAAACGAAGATCGTCCTAAACGGAATGTAAAAGGGTTCTGTTGTTAAATGGAGGTCAGAAAACGCGTTTCACGTTATATCTCCTCAAAATAAGACCCATTTTGTCGGAAATTCTCCCTGCGTATTGCAAAAAGGCCGTAAACCTTGGTGCCAAGTCGGGTATCATCATCACTCACGCGGTGCACTGCTGGTCGATAGCGAAACGCTCGTCTGATCTGTCTTTCATTGTATTCATTCTGACGAAAGGTACCTGAAGATGGGTTAACTCAGCTGATAAGAGTTTACAACAGCCGAGCAAATCTGCTATTACAGAACATCGTCTTGGCACCGGCCATCTTATAGAATATAACAACACGGAGATTCGCTTCCAGCTGATCGGGTAGTGTTATGAAGGAAGCAGTTGAAATTGAACTAGCAAGTAACATCGTAAATAAAGTTCGACATTTTTGCTTATATTGTGGGAATTCTGCTCTCTTATTTGCCAAAAAACAGAGGCACAAAGTTAATATTATCTCAACTTTTTAGGTATTTTAACTATCGGTAACTTCTGGCGTTGGTCATATTTGGTTGAGTGTGTGTGTTTGTGTACGTGTGCTATATTTCCGGAATTGCTGTAGAAACTGAGGTTTTAAATTACTTGCACTCCGCTTACTTGCTGCAGTTTTACCTTGAAAATGATAGGGAGGTAACCTATCGAAGTATGGTCGGTTGTCGACGACGTCATCCGCCTGCATTCCCGTAAGTCATCTGAACATTGTATTCACCGGGAGAAACTCAGGTCTCAATAGGAGTGTGTTTCATGAACAGTTCGTATCGTAAGCGCGAGAGCGGATGTGTTCATCGAACTCCAATGGCAGACATTACAAAACCGGCGTTTTACCTTACGGAGTGGTTTACAGCTAAAATTCTATGAAGAATCAGATGATGTCTTACTTCCCTGCACATAAAACTCGCGAAATGACCATGACTGAAAGACGATAATAACCGGAGCTTATACGAAAGACTGCCAGCAGACATTCATTCCGACCACTATGCTCGATCGGAGCAGGCTTGGGGGAAATTATAGCTGAACTCGAAGTACCCTTCGCCACACACCTTAAGTTGGAATGCGGAGTGTAGAAGTATTTGTTGTTGTTGTGGTCTTCAGTCCTGAGACTGGTTTGATGCAGCTCTCCATGCTACTCTATCCTGTGCTTCTTCATCTCCCTGTACCTACCGCAACCTACATCCTTCTGAATCTGCTTAGTGTATTCATCTCTTGGTCTCCCTCTACGATTTTTATCCACCACGCTGCCCTCCAATACTAAATTGGCGATCCCTTGATGCCTCAGAACATGTCCTACCAACCGATCCCTTCTTCTAGTCAAGTTGTGCCACAAACTCCTCTTCATCCCAATTCTATTCAATACCTCCTCGTTAGCTATGTGATGTACCCATCTAATCTCCAGCATTCTTCTGTAGCACCACTTTTCGAAAGCTTCTATTCTCTTCTTGTCCAAACTACTTATTGTCCATGTTTCACTTCCATACATGGCTACACACCATATAAATACTTTTAGAAACGACTTCCTGACACTTAAATCTATACTCGATGTTAACAAATTTCTCTTCTTCAGAAACGCTTTCCTTGCCATTTCCAGTCTACATTTTATATCCTCTCTACTTCTACCATCATCAGTTATTTTCCTCCCCAAGTAGCAAAACTCCTTTACTAGTTTAAGTGTCTCATTTCCTAATCCAGTTCCCTCAGCATCACCCAACTTAATTCGACTACATTCCACTACCCTCGTTTTGCTTTTGTTGATGTTCGTCTTATATCCTCCTTTCAAGACACTGTCCATTCCGTTCAACTGCTCTTCCAAGTCCTTTGCTGTATCTGACAGAATTACAACGTCATCGGCGAACCTCAAAGTTTTTATTTCTTTTCCATGAATTTTAATACCTACTCCGAATTTTTCTTTTGTTTCCTTTACTGCTTGCTCAATATACAGATTGAATAACATCGGGGAGAGGCTATAACCCTGTCTAACTCCCCTCCCAACCACTGCTGCCCTTTCATGCCTCTCGACTCTTATAACTGCCATCTGGTTTCTGTACAAATTGTAAATAGCCTTTCGCTCCCTGTATTTTACCCCTGCCACCTTCAGAATTTGAAAGAGAATATTCCAGTCAGCATTGTCAAAAGCTTTCTCTAAGTCTACAAATGCTAGAAACGTAGGTTTGCCTTTCCTTAATCTATTTTCTAAGATAAGTCGTATGGTCAGTACTGCCTCACGTGTTCCAATATTTCTACGGAATCCAAACTGATCTTCCCCGAGGTCGGCTTCTACCAGTTTTTCCATTCGTTGTAAAGAATTCGCGTTAGTATTTTGCAGCCGTGACTTATTAAACTGATAGTTCGGTAATTTTCACATCTGTCAACACCTGCTTTCTTTGGGATTGGAATTATTATATTCTTCTTGACGTTTGAGGGTATTCCGCCTGTCTCATACATCTTGCTCACCAGATGGTAGAGTTTTGTCAGGACTGGCTCTCCCATGGCTGTCAGTAATTCTAATGGAATGTTGTCTCCTCGCGGGGCCTTGTTTCGACTCAGGTCTTTCAGTGCTCTGTAAAACTCTTCACGCAGTATCACATTTCCTATTTCAGTCTTCATCTACAACCCCTTCCATTTCCATAATATTGTCCTCAAGTACAACGCCATTGTATAGACCCTGTATATAGTCCTTCCACGTTTCTGCTTTCCCTCCTTTGCTTAGAAATAGGATTCCATCTGAGCTCTTGATATTCATACAAGTGGTTCTCTTTTCTCCGAAGGTCTCTTTAATTTTCCTGTAGGCAGTATCTATCTTACCCCTAGTGAGATAGAAGTAGATATAGCCTTTAAACGAATAGCTTTCGATCATCTCATTTTTGCAAGGAGAAAAATGCAGGAACTAGGCTAGCAGTGTAAGTACAAATAGGAAGCTGCGTCAACCACTCAGCGAAATGTGCTCACCGCCTCTCGTTTTCTATGTGCCTTGCTCACAAGGAGTCTGTTGTGACGTAATGACTTACAGACGCTCCATTACGGAATTTCCTCAGAACGGTGCCGGTACGCGAACTCACTTTGGCTGGCAGCGAGACAGAGATTGCCTGTTAGCAGGCCACTTCCGGCGCTTGCCAGCCGCTCGCTCCTTGCGAGCAGTCCTTTATTCCGCCTGAGGAAATTGCTCCGGCTGACCGCGTGCCGAGAGCTGCTACGTGTTGCACCGCGCCTGGACCGCGGCCAACGCGCTGAGTAGTTGCTGCGCGGGCGACCTCCGGCCGCGGCACTTCATTCAGGGGGCTACCCAGCGAGTGGCGGCTCGCGGGTCGCACGGCTAAACACACAGGTGGCGGCGAGCCTCCGGTACATGTCTGAGTCACGGTATCAGCTGCTCCTAATCCTCGTGGCCACTCAGCGTTGTTGCACATTACTGTGTTGATCGTGACGAAATGTCTCTTCAGGGAAGGAATTTAACGTCGAGAGGCAGTCCATCAGAGAAGTTTGAAGATCGCAGGGGGGCAAAGGGACGGCGCTGTAGCCTTGTCAAAGGAAACGAAGTGAAGTAAACTACGCTCTACCGCCAAGTCGACCACGACCAAGTACACTGACGGAAAAAAATCGCAATACCAACAAATAATTAATGTAGCACAATGAAATTTTGCGAATACCCGCCAGGGTAGCCGAGAGCTCTAACGAGCTGCTTCCTGGACTCGGGTAGGCGCGACAGCCCCGGATCGAATCCGCCCGGCGGATTAACGACGTGGGCCAGTGTGCCGGCCAGCCTGGATGTGGTTTTTAGGCGGTTTTCCACATCCCGCTAGGTGAATACCGGGCTGGTCCGCACGTTTCGCCTCAGTTACACGCGTCGCAGACATCTGAAACACGTTCGCTCTATTACACGATTTACACTAGATGCAGACAGCTGGGGTACACT
This sequence comes from Schistocerca nitens, assembly GCF_023898315.1. Taxonomy (NCBI): domain Eukaryota; kingdom Metazoa; phylum Arthropoda; class Insecta; order Orthoptera; family Acrididae; genus Schistocerca; species Schistocerca nitens. The sequence continues at coordinate 693,232,251 of NC_064615.1, read as the reverse complement.
GATTCCATCCCTGGGGGTACGGGATGGCGGCATGAAGGGCATCCGGCCACCCCTAAAACTAACCTTGCCAAATCCGTTCTAACCACGCCGACCCTGCGATCGCTGCAGGCCTATGGCTTAATCGAAAGAAAGAAAGAAAGAATGAATGAAATTTTGGGAATGCATTTGTCTATGTAACATATTTAAGTGATTAACATCGCAAGATCACATGTTAATGTAAGCACGAGATAAGCCATTGCAAATGTGAAATCTGGTACAGTATATTAATAAATGATATAACTGCCAAATTGTTGAATGTTGTAACGTACCTTCAACAAATAAAGCCTATGTTCGTTTGCGGGAATGGACTCGATAAGCAACCTCAGCTATTAGTAATCGGAATTTGTGTGCGTGTTGTATGAGTGTCAGTTTCACAGTCATTTAAGCCCTCAACAGATCGTTACATGAAAAACTTAAAACTAACATTTGCATAAGCTATCTGACTGCGTATTGGAATATGTAACAATGAGTACCCAAGCTAAGTGACTGTATATTTGAATAAGAATTTACAAGTGATACAGAATCTGGCTTGTGCAATGGAATTTACTGGATTAGAGTACATGACGTGCTGTGGTGTGTCAGTGTCTCTGTTTGGCCCTAAGTTTTGCACTCACCTCTTTAGATGACTGCCTTTTTCCAAGTGGTTTACAGCAATTCGCAGCAGCATGTAGCAGCAGCGGCTAACACTTATTGTCACTAAGAATGAATTTAATAAAAAGGAGTTTGCTTGGGTCCCGTTAACTACTAAATAACTTGTAAGAAGGGATTTCATAAATGAAGTTTATTTAAAAACTTCAGAAATCATCATGACCAATAATAGTTTGACAAGTATTAATAATTGCGAAATGCCTGAAAATGACCTTATAAGTGTCAATAATGGCTGAGTGCCAGATTAACAAACTATTTCAATTTCAAAGTTACATTAACATTTAATAACCACAGCATATTTATGAATTAGATGTGGAGGATAAAAATTATTATTATTTGGAGGATAAGGAAGCCTCTTTAACTGACGAGCAAAACATAGGATTATTGCAAACTCGGACTAACAATCACGAGCCTAACCCTGCAATTGCGCTTTACGCTATGCTTGCGAATTTTACCTTGAATTCCATCTTCAAGCCTAGTTAAGCAATTCAAATCTCTCCTGGCCATATAAATGAAATCAGGTCTTGAGTGTGGTAAGATCTGCAACCTTCGACGTGAGAGCGGCGTAACACGTATTCTGTCTCCAAACTGTCGACCAACAGTACTGAAATTTTTTTCTCGCTGTCAGACATCGTCTCACAACAATGTTTACAATCGCGCTCCCATGTTTCGCTCTCGCATTGTAGCTATCGATATCTGAGAGCTTATTTATTTCCATAGAGAATCGCAGAATCTTACACAATGTAAAGAATAGTCTTAAGCTGGCTGTATTCTTTTCGATAGGCAATGTAACATTTAATCTATGTAATGGAGAGTTCTGACACACTCCTTACACTATAATTATGCAACATGAATGCATTGTGTTGTACAGGTGCCGGATCTCAGTTTGAGTGATGGAGTTCCATGCCCGTTTAACTCGGGTCAGTCAATTAGGGACCGATAATGCTGTTTGTGGCTGACGCTGCAGTTGTTGTCCGATGATGTTCATTATGTGCTCGATTGGAGACAGGTACGGTGATCGAGCAGCCCGAGGCAACATTGTGACACTCTGTAGAGCGTGTTGGGTTACAACAGGGGTATATGGGCCAGCGTTATCCTGTCGGAAAACACCCTTAGCAACGCTGTTCATGAATGGCAGCACAACAGATAGACTTACCAGATCGACGTACAAATTTGCAGTCAGGATGCATGGTGTAACCACGAGAGTGTTCCTGCTGTCAACGAAATTGCACCGCAAACAACTCGGGGTGTAGGTCTAGTCACTAGTGTATCTAGCAGACAGATAGGTTGTTTGCAGGCCATCAACTGGCCTCTTTCTAACCAACACACAGCCACCACTGGCGCCAATACAGAACCAGATTTAATCAGAAAACACAACAGACTTCCACTCTGCCCTCCAATGAGCTCTCGCCTGACACCAACGAAGTCGCAAATGGCGGTGGTCTGGGGTCAGTGCAATGCGCGCTACAGCTCGGATCTGTTGTTGATAGCAGATTTGTAACAGTTCTTTTTCTAACTGTACTGCCAACTGCTGCTGCATATGCAGTTATGATGCGCCAGAGCCATTCGGCAGTGATCGTCTTCTCTCCCGGTAGTGCTATGTGGCCGTCCGATCCCCGTCTTCTAGGGTCTGTACATTCCCGTGAATACCGCTGCCAGTAATCATGTACAGTGATTACATTCCTGCCTAGTCTTTCTGCAATATCGCAGTATGAGCACCCAGCTTCTCGTAGCCCTGTTACACGAACTCGTTCAAACTCAGTGAGGTTTTGGTAATGGCGTCTTTGTTGCATTAAAGGCATTTTGAACTAACATAAAGTCACCATGTCCAGTCTGAAAGGTAACTAACACCCATGACCGTTACAGTGTATGTTTAAAGCAGACTTGTTTTACATTTTCACAGTGACGCTCTTATTTGGCTGGCGCGAAATTTGAATGGAGAAACACGCCTAACAACTATTATTTATGTCACACAGATCCTTCTTGGGTTTCCTGTTTTTTGTTTTTGTATTGTATTTACGGACCACTCAGGGGAGAAGGAAATCGGTTGCCTCCTTAGGGAAACCACAGAAAACCTATGTGGCGCATTCGAGGAGTCTGCAGCTTTATCTATACTCTACACGTGGTGTGTGTGTGTGTAGCAAATGGTTCAAATGGCTCTAACCACTATGGTACTCAATATCTGCCGACCGGTGTGACCGAGCGGTTCTAGGCACTTTTGTCTGGAGCCGCGCGACCGCTACGGTCGCAGGTTCGAATCCTCCCTCGGGCATGGATGTGTGTGATGTCCTTAGGTTAGTTAGGTTCAAAATGGTTCAAATGGCTCTGAGCACTATTGGACTCAACATCTATGGTCATCGGTCCCCTAGAACTTAGAACTACTTAAACGTAACTAACCTAAGAACATCACACAACACCCAGTGGTTAGTTAGGTTTAAGTAGTTCTAAGTTCTAGGGGACTAATGACCTTAGATGGTCCCATAGTGCTCAGAGCCATTTGAAGCGTCATCAGTCCCCTAGACTTAGAACTACTTAAACTTAACTAACCTAAGGACATCACACACATCAATGCTCGGGGCAGGATTCGAGCCTGTGACCGTAGCAGCAGCGCAGTTCCGGACTTAAGCGCCTAGAACACTCGGCGACAGCGTACGGCTGTGTGTGTAACGTAGCAACTTATTTCGTGTTGCCATCCTGCACTGAGAGCGTAGTTTGCCATGGAACCGGGAGGAGAGTTGATTTTGGTTCTCACGCTGGAATAGCAGACGCATCACACTGGGCCGGGCGAGCACTGTACTAGCCTAAAACGCTGCGTGCAGTACGTTGCACATAGTCCTATGAATCAGGAGAAGTACTCTTAAATATTAATCGAGCTTTTGCATACTTTGTATACCAAATTCTATTGATAACATAACCATAGTATTAAAATTTCAGATCAGTGACTACAATACTTTCGGAGATATAAAGTTTTACCTAAAACACATAATAACCGCGCTGGCATTGTGAAACTAAGTTACGGATTGTAATGTACTCACCTGTAGTATTAATTGAAACTACAACCAAGAGGACTGATTCGTATAATCTAATTTTGTGGAATTTCCTTTAGTTTCATTATCGCAGGTAAAAGTACTTCGTAAAATTATTATTTCATCATGGTTTGGTTCTGTGAGTATTTTGGTGAGACTGGTTGAATGAATGGAGGACATACGTAAAGTGTGAATGTGATATTTTATTGAAATGCTTGAGAAAGTTGATGTGCAATAGGGGAATTTGTGACGTATTTCCGTGTGAGATTGATTTTGTAAAAGGTAGCCAGGAGGAGTGTGGAATATTAAATTTATTATTATTTACTTTTACAGAAAAGAATCGCATTTTGTTTTTATTAAAGTTTATTTAGTTTCGAAATTACGAGATTTCTTGTCTAAATTACTTGTGGTAATCTGATTGGCCGACATTAGAAACATAGCGAGATGATCTGATTGGGCCGGCCGCCGTGGGCGAGCGGTTCTAGGCGCTTCAGTCCATAACCGCGCTGCTGCTACGGTTGGAGGTTCGAATCCTGCCTCGGGCATGGTTGTGTGTGATGTCCTTAGATTAGTTAGATTTAAGAAGTTCTAAGTCTAGGGGAGTGATGACCTCAGATGTTTAGTCCCTTAGTGCTTAGAGCCATTTGAACCATTTGATCTCATTGGCTGTTTAACATACTAGCCAATAGCAATTCAGCATTTCCAGCGCGTTTAAGTAGGGCTTTGTGCCTTAGTTCTATGAGCTGAAATATCGCTCGGAGCTGTTATCTGGTAAACACCTATGTTAAACCGCGCTGATCTACTTTGTACCAAAATGAAGAAATTCGTGCGTTTGATCGGTTCTCGTGTCGTTGACTAAAAGCGATTACAGTTCTGAATACTTTGTGAAAGTTTGAGCTTTGTGAGTGGTTTATTTTACGATATACTCGTGTATGAACATTTCATTTCGTACGTAAACTCCGCGTGGCGTGTTTCATGCAGATTACGTTATGGACAGCACTTGTTTACATGAAGTCTACTGAACGACTTAATGTGTTAACTCGCAAGTACTCTTGGATCAGTGACTGTCACGACGTTTCAAAATGTGGGGTCGGCCTAAATATCTTCCGGCTGCTTTCAGGTGTAAACGTGTAACACACACAGTCAGAAACATTGCGTAAATGACATAAGGATATTAAATACGGATATTATAGCCATTTTACGTGTTTTAAAGACAATAAGCTAACTTAAACCAAATTTTAGACATTTTTCAAACGAGTCATGCAAGACTCCCGAATGCTCGATAGTTTAACTAACTTTCCGTTACTGCCCGTAGACTGGAGTTAAGTGACTTTTGCGTGGTAGGTATTTAGTCGAATTTTCGTCCACGCTGCTTTTGTTGGCTAAACCAGTATCTACCATGGCAGAGTGAAGATGCAGACAACTATCTACGTAGATGGATTGATTGTTTAAAGGATAGTGAGAGATCAACCCGCCCCGCCGCATGTGGCGGAGGGTACTTTGGGTAGCAGTGGACGCTTCCCCCCCCCCCCCCCCCTCCCCTCACCCTTTCCTGTTCCGATCACGAATGGTTCGCGGAAACAAAGATTGGCGGAAAGCCTGTGTGTGGACTCGAATCTCTCTAATTTTATCATCGTCGTTTTTTCGTGAGACCTACGTAGGAGGAAGCGATGTATTGGCTGATTCTTCAAGGAACGTAAGCTCTCGGAACTTTAACTGTAAACCACGCTGTGACGTAGAACGTTTCTCTTGTAGCGTTTGCCACTGCAGTTCGCTGAGCATCTTCGTGGTGCTTTCGTGCTTGTTAAATGAACCAGTAACGAAACGTGTGTGGCTCCTAAAAATATGAGAACAAAGATGTAATGTTAGATTGCGTCTTACCTAAGCATGCTAATTATTCTCAGGTGATAAAGAGCCACAAAAGGTAAAGCAGGAGGGAAACTGATTACGTTAATGTGCAGTTAAGATAGAATCTAACCCCACGCTAAACCTATTTCTGTGCTTTTTTAAATTTCCTGTTACGATGAAACGTGTCAAAATGCAGGACAATGGGATTATGTTTGTAGCAGTGTTCAGCATTGAAAACCGGACTTCGTATAACAAACAATTTCTACAGCAGGTTCTAAGAGAGAGGATGCAGATATACATTTGCTAGCACGCTGATGGCGTGTAACTGCCGTAGCACCAAACTTCCGCTTCCCAGCGGAATCAAGCTGCTGAAACATAGAATAAAATTGCACGTAAACGATGGTTAAGGTACATATTCAGTGAAACAGTAAGTTACTTAACCCAACGGTAACATTTTAAGTCACAATTATTTTAGAGATGTGAAAATGTTGTTCTTAGGAGGGGAGTTCAATAAGTAATGCAACACTTTTTCCTCGGTCAGTTTCGGCTGAAAAAATGCGAAATTTGTTACTGGACATCTTGGACTATTCCCGCTTGAACCCCTGTAGTTTCACGAAATTCCGATAGGTGGCGGTGCTATACGTAACCTTCAAAATGGCGTCTGCTAAGGAGGTGCGTTCCAAGCAGGGAACCGTCACTGAGTTTCTTTTGGTGGAAAACCAGAACATCGCAGATATTCATAGGCGCTTTCAGTGCGTCTACGAAGACCTGGCAATGAACAAAAGCACGGTAAGTCGTTGGGCGAGGCTTCTGTCAAGGTCGCACAAAACCTGTCCCATTTACCGCGTGCCGACTAGCCACACACAGCTCTGACTCCTGCAGTGTTCGAATGTGTGGACAATCTCATTCGAGGTGATCGACGGTTCACAATCAAACACCTCACTACTCAACTGGACGTCTCTGTTGGCGGTGCTGACACACTCATCCACTCATCCATCAGCTGAGGTACTCAAAAGTGTGGTGTAATCATACAATAAAGGTAATTGATGATTACAATGACTGTGTTTATACAGTGACTGTATCTTCACGGTACAACGTCCTTGAAAATGCATGCATGTCAGAAATAACAGAGACTATCACTGACGATTATAGCTATGGTAAACGCTATGAAATACATTCGCATTCTGCGACTATGTATTGACGTCTGCTGTTTACGACATATGAGAATTTGTGCACGACCGGGATTGAAACCAGAAGTTCCCGCATATCGATAGCGGTCGCCTTACTCACTTCGACTGTACCTGAATCACGAATTGTGTGAGCATAAGGGTTGTGACTACATAACGTATGGAAGTTCCGATCAGTCCTGGAGGAGTGCTCGGATAGCAGAAGTTGCTAAGGCGACCTCTTGCGATAAGCGATGAGGCCCGAGGCCCGGATCGGCACAAACGACTTACATCAAAGTTTAGTCACAGAAAGCCAATCTATTTCTTAACACAGTAAAGGGCCTTTCTGTCTGTGTATTAGTAATACGTTACATTTCTACACTGACGCGCCAAAGAAGTTGGTACAGGCATGGGTATTCAAAGACAGAGATATGTAAACAGGCAGAATACGGCGCTGCGGTCGGCAACGCTTATGTAAGACAACAAGTGTCTGGCGCGGTTGTTATACCGGTTACTGCTGCTACAATGGCAGATTTAAGTGAGTTTAAACGTTGTGTTCTAGTCGGCAGACGGGCGATGGGACACAGCATCTCCGAGGTTGCAATGAAGTGGGGATTTTCCTGTACGACCATTTCACGTGTGTACCGTGAATATCTGGAATGCGGTAAAACATCAAATCTCCGACAACGCTGCGGCTGGAAAAAGATCTTGCGAGAACGGGACCAGCGACGACTGAAGAGAATCGTTCGATGAGACAGAAGTGCAACCCTTCCGAAAATTTTCTTGTGTTGTAACTTCTTTGTGTAATTCTCTGCATACAAAAGCATTATCCACAAAAAAGTCGTGGAGCTTCCTACGTTATGTGCTAGGTCATCTATACATATATTGTGAAAAGTAAAGGTTCTGTAATACGACTGAAGTTACTTTTAGGTCTGAAGACTTCTCTCCATTTAGAATCACCAGCTGTGTTCTCTTTGCCAGAAACTCATCAGCCCAGTCACACATATGGTCTGACATTACGCTCGTAAGTGGTTCATTAGGCGGAAGTGCACAACTGTGTCAAACGCCTTCCGGAAGTCAAGGAACACGGCATGTGCCTGGACGCCTGTATCTACCGCATTCAAGTTATCGTGGATGAAGAGGCCGAACTGTGTGTCACACGATTAATGTCCGTTCGGTAATAAAAACAGAACTTTCGTTAGAAAAAGCTTATGCTGGTGGTTTTAATTTTGACACGTAATTTGGCAGTGCACTTAATCTGGGCTCCCATTTTGTGCAACATACCGGCCTGACTGGTTGAGGACCACAGGTCGGTTTTAGGAAACGGAAGTAATGCATTCTTTCGTCTATCCTGGGTCAAAAAATCTGCGACACGGAAAGTCATGAAGATGAGATAAGAAGACGGATGAAACTAAGACGAGTGGCCCTGAAGAAGCTCATCAAGATCTGACAGCACAAAGATCCGGAGTGTTAAAATGAGTTTTCCGTCTTCTTTTAAGGCTAGAGACAAGCAGCGTACTGATACGTGAGCTTTGGTGCCTTAGAAGGATGCTGCACGTAAAATAGACTGACAGAAGAACTAATGTGTCCATTATTTAAAAACTCATTATCTTCAGGCGCATTTCTTCTCGTGTCTGCCAAAAATTCTCCAGTTCTTTGGCCATGTTGTGAGAAGAGATCAAGAAAATGATCATGGAGAAAGAGATCGAGGGCTTGCGACCGAGGGGAAGGGCAGCGGGAAGGTAGACAAATAAAATGAAGACGATTTCTACTCTACCTCTTCACAAGCTCTGCGAGAAACTAGAAACCGTTCAGGATGGAGACGTTCGGTTCATGGGATCACGATGATCCACAATGAGTCCAACGACTTGTTGATGTCAATGATAATGATGATGAAGAACCTTGTACCTAACAGGAGAAAGTGGAGCTTTTCTCTTAGCGTTTGTAAGAACAAAAGGCACAAATTTTGTGAGTGTATAGGACTATCGTAGCTCAGGCTGTGGATGTTAAGCTTAGCGGAAAGAAAGAAGGTTTCGAGCTGAACGTTTGAAATCCGAGAAACGTGTATAGTTGTGGGATTTGTGTCTATCCTTTCCCGATGTTTGGAGTCACGTAAAAGGTGTAGCTTAAAACAGTGGGGATCTGGCAGCAATATAAGCTGTGGAGTAGAAGGTGTGAGGGCACATACGCATCTTAGTAGCAAACACAATTTATTGACAACACAAATTCCAAAAATCAACTCCAAACCGACGGAAAAATCTTCTATTAGAAAGGAGCATAGTTATCATAAAAACCCTAATTGAGGCACTTATTAACAAATTCTACTGAATAGAGCATAAAAATATGAATGTGAAAAGCCATTAACTAAATTTCAAAAAACATAATTACATTTCGTTTCGAATCCTAAATTACAGACAATCGTTGGTATAACTGAATTCTACTATAATTTCTCGAAACGGGCACAAGTGTTAACCGAAATCACAACTTAAAATCCATAACAGTGGCTCAGCAATTCATATTTAAATGACGTTGAACAAATCAGATCAAGTACATAAACCAGGTACACATACAGAATTTATTACACTCAGTATCTCTTACCAGAAAACGTTCATTTTCATTATACACACATGTATTAACTAACAGTATGGAATAATGTCAGGCAGACACTCATAATAAATAAAGAAACCGAAAAAGCTAAGCGCTAATCCGGCAAGGAATTTCCGAAACACACAAGATGCCACTAGACCGTTCAATGTGGGCTATGTAATTATATTAGCACTAGCTTCTGTCATAGTTACTGTGAGTAAGCAATCAGCACTATAGCTCGCAGTCACAAAATAAAAGCATGTCGAAGGGCCACGAAAAATAGTGCAGTAGATATCGTAATTCGGAAACCGCGTAATTTATCTGAGGTCGAAAAGGGCATGATCATTGGTTCAAAAACCCTCTAAGCACTTTGGGACTTAACATCTGAGGTCATCAGTCCCCTAGACTTAGAACTACTTAAACCTAACCAACCTAAGAACATCACACACATCCATGCCCGAGGCAGGATTCGAACCTGCGACCGTAGCAGCAGCGCGGTTCCGGACTGAAGCGCCTAGAACCGCTCGGCCATAAAGGCCGGCCATGATCATTGGCTTTCGGGCCAAGACTGGAATCATTTCAAGCATAGGCTTCAGCCAAATACTGGTGAGACTGCAAGAGAAACCCTAAGCAACACTAAATATTTGTTGTCAGACACTTAAAGCATAATATTTTCCTTGGGGAGTCCTATATACTGGTAAAGCACACAGCACACACAGTGTGCTATAGAAACAGACCTCTCGGGCACCAAGACGACATTGGCTGGCCTCTCCTTCGTGCGTCTGTCGCCGCTATCCTTATAGAATAATCTTGACGCTATCTGTGTGTTGGGCGGGCTGGGGTGGCCGAGCGGTTCTAGGCGCTACAGTCTGGAACCGCGCGACCGCTACGGTCGCAGGTTCGAATCTTGCCCCGGGCATATATGTGTGTGATGTTTTTAGGTTGGTTAGGTTTACGTAGTTCTAAGTTCTAGAGAAGTGATGACCTTAGAAGTTAAGTCCCATAGTGCTCAGAGCCATTTGAACCTATCTCTGTGTTGTCAGCGAGCAGCCGACAATCGTTTTCGAAATCGTCTTCCACGGCTGGCAGTTTCGCTGTTACGCAGACGACTGGCAGCGGCCGCTCACTTGTAGACGGGGATGACGGTGGCAAGGGCATCTCCTTTGATCATAATGCATACCGAGCGAAGTGATTCTTGCTAATCAGTTCTGTCGCTAAAGAGGGTCCATACGGCATGTTCCCGTCCAGGGGCCGTCTAGGTGTCGCATCATTAAGAACTGAGTTGCATGCCGTATACAATGATATTAAGAAATTGCAAATCCACGAGCAAGGCAGGGAAGAACAGAGTATAGAGTGTGTAAATTGGTCGGTGCCGTAATTTCTACAGACTCAGCAATGCGCTAAAACTGCTCAAGCCTTTGTGCCAGGTGGCGAGCGGGGCGGGACTTCAACTATGCCACGGATTCACGGCACCGGTACAATACTGAGGTCACAGATAGTCATTGTACAACAGCCGCCATACCTGTTCTCGCACGTAGGATAAGACAGCTTAGGACAGTTACTGATCAGGTGTTACATGAGGGAATAATTAGACCATCTAAGTCATATATATGTAATTTGCCAGAGGCCCAGGTGAAATTCGGCCAATACTTAATTATAGAGCTCTAAATAAGAAAATAATTTTCCAGTCTGTTCCACTACCAGACCTCCATTCACGTTTCTCATGATTTGGATGGGCAAAATTTTTATAACACTAGATATAAACGATGCTAATTATGAGATCTCATTGGTAGAAGAGTCTTGCCCCCGAGTTTGACGGCACAGCGGCGTGCTAGCGATGTCTAGACGACGGGCACCAGGTTCAGCTGGCGGTAGACTAGGAAGTGTTGACGGATGTGATGAAACAGTTATGTACAGCCCGTACCAGGTATCACCAGTGTCCTTACTAGCAAAGCTTTATCCGAAGGGTTTTTGAGACAGTTGTGTTATTAACTGTCCAGGCACTTCACTGTGACACCTATAAAGTACCTGAATAACGACCTACTGAAGCGCGTACCGTTGAGAGACGTGCAAGAAGACAGTCAGTGGGGTTCTCGAAGGCATCGACAGGGGAGTGAAGCCATGGTGACTCCAGTGCCATGACCAGCTGCGCTAGGTTCTCGGTTGAGGATTCATGGCACCAACAACCCAATCGAGGTGGTCCCACAGATTATCGACTGAGTTTAAGTCCTGGGAGTTTGTTGGACAACGAAGTACGGTAAACTCACCGTGGTGCTCTTCGAACTACGCACGTCCACTGCGAGCTGTGTGACACTTTGCATTGTGCTGCTGGTAGATGCCACTGTACCGAGGAAAAAAACCTGTGTGTAGGATAGAGGCATATTTGTGTTGAACTGTGGGCCTTCTAGAACGACGAGATGGCAGTGCGTTCCCCAGACTATAACTGTCCCTCCTCTTCGATTACTGCAGACTGTTTGTTTTCAGACGTTTCACTACGTACAGGCCATGGCCATCTGTCCAATGGAGCGCAAAACGTGATTCATCTGAAAAGGGTACCTCTCGTCACTCAGTGGTCGCCCAGTTGCGCTACTGATGCGTAAATTCCAGCCTTCGTCACCGATGCAATCAGCATGCGATCACGAACCAACCGCCTGTGCCGAGGCCCATACACAGCAACGATCGCTGAACGGCCGTTGACGAGACACTGTCGGTAAACCGTTGTTTGATCTGGGCAGTCAGATGCTCAACAGTTGCACGTCTATTCGCCCGTAAACATCTGTGCAGGCGTTGTTCACATCTGTGTAACCGTTGTGCACGACAGTTGCCTCCGTCCTGCTTTTGGATAGTGCCACTTTGCCGTCCATGGCGTACTTTTGAATATGGCGGCACGCGAAGAGTTTGCAAAATTAGCCATATCGAAAATGGTTCCGGTCTTGACTGTAAAGCCAATGATCATGCCCTTATGGACGTTAGATAAACTAGTCGGTTTCCGCATTACGACAACGTCTGCACTGTTTTTCGTGGCCCCTCGACTTTGTTTCAATACCCTCCACTCTTAATGCTGGAACTGCCATCTGTGAGTGGTTCTTTCACGTTGACGTAGAACATAGGCGGTGGTGACATAGGTATGACTGGACAGTGTAGAATATTTATCGTTGAATACAAATTGTAATTTTGTCAAAACAAATCCTCACGGTTATACGGTGAGATGCTGTAATTTGGACAAATATTTTAATTGCCGTGGTGCCTGGTATTTGCTGATTGTCTACGAAAATTTGTGTTTGATAAATATTGTAAAAACCTCCTTCTTTTCCACTTTATGTATTAGACAAATTGCCTGTTATGGTACTCCATTTCTTATAAGGCCTTCCTACATTTATTCTTCTATTGCATTTATAACTGAGAGCCTTTACTAGGAGACCCATATGGTCTACATATTGTTTCCATTTGCACTTATTCCTTTTATTTTCCGTTTAGATTATACATAGTCGAGTCACATTAATGTGGCCACCGCCTATGTTTAACATCAGCGTGCAACAACAAGGCAGATGGCAGGTGGCAGCATCAGCAGTGCAGGACACATAAAGGGTGTCAGGGGATGTGGAAAACAGTGCAGTGATTGTCGGGATGCAGAAATGGAGCAATTTATCCGACGTCCAAAAGCGCATGATCAGTAATTTTCGGGACAAGGGTGGAAGCATTGCCTAAACGACTAAATTTGTAAACTGTTCGAATGCCACTGTGGTTAAAGTATACCGTGCTTGGCAAAATGGCGCTATCCAAAAGAGTTGACCGATGACCAAGCCGTTTGGTTCCTCATTCCCCCCTCCCCCCGTTAAACCAACCAACCAACCAAGCAAAACCGTTGGGAGGCAATTGCGGTGCACCACAGGCTATAAAAATGACAGGGGAGAGCGACAGCTGCAGGGATGTGCACGAGCGAATAGACGAGCAACTGTTGAGCGACTGACCGCACAGTTGAACTAAGGGCTACCTACAGTAGTCTCGAAGGCAGCGGACTTTGCTGCATAGCAGCCTCCACAGTAGGCGCCTGGTTCATGCACCCATGCTGACTGTTCGTCTGCGACGGAGGCCGGAATTTGCACGCCAGTACCGTAAGTGGATGTCCACTGAGCGGCAACAGGTGATATTTTCAGATGAATCACATTTTATACTCCATCAGGCATGGCAGTTGGCATGTACGGCGTGAAACGTCTGCAAGTAGGCACCCTACGTGCTTTACGGTCTGGGAAATTTTTTTCGTGGCATTCCATGGGTGATATGGTCATTCTGAAGGGCATAATGGATCAACACAAATATGCATATATCCTTGCGATGATGTCCCCCAGTGTATACAGTTTGTTTTTCCTCGACACGGTGACGTCAACCAGCAGGACAAAACAACGTGTCAGACAGCTCGGAGTATACGTGCATGGTTCGAAGAGCACCAGGATGATTTTACCGTACTCCCCTGACCACTAAACTCTCCGGATTTAAACCCAATTGAAGATATGTGGGGCCATACTGATCGCGCTATTGACGCCATGGATCCTCAGCACGCCACTGGAGTAAGCTTGGCTCCACATCCCTGTCTACATCTACATGGATACTCTGCAAATCACATTCAAGTGACTGGCAGATGGTTCATCGAACCACCTTCACAATTCTCTATTATTCCAATCTCGTATAGCGCGCGGAAAGAATGAACACCTATATCTTTCTGTATGAGATCTGGTCTCCCTTATTTTTTCGTGGTGATCGTTCCTCCCTATGTAGGTCGGTGTCAACAAAATATTTTGGCATTCGGAGGAGAAAGTTGGTGATTGGAATTTCGTGAGAAGATCCCGCCTCAACGAAAAGCGCCTTTCTTTTAATGATTTCCAGCCCAAATCCTGTATCATTTCTGTGACACTCTCTCCCATATTTCGCGATAATACAAAACGTGCTGCCTTTCTTTGAACTTTTTCGATGTTCTCCGTCAGTCCTATTTGGTAAGGATCCCACACCGCGTAGCAGTAGTCTAAAAGAGGTACTTTCCAGAACCTCACTACTCTCTTCCTGCACGTCTCGCAAGGTCCGCGTTGTAAAACGCGATTATTCAGGCTTTTGACACGGGGTCACATTACTGCTGATTCGTAGCAAGTTTCTTAAAAGTCTGCTTCACTTTTCTGAATAATCGCCATTTACTTCTGTATGGCGTGAGCTACAGGCAAGCACCCGTCATTGCAAGAGAGCCACTTGCCATAATACGAGTCTGCTTGCACAGCGTTACGTCGGCAGACAGCCTTTCCTGTCGGCGACCAGCGGTTACCGTACACAGGGGTGCTTTGGCATACGTTGTACATGACATTGGCGGCGGCCACTCCACAACAAACCCACTTTGGCGTGTAAACTGGCTGTGTCGAACCAATGAGATATCGAGTCAGTGTCTGACGTAGTGTGGGCTACTGCAATGAGGCTGCCATTGCACAACAGTCATTCTGGGGGTCCGGCCGCAGCACTGATGGGCCGAAGGTAGTTTGAGCCACCGGGCGACTGGCGACAGACGCCACCAGCCAGACAGCCTGGCCGGGATTCGTATTCCGGATGCCTGTGCTTCAGTCACTCGCCACGGCTGGGGCAGGCTGCCAGCACGTCCAGCGCTCAGCGTAGCCATTCCAGTCCACTGTGCCAGCTCGTGACGCAGCTCAGCCGCCCAGCGAGGAATGCTAGGGTCCCAAGGTCGGCCTGCCGTCCAGTTGAGCAGGGAGAAGCAGGTGCAAGCGTCTTCACAACAATACTTCGCCACAAAGGTCCGTGGGTTCGACGCTCACCATCCAGCACCTGACTGAGGTGGGAATGAGTTAGTGCTGAGAGGCAGCAGGCCGTTCTCGCCAGCCATCTCTCATTTCACTTTCTATTCACGAGGCCATCGGAGAGATTCTAATGCATTCGAAATACCAACTTAAATGAGCACAGGATGATCGTATGGCGAATTTAGAGTAACGACTCCTTACTTTTCTTCTTCATTATACGATCAGACTTACTACAGTCATTACCTTTATGTTATTTAAATCTGAACTCTGCTCTTGGGAGAGAAATACACTATGGGGTTCTACGCCAAAGCGCCTTGGGAAGTCTTGAATGTCCAGTGCTATGCCGACATCGGAAGCTACTCTTTGTGGTGGTCAACACCGACAATAATCAGCCGGCTCAAAGACCACAAGTGTACGCACTGCCTCAGGGTAAGACAGCTCTACGGCCGGGTATACGGCCGAATGTTCTGTTAGGCAGGAACTGTTTCAGCTGGACTGGAAATTACTGCAGTATCATTCAGAGCATTCTTGGGAACCACAACAAAAATTTTCCTTCACTTCTTATTCACCTATTTTGCTGCACTCGGGAAATTCCATAGCATGTGAGAACGAAGTTTAAGGGCTCGTTCCAGTTCCACTAGCCTATGGATTGGACAGCCCAGATTTTAAAAACTTGATGGGAGAAAAAGTTACTATTATAACTCTGTCATTTGAGGTTGTGGGCTTTCGAAATAATGAAATGATGTGGAATGATGGTGTATGGCCCTTAACTACGTACCCTCCGACTAAGAGTTGTAATATTAAAAGTTTTGGCTGGTTTCGTTTTCTACAGTCTGAGATAGGTAGTTGCCGCATTACAAGCCAAATACTGCTGAGTCTACAGTACACAATATGAATATACACATGAATCGAATGGTCAAAGGCTCCTATCATTCGGCATTTGCGAATGTAACGTAGAAGTTTCTAAATGAAAGATTGCAATTAAATAAAATCTGCAGGTACTATCTTAACGACTTTAAATGATTAGTACGATAGTAGAAGTATTCTTGAGAATGCGGTATATTTCTACAAAATACTTATTGGTGTTGGTGGTCCAACAATGAAATAGAATATAAGTTGAATAACTGGGAAACGATAGATTCCTACTGCACATAATTAGTTATAAACAACAACACAGCTCCTGAGATATTCAATTCTCAACGCACACTACGTCTTCACCGTAGAAGCCACGGAAATCTCACAAGTGCACAAGTGGGCACTCCAAAGTATTTCTATCTGCCGCGACCACGCGCAAACCGCTCCACACTCTCCAAGTCCGTCTCGCGACTGTGCGTCCGTCGCGCTGTACTGTCCCGGACTCTCTGTCCAGCACCTCCCGTGTCCTGTGCCATCCTGTGTGACTGCCCCTCGCGCCGCCCTGTCCACAACTCCCCGTCCGTTCACTTCAGTAGTCGCCTCGCTTAGTAACGAGCGCTGTGGTTGGCGATACTGCTCCCGTCATGTCTCCAGGCCAACGCACACTCACAAACATTTTGAAACACATATGAAATATTGGATTTACATTTAAATAACTAGAAATTAAATAAGTATTACTACGGCTGGACCATAAGCACGCTCTAACACACATTATTAGATACATAAACAAATTAAATAAACATATATCAGAGGAATAGAACAAAAGATAGGCCAGTAGCCTAATGTCTCTCTGCTTTCTAAAACACAGTAAATATTTAACACATTTCATCACGAATAGTATATATCGGATATAAACAAAGACATAGACGAATAACTATGTTTATAAGCATGCTGCTACCGTTTTTCGTGTCATTGTGGAGTACTTATGGCCTGACGCGATTAGTAACAATTGGCCACTAACCTCTAATAACTCATGCACTATTCAAGTTACATGCTTGTAATTCATACCAACTTAGGTTTACACTAATAGCTTTCTAAAGACATGTCGATCGACAAAATCGGATGAACCGTTTAGATTTTGGAAATTCGTTGCTGGGTGTTACTTGTATAATTTATCATCAGATACTAAACTTTAAACTAATAAAGATATTGAAAATCTGATTACACCATCAGAATCGTTGTGTAAATAATGGTTATGTACATGTTTCTTTTTGAGGTATGATGATTCATCTGGATACTATTAATTTCCATACGAACTGTGAAATGTCTGCCATTAAGGTTTCACAAAGTCCACCATCTTTGGCACTCCCAGCATGTCCCCTTCATCGACATAGCGTCACCATGGAATTCCCAGCCATGCGGTCCATGGACCCTAGATAACGTTCGGCACCACGTGGCCACTGACGAGCCGCGGCCCACCGAGATGCCCCAGTGCGGCCACGCCAACTCCGAACTTAGAATATTTCCAGGGTGCCACAACTGGCCCGTTACCTCACAAGGTGCGTTCGCAACGTACCCTGCGACTGGCCGTAGTGGCAAGGAGAGAGTGTCTGAACGAAGTTTAGCAGGGAAGTTAAGCAAAATTCGAGAGGATACTCTTGGTTCAGATTTATTTGTTAATACACTGTTATTCTACGCTTGGTCTGGAGCCGACCCTGCAGCTGCGCTGGATCTGGATTTCTGCGATTTATCGAATTACGCTGATGAATCGTGGAGGTATGGTGTACATCAGCCCTACCGCCACGAACATGGCGAGAGTGTTTGGTAAGACCGCAGCGCGACGGTAGCAATACTGGGGAACTTTCTGATAGTTTGGTTAGGTCAAGTAGACAAATATCACGTTGTCGGATCATCTGAGACGTACGAGAGGACCAGTCACACAACAGCCTACATTCTTCTTTCACTGCGTAGTTATTCAGGTGGTTATTTGTGTTGTCGAGTAATCTGAATTCAACTCACGATCTTTTAATCATGTTTCGTAACAACCATTCGGTCTGTCGAACTTAACTCGTTTGGAATGTTTCCTTCAGGCGACTATCATTAGCGAATGTATGTTTCAGGAAATTCATGGCACTTGGCTGCATTAGAACAATTTATTAATTTGTTACCTGTTTAATTGACCGAACCAGCCATCACGAATTTCCTATAACTCATTTCGGTTTGTCTCTGATTTTAGCTCTGTTTCTTTTCGCTGTTATGCTGGTTTTTTTTTTTTTCTGTCATCAGTCTTCTTACCGGTCTGACGCGGCCAGCCAAAAACTCCTCTTCTGTGCCAACCTTTTCATCTTAGACTAGCAAGTGCAACCGACGTCCTCTGTCTTCCTCCACAGGTTTTATCCTCAGCGACTCCCTCTGGTACCACGGAAGTTATTCCCTGATGACTTAGCACATGCCCTATTATCGTATCTCTTCCGCTTGTCAGTGTTTTCCATATGTTACTTACCTCGCTATTCTGTGGAGAACCTCTTCATTCCTTACCTTAATCGTTCACCCGATTTTCCAGCATCCTTCTGCAGCACCAAATCTTCTGTTAAGGATTTCCCGCAGTCCATGTCTCACTACCATACAATGCCGTGCCCCAAACCTACATTGCCAGAATATTTCTTCCTCAATTTAAGATCTATATATGATACCAACAGAATTCTCTTGGCTGGTAATGCCCTTTCTGCGAGGTCTAGTCTGCTTATTATGTCCTTCTTCTCCGTGTGTCACGAGTTATTTTCCTGCCTGGGAGGCAGAATTCCTTAACTTCGTATACTTCGTGATCCAAAATTCAGTTGTTAAGTTTCTCGCTGTTCTCGTTTCTCCTACTTATCATAACTTTCTTCTTTATCCGATTCACTCTCAATCCACATTCTCTACTCATCAGACTATTTATTCCATTCAACAGATCCTGTAACGCTTCTTCTATTTCACTGAGGATAGAAATGTTATCAGCAATTTACCTTCAATTTTAATACTATTCCTGAACCTTTTTTATTTCCGTCATTGCTTTTTACGTGCATAGATTGTACAGTAGGGACGAAAGACTACATCCCTGTCTTACACCGTTTTTAATCTGAACACTTCGTTCTTAGTCTTTCAGTCTTATTGTTCCCTCTTGATTCTTGTACACATTATATCTTAGACGTCTTTCTCAATTCCTTACCCTTATTTTTCTTATCTAGCACCATTTTACATTGTCGAACGCTTTTCCAGGTCGACAGAATCAATGAACGGGTCTTGATCTTTCTTTGGTCTCTCTTCCGTTACCAACCGTAACTCCAGAAATGCTTCTATGGTACCTTTACCTTTCCTAAAGCCAAACTTATAAACACCTAATACATCCATGTGAACTCCTGTTTCTTCTTCTATAAGGTCGTAGAGGTCTCCAATGTACTCTTCCCACCTATCCGCCCACTTCTCTGGCTTTAACAGTGAAATATCCATTCCACTCTTAATGTTACCGCTCTTGCTTTTAATTTCATCGAACGTTTTTTTGACTTTTCTATATACTGAGTCCGTCCTTCCGCATATCATTTCTTTTTCGATCTCTTCACATTTTTCATGCAGCCATTTTGCCTGATCTTCCCTGTGCTTTCTATTTATTTCATTCCCAAGTGACTTGAATTTCTGTGTTCCTGAATTTCCCTAAACATTTTTGTACTTCCTCTCTTCGTCGATCAACGGAAACATTTCTTGTGTTATCCATGGTTTCTTCGCACTAGCCTTCCTTTCCTACAGTTTTCTTTGCAACTTTCGTGATTGCCGTTATATATATATATATATATATATATATATATATATATATATATATATATATATATATGTATATATCTGGAATGCAGAAGGCAAATGCTACTATTTTATTAAACTACAAACTACCCTACAGTGCTACATCACAAATTTGAATTTATAATTCTAGATTCTAGAGTACGCTACTGTACAACACTACACAGTACTATACTACAGCACACTTAGACTACACTGCTGTACTTGGTACTAGAATCAAGCTGCATTCCCTCATTTGTCTGGATACTCAGCTCCTGACACGCTGAGACACAACTCAGGATTCACAGGTGCCACACAAGGCGTATAGACTGGCAGACGGCTGTCAGGGTCTCAGGAAATCCTTCCTGGTGCTCCTTGAGGCTCATATCGCTGCTTGTGGAAGGACGCTGTAGGTGGATGTTCTGCCGTGCGGCGTCTCATTATTATGATGTACGGCCTCTTCTTGGTTCTCAGCCACGTAGGCTCACAGTTAATAAGCTGATACTCGTATTTTGCCTGTCAGCGAGTCCAGACTGTACCACAGCTCCTCATTCTTACCTCGGTCTGTAAAATCGTGTCTAGCGGCACTTTCCCAGATGATGTGGTTCGAGGTGCCGATTGTTCCACATTCACAAGTCTGTAAAACTTCCTCCCGTTTACAGTAAGCTGGTGGGATATGGACCATTTCCCGACAGGTAGTGTATACCTCCCTCGGTCGGAAGGATCTATGACATTCTTGAGCTTTCTTTTATTTTACAAAGGAATTGGTAAGTTTTCGTTCTTGTTTCTTCCGTGTTCCAAATCTCTTGCCATTCTCTATTAATGTCTGCCTTTACTTGCTTATTCGATGTGCCTCATGTGCTCATATTCTTCAGTTATCTTTTATTGTTCTCGTTTCTTCCCTGTCCCAGATTTCTTGCCATCCCCTATAAACGTTTGCCTTTATTTGCTAATTCCATGTAGTTCTTGTGCCCAGTATTCCCTTTTTTTTTTTTTTGTCATCAGTCTACTGACTGGTTTGATGCGGCCCGCCACGAATTCCTTTCCTGTGCTAACCTCTTCATCTCAGAGTAGCACTTGCAACCTACGTCCTCAATTATTTGCTTGACGTATTCCAATCTCTGTCTTCCTCTACAGTTTTTGCCCTCTACAGCTCCCTCTAGTACCATGGAAGTCATTCCCTCATGTCTCAGCAGATGTCCTATCATCCTGTCCCTTCTCCTTATCAGTGTTTTCCACATATTCCTTTCCTCTCCGATTCTGCGTAGAACCTCCTCATTCCTTACCTTATCAGTCCACCTAATTTTCAACATTCGTCTATAGCACCACATCTCAAATGCTTCGATTTTTTTCTGTTCCGGTTTTCCCACAGTCCATGTTTCACTACCATACAATGCTGTACTCCAGACGTACAACCTCAGAAATTTCTTCCTCAAATTAAGGCCGGTATTTGATATTAGTAGACTTCTCTTAGCCAGAAATGCCTTTTTTGCCATAGCGAGTCTGCTATTGATGTCCTCCTTCCTCCGTCCGTCATTGGTTATTTTACTGCCTAGGTAGCAGAATTCCTTAACTTCATTGACTTCGTGACCATCAATCCTGATGTTAAGTTTCTCGCTGTTCTAATTTCTACTACTTCTCATTACCTTCGTCTTTCTCCGATTTACTCTCAAACCATACTGTGTACTCATTAGTCTGTTCATTCCGTTCAGCAGATCATTTAATTCTTCTTCACTTTCACTCAGGATAGCAATGTCATCAGCGAATCGTATCATTGATATCCTTTCACCTTGTATTTTAATTCCACTCCTGAACCTTTCTTGTATTTCCATCATTGCTTCCTCGATGTACAGATTGAAGAGTAGGGGCGAAAGGCTACAGCCTTGTCTTACACCCTTCTTAATACGAGCACTTCGTTCTTGATCGTCCACTCTTATTATTCCCTCTTCGTTGTTGTACATATTGTATATGACCCGTCTCTCCCTATAGCTTTCCCCCACTTTTTTCAGAATCTCGAACAGCTTGCACCATTTTATATTGTCGAACGCTTTTTCCAGGTCGACAAATCCTATGAATGTGTCTTGATTTTTCCTTAGCCTTGCTTCCATTATTAGCCGTAACGTCAGAATTGCCTCTCTCGTCCCTTTACTTTTCCTAAAGCCAAACTGATCGTCACCTAGCGCATTCTCAATTTTCTTTTCCATTCTTCTGTATATTATTCTTGTAAGCAGCTTCGATGCATGAGTTGTTAAGCTGATTGTGCGATAATTCTCGCACTTGTCAGCTCTTGCCGTCTTCGGAATTGTGTGGATGATGCTTTTCCGAAAGTCAGATGGTATGTCGCCAGACACATATATTCTACACACCAACGTGAATAGTCGTTTTGTTGTCACTTCCCCCAATGATTTTAGAAATTCTGATGGAATGTTATCTATCCCTTCTGCCTTATTTGACCGAAAGTCCTCCAAAGCTCTTCTAATTCCGATTCTAATACTGGATCCCCTATCTCTTCTAAATCGACTCCTGTTTCTTCTTCTATCACATCAGACAAATCTTCACCCTCATAGAGGCTTTCAATGTATTCTTTCCACCTATCTGCTCTCTCCTCTGCATTTATCAGTGGAATTCACGTTGCACTCTTAATGTTTCCACCGTTGCTTTTAATGTCACCAAAGGTTGTTTTGACTTTTCTGTATGCTGAGCCGTCCTTCCGACAATCATATCTTTTTCGATGTCTTTACATTTTTCCTGCAGCCATTTCGTCTTAGCTTCCCTGCACTTCCTATTTATTTCATTCCTCAGCGACTTGTATTTCTGTATTCCTGATTTTCCCGGAACATGTTTGTACTTCCTCCTTTCATCAATCAACTGAAGTATTTCTTCTGTTACCCATGGTTTCTTCGCAGCTACCTTGTTTGTACCTATGTTTTCCTTCCCAACTTCTGTGATGGCCCTCTTTAGAGATGTTCATTCCTCTTCAACTGTACTGCCTACTGCGCTATTCCTTATTGCTGTATCTATAGCGTTAGAGAACTTCAAACGTATCTCGTCATTCCTTAGTACTTCCGTATCCCACTTGTTTGCGTATTGATTCTTCCTGACTAATGTCTTGAACTTCAGCCTACTCTTCATCACTACTATATTGTGATCTGCTCCTGGGTACGCCTTACAATCCAGTATCTGATTTCGGAATCTCTGTCTGACCATGATGTAATCTAATTGAAATCTTCCCGTATCTCCCGGCCTTTTCCAAGTATACCTTCTCCTCTTGTGATTCTTGAACAGGGTATTCGCTATTACTAGCTGAAACTTGTTACAGAACTCAATTAGTCTTTCTCCTCTTTCATTCCTCGTCCCAAGCCCATATTCTCCTGTAACCTTTTCTTCTACTCCTTCCCCTACAACTGCATTCTAGTCGCCCATGACTATTAGATTTTCGTCCCCCTTTACATACTGAATTACCCTTTCAATATCCTCATACACTTTCTCTCTCTGTTCATCTTCAGCTTGCGACGTCAGCATGTATACCTGAACTATCGTTGTCGGTGTTGGTCTGCTGTCGATTCCTTTACCTTGTCATATTCGCTCTTTCCGAACCAGTTCTGAGCACCTCTCTTTCTTACCTCTAAGGAGCACACTCCTCTGTGCTCGCCGTACAGCCTGTACTGTCCTTACTTTTCTGGATCTATGAGAGCAATGGCGAGTGAGATTGCATTTTGGTCCGTTCGTTTTGCACTTAGTGGCAGCTGGAAATTTCTTTGACCATTTGTTACTTCTTTGTTCAGGATTTTAATACTTCTCTAGCCGATGACTTATATATGTGTATGAAAGTTTTGCTGCAGTCATGGACTGTGCGGCTGATCCCGGCGGAGGTTCGAGTCCTCTCCTCGGGCATGGGTGTGCGTGTTTCTCCTTAGGGTAAGTACTGTGTAAACTTAGGGACTGATGATCTTAGCAGTAGAGTCCCATAAGATTTCACACACATTTGAATATTTTTTATGAAAGTTTTGTTTGTCGTCTAAGTTTGCAGCAATGTACCCATATACTTCTTTTCTTTTCACAGGATGGTCATTTATTCGGATTACGAGGTTTCTCAAGCTTGATAATGTTGCTTTTAGTGGCACATAAGCAATTCTGCGTGCTGCTGTTGTCAGTTTGTTTTCTATGTACCAACTTCTGTTTTCACTAATTTAGCCCTTGTGCTGGCAGACACTGTAAGGAGAAGATCGTCTGCGAAGGGCATGCAGCCCGTAGCGTTTGCTATCTCTAAGCACCTACAATCAACTCCCATCCTAACGGCAACGGAACATAGACAGATGATTAAAATCGACGAGATAAATGCGATGCGCAGTGCCATGGTGATCCAAGAACTCGGGAAAGTGTTGTAGGAGATGGACTTTCACAGGCTATATATCCAGTAGCAACATTCCAGAAAAGGTACATTACCCCCTGTGCCAGATACGGTACAGATCATAATGTTTGTATTGACGTATATTAACTGCTTATATATCGTATTTTCTGAGGCGAAGATTGGAAACTAATCCAACATCTGCCTAAATGAGAGTGGAAAACCGCATACAAGTCATATTCGGACCATCGGTCCTTATGCCGTGTGTATTCCTTCCGAGCTCCCCGTCTCGCAAAGCTAAGCATTATCAGAAGCTCTTTATGGAAGAGTTCCAAGATAATATTATTATGGTCTCTGTATGTTTCCATGATAGAGAAAATTAGGCAAGATGAGCTTCATTGGTAGGGGCAAGTGCTGTGTCTGGTCTCTGTATGGAAGATTCCAAGATAATATTATTATGGTCTCTGTATGTTTCCATGATAGAGAAAATGAGGCAAGATGAGCTTCATTGGTAGGGGCAAGTGCTGTGTCTGGTCTCTGTATGGAAGATTCCAAGATAATATTATTATGGTCTCTGTGTGTTTCCGTGATAGAGAAAATGAGGCAAGATGAGCATCATTGGTAGGGGCAAGTGCTGTGTCTGGTCTCTGTATGGAAGATTCCAAGATAATATTATTATGGTCTCTGTATGTTTCCGTGATAGAGAAAATGAGGCAAGATGAGCTTCATTGGTAGGGGCAAGTGCTGTGTCTGGTCTCTGTATGGAAGATTCCAAGATAATATTATTATGGTCTCTGTATGTTTCCATGATAGAGAAAATGAGGCAAGATGAGCTTCATTGGTACAGGCAAGTGCTGTGTGCTGTACCTTCTCCGTGACAAGACTGCGGCAACATGGGAAGTATCGGCGTCGACGTTCTGAACAGAGATGGCAGCGAGTAACAGACATGAACGTGAAAACCGTTGGCCTCCCCAAGAAGACGCAGACAAAAAAAGCAGACCTTGCGAAGTTAGAAAAACTCTAAGCTGATGAAATAGGGGAAGAAATAATGTAGAATGCTATGTAGTAATTCAACACGACATTTCAAAAGAAATTTGCGCATTACAGAAAAAAAGAGGACAGCTGAATGGAAAACAAGATTCATAAAGACATAAAAGAATTACGTGACGACTCTTCTTCTCTGAGACGGAAGTAAATGAGACTGCCAAGCGAGAAGACGTCGTGTCTAAATATGTCGGTACTGTTTACGTAGGTGCTTGTTACGATAAAGAGAAGAAACGTAATCTGTGTTGTCTTCCGTAGTACCTTTCTGTTCACAAGCAATCTCAGGTGGGAGATACGAAACGGTGATTGTATTCCGGAAGCTCCTGCCCTGCGGATCAGTTTCGCGGCGTGCAGACAGCGGAGACATTACGTAAGGACGAGGTCTGGGCTTTCGCCGCCGCAAACAACGTAACG
The DNA here is from genome assembly GCF_023898315.1 of Schistocerca nitens. Lineage (NCBI taxonomy): Eukaryota > Metazoa > Arthropoda > Insecta > Orthoptera > Acrididae > Schistocerca > Schistocerca nitens. The sequence goes on along the minus strand of NC_064615.1, from coordinate 693,206,672 downwards.
CGCTGGCGACCTCGTTCGTCGCTATAAAAAAGTGTTCTGAGGAACACCTCTATAAAGGAAATTTATGTACGAAGGTACTATCTGAGGTTACATAACCTGTAACAGGCTAGTGCAACGCGTCACTAAGGTTGTTAAGACGCTGCCTATGACTCAGTAATAATGAATGTCTGGTTTACAGTCAACTGTACTTACCCTCATTACTATTAATCAAGCCTCTCTTTCGAAGATACTTAACGTGCGATATCTTGCTTGTGATTTTGACGGACCCCTGACACGGATATTAGTATCAGTAATTTAATGCTTAAAATTAAACGGCGAGTTTTGTTCTGCACTCTCGACGCCGTTGTCGGTGACTATAAAGTGGAACACAGACACAGAAACACAGACACACACACACACACACACACACACACACACACACACACACACACACAGCCTGTTGTATTGTGCTATCGCAATATCGATGTACGAAACTAGTATTGAGAATATTGGACATAATTCACGTATCTCTGATATTTCTTAAAGAATTCAAGGCATCTAAGCAATATTTCGGCAAATGAAATCATGGGGTGCGGAGAGTAATTTGCTGTATGGTTAATAATCACAACTTATTTATCTGTAAAGATACTGAAACAACTGCGTGTGTAGCACAATGCGCAAACTGACAACAAAATTTGCTTTTTTAGCGAGTGTAAGTGTATAATTCAAAAACAAAATATTCAAATAAATAAGAATGGCCAATTGTTACGTAAGAAAAAATGGTTCAAATGGCTCTGAGCACTATGGGACTTAACTTCTGAGGTCATCAGTCCCCTAGAACTTAGAACTACTTAAACCTAACTAACCTAAGGACATCACGCACATCCATGCCCGAGGCAGGATTCGAACCTGCGACCGTAGCGGTCCCGCGGTTCCAGACTGTAGCGCCTAGAACCGCTCGGTCAGACCGGCCGGCGTTACGTAAGAGTATGTGATGTTCTGAGAGCTCTGGATTTTACTGTTATTTCATTTTATTATTTATTTTGTGCCAGCTGAATTCCTGCTTTTAATTACATGTAATCATTTCATTTTCCAGAAACTAAAAATTTGTAATAATGGAAAGTGTTTTTTTCGAATGTAGTGTTTGCCGTACACAGTGTGTGGCGACTGAAGAACTGAAATTACTAAATCAATAACGTCCATGTTTTTATGGAACAGAGCAAGTAACACAAAATGGTTTCTGTCTTCATTTGAGAAAGCAGTTATCTGTGTTCAACAGGTAGCCATCGTCTCATAGTGTCAGTTTTTGACAGTATATAACATGAAAAAATGTCTCGTTTACTAACCTTCTTTTAAGTGAACTCTGCAGCGAAATATGTGGATACTAAGTGAAAGTTATGTTTTCCTTAAGGACAATCATTACCGTTTTGTATAGCCAGGCAGATACAACTCAGAAATAATTTTCTCTCTGTCCGACTGGTACGCAGGGATAGTAATAAAAAAGTACGATGGCAGAAATAAAGTAAGACGCGGCACGTAAGTGGTCCTTCACGTAAAATGAAGAGACTTCAGAATGGTCACATCTACTTTGGAAATTTTACGTCACTCAGAACGACAGAAAAAAATCTGCGACCGGGACTTCTTGTGACATACACAAATGAACTAACAATATACTGTATTTTGGTTGCTCAGAGAGTTTGAGATCTTTGCTCAAAGTTTAAAGCGAGGCCGTACTGTTTCTGTGGCCACTGCAACAAAACTGAGAAAGTGTGGATATTGGGATTATAACGGCGACCATCCAATGACATTACAGTGGAAGAGATTTGAATATTTCACGAGATGTGCTTTCCTCGTTTTGCACTCCTGCTTGAAATGAGACGAGTGTGCACATGATCAGACCTGAGTTATTGACGTCCAGATAGATGCGGGCGTGGACTCAAGTTTGTGGGAATCTCTAGCAAACTTCTAACGTAGCACGGAGAGATATACTTCATATCCATCAAGGGTGGCAGATAAAGCTAGTTTTATTGTGAAGGAAAACAAGCCGGCGCAGATCGGTAATTACCTTCTCTTCCGACACTATAGAAAGCAGTGCTATTTACTGTACAGGGAATTTGCTGTGGAATTGTCCTGTCATGAACCATCCCTTCAAATGGCTCTGAGCACTATCGGACTTAACTTCTGAGGTCATCAGTCCTCTAGAACTTGTAACTACTTAAACCTAACTAACCTAAGGACATCACACACATCCATGCCCGAGGCAGGATTCTAACCTGCGACCGTAGCGGTCGCGCGGTTCCAGACTGTAGCGCCTAGAACAGCTCTGCCACTCCGACCGGCACCGTCCCTTCATCACCCATCCCTCTTCCCCCTGTCAAGAAAAATATACACTGCGAAACGGAATTAAATGATCAGTTTTTCTCCCATTGCTACGCATAAGTTTGATATTTGGCTCAAAGTTGCCTACAACCTTCCTCTTTAACGGTGCAAAAGACTAGCGCCCTGCGACGTCACCGTCGGACTCTGCGATGCTTCAAAAAATGGTTCAAATGGCTCTGAGCACTATGGGACTCAACTGCTGTGGTCATTAGTCCCCTAGAACTTAGAACGACTTAAACCTAACTAACCTAAGGACATCACAAACATCCATGCCCGAGGCAGGATTCGAACCTGCGACCGTAGCAGTCGCACGGTTCCGGACTGCGCGCCTAGAACCGCGAGACCACCGCGGCCGGCTGCGATGCTTCAGACAACAAGGTGTCGACACCTACGGAAAAGTCACAGATCAGACGTTTTTCTGTAACTTGGGTTAAAGATGTCACATTTACACCAAGTTTCACAACAATTCTGCCCACCGCCATCGTAGACGTGTCATACGATGGGAAGGTCGTCACACCTCCTCTTACTCGCATTGCACCCCTTCTTTCGATTTCTCTTTGATGGATGACAGAACCACGACATCCAGCATTGAAGTCCTACCGTTTTCTTATGGTGGCAGAGGAAAGCACTTGAGACATTACGCCGCTCAGTATCGACACAAAAAGCCTCAGGACTTCAATGAAACCACACCTTCCATTGAGGTGTTGATCCCACAGATTCTGCGGTCGAAAACGACAGTGCACTGTGAGACGAGCAACAAAAGGACGTTCTTGATAAGGCTCCACACTGCTGACCCCCCCCCCCCCCCCCCGCGCCGGACGATTCAGTCCTACTCTAAGGACAGGGTGGGGCAGCAACCCCATTGAACGTGGTCGCACCCCTTTGGAATGAAGCGTGACAGAAATTTTTGTTCTAGTATACAGGGGGGAACTCTAGAGACATTTCAAAACCATTTGACCGAATTTAAACGTGATCCGAAGTAACAAGCGGTGTTCATGCTTTTTCAGCGCTCCTGTTTCACGCCCATCTGTGGCGTGATTATGGTGGCTACAACACTGTCACATACGTAAATAAAACGGCAAAGGTTTCCTCTTCTTAGAGTTTCCTACAGTTTGGCAAAAACCTAGGTACCACCCTCACACCTATGTTGATCACTTTAAAAATGTAGCTGTCGCAGTTCAACATCGATTGAGTTGATTGGTGCTTCTCTGCTGCTCTGGAACCTGAGGGCGGGCAACCCCTTAAACTCCTGTTACGTGGTGTTGCCTGCCGTCAGGTGCCAGAGCAGCAGAGGAGCACCAGTTAACTGAATGGTTGTCCAAGTCTCTGTCTGTACAGGTATACTTTTAAAATGGTGAAAATATCTTCAACTAATATGACTGTATCTGATTAGGTTTTATCCCTTGCAGTTCCCTTGCACTATGTTTATCTGATCTATTTATGTGCTTAATCAGTTTATACCTAGTTAACTGCCTCCCATGTACATAATACTTTATCTCAATTACAAACGTATCCTATGCTTCCTCGAGATCTATTCTGCTTCTTGTCTTGGCAGTTGTTCCTTTCTCCTTAAATACCTCAAAGGATATATATGGTTTGTTTTTAATATATCTTGTATGCTTTCCATTTTTCCTCAACTTTTTCCTTTATTTGTGCGTTCTATGTTCTCAAACACTTTTTATTTCTGATCTTTCTCTTCTTTCCTAAAATTATGCAACATTTCAAGCAAGTTGGACAATTAACTTTATATACCCCGAAGATTGAGAATTTAGTTCCGCATAAGCCAGTGTTATGCAGGGCCAACAGATCATTGCGCTAACGAAGGCTGTCTACAGTCCACATTATTTGAGTAAATTTTATGTGATTGTTTTGTTCATGTCGTGTATGATGCCATTATTAGCTTGAAGTTATTTATTCTTTTATGTTTCTATTAATTTGATTATCAGGGATTCATAGTAACAATTAGTATTGCATCTGCTTAATATCTGCTTACTGTTGCTTGTCTTCCTCGTTCAGAGGCGTGATGAATGCATGGTGCAACATTGATCTGTAGGGACAAAATCTTTGGGTCATTTGGGTGGCACGAGGTTGCAGGTATGTTGATTTTCGTTTTAGTGGGTTCCTTGTAGGCTTTCAATTTGTGACCGTTGCGGTATCATGAAATATGCATTTCAAGGGAGATATAAGAGACCGACACGTTCAAAATCAAATTCACTTTGGCAGAGGTATTGTTTGGACAGGAGCTACAATGCATTATTTTGGTGTTCCAGGAGATGCGCGCATTATTTTAGAATTTTTTTCTCATTCTGAATGGTGCTTCCATTTTCAACAGTCATCTTCCATGTGAGGCATTTTTGAAAATCTGTTCTCTTGTATTGTCTCATCAAGGTAATTGAACGTCCTGAGCTATTTCATCATTTCAATTTTTGCCCGTTTTTGTCGTTTGTCACGAATTTAGTCTTTGCTGCTGCGATTCTGAGCCTGTTAGCGTTGCGACCTTTACCAAGAGACGTCTGGTAGATATTTCGAGTTTTCTGAAGATACCTCAAACCGATCAGCAACAGCTAAGTATTACCTTCCGACTTTTTTTCCCTACGTAGACTACTTATCTTCCGTTACTGTCACGTTGCAAGTTGTCACTGTCTTCTCTAGGGCGCAGCTGGATGCGAGTGATGGTAGTTGAACTCCTTGTCTCACACCAAGAGCACTCTTCCTTCTCCCTGGAGGATTATTATATTCTCCAGCTTCTTTCTGCATGCAAATTTTCTGATGATTCTGTCCAGTATTCCTTTTACCACCGAATAGAATGCCTTTTCGACTTCTGTGAGTGATAACGTTTTATAACGACACGGCCTCATAGCCATTATGATTTTATTCAAGCTGATTAACTATGGAAGTCTACGAACCTATACCTATTTGGTACTATTCGTAGGAGGTTTCCCTTACTTTTATTCAGAAGTGTCATCGATAGAACTATTATTGAGAAATTTGTGTCAAATGTGTTGTCTAGAAATGTACAATAAAAACACTGAAATTTGCAGGCGGAATGAAATCATTTAAACAATTTGTCGCATCTGTGGACTCAAGTTCATGAAAATCAGTAATATCATGCACTAAACTGCAATGGTTTTGAGGAATTTCAAAGAGAGTGTCCAAAAATTTCCATCTTATACTGAAAATTAAATTGTTCCAACTATCTGGAACGTGTTACTTTATTGTCATGTAGAGCGATAGTCATTGTCTTTGCAGCTGATTTTGGGGAAGTTGGACAGTAAGATTAAACCACTCATCGACTTGTGAAATTAGCGACAGATCCCGGACCTATTACCTCTAGTGTTCTCAAATCCTGAACGCTTGTCAAGTTTGACATATGTGTGAAGTGAATCTGCAACCTGCAGGTGCAGCTTCGTTTGCTTTTCCAGTGGAGGTGCGCGTCCATTAACGGCGCACTGCCGGCTTCCATTTCCATCTGCAGCAGCTGCGCGCCGCCAGGTACCTACATCGGCCCATGTGGCCCATTCAGACGGGGACTCCGACACGGTCGTCAACATTCATGGCCGCTGCGCCAACGCCTTCCGCTTCCGGCGTGGCGCCGGATGTGACGTCACGGAATTTCATATCTGCGGGGTCATCGGCTCCCTGACGAACACGCGCCATGTTAGCTAGCATTCAGTACTTCGACCTGTCTGAATCGCCTCCCCCTACGACAGTCATTTACCTTCTTCTCTTCGATTTGTCTGCAATCTTTAAAGATATTAGCGTGGAACACTGTGCCAAAGAACATGCTTAAAATGCAGGTTCCCCTATCTCCATAATTTTAATAAGCGCCTCTTTATTCAGGTGTTATTCCACGAATGATACGCAACTATGCCTAATCGGTGGCAATTGTATGAAGAATACGAGTATATAGGTCACATATTCATCATTTGTGGCATTACAAATAAGTTAAAAATGGCTCTGAGCACTATGGGACCAATCTGAGGTCATCCGTTCCCTAGAACTTAGAACTACTTAAACCTAACTAACCTAAGGACATCACACACATCCATGCCCGAGACAGGATTCGAACCTGCGACCGTAGCAGTCGCGCGGTTCCGGACTGAAGCGCCTAGAACCGCTCGGCCACCGCAACCGGCTACAAATAAGTAATGGAGACTTTTCAGTTAAATATACTTTGTGCAGGCAGTGTCCCACGGCTCGCCGGTATTTGAGAAAAAATAATTTTTCTGCAATACCGCGAGCTGTTAATAAACAAATATTTATGGTTCAAATGGCTCTGAGCACTATGGGACTCAACTGCCGTGGTCATTAGTCCCCTAGAACTTAGAACTACTTAAACCTAACTAACCTAAGGACATCACAAACATCCATGCCCGAGGCAGGATTCGAACCTGCGACCGTAGCAGTCGCACGGTTCCGGACTGCGCGCCTAGAACCGCGAGACCACCGCGGCCGGCCAAATATTTATGTGCTACTGGTTTTCATTCTATCTGGTCGTCAGTAGCCAACATAAAAATTTTACAACTGAGTCTTATACGCTAACAAGACGGTCATGGGATCATTCTGTTTGACAATACATATCCGTTGCTGGCTTTTTACTTTTGACGGTGCCTAATGGTATAGAAACGTTAAGCACTTAATAATGGAATACCGAAGTCCCGAAACATGTTATGGTAAATATATCACACATCTGACAACAATTCGTAACGTTCTCAGTACTGAAAACAATATGCGATTGCAGCCTTTGTCTCATCGTTACTACAGAGGCGTCAATAATACTTATGTCTCTATTGTCAAAAAGCGGCAATATGTGTTTACACATCACATTGTCTTACTGACTTGTAATTTTTCATATTTTCTGCGGAGTGCAGCTCATGGAGTTACGTTTACGTTTAAATGGCTTTCATTCCAATTAATATTCTGACAATATGTTAACGTGCTGAAACAAGCGTAACAGAAGTACGACAGTTCAGATATGTATAGGAGGAAGATTAGAACTTAACGTCCTGTCGACATCGAGGACTTAGTCATGCTTCAAATAACATAACCCCATAAAGCATTTACTGTACTCATTTAACGGTTGCCAACCTGATAAAACAGGCAAGATTATCATGTTTTGCGTCATTAACCTCTCTCTTCGTATCATTGTCTGCTTCGTCTTGTATTGTGATAACCTCCGCATCTCCACCCAACGTTCTGTACAATTAGATTTAAGTACTTTAATTTATGATCAGACTTATCATTAGTACTTTGTTATAAAAGCTTGAAATACATCTGTATTAATATTTGTTGTCCGTCCAATAGCTTTATTTTGTACTTTATCGTGCAATGTAATGTGCTTCTGTAGCACCAACTTTCAAATAGCACTAGTTTCTACTTTTGTGGTACACGAGATTTCGTTGCTATAGAACACTGTGTTCTATATATATAGTCACTGAAACTGCTTCCTCAATTCCTTGTCAAAATTTTCTTACTTTCTTTTTCTTTTAAAGCAAGACCGAATATGTCTACTTTTGGGCCCCGGAACCGGTAGACAACAGACGAACAATATTTCATTATTTGACTTTTTCAGCTGCAAGTACTCGTTAATGAAGTAAAATTTCAGTGTAAAAAACCAGTTCGAATACATTAATATTCCAAATAACAAAAGAAATTAGACTAATGACCACAAATACCGATCAAAATGAACGAACAGCTACAACGCTGATCCGTAAGTAGCAGGAGCCGCTATAAGATCAAAGTCTGCTATTCCAGATTTGGTTTTTACGTGCTTCCCAAAACCAGTTTCGAAGAATGTCCGAAAGGTTACATTTAACCATTTAACTGATGAAGTTCAATTACCTTACCCTTCCTTGTCTTGTGTAAAATTTTCCTGAAGAAAGCGGAGATCGTAGACTATGTCTTTAATGATAACGCCTCGAAAACACACTAAATTCTCCTCTTCATTTGCTTTGGTCCGTAGCCCTGGTTTCGATCCAGTTCACTGCTTAGATTTTTAAATAAAAAAAGCGTCACCTACCGCGACCTGACTTTCCGAAAGGGCGTGACTCTTATTCTACTAACTGTCTTGTAAAGATAGGAAGGAGGAGCGGACATAGGGTGAGGACATATGCTCGCCCCAGGAGTAGGATTTGGGCATAAAAGGGTAGGGCTGCATCATGATACCGAAGGCAATGGAAATCACTGAATTCAAAATACGTAAACTGTATCCACAGACACTCACACTTGCTAGATAATCTCATGATGACTTCCCTCATACAAAATTCCGGGAGTAAACGAATACCTCCTTCAGATTTCCGGATGTGGACGCCCTGGGGCCGGCCGAAGTGGCCGCGCGGTTCTGGCGCTGCAGTCTGGAACCGCGAGACCGCTACGGTCGCAGGTTCGAATCCTGCCTCGGGCATGGATGTGTGTGATGTCCTTAGGTTAGTTAGGTTTAACTAGTTCTAAGTTCTAGGGGACTAATGACCTCAGCAGTTGAGTCCCATAGTGCTCAGAGCCATTTGAACCATTTGAACGCCCTGGGAATCGGTTGTCAGAAGGACGTCAAATCAGAGCTTGAGATGATAGAATTCCGGAAGCTAGAGAATCTGGGTAGAGAGATGAGCACACTAAGTTTAGACTCATTAGATGGGAGAGATTTCTGATCAAACGATTTTAGACTCAGTAGAGGAGAGAGATCCCTGATCAAATGATTTAAGCGTTATAATAACAGCATTAATGATTGGTATACTAGTGTTGGCATCGTTACAACAGTATCTTGATCAAATGATTTAAGCGTTATAATAGCAGCATTAATGATTGGTATACTAGTGTTGGCGTCGTTACAGCAGTATCTTGGGCAACAGGATAATTTACTGTGACCAACACAGCGACCGAATTATTTTTCTGAGAATAGTTATAGATGGGCACATTACAAGCTGATGATGAGGGCATACAGAAAATACACGACGAAATACAAGAATTGATAAAATATGTGCCGGCCGAAGTGGCCGTGCGGTTAAAGGCGCTGCAGTCTGGAACCGCAAGACCGCTACGGTCGCAGGTTCGAATCCTGCCTCGGGCATGGATGTTTGTGATGTCCTTAGGTTAGTTAGGTTTAACTAGTTCTAAGTTCTAGGGGACTAATGACCTCAGCAGTTGAGTCCCATAGTGCTCAGAGCCATTTTTTTGATAAAATATGTGAAGGGGAGTGTAAATTTGAAAGACTGATTATAACGCTGTTATAAAGAAAGAAATGGAAGGTACAGTAACTGTAGAATATAGGCTGTAGGAGAGTAATGAACGGGAAGTGAGGCTTCTGGAGCTCTGACGTAGATTTCAGCTTGTTATAGCAAACTCTGCCAAAATCACAAGAAGGTATACTTGGACAAGACATACTTGGACAAGACAAAGGGACATGGGGAAACATCAAATGGACTGCATGAGATCTAGAAAAAGGTACAGAAATTAAATTCAGGACTGTAAAGCATTTCAGGTGCAAGCACAGATTCTAAGTGTGGTGTGCGTACTTTAAGACCTTCGGTACACACACCATCAGATTATTTGACTTGTCACTCTAACGAAGTAAGCGAGTGTCAGAAATATGTCTCGTGGTCTTATCGTGGCGTGTTTATCTTCTGCTGTTAGGTCAGACGATAGAAATGCCACTTGCACACTTAGAGTAGCAGATTGACGGTGACCAACTTTAAACAGAACTTGATTAATTTTCACACACATTTATTAAAATAATAAAAATCATAGATATTACTTAACTTGATTCTGGATGCTATTTACAATTGAAAATCTGAAGTTCCTTTGGTCTTGGTACGTTAGTCTTATTCTCACATATCTCTGATACTTGACAAAGTATCTATTCATTTATCTTCATGGCTAAGTACAGAAATATGATAATCTTATTAGGCGCAGACTGAAACTTGTCTAATGCAGACTGACTAATCGGAGGTCTGTACACTCGTTATAATACCTCGCGCGTTGAGGTATCACTGCGCGATTATGATCCTCGAGGAGAAAAGGTTCTACGTTAGCAGTAATCTCATTGGCTGCGTTACATATTAATACGCGGATCGGCGGAAGCAGAATTTGGTCCGTCTCTAAGACAGCGCCATCTCGTAGTGCGGAGAGGGATGAGCGCTGCACCTGCGCTGTTGTGCTTAGCGGGGCGCGCTCTAGAGGGAAGTTGTGTACGCGCTGACTACGCGGAACTATGTACACAACACTAACCGTAATCCAGTAGTGATAACAGAAATTGAAGAGGATGAAAGACAAGGAGTACCGTGAAATGGAATGCTGAGAAGTGGAAATTCTCCGAGGCGGTGACCAGTTTGTAAGTAAAGTATGGAGTGTGCTTCATTAGAAGAGAAGTGGAATGTAATAAAGAAGGAGTAGCTAAGGCGGTGTAGGATGCTACAGATTTAGTGGATGCAGGAGTGAAGATTCCTCTGATGTCCTCGGAAATACTCGAGCCTACGGCCGGAAGAAGAAATGTAAGAATCTTAAGAAAGAAACTGAAATGCTGAAGTTAAGTTCGTTTAGATACGAAATTAAGAACGAGTCTAGAGAGACAAAATGAAAATGGATGAGAAAAGCTTTTCAGTATAAAGAAAAACACAAGATTGTTGAAAAAATCGATACGGTGTACAGGGAGAATGAAAGTAGTTTCGGAGAAGTGGAAGCGTGTTAACCGATGAGATCCAGATGGAAAATTTCTATTAAATGGAGATACAGGGGCAAACAGATGGAATGAATACATCGAAGGACAGTACGCTGGAACGGAATTGTTCCGAACTGTGATAAAAGAGGAAGAGAAAATTGTGAGAAATAGGTCATCCAATAACGCGATCAGAATTTAAGAGAGAGCTGCAAGATCTGAACTCAGTCGATCCAGCAGGAGTCGGTGGGAGGGGTAGGAACCATGAGATTAATAGAGTTGGTGTTAAAAATATGTGAAACGATTGACTTACCATCAGATTTGTAGGAAGATAATATCATCACATTTCCTGCTGATGAACCAAGAAATATCGGGCTATTAGTTTGACTAATGATGCTTGTAAACAGCATGTAACACTCCCTTATAATTTGGTGTATCCGCTCGTTCGCGGATCTGAATAGCAGCCCAAATTAAGTAATTAATTAATGTGACCGTGTACCTAATGGGGCTGGCAATCGGATTGGACTGCTTGGGAGTTGTTACATTCCATTCTGTCCTTCTCAAATGCTGCAATAATGAAATGTCTGGTGGCAAGAGAACAACAACACAGCTTCACTAATCAAGACCTATATTCATCTCAAAACCACAAAGATAAGGAGACAGCCACTGCCTTCGTCAATACACTGTTAATAACGGCTAATCTCAGCACAGGTTTCTTCGTTATTCATCGTCGTCACACGCAAAATCCAACCACTGTAATCCAACACTGCAATCCAAATAATGCCGGCGCGGTAGACGCGGAATCTCAATAACGGCACATAAATATCACTGAAATCACTCTGTTAATCAAACTTTCTCACTTTCTCGTATAATACTAACACAAAGGGGTTAAACCGCGGCGATGGCCACTCCCTTTGTCGGTAATTCATGAATCAACAACTGCTGGCTTCAGCCCAGCTCTCTGCCCGCCTCGCGGGAACCTACAACACACACTGGCTGACTGACTCTCGCTCTCGCGACCCAACACACTATCGATAGTTGCCCTGTCGACCTGTGTGAGTGCAAACTTAGTAGTAAGGGCCTGCGGACCCCTTACATCCCCGCCCTCGAAAACTTCTTTAGAGCCGCAGGCGAAAAAGAATCGGCAAGGGAAATTAAACATTGCTGCATTTGAACAAAACATACAATACAAAATAATTAATGGAATTACAATTCATCAAATAGTCCCTCGACTCCGGTAGTGGGCTGCCTCCACAATAATTTCTACAAAAGGTTATTACATCACATAAATGGCATTGTCCAAATTACAATTTTTATATCAACCAGCAATAGTCCTCTCTAGTCCCACATTGAATGAAACACACAACATATAACCAAAAATTATTACTTAAACACAGAACATATGAATTACTATACTACAAATTAGTTGTTACAGATTTTATACTGATTCTTAGATAATCTTCGATATGAAATATGCAATTCTGATTATAATACATAAAAAAACACACTGTAAATAAACATTTCCCTTTTTTAAATGTCCGTTTTGCAACTAAATGTCCTAAATATCTTAGCAGGTTTATTCGGGTCCTGGTAGCCCTCACTCTTGACCGGACCTCACCTGGAGTGTCATTCAGTTTTCTTCAGTTCCTCCACCTCTTCCTCTATAATCAGATGAATGATTAAAATGACTCTCTGGGTCATTACTCCCCTCTTCTATATGCACTGTGTCATTTATTCGCCTATCCCATCTTCTCTCATGATCTCCTGGTTCCTCACTCCTTCTCCAATCATTTCTCCATTGACGTTCACCACCATGGTTCCTATACCTATGGCCACCACCTCTTCCTCTATAATTAGACGAATTACCAAAATGATTCCTTGGGTCATTACCTCCCCCTCGGTTTTGATCATTAGGTTGATTGTGTCCCTGTGATCGAACAGATTCCAACTGTTCCAGTATTTTCATCAAGGCCTCTCTATCTTCAATTAGGCTCCCGGATACAGTTTCTTGCATCCTCTGGCTCATTCTTCTTTTTATCGCTGATATCATTACGTCATCACTCAGGGGTTGTTCCAAGGTCTCGTTCAATTCCCACAAATGTTCGGCAAACTCTCTCAACATTCCTCTCCATGTACTAAGTGACTTGCGGTGTCGTAGGTCCTCAATTGCTGCACATTGATGGCTTTTGGACCAGTATTTCTTCAAGAATTCCTCTTCAAACTGGTCATAACTAGTAGTCCCTTCCGTCTTCCTGACTCCCCAAGTGAAGGCCTCACCTTCCATTCTATCTATTGCAAATTGAATCTTGTCTGAGTCCTTAAGATGTGCTGGGAAAACTCCTTTTAGCCATTTCATAAATATCATTGGGTGCAACCCTCCTTTCGGTCTAAATTTCTGCCCTGTATTACTTTGGATGCACCGATTATCACTGCTCATCAATGTAACGACCTTACCTCCCCCAATGGCTAAGGTGGCATTGCTAATTCGTTTATCAATTTCTTCTGTCTTGCTCTCCAATTGCTGCACTCCCTGTTGTAACTGCTTGACCTCCATTTCAACCCTCTTGTTATCCTCTTCTCGTTGCATGGCTATAGCATTTCTCAGATTAACAGCTAGTTGGTTTTGCCTATCTCCTATCCCCTTAACCGCCTCATTGCATTGTTTCTGCATCTGCGTCACCTCGGCGATTCGATGATTGCAGTTTGTTTCCACTTCGTTGATTCTTTCCCCCAATTCGGCTTTTGTTTCTTCAATATCGTCTTCTATCTTTTTTGCTAACTTTCCTTCCATCTTCTCCACGTCTCCCTGGACTTGGTCTATGCTCTTCAGTAGCTTCCTCTCTCTCTCGTCGATGTCCATCTTCAGTCGTTCTTGCAACTCCTGCATTTCCTTCTTCAAATTATATTCCATCTTCATTTGTGATGTTTTGATCTCTTGTAAATCTTCCTTTAGTGATTCTCTCGTTTCCTGTGAACTCTTCTCTAACGATGCGTTAGTTTCTTGTAAACGCTTCTCTAACGATGCGTTATTTTCTTGTAAACTTTTTAGTGATTCTCTTGTTTCTTGTGAACTCTGCTCTAACGCTGCATTAGTTTCTTGTAAACGCTTCTCTACTGATTTGGTCCCCTTTAGCAACTCTGCTAACATCCACCGCATATCTGCATCCTCTGAAATTGGCTTATCTCTCGTCGTTTGTCTCGGTGTCTCGGGATAATTAGTTGAATGTGCTGATGGGCTTCCTATTGACAATCCACAATCACTGATTCCTGAATCATCTCTGTCCTCCTGTCCTATCCCTTTCCTTTCAACTACTGCCTCACAGACCTGCTTATCTTCAGTAGACATGTTTGGTTTATTTTTAATACACAGCCAAGTAATACAAAATAACCTCTAGTCACCCAAAACACTCCTAATTACCATGAAACTAATCAAACAGCACCGGCAATCCTTTCAGTTAATCCCCAAAATGATACTACATGCATGAGTACCGAACATCATAACTCTCAAAAACCTATTAATTTCCAATAACACTTTCCACATACACAGTTTATGTAAAAATGTTTTAAACAAGATAATCACAACACTCACAAAATCTATAAATGTAAAATCCCCAAACAATTACCATTTAGACAGTGCAGTGTGCATAAACAAGTATGCAATATTTCAAGGTATGCTTCGCAAATTTTTCGGAAATTACTGCAATTGAGCACTTTTCCTAAAGTGAAATTCAGTTAAAAACTGTTTATTTATCACGAAGACTGCACACTGCAATTTACTGTTATGTCAACCAGTCGTCTTCACTCACCAACCGACGTTACCGCGAGTCGCGATGTTTTGACGTTTGAGGTGGGCATGGCGCTGCAGTTCTGCCGAAGCTCCCGTGAAGTTGAAGATCTGCTACAAGACGACGTAGTTCTCCGTCGGCCGCTCCGTGGCCCTGCAGGCGGGCGTAGTTTGTAGTTTGGCCGCTAGATGCCGGGACTGCGCTCGTTGTCTCGAAGTCGCTTTGCTCCGTGGTAGGATGTCGTGTGAAATCACCTTGCGGATCGAAGCTATTTGGTGCAACTGCTACACGGGTCTGCATGACGTCACTCAATAATTGCGTCGCCACAACACATTGTCGTCAGCATAACAGTTTATGGGTCCACACGAAGCCGTCCGATTTTCACTGTTCAAAAAGCAATTTCAGTCGAAATACTGCCGCTAAACACCTTTTTAACAACTTTCGTAACGAATTCTTGGCTCGTTTTGCTATAGTAATGTTCACACGTGCCTCTCTTTAGTGTTCACTTTTCACAGTTTTTCGCGCGGATTTACGCATTTGCACATTATAACACAGTTTATTGACACTAATGTTCTATTTAATATGGCAAGAAAAACAGTTTAGTCACAATCGTAAGGTGCTATTACTTCGTATTGTTCAAAAATGCACTGTTCCTTGTCGCGATTTTAAGGTTTATGCACTGTCCCAATCCAAATTGAAAAAACACTTTCTTGCGTTAAGCACGGTAAAATTACCTATTGTTCATTACGATTCGTCCGAAAATTGCACTAGTCCTTTCACGGTAAGCCAAGGGTGTAACACTCCCTTATAATTTGGTGTATCCGCTCGTTCGCGGATCTGAATAGCAGCCCAAATTAAGTAATTAATTAATGTGACCGTGTACCTAATGGGGCTGGCAATCGGATTGGACTGCTTGGGAGTTGTTACATTCCATTCTGTCCTTCTCAAATGCTGCAATAATGAAATGTCTGGTGGCAAGAGAACAACAACACAGCTTCACTAATCAAGACCTATATTCATCTCAAAACCACAAAGATAAGGAGACAGCCACTGCCTTCGTCAATACACTGTTAATAACGGCTAATCTCAGCACAGGTTTCTTCGTTATTCATCGTCGTCACACGCAAAATCCAACCACTGTAATCCAACACTGCAATCCAAATAATGCCGGCGCGGTAGACGCGGAATCTCAATAACGGCACATAATATCACTGAAATCACTCTGTTAATCAAACTTTCTCACTTTCTCGTATAATACTAACACAAAGGGGTTAAACCGCGGCGATGGCCACTCCCTTTGTCGGTAATTCATGAATCAACAACTGCTGGCTTCAGCCCAGCTCTCTGCCCGCCTCGCGGGAACCTACAACACACACTGGCTGACTGACTCTCGCTCTCGCGACCCAACACACTATCGATAGTTGCCCTGTCGACCTGTGTGATTGCAAACTTAGTAGTAAGGGCCTGCGGACCCCTTACAAGCTGAACAGACTGAAGTTGTATTGGATGATGATGAGTCTGTTTTCAGGAAAGGAAAAAGTGGCGGGAAAGGAATTCGGACATCGGGCTTCGTAATGGGAGGTAGACTGACGAATATCTTCCTAGTGATTGTGCTTCTAGAAAAAGACTTCGAGAATGAAATGCGGAGTAATACTGAGAAGGAAGATTGGGTAGACACTGTGCAAACGCTCGGACTGGGGAAATCGACCGTGCCCTTTCATAGGAACCGTCCCAGTGTTTGTCGCAAGAGTTTTAGGGAAAACACGGAAAACTTAAATCTGGATATTGGACTGGGATATGAACCGCCGGAATCCAGAACACTTTCCGTTGACCCTTCCCGCTCGGACAGTGCTGAGAATATTGGGATTTAAGCGCAGGTCAAGAGCCACATGCTCATGTTAAGAAGGGTATGAGGCAAGATGACGATTCTTACTACTTGTTCAACTTTTACGTCCAACAAGTGATGAGGGGAGAGAAAAAATATTAGGATGAGGAGAAAAATTTCAAGACGAAGAGATACCAATGCTATGGCCCTCCTGTCTGGATTGTAACACACCTCTTCAATGACGTCTGTAGAATGACTTGTCTTCTGAACGGCGTTTTATCATTATTCTGAAGGAAATGTCGCTGAAGGGTATGCACACTTGTATTCTTTACTTAGTCGATTGTCTTAAAGTTGGTCACAGCGACTTCTTTTTTGGCATGAGTACGACAATGGACACAGATCTTGATTTAAATTTTGTAGTACCTGTTCTTCATATTGACAACAGTTCACATCCATCCGCTCTTTTGAACCACTTATTCTAAGTGAACATGTCTCCTTTCCACAGCATGACAAAACGTGACGTGACACCATTGCACAACAACATCCTACCAAGTACGAACAAGTAAAAGGATAAAGATTACATTTGAAGCAAAGAAGGTTAAACGAATTACACAGTTATCAAATATTGTTGTTTCGGTAATAGACATTTAATTTAGCAAAATGTAGTAAAATTAAAATTACAGACTTTCATGTTGGAGCTTCAAAATTAACATAATTACATAAAATATAAATATAAATAATGTGCTTAAAATAATGACTTTCAGTTAAATATAATTCCATACAAAGCCATTGCTATTGGTGTCTTCAGAATGGTGTATCAACCTAGATTTCATCACAAGTAAAGCAAAGCTGTTGAAAGGCATGGACAATGTACTAAATACAGGATATGAATAAACAAAGCAAGTACAAAGATGATTACGGTAGCGTAAAGGAGACTAACAACTTTATAAAAGTGTTTCCAGGCTACGAATCAGAAATTCCGATGAACAGTGCAAACCGCAACATATACTACACTCCTGGAAATGGAAAAAAGAACACATTGACACCGGTGTGTCAGACCCACCATACTTGCTCCGGACACTGCGAGAGGGCTGTACAAGCAATGATCACACGCACGGCACAGCAGACACACCAGGAACCGCGGTGTTGGCCGTCGAATGGCGCTAGCTGCGCAGCATTTGTGCACCGCCGCCGTCAGTGGCAGCCAGTTTGCCGTGGCATACGGAGCTCCATCGCAGTCTTTAACACTGGTAACATGCCGCGACAGCGTGGACGTGAACCGTATGTGCAGTTGACGGACTTTGAGCGAGGGCGTATAGTGGGCATGCGGGAGGCCGGGTGGACGTACCGCCGAATTGCTCAACATGTGGGGCGTGAGGTCTCCACAGTACATCGATGTTGTCGCCAGTGGTCGGCGGAAGGTGCACGTGCCCGTGGACCTGGGACCGGACCGTAGCGACGCACGTATGCACGCCAAGACCGTAGGATCCTACGCAGTGCCGTAGGGGACCGCACCGCCACTTCCCAGCAAATTAGGGACACTGTTGCTCCTGGGGTATCGGCGAGGACCATTCGCAACCGTCTCCATGAAGCTGGGCTACGGTCCCGCACACCGTTAGGCCGTGTTCCGCTCACGCCCCAACATCGTGCAGCCCGCCTCCAGTGGTGTCGCGACAGGCGTGAATGGAGGGACGAATGGAGACGTGTCGTCTTCAGCGATGAGAGTCGCTTCTGCCTTGGTGCCAATGATGGTCGTATGCGTGTTTGGCGCCGTGCAGGTGAGCGCCACAATCAGGACTGCATACGACCGAGGCACACAGGGCCAACACCCGGCATCATGGTGTGGGGAGCGATCTCCTACACTGGCCGTACACCACTGGTGATCGTCGAGGGGACACTGAATAGTGCACGGTACATCCAAACCGTCATCGAACCCATCGTTCTACCATTCCTAGACCGGCAAGGGAACTTGCTGTTCCGACAGGACAATGCACGTCCGCATGTATCCCGTGCCACCCAACATGCTCTAGAAGGTGTAAGTCAACTACCCTGGCCAGCAAGATCTCCGGATCTGTCCCCCATTGAGCATGTTTGGGACTGGATGAAGCGTCGTCTCACGCGGTCTGCACGTCCAGCACGAACGCTGGTCCAACTGAGGCGCCAGGTGGAAATGGCATGGCAAGCCGTTCCACAGGACTACATCCAGCATCTCTACGATCGTCTCCATGGGAGAATAGCAGCCTGCATTGCTGCGAAAGGTGGATATACACTGTACTAGTGCCGACGTTGTGCATGCTCTGTTGCCTGTGTCTATGTGCCTGTGGTTCTGTCAGTGTGATCATGTGATGTATCTGACCCCAGGAATGTGTCAATAAAGTTTCCCCTTCCTGGGACAATGAATTCACGGTGTTCTTATTTCAATTTCCAGGAGTGTATGAAAGGAAACCAATAACTTTGTTGGTTGGTTGGGTTGATTTGGAGGAGGAGACCAAACAGCGAGGTCATTGGTACCATCGGGTTAGGGAAGGAAGTTGTCCGTGCCCTTTCACTGGAACCATCCCGGCATTTGCCTGAAGCGATTTAGGGAAACCACGGAAAACCTAGGTCAGGATGGCCTGACGCGGGATTCAACCGTCGTCCTCCCGAATGAGTGTCCAGTGTGCTAACCACTGAGCCACCTCACTCGGTAAGATCTCTGTATAATAATGTTAAATGTTTATGTATTGCCAGTTTTTGTCTGATGATGAGGCTGTACCTCGAAACGTTTTGAAATATTAAGTACTTTAAACAGTTTAACAAAGAATTGCAACTGTTATCGATCTCCGAAAATCATAAATGTAAATTTTAACAAACAACAACGGTCGAATAATAACTAATATTTCCTTAAAGAAAAACTAGTTGCTGAACATCAAATTGGGGAACGACTCATGGTAATAAAAAAACAACAACAACAATAATAATAATATCTAGGAAGCAAGATTACACAGAATGGAAGGCAGGAAGAAAGAAATATATCAGAAGTAGATTGATACAGGTGGAGATAGAAAAAAATGAACTGTATAGCTATTTGGTATTGACATGCAAATGTGCAAGAAGTACTTGAAAGTGTAAATCTGGAACGCAGCATTGAAGAGGACAATGGGAGCATTTTCCAAGTGGTGTTGTTTAAGAAGTTAGAAGTGGGCAGAAGAAGAAATACTTAAAAACATAGGTGAGGACAGAAGATTCAAATGGCTATGAGCACTATGGGACTCAACTGCTGAGGTCATTAGGCCCCTAGAACTTAGAACTAGTTAAACCTAACTAACCTAAGGACAGCACAAACATCCATGCCCGAGGCAGGATTCGAACCTGCGACCGTAGCGGTCTTGCGGTTCCAGACTGCAGCGCCTTTAACCGCACGGCCACTTCGGCCGGCCGAGGACAGAAGACTACAAAAGATCCTTACCAGGAAATGAGACATTTACTATGGTATGGAGGAGAACACTGCTTGACATAAAAATCAACCAGAACAAATGGTAGCATATCAGTGTTAACTTCCTACACAAACACACCACTGGCTGTTATGTAAACGGTTATAGTCGCCATCCTTTATGACAGATAGACCTCCTACCGCTATTTACAATTTGTGCAGAAACCAGATGGCAGTTATAAGAGTCGAGGGGCATGAAAGTGGTTGGAAAGGGAGTGAGACAGGGTTGTAGCCTCTCCCCGATGTCATTCAATCCGTTTATTAAGCAAGCAGTAAAGGAAACAAAAGAAAAATTCGAAGTAGGAATTAAAATCCATGGAGAAGAAATAAAAACTTTGAGGTTCGCCGATGACATTGTAATTCTGTCAGAGACAGCAAAGGACATGAAAGAGCAGCTGAACGGATTGGACAGTGTCTTGAAAGGAGGATATAAGATGAATACCAACATAAGCAAAACGAGGATAATGGAATGTAGACGAATTAAATCTGGTGATGCTGAGGGAATTAGATTCGGAAATGAGACGCTTAAAGTAGTAAATGAGTTTTACTATTTTGGGAGCAAAATAACTGATGCTAGTAGAAGTACAGAGAATATAAAATGTAGACTGGCAATGGAAAGGAAAGCGTTTCTCAAGAAGAGAAATTTGTTAACACCGAGTATAGATTTAAGTGTCAGGAAGTCTTTTCTGAAAGTATTTGTGTGGAGTGTAGTCATGTATGGAAGTGAAACGTGGACGATAAATAGTTTAGACAAAAAGAAAATAGAAGCTTTCGAAATGTGGTGCTACAGAAGAATGCTGAAGATTAGATGGGTAGATCACATAATTAATGAGGAGGTACTAAATAGAATTGGGGAGAAGAGAAATTTGTGCACAACTTGACTAGAAGTAGGGATCGGTTGGTAGGACATATTCTGAGGCATCAAGGGATCAAATGGCTCTGAGCACTATGGGACTTAACATCTATGGTCATCAGTCCCCTAGAACTTAGAACTACTTAATCCTAACTAACCTAAGGACATCACACAACACCCAGTCATCACGGGGCAGAGAAAATCATCAAGGGATCACCAATTTAGTATTGGAGGGCAGCCAAGAGATGAGTACAATAAACAGATTCAGAAGGATGTAGGTTGCAGTAAGTACTGGGAGATGAAGAAGCTTGCTCAGGATAGAGTAGCATGGAGAGCTGCATCAAACCAGTCTCAGGACTAAAGACCACAACAACAACAACAACGGAATTGCTACCAGTGTGCATTAGTGCTATTCGTGTTTAGTGTTGTTACCAGACGGCACGTAATTGGAGTGAACAGAGTCAGGCCTTGAGTGATCACTGTGAAACACATGCACGTGCCATGTACTCGTATGAGACAGCATTATCAGCACCTGAAAGATTTTGAAATGGCCTCACTGGAGTCTCTATTTTTCATGTTGGTCGGACTGTGTAATATACAGATTTATGGGACATTCGGATGTGGGGATGGCCTCGTGTTGGAAGCCATAGCAACATGAGGGCAGGCATACCAGTCCGTCCACTACATGGGATAATCGCAGTATTGCACATCAAACACATCGTAACCCATTCAAATTTGTGCCTATCATCCTAGAACATGTAATGTTCTCTTTGTCACATTCTGTATCATCCCGCACCCTTGGTCGGAGAGTAGTAGCAGTCAGACTACGGAATTGTCGTTCCATTAACACCACCTCAGAAAGGGCTATGTTTGGTATGGTGCCTTGACCAGAAAGCATGGCCTGCTGTGTTCAGCTATGAATCGCGATTCGGCACTACCTTTTTGCGAACAATTAACGCATAGCTGGGTACGCAACAGGCCTTTAAGTTATTCTTTCTTTTAGACCAAAACACAGTGTATAGGTCTGGGACAAAAGGTGCTGGAGAGACTTGCAGTTGCGCCACTTCCTGAGGTAAACATTTTTCAGGATATCTTGTTTAGAACAGTAGATATCTGGACTATTTTTCCACTCTCCTGCACTAGCATAACTAATAATATCTATTGTAATGCAAATATGCACACTGTTAGTGATCAACATTCAAAGCTTTTCCTAGCATTTTAGACCGCTCTGGAACAAACAGATTGATATAGAACTCTTGTAGAAGTAATAGATGGGAAACGCTTAAAACTAGCCATTGAGAAATGTTATATGTCAGTGACTAAACATCCGAATCATATATTAGAAAACAGTGCCATTTGATTTTGTGTAAGTACTACATGGACTACAAATCGTGTAGCGCACACGTTAGGAGGCACCAACGCAGTTTCGAATTTCTTGAACAGAGAATGTGAATTTGTTAAATGATGGGCACATTGCTGCCTATTGGTGTGCGACAAACACGCTCTTTCATACAAACTCAGAAACTAAGCTATGATGAATCTGTATCCTGGGACATTAGGTCTCAGGGAACTGGTTCCTGGCATCCCATCTTCCAGTAAGAATGCATTAAATGCATGGAAACAAATAGCAAGAGCTATTCCTAAATGGCCAATTTTAATATCCCTTGTATTCTGTGTGCCTAAGGACCCTCTACAACGCTTCGATAAGCTTGAACTGTAATCTAAAAGTTTAACAATCTTTTTTAAATTTTTTAGATAATTCAGTTACACGTTCGACATTAAATCTGTGAGTCGACAGAGGATTTCAACGAATCATCTGCGTCATATACACCTGCATCTGCATTTACATCTAAATCTAAATCTACATCTACACTTACGCTCTCCAAACTTCTGTGAAGTCGAAGTATTAGAATTACTTCTCGTGTTATTTACACATGGAATGCGGGAAAAATGATTGCTTACATGCCTCTGTGCGTGCGACAACTTATCCAATCAAGCGCCACAATTAGTGTAAACAAGTCTTTGTGATTACCACGGCAACGGTATGTAGGCGGTCGCAATATGCCTAGATTCCTCATTTACTTTTTTTCCTGTCATCAGTCTTCTGACTGGTTTAAAGCGACCCGTTACGAATTCCTCATCTTCATGTCCGAGTAGCCTTGCGCCCGACGTCCTCAATTATTTGTTGGATGAAATCTAATCTCTGTCTTTCCCTTCAGTTTTTACCATCTAAAGCTCTCTCTAGTCTCAAGGAGATTATTCGCTGATGTCGTAATAGATGTCCTACCATCCTGTCCCTACCTAGCGTCAGTGTTTTCCATATGTTCGTTTCTTCATGGATTCATCGATTCTGTGGACAACGTCCACATTCTTTAACTAATCAGTCAACCTAATTTTCAACGTTCTTCTGTAACACCACATATGACATGCTTCGATTCTCTTCTGGTTTTTCCACTGTTCATGATCTACTACCATACGACGCAGTGCTCCAAAAGTACATTCTCAGAAATTTCTATCTCAAACTAAGTGCAATGTTTGATATTTGCAGACTTCTCTTGACCGAGAATGCCCTCTTTGCTTACTCTAGTCTATTTTGTAATGCCCTCCTTGCTTCTTCTGTCATCGATAATTTTGCTTCCAAAGCAGCAGAATATCTTAACTTCGTCTACTTAGTGATCACCAATTTTGTTATTAAGTTTCTCACTGTTCTAATTTCTGCTACTTCAGATTACTTTCGTCTTTTTCCGGCTTACTCTCAATCCGTATCTGTACTCGTTACACTGTTCATACCATTCATGTTATCCTGTAATTCTTCTTCGCATTCACTGAGGATACTAAAATCATCAAAGAATCTAATCAATGATATCCTTTCGTCTTGGATTTTAATCCCACTTTTGCTTCATTGCTTCTCCGATATATAGATTGAACACAAGGGGTGAAAGACTACATCCCTGTCTTACATCTGTTTTAGTCCGAGCACTTCGTTCTTGGTCTTCCACTCTTATTGTTCCGTCTTGGCTCTTGCACACATATTATCCGCATTTGCCCATAAAGTCGCGTCGAAGCTTTGACCGTCATTTCTTCGGAAGCTATTGCATGTTGGTACCTCAGTCAAAATAAGTGTCATTTATTATAATATCATCCTGTCACCCTGAAAATTTAGACTATATCAGAGAGCGATCTATGGCGGGTTCCCTTCGTGAGAGGTGGTTGCTTCTTTGCAGGATCTGCTACGGTCGTGTCAGTTTGTACGTCTCTTTGTTCCTGTTACGCGTTCAGTGGTGCCCTTGCCCCTTGCGCGAGATAATACGAATACTGTCAAGCATGTGGGCTTAGAGCTGCGGGTCTGTTTTGCTTTCGCTGTTAGCTTGTTAATGCAGTGACACAGAGGCCTTCTGATGTTTGTCTCTGAATCGTGTGCCCTACGCTTAACGCATTGTTGTTATTGTGTAACGTTTATGATCTAAAACACTCTCCTGGCTGGGATTGTGGGGATTACTTCGTGTAGCCCTAAACACCGTTACATGGTACTACATAAACATTGGATAAAGGCAGGTGGTAAGCAACAGACACACACACACACACACACACACACACACACACACACACACACATATATATATATATATATATATATATATATATATATATATATATATATATATACACAGAGCGTATAAATTAAACAACCAATATGTCAGTGATTCTTTCCAGTTAGTGCAACGAATTTCAGCGTGCTTAACACGTGCTCTGCCTGAGACGTTTCGAAGCGTCACGTTGGAGGTCCGAGCAGGACCTTCGTTGTTTTAAAGCGCACTGATGGAATACGATTTAAGCGTACAGTAGCATATTGATAATCTGCTTAGCCACGTGTTCCATTGTTATTCGAAACTTGAATACCGTGGACACTTTTGGAATCCTTTGGTTATCCTTGTTCCCTCGTTGTCCATCTGATTAACAAATCTTCATCAGAATGGAAGAAAAACTGCTTGATCCTATTTCGATTCGTATCAGTTGCAGTTGACGAGCGGCAGTATTGCACTGAGGAAGTAATTGAGACATTACATAGTTCACACTGTGAACTCACAATTCTGTCAGGAGCCGATCTTCGTTAATTAAGAAGAATGCAGGTAGAGATGTGTATTTCTTGATCTGCACTCTACTTCACTGTACCATATTGGGTCCCACTGAGACTTCAAAAAATCGTTAAGTAAACATTTGTGTAAAACCTTAGTTTCTCACAATTTCACCAAGTAGGCAACTGCATAACTTTTCGGCCGTTATTGCAACATAGAATTCATCAATAGGCGTCAAATACTCTCGTTATCTTCCCAACAGCATTTTTATGGGACCTGAACTCAGCCACAAAAGCCTCAGTGTATACTACAGCGCAATCCTTACAAAGTATATTCCGTAAATGAAGACATTTGGTTCCAAATACCTTTTTAAGTACCAAAAATCTATAATATATAAATGCAGTCTGAAGCGACAAACAAAAGTTTGTACCAAGTCGGGACTGGAGCCCGGATCGCCTGCTCAAGAGGCGTCAGATCACCGAAGTTAAGCGCTGTCGAGTTTTGCAAGCACTTGGATGGGTGACCGTCTTGGTCTGTCGAGCGCCATTGGCAAGCGGGTTGCTCTCAAACCTTGTAAGGCCAATTGAGGAGCTACCTGGTTGAAGAGTAGCCATGCTCCACTGTATCAGTATCCAGTGAGGCCTATCGGTTGAGGACGAAACGGCGGCCGATCGGTACCACTGGGAGTTCCGAGGCCCACTTGTTTGGAGAGGAGAGTACTGGGAATCGAACCCCGATCCCCCGCATGGCAACCAGCCGCTCTGACCACTCAGCTATGGAGGCGGACAAAAAGGTCGGAGCCAATCTGAAAATGTCTTTCTTAATCTGTGGCTCTTGTATGTAGCTCATACGTGGTCTGCATGAAGCTCATTAGCTTGCCTTGAATAGGAAACGTTGTAAAATTGTGGACACATGTCGATATAGTCCATGGCGTTCCGTTTATCTTGGCCATTCAAAGTAACCTTTTGTCCTGAAGCAAAGGAAAAATGTGTCAAGAAAATGTTGTTTAGCTACCAGGGAGTCATTTACCAGCTTGTAATATTGTTCGTTACGAAGATAAGAACCGCAGTAGTCCTGTTTTAAATAGCACCCTATATTTTGTATTTAGTAATCCACTCCACAAGACCTGTTAAAAAACATGTCATAATACACTGTTCACTTAAACACAACGCTCTTAAAAACATAATACAAAATTACTTTGACTCGTCTGTACTAAAGCACAGTGCAGCTACTCGGACTAAAGTAACTTGTCCACTTGCTGGAGTTGACAGTAAACAATTCGAGACTCAAGAAAAAATTTTATTTATTTATTTTTGTGCTTATACGTGTTTGGTGCCCAAGTATAAAGATATTTTTTTACTGCAGAGTCTTGATTGGTACAATTAACATTTCTTTTTATTTAGAGCTGTTTAAGAAATTTGAGAAAACAGTTATTCGCACTATCTCTATAGAGTAAATGGGGTTTCTTGATTGTGAGGAAGAGTTTATTGATTACATAAGACTATGGATGAGTTTCTTCTCTGAAGTCCATCGGCTTGCAATTTTTGCTTCTTATTTTCGGACATATTTGTGGTCGCTGAGCGAGTAGGAATATCTTTCGTAGAGTGTCGTTATTGGTACCATGATTAAACAATCAACGTTTTTGTCGAAATCCATTTTATTTGACGTTGCATTAAAATGTTGAGAATACAATTATTGAAGTGTATGTAATGAAGTATTTGCAGAAATTTATTTTAATAATTAATTAATAAGTTCTTCAAGTACCAAAAATACTGCTTTACTTTTGTAAAAATCAGTGTTAACGCTCCTATACAAGTTCTATAAGAGTTAACTGGCAAAGCCTGCACGAAAATCTGTCTTCATTCACGATTAAATTAAGCAAAAGACACTAGCTAGCTTCCGAGAGCTCACAGTTCTCTTACCACTTTCCATCTACGAGCCACTTAGTGACGAAATACTGCGCTGCAGTCATAGGCGCTGTGAACTGCACGTAGCCAATATTTGGCCGGAACAATGGTTTTATGTAAAATCGCTAAGTGAGTCTAAGGCTTCCATTCAGTCCCTTGTTGATCAGTCTGTTGTGGAAGTTGATGAAAGCAAAACGAGAGCTGAAGTTTTAAATTTCACCTTCAAGTAATTGTTCACATAGGAAAATCGTACAAACGTACCGTCATCTGACCATCGGACGGACTCCCGTATGGACGACATAGTAATAAACATTCCTGGCGTAGAGAAACATCTGAAAGATTTGAAAGCAAATAAATCACCAGGTCTGAATGGAGGCCCAATTCAGTTTTACTAAGAGTGCTCTATGGCCTTGACCCTCTAGTAGCCCGCATTTATCGTGAATCTCTCTTTCAGTACAGTCCCAAGTAACTGGAAAAAAGGGCAGATGACTGCAGTATATAAGAAGGGTAAAAGAACGGATCGGCAAAATTACAGACCAATATCCCTAATTTAGGTTTGCTGCAGAAACCTTGAACATATTCTCAGTTCGAATATATTAAACTTTCTTGGGACTGAGAAGCTTATGTCCACTAATCAGCTCTGTTTTAGAAAGCATCGCTCGTGCGAGACTCAGCTTGCCCTTTTCTTACTTGGTATACTGCGAACTATAGATGAAGGGCAACAGGAAGATTCCACAATTCTAGATTTCCGGAAAGTATTTGACACGATGCCCCATTGCAGGCTTTTAACGAAGGTACAGGCATATGGAATAAGTTCACTGAGACGTCACTGGCTCGAAGACTTCTTAAGTAATAGAACCCAGTATGTTGTCCTCGACGGCGAGTGTTATCCAGAGGCAAGGGTATCGTCAGGAGCGCTCCAGGAAAGAGTAATAGGACCGCTGTTGTTTTCTATATACGTAAATGATCTGGCAGACTGGGTGGGCAGCAATCTGCGGTTGTTTGCTGATAGCGCTATGGTGTACGGTAAAGTGTCCAAGTTGAGTGACTATGAAGATACAAGACGACTTAGGCATAATTTCTAGTTGGCTTGATGAATGGCCGCTAGCTTCAAATGTGTAAAAATGTAAGTTAATAGGGATGAGTAGGAAGAAGAAACCTGTAATATTTGGATACAGTATTACTGGTGTCCTGCGTGACACGATCGTCGTTTAAATATCTGGGCGTAACTTTGCAAAATGATATGAAATGCAACGAGCGTGTGAAAATTGTGATAGGGAAGACGAATGGTCGATTTGTGTTTCATTGAGAGAATTCTGGGTATATGTGGTTCACCTGTAAAGGAGATCGAATATAGGACGCTGGTAAGACGTGCTCTTGGTTACAGCTCGAGTTTTGGGATCCGTACCAGGTCAGATTGAAGGAAGACATCGAATCAATTCAGAAGCAGGCAGCTAGATTTGTTACCGGTTGGTTCGAACAACACGAAACGTTACAGAGATGATTCGGGAACTCAAATGGAAATCTCTGGAGGGAAAGCAACGTTTTTGTCGAAAAACACTATTGAGAAAGTTGAGAAAACCGGTGACTGAAGCTGACTGCCACACGATTCTACTGCCGCCAAGATACATTACGTGTAAGGACCACGAAGGTAAACTACGACAAATTAGAGCTCTTACGGAAGCATACAGACAGTCGTTTTTCCCTCGCTCTATTTGCGAGTGGAACAGGAAAGGAAATGACCAGTAGTCATTTATACAGGGTATCCTCCGCCACGCGCCGAATGTACGTGTACATGTAGAGTGCCAGTTAAAATGCATTTCCTTGAGTCTTAGCCTTGACAGTAGCATTACCAGTTAATACCCACTGAAAGAACACATTAGTAAATAAGTTTGATTATTTTATAGTGCATCCAGAATATTTGCCGTAATTTTATTCATGTGGCTTCAACAGAGATATAGCAATTGAATAATTTGTGAGTCCTTACTCTACGAATGGTCAAAAAATTTGTTAAACTTCTTATATTTCACACTTCTTTCGCTGTTTAACTTCTACATCGGACACTGATTAACATACCTCAATTAAGGTAAGCATTGGGCAACCCGAATACAGAAATGTAACAGCGACTTGCGTGATCTGAGGTTTTCCCAGCGTACAGAAATCTTGAAAATTTCTCGGGTATTCAGCCGGGTAGCGTCGTCTAAAAGGCGCGATATTTCGGCAAACCGACTTCGTGCCATCTTCAGGCGTTCTTGATGTCAGACACCAAGAACGCCTTTAAGATGGCAAGAAGTCGGCTTGGCAAAATATCGCGCCTTTAGGACGACGCTACCTGGCTGAAAACGCGAGAAATTTTCAAGATAACAACGACTTGTAAAGTGGCATCACAAACATTCAGAAATGCTCTTCTGAAGCTTGTGGGTGACAGATCAGCACTTCTGGCTTCACACCGTTTGTCACCTGTGACACTGCAAGCGCTATAGAGTGGCTACAGCTGGTCAATGACTGCAATTTAGCAAAGCACTAATATCGGAATTACAGTGCGTAATTGGAGAGCGTTTGGAAGAAATATAGCTTTCTGTCAACGACTAATGTTACGAATCACAAGGCGTTAGAGCATGCGGCACTAGAATAATGGTCTTTATTGGCAAATAAGTCAATAATTACAGCTGCATCAGCTCCTTGTTAGAAGCAGTACCGCAGGAAAGAATAGAATCGATATCCAGAATGAATCTTTCGCTCTTCTACAGAGTGTGCGCAGTTTTGAAACTTCTTGGCTGTTTAAAGACGTGAATCAGGCCGGCTTTCGAACTAGAAGCCTTATTTTTTCGTCCATCCGGGTACGATTCACGGTACATTTTTAATCTGCCAGCAAGTTTCACAACAGCGTAGACACCGCTACAATGTGAAAGATTCGTTCTGGAAACAATCCTCTAGATTGTTGCTGAGCTGTTTGAGCTGATGCTTCCCTATATCCTTTCTTCCAGCAGATCCAGTCAATCAAAATGTGCTGGAGAGTTTCTGTAAAGTTTGAAAAGCGGAGACGTATTGACGGATTTGAAGATGCGATTGAGGATCGCGGAGGGCTTAGTGGTAAAAGTATATTGCGTGGTAAAAGTATATCGCTTGCGAAAAGGAAGGTTGTATGTTGAGTCTTTGTTTACACGATTTTTGATGTAGCTAGCACATAAAAAATATGAAGAAAATATGGCACTAGCTGCTAATTATGAAGAAGTATCGATTTTTGTTTTGTAAATTTTGGCCTTGTATGCGTCTTTGTCTGCCGAACAAACGCTAACGAAGTTCGTTCTCCCTCTACCTAATCTGCTTTTCTATCTTGTCTTCCTCTCAACTTTTTTTGTTCAAAACTCTGTAAAGTTAACTAATTATTGGGCCAAAAATAGAAAACAGTCTCTGTTGCAGGTGTTTTATTAATAATGACGCTTTTCGGAGGGCTAGTGCATTTTCAGATTATCTGGAAGTAGTAATGACAATATTGTTACATAACCGTTTATTCGTGAATCTATCTAGCACCGATCAATGGAATTGCTAAATTAAAGGTGAGAAGTACAGTGGTTCACTCGCCTTGAACAGTGGAGACCGCAGTAGTCAGCCATTGATACGAAGGCGTTAAAGCGAAGTCCGCAATCGTCAAGAAAGAACATAGGAGAGTCCGAAACAGCAAGTGCAAACCTTTAAGATAAAATTGCAACATTAATAGGAAATTAAATCTGCATGTACGAAAAAAGAAATTCACCAAACCATGGTAACACATGCCATGCGAAGATAGGTTAGTGATCACGGCCATGAATCAAAGTGCTAAACATTTTTAGGCCTTTGTGGTTTTTAACTTTTTCTCCCCCCCCTTTCTAATACTTTCTAATACATGATTATCATCTCCTATTCTTTCGCCTCTCACACTGCCATCCTCTCCTCCTCCTTCCTATTGATATTTCGGTCAGTTAACTGAAATAGTTATGTTGTATATCACCACTAGTTCATCTATTTTTAATTGTTACGAGTATTTTATTCCATTCCATCGTTTTAACTCTCTTCAACATCTACTCTATTTCCATCCGTTTTTACTATCAGCGCCACCTGTCGGCGCTTCCACTAAGTTTCGTTCTCACGTCAATCTACTGTGCGCACCGCCTGCTTCATCATATACGTTATCTAGAGCAGTATTTGTGAACAGCTATGATTCATTGCTGTGATCGCTAACCCATCTTCGTACCCCATGTGGCCATGGTTTGTGAGTTTGTTTCTAGTTCTTAATCATGCGTTCACGCTGATTTAATTTCTTATTAATGTTGTAATATTACGCTTTTAACGTAGAGGTTTTCACCTGAAATTTCAGGCTTTCCTAAGTTCTTATTTGACACCGTCGTATCAATAGCTTTTAAATGTGACACCGCTGTTCAAGGCAAATGTATCACTTTACTGCTCTCCTATAGCTGTCCCACTGATCCGTGCTAGTTCACGAATAAGCTGTTATGTAACGAGATTGTTATTACTAATTACAGATAATTTGAAGTCTGCTAACCACGCGAAACGCGTCGTTATTAATAAAACACTGGCAGCAGAGACTGTTTTCTGTTTATGGAACACTGAAACACCGTTGCTGCATCAGGCCAAAATGAAGTGGAATAATATCAGTAATAACTGGACATTCCGTTTCATGAAAAAAAAAAGAAAAACCATTCGTGGCTCCTGGGAGTAACACAGTTTCACCACGGAGAGCGCTCGTGACAGCGCCTCGTGTGTCTCCGTCGCCCTTCGGCTGACATCGTTCTGTGGTCGGCCTTGGCGTGGCTGGGCCTGGAGCAGTGAGTCACCGCGTTCCAGCCGCTTCCGCTGCCGCCGAGACTCTCTGAACTGGACTGGACTGGACGCTCCAGCGGCTTTCGTTTCCCTTTCTCTTTTTTGTTTACGGGTAGCAAGGCAGAATCTCGGCCACCCAAGGCGCTTCGGACGAAACGGCAGCTAACTTCTCGCCTTACATCAGTATCCAAAGAGGAACCTGACTTCACTGGTACTTTACACAGCCTGCTGAGGACTTGACAACCTCCTGCTTACTCGACTCCAGAAAATGTCATCATGAAATTAACTACTCCAGTTTATAGCTTCTATTACTTGAAGAAATACATCAGCCAGTGTCGGAAATATGGCAGCTACTGCGCTGTTTTTCTGCAACAAACAAAGAAAAAGTGTTTGTTCTATGCTTATAAATGCGGAAAACTGGAGCAAGAGCAAACAGATTAGATACGTAGCTGCAACAACCGAACTACAGTCGATGTTTGGAACGATGTGCTGGTTGAAGATTAAATACGTATTACGACAACTGAAGATAGACGAAAGCCCGAAACGCATATAGCTTTAAATAAAAATACATAAGAAGTGGCTGGTTGGTGTGTCTTTAAGCAATATAATCCACAGCCTCGGAACTCAGCACCCAGTAAGATGTATAAATTAAACATAGCTTGGACGCACAATATAAAACATTACATATCAGTTTCGCTCACCTTCTATATTGCTCAGATATTATTCTTACATGGAGTTCGACGGGTGAGTAACCCAAGCTCTGACTCTATGCGAAAAGGATCATAATTTTCGTAGAGGAATACGATACGAACTACAGAATCTTGTTGTAAATTGTATCTGGGTTTACTACAGAAAAGCCTACATTTCTGCAGGGAAGAAGGTTTATTCTCAGTACTCCAAAAGAAACCGTTTGAGATTGTAGTCTCACTGCATTTCAGTTAGGTCAACGAAAAATGTCGTTCTCCTAATGAAAAGTAAAGGAAAAGCAGATGGGATGTCCAAGAACGTTTTGCTTACGTTCTTATTTTCACGAGATGTAAAATATTTATGGGGACTGCGTTAGTGATTTAGTTTCTACAAGACTTTCATCTGTGAATTTAAGTCAGATATCAGTACATTACCCATTTGCATTTATAAGATACTTAAAAGAAATAGTCAATGACATACAAAACACTACTTACTCTTAAAACGCACGAAAACAACAACCTACGTTTACATTACGAGCTTCCTTCTCTTTTGGTAGTGTTATTAATTACAATTCCTAGGATTTAGCGTTCGATTTCTGGTGGCTTCAACTTTTTTTCTTTTTTTTTCTGCTGTTGTGTTCTCCCAGGTATTTTTTTCATCCACTTGACCTAGAATACTTGCCTAGTACTCTCTGTTTATTGTTTCCTCATTTACCATAAGGTAATTAGTAACAAACGCTTTGGCATCCCGGGAAAAACTAACCGTACTTGAAAGGCAAAGGTACCACGTTCGATTCCCAGGTCGGCACAAAGTTTTAATTTGACATGAAATTTCAAATCATCGCACTTCCACTGCAGAGTGAACATTCATTCTGGATTTACCAAACATTTTCTGCAGTGAGTGAACTTAGGGTATTCTCGCCTTCTCTGATGTAGAACCACAGGAACCCATACACTGCTTCTATTATTGTTCAGCGTTTGGCGATGAAAGTGATGGATCCTCTCCTTTCTACCGTAATGAATCAGTGTAAGTAGGTACTTCTTTTTGAAGTGGTACAACACTGCCGAGAATTTTCGTATTGCCTTCTGGTAATCATTCTAGAAACGAAACTCATATCTTGCATAAAACTTCCTCATAGT
Organism: Schistocerca nitens; assembly: GCF_023898315.1. NCBI lineage: Eukaryota > Metazoa > Arthropoda > Insecta > Orthoptera > Acrididae > Schistocerca > Schistocerca nitens. The sequence continues at coordinate 693,173,099 of NC_064615.1, read as the reverse complement.
TAATTTGGTTCTCGTTTCCCTACATGCCCCTACATTTCCCTACATTCCCTACACGCTATACCATGGAAAGGTCGATCTCGTATTAACATACTGTGTATTTTCCCGCAGTTATCATCTGTTAGCAGCAGTTTTTCGGACGTCAGGCATGTGGGTCATCATCTGGATAGGTCCCACGATATCTGAACGAAGTCTATTACTACGGAGTAACTCTTTCTATTCCTTACAAAATGGGCGCGCATCAACAAAGAAAGGTGGCACAAAATTTTAATTAGTTCCAAATTTAGTTCTTAAGTATATTTTAACATTTGATCCTGCTTACTGTATAAGTATTATTCTTTATTATCAGATTCGTAATTTATGTTTGATAATATTTTACCTGAATAAATGAACCGAATAGAATAGAAATTAATCTAATTTGACTTTTTCATGCTGTTGCCGCGGGTGTAGTACAGGTGTAGTCATTAGTGCCCGTGATAAATTAATACGTATTAATACGCATTGTCATTAAAGCTAATGAAAATGAGAAAGAAAAATTAATTACCGGATATTTTGGCGGACAGGAAAACAAAATCTGTATCTTAAGTGTAAATGTGTTACTTATGTGTTATACGAAAAATTATGTTTTCTGTAGGACGAGCTGTAGCAACTGGTGTACGGCCGGTTTTTCCTTATGGGTGAGAAAAGTTCAAAAGAATGTAAATACGACAATGATTTTTTTTAATGAGAACGATTCCTTCCTGCAAGCTATCATACTGACAAAAAGTACTAGTGTAGCACAGAAGTTGATACGTAGTGAGACGTATGTATATACTACAATAGTGATAAATTTAAGATAACAACAAAACAGCGTGTCTGGTGACCATTTCACTTAGAAAGTGAAAGCATTGTCTTCCATAGAACTTTGTTTTTGGGGCAATAGGACTTATTATCACGTTTTCATTGAAATAAATCAGCAGCTTCTGATGTTACGGATTCTGCGAATGTTTAAGAACAGTTACCCAATGGAGTAACTAATTAAAATCTTATATTCTGCTGAAACTCGACTGTCAATACTGTAAGGAGATCTTAAATCTGTCAAAGAAATGGCCGGTGCTATTAAAAAGTAACTAAGGAAAGGCGAATACATTTTAATTAATACATCTTACAAAACCAAAACGGGCGCTGCCATTTTACGCCACGGTGCGGAAATGTGGTCGCCACTAGATCAAAGAGTATCACCTGTAAATCTACTTAGTAAGTTATCTTTGAAAGTAGGAAATGTATATTCCATTGAATACGCCGAGCAGTACGGTGACAAATATACGCAAGCCAGAGGAAAGAAATGCAGTGGCTCTGACTAAATTACACTGTACAAAATACTGCAAACAGCCACAAGTTTTTTAGAAATGATTTTATTGTACGGTTACTAGTTTCGTGCCTGAGATGGTAGAGTTGATCCCTTGGCAAGTTTTATATTTCTGTCCTAAAAATATAACAAAGTTTTTGTGCTTACGTAGTTGACAAAATGTTTTACATTTTTGTCCTAATATGTTACAAAGTTTTTGTCATTAAATAATTTATAAAATGTCTTAAATTGTGCATAAGTTCTATATATTGTACTTATTTTCTGTCACGATCTCCTTTAGATATTATAGGAGAGATTTTTGATTCTAGTTTTCGATCCACGCTGACCTATGAGCTAAATTAAACGAAAGATGGTGGATAAATTTGTTTACATCAGCTGCTGATCTGATGTGCCGAAGAACATGATTTGTGTACAGATATGGCACACATCTGGAGATACTGCCATGATAGTGTTATACATATACACTTAATTATTAGATCTGAAAGCTGCTGGGAATGGCCAACGAAGAATATTCTCTCCGTCAATTAATTATTATTTCTATCATTTAAAATAATATGAGTTGTATCAAATTTTGGAGGTAAGGTACATTTGGTTTTGTAATTCTGGTTAATCATTCAGGATGCAGTCGGGGCTCAGGCACAAAACTAATAACGGTACAATAACATCATTTAGAAAACACTTGTGGCTGGTTGTAGTATTTCCTATAATGTGACTTACGCGAACAGGTGCAGTGTCCTCTAAACACAGTGGATAAAATAATAACTCTGATTAGTTGTGACTAAAATACAGCTGAAATATTTATTCCAACGGTATTGGAAACTGTAAAACGGCGTTCATCAAGCGGTATAACCAAAAGCTTGCATCTTGAACTTATTAACGTACATGGTACTGTGCTCTTAACTGAAGTTAAATTATAAAACCAGGTGATCTAAACAGGAAGCATTAAAGGAAAAAACCGTCGGTAGAGCACTGGTCCACGGAAAGCGAAGGACCTGGTTCGTGTCCCGTTACTGCACAGAGTTTTAATATGTCAGGAAGTTTCAGTTTAGGTCTCAGTTAACACATTTCACGTAACTCGGTGGCTAAGGAGGTGACCACACGACAACTGGACTTTTGAAGTTTATGTATTTGTGGTACGAAAAGTTCAGAAGTTAAACGTCAATCGCACAAAACAAGACCATGCTATTATAAAAATATTTACGGAAAATTGCCTTTGAAGTTTCTCATGAACACCTTCAATACCCTAAATTAAGATCGACTTTTCGATAGGCAACAGGGCGCTGTAGCAGAGTACTTGCCCCTCACATGGGGGTGACACGTTCGATTCCTAGCGTAGGTAAATATTCAAAGAAATGTATATGTTCTGCGCGCATTTCTGTGAAAGGTAAAATACATGACGATGAAAAAAAATTAATTTGAAATGTTTTTCTTTAGTTGAAACAAACTTTATTAACAATATTTTATAAAATAATATTATATAAGAATTTATATATGCAATGAAAACTGGATTTTTATATGTGGTATGTAATTAGAAATAATAAGACGAAAGAGAACTGATGTTATCATACTGTGTAAGCAGCTTTAAAGAGAAGTGATTTCAAATATCGAATATAACGACAATAGTATTTGGATGTCCAAACATTTGGTACAGTAAAGAATTCATAGGCCCATTGAAACAGACTGATAGTTTCTCTTGACTGCACAGTGAAACTTGAGCACAGCGAAAAAATATACTTTTGCACTGTTTCACTTTTTTTGTGACATACCTTTCCGTTGTTAGTCCACAGTCTAGCGTTACTGGTAAAAACGTTATAATGCAAAGAACATCTTTACCAGTGACGCTAGGCAATGTGCTACTAACAATCTGAAATCTAGGTTGCCGTAATAAATAATTAGGGAAGCAATGGCATAATTTTATCTGAAAGAATCTGATTTAGGTGTTTATTGTTACTGAATAGATAGTATACTAATTTGTGGAAGTTTTTAGTAGTTTGTTCATACAGTAAGTTGTAGGTATGTAAAGAGCTGTCATCCATCCGTTACGTCGTTGTGACTACACGATGGTGATTTTCCATAAAGTTTGTGAAGATTCCCGTGTACTCGCTGTGGATGTTGTTCTTTAGATTCCACGGTGTTTGAAAAGGGTGATCTAGGAATAAAAAAGTAGAATTGTGCTTTGTAGTAGGAAACGTCACACCACGTGAATAACACTATTTGGGAAAGCACACAAGTGTAACAGAATTAAAGATTCACATTCAAACACACTTTTTGTTTCCGGGCTGGTAGACACATCCTATCAAGATATTTGGTCTAACCAAAGGGAAATGTACCACTATGAAAATATTTAGGTAGTTAGCAAGTGCCAGGCTACAAACCCAAAGATTCGCAATTTGATCGTCAGTCAACACGAGTATTTTTTTGTCACTTATTACTTCTTTCATTTCTGGAAACGATATTTTTAAGCGGAAATGCCAGATGACACCGAGATTCCAAATATACTTTAAACTATACACTGATAAGTCGAAACATTATGATCATTGCCCACTGCGACGTTGTAAGCCGCCTGGATGCGCTGCGGGCAACAAAAATATGTAAGAGGAGCAGACACGGTCGAGGGATCACTAAAGCGGAAATATAGGCTGCAAATGGGGAAATTTATCGAAAAAAGCCACTTTGACAAAGGGCAGGTTATTATTACGGGGAGCCTGTAAACGAGTATCTAGAAAACGGTGAAGCTGGGCGAATGTTCACGTGCTATTGTCGTGAACATCCGAGGAAAGAGGTAGAAGGACAGTGAAACTACCACTAGGCGCTAAATGGGTGGAGGTCCACGACTCTTCGTAGCACGTGGGGTTCGGAGGCTTGTCTAATCTTTAAAATAAGATACATGGTGATCTATGGTATCTCTGCAGAAAGAGCACAACGCTGGTGTACGCACAAGTGTTTCGGAGCATACCGTTCATCGAACATTGTTGAACATGGAGCCCTGCAGCAGATCACCCCTAAGTGTTCACATGTTAACCCAACGACATCGTCAATTACGACTGCTGTGGGCAAGGGACCATCGTGATTCGACTGTTGATCAATGGAAACGTGTCGACTCTTCGGGTGAATCACATTTTTGCTACACATAGTCGATGGTCGTCTCCACAAACGCCGTCATCGACTGAACGGTACGCGAAAGGTGCAGCGTGTCGCGGACGCAGCCTGGAGGGAGAAGTAGTACATTGTTGGACATTCTCCTGCACTTGCATGGGTCCTGTGGTAGTAATCTAAGACATGCTGACAGCTGCGAGCTACCGGCGTCCTTTCATACTTGATGTCTTCCCAGATGGCGATGTCATATTTCAGCAGTATAATTGTGCATCTTGGAGTCAAAACCGTGCTTCAGTGATTAAAGCAAACTCACGTTGACGTCTCGGCGACCAAATTCGCCTGATGTGAATCCTATAGAACCCATCTAGGTAGCTGTCGGAGGCCATCACCGCGTACCCAAATCAGCGGCCCGTTATTTACGCGAACTACATGACCTTTGGGTAGATATCTAATGCCACACATCTCTACAACATGCCAACAAATGCGAACAAACTGTCAGATCCCTGATATGCAGAATCAGTGATGTATTTCGTTTCAAAGATGGACAAACACGCTATTAGCGCGTGGTTACAATGTTTTGGTTCATCAGGGTAGGTCCTGTTGTAACTGGGTCGGGCAGTGAGTTAAGAGGTCAGAGGGAAGCAACTACTTGCCGCCTCCAGTAGAACCTCGCGTAATAAAGCACTGTGGTGTTCAAATCACCATTAAAGTCTCATTATAACGGCGCGTACCTTGCACTGGCTTACTGACGAAGGGCGACTTCTCAGGTAATGTAATGACATTGCGAAATGCACGAAATGAAAGTGCACAGAAAATTGTAGAAAATTCTAGGTACCTCTCAAAGGATGAAATTTGACGTTTTATAACCTGTCATATGAGCAATCTACTCGTTTATTTCTCATAAGTTATAGAAAACCTGAAAAAAAAATTCCAAATATTACTAAGTACTGGACCATGTGATGTCAACTAAAATAGGTGAATCCTTAGACACATTAATGAAGGGATCTGACAGCAAAAGTGGATGCCAGCTTCCAAAAAGTGGTATGTTGATGGTCGTATTAGCAATGCCCTTCGATGGACCCTTTCGCTAGAAAAAGGATTCATATGACTGTGAGCAGTGCCCAGTTAGAGACACGAAGTAACGAGTACTATCGACAGGGGATGTTGATTCCATATATTTAGATTTCCAAAGGCTTTTGATACGATTCTTCGAAAGCGACTTCTAGTCAAATTATGTGCATATGGAATATCGTCTCAGTTGTGCGACTGGATTCGTGATTTCCTGTCAGAAAGGTCATTGTTCGTAGTATCTGACGGAAAGTCATCGCGTAAAACAGATGTACTTTCTGCCGTTTCCCAAGGAAATGTATAGGCCCTCTCCTGTTCCTATGATACATAAACGATTTAGGAGATAATCTGAGCAGCCCTCCTAGATTTTTTGCAGATGATGCTGTCATTTGCCATTTCTTAAAGTCATCAGATGATCAAAACGAATTGCAAAATTATTTAGACAAGCTATATGTATGATACGAAAAGTGCCAATTGACTCTAAATAATGAAAAGTGTGAAGTCATTCATATGATTACTAAGAGGATTTTGCTACATTTTTGTTACACGATACACAATCGTAGAGCCTGTAAATACAACTAAGTACTTAGCGATTACAACTACGAATAACTAAAATTGGAACGATAACAAAGCAAACCAAAGGCTGCGCTTTATTGGCAGAACACTTAGAAAGTGCAAAGCTCTGTTAAAGAGACCGCTTACACTACGCTTGTGTGCACTTTTGGTATCTGCATCAGATAGGACTGACAGAGGACGTCGACAAAGTTCAAAGAAGTTGTGTTATAGGTACATAGGGGAGAGGGTGACACGTACATGATATGCGAATTGAGGAGGCAATCATTAAAAGACAGGCTTTCTTCGTTACAGCAGGATCGTCTCATGAAACCAACTTTGCCCTCAGGGTGTAAAAATTCTCTCTACATAGGAAGAAATGAACATCATACAAAAGTTAGAGAAAGCGTTCGCTTTTCCCGCTTGCTGCTCGAGAGTGAAACGGTAGAGAAATAACTTGAAGATGGTTCAATGAACCATTTTCCAGGCGCTTAATTATGAATAGCAGAGTAATCACGTAGATGTAGAGGCAGAAGGCCTTCTTTTCGTGTGGTTACAATTGCCTAAGTTACGGATGGACAAGCGGTTTCACCAGCTGCAGCTTCTAGTTCTTCACTATTAGCGATTCATAATTTCATTAACTCAATGTGCTACGGTTCATCAGGGAGGTCGCTGTGCTTAGGTGACCTTTGCACTGTGCGGCTGGTCGTCTTTGCCTGATTCAGTTACTAGCTCAGTGCCCTAAGTCAGTAAGGCCTCACGTCCATTAAAAAATACCGCAGTGTCTCACCTACGTGCCTGACCGGGACACGTACGTGGAACCTCTGCTACCTACTGAGCTCTCCAGGCACGACTCACGACGTTCTCTCGCAGCTTTCCTTCCGCCCGTACCTTTTCCACTACTTTGGCAACTTCACAGAAGTTTTCCTGCATACCTTGCGGGACTAACACCTGCCTAAGAAAGGATATTGTGGAGGAATGTGTTAGCTACAATCTAGGGCATTGTTTCCAGCTGTACTTTCACTCTGCAGCGGAGTAAGCATAAAGGCCCGATGTTCGTGTCTCAGTCCGGCGCACAGTTTTAATCTGCCAGGACGCTTCAAATCACCGCACACGGCACTACAGAGAGAAAACTCGTCCTGGAAACAATCCTCTAAGCTGTAGCTAAGCCCTTTCTCCATAGTATCGTTTCTTCCAGGAATGATAGTCTCAAAAGGTATGCAGAAGAAATACTATGAAGTTTGGAAGGCAGAAACAGCTACAGGCGAAAATATAGCCGTGAACACGGCTCGTAAGCTCAGCGTGTTCGTTCAGGAGACTGGCCACAGTGTGAAAAAAAAGTGAGTGAAGTTTTGGTCGATGGAAAATGAAAGACTTTATGCGACATTCACATAGAACTGCTGAAGAAAACACAATGAAGAAAATGATAGAAATAAGAAGGAAAAATGTCAGTAGGGTGCTTGTCCACGAAACGCAAAGGTACCAGGCTCATGTTCTGGTACGACACACAGTTTTTTTGGGAAGTCAGGCTTCAGTTTCAAAGGTCCGCTGTTCAATCCTCAGTTGGTGCCTAGATTTTGGTTCTTATCGCTTCTTTCACCAGTGGTAATGATTTGTAAGTGTGAAAAATGCCACTGCTGTTCAGACTCCACGTTAAACTGCAGTTCCCTCTATACCTTTCTGGTTCAAAATGGCTCTGAGCACTATGGGACTTAACTTCTGAGGTCATCAGTCCCCTAGAACTTAAAACCACTTAAACCTAACTAACCTAAGGACATCACACACATCCATGCCCGAGGCAGGATTCGAACCTGCGAGCGTAGCGGACGCGCGGTTCCAGACTATAGCGCCTAGAACCGCTCGGCCACACCGGCCGGCATACCTTTCTGGATAAGTCAGATAAGAACAACCTTCATGCTGACTACAGATTAACATTTCTTTCCACTTTACCATTCACCAAATACTATCACCCTTTGCAATGACGTGTTGTTACATGAATACTGCGGTCCGCTTTACGTCCCGCAACTGATGTGGTGTTTTTCAAGGCTCTTACTCGATTTGCAGTGTGCAGCACCCACATCACTGCTCAGAAAGCACGCTCCTCTGGATTACAGGAAGGTGGTGGTTGCGGTACAATGCGAGACGTTGTCTTCCTTTACCGCAGCGGCGAAAAGCGCTTGTAACAGCTACGGGCAGAGACTGAGCATGCCGCTGCGGCGATTGGGTAGAGCGCGCCAAACGGTTCGCTTAGCGGAGCACTTAGCCCCTAATGACGGCAGGCACGATAAGGACCGCCAAGCACGAGCCACGAGCCACAAGGCTGCCCGTCACTGCTGCCTATCGGGTTGCACTGCGAGCCGCTGCGCACGTTCACCGTTCCGTGTGCACGTGAGCGGAAGGGCCCGATACCGCGACCTCCGCAAGCGGAAGGGCTCGATGTCCCATCGAGGGCGAAAGCACTAGACTCTCAGGGCGCTAGCTTCGGCAGGGAAAAACGAGATGGTTGCGTCCTTGTTGAAGGAATCATCCGGGAATCAAACTGGTTTGTTTAAACTTCAACCATCATGCACGCTGGGTGTTTTTAACCCAGCTGCTACAACTGCGAGTAGAGTGACGTTGTCTCTCTAGCGTCTCGCTTGATGTTCAAAGGACTTCACACGCGAGCGGCGGATAGCAGCGATCCGTCGCACGGGCACACGATCGCTTCGACGATCGCACGTGTGTTCGCAAATCGCGGGGTTCGGCGGCTGATCGCTTGGAAATTCCAGTCTATCTAATGGATCGCAGGCGATGGTGTGGCAACCTGGCAGGGTGGCTGTCTGGCCGCGACTCGTTTGTGCGTATATTAAGCGTACTTGCGTAGTTTTTTCGTTTCACTTTGGCTTCCCTGAGTAACTATCGCACTTAAAATTTATAGTTATTCAGGGACGACGAACCACTCTGAGAAGTAAAGTTGAAGCCGGAGCTGCAATTTATATTCAGAAGTAACATAAACACAAGCATTGTGAAGCCTCTACTGTAAAAGTAGGGCCGGCCGGTGTGGCCGAGCGATTCTAGGTGGTTCAGTCTGGAACTGCGCGACCGCTACGGTCGCAGGTTCGAATCCTGCCACGGGCATGGATGTGTGTGATGTCCTTAGTTTAGTTACATTTAAGTAGTTCTAAGTTCTAGGGGACTGATGACCTCAGATGTTAAGTCCCAGAGTGCTCACCTCCAATTTGGACAATTTTGTAAAAGTAGAACTGACGGGAAGCTCATTTTATGAAGCAACTACACATATGATTAAGGTTTTTTGACTTCTAAAGAGAACGTCGCAGCGAAATATTAATTGGACATTTTGTGAGGGGCGCTTAATAAGTGTGGAGCACATTCTTTTTCTCACACAATTTCTGTTGAAAAAATGCGTAATTTGTTGTGCGGCACTGAGGTATATTCCCGCCTCAGTCCCTATGTTTTCGTGATGTTTCAACTGGTGGCGGTGCTATATGTGATTTTCAAAGTGGCGTCTGTAACGGAGATGTGTTCCAAGCAGAGACCTGGTAGTGGATAAAAGCATGGTGAGTGGTAGGGCGAGGCGTTCAAAATGTTCAAATTTGTGTGAGTTCTTAAGGGACCAAACTGCAGAGGTCGTCGGTCCCGAGACTTATACACTACTTAGACTAACCTATGCTAAGAACAACACACACACCCATGCCCGAGGGAGGACTCGAACCTCCGGTGGGAGGGGCTGTGCAGTCAGTGACATGTCGGCCGAGGCGTCTGTCATCATCGCGACAAGCTGCCGCATACCTGTCCTATCTCCCACGTGGCGGCCAGCTGTGACTCTTACAGTGTTGGAACATGCGGACACTCTCATTCGAGCTGATCGTCGGATCACAAACAGCTCGCTACGCAACTGGACGTCTCTGTTGGTAGTGCTGACACTCCCGTCCACCAGTTGGGATACTCAGAGGTGCCGCTGGGTTTGTCAGTGCCTATCAGAAGATCGTAAATAGTAACGAACGACCATGCGTTTGACCGAATGAAGGATGCAGTATGTGGATGATGGGAAGATTAATGACGTATGAAGACGTAGGCTCCGACGTCGACCAGTAGAATGGTTCCATGTGGGCATGCAGACTCTCCTAGTAAGAAGGTGAAAGACGCTCGCATTGAACGGGGATTGTCTTGAGAAATAGGACTTTGTAGCTGATAGAGCGCAGAATAATATGGAATCCTGAATAAGATCAACCTGCTTTCAGAAAACAAAAATGTTGCCTTATTTACTGAACGCCTCTCGTAATTTTAATGTTTAGGGAAAATCTGTTATAAAGCTGTGCTCAAGTCCATAGTCATTTCATATGAGCTAACTCTCCCTCATACAATTTACAATAAAGAGTTATGGTGATCAACAGTGTTGCTATTGACAATATTTCTATAGACACATTGAGACTGCAAAAGCAACTGCGTAAATACTTACAGGTAAACTATAAGACTAATGAATGAAAAAGGAACTGAATTAGCACACAAGAAAGACGTACACAATCCACTTGTCGTCACTGAATACTGTAATATATTCTGTAAAGTAACCTGCAGGTCCCAAGAAACGCGTTTCAAAAAAAAGTTTAATAAAAAAATTCCTATTATTTTTAAATTTACTTTTTGCGAGTGTTCGTGGAGGTACGGAGACAACCTACAACTGCTGCTAAACATAGAAGTACATTGGTCTCTTAGATTTTCTCGGTGCGATTGATTAACAGTGTGGTTTCGGGTGTTCTGCGGAGTAGTTGTTTCCACTTTGTGTGCAATGTTTCGACGTCCGACCCATGCTTCAGGTGCTGCAAGTTTTCCTGTCATGTGCACTCGCTGCCTGGACTTCAATCATACTCAATTATTTGTTGGTCTCGCACCGCTATTTATAGTCGTGTTGGATCCACGACGCCCACTGTGTCTTCTGATTCTTTCCTGTTTTTCAGAGCTTGCACTGATGTTCCATGATACGGAAGTTCTCTCAGTGTTTTCCAACACCTATGGATGTGATGGCCGGCGAGATTTTGATAAATTGAGTGAAGGAATCCAACTGTTATGTAAATTGAAGCAGTTGTTCCTGTTTATCTAAATGAACATGTCGGAAGACCTAACGTACTTCTTAATTATACTGCCCCATGAACATGATGTTTGCACCACGATACTGGTAGCACCACGTTTCGCTCCATTGTTATGTTCGAGCACTCACTTTGCTAGGCAGTCAAAATCAAGAACGCCTGCGAAAGAAGCTGAGACTGAGACAGAGGAACAGAAACCAAAAATCACTTATCTACCTCATCCTGTCCCATTATCCGGCAAGACAGGTAGACTCCTACGAAAACATAGCATCCAGTATATTTTTCTCCCTGTAATTCAGATTAAAAATATTCTTTGTAACGTTAGAGATAATCTAGGTCCCCGAAAGCCAGGTGTATATAGCATTCAACGCGAATGTGTAATGTCTTACGTGGGACAGACTATAAGAATAGTCGAGAAGAGATGCAAGGAACATAAGCGACATACCAAACTAAAACAGCGGAACAGATCAGCTGTCGCCAAGCACTGCCAAGTTAACTACGATGAGACCAGTGTCGCGGTGCAAGCGCCAAGTTTGGTTGGTCGTTTGATTTGAGGGAGGGGCCCAATCAGTGAGGTCATCGGTCCCTTCGGATTAGGGAAGGATGGGAAGGAAGTCGGCCGTACCATTTGAAGGGAACCATCCCGGCATTTGTCTGAAGCGAGTTAGGGAAATCTCGAAAAACTTAAATCAGGATGCCCGGACGCGGGTTTGAACCGTCGTCCTCCCGAATGTGACTCCAATGTGCTAACCACTGCGTCATCTCGCTCGGTCACCAGGTTTCTGGAACAGCGTAATTAGGGAGTCTGTTGAAGTCAAGAAATCAATAAACCTAATAAAGAGCGACAGTGGTTCCGATTTAGCTAAATGATGGGGTCCGGCACTTGTTTAAAATATTGGCGGCCTTCGATCAGCGAGAGTTGGAAAATGCTGAGAGAATTTGTGAAGTCTGGAAAACAAAAGTCCATCAGAAGGCATAATAGGCCCGGGAAACGAACTAGGCTATAAACAGTGGCGTGAGAACAACAGTATCTGACAGTGTGGTTGGAGTCCATGCAGCGAGTACACACAACAGCAAAAGTCGTAGCACCTGCAGAAGACGGCTTGGTCGGTCGTCGAAATTCGAGGGTGTCCTGAAAAGTAATGCCTCCAAAATTTTTATGTGAAAACTCTTACAGATTTTTAAACAAAATAAACTTAAGTAATAGTCTGCATCTTTATTCTTATGTCAATATACTTATTTCACAATATAGTGAACCTGGCGGCGGACGTATTTCTCCCAATGAGATACCAGCTTGTTGGTACCGTCACTACAGAATATTTGATCTTGTTGACGGAACCACAACCTCGCATTTGTTTGCACCGCTTCATCACTATCTAAGTGAAGTCCTCGAGGGCGTTCTGTAAGTTTTGAAAGCAGACTAAAATCGGATGAGGCCAACTGTATGGAAGATGATCGATGACAGTGAACCCAAGCCGTCGGACCGCTGCAGATGTCGCAGCTTCAGTTTCTCGCTCACCGACGTAATTAATTTCATGGAGCTACAATAAGGGGAGATGGCACTACGGATGTAACGCTGAACATTACTTTGAAGCCGGTGTTGTAACGCTAGCAGCCCCTAAACGTTAGAAGACTACTTTTTACAGTCGCTTCTTGTTTTTAATTTCAGTCGTGTCCATGCAACATTTGTTTTATGTAGGAAACATTTAACTGATTTCTTCAGTAATACAGCGTCAGAATGACATTTCAGACGTTTTTCTAGTGTTAAAGGCATATTTGATCCACTACTACGACACATTTGTTCTCGTTAGTGTAACTTCATTTTTGTTACGCGTTTACAATAACCAAGAAGCGAAGTATGTGATGAGAAAAGGCTGCTTTCGTAATCCAGAATTTTCCTTAATACGGAATGACGAAACTGATGTTTCGTATAGGCCCTCTTCCAGTAAATTATGAGAACATATTTTGCTACGTCTGGACGGTCTGTATTATTTCCTTCTCATGGCGTTCAATTAGAGCACTTTTTGAGTTGTATTTATAGGAAATTTAAAGTGAAATGACAAAAATAACACCACTACAGTAAAAGTAACTAGCGAAAGCACAATTCATATATATAAAAGAACATATCGCTTGAACGAATCCACATACGAGTGAAATGTGATTCCTTTACACTTTTAGGCTATAATCAGAAATACTAATACACCTGTAAATGATGCAAGGTAGCATTTTTTTTATAAAAACACTCCCTACAGAAGCTAGCGTTTGGCCCTACTAAATGACGGACGTTTATTTCAAGTTTGTGACATCATGGCAACTCCCCATATTTTAGCTCCATGGTTGCGGTACACATCGCCATGGTATACGTTAGAATTCAGAGCCCTCTAGCATAGAGGGTTGCAACTTGTGTCATCAAAGCAGGAAAGTCGACCAAGTAATATGCATGACATGGAATACCTCAATCGATACTGAGGAGAGAATGAAAAATTCGTAAGCATTGCTTTTCAGCACGTCCTCGTATTGTGCACAAAATGGAAACAACTCGGCCGAACACTCGCAAGTACATTATTAATACAGCAGTATAATTTGCATAGCAGAACTTCACTGGTTGAAACTGCACAGCAAATCACTTGTGTGTGTAGGGCCGAGGCAAGCCACTGACTGCAGGAATATCTGTGCGACGGATCGCTGCTGCGATACGTCGCTCGCGTGTGTGGCCATCGAGTGGTGTGCTTATGTGCCGATTACAGACATGTTTCGATCAAAACAACAGGAAAGCAAAGATTCCTTCTTTTTTTGAAGAAATCTGAGTACATAACTGGCATGACTGAAGTGAAAATGCTCTGAAAATGTTCTCCCTTTTATGCAGAATTTAGACCCTTGAAAGGAAAGTACTTCGATCTGATTGCAGCGTGATATAATGAGAAGTAGGGAGGACTTTTGCAGCGTAACAAGTGATTTAAGGGGAACTTAACAGGTATTCAAGCAAATGCAACATTACAATCAGCACTCTTTGATATCCTGGTACGACCTGCAAGTATATGTGTTCCCTTACGTGAAATAAGGATTTAATCCCTCGTTTTGTGTGATGTGACACGTATTCAGAATGAATATGCAGTACAGTTATCACTCCTAAAATATTCAGGATCAGCAAGAATCTTCGAAGCTCGCAGCAACAGAATCCTGCACTACACCTGCTGTAAAATACATGCAAAGCTTATGTAAAAAACGATTGTGCTGAAGGCTGAACGTGCGAACTCTGTTGTGGTTAGCTACTGATTTAGGTAAGTATATGTGAGCACGTGGAAACATCAAAGGAAAACATTTTCATGACTGTGGCATCAAAACAATTCAAGAGAAATTTAGCACAACGGTATCCCATTTTACGATCGTATAATCTTCTGGAGGTTGGATCTGTAGCATCTTAGGGATATGTTAAACAAATCAATTGACACTTCCGAACTATGTTTCTGTACAACAGTGAGATATTTCGTGGAACATGATGTAGTGAGGGGCTCCCTATTTCCAATAGTATGTGGAGATTACGTTACAATCTCATTGGTTTAATGAAGTATTTAAATATCTACTTTTGCCGAGCCTAAATTCAGTGATTACAGGCACTAGGATATAGCCTCACTGCAGTGGTTTTGATTATAAGGTGAAAGTGTACACATTATATGGTTTTGGAAAGTTTATGATGGGCGCTTGTCTGCTATCATGAGGCAGCGAGCACAGCTATGGATATTAATTATCGTTGCGCTTATTCAGGGTAGCCCACGGGAAATAGAACATTTTCAGTTGGCAACCATTCTAACAAGTACTTAAGCTCACGTTATCTATCAGATCTGATCACACCCACACAGTATGCTACTCAATTCGGTATAGAACCTGGCCAATGCAGGTGCATATTAAAGTAGTGGAGGAGTTCTGTTATGTGCAGAATAGTGCATCTGTCCAACGCACAAAGCGCCTTGAAGGACGGCAGTTTCCATGTTCCAGACAGAAGGAAAGTATCCAGGAGGATAATACAATGGTTCGAGACAGGTTCTGTACCCAGTGTGAACCGCAAGGAAACTGAAATGACAGTTCGAACGCCGAAAAATATCCAAAGAGTTCGTGCAGCTCTGCAACGAACGCCGTAGCGATCTCTCCGAATCGCCGTTCCGGAAAATTACAAATCCCTAACAGGTCTTTACAGAGGCTTGTGAAACGGGATTTAAAGTTTCATCCTCATAAGCTGCAAGTGGCTCAACAGTTACGACCGGTAGATAAAGTGATTAGGCACAATTTCCGCAGAACTTTACTGGTCAGAAATGACCAGGATGAGGCATTTCAGAGAAATCTTGTGATTTCTGAAGAGGCATATTTCATCTGAATGGGTTTGTTAATAAAAAAAAGAATGTAATATTTTTCGGACACCAAGAATGCCCGGCGAGGTCACCTGATCTTTCAGCCCGTGATGATTTTTCCTGTGGTATCATCTCAAGAACGAAGTTGTTTTACGGAGACACCACAATATTGATGAATTGAGAGTCGCAATCCGGGACGAGACAGAGACCATTTCTCAAAAAATGATTGAGAAAGTAATGAAGAAATTACGCGAACGTTTTCAATAACACACCGCTTTGGTGAAAGCCATTTGTGTAACGTACTTTTTAAGAAATGAACTTGTGTTAGACCTTTCATTAACGGAAATTCGTGTAGAACAGCTATGTATACTGATGTAAATATACTGTAAACGGTATAATGAAATGAAAACGGGCAACGGTACATTTAGGGGTTAGCCCTCTTTGGCTACGTGACAAATAGGGGATTTTCGTGACTTTTTCAAGTATAATGGAAATTAATGTTAAATCTGATGATGTAGTTCTATTCCTTACACTTTCGTCTTGAAGAAATCATTTTTGTGTCTACATCGGAAGTCTCCGTGCAATCTCTGCACAGGTGGAAAGAACTCTTGCAGCTGAAACAATGGTCATCAGCGGGAATTACTGAAGCCCATCTATTGAACATGTACCAAAAGAATTTTGTATAAGTCATTTTCAATATTTTTCTATGCGTATACTTAGGATAACTGAAATATATTAAGTTCTAGCAAAATAGTGTCGTCTTGAAACATATGCCATTTTCTTCGCCCTCAAAATCGAGCCACAAGCGTGCACCGAAAATGGACCTTTCAAGATATCACAAAATGGCTGTGTACGCTAATAAGGTATTTAATTTAGAATGTCGGCATAGGATTCCGATCCAAATCGTATCTACCATTCTGAAATTGTTTTTACCGTCCCGCGGGCGTCTTTGGCAGCTTCAGACATCCGCTACTTTGGCCGCTCGATACGCTTTCCGCCGTTTTTGTGCGGAAGTTGTAACACACCGGTCCGATCTCGAGTTCGAGCACGTTTATAATTATGTTAATGCCTGTTAGGCCATCGTTGAAATTGCATGTCAACTTATTTTCCGCTATGAATGGTTTTCGGGAACACTTTTTCACATATGGGCTTCTAACTCGATAACGGAGTTTCAGGTGCCTTTGGGATGAACACTACGATGAAGTAGACCTCCCAAAAACAAACAAAAAACAGTTTTTTTGAAATTTTCAATGAGGTCTACCCCCTTTACCTCTGTGCATGTGACTACTTCGTTAATCATTTGTAGCTACAACGCATTTTTAATTGAATACAAGGCCATAAACATTCACATATACGGTACAGCTTTATAGATCAGGGATTTACTTAATTATTCACGATAGTAGCTCATTCTTACAATACAGCATACCGCTTGCAACCTTCGTCAGAAAGACGATACATCTATAAAGGTGAAAACTCGTGAATGAAGTATTGCACCAGCGAGTGTGTGTAAGCCACAACCAATAGGTTGCAGCAAGGAAAATGGTGATCGAAATGAAACATCGGACCAAGTTAACGAAACTGTGCAGGCAGCGTCTTAGCAATGCATCTAGTCCCAGTGCTGCCACGGACACAAGTGTGATTTGTCTGACCGTCTACGGAGATGCACTGCTCTACCACACTGACACCAGATTAGCCAAGTAGCTACTCCACGGAAGTATGGAGTATAGACGCACCTTCGCTGTGAAGTCAAACACTGTGGCATTCATAACGCACGAAACCCGTACATAGTGCGTTTTTGTAACTTGCCAGCAACTGATATCTGGTCTACCGATAAATGCTTTGAAAGATGTTTTCTAATGGATGTCTTCCAAGGTATCACAATTATTAAAATATGTCGTTTTATGTGGGGTGGTGGAATGGACATTGTAGATCAATGCGACGTTTCGTTACCGTCTGTGGAAGACATCTTCAGCGGGGTTCGTAGCCCACTACATGCAGTGTCTCACTGATGCCGGTGTGCGCAGTGATCGACCCTTTCCCCTCCATCTCTCCTCTTCAAAGACATCCTCCGCTGACAGAGACTACGTCTGCTTTGTCCAGAAAAAAAAAAAATCCTTTCGAACACGATGCAAAAGCTGGGGATACTTCAATGCTGTAAGATATCCGGTAGTGAAACCAGGGCCAGTTCGACAACATTTTTCCCCACAAGTGACATATCGTCTGGCACCCTCCTCCCAACCTCCCAGACATAAGTAACCTTTTCTTGGGTTCTTGATAAAAACCTTTAAAAATAAATCTTAATCTAGTGCTCTTGGATTTCGCTTTTAAAACAAATAGCAGGCTTATTTGCACGTTCTGTAACTGAAATACATTCTAAGTCTTATTCCACTGCTAAATATTAGGCGAAGAATCAATTCACTTCTCATGACATTTCCTTCATGTGGAGCAACAGTATATAAAATTTACTCAGATAATTTTTGACATGTTAGCAAGAACACAAGTCATGTCGTCTACATATTAATTAATGTTTTTGCCATGCTTTTCTATTTGTACTTTTATTGTGTATTCATTTATTCCAGTTGCAACACTTGAAAATGGCCTAAGGCTAAAACCTAGATCGTGTACTATATTGTACAGTCAAATGGCAGTTATATCGTCCCTCCACTCACTTCAATTTAAGATAATTTCTGACATCTCTAAAAGCTATTGTGAAAAAATTTGTTATTATACGAGACAGATACTGTGTGTCGTAGATACTGTGTGGAACGCAACTGAGTTTGATCATGTTAAAGGGATTGAGTAACAAAATGTATTTTCTGGGCCACTCAGATTAAACGTTATACAAATATGTACTAAATCCACATTAACTCTTGTCCATTGACTTTTGGAAAGCAAGTAATCACTTGGAAAGACCAAAAAATTATAAGTAACCACCGACATTTCTAAATACATTTACAATGAAATGCTAAGCGGTCTAAGCCCACCAAGCAATTTTTGTAATATTTCTACGTCTGGTAATCACTTTACTATTTAGTCTTGGTGTAATTCACTGTAAAACTATTTTTGTACTTCATGTAAGTATTCCATGATACTTTTGAGATCCGTTTTTTTCTCTCAAACGACAATCCTTTTGCAGCAATGACCACACAGAATGTGATCATTTTCGAATCTCCTCTTCGACATTCTTTCTCAACACAGTTATCATTTCCCATCCCCCTGTTTCACCAAATGCCTTTTTTTATCTGAATTACCCCATGCTCGGTCATTTTAATCCATAAGGCAGAACTTATATTAAATTTAATTGTGTTAACTATCATATCAGCTTCTTGCTGAAAGTGCACAAAACAACTGCCTCTCATCTGAATAACTTCAAGTGGTTGCTTATTGCATTTGTTGCTATGGTATTCATTAAATCTTCAGGAACAAAAAGCTTCCTCACTTTTGCTCTTTTCTAATACACTCCGGGAAATTGAAATAAGAACACCGTGAATTCATTGTCCCAGGAAGGGAAACTTTATTGACACATTCCTGGGGTCAGATACATCACATGATCACACTGACAGAACCACAGGCACATAGACACAGGCAACAGGGCATGCACAATGTCGGCACTAGTACAGTGTATATCCACCTTTCGCAGCAATGCAGGCTGCTATTCTCCCATGGAGACGATCGTAGAGATGCTGGATGTAGTCCTGTGGAACGGCTTGCCATGCCATTTCCACCTGGCGCCTCAGTTGGACCAGCGTTCGTGCTGGACGTGCAGACCGCGTGAGACGACGCTTCATCCAGTCCCAAACATGCTCAATGGGGGACAGATCCGGAGATCTTGCTGGCCAGGGTAGTTGACTTACACCTTCTAGAGCACGTTGGGTGGCACGGGATACATGCGGACGTGCATTGTCCTGTTGGAACAGCAAGTTCCCTTGCCGGTCTAGGAATGGTAGAACGATGGGTTCGATGACGGTTTGGATGTACCGTGCACTATTCAGTGTCCCCTCGACGATCACCAGTGGTGTACGGCCAGTGTACGAGATCGCTCCCCACACCATGATGCCGGGTGTTGGCCCTGTGTGCCTCGGTCGTATGCAGTCCTGATTGTGGCGCTCACCTGCACGGCGCCAAACACGCATACGACCATCATTGGCACCAAGGCAGAAGCGACTCTCATCGCTGAAGACGACACGTCTCCATTCGTTCCTCCATTCACGCCTGTCGCGACACCACTGGAGGCGGGCTGCACGATGTTGGGGCGTGAGCGGAAGACGGCCTAACGGTGTGCGGGACCGTAGCCCAGCTTCACGGAGACGGTTGCGAATGGTCCTCGCCGATACCCCAGGAGCAACAGTGTCCCTAATTTGCTGGGAAGTGGCGGTGCGGTCCCCTACGGCACTGCGTAGGATCCTACGGTCTTGGCATGCATCCGTGCGTCGCTGCGGTCCGGTCCCAGGTCGACGGGCACGTGCACCTTCCGCCGACCACTGGCGACAACATCGATGTACTGTGGAGACCTCACGCCCCACGTGTTGAGCAATTCGGCGGTACGTCCACCCGGCCTCCCGCATGCCCACTATACGCCCTCGCTCAAAGTCCGTCAACTGCACATACGGTTCACGTCCACGCTGTCGCGGCATGCTACCAGTGTTAAAGACTGCGATGGAGCTCCGTATGCCACGGCAAACTGGCTGACACTGACGGCGGCGGTGCACAAATGCTGCGCAGCTAGCGCCATTCGACGGCCAACACCGCGGTTCCTGGTGTGTCCGCTGTGCCGTGCGTGTGATCATTGCTTGTACAGCCCTCTCGCTGTGTCCGGAGCAAGTATGGTGGGTCTGACACACCGGTGTCAATGTGTTCTTTTTTCCATTTCCAGGAGTGTAATTTGAACTCTATAAGAGTTACCAGTTTTTATATTACTTCCCTTTGCTGAATTATTCGTATTGTTTCCACTATCCATTGTACCACGAACGAAGACTAGCAAGAGACAGGCTACAAAAGGGGCAGGAACAAGCAGAAGCTCGTGTGACACATTCTGCACATCCCACATTTACAATGAAAAGGTTGTAAGAGTCACGTCACATGCAATATACTGATCTCGTTAGCATCTACAGTAGCTATCACTGCAGATGGCCGTTTTAGTATGTAAAAGTCCTGTTCACATAACACCTAACAAAACAGAAAACAAAGCTTACGCAAAACTGTTGCTTAGTCCCTTTAGCATGGTAACCATTCAGTTAATAGTCAAAAATGACATTTTAAAAGTATACGATAACAGAAGCATAAACGTTCTAATAAACATGGGTACGCGAACAAACAGTTGTTGAGATAATTCCGAATGTCTGGTTGCAAGCCTCCATTGATTTCAGTATGAAACATTGTCTTAATTACTACATTTTGATTATCTCCGCACCTAATTGGTCTTAAATTTCACTTTCGTTTTAGTCTATTGGATTATCACAAGAAGTTTCAAGTTACTCGTTTTCAAAAGCCTCTTCTCCAATTTAAACAACAATGTAGACCGAAATTTCTGTCTTAAAAATTGCTCATGTGTCCGTCTTCGTTCTGAAAAATACGCATTAACTGGAACTTTCATCAGAAGTATGTTTACACGTGTCTACTGTAGTGTAGTGTCTACCGTAGTGTAGTCCTAAGTACAAGGAAAGATTTAGAAATATGCGTTCTACACAGCGAAGAGCGTGACGCATTTGTGACGGATGCGGACGACAGCTGTTAACGAGAAAACGAACTGCGTCCCTCTGCTGTCAATGACAGCAGGGAACTACAGCACAGTTAGCTTTGAGAAGACAAGACGTCATTTGACCAGGTTTCACGAAGAACACTGCACGTAGCTGCCCCCGTTCTCTACGTCACTGACACGTTGCGTGCCATTTCCTTTACGACACAGACGACCTCGTGCGCCAGCGACACCACATGTGGCAGCTCATTTGCATTACCTGCATGAGTTACGAACAGTGTACGACACCGGCGTACGCTGCTGTTGTCTGGATTTCCGCTGTGTTGTAGGAAACTGTGAGGCGTATTGTCGTTCACAGTACGTACCTACGTTTCATGGGTAATCCCATTACAGTTCTTTACCTCGGACAAAGCATTTTAGGAAATTTTTTCAGCTCTGTTCAGCTTATTTTAATTTTCCAAAATAACTACCAATCATCGTAAAATCGAGCACTATGTCGAGCGTGCTATGCACAACTAGGCATGGCATGCGATTTCTGTTTGACAAGGACGAGTATCCGCGTCTATTATAGATGTTCTTTAGAATGAGCAAACCTCCAAAGCAGCATCGCTTGATTAAGAACTGTTTTAAGATACAGACTGGTGGAGCGATGGCTTTCTTCAAAGTCACATGTCTAGTCTGAAAATGACTTACAGCGCTAAAACTGGCCAGTCATTATGTGCTTAAATATTAATTTTCCTCAAAAGTTTCCCATCGCAAGGATTCATGGTTTTAATTATTATCAGCATCTAGTAAATTTGTCTCTGAAACATGATCATCTCTGAGCCCGAAGTAAATCAAAGGCTTGAGTTGATTAAGAAGTTAATGGAGTATCCCTAATATTTCAGTACAGTTCTTACCTAATCTGGTCATCTACAGCTACGATGCGTGACAGCAGTTACCACCTACCTGGGCGATGCTATGATTGAGGCAATGTTGACTCACTTAGAAGTAGGACGTTCATACCTCCGTTCGGATATCCAGATTTTAATTTTCCTTGATTTTCTATTTACTTAAGCTTATTTTTAAGATCGGCAAGAAGGTAACGGCTGGCTTCATGACCTGGTGTTATCCAGACCAAGCACATATTCCGTCTGTAAGGACCACAGCGTCCCAAATGTGTCTCGCGAAATGACCACAGCAAATTCAGATAAATTAAAGATCGTAGGATTTTTTTAAAGAACTTTATGTATAGACGTACATGTCTTCAACGCGACGTTAAGCTTTAGTTATCGTGCTTCCTTTCTTGCAGCTAACACGTTCCCCGTATCTACGAGTCTCCTTACCCAAATTTCGTCTAACTTTGTAACCATATAATAAAGGAAAAATACCAAAGATACTATTACCGGAAGAGAAGAAGGCATAGGGGAAGATGCGATGAGAGATATGATACTACGAGAGGAGTACGACCGAGCACTGAAAGTTCTAAGAGGAAACAAGTCCCCGAAGTAAACCACATTCTCTGAATTATCGAGATCCTTGGGAGGGCCAGCCTCGAAAAATTATTGTACCTGGTCTGCGAAGTATACAAGAAGGGCGAAGTACTCTTGGATTTCAAGAAGAATGTAGTAATTCCAATTGAAAATAATGCAGGTGTTTACAGGTGCGAAAACTGCCGAACGATCGGTTTAATAAACTATAATTGCAGAATATTGGCACTCGTTGTTTACAGAAGAATGGAAAAGCTCGTAGAGACCGACCTTCGAGAAGATCATTTTGGTTTCCCGAGAAATATAGGAACATGAGCGGCAATACTGACCATACGACATATCTTAGAAGAGCCGTTGAAGAAAGCTAAAGCTACGTGATCCTTTTTAGATTTAGAGTAAGCTTTCGACAACGTGGACTGGACTACAGTCTTCTAAATTTTGAAGGTGACGTGGATAAAATACTGCCACAGAAAGGTTATTAACAATTGATATAGAAACCAGACTGCTGTTATAAGAGTCGAGAGCAAGAAGGGGCTGCCATGGTTGAGAAAGGAAAGACACAAGGTTGAGCCTCATCATAGATGTTGTTCTATCTATACACTGAGCCAACTGTGCAGGAAACCAAGAGGAAATTTGCAAGTGAAATTAAAATTCTGAGAGAAGAAATAGAATTACTATGTCATCGGCAAGCAGCAGTCTCTTCTGTCAGAGACGGTTGAGGACTTGGAAAGTATTTGAATGGAGGGAGTAGTCTCTTGAAGAGAGATTATAAGAGGTTAGTTAGTTAGTTACTTTCATGTTTCATGGATCATTTTTCACAATAAGTCGTCATGATGTGGAACGAGTCATTTTACATTCATATTGCAAATTAATTTGTACATCTATTTGGATTCTAAACATCATCATATAATATTTTTTCCTGAACGTAAACAAGATATAAAGATAGAGTTATAAATTCCTAACCACCATTTTCTACACATTACAAACACAGAAATTCTTCTACGGAATATAGGGAGTTGTGAAGGAGAAACTTTTTGCATTTACTTTCAAATGGTACCTTCCTGTCTGTTAGACATTTTATATCACTGGGTAAGTGGTCAAATATTTTTGTTGCAGCGTTGTGCATCCCTCTCTGTGCTAAAGTCAACCTTAATGTTGAGTAATGAATGTTATTTTTTTCTTCTAACATTGTAATTATGTACTTCATTGTTCTTTTTGTACTGTAATGGATTATTTACAACAAACTTCATGAGGTAATAAATATACTGTGAAGCAGTAGTCAGAATGCCCAACTCCTTAAACAGATGTCTACAAGACGATCGCGAGTGAGCAACACATGTTATACTTACAGCACGGTTTTGGGCAATGAAGACCTTCTTTCTTAAAGATGATTTAACACAGAACATTACTCCATATGACATTACTGAATGAAAATAAGCTCAATATAAAAACTTACTGATTTCTCTCTCCTCAAAATTTGCTCTGATTCTAAGTGCAAATGTTGCTGAACTACGTTGTTTTAGGAGTTCCAAAATGTGTTTTCTCCAATTTAAATTCTCATCAATATGGACACCTAAGAATTTTGAAGTTTCCAACTTATGTATTGTTCATCACCATGTGTTACATTTATCACTGGTGTAATACTCCTAGACGTGCAGAACTGAATATGATGTGTCTTTGTGAAATTCAGGGTGAGACTATTCGCAAAAAAACAGTCACTGATACTTTTGAGAAATATGTTCACCATTTCTTGCACTTCTGTACGTATACTGTGAGTGATTACAACACTGGTGTCATCTGCAAAAAGAACTAATTCTGCTTGTTGTGCGTTAGACGCTAGACCATTTACATATACGAGAAACAGTAGTGGACCTGAGATTGAGCCTTGGGAAATCTCATACGTAATTTCTCCCCAGTCAGAATTATGTCCCTGGATTCTGTTGGTTGGATTACTACTATGTACAACTTTCTGCATTCTTTTCGTTCGGTATGACATGATCCATTGGTTGGCTATACCATCAATCCCATAAAACTTCAATTTCTCAAAAAGTTTGGAAAATGATGTCAGCGGTGAAATAGGTCGGTAGTTACTGACATCTCTCTTGTCACCCTTTCTAAAGAGGGGTTTAGCAACGGCGTATTGTAGTCTTTCTGGAAAATGCCTTGAGTTAGTGAAGCATTACATATTTCGGGCAATACCGGACTAATTATATGGGAACAAATCTTTAGTACTCTATTGGAAACACCATCAAAACCAGAAGAGCTTTTATTCTTGAGAACACCAAAAAAAGTAAAACAAGGGTAATGGAATGCAGTCGACGTAAATTAGGCGATGCTGATTGAATTAGATCAGGAAACAAGAAATTGAAAGTAGAAGATGAGTTTATTATTTAGGCAGCAAAATAACTAATGACGGTCGAGGTAGAGAGGATATAAAATGCAGAATGCCAAGAGCATGAACCGCATTTATAGGAAAACAGCAATTTATTAAAGTCTACATCAATTTCAGCCTTAGGAAATCTTTTCTGAAAGTATTAGGAATGTAGCCTTGTATGGAAGCGAAACGTGGACAATAGGCGGGTCAGACAAGAAGACGATAGAAGTTTTTGAAATGTGATGCTGTAGAAAAATGCAGAAGATCAGAGGGGTTGATCGAATGACAAATGAGGAGGTACTGAGTCGAATTGAGGAAAAAAGAAACTTATGGCACAACTTGACTAAAAGAAGGGATCCTTTGATAGGTCACATACTGAGGGTTTAAGGGATTGCCAGTTTGGTAATTGAAGTAAGTGTGGGGAAGGGGGAGGGTTTAGGAGTTGAAGCAGAGGTAGACCAAGACTTGAATACAGCAAACAGGTTCAAATGGATGCAGGTTGCGGTAGTTACGCAGAGATGAAGAGGCTTGCACAGGACACAGGATAGACTAGTACAGACGACAGCTGCATCAAACCATCATTCAGACTGAAGACAATAAGAACAATAACATAGAAGTCTGAGCTGCGAGTCTGATAAAACACTTTTTACGACGCTGGATCCCGAATCGGGAGGCATGTTTGAAATTCTCATCACCTATTGGTTTTCCTTGGTTTCCCTAAAACGATTTAGGTGAATTGTAGGAAGGTTCTTTAGGAAACGATATGGGCGGTTTCTTCCCTGCCCCTATAGATGGACGATCTCTACCTCCCTCCTCCCCCCCCCCCTCCCCCAGCAGTCCGTTCTGTGTTGCTTTGTCGACAGGACTAATAGGCAAATCCGGTATTTCTTCGTAAAAGATAGTGTGAATGTGATCATTATGTTGACAGTTCTGGTTACTTAGCACAGTGGAGGCGTTATTTATATTATTCAGTCAGTATTCAAAATTTGAAAAATAAATGGAAATCAATGGTTTACAGAGCCATGTAGGAAAACGTATGCCGTTCTGCTGACAGCCGTGAGGTACTTACATCTTATCTCAGCAGGCTTCCGAGTCTTGCCTTTGTGAAACGACAAAAGGCTACCCACACTCGATGTTCGACACACTACAGTATGTCAAGAGCTTCGAGAGCCCTCGACCCTGGCTGCCTGTCCTCTATTTCATCGAGCATCTCCAGAAGGTGTATCGAAATTTCTTAAGACAGCAAGGTCTCCTTTGCTTAGATTTCGGAAACTGTAAGCAGGGCGACACATAAAGCCGCTAGAAGGAGTGTAGGGAAGAGTATTTCATGTGCACTGTTACATCCAATGAAACACCGTGTGCCCAACAGGATACTTAAAAGCTGCATTACGCTCCATCCTGTTACGATTTGCTGCTTATAACTGCAAGAAAGAAAGGTGCAATTGAAGATTAGTGTTTAATGATCCGTCGGAAAAAAAGGTAGTGACCGATCACAAAATTGGAAAGGAAACCCCACCGAGTGTCCTTATCAAAAGAACAATATCCCACTATTCACTTTAAGTGGTTTGGAGAAACTACGAAATAAGTTAACTTCTGTGGCTAAAAGGAGTTTGAATCCTACACCTTCAGAATACGTATGCAGAGGGTCAATTGCTGCATCTCCTCGATCGGGTAAAGGGCAAGAAAGAATAAAAGAAGATTTTAACACCTGACCTAACTTGGAACATCCCTGAAAGTAACTTCTTTTCCCAAATTCAAATGTTAGGAAAGCGGGAGGAGAATAAAAAGTTCTATTTCACATTCGTCTTAGCTACTATGCTTTTTTTCTACCAGTTGATGGCGCAAGTATCGATACATCGCAGAATGAGGAACTTTTCGACCAAATATCAAGTGAGCTATAAGAGGCAGAGGGAATCCCAGTTGGGAATAGCGCAGGAGGTGATTTTCGTGTGTCGGTCAGAACCGGAGATGATTCCATTTTCCGAGCTTATGATTCGTCTTTGACGATTATCTCGTCGTGCAGACGACATACATTAAAAGTTTTTTGTTTAATATTGCGCATAGAGTATCAAATTTTAGAATTACTACACTCCTGAAGTAACTTGTATCTTCAGGTCAAATAAAACGGACTTGAAATGAGATCACTTTGATCACTGGAGGAGACTGGTCACCAAGATTTTTAAATAAATTGTACTGTTCACAGTTTCAATCAAACTTTAATTTATTTGAACGCGTAACCAGTTGTAGTGTACGGGTTTACTTTTGCATCGACAAGGGGGGTTCAAAAAGTAATGCAGTACCTTTTTTTCTGAAAGCAGGTTGGTTTTATACACGATTCCCATACACCATATTATTCCCCATTCTTTGGTCTAAAAAACCCTATTTTTCATAATAACCTATGTTCAATGCGACTGCCTTCGCCACCTTACTGTGAGGGCCTGTATGCCCGCATCGGAGCCAACGCCTTGCTGCATTAATAACGTCCCAATCACCCACGCACTGCTTCCTGCGGAGGGCATCCTTCACTGGGCCAAATAGATGGAAGTCGGAAGGAGCGAGATCCCGGATGTCGGGTGGATGAGGTAGAATATTCCAATGAACTTTTGTGATCTCCTATCGGACGCGCAGACCTGTGTGCGGTCTTGTGTTGTTATGGAGGAGGAGCTCATTCACATTTTTGTGGCGACGAACACGCTGAAGCCGTTTCTTCCTGAGGGTAGCACAATAAACTTGAGAGTTGAACGTTGCACCATGAGGGAGGACAACAAACAGAATAACTGTGGTATCGATAGCTACGATGCCACGGCGTAGGTGCAAGTTCGTACGTTGGCACTACGACACCGACACCGACGACAGCGCCCTCTAGCCGGCGCTGTCCAGCTCTACGAGCGCCGCTGCAGATTCTCCCAATTTGATTCCGAGGAGACGACCTAGCAACATTGTTTCTATTTCACAGTGGGCTAACCACTACTTGTAACTTAGGAACTGGATGTACGGCTTCGCACCTACGAGCTCATCTGTGCGCAAAGTTAAGTAAAGGTGACTTCAGTTCACACTGCAGTGCCGAGAGTTCTACCTCACCTGCTCCTCCTAGCTTCCTATATTCGACCTACCCTTCGGTTTACAGCAGCAGACCCACGCGCCGCCTTCCAGGCGGGATACAAAAATAGCCCCTTCAGAGTCCGAGAACACCGTCGGCACGACTTTAGCGGCTCAGGGTGCTACTACAATATAGCCTCTATCCGTACACAGAGAACAAGCTACTGTTAGAGGTTTAAAGAGGAGAGGAACAGTGCCCACCCTTCGCATAGATGTAGCCGGCCAGAGTGGCCGAGCGGTTCTAGGCGCTACAGTTTGGAACCGCGCGACTGCTACGGTCGCAGGTTCGAATCCTGCCTCGGGCATGGATGTGTGTGATGTCCTTAGGGTAGTTAGGTTTAAGTAGTTCTAAGTGCTAGGGGACCGATGACCTCAGAAGTTAAGTCCCATAGTGCTCAGAGCCATTTGAAACATTTGCTTAGACGTACCCTGCTCCGAAACGACTCAGGTCCAGGAAGAGCATTCTACGACCGCCTAAGAAGCTTACCGTGACTGCCGACAGGGCGAGACTTGAGCTGTTGTAGGAGAGAATTCCGCAGGTGGATGACAACTGCCTGGATTCTACGTATGAAGGTCGCTGAACTGTATTACAATCTGACATGGAGTGATCCAAAGACAATACGAAGAAATTGGATTTAGAAGTTCATCTGTCAAATATTATGCACAGAAGACGATTTCATTCACGCGATTCCGAGCGCCGTGGAGGCTGCGAAGTTGTTGGTATATGCGACATGAAGATTCAAGTTCAACAAATGTCTACTTTCCTGAATTGATTGTCAGTCTGTGTATGTTTCCGATTAGAAAATAACAACAATAATCGTCACTAAACGAAAGTAATTTCTTTCGCAAATGACTCTTTTGACAGACAAACGTCCCATTACGGTGCGTATAAATTTTTATATTCTTCAGTCGATGTTTAGAAACTATCCATTATCAAGAAAATTACATTGGATGTGATTAATGGCACTGAATGCCTCTGCACTTGCAGAAAACCAATTGAAGCTAATTCGAGCTTATGGTTGTCGTAAAATGCCATTTATTAATTAAACTTACACGGCGACTATTATTGAACTATATGAAATAAAATCGTCATAGCTTCTGAACGGTTTGCGTTAGAACGTTCAAGCTGCACGGTTGGCCGCGAGGTATGATGGGAATTAGTATGCGTATGCATGGTTTGGTTTAGCGCCGAAGCCGACTTTGATTTTGATGGGTTCGTCAATCACAAAAATTGGCGCATTTGCGGACTGACAATCCGCATTTCGCGATCGATAGGCCTCTTCACCCTCAACGGGTGACTGTGTGGTGTGCAATGTCCAGTCACGGGATAATCGGGGTGATATCTCTTGATGGCACGATGATTACTGAACGGTACGTGAAGGTTTTGGGAGAAGATTTCATCCCGATAATCCAAAGTGACCCTGATTTCGACAAGATGTGGTTCATGCAAGACGGAGCTATACCCCATCGAAGCAGGAGAATGTTTGACATCCTGGAGAAGCACTTTGGGAACCGCATGCTTACTCCGTGGTATCCAGATGCCACTGGCAAGGGTCTCGATTGGCAGCCATATTCTCCGGATCTGAACACGTGCGATTTGTTTTTATGGGGCTATATTAAAGATGAGGTGTACATAAACAACCCTAAAGCTGAGCTGAAAATAGTCATTCAGGAGGTTCAGATACTTCAGCGGGTCATGCAGAATTTTGCTATTCGTCTTCCCCACATCATCGCCAATGATGACAGGCACATCAAACATATCATGATCTAAATCCGAATATCTGTAGTGACGTTTACATGTTGAATAAAATGTGTGCACGTCGTAGTTTGTAACTAATTTACAATTTTTTCATATACCCATCAAAAAAAGTTTTGCATCAACCCGGTTCCCCGAACTCTTGAAGAAACACGTAGTCTGTGGATATTGTATCACAGCCCCTTTGACTGTTCAGAAATGCCACTAAACCCGCCCAATGATGTAAACAACCATGCATGAGAAGCGCCTATTAGACGGAGGGGGTCCGACAGCCGATCAGTTCCAATCATTACACCAGGAAGGAAGTACGCGGCTCGTGTTGTCTGTAGTTCAACCATGCGGTCAATACCGCGGTTCGATCGTGTCCGCAATATTACTTTGTGCCAGGAAGGGCTCTCAACAAGGGAAGTGTCCAGGTGTCTCGAAGTGAACCAAAGCGATGTCGTTCGGACATGGAAGAGATACAGAGAGACAGAGATCGCTCAGGCCGCCCAAGGGCTACTACTGCAGTGGATGACCGCTACCTACGGATCATGGCTCGGAGGAATCCTGACAGCAACGCCACCATGTTGAATAATGCTGAACATTTTGTGAAGGACTTCCTTCATGGTAACGACATCGCTCGACTAAAGTGGCCAGCATGTTCTCCAAACATGAACCGTATAGAACATGCCTGGGGTACATTGAAAAGGTCTGTTTATGGACGACGTGTCTCACCAACCACTATGAGGGATCTACGCCGAATCGCCGTTTAGCCGTTGAGGAGTGGGACAATCTGGACCACCAGTACCTTGATGAACTTGTGGATAGTATGCCACGACGAATACAGGCATGCATCAATGCAAGAGGATGTGCTACTGGGTATTAGAGGCACCGGTGTGTACAGCAGTCTGGACAACCACCTCTGAAGGTCTCTCTGAATGGTGGTACAACATGCAAAGCGTGGCTTTCATGAGGAATAAAAAGGGCGGAAATAATGTTTATGTTGATCTCTGTTCCAATTTTGTACAGGTTCCGAAACTCTTGGAACCGAGGTGATGCAAAAATTTTTTTTAATGTGTGTAGTTCAATAATTGTCACTCTGTATATGGAAGCTATGGAATGCTATACAATTGAAATGTTTGTATTTAAGTTCGATATCTCGTCAACATGCGGCGTATTTTACATCTACGCAGGCTATATTTGTGGCGGTGGCAACTTTATGTGCCATTGTCACTGTTCCCCATTCCAATGAGGATCTTCGTGGTGCTTTCGCACTTATTAAACGAACCTGTAACGTAACGCGTTGGTCTTCATTCTGTCTTCTCTTTCCCTTCTATCACTCGCATCTGGTGAGGTGCCATAGTGAGAAGCCATACTAAGTATGTACGGAACGACTGCAGTGGGCGCAGGGCCATCGAGATTGAACTGCGGATCAGTGGAAGCTAGGACTGTTAATATTTTTAAAAACATTGGGAATCCGATATAACGATATTTAACGAAGTATGGGTAAGAGCTGTCGATATATCGGAAAATCTATCGATATACTGATATTTCGTCGGGAAAAATACCGACTTACGGGCCTATAAAAATATCGGGTGCACATTGTAAATACGCTGTCGGTTTTAGAGCAGTATATTTAAGCACTGATTTATTATTGTATATTCCACACATCAAAAAGCTAGCAGCCTACCTATACCCCCTGAGAGCAAGAATTGAGAGAAAAACGATGCACTTTCATGCTTGGCGGTAAGCATTTTAGCTAACAATGGCACAATAAAAGGTGTCCGATTCGTCCGTCGTTTCATATCATCATATATCGGATTTCTCCGGAAGGTTTTATGTAATGAAGCTAAACATTGCGGTTTCTGTTGGTAGCGCCGCTCACCGCAAAAGACCAATCTCGTCATTTAGATTTTAGTTCATCATTTTCAGCAACTGTTTTTGAAGAATGCCGATGTGAAGAAATAGTACACTAGTTGCGTTATAAATTGTTTTTTAACGCCATTGGTGTAATATTTCTTCACATCGGAAATTTAATTTTTACTTCACCCCCCCCCCCCCCCCCCCGCCCACCGTGCAATCGGACTTCTTCTTTGAGCCACGTATACTTGCTGAACACAGTCATAGAAAAAGAATGGACTCCATAAAAGCGCAAGAAGTAGTAAGACTCCTGCACACTGTGAAAGCGCAATTATGTTCAACTAAATTTTGAAAAGAACAACTTAAATATTTACGAAACTTCGAAAAAAATAACAAAAAGTAAAAATATCGGCTCCTGATATTGCCGCCCTGTCGATTGGATTACATTTCTCGTTACGCCAGGACGATTATTCTGTCCGGAGACGCCGTAAACCAGCCTACTGGTCGGTTGGATGAGGTTTCTCGTTACACCAGGATGTTGGTTGTGTCTGGAGACGCCGTCATCCAGCTGAACGGATTCTCGAAATAAGCACCACCCCACGGACGCAAGATGGTGGGGCAGTAATGGGCTATTGGGGTATTTAAAGGGACTTACATGGAACCTGTGGTACTAATCGGCGGCAGCAGAACATCTGCGAAGTACGATAACATGGTTGTGGATCACCTGCATATCCCCACGCTACTGATGTATTCCCCGACGGCGATGGCATTTTGTAGCAGGAAAGCTGTCCTTGTTAGGCCGGAGTGTGGCGCAGTATTTTGAGCAGAATGATCGAGAACTCACGTCTATGTCTTTCCTACCAGAACTGCTTGATTTGAACCCAATGGCACACAGGTGGCATTATCGCTCAACAGCTCTGCGCCCACAAAGCAAAGGCCTGTAATTTACGGGAAGTGATTGACTATTGCCACGTATTTCCGGAATCCCGTTTAATATTTTTCGAATCCATGCCACGCAGGTTTGCTGCACAACTGCATAACAAATGTCGCCCAAATGGCTATTAAACAGATAATCGTAAGTTTTGAGTCATAAGTGTGTAGCACTCACTTTGTGTACAAGATGGAATAACAAAGTACGCCTGATTTGATATATTTACATTTCTTTTTGTGATCATTAATAGGGTAATTTATTTCTTTTTAGACCTTTCAAAATAACATTTTTAAAAATTTCTATGCCGTCTGATAATGAAATAGTCCTACAGCTCCAGATTGGAAATAGAAATTTGAAAATGGGGTGATAGATACAGCTTCCTTGTCAGTTAAGTTATAAAATAATGGCTCAAATATCCTATATGTTTTTAGTCTACTATGGACAATGTTGAGACAAGTTTGGAGCCATTTACATACACGAATTATTTAAATTATTTAATTTTCTGAGAAAGTAAGTCACAGTGTTCTGTCATTTTACTGTTGTAGCCCTGTTCTTTTGTCTCACATATTACTGGTTATTGGGATCGAAATATTACAAAGTACGTCAAGATGTCATTTTTGTGTACACTATCTGATTAAAATAATGAAGAGCCCAGAACACATGGTCGGGTGTCAGTGCATTTAATTTGGAACACAGACGTACTATCAGCGAGTAAGTAAATGATTAGAGTTGCATTTAACTGTGACAGGTAGAACAGTTACTACAGTGCATTAGTTCGTCTTTAGTGTTGTAACCGGGTCTGCAAGGGTGTAGGCGTGAACAGCGTCAGATGTTTGGCGGATAATTTACCTTACAGAATAGTACAGATTCGACTATACGTTAACGACATCGACTCACAGAAAGCTCGTGACAGTTTCTAAAGATACTAAAATGTAGACTTTCACGGCCGGATATATCATGTCCATTATAATTATCCGGGCTGTTATGCCGTGGTCGGTTGATGAATTCTGTGTCGATTCCCAACGAGAAACGGAACGATCAGCTGTTGCGGAGCATGCTTTCCAGCAAGGGAACCACAATATTCGTTTCGAGGAGACGCAAGTACTAGCGGTCACAAGCGGATATTACGAAAGGCTCTACAGGGAGGCAATCGATATCACTAAACACCCAAATAATTTCAACCGAAAGGAGGAGGGTGTAAAATTAAACGGTATATGGATGCCGGTGTTAAAGAAGATGTGTACCACCCGTCCACTACTGGGTGATGGCAACGGCGATCGACGGCGACGGACAGCGGCCATTTGCACTGACGTTATCAAAACACGTGACATCACGCCGCGGCGTGGGAGCGCGCGGACACGGAATTTAGCGGCAGTCAGTAGCGAGCCAGTGGGTGTGTTGGACCTTCCATTGAGCTACGGACCCCCTTGAAGATGTCTCCCGCAGTCGGAGACGAAACGTTGGGAATCGACACAGAATTCATCAACCGACCACGGCATAACAGCCCGGATAATTATAATGGACAGTTTCTAAAGATGAGTTGTAGCCAAGTTTCCGAAGAAGGCTTCAGATATATCGGGAAAGTTGTTGCAGCTTCCAGAACGTCCAGGTGCACCGTCAACCATCAGAATCGCTGCAAATACATCAAGCATTTATAAACTCGTCGTAAATGGCATTTGCATCACTAACAGACAGATCATCGATCGCACAATTACATCACAAAATTCAGTATTAACACTTATCGAGCGACTGGGATACCTAAAATTAATGACCGCTCGGATCCAAGGTTCAAGAGTAGGGAGGCGGTGCTAGTCGGAAAGAGTGTATGTGATGATCTGTTGTAGTATTTTGGAAGAGTGCGTTCGCAATTACTTCTTGGAGTTATTTCATATGGTAAACTTGGCTGTTTTACTTCCATCCACAGAGAGTAAATGGATAGAATGGTTGCATTCAGAACCACTGCGTGAGAAGGAACCGTGATTTGCCCGGTCAGAAAACTAATGTAGACTTTTTCTCACGATAACAGCACGGTGATTTGAGCACACTACGATAAGAACCATAAGCAGAGGACTAAATCGTTGCATCATGATAACGCAGGACCGCACAATACAAGCGTCAAGATTGAAACGTTAGGGAACTGGGATGGGTAATGATACTCAAACCTTCTACGTTTCCGACCTAGGTCCTAGCACCTAGCAGGGACTTGTCTATCTCTGGTCGACTGAAGACTCCGTTGCATGGGACTTACTTTCTGGGTGATTAGCACATTGCCCCTCGGAAAAAGTGATAAAAGATGGGTCAAGAGTTTTACCAAGCTGAAATGAAAACGAGTCAAATGCCTCTCATATTGAGAGCTAAAGTTACCGCTTCTTACTACGCCAGTGCTTACCATTATGAAGGTACTTTCATGTTCAGAAAAATCAGAACACCGTGAACGACTAGAGATAGGGCGTTCATATTCAGAGGACATGAACATTACTACGTTCCGCAGAAATGATTAGCGTTCGACTCACGGCGGCCCGTGGCTTCAAGGTCTAGGTGCTACACCACCGACCGGTAACATATGCTTCAGGCTCTGGTTGTAGATATAAACCGAAGATAATGGACCACTGTAACTGGAGCAGATATGCAGGATGCCTCGCAGACATATGCGCGCACAGTATCGTCAAATTTGTTTGAAAGAGGGCGCATTGTTGGCATGAGAGCTTGTGGTGTATCAATTCGGGAAACTGCTGCTCTTGTGGGACAAAGTGCTTCGGGAGTGCAACGCGTGCGTGCAGAATGGTTCACCGAAGCCCTAGAACGCGACGCGTCTAGATGGGTCAAGTCGCTCCACCCAAACCATCCTCCGAGAAGATCGACACTTTATACGAAAGGCATTGCAGAACAGATCTGCGTCCTCCACAGCTCTCGCGTAACAGTGGAACAGTGTAACACATCGTAAACTATCAGGGGTGACAGTCCGTCGCCGTTTATGAAGACATGGGTCATGTCCGCGTCGTGTTTCTCCACCTATCTTTGACGAGTGTGGAGAAACTTGCTAGACGGCTGTGGCGCGTGGAACGACGTCACTGGGGAGAGGAATCAGATAGTGTTTCCGGACGAATCCAAGTTCTGTTTGTTTGAAAATGATGGCAGCATGTTGGTTCGCCGCAGACAGGGGAAGCGACATCACAGTGACTGCGTTCCCACAAGACATACAGCGCCATCTCGAGGCCTTATGGTGTGGGGTGCTATTGAATAGAACCAAAAATCACAGTTGGTGCTTGTCCAGGCCACTGTGATCAGTGTGACCTATGCGAATGACATCCGGCTGCCCGTAGCCATTTTTCAGCATGGCAATGCACGACCAATGGTTGCTACACAAACACGTGCCTTCTTGGTGGCACAGGATGTCAGCCTCTTGTCCTGGCTCGCCAAATCACTAGTCTTGTCGCCAATCGAAAATGTGCGGGATATGGTGAAACGACGGGTGCAGCGCTGTGAACCAGTGCCAGCCACCACAGATGGACTTTGGAACTAGGCGAATGCAATATGGATGCTATACCACAGGACGCCATTCGCACCTTACGCGCGTCGATACCATCATGCATGGAACAAGTAACCAGTCCCCATGGCGGACTCTGTACCTACTAGGCAACAGAACACATGCTGATCCGAAGTGACTGAAATGCTAATCATTTCTGTAGAACATTCTAATGTACACTCTTTGACATAAAACTTGACCGGCGGCCGGCCGCTTCAGAGGCTAAGTCCGCGCCGATCGCGACATGGGACAAAAAAACTGGCCAAATCGCTAATTCTCTAAGTCCGGTTATCTGCACAATCTGGCAACACTGTAGACTGCGGCACTTCCTGGAGGAAAACTTGTCCCATGATAGAGAAACTCTAGGCTGATTACGCCTGTGGTCTAGCGGTAGCGTGCGTTCTTTCTGTTCATAATGTCAGTGGATCGAGAGCAGCTGGCATAAAATATTTTTATAGCCTCTTCTGTCTGAATGCTGAAGACGTGAATGTAATGGTAGCGCAGATTCAATCTATTTCGCTTTGTGACACACCGATATCAAAATTTTATCCAGTAACGATTTTGCGGCAGATTTCCTGCAGACTGTCCTCCTCTGGACGCCGTATGCGGCAAAGCTCCGGGATCCATTTGCTGGCTGCTGGCAGCGGCCGTGGCGACAGCAGCGGCGCTGCACTCCCCCGTTCTTTATCAAAAGCGCCTGCTACCGCTCATCGCTTTTGATGATTTAAAACGCTTTATTATTAAATGTTGCTCCACAGAAAATTTCTACAATTTCCATTCACGCTCAAAAGCAACGGAGACAGACGCCCTGATTAGTAGGCGGGTATTATATTACATTAATCGGCAAGAGCTGAGTATGGCCCGAAATTAATTTTGTAGACTGGGACGAAATTAAACCACCTCACTACATTCGATGAATTTATAAATGCTTCATACCTCGTTTCTTTTCCTTTCAAACTCAATTATTTGTGCAACTTTTGGTCAATGTTTGGATGTTTTCGTCAAGCCAGAGTGAGCGTCTGTGGTGTAAAGTGTATTACAGTTCTTATTTCATTCCTTATGGTAAGTCTATGCGATAAACTGTGTGAATACCTTGCAATGCATGCTCTGTAGCAAAATGGTTCAAATGGCTCTGAGCACTATGGGACTTAACTGCTGTGGTCATCAGTCCCCTACAACTTAGAACTACTTAAACCTAACTAACCTAAGGACATCACACACATCCATGCCCGAGGCAGGATTCGAACCTGCAACCGTAGCGGTCGCGCGGTTCCAGACTGCAGCGCCTAGAACCGCTCGGCCACTCCGGCCGGCTGCTCTGTAGCAGTGCAGGAACACTGCACATTTGGAGTTCCATGTATGGGTTCATGAAGTATTTATAGTGATAGTTAAGGTCATCAGATTTAAACCAGAAAAATTTGTCGTTTTGAAGGTTTCAGAGAACGGAAAGGAATTGCTAACGCCGGTTTTAGAAAACCTCTACAGTTAAATGCTATTGCAAAAATTTAGAAGAAGGGAACTACATTAATGAACATGTGCACTTCATAAACAACCTTCTGACATATTAGACCTATATGACGAACAAAGCTCAAATTTATATAGTTGACGGTTTGAATCTTTTCAGGGTCTATTGTACAGTGAAGCACCTTGGAATTTGCAAAGCAGAAATCCATGATATTAACTTAATTTACTAAGTCGAAATCGGACGAAGATTAATGTTTAAAGGCATTCTTCAGATTTCGCATAAGAAATTTTTACTAGCAGTTTGCAACTCCATTAATTAAAATGGAAAATAAAAGGTTGTAGTCAGCGGCTTCTACCGTGATTCGAACTATGTCTTATAGTACAAGCACTGCAACGCACAAGGGAACCTCTGAGCTAACGACACACTGGCGGCCAGAGGCGGAATATAGTCACTGCGATGTTGCCTGAGCCTCAAAACGCAACATTAAACACACGAACAGAGGAGGTGGAGATTACTGTTTTAACGTCCCGTCGACAACGATGTCATTAGAGACGGAGCACAAGCTCGGATTAGGGAAGGATGGGGAAGGAAATCGGCCGTGCCCTTCCTAAGGAACCATCCCGGCATTTGCCTGAAGCGATTTTGGGAAATCATTGAAAACCTAAATCAGGATGGCCGGGAGCGGGATTGCACCGTCGTCCTCCAGAATGCACACACAAACAGGTGTTACTTACGTGAAGAACGCCGTTCTTGGAGTCCAGAAATTAAATATACTTTCTAATTGTGTCATCTTGCAGTGGATTATATCGTACGAGTTTTCGATGTGGAAAACGAATGTCAAGTGAATTTAGCGAGGTAACGCCGTCCTACACCCGGAAGTTTCTACATGTCGCCACTCCAGACTTTATTGTGGTTCAACCTACCGTCTACTTGGTAAAGAAGGAATATCATCTTTACTGTGAATTTTCAGACCAGGCAGCCATTATATCTCCTTCACTTGGTGTAGCCAGGAGAGAATGGAATCTGTCTCTCCCTATCTAAGATCATTGACGGAAGTGGGAATCGAACCCAGACCATAGGTATAACAATCTACCATCCGTCCAACAGACCACGAAATCCTCTTCTCTGCGAGTCATTTTTCTATCGTAACGCAGTTGCGCCACACTGGATGAGAATTCTGACACACAGGCTCCCTGTAGTAATTTGCAGCATGTTCAGTAAATTCAGTTACTTGGTTGACCGAATCACCATGAACTAGCTGCCTCGGCTACCCAGTGCATACATTCGACTATTTTGTAATCACAGAAATAAAATCACGTAACTGCCACCTACACACAACTGCCAACAGTGTAGGATGCAGAAGTTTAAATAGGAAGTGTTCCTTTCCACTTGAGCTATTCTATTGCGCTATATGTTACTAGAAAACGTCGTTCAGTCCAAAAGAAAAGCTGTAACTGTTTGTCTCTCAGAAGTCAAGACCTGGCCATATGCATAATTTCACAGTGCTGTGGAATCCAAAAGTTCTGGAGGAATAGTTGCCGAGCTCTGGAGCTGCTGTAGCTACGTGTCAGCTTGTAGTATAGATAAGATGTCGCGAGTTCGAATACATTCAGAGCTACATTTTTTAAAACGCAATTCTGCTCTCTGCTGAAGGTATCAATCTAATGGAACTTTGAACATAATTCCCTTCACTTCTCAACCCAAAGTAGTCGCATGTGGAAAAAGGGCTAACTATTGTGACATTTTGTTCTATTCAGGTTTAATAGACAGCAGACAGCAGATGCATCTCGAAGATGTACAGGGAGAGCGCATCGTGCCATAATATGTCAGAAAAGTATTTTCTACATTAGCCGTCGTGTGGTAGTGATATTTTATTCTTCTTCAAACTTTGTTTGACAGCTTTAACTCAGAACAAGTTTTCTACATGCATGTAATCAATAAACTGCATGTGCATTGTCAGACTGTCATAGGTAACATCAGAGAATTCGCATATATCGTTGATGATTAATTTCTCTCTCATGTTTGCTATTGTTTTAACAACACTAAAGGAAACCTTACGAAAATTGTGCACTGTATTATAAGAAATGAAATAAAACTAACCATGATAACCTTACGACGAAAGTATCTGTACACAAGCATGCCTCTATCGACACGAATTAGTAAAATACTACTCACTTAGATTTTGATTGGGTCTGTGTTTAGTTGGTATGCTGTGTCATACTCAAGAGGTATGCAAATGTGGCATTTCATAAATATAGTTACGTATTCCTAGAAACCCCAAATTCGCTTGTCAGCAGCGGAAAGAGGCCGTACCTGTTGTGCAGCATTGTAAGTTTTTCAACATTGCACTATGAGCTGAAAGCATTTTCTTGCGATTTCCTTATTGATGTTTGATCTGACTGCTTGTAGCTCTTTCACAGAAGGGATAAAAACGTTACAGTCAGTGAGACTGGAACTGCGAACCGTAACAGACGCTTTTTCACAGGTCAGCACGTTACCACAGAGCTGGCGAGGAGGTATGGGTCTTAGCTTCCTATTACGAGGGCAATAGTAACTAGAACTCGTAAACCGCTATTTGAAGGTCGAGATTAGTTGCGGTTTCCACCTGCAACGACTTTCCTGGGCTGAAAACCGTAAATTTTCAATCTTTTGTTACCCTTCAAGCGATAATAACTCAGATTATTCAATGGAAATGACAGGTAAAATCAAGTGAACTTTGAGGCTTAATTCCGTGCACACCAGGAAGTAACTCGTCGATCACAGAGTTGCCAAACATACGTTGCCTTGTTGCCAAATCTCAGTTACAGTACCAGCAGGAAGAAGACGAACCGATGTGATCCTACAGCGGTCTGGGAAGTGACCATAGCTGGTGTCTCCAAGTCACGGCTGCTACGGCCTGGAATACGTAATGCGTCTGATTCGCTTTCTGTAACTAGGTTTAGGGACTGGAGCGTAGTTACTAATAATACTCAGAACTGACTGCAAACTGAGCATCATAAATCAGTAACTCTCATTGTTGTTTTTATATTTCTTTCGTAAGTGTACTCAAAACTAAGAAAGTCATTCACAGGCGTTTTCGTGCCTCGCCGATAGTCGAGCACAACATACACATAAAAAAAAAGAATGTGTGTGTGTGTGTTTGTGTGTGTGTGTGTGAGAGAGAGAGAGAGAGAGATAAATAAAAAGCAATGAGAGAGAGTGTAAAAAATTGTTGTAAAGAAATTGAATCATGGTATTTAAAGAAATCTTTCATTAAAATGACACGTTCCACATCATTACGAAATGTCGTATTCATGATCTAAGGAACAAGAGTTAATCTAATGTAATCTAATCTAATCTAATCACATCATATTGATGATTAGCCATGAAGAGTCATGAATTACCGAAATTTTGGCCAATACCAGTAACCAAATCTAAACTTGAAGATAAAAGACGACAATTTTTGTAATAAACCGTGACTCCTATCAAGACCCTTTCGTCCCTGTTATCTAACCACGAAAGATGTCTGATATACCTCCATTCTGAAGTAACAAAGTGTGCATGCATTTAAACATGAAGTGCATGATGTGAAGTTCTGTGACGGAGATATGAACCCAACACGTAATCCGATTGTTAACTAAGAAAAATCAAATTTTACGTATCGGTTTTTCTTACGAGCCGCTAGGTGTCTGAATCTAAAATAAGGATACAAACTTTTGTGCCTAAGCGACAATCGAACTGCACACCTACCGTGCATCCACGAATATAGCTTAAGTATCAGTTGCTTACTCATGAACGGTAAGATGTGTGCGTGTTTGACCAGAAATAACGACACCTGTTGCGATTGTTGGAAACACATGAACAGACATTGAAATTGCGCGTTAATTTTCACTATCAGGTGGGTATGCACTTGATAAAGCTAGAAATGGAATTATGAATATTGTTGTACTGGATCAGGTTTCAGACCCACATACTTACCTTTGGAGGAGACCTAGAGAAGATTGCAGTCTTGGGAAAAGGAATGAAATGACTGAACTACACTGTTCCGAGAGATTCAGATCCTCGAAAGAGGAGATACGAATTCGAATCACAGTCCAGCACCAAATTTTTAAACGTCTCTAGTTCAATCAAGTACAAGTAAAATAAGAGCCCTGTCCCTTTAAATGGCTATCGGTTCATCAAATAAAATAAAATTTTCTAATGTAAGTAAGCTTACTGGCGACTGTATTTCTGTTTACCATGACTTCCGCTGTGTCATTTCTCAACGTAAACCGGCTCTGCCCAGTTGGTAATGAAGGAACGTGATGTTTAATGCGGATTCTGGATTATAACGTCTTTCTCTTGAGGTTACCAGAGGTAAAATAAATCTGTTTGTGCCTCTTAAAAGTAAATGCCTGAACCCACGCATTGCACCTGTGATAGCTCGTTCCACCATACCATTGTGGCCACATTTCCCAGCCCCAAGAGTGTGCTGTAACGGATGATGTGCTTAGCTTACAAAATTAGTCACGGTGGAAAAAATGCGAGTCTATTAAATGGTCAAGTAGAAGCAAGCTTCTGACGCAGAGATTATGCTATTCTCATGTCAGCAGGATGTAAAGACTCTTCTAGGCATCATAGGCTGGATGTGAAGCCATTTTGATTTTTCACAAATTCAGCAAATTTCTTAGTTCGAGAAAATCCACTGTGAAGTGTGAAGTTGCCGGATAACTCGATTATTACTGTTATTATTACTATCATTTTATTCATACCGCTGCTGGAACACGACCGTAGTCTTCAGGTAAAACGCGAGACCAGCTAATGTGTCGTCTGGCGACCGAAAGCACATATCGACAAAATATTTATCGCCCCTTTCCTCTCGGTGCTGAAGCTATGAGTGTAATTCAAGCGAATCTACAATATCATATTAGCTGGTCTCGCGTTTTACCTCAAGACTACGGTCGTAGTCAAGAGTAATGTACTAAGACTGGAGTCAAGACTTCCTCTGGGAAGTGCTGCAGTCTACATGTTGATAGATCGAGCATATTGCCAGACATAGAATTCTGAGAGGAGCACGACTGTATTGTCCACCTTACGTGAACGACTCGGCGGTCAATTTTTTGGTCTGAGACTGTATCTACAACACATATTGCACGCTGAAGACCCAGAAGAATTTAAAAAAAAAGTAGTTTATGAGAGCAACGTTAACCATAGCGTTCGAAGTATTCATAGTATTGTATACGTGTGTGTAAACGCCTTCCAATGACCACTCAAGAAAGACAAGGATACACAGTCTAGCTCCAATATTATAAATACGCCTCAGTTTGTGGATGAACTCAGGTTGATAATAATTGTGAAAATTTAGCAGCACTGTACCCATTGGTGTTAAACTCGTTTTCAACCAATGATTCCCACAGCTACAGGGATACTACTTGTGATACCTCTTAGACAAAATACTTAAGCAGTGTTATCAGACGAAAAGATCAACCTGACACAAACTGTGGGAAGTTTGTTTTACAACCTTCGTACCTGGATATTCAGCTTTTTCCTATTTGAGATATCTGTGAACGTTGCTGCTTAAGACGATTTAAGCAGAAACTAAATTCCCTCAGCTTCGACAATGTTTAAAGAAATCGTCTTATTGGCACTAAATCGTGGTTTGTGAATTGTTTACCGGCCGTACTCTGCCGTATTTTGCCGGTTGGAAGGCAAAAGCTTACTGACAAATTTCACACAGAAATTACTGTTACAGTGTACTTACGGAGCCAAATGAGTGAATTGCGTATTTTCCGGTGAGAAAGAGCACTGGCAAACAGTCTTCGCTACATTAGGTTATTTAAACTGGTGTCACTCTGAGCTATAATTTATGGTCAGCGACTAAGTGTAAGGTCAACGTTTCGGATGCGAGTTTTGCGACTGTGAAATACTTTCCTACATTATAGAAGCGAATATTAAATTTGAACTAATATTGCGAAAATTTTGTACTTGGACAGCTTAGAATGAAAATACTTCTGTTTATTTGAAAGGGAAACAATAGATTTTCTAAAACACTGTCTGTCATACACAACTTGAAACAGGTCATGTCGACCAAATCATGTGGAAGAACTAACAGCAACGTATATTCGAAGGCAGTAAGATCTCTTGCCTTTTGGTTTGTCAGTACTCGATAGCCATTTCTAGGCGAAAGCAAATGAAGAAAGGCAGTGCGTTTTTGTTACCAAGTAACGTCTTCGTCAATTACTTTAGTTTTAAAGTAATCTACGAGTAATTGCTGGTGTTTGATATTAACATGAAAAGGATTCCGTAGACAGGGAAAGAACCTGTTCTTGGGAAACTACATCTATAGCGACCAAAAGGCATTAAATGATGTTCAAGCACTTGTGTTACAGCAGCGGTATGAATAAAATGATAGTAATAATAACAGTAATAATCGAATTATCCGGCAACTTCACACTTCACAGTGGATTTTCTCGAACTAAGAAATTTGCTGAATTTGTGAAAAATCAAAATGGC
This sequence comes from Schistocerca nitens, assembly GCF_023898315.1. Taxonomy (NCBI): domain Eukaryota; kingdom Metazoa; phylum Arthropoda; class Insecta; order Orthoptera; family Acrididae; genus Schistocerca; species Schistocerca nitens. Next base: position 693,128,980 of record NC_064615.1, on the reverse strand, counting down.
TTCACATCCAGCCTATGATGCCTAGAAGAGTCTTTACATCCTGCTGACATGAGAATAGCATAATCTCTGCGTCAGAAGCTTGCTTCTACTTGACCATTTAATAGACTCGCATTTTTTCCACCGTGACTAATTTTGTAAGCTAAGCACATCATCCGTTATAGCACACTCTTGGGGCTGGGAAATGTGGCCACAATGGTATGGTGGAACGAGCTATCACAGGTGCAATGCGTGGGTTCAGGCATTTACTTTTAAGAGGCACAAACAGATTTATTTTACCTCTGGTAACCTCAAGAGAAAGACGTTATAATCCAGAATCCGCATTAAACATCACGTTCCTTCATTACCAACTGGGCAGAGCCGGTTTACGTTGAGAAATGACACAGCGGAAGTCATGGTAAACAGAAATACAGTCGCCAGTAAGCTTACTTACATTAGAAAATTTTATTTTATTTGATGAACCGATAGCCATTTAAAGGGACAGGGCTCTTATTTTACTTGTACTTGATTGAACTAGAGACGTTTAAAAATTTGGTGCTGGACTGTGATTCGAATTCGTATCTCCTCTTTCGAGGATCTGAATCTCTCGGAACAGTGTAGTTCAGTCATTTCATTCCTTTTCCCAAGACTGCAATCTTCTCTAGGTCTCCTCCAAAGGTAAGTATGTGGGTCTGAAACCTGATCCAGTACAACAATATTCATAATTCCATTTCTAGCTTTATCAAGTGCATACCCACCTGATAGTGAAAATTAACGCGCAATTTCAATGTCTGTTCATGTGTTTCCAACAATCGCAACAGGTGTCGTTATTTCTGGTCAAACACGCACACATCTTACTGTTCATGAGTAAGCAACTGATACTTAAGCTATATTCGTGGATGCACGGTAGGTGTGCAGTTCGATTGTCGCTTAGGCACAAAAGTTTGTATCCTTATTTTAGATTCAGACACCTAGCGGCTCGTAAGAAAAACCGATACGTAAAATTTGATTTTTCTTAGTTAACAATCGGATTACGTGTTGGGTTCATATCTCCGTCACAGAACTTCACATCATGCACTTCATGTTTAAATGCATGCACACTTTGTTACTTCAGAATGGAGGTATATCAGACATCTTTCGTGGTTAGATAACAGGGACGAAAGGGTCTTGATAGGAGTCACGGTTTATTACAAAAATTGTCGTCTTTTATCTTCAAGTTTAGATTTGGTTACTGGTATTGGCCAAAATTTCGGTAATTCATGACTCTTCATGGCTAATCATCAATATGATGTGATTAGATTAGATTAGATTACATTAGATTAACTCTTGTTCCTTAGATCATGAATACGACATTTCGTAATGATGTGGAACGTGTCATTTTAATGAAAGATTTCTTTAAATACCATGATTCAATTTCTTTACAACAATTTTTTACACTCTCTCTCATTGCTTTTTATTTATCTCTCTCTCTCTCTCTCACACACACACACACACAAACACACACACACACATTCTTTTTTTTTATGTGTATGTTGTGCTCGACTATCGGCGAGGCACGAAAACGCCTGTGAATGACTTTCTTAGTTTTGAGTACACTTACGAAAGAAATATAAAAACAACAATGAGAGTTACTGATTTATGATGCTCAGTTTGCAGTCAGTTCTGAGTATTATTAGTAACTACGCTCCAGTCCCTAAACCTAGTTACAGAAAGCGAATCAGACGCATTACGTATTCCAGGCCGTAGCAGCCGTGACTTGGAGACACCAGCTATGGTCACTTCCCAGACCGCTGTAGGATCACATCGGTTCGTCTTCTTCCTGCTGGTACTGTAACTGAGATTTGGCAACAAGGCAACGTATGTTTGGCAACTCTGTGATCGACGAGTTACTTCCTGGTGTGCACGGAATTAAGCCTCAAAGTTCACTTGATTTTACCTGTCATTTCCATTGAATAATCTGAGTTATCATCGCTTGAAGGGTAACAAAAGATTGAAAATTTACGGTTTTCAGCCCAGGAAAGTCGTTGCAGGTGGAAACCGCAACTAATCTCGACCTTCAAATAGCGGTTTACGAGTTCTAGTTACTATTGCCCTCGTAATAGGAAGCTAAGACCCATACCTCCTCGCCAGCTCTGTGGTAACGTGCTGACCTGTGAAAAAGCGTCTGTTACGGTTCGCAGTTCCAGTCTCACTGACTGTAACGTTTTTATCCCTTCTGTGAAAGAGCTACAAGCAGTCAGATCAAACATCAATAAGGAAATCGCAAGAAAATGCTTTCAGCTCATAGTGCAATGTTGAAAAACTTACAATGCTGCACAACAGGTACGGCCTCTTTCCGCTGCTGACAAGCGAATTTGGGGTTTCTAGGAATACGTAACTATATTTATGAAATGCCACATTTGCATACCTCTTGAGTATGACACAGCATACCAACTAAACACAGACCCAATCAAAATCTAAGTGAGTAGTATTTTACTAATTCGTGTCGATAGAGGCATGCTTGTGTACAGATACTTTCGTCGTAAGGTTATCATGGTTAGTTTTATTTCATTTCTTATAATACAGTGCACAATTTTCGTAAGGTTTCCTTTAGTGTTGTTAAAACAATAGCAAACATGAGAGAGAAATTAATCATCAACGATATATGCGAATTCTCTGATGTTACCTATGACAGTCTGACAATGCACATGCAGTTTATTGATTACATGCATGTAGAAAACTTGTTCTGAGTTAAAGCTGTCAAACAAAGTTTGAAGAAGAATAAAATATCACTACCACACGACGGCTAATGTAGAAAATACTTTTCTGACATATTATGGCACGATGCGCTCTCCCTGCACATCTTCGAGATGCATCTGCTGTCTGCTGTCTATTAAACCTGAATAGAACAAAATGTCACAATAGTTAGCCCTTTTTCCACATGCGACTACTTTGGGTTGAGAAGTGAAGGGAATTATGTTCAAAGTTCCATTAGATTGATACCTTCAGCAGAGAGCAGAATTGCGTTTTAAAAAATGTAGCTCTGAATGTATTCGAACTCGCGACATCTTATCTATACTACAAGCTGACACGTAGCTACAGCAGCTCCAGAGCTCGGCAACTATTCCTCCAGAACTTTTGGATTCCACAGCACTGTGAAATTATGCATATGGCCAGGTCTTGACTTCTGAGAGACAAACAGTTACAGCTTTTCTTTTGGACTGAACGACGTTTTCTAGTAACATATAGCGCAATAGAATAGCTCAAGTGGAAAGGAACACTTCCTATTTAAACTTCTGCATCCTACACTGTTGGCAGTTGTGTGTAGGTGGCAGTTACGTGATTTTATTTCTGTGATTACAAAATAGTCGAATGTATGCACTGGGTAGCCGAGGCAGCTAGTTCATGGTGATTCGGTCAACCAAGTAACTGAATTTACTGAACATGCTGCAAATTACTACAGGGAGCCTGTGTGTCAGAATTCTCATCCAGTGTGGCGCAACTGCGTTACGATAGAAAAATGACTCGCAGAGAAGAGGATTTCGTGGTCTGTTGGACGGATGGTAGATTGTTATACCTATGGTCTGGGTTCGATTCCCACTTCCGTCAATGATTTTAGATAGGGAGAGACAGATTCCATTCTCTCCTGGCTACACCAAGTGAAGGAGATATAATGGCTGCGTGGTCTGAAAATTCACATTAAAGATGATATTCCTTCTTTATCAAGTAGACGGTAGGTTGAACCACAATAAAGTCTGGAGTGGCGACATGTAGAAACTCTATCACCAGTAACCTTTCTTATACTAGTTATTTATTTCAAGTGACGACACAAACTCTATGTATTGTCACAGGACACTTATTCCATCTTTTATTTGAGCTTCTGTATGTCGATAAAATTGGTTCTAAACTGGGAATGCAACTCAGACCGCCCTTAACGCGCAATTTGATCCCTTCGTGGCAATACAGCTCGGCTACAATTTGTTGTTTGTTCAAAACTGCAGATTCCTCAACACCTTCACATATTACGTTTGAATGGGATCGAATCCTGGCCCGGCACTAAAGATTTAATTATGTATTATCAAGCTCTATCATGACAACACCTATCTGCTGGTGGATAATAATTTTGATTTTTAATGTATTTTCATTCGTTGTCAACACTAACGATATCTGACGTTTTTAACTCCCAGTGAGACACAGAACTATTTGCGAGATGACTGTAAGTTCAAGATGCTATTCTGAGCAGCTGGTGGAGAAAAATTCGGTAGCTGACGTCTCTTTGTGTGTAGTCAACAACGATATGTGTGGGGCTCTATTCCCAGTGAGCGCTGAACTCTTCGTCATATTATTTCAGTTCGTCGTGTCATTTAATGTTCATACATATTCTCAACTAGCTGCTCGTGAATAACTTTAATTTTTAATGTCATTTTGTGTTAAATAGTTCAAATGGTTCTGAGCACTATGGGACTTAACTTCTAAGGTCATCAGTCCCCTAGAACTTAGAACTACTTAAACCTAACTAACCTAAGGACATCACTCACATCCATGCCCGAGGCAGGATTCGAACCTGCGACCGTAGCGGTCACGCGGTTCCAGACTGAAGCGCCTAGAACCGCACGGCCACACCGGCCGGCCCCCACCATCTGGTATCAATGCATTACCCTATCATCCATTATATATAATCATTTTCATAGTACACTTGATATTATAGATGAGTAGGACACAAGACAGGACATAGATAATGTCCGTTTGACGTCAACAGTGTGTAACATTTTACTTTTTTTGAATAGGACAATGTTCCTCTCCAATAAGCTTACGCTGCAAGAGAATTCGCTTGTATTTTTCAATATGTGGTCTGTTGTCGGTTTGAAGGCCTTCCATAACATCGGCAACGTAGTGCAACTCCACCGAGGGCTGTCTGGAGTAGGGTGGAGATAGCAATGTGAAAGTTGCGAGCTGTCGAAGACGATCTTCATATTCCTAATGCGATTAGGACATCGTATACTCTTGACGACGTTTAGCACCTGTGCAGTCAGTCACCCAATTTCAGAATTCATTTTGAGTAATCCTGCTAAATTCCCAAAATATTGTCTTTTTATATTGATGAGTAATATGGATAGTCGTCACGTTCATGTGCCGTCTACAACGCAAATTTAATGTTACTATCATAGGAACTAACCTGCAATACGTTTTGTATTTCATAATCGGAAATATCTGCATTAACCGTCATCAGGGCAATGTCAGGGAACAGAATGCAGCAGTGCCTTGCTACCTACTTGAGGACCTGCTTGAGTCGTGTTCTAAGGAAAGGGTAGTTGCTGGTTCACATTATATTACACTAGCGAGAAGTACCGACTTTTCCTTTTCTCTGCAAACATCCAGAACTAAATTCAGTAACTAAATGCTAAGAATATATTTGCATTGTGCCAACTCAAAGATCAATAGATATGGATATAGATATAGATACAGATTTTTATATTTAAAGCCATTCTCGTTCTGCGTTGGAATAAACATCATTCATTATTTGCTTGCTCTTGTTACGATTGTTATTGTCATTCTCTCACTCGCAAGAGTTTTCGCATTCCTATTTGGTATCGATGCACATGAAGAGTGGCTATGAAAGAAGGGAATACTGAATGTTACGTCATGCAGAATACACTCATTTACTTCGGCTCCTCGTGATCTACGCTACAGGAGAAGTGAGATACATAAAGTTGACAGTGTGACGACAGACCTGGTAGCACAACTGTGCAACTACACAGTGTTACCAGATAAAATGGTGCTGCGGAATCGACAGTGTAGTACGGACTTTGCCACAGTAGCAGACAGCTGGTAATTTAGGACCATGACCGTGGATTACACTTTGGTCAGTGCTGGTTAGAGTGCTGCAACTGTAAATGGAAGGCTTTGTTTGATAGTCTTATGCTGATGCTGTCTGAATAAATTATGCCATTGGATACAAAGCGGTTTAGTTTTGAGACCTAACCCACGAGGGGGGAAGGCACAGTGATCTGCTTCAGGAATTCCAAGCAATAAAACACAAAAAACAACCCAGGAAGGGAGACATGCGTTTGGAATCTGTTCATCGTTACGGGGTCAAACAAGAGGGTAACATTACTGAAACAATGATCGGGCTACTTAGTATATAATAGAGCATACAGATTTCAAGGAGGAAACGTATGAAGACGCAGACTTCCTCGTTATCAATATGTGCGGCATATCTTTCGTGTTAACGAAAGTAAATTCCCGCTTTACCTCTTCTTACGTGTCAAATGAAATGAATGCCATGAGGAATAGAATATTTGTTGACTGCGTCTCTTCCTGCTTCCATCCTTACCAACATATTTCTTCATTCTCGTGGTAATCATGACATTCTATGTGTATGCTGCAAAAGATTGCAAGTGGACAAATTCGACATCGAGGTGCTAAGCGTTATATTCAATTCGAATAAGCTTCCGGTGTATTTTTACTTCGTTTGTATTTTTAGATGATTATGAACGTTACGGAAAATTATCTCACATGCTTTATGTTGAATGAGAAACATTGAATGATCCGTTTTGCTTTCCCTACGTTGAAATGATATAATGTCGGCGTCAACAGCCTTCTTCCACGCCGGAAGCTGAAACTTGTATCATTCTGGATTAATGATAATTGAATGTCTCTTGTGTATACATAGCCCACAAGGCGACGTCAGAAACCATCAGGGGAGAACGCCGCATAAAAACCAAACGTGCGCGCACGTCTCCACTCTGAAGAACCGTATCGGAGAATCACGGAAAGCATTTCGCTGAAGAGCTGCCTCGTCAGAGAGCCTAGAAATGGCAGCGTCGTAGCAAGTATTTGTCAACACTCTGATAGTGCATTTACTTCCGGGTGTAGGTCGGCGTTACCTCACTAAATTCACTTGACGTTCGTTTTCCACATCGAAGACTCGTACGATATAATCCACTGCAAGATGACACAATTAGAAAGTATATTTAATTTCTGGACTCCAAGAACGGCGTTCTTCACATAAGTAACACCTGTTTGTGTGTGCATTCTGGAGGACGACGGTGCAATCCCGCGCCCGGCCATCCTGATTTAGGTTTTCAATGATTTCCCAAAATCGCTTCAGGCAAATGCCGGGATGGTTCCTTAGGAAGGGCACGGCCGATTTCCTTCCCCATCCTTCCCTAATCCGAGCTTGTGCTCCGTCTCTAATGACATCGTTGTCGACGGGACGTTAAAACAGTAATCTCCACCTCCTCTGTTCGTTTGTTTAAGGTTGCGTTTTGAGGCTCAAGCAACATCGTAGTGACTATATTCCGCCTCTGGCCGCCAGTGTGTCGTTAGCTCAGAGGTTCCCTTGTGCGTTGCAGTGCTTGTACTATAAGACATAGCAGTTCGAATCACGGTAGAAGCCGCTGCCTACAACCTTTTATTTTCCATTTTAATTAATGGAGTTGCAAACTGCTAGTAAAAATTTCTTATGCGAAATCTGAAGAATGCCTTTAAACATCAATCTTCGTCCGATTTCGACTTAGTAAATTAAGTTAATATCATGGATTTCTGCTTTGCAAATTCCAAGGTGCTTCACTGTACAATAGACCCTGAAAAGATTCAAACCGACTGTCAACTATATAAATTTGAGCTTTGTTCGTCATATAGGTCTAACATGTCAGAAGGTTGTTTATGAAGTGCACATGTTCATTAATGTAGTTCCCTTCTTCTAAATTTTTGCAATAGCATTTAACTGTAGAGGTTTTCTAAAACCGGCGTTAGCAATTCCTTTCCGTTCTCTGAAACCTTCAAAACGACAAATTTTTCTGGTTTAAATCTGATGACCTTAACTATCACTATAAATACTTCATGAACCCATACATGGAACTCCAAATGTGCAGTGTTCCTGCACTGCTACAGAGCATGCATTGCAAGGTATTCACACAGTTTATCGCATAGACTTACCATAAGGAATGAAACAAGAACTGTAATACACTTTACACCACAGACGCTCACTCTGGCTTGACGAAAACATCCAAACATTGACCAAAAGTTGCACAAATAATTGAGTTTGAAAGGAAAAGAAACGAGGTATGAAGCATTTATAAATTCATCGAATGTAGTGAGGTGGTTTAATTTCGTCCCAGTCTACAAAATTAATTTCGGGCCATACTCAGCTCTTGCCGATTAATGTAATATAATACCCGCCTACTAATTAGGGCGTCTGTCTCCGTTGCTTTTGAGCGTGAATGGAAATTGTAGAAATTTTCTGTGGAGCAACATTTAATAATAAAGCGTTTTAAATCATCAAAAGCGATGAGCGGTAGCAGGCGCTTTCGATAAAGAACGGGGGAGTGCAGCGCCGCTACTGTCGCCACGGCCGCTGCCAGTAGCCAGCAAATGGATCCCGGAGCTTTGCCGCATACGGCGTCCAGAGGAGGACAGTCTGCAGGAAATCTGCCGCAAAATCGTTACTGGATAAAATTTTGATATCGGTGTGTCACAAAGCGAAATAGATTGAATCTGCACTACCATTACATTCACGTCTTCAGCATTCAGACAGAAGAGGCTATAAAAATATTTTATGCCAGCTGCTCTCGATCCACTGACATTACGAACAGAAAGAACGCACGCTACCGCTAGACCACAGGCGTAATCAGCCTAGAGTTTCTCTATCATGGGACAAGTTTTCCTCCAGGAAGTGCCGCAGTCTACAGTGTTGCCAGATTGTGCAGATAACCGGACTTAGAGAATTAGCGATTTGGCCAGTTTTTTTGTCCCATGTCGCGATCGGCGCGGACTTAGCCTCTGAAGCGGCCGGCCGCCGGTCAAGTTTTATGTCAAAGAGTGTACATGTCCTGTGAATACGAATGTCCTGTCTCTGATCATTCAAGGTGTGTTGCACTTTGTAGTAAGCTTGTCCGATGTTGCTGTTGGAGCAGCTGGACCCGTGGCAGATGCTCCGCCGGTGTCCTCCGCAGCTTACTTCCCTTGACGGGCACACCTTGAGGAATGCGACGCCACGCGCCACCTGCCCGCATACTGGGCAGCTGCCGTCGCCAGCAGGTGTCGCGGCACCTGGCCGCCGCGACGTCACCAGGAGGCCACGGCCCAGGCCTGCAGCTGCCCTACTCGACTCTGGAATCGCCATAACTGGAGAGCCTAACCTGCACATGCCTTGGCTGGTTTTCATCCCAGGATGGTGACTTTTAACGCGTCTCGTTACTAAGTCTCACGCTTAATTTGCACAGAGTCAGTTCAAACGTTGATATCTAACTGTTATAGAGTCAGTCGGACTGTTACTCAAAGTACCTCCGCTATGCCACTGCACTGGCAGCACCTGCTCACCAGTGCAAAGGTGTCTAATAAGAAATGGGTGTCGTGTTTGTAAAGTTAACGACACTTTCTGGATGCATATGAAAACCTAGTTTTAGAAACTAGTCTATGTTCACATGAGACCGGTTGCTGGGATTATCGCAGCAGACAAAGTAACTGAAGCTGTACCTGATTCTCCTGGGATTTTCGAACGCTGCTGTTCAATCGGGCACGTGGTGGTCGACATACATCGTCTAGCAGCGCTTAAGACACACAGAACGTATTCAGACGTGCCAAGAACGGGATCTCCTTCAGAGCACCTGATTTAAATTTTCTGTGACACCCTTAAACTAATTCAAACGCATGACGAAATAGTTTAATCCTTCTCAAGTGACATTGATGCTGATGGAATATTAAACACGAATATTCCTTTTGTTTCCTTTTCCTTTCTAGCATCTACAGTCAATTTCGTTTTAAATAATGTGTAGGACATTGTCTCCGTCTCATTTAAAATGTGAATCAACCGTTAACCCGTTACGGCATTACAGTCACCACGAGATATATAAAAGGAAGATAAAGATATAATGATATAAGAGAAATACGGACGCGTAGTCGTTAACTGAAGTGACTGACAATACACGTGTTGCTTAAATAATGAGTTAAAGTCACAAACCTTGGAGTTCGTGGCCATGATGAAGGAGCGGTTACAGGTCTTAGGTAAGGTAATACGAGGGTTATTCGGAAAGTAAGAAATCACAGTGTAAATCAAAACTGTTTTATTTGCAACAGTTAGCTACAACTTCCAGCTACTTACCTCCATAGTCGCCGATCCGACTTAGACGTTTGTCGTAGCGTTGTACCAACTTTCCAATACCCTCGTTATAGAAGGCAGCCGCCAGTGCTTTCCACCAATTCTCTGCGCTGGGCTACAGTTCGTTGTCTGTGCCAAAATTTTGTCTTCATAGCCAGCGGTTCACGTGAGCAGAGATGAAACTCAGAGGGAGACAATTACGGGCTGTATTGTCGGTAACAAACATTTCCAACTGAACACGATGCAGGAGCATCTTCATTGCCCCTGCAGAATGCGGCTGAGAATTGTCTTGAAGAAGAAAACGCACGACAGTTATGTAATGTTGGCTGCTTAACTTCAGGCGAAATTTCTCACCAGGCCCTCGTACTTGGTGGGAGACACTATTGTTCTAGGTATCTTTATGTGCTCCCTGTGAGCTCAGAACTAAAAAGAACGACGTAATGCGATCGACGGGCATACTAGAGACACTGCCCAACACACCTGTGCAAAACTTCATCGGATTTTCACTCTGGTTTCCATTTCGCGACCGATCGTTCCTTACTTTCCGAATAACCCTCGTATGTAATGACTGTAATTAAATGTCAAGAAACGACTTTCACGCGTATGACCGTTATGTATAATTACCAATTTAGTGTTTGGCATCAGAAAATGTAGTGCTACAGTTAATTTCTGAACATAAAATACGAGGCGCGTTCAATAAAAAATGCAACACATTTTTTTCTCGGACATTTTTGGTTGAAAAAATGCGGAATTTCTTGTGAGACATCGTGGAATATTCCCGCTTCAGATCCTACAGGTTCATGAAGTTCCGATATACTTCGCCTTCAAAATGGCGTCTGTAACGGGTGTGTGTTCCAAGCAGAGAGCTGTAATTGAGTTGGTTTTGGCGGAAAACCAGAGCAAAGCGTATATTCATAGGCGCTTGACAAATATTTGGCAGAGGCGTCTGTCATCGTTCCAACAAGCGCGTGGAAACGCTTCCGATGTACCGCGTGCCGGCTGGCCGCACACAGCTGTGACTCCTGCAATGTTGGAACGTATGGACACTCTCATACGAGGTGACAGATGGATCACACTCACACACACCGCTGCTCAACTGGACGTCTCTGTTAGTAGTGGTGACAAACTTGTCCACCAGTTGGGGTCACTCAAAGGTGTGCGCCCGCTGGGTTCCTCACTGCCTATCAGAAGACCATAGATAGCAACTAAGGCCCTCTGCGAGGCTGATCGTGACAATTATTTTGTTGAACATCGTCACAGGCCATGAAACATGAGTTCATCACATCCAACAGGAAACAAAACGGCCATCCATGGAGTGGCGCCACACCACGTTTCCTCCGAAGCTTTATGCGTAGGTGTAGGATTCAGGTAACAATGTGCCACTGAGCTTTGCATCCATTGCACAGTTGAAAGCTATCAACCGTACAGGGTAGAGCAGTGCTCAAGGAAACTATACAAGCTCCGAACTGCTTCATGAATCATTAATGCTCTGAAACTACTTTTTCTAAAACCAGTCTCGGTCTGTTGCCTTGAAATTAAAAATTTTTGCGACGGAAACGCTATCAGCTCTGCTCTGCGCTGCACTGCACTTCGTGGTCTCATTCTTCGGTGAAAATACCGTGAAAAGCTTAAACAAAAGGTGTTGATGTTACTGTTTACTAAATGTGCAGTCTGATATGCTGCAGACTGGAGTGTGTGCTAGCTTGGGGTCTATAGAGGAGAAATGCAGAAAATTATATTTTTGTTTAATAAAATGATCAAGAACCTTCACTAAATAAGTGTACAGGGTGAAGCAGAACGTCACTTGAAACTTTCAGAGGTTGTTTAGGGATACATTCTGGGTACTTTAGTGTAAGGGACCAACGGTATCCGGCCGTTTGTTAGAGAGTTACTGCACTTCGTTTAGTTTCTTGCCTCATCTGATTTGATCCATTATAAATGGTTTTTGAAAGCCTGCGACTGTAGAAACACTAGCTTTGTTTATAAATAAATAAATCTTCTGTTACCAGTCACGATTTTTCTTTATTTTACTATTCGCACGACGCGTTTCGAGAAATAATTTCTTGCCTCAGTTAGCTTTGTATCTCTATTGCACTGAAAATAGTGCACAACAGTGCCAATGCCTTAGTAGGTTGCCGGCCAGCGTGGCCGAGCGGTTCTGGCGCTACAGTTTGGAACCGCGCGACCGCTACGGTCGCAGGTTCGAATCCTGCCTCGGCCATGGATGTGTGTGATGTCCTTAGGTTAGTTGGATTTAAATATTTCTAAGTTCTAGGGGACTGAGGACCTCAGAAGTTAAGTCCCATAGTGCTCGAAACCATTTGAACCAACCATAGTAGGTTGTTGCCATTCGCTCACGGTAGCTGCTGTTGACGACAGTAATGGCCTCAAGTTTGCACTGCCCTAAAGTCTGCATTGTCTGGAGTTTTGTTCTGTGGCAGTGTTAGTTGTCCGTTAACAGCATGCACATCATTACCATGATCAGGTTTTCTGATGAAGAGTTGACCGATGGGCACTCGTGGGCGGATTCACAGAATGCAATGGAAGAGCGGCACAACGAGATACCAAACCGCTGCTGCAGCGACAGCAATTGCATCACTGTACTTTTGCATCTGTAGAGAAACGCCTACGGGAAACTGGATCCTTCCGCGTTAGAATCGAAGATACTGGCTGTTTGAGGTATGCCAGAATACAGAATATAGAAGTGAATGTGTTACACGCGATAGGTGACGCTCCTGCCCTAGTGCTCCGCACGTTGCTTGAGCTTAGAACACAAAGCAGTCAACTAGTTTGAGCGTCTTTAATGAACAATAATTTCATCTTTATCATCCACAGGAAGTTCAGTCATTTCAGCCATCAGATATATTTCGAGTACATTTTGCAAGTTGAATCCTACAACAATGTACAGAAAACCCTGCTTTCGTGTCGTTTGCCGGCGAAGAAGGGCACGTTCAACAGTAGTAATAGCGGTGTGTTGAATGACGAAAATCCACACGCACTGTCATGTCGATGCTGTGCATATATGGGCTGGCAGTGTCAAAGATTTTATAACTGGAATTTACCTATTTCCTGATACACTGAGCCACATTTAAGTACAGTTTTGACGACAAAGATATACGGGACATAAAATCCCGTCTGAGACCTGCGATCATTTTTATAATTGGCAACCAATGCTGTACAGTCGCAATAAAGTCGGGAGATGTTCAATTGACTCTTTTTACTAGAACATGTTACGCGTTTCGGGACTACACCCATCTTCAGACATCACGAACTTCAACTCCTTCCTAACCACCAGGCGTACAGCCTTGACAACTCAAAGAAAGTGTCCAATAATATACAGGGTGTTACAAAAAGGTACGGCCAAACTTTCAGGAAACATTCCTCACACACAAAGAAAGAAAATATGTTATGTGGACATGTGTCCGGAAACGCTTACTTTCCATGTTAGAGCTCATTTTATTACTTCTCTTCAAATCACATTAATCATGGTATGGAAACACACAGCAACAGAACGTACCAGCGTGACTTCAAACACTTTGTTACACGAAATGCTCCAAATGTCCTCCGTCGCATGGAATCCCTGATGCGCTGGTGCAGCCCTGGAGAATGGCGTATTGTATCACAGCAGTCCACAATACGAGCACGAAGAGTCTCTACATTTGGTACCGGGGTTGCGTAGACAAGAGCTTTCAAATGCCCCCATAAATGAAAATCAAGAGGGTTGAGGTCAGGAGAGCGTGGAGGCCATGGAATTGGTCCGCCTCTACCAATCCACCGGACATCGTATCTGTTGTTGAGAAGCGTACGAACACTTTGACTGAAATGTGCAGGAGCTCCATCGTGCATGAACCACATGTTGTGTCGAACTTGTAAAGGCACGTGTTATAGCAGCACAGGTAGAGTATCCCGTATGAAATTATGATAACGTGCTCCACTGAGCGTAGGTGGAAGAACATGGGGCCCAATCAAGACATCACCAACAATGCCTGCCCAAACGTTCACAGAAAATCAGTGTTGATGACGTGATTGCACAATTGAGTGCGGATTCTCGTCAGCCCACACATGTTGACGGTGAAAATTTACAATTTGATTACGTTGGAATGAAGCCTCATCCGTAAAGAGAACATTTGCACTGAAATGAGGATTGACACATTGTTGGATGAGCCATTCGCAGAAGTCTACCCGTGGAGGCCAATCAGCTGCTGATAGTGCCTGCACACGCTGTACATGGTACGGAAACCACTGGTTCTCCCGTATCACTCTCCATACAGTGACGTGGTCAACGTTACCTTGTACAGCAGCAACTTCTCTGACTCTGACATTAGGGTTATCGTAAACTGCACGAAGAATTGCCTCGTCCCTTGCAGGTGTCCTCGTCGTTCTAGGTCTTCCCCAGTCGCGAGTCATAGACTGGAATGTTCCGTGCTCCCTAAGACGCCGATCAATTGCTTCGAACGTTTTCCTGTCGGGACACCTTCGTTCTGGAAATCTGTCTCGATACAAACGTACCGCGCCACGGCTATTGCCCCGTGCTAATCCATACATCAAATGGGCATCTGCTAACTCCGCATTTGTAAACATTGCACTGACTGCAAAACCGCGGTCGTGATGAACACTAACCTGTTGATGCTACGTACTGATGTGCTTGATGCTAGTACTGTAGAGCAATGAGTCGCATGTCAACACAAGCACCGAAGTCAACAATACCTTCCTTCAATTGGGCCAACTGGCGGTGAATCGGGGAAGTACAGTACATACTGACGAAACTAAAATGAGCTCTAACATGGAAATTAAGCGTTTCCGGACACATGTCCACATAACATCTTTTCTTTATTTGTGTGTGAGGAATGTTTTCTGAAAGTCTGGCCGTACCTTTTTGTAACACCCTGTATATAACTGCGACGCTCTGCTTCAAGACTGCTTGTGTCGCAGTTATAGTCATATGTTATTGGACACTTTCTTTGAGTTGTCAAGGCTGTCGCCTGGTGGTTAGGAAGGAGTTGAAGTTTATGATGTCTGAAGATGGGTGTAATCCCGAAACGCATAACATATTTTAATAAAAGAGTCAACTGAACATCTCATGACTGTATTGCAACTGTACAGCATTGGTTGCCAATTATTTTTTGAGGCAATGGACTGATCGCGGCGGTCCCCTTCCATGGCCATCTCGGTCGCCGGATATCACACCAATGGAGCTTTTCTGCTGAGGGCATGTGAAGAGCCTAGTTTAGGAGACTACGGTCGATACTCACGCCGACCTGGTTGCTAGGGTTATCGCAATTGCGGAAGTACTATGCCAAACTCCTGGAATTCCTGAGCAAGTAAGTCAGTCGATAGTGGTCTCTGTACAGTCTTCCGTGGTCGTGATAGACGAAATTTTGAACAATACCTGTAAGTGAAAAATTGTGCATTTTTTTACGTGCTGTACACTGAACAGAACAGGTTTAGATAAAAGTATGTGTGTTTCGTCTGAGGGTTGTTGCACGTTTTGATTGCTACTCATTATAGGCTTCTTCACTGTTGTGAAAAATTACCACAGAAACAAGGGGATTGCTTTAGCAAACCGAATAAGTCGTAGTTGCACTATTAGTCTGTAACGAGCCACCGGAGGACTTGGATCGCCCATACCAAACTAATCAGAAGGTATCCCTGAACAACCTCTGAAAGTTTATCCGTGGATTTCTGGTTCACCTTGTATACTAAAACAAGTAGCAAGGAAAATTAGGGCCCATCTCACGTGACCAATCACTGAATGCTCATGATTACGAGAACATGTGTTAATAATGCAGAATCCGTTCAAAATTATTTACGTACGGGAGAAATATAAGGTGAATTAACACCTAAACAGTACGGAAAAGAATAAAGATAAGCAACAAAATTCGTATGAGCCTAAAGTAGTACTGAATAATGTATCAACCGCGTCGTAAACTTTGATACATGTATGTAGTTCGCGATCACTTACTGATCACAAATTCACTCCGGTAATTTTGTCAGACTATGAACTATCTTGATAATTAACAAAAGCAAATATTACATATACAAAAGACACCGGTGTCATCAAATACAGCATATCATGCCAACAAATTCTACACATGTGCCTAGAAACGGCTTAAAAAAAGATTCATTGTTGAGATGCAGCGTGCAAGGTAATCGCACGTTTCGATTACCACACGAGAAATAGACTGAAGTCTCTTTCGAAATGCGCGCAATGCTACTGAAAAGTTTTGGAACTAAATCCAGTGCGGAGGCAGTTGGCCCCAAGACGGCACGAGCAGACATTCCTTCTCCTGACGCGGCAGGAAGAGCCAGTCTAGCGATATTCACTAAACGTTAACCTCGGGAGCGATCAGCGGACGTTGAAGTCGCGTCAATGACAAAGCTTACGGAACAAAATGAAGTCAAACGCGTTTGGGCCAGGCCCAAAGACCTTGCTTCAGGAGTTTGATTGGTCGAAGCAGCGCCTTAATCAGCTTCTCAACCTGCGGTGCTGGGCCACCAGGGGAAATGTTGTGATAACCAATCG
Source organism: Schistocerca nitens (assembly GCF_023898315.1). Classification (NCBI taxonomy): domain Eukaryota; kingdom Metazoa; phylum Arthropoda; class Insecta; order Orthoptera; family Acrididae; genus Schistocerca; species Schistocerca nitens. The sequence goes on along the minus strand of NC_064615.1, from coordinate 693,112,400 downwards.
GGAAAAACAGCATTTTTGGACTGTTTTCGAATTAAAAGCCTATAACCCAGCATTTACGGTTTATTATTTAAGTGTATACAATTTTATCATAGTAGGTATTACTTAACGAACTGGTGAAACAAAAAAAAAAAAAAAAACTTCCTGTAGTGGGATTAGTTCGTAATTGACTGCAGTACGTAATAATGGATTAAATGAGAAAATATTGTTACATTGTTCGGCAGTGGTGAAAGGGATAGGCTTTAGTCCTCTTCCATTTTTCGCTACTCATGTATCTACGTTATTACTATTATAGATTATACAGGCGTCTTCATGGTTGCTTGATAAATTGTTTGAAAAGTGAATCCATATGAAGCGAAAATTTTTATTAATTTTTATTACCAGTAATCCGTTTCCTTCCGTGCCTTGTCCCTAAATGATGTGTGTAAAAGTGCATGTATGAGCGAGTGAGTTTTCAAATACGCCGATGGTGGCGCAGAGTTTATTTTCTGTCGGTCAGTCCTGCCAGTTTTTTAGAATTCCACCAATGATGTCTGGCAAAGTGGTTATCTTTCGATTCGGAACTTTCCCGCTCTTGTCGTCCGTACAGTTGACTAGAGGTCCATTTGGATTAGTCGGACTTAGCCGTTATTTTACGCTAGGGAATTATTAAGCTATTTCAGTTACTCACTCGGATCTGTTTGTGATTTTATTTGCCGTGTGATTCCGATGCATTTACCAAATGCTCTCATAACTTGTGCCTGTTGAATAGAACCTCTTCAGGTGCCTCTAAGAATAAATGTCTCTCAACTCGCGAACATGATATTAAACCGAATTTTCGGGACATAAGTAAGTTGGTGGTCTAGAATGTTTGGCTTCAGTGTCATACACGGACAAAGTCTGGTTGGATAACCGCCTTCAGTCTCATACCCCTGATTCTCGTGTGCGTTTTCGTTAATTTTATCAAAAATTTTGTAAACCGGTCCCTGAGCTTTAGTACTTCAACCTTCGTGTTGCACTATCACCACATCTAATGAAAGCAACCATTTTGCAGTCGTGGGCATCAGCAAAGAATAGATCGAAGTATTCTATGCAGAATAGACCCCTATATGCTTGGCGCGGAACAATTTAAATGGAGTTACTGAGTTTATTAAATTTCGTGGGAAAGTTATGACGTCGAATTTTATGCTAATGCAGTTCACCCCCTTTGTGTATGCTCTGTAAGATTTTATTTTATTGGGATAAGATCCTCAAGTTTTCGGAACTTCTATCGGCAGTTGACTGCGTGCATAAAAAACCGAGCTGTTGTCTCCTTATGAAATCGTCCTAGTTTCCATACCCAGTCCCCTGCAAGTCATGTATGCTTGCACTCCTACTGAATGTCGACACAGTGCAACTATTACTCATGTTAAGAGACCATTTCCATTGTGATAGAGTTTCGATAAGTATGATATGCTTTGTCTTCAGGTTATTGAAGTAACTCCAGTTTTGTTCTAAATTGACGTGCAAATGTTCGGACACATGAGACACATTTCCACGTCCTACGAAATAGCCCAACTAGTCAACAATTCACGTTTTTCAAAAGGTAACAAGATGGATTACCAAACATTCCTCACCTTAAATAAGGCAGATTGTTTGATGCATGTTCCCTCTCCGTGTGTCTGTACTGTATCTATAGCAACGTGCCACTATGCAATCAAACTTCAGGGTTTAGTAAAGAATATACGCTACCAAGAATAGACGATATTATGTGCACGGCAAAGCAGAAGGTATGCAAGAAATCAGTAAACTACTAGTTGTCCTCCTTTCGAGTCTAAGGTGAATAGAAAGTCCATGGTTATATCGAAGAACGTGCGTCTACTAAGTGAATTGCAAAGAATATAATTGGAGAAGGGAGTAGGAGGTTTTTACTTGTACTGTCTATCCTGATTAATGCAGATAAGAGCGAGTAGACTGCTTTCAGTCAGACCAATAACACGGTAAATGAAGTGCAGAACGACTTCTAAATATTTGTAACTAATTACAAATTCTAAGAATCAAAACTAAATAACTTCATGCCACAACGAAGAATATATACTAAATACAAAGTCTGACTCGACACTGCATACTAAAGAAAACGAGCACCTGCCTTCACTCCCTAGAAATGAACGTAGCTCCGCATGTTACAGATAGTCAGCTACACACCGTTTACCACCGAATTAAACACTAGAAAATAGATTACACTGGAGTTTGGCCAGTTTTGCAATTTGCTTTCTCGCATGAGGCAATTAAATTCCTTCTACCCACACATTTAAGATACATAATATTCTAATGACGCACTTCCAACATAGATATAAAATAAACTACCATGATACTCTACAAGCTTAAAAATAACGCTTCATCAAATATCTAATGTGTGCAGCACCACATAAACCTTCAAAACCGTAAGACAACAACATGTATGATTAGTTATCAACAAGAAAATTCTTGTTTAAAATAAATGCTTACAAGAGGTGTAGTAACACTTACTGGCCAATCGCTGCGGTTCAAAGTTTTAATTAAATTTAACACAGATAACATCGGGGTTAACTCATGCCCAGCACACAACTCTTTACAACTGAGCAATGTCCCACTCACAGGTGACACCCACAGTGACAAAAAATCCATCATACAAGTCACCCAATTGCTAACAGATTTCGTAGCAACTGTAACCTATCGGCAGTAGTTCCCCCCGTGAGCTCTATTCTAGGCCACAAAGACACCATGAATCTGGAAACAGATCCCGAAATCTCCACGACATATCAGATTCCAAGATCTGCGAAGAAGGAACAAGTTAGAAATACGGTCTACAGTTAAGAAACCATAGGTAGAGAACAGCCAGAACGCACCAGTTGCATCCCACACGCCGTTGAGCGGACAACACGTACTCTCCTGAAAATTCGACTACTCTCAAACAGATGCACCAAGTTTTTCACTGGGAAACATTGTCTCGTCCATTCACAGCGCAGCGCGCTACACCAAATTCCAAGGAAGATGAAAACAAACTGTATGCTGTAGGTACTGTGACAGTCAGTGAAACCGCCGCACGGCCTCTTTTCCCGTGCAGTTCAGCTGCACTCGGAGCTATCACTCTCTAGCCACTTGCAGGAGTCCGTTTGCTACTCCCTTAGGCAACTTCCCCGTTCAGAGAAACTTATCAGAATCCACTGTCCTGGTGCGGTCCTCTCCAGGGCAGTAAGTCGGTCGAAACGTCAGCAATTTCATTGCTTTGCTGTTTTACAATGAAGGAGGCTAATACCCAACATTGTTTTATTCAAAATACATTGCTCGTGGTAACTTACGAACTCATTAGTTTATTTAGCTTTTGCATTTCCGGGTCATAATGCTCAGAGTAAACGCGTTATCTTATTATCGTCATACCCGCCCCACGATAATTGAAAACGGTTTTCCTAAGTCAAAAGATCAAGAGGTAGCATTTGGCAGCAGAAAGTGAAAAGGGGCGAGAGAGAGGCAGAGGGGGAGAAGGGAAGGAGGAGGGGGAGGGAGGGAGGGTAGGAAATAGGGGGAGAGATGGAGGGACGGTGGGAGGGAGGGAGGGAGGGAGGGAGGGAGGGAGAGAGAGAAAGAGAGAGGCCTGGTATTAACTGAGATATAAAAGAAATCGGCTTTCAGCGAAATCGAACTCAGTTTAAACTACAAAAATTCCTTTAACCATTCTTTTGAGAGTGTTAGCGATTTTGTCAACTGGAGTACGATTTGGAATTTCACGCGAGGGGCCACGTGCTTTGAGAGGCGAATTCCGAGAAATCCAGCCAAAAAAGTCGATGCAAAATAATTACGCCTTCAATTTGATGATTATAGGGGGTTCTTGACTAAAATATCAAAAGAAAGACAATTTTAACTATAAATTTTTGTGCTGTGGGTCCTTCTGATGCAACCGAGAGAACCAACTTTTAAATATGGCCTTGAATAGAAGTATACCTAAAGCAATGACATCAGCGGTGTATGCTTGAACTTGTATGTATGTATGTACGTGTATGTGTATATTGTTGCCCATGTTTTATTTTCTGGTAAATTTTAGACTCGTGACAGTATGATTACACTTTTTCCAACAATCCTTACACCTGCAATGGCTCTTTCTTTTGCTGTAGAATACACCTTTCCGTTCTGGTGCATTTCGTATCACGATGGATGGCTGTAAGTGCAAGAATAAACTCTCATCACTCGAAGATAAACAAACCGATAAAAATGGAACATCGGGCAATGTGGAGCAACCAAGGCGTTGTGGTTAAACGTTCTTGACACTCATGTTTGCGACCTACTCGAGAACAGTGTTGCAAATGGCGTAGAGCGCAAATAGGCGGAAAGATGCGTTATTGTATGACTACACGATTGCTGGACAGTCACTGAAAGCAGTCACGACGATTCAAAGTACAGGGTGATTCAAAAAGAATACCACGACTTTAAAAATGTGTATTTAATGACAGAAACATAACCTTCTGTTATACATCATTACAAAGAGTATTTAAAAAGGTTTTTTTTCACTCAAAAACAAGTTCAGAGATGTTCAATATGGCCCCCTCCAGACACACGAGCAATATCAACCCGATACTCCAACTCGTTCCACACTCTCTGTAGCATATCAGGCGTAACAGTTTGGATAGCTGCTGTTATTTCTCGTTTCAAATCATCAATGGTGGCTGGGAGAGGTGGCCGAAACACCATATCCTTAACATACCCCCATAAGAAAAAATCGCAGGGGGTAAGATCAGGGCTTCTTGGAGGCCAGTGATGAAGTGCTCTGTCACGGGCTGCCTGGCGGCCGATCCATCGCCTCGGGTAGTTGACGTTCAGGTAGTTACGGACAGATAAGTGCCAATGTGGTGGCGCTCCATCCTGCTGAAATATGAATTGTTGTGCTTCTTGTTCGAGCTGAGGGAACAGCCAATTCTCTAACATCTCCAGATACTGTAGTCCAGTTACAGTAGCATCTTCGAAGAAAAAGGGACCAAAAACTTTATTGGCTGAAATGGCACAGAAAACGTTCACCTTAGGCGAGTCACGTTCGTACTGAGTTGTTTCCCGCGGATTCTCAGTGCCCCATATACAGACATTGTGACGGTTGACTTTCCCGTTAGTGTGGAAAGTTGCTTCATCACTAAACACAATCTTTGAAACGAAAGATTCATCTGTTTCCATTTGAGCAATGATAAAATCACAGAAATCGATTCTTTTAATCTTATCAGCTGCAGACAGTGCTTGAACCAATTTCAGACGATAAGGTTTCATAACTAACCTTTTTCGTAGGACTCTCCATACAGTTGATTGCGGAATTTGCAGCTCTCTGCTAGCTCTGCGAGTCGATTTTCCTGGGCTGCGAACAAATGCTTGCTGGATGCGTGCTACATTTTAATCACTCGTTCTCGGCCGTCCAGAACTTTTCCCTTTGCACAAACACCCATTCTCTGTAAACTGTTTATACCAACGTTTAATACACCACCTATCAGGAGGTTTAACACCATACTTCGTTCGAAATGCACGCTGAACAACTGTCGTCGATTCACTTCTGCCGTACTCAATAACACAAAAAGCTTTCTGTTGAGCGGTCGCCATCTTAGCATCAACTGACGCTGACGCCTAGTCAACAGCGCCTCAAGCGAACAAATGTACAACTAAATGAAACTTTATAGCTCCCTTAATTTGCCGACAGATAGTGCTTAGCTCTGCCTTTTGTCGTTGCAGAGTTTTAAATTCCTAAAGTTGTGGTATTCTTTTTGAATCACCCTGTAGTATGCGTAAGGCCCAATGGATCTGCCCCAGTGGTACCACCGGTTCCCGTCAGATCACCGAAGTTAAGTGCTATCGGGCTGGTCTAGCACTTGGATGGGTGATCATCCGGTCTGCTGGGCGCTGTTGGCAAGCGGGGTGCACTCAGCTCTTGTGAGGCGAACTGAGGAGCTACTTGATTGAGAAGTAGCGGCTCCGGTCTCGTAAAGTGTCATACGGCCGGGAGAGCGGTGTGCTGACCACAAGCCCCTCTATATCCGCATCCAGCGACGCCTGTGGTCTGAGGATGATACGGCCGCCGGTCGGCATCGTTGGGCCTTCCGAGGCCTGTTCGGATGGAGTTTGGTTAGTTTAGTATGCGTAACGAGCAATTTAAAGTGGAACGAACGTAGAAGGAAAGTGAAATGGACGTAGAGCAAAGTGCCTGGGGAGTGGTGGAGTGGTAGGACCAGGCCCTCAAATAAACATCATTCGCGTAATAAAAGAAAATTTTATTTAAATTACAAGATAAATGACAACTGAAATAAATGCCAGCAGACGCCTAATAAATTTGGTTTCACACTGAGGCAGTTGCGGATAGCGCTCAAACTCGGCATCAGTTTACAATGCTGGGAACGCCGTTCTACAGGATCTGGCCACGCAGCTTAGCAACTGGTACTTCTAAAACAAAAAATATAAAAAATAGAAATACACTTAAACACACAGTGACCAGTACACGAACTGAGCATCCCTTTTTAAGACGGTAAAATTACAGGTTACATCGCCTCTAGCCGGAAATGTTTTAGAATAATCATTCAAGGCACTAATAAATTATTTACAATCCACGAATGAAACGAACAAGTTAAAAGAACAGTGCTTTTCTGTTACGACAGCAGCCGTTAACTTTTCAATACCCAAGCATTAACAATAAGTTCGTGAATGAATTACGTGTCAAAATTAAAATAAGAATACACCGAAACAATGCATTTCCTTAAATAACTTATACCTCCCACACAGCGAAAAGCCGGCCCGAGGGGCTGAGCGGTTCTAGGCGCTTCAGTCTGGAACCGCGCGACCGCTACGGCCGCAGGTTCGAATCCTGCCCCGGGCATGGATGTGTGTGATGTCCTTAGGTCAGTTAGGTTTAAGCAGCTATAAGTTCTAGGGGACTGATGACCTCAGATTTTAAGTCCCATAGCGCTCAGAGCCATTTGAACCATTTGAACACAGCGAAAAACAAGAACAAATCAAAATACTAATACGAGTAGTTATAAGGTATGGAAATGGATGTAAATTCTTGTACAGTTGAACAAGGAGTTCTGGTAAGCCTGGTGCAACGATAACACTGCTAGCTTGAAACTTCCAAGGAGAGTGAAAATGAGGGGGGGCTCATTAAATAAAATTAAGTAAATGAGAGCACCAAATAAGACAAGTTACCAGGAACCACATCACCAAAACTTAGAGCCAAACGTACTCAACGAGCAAGGTCAGAGCAGCTGTATCAAACTATTCTCACAATCAGTCCTTAGACACAAACTGATAAACGGCCAATTTCAATCATAAGAATAAGCATTTCATTTATACTCCTAATGACGAGAACAAACAACGGGCGGTAATTATTTAACATGAAAAACAATCCACTGCTTTGAAGTCTGTTCACAAGTAATATCCATCAAGTAAAAGGCTACTGCACTCAATAGATACGATGTTTCGCGAATAGCGCTGAACAGATTGTACTGATGTCAGCTTAGCGGCGTACGCTCACTGCGGCAGAGAAAATTTTGAAACGTGCTCACCGAGTTTAGTTCTTTCGGTTGAACAGGGGCTGTCCCAAGTGGACACTTGTGCACCAATCTTCCTCTGACCGCCTCCCGCAGCGTGGCGATTTCTTCGCCTACTGTAAGCTGAGGTGCCATAAATCATGTGATAGCGATATGCACATGAACCGATAGCATCGTGTACATAAGATATGAAAGGGAAGTACAGTGTCGAAGATGTCATTCGTTCTCAGGTGATTCACGTGAAAAGGTTTCCAACGCACGACGGGAATTAGCAGCTCTGAACGCGGAGTGTTAGTTGGAGCTAGACGCATGGGACATTCCATTTAGAAAATCGTCACGAAATTTAATATTACAAGATTCACAGTGTTAAGAGTGTGCCGAGAATACCATATCTGAAGCATTACCTCTCACAAGGGAACCTCCCCATCGCACCCCCCTCAGAATTAGTTATAAGTTGGTACAGTGGATAGGCCTTGAAAAACTGAACACAGATCAATCGAGAAAACAGGAAGAAATTGTGTGGAACTATGAAAAACTAAGCAAAATATACAAACTGAGTAGTCCATGTGTAAGATAGGTGACAATTAGGTAACTGTAAACCGATGAGCCCCGTGGTCCCGTGGTTAGCGTGTGCAGCTGCGGAACGATAGGTCCTCGGTTCAAATCTTACCTCGGGAGAAAATTTTAATTTTTCAGACAATTATCAAAGTTCAGGCACTCACATATTATCAACTTCGCTCTCCAAAATTCCAGGACATGTTCAGTTTTGCTTCGACATATGCAGGATTTGATGGTCTACACACGGAAAAATTTGAAAACTTTAAAAACATATGTTTTGACAGAGCACAGAAAAAACCGTGCGACTGTGAAACTGTTTCATTCATTTGTTGCAGTTTATGTGACAAACTCTTATTTTTTCACTCTTTTTTTGGAGTGATTATCACATTCACAAGAAAACCTAAATTGGGCAAGGTAGAGGAATCTTTTTACCCATTCATCAAGTGTACAAGTTAGGTGGGTCGCCAACATATTCCTGTCATGTGACGCACATGCCGTCACCAGTGTCGTACACAATATATCAGACGTGTTTTCCTGTGGAGGAATCGGTTGACCTATGACCTTGCAATCAAATGTTTTCGGTTTCCATTGGACAGGCACGTCCTTTGGGCTACTAATCGCACGGTTTTGCGGTGCGGTCGCAAAACACAGACACTAAACTTATTACACTGAACGGAGACGTCAATGAACGAACGGACAGATCATAACTTTGCAAAAATAAAGAAAGTAAATTTTTCACTCTAGGGAAGATTTTAACCAAGCACCTCTCGTTTCACAGTTGCTCACGCTAACCACGGGACCACGGCTCCATTAGTTCATACTATCCTTGATGTTGCCTATCTTGCACATGGACTACTCAGTTTGTATATTTTGCTTAGTTTTTTCATAGTTCCACACAACTTCTTCCTGTTTTCTCGATTGATCTGTGTTCAGTTTTTCAAGGACTATCCACTGTGCCAACTTATAACTAAATCTGAGGGGGGTGCGATGGGGAGGTTCCCTTGTCAGCACTGACAACACATTGGACGACGGCCTTCACTTATCGATCGAAAGTAGAGGGGTTTGCGTAGAGTCGACAGTGCTGACAGATAAGAAACACTGTGTGAAATAACCGCAGAAATCAATGCAGGACGTACGATGAACCTATCCGTTAGGACAATGCGGCGAAATTTGGCTTTAATGGCATACGGCAGCAGACGACCGACGCAAATGCCTTTGCTAACAGCACGACATCGCATCGCCTGCAGCGCCTCTCCCGGGCCCGTGAGGACTGCGAAACCGTGGCGAGGTCAGACGAGTCCCGATTTCAGTTGGTAAGAGATGATGGGAGGGTTCGAGCGTGGCGCAGACCCCAAGATGCCGTGGACAAAAGTTGTCAACAAGGCGCTGTACTGGCTGGTGATGGCTCCATACTGGTGTGGGCTGTGTTTACGTGGCAAGGACTGTGTCCTGTAGTCCAGCTGAACAAATCGTTGACTGGAAATACGATTGGCTACTTGGAGATCGTTTGCAGACATTCGTGGACTTCATGTTCCCGAACAACAGTGTCATGTCACTAGGCCACAGTTGTTCGCAGTTGGTTTGAAGATCATTCTGGACAATTCGAACGAATGACGTGGCTACCCGGATTGCTCGACGTGAATCACATCGAACATTTGTGGGACATAAGTGAGAGGTCAGTACGTGCACAAAATTCTGCACCGGGTACACTTTCGCAATTTTGGACACCTGTAGAGGCAGAATGGCTTAATGTTTCTGCAGGGAACTTCCATCGTCTCGTTGAGTCTTTGCCACGTCAAGTTGCTGCGCTACGCCTGGCAAAGGTAGTCCGACTTTTGTACCTCAGTGTACAGCTGCCTGCTTCGCCTCTCCCCCCCCCCCCCCCCCCCCGCCCCACTGTCACTCAGCTGCCGGCGCTGACCTCTGACCTCATGGACTGAGCCACTCCCTCCTCTGAAGGCGCCCGCTGAGCTCGTCCGCCAGGGGAGGAGAGGGCGCTGTACTCTTAGTACAGACGCTACCTTTCCTCTTGACCACCAGACCGAGACTCCAATTCGCTTGCCCGGTACGTCTTTAAAAGTCCCGGAACTCGACTTGGACGCCCTCTGTGGCGCCGTGCGCAAAGCTGTTGCTTAGTAATAGTCAAGGAGTCTAACCACTCTCAATATGAACATTCGGTAGGTACCAAACCAAGTCTCTGGAAGACTCCTCGTGTTGTCCACCCACTGAAGAGGTAGCTCACAAAACTGGAAGTATAAAAAGCATGTTTGACCAACACCTGCTCTTATTTTAAACCGAAAAATCAACCGGTTTTACTCATGGACCACCTTCACGGCTAAGGGTGAAAATCGTTTAAGCCATCATGTTAACATTTGTCATGGATATCAAGAAGAGTCCTGATGTTCATTACATGCTCTACACATTATTCAAGTAATGACAAATGTGATGTAGTGGCTTAACCCATTTTAACCCTAATCCGTGAAGATGGTTCATGACTGGAACCGGTTGATATTTGTGTTTCAAATATAAGAGATGATGGTCAAGCAGGCATTTTATACATTACTTGACGAGTCTCGTTGAAACATTTCTCGTGAAGTGCAGTTCAATCACGAAGGAGGTAAATTACAAAACCCTCTGTCGACCGATACTTGAGTACTTCTCGTCAGTCTTGAATCCTTAACAGATTTGACTGAGATCTCGATAGCGCAGGACAGAGCGGATCAGGTTGTGGAAAGGGGCCAAGACCAGGTACTGTTAGTTACACAAGAACACAACTTTATTCCTCCAAAACACAATGCACAGTTTTCTCTTTAAAACAACAAGGATCAATTCACGGCTGAGGGCCCAAGTAACTTCTCAATAATAAGGTTTAAATGATTCCTTTTAAAACACAAAGATTTAGAGAAATGGCTGAAGGCCTTCCTTAAGTAAAATTAAAACATCTTCTAGGCTAAAGGCCCAAATAATATTTCAGATCAGCAAAGGAAATTCTTTAAAAGGCAAGTATTTACCAATTTCGGCTGAAAGCCATATCAAGGAAAATTTAAATTAATTCCCCGGCTGAAAGCCCAATAATATTTCAACATAATAAAACGGAACCTTTAAAGACAAGCATTAACACAATACAATATAATATCATCTTAAGAACTTGAAATATCTTGACGGCTGAAGGCCCAAACAATTATTCAAAATAATTAAAGACATACCTTAAGATAAGCATTTACACAGTAAGGCTGAAGGACATTTTATGAATTCCAGATAATTAAAGGGAGACAGGAATGTACACATTACAGTTGAAAGCCCCAGATTTTAAAACAAAGGCTCTAAAGACCTAAATACAGAGCAAACAAGAATTTTAAATAAAACACGGCTGAAGGCCTAACCTTAAAATACTGCACATAAGGTTCGGCTGAAGGCCATATACTGAACATACAACAGACAAAATTAATACACGGCTGAAGGCCTGGTACAGTACTTGCGACAAAAGGAAATCACAGTCACAGTGAGACGGCAGCCAAGCGTAACGCTAAGTAATCGGGTGGCAGCACGACCTAGGGACGGCTAACAAACCAACCAACAACCTAATCAGTTCCCTGCTCTGTCGCAACCGACCGCCTGGCAACTCCAGTACGCAGGAAGCATTCATCTGCTCAGCGGAAATCACAGAAGCTACACACAGTTCCACGTAAACACTTGCACCATGAACTCCGACAATCTTAAATCCAATCACCGTGGAACAACAAGGAGAAATGACAAGTGACACACACACAGAGTTTCCATAAGCGGTCGGCGAGCAAATACACGTCGTCCGATGAGACGACCGACCGAATGATCAACCAAGGCCGTTCCGGCCCCAGTGTCCTTCCGTCGGACAGTATATGTGTGTCGCCAGCGGTCGGCAGGTACTGGCTGTCCGCATCTCACTGGCGCTCCGTCCCCGACTGAACTCGCGACACACGATGAGCCCGAAATATTAGCGGTCGCTTCAAAGATGATAAGACAGTGCTCTTATCGATAAGCTCTGCTGCTGCCACTCACGGGCAGGTAAGACAGGAACTTAGTGACGCCAGTAAATCAAATAAGAAAACGAGGCGGCAGTACCGTAAAGAGAAGATGACAAACAATATACGGTATGAACACGAGTCGCACACGGCTCAGACTAACGTGGGAGATAGAGAATACTGAAAGAAGATCGACGCAGTTCGGCAAAGATTCGTTTACTGAGAGGGGAAGCGTCAGGGAGATGCTGAATAATTTTGACACTGGCTGTTTGCGAATGAGATTGTTTCGCGAGGAGATTTTCATTTGATCATTTTTACAACTGTTTTTGATGGTTAGAGTTCAGTCAGGGGTACTGAATGTGGAGAAAATTTTTAAGTTTGTTTCCTTTGATTGAGAACAGTCTGCACTGCAACATTATTTTTACTAACAACAATTACGCGTATCGCTCTTGTAGACCATCGTCAGATTGTCTGGAGACAACAGAACAAAAAATTTATATGACAAAATGACAAACTGAATAAGGCGTGATTCTGAGATATGCAGCCATTCGTGTAAAAGAAGGTAGCATACGCAAAAACCTTATGTAAAGATGTAGGAGGATAAGCTTTATCTTTCAGATCCAGTAGTGAACATACTAATTCGATGAGCGCTTACTAAATAAGAAATGGTAAATTAAACATTACTCAGACTTTGCTGGGCACCTGAAATCAAGTGGACATCAGCCACCACCACTGAGCAATATGAACGCTCTGCATACCTCTCGCAAAGGAAAGAAGAATTTGTTGGAAGAGATGGAGATCATGAAGTACTCATGTGGTAGTGAAAAAAGGCTATTGAACGATCAGCTGGATTAAAAAACCAGTCCTTTTGCGATGTAATGACGCCATCAATAAGGCTCCTACCAGGATATGGCTTACTTTCAGATTTGGTCAGCATAACTTTCGTTCATTCGCTCTCCTATTTTAATGCGCGGTTTATGTGTTAGCATTTATCCTTTTACCAGCGCAGACAGCTGGCGTCGTTGTCCAGGTACTTATTTATAGCTGCAGGTTCACGCCCATCACACAGCGTCTGGTCTTGCGCCTAATGTTTATGACGTCATATCTCCTGAAATATGTGTCGTAAAATGATACAATTTTGTAGCTACATTCAAAGTCATATGTGGTTACTATCTGCAAAACGTGTTGCGAATTAAGTTAATAGCAGCGAAGTAATAAATTTAAATGCGGTAGTTTTTCAAGAATCTCACTCTTTATAAGGTCATACCTCTTGAACTATGTGTCGCACAAGGATGCAATATTTTAGGTACATTCAGCAGCACATGTGGATAATGCCTGTAAAACGTGTCGTGAATACAATTAGTAGTAAACAAGTAAAAAATTATTAAACGTCTTGCCTCATGTGGTACTTCTAATGCATGAACAGCGGAAATAGTAAGCTATAAAGATTTTTCCTTTCGTCATTCTGTAGGAGTTTTCAGCGAAAAAAATTTCTTAAAGGTTTGAAATTATGTTTAAAGTTCGCTACAAATCGCTAAGTGCTCTCACTGTTAAATACTGGACGAACAAAGTCTGCCGATTCACACGTCGTGGGCTACGATTCTTTTTCATCCCCCACTTTCATCCGTTTGATAAGTGGGTGCTTCTTGCCTCCACGGCTTTTGCTGCGTGACTGTAAGCTATGTGTGTACCAAGATTGCTTCAAATCGGCCTTGTGGCGTAGGAGGATATGTGGAAAACGCATTTTTATATAGCACTTATGGATTTCAGGGATTTTTATGTAAATCAGTAATTTCTTGGAATGGTTTTATTATTATAATGTTGACGTAAATACAAGCATGCATGGAGGATGATTATGACGCTAGCTACTGTGTTTTCACTTCTATATTGTTTGAAACTTTTTAAAAACTATTGCAGTGTTTAGTGTGCTTGTACTATCTGATTAAATTATATTTTTGTATATATCTTGAAAGTATTATTATAATGCTAATTAAACTCTACTATTTCAGTGAAATTGTCCGCATGTGGCGTAATATTGCTATAAATGATAAAATGGTAAAAATAATCTAGCAACGCTATGAAAATTCTAAGCCACCATACGATCGATATCTTACGAACACATTAAAACGCAACCAAAAGCATGATTTTTCATGAAAATAAATCGCTTTTAGCTGTCATTTCGCTTTTCTGCTTGCTAGGTTTAATGAAACTCGTCGCATTTTCGACGCAGTACAGTCCATGGCCTAATTGCGCACAATACCTTAAATTGACTGTCAAATTCGCTAATACGATTGTCTGGTCCAGGTCTCCAGCTTCGTTAGAAGAAAAATTATTAAACGATCTGAGCTGATATTAATGACCTGTGAAGCAATAATGTAAATTTTAAATGTGCCGCGTAATGGCGTCGGACTGTAGCGCTCCAACGACGCTGTTTACACTCCTCTGCAGATAATGCTATAATTCTGAAAACTGGGATTATCTGAGACAGGTTTAACGTTTCTATAAATAAAACTCAACTGACAATTTAACCTGTTGTCTATTTGATATCAGCTCAGTAAATTACATTACATTACAGACCTGGACAAACAGTGTACGTAATAACGGTTCGAAAGACAACCAGATAGATAGATTGGTAGATAGATAGATAGATAGAGAGAGAGAGAGAGAGAGAGAGAGAGAGAGAGGTTGAAGACCTCAGATGAACACTTATCACTACAATGATAACTTTTTTTTTTTTTTTTTTTTTTTTTTTTACAACGGATAGGCCATATGAGGACCATGTTCCAATTTCAGTTCTTCGTTCTTTGTTTTTTTCTTTTCTTCCGGTATGCCTTCATCTGTTCACTGTTTCTTCTTTCTGTCTTGAGACCATTTTGAACCAGTCTCTTTAGCTACCCTGTCTTGGAATCGTTCATTTTCCCGAAATGTTTCTATGTTGTTTATATCTACTATTTTTATATTTTTTCTTTCTAAATCCTCTTTTAATTCGTTGACCCATCTTGTTGTGGACTTCTTACCCCACAAATATTTGAAAATCTTATTAGCTAATCTACTGTCTTTGATTCGAAATAGATGTCCAAAAAACATTAGTTTTCTTTTCCTCATTACGTTTGAAATATTTTCTATATTTTGGTGTATTTCAGCATTACTCATAATTTCCAACCTTCTGCTGTGTTTTATGGTCCTAATATTTTCCTTGTAATTGGCTTTGCTAATATTTCTAATTTAGCTGAATTATAGTTTAATGCCAGGCATTCGCTTGCATACAGCCTTTCTGGCTTCACTGCTGTGTTGTAATGCCTAATTTTTGCATTTTTGGATAGGCACTTTTTATTGTAGAGGTCTTTGGTGATACAATATGCTCTCCCATTTTACGCAAACTTTCCTCTGTTGCAGATTTTTTCAAAGCAGTTTCATGGATTATCTCCCCTAGATATTTTAATTTTCTTACCCTGTCTATTCGGCCAATATCTATTTTCAGAAATTTTGGAACATCCTTAAAGTTTGTTACAAATTTTATTTTTTCTGCAGAAATTCTTATGCCATTTCTGCTGTCTGTTTCTTCTAGGAGATTTATTTGTGCTATAGCAGATGCACATTTTCGGATAGGATAGCAAAATGGTCTGCAAATGCAAGACAGTTGATTTCGATCTTTTTGCTTCCTCTTTCTAACCTTATAGGTGAGATGTTGAGTTCAATAATTATTGTCTTGGTTTTCTAGACTATTAATTTTCGTAATTTTTGGGATAAAAGGCTGTCTTTACACATATCAAAGTCTCACGACCTTTTTGTGCGTCTCATTTCACTTGCAAAAATGCTATTATCACATACTGGTATGGGAAAGCTATAAGTTTATAAATTAATGTGTTCGCTCTGCAGCCCTCTGACGCTTGTGACAGTCGCGTCGCGCAAACTGTTTCTTCAGCCTCGTCATAAGACTGCCTTATGCATTTGCTGTTGTTTTATTAATATTACTGTTCTTTTGTTTACTTTGTTATTATGATCATTATGGATGTGGCACTAATTCATCTTGTACTATCACATTTTCTGTGACTTTTTACGCATCCATCAAGTTCTCGATTGTTATTAGTAAGTTTCCGTTATATTTTTACCGTTTTACTATAGCAAAGTGATTTGTGCTCTTTTGACGTAGTGTCGCTTACGTTTTAATCTTGCTGACATACAGTTAGTGTAACCTGTTAAGTCAGTCTAGTTTTTGTACCGTATAGCCCATACCCGCTGTACCAGCGCGGCATATCTAGTGGCACGCCTCATAGTTCTGTCCTTGTGCCGGGCGAACCTGCTTAGCCGATCGTTTTCTGCTCTGCATCCACATTTTGTACGGGTGACTCTGTGCTGTGAACACCATGCTGAGCCTACGTTAGTGCACGTATGGTACCTAACTGGTCTAGTACTTTATCTATTTTAGATTCCCGTTTTTCCCACTGCCCTTCATTAACCTTGATTAATTTAGATTGTCTAATTTTACTTCCCGTTTAGGTCCCTTACGTATCAGATATCTGACGACTCGATGGTACATCAAGACGCTTCTTATTCTTACCCACCGCCTTTCAGCAGCAATAGACCGATGCAGCTTATCCTCCTACGTTTTTACGCGAGTTTATGCATACGAGAAGCGTTCAATAAGTAATGCAACACATTATTTTTCCGAAATCAGGTTGGTGTTATTCAAGATTCCAATACATCATATTATTCCCCACTCTTTTGGCTAGAAAACTGTATTTTTCAACATAATCTCTGTTCAATGCGACGGCCTTACGCCACCTTACTGGGATGGCCTCTATGCCCGCATGGTACCACTCTACTGGTCGACGTCGGAGCAGAAGTCCTGCTACATCAATAATCTGTCGTCATTCACATACTACTTTCCGCACACATGGCCCTTCGTTGCCCTTTGTGGTCTTTGGTTAGGCGACGAGGAACGCAGAGAGCACACACTTTTGAGTTCAAAAATGGTTCAAATGGCTCTGAGCACTATGGGACTTCTGAGGTCATCAGTCCCCTAGAACTTAGAACTACTTAAACCTAACCAACCTAAGGACATCACACATATCCACGCCCGAGGCAGGATTCGAATCACGTAGCGATCACGCGGTTCCAGACTGTAGCGCCTAGAACCGCACGGCCACTCCGGCCGGCCACCTTTGAGTACACCATATCATGGAAGAGTGTGTGAACAGTACCAACAGAGATGCCCTGTTGAGCAGGGAGGTGTTTGATTGTGAGCTGTCGATCACTTAGAATGAGAGTGCCCGCACTTTCCAACATTGCATGAGTCACAGCTGTGTGCGGGAGATCGGATACGTTAGCGCAACCTTATTTCGATGATGACAGACGCCTCTCCCAACGACTCACCGTGCTCTTGTTCACTTCCAGCTCTCCGTTGACATTCTTCATCAGTGATCTCTATACAACCTGGATGTAGAAGTTTGGTCTCTAAATATAGAACTGCAGCGTGTCTGCAAATACACGTGCTTTGCATCGTCCGCCATATTGTAGTTTGGCAAATTTCCATCGGTCTGCATGTGACACAGAATTGCAGACTGATTTCTTGTTTTGAACCTTATGTTAACATATTAAGTAATAGGCTTATGAGGGACAGGAATTGAAAAGTATTTTCTTTTCGTGTTCTAGTGACATTTCCTAGCAGCCATGTTGTAGTTTGGCAAGAAACGAAATATGAGCATCTATGGCTGGCACGATAGAATGGCTGAAGTTCAACATCCAGGTAGCATAGAGATCACTGTTCTGTATGCTCCTATGAACATCTTTGATGCTCTGGTTTTCCGCCAAAGGAAACTCGATGACTGCTCTGTGCTTGGGATGCACCTCCGTTACAGACGTTATTTTAACAGCTACGTATAGCGGCGCCACCTATCGGAACTTCATGAAACTTCAGGGCCGGAAGAGGGAGTCTTCTGAATTCTTTAGACTGAAATTGTCCGAGAAATAAATGTGTTGCATTATTTATGGACTGCTTAGATGCATCATTCTACTCAGCGTTTTGTCACACTAGTTTTTTGTTCAATTGTCTCCAGATAATTTGATGATGACTTACAAGGGCGAAACGCGTGATAGTTATTAACAAAATAATTTTGCAACCGAGACTGATTTCATTCAAACATATTCATAGCCGGTTGCTGCATCAGACGGCCGGAATGGACTGAATCAGTATTTTAAGTTTTAATTATAAGTGCCTGTGCCAGAATGCGACGTAAACGTACCGAGTACCTTTCCACAAACGTGCGCAACGCTAGAGGTATGCTATTTGTAAACGCTGCCGCTGCCACTGCCGCTACGGAAGCGCTACCGGCGAGCGTCCGCTCCCACACGGCGCGGAGTTGGCGCGCGGAAGCGATGTGGGCGGCCAGGTTGGCAGCGCGAGGCGAGGCGAGGCGAGGCGAGGCGAAGCAGAACAGCAGCCGGAATTCCACGTGCGGCGGGAGCTGTCGGACAATGGTGTTGCCGGCGTGTGGGGGCCGCGGGCCGCAGCGCAGAGCCGAGCAGAAGCAGAAGCAGAAGCAGAGCCTGCTGCCGGCAAAGGCTGCGCCCGCCGTGATTAAACCCGCGGGGGGTCTCTGGTGGCGGGGGAGGAGGGGGAGGGGATGGAGGAGGGAGAGCGGCGGCCCCAGGAGAGCAGAGCCTGCGGGTGCCCGACTGTCTGCCACAAGTCTGGCTCCGGACTCCTCTTCGTTACGTCGTGGCACCTCACACCTGTGACATCGACCTACTTACTAACCTAGCAGCATCAGCAGCACAGAAAGAGCTGCTTTCTTTCAGTATCGAGATGACCTCCTAGCAAACAAAAGCAGAATACGAAGAGTAGTGACAAAGTTGAAAATCGGCTAGTTTCTGGCAGGAAAAGAATGGAAATCAGGAGCCCGCATCTCGTGGTCGTGCGGTAGCGTTCTCGCTTCCCACGCCCGGGTCCCCGGGTTCGATTCCCGGCGGGGTCAGGGATTTTCTCTGCCTCGTGATGGCTGGGTGTTGTGTGCTGTCCTTAGGTTAGTTAGGTTTAAGTAGTTCTAAGTTCTAGGGGACTGATGACCATAGATGTTAAGTCCCATAGTGCTCAGAGCCATTTGAACCATTTTGAAATCAGGACGACTAGCTTTCGATGTCTCGTCAGTGTCATGGTTATCAGAGCCGAGGGACTGGACAAGTTGAACGTCTACTGAACGAGGAAAGAAATCATTTGTTGCGTTAGGAAAAACCACGATATTCGCCTGAAGTGATTTATACGAAACTGGTATTTCTGGAAAATACTGACCAAAGGTGATGGAGAGGGATTGGATGTGATGTTAATAGGGCATCGCTTCTCCGAGAACACTCGAAACTGCAGCAGAACGTCTAGGCATCGGCTCCGCAGAGTGCTGGAATCGTTCAGGAGAGACTTTGATCCACGCATCTAGCAGTGCTACCAACAATTGATATCACGTAGTTGGTATTGGATCCACTGAGTGTAGAGGCTTATTGGCAGCGTCCCACAGATATCTGACTGATTTAAGATTGGATGATCTGGTTGGTGAAGCCATGTGTTTAATGGAATATTCTTCAAGCCACCTGCGTGCAACCAGAGTGGTGAAACCTCCCAGTTTCCTGTTTAATCGCAGCACCTCCACCAGGGTACTCCTGTGCTAGAAAGGGACGCAGGTCTGCAATAACGTCCACGTATCGTGCGTCTATCATTGGTGCCTACAGCCGGACAAAGGGGGATAATTACGATTGTGCGAACAAAGTGCAGGTCTTTGACTGAGCCACTTCCTGCCTGAA
Organism: Schistocerca nitens; assembly: GCF_023898315.1. Classification (NCBI taxonomy): domain Eukaryota; kingdom Metazoa; phylum Arthropoda; class Insecta; order Orthoptera; family Acrididae; genus Schistocerca; species Schistocerca nitens. The sequence goes on along the minus strand of NC_064615.1, from coordinate 693,092,545 downwards.
CACAGCCTTCTTGCCACTCAGGATCCATAGCTTCATGTGACACAAGCAACACTCTAACGGGCGATACAACTGAAACTGTGATTCACTGGACCACACGACATGTTCCATGCTCCTGTGACCATGCCAGTCGCTGTGACGGGTGTTGATGTTTCATCAATGGGACACGAATCGGTCGCCGGCTGCTGATCTTTACAATTCAGATAGAAATGGATTCCTGATACCCTACACTCAAAACGGCGGCTGTCTAACTCTCAATACATCGTACTGCTCTACGGAGGTGACGTGACATCCGTTCGTCAAACACTTGTGGTATTCCTGCGTGGCGGTTTACTCGTGTCTAAATACTATCTCTGAAGATCCACTCTGTTGATGCCTGAAACCTGAGTTCTTGTGTAGCCTCGCTTCCCACGCCCGGGTTCCCGGTTTCGATTCCCGGCGGGGTCAGGGTGATGACTGGGTGTTGTGTGCTGTCCTTAGGTTAGTTAGGTTTAAGTAGTTCTAAGTTCTAGGGGACTGATGACCATAGATGTTAAGTCCCATAGTGCTCAGAGCCAGCCTTGTGTAGCCCCCCTTTTATGGTATGACCCATATGTCTTGCACAGAACATTGAAGTCTTTTTACACGTGTTGTGCTGTCACGTATCTGTGAAACACTGTTTACTCTCGCGCCATACGTTGCATCTAGTGGCTACATTCAGATCACATATGTGGCAGTTCTTCAAATGGGAAAACCTTTCCCGTCACTTTCTGCCACTCACGAAGTTTTCGTTGAAGTGTAGGTAAAAATCGTCAATGACAGAAATTTGTTTAAAACGTTTATTTACTGTCATTGTATACGACGTTTTGGTATTTAAAAGCGGATATCTTGTGATTATTCCAAGCTGGTCTTTTGTTTCGGTTGATATCTACATTTGGTTATAGAGCTTGCGTTATATCGCAAGAGTCGAAGGTACGGAAATGGTGAGGTTTGTTAAAGTGGAAATAACCTCATTGTTTAGGTTAACACTAAAGGATTACACTGTGTTTGGGATTTTCATGGCTTCGCAAGGAGCTCGGAGGTTACAACGACGCTGTTTGTGGTGTTTCATTTCCGGTTCTGTCATCGGATCTGGGATTTTCATTTTTTGCATGTAATCAAATAGCTAGCAGTTTAGACAGCATGAGTGTACAACATCGGAGATAAAACCAACGCTGGCGACCATTGTTTGAACAATTTTACTTGCTCAGTAGCGTAGGGGAGTGACGCGGATAGTCTAATAAAATATTTTCTCGGCGACAGTGGCGTTATTACAGGGCGTAGCGACCACAAGGGCGGTACCTCGCCAGCACCGCATGAATGACACGAACGGACTTCCTTTCGTGACTTCGCGTGAGAACAAGAAATGAACCTTACAGCCCTAAGCTAAGCAGTGCTCAAAGTCTAGAATCTGTAGATAAACTGAAACACATGAGCCCAAATAATACAGAGTACGAGCAAAACTTCAGAAAATGAATGACACCTTCTTTTTGCAGACAAAACTATAAAATGATCTGAGTATGTCTGTGTGTCATGAAGGACGTCAACCCCGAAGGAGTACGGTGTGATGCAGCACTTTTACATGCGATTCGAAGACCAAAAGACCGAATTTCGGGGTCCAATGTTCACTGTCATGTTCAGATGTTAGACCTGAATCGATTTCGTTAGCCCGCTCAAATATGGGTTTTCCGAGCGTCAGGTAGTTTATACGAATGGCATCTGTAAGTCAATTGTACGACGAAGTGAGGTTGTCATTACGTTCTTAATATTTTTATTAATATAGTGAACTCATAGGGAGAGTGAGGTGGAGGAGGAGGAGACTGTACAACAAAAGATGTTTAAAAAATTATCCACGCCAGTTAACGCGTTCGGAAGCGTTTTTTAACCTACTTAAATTATCTGCATTGTGTAAAAAATGCGATGTGATCACTGGTGGAAGATTATTGTATTCCAACGTTCTGGAGACCTGTAATGGGTACAAAATTTCGGACTGAATGACACAATCATATTGCCGCGCACGGAATTAGCGACGTTTTGTCACTAACTATTGATTGAATACGAGAACCATTGGCACCCAAAAAGAGAGTCGATATAGCATTTTAGAATCAAACCATTGTGCATAAGTGACGAATTTCTAATTACTTAAATTTTTCTATTGTAGGACATGCATAATTATCTGTGATATATCTCTTGCGATGGCCATTTTTCGCAGCAGTTATATATAAACTGCAGTACATACAACGATCACTGACAAGTAATGTAAAATAATAATTTATTATTTCACGATCGATAAAATATATATAATATTCACATTACCGGTTTTGGCAAGTAGTTGCCACCCTCAGATGTGATTATCCACTAAAAAGCTTCGTACAGATATCGTTAGACATTATGAACATCAATAAGCTATCTAAAATGCTTCAGTGAGTGTACATCATATAATCAAACGTGATGAAAATTTACAGGATGTTCATGTTACGTACTTCTAGAGGTTGTAGAAGGAACTTAGTACATCATGTTTTCCATACGTAGGAACACATGTTCGGAAACGTCATCGAACAACGCTACAGAGCGTCAAAGTTATAGGTGCCGGCATCTGTAAATGGATGTATATAACAGGGTGATTCCGTCACGATGTTACAAACTTCCTAGGATGAGTGAGGTAAGAGTCCCATACCGGGAACGAACGAGGAGGAATTTGTTAGTGGAAACAGCTCTGATACCTCTCGCAGTGGAATACATATACTGGTGCTGTTGTTGCTAGAATTGTAGCATAGGCAACTTTCAGAGATTTTAGTATGGACCAAAACAAGGCAAAAAGTCTCTAGTAAACATGGTCTCTAAAATGCACACGTGCGGAGTTACGGGCACTTTTTCCATCTTCGCTAGTGCGAAGCATATCTCCTCTGTTGAAAAAGTGCTCATAGCTCATAAGATATGCATTTCTGAGCCCGTGTTTACTGGTCGTATTTTCCTTGTTTTGGTCTGAAAGTTGCCTATCCTATAATCTCAGCAAAAACACCACCTGTACATGTATTCCACTATCAGTGGTATCAGAGCAGTTTTCGCTGAAAACTTTCGACCCACTCATTCCCGATACATGGACCTTACCTAAGATTGATACATTTGGCCTTCTGTATCATCCTAGAAAGTTGGTAAGCTCATAACAGAATCACCCTGTATGCACCGAAGTTATTAGGTGCCGGCTCCTATAAGTTTAAGTAACTGTAGCGTCGTTGGATGACGGTTCGGAACGCGGGTTTCTGTGCAAAATTTGATATGCTTAGTACCCTCTACAACCTCTAGAGACGTGTAACATGAACTGTGGAATAAAACCGACAAACTGGACTGGAAATTGAGGAAAAAAAGTCCTATGAACCTGTGGCGGAAAATGCATCATAGCCACGGTAGGTGGCGTTGACGAATGAAAGTTCCTTTGCCGTGTGTTCCTTGCGTGTATAAGGTTGTGAGATCGACGCAGCGTACCGGAAGCAGCAGAATGGCCCAGTTCTCCTGTCGGGAACAAGTCGAGATGGTTTTTGTGTCCCAATCTGGCGTACGCACAGTTCGCCGCGTCCCTGCACGTTCGTCTGCCTGACAGGACCCATCATCACATAAACGCCCAAAAAGGGCTTGAAATGTTGTGTAGTGTGGTTGGTGTCTGTGAGGGTACCTGTTTTGGTATAGCCGTGTAGTCTCTCGACCGGTTCCATCTGCTTGGCCGTACACAGACACCATCTCTGCTTGTTCCCGACATGAATACCAGACCATTCTCCTGCTTACAGTACGCTGCGTCAATCACACAGCCTGCGACACACAAGGAACACACAGCAGCTGGTAAGAGGAACTGTTATTCGTCAGTGTCGTCTACCGTGGCATCCATGCATTTACGGACGGGTGTTCATAGGACCTTTTTTCTTCCATTTCCATTCAGGAATTCGTCCCTGCAGTTTCTCAGTTTCTCGGTTTTATTCACGTTAACCATGACGGAATAAATCATTAATTATTATTTTACTACCATTTACAAAGGCAGTACGTCAATTAAAAAAAAAGTGGTAAGCTAATTTCCCTACGTCTTAGTTCCTCTACAGGGGGCCAAAAATGCAACAAAATACACTGGCGGCGTCAGAGACTGCAATGCCACCTTTAAATTGGCCAGCACAAAAAGTCGTGCCCTGCCTCGCTGCAACAGCAGCGGACAGCAGAGTGTGACGTGCGCGCCTCAGGTTGCTTTTACTTGTCGGCCTCGGCCTTGCAGTTCCTTGACCTTGTTGACGCGCGAACCGCGCGCTCCTCCGTGCCAGAAGACACTCCAGCTCCAGAGCTGCTGGCACTCCGTAGGAATATTTACTGTCGTTGTCTGCGGCTGCCTGCGCTGCTTCTCGATCGCGTTGCTACCTCAGAAACTGGAATGAATTTTAAATGTGTCCTTCCCGTGCTTGAGCACACTGTGCTCCTAGGTCAGAACATTATGTTGCGCAATGGAGTACTTATGAGTACATACAAAAACTTGGTACCTGTATATGGCCGGCCGGTGTGACCGAGCGGTTCTAGGCGCTTCAGTCTCGAACCGCGCGGCCGCTACGGTCGCAGGTTCGAATCCTGCCTCGGCACGGATGTGTGTGATGTCCTTAGGTTAGTTAGGTTTAAGTAGTTCTAAGTTCTAGGCGACTGATGACCTCAGAAGTTACGTCCCATAGTGCTCAGAGCCATTTGAGCCAATTGTGCACATGGATTGCGAAGTGAGCTCCCTCTTGCTGTACACACACACACAAGATCCATGATTCCCTTGTCTTCAGTCTCATGTATTAAAACATTTGAAACCTATCCGATTAAGATTTTCTATTCCCGTACTCTTCAAAAAATTACGGTCTGAAGAGGGACCGAGTTGACATCCCGGCTCCTATTGTAACTTGAGGCGGGTTCAAATTGCACATTAATAGGAGTTTCCTTAGAGCAGAAAAAGACATTGCCCCTTTTTGCACTGAGATATTACGTATGTTTCATCTAGACCCAGACTTTGTAAATTGTGCTAACAACACACAGCAGTTTGCAACTTTCTGGTCAATGTCCTTGTCAGATAATTCATTGACAAACATTGATCTAAGTCCTACCATTTTCAACTCTTTTTTTAAAGTGGTGTTGCATTGTTGACTGCTGTGGTTCAGATGCCCTTTTGCGAATAGAAACTGCGATTGACTGACCGCAGCATAAATTTCTTCGTGCGTCAATTACAAAGTTGTTTTTTTTTTTATCCGAAAGAAAAGAACGTTGCTATATCAAGTAGAGTTGTCTCAAAATGTAGGCTTTCCAAAGCGCACTCATTTTTTCTGTCAATTTCATTTCTTCGCAACTGGAACGAATGGAAGATTGGTGCAGAGTCTGGCAGTTAACTCTGAATGTATTTAAATGTACCGTATTGTGCACGAATAGGCGAAGAGATACAGTATCGTTAGATTGACGTATTGACAATAAATCAATGCAAACAGTAACAGTCATGCCAGCCGGCGTGACCGAGCGGTTATAGGCGCTACAGTCTGGAACCGCGCGACCGCTACGGTCGCAGGTTCGAATCCTGCCTCGGGCATGGATGTTTGTGATGTCCTTAGGTTAGTTAGGTTTAACTAGTTCTAAGTTCTAGGGGACTAATGACCTCAGCAGTTGAGTCCCATAGTGCTCAGAGCCATTTGAACCATTTGAACCCATAGTGCTCAGAGCCATTTGAACCATTTTTGAAGTCAGTAATCCTGCGTAGGAAATGACAAACTGCAATGGGCAGTTTATGGGCAGTTGTTTTTTGGTACGGTGAAACGGTTCTCTTATTGATTGCCTTCAAAGTGCTAAAAGAGCAAATGGCAAACATTAGGCAAGCCTTACGGACGTACTGCGTAAACTCGATACAAAAAGATGGGCCTAGAATCCAAAAGATAAAATCTTTCATCAGGATAGAGCATCTGCTTGTAATGGTGGCTCAGTAGTGGAACAAATGAGAATCTATACTAATATTCCCACCTCCCCCCCTTACCCACCCTCGTACCCACCCACCTGCCTACCTGAGGACCTAGTTTGGCTACTTATAAATTCCATTACCCAAAGAAACTTCTGGCTGAAAAACATTTTGAGCGCAATGCAGATGCCATGACAGGGCAGAAAAGCAACTGAAATCGATCAACGGAGGAACGTCCATTGGACCTGTTCGATTACCAGTACGAATCTAAACGCTCCAGTCGCAGTAACGTGACCGCCGCCTATGTTCGTCGTCAGCGTACAATAGCCACTGACAGATGGCAGGTAGCAGCACTTGCAGCCCTGGCACAGCTGTCCGAAACTGCGCCGAAGCAACTGTGGTGCACCACGGGCTACAGAAGACAGGATTGAACGACGGCTGCAGAGATGCGTACAGACGAATAGGCGTGTAACTGTTGAGCAGCTGATCGTCCAAGTGAACCAAGGGGCTATCAAAAGTGTCTGCTGAACGACCCCACAGCCATACTGACCGCAGATCATCGGCGATGAAGGGTCGAATTTGCACGCCAATACCGCAATACCGCCACATAGTGGCGATAGGTGGCCTTTTCCGATGAATTTCGTTGTATACTCCATCGGACAGACGGCCCTAACGTGATGGCGTGAGAATCTCAAACCAAATATCCTGCATGCTTTGTGGTCTGAGGAATCTTTTAGCGGCATTCTCTGGGTGATCTCATTATTCTAGAAGGCACAACAGAAGTATACATCTATCCATGTTGACCATCCCCACCTCTACATGCAGTTGGTTTTTCTCGGCAAGATGGCATCTACCTGCAGGACAATGCAACGAATCACACAGCTCGCTGTGAACGTGCGTGGTTCGAAGAGCATCAGAATGAGTTCACCGTACTCCCAGGCCACTAAACTCCGCGGATTTAAACTCATTCGAGAATAGGTGGAGCCTCCTCGATCGGGCTGTTCGCCTTGATTGCTCAACAGAGAAAGGTAGCGCAGCTGGGCACGGCACTGGAATAGGAATGGCTCCACTTCCTGCCGATACCTACTAAAACCTCGAAGAGTCTCTTCCTGCACGTCTCACAGCAGTCTACGCTGCAAAAGGTAGTTATTCAGGATTTTGAGATGTGGTTATACTAATGTGGTTCAAATGGCTCTGAGCACTATGAGACTTAACATCTGAGGTCATCAGTCCCTTAGAACTTAGAACTACTTAAACCTAACTAACCTAAGGAAATCGCACACATCAATGCCCGAAGCAGGATTCGAACCTGCGACCGTAGCGGTCGCACGGTTTCAGACTGTAGCGCCTAGAACCGCTCGGCCACCCCGGTCGGCTACTAATGTGGCTGGACAATGAACATGGAGTATTGGAACGAATTTACTCTTCCTCAAGCAGCTGCATACCGCAGGTCGCTGACATAGTGTGGTGTTTCTAGTGATTGGAAAAAAGAACAGGTCATTCCATTTTTGAAGAAGGGTCACCGAACAGACATCCGTATATCTGATGTCAGTCTGTTGCTTATTATGATTGGAAAAGTGATTTCACTTATTCATTATTAACCTATTCATCATTGCATTTGAAATCACATTACTAACAACAATCCAGTAATGACGAGATGTAGCCCGAGAAGGAACATACCTTAGCGGAGGCAAAAATTCACCTCTTTAGTAATCAAAATAGGTTTAGAAAACACAAATAGTGTGAAACCTAGGTCGCTCTGTCCGTCCATCATAATCAGAAAGCTGTAGATACCGGTGCACAGGTTGATGCCATGTTCCTTGATTTCTAGATGGTGTCAGATACGGTTTTTTCGGTTTCGAATGATGAACAAGATATGATGGTGTGGAACGTCAACCTGGCTGCGCGATTGCATTGATGAGTTTGTAGCAAACAGAATACAACATGTCATTCTCAACGGTGAGAAATCTTCAAACGTAGTATCGGGCACATCCTAAGGGAGTGTTGTAAGACGTTTAGTTTCGATTTATATAAATGACCTGGTAGATAAAATGATGTTTTATGCGGATAAGTCACAACCCTAGGAAATTGTACCGAAATGTAAGGACTGACAACTGACTCTCAACATTAACAAATATAACGTACTACTCCTAAAGAGGAAGGAAGACCCACTATTTTATGATTAAACCACTGCAGAACAATCGTTGGAAGCATTAACATCCATAAAAACCCAGCAATATTCATACGGAACGATTTGAAATGGAACGGCCGCATAAAATAAATCGTGGCTAAGGAAAATGCCAGACTGACGTGCGCTGAAAGACTTCTCAGTAAATGTAGTTGAGTGGAGGCCATTCCACTTGCCTCAGCGGAAATTTTACTCGCGAGAAACAAATAAAAGGCCCCATAGTAAACGGTCAGCATAAAACGATAGGGTCACTGCTATTACAACCTTTTTAAGAGAGGCGCTGTCGTTATACTCTGCTATCACTGGAGCCCTCGACGCTCAACGTTAACAATCAGGACGACTGGAAAGAGAACCGGCCGCCTCGTCACAGTTTCATGGCCACATGTAGAGGCAAATGTGGAAAAATGGGCCCCTGCTGGTATTATGGGCCCCCTACATGTTTGGAAGTACAGGCCACGAATTCTAGCGGAGAGCACATGAACTACTAGAACTAGTTGCCAAACTTCACTGTACAGTGTGCAGACGTAGTAGTTGTCATGGTTTGTGAGTAGTTGTGCTGTGAATTTTTTCGCTGTTATCAAAAGTTTTAAAGGTTAGTGTTTATTTGAATAAAACTCAAATTTCTAACATTTTATTACTAAAACTAAGGTAAGGTACGTATTTGGCTTGTTGTTGGGATGCCGTTTTACATTAATTAACGTCGGTTGCGAACCAAACTAACCGTAGACAAAATCGTTTTTCCCAAGATGTCGAGGGTGGATATATGGGCCCCTTTTGCAGCTGGTATTATGGGCCCCGTAAAATCAATCAGATTTTGTGGGACCATTTACAAATATTGCTACTCTTTATGTTTCAGATGCCTCGAAGACATCTTGTACCACCAAAAAAATCGAAACGGCAATCGTGGGACAAAGCAAGTATGTCAAATGCTATTGTAGCTATTAAAGAGAAAAAAAATTGGGTTGAAAAAAGCGGTTAAAGTGTACTCTGTCCCTCGTTCTACGCTCCAAAGGCTTTCACGAATCGATAAACCGGTCGAAGATATAGTTAATATTAAACTGGGCCGTCCACCGGTTTTACCACAGGGACTTGAGGACGAACTGGTTAAATATCTTCTCATTATGGAATCCAAATTCTACAGCCTTACCAGAAATGACGTCAGGCGCATGGCCTACCAGTTTTGCACAAGAAATAAAATCCCTCATCCATTTGCAAAGGGCGAAGTTTCTGGTCGAACTTGCTTTGACCATTTTATGTCACGGCACAAAAATATTCTATTTTGAAGCCATCCGAAACTTCGATTTCACGTGGTAATGAGTTTAATAAACAAGCTGTCGACAATTTCTTCAGTTTACTTGAAGCTGCGTTCAGTAACTACAAATATCCTGCAGACAGAGTTTTTAATGTAGACGAATCAAAAAATGGCTCTGAGCACTATGGGACTTAACTGCTGAGGTCATCAGTCCCCTAGAACTTAGAACTACTTAAACCTAACTAACCTATCACACACATCCATGCCCGAGGCAGGATTCGAACCTGCGACCGTAGCGGTCGCGCGGTTCCAGACTGTAGCGCCTAGAACCGCTCGACCACCCCAGCCGGCAGACGAGTCAGGCCTTAGTGTCGTTCAAAGAAAAATTTCTCGTGTCATCGGCCTGAGGGGAAAAAGGCAAGTTGGTGCATTATCTGCAGCTGAAACAGGATCACTTGAGGCTCATGTGTGTGACTTTTGTGAATAGACTAGGCGTAGGCTGTGAAAATCATCCCACCAGTAGACTAATTAACAATGTTCAGAGTGAATCTTTCTTTCATTATACACAAAAATTAAATAAAATTATTTTTTTCAAATTTTTGTTTCTTTTTATTTCAAACTACCTCGGGGCCCATATTACCAGCACAAATTCTTGACGCAACAAAATGCAAACTATCAAAAAAAATAAAATTTTGTTTTAACTATTAAAAAGTTGAACCAAAACATGTCGTAACTATTTGCAGGACATACTAGAGAAATGCCTTATGTTAATTTCAGGTGATTATACTAAAAATAAAAAATGTTATGTATATAAAAAAAAACAAAGTAGGGGCCCATTTATCCACCTTTACCTCTAATATATAAGTGGCTTGTTCGCTTTTGAAACACCGCGTACATATGTTTTATCGTCGCATTTACGTTGTGGGCTGTACGTCAGATAGTATTTCTCGTAGTTTTGAATGTTACTATTACGGTAGAAATACTGCCGCTTGTTACAATGCACGTAAGTTTGGCGTTTAGTGATCAGGTACTGGAAAATATCAGAGAGACTAGGGTTTAACGTTTCGCCATTGCCGAGATCTTTAATGACGGAGCCCAAGTTGAACTGGGGCAGATTTGGGAAGGATGTCAGCGGTAGCAGTGTTAAAGGAAACATCCTAGCACTAATCTTAAGTGATTTTTGGAAACCTTGTGTAACCTTAATACTGACAATTGAACTTGGATTCTACGTCCGCATATGCACTCCGCAGTCCACTGTTCAGCTCGTGGCGCTTGTACATATTTCAAACGAGTGTTATGTGTTTTCAGTCTATTTCATTCGTGCACTGAGTGAGTAAAAACGACGCTTTGTGTCTCTGCATGCATCCTAATCTGTTTTGTATTTGTGTTACGGTATCAGTGCTGGGCGGCATGTTTGTTATTGAAGTCTGTTGATGGAGACAGCTACCAACCAAAAACAATTTTAGGAAGCTTTATATTATTTTCATGACCGGTTTCTGGTCATTATGCCCATCTTCAGATGACTACAGTTGCTTCAGTATGGTGTTGCAGCAGCAGATGAGCAGACGACATAGTGCTGACCATTCTGACACCGAACTGAAAGAAGTGTAGTCATTTCAAGGTGTGCATAGGAATCATGAACCAGCCATGAAAATAAAATAAAGCTTCTGAGAAGTATCAGTATATATAGGTTATATAACTGAGCCATGCGTGTGTTGGAACCGATATCTGCCGCTCATTAAACTTCTCTGGACTACATCATGGCGATGGCTTCGCCGGTGCCACGCCAGATGCAACGTGGCCGCACGCCAAGCTAATTTAACCGCGTGTGTGCTCTCTTCTGATTCAACGTTTGGCTGGTGTCTTGCTTGGTAACGGGGGCTACTCACCGAGGGCTGAGCACTAATTCATAGTATTAGAGATGGCATTCCAGTGGAGGATGTGCCTACCATATTTGAAGAATTACTGCTTCTGTCTCCCTTATGGTCGAGTGTTTGCTTCTCCAGGGTAGGCACGTTTCTTATTTCTAGTGTTTTGGGACAGCTGGCTGAGCTGCCAGTACTTACTACACAGTCAAGGACACGAGTAAATGATATAAACAGTGAGCATCTTTGGTTACGTGTGATTAAAGTACTTCCTAGCACTCTGAAAAGCCACGGTCTTTGAATGTTGCCTGTTTACTTGCTTCTGACTGACTTTAGCAGGTAGGACGCATTAATGGTCTAAGAACTTTTAGCATTGTACTCGATAATGGCACAAAAGCCGAAATCTAGATAGTAAAGAAGTTAAATACAGTCATAAGCAGTCAAATGACGGTTTATTCTTTAAAATAAATATTTGATCATTGTTCCTCAGCACCATCGAAAACTTTAAATATATCATTCTCACTCTGGCATTCGTTAGCATTCTATGGTGGGGTCTTTCAACAGCTGTTTTGGACTGATCTTTTGATGAATGTTAAAATGCCACTGGGGCGAATAAATGACGTTCGAAGTCTTTATTTTTTTGGGGTTCAGCACCTACCCACTGCCAAGTCCACGTTCCCCATCATTCTAATACCCCCTTTTGCTAAATTATTTAGATCACAGGCGTTTCGCTTCATTTTGAAGCATCTTCAGTGTTAAGATTTTTTGTTTCCTACTTCATTCCTAACGGTATTCCACACGAAGGCCTTGGATTTTATTACACTGCACTTCACTGATGCGCAATATATTTTCATTTATAAGTTGTGTAGGTCCATTTTCACTTGTGTTTTATGTTTTATAAATACATAGATATAGAGCATATTACTTGCACAGCTGCGACTGTGGTAAAGAGGCCTAAAAACGAAAAGTCAGCGTATTCTTAAAAGAATTTGTTGCGGGTTGCGGTCTACCTCGAACGTTTTTAATAGCTTGTCTTATTCCCACGATTCCTCCGCGAGATATACGACGGCGGCAGTAGAATTGTCTCACAGTATTCCTCGAATACCGGTTCTCTATATTTTCTCAGAAGGGTTTCGAGCGTACAACATCCGTTTTCTGCTAAAAATCCCAACTTAAGTTGCTCGAGCTCCTCTGCAACACCATCTCACAGGTTATATCTGGTCGCTCTAGCGTTTCATATGGGCGTCCTTTCACAAGTAGACCTCAATATCCCTGAACCCTTCCAAAGGATCTAACTTTCTCACTTGTCTTCCCTACTACTGATTTAACTTGTTCGTCCCACTTAAAGTGCACCTCTTGATACGTAACCGAAGTGACGTGCTCAAGACGTTCGCTACTTATCACGTTTCGTATGGGCATTATTTTGCACTTTCCCATAGTTAAAGAGAACTGTCCTTCATTTGAACCAGTCTCCTCTCATGCCGTAACTACTGAATTACCTGATCACTTTTTGGTGTTGTGGTCCTCAGTCCGCAAACTTGTTTGATGCACCTTTCCGTACCATTTCAGCCTTTACAAGCGTCTTCACCTGTGCATACCTACTGCATCCTACATCCGTCTGCACCTGCTTGTTGTATTCGAGCCTTGTTCCCCCTTTACAGTTTTTACCCCGTCACACTTCCCTCCATTACCAAATTTATTTTGCCTTGACGTCTTAGGATATTTCCTGTCAACCGATCCCTCCTATTAGGCACCTTGTACCATAAATTTATTTTACCCGTATTCGGTACAGTATCTCGTCATTAGTTTTTCGATCTGCCCATCTAAATCTCACCGAGCGAGGTTGCGCAATGGTTAACACACTAGAATTGCATTCGGGAGCCTTCCGACCATCCAGATTTAGGTTTCCGACAATTTCCCTAAATCGCTCCAGGCAAATGCTAGGATGCTTACTTCGAAAAGGGCATGGCCGATTTCTTCCCCAACCTTTCGTAATCCGAGCTTGTGGGCTCTCTCTAATGACCGCTCTGTCCATGGAAGGCGTTAAACTTTCAACCCACGGCGTATTTCCGTTGCAACATATTTCTAAAGCTTCCATTCTCTTCTTATCTGAACTGTTTATCATCTACTTTTTACTTCCATGGAAGTATACAATCCAGGCATATACCTTCAGAAAACAGTTGTAGCTCTTAAATTTATATTTATTATCAACAAATTTTTAGTTTTCAGAAATGCTTATTTTGCTGTTGGCATTCTGCATTTTATATCCTCTATACTTCGGCCAACATTAGTCGTTTTTCTGCCTGAATTGCAAAACACATTTTCTAATTTTAGCGTCTCATTTCGTAATCTAATTCCCCCAGCATCATCTGATTTAATTCGACAACGTTGTATTATACTCGCTTCGTTGTAGTTCCTTTTATAATCTGTTTTCGTGATCCTAATCTCTTACCCTTGAAGCAGGAAATGACTTTTTACCGTAAAATGGCCTTCCTTATAAGTAAAACTGGAATACCTGACTTTAGACGAAGCAACAGCTGCCATCCGAGTGCCTGGGACGGAAACTGCATCACGAGGGCAGCACGGCCTCGGCTTTCTGCTTTAATATTTAATACCGCAGCTGCCAGTCTGCGTCTCAGACATAAAAGCGGCACTCCTGTGCTCGCCACAGTCGATTGAAATTACTCGGATCCGAGGGTCTTCCGGAGACAAAGTGGGAAGGAGGGAACGCAGACGTCAGGCTGACGACTCTGTCTCACGCGGAGTCCTCCTCTGCCGGCGTTCGCAATGTCCCCTTCCACTTAGGCAACCTTGCGCACTTTCCTGCTTAGCACGTAATCTGCTTCACTGTCAGTTCTCCAAAGAAATCCGTGGTGTGCTAATTCAAAACTGATTGATACGTTATTCGTTACGTGCTGAGAGACGGAAGGGTAGAGATTAAAGCAACAACATCTATGTTATTAGAGACTCTTATATTTGTCGCTTTGGACAAATGATGTGAATCGAACTGAAAACTCATGGCAGGTTTAGGGACGCTAATGGTCAACCCCCCCACATGAACCATGGACCTTGCCGTTGGTGGGGAGGCTTGCGTGCCTTAGCGATACAGATAGCCGTACCGTAGGTACAACCACAACGGAGGGGTATCTGTTGAGAGGCCAGACAAACGTGTGGTTCCTGAAGAGGGGCAGCAGCCTTTTCAGTAGTTGCAAGGGCAACAGTCTGGATGATTGACTGATCTGGCCTTGTCACATTAACCAAAACGGCCTTGCTGTGATGGTACTGCGAACGGCTGAAAGCAAGGGGAAACTACGGCCGTAATTTTTCCCGAGGGCATGCAGCTTTACTGTATGATTAAATGATGATGGCGTCCTCTTGGGTAAAATATTCCGGAGGTAAAATAGTCCCCCATTCGGATCTCCGGGCGGGGACTACTCAAGAGGATGTCGTTATCAGGAGAAAGAAAACTGGCGTTCTACGGATTGGAGCGTGGAATGTCAGGTCCCTTAATCGGGCAGGTAGGTTAGAAAATTTGAAAAGGGAAATGGATAGGTTAAAGTTAGATATAGTGGGAATTAGTGAAGTTCGGTGGCAGGAGGAACAAGACTTCTGGTCAGGTGACTACAGGGTTATAAACACAAAGTCAAATAGGGGTAAAGCAGGAGTAGGTTTAATAATGAATAGGAAAATAGGAACGCGGGCAAGCTACTACAAACAGCTTAGTGAACGCATTATTGTGGCCAAGATAGATACTAAGCCCACACCTACTACAGTAGTATAAGTTTATATGCCAACTAGCTCTGCAGATGATGAAGAAATTGAAGAAATGTATGATGAAATAAAAGAAATTATTCAGATAGTGAAGGGAGACGAAAATTTAATAGTCATGGGTGACTGGAATTCGAGTGTAGGAAAAGGGAGAGAAGGAAACGTAGTAGGTGAATATGGATTGGGGCTAAGAAATGAAAGAGGAAGCCGCCTGGTAGAATTTTGCACAGAGCACAACATAATCATAGCTAACACTTGGTTTAAGAATCATGATAGAAGGTTGTATACATGGAAGAACCCTGGAGATACTAAAAGATATCAGATAGATTATATAATGGTAAGACAGAGATTTAGGAAACAGGTTTTAAATTGTAAGACATTTCCAGGGGCAGATGTGGACTCTGACCACAATCTATTGGTTATGACCTGTAGATTAAAACTGAAGAAACTGCAAAAAGGGGGGAATTTAAGGAGATGGGACCTGGATAAACTGAAAGAACCAGAGGTTGTACATTCAGGGAGAGCATAAGGGAACAATTGACAGGAATGGGGGAAAGAAATACAGTAGAAGAAGAATGGGTAGCTTTGAGGGATGAAGTAGTGAAGGCAGCAGAGGATCAAGTAGGTAAAAAGACGAGGACTAGTAGAAATCCTTGGGTAACTGAAGAAATATTGAATTTAATTGATGAAAGGAGAAAATATAAAAATGCAGTAAATGAAGCAGGCAAAAAGGAATACAAACGTCTCAAAAATGAGATCGACAGGAAGTGCAAAATGGCTAAGCAGGGATGGCTAGAGGACAAATGTAAGGATGTAGAAGCTTATCTCACTAGGGGTAAGATAGATACTGCCTACAGGAAAATTAAAGAGACCTTTGCAGATAAGAGAACCACTTGTATGAATATCAAGAGCTCAGATGGAAGCCCAGTTCTAAGCAAAGAAGGGAAAGCAGAAAGGTGGAAGGAGTATATAGAGGGTCTATACAAGGGCGATGTACTTGAGGACAATATTATGGAAATGGAAGAGGATGTAGATGAAGGTGAAATGGGAGATACGATACTGCGTGAAGATTTTGACAGAGCACTGAAAGATTTGAGTCGAAACAAGTCTCCCGGAGTAGACAACATTCCATTAGAACTACTGACGGCCTTGGGAGAGCCAGTCCTGACAAAACTCTACCATCTGGTGAGCAAGATGTATGAAACAGGCGAAATACCCTCAGACGTCAAGAAGAATATAATAATTCCAATCCCAAAGAAAGCAGGTGTTGACAGATGTGAGAATTACCGAACAATCAGTTTAATAAGCCACAGCTGCAAAATACTAACACGAATTCTTTACAGACGAATGGAAAAACTAGTAGAAGCCGACCTCGGGGAAGATCAGTTTGGATTCCGTAGAAATACTGGAACACGTGAGGCAATACTGACCTTACGACTTATCTTAGAAAATAGATTAAGGAAAGGCAAACCTACGTTTCTAGCATTTGTAGACTTAGAGAAAGCTTTTGACAATGTTGACTGGAATACTCTCTTTCAAATTCTAAAGGTGGCAGGGGTAAAATACAGGGAGCGAAAGGCTATTTACAATTTGTACAGAAACCAGATGGCAGTTATAAAGAGTCGAGGGACATGAAAGGGAAGCAGTGGTTGAGAAGGGAGTAAGACGGGGTTGTAGCCTCTCCCCGATGTTGTTCAATCTGTATATTGAGCAAGCAGTAAAGGAAACAAAAGAAAAATTCGGAGTAGGTGTTAAAATCCATGGAGAAGAAATAAAAACTTTGAGGTTCGCCGATGACATTGTAATTCTGTCAGGGACAGCAAAGGACTTGGAAGAGCAGTTGAACGGAATGGACAGTGTCTTGAAGGGAGGATATAAGATGAACATCAACAAAAGCAAAACGAGGATAATGGAATGTAGTCGAATTATGTCGGGTGATGTTGAGGGTATTAGATTAGGAAATGAGACACTTAAAGTAGTAAAGGAGTTTTGCTATTTAGGGAGTAAAATAACTGATGATGGTCGAAGTAGAGAGGATATAAAATGTAGACTGGCAATGGCAAGGAAAGCGTTTCTGAAGAAGATAAATTTGTTAACATCGAGTATAGATTTAAGTGTCAGGAAGTCATTTCTGAAAGTATTTGTATGGAGTGTAGCCATGTATGGAAGTGAAACATGGACGGTAAATAGTTTGGACAAGAAGAGAATAGAAGCTTTCGAAATGTGGTGCTACAGAAGAATGCTGAAGATCAGATGGGTAGATCACATAACTAATGAGGAGGTACTGAATAGGATTGGGGAGAAGAGGAGTTTGTGGCACAACTTGACCAGAAGAAGGGATCGGTTGGTGGGACACGTTCTGAGGCATCAAGGGATCACCAATTTAGTATTGGAGGGCAGCGTGGAGGGTAAAAATCGTAGGGGGAGACCAAGAGATGAATACACTAAGCAGATTCAGAAGGATGTAGGTTGCAGTAGGTACTGGGAGATGAAGAAGCTTGCACAGGATAGAGTAGCATGGAGAGCTGCATCAAACCAGTCTCAGGGCTGAAGACCACAACAACAACAACAACAATGGTCAACAAATTACAAAGACACGCGAAGGCACTCGGCGTCGTCCTTATCAGTGTATTCACGGATTGGATAAAAATGTGGAAAAACAGTGAGAAATACATGCTTCAAGACAAACGCAGGTGCTTGCCAAGCCTGCAGGTTACGCTGTTATATTTGGCCACGAACCTGAGCAGTCTCTCAATACGTTGCAATAGTCAGTCGTGGTCCAAACATTGTTCTGTGTAGTTGCGAGTGCATTGTGTCGGAGATGAGTGAATTAGAACGTGGGAAAATTGTTGTTACTACCGTAACTAATGTAGCCATAGTGTCTAGTGTTTCAAGAGGCACCGTGTCGAAAATTTGCAGCGCATACAGGTAAAGTGAAAAAAATATCATCAACTAAGTCACAACTCTGAGTGAGCGATCGTGACAGACGGTTGTTGCAGATGGCTGTGACGAAAATTAAGAGGACGACAGCTGCAAAAGTCACTGCGTAACTGAATGTCGCACTCACCAACCCTGTTAGCTCTGAAACAACACGAAGGGGGCTGCGTAACCTGGGAACTGCAGAGCGAGCTGGAATTCGAAAACGACGCATCAGTGTTCAGATGTCCGTAACAGGAAAATTCGGTGCCGAAGTCATAAAACCTACACTATGGAAGAATGGATGAATGTTGTTCGGTGTAATGAATATTGTTTCATCCTGTTTCCAATTTCTGGCAAAGTTTCCGTTCCAAGGGTGAAATATGACGCAGGTTTGGTGATGATTTGGGCAGCCGTATCATGGTATTCCATGGGTCCCGTTGTTACTCTGCAAGGTCTCAAAACATGTACAGAAATGATTTGTTACGAAAGATATGTGGATGACATTCTGTTGTTGTGTATAGGGTCTAAGGATGGCATTTATCAGTAAGTTTGTAAGATGAACGTATTTCATCTTATTGTTCACTTTACTGTGAGCACCAGCAAAATGTGTCCAATGATTTTTTTTGGGGTTTATACAGTTCTTTTGTCAGTTACAAACATTCGTTTGCATTTATTGCAACTGATTTCATTATTTCCCAGAATTCGTGCCACCTGCGTGGCATGGGAAACCCCTTTTTCAAGTAGTGATAAGCAGGTTACTTAAATTACGCCTTAATAATAAAGAAAATAAATAAATGAAAAATATTGCATCATTAAATGAATTTTATTCATAGTGGATGCTGTCGAACTCCGTGACTGTTCCTTTATGGGGTGTAGAAAAATATCCGCTACCAGTCACAATAAAAGGTTATTTATTCGTCACACGACCGGATTCGGGCTTGCGCCCATCTTCAGGTGTGAAAAAAAAAAAAAACTCATGATGTGTATCAAGAAACGTCACAGTCTATAATAGTTTTTTAAATTTCTATTTATGCAACACCCTTGCACTTCCTGTGGCTAAGTTCTTTGACAATAACCTACAAGTTTCTGTATGAGCAACATCTTTACATCTGATACATCTAAGTTCTTTGACCATAGCTCACATGTTTTTATGTAAACATAGTGTATTTCACAAGTGCACATCGTAATAGTGTAATATGAAGCTATAATTCGTAAAACTGAAATATGGACGTGGAAATGACCATAAGTGTGTAACTATGTGGCAAAATATAACCACAGCATAACTGTAATAATGATGCTTCAACTTTATGTAAGTACAGATATATTTTCATCAAATGCTGCCTTACCACTTACAATTGTCCCACTTGTATCTGTGTAGTCACCAGCAAATAAGTTTTTGGTATTTATACAGTGATTTCCAAAAGTACAAACAAGTACATGAATGTATAAACACCAGAAGATGGGCGCAAGCCCGAAACCAGTCTGTTACGAATAAATAACCTTTTATTGTGACTGGTAGCGGATATTTTTCTACACCCCATATTGTATCATATTTCCCCCAAAAATATCTACAATTTTTCCATAATTCATAATATTTATAAATCTAAATTCTAGGTGCTCCAAAACAGAGGCAACAAATTTAGTTTTAGAATTCCCTCCAAAACCGATAACACACCAGCTGAGCTACTTGTACACAATATAAAAACCAAAATAACACATTTGCAACTTCAGTCATTTATAGGTTTACATATCAGTTCGTACTAGCGAGACAGGCAGAAACTTTAAAACTAGCTACTAAAGAGCAAGTGGGGAGGAAAAATTCAGAAAGCAGATCGACATGTCCTCATTTCATTCCAAAACACACATTGCCACTAATATTGGAAACACCCTCCCAGATTGGCATGAAATGAAGAAAGGTAGCCGTACTGACATCTTGGAGAAGACTGGAATTTACAACCATGTGCACCATATAGAGAACGAACAAAGAAAGCCTAAAACATTGTTTACCTGGATGCCTTTTAGAGTGTTTTTGATGTATTTATAATGTAATTGGTTCAAATGGCTCTGAGCACTATGGGACTTAAGATCTGAGGTCATCAGTCCCCTAGACTTAGAACTACTTAAACCTAACTAACCTAAGGACATCACACACATCCATGCCCGAGGCAGGATTCGAATCTGCGACCGTAGCAGCAGCGGGGTTCCGGACTGAAGCGCCTAGAACCGTTCGGCCACAACGGCCGGCTATAATGTAATTAATGTCAGCGCTGTTGCAATTAATTACATAGTATGGTAGTCATATGTATCGCATGCAACAGACCACGCTCAGTCACTGTATGCCGTGTTAACATCATGTTTGTGTGCAGATATGCCCTTCGCTGCTTCCGTTTGTTTGTCATCGTTGGTTTCCTGCATCGTCTTTTCTTTCGTCGTATGGTATCAGAACGTCGTCTGTTGTTTTTCTCTTTTCACAATAACGCTTGTCACATGTCTTTTTATTATGAATCGATGTTAATTTTTTAAATGCCATTTTTTCCTATGTTTAATTTTATTTTTAAAGCATTTTATCACCTTCTGTCGCTTACCTCTGTCTGCTTACCTACTTGCTCCCTACAGATCCTCCATTTAACCTGTTTCTCCACTGTTTAAGTGCCACTTCCTGGCTCGTCTCGCCAGTCTTTCTGTAGGCTTCCCTTTGGCCGTCTGACATGTAAGTTCATGTGAAATATGCCAGTTTCCTAGATTGTACATGACTTCAAACAATGTTTATGTTATTGTGGTGTTTTTATGATGTTTGTTGAGAAGCTGTTTTTTAGTTTACGTAACATATACCTATTTTACTACTAGACAATTTCACCCTATAATATTTTTTGATTTTCTGCTTTACGATGTGTGGCTGAACTGTTTTGAACATTCATGTATTATATTTGCTGTTTATGATACCTATTGCTATATTCTTCTCTGGCTAATGCTTTTGTATTTCGTTGTTCGGTACTAAGTCGATACCACTGGATAATGGCTTGATGGCCGACACCGGCAGTGGTGCTTAAAAATAAAAATAAAAGTCCAACTAGTGCTGAGATTTTATTCAAATTCAACATGACTGATTTTCACTTTTTCCATTAACGCCTCGATTATGATACATCGGTCTCCAAATACCAGAGGCACCACTTCTCTTGCGATTCAAGGTTCCTTGCCGACAGATGGTCTGCCGCATCGTTGTTCGTCATTCGATTTATTTGGCCACACGAGAAGCATCTGTGTCATGTAAGGCTGTGTAATATGGTGATGTACTGCTGCCGTACTCCACTTTATCTATAAAGTACGTTATTTTCAAAAAATGGCTCTGAGCACTATGGGACTTAACAGCTGAGGTCATCAATCCCCTAGAACTTAGAACTACTTAAACCTAACTAACCTAAGGACACCACACACATCCATGCCCAAGGCAGGATTCGAACCTGCGACCGTAGCGGTCGCGCGGTTCCAGACTGTAGCGCCCAGAACCGCTCGGCCACTCCGGCCGGCTGCGTTATTTTGTTTTGGCTTTTTTAGCGGCATGCTACTGTTCCATGGCCCAGGGAATCCAATGTGACGTGGAACTGCAAACCAACAAAAAATTAATTACTTAACTTCTTTTTTTTTTTAAGTGAAAACGTAATGTTTACACCTCATAAATATCCTCTACTAGTCCAATGCAGTTTAAATCCCACACACTCTGGACATACCCCACGATAGGCCCTACAATAGTTTTATAGAGTTGTTTTGTATACAAAGCGCAGTTTCCAAATACACTACGAAGACACAGAGGTCTCCGATTTGGTTATGATGCAAGTGCACTCACATGATCATTTCACCTTATATTCCCGTAATTGTTATTCTCGTGTAGTCAAAAGGTATTAAACTTTTACTTTGACTAGTGCAGTTTTCCAATTTTCTTTGCACTGATTGATACCAGTTATTGAACCAAATTAAAGTTCCTATAAGTTCTGCTATTTTTTATTGTGAGAAATTAAAGTTTCTGGCCGGTTTTCTTCTTCTATACGTGAAGAAGCTATTTTACGGATTTTGTTACTTGTTTCACTAACAGATATACGGGATGGATGAAAATATGGAAACCCACAAACACATCACATTGTCAAGTTTTATACGGTGTAGCAAAATCGTTGACTTTCGAAATAACTTCCAGTCGTTTCGGAGAGGCTATATACAATACTTGTATGATTTTTCAAGGGAAATGTACACCATTCTTCCTGCAAAATGGTGGCAAGTTCGGGTAGTGATGATAGAGGTGTGTAGAGACAACGCATCATTCTCTGTAAAGTATACCGCAAAGGCTGAATCATACTAAGATACGGTGACTGTGGAGGCCGAGAGAGATGCGACGGTTCGTCCTCACTCTCACAAAACCAGCCCTGGACGGTGAGAGCTGTCTGAACAGGAGTCCTGTCGTCTTGGCGCACTGCATCACCATTGCGGAACAACTATTGTTCCATGAGATGGATCTGATAAGCCAAAACGGCCACATAATCCTTGTCAGTAATGCAGCCTTGCAGAGAAACGATGAAGCCCACGACATACCATGATATGGTTTCCCAAATCACCACCGAATCTCCGCCACGTTTCACTCATGGAACATAAACTAGGCCAGAAGGTGAAAACTGCGTGAAACAAGACTAATTTGACCGAATGATATTAGTCCGTTGTTCCGTAGTCCAGGTTTCATGGCTTCGGCGTCACGTTTTCTGTTGCGGGCATTTGATCACTGATGAGTAGTTTTAGAATTACAGCACGCCCTGCAGTTCCCAACTTAAGCAGCTCCCATCGCGTCGATTCGGTGAAAACAGGATTGGAAATGGAAATGAAATGCCGTGCTTCTTGACAAAAGGTAGGGGAACGATGCGGGAGACCCGCACCGCCGTACTAGACAAGGTCCTAATAGAGGTGGTTTGCCGTTGCCTTCCTCCGACGGTAATGGGGATGAAGGATGATGATGATGATGATGATGATGAAGACGACACAAGAACACCCAGTGACCCCCTGCTCGGGAAGCGAGACCACTACCGCGAAACCACGAGCGGTGGACGAGAACAGGATTAGTTCAAAAATGGCTCTGAGCACTATGGAACTTAACTTCTACGGTCCTCAGTCCCCTAGAATTTAGAACTTCTTAAACCTAACTAACCTAAGGACATCACACACATCCATGCCCGAGGCACGATTCGAACCTGCGACCGTAGCGGTCGCGCGGTTCCAGACTGTGGCGCCTAGAACCGCATGCCCACCCCGGCCGGCAAACAGGATTAGCCAATGGGAAAGTTTGGTGTATGCAACTTATTGTTATAGTAATGATGAGTGTGTAATATATGTATTGTTATCTCTTGCGTATTTAATTGGCTTTTGGAGTGACGTCTCGTGGAAATGATGCGAGTTACAACCTGGTAATCTACAGAGAAGGCGGTATCTGGCGGGATAGCAGAAAGTAGAAGGTGCCGCAACTCCAGAGAGCAGCGAAGTTCAACCCCAATCTAGACACATAAATTAGTCACCCAGAGCGTTTTTCTGTTTGCATGTGAAGGCCGATCTCAGGAACTGCTGCAGTGACTTTCATAGTGCTTTCGCTAATAGAGTGACTTACGAGGAAGGTTTGTGTTTATAATTCGTAAATATTACATGAAAATTGGCTGAAATACACTATGTGATCAAAAGTATACGGACACCCCCCAAAACATAAGTTTTTCATATTAGGTGCATTGTGCTGCCGCCTACTCCATATCAGCGACTTCAGTTGTGATTAGACATCCTGAGAGAGCAGAATGGGGCGCTCCGTGGAACTCACGGACTTCGAACGTGGTCAGGTGATTGGGCGTCACTTGTGTCATACGTCTGTACGCGAATTCCACACTCCTAAATATCACTAAGTGCACTGTTTCCTATGTGACAGTGAAGTGGAAACGTAAATGGGCACGGACAGCACAAAGGCGTACAGGCCGACCTCGTCTGTTGACTGACAGAGACCGCCGACAGTTGAAGAGGGTCGTAATGTGTGATAGGCAGACATCTATCCAGATCATCACATAGGAATTACAAATTGCTTAAGGATCCCCTGCCAGTACTATAACAGTCAGGTGGGAGGTGAGAAAACTTGGATTTCATGGTCGAACGGCTGCTCACAAGGCAAACATCACGCAGCTAAATGCCAAACGACGCCTCGCTTGGTGTAAGGAGCATAAACATTTGACGATTGAACAGTGGAAAAAAAGTTGTGCGGAGTGACGAATCACGGTACACAATGTGGCGATCCGATGGCAGGGTGTGGGTATGGTGAATTCCCGGTGACGTCATCTTCCAGCGTGTGTAGTGCCAACAGTAAAATTCGGAGGGGGTGGTGTTATGGTGTGGTCGTGTTTCTCATGGAGGGGGGCTTGCACCCCTTGTTGTCTTGCGTGGCACTATCACATGACAGGTCTACATTGATGTTTTAAGCACTTTCTTGCTCCCCACTGTTGAAGAGGAATTGAGGGATGGCGACTGCATCTTTCAACAAGAGCGAGCACCTGTGCATAATGCGCGGCCTGTGGCGGAGTGATTACGGGTCAATAACACGTCTGTAATGGACTGGCTTGCACAGAGTCCTGGCCTGAATCCTATACAACACCTTTGGGATGTTTTGGAACGCTGACTTCCTGCAAGGCCTCGCCGACCGACATCGATACCTCTCCTCAGTGCAGCACTCCGTGAAGAATGGGCTCTCATTCCCCAACAAGTGTTCCAGAACCAGATTGAACGTATGCCTGCGAGAGTGGAAGCTGTCATCTAGGCTAAGGGTGGGCCAACACCATGTTGAATTCTATCCTTACCGTAGGAGGGCGCCACGAACTTGTAAGTCATTTTCAGCCCTGTGTCCGAATAATTTTGATCACACAGTGTTTGATGAATTCAAGTCCCCTCGTCGCATTTATATGTCAGTATGTGAAAGTTAACGTTAAGAGCTACTGTAAGGATTTTGATACGGTTTTCGAAAATTGACGAATTCAAGAGGGAAGTCTGTTATATAATTTATTACAGCTAAGGCAGACAAATCGTTCCGCTGTAGACACTAAATGATACCTGTGCGAAGGCGTGATGGATCACTTGTTTTATAATACGACCACATCTGTTTTTTATCGGACTCGTATCTTCATAGATAACCGTGTCATGCGCGTTGTGTCTGAGATTGCAACTAATGCCAACAGATAACTCAAGAGAATACGCTGTGTCTCAGACATGTAGGATCAAATTTATACAGCTAATAGTGGTAACCTGTACACTTCGAGAAAAGGAACTGTTGGTTGGCGTTGATTTATTTTTCTAATGATATAAAGGACTTACATTTCCTACCAATAACTTAATCTCGTTGTGACCATTCAGAGTGGCCGAACACTTAACAGGGAGATCCAAACGCTAGGCTAAAATTCATTTGGCGCTATCGCTGGAATGCGTTGTTTATGGTTCAGGTGTATCTGCTGCTCCACTCGAACCTTCCTCATTGTGTTCTTCGAAGTATGTAGTTCACGGGCAAATTGACGGGGTGCCTATCGTCTTCCATACGATCAGATACAATCAATGACTGGGTGTTCTGTGATGTCCTTAGGTTAGTTGGGTTTAAGTAGTTCTAAGTTCTAGGGGACTGATGACCATAGATGTTAAGTCCCATAGTGCTCAGAGCCATTTGAACCAAGATACAATCAGATACCATATCCTCAAATTATATAACTCTTTGCCGTGGACTTTGGCCAGCTCTCTGTGGAAGTTTCCATTCGCAGCGGAAAAGTATTTTCAGTAAGCGTGGTACCCAACGCGAACGTTTCGCTGCACATTACTTCTGACCGTATATTAAATGCTTGTCTGCAAGTTCATACAGGAGGAGGATCGTAGAGGCATACCATCGTTTGATCACCGTACAGCCGCCAGTATTAAGGACATGGGCATCTCTGGCGTTGAAAAGCAGCTGCAAATGTATCCCAGATCGGATTTACGGAGACTGCCATTCGGCATTGTCCCCTTAATTAGCTTAGGTAACAGTTAGCCCGAATCTCTCGCTCAGCGCTAAGTTCAAAGCAACTGGCGTCTGTCGTACATAAGAACTGCAAATGAACAGATCCGCAGAATTATAGACCAACAGCTTTAACGTCCGTTTTCTGCAAAATTTTTCAGCACATTTTAAGTTCAGATATAATAAATTTCCCAGACAGAAAAAAAAATTCTATCCACAAATCAATACAAATTAAGCAAGCATTTGTGAAACTCACCATACCATTTTCTCGCGCGATACTTCTGGCGCCGTGGGTGAAGAGCAACAGGCAGATTCTACATTCCTACATCCCCGGAAAGCGTTTGACACAGTGCCACTCTGTAGGCTGTTAACGAAAGTCCGAGTACACGAAATAGGTTCTCAGATATGTGATTGGCTTGAAGACTTGTTAAGTAACAGAACCCAGTCTGTTGTCCTGGAAAACGAGCATTCCCCCGGGACAAAGGTCCTGAAAGTGTGATAGGTCCACTCTTATTCTGTGTGTACACAAACGATTGGAAGGATAGGAGAGCTACAGTATGCGAATTTTTGCTGATGGCTCTGAGGTGAACGGGAAAGTCTCGGCGTTGAATGTCTGGAGGAAGATACGGGACGACAGAATTTCTATTGTGTGCTGAATTGCAGCTTGCTCTAGACGCACATGAATAGGGAAAACAATCCTGTAATGTAACCATACAGTATTACTGATGTTCTGCTTGACAAAGTCACGCTGATTAAACATTCAGGCGTAGAGTTTCCAAGTAACATTAAATGAAACGAGCAAGTAAAGTCGGGTGAATAGTTGTCTTTTGTTTATTGGGAGCTAATGAATAGAGGGCAAACAGAACACTCGTGTGACCAATTCTTGAGTACTTTACAGTTTTTGAGAGCCCCACTAAGACTTAAGAAAGACATCGAAGCCGTTCACAGACGTTCCTCTAGATTTGTTACGGGTAGGTTCGATCGACATGAGAGTGTTACAGAAGTGGTCCGTGAACTAGCTGGAATCCCTGGATGGAAGAAGAAGTTCTTTTCGGGAAACAATATTAAGTTTAGAGAACCAGCGTGCAGACATCAGTTCTTTATCATGAAGCAGTTGACAAACCCGTATTTAATGCATTCTCCTTATTCAAAACCTCATATCGCCTGGGATATTAATTTACGACTACTGATTTTGGATTGGAGAGCACACAGCTCAGGAGCCTCTACAGTCTAGGTAATTCTGCCCATAAAAGGCTTTAGAGGACGGCAGGGACCTGCGAAACCAAATTTTACGTCAGTAGACCTGGTGTTCTTTGCACTTACCTAATAACTCCTAGCTCACAAACGTTGTTTTCTTCGAAGACGTTTCATCATGCAGTTTGTAACTGGTAACAGGTGAAAAAAATCTTGCTTATTTTCAAAGGAATAAAGTGGTGCAGTCCGTCTCACTCTTCTACTGCTTCGGTACTGTTTATAACAGCATCGATAAACATCCGTTTCTTAAGTAAACTAATTGCACGGCTAAGTACCGTGGAGGTGCTTCCTCGACGAATAAACCTTTAAAGCGAACCTTGAAAATATGTTAGGTAATTTATGGCGCAGAGGAGCGTAGAGGGCGCAACTCGAGGCTCTAGAATTTCGCAGTGTTAATGGGCCGTCGCTTCGGCAGCGTTCTTTATGGCTTCCGTAGCTAATTCATGGTACTGGGAATAAGGAGCGGGTTTAATGAGTCGTGGCACCTGTTGCTCGAGACGTCTGTAAATGAGAAATGGCGTTTAGAGTGCCTATTCTGCATACAACTGTTCCCGTCGCCTGTCTCCAGAAACAGAATATTGGCAACGATATTTTCTGGAGTTCATATGTTCTGGAACGTAAAGGAAACATTTAACTGAGGCATCGTGTATCTCATCATTGGTTATGTAAGTAAAGCTTGCACTGGTTTCCGGAAATCTATCAATTCATAAAAACTATTTCAGCTCAAAAAGTTACCTGTCAAATGCCAAGTATATGCTACAGCAGCAACAAACACGAAAATTAAAATACCGATGAATAATTCATCAATGACCGAGTAAGATGTTTGAAATGTTCAAAATGGATGAGTGATTTTGTATAGTCCGAGTACTTGTAAGTTCCGTGCGATGTGTGCTGAAGCATCTTTTGGAGCCATGTGATACTTTGTTTTCCTATCTCTCCTCGCTCACAGTGAGCACCTCGATTACCTACACTATCCGCAAACGCGACTCCAAAAACAGTATTGCTTATCCTCTGATTTCCAACTGTGGTAATCTGCAGCGCCAACTGCAGAACGAGTAACTCTCCCTGTCCCAACTAATCTTTCACAATGCAGATCATTCAATTTTTTGTGAATGTGCAGTACTTGATTTTAAGATCTTATTCACCTTGATGAAGCATCTTTTTATTATTGTATCTTGTTTTTCATTAAAAACTAAGAAATTTAAGTGTATTTTGAATACAAAAATGAAAAAAATTATAGCTAAGAAGAATATGTATCATGTAATCCTAGGAGCTGTATCTGTCACTTAACACTTCTCTGGCCTCCGACAACGTTAATTAATGTGGAGAATGCCGCGTTACACCGTGGTTTGTAATCTGCGCTTACTGCAGGCCCAATTATACCTGCCTGGGTGAGTCAGATTGAAGTTGAGATGGGAAAACGTACACTTTCATACCAGCCTCATGCCAGAACTCTTGTTCAATTGACACACAATGTATTACAGGCATGGCAAGAAAATCCGCCAGATGACATTAGGAGTCTGCTTCCGTTCTTTAACGAATACGGGAGTGTTGTCGGCTTATTATCCATGCGTCCTTAGAATGCCGTTTTACTGTCTGTACACATAGTATCAGAAACGTTTGATCCTGATGATGGACATCAGCTGCCAAATGAACGAAAGTTTAATTATTTAATGCCCCGTATGTGATAGACATAGCGACAAAGTTTGATAATTACCAGTTGTAACATTCTTCATTTCATTCTTCATTTACGTCAGAGGAAGAAAATTCTGAGAAACGTTTCTTCATTCCTTAGGGTAATATGTCAAGTAGAGTTGTGGATGACGGTGATAAATGGTGGTTGTTTCCTTAATAATGGCTGCCAGAATGAACGTAGAGGCTGGAATCCAGTGCCAGCGCATATTCTGGCTGTTTCTTGTTTCTTCATGAGGAATTGCAAAGATATATAGGGTTTTGTCTGTAAGATTGGATTTTAGTTTGGTGATCAAGTGTACGTTATCTGGCCTTCCGCTGTCGGTCAGACACTGGCGTTTCTTCCTCCATCGAAATTCCAACAGCACCTAGGAGTCACTGCTAACATGAGTTAGCATCCTCGGCTACATGGACGTGTTCCAATTCTGGAGCATCGTAGTGGGTCGCTTTACTATCACCAGGAAGCTTACTCTATGCAACGTACTAAGCATAGTGCTGACAATTGGTTTCTGAGCCCCTTTGTCCAAAGTACGAGGGCGTGCTGAAAAGTAATGCCTCTGACTTTTGTATGTGAAAACTCTTAAAGCTTTTTAAACAAAACAAACGTTATTAACCTTCCACATCTTTCTTCTACATTTCTGCACATTTATTTCTCAACGTAGTTTCCCTGGTGACGGACACATTTCTCGCAACGACAGACCAGTTTGTTGATACCATCACTGTAGAATGATTGACGTTGCTGACGGAGCTACCACCTCACCTCTGATTACACTACGTCATCACTGTCTTCGAAAGTGTTATTTAAGTTCTGGAAACAGATGAAAATCGGATGGGGCTAAGTCGGCACTTTGGAGGATGATCGATGACAGGAATCCAAGGCGTCAGTTTGCTGCAGACGTCGCAGCGCTAGTGTGTGATCTGGCAGTTTCGTGCTGAAAGAGAGGATGTTCCGTGTGTGGACGAACTCCTCGAATTCGAAATTTGGTTACAGGCTGCTGTTTCTCATGCGCCGACATAGTTACATTACACAACGCCGTGTTACATGCTGCAGTTTGCGGCCCTTTAGAAGCAGAGGTTTGTAACTTGCGTCAGCGAAGCCGAAAAGTCGACCGAATAATGACCACGATCTGTAAAACCTCAAACGATACTGATAAAAGAACAAAAAATTCGGACACATTACTTTTCAGCATGGCCTCGTAGATACAAAGACCTACGATTACTTCTTATACAGAAGTACGTATTTTGAAGAGAACGTTATGATGCATGGTTCGGGTTCACAAGTAAGCACTGCTCTTACGGCGAAGAATAGGCAGCAAGGAACGTGAAAGGCTATATTAGCTGACCTAAACATCAAGACTTCATGTACAGGAAACAAAACAAGAGCTGCTCACGCAAGCAGTGACATTACCTCTTTCGGGCCGTGGACTTGGCGTGTTCAGTCCTTGCTGATAAGCACTGCCGCTTCACAAACTGACAAACTGACGTGGACAGTTCCAAGGTAGACGCTAACAGATAACGCTGAATTTTTTTTCAGTTCGAATCGCGACACTTTGTAAGACCTGAAAGGCTTCCGTGAACATTGTGTGGAGCGGAGTTTGCGGAAAAAAATTCCTTCAGCGCTCTCTATTACAATGAAAATTTGATATTAGGTGTTCCACGTTCTGAATATCAATCAAGTGCTTTCATTTGGAAACTAGAAGTACTTTTTCCTTTATTTGCAGCTATGGTGTGACATCGCAAAGATAGTGTCTTGGCAACGATGGTCGTAGTTACAATAGAACTGAAGACTGCGATTCGGTTACCACGTAGATGTTTCCTTTCATTTCCTTTCTCTATCTTCAAGGTGTTTGTTTTCGATTTTATTAAATCAGTATTAGGTTGGTTGGTTGGTTTGGGGAAGGAGACCAGACAGCGTGGTCATCGGTCTCATCGGATTAGGGAAGGATGGGGAAGGAAGTCGGCCGTGCCCTGTCAGAGGAACCATCCCGGCATTTGCCTGGAGTGATTTAGGGAAATCACGGAAAACCTAAATCAGGATGGCCGGACGCGGGATTGAACCGTCGTCCTCCCGAATGCGAGTCCAGTGTCTAACCACTGCGCCACCTCGCTCGGTCATCAGTATTAGGAAATATGTAGATTTGTACATATCGAGATCCTTAAATTTGTAAGAATGAACTAATATTTCTTCAGGTCAAGAACATTTAAACATAAGCCGCCATCTTAGCTGAGTGGTCAGCGTGTCTGACAGCCACACAGTGAGCTGGGTTCGATTCCCGGCCTGGTATGGAGATTTCCTCCGCTCGGGGACTAGATGTGGTTGTTTTGATCATTATAGACATGCAAGTCGCTCAGTGTGGCGTTAGTTTGCAACGCGGTGGCTGAACTTTCCCATCAATTTCATTTCACATAGAAATTTACAGGATAGAGATAAAATCCCGCAATTTGAAGCCTACATGCGATTCCTCATCCACACTGAAGACAAAAGTTTATCAATTAAAATAAAATTTTGAAAACACAAGTACGAAAACGAGGACTTGGCAACACTAACATCGTCCAGCACATCGGAATATGTAAAGGAACTTGTGCCACCCCCAACAACCGTACCAGCCGTCGTAGTTCCATAAGTAGACTTCTGGGACATCAAACCCACATCCGCCATGGTGATACGGTTCGAATAATCACCAGGTCCTTTTTTAAAATTTTTATACCACCATTCCGTAATTCTCGTCGTTTATAAGCGGGACATCATTTTTTCATATGACGATAGCGTATCACATGACAGTGGGTTCCATTAAACCGCATGCGTCTACTAACTGCGCAGTGCACAACCATAGCTTGTCCTGTCACGTTCACGTAGGGTGGCTTCCTGATGGAGCGCACAAGCGATGAATATGGCGATATGATTTTCGTGCTTGGTGCAACCGATAACCAAGCTGCTGCTGTCCCGTTCGAGTACTGTACGGTACCCTCAAAGGCGCCATCCATAGAAGAATGTATTTCCTCGCCTGGAGTAACATCTTCGGTAATTCGGGAATCTTCGTTCACTGGTAATGCAATAGGTTGTCCAAGTACTACATGTACTCCACAAACAGAGGACACGATTCTTGAAACCGTTCACCAGTCACTTCGGCGAGGTACCCGTGATATTGCAAGGCTGTTCCAGATATCTCAAAGACCGGTTGTTGAAGTGTTGCGCGAAAGGGAGGAGGAGGAGACTAGTGTTTAACGTCCCGTCGACAACGAGGTCATTAGAGACGGGCGCAAGCTCGCGGAGGCAAGGATGGGGAAAGAAATCGGCCGTGCCCTTTCAAAGGAACCATCCCCGCATTTGCCTGAAGCGATTTAGGGAAATCACGAAAAACCTAAATCAGGATGGCCGGAGACGGGATTGAACCATCGTTCTCCCGAATGAGAGTCCCGTGTGCTAACCACTGCGCCACCTCGCTCGGTTGTTGCGCGAAGAAAAACTGCATCCGTGTCATTAAACGTTAACTTAACATCAGCGGGCAGAAGACCGCATCCGAAGAGCACTGTGATAGCTAAAGTCTATGGGAAATGGGTGGAGCAGATAAAAACAAACCTCACAAAGTGCTGCATAACTCGTCGAGCACGTCCTGTTGCATATACGAGTATGTGTTGCCAGCAGCATTTGCCTCGTTAGTATTTTACTGTTTAACTTCCCGTCGGTAACAGGATCATTAGAGTTTTGGCTTGTTCTGTGCAAAATTCAGCATAATTCGAGAATGAATAAAGCAAAGCTCAAATTAGAGATACCATTGTTTTTCTCGCTTACATTCTGTACCTGTTTGATTTGTCATATAACCTACTTTCCATTTTAAAATTACAATTTGTATACAAGATGACGGCTCCCGTCTGATATTCCTTGACAAATTTCCGTTTATTCATCTGTTTATTTTTTTTTTAAAGGTTGGTTCTACACCTATGGATCACCAGCTGTATGTGGTCGGCTGGTGTGGCCGTGCGGTTCTAGGCGCTTCAGTCTGGAACCGCGTGACCACTACGGTCGCAGGTTCGAACCCTGCCTCGGGCATGGATGTGTGTGATGTCCTTAGGTTAGTCGGGTTTAAGTAGTTCTACGTTCTAGGGGACTGATGACCACAGATGTTAAGTCCCATAGTGCTCAGAGCCATTTGAACCAGCTGTATATGTTACAATGAAGTATTACAACTGAATTTCCGTTTTATGACCACAGGTACGGGCTGCAGGCTCCTTGACTTGCGTCTTAGGGTGAAGAGGTATCGCGAACCACTAAATGCACCAAGAGACCGTTACACACAAGATGCGGTTATTCGGATAGAGGGGACTGTGTGGAGAGGACTGGGCTGTGTTTTAGGCTAGAGCGTCTCGGTAACGTACAAACAGGGGTCCAGTCTCAAACGTGAAGGTCAAACACAGAATGAGGGCGGACATAAGAAACATCGGTACAGAAATTGTAAATTGTCGTATTTGTATGTGGGAAGAACTAAAAGCACTTACAGAGGACCCTGAAGTAGAAATCATTATAGCTATTAAATGCTGGCTAAACCCGGAGGTAAGTTCACCCGAAGTTCCTATCAAGGACCGAGCGGTGCTGAGGAAGAATGGATTATATTCCGCCGGCCGGAGTGACGAAGCAGTTCTAGGCGCTACAGTCTGGAACCGCGCGACCGCTACGGTCGCAGGTTCGAATCTTGCCTCTGGCATGGATGAGTGTGATGTCCTTAGGTTAGTTAGGTTTAAGTAGTTCTAAGTTCTGGGGGACTGATGACCTCAGACGTTAAGTCCCATAGTGCTCAGAACCATTTGAATCATTGATTATATTCCGTAGTTGGTGGGATGTTTTTTGCGGTTAGAAGTAGTTTAAACTGTACCGAAATTGAAGTAGCTAGTTACTGTGACTTAGCTATACTAGAAAACCGGAATAAATTAACAATTGGTTCCTTATACTGACTCTCAACTCAGATGATGATGTTTCTGAAAGCTTCAAGGAAAATTTGAGTCTCATTTTGAATATTCGACAGACTCATAAAATTATGGTTGGTGATACTTTCAGTCTACGTCGGTGTTGGAGGAAATTCAGGTTAAAATCGGTGCTAGGCTTGAAACACGATGCGAGATTTATTAAATGCTTGTTTGCGACAGTTCACTAGACCGCTTACCAACAAACAATCCTGAGCAAATACATACCATAATGATGCATACAGGGATCAGTGACCGCTAGATCTTTGTATGAAGACCAATGACCGTAACATCGAAATAAACTACAAATAAATGAAAAATACAGCTACTTAAAAGAAGAAGATAAAAATTTTCTTCACGTCTTCCTTTGTGACGTTCTTACGAAAAGACAATCTGGCTTCCAAACAAACTATGTAAGCATAAAGCCGACGTGGATTAAATATAAGGAAATAATGTTAATGGCAATTTCAAGTTTCATACCAAGTAAATTAATAAGAGACGGAGGACATCCTACACGGCACACAAAACAAGCAAGGACGAAGTTTCTGAAGAAACGAGTAAAACGTACCAGATTTGAAAGAATCCAAAATCTCCAAGATTGGAGGTTTACATAAATTCGAAATTTAGAGTAGACTTCAATCTAATACTTTTAACAGTATCACCAACAAAGCTCTGTCTCAAAATCTGGCGGAAAATCCAGACAGATTATGGTCGTATGTAAAGAATATCAGCAGGAAAACACAATCATTATATTCACTGCGCGATGGCGATTGAAGTGTTAGTGATGACAGCACCACTAAAGCGAAGTTAGTAATAACAGTTTTCCGAAAGCCCTCCAACAAAGATGGCGTAGTAAATATTCCAGAATTCGCATTGAGAACAGTTGCCAGATTCAGAACCCTCGAGGTAACAAGCCTGCTTAACCATTTCGTGGTTAAAATTTATTTTACTTAGATTCGAAAGATGAAAGTTAAAAATTATATTACGTTATGGCCAATAGTACATTTACACTACAAAAAAACTATCAAGTTGGCCGATTTTGATAATAGGTGAGGTGGTAGACATGTGTTCCACAAACCTAACTAGGTTTATGAATGCATATGAACCAAGGTTTTTCAGAGTTGAATTTTTGTCTGTACAGTGATTTCAGCAAAATTCAAAATATGGAAAAAAGTGTAATAAATTAGCATCAAAGCTCATTAATTCTCGAGACAGTTAAAAACATATGCGATTGCAGTCTTTCTCTAATTATTCCAATGGTGGCACTCGGTTGATAACCCAAGAAGACTTCATCAGTTAAAAAAATAAAATATCGCACCCAGATATTCCACATGAAATTTCAGTGTGGTTTAGACGTATTACATACCAAGGTTTGGTTGATTCTTGGAAGTTGCCTGGGGCACGTACGTCCTCCTAATTACAAATTGTGTACAAACCAGCAATATATATATATATATATATATATATATATATATATATATATATATATATATATGCTTTTAAACATTACTACACTCCTAAATTTTGCTGGTTTGTACACAATTTGTAATTCAGACGTCCTTATAACGGAGGAGATGGCGATCTGACCTGATTTTAATGAAACAAACGCTCTGTGACAGCTGTAAACATATCCCGCCCAGTTTGATCGCTCACTGCCTTCTATATATTTCCCCCATAATTCATGGTATATTTCTGTTAGTTTCGAAAGCCGTTGTCTAGATTATAGCACTAGGCAGGATTGATATAGTGTCCCAACGCTCATAAATGCGTGTTAATTAGTGGGACGTATAACTCCCATAAACCACAAAAGGGTAAAGAAAGTGAATAAAGGTCTCATCAACCACAAAAGGGTAGGCTATGCATAGAGAGCGAATAAAGGCAAATCTCCCGATTCAGACTGTATACAAATTAGATTCCTTTCAGATTTTTTTGTTGAATTAACTCCGTTTTTAACTGTCATATAAAAGTGCTCACTTGACGAAGATCCATGGAAGTAGCACAGTTCACACCGATACACATAAAGGTAAATGGGCGTAATACGCTGTAATTATAGATAAATATTACCGACGTCAATTTGCAATAGGCTTTCGGAACATGTATCGTTTTCGGTATGTTTCATACGTCTTGATGCAGCCTTGTTTAGTACTAATTTTATCTTATTTCATTAGTTTCGTTTATTAATAGAAACTGTTATGTAGGGATGCTATTCCTATTTTGTGCTAAAGGTTTTCCTCTCAACTCCATTGTTATTTATGTACTGTTCAGTTTTTAATATTTCATTGCAAAGATGTTACTCACTGTATGTTTCTACTTCACTCTAGATGTGTTTCTTCTCTTCCAGTGTTGTCTGCTAACATTTAACTTCTTTGGTGATAATACTCAGTAAATGTCTGAAGATGGCCTTGTAAGCTGAAAACCGGTTAGCAATAAAAATAATATTGTAGAACAAAAG
The DNA here is from genome assembly GCF_023898315.1 of Schistocerca nitens. Classification (NCBI taxonomy): domain Eukaryota; kingdom Metazoa; phylum Arthropoda; class Insecta; order Orthoptera; family Acrididae; genus Schistocerca; species Schistocerca nitens. The sequence continues at coordinate 693,056,199 of NC_064615.1, read as the reverse complement.
CAAACTGGTGCTTTTCATTTATTATTATTGTTTTCGAATAATAAGAATATCTCGAAGGAAACGATCTGTTGACACAAAGGAAGAAGAGATTCAGAAAATATAATTCTTGCGCAACTGGCTCTTTATTCACACGAAGCAGTAAGTGTTATCGAGGGGAGATCCGAAGTTCATTCCACATTTCTAAATTTGCAGAGCGCTTTTGACACCGTTTTTCACAAGCAGCATCTAATTAACCTCTGTGTCTTAGTAAGACTGGATTCTGGATTTCCTGTCGGAAATGTCGCTGTTCGTAATAACTGATTGCAAGTGAAACAGTGAAGTCAGAGCCATATCAAGCGTTTTCCAAGGAAGTATTATAGGATTTCTGCTGTTGTTAATCTACCTAAGTGGGAGACAGTCTGTGCAGCATTCTTAGACTGTTTGCAGATGGTGCTGTCGTTTACCGCCTAGTCGAGACATCATAGGATCAAAACGAACAGCAAGACAAGATACCTGCGAGATATGAAAAGTGACCGTTGACCTCAATAAAGTCTGACATTCTCTACATGAGTACAGAAAGGTGTATGTGAAATTCCGGTTACACTATAAATCACGCAAACGTAAATGTTGTCGATTCAATTAAATAACTAGGGATAACTATTACGAACGACTTACACTGGAACCAGTGTTGTGCGGAAGGCGAACCCAAGACTGCTCTTCACTGGCGGAACACTTACGTGCAATAAATTTACGAAACAGACTTCCTAAACTACATTGGTCCAGTCTTTTCTGGAGCAATGTAGCGTGGTATAGAATCCTTACCAATTAGAATTGACGGAGTACATCGAAAATGTTCAAAGAATGGCAGTTCGTTTTGTATTATGACAAATGAGGGGAAAGAATATCACGAATACTAGGAGTTAATGTGACAATAATTAAAACAAAGATGTATTTCAAAGAAATTTCAATCCGCAACTTTCTCCTCCGAATGCGAAAATACGCTGACGGAGAAAACAATCGCAACGCCAAGACTGTTGTGCGACATAATCGGAAGTTGGTAGCCATGTTTCTACGTTTGAAAGATCATTCAAATTTCACAACAGTTACATAAGAGTGGGGCTAATACGTTAGTTACCTTTGAGATTGGACATAGTGAGTTGATGTTACTTAAGAATGTCTTTAAGGCGACAAAGACTCCACTATCAGTACGTTAGCGAGCTTGAACGAGGTCATGTAATAGGGCTACGAGAAGCTGGATGTTCCTTCTTTGATACTGCAGAAAGACTATTCAGGAACGTAACCACTGTACATGATTGCTGGCACGGTGTCACAGGAATGTACGGTCGCAAGAAGACCGGCCCCGGATGGTCACGTGGCACTACCGAGAGGGAAAACCATCGGGTTCGGCGTATGGCTCTGGCTCATCGTACTGCAACTGCAATTTGGGCCGCAGTTGGCAACGCAGTGACATAACGAACTGTTAAAAATCTGTTACTTCAAAGACAGCTCCAGGCCAGATGCCCTGTAGTCTGTGTTCCACTGATCCCAAACCACTGGTGTCAAGCGAGAGCTGGTTGGAGAGCGGAGTGGAGGTCGTTTGCGTTTCTGATGAAAGCTGGCTCTGTCTCGGTGCCAGTGATGGCTGTCTGTTGGTTAATAGGAGGCCAGTTGAGGGCCTGTCTGTGTTCTAGACAAATTAGACATACGCTTGGAGCTATGGCCTAGTGTGCAATTTTTTGTGATAGCAGGATCGAAATGTGGTGCTACAGAAGAATGCTGAAGATTAGATGGGTAGATCACATAACTAATGAGGAGGTATTGAATAGAATTGGGGAGAAGAGAAGTTTGTGGCACAACTTGACAAAAAGAAGGGACCCGTTGGTAGGACATGTTTTGAGGCATCAACGGATCACAAATTTAGCATTGGAGGGCAGCGTGGAGGCTAAAAATCGTAGAGGGAGACCAAGAGATGAATACACTAAGCAGATTCAGAAGGATGTGGGTTGCAGTAAGTACTGAGAGATGAAGAAGCTTGCACAGGATAAAGTAGCATGGAGAGCATCAAACCAGTCTCAGGATTGAAGACCACAACAACAACAACAGGATCACTCACGTGGTTGTCCCACGCACCCTGAAGGCAAATTTGCACGTCAGTCTGGTGATTCGACCTGTCGTGCTTCCACTCATGGACAACGTTTCAGGGTGTGTTTTCCTACTGGGTGACGCTCGCTCTCATACTGCTGTTGTAACCCAACATACCCTAAAGAGTGTCAAGATGTTGCATTGGTCTGCTCACTTACCACATCTGTCTCTAATCGGGCACATGTGGGACATCGTCGGATAAGTCTAGTGTCATCTACAAACAGAGTTAACTGTCCCTTTACTGACCGACCAAGTGCAAGACGCATGGAATTCTATTCCACAAACAGACATTCGGCACCTGTACGATACAGTGCATGCTATTTGCATGTTTTTATTCAACATTGTGGCGGTTACGCCGTTCATTAATATACCAGAATTACAGACTTGCGGTGGCTTATCTCGCGCTTACATTAACCTGTGTTCTTTCAAAGTTAATTACTAAAATTTGTTATCTACAGAAATGTATTCCCTAAATTTCGTTGCTCGTAATTAAGTAGGTCTTTGGTGTTCCGATCTTTTTCCCGTCAGTGTACTTCGTTGACTCCCATCTACATAGGGAGAAATGACCATCGTAACTAATTGTGAGAAGTCAGTGCACACATAGATATTTAGGTGTTTTTTTTCCCACGTGCTGGGTAGGAGTGGAACGGTCGAGACATACTGTGAAGTGGTTCTGTGAACCCTTTCCCCAAGTACGTAAGTGTGATGGTTCAAATGGCTCTGAGCACTATGGGACTTAACATCTGAGGTCATCAGTCCCCTAGAACCAAGAACAACTTAAACCTAACTAACCTAAGGACATCACACACATCCATGCCCGAGGCAGGATTCGAACCTGCGACCGTAGCAGTCGCGCGGTTCCGGAATGAAGCGCCTAGAACCGCTAGGCCACCGCGGCCGGCCGTAAGTGTGAGATGCGGATGCAGAGCAGTCATGTAGATATACACTCCTGGAAATGGAAAAAAGAACACATTGACACCGGTGTGTCAGACCCACCATACTTGCTCCGGACACTGCGAGAGGGCTGTACAAGCAATGATCACACGCACGGCACAGCGGACACACCAGGAACCGCGGTGTTGGCCGTCGAATGGCGCTAGCTGCGCAGCATTTGTGCACCGCCGCCGTCAGTGTCAGCCAGTTTGCCGTGGCATACGGAGCTCCATCGCAGTCTTTAACACTGGTAGCATGCCGTGACAGCGTGGACGTGAACCGTATGTGCAGTTGACGGACTTTGAGCGAGGGCGTATAGTGGGCATGCGGGAGGCCGGGTGGACGTACCGCCGAATTGCTCAACACGTGGGGCGTGAGGTCTCCACAGTACATCGATGTTGTCGCCAGTGGTCGGCGGAAGGTGCACGTGCCCGTCGACCTGGGACCGGACCGCAGCGACGCACGGATGCACGCCAAGACCGTAGGATCCTACGCAGTGCCGTAGGGGCCCGCACCGCCACTTCCCAGCAAATTAGGGACACTGTTGCTCCTGGGGTATCGGCGAGGACCATTCGCAACCGTCTCCATGAAGCTGGGCTACGGTCCCGCACACCGTTAGGCCGTCTTCCGCTCACGCCCCAACATCGTGCAGCCCGCCTCCAGTGGTGTCGCGACAGGCGTGAATGGAGGGACGAATGGAGACGTGTCGTCTTCAGCGATGAGAGTCGCTTCTGCCTTGGTGCCAATGATGGTCGTATGCGTGTTTGGCGCCGTGCAGGTGAGCGCCACAATCAAGACTGCATACGACCGAGGCACACAGGGCCAACACCCGGCATCATGGTGTGGGGAGCGATCTCCTACACTGGCCGTACACCACTGGTGATCGTCGAGGGGACACTGAATAGTGCACGGTACATCCAAACCGTCATCGAACCCATCGTTCTACCATTCCTAGACCGGCAAGGGAACTTGCTGTTCCAACAGGACAATGCACGTCCGCATGTATCCCGTGCCACCCAACGTGCTCTAGAAGGTGTAAGTCAACTACCCTGGCCAGCAAGATCTCCGGATCTGTCCCCCATTGAGCATGTTTGGGACTGGATGAAGCGTCGTCTCACGCGGTCTGCACGTCCAGCACGAACGCTGGTCCAACTGAGGCGCCAGGTGGAAATGGCATGGCAAGCCGTTCCACAGGACTACATCGAGCATCTCTACGATCGTCTCCATGGGAGAATAGCAGCCTGCATTGCTGCGAAAGGTGGATATACACTGTACTAGTGCCGACATTGTGCATGCTCTGTTGCCTGTGTCTATGTGCCTGTGGTTCTGTCAGTGTGATCATGTGATGTATCTGACCCCAGGAATGTGTCAATAAAGTTTCCCCTTCCTGGGACAATGAATTCACGGTGTTCTTATTTCAATTTCCAGGAGTGTAAATAGGGGAATATTGCGTTTCATGCATTCTGGTATTATATAAATTCTCTAACCGATGTTATGCTGTGGACATAATATTTAGGTGACAATAACAATAACAAGTCGAATAAGTGTGTTATATTAATAGGTACTGAATCATGTAAAAAAGACAGTTTCTATGGATTAGTACTAGAAAAGTGGTGGTTGTGGTATTGAGGTAATGTTACGTTACAGTTCAATATTTCGTAATCTTTGGAGTCAATGCGTTGACTGGCAAGTGGGGGAGATGGAGAAGAGTAGAGAGATAGTTCTTTCGTAGAAGGGTGTAACAAGGAAGCGTCGTGAGAGGACGATAGTAGCGTTCCGGAAAGCGATACTCAAGAAGTAAGAAAGATACATTTCTGTTATCTGCAACAACATGAATTGTCTCTTGGTGTTGTAATAAAATACACGTCCCTTAATACTGCCGTTGTTGGAATTCTAGTGCCTCTTCCAGAGCTTCTCCTAATACAATTTCTTACATATGTACATCTGCTTAAACGTCTGGTTGACGACAAGCAAGATTTTTATTTTATATGTTGTGGCATCGCATCTCACGCAAAGTAGATTGAAGGGAGACACGCAGAAATTAGGAAAATCAAATAAATAAAATAAAATAAAATAAAAACTTCACGTAGCATGAGAACAGACGACCTGCAAGAAAAGACGTGGTGTGTTCGAGCCAAAATGTTTTCAAAAGAACAATGTTATAAAGGTTTGTTATTAAAATAATGCACATGCAAAGTTGAGGTACTAGTTTTAATGACATTTAGGGGTCAAAATTTTCATTTACCTTTCCCAAATGTTCAATGTGTTCGCCAGTGGACGCTTTTGGAAGTCTCGCTGTTACTGCTGCATTCGCTGTTATTGCTTTGGCGCGTATAATTTCATGCAAAGTTGTTGCAAGCTAGGCACATAGCGTCTTCACATAGCTCCATAAATAATTCCTGTACCATAAGACAAGGCGACGTTTTAGGCCAGGTGTGCAATGCGACACCCATAAGCCCCTTACAACTGATCCACCGTCGATACAGCCTGTAGCAGTGAAATGTTCCTACATGCGATGCTGTGTTCGTGTTATTCCTACGTTGTGGTGGTTGAATTGTAAACTTAAATGTAACGTAGGCTCGTCACTGAACACTGAACATGAATTGAAATTGTTGATTTCCACCTACACATTCAGAATGAATTCATAAAGCCGGCCGCGGTGGCCGTGCGGTTATGGCGCTGCAGTCCGGAACCGCGGGACTGCTACGGTCGCAGGTTCGAATCCTGCCTCGGGCATGGGTGTGCGTGATGTCCTTAGGTTAGTTAGGTGTAAGTAGTTATAAGTTATAGGGGAGTTATGACCTAAGATGTTGAGTCCCATAGTGCTCAGAGCCATTTGAACCATTTTTTGAATTCATAAAATTCTACATGTTGTTTGTCATCACTATGAAGAGCTTGTAGTAGCAGCATGCTACGTGTTTTGGCGTAATGAGAGAATGCTATGGATTGAGAGGAAGAGAGACCAAAGTAACGAGAAGTAACAGATATGAGAACGGCGAGAAACTTAACATCAAGACCAGGGACCGTGAAGTGAACTAAGTGCATAAACTGTGCTGCCTTGAAGCAAGATAAGAAATGAAACAAGGAGGACATGAAAAGCAGATGCACCTGTATAAAGGGCATTCCTGGCTAAAAGAAGTCTGCTAGTATAAAACTTCAGTCTTAATTTGAGGAAGAAATTTCTAATGGTGTACATTTGGACTACAGAAATGTATTGAAGCGAATCTTGGACTTAGGGAAAACCGGAAAAGATGAGACGTGAAGCATTTGAGATGTGGTGACATGGAAGAATATTGAAACTTAGGTGAACTAATAAGGTAAGAAATTAGGTTCAAAGCAGAATGTGTGAGAATAGTGAGTTTTCTCAGAACTGCCTCAAGATGCTGCACTCATTTCAGTAGTGAAAGGTACCTAGTACACACAGCCAGAAATAAACACGTACAATTCTTCATAATTTTATTTGACCAAGTAGCTCGACGGAAAACGGACAGCTTAGAAATTTGAGTAACAACAATAATGGCTGCAAACAATGAACAACAATATTTATTAAAACAGGTACAGTTCAGTCTTAAAATTATTTAAAAATTCCTTTATGGATGAAACGTTTCTAACAGTTTTAAAGATTAACCGCCGCGACCGGCGTCCCAATCACGTTTCCTTCTGAAACGGATATCAGTTACTATGAAGAGAGGATCACACTATTCAGTGATCTAAAATACACATAAAAGCTAATTATAATAAGCGTCTTAAAATAGAATAAGTAATTACACTTTTGAAACACTATAGTAAAGGAATGCTTTTCTCAAAAGCCTCTTGGTAAAAGACAATCACATTTTGGGTAACGTAATTTAAAATCCATGTAATGGTACTAACCATACCTAAAATTAGAGGGCTTCCACATGATAAAAATTTAACTTTTGACTATGGCTTAAATAAACAAGGTTTTATCAATACTTGGCCAAAATATTATAACTAAAAAAAAAATAAAAGAGACTTTCCTAAAACACGATTTCTGAAGCTCCTAGAGTGAAATTAATCACGTGCTGGCCAAAATCTTTTTCCGAGGAAAGCAGATTACTAATCTTCACCAAGAGCAAAGTTATGAAAGATAATTTTCTTTCCAAACCAACTTAAATTATTTCAAAAGGTATGGCAAGAATAAAGGTGCCTTATCATACACCGGCTGGTCCATTGATCGTGACCGGGCCAAATATCTCACGAAATAAGCATCAAACGAAAAAACTACAAAGAACGAAACTCGTCTAGCTTGAAGGGGAAAACCAGATGGCGCTATGGTTGGCCCGCTAGGTGGCGCTGCCATAGGTCAAACGGATATCAACTGCGTTTTTTTTAAAGAGGAACCCCCATTTTTTATTACATATTCGTGTAGTACGTAAATAAATGTGAATGTTTTAGTCAGACCACTTTTTTCGCTTTTTGATAGATAGCGCTGTAATAGTCACAAACTTATAAGTACGCGGTATCACGTAACATTCCGCCAGTGCGGACGGTATTTGCTTCGTGATACATTACCCGTGTTAAAATGGACCGTTTACCAATTTCGGAAAAGGTCGATATCGTGTTGATGAATGGCTATTGTGATCAAAATGACCAACGGGCGTGTGCTATGTATGCTGCTCGGTATGCTGGACGACATAATCCAAGTGTCCGGACCGTTCGCCGGATAGTTACGTTATTTAAGGAAACAGGAAGTGTTCAGCCACATGTGAAACGTCAACCACGGCCTACAACACATGATAATACCCAAGTAGGTGTTTTAGCCGCTGTCGCGGATAATCCTCACATCAGTAGCAGGCAAACTGCGCGAGAATCGGAAATTTCAAAAACGTCGGTGTTGAGAATGCTACATCAACATTGACTGCACCCGTACCATATTTCTATGCACCAGGAATTGCATGGCGACGACTTTGAACGTCGTGTACAGTTCTGCCACTGGACATAAGAGAAATTACGGGAAGGTGACAGATTTTTTGCACGCGTTCTATTTAGCGACGAAGCGTCATTCACCAACAGCGGTATCGTAAACCAGCATAATATGCACTATTGGGCAACGGAAAATCCACGATGACTACGACAAGTGGAACATCCGCGACCTTTGGCCCCCATCGTAGTGCCCTACCGATGTTACTACAATGTGTTCCACTGCATGACAGAAAGGCGATGATGGATGTCCGGCACAAAGATTGTGTGCGGTTGAAGCTGTATTGAATAGCATATTTCATGACAGGAGGATTGGTCGTCGAAGCACCATATTATGGCCCGCACGTTCATCGGAGCTGACGTCCCCGGATTTCTTTCTGTGGGGAAAGTTGAAGGATATTTGCTATCGTGATCCACCGACAACGCCTGACAACATGAATCAGCGCATTGTCAATGCATGTGCGAACATTACGGAAGGCGAAATACTCGCTGTTGAGAGAAATGCCGTTACACGTATTGCCAAATGCATTGTGGTTGACGGACATCATTTTGAGCATTTATTGCATTAATGTGGTATTTACAGGTAATCACGCTGTAACAGCATGCGTTCTCAGAAATGATAAGTTCACAAAGGTACATGTATCACTTTGGAACAACCGAAATAAAATGTTCAAACGTACATACGTTCTGTATTTTTATTTAAAAAACCTACCTGTTACCAACTGTTCGTCTAAAATTGTGAGCCATATGTTTGTGACTATTACAGCACCATCTATCATAAAGCGAAAAAAGTGGTCCAACTAAAACATTCATATTTCTTTACGTACTACACAAATATGTAATAAAAATGGGGGTTCCAATTTAAAAACGCAGTTGATATCCATTTGATCTATGGAAGCGCCACGTGGCGGACCAACCATAGCGCCATCTGGTTTCGCCCTTCAAGCTAGACAAGTTTCGTTCTTTGTAGTTTCTTCGTTTGACGCTTATTTCGTGAGATATTTGGCCCGTTCACGATCAGTGGACCACCCTGTATATCTTTCTACTGGATTTCACATTATAAAGGTAAAAAATACAGTTTTTGGTTTGCAACAAAATCTTTCCTTTGCTAACCAGATGCCAATTAGTAGTTGGCAGTATTGACGCTCGCAGTATTGCAGGAGTTCGCGTAATGAAGATTTCTGTGAGGTAATTACTTTATGAAATGTATACGTTATTGTTAGGATTTCTCTTTAGTCAGGGCCATTCATTTGAATTAATTATGTGAAGTCAGGTTATTCTTTTTTGAGCAGTCAGATTGCATTGCGCTAGATTATTGTGGGTCAACGTTGACATGATAAGAATAAGTAAAGAGAAAGTAGGTTCACTTGCATTCAGTTTCACTCAGCAGTTTAAGTAAAATATTTAATAAAGAAGTTTCAACTGTACTTGGTGCGTCTGTTGACCCTTAGATAATCCATACAGCACATTCGGCAGTGCATTAACAGCTCGTAATCTCTACAGAAGACTAGCTGGACCACCAAGCGTAACAGTTTAACACCAATTCTCGGTTTAGACTCAAGACATAACTTGAAACTCCACTTCACTTTCATGTGATATTGCGAACATACACTATAAATGATGCCGCCGAACTTCCGTCCATGTTAACACGGAACCGACCACGCGGCATCAGCTCCATATGCGAACAACTCCTCCGCTGTCCCACAAGATTCACTAACCCTTTCATTCACTGGAGGTGACAGGACAACGAACCCGTCTGCGTATGTGTTTTATAACCTCATAGCCCGACTCCGCTGTCCCCTAGCCAGACGCCGACGTAACTGTTGCCTAGAGACGTGGCCTTGATATCTTTGGATATCGATAGCGGATCAGGCTCAGAGGAAAACATATGGAAAACATTGACAAGAAGAAGGAAAAGGATTGTAGGGCAGGTGGAATAGATGCTACTTGAGGGAGCTGTAGAGGATAACACTGTCGGAGAAGACAGACACTGGAATATATCCAACAAATAACTGAGTACGTTGGCTGGTGCTACGTTTTCTTAGATGAAGAGGTTGGTCCAGGAGAGGAATTCGTGGCGGGCTGCTTTAAACCAGACAGGAGACTTGATAACCCGATAAGCGCCGGCATGGATGTGTGTGATGTCCTTAGGTTAGTTAGGTTTAAGTAGTTCTAAATCCAGAGGACTGATGACCTCAGATGTTAAGTCCCATAGTGCTTAGAGCCATTTGAACCATAGCCCGATACAAGAATACAAACGTCGCCACAAAACACACCTAATAGGCACGTGAGGAACAGCAAACTATCACCTGAAACGACAAGAAGACTTCAGAAGACTACGTGCAGAACTCCCTTGAAGGCACTCTGTGTCTTGAACGACCGCGCAGGGGTGACGAGCAGATTTGCACTTACGGGAACAACCAGCATCTTGAATCAGCTTTGGCCTCCATCGAATGCTTTGCGCTGTGGGAAGTGTAATTCCCCTGTCTCGACGAAAACCACGCCTCAAAGCTGTGTATGAAGTGCAGCTGTTTAAACGGAACACGCTGTACGCCTTTTAATGCTGGCTTAAAACGCTGGATACTGGACGAATGAGACAGCGTACCAGTTTCCTGAAACTGGCATCCCGTAGAGTCCCGTAGGTCGGGTTGCCTGCAGCTGACGTTTAACTTAAGCATTGAAACTAAAAGCTTAGCTTAAGTCCACCGTACGCTTTTATCTTCGTTCATGTAGAAGATATCGCTTTGTGAAATAGGATGAATCTTTCTGCACTGAAGATCCAAAGAAACTGATACACCTGCCTAATATCGTGTAGGGCTCCGCGGGCACACACAAGTGCCGCACCATGACGTGGCATGGGCTCGACTAATGACTGAACTAGTGCTAGAGCGAATTGAATCCTGCAGGGCTGTCCATAAATAAGAGTACTAGGCTGTGGAGATTTCTTCTGAACAGCACGTTGCAAGGCATCTCAGATATTCTCTATAATGTTTATGTCTGGGGAGTTTGGAGGCTAGCGAAAGTGTTGAAACTCAGCCGCGCGGGATTAGCCGAGCGGTCTTAGGCGCTGCAGTCATGGACTGTGCGGCAGATCCCGGCAGAGGTTCGAATCCTCCCTCGGGCATGGGTGTGTGTGTTTGTCCTTAGGATAATTTAGGATAAGTAGTGTGTAAGCTTAGGGACTGATGACCTTAGTAGTTAAGTCCCATAAGATTTCACACACATTTGAACATTTTTTTTGAAACTCAGAAGAGTGTTCCTGGAGCCACTCTGTAGCAATTCTGGACGTATGGTGTGTCGCATTGTTCTGCTGAAATTGTCCAAGTCCTTCGGAATGCACAATGGACATGAATGGATGCAGGTGATCGGACTGGATGCTTAGGTACGTGTCACTGTCAGAGTCGTATCGAGACGTGTCAGTCCAATGTCTGTGTTGGCCAGCCCACGCGAGGCTAAAGCTTTGTGTCATGCAGTCATCAAGGGTACACGAGTGGACCTTCGGCTCCAAAAGCCAATATCGATGATGTTTTGTTGAATGGTTCGCACGCTGACACTTGGTGATGGACCAGCATTGAAATCTGCCGCAATTTGCGGAAGGGTTGCACTTCTATCACGTGAGCGATTCTCTTCCGTCGTCGTTGATCCCGTTCCTGCAGAATCTTTTTCCGGCCGTAGCGATGTCGGAGATTTGATGTTTTACCGGATTCGTGATATTCACGGTACACTCGTGAAATGGTCGAACGGCAAAATCTCCACTTCGGCGCTACCTCTGAGAGGCTGCGTCCCATCGCTCGTGCGCCGACTACAACACCTCGCTGTCGTCACCAGACATCCGTTGTATACAGAATGGCATCATACGTAAACTGGAAATATTTTTACGAAGTGAAATGGCATTTGCTTTAAACATTTTTTGCCATTTCTCTGAAATATTAGAAGACACAGGAAATTACAGAAACAATAGTAAATTAAAAATTAACAACATTCATAGTATACATTAAAAACAGAAAGTAGTTGATATGCTGCCTGTATCTACATAATATCCCTTTATCTGCTTGTAGCCCTGAAAAACGAACAAATTAATTTGAAAAACAGAGAGCTTCAACCCCAGTTTTCACTCTTTAGCACTTACTATTCGCAAGTAGAGTTTGAGGAAATTAGAATCAGTAACAGAATACTGATGATTTTTTTTGGTAATACTTAACACTTACCACTTTTCGAGAAAAACAACGAAAGGTGGAGACATTAAGCTTTCTTTTATTTTCCGATTTAATTTAATATTTTGGCTCTACGTATCTTGAAAGTGAGAGAGTAAACATTTTCGTCTTTACTCTACTTCTGATTTTATCATAGGAACTAACAGAAATACAAAAGCGCAAATCACTTGTTTCAGAAACTGGCTATTTTGAGCGGTTTAAACAGTCAGGTTAAGCTGGTGTGGAAAAAAAAAAGATATAACCGAAAACCGGTTGTTTCAGTGATGGCCACCATTCCTTCCTATTGTCCGAGCGTGAAGCTCTACACAATAGAGTGACTAAGAGATTAGTGAATTACTGTTTTGACATTGATAAGACGCTTTTTTCACTGTGTCAAAGTGCCCGGTTTCCAGCCTGTAGAGGATGCCAGAGATCCCTTTGAACATTTTTGTGTTGCGATTCACAAACGTAGAGCTAATGAATGAAACGAAACAGTGTGTCATTAAAGAAGTAGCGTTGAGCTAGTTAATTGCTAGCATCGCTGTTGTTGGCTTTTTTCTACGGATTGTAACGCTAGCACAGTACAGGTGAAGTACATTTTTAGGAGATACGCTATTCTTCGACTTGACTGACATGATTACATTGTAAATCGAAAATCATTACCATCGTTTAGTAATAATTCTTCAGATGCTTAAGTTTATTCATGTTGACACTGAGTAGTACCCCCCCCCCCTCCTTCCCTCCCTGCTCTCTCTCTCTCTCTCTCTCTCTCTCACTCTCTCTATTTCTACCTTCAACATGGCGCGAATAGGCGGGCAAAGCGAGCATTGGTTGTCACTTCTCTGCTTCTCTGTAGAATATTTCATTCTCGGACATTAGGCGGCTGCATTGGGACGGGAGCGTGTGGCAAACAACTGGTGTGGTTAAAACTTTCCTTGTTAGACTTTGAAAGTGCCGCTTCCCTCCCTCGATAATAATGGTTGGCTGTCTCTTTCCTTTCATCACCTGATCTATTCTTTGTTATACAATAGTTTAGTAAAATACGCTTATTATATGTCAGGTACGTCGTTCCGGGATTTTCCAGTATACTTTGGTTATATTTTATCTGGACAACTTTTGATGCAAGAAGAAAATGGTTCAAATGGCTCTGAACACTATGGGACTTAACATCTGTGGTCATCAGTCTCCTAGAACTTAAGAACTACTTAAACCTAACTAGCCTAAGGACATCACAGACATCCATGCCAGACGCAGGTTTCGGATGCAAGAAGACAATTATTGTGAAGGTCTGAGATTTTTCCTTTTATGCCCCGTCGATATCGAGGTAATCAGAGACGGAGCGCTAAATCTATTGGACAAGTATTGGTAGTGGAATCAGCCGTTGAATGGTTGGAAAAATCATCCTGACACTAAGGGATAGTTCCCAAGCTTGGAAGGAGGGACAAATTGGTAGCTTTTTTTTTTTACAGTACTATTTGTTTGAGGTGACGTTCATTGTGTGATTCTGCCCTCTTCAGAAAATGCGGGGTGACATTTAATGAATACGTTTTCATGCTAAATCACCGTAAAGTTTGAAAATCTCTCCAAATAAATTTACCCGCTCAGTTACTTTCCATCTTTCCACTATTATGCAACTACATTTCACCGTAACATGGCTCGAAGAAAACAATGACGTATATGAGTCTTACCTCGAGTGCTGCATTGGTATCCGAAATCGTTTAACTAAAATTGACGGTCAGTCGTACAACAACCGGTTAGCTGTCATAACATCAGTGTTCTACCGTAAACGGATTCCAATGCAACAGTCACAACTACTGCGCGTCACGCTAATTACTTCAATGATTAGTCAGTTCGGTCAACATTACACTTCTCCTGAATTTACCCCAAATAAGTCGTACTGAAAATAATTCGGTGATACTAGATATATCACCATCAGATTTCCTCGTTCTGGCCACGAATATTATTCACTGTCATCGTGATACTATTAATCATTTATGAGACCTGAAGCATTCTATTAACAAGACATTTGACACGCCACAGCTCACTGCTATAAATTTATTTGTCTTGATGGCAATATAAAGAACCAGCTTGCTAATCTGTTTCACTTGTTGAACAACCAAATCATTAACTGTTAATGAAACTGGTATGATAAAACACATTGTGAGAGGTAAGCAATAAGATTGCATTGCATACAGGAAATTTTCAAGGCGCTCCCAATGTGGTCAGTGCATTATTATTATTATTATTATTATTATTATTCTTTACTTTCTCAGACGTTAAGTCTGGTTAAAAATGGAAAGTGACGCGGACCTTGATCAGGCGTCACTTCCTTTTAACTGTATGGTATGTGTTATATTGCATTTAGGAACTTTCGGGTAATTGAACATGTATCAATAATTACTGATTTCTGTAGTTGTATATATACGTTTGGATGTAGCTCTATTGCATTGATGTACTGGTGGATATTGTGTGGTATGACTCCTGTAGTTGATAGTATAATTGGTATGATGTCAACTTTATCCTGATGCCACATGTCTTTGACTTCCTCAGCCAGTTGGATGTATTTTTCAATTTTTTCTCCTGTTTTCTTTTGTATATTTGTTGTATTGGGTATGGATATTTCGATTAGTTGTGTTAATTTCTTCTTTTTATTGGTTAGTATGATGTCAGGTTTGTTATGTGGCGTTGTTTTATCTGTTATAATGGTTCTGTTCCAGTATAACTTGTATTCATCATTCTCCAGTACATTTTGCGGTGCATACTTGTATGTAGGAACGTGTTGTTTTATAAGTTTATGTTGTAAGGCAAGCTGTTGATGTATTATTTTTGCGACATTGTCATGTCTTCTGGGGTATTCTGTATTTGCTAGTATTGTACATCCGCTTGTGATGTGATCTACTGTTTCTATTTGTTGTTTACAAAGTCTGCATTTATCTGTTGTGGTATTGGGATCTTTAATAATATGCTTGCTGTAATACCTGGTGTTTATTGTTTGATCCTGTATTGCAATCATGAATCCTTCTGTCTCACTGTATATGTTGCCTTTTCTTAGCCATGTGTTGGATGTGTCTTGATCGATGTGTGGCTGTGTTAGATGATACGGGTGCTTGCCATGAAGTGTTTTCTTTTTCCAATTTACTTTCTTCGTATCTGTTGATGTTATGTGATCTAAAGGGTTGTAGAAGTGGTTATGAAATTGCAGTGGTGTAGCCGATGTATTTATATGAGTAATTGCTTTGTGTATTTTGCTGATTTCTGCTCGTTCAATAAAGAATTTTCTTAAATTGTCTACCTGTCCATAATGTAGGTTTTTTATGTCGATGAATCCCCTTCCTCCTTCCTTTCTGCTTAATGTGAATCTTTCTGTTGCTGAATGTATGTGATGTATTCTATATTTGTGGCATTGTGAACGTGTAAGTGTATTTAGTGCTTCTAGGTCTGTGTTACTCCATTTCACTACTCCAAATGAGTAGGTCAATATTGGTATAGCATAAGTATTTATAGCTTTTGTCTTGTTTCTTGCTGTCAATTCTGTTTTCAGTATTTTTGTTAGTCTTTGTCCATATTTTTCTTTTAGTTCTTCCCTAATATTTGTATTATCTATTCCTATTTTTTGTCTGTATCCTAGGTATTTATAGGCATCTGTCTTTTCCATTGCTTCTATGCAGTCGCTGTGGTTATCAAGTATGTAATCTTCTTGTTTAGTGTGTTTTCCCTTGACTATGCTATTTTTCTTACATTTGTCTGTTCCAAAAGCCATATTTATATCATTGCTGAATACTTCTGTTATCTTTAATAATTGGTTGAGTTGTTGATTGGTTGCTGCCAGTAGTTTTAGATCATCCATGTATAGCAAATGTGTGATTTTGTGTGGGTATGTTCCAGTAATATTATATCCATAATTTGTATTATTTAGCATGTTGGATAGTGGGTTCAGAGCAAGACAGAACCAGAAAGAATGAGTCTCCTTGGTATATTCCACGCTTAATCTGTATTAGCTGTGATGTGATATTATCTGAATTTGTTTGGATATTAAGTGTGGTTTTCCAGTTTTTAATTACTATGTTTAGATACTGTACCAATTTAGGATCTACTTTGTATATTTCCAATATCTGTAGTAACCATGAGTGGGGTACACTATCAAAAGCTTTTTGGTAATCAATGTATGCGTAGTGTAGAGACCTTTGTTTAGTTTTAGCTTGATATGTCACCTCTGCATCTATTATCAGTTGCTCTTTACATCCTCGCGCTCCTTTGCAGCAGCCTTTTTGTTCTTCATTTATAATTTTGTTCTGTGTTGTATGTGTCATTAATTTCTGTGTAATGACTGAAGTTAATATTTTGTAGATTGTTGGTAGGCATGTTATGGGGCGATATTTAGCTGGATTTGCTGTGTCTGCTTGATCTTTAGGTTTCAGATAAGTTATTCCATGTGTAAGTGTATCAGGGAATATGTATGGGTCTGCGATGTAACTGTTAAATAATTTAGTTAGATGTGAATGTGTTGAGGTGAACTTCTTTAGCCAGAAATTTGCTATTTTATCATTTCCAGGGGCTTTCCAATTGTGCGTAGAATTAATTGCTCGGGTGACTTCATGTTGCAAAATTATCACTTCAGGCATTTGTGGTATCATCTTGTATGTATCTGTTTCTGCTTGTATCCACCGTGCATGCCTGTTATGTTGTACCGGGTTTGACCATATGCTGCTCCAGAAGTGTTCCATGTCTGTTATGTTTGGTGGATTGTCTATTTTAATGTGTGTGTTATCTATTGTTTGGTAAAATTTCTTTTGGTTTGTGTTGAATGTTTGGTTTTGTTTCCTTCTATTTTCACTTTTTTTGTATCTTCTAAGTCGTTTCGCCAAAGCTTGTAATTTTTGCTTCTTTTCATCTAATTGCTCTATTGCTTCTTGTTGTGAGATTTTACCTAACCTTTTTCGTTTTTTGTCTGATATTTCATTTCTTATAAATTGTGTTAGCTGTCCGATGTCTTTTCTCAGTTTTTCTATTCTGATCTGTAGCCTGTGTTGCCATGCTGGTTTTGTGGGTTTCTTCTGTGTGTTGGTTGGTTCTGATCTCTGCCTAGTGTGTATATTTAGTGTAGTGAGTGCTCCTACGTAAACCAGTAGTTGTAACTCTTCCATAGTTGTGTATTCATTTATTTTGTTGTGTATGATTGTGTTGATAGTTTTTATTGTTGTTTCGACTTGTGGGCTATTTGGTGGTCTATGCAAGAATGGTCTAATGTCTGTATTTGTGTCTTTGT
The DNA here is from genome assembly GCF_023898315.1 of Schistocerca nitens. NCBI lineage: Eukaryota > Metazoa > Arthropoda > Insecta > Orthoptera > Acrididae > Schistocerca > Schistocerca nitens. Next base: position 693,038,745 of record NC_064615.1, on the reverse strand, counting down.
ATTCTATATATGTCAACTGAAATTTTTCTTCTATATCTAACATGTGTGTCACTTCATGTTCTATTTGTGCTTGTGCTGGTGGCTGTCTTAAGATTATTATTATTATTATTATTATTATTATTATTATAATTATTATTATTATGATAGACAACCATCAACGACAAAAATTTTCTTGACATTTTGCTGTTTGTAAAGCAAGGATTAGGCTGTACTAGTTATGTGGAGATGAAGAGATCGCTGAGCAGTGGATTCTGTAACTTGGTGTCAACAACGGTGTCCTTTTGTTTCTGACGCCTCCCTACAGCTAATAAAAAAATTCAGAGTACTAAGTAAACCAAGCATTACAATCACAATGTACGATCGTGACTAGCTTTGACGATGTCTCTCCAGTCGTACTTCATATGTAAAACTTTGTTTTTTCATACGCACTAAGGTATCAGCCACCATACATAGAAGTATTTTATAATTGAAATTTTAAATGTGACCTTCTCCATACTTTCCATTCACCATCTAAGCACGACCGCAAAAAATAGAACTCTACAATGGAAAGCAAAGGCATAATCTTCAAAGTAATCTTCCCCATGGAAGCGTCCTAGGACCTCTGCTGTTCCTGATCTATATAAATGACCTGGGTGACAATCTGAGCAGTTCTCTTAGGTTGTTCGCAGATGATGCTGTAATTTACCGTCTAGTAAGGTCATGCGAAGACCAGTATCAGTTGCAAAGAGATTTAGAAAAGATTGCTGTATGGTGTGGCAGGTGGCAGTTGACGCAAAATAACGAAAAGTGTGAGGTGATCCACATGAGTTCCAAAAGAAATCCGTTGGAATTCGATTACTCGATAAATAGTACAATTCTCAAGGCTGTCAATTCAACTAAGTACCTGGGTGTAAAAATTACGAACAACTTCAATTGGAAAGACCACATAGATAATATTGTGGGGAAGGCGAGCCAAAGGTTGCGTTTCATTGGCAGGACACTTAGAAGATGCAACAAGTCCACTAAAGAGACAGCTTACACTACACTCGTTCGTCCTCTGTTAGAATATTGTTGCGCGGTGTGGGATCCTTATCAGGTGGGATTGACGGAGGACATCGAAAGGGTGCAAAAAAGGGCAGCTCGTTTTGTATTATCACGTAATAGGGAAGAGAGTGTAGCAGATATGATACACGAGTTGGGATGGAAGTCATTAAAGCAAAGACGTTTTTCGTCGCGGCGAGATCTATTTACGAAATTTCAGTCACCAACTTTCTCTTCCGAATGCGAAAATATTTTGTTGAGCCCAACCTACATAGGTAGGAATGATCATCAAAATAAAATAAGAGAAATCAGAGCTCGAACAGAAAGGTTTAGGTGTTCGTTTATCCCGCGTGCTGTTCGGGACTGGAATGGTAGGGAGATAGTATGATTGTTGTTCGATGAACCCTCTGCCAAGCACTTAAATGTGAATTGCAGAGTAATCATGTAGATGAAGAATAGCTTACAAATACTTAGCGCAGCCACCTGTCTGTTATAACAACAAAAGACAGCCCATTCGAAATCAAGAAAGAAAGGAGCCACTGCTGTTGGAATTAAATTTACAAGGGAAACTACTGGCTGTAGTATTCTAGATCATAAAAGTTATGGAACTCTAAATAAGAACTCAATACTTTTAAAACTCAGTACCTTTAACAGATTACATTGAATAATATAGCACAAACTAACTTCAGCACTTTAGATAAATGAAACGTTGCTGATTCCCAACAAAATTTTGATTTTTTTGTATACAGTAAAAGTCAATGAGTCGAGTACACAAGAAATGGCAGAAGACTGCGAGAACCAGCAGGCCGACATTACTCTAAGCATTAGCATTAGATTTACTTACAAATCGCCGTTGAAGGATTTTGAAACGTCATAAATGGGAGTCCGTGTGAAGTTTGTGATGTCGTTTTAATTGTCACATTAAATGCACGAGGCCCATAATTTATAGAGGATTTTTATTGCTCTGCATCTCCATCCGCAAGCTACCTTATCTACAACTGTCATTCCCTCCTTTCCTGTTCCACTTCCGAATGGTCCGCTGGAGGGTCGATCGTTGGTAAGCTTCGGAGTGAACTAGAATCTGTTTAATTTCATCTCCACGTTCTTTTCGCGGGATGTATGTAGGAGGGAGAAATATATTAGGTGTATCTTCTAGGAAGGTACACTCTCACAGCTTTAACAGCAGACCACAACGTGATACAGATCGTGTGTCCCGTAGCCCCTACCACTGGAGCTCGCTGACAGTCTCCGCAACCTCTAAGTAAACGCCATGCTCTTCTTTGGATCTATTTCTTTTGTCAGTACTCTCTCCTATGGGTGCCAGACCGACGAGCACTATTCTGGTATTGGTCGAAAAAGGATTTTGTGATCTACCTCCACTGTAGGTGGGTTACAGCCTCCCGAGCATCTTCCAGTGAATCTCAGTCTGGTATCCGCCTTACCAGAGATTCGTGTTATGTGGTCGTTCCACGTTAAAACACTCAGTAGGCGTACTTCCAGATACTTACCGGATGTGACTTCTCACAGTGACTGTTGTACAATCGTTTAACCATACAATAATGAATCTTTCTAGCTATTATATGCAGTAAGATGCATTTGCTTATGTTGAAAGTAAACTATCAGTGTGTAACCTCCCCTTCACTTATCGACCTTAATGCCAGTGAAAAAATAAACCGCGTGTACCTAATGGAAATTTGGGAAAAGCAATCGTCACCGAAGTTAATTTGTCGGTAAAGAGGGAGGAAAAGGTTACATCTAAATGAAACGAAAAATGCAAATGAAACTGGTGGAAATTAATTTTGGAAAGGGGTAAAGTTAATAAAGAAAGTACATGTGCGGTCGTTACGTTAACAATTAACTAGCGGTAATTAGATATTTGAGATTTGGGGGAAATTACGGTCGCCAGTCCTAAGGACAATTACTATAGTAACTGAAAAAGAAAGGTTATTACATATATAATTAGCACTAGAAGCGTGGCAACTGAAGGTTGACACGTGTAGTGTGAAAACTGAAAGTTTGTTAGAAGTAATAAATTTCGCGACACTCTGACTTAATTTAGCAAAAGAATTAATAAAACCGGAAAATCGAAAATTAATTTAGTGACTGAAGTTAATAGTGAGATTCTTTTCTGAAGCACATCGAAATTCAGTAAAATACGGTTAGTCTTGGACTACCTCAACAATCATTTCAAAAGCTACTTGAATCTACGCAATTTAGAAATAAGAGATTTAACTTTGAACTTGAATTAAATGATTCTGAACAATTAACAATAGAAAAATTTAGTACGTACCAAGCTGAGCTGCAGTCACAGGTAAGCTAAAATACGGTAACAAAACTTGCACTCTTAATTTGTGCTAAATATTGTAGCCAGCTATGAATACCTTAACCGAACTTTGAAATTAAAGCAGTGAAATAGAATAATATTGCTTTAATGCTGGCGTTTGAATTTCAACGACACTCGGGTTCATTCCGGAAAAGGAAGGGACCCTGCTTGGTAATGCAATTGGGACAATGAGCAACAAAGGTTCATGCTACGTTGCTGTAATTTTGTGATTTGAACAGCTTTAAAAATGGTTCAAATGGCTCTGAGCACTATGGGACTTAACATCTGTGGTCATCAGTCCCCTAGAACTTAGAACTACTTAAACCTAACTAACCTAAGGACATCACACACGTCCATGCCCGAGTCAGGATTCGAACCTGCGACCGTAGCAGTCGCGCGGTTCCGCACTGAGCGCCTTAACCGTGAGACCACCGCCGCCGGCAACAGTTTTAAAAGCTGAGGTCTGCCATACAGTTCTAAAACTTTACGTGCTTCCAGTCTTCCTTGTTGGTTGATTGAAGGTTTGAAGCCGTCGATCGAGGTGGTGGCGACAGTCACTCATTGTCGGCCGTCGCTGTTGCAGAAGCTGGATGTTGGCGCGCCTTCTTCTCGACACGGTCACCAGACGAAACGGGCTCTTGATGTGCGCCAGCTAATGCTTCCCGTCCGCGACACCATGTCAGAAACTATCATCGCAAGTCGAGCGCAATTACATGCTGCCAAACCCCGAAAGCGCGGCAACTCGCGGGAGCTTCACACAACACACCTGCTCCACTGCACCACCCCAGCCAGATTCTCTCTGCTCTGCCCGCGCTCCACGCGGCAGAGTTAACACTACCAAAGATCCTAAACACTTTGGTTCTCCACACGACCTATCGATGTATTCGTTCGATAGCATAGTTTTCCCTAGGCCAGACCCAGCGTATAAATACAAATAATATTCACAAAACAAACCAATTATAAATCGACATAAATGCATAAATATATACAAATAGTAAAACAATAACAATATACAAAGACACAGAAATGTTATATCTTCAAGTAACAAAATAAGGAAAAAAAATTATAGTACAACAGATGGAAATAGGAGGATATGCATTTCCGGCGTTACAAGTGCACGAAGTCTGGATCCACTGCAGGTATTACTGCATGTTGCTACTATTTTTACCGTCGCGACCTCTCTCCAAATAACAACATCATCCGCGAAAAGCCCTACGGAACTTCCGACTTTATTCACTAAGTTATAAGTTTGCCGTCAAGGACGAACGCACTCACACCAATAGCTTTCAGTGCTATTGTGGCGTTATGGAGTAGTAAAGTTCGCAACGTTGTTTCATACGTAACTGAAACAGGTTGAGGAAACGTTCCACTACAAATGGGATACGACTGTTACCAAGATTAAACGCCAGTAAGAGCATACGAGGGTTGCCCAGTAAATAATGCCCCATATTTTTTTTCTCCGAAATAAAAAATATTAGAAATGTGAAACTTTAGGTGCGAGTTATTTGAAGTTTCCCGCGTGTGTACGCAAAGTTTCAATTTCCTCCGACAGAGAGCGGTGGTGTAGGAATGTTCTAAAATGGCGTCTGCAAGTGACATCCGTCAGAAACAACGTGCAGTGATTGAATTTCTCGTAGCAGAGGAAGAAACCGTGGGCAATATCCATAAACGCTTGTGCAACGTCTACGGAACATCTGCAGTCGATAGGAGTACTGTTGGTCGCTTGGCACAGAGGGTGAAAGCATCAGAGGGCGGTGCTGCGGAACTCCGAGATTTGCCGCGGTCGGGAAGGCCTCCCACGGCTGTCACGCCTGACATGTTGCAGCGGGCTGATGTTCTCATTCGACGGGATCGACGCATTACGACTCGACAATTGGCACTGGAGTTGTCAGTAAGCAAAGGAAGTGTGGATGTGATTATCAATCAGCTTGGATACTCAAAAGTGTGTGCAAGATGGGTTCCTCGGTGTCTTACTGTCGATCACAAATCCCAAAGAAAAGACATTTCTTTCGATTTGTTGCGACGCTTTCACGTTGACGGGGAGGCCTTTCTGTCACGGATTGTGACAGGTGATGAAACTTGGGTGCATCATTTTGAGCCCGAAACAAAAAGACAATCGATGGAATGGCGTCATGCTTATTCTCCACAGAAGAAAAAATTCAAAACAGGTCCTTCAGCCGGAAAAGTCATGATGACTGTGTTTTGGGATTGCGAGGGCGTAATTCTCATTGATGTGATGCCAAAAGGCAGTACCATTAATTCAGAGGCTTATGTCAAAACATTAGACAAACTTAAGCAGCGCTTCCGGCGCCTTGGGCGTCATGTTAACCCACAGGATGTTTTGATTCAGCATGATAACGCTCGTCCTCACACAAGTTTGAGGACTTGTGAACACATCGCGAAACTGGGTTGGATAGTGTTACCCCATCCACCCTACAGCCCCGATTTGGCTCCTTCAGACTTTCACTTGTTTGGGCCAATGAAGAATTTCATTCGTGGAAGACGTTTTGCCGATGACGAAGAAGTGATTCACGAAGTGACAACCTGGCTCCGTAGGCAGAGTAAAGAGTTTTACCGGCAGGGAATACACGCTCTTGTGTCTCGCTGGAAAACGGCCGTCGAACTTGAAGGAGATTATGTGGAAAAATAAAGCAAGTAGACAAAACATCAGTCTTTCACATATCTAAATTTGATTGTTGTGGAATAAATACTTCTGGAGAAAAAAAATATGGGGCATTATTTACTGGGCAACCCTCGTACATATTCCCTTTTATTGTTTTGCGCTATCTGAAAGACTCGTGGGTGCTTGACGTAATTAGGCAACTGAACTATCCTTGGCGGTGTGGTACTACATATGACGTTTAAATACAGTTTGCAATGACAACTGTATGTTTATTGATATGAACGTCTTCTGAGGACGAATGCCCACACAACTTGATAACATCTGAAATGTCGTTCGTTGATAATTCCTAAGAGGTCCACATTAGGACAAAGTCCATGAACCTCAGAGTGGCGAGGAGCAGGGAGGATAAGTAACGACATGATACCACGTGAATGTCAGTTCGTGGTCAGTCAGATATAGATCCTGCGAAGCGGTGCCCCCGGGAATGGCTGACGGACTTCCAGCGTCGTACGGTTCTCACAGCGAAGACGAAATGACACGATGGAAATCATTAGTGGCAGGCGGTAGATCTGTAACTCGTCGCGGCTGACGGTCGATCGGAGCCCGGAGAAAGACAGTCTCTCGACGGACGTGACTCGAATAGCTGCTTGCGACTGTAGCGCTCTATACCGTCTCGGCTTGCAGCCCTAGACGTTGAGGAGGCTCGACGGTAAACAGCTCAGCGATTCTGCTATTGATATACTTGTACAATCTCTGAGGTGAGGCAGGGGCCGTACCTGGCCCGCGACGCTTAAGTGTAAATGTGGTGGCCGACTTATCAGGGGCGCAGACCTCATGTTTCATAGCAACTATACTCACTCAGTACATGTTATGTATTCGCAATACTGATTATGGACAACCATCAGCTATAGAATGGAATGACGACAATGAAAATTTGTGCCAGATCAGGACTCGAATTCGGATTACTTTCTTACTGCGAGCGGTTGTCTTACCATTAGGCTATCCGAGCATGACTCGCGGTGAGAACCAAACTTACAAACGTAGTCAATCATGTGCCCACAGCCTGTACTCGTACATCCATTATGTATATTCCCGTACAGGCGAGACATTTTACTTGCAAATTGCGAGCCCGGTGTCGGCGGACAAATACAATATTGCAAAGCCTGTGTTATAAAGAATTACGATTGTATGTTCCTTTGGACATGCATGCAAGTGTGAGATTTATCGCACAGCCAGCTTAATAGCTCATCAATCTGACTTCCTGGCAAGAATAATATACACAAGAATGGGAAAGAAAATAGAGGATGTGTCAGATGATCAGTTGGGCTTTAGGAAAGCTAAAGGCACCAGAGAGGCAATTCTGACGTTGCGGCTGGTAATGCAAGCAAGACTGCAGAAAAATCAAAATATGATCATAGGATCTGTCGAAATGTAAAAAGCGTTCGATAATGTAAAATAGTGCAAGGTGTTCCAAATTCTGACGGTATAATAATCCTGAGGGAATAATAGGAGTGGACGACCAAGAACAGACTGCTCGGACTAAAAGGTGTGCAAGACAGGGATGTAGTATTTCGCTCCTACTGTTCAATCTGTACATCGGAGAAGCATTGATGGAAATAAAAGGAAGGTACGGGAGTGGAATTAAAATTTAAAACGAAATGATATCGATGATACAATTCGCTGATGACACTGTTTTCCTCGGTGAGAGTGAAGAAGAATTACATGATACGCTGAATGGTTCAAAAATGGCTCTGAGCACTATGGGACTAAACTTCTGAGGCCATCAGTCCCCTTGAACTTAGAACTACTTAAACCTAACTAACCTAAGACATTACACACATCCATGCCCGAGGCAGGATTCGAACCTGCGACCGGAGCGGTCACGCGGTTCCAGACTGAAGCGCCTAGAACCGCTCGGCCACACCGGCCGGCGATACGCTGAATGGAATGAACAGTATAATGAGTACAGAATATGGACTGAGAGTAAGTCTAAGAAAGACGAAACATATGAGAAGTAACAGAAATCAGCAAAGCGAGAAACATAGCATCGGGATTGATGGTCACAAAGTAGATGAAGTTAAGGAATTCTGCTACCTATGCAGCAAAATAATCAATGACGACAGAGCAAGAAAGACGTCAAAAGCGGACTAGCATTGGCAAAAAGGGCATTCCTGTCCAAGAGGTGAAACATAGGCCTTAATGTGAGGAAAAAATTTCTGAGAGTGTACGTTTGGAGCACAGCATTGTGTGGTAGCGAAACATGGACTGTGGGAAAGCCAGAATAGAACAGAAACAAACCATTTGAGATGCGTTGCTACAGAAGAATGTTGAAAATTAGGTGGATTGATAAGGTAACGAATGAGGAGGTTCCGCACACAATCGGAGAGGAAAGGAATATGTGGAAAACAGTGACAAGAAGAAGGGACAGGATGATAGGACATCTGCTAACTTCCATGGTACTAGAGGGAGATGTGGAGGGCAAAAACTGTAGAGGAGGACAGAGATTGGAATACATCCCACAAATAGTTGAGGATGTTTGTTGCAAGTGCTACTTGAGGTGAAGAGGTTGGCACAGGGGGAAAAAAATCGTCCTTTCTGTCTGTCTGTCTGTCTGTCTCCCCTCCCCCCCCCCCCCTCTCTCTCTCTCTGTCACTCTCTGTCACACATTGGCCGCGCCACGCAGATCGGCGCGTCCGCTGTGGACGTCATACCGCGCCACTGTGCTCAACACAGTCTTCAATCCTGAGACTGGTTTGATGCAGCTCTCCATGCTACTCTATCTTGTGCAAGCTTCTTCATCTCCCAGTACCTACTGCAACCTACATCCTTCTGAATCTGTTTAGTGTATTCATCTCTTGGTCTCCCTCTACGATTTTTACCCTCCTCGCTGCCCTCCAATACTAAATTGGTGATCCCTTGATGCCTCAGAACATGTCCTACCAACGGATCTCTTCTTCTAGTTAAGTTGTGCCACAAACTTCTCTTCTCCCCAATTCTATTCAGTACCTCCTCATTAGTTATATGACCTACCCATCTAATCTTCAGCATTCTTCTGTAGCACCACATTTCGAAAGCTTCTATTCTCTTCTTGTCCAAACTAGTTATCGTCCATGTTTCACTTCCATACATCGCTACACTCCATACAAATACTTTCAGAAACGACTTCCTGACACTTAAATCAATACTCGATGTTAACAAATTTCTCTTCTTCAGAAACGCTTTCCTTGCCATTGCCAATCTACATTTTATATCCTCTCTACTTCGACCATCATCAGTTATTTTGCTCCCCAAATAGCAAAACTCATTTACTACTTTAAGTGTCTCATTTCCTAATCTAATTCTCTCAGCATCACCTGACTTAATTTGAGTACATTCCATTATCCTCGTTTTGCTTTTGTTGATGTTCATCTTATACACTCCTTTTATGACACTGTCCATTCCGTTCAACTGCTCTTCCAAGTCCTTTGCTCTGACAGAATTACAATGTGATCGGCGAACCTCCAAGTTTTTATTTCTTCTCCATGGATTTTAATACCTACTCCGAATTTTTCTTTTGTTTCCTTCACTGCTTGCACAAATAGAGATTGAATAACATCGGGGAGAGGCTACAACCCTGTCTCACTCCGTTCCCAACCACTGCTTCCCTTTCGTACCCCTCGACTGTTATAGCTGCCATCTGGTTTCTGTACAAATTGTAAATAGCCTTTCGCTCCCTGTATTTTACCCCTGCCTCCTGCAGAATTTGAAAGAGAGTATTCCAGTCAACATTGTCAAACGCTTTCTCTAAGTCTACAAATGCTAGAAACGTGGGTTTGCCTTTCCTTAATCTAGCTTCTAACATAAGTCGTAGGGTCAGTATTGCCTCACGTAATCCAACATTTCTACGGAATCCAAACTGATCTTCCCCGAGGTCAGCTTCTACCAGTTTTTCCATTCGTCTGTAGAGCATACGCGTTAGTATTTTGCATCCGTGACTTATTAAACTGATTGTTCGGTAATTTTCACATCTGTCAGCACCTGCTTTCTTTGGGATCGGAATTATTATATTCTTCTTGAAGTCTGAGGGTATTTCGCCTGTTTCGTACATCTTGCTCACCAGATGGTAGAGTTTTGTCTGCACTGGCTCTCCCAAGGCCGTCAGTAGTTCCAATGGAATGTTGTCTACTCCCGGGGCCTTGTTTCAACTCAGGTCTTTCAGTGCTCTGTCAAACTCTTCACGCAGTATCGTATCTCCCATTTCATCTTCATCTACATCCTCTTCCATTTCCATAATATTGTCCTCAAGTACATTGCCCTTGTATAGGCCCTCTATATACTCCCTCCACCTTTCTGCTTTCCCTTCTTTGCTTAGAACTGGGTTTCCATCTGAGCTCTTGATATTCATAGAAGTGGTTCTCTGTTCTCCAAAGGTCTCTTTAATTTTCCTGTAGGCAGTATCTATCTTACCCCTAGTGAGATAACCCTCTACATCCTTACATTTGTCCTCTAGCCATACCTGCTTAGCCAGTTTGCACTGTATTCCTTTTTGCCTGCTTCATTTACTGCATTTTTATATTTTCTCCTTTCGTCAATTAAATTCAGTATTTCTTCTGTCACTCAAAGATTTCTACTAGCCCTCGTCTTTTTACCTACTAGGTCCTCTGCTGCCTTCACTACTTCATCCCTCAAAGCTACCCATTCTTCTTCTACTGTATTTCTTTCCCCCCATTCCTGTCAATTATTCCCTTATGCTCTCCCTGAAATTCTGTACAATCTCTGGTTCTTTCCATTTATCCAGGTCCCATCTCCTTAAATTCCCACCTTTTTGCAGTTTCTTCAGTTTTAATCTACAGGTCATAACCAATAGATTGTGGTCAGAGGCCACATCTGCCCCTGGAAATGTCTTACAATTTAAAACCTGGTTCCTAAATCTCTGTCTTGTCATTATGTAATTTATTTGAAACCTGTCGGTATCTCCAGGCTTCTTCCATGTATACAACCTTCTTTCATGATTCTTGAACCAAGTGTTAGCTATGATTAAGTTGTGCTCTGTGCAAAATTCTATCAGGCGGCTTCCTCTTTCATTTCTTAGCCCCAGTCCATATTCACCTACTACGTTTCCTTCTCTCCCTTTTCCTACTGCCGAATTCCAGCCACCCATGACTATTTTCGTCTCCCTTCACTATCTGAATAATTTCTTTTATTTCATCATACATTTCTTCAATTACTTCGTCATCTGCAGAGCTAGTTGGCATATAAACTTGTACTACTGTAGTAGGCATGGGCTTCGTGTCTATCTTGGCCACAATAATGCGTTCACTATGCTGTTTGTAGTAGCTTACCCGCACTCCTATTTTTTTATTCATTATTAAACCGACTCCTGCATTACCCCTATTTGATTTTGTATTTATAACCCTGTATTCACCTGACCAGAAGTCTTGTTCCTGGTGCCACCGAATTTCACTAATTCCCACTATATCTAGCTTTAACCTATCCATTTCCCTTTTTATATTTTCTAACCTACCTGCCCGATTAAGGGATCTGACATTCCACGCTCCGATCCGTAGAACGCCAGTTTTCTTTCTCCTGATAATGACGTCCTTTTTGTAGTCCCCGCCCGGAGATCCGAATGGGGAATTATTTTACATTCGGAATATTTTACCCAAGAGGACGCCATCATCATTTAATCATACAGTAAAGCTGCATGCCCTCGGGAAAAATTACGGCCGTAGTTTCCCCTTGCTTTCAGCCGTTCGCAGTACCAGCACAGCAAGGCTGTTTTGGTTAATGTTACAAGGCCAGATCAGTCAATCATCCATACTGTTGCCCCTGGAACTACTGAAAAGGCTGCTGCCCCTCTTCAGGAACCACACGTTTGTCTGGCCTCTCAACAGATACCCCTTCGTTGTGGTTGCACCTACGGTACGGCTATTTGTATCGCTGAGGCACGCAAGCCTCCCCACCAACGGCAAGGTCCATGGTTCTTGGGGGGGTTTCAGGATAAGGATTATGAAAATAATGAATGAATGATTAAACACAGATAATTTTCACAGCCTTAATAAATCTGTTTTACAACTGGAGGTGGATGAAGTAAAGTACCAGAAGTGAGAGACGATGCAGGGATCTCGCACATAAGAATCTATTCCCTTACTTGCACGGCTGCAGTCTCTTCGAATACCAGCGACCACGCAAAGTATATATGCGCGCCTACAGTTTCGAAAGTCGATTTTCTCGAAAACGGTCGAGAGTTCCGTCTTCATGTTTACATATCTTCAGGTACTAGTAACGCCAAATATGTCCTGTCAGTATGGATCAAATGGCTGAGGGGAAATTCGTGAGGTCTCCTTATAAGCAATATGGCCAGGCCCTCACCGTCTAAAACTAAAGCTTCCAGTACTCACTAAAAACACTAAAACCACTTTTATGAGGTGCTACAGAAAATCTAATGACAATGTTGAAATTGTACCAAAGAGACGAACTCATTTAAATTATTACAATATTCATGAAGTTAACATTACGTATAAAATTGTTTATAAAATCAATAACAAATGCTACAGTCATGATGCGTATGTTTTCGAAAGCAGTTCGGTAGAAACCAAAGGCGGCTATTGATGTTTATAGTATTGTTTAACAGGTATTATTGCGCCACCTACAAGTGCAGTAGGTACAATAACATGTGTGTACAAAGCTGTTATTTCAATACTGACATCCTGACTTCTAGTCTGGCTCACGATACCAAATTAGACATAGACTGGATAGCACCACTTACTGTACTGAAGAAGAACATGGTGTAATGACGTAAACATAAATCCGAAAATGGCAACACAGAATTGCCGAAACCTGTAATCTATATGAATAAGTGATTTTAGCGATCTTGGCAGCTGAAAATTTATTCACTGTCCACAATATCAGAGACCGACCCCACGCTGACGATGTCAGAAGTATATATGTCACTGCTTTACTGTGCTTAAATATGAATGAGACACGAGGCGTGTGCGTCTCGCGTTGGTGCCGTTCATAGCTTGGCATCTTGTAATACGATAGTGGCGTCTCGTTTTCTTAGTGTGTTTATTGGCGCCAGTATCGTTTGCTCGCCTTGTCTGTCCATGAGTGGTAACAGCAGTTCTTATCGATAGCACGTACTGTGGAACCATCTTTGAAGCGGCCTCTAGTATTCCGGGTCGTCGTGTGTCGAGCGAGTTGAGTTGGGACGGAGCAGCAGTGAGGTCCGGACATCCAGTACTCGCCCGACCGCTGGCGACACACATGCACTGTGCAACGGAAGGATGTGGTCGCGAGAGTGCACGACCACGTCAAGGACCGGATTCAGCGAGGTTTAGTTGAATGGATCTTGATATTCGAGTACTGCAACTTTTACCTGTGTGTGTATGTTCGCCCATCGAAGTGCCTTAATGGCAATAAGTCGTCAGTTGACGATTTATACTGGGATCTTTTCTATGCCTGACTTGAGTGGGGACGACCGTTGGTTGGTCGTTCGGTCGGTCGTCGCAGCGGACGACGTGCATTTGGTTTTCCTACCGCTTCTGGCTTCTCTATATTTGTGCCGACTTATAATTCGTCCGTGTTGTTTCACAGTGATTGGTTTTAGCATTGTTCGAGACATTGTGTAATTCGCGGATCCGTGTGTATCTTGTGTGGTTTTTAGAGTCCAGTTATTTAAATTCTGCCTGCGTTCTGGTGCCGGTAGTTCGACTTGGAGCAGCGAGGAGGTCCGCAGCGCGAGGGCAGGCCAGGACTACTGGCAGCGTGCAGGCACTGTCGGACAGAGTGGCTGTAGCCGACGATCGAACCTAGGTCGTTTGAAGTTGAGTGAACCTTATCCAGTACTGAAACCTCCTCTATTTTGAGATCTCGCTGTTGTTTGCGCGTTGCTGCTCCCAGGGTCGGTGAGACCAATTGCAACAAGTGGAGTCTGTCTGGCTGGCGGAAGCTATTAGCCGCCTTCTACTCCTTGATGTTAGTCTGGATTTAGATTTATTCTTATTAGTGAAGCACAACCAACGGTATTTTCTGCCTTGTGGCCCCTAACGACCCAGTTACCTGCCCTGGAGTTTAGTGTACTTTTCCGGCAGGGTACCTTTTCTCGTCGTGTTGACGCTGTCTGACATGGCGTGTAGTTCGACAGCCTCTTGAATTGTACTGCTCATATGTTTTTAGGAGGTCTACCTTGGTTCTAGTGTTTCCTTCGACCTTGGGTGTGTTTCTGAAGACGTGGTGCTTTCCGTCTCTTCGCCCTTGCCTGCAAATTTTCCATCGTTGTACCGGTGTCCGGACGGTAGGCGGATTGGTTAATCGGTCGGTCGGCGCTTAAGCTACCCCTAGTGTGAGTTGCCATCCTGTTACGTGAGTACAACTCTTGGCTGGCTGTCTCACCGCTTACTCAGCTGTAGTCACCTTCCTCAGGTCGATCCAGGGCGCACTGTCTGTGGATCACTCCGTCTTATTTGGACAAGTCTTTTGTAATATTGCTTGTGGCCTTCAGCTGACAAATAATTTTCAATCCTGTTTTAGCGAGGCCTTCAGTCTTTACTATAGCTTGGTATAAATTATTAAGATTATTAGAAATGGTTTTAGTATTTTTAAAGTGTAATTTTCCACCTTAATTGTAATTCAGGCCTTCAGCCGTTGAGTATTCTGAAAATTTTTTGTGGCCTTCAGCCGAACAATAATTTGCATTTTTTTCAATAAGGCCTTTAGCCGTTACTATAGCTTGTTACCGTTTTGATTGTTAAGAAGAAAATATCTTTGTATTTGTTAATGTGTAACTGCCTTCCTCACCTTCCTCACTTGCAATTCAGCCGTTGTGTATTCTGAAATTGCTGTTGGCCTTCATCCGCTAAATGTCTGTAAATTGCTTGTGGCTTTAAGCCGACAAATAGTTTCAGTTATGTCTTGATAAGGCCTTCAGCCGTCACTATAACTTATTACAGTTATTAAGAGTGTTAATAGGGTTTTTTTGGTATTTTTAACGTATAATTGTCCACCTTATTGGTAATTCAGACCTTCAGCTGTTGTGTATTTTTGGAATTGCTTCTGGCCTTCAGCCGACGAATAATGTTGAAGCTTCTTAATCAGGCCTTCAGCCAGTGATTGTGTGTAACATTGTTTGTGGCCTTCAGCCGACGATAACTTGCAATTCTTCTAAGTAAGGCTCTCAGCCACCAGCGTAGCAAAATCTTTTAAAAATGATTGTCGAGAGTTTTGTTTAAAATAAATAAAGTGTACGTGTTGTCTCTGCAACCAACGGTAACTGATTTGTCCACACCTTTCCTGCTTTCCCTGAGTCCCACATTTCAATGAGCGTGTGCAAGGCTACCATTCGAAATAACTTCATGATTGATCTGAATAGACTAAAACAAAACTTCATTCCTGTGCCTACGCTATATCATTTTCCATAGGAATCCTTCCTATAATATCAACTTTTATTATTAATCCGTTCGTGAACATAAAGATTCACTGATTGTCTGCCTCATGAAAAATAAATGTTTGTATAAGATCTTAGAGCAAAAGTACATGACCGAACCCCAAACTGACCCAAAAGGGTGATTAATTTTTCGTTATTTTATCGATTATCAGTCCCATGGAAGTTTCAAGACCAGCGTAGCATTGAACTGAAATGGCTCAAATGGCTCTGAGCACTATGGGACTTAACATCTGAGGTCATCAGTCCCCTAGAACTTAGAACTACTTAAACCTAACTAACCTAACGACATCACACACATCCATGCCCTAGGCAGGATTCGAACCTGCGACCGTAGCGGTCGCGCAGACTGAAGCGCCTAGAACCACTCGGCCACACCGGCCGGCTGAAGTGAAATAAGATAACTGTTTGATCAACAATGGGTGCACGATGCATCGCAGCTTTTCTAAAAATACTGTATTATGCTAACTACAAGTATTTTGTATCACGAATGGGAAAAATGCAAATGATGAATTTGGCCCCCATTTTGGTTGTAGAGAATTCACATCGTTCAAAAAAATTTAATCGTTGGATGATAAAAAGTTAACTAAATGCAAGGAATGACTTTTGCACAGACAAAGCAACTACGGTTCGCTGCGGTTCCAAGGCCTTTTGGGTCCCGAGCAATGACAAGTGCACACGGTTGGTTGGAGAAGAGTTTGCATCGGTCGTGTGCAGCGCCAGGGCTATCGATTCGGTGGCCGGTCGGTCTCTGGCGAGTCGCTGAAGGGGAGTGTTTTAAGACATATACCTCGCACATTGATCGTTCGTAGGCCGCTCTGGGGGGCTCTCTACTTACGGAGTGTGGTGCGCCGGTGGCCGCCAAGCGAGACGAAGCGGCGCTTCCGTCTGTCCCTGCGTTCTCATCTGACACGACGTTGCACATTGTTAAACATGGCAGGTGGTGTGTGTGTGTGTGTGTGTGTGTGTGTGTGTGTGTGTGTGTGTGTGTGTGTGTGTGTGTGTGTGTGTGTGCGTGCGTGTGTGTGTAAGGAGTCAGCTGACTGTGGTAGAGTCACGGTCACCACACGGTGGAGGAATATGCGGCATCAAGTAACATAGTGTCACTACAAAACGGCCACACGCCACATTAAAGGACCAGAGTTCTGCTAGTAAACTATCATCGGCTGCAGATACCTTTAACGAGACTATAATATCGCCACTTGGTATAGATGAGGCCGTGTCATCATGCTTGGAGAATGCCCCCGAGCAGTGAACATAATTAAAAGGAGGTGTCAATTCGTTGCTTCAGTTGCACATGCAAATGGAGGTAAGTGTGATGCTCGAAACAAAAAGTTGTCTCTATTTTTTAATTTTTTGGGGGGTCGGGAGGGACGTGGGGGGATTGGGGGCGAGCCATTCCTCTTCTGATCGGTTAGGTGCGTCGTGCCATGAAATCATCATCATCATCTCATCATCATCTCAGCGTACACTTACAATGTCCTCAATTATTTATTGTGTTAGTGTTTGAATAGGAATAGTAAATATTTTAGTAGACGTTCACATAGAATAATTCAAACAAAACATTACGTGCAAGATGTATCCATTTTATTGATTGGCGACTCTATAGTGTCCTGTGCACTACGACCAGATAATGGGTATACTTGAAAGGAGAGACAGCATTGGTCGTATATTTTTGTTTACTATCGCAAAATCGATTTTCGGTCACTTAGTGACCATCTTCAGTGCTGTAATATATAACTTAAATTAGTAAGCACTGGTGTCGATAAGCATACGGCGATCTCACTACCTGTATTAACGTGCCACAGCAATGCCTCGGCGACGTGGTTACCGTCGTCGCTGGCGGCGCAACGTTCCTGTATATCGTGCTTTGAAGGCGATAGACATTGATCTTTCTGGACAGTTCAATAAACAACAATTAACTGGAGGTCCAAATGTATTTCGTGGACTCCGTTTGAACTTTACATGTGATGTACAAGCCGTGTTTGGAGGTAGTACATGGCTCACACTTGCTGTAGTATGGGGCAATCATTGTGATTATGGTGGCCTTGAAGCTTTCCCAGATGCAAATATTCTTACATGGAAGACATGTGATCGCCGTAAGCTTATCGACACCAGTGCTTACTAATTTAAGTTATATATTACAGCACTGAAGATGGTCACTAAGTGACCGAAAATCGATTTTGCGATAATAAACAAAAATATACGACCAATGCTGTCTCTCCTTTCATGTATCCATTTGTTGCTGGTTACCAAGACACAGATAGCTAAAGAGATGTTGTGTGTTTATTTAACGTTTGTCATTCTCGTTCTGAAGTTCATGTTGTGAAGTTGTGGTTGAGTTTATGTAATTGTATTTTTCAACTGGGATTGTGATTTTTTGGCCAGTTCTACTGTATCGTTTAAGCGTTCTGCGACGGCCGTTGTGGCCGAGCGGTTCTAGACGCTTCAGTCCGGAACCGCGCTGCTGCTACGGTCGCAGGTTCGAATCCTGCCTCGGGCATGGATGTGTGTGATGTCCTTAGGTTAGTTAGATTTAAGTAGTTCTAAGTCTAGGGGACTGATGATCTCAGATGTTAAGTCCCACAGTGCTTAGAGCCATTTGATTTTTTGAAGCATTCTGCACGTATTTACTAATACTGAGATTGCCGATATGGCATTTGTGTACGGATTTTATAATGTAAATACTGTTCTTGCTTGTGGAGAATACAAAAGACGATTTCCTAGCCGCAGAATATCAGACTCAAGAGTGCTTACCCGCCACTTCAATGAACTCGTAAGACTGGTGCAGTGCCTGGCTGTCATATTTCATCCGAACGCCTAATGAGCAGAGAATGGATGAACTGGAAGATATTATTTAGTAGACAGATCGCAGTCCGTCAAAAGGCGCACATAGAATTTCTACGCTATTCAATGTCCCACAAACATAATAATGGCGGACATCACGTATGCATGGCCTCTATGGTTTACACTGGATTGAACAGCAGAAGACGATGCAGACAAACGATTGGAATTTGTCACTTGATAATGGAAATTCGGTGACAAATCGCAGAAATACCGTTTACTGCCGGCCGGAGTGGGCGAGCGTTTCTAGGCGCTATAGTCTGGAACCGCGAGACCGCTACGGTCGCAGGTTCGAATCCTGCCTCGGGCATGGATGTGTGTGATGTTTTTAGGTTAGTTAGGTTTAAGTAGTTTTAAGCTCTGGTGACCGCAGAAGTTAAGTCCCATAGTGCTCAGAGCCATTTGAACCATTTGAAAAACCGTTTATTTCTAATACTATTTGTTTCAAGGTTTTAAGTTCCCTCATTATTTCATTTTCAGTTAGTGAAAAATTGAGAATTGTAATGATCATACCGTAAAAGTATGCCTTTCTTGTTGCTGCGAATGGCAGGATTGTGCGTGCGCAATGGCATCGGTAGGTGGAGGCTTTCTAAAAAATAGATATTTCATGTGTACCTGCAATTTTGATTAGAGTGCATTTAAGAAACTGAGCCTGTCATTTGCTTTCATCTCAACCGTTAAAGTTACCGTCGACGCATTGCATTTAATTTGCCTACAAATCATTTAGTTCAGCTTGTTTGCCTCTGAATAGCATCACACAATAGTCAATATACATTTTATAGTACATACATCTTTGGATCCTTGTAGGAATTTATTGAAGGATCTGCATTCCAAGTTATTCATAAATATATCTGCCAAAGTTACAGATAGGCCGTTTTGCTTAGCAAAGGCGCCATGTTGCTGGTATATTTTGTCTTGAAATTTGAAATAATCGAAATTCAGAAACAACTGACATAATTCCATTAGCTCAACGAGAGACTCTGCGAGGCAGTTGCTAGTGCGTCGTAACCAGGATTCCGATATCGTCCTAGTTTAGAGACTCTCACTAGCCGATGCGCCAAGATGCACATCGCTTGCTGCTTACAAAATACCTTTTTTTCCAGATGAAAATTCTCTTCTGCCCCCATTAGCCGATTACATCGATTCATTCAAGAAGGCTAGAGTCATTAATAACTGTCTGTCTGATTTAATCAGCTCTTCCTAGGGACGGCAAGCACCTTTTTTATTTCGTGCTCTGTCACTTACCACTTGACAGTTATGACTAACGGACACTTGTGTCAGGCAATACACAAACCATGTCACTCCATATTCCAATAAAGTCGGTTATGTCGTTCGGAATTATGTTATGCCTGAATATACGTACCGTAATGTTACTCTTGCATTGCGTTCTCACTCAGCGCGGCTATCTTAACGACGGTGATATACCAGACGTCCTGAGCCTTGTCCTCATGTGGCGTGTAATGGCATATAATAACGTACAATGTTATCATGAGGACTGCCACATATAACTCCACCGTTCTTTACATTTTTGTAAACGGTGAATGAATTAACGTGATCAAATTACTTTACCAAAATAGTTACTGTGCCCTCGTATGTTTGCTAACCTTTGCGTACAGGTATTCTTTTATGTTGCGACTCTTACAAGGGGAGGCCGCCAATTGTGGAATTCAGATTCGATTCATACTGCGCATAATAAAAGCTCATGGCCAGAGGTGCAATGTGGCAAAGCACCGAGATGCACTTCTGAGCCGTTGTCGAGAAAATCGACAGTTAAAAGAAACCGTTGCGGTGAAATACTCTCTACGATTAATAGTTTGGTGCAGCGGTAAGCGCTCGGGTTCGTAATCCGAAGGTCGCCGGATTGAATCTCGCGCCATGTAACTTTTTTTATTAGTATTTGTTTTTTGTAATATATATATATATATATATATATATATATATATATATATATATATATATATAATTCCCGGCGATCAGTTGAAACAATTGTGCATATAATAAGTTGTTGAAAGTCGTTTGTCGTGGAAAAATATATATTTGAATTACAAAAAACAAATACTAAAAAAAAAGGTTGCATGGCGCGAGATTCGATCCGGCGACCTTCGGATTACGAACCCGAGCGCTTACCCTTGCGCCACGACGCTGTGGAAAACTATTAAGCGTAGAGAGTATTTCACCGCAACGGTTTCTTTTAACTCTCGATTTTCTCGACAACGGCTGAGAAGTGCATCTTGGTGCTTTGCCACATTACACCTCTGGCCATGAGCTTTTATTATGCGCAGTATGAATCGACTCTGAATTTCACAACTGGCGGCCTCCCCTTGTTAGTGGGTATCAAACAGCACACTATTAGCACTTGTGATGATGGCTTAGCCGAAGAATACTTGGGCCAAAACTACGGATATGCAGGCATCGGGAAAATAAAACCAGCCGTGTTCGCTTCGCTCATTTGCTGGCTACTGACACTATGCTTTTATTTTCCTTACAGCCACGTCCTTCTGCAGATTTTCTGCGGTAACAAAACCCTGCGCATGCGTCCTAATCTTACACGTATTGTAAATGTGACGCTTTGTGTGTGTGTGTGTGTGTGTGTGTGTGTGTGTGTGTGTGTGTGTGTAGAATGGAGATAGTTTGAATTAACACATAGGTTACCTTATACACCCCTATGAAAGGGGTGGGGGTGAAAAAGTACTGTAGCCCACAACGCCCGAATACCAGTACTTTATTCATGCGGTATTTGAGGATAAGAAGACTTAGTGATTTGCAACGAATTTTACAGATAATATCGAACCTTTGCCAACATTTTTTTCGCTGGCAAACCCCACAAAACTATGAAAGGAAAATCTCTTACAAGATTTACGCTGTTCATGTAGTAAAACTGCCGCATGAAGCATGAAGTTTCAATTTATTACTTCTCTATCAAGAAACATTCTTCAGACAGCATTCACAAATACCAAAACATATCAGCTAAATTACATCGCCGTACGGCACTCAGTTCAGGTGGTGTGACGTCATAAACCAAGAGATGCATAAAAAACTGGCGCGTAAATTATGACGTTTAAAGTGATTACTTCTTTGTTTCTATCTGTATTTGCAACACATTTCGCAGAGAGTAGCCACATATTAGCACTAGATGTATCTGCGAAATTATATCATTCTACGACACATTATGCAGGAAATACATCATAAATACAGAGCTACGTGAAAATGAAACTGCAGGCCGAAATTCGCTAGAGATATAGATGAAGTAGCCGGCCGTTGTGGCAAAGCTGTTCTATGCGCTTCAATGCGGCATGCCTCGGGCATGGATATGTGTGATGTCCTTAGGTTAGTTAGATTTAAGTAGTTCTAAGTACAGGGGACTGATGACCTCAGATGTTAAGTCCCATAGTGCTCAGAGCCATTTGAAAGGACAAACTCATGCAGCAGTGGTTTGAGGAGCATGATAGTGAAGCCATGTTGATGTCTCGAACCACATTCGCCTGATCTGAGACTGATGGAACACATCCGGAACGCTATCGCGTGACAGGTACGTGACCACAAACCACCGGTCCGTAATTTACGGGGATCGCATGACCTGTGCGTAGGTATCTGGCGCCACATACCTCCGGGCTCCATACTAAGCAGAATCGATGCCCTTGGTGTTCCAAAGCTAGACCAAGACGTATGTGGTCATAATGTTTATGCTCATCAATGTATTGGTACAACAAAGACAGGTAACAATTACGTAGATTTAGAAGGCACTAGCGAAAAGGGTGAGGAGAGAATATGTGGGAGACGATGAGGAAGAGAAACATCATAGAACGCAAGTACATATATATATGTGTGTGTGAGAGAGAGAGAGAGAGAGAGAGAGAGAGAGAGAGAGAGAGAGAGAGAGGGGGGTGGAGGGAGAGGAGGGAGAGGGGACTGTTAATAGAAAATTGAAGTATTTGTTTTACTATTCGACAGATAGAAAACTGACCATCATGTCTAATTCATGTGGGAAACATTGTGTTCGACAAAAGGAAGTGCTTCAACTTTATCTCAAATTAAACAACTACGAATTTTCTGTAGACAATAGTGGAGGCTGTTCTACAGGCAGACAGTAGCAACACGCTAGAAATTCATCATGAGAAAAAAATTATTTTCTTCAGTCGACAATCTTATACTTCTTCTCCCTCTTTCTGAATGTATGTATGAGCCAGTTGTTGGTCCTCATGGCTGGGTGTTGTGTGATGTCCTTAAGTTAGTTAGGCTGAAGTAGTTAAGTAGTTAGGTGTTAAGTCCCATAGTGCTCAGAGCCATTTGAACCATTTTTTTGTTGGCCCTCTTGGTTGAAATTGTTGATCTTTCAACCTTCACTGCGGTCTTCCTAAATATCTTGTTCCTAGTGAGCAACAATTAATTTTGGTATTCCGTCGCTTCCATTCTTGTGATGCTGTCCTTATAGTAGTTCCAGTATTCCTTAATCTTCTCATCCAGGGTTTCCGTTTCCAGTTCTTCTGTGATGTCATTATTAGTCGCCCTGTAAGATTGTGTGTACCCAGCATTCTTTGGAAACTCATCTCCGATGTTAGTATTATTTGTTCATTTCTTTTTGTTACGGTTCACGAGTTCCTGTCGACAACGAGGTCGTTAATTGAAATCCAGACCATTAGCTGCTTACAGGTGATGATAAATATGAACGGGGACAGCCGAATGTGTGTGCCCCGTCCGGGACTCAAACCTGGGATCTCCTGCTTACATGGCAGACGCTCTATCCGACTGAGCCATCGAGGGTACAGAAGATAGTGCGACTGCACGGACTTATCTACGGCACGCTCCCTTGTGAGACGCACACTTCCTACTCTCTTTCCACACAATACATCTGTAGTGTCCCCGCTCAGCATACTCATTACTCGCGGCAGTCAATCTACCGATTCCCGTAAGAGTTAGGGCTATGTGAGTGCATCCGCACTGAAGAATATCATTGGTATCTGTTCTTTCGGACATGTCCGAAACAAACCACTTCAACAAATTAGTAACAAAGTCACACAAATGAGTTAAAAAGGCTTACTCATGTTTGTGGCTTGTCGAATAAAGAAGTTTGCAACACTGCATGTAATATAACACATAAAACGCCCTCAATGGCTAAGTTCAAATAATTGTAGGTAAACTTCACAGTATACAGCAAATGCAATTTACAACTACTGCCCGTTCACTTCTAAGAGTTCACTGAACGACGTTCCCTGTCTAAGTCAGTCCTGGACGATGATCTGTAACCAAGGGGGCGAGAGCTTCTTTTCTATCATCCGACTAGGCTTCTGTCCGCTGTTGTACCGCCATTGCCGGATTGTACTCGGCCGGCAACTGGCCGAGGCGAAGTCGATACGTTCATCCTCAGCGCCGCCGGTGGCGCTGGTGGAACTCGCCCAAGTGTCGAGTCTCTACGGCACTGGCACCAGCTCGCATCTTTGCACCTGTGGTGCTATCACCGAGCTGTATATTGTTCGGATGACACAGCAGGAAAACCACGAGAAACCTACATCAGTATGGCTGGAAGGCGATTTGAACCGTCTTGACGGGAATGTGAACCAGTGTCTTACAATTGCATCACAGTTTTAGGTCACAGCAGAATCAACAGGTCTGAAATTAATATCGTGTGTGTTACAGTAGGTGACTACGTTTGTTTGTCTGGTGAGGTTATTTTTTTTTAGTCTACTGATATTGTGTGAGACACTTGTGATTTGATGAGAACTATCCCCAAGAAATCAGCAGCAAAGAAGTGTAGATTCGCATCGGAAGAGGCTAACCTCTAATTTATCAGAAATTATTAAGCTCTTTCATTCCACACCTAAAAAAAAGTAACTTGGTTGTGGAAGAAATAAGCAACTTTTGCTGACAATATCATTGCATTGGACATTGTCAACCACTTTGCAGATGGGAAACCTTTGGTGGTTTTTTAAAAAAATTAAGCTTGGCGTCCTGCCAAGTTCCTGATGTAACACATTGAGGTATCACTGTTTACATCGCACAGAGAGGGCACTTAACAATGAGCATTCTGCGCCTTTCCATCATTGCTGCTTGTTCACAGGTCTTTGTCGGTGTATTGTCTCCGTCTTTGAGATGATCTTTTCGTAGTCTACAGAAGTGTCTCGTTGGTCTCACTCATTCAGATCCGGTAAAAAGTACTTTTTTATTAAATACAACATATAACAATCTTTCGACTCAATTTTAGATATAAATGTTACACTACATTGAAGTATAATAATATGACTTTGTAATGTTGCACCAAAAACCATGTTACATCTTGAATAGTACAGAATTTTAGAATTTTCTGAGCTCTTCAGTACTTGTTTTCAAGTGGTGCCATTTTCATTTTTATTTACACGTCCTTAAAATGTTAAGATGGGTTAGGACTACGCTGTAAGGAGGAATGTATCAAAATTACATTTCGTTTAGAACTACATCAGTACGATAAATCGTTCCCATTAAAAGACACCTGGACGCCAAGTTGCTTTGAGCACTGATCAGAAACAAGAGCCTCAAATATGTCCTTGTCGGTTCTATGAAGATGGAGAGTTCGACATTTAATATCTTTGCATAGCGGACGAAGGGAAAAGGTTTTACTTATCAAATATGCCTCCTGAAGATTTAATCAATGTCCAAGGCGTTAAGCATATAACTGACCACTCCCACCTCCCCTCCACTCGACCCCTACAATGTCATCTGGCAAAAATAACCTTCCTGACGAAAATTACAAAATTATGAATTACTAAATATGTGAACTTATAACTTTAATGGCTAGACTATTTATGTGTACATATCTTTGCCTAGATTAAACAATCTTTTCTCTCGTACAGTGGCTTTTACTACCTTTAACACAATTGGCGAAGTAGATATGTTTCTGAGGTAACATCGGAATCGCTGGTTGTAGTTTTTGAACGCATAAATGTTTTCTTAATTTGTCAAGTTTCCACAAACAGTGCAACAACAGACAAAGATTAATGGCTATACAAGCTGCGTCATCGTCGCGAAAAAACAGAGTGACCCGTATATTTAATAAGTTTCCTTTAATTTACGTCTATGGTCACAATCTTTTCTGTTTAACAGATTACCGGTTTCGGTCTTTAATGACCAGAATCAGATCTGCCTCATAAAAACAAAGTCCCAATGCACTGCAGCCATAGTGGCATCGTCAAATGTTAAGTGCGGAATCAGCACCAGCATCGTCAAATACATATAAATCAGTGTCTCATAATGTATTGGCGCATGTGATGTGATTTATATGTATTTGACGATGCTGATG
The DNA here is from genome assembly GCF_023898315.1 of Schistocerca nitens. Classification (NCBI taxonomy): domain Eukaryota; kingdom Metazoa; phylum Arthropoda; class Insecta; order Orthoptera; family Acrididae; genus Schistocerca; species Schistocerca nitens. Next base: position 693,013,244 of record NC_064615.1, on the reverse strand, counting down.
CTGATTCCGCATTTAACATTTGACAGTGCCACTATGGCTGCAGTGCATTGGGACTTTGTTTTTATGAGGCAGATCTGATGATGGTCATTAAAGACCGAAACCGGTAATCTGTTAAACAGAAAAGATTGTGACCATAGACGTAAATTAAAGGAAACTGATTAATGGTTAGTTTTGGAGCATTTTCGTGCACTTCGGTTAAGAAGTGAGTTAAGAAGTTGAGAAAAATGTTTCAAAATCGTGCTGAACACGAAACCGGGGCAAAAATAATCGGCAGTAAACACTGAGTCATTATTTACTCGTCTGATGATGTCTCAAGGTTAACAACTTAAGAACATAAAAATGACAGTACAACTTACCAGTGACACTATTCTGAACATATTAATGCCAGTAGAATCGGTTGTTCGTAGAAAACTTAGTAAAGAGTATATAAAGTATTTATCAGTGTCTCATAATGTATTAAAAGTGTTTTCCAGTACACGACTAGGTAGTTCAATAGGTATTAGCGGCAATGACACATTTGTGTAGGTTCCAAGATCATCATTCCAAATGTAAATATAAAATTATCACACAGACCGGTGTTCTTCACCTGTCAATGTCGAGCAAATGCTAATATATCAGAGCTTACTCGGCCCAGTCTTCCCAGCAACGCTGTTTTTGTCGAAAGAAAAAGGAAGAAGACGTGTGGCAATCATGGCCGGGATACGCCGAGGGATTGTTCAACCGCTCAATCAGAAAGAGAATTTCTTCTCCCAGCATAGTGGCCCCATTTCACATGATGCGCGACAGTTGTCTTAACTGTAGCCCGCATCTAGGTCAGGCTATAAGAATTACAAGAAAGAATTTTAGATTTAAAAAATAATAAGCGTCGGGTGGAAATCAATTGTGGATCAAATGGTTCAAATGGCTCTGAGCACTATGGGACTTAACATCTATGGTCATTAGTCCCCTAGAACTTAGAACTACTTAAACCCAACTAACCTAAGGACAGCACACAACACCCAGCCATCACGAGGCAGAGAAAATCCCTGACCCCGCCGGGAATCGAACCCGGGAACCCGGGCGTGGGAAGCGAGAACGCTACCGCACGACCACGAGATGCGGGCTCAATTGTGGACTAACTATGAGAAAAGGGTAATAAAAGAGATCCTAGTAGAGTGCAGAACAGCTCCAAAAACAGCTCTCGAAACAAGCGCCGAGGAATGTAACTTGCAAGGTTCTTTCAAAAGTCATTTTATGTAGAGCAGAGCCGCAACTGGATCCACAACCGGGGGAGTACCAGGGAGGGTTCAAAAAATGTATATCATGCTCTGAGCAAATCATCATCAGTTATCTGCTATATTAACAGCTCCTTTGCCTCTCCATTTTCTGCGATCCATTGCTTCCTTCTTAAGGCTGTACTGTCCATCATGTCATCCAGCATCTGGAATCTCTTCCTTCCTCGCTTCCTTTTCCCTTCTACATAACCTTCTAAAAATGTTTTTATCAGTCCGTCATTCTTTCTTAATATATGCCCAATCCAATTTCTTTTTCTTCTCTTTATTACGTCTAGTAACTGTCTTTTCTCTCCCACTCTTCTCAGTACCTCTTCATTTTTTACTCTGTCCATCCAACTTATTCTTTCCATTTTCCGCCATGTCCAGAGCTCAAAGGCCTCCAGCCTTTCTCTGTCTTTTTTCCTCATAGTCCATGTTTCAGCGCCATATAGAAGGACACTCCATACAAGACATTTTATAAGTCTCTTTCTGAGTTCTCTGTCCAGACCGCTACAGAAAATTCTCCTTTTCTTATAAAACGCCTCTTTTGCCATTGCTATCCTTGTTTTAATTTCTGTGGTGCACTTCCAGCCGGTGTCTATCCTGCTTCCAAAATACTTAAAATTTTTGCACCTGTTCTAGTATTTCTCCATTCAGCATATTTTTATTTTCTTATTTCCTCCTAGTGCCAATACTTTTGTTTTATTTGTGTTAATTTTCATTCCATATTTTTTTCCGTTAGTTGCAATGGTGTCCACCAAATCCTGTAATTGTTTTTCCCCTGTGGCTACAAGGACCATGTCATCAGCAAATCTCAAACACCCTACTCTTCTTCCTCCAATTTCTACTCCTTTGTCATCTAATGAGCATTGGTCAATCATATTTTCTAAGTAGAGGTTGGAAAGAGTAGGTGATAAACGCATCCATGTCTTACTACTTTTCCTAGTCTGATCCAGTTTGTACTTTCTCCTCTCACTTTAACTGAAACTTTTTGATTAAGATATAATGAGTTTATCAGTCTTCTAGTTTTACAGTCCACTCTCTTTTCCCTCATAGTCGCCAGCTTGTCCCAAACCACATTGTCAAATGCCTTTTCTAGATCGATGAAGCACATATATAGGTCTCTTCCTTTTATTAAACCTTTCTCCCAAGATTCTTAGGAGCCCTATTGCATCTCTGGTGCCCGTATTCCGTCTAAAGCCAAACTGCTCCTCCCCAAGATTCTCCTCCATTACTTTTTCAAGTCTTTTATTAATTATTCTTAACATCACTTTGGCTGCATGTGAAATGAGGCTGATTTTCCTGTGCTCGCTGCATTTCTTGGTTCCTTGTTTTTTCGGTAATGGAATCATTACTGTTGCCAGGAAGTCCTCAGGACATTCACCACTGTCATATTTTATTACATAACCTCAATATTTCTCTTATTCCATCATGGTTCAAGCATTTTAGTATTTCTCCCGGTATTGTATCTGTACCTACCGCTTTGCCATTTTTCTTTGCAGCTATGGCAGACTTTGCTTCTTCCATTATGATCGTAGGTCCTTTCTCGTCATCACTTACACTGTTATGTGATTCAAGTTCCAGAGTTTCTGGTTTGCTATTTGTGTCATATGGCTCTTTTAGATATTCTTCCCATCTCTGGAGGACATCGTCACGATCTTTGGACACTACCTCTTCGTCTTTACTCAAAATTTCCATAGTAGCACTTCCTGCTCTGTTTTGTTCCCATGTCATAGTCTTTACTCTGTTGTATAGTACGTCGTATCTTCCCTTCCTGTCCAATTCTTCAATTTCATCACATTCCTCTTTTAGCCTTTTTTTCCTAGTCTGCTCTGTTCCTCTTCGCAGTTCATTATTTAACCTTCGGTATATCTTTCTTGCATCTTCAGTGTTCTTGTTTTTCAATTTTCTTCTATCCTCCATCTTGGAAATCATTTCCTGTGTGACCCATGGTTTTTTGACCTTTTCCCTTTTACATATCCTATATTTTGCTGTCCTGCTTTAATGATTCCTTCTTTCAGCATATTCCAGTACTCGTTGGCATTATCAGGTGCTTCTTTATCTCGTAATGTGTTTAGAAACTCCCGAGACAGCATTTCTGTAATTTGTTCTTTGTTGGATCTTATCTTCTCTAAATCCCACTTCTTCACCATGGTCGCCTTCTACAGTTTTTTCATTCTTATTTCCATTTCTGCCATAAGTAAGTTGAGGTCACTATTACTATCTGCACCTGGTAATGCGTGCACCTTCTTGATTCCATTCCTGTATCTTTCTTCTACCAGTATAAAATCGATTTGGTTTCTGTATTTATCCCCTGGTGATTTCCAAGTGTAGAGCCTCCTCTTGTGGTTCTTGAACCATGTGTTTGCCGCTATCAGCTGCCTTTCCCTGCAGAAGTCAATTAACCATTCATCTCTGTCATTTCTCTTTCCAAGACCATGACTGCCTACTATTTTTCCCTCTTTCCCTTCTCCCACAATGGCGTACCTGACTCCCATTACTATTTTGCAGCATTTTTGATTTTCGTCCATTATTCTCTCTATTACATTGTACGTTTCCTCTACAATTTGGTCATCATATTCTGAAGTTGGCATATACACGTGGACAATCAGTAAATCTTTTTGTGCTCCTTTCAGCCTTACACCAATAACTCGGTCATTTGCATAGTCTACATATTCCACACATTTAGCCAATTCCTTTGTCATAATCATTCCTACTCCATTAATTCCTTTTACTTCTCCTCCTGAGTAGTACAATACATATTCATCTGACTGCAACTCTCCACGTCCATTCCATCTTAGCAACTCCTACGAGGTCCATTTGATTCTTTTCCATCTCTCTTTTAAGATTTTCTAGTTTTCCTGCTTGTAGCAGAGTTCCGACATTCGCCTGCACCTCGTGGTCGTGCGGTAGCGTTCTCGCTTCCCACGCCCGGGTTCCCGGGTTCGATTCCCGGCGGGGTCAGGGATTTTCTCTGCCTCGTGATGGCTGGGTGTTGTGTGCTGTCCTTAGGTTAGTTAGGTTTAAGTAGTTCTAAGTTCTAGGGGACTTATGACCACAGCAGTTGAGTCCCATAGTGCTCAGAGCCATTTGAACCATTTTGAGTTCTGACATTCCAATTCTCGTTTTGATTTTTTGCCTCCTTTCAAGTTGTCCCCCCCCCCGGAGATCCGAATGGGGGACTATTTTACCTCCGGACACTGATTTAACATGAGAGGAAGCCATTTTTGTGCATAAAATGGAGACTGTATTATGCAGGGAAGATAATCTGCGGTGGTATTCCATTGCCTTCCGCAGTTCTGGAGGCCGCCCCTAACATGGGATACTGGCGCCTTTTGCAGCCGCCCTCTCCGGGTCAGATGCTGAATGAGAAGTATAGGTTGGAAAATGAAAGACCCCTAGCTCTCGAAACCTAATAGCGTCAGGGTCGGCAAAGAACAAGAGTTGGCCGAGGGTGGCCAGATAGGAAAGATAAAAGTGAGGAGCCTGGCATAAGTGGAAGCAATGCCAGGACTCAACTCGGGGCCCCGTGGTTGCCAGCCACGTATCACTAGGTGTGACTCCCTGAGGGATCTGAACAAATAGTAAACCTTAAAAACATTATGGGCTTCCACAAATCAAGTATAAAGGCATACGTAACTTCCTTCATTGATTTAAAGCAGGCATACGACTCAACTGAGAGAAACCCTAACGTCGGTAACAGAAAAACTGGGTTTGGATAAGAAAACAACATAATAGAAGTCACTGTTAGAAATGTGTTTTCGAAAGTTAAATTCCTGTGTAAATTGTCAGACTGTTGGAAATAAAAACAAGAGTAAAACAGGAGGGAACGGACTTTGCCCGTTACTGTTTATTTGTGCACTTGAGGAAGTAATTAGAGAACGGAAGAAAAACATAAAGAGTAGACTGGTACTGGGTTGCAAACGAGAAGAATCTCAAAATCAGCTGTATTACCTTTTCAGATGATATGGCCCTGTTTGCTAAAACAATGGTGGAAGCAAAGGAACAAATCTTTGAACTAAAGGAACAAGTAGCCGAAATAGCTACTACCTGACCACGAATATTACTGCACTTGGCCTCTTGCGGCGGTTATCGGAACACTCTTCGACACCACGATAAACAAGTACAGTGATGACTAAGGAAAATGCACCGTATTGTGAATGCTTTTAGGACAGTTGTGCATATACTGCAAAGTTGTTCAGCGTGTCCTCGTCAAATATCGCGATATACACACACGATAAACACACACGATAAACCGACCAAAGCTGCCGCATCCCAGGTGATATAACGTTGTGGTCGACTAATATGAGCATTTCCTCTGAAAGGCCGGCCGCGGTGGTCTAGCGGCTCTAGGCGTTCAGTCCGGAACCGCGCGACTGCTACGGTCGCAGGTTCGAATCCTGCCTCGGGCATGGATGTGTGTGATGTCCTTAGGTTAGTTAGGTTTAAGTAGTTCTAAGTTCTAGGGGACTGATGACCACAGCAGTTGAGTCCCATAGTGCTCAGAGCCATTTGAACCATTTGAACACAGGCCAGATAGAACAATTAGAACGAAACGAAATAATTTTAAGAAAAACCTTAGGAACAAAATTTTAGGATAACAAAATAGTATACAGCAAAAACGAAGCAGACGAATAAAAAACAAAACTGAAAAGCTCTCAGATACTTTGCTCTAAAGGAGACTAACTAAATGAATTTCAGATTTCTTCCGTAACCGAGTAACGGAACTTATGTGGTTTACGGAAATTGGAAAACGCTCATGAGAATTAAAAATTACGGAAGTCAATACTCGATAGAACAGCTCAGGTAAGTATTAAAGACGGAAAAAATAAGGTCTCAAGCCAAATTTCAAACGAAGATGAAACCGATAATTTTGGAACGGTGAGGAGGGGCTCAGAGAGAGGCAGGGACAAATAAACAGTTGATGGCTAAAATGCGTTTTATAAAATACTTTACAGCTGTTGAACCTCGCCTTACGGAAACATTACAAGATTCGAACTGGCTTTCTTAGAGTCGAGCGCCGCCGCGCTGGCGAACATTAGTAATTTCACTGATCTCAGTTACACAAAAAATTCCGTTACAGTACAAATTAGTTCTTGGGTTACTTCTCAATAAATATGTACTTCACCCCTTGCAGTATAATAGAGGAAGCACCTAAAATGCAAATATTCTAAATCTCAAATTCTATCGACGACAAACAAGCCACCAACACCCTAGTACTAATGAAACACTCACCGCTTCAGCCCCTATAGTTTCATGAAGTTCCGGTCACGGTGCTAGACGTAGCCTTCAAAACTGGCGTCTGTAAAGCTGGCGCGTTCCAAGCTGTCATTGAGTTTCTTTGGCGGAAAACCACACCATCACAAACGTTCATAAGCGCTTGCAGAATGGCTACGCAGGCATGGCAGCGGACAAAGGCATGGTGAATCGTTGGGCGAGACGTCTGTCATCATCGCAACAAGGTCGCGGCGAAACTGTCAGATCCCGCACCTTCCATGTATTTGGCCCAGTGAAGGATGCCCACCGCCGGATGTGAATGATGTGGAGGTTATTGATGCAACGAGATGTTGGCTCCGTCGTCGACCAGTAGAGTGGTCCTAGTGAGGTGGCGTAAAACCGTCGCAAAGGGCGGAGATTATGTTGGAAAACAGGGTTTTGTAGCAAAAAGAGTGGGGAATAGTAAGGTGTATTTGGATCGTGAGCAAAACCATCCTAATTTCAGAATAAAATGTGTTGCATTACTTATTCAACGCTTCTCATGTACAAGGTTGTGTAGGATAAAAATTTATTAGTATCCAGAGAATACGGAAATTTGCACGGTGACGCAAGACACCAGTTCTTAATTTGTTATGTACGCTGTTGCTAAAATGTTAAACATACAGTAGGAATATCTATAGAGTGGGCATAGCAAACTGCGCCTGTGGCAAGCATCAAATGATAACTGTCGCAGGACTGTTGGTATAACGGTTGTTATATACATTTTGAGCTAAGACAAAACTTTAATTTTACACGTACGTCAGCTGTTTTTAAGCATTTATTTAATGGTAACAACAATGGTAAATAATTGTACCTGCTATGGATAAAATTGAGGTGCCTAAAAGAACGCACATTTAATTTTCATGGGCAATAATGTGTCACAAACCATTTGGAAAGATATCCACGAAAATTTCGTCCTGTGCATCTGACTGCACACTTCGTCAGTACTTCTACTTCTTGTAGATAATAGTCACGTTTGTTCTACTTGGATGCAGAAATTTGTCTCTGCGAATAGAACTGCAGCGTGTCTGTGGACCCTGTCATCTGGACGGCCCACCGTAATGCAGTTGGGCAAAAAGATTTCACCTATGTCTGTGACTGAGGTCTGTTTTTTTTATTTCTTCTTATGAACGTTATGTTATTTCTGGGACGGCGGCAGAAACAGATATATGTCAAATCATCACAAGATTGTGACACTTCATTAGAAGACATCGACATAACCAACCACTTCCTTCGTTCATATAAACTGCAAATTTAGTTTGGTTTCTGCTAATGCTAACAGAAAAATAAGTGTTGCAGAAATATTTCGTGTGATTTGTATCTTCACTGTGTATTCGGCAGGAATCTACAGCAAATGCGTTTTGTATTACCATCTACATGACTACTCTCCAATTTACTTGTAAATGCATGGCAGACCGGTTCATAGAATCACTTTCAGTTCATTTCTCGACCGTTTCTCTTTCGAACATCTAGATCTATGATTTCTGTTATTTTATTACCATGGTCATTCATCAGTACATAGGTGGGAAGCAACAAAATATTTTACATTCGAGGAAGAATGCAGGTGACTGAAATTTCGTAGAAGGATTTTGGCGCAGCTAAAATCGCTTTTATACTGACGATTGCCACCCCTACTCTCGTATCATATCCGTGATGCACTCTCTACATTTCGTAGTAATACAAAACGAGCTGCCCTTCTTTGAACTCTTTCAATGTCGTTCGTCAAAATTATGTTATAAGGATCCCATACGGCGTAGCAGTACTCTAGACGGGCAAGCGTAGTGCATGCAGTCACTTTACTGGATTTGTTGCATCTTCAAAGACTTAAGTATTCTGTCAGTAACGCAAAATCTTTGGATCGCCTTCCCCACAAGCATTTTGTATGTGACAGTTCCAGTTTAAGTTGTTCGTAATTTTAATACATAAGTATTTAGTTGAAATGACAGCCTTTAGAAATGTTTGATTTATCGTGTGATCGAAATTCAGGGTATTGCTTTTTGTACTCATGTGGATGACCTCACACTTTTCATTGTTTAGGATCACAATTTCTACTTTTCGTACCACACAGATATTTCGTATAAATAGTTTTGCAATTGGTTCTGATATTCTAGTGACTACTAGACGATTAATAACGCCATCATTTGCAAACAGTCTAGGTACGCTGCTCAGATTGTCTCCTAACGCCAAAAATCACTTGTTTTACTCGATGACTTACTGTCAGTTACTACAAACTGTGACTTTCTTTCAAGAAATCACGAATACAATAGCACAACTGAGACGATAATCCATAATGGTGCAGTTTGATGAGATGATGCCTGTGAGGAACAATGTCAAAAGCCTTCTGGAAACTAGAAATATAGAATCAGTTTGGGAAGAACTAGAAATAAACCGCGTCGAAAAACAATTCAAACTAGAGAAAAGACCGAAGAAAACGACACAACCTCTAAGGACAGTATCCCAAGAAGAAAGTTCTCTTTCGAACATCTAGATCTACGAGGTGTAGCTAGAAAAAAACCGGACTAGTACTGCTGAAACAATAAAACGAATGCAATAAGGCTGAAAGTCGCGTGGCCTGTCACGTGACTCTCGCTCCGCCTACTGCTCGAGTTTCATCTGCCTCCTGCACTCAGTCTGCCCGTGGCGTCTGTTTTAAGTAGTTGACGTTTTGTCTGTGCGTCGGAAAATGTTGAGTGTACAGAAAGAACAGCGTGTTAACATCAAATTTTGTTTCAAACTAGGAAAATCTGCAAGTGAAACGTTTGTAATGTCACAACAAGTGTACGGCGATGATTGTTTATCGCGAACACAAGTGTTTGAGTGGTTTAAACGATTTAAAGATGGTCGCGAAGACACCAGTGATGACACTCGCACTGGCAGACCATTGTCAGCAAAAACTGATGCAAACATTGAAAAAATCGGTAAACTTGTTCGACAAGATCGCCGTTTAACAATCAGAGCAGTGTCTGAGTTAACAGGAGTTGACAAGGAAAGTGTTAGGCAGATTCTTCATGAAAGTTTCAACATGAACAAAGTGTGTTCAAAAATGGTTCCAAAGTGTCTCACAATTGAACAGAAGGAACACTGAAGAATGATTTGTTCTGACATCCTGGAAAACATTGAAAGCGATCCCACCTTCTTACAAAATGTTATTACTTGCGATGAATCGTGGTTTTTTACTTACGATCCCGAAACTAAACGCCAATCGATGCATTGGAAAACTCCTGGTTCTCCACGACAAAAAAAAGCACGAATGTCAAAATCGAAATTCAAGGCAATGATGATTGTTTTTTTTTGACATCAAAGGGATTGTGCACATTGATTGGGTACCAGAGGGACAAACAGTGAATCAGCATTACTACATTAGCGTCCTGGCTACCCTACGTGAGCGAGTGCGGAGAAAACGGAACGATTTGTGGAGAAAAAAGTCATGGATCCTTCACCAAGACAATGCCCCAGCTCACAGTGCGTTGTCAGTGAAGACGTTTTTGGCAAAACACAACATTCCCATCTTAGATCATCCACCCTACTCACCTGATTTGGCCCCCTGTGACTTTTTTCTTTTCCCTAAAGTCAAGTCAGCTTTGAAAGGAACTAGATTTGAGACTGTTGAAGCACTAAAAGAAAAAGCGACGGATGTATGGACTTACCGAAAATGATCTGCAGCATTGCTATGAACAGTGGAAAATTCGTATGGAGCGGTGTAGAGACCGAGGAGGAGAGTACATTGAAGGAGATAACATGAAATTGTAAATAATTGTAAATAAATGTTTTTTCCAGCATCAGTCCGGTTTTTTTCTAGCCGCACCTCGTATGATAACCAGGAAGACAAAGGAAAGGATGGTCAGACAAGTTTTGAAGCCAGAAATGGTATTATCTAATCCTTGTACTGCCGAAGAAGAAGAAGGAGAAGAAGAATTTGAGACCTCTAGACGATTGTATTCATTACTTTTGCGAATAAAGAGCCAGTTGTCCATGTTAGCGGCGTGTCAATAGATCTAACTTTTTTGAGATATTTCATGATGTTAGAAAACAACATGTGTTCCAAAATAATATTCCAAATCTATGTCTATGGTATGGACTATAATTCAATCGACTTCTTCTCCAGTTCTTAACTACAGGCCCTTCGTTGATCGAGCTGTTTTACACTGAATTGTCAAGGAAACTGGTACAGGCATGAGTATTAAAATGCAATGACACGTAAAAAAGCAGAAGACGACGCTGCGGAATTATATAAGACAACAATTGTCTGGCGCAGTTGTTACATCGGTTACACTTGCTGCAGAGGCAGTTCACCAAGATTTAAGTGAGTTTTAACGTGGTGTTACAGTCGGCGCACGAGCGGGGGGACACAGCATCCACGTAGCGATGAATTGGGGATTTTACATTACGACCATTTCACTAATGTACCGTGAACATCACGAATCCGGTGAAACATCAAATCTCCGACATGGCTGCGGCCGGAAAAATATCCTGCAAGAACGGGACCAACGACGACTGAAGAGAATTCAACGTGACAGATGGGCAACCCTTCAGCAAATTGCTGCAGATTTCAAGGCAGGGCCATCAACATCGTCAGCGTGTGAACCATTCAGCGAGACACCATCAATTTGGACTTTCGGAGCTGAAGGCCCACTCGTGTACCCTTCATGACTACGCGACCCAAAGCTTTACTCCTCTCCTGGGTACGTCAACACCGAAATTGGACTATTGATGACTAGAAACATGTTGCCTCGTCGGATGAGTCTAGTTTCAAACTATATCGAACGGATGGACGTGTACAAGTATGAAGACAACCTCATGAATCTATGGACCCTGCAGGTCAGCAGCGACTGTTTAAGCTGGTGGAGGCTTTGTAATGGTGTGGGGCGTGTGCAGTTGGATTGATATGGGACCCCTGATACGTCTAGGTACGACTCTGACATGTGACACGTACGTAATCATCCTGTCTGATCACCTGCATCCATTCATGTCCATTGTGCATTCCGACGGACTTGGACAATTCCAGCAGGACAATGCGACTCTCCACACATTCATAATTGCTGCAGGGTGGCTTCACAGACACTCTTGTGAGTTTAAACACTTCCGCTGGCACCGAACTCCCCAGGCATAGACATTACTGATCATATCTGGGATGCCTTGCAACATGCTGTTCAGAAGAGATCTCCACTTCCCCGTCATACCCTTACGGATATATGGACAGACCTGCATGGTGTCAATTTGCTCCAGCACTACATCAGACATTAGTCGAGTCTATGTCACGTCGTGTTCCGGCACTTCTGCATGCTCGCGGGAGCCCTACACGATATTAGGCAGGTGTGCCAGTTTTTTGGCTCTTCGGTGTATGTAACTAGTAAAACATGCAGCTATTTTATCAGCATACTCCGAAAAGAACCAAATCGTTACACAGTCTGATTTGGGACACCTGCCTCTGCTGAGTGATAATTTGATTCGCCTCATCGACATACTTACTTGTCACTCATGTTGGCAACTGCTCTTGATTCGAGTTCTCTGGTATTTAATGCATTTTTTTGACGAAGGAATTTTGATAAACTGTGTTTAGTATCCCCGCTTCAGTGGCACTGTCATCGGTAAATTACCACAGCTATCGTGCTGTTAAATTATTGACTGTGTCTTGCCGCTAGGATACTTGACATACGATCAGAATCTCTTCCGCGAGATTTCGTGACAGCGTTTCGTTGTAGAAACTATTAAAAGCGTCTCATAATGAAAATTCGAGCTTCTGTAACACGTCGCCTGCCTTGAAGATTTTGCGTTTTTTTTATATCTGGCACATTTTTTTCCCTCGTTTCTGCAACTGTATACCGAGATCCTTGTTTGTTCAACTGTATACCGAGATGTTTTGTGTAACATAGAGGATGTGTTTACTTGGCAGAAAAATTTAAGTTGTCGTCAACATTATTTCTTAGAATCTAATCCTTATTTGAGCGACTTTCACGTGGCTAGTGCCAATGGAAATGAGGGCTCTCTCTTAGGAAGACATAATGAAATCTGTTATCAGCTTTTTTAATATATGTATATTTTGTGTTTATTTTTGGTTAACTTGGATTTTATGTATTCTGCCTCGCTCTGACGACCATGTGGTCCCTGTTTGCTAAGTATTGTTTGTCATTAACAGGATTAGTCTGTTATTGCAATCATTTACACTTCATGCAGGCTTCTGAACTAACTGCTCATAATAAGGTTCTGACAAAACATTTACTATCATTCGCACCACCAATTTTAAACAAATATTTTCGCCAACGCAGCGAGGGTTGGATTGGTTCGGCACAATTGTCTCTCACCAACTGTGTCATCTGAATCGGAGGGTCGGTAAAACAAACCAATTATTAATTCATTCCGATTTACGAGCTCAGCGTTTACCCATACTAACTACTACATAGGTCGGACAAAAGTATGTAAAACACCTCTAGAAATGCATACTCTAAAATAAATGTACATGCTAACCACGCCTGAAGGTTATGTTGTTGTAATTACAAGCGTTTTATCATTATATTACCTTTCAAATGTCACGTAATGTCAGTAATATGACCAATGGTAAAAAAAAAAATGTATCTATGAAACGAACAAAGAAATGAACGGAACTCGATTTAGCGATCTGGCGATATTGTAGCTTGAGCGCTAACTGCTTGACCACGTCCATCTCGTACTGTGAGACGCAACGCAGGGGTAAGTGTACGAAGTTTCAAGTTAAATCCGTGATCCGAACGTCGTGGCCTCCTCTTGTGGAGTCGGAGAAGCGAATATGTAGAGAATTAGCTAAAGGGTTCGAACCCTGCCACCGTTCAAAATTGGAAATTTGTGGTAAGATCGTATGGGACCAAACTGCTGAGGTCACCGGTCCGTAAGCTTAAACACTATTTAACCTAACCTAAACTAACTTACGGACGGAGCCGTACGAATCGTGAAAGACGACCGAGACCGCGCGGCCACGTCGAGCGGCTACCGTTTACATTTTGAATAAAAGTCATCAGCAATGGCGGTTGATAACTTCCGGAATAACAAGTCGTTCATTCTGCCAACGACTTTGGCTGAGGGCGGAGGACCGAAACTGCCCCTAAAGGCGGAAGAATCAGTAATGATCAACGGGATGAGGATGCAGAAGGCAATGGAAACCGCTGCGCTGAAGACACCTTATGTGTATCCACAGGACATGTGGCCTGTAACTGAAAAACTGTCATGATGATTTCTCTATTACCGAAAGATTCCGGAACAGTCCCACATTCGCATTTCTGGGGGAAGACTACCAAGGGGGATGTCACAATGAGAAAAAAGATTGAATAAGTAACGAAAGGGAAATGTTCAACGAGTCGGGGCGTGGAATATCAGAAGTTTCAATGTGGTAGGGAACCAGAAAGGCCGAAAAGAGAAATGCTAAGGCTCAGTCTAGATATAGTGGGGATCAGTGATGTGAAATAGAAAGAAGACAAGGATTTCTGGTAAGATGAGTATCGGGTGATGTCAACAGCAGCAGGAAGTGGTATAACGGGAATAGGATTCGTTATGAATAGGAAGTTAGGGCAGGGAGTGAGTTACTGTGAACAGTTCAGTGATAGGGTTGTTTCCATCAGAATCGGCAGCAAACCAGCACCGATAACGATAGTTGAGGTATACATGCCGACACTGCAAGCCGAAGGTGAAGAGAGAGAGAAAGCATACAAGAATATTGAACGGGTAATTAGTACGTATAGGGAGATGAAAACCTAATAGTCATGAGGGATTGGAGCGAGGTCGTAGGGGAAGGAGTAGAAGGGAGGATTACGGGAAAATATGGGCTTGGTACTAGGAATGAAAGAGGTGGAAAACTGATTGAGTTCTGAAGTAAGTTTCAGGTAGTAATAACGAATGTTCTATTCAAGAATCACAAGAGGAGGTGGTGTACATGGTGTAGGCTGGAAAATACGGGAAGACTCCAGTTAGATTACATTATCGTTAAGCAGAGACTCTTAGAATCAGATATTAGATTCCAAGGCGTGCCCAGGGGAAGATATACTAGGTAGGGAAAATGAATGGGAAGGCATCAAGATACAACAGTTTTTACTTTATGGAGCAAGTCCAAGGTTTCCTTCAGATGCTTTCAGTACACCTTTTAGGTCAGTTGGATTGCGGCTGCAGACATCTCCGGTGAGTATTTTACTCTGTCTTGTTTCCTGATAGTAGTGATTAGTCTGAAGCGAGACAGTAGTGTGGTCCGCTTAGGATCTTTAAGTTGTGTGGTTTGTCAGATGAGGGTGACAAGTGATGTGTGAATTAATCAGCTAAAAAGACAGAAAGTTGTGACAGAGTGAGTAATGTCTGTATGGACCTTAGGACAATGTCTAAGGAGTTTGACGTTGTTTGAGTGTTTTAAACAACTCAAACCTCACGAAAGAGAACAACTTATCAAGAACTTTAATTTGTTAGGTGACTGGAAAGACGAATTGTCCTATTTAACCAGCTTAATTTCTCCGACGTTAATTGCTCCTAGAAGGCCTAGGCAGTACAATTCCAGTACCAGAGATTGATCATCACGACACATTGTAAGAATCGAATGAAATCATACCACGAGTGAAATTCCTGCCCTTCAGTCCGGGACCGCGCTGCTGCTACGGTCGCAGGTACCAATCCTGCCTCAGGCATGGATGTGTGTGATGTCCTTAGGTTAGTTAGGTTTAAGTAGTTCTAAGTCTAGGGGATTGATGACCTCAGATGTTAAGTCCCATAGTGCTTGGAGCCATTTGCATTTTGAAATTCCTGTTTGTCAAATGGTCTTCATTATTTTGCATGGAATTATCGTTTTACTGTTTCAGCATTTCAGGAATAAAGGAGCAAATTAAGTTATTAATTTTTTGCACTATTAAGTGAGTGAAATCCGTTATCCGAAAGTAAGGATTCTTGTAATATTCAGTGATTCCGCTAAGGACATAACAGCAACTGTGCACCGTTCATTTACCGTCACTGTCTCGTTCATACCACGAAGAGATTAGATAGTGTCAAAATATTATTTCCAATAAGAGGACTCTCTCGATAAGTAAGTTATTGGAGGGTTACTAGAAGACAGGGATTAATAAGTTTGAAACCGCACGACTGAATCCAAGGTCTTACGGAGCCATTGTAGTTCAACAAGAGATTATACGAGGCTGAACGACCTTTTTAGAAGCGTGTTACAAACCGAAGTGTTCTTTCAAGATACGACCGTATAGGGAAGCTCCTGTTGTTAAGGAAGATAATCCGTTCAAACATAGGGTTAATTACAACGAAGCTTGAACACCAGTACGTTTGGAATATTCTGTTAGTCTAAAAGTAAACTTCGAGTCTGTGTTTGAACCGTAGGAACCTGAAAAATTATTACGGCCCAAACGAGCATGTAATGAAAGCGCTTTGTAATATGAAACCTTTTCAAAGATGAAACTTCCTGGCAGATTAAAACGGTGTGCCAGACCGAGACTCGAACTCGGGACCTTTGCCTATCGCGGGCAAGTGCTCTACCATCTGAGCTACCCAAGCCCCGTCCTCACAGCTTTATTTCACCCAGTACCTCGTCTCCTACCTTCCAAACTTTGCAGAAGCTCTCCTGCGAACCTTGCAGGACTAGCACTCCTGAAAGAAAGGAAACATCCCACAGGTTGTGGCTAAGCCATGTTCTTTCAGGAGTGCTAGTCCTGCAAGGTTCGCAGGAGAGCTGCTTGAAAGTTGGAAGGTAGGAGACGAGGTTCTGCCGGAAGTAGAGCTGTGAGGACGGGGCATGAGTCGTGCTTGGGTAGCTCAGATGATAGAGCACTTGCCCGCGAAAGGCAAAGGTCCCGAGCTCGAGTCTCGGTCCGGCACACAGTTTTAATCTGCCAGGAAGTTTAATAACAGCGCACACTCCGCTGCAGAGTGAAAGTCTCATTCTTTAGAAAGATTTTTCACGATTGTTTTGCAAATAACTATTTCTGTGAGTATATTTTGAGAGCTCCGGCCAATACCTTATGAAAAATAAGCAGGCTTTCAAGCACTTCAGTGTATCACATAAAGAACAAGAATCCAAGACTTACAGAAAGTAACTTCGAGTGATAAACAACACAATGAAGTGACGAAAGCTTACCAAAAAGTGGTAGACTTACCATGTGCTTTTTGTGGTAAAGGTGTACTTACAATGCATTTACTGTCGTTATGATATAATTTCAATTGTCGTTTTTTTGTAATGTACCTCCTCTATAATCATTAAACTTGGCATCATAATTATGCTACTAACACTCGATTGAAGTGTTTTATGTATTTCTTTCTGATCTTGAAAGTTTAAATCTCCTCTCCTGAGAAATGCACTGAACGTGACTTACTCTGTTTTTCTATGGGCTCTTCAAGTGCATGGACTATCTCGGCACACTCACCTGCTGACTCACACTCCCAACTAGCGCCACCTACCCGCACTGCCCGTCCATGTGCTGCATGCTGGCTGGAGGTCCACATGTAAGAAGAAAGACCAGTCATCGTACATTCAGATAAAGGTGAAGATATTTTCCATAAAACTACGGAGTACAATTTCCAGCTCCTGATTCACTGGTTCCGAAGTTTAGCATTTCACAACTCACAGAGAAATGAGAAATCCATGCATATTATGAAACATCATCGCAGAATTATGGAAAAATGCAGGAGAAAATATTATTGCAAAACTCAAAGAAATTATAGACGAAATCTGGAAAACTGAAAAAATCCCCACAGATTGGAAGACAGCAATCATACATCCTCTGTACAAAAAAGGAGGTAAAACAGACCCCAACAACTACCGTGAAATCTCTTTATCGTCAATAATATTCAAAATTCTGTCTATAGCCCTACTAAACCGAGCAGAAGCTCAGCTGGATTCAAAACTAGGCGAATAGCAAGGTGGATTCAGGAAAGGTCGATCATGCTTAGAACAAATCCTTAACTTGAAAAACTCGATGAAATATTTGCATAGCACTTCAGACGAAAGTTATGTCATCACGTTTGTCGACTTTAAAAAATCATATGACAGTATAGACCGAGAATCACATTTTGAAGTGTTATCAGAATTTGGACTAGATCAAAAGACAACAAACATCACAAAATAAACACTAACGGGGACCAGTACCCAAAGTAAAATTTATGGAGGAATTGGGCACAGAATTTGAAATAGACACAGGAGTACGACAAGGGTATGGACTGTCCCCAGTGCTCTTCAATTGTGATCTTGAAAAAGTTTTTCGAGAATGGAGAAAAGCAGGTGCACCAGCACACAGACTGGGACCAAAACATAAGGGCATAGAATTAGTCTGTTTCGCATTTGCTGACGACATGGCACTGATCGCCCAAGACATTACCGATGTACAGAAACAGCTAGAATTATTACAAGAGCAGGCAGCAAAAATAGGATTACAAATTTCATTTGAATAAGAAAAATTATGACTGACATCAAAGATGCACCTTCTGCTCTCAAAACTGGTAACAACTACATCTCTCAAGTAAAAGAATTTAAATATTTATAGTAGTGGATTGCAAAAAATTGTAATGAGAAGAAATCTGTCAGATCAAGAGTCCAGAAAATGGAGACAGCTTTTCAGTTAACAAAAAACGTTTACAACAAAAAGAGTCTCTCGTGGAACTGAAAAATATATTACACAACAGTCTACACATCTGAGACAGTAAATCTTCAACACAGAACCCTTAAAGGGGAATTAGAAGTGAAAGAATGACGAAAACCCTAGGACGAAGAACTGAAAATGGTGTGCATTATCCAAAACCCAACGCAGATATATATACAAATATCTCCAAAATAACAGACACAATGGGCATGAGAAGAATCCAATTCATGGGGCATTTAGAAAGAATGGACTCCAACAGTTTAACGCACAAAATCCATACATTTTTAAAGAAGAAAGCTACAAGACCGAACTGGTACAAACAGACGGAAAAATACCTGAGAGAATTAGAGTCTCCAAATCTACATGACAGAAATGAAATCAGAAAAATCACAAACACACGGTGTTTTGACGAAGAAGACAGAAAAACTAACCGACATACGTGGTCTACGCAACGAAAGCTAGCCTATTCGCTGCGTATGAAGGAATACTGGGCGAAACGGAAGGCCAACAAATATTGATTACGCGTGGTGCTAAGTGATCCATCCACGAAGAAGAAGAAGAAGCATGTATGTATGTATGTATGTATGCATATATATGTACGAGGGTTGGAACTAAATAGTGGTAATTATTTATTCATAACCGATACAAAAGAGTTACATGTTTGCACCTGTTACTGTCCTTCAAAGTAATCACAAGCGTTGTGTAGAACCCGTTTCCAGAGATGTGGAAGGTGTAGTATACCGTTAGCAGAGCTTGTTCTGTTGATGGTGCGAATGGAGCTGTATACTGCCTGTCGAATCTCTGGAACAGTTCTGAAGCGAATGCCACGAAGTGGTTCCTTCATCTTCGGAAACAAATCAAAGTCACAAGGATTTAAGTCCAGTCCCATCTACCGAACAGAGGGGCCACACCTCGCCCTGTATGGGCCTGCGCATTGTCGTGCAAAATGATGGATGGGTTGCGCAGAAAGTGTCACCGCTTCTTTCGCAAAGCTGGCCGCAGGTGATGGTCCAAAAACGAACAGTAATACTGAGCATTGACGGTCTGCAGCGGAGGAACGTAATGCGTTAGGATAAAACCATCACAGTCATACACGAGAATCACCATCACTTTAGACCGCTCCATTCGCATCATCAAGAGAACAGGCTCTGCTAAGGGTATACTAGGCCTTCCACATTGCTGGCAACGGGTTCTACACAACGCTGGTGACTACTTTGAAGGACAGTGACAGGTGTACGCTTGTAACTTTTTTGTATCGGTTATGAATTAATAGTTGCCACAATTTAAGTTCCAACGCTCATATTATGTATGAACATTATGTGTGAGTGTCTAGTCCATATCTCCTTCTAAACCACTACAGCAACGTCTATCAAACCTGGTACACATATCCTTTACTGCCAGACAACAATCGCTGTCTGGGTATAGAAACCACCTACCTATAATAACTTTGAAGATATGATTTCATCAACAGTGAGATGCGTGAAAAAGAGCCGCATCATGCATGACCTTTAAATTTTACTACTTCTTTGGAACAAAGTCTAATCGCATCACATTTTGCTGTCAGTGTCCACATATGCTCCTGAATGCACCTACACATACACTATGTGATCAAAAGTATCCGGACACCTGGCTGAAAAAGACTTACAAAATCGTGGCGCCCTCCATCGGTAATGCTGGAATTCAACATGGTGTTGGCCCACCCTTAGCCTTGATGAGAGCTTCCACTGTCGCAGGCATACGTATAATCAAGTGCTGGAATGTTCCTTGTGGAATGGCAGCCCATTCTTCACGGAGTGCTGCACTGAAAAGAGGTATCGATGTCGGTCGGTGAGGCCTGACACGAAGTCGGCGTTCCAAAACATTCCAAAGGTGTTCTGTAGGATTCAGGTCAGGACACTGTGCAGGCAATTCCATTAGAGCTATATTATTGTCGTGTAACCATTCCGCCACAGGCCGTGCATTATGAAGAGGTGCTCGATCGTGTTGAAAGAGGCAATCTCCATCCCCAAATTGCTCTTCAACAGTGGTAAGCAAGAAGGTGCTTAAAACATTAATGTTGGCCTGTGCTGTGATAGTGCCACGCAAAAAACAAGGGGTGCAATCCCCCTCCATGTAAAACGCTGCCACATCATAACACCACCGTCTCCGAATTTTACTGTTGGCACTACACATGCTGGCAGATGACGTTCACCGGGCAGTCGCCGTATCCTCACCTGCCATCGGACCGCCACGATGTGTACCGTGATTCGCCACGCCACACAACGTTTTTCCACTGTTCAATCGTCCAGTGTTTATGCTCCTTACACCAAGCGAGGCGTCGTTTGGCATTTACCGGCGGGATGTGTGGCTTATGAGCAGCCGCTCGACCATGAAATTCAACTTTTCTCACCTCCCGCCTAGCTGTCATAGTACTTGTAGTGGATCCTGATGCAGTTTGGAATTCTTGTGTGATGGTCTGGATAGATGTCTGCCTATTCCATATTACGACCCTCTTCAGATGTCGGAGGTGTATGTCAGTCAACAGACGAGGTCGGCCTGTACGCTTTTGTGCTGTACGTGTCCCTTCACGTTTCCACTTCATCACCACATGGGAAACGGTGGACATAGGAATGTTTAGGAATGTGGAAATATTGCGTACAGACGTGTGACACAAGTGACACCCAGTCACCAGACCACGTTCGAAGTCCGTGAGTTCCGCAGAACGCCCCATTCTGCTCTCGCACGATGTCTAATGACTACTGATGTCGCTGATATGGAGTACCTGCCTATAGGTAGCACCAAAATGCACCTAATATGAGAAACGTATGTTTTTCGTGGTGTCCGGATACTTTTAATCACATAGCGTATCATTATACACTGAAGAGCCAAAGAAACTAGTAGACCTGTCAAATATCGTGCAGGGCCCTCGCGAGCTCGCAGAACTGCCGCAACACAACGTGCCATGCAGTCGACAAATGTCTGAAGTAGTGCTCCAGGGAATTGACACCATGAATCCTGTAGGTCTGTCCATAAGTCCGTAAGACTACAAGAGAGTGGAGATTTCTTCTGAACAGCACGTTGCATGTCTGGATAGTTTGGTGGCCAGCGGAAATGATTAAACTCAGATGAGTTTTCCTGGAGACACTCTGTAGAAATTCTGGATATGTGGGCGTCACATTTTCCTGCTGGAATTGCCCAAATCCGTCGGAATGCACGATGGACATGAATGGATGCAAGTGATCAAACAGGATGCTTATATATGTGTCACCCTTCAGAGTAGTATCTAGACATATCAGGGGTCCGATATCAATCCAGTTGTACACGCACCACACCATTACAGAGCCTACAGCAGCTTGAACAATCCTCTGCGTACATGCAGGGTCCATGGATTCATGAGGTTGTCTCCATATCCGTACACGTCCATCCGCTCGATACAATTTGAAACAAGACTCGTCCGACCAGGCAACATGTTTCCAGTCATCAACAGTCCAATGTCTGTATTGACAGACCCAGGAGATTCGTAAAGCTTTGGGTCGTGCAGTCATGAAGGGTACACGAGTGGGCCTTCGAGTGCGAAAGCCCATATCGATGATGTTTCGTTGAATGGTTCACACGGTGACACTTTTTGATGGCTCAGCATTGAAATCTGCAGCAATTTGCTGAATAGTTGCACGTCTCTCACATTGAACGATTCTCTTCAGTCGTCGTTGGTCGCGTTCTTGCAGGATCTTTTTCCGGCCGCAGCTATGACTGAGATCTGATGTTTTACCGGATTCCTGATATTCACGGCATACTCGTGAAATGATCGTATGGGATAGCCTCCACTTGATCGCTACCTGGGAGATGCTGTGTCCCATCGCTCGTGCGCCGACTATAACATCACGTTCAAACTCACTTAAACTTGATAACCTGCCATTGTAGCAGCAGTAACCCATCTAACAACAGCTCCAGACACTTGTTGTCTTATATAGACGTTGACAACCGTAGCGATTTCTTCTGCCTGTTGAGATATCTCTATATTTGAATATGCATGCCTATGCTAGTTTCTTTGGCGCTTCAGTGTATAAAACAAGGTTCAAGAGATATTACGTCATAAACTGGGATGCGTGGAGAAAATGTCTCATAATGCAAGCAGTTTTGATACACGTATTCTGTACTACTGAGACACTCCTACAGTCGAGTCAGCATAAGGAAATCCCTGAAACCAGGAAGCGTTTTTGACAGCTTTTAACTGAGAAGCGCAGACGGCAGTAGCTGAAAATGATAGCCGTGTATAGTGCTATGACGAGGTGTTGCCTTAGAGACGTCTACAAAATCGCATTGTAGGAACCTGAAGGAGATGCTACCGTGATATTTCTAATAGAAAATTGGCAATACGGGATGTGTCAGCTAGTACATAACAAATTTAGCAGGTTTATTCGTTTCTTTTCCCAAAGATTACATACTTGAATTTAATTGTCATGCTGAAATAAAAAGACTAACTTCGTTTCTTTTATAGGGTTAGGCACCCTAAGGGGGCGTGGAAGGCCACGTGGAGGCCAGGCTGCAGGAAGGTGTTAGAGGGTGAGAGAAGGCTGTGGCGGCAGTGGTCGATATGCGCGTCATTACAAAGCACGCCGAGTGGCCGCCAAATATTTGGCCTCACCTTGGCCGCTGCTGTACGTGAGGGGGCGCCATCTGTAACCGAAATGAATTACTCGCATCGCAGCGTCAGGCGCTCCACTATCGCAGATCGACGCGTCCAGTACGCCGCCATAACAACGGCCAACACAATGAAGTGCCGTCACTTACTTTAATTAATCTCTAAAACTACTGTTTCATCGTCAGTATTTTGAGTTTATTGGTAGACAGCAAGTATTTGGCAGAAGGTTTTACGAATTTCTTCCACTGTCATACTCAGCAGTGAGGGACGTGATGCTGAGATGACAAAATACAGCAACGGACAAACTTACAAAAAAATTTGTTATTTGCTTTGTCAAGGTCCCTTGGAGAGAATGAAAAGTTACCGACTGTGGAACCTCTCGCTCCATTGCGTAGCAGTGCGGATGTTGTTCTTGTCCCAAGCCGCGAAGTCAGCTGCTTGTAAGGTTTACCTACGCGCTGTGCGTTGCCCAAAGTAAACTATTCCACCACGTAAGGGCTTGTTGGTCCGTCAGCGGCACGGCGTAGGAAAGGTAGCGCAGTGAGAAAGAGCAGATTAAAATCATTCGTTGTGTTCGTAGACCAATTGCGACTATTCCTTTTAACAACCAATGGCCTATTTTCTTAGCCATCAGTCTTCATCATGTTTATTCATATATAATTAGTTCATGCAAAGCAGATGGCAACATGAATTTTTTATCATTGGTAGCAGCCGATTGTAAAAGTGGATTAAATGTCCATATACTTGCAAGCGAACCGACTGGCAATCGGACTTTTGTAATTTTTTATATTGTATGGTCCATGACGTACAGAAATATCAATTTCCTAAAGCAGTTCGACGCAAATGTCAAAATTCCACAAGAAAATCATCTCTGAAATTTTGCGAGGTCCTGTAATTCACTAAGATTAAGATGATTTTCACAATGGGCTGCATGGCTGATTCAGTGTTGTCGGAGGATGGTACTGCGTCATCAATGGATTGCTTTCGCTGGGGATTGTTTTTTTATTATTATTTTTTAGTTCAGTTCAAATACCTGTATCATTTGAACATAAAACTCGTGAAAGATATGGTAATTAACAACTGTGTAAATTGCCTTTTTATGAAAAATGCACGTTTTCTTTTTTTAATTATATACCACTCGGAGAATTCACGTTTTTACAGCGAACTTAAATTCTGAAATATTGGTATTTTATTAAAGATTATATAAATAAAAAACATTTCAAACTTATCAACGACCTTGTATAAAATAGCGATAATCAAGAATTTACATTTACAAAGAAAACTGAGGTTAGCGCGCAGTATGTTATCAGAACCTGGTGGTGGATGAAAGTTTCACTGCCAGTAAGTGGACGATCGATGGCCTGAAGTTCCTGATCATCAGTTTTTGCGCCAATGTCCTGGATTAAATGTCAGACCTCTCCGCAATGCCTCATTAAGTGGGGGCATGTGACACTGCTGATAGTGATCCGTTCGTCGCACGGGACGTTAAGTTCGACGGCCCCCTTGCTGTTATTCTCGAGTAGTAGACTATGTGCCGGCACCTGGTTTGACCTTCTCCCTCCCTTTCATCGTTGATAACAAAAAGTTGACATTAATCTTCGCAGTCATCCACACGACACTGATACACACCTGACACTTCGTAACAGCTCAGAGGAAGGCAACACCTTGCCCTGAGTGTCAGTGCAGGATTCCTGCATCTGCTCCCCTGTGCTGATTGTAGCGAAATTCGAACCACCGATCGACTGATAATGCCATTACCACCGTCGAACGATACTGAGTAAACCAGATGGCCCATTGTGAAAGTCGCGTTAACTTTCGTGAATTAGAAGTAGTCGGAAAAATTCAAAGACAATTTTCACCAGAATTTTTGAGAGTTGTACCGAGCTGCTTAGGGAAATTGATATTTGATTTCTGACTTTCACATACTATAAATATTAAAATAAAAAAAACTAAAAATCGATTTTCCGGATTGTCTCGTTGTTAGTGCAGTTCCAGCACTTCGTTGGGAACTGGGACTAGGAGTGGTTACGCGATGGGATCCAACTGACATTGGCCAGGGCTCATACGTTACGAATTTGCTGTCGAGGGCACAATTTACGACCGATAATAATGTCATACTGGTGTGGCACGCTTGTGTATTGCCAAATGACCTAGTCACAATTTGTACGCCCAGTCACAATAAGCACACCGTACGAGAAGCTTAGTC
Source organism: Schistocerca nitens (assembly GCF_023898315.1). Classification (NCBI taxonomy): domain Eukaryota; kingdom Metazoa; phylum Arthropoda; class Insecta; order Orthoptera; family Acrididae; genus Schistocerca; species Schistocerca nitens. Next base: position 692,988,326 of record NC_064615.1, on the reverse strand, counting down.
ATCCTCTACTACCGTGTAACAGCCCCAGGAGGCACCGCGCTTTTACTGTGTTGCACTGCCGTTATCCTTATAATGCCTTCCGTTCGGCGAAGAGGGGAGTCTACAAGTTTCCTTCAACTATGCCATATCCAGTTGAAGCCACTCATTGATGCTTACATCCCGTAGAGCTGCAGGAGCGTGGTAGCTACTTTCCAAATATTCTTTAATGGAATACTATCGGGTGTTTTACCGGACCAATGGAAGTGCAAGAGAGTGCCCGGCTGTTCCTCAAACGTCTTGGAAGGCGAGAGTGTCCACAGTGAGACGAGGACGTAGAAGAAAGGGCAGTACCTGGTAATTGAGAATGTTGAAGCTAATATCCTTGTTCATGTACAGGGTAACCTGAATCAATGAGTCCAAGTCGTGGTACGAAATGCACCCTCAAAAACAACAGATCCACCTCTATCCTGAGCTACAACCTCGTTGTCCACCGGACCCAGGACGTTGAGTTCAGTGAACATTAATCCAGTAGTGAAACCTTGACGATATGTGATCACGCCGTTCGTTCGTACGTTGCTGCTCGCAGGGTCGCCGTGAGACGAACAGCAACAAGTGGAGCGTGTCGAGTTGGCGGAATCTATTAGCCATCTTCTACTGCCTGTGATTAGTTTTTTAATTTTGTATTTTTTATTGGTTAAGTGCAACCAGCGGTATTTTACTGCCTAGTGACTGCTAACGCCGCAGTTACCTGCCCTGGAGGTTTGCGTATTTTTGTGGCGGTGTACTTTTCCTCGTCCTGCTGATGCTGTCTGGCATGATATGTAGTTCGACAGCCTCTTTGATTGCGCTGTGGATTGTGGTTTCATTTGTCTACCTTGGTTGTAGTGGTTCCTTCTGCCTTTCGATGTTTTTAACACTGGATTCTGAAGACGCAGTGCTGTCTGTCACTTCGTCCTCGACTGAATTATTCCATCGCCGTACTGGTTATCACACGTTTGGTGGATTTGGTAAGAGGATTGATCGGCCTTTAAACTGTCCCTAGTTTCTGTTGTCATCCTGTTAGGTGAGCATAACTCTTGGCTACCTGTCTCACTGCTTACGCAGCTGTAGGGATTTTTATCAGGTCGATCCTTGGAGCACTGTCTGTGGATCACTCCCGTCTTTATTTGGTCTGATTGTGTCAATTGTTTAAAAATAATATTTTGTTTCAATTATTCCTATTGTTTGTGGCCTTCAGCCGACAAATAAATTGAATTCTTCTTAATAACTATAGACCCACATAAAGCTTCGGTCGTTATCAATATTGTATTAACCATTTTGACCATCCTAGGCAATTAACTAACATTACAAGTTAAGTTGGAGCTGGAGGGAAAATTTTGATTGTTGCAGTTAAGGGTAGAGACTGACATCGGAATTCAGCAAAAGATGGACAGCAAGAGGTGGTTTAGGTGTAATATTTATCTATAGTGCATAGGATATACGGGAGAGGAGAGAACCTACGGACGCACCACTTTTTGGATAGAATTTAGGTAACTGAAGTTGTTAATGATGGAAAAAGATGGACGATTGAACAGAAAGGAAGGAATAAGGCTGGCACGTACTGAAATGGACGTACATTAAGTTAAATAAGGGGACTGGTATGCCATACACCATAAAAGTCTTCTAGAGGTCAAAGGGCACTAAGGAGGAGGTTGCAGTGCTTAAAAAGTCTGATCTCTCAGCGATCGACTCAAAGGCGGTGGAGCCAGAACACATGTAACGAATGATATACGTCACGTAACGGAATGTTAATGCGTCAAACAGTTTCAATAGACCCTCGAGGTTCTGCGCGGAGGATAATTACAGCAGGTGTCTTGTTTGCTGTTTATCGTTGGTATCCTTCTGACGACCTCCAAGCTGTCTACCTCATAAAGCGAGATCGCGGTTTGAGTCCAATTATGGTGTATGTGCAGTCGAGCGTTTAAGAAGATGCCGCTACTGTGCCTGTGCTACATAGAAATGAAAATATATAGTAATAACTTGCAAGTGCGCGCCTGGTGTCATTCCTGCAAAACGTCAGGCACCTTTTCTGTGTGGTCTTTTTCCTTTTTAAGGTGGTGTTAAGTTTGATTTTATGATGTGTAAGAGCAGTCAGCTCGAACAAAGACTTCTCATGTAATGTTTCAAGCGATGCACAAAGTCTGTGGGAAAAGCTGTTTACGTTCTTATTATAAGCAAAATGCTGCCTAAATCTTAATTATTTGTGCCAAACCGAGAGAGCAATATCTAATCCGGTTCATTAGCTATTTCAAAAATACTATTTTTTTAAAAAAAATATGTCCACTAGACGTTAACATACGTAAAAATGTGTAAGAACCTATTATCAAGACAACTCTCAACACCGACTCTGTTATAGAGAAGAAATTATTCGCTGTAATGCGAAATTACTGACTCAACTCCACGATAGAGTAATTAGAAAAAAGAATAAGTCACAGAATCAGCACAGCTATTTTCTTCGTTTCTAGGTCGACATGGACGCCTGCAGGCATCGAATTGGAGCAGTAAGGCAAGCTGATCAACGCTCGCAGTTTCGTAAGAATGGTAAGCATGCCCCCGCTCTTTATCATCTTGTCAACATACAGTTGACATTAATTTAACGTTGCCTGAGGTAGTTATTAGCTCGAGCGTAATTCACCTTAACCGCTTTTTAATGTCATGAACTGATACGTAATGATGACATTTAAGAATCATAATGTTATGGGCGAAACAGCAACGGAGCAGCGCAACAACACTTGATTATCGAGAAGTTCCTATTCTTGTGTAACGGATTTTCGTATACAATAAAAATATTTCTCTAAAATAAAAATCCAGTTATGTGGCTCTTATAACAAAACAAATTTCCGTGTTCAATAACTAATTTTGCGCTAGTTGAATACAGACAATCGTGTGTGTGTGTGTGTGTGTGTGTGTGTGTGTGTGTGTGTGTGTGTGTGTGTGTGTGTGTGTGTGTGTGTGTGTGTGTGTGTGTTTTTTTGCAGTCTGAAGATTATAATAATCTTGTTGCATTTGTAGCTTAAATTTCTGTGTATTCCAGTGCATCACATAGCCTCTCCAGGTCGTACAACTCATTACAAGCTGTCATCACGTAAGAGATGATGCTGATGCTGTTCACCATTTACATCTGAACAGTATCTTCACCCATTCGATTAGATATCGCCTATGACGTACTGTCTGAGTCTTTGCTCACTGTCAACAGGTAACTTTGTGCGCAGAAGTTTCATAACGTCTGATGCCCACAACTGAGCGGAAATTTGCATGCGAAGAAATTCCTTCTCTCTTGTCGTTAGGATCAGAGTCCACACGACCAGTGTTTACGTTTTACGTATGTGCCGTGTGGCAAAGTGAATGGTAGAGAAAAGCGGGACACAGGTAGTGGGACTAACTGGTTAAATGAAGTGCAGAATGACAACATTTATTAACCAAATATTACAAAATAGTGAGAATCAAAATTACATAACTTCATGGCACAGAAATATTGCTCTATTAACTTCGTAAGTTAACTCCGGCATTGGCGTTACATTCAATGGTAGCCTTCACTCATTTGACAGATAGTCCTTGCTGAACAGCCACTAAAGTACTTTAGACAATGGAGCCACTGTTCATCTGAAAAATAGGTCACATTACAATATGGCTAAGATATATGCTTACAATCACAATCCGAACGATGCTATCAGGCCTTCAATATAAGCCATATTTTATTAATTCACTCCCAGCTCGGAATCAAGACATATTCAGACACGCGGACGCAACAGCTTAATATACTATTCATGAAGTAATAACATGAGTGGCATTACATAAACTTTCAAACCCCGACGAAGCACACATCATTCAATGAACAAAAAAACTGTTTAAAATAAGTCCTTAAATATGTACCTACACTCACTGCTTGTAAAAGGTCAATTAAGACTTCCTGTCCACCTCAATGCTCCAAAATTTCAGGTAATTTCAACGCACAAGCTTCATGGTTAGCTCTTGCTCAGTATACAGCATTACGAATTGGTAATGTACCGTTCGATCACGACACCAACAGTGTTAACGAGGGGTGCTTAGAAAGTAATGTACCGCAGTCTTCTTCCCAGCCGAAAACAATACTCGGAATGTGAGTATTATTTGAAGTATACTGAGTGAGATCGCCAATTTCCGCCATTTCCGACACACAGCGCAGCAGGACAGTTTCAAAGTGGTGACTGTAGCTTATGTACGTTACAAGCAAGAGCCATCATTGAATTTCTCACTGCAGAGAAAGAAACTGTGGGGAACATTCACAAACGCTTGTTGAAAGTGTACGGGGCATGTGCTGCCGATGGCAGTAAAGTTAGTCACTGGGAACTGAGGGTGAGGTCATCAGAAGGCGGTTCGGTGGAGCTCCACGATTTGCACCGGTCGGGGAGATCATCCACGGCTATCTCACCGGACACAAATGACCTAGCCCCCTCCGACTTCCAATTGTTTGCTCCATTGAACGATGCCATTCGTGAAAGACATTTTGAGGACGATGAGGAGGTGACACACGGTGAAGCACTGTCCCCGCCATCAGGCCAAGGAATGGTACCAACAGGGCACACACGCCCTTGTTTCGCGCTGGAGGAAGGCCATAGAAAGGGATGGAGAATACGTGGAAAAACAGGGCGTGTAGATAAAACACCTTTCTTTCGGGTGTTTACACACCCTCATTATGTTCAGTAAAGAATTGTTGAAGGAAAAAAAAAATACGGCGAATTACTTTCTGGGCAACCTTTGTACGACTGACCCCACTGGATCACTGGCAGCATTCGCAATCACTGTGGCGAGGCCTGCGATCACAGATATACACTGATGTAAATGTCGTGTCACCAGGGCCTCCCGTCTGGTAGCCCGGTATCCGGGTGAAAGTCTTTCGATTTGACGCCACTTGGGCAACTCGTGCGTCGATGGGGATGAAATGATAATGATTAGGACAACACAACTCCCAGTTCCTGAGCGGAGAAAATCTCCGACCCAGTCGGGACTCGAACCCGGGCTCTCAGGATTGACATTTTGTCGCGCTGACCACTCAGCTAACGGGGGCGGACGATATACTCTGAGTCAAAGCACTTGACCACCTGCTTAATAGTCTTTCCGTCTTTGGAACGAAATACATCACTGATTCTGTATATCAGGGTTCCGATATTTTGTTGATAGGTTTGTGGAGGTATGGGGCATTAGATGTCTGCGCACAGAACGGGAAGCTGATTTGCGTACACGGTGATGACGCTCGATAGCGACCCAGATTGGTTCCACAGGATTTACATGAGGCGAATCTGGTCAATATAATGCTCCTCAAACCACTGAGCACGAGACTGGGTCTGAGACACGGACAATTATACTGCTGAATGATGACATTACCCCGGGAAGACATCACTGAAGGGATGCAGGTCTCACGCAAGCCCAGGAGAATGCTTACCACAGCACAATACTGCTCCTACCAGCCTACATCCGTGGCGCGTTGCATGTTTCGAGCCGCCGTTCACCTCGATGCCGGCGTTTGTGGCGACGTCCAGCGACCTAATGTAGCAAAAATATGATTTACCCGTACAGCCGTCACGTTTCCATTGATAGACGATCGAATTCTGTGCCCACTGCAATCGTAACTGACGCTCTCGTGTCAACATGTGAACACGTAGAGGTGGTCTGTTGCGGAGGTCCATGTTCAACAATGTACATTGAAGGGTGTGCTGCGAAACACTTGTGCGTGCACCAGCATTGTACTCTTACGACAGACACGCCAAAGATCACTGTCTATCCTATTTTAGAGAGCAGACAAGCCTCTGAAGAGTCGTCGACGTTCAATCATTTAATGCCTACTGCTAGTTTCACTGCCCTAGAGGGCCGGCCGCTGTGGCCGAGCGGTTCTAAGCGCCTCAGTCCGGAACCGCGCTGCTACTGCGGTCGCAGGTTAGAATCCTACCTCGGACATGGATGTGTGTGATGTCCTTAGGTTAGTTAGGTTTAAGTAGTTCTAAGTCTACGGTACTGATGTTAAGTCCCATAGTTGGCTCTGAGCACTATGGGACTTAACATCTATGGTCATCAGTCCCCTACAACTTAGAACTACTTAAACCTAACTAACCTAAGGACAGCACACAACACTCAGCCATCACGAGGCAGAGAAAATCCCTGACCCCGCCGGGAATCGAACCCGGGAACCCGGGCGTGGGAAGCGGGAACGCTACCGCACGACCACGAGAGTCCCATAGTGCTTAGAGCCTTTTGAACTGTGCTAGTGCTAGTTTCATCTGTCCTTTGTCAGAGTCGTTTATCTCAATGGACTTCCCGATTCTCAGCCCTTATCTTCGTTAGTGTGATCCCCCTCCGTGTCTGCTCCGCTTACATACTTTTGTTACCGCGTACGTGCTCACAAAGCCACCAAGCGGCATCAAACGTCGCGATGGGCACTGGTCGTGATGATATGACTTAACAGTTTAAGCCCCTTGCACAGACAAGAGTCTGGGGACAAATCCCTGGACACCCACACAAATCGTAGTTCTAGATCTGAGAATAGGGAACGGGCTAGAAAAACACACAATTAAGAAATTATGCGACGAGAACTATCATAACTTACCACTAACGTTCCGTACGTAATTCAGTGAATCTGAGCGGAGTGCAGCTGTTCACACCAAGTTCCCTCCTGAAAACTCAGCTACACTCAAATAGGTGCGCCAAAGACTCCGTCGAGAAGCTTGATCTCGTGTGTCCAGAGCGAAGGGCGTTATGCCGAATTCCAGGACGGAAGAAAACGAACAGCGTGTTGAATGTACCGTCACAAACTAATGTACTGTCCATTTTCACCTACAGTACAGTAGTACTCGGAGCCAACAATCACCAGCCCCTTCCAGCAGTAATTCTACTGTTCGGCCGGTAAGCTTCGAGTTCGGAGGTTCACACAAGCCATCGCTCCCAGCCGCTCTGACCTTCCTTCTCGGCTTTGCAGCAACTGAGGCACCACAGCTCGCAGCCAAAGGTCGCAAACAGCTACCGGCAACAAAATTCTGTCTGGTCGAGGCTTATAATGGACTTACCGCCGAATAATTATGGATCCCGAGTTTTGGCACTGTAAAAAATCACAGAGTGCAGCAACTGACGATACAACAGCACAAAAACGCTTAGTAAAATGTCTCTCCACCTGAAAGCCGTCAAGCCTTTCTAATTCGGCTTGGACTCCATGTTGATCTTGATGGAACACACAAACACTGCTTTGTACCATCTCCATGCAGACACTGCTTGCGAGAATGATCGCCTACAACGTGTCGTCGTTAATTACAGTGCTTGAGGAAAAACTACTATTGTCCAGCTGTTTCATTATTCCTATGTGGAACCAAATTCTATTTCTATCAATGTATTAGATAACAACTGTTAAAAGAAATTTGCTTAGATAATTTCTGGGGTTGGGCCATTATGTTTGCTCCCAAGTAATCTGGCGTGGGCCCAGTTTCATCATTCAGTTCGGCCTTACTTGCCTATGCGATCTACACACGTACCCCTGATCAATAGAATTTAATAGCTCACCGCTTAGAACTTGCTTCAGTTACAAAGAGTGAGCTAAAGTAAAGAACCGTGCTAATTTGTTTTTCCAGTACCATACAAGGGAACGATAACACTCAAATCTGGTTACAACATATGCTACGCTTTACTCTCTGTGCTCAGCAATACTACCCTGAAATCCACAATACCACTGAGGACAAAGAAAGTCTTGTTAAATAGTCAAGGCAACTTGAAATAAATTCGTGGACTATATGCTCATCACATTTCGCTTGAACTGACAATACATCGTCTAAAATAGCACACCTTAGAAGATCAAATGATTACAGAACGTTTACTGCTCGCAAAATGTATGACTAGCTGAGTTTTTAGTCTCATTTATTCCTACTTTTCTGCACAGAAATGCATGCGAAGAGAATGTTTTGCACATTTAACTACGTCTAATATTAGGGACGAATTTCTCGGTTTTGATGTCGCTACGTTGATTACTGATCGTCTTCAAGACATTTAAGATTAATAGAAAAGAAACTGAGAACTTCTTCTTCTTCTTCTTCTTCTTCTTCTTCTCAGCAATCCCCTGTTCACTTTTACCCCCTAGCCAGCGAAACATCAGGATTTGCCAATAAACCTAGCGACCAAGAAAACTAGGCATATGACTAAGACGTCGTTCATATACAATTATTTACAAACATCTCTACCTTCCTACTCACAGAAAACTGGAGTACCTTCTATTTTCGGCTTACCCGACAACGACAAAAACGCAAGGAGTTTGAGGGAATTGACTACTACCGTTCTCTATATACTGATGGGAGTGTGGCATGTCGGGCTCCAGTGACTGCCATTTCAGAAGTTGCAGAATCAGATGTTCAATAACTAAAAACTGTGTTATGTTATTGGTGGGTACATGTCAAAAGTTTTCGATCACCGTCACAAATATGCATTTGTTGTTGAAACGGGGATTTCGTTGGGAATATTTTATTATATCCCAGTACCGATAGTAAAACAAGTAGAAACATGTAAAGAATACGCACATCTGTTCTGTGTTTGACTGGTTGTTCACATATAGAGCCGCGGACGAGTGTTCACAACACTGACGTACCTCTGCTTAAGATTGTCCATTCGAATAGGCCTCTTTGCTTCAGCTGTTTGTATCGCAAAAAAATTCTGATTAATTTACATTGTGTGTGTGTGTGTGTGTGTGTGTGTGTGTGTGTGTGTGTGTGTGTGTGTGTGTGACCAGTTCATACCATATTAACTCCTAATATGACGGAAGAAGTTAAAACAGCTGTAATTGCAGATCTACAAAGGCTATTCAGTAGGACAACAGCAACAGTACTGTTGTATACACGGCAACGGTTCAAGAAAATCGTTGCCAATGCAATTGTTTCGTGATCTGGAAGACCGTGGGTATCATCATACGGGGAAATGCAGTTTATGTGTGTAAAGAGTAAATGTCGAAGTCTTCGTACTGCACCTGAAGTAAAATGTATACGAGCAACTCTAGGCTGTCTCAACACTGCAACGCCGTCTTCGTGAACAAAGTTCAAAGGTTGTGCGTAGCTGCCAGAAAATCTGCATCGCACACGCACACGCTCACGCTCTAAGCGTGAAGCAGTGGTCGAAAGTGTTATCCATGGACGATTCTAAGTAGTTTGAAATATTTGGAATCCATTGTCGAATCTTCGTTCGTTGACTTCATGGAGAACGTATGCGGAACGCCAACACTGAACACGGTTGACGTTCGACCATGGTGTGGGAATGTTCAGCGAGTGATAATTCCGGTGATCTAGTGATAATTAATAGAACATCCAAGAATGAAGGATATCAGAGGATACTGATCAATTCATTTCCATCTGGCAAGAGACTTATTGGTCGTGGATTTGTTCTGCAGTGGAACAATGATCTCATACAAGTTTCTACTTTTTGCAGAGGGTATGTTAATAGAAAATAGACATGTGGGCACTGAAGAGTATGATTAGGCCAAACCAGTCACCGGACTTAAGTTCGTCCCATAGGAGTTAAATGAGATTTGACGGAGGCGTAGGAGAACAGGTCACCTAACGTTGACTATCAATGGTTTAATTTACAAACGTGTTGGACTGCATTTTCTGCAAGTACACTACAAAATCTTAAGAGGCTAAAATCTGAATCATATTGTATAGTACTTAATGATAGACGAAATATTTATTTTGTTGCTTTATTTTGTTTGTACGATGTGTTTATACACGAAACAAAATACATAGGTTTCTCATGAGCCATTGGTAACTTTTGACTGGTAGTGCAAATCTACATCCTGTACATGTAAGTCAGAATGCCGTTGTAGCTATAATTGTTATTTCATTATCAATCTACAATCTAGTAACGTAAATCACAAGAAATTGACCAGAACTTGTCATCTCAATGAAAGTGTGTTTATGCTTTCCTTCTCTAAATGCGTATCGTCAGAAAGTGAACTAAAAAGGAAGGAAATAAATCTTGTTTGGTGGATTACATTTCATCATTGTACGTTGATAATAGTTCACTCTTAGTGACGGCCCGCTTTAACTGGCCAAATGATAGGTGTATGCGTTCCGAACTTAAAATTCGTAGTTTGTATGAACTTAATAGTAAACAAAATTGCAACACGTTGTACGAAGCATACACATAGATGCAAAAGAGTGTGAAACTTAGGAGGGTGCGTTGCCTAGTAAGCTTTAATATTCAGAACGGATCTTGGGAGACACTGTACAGATCAATAATTGTCCAAGGATTTTGTTTTGTTTTTAGAAGATACACTTTGAAGTTGTTTGGTATTGTCACGGAGATAGGAGCGCTGTGGTGGCTGCCTATGGGGAGTCTCCACTTCAGATATCAGAAACCAAATAATTTAAATCGGACCTTGTCAGTTTATGTTTCTCTCAATGGCGGTTTTTCACAGTGTATGCAAAACAGATTTGCGAGCCGAAATAAACTGGTAAACAGGACCACATTTCTCAGTCACTGTAGCGAGGGTGGCTAGCAGGAAGTGGTACAGTAGTGTTGTCTTTCGTCGCTGGGAATCGTTGCTGTATTTTAAGTTTCATGCCTTAGTTTTTCCCTAGACTGGGGAGAACGCCACAGAACGTATTGCTCTTTGTCATTTTACGTGAATCTATTTTATAGGAAACTAGAAACTAAAAGACGCTGGCCTATAAGAGGGCGCGCGAGTAGCGGTGTGTGGTGGTACAGGGCATGTGCAGTAAGTAGAAGGAAAGACTTGCCGGCAACAATGCGGATAGTTGAACGTCCTGTTTTAGCTGGCACTTGTGTGCGTTCTATTGGGCCGAATACAGCTGGAAGGCAGCGGCATAGCCTGCGGTGTGTTCCTGGCGCCATCACGAACACTGGAGTTCGTCAGTTACTCTACCAGTGGAGGAAGCAAGCCTGCTAGGGGAACCGCTGTGTGCCTTTATTGTTAACTACATGGTGACCCGTTTTCTGTAACGAGCAGTAACTTCTCTTAACTAACGCGTGACACCTACATCCCGGTTCCTTTCAAATCAAACTCTTAGTTGTGCTCGTTCCTCCAATATTCTATTGTGGCGAAAGACTTTCCTTCGCATTTTTCTGCGAAGCTGTATTTAGCTGATTTTATGGACACACATTCGCAATTTGCGGAGAGCATGGACTGTGCTTTATATGTTGATTCCAATTTAACACGTTACTTGGTTGATTGTGTAAGCAAGCACACTCTTACTGTTAATTTTCTATAAGATTTTTGGCATATTACCTATTCAGTGCTTGCCGCCTTTATTTAATTTGTTGGTATTTATGTTTTATTAGACTAGCATTTAATATGCTGATGTGTGCAAGATACAGGGCAGATTAGGGATTATTTGAGACCTTGATTACTAAAGTCGAGAGTTAATCTGGAAACGGGCTTAACTGTATGCTTTAGTTGGTCTTGTGGGACAGGGCACTGCGACAATGCGATGTCTAGAGTTGAAGATTTGTGCCGGACTGGGCCTCTAAACCTGATGCTCCATTTCCCGTCGGACATAACTGCCAACTTCTCGTTCGCCGCACGTAATGGATATGTCCGACGGAACAGACACCAGTCGTATCGATAATTCTGTGGGCTCGACGACTGATGAAAAAGTTTCAGTGCGGATACACAACCTACGGCCGAACTCCTACCGGAATCTGAAATCAAAGTAGCTGGTTAATGGACGGAGGCGTCGCGGTGCGCAGAGCAGAGCAGACAGTTCGGATTTCCGGTCTGACGGGAAGTGTATCCGGGTAGCCACGGAGGTGACGGATATCACTCTACGGATGATGAGCGTGCGGGTTCGAATGCCGGACCGGCACAAATTTTCGGCTCTCGGCGTTGCATTTCCGCAGTGCCATGTGAGGATGGGAGTCGTTATTACCTTTGTTTTTCCCATCACGTTTTCTTTCCATACCTTTCACACTATTTATTAGCTAATTGTTTCTCTGCATTTGATGGGTTAATTCTGTTTGCTTGCTTTACGTTGCCATTGTACGTTTTAGTTGTAATTGTAATACTAGCTAGGGGACACTTGCAATTAGTTTCCCTTTTAATTCACTACAGCCGATTCGTTGGACATTCCACTTAAATACCTCAAGCTTTACAGCCTGCCAGTGGAGGCGCATTTTGGCATAAGCTTAACATCACTAAAAATAATTGCTAATGGTACTCTTCAATTTAGTGTTAATCCTGAAGCACCTTCGCCCGCTGCTTGCGTGGCCACCGGACCTTGCTTCTGTTATCCTGCCTGTCTTATTAAGTATTTAGTGAGTACAGAAATGTAGTTACCTTCAGTCTGGCCACTGTTGCTGGAAGCTGGTATTTAGGTGTGAGGTATCTTTTTCGTTAATGAAATTTGTATTTAATATTCAATTGTTTGAAAGGGCCTCGCCGTGATACGTATTTCCTAGTGGACCGTAAGACGACTATAGTTGCTACGTGTACTTATTTGTTTGATCAAATCCACCAAACATAAGAGACATGGAACACTTCTGGAGCAGCATATGGTCAAACCCGGTACAACATAATAGGCATGCACGGTGGATACAAGCAGAAACAGATACATACAAGATGATACCACAAATGCCTGAAGTGATAATTTTGCAACATGAAGTCACCCGAGCAATTAATTCTACGCACAATTGGAAAGCCCCTGGAAATGATAAAATAGCAAATTTCTGGCTAAAGAAGTTCACCTCAACACATTCACATCTAACTAAATTATTTAACAGTTACATTGCAGACCCATACATATTCCCTGATACACTTACACATGGAATAACTTATCTGAAACCTAAAGATCAAGCAGACACAGCAAACCCAGCTAAATATCGCCCCATAACATGCCTACCAACAATCTACAAAATATTAACTTCAGTCATTACACAGAAATTAATGACACATACAACACAGAACAAAATTATAAATGAAGAACAAAAAGGCTGCTGCAAAGGAGCACGAGGATGTAAAGAGCAACTGATAATAGATGCAGAGGTGACATATCAAGCTAAAACTAAACAAAGGTCTCTACACTACGCATACATTGATTACCAAAAAGCTTTTGATAGTGTACCCCACTCATGGTTACTACAAATATTGGAAATATACAAAGTAGATCCTAAATTGATACAGTTCCTAAACATAGTAATGAAAAACTGGAAAACCACACTTAATATCCAAACAAATTCAGATAATATCACATCACAGCCAATACAGATTAAACGTGGAATATACCAAGGAGACTCATTAAGTCCTTTCTGGTTCTGCCTTGCTCTGAACCCACTATCCAACATGCTAAATAATACAAATTATGGATACAATATTACTGGAACATACCCACACAAAATCACACATTTGCTATACATGGATGATCTAAAACTACTGGCAGCAACAAATCAACAACTCAACCAATTACTAAAGATAACAGAAGTATTCAGCAATGATATAAGTATGGCTTTTGGAACAGACAAATGTAAGAAAAATAGCATAGTCAAGGGAAAACACACTAAACAAGAAGATTACATATTGGATAACCACAGCGACTGCATAGAAGCGATGGAAAAAACGGATGCCTATAAATATCTAGGATACAGACAAAAAATAGGAATAGATAATACAAATATTAAAGAAGAACTAAAAGAAAAATATAGACAAAGACTAACAAAAGTACTGAAAACAGAATTGACAGCAAGAAACAAGACCAAAGCTATAAATACTTATGCCATACCAATATTGACCTACTCATTTGGAGTAGTGAAATGGAGTAACACAGACCTAGAAGCACTCAATACACTTACACGCTCACAATGCCATAAATATAGAATACATCACATACATTCAGCAACAGAAAGATTCACATTAAGCAGAAAGGAAGGAGGAAGGGGATTTATCGATATAAAAAACCTACATTATGGACAGGTAGACAATTTAAGAAAATTCTTTATAGAACGAGCAGAAACTAGCAAAATACACAAAGCAATCACTCATATAAATACATCGGCTACACCACTACAATTTCATAACCACCTCTACAACCCTTTAGACCACATAACATCAACAGATACGAAGAAAGTAAATTGGAAAAAGAAAACACTTCATGGCAAGCACCCGTATCATCTAACACAGCCACACATCGATCGAGACGCATCCAACACATGGCTAAGAAAAGGCAATATATACAGTGAGACAGAAGGATTCATGATTGCAATACAGGATCAAACAATAAACACCAGGTATTACAGCAAGCATATTATTAAAGATCCCAATACCACAACAGATAAATGCAGACTTTGTAAACAACAAATAGAAACAGTAGATCACATCACAAGCGGATGTACAATACTAGCAAATACAGAATACCCCAGAAGACATGACAATGTCGCAAAAATAATACATCAACAGCTTGCCTTACAACATAAACTTTTAAAACAACAAGTTCCTACATACAAGTATGCACCACAAAATGTACTGGAGAATGATGAATACAAATTATACTGGAACAGAACCATTATAACAGATAAAACAACGCCACATAACAAACCTGACATCATACTCACCAATAAAAAGAAGAAATTAACACAACTAATCGAAATATCCATACCCAATACAACAAATATACAAAAGAAAACAGGAGAAAAAATTGAAAAATACATCCAACTGGCTGAGGAAGTCAAAGACATGTGGCATCAGGATAAAGTTGACATCATACCAATTATACTATCAACTACAGGAGTCATACCACACAATATCCACCAGTACATCAATGCAATACAGCTACATCCAAACATATATATACAACTACAGAAATCCGTAATTATTGATACATGTTCAATTACCCGAAAGTTCCTAAATGCAATATAACATGTACCGTACAGCAAAAAGGAAGTGACGCTTGATAAAGGTCCGCGTCACTCCATTCTTAACCAGACTTCTAAAAAGTCTGAGAAAGTAAAGAAATAATAATAATAATAATAATAAAACCCGTGGAGGCCCGGGAAAAGAATAGGCCTCCGGTATGTTCTGCCAGTCGTAAAAGGTGACGAAAAGAACAAACCACTAATAGGGCTAACCCCCCTTTAGTGTGATTAGTTGGTTCAGGACAGAACTAAAGAAGCCTCGGACAAGCGCCGTCATGGTCGGGGACGACGCTTGAACCCTATGCCCACCCACAATGGTAACGACACTGCTAGCCAACTGGAAAATGATTTAAATCCAAATAGAGGTGTTTTGCAGGATATGCTTCCTGCAACCACCCTAGAAGGAAAACAAAGACAGAGGATGAGATGGTCAGATGAATTTAATCGACACCTCATGTTCTGTTATTACCAAGCAACAAACCTAGGAACCAACACAACTGGACACAGATCACAAGTATACACAACATTTATTACCAGATACCCAGAATTAAAATTTTTAACAGAACAACGACTAGCTGATCAGATCCGTGTAATAATCAAAAATAACAGGATACCCCAGTCAGAATTAGAAAACATCAAACAAGTACAACAAATACTGGAACAAAATAATGTGCAATCAGAAGAAGAAGAAAATACAGTAATGGACTCAAACATCCCAGAGCAAACAAACAAAGAACAACACGCACCAATTAAACAATCAGAGGAAAACGAAATCTTAAGACAGCCACCAGAACAAGCACAAATAGAACACGAAGTGACACACATGTTAGATATAGAAGAAAAATTTCAGCTGACATATATAGAATACAAAGACACAAATACAGACGTAAGACCATTCTTGCATAGACCACCAAATAACCCACAAGTCGAAACAACAATAAAAACTATCAACACAATCATACACAAAATAAATGAAAACACAACTATGGAAGAGTTACAACTACTGGTTTATATAGGAGCACTCACTACACTAAATATACACACTAGACAGAGATCAGAACCAACACACAGAAGAAACCCACAAAACCAGCATGGCAACACAGGCTACAGATCAGAATAGAAAAACTGAGAAAAGACATCGGACTGCTAACACAATTTATAAGAAATGCAATCTCGGAAAAAAAACGAAAAAGGTTAGGTAAAATCTCACAACAAGAAGCGACAGAGCAATTAGACGAAAAGAAGCAGAAATTACAAGCATTAGCCAAACGACTCAGAAGATACAAAAAAAGTGAAAATAGAAGGAAACAAAACCAAACATTCAACACAAACCAAAAGAAATTTTACCAGACAATAGATAACACACACATTAAAATAAACAATCCACCAAACATAACAGACATGGAACACTTCTGGAGCAACAAATGGTCTAGCCCGGTACAACATAACAGGCATGCACGGCGGATACAAGCAGAAACAGACACATACAAGATGATACCACAAATGCCTGAAGTGATAATTTTGCAACATGAAGTCACCCAAGCAATTAATTCTACTCACAATTGGAAAGCCGCTGGAAATGATAAAATACCAAATTTCTGGTTAAAGAAGTTCACCTCAACACATTCACATCTAACTAAATTATTTAACAGTTACATTGCAGACCCATACACATTCCCTGATACATTTACACATGGAATAACTTATCTGAAACCTAAAGATCAAGCAGACACAGCGAACCCAGCTAAATATCGCCCCATAACATGCCTACCAACAATATACAAAATATTAACTTCAATCATTAAACAGAAATTAATGACACATACAACACAGAACAAAATTATAAATGAAGAACAAAAAGGCTGTTGCAAAGGAGCACGAGGATGTAAAGAGCAACTGATAATAGATGCAGAGGTGACATATCAAGCTAAAACTAAACAAAGGTCGCTACACAACGCATACATTGATTACCAAAAAGCTTTTGATAGTGTACCCCACTCATGGTTACTACAAATATTGGAAATATACAAAGTAGATCCTAAATTGATACAGTTCCTAAACATAGTAATGAAAAATTGGAAAACCACACTTAATATCCAAACAAATTCAAATAATATCACATCACAGCCAATACAGATTAAGCGTGGAATATACCAAGGAGACTCATTAAGTCCTTTCTGGTTCTGCCTTGCTCTGAACCCACTATCCAACATGCTAAATAATACAAATTATGGATACAATATTACTGGAACATACCCACACAAAATCACACATTTGCTATACATGGATGATCTAAAACTACTGGCAGCAACAAATCAACAACTCAAATGTAGTCCAGCAACAAAGGAGGTGGCTTACAAAACACTCGTTCGACCTATACTTGAGTATTGCTCATCAGTGTGGGATCCGTACCAGATCGGGTTGACGGAGGAGATAGAGAAGATCCAAAGAAGAGCGGCGCGTTTCGTCACAGGGTTATTTGGTAACCGTGATAGCGTTACGGAGATGTTTAATAAACTCAAGTGGCAGACTCTGCAAGAGAGGCGCTCTGCATCGCGGTGTAGCTTGCTCGCCAGGTTTCGAGAGGGTGCGTTTCTGGATGAGGTATCGAGTATATTGCTTCCCCTACTTATACCTCCCGAGGAGATCACGAATGTAAAATTAGAGAGATTAGAGCGCGCACGGAGGCTTTCAGACAGTCGTTCTTCACGCGAACCATACGCGACTGGAACAGGAAAGGGAGGTAATGACAGTGGCACGTAAAGTGCCCTCCGCCACACACCGTTGGGTGGCTTGCGGAGTATGAATGTAGATGTAGATGTAGAACCAATTACTAAAGATAACAGAAGTATTCAGCAATGATATAAGTATGGCTTTTGGAACAGACAAATGTAAGAAAAATAGCATAGTCAAGGGAAAACACACTAAACAAGAAGATTACATATTGGATAACCACAGCGACTGCATAGAAGCGATGGAAAAAACGGATGCCTATAAATATCTAGGATACAGACAAAAAATAGGAATAGATAATACAAATATTAAAGAAGAACTAAAAGAAAAATATAGACAAAGACTAACAAAAATACTGAAAACAGAATTGACAGCAAGAAACAAGACCAAAGCTATAAATACTTATGCCATACCAATATTGACCTACTCATTTGGAGTAGTGAAATGGAGTAACACAGACCTAGAAGCACTCAATACACTTACACGATCACAATGCCATAAATATAGAATACATCACATACATTCAGCAACAGAAAGATTCACATTAAGCAGAAAGGAAGGAGGAAGGGGATTTATCGATATAAAAAACCTACATTATGGACAGGTAGACAATTTAAGAAAATTCTTTATAGAACGAGCAGAAACTAGCAAAATACACAAAGCAATCACTCATATAAATACATCGGCTACACCACTACAATTTCATAACCACCTCTACAACCCTTTAGATCACATAACATCAACAGATACGAAGAAAGTAAATTGGAAAAAGAAAACACTACATGGCAAGCACCCGTATCATCTAACACAGCCACACATCGATCAAGACGCATCCAACACATGGCTAAGAAAAGGCAATATATACAGTGAGACAGAAGGATTCATGATTGCAATACAGGATCAAACAATAAACACCAGGTATTACAGCAAGCATATTATTAAAGATCCCAATACCACAACAGATAAATGCAGACTTTGTAAACAACAAATAGAAACAGTAGATCACATCACAAGCGGATGTACAATACTAGCAAATACAGAATACCCCAGAAGACATGACAATGTCGCAAAAATAATACATCAACAGCTTGCCTTACAACATAAACTTTTAAAACAACAAGTTCCTACATACAAGTATGCACCACAAAATGTACTGGAGAATGATGAATACAAATTATACTGGAACAGAACCATTATTACAGATAAAACAACGCCACATAACAAACCTGACATCATACTCACCAATAAAAAGAAGAAATTAACACAACTAATCGAAATATCCATACCCAATACAACAAATATACAAAAGAAAACAGGAGAAAAAATTGAAAAATACATCCAACTGGCTGAGGAAGTCAAAGACATGTGGCATCAGGATAAAGTTGACATCATACCAATTATATTATCAACTACAGGAGTCATACCACACAATATCCACCAGTACATCAATGCAATACAGCTACATCCAAACACATATATACAACTACAGAAATCCGTAATTATTGATACATGTTCAATTACCCGAAAGTTCCTAAATGCAATATAACACATACCGTACAGTTAATAGGAAGTGACGCTTGATCAAGGTCCGCGTCACTTTCCATTCTCAACCAGACTTAACGTCTGAGAAAGTAAAGAAATAATAATAAAAAGTAAAAGAACCTGTTAAAACTCGCTATAATGGAACATGCACCAGGCACAATAAAATTAAAACATCGTGGCTACTTCCCTTGTTGCAGCCGTGTCTTCCAAGTTGCATCTCCACATAGTCGTCAAAATCTACAAAAAAAACTAAAATTGTGTCGCCTATGATGTTCAACATCTAACCAGATGGCGCTCTCCTCTATCGTCGTAAGCCCCCCGTGCGTCTTCGTTGATACCACACACCACGCTGCCAAACGTGACACAAACTCGAGTGAGCTCACGCGCAAGTAAACAAGGAAGTCACAGAGAGGTCTATACAAACAGATAACTTATACATGGTCCAAGGACCTCAGGAAATGGTGTCCTGCCAATTACTAAAAATTTTGTTACTAAAAGAAACCAGTGAAATGTTTGAAAGAAAGTTATTTGTATCACCAGTTAGCTTTCCGGCTTAATTTCGGAAAGTCAGCTGTAGCCACGCATATTTGGGAAACGGGACACCCGATGTTGGGAATACATCACGATCTAGTTATTTTACATAGGACAAAGGCAAAAAGCTGGATCTACTAGAACAGGTGGAAATTACGATACATAGCGTGGATAATCAGAACGCACTGAATGAACAGCTAACTGCTGATACAAATAACTTTTTCTAACATTTCACTGGTTTCTTTTAGTAACTACATTTTTAGCAATTGGCAGGATACCATCATTTCATGAGGTCCTTGGAACATGTATACGTTGTCTGTTTGTATAGACATCTCTGCGACTTCCTTGTTTACTTGCGCGTGGCTCACTCGCGTTTCAGTGTCGTGTTTGGCTACGTGATGTGTGGTATCAACAAAGAGCACGGGCGGTTTACGACGATAGAGGAGAGAGCCAAGTGGTTAAAATGGTGTCGCGTATGGTGTTCAACATCTACGGTTTTTTGTATATTTTGACGACTATGTGGAGATGCACCTTGGAAGACACGGCTGCCACAAGGGAAGTAACCACGATGTTTTAATTATATTGTGCCTGGTGTATGTTCCATTTTAGCGAGTTTTAACGGGTTATTTTAGTTTTTATTATTCCGATGATGGAAGCTTGACTTCCGAAACGCTTCAATCTTAGTGTTTTACACTATAAACAAGTGGTTGAGCCGATATATTTTTTAACATTGACATTCACAACCACGACCTCTCATCCAGTATGGATAAAATCAAAGTGTGGTAGACTGCCCATTTTCAGTAGCCTTGCGTTGTCGGAAACCCTTTATGTTTAATATGGCAGCACAGTACAGAATAGTGAGACCTTGTGTCAAGCCGCTGCTTAATTGCACTAGGCCCTGATGGTACTGTCTGACTCACTTTTAAAATTTGTGTTTTTTTGGGCGAAAGTGGTTTCGTCTCTAAACATTTCCGTATTTGAGCAGTGTTACTGGCGGATGTGATAATTGATCGATAGGGGGGGAGGGGGGGGGGGGGGCTTGCCTGGTTTTGGTAGCATTACAATTTTTTACCTGTGTGTGTTGGAATGTAACTTCATGGCCACCTTGTGTAATGTTCTTAGGCTTCATTTTTCTCTTGCTGAAAATTTATTTAGGTTTCGCTTTATGTCGTCTACTCCCGCTACACTGCTTTTTCCCTTCAACATTGCTTTCATTTTCCGGATTTTTATTTCATATGTGATAGCTGCTTTTGAGTGATTTGTTGTATTTTTAGTTATTTTACTATTAATCAATGTCTTGCGTCGAAGTTTGAGTCTTTTGGCAAGCTACCAATGTTTTGTAGCACTCCCATTAGGAGGTTTGGTTTTAGTTTTGAGACGCAATTTGTTTAAAAGGTAAAGAGTGGCTTTATATGTTTATTTGGAGAAGGATTGAGACTACTACTGCTGCTGCTGCTACCGCTACCAACTATATTGCGACGCTTTATATTAAAATAAAACCGTGAAATATTGACGCCAAGTCATAAATACAGTATATTACGTTGAACGGAGGTGCTGCTATAAATCACGCTCCCAGCTACAGATGATTTAAGTTTTAAGAAGTCGTTAATTGTCCAGTTAATCATTCACATAACTATTGACTGGTGATGAACAATGTTGAATTAGTGAAAAGACGTGAGCCCCCAGTGGTTGATATCACCCCTTGAGTTTAATGAATTAGTGAAGTACCTGGGAAACACCAGACTGTGTTCACAGTTACGAATTCACTGAAACACCCTCACCAATAAACTCAGTGACAACATTTCATTGTCCTAAATGCCGATCAGTTAAACTTAAGGCCTCACAACTCTGACTCACTGTACAAAATAGAGTCCAGAGTGTTCCAGAATATTTCTGACCTGAAACACTAAAAGAGTTCAACTAAAACACTGCTCCTACAACTCTTCGCAACACTGATCGTACCGTATTACCACTTAACACAGACCGACTGCTGCCTAAAGACCTTTAGAAGAATCTTTGACACAGATTCAGTCTCCCCCTCCAATTAACTGTCTCCCTTCTGCAACTGTCAGCACCCCCCCCCCCCCCCACCCCCCACCACCACGAACGTTACTCCCGTTGACATCTCATACGGCCTCATGTGATTGCCAGTCCTGTTCTACAACTTTTCATACCTAAGTTCGATGAAAATTCTGTTTGCGCCAGTAGATACACCCTAAAATTTCATACTATAAACGTCCATCTATAAACGTGCATCTAATAGTAATTTGTAGGTGAGCAAAAGGCTATTTACAATTTGTACAGAAACCAGATGGCAGTTGTAAGAGTCGAGGGGCATGAAAGGGAAGCAGTGGTTGGGAAAGGAGTGAGACAGGGTTGTAGCCTCTCCCCGATGTTATTCAATCTGTATATTGAGCAAGCAGTAAAGGAAACAAAAGAAAAATTCGGAGTAGGTATTAAAATTCATGGAGAAGAAGTAAAAACTTTGAGGTTCGCCGATGACATTGTAATTCTGTCAGAGACAGCAAAGGACTTGGAAGAAAGTTGAACGGAATGGACAGTGTCTTGAAAGGAGGATATAAGATGAACATCATCAAAAGCAAAACGAGGATAATGGAATGTAGTCAAATTAAATCGGGTGATGCTGAGGGGATTAGATTAGGAAATGAGACACTTGAAGTAGTAAAGGAGTTTTGCTATTTAGGGAGTAAAATAAGTGATGATGGTCGAAGTAGAGAGGATATAAAATGTAGACTGGCAATGGCAAGGAAATCGTTTCTGAAGAAGAGAAATTTGTTAACATCGAGTATAGATTTAAGTGTCAGGAAGTCGTTTCTGAAAGTATATGTATGGAGTGTAGCCATGTATGGAAGTGAAACATGGACAATAACCAGTTTGGACAAGAAGAGAATAGAAGCTTTCGAAATGTGGTGCTACAGAAGAATGCTGAAGATAAGGTGGGTAGATCACGTAACTAATGAGGAGGTATTGAATAGGATTGGGGAGAAGAGAAGTTTGTGGCACAACTTGACTAGAAGAAGGGATCGGTTGGTAGGACATGTTTTGAGGCATCAAGGGATCACAAATTTAGCATTGGAGGGCAGCGTGGAGGGTAAAAATCGTAGAGGGAGACCAAGAGATCAATACACTAAGCAGATTCAGAAGGATGTAGGTTGCAGTAGGTACTGAGAGATGAAGCTTACACAGGATAGAGTAGCATGGAGAGCTGCATCAAACCAGTCTCAGGACTGAAGACCACAACAACAAGTTTCAGTTTGCCATCAATTCGAAGTTCACATATCCAGAATGTGTGCTTGGAACTGTGAGAATTGTTTGTTCTTTTAATACTTTTGATTATGGTGCAAATGCGAATGGTAGCTAGGTTCCTGTATCCATTGCCGTTATTAGTGTTCTTGTATCTTAAATTACATTAAAGTATTGAGTAGTCAAGAACTTTTAACAGAATTAATCTTAACATATTTGTGCATGTGGCAAACAGTGGTCGTTGCGAACATACTACCATGATTTCAGTGTATCCTCACTGGTATGCTTATATCCAATTCACTTTTCAATTATAATCTCTCTCAGCCTAATTACTGAAGTCAATCATCTTTCGTTTGACACCTCGTGCTTCCCTGTACTCAGGGCGATTCACACTGCACATTCGCAAATGAGTACACTGCCAAGTTTTAAGTTGTAATGGCTATGTGACGCTGACTTCACCAGCGGATCGAGGAAGACCTTATGCGGCGCCACAGTGCCTGTAGTGGAAGCGAACCGCTGACTGGCTCTGCGCCGCCATCGCTCCATCGGCAGCCGGCTGGTGGCACGAACTCTGCCCACACACACTGTGCGCGCGATTTAGACGCAGCGCTTAGCTGAACATGATCCCAGTAAGCAGATGTGGCTTCGTGTTAGTAGTTCGTGGTATGCTATCGTGTATGTTTCGTGGTATACTGAACGATCGATTGTGCGCTGGATTTCTGTAACTTTTCCAGACACGTGCCAGTATCAATTTGCTTGTGGTCTAGGGTTTCGTTTCATGAATCGGAAACCACCACTGCGTTCCTAGAACCGTTCATCACACTCATGGCCTTGTGACACGGACCATTGTCTTGTTGGAAAGTGCCACTGTTGTCAGGAGACATGATCGTTATGAAAGGGTGTACGTGAACTGCAACCAGCGTACAATACTCTTTGGCCCTCAAGATGACTTACGTGAGCTTCGCTAGACCAATGGATGCCCATATGACCGTTCCCCAGAGCATAATTAAGACGCCACCAGCCTGTCTCCATCCGGAAGTACAGTTATCAAGGAACTGTTCCCTGGATGACGTATTCGTGCCCTCCCATGTACATGATTAAGGTACCGGGATTCACCAGACCACGAAACGCTTTTAGCTGCCCATATGTGAACACTGCACATGTATGGGTCATCGTCTGCGGAGGTCCACCGTTTGTCTTCAGTGCACTGTGTTCAGAGACACGTTAACTCTACCCAGCATTAAGGTCTGATGTTAGGTCCTCTACACTTAGCCGCCTGTTCTGTTTTACCAGTCCATCCAGCCTACGACGGCAGACATCTGTCCCGAGGGGCCTCCAAACTCCAGGACGTCCTTGGTTTCGCCACGTGCCGAAGACACCGAACCACTCTAACAACCGCGGAGTCTTTCAGTTTCCCAGTTTCCGGAATGCTCGCGCCGACCCTCTGGGCCAGCACAATCTACCCTCTGCCAAAATCCGTTCGCGCGCCTTCCCCATTCAACGCACAGAGAGCGCTCTCATTGATACTACATGCACTGTGTGGATGTGGCTAGCAGTCAGTCTTCGCCAGGCTACGCTGCTGTCCCCTGTACGGTTGTGTGTCGACAGTAGGTTGGTGGTCGATGTTATGGCTGATCAGTGGATGTTTGGGTTATTGGTCAACTTTTCTTCACATATGGCTTCGTTAGCAGTAGGGTTTGGTGACGAGTTGCGTCCCTTTGTTGCAAAGTGTAGTAGTTGTTCATCCAAAAGCCACGAGGAAACCTTGAGACAGGGGTGGTGTCTGTTGCTAATTGGTGCTGTTAGTGAGGCTGGTAGAAGAGCGGCGGTGCGAAGTATATTCGAAATTTCCGATCTACAAATCATACCACATGGATCTGATTCGAAAATTTCCTTAGTTGAGGGTTATCTGGCGAAGAGTTTTCCTCTGTCAACTGGGGAGTTTCTGTATTTATTAAAGTTAACAATAAATATCGAAATTTGAATTTGTGGAGCAAGCTGGTCGAGAGACGCCTGTTTCCTTTGTTACGCAATTCGTGTAGACTCACCTGTAAGTGAAAATGTAGGTTTGTCTAATTCAGAGGTAAAGTTTACGAAACACACGGTGGGACTTCAATTGCAGACGTTGTAGTTTTTTCCGCTATTCCTCCTCTACGTAATTTGCGTAGAAGTAACTCGGTATTTGTTTCCCTGTTGTATGAAAGTGAGTGGTGTATTCAAGCATAGTGTGTTCAAACGTAGCCAGTTGCCTGTGTGTAGCAAGCCAAGGTTTTGAGACGGATGTAGAACCCACCTTTTTTTAAAATTCGGAGTTCATTCTTTACTTTTTGTTTCCCGCATCGTGGCCAGCTTGTTCTTTCGTAGACACTGTGATATTTGTTATGAGTCACGTGGAAGGACATGCGTCCTTTGCGACGGAACATTCAGACAGAGGGGTTCCTGGGCATTGTTTACGTCTCTAACGTGCGCTCGTTCAACAATATTGCGGAACCTGTACGTTCAAAAGCAAGCACAGGCACTGATACGTATTTTATCACACGGGCGAAGTAGCAACAAGCATTGTTAATATTAAATGCGTTCATTCGAATCAAGCACTCTTTCATATACTAACCTATTTTCGGAATAAATGCAGTGTGACTGCTGTGCTTCTGGAGAGCAATTTCAAAACTATCAGTTTTTCAGTATTTGCATGTGTATGGAAGAAACTTCAAGCATAGTGGGATTATGCAACCTTGTTAGGAGTTAAGCAAGAAAAATTTCCACACTGTTGATTGACATTAAATTTAACTTTTAATTTGATTCCACGCCCGTCGTCCAAAGCAAATAAGCAATAACACTGTTTTACAGAAATATTGCAAGCTACACGCAAGACACGTGATTTCATTCTCTAACCTAATGTTTTCCTAACCATATATTTCCTTCGACTGTATTCCTCTTTATTCGGAAGAACTTAGGTATCATGGGAGCACAAAGTTATGTCACAGTATATTCTTATCGGCTGCAGCAACACCACCCACCACCACATGCTTCACTGCTGACTGCTTTATTGGTGTGTACTTGGTTCCAGCACAATTTTACCTTTATTTGAACTTGTGTAACCTTAAGAATGAGGCACCATCTTAAAGCTCCTTAAACTATGTCTATTCTCTATCAGCATGGTGCATGTGCCATGCGTCTTCATGCTGGAATTTGGTGTTTTAACTAGTTTGCTCCACTGAGATGAGTTATTGTTCAGTTATTTCCGTAGTTCGACAGATTTATGCCAGTGTAAGCTTATTGTAGTACTATGCTCAGAAGTCAAAATCTGTGTCACTTGTCAACCTAAAAAGTCTTACCTTATGCTTTTCATGTAACAGTTCTGCAGCTTTTACTCCAAACACTTTTTCCACTTACTCGTATGTTTACTTAGCTCGTTCCGTAACATATTGAATTATTGCTACATTTCGGTTATTGCTGTAGTCTAAGGGTGTTGATGTGGAAACTAAAATAAACTAATTTTTTTAGTTACATAACCATTTATTGGTATACAAAAAGATACGGGTCAAGATTTTCCACCCGATGAAAAAGGAATACTAGTTTCAATGAATTTGTTATTATACAAAAATTTGATTTCTAAGATTTATTTAACAATATTATGCACAACGACTGTTTGAAAGCAAATATGTTTTACAATAACATGGGAAATTAACATTATTCACTGTGAAACAATGAAGTTAAATCAGTAAAATTACTTACGAGAGTTTCTGGCAATTTCAGTGGACAAGTGAATCATTTATACTTTCATTTACCGGATACTTAGTTTCTAACCAAACTAGACTTAAAGTTACCAGGTACAGTTGAAGCTAACGTCTGTGAGTGACGCAAAAGAAAACAATATGACCCAACGCGAAGTGCAATGAATTACGTCTTCACAAGTGGGCGCCAGTAGGACGAACAATATTCCGATCACGTACCTCGTTGTCAACAGGTGCTCCTGATGTACGGAGCTGTGGAGGGAGCTCACCTCCCCTTTACGCTTGCCCTCTACTGTAACCCCCACACATTCCTGTGATTCCGATGGTGTGTGTACCATCTGTTCCCAATACTCTCTATTCACAGGTTCTCTGTAGGAGACCCGCCTTCATTGAGAGCACCTTGCGTCTATGTCCTTTGTGACAGGTGTGCTCCTCAGCCTCTGGGCGCGTTACTGCATTTAGCTGTCTGACACGTGGGGTGCCCGTGCCTGTAGGACTGTATTCATTTTCTCAGCCGCCCTGACACTTGACATGTTGCTACCTAAGTCCTTTGTTCCCAGAATACCATACTCTTGTTTCTGCGTAGTCAGCCATGGGGATCCCAGGACTTGCTGATTTGGTAGCAGACATCTCTTGATGAAAGATTTCTCCCTAGATTTATTAACTCGCTCGATGGCGACGCACTTCCCTTACCTACGTATGGTACGACATTCTCTCTTAGCTTTTGTGGAGTGGCAGTACTTCAAGAAGCACCCAGCTACCGCAGATTCAGAAGGCTGTCCAAGAATGAACCCCAATTTTCGTCCTTCGGCCAATGAATGGTATACCACACATTTGACACCACTTCGTTTTAAGATTTTTCTTATTCTTGAAAAAAGGCCAACTTCTGCATGGTTTCTGTAAGGACGAAACTCATTCGATCTGAACATCCAGTCTATAATGGCTGTCACCGTGACAAAATAGATGAGAGGCCAATCTCTGAAACAGTATGCACGCTTACGATGCTCGTCTCCAGGATTCCACTCTTCTGAACATGATGTTGACAGCTGGTTGCCTGGAGGTTCAGATTAGAGGACAGCTTGCAGTCGACTGTCCAGGTGACCCTATCCATCATCTTTACTGGGAGATTGTAAAGCGGCTCCTGCACATCACTTTAGCTCCATGATGAACCCAATATTTGTGCAAGGCCACCTATTACACAGCGCACATGCACGAGATGACTGGGTGGAGCTTTTTCTTTTGAAAGCGTTTTTTCATCGAGAGCAGTAATTGGGAGCTGATGGAAAACATTGGCAACAGGACCACAGGAAGTCTGAAAGACTGGCAGTATGGCAGGTTTAGAAGTAAAAGCAAATTCTTTATCAGTTGAATATATCAGGACCACCTGTTAAAGACTACGAGATATTCCATATATATTTTATCAGTTTCACTACCAAAAGAATGTCATACAAAGAACTACGTAGTATCATTACATTGACAATTTATTTTTTAGTGTTCATAGATTAATAATAAACAACGCATTTTGAATTCAACTTTAAGAAATATAAAATTACAGTATACAGTAAAGATACGTAACAAGCTGTTCCGATACGTAAGTAACATTTGTACATAGACAGTTTCGTTCCTTATATACTTGCCAACCCAAGTTTCACACCATTTTACTATTAATAATCTAATTTTCATTGATATTGTGCAAAAATTTCATCACATTATAAGCAACTATACAGAGGGGTGGCTTAGCTAACGATGTTAATATAAACCTGATAGTTCCAGAAAAAAAATTTTCGTGTCCACAATTTGGGATAGTTCAAGCAATAATCGTTTCTGTATCTGGGGTGACAGGCAGAAATGTAAATCTTTACTTATAATCACTGAAATTAATTCAAAATGTCGTGTGAACTTAAGGTTAATGTTTTTCATTGAGAGAGATTCTGGCATTACTTTGAACTACACTCGTCGTTCTCACAAATGCGTTCGAATTTGCTACTGGCGCTTACATATGAAATTGTTTTACCAGGAAGCAATGAAAGAATCTGAGGATCAGGATAGTTCCAGAATGAGAGTTTCACTCTCAGTGGAGTGTGCGCTGATATGAAACTTAGTGGTAGATTAAAACTGTGTGCTGGAACAAGACTAATTCAGGACCAGTTTTAATCTGCCAGGAAATTTCATATCAAGATATTTGTTTAGTGATCGCAGTTTCTTCATAATCCATTATGTTTAATGTGAATACATTCTCGAAACAAAGGCTAAGGAGAAAGTTGTGAACAGTATCAAGAAGCCTTTTTGGGGAAACTCTTGAATACCTACAGATATTATCAATTTCTATTACATCTGCAAGAGCTTTTATCCTATTTGCATTTGCAAAATGTCGGTTTACTTGTATTCTCTAATGTGTTAGAACTCTCAATCCCCATTGACATCATTTCTTCTGTATTATGAACTTTTATAGCTGCAATAAACTGTGTCTGAACAGATTTCATCCACTTAAGATTACACATAATGAACGTAAGTGGCAGTTTTGTTTTTAGACTCTACAATGTCTCCAATTATACTATTGCGAAGTATCATGTTGATAGAAAAGAACACACAGACAATTTGCAGCAGAATAATCCTATAACCAGAAGAAAAAATGCCTGAAGGAAGTACAGCAATGTAAATTATAAGCTAGATGTTTTACACCAGCTAAGCTTAGTATATTTCACATTTAGTGGACCAACAGAATTTTTTAAAATATATAATGCTTAATAGCAATAATTATTAACTACGGTTGATTGTGTGTAATTTTAATTGAATTATGCTGTTTTCACTGTTTTAGATAAGATACATGAAAAGAAGCCACTACAAACATGAAAATACCTTTTCCTAGGCCACCATTTCTCATAACGCATAGACACGGTGATTTAACATAATGTTGTACAAACATCTTTCAATAAAGAGCCTAGGAAAAGTTGTAAGAATGATCCCATTTTAATTGTTACACAGCTTATCATGAACACACACTAGCAAGACATTGCTGGCTACCTTTTTCACAGCGTAGTGAAATTATATATATATGTATATAAATAATAGTAAAAATAGGGCCGAAAGGGGTACGGGATCTGCTGCAGACTGACAGCCCGCACTGTGAATGGCACAACTTTTTAGTAGGACGTACGAATGAGTAGTCTTACCTCTATTTGAAGTAGTCTGAATGCATCATTGGTTATTGTGGAATTAGTGTGTTCTGGACTGCAAACCTTTCACAGGTAGGCGAAAAAGTTAGCTTTAATTGCTTTCTCAGTGATACCCAGAAAGCACAATCGTAAGATACTTTTCGAAACGCGTCTCTAATTTACTTCTGACATTCGCCATCTTTTTAAGGTGAAAAAAATTCCACCCATGAGACTATTCTGACTAGATTCCTACGACACACTGTGGATAGCAATAATAGCATGAGCAATGCAACCTGTGCCTTTGGCGATTGAAAATTCCTTAGAGACAATGTTAAAGTGAGAAATGTGTCTTGTACCAAATTAAATTTTGGTTGTTCCAGGGCTGAAGTAGTCATTTAAGCTTTTGATATCTGATTCTATATTCATTTAAAATGCTTACAAAAAAAAGTTGCGCTTTGTATACTGAGTTACTGTTTCGTGTATGTTTAATGCATATTTCTTAAGACATTTCAAAAATGTTTACTTTTGGATAGAGCCCACATCTGCACCCAGTTTTTTCTTTGTGATATTTTAGAAGCTTCTTGCTAGTCTGTTTCCGAATCGAAATAGTTTATATTGGTATTCCCCTTGTAATTTAACACACGACTACTCTTGGTGGAAGTAAAAATGTAGGGTTTTCTCAAAAAGGAGTACCTTCAAGTTGAAACAGGGTGCCCACATTCGGATACAGTCCTTTAAATGGCGAACTTTCACAAGATTTTACAGATTAGATTAAACTTACATAAACAGTATTCAGATGCTTTAGTAGCATAAAATATTTTGTTACAGTAAGTCAAAATTACAATGGATGCAGGCACTAAAACATAGTGACATGCAACAAGTCTGTATCTTCAATAATAGGTAACTGTTCCTTATAGGCTATAATGTAGACGATATTGTCGCGATAATGTGTATCCATCCAAAATGGAAGGATGAAATAAGACTGGTTGTGGAGTATAGAGAAAAGTAGTTTCGCAACTGTGACATGTAATACGTAATACGACATGTTCTTGAAAATGAGTTGTCTAAATTAGCTAACCGCAAGATTTAAATTAACTACATTATAGCCTACAGCCAACCATATTTCCTCTGGATCCTTACAGATATAAAATTTTAAATCTATGTATATTAAATCATGTGTATTAAACTGTTGACTACCACGAGGCTGCTGGCCTGGTCTAACAGCGAAGCGTCCAACACTAAACATGTATCAGTCCACATGTTAATGAAGATGGAACCTAAGTAAAAATTCTGAACGTACCATTCCAGTACTTTGGTTGTCCAAAAAATGTCAAGATATACGTTGGTTACCAATGATACTTCTGCACAGGGCGAGACTGCATTTGCTGTAACTGGTTATAGCACTTCCGAAACTTCAGTGCACTACACGGTGCGAGTAACTGATTACTTCAGCAGGTGCGGGAACCAATCACTTGTTGTAAGAGTTTTTATGCAAAGATGCGTTTCGAGATTTCACCAATTATCTACTATCTCAGTACATTTGAATGTATTAATATTACGTTTTGGCAGCTGCATTTTTAACGCCCGTTGCCTCATGCAATGTTCATTTAGGTCAGGAATGGGCAAGAAATCGGCTCGCGAGCCATGCTGTGGCCCGAAGTCCCATAGCCTGGCTGGCACCTTTCCACAGCGTCACGCGACGCTGTCTGGGCGTGAGGAGCGGAACTACAAACAGGCCGCATTTGAATGCCAATGCAGTCACACTATGTAGGACTTTTCTATTTAACATTTCTCGACAACCTAGATGAAAACGAAAACACATTTTCAGTATCATTTACTTTTGGCGCGCTGAGAACAATTTTTGTGGAGTACGAACCGTCGGCATATGGAGAGACGCAGAGAACGAGCTTTTCTAGCTCAGGTTTCCACGTAATCTTGATTTATTTGGTTTCTTGATCTACAGAACTTCACACACATGTTGGTCGAAGTATTGTATCGTTTTTGCAACCTCATTATTATGTGGAGAAACTACCGGAGGAAAGTAATGTAGATGTCAGTTTTGAGGTTAAGTGGATTTCCCCTTAGAAAGCGAATTACCTTGCCGATCAGTCAGTTACATCTCTATATGCACAGAGGTGCTTTCAACTGAAATTGCAAATGGTCTCAATAACTTTATCACAAATCCAAGATTGGTAGTGTCCTCAAAACGTTTAGAATACTGTCCTTTTAATTCTTTCAACCTTGGCAGTTACTTTAGGGAAACTGGACTGTGTCGACGTGTGCCTTTTATAAGGTGATTTTCTTTTTAAATTCATCCCCCATCAAATTAGAACTAAATTGTTTTCCATCTTGCAACGTCTGTGGGCAGTGCGCAGTGAAGTCCACTTAAAATACAAGGTCTGAAATTATTCGGGGTATTTTAATTTTCGTTCCTGCACTCTTTTTCCCTTCATAAATTCAAGAATAGCAGGTTCTAAATCGAAAAATTGTTCCAGGCATGCCCCTTAACTTAAATGTACTCTGCAGTAATACATAAATGGCCAATACCCTTTGTTTAGCTTCATCGGAGACTTAACAGCGGAATAATGCGTGCTACGTCAGATGTTTTACTATTCGCGCCACCTATTTTTGCACCTGCTCGGTGCCTGAAAATTTAGCACAGAGTACTTCTTGATGTACAGAACACTGAATCTCGTCTGTCGAGAGGTTCAATTTTTTGCGGTTTCATTGCTAATTAAATCTTAAATTTCGTTATGCACAGTATTGTAATATCGTTTTACAGCAAATCTGGAGAACCCGTTGCTTATCTGCCTGAATAATATATATTGAGAATCCTTATTCCTTCCTTCCGTTATTCACACTCACTTCTGAAATTCTGTAATGGTAGATCTCTAGGGTGCCGCCTCCTGTGCAAAAATCCGCTATGAACTTACTCCATACCATGAATGAGCAGCGGAGGCAAAACAGCTCAGATTACAATTCGGCCGAACCGAGGGTAATTTTATCGACCGAAAAATACCACGCAGTGACACACTATGTAACGTCGCTGTGTTCCGTTTACTTCAGAGGAGGATAGAGGAAAGCCGGGACAGGGCAGGATTTGCCCTATACACACTGAACACGTCAAGTTTGGCTTGCAGTGGAGATTTAAACTGTGTACGATCGAGTTATCACGAGAAAACCGAGGAGCCGTCAGCACCAGCCATAGTGGGTCACACATTGTTTTAACGTAAGCCGAAACCGGTAAATATATATTATTGCTATCTCGACTGTTCACTTTAACTTAAATGTAGTATCAGGTCGCTGCTCTCCATAGACTATGTCGTCCAAATTTGTATCAGACACACTTACTGAGGTTTTTAAATTAACTTTTATCTTCATGTGCACCTTTATTCTGGAACTAAGCTGTGTTTCTCGTTTATAGGTGGAATACGAATACTTCGTTTATTAATTTACATGCGCAGTACAGCACACTGCCATGTGGCCGGAAACAGGGTTTTACATCGGAAAATACACCGAGGCCACGTTACAATTTCCTTATACGTTCAAAAACTATTGTCTTGGTTGTGTTGTGTATTACTTATTGCTGACCTTAAGACTTTACATATGCCTCTGTAAATGAATTGCGTATTTTCCTCGCTGAACGTACTACATGTGTAAGATAATTACTGTATTAGCAATTTACGTTAAAGCTCAACTAACTACTGGGGTAGTGACTGGCTACCATTAATGGGGTGACGGCTGAATTAGCGTGCACGATGTAAAACAATGGCATACTCTACACACGGATTTCGAAGATGAATAGTTAATATTCAGGAATATGACAGGACGCATCATTCGAAGCAAGAAAGTCTGGTAAACAGATCCTAAAATGCGTATCTTCAGAGCTGTGAGCACTACTACTGTAGAAGTTTTGCGTTTCACTGGTGAACGTGCCCAAGCCCTCAGAGCTATCTAAGTACGCATTTCAGAGCCCATTTTGACTAAACTTTTCCTCGAATGAGTTCCTTTCCCATTATTGACTAATGACCATTCGTCCTGGGACACCCGGTGTAATAAGACTTCCGGGTATAAACAGTTACGCCCGTTCTGGCAACGGTGTTGTCTAAGATATATCAGAAGCAGACTAACTGGTGAACCCAGCTGTCCCTGGGGATGGGAAACTTGCCCTGAACGGTTAACGGCATGAAAACGCAGAGGGTAACAGAACCCTCTAGGTTAAGTGCAGAATGTAGATTAAGCCATGTGGGCTACAGGGATTTAAGACATCAAGGAATGAGTTACACAGTACTGGAGATAGCTGTAGAGGCTAGAAACTATAGGGAAAGAGGGAGGGAGGGAGAGAGAGAGAGAGAGAGAGAGAGAGAGAGCCAATCCGAAGACTCATGACCCCTCCCATCCCTCCACCTTGCCCTCCCCCTGCCATCCTCCCGTTCCTCCCTCGCAAAATTATAAACACTTTTTTAGAACAGGTTCAATGTCTGATTTGTTGCTCAAATGCAGCACCTGTAGGCTTGTCTTTAGTCACTTCGTCGCCATACATGTTGCTGGAAATTGCCAACGTGGACTTTTTGTACAATGTAACAGAAGTCACGAATTTATCGAATTGTGTGTTTAAATCACGATCTGTTTGGGTTATGTACCTCTTAGGACATGCAATTGCAATTCTGGTTTAATTTCAATAGATTCTATGGCTTGCTGTGATCCATTCTATGGACGGCCTTATTTTGTTACTTGGGTGAAACCGGTTTTATTATTTGGTCTTTCGGAAATGTGTGTTATATTAAGGTTTTCTTAGATATTGAAGTTCACAGTTCAACAAATGTGAAAACACCATTGGTGGAATTTGCTTTATTACTCCACGTTACTTTGATGAATTTTGATATTTTCAATAATTTCGATAATACGTAGTTTAACAGAATTTTAGCTAGTATTTTTCACTATAGAGAAAACGAAGTATGTGGCTGTCCTCATGATACACCTTTCCATTGGCTGTAACTACGAAGAGAGACAGAGGGGGGGGGGGGGGGGGCGTAAAAAGTACAAGGTTCTTCCACAGAGCTGTACGTAACAGACTAGGAAGGAAAGATGATTGGGCTTTAACGCCCCGTCCACGACCTTTAAAAAGAGATTGTGCTCCGTCTATAATGACATCGCTGAGAAAACTAAACAGGTTGTGCCCTTTTAAAAGCGATCATCCGTGCATTTGGTAAGAGCGACTTGCGGGAATCAAATACGTACAGGATGATTGGACGAGGATTTGAATCGTTGTCCTCCAGAATCCGAGTGTGCGTGGTAACCACTCCTACAACTCACTTCCTAATGCTGATGAGATAGCTCGAAGAAGTTTAACACTTAACAAGCAAAAGAGGTAAGAATGAAGAAGGCATTTGTGAAGCAGTACTTTGCAATGAGATTAACTTGAAGTAGAGTACGTGAACTATGATGAACCCATGCTGCTGTTCTTTTTTACCTTCAGTAGACCCTTCGGAACTACTTTCAGACGAGACCACAATAGTCGAAAAGGAAGTTTCTTTGGACGACGACGTCGGATGCAATCACCGAGAGCTCGGGATTTTTGGTCTAGTGTGAAACGACAAGTAAACCTGGAACTTTTTATCCAGCGACTCAGTAGCGAAAGATATCTTAGCCACAGGAAATTTTTTTGTTGCTAGATGACCATGGCAAACAATGTATGTTAATGTTAGGTACCTTGGTTATGGTATGAAGTGCAAATGTTAGTTTCGAAATTCTTACGTCAATAAATGCTAGCAGTTAAATTACGAAAGGTATTCTTATGACTAAGCACACTGGTCTCATGAAATATAAATTTATATAGGAACGTGTTGTGAATGCTACTGCTCCAATTGTCAGACTGAATTAACTTGCATGTAATACGAAGAGGGATGCTTTATTAAGTTATTTGAGACGTATAATTTACAACGTAAAATCTCTCAGGATAGATGGGTTGGTAACAAGCAAACTACCCGTAGTGAGCTTTTAACGACGAATTTCCGAACACTGGAGAATGAACGAAGAGAACACACACTGATGATCAAGACAGTTTTAACAGTTGCATGTAATGGTAACCCTACACCAGGCGAGACGCGTGAGTTTTGTGCTGCCGTACAGGTAAGTGATTTAGATCGTAATAAAACTCAGTTTAGTTCAGGAAACTAGTTTGATGTGTATTAGTGTTTTTCAAGCTTACTATTAAAGGTCTCACTTATCTTTATGTATTATTAAAAAAAGGAACAAAGTAGGGTTACGATCGTATTCTTGCATACATTTTATCGCAGTAAAACTTATAGAATCATTTAATACTTGTATTCCGTTCCAGCAAGTTAAGCGTATCCCTTTGTTGTTTAACTCTTATTTTGCGAAACACAGCGTAAGTCTGGAAACTGCACATATGGTAGTAGCTTCGTTTACATGGTTGCGACTACGCCTAATTTTTGTAAACGAGTTTTTCTTGTTTTCGGTAATCTAACTTATTGTAACTGAAGTAAGTTTGTTTACATACGACAGACTAGACCTAATCTTTCGTAAATGTGTGTTCTTGTTTTCAATAATTTGACTTACTCTCGCTAAAGTAAGATTTTTACCATGAGTGAAAAGTGCCTGACGTGCAGTAGAATTGTTAGCTCCGGGGTTTGGTGTGATGGCTGCTGTAGTTTTTTCATTGGGGTGACTAGCGGCGTGGTAAATGGGGAAGTGGATCAGACTGATCAGTGTTTCTGTATGATATGCAGTAGAGAGGAAAATAGTGGAACAGGAGGGGAAAATTGCTGCCCTTCAGGCACAGAGCGGGTTGGGGAAGATCTGAACACGATAAGGGGGGAGAATGGTGAAGAGAGGTGGAAAGTGGCAATAGGTAACAGGAGGAAGAAACCTAGAACTTAGGCAGCTTTATGGTGATTGTGAAGAGTAAGTTTGACCTGTTGCTTCAGTTAGAAACTGATGAGCCTCAGAGGTAAGTGTAGAGGGCACAACAAACTTCCAGTAGAAAATTGAATAAGAATGTAGGAAGTCAGCAAAGAGAAAGAAAGTTGTGTTGTCAGGTAGTTCACATGCCAGAGCTGTAGGCCAACTTTTGCAGGACCAGTTACGATCAGAACACCATGTCACAAATTTTGTTAAACCTAGTGCTGGTCTGGGTCAGGTGACATGATTTAGGTTCACTCAATAAACATTTTACCAAGGGAGATGTGGTTATTGTGGGTGGGTTGGCAATAGTATTGACAGTGATCCTGGGTACAATATAGAGTATGACCTGGCAAAGATTGCATCAGCAACGAGAGATACCAGTGTTGAGTTTGTGTCTGTTCTGAGACGCCATGACCGACCACATATAAAATCTTCTGTTGGCAGAGTAAATTTGGAGTTGGAACAGCTACTTCGGTCAGGTATGGCGTCACATATTTGTTTGGTTACTGTTGATTCTCTCAGTATCTGGGATTGTACTAGTCATGGCCTACACCTCAACAGGGAGGGTAAGGGTAAACTGGCTGGGCTAATAGCAGGAAATGTAAGGGGGCGGGGGGGAGGGGCACTGCCATGAGTGGTAATGTACCAATGGTCATATGTGTTGAAGCAGCACCTTTTTTTTTTTTTAGGATAGGTAGGACAGAACGAAGTCAAGTTCTGAGAGAAGTGAAGATTGAAACAAACCTTCAATTTGAGAAAGAAATCAAACAGCATAATCCTGGCACATGAGATCAGCGAACACAGCTGTTAGTTAAAAATTTACAGCTATCAGCAGAAATTTTATTTCCACCCTATTTCATCTCGGTGAATGTGAAATGCCAACTATCTTTGGTGCATCAAAATATTCTAGGGCTTAGAAGTAAAATTAATGAACTACTTATGTGCATTGATGGAAAAGTCATCGAACCCAGTTTATATAATCTGCCTCTCTAAACATAATGTGACCACTGGTATAGATATGTTAAACCTTACAGAATTTAAGTTAGCCTCCTACTTCTGTAGACAAAAGATGGAGAAAGGAGTAGTTTTTCATATTTGTTAAGAACAGATTTAAATTTAAGAGTAATGACATTAATAAATTTTGCTTAGAGCAGCACTTAGAAGCATGTGCAACAGAGAGAATTTCATAATAGGTCCTTCATAATAGTAGCCATATGCTGAGCACTTTCAGGAAATTTCAACCTTTTTTAAACGATCTTTAAGATTCAGTATCTCATCTAAAATTAAGAAACAAAGAACTAATGGTTGCTGAACAGTTATTTCAATCAGTTACATTGTCATTCAATTTAATTTCTACTGTAAATTTCCCAACTAGGTTATACAAATGTTCTAAGACTGCCATTGATAATATCTTTAAAGAAAATTCTAGGCAACTAAGCCACATTACAAAACCAGTAATAAATGGGCTATCTGACCATGACATGCAACACCTCACATAAAATTTTGAAAATTGTCAGGGTAAAACACCTATCAGAGCAGAGTTCAGTCAAAAACTGAGAAATTTAGGTGATTGCTCAAAGAAATTAATTGGGTGGATGTTTACAGCATTCAAGACAAATGGAAAATACAAAACATTCATTAATAAAGTTAATACTTTATTTGTAAATTGTTTTTCCCTGAAGGCAACTGAAATTACGAAGTCTAGTAAGAAATGATGGATCACGCAACAGAATAAGATACCATGTGAGACAAAAAGGAAACTACCTGATATGTAGGGACATCTTTGATACTATTATAGCTCATAACAAAAATTATTGCAAAATATTGAAGGTTATCCTGAAATCTAAACACCTGCATTATGAGAAGATAAATAAATATAGCAATAAAATAAAAACAATATTTGATATAGTTAAGTCAGACAGGTAGGACCAGAAATAAGGAGGAACACAAGTAGCTCTAAAAATGAATGAAACCCAGGTAACAAACATGTGTTGCAAACCATTTGAGTATTTTGTCTCTTACTGAGGGTATGGTACTGTAAGGTTCAGTTAATAATGCAATTGACACTTCACCCAAAGAAATAGAATCCATCGTAATGTCCTTGAAAGCAAAGCACTCGAGTGGTTATGATAACATATCAACAAAGTTAAGAGAGTTTTCATGTGAGCTTAGTTATATCTCAAGTTATTTGTATGATCTATCACACAGAAATATTCCCAGACTGGCTTAAATATGCTGAAGTTACATTTCTCCAAAAGAAAGGGGACAAATAAATGCCATCAAGTTACCGACCTATCTCACTTTGGCCAGCTTTTTCAAAAAT
Organism: Schistocerca nitens; assembly: GCF_023898315.1. Lineage (NCBI taxonomy): Eukaryota > Metazoa > Arthropoda > Insecta > Orthoptera > Acrididae > Schistocerca > Schistocerca nitens. The sequence continues at coordinate 692,949,240 of NC_064615.1, read as the reverse complement.
CTTTAGAAAGGTTATGTTGAAGTGTCTACTTAAGCACCTTAGTGAAAATAACACTGTCAAAGTCACAGTTTGGGTTTCTTAAGGGTTCTGATATTGTGAAGGCTATTTACACTTACAGTGAAAATGTCTTTAATTCATTAGACAACAAATTAGAGGCAACTGGCATATTCTGTGACCTGTCAAAAGCTTTTGATTGTGTGAATCAGAATTCTTTTAAGTAAATTAAAAAAATATCATCACTAGTAGTGTTGCAACGTGGTTTCAGTCCTATCTTAGTAATAGAAAAAGTGTGGCATTACATAACGCTTCAGCAGTAGGCAATCAGACCATCTGACTGGGAAGGAATTACATGTGGTGTTCCCCAATGTTCTATACTAGGTCCTCTGCTTTTTCTTGTGTATATTAATGACGTGTCATCTGTTACATTACCAAATGGCAAGTTTGTCTTATTTGCAGGTGAGACAAACATTGCAATAAATAGTAAATCGAATATAAATTTAGGAAGTGCAGCTAATCAAATTTTTACTGACAATAAGTGGTTCACAGCCAATTCACTATCAAACTTTGAAAAGACTCACTAAATACAGTTCAGAACTTCCAAGAGATTTCCTTCTATTGTGTGTATAAAATATGACGACACTGAAATAGAAGTTGAGAGTGTAAAATTCTTGGGATTACAACTTCATAATAAATTCAGTTGGGAGCGACTTACTAACGAACTGCTAAAGCGCCTGAACAAGTCTGTGTTTGCAATGCGAATAGTATCGGGCATAGGAGAAATCTAAAAAACTGGCATATTTTGCTGATTTTCATTCCATTATGTCATATGGTATCATATTTTGGGGGAACTCCACAAACCAAGAAGAAATTTTTAGAGTTTTGTCATCAGTCTACTGACTGGTTTGATGCGGCCCGCCACGAATTCCTTTCCTGTGCTAACCTCTTCATCTCAGAGTAGCACTTGCAACCTACGTCCTCAATTATTTGCTTGACGTATTCCAATCTGTCTTCCTCTACAGTTTTTGCCCTCTACAGCTCCCTCTAGGACCATGGAAGTCATTCCCTAATGTGTTAGCGGATGTCCTATCATCCTGTCCCTTCTCCTTATCAGTGTTTTGCACTTATTCCTTTCCTCTCCGATTCTGCGTTGAACCTCCTCATTCCTTACCTTATCAGTCCACCTAATTTTCAACATTCGTCTATAGCACCACATCTCAAATGCTTCGATTCTCTTCTGTTCCGGTTTTCCCACAGTCCATGTTTCACTACCATACAATGCTGTACTCCAGACGTACATCCTCAGAAATGTCTTCCTTAAATTAAGGCCGGTATTTGATATTAGTAGACTTCTCTTGGCCAGAAATGCCTTTTTTGCCATAGCGAGTCTGCTTTTGATGTCGTCCTTGCTCCGTCCGTCATTGGTTATTTTACTGCCTAGGTAGCAGAATTCCTTAGCTTAATTGACTTCGTGACCATCAATCCTGATGTTAAGTTTCTCGCTGTTCTTATTTCTACTACTTCTCATTACCTTCGTCTTTCTCCGATTTACTCTCAAACCATACTGTGTACTCATTAGACTGTTCATTCCGTTCAGCAGATCATTTAATTCTTCTTCACTTTCACTCAGGATAGCAATGTCATCAGCGAATCGTATCATTGACATCCTTTCACCTTGTATTTTAATTCCACTCCTGAACCTTTCTTTTATTTCCATCATTGCTTCCTCGATGTACAGATTGAAGAGTAGGGGGCGAAAGGCTACAGCCTTGTCTTATACCCTTCTTAATACGAGCACTTCTTTCTTGATCGTCCACTCTTATTATTCCCTCTTAGTTGTTGTACATATTGTATATGACCCTTACCCATACTTTCTTCAGAATCTCTAACAGCATGCACCATTTTATATTGTCGAACGCTTTTTCCAGGTCGACAAATCCTATGAAAGTGTCCTGATTTTTCTTTAGCCTTGCTTCCATTATTAGCCGTAACGTCAGAATTGCCTCTCTCGTCCCTTTACTTTTCCTAAAGCCAAACTGATCGTCACCTAGCGCATTCTCAATTTTCTTTTCCGTTCTTCTGTATATTATTCTTGTAAGCAGCTTCGATGCATGAGCTGTTAAGCTGATTGTGCGATAATTCTCGCACTTGTCAGCTCTTGCCGTCTTCGGAGTTGTGTGGATGATGCTTTTCCGAAAGTCAGATAGTATGTCGCCAGACTCATATTCTACACACCAACGTGAATAGTCGTTTTGTTGCCTCTTCCCCAATGATTTTAGAAATTCTGATGGAATGTTTTCCATCCCTTCTGCCCTATTTGACTCTAAGTCCTCCAAAGCACTCAAATTCCGATTCTAATACTAGGTCCCCTATCTCTTCTAAATCGACTCCTGTTTCTTCTTCTATCACATCAGACAAATCTTCACCCTCATAGAGGCTTTCAATGTATTCTTTCCACCTATCTGCTCTCTCCTCTGCATTTAACAGTTGGATTCCCGTTGCATTCTTAATGTTACCACCGTTGCTTTTAATGTCACCAAAGGTTGTTTTGACTTTCCTGTATGCTGAGTCCGTCCTTCCGACAATCATATCTTTTTCGATGTCTTCACATTTTCCCTGCACTTCCTATATTTCATTCCTCAGCGACTTTTATTTCTGTATTCCTGATATTCCCGGAACATGTTTGTACTTCCTCCTTTCATCACTCAATTGAAGTATTTCTTCTGTTACCCATGTTTTTTCGCAGCTACGTTCCTTGTACCTATGTTTTCCTTCCCAACTTCTGTGATGGCCCTTTTTAGAGATGTCCATTCCTCTTCAACTGTACTGCCTACTGCGCTATTCCTTACTGCTGTATCTATAGCGTTAGAGAACTTCAAACGTATCTCGTCATTCCTTAGTACTTCCGTATCCCATTTCTTTGCGTATTGATACTTCCTGGCTAATATCTTGAACTTTAGCGTACTATATTGTGATCCCAGACTATATCTGCTCCTGGGTAAGCCTTACAATCCAGTATCTGATTTCGGAATCTGTCTGACCATGACGTAATCTAATTGAAATCTTCCCGTATCTCCCGGTCTTTTCCAAGTATACCACCTCCTCTTGTGATTCTTGAACAGGGTATTCGCTATTACTAGGTGAAACTTGTTACAGAACTCCATTAGTCTTTCTCCTCTTTCATTCCTCGTCCCAAGCCCATATTCTCCTGTAACCCTTTCTTCTACTCCTTCCCCTACAACTGCATTCCAGTCGCCCATGACTATTAGATTTTCGTCCCCCTTTACATACTGCATTACCCTTTCAATATCCTCATACACTTTATCTGTTCATCTTCAGCTTGCGACGTCGGCATGTATACCTGAACTATCGTTGTCGGTGTTGGTCTGCTGTCGATTCTGATTAGAACAACCCGGTCACTGAACTGTTCACAGTAACATACCCTCTGCCCTACCTTCCTATTCATAACGAATCCTACACCTGTTATACCATTTTCTGCTGCTGTTGATATTACCCGATACTCATCTGACCCGAAATCCTTGTCTTCCTTCCACTTCACTGACCCCCTACTATATCTAGATTGAGCCTTTGCATTTCCCTGTTCAGATTTTGAAGTTTCCCTACCACGTGCAAGCTTCTGACATTCCACGCCCCGACTCTTAGAACGTTATGTTATCCTTTCGTGAATTATTCAATCTTTTTCTCATGGTAACCTCCCCTTGGCAGTCCCCTCCCGGAGATCCGAATGGGGGACTATTCCGGAATCTTTTGCCAATGGAGAGATCATGACACTTCAATTACAGGCCGCATGTCCTGTGGATACACGTACAGAAGCACATAATATTAGTAATGTGTAGTTTAAATACAAGAAAATCGTGTCGAAACCTATTCGAAGAATTGGGCATACTAACCACAGCTTCTCAGTATATTTATTCTTTAATGAAGGTTCTTGTAAATAATTGATCTATTTTTCCAACTAACTGCTTAGCAAACAGTATCAATACTAGGAATAACAACAATATCCATAAAGATTTAATATCACTTACTCTTGACCAGAAAGGAGTCGAGTATTCAGCAACGCTTATTTTCAGTAAGTTACCAGCAACCATTAAGAGTTTACTCTCAGACAAGGCACAATTTAAACATAATTTGAAAGACTTTTTGATGGAAAACTCTTCTTCCATTAATGAATTTCTCAATAAGTGCAGTAGACCACTTTAATGAAAATTTATTGTAATTTTCGATAATACTTTGTTGTAACAGCCAAGTAACTACCTACTGTGTGAATGGTGGCTGTATGGAAAGCAAATTAAAGTGTTAAACCTGTATATATTAGAAGTTTAATTTTAATTCATGTACATAATTTTACTATTTATTGACAGGATCATTAAAATTAATGAAAAACTTTTTTCTAATTGCATTTTTGTAATGTGTTTATCTGACATGTTCCACACTCAGGAGGATCCCCTCTTTTGTGGGTCTATGGAATGAATAATTAATGTGATCTAATCATGTTGGTCGGCCTCTGGAAGGCAATACTACAGCGATTTCTTGTGGAGACGGGAAGATGGAGCCTGATCGCGTTCCGGAGGCATTCTGCAGATTACGGTCAGGCGAGTTTCGTAGTGAAGTCATTCACTGAGTTATCGTGCCCGCTTAAACCACTGTAGCGTAATCTTGGCATTTTTACATCTTCAGTTATTCTGTTGGAAGACTCCAACGCTTTTACGGAATACATCATGCACAAAGTGTCCACAGCTATTGTACTTGAGCATTTTTAAACGCTGATAGCCCTCTGAAATATTTTGTTATCGCTTTATACGTACATTCCACCATGCTTGCAACGTTACTATGAGTTAACTGGAAATGCACACATGGCTTCTGAGCCAACAATTACTATAAAATTGTTTATGAATTTTATGTTGAACAGATGTGACAGCTACCGAGTAAAAAATGCCTCTCCCCATCCTAATTGTGCGTATCTACTGCTCTTTTGTGGTTTTCTATTGTCAATCATTTGATTTTTGTATGAATTTTGTATTACTAGTAGTCTAGATTTACCATTTTTCTCCCTTTTTTCCCTGGATTCTTTTTTCCCTTCCATTCTTGGCTATAATTGTATCATGTATGGCACATGCACTTTTCTTACACTCTACCCTCTTATGTATAGTTACTATTGGTAATAGGAAACTGAATTGAGAAGTGCGTAACAAGGCCCCTTAGGGATGTGGCTACCGAGAAGGGGAGAAGTCCACTGTGCACCCTACGTGCGTACTGGTGGGGAAAAACGGGCCGTGGAACGAGTCCTCCTGGATCCTATGAAGAACACAGGGTGAAGCGAACTGTAGGTGATGGTTCTCTCTGGTTTCGGTCGGCTATCTCAAATGGTGGAGACTGTCAGTCTTGCTTGTGAGATGAAGACAGACCTCACTACCTCTCTCATCGTCGACAGGTCCGACTGTATCTTTGGCGTAGAGGCGAGTGGAGGGCCTGACTTAGGCTGCAGATTCTTCAACTCGCCCGAAGCGTGGTGAAGTTTTGGGTTTGTCTTAATAGGCCAGAAGTCCACTACACAAACGAGGCGGCTACATGAGTAAAAGAGCGTCTGTGCAGTGGACGTTTTAGGTTAAGAGGGTGTTTACGTACGGAAAGGCTTCTATCTCAAAACGTCCAGGTCTGACAGGACGGGAGTATAGCTAGGAACAACCCTTATTGTAATTTTATGTTATTGTAGCTGTGTCGGGACAAAAATCGCTATAGGTGCGCAAAGGTGACTAATGCCGGAGCTAAGTTCAGCTGAAATATTTACGATGGACCTAATGGTGTTCAGCAAGAATTCATAAAATCCTATTAAGTATATTGCATTTCAAGCAATGTCAATTTCTAGGTGTTCTTATAAATTTTTTTTTACTTCTGACGACCGCGTTAGTGCCATCGAAACCGTAGTCAATTTGACAGTTTTGTGCAACCGAGGTGGCTACACTACACGCGCAAAACAAAGTTGATACTCGGCGCGGCGTCTGATGCGAGCGACCGTAACTGCCACTGCGCCGAGTGTCAACTTTGTTTGCGCGAACAATACATACAACCTGTAATTATATATAAAATAGCTGGTGGTGGAAGAGCTGCTGTTTAAAGTGTTTATCTTCTAGTGAAACTGAAGTTGACGGTTCCTCTGATTTGTTATGGGTAGAGGTTATATATTTCACAACCTGAATGTTAATAATTTTTTCCTTTTACTGAAATCCTGACTAACGATATAGTAGTTTTACAGGTCAAAAACTTGAGGCTCACTTCAAATAGGTAAAACACACACACCCACACACACACACACACACACACACACAATTACTGGTGATTTCAGTCTACCCTTCTTGTGTTTTCAAAAAGTATGAAATTTTCCCGATTGCTTTCTCCGGAGGTTATGTTGGGCAATTCGTTCAGGAGCCCACTAAGTGTACATGGTGGTGAGAATATACTTTGTCGTGAACAAAATTCTGAGAGCGTAGATGGCCTCATGATGGATACAGGCAGTAGTACACTGTAGGTCGTATTAACAAATTACACAGCATAACACCAAACTCCACAAAAATAGTTTATGTACGAGCAGATACGCTTTGCTTTACACCTTCCTAAGAGGAAGTCATCAATCCTAGCTAAATAAGCTTAGTACAAATGTGGCATGAATTAGAAGAAAAACCAACAGTATATGAAAAATTTGTACAATGTAAATTGATAGAAGTAATTCCCATGGCACATTAAATGTGTCACTACGGTTATAGAACCAACGAAAAAAGCATGCCTCATAAATAACGTAAAGTTCTGTATACTGGCAATGTTTTACTGAAGATAATATACTATCCAGTTACTATTACAGTTTTAACACTTTTGGAAGAGTACATTAAACTTTAAATGTACATTTGCATACAGGGTAACTAAGATGTTCTCAAAGTAGACATCTACCGTTTACAAGAGCCTGATCACGACACTCCTGCTGTAGTGTGTTTCATATTGATGTCGTGGGTTCTGGAGACGAAACATTGATTGACGAAGTGGAAAATGGATGTTTAAACATTTTTCGCGCAAGGGAACAGCTGTTTGTGAATTTTGAAAATATTTCATTAACGTTTGCAAGTATCGTTTTGGCATAATGCATTTGTCATGTAGTGCTTAATGTATGGTGCATTTTATTTCACGTTCATACGGCCCGATGCTTTTTCTTTCCCTAGGTAATGAGACCATTTTAATTGCCAAGCTGTTTCCTTGCCAACAATGGTCACTGGTCGACTTTTTGATATTTGATTGCTCATTATATGGTGAGACATGCCAAGTGTGCATTGTTGCAAGTCCGGTGGTGTAGGAAAAGCTGTGATTTGATGCAGTAAGGGAAATTTATGCCTTTGTAGAATGAAAAAGTTCAGTCAACCATGAACTGCATCTATACATAGGGAGAAATGCATCATACGCACTGTGGTTTCTTACAAAGATTTATTCACAACCAGTTTCGATCATGGACCATATTCACAGTAGAAAAACCTATTTAGACTTCACATGACATACATGCTTTTTAACCAGGAAAATATACGCCGTTTCTTACGTCTTAAAGTCACCATTGGCGTATACTTTAATGGTTAAATAGCGCTTATACTATGTGAAGTTGTTACAACAAATTTTTGTATTGTTAATATGGTCCATGATCGAAACCGTTGAACAATTGTTTGTTGATGTTTTACACAGTAGCTAATTTGTAATGGAGTTTTATTAATAAAAGTGCCAGATTACAAATCCAAAGGTCACGAATTCCATTCCCAGTCACTCCCTCACTTTCCGGCTTTGGAAATGTTTGTTAATGTGAAAAATGAGTAGTCGCATGGCAGTTCGGATTCTACATTCAAGATAGCCCACCAGCACCTCCCCCTTTGTAAGTGGCAAGTTAGTGGTCTGAGGGAGGCTACAGCGAGCCACCTCCAATAGCACAGTGATGTTCAAAACAACGTTCGGAATGACAAATTTTCCTTTTTATGTAAGGAAACGAAGTGTACGTTCTTTGAGAGAACAGTTTGAAGATTTTTTGAGTATTATATGGACGTTCTACAATATTTGGAACAATTTTTGCTAGCACACTGACTTGTTTTATGGCAGCGTCACGATCAACTAAAGGTGCGAGACGAATAGTAGCTAAGCCAAGCGACATGGTATGGACCTAAAACCATTTTGAAAATATCGATCGTTTTCATACCTTGTCCCCTACTGATCGTTCAAGAACAGTATGTGCGGAAGATTGCGGGAGTATCAGCGGCTTATAGTCGCTAGAACGCCCTACCACATACGTATAGAAAGGACCGAGGGGCATCGCAAAGCACGTGTCCAACCGAGGTGTACGAAAAAGGTATCAGGCTTCCTAATAACTTTTAATTAAAAACACGCAAGTGGTAACTAATTACCTTTTATTTCATGCGCAAAATAGCGTTCATTTACATTTTGAATGTGAAGTAGCCTGTTTGTATTTGCGGCTACTAGATGACACTGTGTAATGTTCACCTGGCCGCAATTGCTAACGCGGGCGCCTCAGTCTGATGCAGCCCATAATGGCTTGCTTTTATTTATTCTATTTTAGAAATTGTGTGACTATAGCTTTATAGCTTGATTTAGTTTACGTGGGATCTAAGTACTGTTTCTTCCTTGCACTACTAGCCAGTACTTACACTTAATTTTTTTCTTTCCTGTAATTTTGTTATGTTATAGGCCAATTTGATACATATTTCTGATGAAAGCACTCTAAGCAGTGCCGAAACCTGGGTCACAGGGCTCCTTTTTGTGAACGAGAGCTGCTATTTCTGTTTATTTTACTTTGTAAACGTTCGCTGACCACGCAGCCATATTCAAAACCATAATTATCGCAGATTTAGCTACAGCTTCCCTTTTAAAAAGCAAAAGTCTTGCAGTGGGGGATGTCTCTTGTGTCAAGGACTTGCCAACTTCTTTGATAGCTTCAGTCGGATGCTACGACTGTTTCCAGCGCATGCTACCAAGAAGATAGTGACTTCGTGCAAGTACGTGAAAGCGCTTTTCGGAGGGACACCTGAGGAATGCTTTTAGTTCACTGATGAATCTAATGACTTACACGAGAGAGTTAGTTCAATGCTCAGCGTAGTAATGGGGAACGTTGCCCCATGTCGATCTTAATATCACCTTCACATTTATAGGAAGGCAACCACCACTGACACAGCTATCCACAGTTCCCTCACCCACACTCAAATTCAAGATGCCAGCCTTCAGGTCGTTTCTGCACAGACTCGGCAGTATTCCGTTGCCAAAGGAAGTCTTCGGTAAGGAGTTCCAAATTGTTCAGCATACAGCCTATACAAATGGTTATGACAGTTCGTAAACACTGTCGAGCAGTGTGACCTAAGAAATATGGCAAAGAAAGCTAACACATTGTCGCTGTGTTACCCGAAACTAATCTATTGAAATTATTTCATTTTTACAATCCCGAGTGTTTCACAATTTAGTGCCACTATTGTTGCAGATTGCCTTAGAGCCTTTTGGTTGAAGCAGTAAACTTAAGTTCTTGCGATTGAACACAAACATTTCTTAAAATGCATTGTAACTATCATGATATGCGATATCGCCGTCAGTATTGTAATACAAATTATGTCAGGTGTTCGTTCAGTTTCACTGGACAATTTTCATGATACTAGTTTTGCAAATCAAACTGCCTTTTCCTGCTGCTAGTTATTTTATTAATCCCATACGCGTTTCGCCTTCTGTTCTAAGGCATCATCAGTGGGATGATTTGCTGATGCCTTAGAAACGGAGAAGGCGAAACGTGTGTGGGATTAATACAATAACTACTAGCAGCAGGAAAAGGCAGTGATTTGCAAAACAAGTATGTATATGCTTGTTGCGTAGGATGGCCACACAAACAAACTTGCTATTTTCATGTTTATATTCAAAGGAATATGGGACGACTTTAACCAATCTGTAGTACCCTACATCCGAGATGGTCAATAGTCGGAATCTGGACGACTACTGGCACAAATGAACAGCTGACGGTGAAAATGCACTTTCTAAAATATTTTACGACTGTTGAACTCCACCTTGTGGAAACATTATGAACATTATTTGCTTTAGCTTACAGCCGAGTTAGTTGCGTTTAGTGGATACTATTTCTGTACCGAATACCACCACCACGCCATCCACTGGTGGTAGTCGACAACCTCGCTTCCCAAGAAGCAAGTCAACGTAGCTGGCGGTAGCCGAAATAAATAACTGGAATTATTTCATTATACCTTGCAGATCTTATATTGAACATGCACCATACTAACTCGCTGACGTGTCTGGTTAGACACCCAAATCTCTGGAAGTATCTAGCTGTCATCCGTGAACAGATTACGTCTTAATTTTTGCACACGCTCCTCTGTATCTGCATTCGATAAAATCGTTATTTAGACATTATGTGAATCTTGCCCAGAAATAAAGTTTTCAGTGTCATGGTATGAGATCAACAAACATGTGTTTAAATTATCTGAGGTGGTCTGCAGGCTCTAATATCAGCAATCAAACTGCATCTACTGTTCGGAGCCAGAAGCAACCTTGCGACTTTCAAGGAATTTGAACTTTCGAATTGAAGTTTCCCACTGCAAAATGTATTCGAGGTTATTCTACTTAAAGAGCCTCTGCATCACTGCTTCGGAACAGAGACGCTAACGCCGTTACGATAGCATTCTCTTAGAAAGACTGAACAGCTAGAAGGAAAATAAATCCCCATGAGATCGATGAAAGGTGGTAGCAACTTAAGCGCAGAACTTCAGGAAGGAAACCCACGGAACACTCTCCGGCTTGTTCGGAATTGCCGAGACTGAGGTACCTGATCTGCACGGAAGTGCTTGTTTGCGTCTGATCAGAAAAATGGTATTTAAGAGTGGGGAGCAAATGCAACGGTCAACGAGAACGTAATTTCTACACAACGGTCCTGTAGACGTTCCTGCCTGCGCATTGCTCGGTTAAGGCTGCGAAAAGTTTCTGTGCAGCATCTTTGCCCATGAAGCTGATTGTCATTGATACTTCCGCAAATACAGTGTTCAAATGATTAGTAATCTTGCACTGGCAATTTCAATATGCGTCTTGCCTCGTTACACTGTATGGGTGAAAGATCAACGTACCAGGGTCCTCACCAACCTCGGTTGACTGGCGGGTAGTTCCAAAACGTATTTGTACGTTTCATCGTGGAAGTAAATGGTACACTGGAACGACTAGATTTAAAACATCGAAATGGCACTCACGGATTCATCTGCATCATTACTTCAGTATGTTTTAAGAACTAGGAGGAGATCGAGAAGCAAGAAGTTTTCATGTACGCAACCTGTTACCGCATTAGGTGTCCTTTGAACCCTAGTTAGCTAGGAAAAGTAGTGAAGCATTGGCGATGGTGCAGAGCTAACGCCAACTAAACTAATTAAACGCATACACAGTGCACCTGAATGGGAAACATACGTTTAGCCTTGTTTAGGCTGTCCATGGCACAAAACAACAGGTCCGTTGGTATTCTAGTCTTCGATAATTTTTTTGTTTTGTGACCACGAAATGTCAGACCGAACTATGAAAATCTCGAGTCCTGCAGCGAGGGCTGCAAGGAGGAGCTCAAGTGCTTAAGTGAAGTGTATAGTTGACACTTTTCCGAAACCGCGGTACGTACTGAAATTTACAAGAAATCATCAGTCTTTATCGCAAATATTTATAATGTGGCGGTCAGATAAACCGAACATCCGTCACAAAAGGATCATGGAATATTTTCATCCCGAATTGACGACCACACGCACTGAATTTAAGTTTTGACATACAGCGATGCTCATGTGTTGACAGAACGCCCTATTAGTGCTACGGCTCCGTGCTTTGTGGCTTTTAATGGACGCCTGGCTGCAACAGAAGTTGTTACGTGATTTCTTAATGGACGAACTAGTCATCAGTGAATAAATGAAATTTCTACATCATTTCAGATGGGTCTAACAGTTACTGTCGTCACATGAAAGTTGCAGACTTTTTCAACCCCAGCATGTAATATATAGAAAACCTACTGCAATAGACGCTATCACTAAGGCTGCATTGCGTTACCCAAAGAAATACAGGAGAGCATTTCTTTTCTATATTGTTCGTAGAATGTTCAACTCTCCACTAGATGCAGACGAATGTCAAAGGCACCACCTGTTTTGCATGGATGCATAAGGAACTGTCCATTGTCTGGAAACAGTTGGAATCCATTTTAGCCGCAGTGTATAGGGTTCAGACTGCTGCCCTGGAGTACAGCGGCATTGACACCGAAAGACCTATATCGCCTGGGATCCATGACAGTACCGCCGAGGCACTACTGGGCGGTCAACATTCATTGGAGTATGGAAGGGGAACAGTGGCGGGATGACGATCTGAGCGGACGACTCTTGAGTGTTGGCTGATGCATTAAGAAACTAGATTGACGCCTTACCCATTGCTGGAAGTACGTCTGAGACACTACACGACACCTTTATTGTTTTTCTGGTAGTCCACCTTACTAAGTCCGAGCGAAGCGTGGGTGTAACAATCACTGGGAACAACAAAACAGTCTGCTTAGATCTTTTAAGTAGGTGGTTGGAAAGCTCGTCCAGCGCAGAATATGGATGGGGTCACTTCCGATATGTGGATGAGACTGCCTCAAAAGCGACTCCATGTGCAGGGTGCACCTGGCTGCAAATGTAAGCTCACGTTTGGACAAGTGACACCTGCTGCCTTTGTTCTGAGGCCTTCGCCTGTTCCTATTGGCAACAGGTTACATTTGAGGAGGCTGATATGGCGTTTTCCAGAATCGCAACCGAGCGAGGTAGTGGTCAGTACAATGAACTCATTTGGGAGAACGACCCTCGTCCGGACATCCAGGTTTAGTTCTCCGTTATTTCCCTAAATTGCTCCAGGCAAGTGCCGGGATGGTTCCTTAGGAAGGGCGCTGCTGAGTTCCTTCCCCACCCCCTGACAATCCGAGCTTGTGCTCCGTCTGTAACGACCTCTAAGTCGACGGGACGATTAAGCCTACCTTCCTCCCTTCCACCCTACCTAGCTCCATGGCGTGGAGCCAAGTTCAAGTCTTAATCAAGGCTGAGACGATTCTGCGTAGTGTTCTGTGACAAATGTGAATGTTTCAAGTCAACGGGTATGGGACAAGAGCGTCAGAATTGTGGGTTGGTGTTTCACTGGGAGGAATGCAGCGGGAAGCCAAGGAAATGACACACAAGGCTCTTCCATGGAGATTTAGATTATGTAGTCTCGACAAAGAATCTTATCAGGTATGAAAGATTTGTGACCGGCAGGCAGAATCAGAAATTACAAATTCTGGATGAGGTAAGTTGAAAAGAGAGAGAAGAGCTGAGGAGGGTGAGAATAACAGACGAAAGGAGGAAACCTTGAACCTCATTTCAAATTGCGGCTGGTAATCAGTGAAGCCGACTCATAGGAACGTGTAACGCTAGGTCAGTAGGAAAATCACGTAGAAAGAAAGTCTTTCTGCTAGGTGGAGTGATTAATGCAAGGAAAGCTAGGTGTAAAATGCAATGTGACAATCTTGAAACCTAGAGCCAATGTCAGCCGGATGACTTGACAAGGGGCCTCGCCCAGAGATTTTGATGGAGAAAGTGAGGTACTTATATTCGGAGGAGCAGGAAACAGCCCGACTCAACATTTAATTCGGCAGTACAGATGACCAGGAGGAAACAGGCGCAGCAACAGCACACGTGTTATGTTTGGAGGTTCTGCGGCGGCATGACCAGCCCTATATACTTATATGGATATGGTGTCCTTTCGGCCATGTCGTGTCAAAGAACAGACAGCATATCCATTTAAGTATATAATTCTGGCAGCGTCGAACTCGCTGTCTCCTGTGATTGCCAACGTGCTTATGGAGAGATTTGAGGAGAAAGCATTAGAAAGAGCCTCATATAAACCCACAAGCTTCTTCAGGTATGTGAAGGACACCGTGATCTGGCCTCATGGCAAGGACAGGCTGAATCAGTTTCCCTAACAGCTTAACTCATACCACCGAAACATCAAATTCACTGTAGAACTGCAGAACAATGTCCAGTTGCCGTTTCTCGATGTACTTGTCAAAAGAGAAGCAGGTGGATCAATTGGTAACAGCTTGTCTCTAAAACGCGCACACTGATTTGTATCTGCAGGCCAGCAGCTATCACCACCCTGCGCAGAAGAAAGGGGTGCTTAAGACTGCTCCACAGAGCACTTGCCCTGTCAGACCAAGAGAGTCTACTGACAAATCGAGCATCTTAAAATGGTGTTATGCAAAAATGGATTTATAATATATCTTCGGAATGTGGCATATCCTACATTGGCCAGACGACAAGAACACTGGATATCAGGTGCAAGGAATCTCATTAAGAACTCTGGCGAACTCAACCATTGCTGAACACTGTCTACAATTAGATAATGCCATGGATTATGATGAAATCAAGATTCTAGCTGATGCACCCAGATTTTGGGACTGTTGTAAGGGAATATACTGTGATAGAAGTGACAATCTCATGAACATAAGTAGAGCCTGGGATGCTACTCAGGAATTTAATTAAGGAGAAACTGTGACAGCTGCAGCACATTAATAGAACGGAAGGCGTGGATATAGAAAAACATCACCAGACAGCGCTAGGCACAGATGAAACGTTAAGGAGTGGGTCCGATGGGCACAGACCGCAGAGGAATCGTCTAGAAACGCAGCTGACGAAAAACGGAACGGCAACGTTCCAAAAGATCGCAGCGAGCGGCCGCGGACCGCAGAGGGAACGCCTGCAACCGCCGGTGGAAGGGGGAAGCCCACAGACAAATACTGGACCAGATCCACTCGAGGAGAGTCTCAGGTCGCACCTGATGAAGCTTACTAGTTACCTTACAGGAATATCTAAGTACGACGTTGATGCACGACAGAACACCCGTGAAACGAATGTGTCATTCAATCGCTGGGAAAGCCAGAACAATTACATGATTTCACGTATTTACCGACAATATTCTGCGGAATTAGTGTCGTTAATAATGCTGCAAATTTTTTTGGGCCTGATGAAGGCGTATTATAGCTCCAAGACCAGTACCTTACAGAACAAATTGGAGGTCAAGTACACGCAGTTTTTAACCTTCGTTACATATCGGCCTAAGTCCCATTGCCCAACTCAGTAAGAATGCGTGCAAGTAAGTTACCCGGGTACATAGTGTGCCCTCGTACGTAGAAAATCCTCCCAATGAAGCTGTACATGAAGGAATTTAAAATTTGACAATGAAACTCAAATTAGAAAGGGAGTTCAAGAAAAAAGCTGCAAGAAGCTAGGGAGGGGGAGAGATACGCTTTTCTTCCTTTCTCAGATGTATGGGTTTGTAAGACCATTACTGAATTGTTTCGAAGCCTTTCCTCTGTGACGGTGGTTGGCTGCTCAGCACCTAGACCTCTTGTGTTCCTATAGGTTCCAGTATAGTCCATGCCGGTGCTGGCGTGTCTGACTAAACATCTAGACTTCCAGTACATATTAGACGATAATATACGGCTGCATCGTCCAAACGTTGTCTGGCGTCGACCTCCGGATCACTTTAAGGGAGGCTGTGGCAGTGTCTCTTAAAGCCGTACTTTCGCACCGGGTCAAGGCTGGCGGTAGCTTACACAGTGCCACGAGAGATTTCAATGACCGCTGACTCGGCAGAAGCAATCTCTCATCCTCGCTGCTCAGGGATGCAAGACTCTGCAGACTGCGACTTGAGTGCTAAGGTCGGCAGTGAGTCATGCGGGCGTGAGTGCAAATGTACTATGGACCTCACAGCTTAGCGCCGAACGACCAGCGAACATGAATGCCTTCTTGGTTGGGTAACCGCATATACATTAGCACCTTGAAGTTTGATTTTTTTACAGATTACGTCACGTCGGTGGTTACCCTAACACGTGCTTCTGACTCATGTTTGCTTGAGTCATGCGTGAGTGGTATTTGAAGTAACTCTTACAGTAACCGCAACTGCGGCGCAGCCAGGAGACGCTGGCCGACCGGACGAGGGCGCTGACTGAGTCGCCGAAAACCGCGGAACAGAAGAGACGGACGAACAAGACAGAACGACAGATCCAGAGAGGAACCTAAATAAGGTACCGTAACTAGCAATAACAAGAATCCAAGTTGCTTATAATGAACATACAAGAGCGCAGTCAGAAGACGACTGAGGTCCGGGTGCCTGCGTTAAGAGCTTCGGAGTATCCGCAGGCGCCTATAGGCTGGCGCCTGATGAGAGGCCAGCGTCAGCGCTAGCAAATATTAGAAGCGTTGCCCAGCGGCTGTCGTCTAGTTGCATACTTTCTGGCCGACTTTCGAACTCGTCGGGCCAGGATACCAGAACTGCTGTCAGACACGCAATGTATGTCTTACTTTTACACTGTTATTCCTATATGGGCAATATTGCCAAGATCGTGGACTTTATTGAAAATATGTCAGAACAGTCTGACCACCGCCCTAGCCGAAGGTAGGTAGATTAATTCATTTAGGGTGCCATCATATTAGGGCTGGAGAATGAAGTCGGCCATGCTCTTGCAAAGGAACAATCACGGCTTATGCCTGAAGCGATTTAGGGATATCACGGAAAATCTAAATGGGCCGGACGAGCGTTTGAACAGTCGTGCTCCCGATTGCGGGTCCAGTGAACTACGAGCCACCTCGCTCAGTCCAAGACGAAGAATTTTTGGTTCTTCAGAGGATCTACTTACGTGTCACGTGCAACACACTGCCGCGACCTGTACTGCATGTAATATGGAGCAGCGATTAGCGTCGCGGCTGGCGGGATTCGAGACCCCACTTTGAATCTAATCGACGATCATTTATTTGTTAGAATTCGTGACTCCTAAAGAGTTCTCGAAATTCATGTTTGCACTTGTTATTTGTATTTTATTTACTTGTCAAGTTAGGTTGGACCAAACTGAGAAAATCTCCAAGATCATGGAATGTGTCAGTACATGAAATTGCAACATGAAAGTAAAAACAGATGAAAATAAACGTTCACGAACCCGAAAGAAGTTAGTCCATAAGTTTAGTAAACGCAATCAACAATACACAATTTTTTCAAGGAACTCCTCGGCAGAATAGGAGTGACCACGAGGAAACTTTCAGTTTCGATTTGAAAGCGCGTGGGTTACTGCTAAAACTTTTGAATTCGAGTGATAGCTTATTGCAAATGGATGCAACAGTATACTGCACACCTTTCTCCACAAGAGTTAAGGAAGTCCGATCCAAATGCATGTCTGATTCCTGCCGAGTATTAACTGAGTTAAAACTGCTTATTCTTGGGAATAAGCTAATATTATTGACAAGAAATGACGTCTCCAGAGGCCAATGTATAGTACGCAGACTCGTGCACATTCTCAAATACTTCATGTTTATAAGAACACCACCCACTCTCCAGCTGGCAGTTTGTGCACGGTTGTGTCCATAATAAATGTGCTTTCAGTGCTAAGAGTTAAACTTCTTCGACTACCCCACAACACTGTGGCCCCTATCACGCAACATAAAAGCCGTCGCCTACAATGTTATTAGACAGAAAACAAGCAATACGTCATTCCCTACGTTCGTATATTCAGGAGCCAACGAAATGGCTGAAAGAAATCTACCGAGACGTTAAGTGCAACAAGTTGGATGACTTGGCAAATTTGTAATTTTACTGTGACAGCACTACCTAGCAGTTGCTCGAGAACTAAGAGGAACTTGATAGCGCTAACGAATTCCAGACCTAGGTGAAAGAATCATTTGGTGACGATCAGCATGAAGTCCACTTAGCGGTAGACCATTTTGGAAACAGGGCCCAACGACACCGAGGAATAATGTAGTTTTCCGTATTGTCATAAGTTATTAGCAGTCACCACGTGTTCAAAGATTTGGAAAGTCTGCTGCCAATCGCGGTGTCTGAAGAGGGCGAAGGTCGAGCTTGACGAGTGTCATACGTCTGTGTTGAATACTGAAGCAGTTGCAGTCAACAACACCTGCACTTCTAATTATGAACTGCGTCTTGTGTGCCACTCAAGTAGTACCAAGTTTAAGCATCATTCGGACCGATGGACTGAACCTTTTATCAACTTCTGTGCACTTTAATATTTAAACTGTGACTTTTCTAATTTTCTAATTGTTGAGTTTGATATTTATGTATGTTACTACTAAATTGCAGGTTAATACTGGTTATACTGTGGTACAATTGGTTGAGAGAGATTGGTTCTGGGTTCACCCCATCCCGGAGAGGGTATATTTTATTCGTGAAATCAAGATCCTAAAATGTGTATTCGCCACATTGTGAATTCGTGCATGACAGAAACCGACAAAATTCCTGACTAAGACTAGAAGAAGAAACTTATCAGGCTATTCTGACGAATGATGCCACAACAAGGACCATTCTTGCTTGTTGCTGCTACGAAGATAAGTAATCCAGCTGCGTTTGGCAAGCTGTATATACGACTTCGTTCATTGTAATTGGTGGCGTACATGCGTAATACCTGTTTCTATTTGGAGACTTGTCTTTGTCATTTCGGTTGTGAATGGCACATAACGCTTGGGGCCTGAAGATGACGCGTTGTGGAGTAAACTGGTAGCATGTGTTGAATAATCTAAGTTTGATTCCAATACAGCTTTTGGTTTTTGTCTGTTAGACAATCGAAACCGGTGGTCTAAGGACTGAACCATTTTGCGATCGCAGATGGAAATAAATTTCTTCTGCACTTTATGGATCACATTTATATTCGTGACTACCTCTCAGCTTGTTAAGTGTGAGTGACAGTGTGGTTTTTCATACGCCAAATAAGATAGAAGGCTAACTGGTATATCGCAGGCAGAAATTTCGACCACCATCCACCAGGAGTTAATAGGGAACAATGAGGAGTTTAGATCGTTACCACCAGTTGAACTTGCTTTGAAGAGTAGACACTGCGAATTTCGACTTGCTGCGGCCAGCATTGTACCAATACAGGTACTCCTACCTGCAGAACGAAATTTGGAGGACAAAGCTTAATATACTCCAGCGTTTTCACTGTGGACGCTCTGAGTATGTTGTACGCAACTGCAGAAAAAGACGAGTATTCCTCGACATGCGTCGGACGATGTCAACGATCAAGCAAGTCCCATTCGCGCGAGTCAACTGCGCGCCTTTATAGCCAGCATGTGGCTGGAGTCTGTCGCTGCATCCTGGACAATGTCGCTTCCCAACATGCCGTAGCCGTTTCCCTTTGCCCTAAAGTGAAGCTATTTTTTGTTGTGCACGTCTAGTTCCGTAAGACCACATTGAGAAAAAATATCTAAGGTCATGGAACGTGTCAGTACACGAAATTACAACCTTAAAGTAATAACATAAAAGAAAATGTTTATGAACCGAAAAAAGAGAAGCCTTAAGTTTATGTAAATGCAATCAACAATGTAACAAATCAGCTCAATCTTTCGAGGAACTCCTCGACAGAATAGGAGTGACCCATGAGGAAACTTCAGTTTCGATTTGAAAGGGTGTGGATTACTGCCAACATTTTTGAATTTCGTGGTAACTTACTGAAAATGGGTGCAGCAGTATACTGCTCACCTTTCTGCACAGGCATCAAGGAAGTGCAATCCAAATGCAAATTGGATTTCTGCCTAATATTAACTGAGTGAAAGCTGCTAATTTTTGGGAATCAGCTGATGTTTCTTATAAACGACAGTAAAGAATACACATATTGAGAGGCCAATGTCAGAATACCCAGACTAATGAACACGAGTCGACAAGATGTTCGCGAACTTTTGTCCACTTATTGTCCAAACCACACGTTTCTGAGCCAAATAATACTTTCAGAATGTGAAGTGTTACCCCACAATCCAATATCATATATCTTAAGAGAATAAAACTAAGCAAAGTAGACTACTTTCCGTGTCTAACTGACTTTAGATACCGTTATAATAGTAAAAATGGCAGCATTAAATCTTTGAACTAGTTAATGAACGTTTACAACTGTTTACTATCTGAACACCTAGAATTCTGAGCTGTAACTTCACTAACCATATGCCCATTCATGTGAATATGGTGTGGGAACAGACACCACTGGTAATCATGCAGCTCTAAGAATGACATTACAGTGAAATCCAGACCTTTGTCGCTCCTTACAGGCGTTGATGAATATCAACCGGGACAGTTGAAAGTGTGTGCCCCGACCAGGACTCTAAGCCGGGACCTCCTGCTTACATGGCAGACACTATCCACTGAGCCATCGAGGACACAGGATAGTACGGCTGCAAGGTCTTTTCTCTGGCACATTCCGCGTGAGACCCTTATTTCCAACTTTTTGTCCACACACTACATTTGTAGTTCCCGTGTCCAGAAGTTGGAAATGTGGGTCCCTGCAGTAACACTATCTTCTGCATCCGCGATGGCTCAGTCGGATAGTGTGCCATGTGAACAGGAGATCCCGCTTTCGAGTCCCGGTCGGGGCACACATTTCCAACTGTCCCTGCTGATATTCATGAAGGCCTGTAAGCAGCTGCAGAGGTGTGGATTTCACTGATTTCATACGCCCATTCTGTAAAATTAGAACTCCAGGATTTGTTGAATTGTCTTATGAACTGTAAAAACAGTGTGATGTAGAGTTAAATTTTTTCTACAAGCCATGACCTTGTCACTAACTGCACTATTTGAAATAAAGCATATGTTGCACCCAACACTTTACTATGAAGCTAGTGTCATCGGCAGACAAATATTTTAGAATTACTTTTAATGCTAGAGGGCATATATTTCTTATAATAAGGAACTGGAGTCGCCCCAGCATTGATACCATTTGGGTGTGCCACACTTAGACCCCACATCCAGCTATTCTCAAGACTCAATAATGATCATTTGCTGTTTGTTGTTAAAGTAAGAGGTGAATCAATTGTGAGATACGCCCTGTGTTCCGTAATTGTCCAACTTCTGGGTTGGGGTTGTTTAGAGGAAGAGAACAAACAGCGAGGTCATCGGTCTCATCGGATTAGGGAAGGAAGTCGGCCGTGCCCTTTCAAAGGAACCATCCTGGCATTTGCCTGGAGCGATTTAGGGAAATCACGGAAAACCTAAATCAGGATGGCCGGGCGCGGGATTGAACCGTCGTCCTCCCGAATGCAAGTCCAGTGTGCTAACCACTGCGCCACCTCGCTCGGTCCAACTTCTACAGCAATATCTTGTGATCAACACAAACGCCTTAGTGAAATAGAGAAATATGCCTAGCGTTCGAAATCTTCGGTTTAATCCATCCAGTACCTCAAAGGAAAGGAGAATGTAGCATTTTCAGTTAACAGGGTACTTGCAGTGAAAGGCAGCGTAGGTGGCTGACTAGTGTGATAAGGATATCACGTAGAGAAGGTGTGAATTATATCAAAATGTTACTAGTCACAATCAGGCTACTTTAAAAAAGTACCATGCAGCACGGTTAACCCTGTACTTAGCCACTTTTGTAATTTTTCCTTTAAGAATGGTCAGTTTCCTGAAAGATTGCTCAGTAGTAGAGCCGCTCAATACAAAGGGAGAGAGGGATAATGTAGAAAATTATAGACCTATATCCATGCCATCAGTGTTTTCTAATGTTATTGGAAGTGGCGGTGTGGCGGTGTGTGTGTGTGTGTGTGTGTGTGTGTATGTGTGTGTGTGTGTGTGTGTGTGTGTGTGTGTGTGTGTGTGTGTGTGTGTCGATAATCTATAATTTTACTTCACATAATTTGCTGTCAACTGTATAGTTTAGTTTTAGAAGTGGTTTAACAACTGAAAATGCTACATTCTCCTTTCCTTTGAGGTACTGGATGGATTAAACAGAAGATGTCGAACGCTAGGCATATTTCTCTATTTCACTAACGCGTTTGTGTTGATCACAAGATATTGCTCCAGAAGTTGGACCGAGTGAGGTGGCGCAGTGGTTAGCACACTGGACTTGCATTCGGGAGGACGACTGTTCAATCCCGCGCCCGGCCATCCTGATTTAGGTTTTCCGTGATTTCCCTAAATCGCTCCAGGCAAATGCCAGGATGGTTCCTTTGAAAGGGCACGGCCGACTTCCTTCCCTAATCCGATGAGACCGATGACCCCGCTGTTTGTTCTCTTCCTCTAAACAACCCCAACCCAGAAGTTGGACAATTACGGAACACAGGGCGTATCTCACAATTGATTCACCTCTTACTTTAACAACAAACAGCAAATGATCATTATTGAGTCTTGAGAATAGCTGGATGTGGGGTCTAAGTGTGGCACACCCAAATGGTATCAATGCGTACGTGCGCGCGCATACAGAAGGCTTGTGTTAAAATTTGTGCATGATGGTCCGTAAAACCGTTCACCCTTTTACAAACGGAATTCCCAACTGGTAACGAAGAATGAATAAAAAATATTGTTTTCCTCCACTGAAGAAGAGACAAGAGCTGACAAAAACATACCAGAGATGATCACAATTAAGTCTTAGTCAAGGAGAACTTTGGCTTACTGTCAGGAAGAGTCACAGCTCACCCCTAAAGGTATGTGCATAGGAGTCCAACCAGTCCAGGATGCACTCCTCAGTGCATCGACTAATAATTGTACTCCACTAGAATTACCGGCAGTGCAGAGCATCGATCTCTTACTGAACTGCCTACAGGATCTGGTTTGACCAAGGAACAACGTCGCTGAATTTTAGCCTTGCTGCACCAATTTTCGGATGGTTTCAAATCCCGAGTGGAGAAAAGCCAGACCGCGGCCAATGGTGAAGCACTGAACACCAGGGATCATCCAGCAATTAACAAGCACACTTACAGTGCTTCACTGGTTCAACTACAGGATGATGGCCGATGCTGCGGGACGTTTAACCTCCTGTGGGCTTCTGATGAAATACGTCACATTGCGTTTCTACGTCTGCTAACGAGGGCAAACAACTGAAGAACAGTATGTCCTACTCTACCGCGCATTGAAGGCACCCTAGACTGCTTGAGAGCATCGAAATATTTCTTAGTTTTGTATACTGAAGGTTACTGCAAAGTACAGGGTGATGACACCTTCCGGGTGACTTTGACCATCTCCTGTCGTCTTTGTCACGCAGTGGGAAGGTCGTCACCCCCCCCCCCCTCCTGCTACCCACATTTCACTCCTTTTCACGTATACACGGTGGCGTTCGGCAAAATTGTGGTAAAATTTTGTGCGAATGTGACTAAACACTTCGTGTGTCGACACCTCTGTTGGCAGCGTCGCCTAGCCCGTTATTGACGTCGCGGGTTGCCAAGCTTTCGCACCCCTACAGATGAAGGTTGTAGGCACTTTTGAGCTAAATTTAAAACTTATGCGTCTGATTAGAGCAGAACTACGGTGTTTCGAAAGAGTGATCCTTTATTTTTGTTGATCATTGTAGTATTTAAGAATGTGTAGGCCCTTAGGTACAGAGCTTCCCGTCACCAGTATCTTCCAACCTAGTGCAGCGCTTAGTCATGCAGTAACTTGCAGTTTTGGAGTAAGGTATTCCGGGAAGGGGTTTAAGTATCTATGGATGTGCAGTTGTTCGTACTGACAGTGAGAGGGAACATAGGTAGAGGATTATTGTATTTTCTATACGCCCATGTGCCATTTCTTACAAATTTACTATCAGTAATGCTTTGAAGGGCGATAATACTTGGCTCGAAATGACACCGATAGCATCTGACGTTGTACTCATTGCTGTAGCACCTGTTAAGTGCAGAGGAGTTTGGACAGGCGTGACACTAATATGTTGAGGAATAGGAACTAGGTGGAGTTCATTAGATACGATGAGTAGTCGAATTTCTGAATATGTGAGAGCTGCTTCTGGCTGTAACTAAAAGTATGCTAGTAGGAGCAACAGCATCTTTAACAACGAAATTTATGGTACATGAAATACATGGCCAGTAAGTAACTACAGAAGTGTAAGGTCCTGATGTCCAAAATGAGCTCAGAAAAAATTTTGGCCGGGGGTCGGGAGAGAGAGAGCCATTTATCTTAGTGCAGTTTCCAGACAGAAGTTGGCAGAGAGGAAATTTAGCGTAGTGCTAATCTGGAATCCGTGGGACCAGCTTCTTCTGCGGAAACTTTTGTTTTTGTATTGTTTCGCGTTACTTCACTGCAAATAAACCTAAACAGTGCTCAATATATTGGAATTATTAAAATTTTCATAAAATGCACGAAGGGAAAGAGATTGCAAATAAATTTCCAAGATAGGACTATAATGGAAACGTCCGATGAATCAAGTCGAAAATTTTCATTAATCGACGTCTGTCTAAATACGTCAAAAACATTGTATTTTGCATCTTTTTCCAAGGTCGACAGTACCAATCGACTTTTAACGAACCCTGGACCAGCAAAATCAGTTCCCGAGAAAGAAGATATGAAGTCAGTAACCAGACGTATACAGTGCAGTATTATTGCTAACAGTTTACGTATGTTTACAAAAGAGTATTGGTTCTTTCGGACCGAGAATTCAAAGAACAGTGGAGAGTCAAAAACATGGCAATGCCATTACTGAAAAATACGGGAAACCGACAATTGCCTTTTAGAAAATGTTATGAAGTTTTAAAATCTAAAATTTCATAACTGGGAAAGTCACAATGAATGAAGTTTTCCGAGCTGTTACGCTGTAGTAGAAGCGATTTCAACATTGAAACCTAACGTTTCGTTCTTTGCAGGACATTGTGCATGAATGGGGGAAGGTGGATCGAAGCTGCTTTGAGCGTTCAATTCACGCCCTAGTTCGCTACTGCAATCCCGGTAAGAATGACTTACCAGTGGGGACGAGCAGTTTTGTTTCAATGAGAAATCCATTCGACCACAGCACAACAGCCCCAAAAATTATTAAAAATTTTTATTTAACGTAATGAAGCATTACTTTGAGAACAAATCTTTCTTGCCATACAATGTAGGCTTTCACGGCCGGTGTTTTCTTCAGTTGAAACTTCCAGGATGAGAGGCCGTGGTCGATGTATAAGATTTCATCCTAACGTTTCGTCTCCATCTGCGGGGGAAATCTTCAGAGGTGGCCCGGCAACTGCCACTGAGGCTCCAGGTACTCTAGCATTTATAGAGGGCACCACCATACGTCACGTGATGCCGACGGTATGCCTATCTTTGGAAGGCGTCATCATTCTCGATTGAGAGTAATCTACTGTCATTCTACTGTCATTCTGCTGGGGGCAACGTCGACATCGGTAATTTGTCGAACTTTGAAACTTCCTCTTTCCTATTGAAATTGTTATGGTGTTTGTGAATCTCTGCTTCTCTATACATGCTCGCATGATAATGGAATGTTCGTGCTAGAACGCTTGTCTCATTAAATAAAGTTTCGTGGTTCCCATCTCGAAAAACATGATCAGCTACGGCCGATTTTTCGATGTGTCCTAAGCGACAGTTTCTTTTATGTTCGGTTAAGCGGGTGTTTATACTTTTCCTTGTTCCAGTATATTTATTTAACCACGGCTGCATGGAATTTTGTATACCCCAGGTGTTTCTAGGGGGTGTCGTGCGTCTTTTGCAGTTCTTAAATATTCCTTGATCTTCCTGGTGGGTCTGGAACTTGTTTCGATCCCATACTTGGCCAGAACTTTCCCGATACGGTCCGTCACTTTATTAATGAATGGTAGGAAAACTTTTCCAGTAGGCGACCGTTGTAGCTCTGTACTTCTGGCTTTTCTTTGATGGAGGGCTCGACCAATTTCCTTGCTGGTATATCCGTTTTTCATTTAGTTCATCTTTTAAGTTAGCCGGCTCGCAGATTTTGTTGGCTCTGTCCACCAAGGTTTTCGTATCACCTCTTTTTTGCCTAGGATGATGGTTTGATTCCTTGTGGAGCTATCGATCCGTGTGAGTTGTTTCTGTATACCTCGTGGCCCAGCGTCCCATCCACCTGTTTAATTACCGACACATCCAGAAAATTGAGTTGACCGTTGCTCTCTTTCTCCATCGTAAACTATCTTCGGGTCAATACTGTTCAGATGCACCAAGAAGACATCCAGCTCTTCACCATGAATCCACACTACAAATGTGTCAACATAGCGGTACCATTTCGAAGACCATTATTGTACTTGCCGCTGATAAAGGAAACGCTACGGTTTTGCTGAACACCGAAGATTATCACAGGAATAGTGACCTTTTGGATCCCACTACCTATAAAAAGCTCGAGAAGGATCCTACAACTAAAATTGAGAAATACCAATCAGCTGGTAAAACGATCTCTTTCTTTGGATGATAAACAACTCTTCAAAAGTGAAGACTATCCACTCAGTCCATATGGACTCCCAAAGGTACATAAACTACAGGTCCCGTTGAGACCTATTGTGAGTGCCATAGGATCTCCAACGCAAAAGGTGGACAGATATCTCGTCTGCTTGCTGCAACCATACATTGGCAGAACAGACAGTTACATTAAATCTGTGCTTTTTATTGAAAAACTGAGGGAGATTAACGTCAGCCTAAGTGATATTTTTGTGAGCTTCGATGTAGTGTTATTGTTTGCCTGTGAACGAAGCTATTTCATAGATATTTTTCCGACTGATATAATGGCTTTATTTAAACACTGCCTGACGACTAATTTCGAGTACAACAACGAGTTTTACGAACAGATCGACGGGGTAGCGATGAGAGCCCTCTCAGCCCAGCTGTTGCCAATGTATTTATGGAGACCTTAGAAAAGCAAGTGCTGCAGACTGCCAGTAAAAAGCCAGCTAAATGGTACCGCTATATTAACACATTTGTAATGTGGTCTTATGGTGAAGAAGAGCTGGATGTCTTCTTGGTGCATCTGAACAGTATTAACCCGAACATAATTTACGATGGAGAAAGAGAGCAACGGTCAACTCAATTTTTCTGGATGTGTCTGTAATTAAACAGGTGGATGGGACGCTCGGCCACAAGGTATACAGAAACACACGGATCGATACATTCACAAGGAATAAAACTATCATCCTAGGCAAAAAAGAGGTGATATGAAAACCTTGGTGGACAGAGCCAACAAAATCTGCGAGCTGGCTTGCTTACAGGATGAACTAAATGAAAAACGGATATACCAGCAAGGAAATTGATCGAGCCCTCCATCAAAGAAGAAAAGAAGCCAGAAGTACAGAGCTACAACGGTCGCCTACTGGAAAAGTTTTCCTACCATTCATTAATAAAGTGACGGACTGTATCGGGAAAGTTCTGGCCAAGTATGGGATCGAAACAATCTCCAGACCCCCAGGAAGATTAAGGAATGAATATTTAAGAACTGCAAAGACGCCCGACACCCCCAGAAACATCTGGGGTATACAAAATTCTATGCAGCTGTGGTGAAGTATATATATTGGAACAAGGAAAAGTGTAAACACCCGCTTAACCGAACATGAAAGAAACTCTGTAGGGAAGCAGCCTACTCACGCCGTAGTAAATTCATATCAGTCTTTCCATTGTGTGCCAGCCAGTCCACTGTAACTAGCTCTGACATCATAAATGTTGCGCAATACCTTTAGAATCAAGTAGACAACCTGAAACGGTTCTAGCATGTCAAGAGTAATACTAAATTAATGTGTGTTGAATATCAGTTCGATCACTTTAACCATTTTCGAAATTTGGACATTTTTCTGTAAAAATCCTTGGCACAACAGCAAAGAGCTAGAGACTTAAAAATTTATATTTAGATTCCTTTTTCATAATAATTTAATAGAAACAGTACTTTGGATCTCACAAATTAAGATTTTAGTTGAAATTCATAATTTTCTGGTTTTTGTCTTAAAAATTAAGGAAGCAAGAAAGATTAAGTAGGCTAATAAATAAGGCTAGGATGTTTATATTTAAGTAGAAAGAAGATCCGCTATAACCATAAAGATGTGAGAAGTCATTTGAATAACTATAAAACTATAGCGATAGCTTATCTACAAAGGGCAAGTTCAGAGCTCATCTACTGCATGTAGTGTAATTAAATTAATTCTCTCGCCCAAAATATTTAACTTAGCCACGTCAAACTTTTTTTACTTACCTGTGTGCTGATTGCACATGTAAATTGAGAGCTTCATCTGCCATCAGCAAAAGAAGCTATGATTTATTCGGTAACTTAATGTGGTGCATTACCAGCCCAGCAGCTAGTCGGGAGAGCCGATTTGATCAGGCGTTCCCTTAGCCGTCCGCACTGCGGCTTTATATATAAGAACGCTGCGCGAGGAAGCAAGGCCCCAGTTCTCTCCAGACACTGAATAGCACACCACCTGTGTCGGGAGTCGCGTCGCGTCGGTATCATTGCTATAAACGGCCTCGGATGCCGTAGTAAGTTATTCGGGATACGCGTAACCATGAAATCATTTTCGAGTGAAGTGTTAATTCTGGGATGACTAATTATCGATGTTCTGTTTGCGTATGTCGTATTTTCACGTGCTGTCGCGGGACAGACATTCTACCATTATTTAGCGTGGCGTTTGATGAACATTATCATCAAATTATGGCGAGCATTCATTTAAATATTTAATTTGGACAGTTATAGTGGCATCAGCGCATTAGACTGAACGGCTCTGTTAGATTGTGTGGATTTTTTTCTTTTTTTTTGATCTGTGACTTTCAGAATACAGAGAATTTTTAGAAAATAGTTTTTTGATTATGAATCCCATACAATCGCGTAATTTCTCATAGCTATAAGCTGCAGCTATAAGTGTGTTTCTCAGATGAAGGGGGCACTAGGAATTCTAATTACAGGCTTCACGTTTTGCTAATCACTTTCTGGTTGCCAATATTGTAGTCAGAGAGCCAGTGTTGAGAATGGCAAAAGATAGCATAAATAATAGGAACATCTATTATAACAATAATTTCCACCCGCCGCCCCACAATTGGTGCATCGTCCGGGAAAAGAAACTGAGTAAAGTGAAAGTGATTTTTAAATATTCAGATTCGGGAGTGAAATGCGACACGCAACTGAGTAATAAAACAGTGATAGGGACGTGTGCATGTTGACGACGTAATTGGATTAACAACGCATCTGGATTGACGGAGCTGGCACTGAATCTAGCGGCGTTGCTGGCATCACGAGAAGCCAGTTTCGCCTCACCGCAGTCATCCGCCGGAGCAGCGCCTGCAGTTGTGGGCCACGCAAACACACAACAGCCGTCAGAGTGCCATCTGCAGTTCAGCACGCTGCGTTGAATCAGTAATCCTGGTACGCCGCGCCGGCAACGCCATACGTCGTGCAGAAGGAACTAAGTTAAGTGAAAAGCTGTTAAAAATTTTACTAACCTGCACTAAGACTGTCTGCGATGGAACCGCCAAAAGAAATTGAGGTTAAACTTAAATCAGAACCTATGTGTGTTGAGGGAACTGTAAATCCAGACAATGGTTCAAGTGTAAATATGCATGAAAGTAGTAATGTTAAAGTGAAATACGAAGTATTGTCTCCTAACAGTAGTGTGAAAAGGGGGCAATGATTCAATAAAGAGACCCCTGTAGTAAAGCAGAAAGCAGAAATTGTTAATTTATTGGATGATAGTTTATCTGATGAATTAAAAACGAAACAGCCATCAGAGGTGGTAGAGTGTGAACAGGAGAAGTTAGATATGACTTACCAATCAGAAGTTTCATTTAGTTTTGATGATTCTGGTGTTGGAGCTAGTTTTTCGTCACCTGAGTGTGAAATGAGACCAGCTAGTGAGCAACCCATAGATACTGGGGCTATTGATTTAAATGTTATATTACAAGCAATAGCTGCCAGTAATGCAAAAATGACAGCTGAATTAAAGTCTGAAATAACTGTCAAAAGCAGTAATGCTGAATTAAAATCTAATATAAGTGAGGTAAATAACAAGATTGTGGCCAGTCAAACCAATTTTAATAAACGATTGGAGGTAATGGACGATACCTTCAAGGCTGGTTGCAGTAAGCTGAAAGAGGATCTGGACAGT
Organism: Schistocerca nitens; assembly: GCF_023898315.1. Lineage (NCBI taxonomy): Eukaryota > Metazoa > Arthropoda > Insecta > Orthoptera > Acrididae > Schistocerca > Schistocerca nitens. The sequence continues at coordinate 692,919,355 of NC_064615.1, read as the reverse complement.
TTAAATTATAAAATTGATTACAGCCATGAGGATATTAAGAAAAAGGTTGCTCAACAATTTTTTGAAATGTATAAAACATTAAAATCCGAAGTTGCTGAGGTTCGCAAAGACTTCCAAATGGAAGATGCGAAGCTGGAGCACAAGTTAACAGAAAAGATCGAGGCGGAATCTGAACTGTGCTCAGATAGGTTTAAAGATGTTAATATAAAAGTAAACATATGTCAAGCAGACGTAGATGTAATCAAAACTGACTACTCATATCGTACAAAGAGTAGATTATGTTGAAATGAGAGTAGAAAATATTAGTACTAACATTGCTAACATTGAGAGTAAAGTAACTTCAGTAACTTCTGGTAGTATACAACAAGTTGTAGCTGCAAACGCTGCTTTTATCGAGTGTCGGCAGTTCTTGCGGTTCGATCCAGATAAAAATATCCACCCGCCAGATTTCTGGAACGATTTTGAAGATGTGATTCCACTAACTTGGTCTGAACGAGAGAAAATCATTCATTAGAAGCCATTTAGCAGGTGACGCGATGCGTTGGTCAGCTGGTATGTCGAAGTGTAAAAAATTAGCGGAGTTTAAAACAGCTTTTATTAATGAGTATTGGTCTAGTAATAAGCAAAATGAAGTGTTGAGAGAATTTTGGAGTGGAAAACGCTTCAATGCAGGCAAGGAATCTATTAACGAGTTTGCTAGGTCATGGATCTCACGTTGGTCACATTTGGGCGAAAGGCTAAAACTGGAAATGATTATACTAGGTCTTGAAGCCAAACTGCCATGGTATTGGCAAACTAGAATTATATCTGCCCCTAGAGACAATCTGGATCGTTTCATTGAATATTTGGAACGTGTAGGGCGTGTGGCTGCCAATGAGGAGCAAGCACGTAACAGAAATTCTAATAACACTAGTAGTAATTTTAGGAACGAGCAGAATGGCAATGTAAACATCAGAACAGTAGGTGTTCGCCATCCTAAGAGAGGTAGGAATTGGAGAAATAATTATCAGAATCAACAATGGCATCCAAATGACAGTAATTTTGTTCCAAACAAAATTATGCAGGTAAACAACAGAGCGGAAAGCAATGCTGTGCCAGTTAACTATAATGGAAATGAAGGAAACAGTAGTAGGCCGAGGCAGGGAAACTAGTTCCCGTCTATGAGGACACTGGCGCTAAGCAGGCGGTTACTTTTCCTAAGCCAGTAATTACAGTAATTGGTAAGACAGATCAGAATACTCAAACGGAACATGTAGATGAGGGGTCTGTAGTATCTAAGGATACAACATAAATATTAGATCAAAAATGGTTCAAATGGCTCTGAGCACTATGGGAGTTAACATCTGTGGTCATCAGTCCCCTAGAACTTAGAACTGCTTAAACCTAACTACCCCAAGGACATCACACACATCCATGCCCAAGGCAGGATTCGAACCTGCGACCGCAGCAGTCTCACGGTTCCGGACTGAGCGCCTAGAACCGATAAATATTAGATCACTCACAGTATTTGATAGATACCGTGTTAGAGACGCTTTCTAAGTGGGAAGAGAAAGAGAAGGCGCAGCAGTGTAACGATAGGGAAGAGCTACAAAATACTGAATTGTCAGGTGAAGAAGCAGAAGAAATTCATGCTTATTTTTACGATGAGGATGATGTGCTCTTGTCTAAAGTGCCTGTGCAGGATGTTGATACTGTACTAATAGATTTAGGACAGGAGGTAAGTGAGAATGTAGAGGGTGGCCTGTTGGCCAGTAGCTGTGACTAGTTGTCACTTGAGAAGGAACCCGACGATAGTAATGAAAGTGGTTTAGCTGTAACTAGTGTTATGCCCGGTCTGGAGGCGCAGAATTGCTCAGACTACAGGAATTTGGGTCATGTTCAGCAAACTAAATGTAATGAAGTCGTGTGGTGTTTCGATTTGAAATTAATAGACAGACTGGAAAAGGCAGCTGAAAATGTAATTCAGGAAACCCCTACACACTTTGACCTAAACGTAATGAAGACAGATGTCTGTCACTTTAGTTGGAAACAAATCCAAAAGGAACTATTGGATGAGTTTGAGGAACCACCTGTACAACCTAGAATAAGCCACCCTATAATAATAGTGAATATGTTGGGTATCAATGTACGTTGTCTCTTAGACAGTGGAAGTAAGATGAGTGTGATATCTCAGTCCTCCTTTGATGCATTACCTGGTAAACACAAGCTTACAGTAAAGAGGGTATCAGGACTGAGAATAATTGGTGCTACTGGCAAGGTGTCAAAAACGGTAAAGCAAGAAGCTTTGCTGCCCTTTAACATTAATGGTAATTTAATTGATCATCCATGCTTAATTGTAAATAATCTCGGTGTTGAAGTTTTAATTGGCATAGATTTCTTGTCGAAATATCAGAGTGTTGTTGACTTTGAAAGAAGCCAGTTAAAAATGGTCTTGCCGATAACCGGAGTAATTACAGTACCTTTTAGTGATAAACATGTAGTAACCAATGATGAAACTTGGGAGCTGCCTATACGAGTTCTGAAAAATAGGAGGTATTGGGACGAAGGTGTTAATCTTAGTACAAGTAAACTAAACACAGAAGAAGCAATTATTTTGGACAAAACAGAAGCTAAATTGCAGGAAATCGATAAAATTTCAGCTTATCAGAAGGAAGAACTGAGACAGGTACTAAAAAGGCATCACAAGGTATTTTCAGATCGACGTGGCGTGGTCAAAGGTTATGAAAGATTTCTGTAGGGAGGAGGTTGTTCTGTAACCTCTACAGTGTGGCAGCTGTGCAGTCCCAGCTGTGTGAGATATTTCCCATTTCAGGTCTCACTCATTCATCTTTCCTATCCACCAAAATTTCGGCGCTTATTCTCAAATACTAAAATTTTCCGTCATGGCTATCAAGCCATGAGTTCTGTAACCATTCTATCCACCGATTAGTGAAGAAAATACCTAATGTGACAAACCTAACAGTGACAAACAACAGAAGTATGATGCAATTAAGATACTAAGGTATATGAGTAACAAGTATGTATAGAACCCTGGTAATATAAGTACAAAGTGTTGTTTTATTGGAAATGGTCCACTAACAGTAATTTAAAGAGATATACAAATTCGTGTTCAAGCAGGATCTGAAGTGGCAGTGAAACCTAGTGTATGCATTAGAGCTAACTAATAAATAGTAAGAGAGTGCTTAGTGTTACGAAAAATATGCAGATAGTTGTAAGAATGAACTCACCTTGTGTAGCAAGGAATGGCAGTGTAATAGAATTGAACAGTGTTTGTGGTTGAGACGTGAAGGACACGTCCCTGAAATATTTATAAGGTTGGAGCTGGCCGTTATTTGGTGTAGTGTGTGACAGGACACACCTACACGTATTGAGGTTATGAGTTGGAGGCGTGAATGCAACCATAGGTACCCTTATGTTAGATGAGACAGAGCAGCTCATGGTGTCTTATAGGTTTAAGGAATTTAGCATTATGCTCGTCCATAATTACTTAATGCACTATAGTGGTAGGTCGAGAGGACTACCTGTCGTTTCAGCGTCCGATTGAGTAGAAATGGATTGCCACGTGAGCAAACTGATCAGCTGCAATACACTATGGGTATGAAAAATGTGCTATCCTATGCTTTAAATAGAGTGAGTGTTAAGTAAATACATACACTATCAACATAATTGAGTAACATAATGGCAGACGTGAAACAATATTTATAGCTCAGCATAAATACACTTTGATGAAGTAAGTACATAATTGCAGATGTGAAACTGACACAGCAGCAGAGGACCAATAAATGGATTTTGTAGTCAACTAAACGCAGTGTGTTTTGAACACTCAGAACTGTACTATTACCAGAAGTTACATGTACAAAGATGGTGAGAAAACTACTAATCAAATATACTCATACTATCTCTAACAATAAGGTGGTAAGAGATAAGTCTGCTAAGTGAATAAAATACAAATGTATCAGGAATGTACCGAGCATTGGTTCAGTGTTCTGGCCCAGAAATAATAAATGGAAATTAAATAGGATTCATGATTGAATGCCTTGAGCATAAATTTTCTCTAGTACGTGACTAACGGCGTTTTGAGCCATTTGTTTACCGATTTTATGACAGTTAAGTAACCGTGAGAGTAAAATTAAAAAGGTTCTGTTAACTTTGTTCCAGTAACATATTGAAGGATAAAATGTATATATCCCCATTTCATTGTGACCCACCCTTAGATATTAAGTGAACAGAGTCTGAGGCACTCTGTCTGTTCTACAGGACAAACCAGATAATGGCAGCCTGGTAGCTGCATGGAAGCGTGGAGTGACTTGGACAACTCACAGTGACCCCTCCCCTGTCCCCTTGTAATTTAGAGTGAACGTGAAGGACGCACACCATAGCAACTTCCCCCCTCTACCCTTGTGAATGGAAGTGTAGAACGCCAGCTACGAACACATGTGTAAAAATGATTTGTGAAATTTCTTTCAGGTTTAGAAATGACTGCTAAGATATAATCTGTTTATGTATCATGAATAACTTATTTTCTTTGAATTTGTGTATGTGAAAATGTATTTAATGGATTTAAGATTTTCATAATTTTACATATTTTTATATGTTTGTCTAAGGCAATATGTATGCCAAAGTGTTTCATTTATTTTGCTTAAATTTTGAGGGATAATATTGCTTAAGAGGCAGTGAACATGCCCGCAATTTAAATAATTGAAGTATGTAATCAGTTTTCTTTTAATATTTCTGTATGTTTACATTTCAATTTTAATTTTTCATAGGGAGTTAAGCTGCACTCTTGCTTCCCTTTTTGTAATAAAATTTTTTTTCGGTCATTAACATAAAAAAAATTAAGTAGAGGGTGATGTAGGGAAGCAGCCTACTCACGCCGTAGTAAATTCACATCAGTCTTTCCATTGTGTGTCAGCCAGTCCACTGTAACTAGCTCTGACAAATGTTGCAATACTTTTAAAATCAAGTAAACAACCTGAAACGGTTCTAGCATGTCAAGAATAATACTAAATGTGTTGAGTATCAGTTCGATAACTTTAACCATTTTCGAAATTTGGACGTTTTTCTGTAAAAATCCTTGGCGCAACAGAAAAGAGCTAGAGACTTAAAAATTTATATTTAGATTCCTTTTTCATAATAATTTAATAGAAACAGTACTTTGGATCTCACAAATTAAGATTTTAGTTGAAATTCATAATTTTCTGGTTTTTGTCTTAAAAATTAAGGAAGCAAGATAGATTAAGTAGGCTAATAAATAAGGCTAGGATGTTTATATTTAAGTAGAATGGAGATCCGCTATAACCATAAAGATGTGATAAGTTTCATTTGAATAACTATAAAACTATAGCGATAGCTTATTTCCAAAGGGCAAGTTCAGAGCTCGTCTACTGCGTGTAGTGTAATTAAATTAATTCTCTCGCCCAAAATATTTAACTTAGCCACGTCAAACGTTTTTTATGATTACTTACCTGTGTGCTGATTGCGCATTTAAATTGAGAGCATCTGCCATCAGCAAAAGAAGCTATGATTTATTCGATAACTTAATGTGGTGCATTACTAGCCCAGCAGCTAGTCGGGAGAGCTGATTTGATCAGGCGTTCCTTTAGCCGTCCGAACCAGCGCATTAGACTCTAAACGGCTGTTAGATTGTGTGGATTTTTCTTTTTTTTTATCTGTGACTTTCAGGATACAGAGAATTTTTAGAAAATCTTTTTTTGATTATGAATCCCAGACAATCATTTCTCATAGCTATAAGCTGCAGCTATAAGTGTGTTTCTCAGATGAAGGGGGCACTAGGAATTCTAATTACAGGCTTTACGTTTTGCTAATCACTTTCTGGTTGTCAATATTGTAGTTAGAGAGCCAGTGTTGAGAACAGCGAAAGACAGCATAAATAATAGGAACATCTATAATAATTTCCACCCGCCACCCCACATGTCGCTTAGGACACATCGAAAAGTCGGCCGTAGCTGATCATGTTTTTCGAGATGGGAACCACGAAATTTTATTTAATGAAACAAGCGTTCTAGCACGAACATTCCATTATCATGCACGCATGTATAGAGAAGCAATAGAGATTCACAAACACCATAACAGTTTTAATAGGAAAGAGGAAGTTTCAAAGTTCGACAAATTACCGATGTCGACGTTGCCCCAGCAGAATGACGATTACTCTCAATTGAGAATGATGACGCCTTCCAAAGATAAGCATACCGTTGGCATCACTCGACGGTAAGTAGTGCCCTCTATAAATGCTAGAGTACCTGGAGCCTCAGTGGCAGTAGCCGGGCCAATTCTGAAGATGTCTCCCGCAGATGGAGACGAAACGTTAGGATGAAATCTTATACATCGACCACGGCCTCTCAGCCCAGAAGTTTCAGCTGAAAACTTTTCTTCGTAATGACTCGTGGGGAGGACAGAAATCCACAACTTTACGATGAGACGTTTCAAGATGGACTGACATCGCCGTGCATTAAAGCGATTCACCCCAAACGCACTCCGCAAGGAAATTGCGACTATGTTTATGTTCAGGTGAAGGACCTGATCAAGGCACTTCAAAGCTGCTTTCCTCGCGGGAAACTTACCATCTCTAGAGAAATGCCTCAAAATACATTCCACTCTGCATCACGAACTACCCTCCCCACTATTTGGCGATATGATGCACTACTCGTCATTCTCTATCGAATTATGTGATGAGAGAGAACCTTTTATGCAAGTTTAAGTGTGTTTTGCTACATAAATTGTTAGACAATGAGGTAAATAAAAATGTTGCGTTTGTAAAATTACGAGAAAATTACTGCTTTTTAGTTTTACGATCACTCCAGCACGTTTAAGTCACAACCGTAAAATAAAGGTTTTTAATTTTGTATGCGACGTTTTCGTATACGCCTTATATTCCTTCCCCAGAAATTTACTGAATTACCCTTTGGTAATCACGGCAGCAAAGATATTTAATGAGTTGCACATGCACTTTTAGTGTAAAATCGAAAGCAGTTTCACCAATTCTACTTCCACTCAGTTGCAGGTAACAGATGAAACCTGCACAACTATTATTCGTATTTTTGTAATTGCGCAGTTTGGATTGCGTACCTAAATGCTTTTTGTTTCTGTCTCATGTCAATGGAAAGCGTCTTAACATGACATCGCAGCGTGTTCGACTCCAACGACAAATCCGACCGCTATTTACTGTCAAGCGAAGGCCATCGCGCGGAAGAACGTCTTTTATCGCCCTCTCACTTGCATAGAAATAAATGGAATGTAATCATGGACAATCTGTATTGTTAATGGAAGATTATGACTTCCATTATCGCATGTTTTGACATCATGCGATTGACTCATTGTGTAACATACGTTGTATTTAAATACATCGGTGAAAGTGGAAATTTATTTACTTATTCTTTAAAATTCTTGGAATGTGATTATTTTTGTAAGTATTATGAATGTCAATCTGAATTCGTCAAGAGAAGATCAATTTTGAAGATAAAGTCTAAGACTTCCTTGAAGTTTGAAGCGAGTTCGCGATCGATGTCTCTGAAGTCAAGATCGGAAGCAACAATTATTTTGTTAAATTTCGGAAGACACGAAACTGTCAAACAGTTGACATGCGAATGCTATAAATTTTGTGTGTGTACTTCCGAGCTTGCAGAAAGTTAATTTGAATATTTGATTGAAGTAATACAGAGTTCTAGCGGCGGGCCTCTATTAAAAAGAAGTCACAGTTAAGCTACATTACTATACTTAACTGACTAAGTACAATTATTATGCTTTACTCTAAAAAGGCGTTGGGCGCTGCATCCTTTATGGGATACATGAAGGAATATTTTTGGAAATTCGAAAGGATAGATGCTTGAATTTTCGGTATATAAACGTTATGGAGGAGTATTCACATCTTTTATTCAACATGTCCTACAGATTTCATGCACCTGACGACATCTGTGCACATGAAAATCTAAACATAAAGCAGCCTTGTTTTTATACACACAAATGGGTCAAAACTTGCTACTGATGTTTTCCGTATGTCTATTGCCACCGTTGTGATTAATGGTGAAAATCGTGCCACCCTACCACTTGCAAGTGCGTGTCACGTTTAATCGTTGAAGTGGTGGTGGCCAATGAATTAAGAGAAAAATTTGCCTGGGTGTTCGGAATGAAACCTCTTGGGAGCAGCATCAGGCTGCAATAATCGCTCCTAATTTGAAAGACGTGCCCACGTCTTACCAAGGTTCTGATGATACAAGTTTACTTTCACTTGCATACGACTAGTGCACCATACCCGAAAAAGCTGGGCTGATTCTGCGCCATAGACCTGATGAAATACTTTGAAGAAATCTTAAATCTACAAAGAATTCTCTGGTTCCCACAACGGCTTTATGTCTGACACATGGGTATGGAGTACAAACAAAAATAAGAAGGGTCCTGGATGCCTCTGAAGTAATTAGGGCCATGTGATGCTTCCTATGGATGGGCGTACGAGCCTTGCATTTTGAGCCTAGATATTCTGCAACTACGAATATCTGCCCAACCAACCAGTCATCGTGCAGTTATCTACGTACTAACATGCTCCAGCCAATATTACTTTAAAATCTTTGATGAGATTCCTACATGTGCATTTCTTTCAGTCCCGTCAATGGTAGATATATCTACTCGTAATAATGCCAATTTTTGGTAGAATTAGCACCATATCCTGCTGTCCAACCTACGAAGAACTGCACTGGTCGTCTCAAAGCGAATACCTAAAACTGTCCTGAGACGTATTGCTTCGTAATTTTGGCTTTCATAGACGACTTCACATTGGGTAAGAGAGGGGGAAATACAAACTAACAGGTACGAAACTCAGTAACCGAACTAGTTGAAATTTGCCTATTCCGTTTTGGGGTAACTTTGTGGAGAAACGGGATATCATGTTATGGAAACTTCAGTTATCACCCCACTCTAAAAAATTCGAAACAGCTCTCAGCAGGAAATTAGCTGCCGTCTTTTCGACGTCCCAGGTCCCCAAGACTGTTCTTCGGGCGTTGAAAATCCATTACCAGTGCTGTTTACCACGAGACAGCGTATTGAAATCTTGGGCTGCTCACGGAGAGTGAGTCAGCTCCACGATAACGCGCGTCTACACCTCTCCACAGTAACGGTCTAATGGCCAAGATGAAGTGTGAAAAAATTGAGCATCCACCATACAATCCAGAGATGTTGCCCCACTAGAATCATCTCAAAGGAAACGTCTCCAATCACGCAGTTTGAAGCATTTGACAGTGGCCATTGCTGTGGGTGGCCAGACGTGGGGATCTGAGATACGTCCAAAATGTCCTAATTGTGTGTCTATCGCGTCACTACTTTGGTCGCCGCAAGTACTGCTTACACTGAGGATCACCCTTCTCTCTTGTTGAGCGGGAGGTCTAGTGTCTGGCAGGCTGCGAAAGACTTTCTGTGGGCCAAACTGAGATCCTCCAAATTCATTTTACTAGTACGAACAGATTTAGAGTGCTATCTAAGGCTAATTAAGTCCCTGAGCTGGGTGCAGTTCAGCCTTTTCCAACCCTATAGACTTCGAGGTCTGGCTGTTCACAAAGCATGGGATTACCGATAGTTGGGTGCTCCAACGTGGGTAATGGAGCTATGTAAGTATATGGCTACTGAAGAGGGGAGGAATCTCGTGTGCACTGTGTGCTGGTTCCAGATGACATCAAGACCATAGGGAGCTGGCATCTGCAGGTGGTGGTTCTCGTCGGTACTAATGGTGTTTTCGCTTCGGATCTGAAGACGTCGCTTAAGTGGTGAGGACTGCCGGTCTTGCTCCCGAGACGAAAGTGGAGCTCACCATCTGTAGCATCGGTGACAGAACCGACTGTTACAGAGCATGTGGAAGGTATGGATCAGCGGTTCAGTCTATTTTGCGTTTGTAGATTCCCCCACTTGCGCCTTAGGATGAAGGGTTTCCAGATTCTGCTCAGTAGATCAGGGGTCAACTACACACAAAGCGGCTACATGGGTAGCAGCAAGGGCTATATTGGGGCCACCAGTCGGTTTCTTTCTATGTTCGAAGTTCTCTTAATTACACAGGTGTCAGCTACAAGAATGTAGACATAGGAACAATCATGTACTGTAGTTGAGAAATATCTTAGCTGTTTTGATGAGGTTTCTGGATTTCTACCGGATCATGTTTACTTCTTGCCACTATATTTTGGCTGGCAATCATCCAGCCATCTTCAGGTTAGTGTTCGCCCCTGGAGACGAAGTTCCCGGAGTAGGCTTGACTCCAGAATTGGGGAGGGAATGCATGTGCGTCGAACATTCAACACGCCAGGAAAACGTCAAAAATCACATCAGATACCTCTTCGGGGATGGGGATGGCATTAAAAATCCGAAGGTTCAACAGGCTATGCAATAAACGAGGGAGCCTGCTAAGTTCAGTGTTTTTTTACTGTAGTGTCGGGACAATGGCCTTATTCCGAAGTTTGCCAGAGTGAGACATTTTATCCAAACTGCCGCTGCAAAATTCATTACCGAAAGGCGTGCCTGCCACTAGTGAAGGAGGGGATCCGGTTTGCTCGCCGGTTTTTGTTTTAGGGCGCAAAAAGTACTGGGGTCATACGCGTCCATGTCAAAACCCGAAGATGAAGAGATGATCCCAATCGACGAAAGAGAAGACAGCTAAAACAGGGACGTGGAGAAAGGTTTATAAAATACGCCATAGAGAAATGGAAGTCCAGAACTAAAAATTAAATGTCCTTCACCATATTGTTACGACGGCTGATAACGCAGACAGCAACCAAACGGGAAGGTAAGCGGTTAAAAAAATTCTGTCAGGAAATGGCGGACAGTCAAAAGTTGGACGGAATGGGCAAAAAGTGGTGGGGGAGCAGCACTTAGCAAATGGCAATGGCTAAAAGGCAGTGCCCAATACGCAACCAAGTTAAAATTACCTCCTCCCGGCGGGAGGGCCAAGAGGTGGTCCCCAAACCGCTGGGGGGCGCTCATTCCCATGAAAGGAGGACGATGTCGATGGCAAAGGGACGCCACCTGACACACGGCAACACAGATCGGTGGAGAGAATATAGGAACTAGTGGGCTGAGGTATGAGGACTGAAGCCTTGGCAGAAGCGTCAGTGTCTGCGTTTCCTCTCAGACCGATGTGACCACGAACCCACAAACATCACAGTGGCTCCATCAAGAGTGAGCAAGCGACAGATTTCCTGGACTGGTTGCACAAAGTGATGGACACAGCATACACATGCTTTAAAGCGCGCTGAGGGAGTCTGAGCAGAAGACACAATTGAAAAGCCTGTGTCGCTGGATGTACTACCTTGCCTGATACAGGGCAAAGAGCTCTTCTGTAATTACTGAGCAGTGTTCCGGAAGCTGATACCGAAAAAAGTCGGTGCCAATGACAGAGGCACACCGGACATCATGGTCAGAGCTATCAGTTTACACATACTGTTGTAAAATTCCATGCGAAGGCAATGAAATTGGAGGCGATAGAGGCCAAGGTGAACACGAGAGACTGCACGAAGCCAAGGTGGTGAAATGAAGGTGGTGAAGTTGCAGGTAGCGGATCAAGAGCCGAATGCGAACTCTAGGTGACAGCGAAGTGGGACGCGCCCCATATTGGATATCGAAGGAGTCCTCGAAGGAGGATGCAAATTATGGGTGGTCACACATAGCAAACAAACGGCTCGCATACCTGCTTAGGAGAAGATCGCGGCGGTAGGTCAGTGTTAGTTAAGAAGCTTCAGCATACAGACTCAAATGGGCTAGTGTAGAAGGCGCCAGTGGCCAAATGGATGCCACAGTGGTGGATAGTATTGACATGGTGTTGGGCGGATGGACGGACGGGCAGAAGCATAAACAAAGCACCCTACAGGCTAGTTTCGAATGGACAAGGAACCAGTACAAACGGACGAGGGTGATTCGATCTGCACGGCAGTAAGTACCATTGAGGGACTGCATACAGTGGGCTGGCAGGTAAGACTTTTAGGACGACCAACAGAATTTGCTATCGAGCGTGAGCCCCAGGAATTTCGTAGTTTCAACGAATCGAAGGGCAACAGGGCTAATATATAAAGAGGGTGGGAGTAAATTGCGCCGCCAGAAATTCATACGAACTTTTTTGCTAGTGGAAAAACTAAAGCCATTTGCGATGCGCCATGAGTAAAGACGATTGAGACATCGCTTAAGACGCCGGTAAATGCGACAGGTCCGTGGAGAGCTGCAATATGTGGCAAAATAGTCAACGAAAAGGGAGCTGGAGACGCCTGGTGGAAGACAAGCCATTATAGGGTTGAAGGCGATAGTGAAGAGGGCGACAGTCAGGACGGAACCCTGAGGCACACTGTTTTCCTGAATAAAGGTGACCAAACAAGGCAAAACCAACATGAACTTTGGAAACTGTCTTAAAAAGTTCTTAAGGAAATCGACAGACGGTCACGGTGACCCCAAGTGTAGAGATTATTGAGGATAAAAGTTCTACAGCAGGTGTGATAGGCCTTCTTAAAATCTAAGAACACAGCCGAATATGGGATTTCCGCAGGAAACCATTCATGACATTGGTGGACGAAGTGACGAGATTGTCAGCTAGAGAACGGCGCGCTCAAAATCCACACTGTACGGTGGTTAGTAAACTGCAAGACTAGCCACCATACCAGCTGGGCGGGAATCATACGTTCTCTCACATTGTGAACACAGCTGGTGAGATATGGTTGGTTGGATTAAAAGAAGGGAAAGGTACCAAACTACAAGGTCATTAGTGCCTTGTTCCTAATAAAACAATGCCACGAGTGAGAGAATAAAACAAACGAGTCTGACAACTCCAAACGGAATGAAAGGAAAAAAATCAGAGTAACGATTAAGGGCAAGAAACATATCAATGGACAAAAGGGGACAAGGAAACTAATGAAACGCAATAAACGGGATGAAGAGATTAGAAACAGATGACCATGGCTAGCTGACCGTGAGAATAAGAAAGGAGAAGCCAGCCATTCTGCAACAAATTAAAGCCTCCACCCTAGAAGCAATAGATGGAGGACAGAGGGACAAAGGACATGCACTAAGACTTAGATCTAATGATAAAACCCACCCTCACGAATAAAACATGAAACTAAATCAGCCGATGAGGTGGTGTCAGATAAAATTAGGAGCAAAGTGTCCAGTAGCCGAAGATTTCGTCGCTGGGCAGTCAAAGTGGGATAGTACACCAGAATACGGGCCACTGTCAACTGGGCGCCACACCGACACTCAGGCAGGTGTTCACGGTGCAGGAGGTAACCTTGGGTCGCCCAATTGTGGCCAATGCAGAGCCAGCAGAGGACAACTGATTCAATGTGAGGCCCACAAGGAAGACTTCCACACAGTAGTCTCCTCAACGACATGCAGTTTGTTGTGTGTAGTGTTATGCCATTCCGTCTCCCAAATCTGAGAAACCCTACAGCTTAAGTCAGAACGCAGGTCAGGTTCAGAGATGCCCATTTTCAGAAGGTGATAAAGGGAACGACTATTTCAGACAGAAGGGATCACACGCAAACTGCAATCGTTAGCTCTGACCTGGGCCGCCGATGCGGGAGGAACTGCCATGGGTGGAGACGGGACACGGTAATTCGGATGGTCGGGAGAACTACGAATGTGTGCAAAGTAACTGGTGAGCAGTCGGATCTGCAATGGAGGGACTGTCCTCGTTCTAGAAGCTCCCGTCGCTAGACGAACGCCTAAATGCTGCACTGGGTCGCGTACAAGAAACGCTGAGGGCGCCGCCGAACCATAAACCACACTCCCTAATGAAGGCGGTTTGAGCAAGGGCTTTGTAGAGCCGCAGAAGATTAGAACGATCTGCACCCCAGTTGGTGTTACTCAGGCAGTGGAGGGCATTTATGTGCTGAAAGCAGTTCTGCTTAAGCTGATGAATGTGAGGAAGCCAAGTCAATCGGGTGTCGAAAACCAGTCCTAAGAATCGCTATGTCTCCACTACAGTGAGTGGATCGTCAATGAGAAAGTTCTGGTTTTGGGTGAATGGTACGAAGCCGACAGAAGTACATGACACGACTTCGTGGCTGAAAACTGGGAGCTGTGGGGGAGGCAGAGCCCATGACTGCGTCTTGTGGATGGCACCCTGTAGGCGCCGCTCAGCAACAACAGTACTGGTGGAGCAGTACGAAATGCTGCAGTCGTCTGCCCAGCTGCTGCTAGACCGTTAATGACCACTAAAATGAGAGATACAGAATACGGAGCCCTGCTGGACCCCATTCTCCTGGGTATGGGGGAACTATGGGAGGCACCAGCTTGGACACGGAAAGTATGAAGCGGCAGGAAATTGTGGATAAAAACCGGGAGCTATCCTTGGAGACCCCACCCGTATTATGTGGCAAGGGTATGATGTCACCAGGTCGTGTCATACGATTTTCGTAAATCAGAAAGACGGCTACCACGTGTTTGCGTCTGGAAAAGTCTGTTCGGATGAGAGACTCGAGGGACAATATTATCAGCGGTAGAGCGCCCTGGCGGAGCCAGTAGGCCACATGTCTCCAGGACCCAACCCAACAGCCAACACACCATACATTCCAGCAGCTTACAAACAACGTTGGTGAGGCTGCTGGGCCCATAACTATCCACATCAATGGTTTTTTTTTACCGGGTTTGGGCACCAGAACGATGTTCCTGTCCCGCCATCGGGATGGAAAGACGCCATCGCATTAAATCCGGTTGAAGATGACCAGGAGATGGCGCTTGTAGTCAGACGAGACATTTTATCATCTGACTGTGGATCCTATCTGGCCCACAAATGCCATCTGAGCAGAGGAGCTTCCACTCCGTAAATGGGGTGTTACAAGGTTCACTTTTTTTTGTTTGGGGTTTAAGGGCGCTCAACTACTGAGGTCATTAGCGCCCAGTCACTGTTGTTAGAGCACAGGGAATCTAGTAAAACTCCAGGGGAGGGGGGGACACCAGAAACACCCAACAAAGATGTAGATAAAATAAGTAAAAAGGTTAGATGTATTTGGACAAGCCAGTCAAAGTAATGAAACGAAGAACACGAGCAGCTGCTTGAGCATCATCAGCTAAAATATCCTGTAAAGTAGATGGCAGACACAGGACAACACGAGATTGACTAAAACGGGGACACGACAATAAAACATGGCGCACTGTTAATGCATGACCACAAGGGCACTGCGGGGCTGGGTCACCGGAGAGCAGGTAGTGGTGGCTAAACCGGCAATGCCCAATCCGCAACCTGGTCAGAAAGTCCTCTTCTCGCCGAGATGGTCGGGAGGAGGTTGTCGAAGCAGTTGGGAACGATTTTACTGCCTGGAGCTTGTTTCCTTTAAGTGATGACCAAGTATCCCACCACAAAGACACAAGCCTCTTACAGACAACCCCACTAATGTCAGATGACTGGATACAATGGGAGGCTGGCCGAGGCAGGAGGACTGCAGCCTTGGCTGCAGCATCAGCAGCCTCATTCCCAGGCACTCCTACAGGGCCAGGAACCCACAGAAAGCTGACAGGAGAGCCATCAGCAGCAGAAGAATTGAGAGACTGCTGGATCCGTTGCACCAAGGGATGGACCGGATATGGAGCTCCAAGGCTCTGAAGAGCACTGAGTGAATCAGAGCAGAGTACATACGATGAATGGCGGTGGCGGCGGGCATACTGAACGGCCTGATGGAGAGCAAAAAGCTTGGCGGTAAAGCTGGAACACTGGTCGAGGAGCTGGTATTTAAAGGTGCCGGCCCCGACGACAAAGGCACAGCCGACACCATCGTCAGTTTTGGAGCCATCAGTGTAAATAAAGGTGTGACTGGCAAGTCACGCACGAAGTTCGACAAACCGTGAGCAATACGCTGCAGCCGGAGTACCCTCCTTCAGGAGCGAGCTGAGGTCGAGATAAATATTAACCGGAGCCTGGAGCCAAGGTGGTGTCGGGCTCTCACCCTCTCTGAAGGTGGTAGGGAGGGCAAAATCCAATTGTCGAAGCAGGCGACGAAAGCGGACTCCAGGGGCAGCAGGGCAGACACATTCAACCCATACTGACGGTCGAGAGAATCGGCGAAGAAGGACTGGTAAGAGGGGTGGTCGGGCATTGACAACAGCCGGCAGGCATACCAACAAAGCAGTACGTCGCACCGGTAGGTCAATGGTAATTCGGCAGCTTCAGTATAAAGACTCTCGATGGGACTAGTGTAGAATGCTCCGGTCGCAAGACGTAACCCCCAATGGTGGATGGAGTTGAGACGGCGTAAGAGGGATGGCCGAGTAGATGAGGCTCCCATAATCCAGCTTTGATCGGATTATGGACCGATACAAGCGAAGCAGGACAGTGCGATCCGCTCCCCAAGATGAACCACTAAGAACTCTGAGGACATTAAGGAAACGTGTTCAACGGGCAGCCAAATAAGAGACGTGCGGAGACCAACAGTTTCCTGTCCAGTGAGAGCCCTAGAAACTTAGTTGTTGCCACGAATGGGAGAACGGGACCGAGATGTAAGGATGGCGGAAGGAACGCTTTATATCGCCAAAAGTTGATGCAAACCGTCTTCTCTTCAGAGAACCGGAAGCCATTTGCCACACTCCATGAGTATAGGCTGTCTAGACAACGCTGAAGGCAGCGCTCCAGGAGGCATTTTCTCTGGGCACTGCAGTAGATCGCGAAGTCGTCGACAAAAAGAGAGCCTGAGACATTAGGTGGAATGCAATCCATAATTGGATTGATCGCTATGGCAAGAAGGGCTACGCTCAAGACGGAGCCCTGAGGCACTCCGTTCTCCTGGAGGAAGACGTCTGACAATACGGAACCCACACGTACCCTAAACTTTCGATCTGTTAAAAAGGAATCAATAAAAAGGGGCAGGCGACCACGTAGACCCCACCTGTGCATAGTGCAGAGGATACCTCCTCTCGAACAGGTATCATTAGCCTTCTCCAAATCGAAGAACACGGCTACCGTTTGGCGCTTTCGCAAAAAGTTGTTCATGATGAATGTCGACAAGGTCACAAGGTGGTCAACAGCGGAGCGGCGGTGACGAAAGCCGCATTGAACATTTGTAAGTAGCCTTCGAGATTCAAGAATCCAAACTAACCGAGCGTTAACCATGCATTCTATCACATTACAGACACAGCTTGTAAGAGAAATGGGTGGTAACTAGAAGGAAGGTGTCTATCCTTCCCGGGTTTGGGTATAGGAACAACGACGGCGTCGCGCCAACGCATGGGGACTTGACCTTCGGTCCAGACGCGATTGTAGATACGAAGGAAGCTTTTGCCTGCCGGAGAAAGGTGGACCAGCGTCTGAACGTGAATGGCATGTGGCCCCAGAGCAGAGGACCGGGACAGTGCAAGTGCACGTTCGAGTTCCCGCATAGTAAAGGGGGCATTATAATTTTCCAGATTCAGCGAGTGGAAGGAAGGTCGCCGAGCCGCTTCTGCCTCTTTCCTGGGAAGGAAGGCAGGGTGGTAATGGGCGGAGCTTGAAACCTCCGCGAAAAAGCGGCCGAAGGTGTTGGAGACATCCACAGGATCAACAAGGACCTCATTACCTGCAGTCAGGCCAAGTACTGAGGAGTGGGCCTTAATGCCAACAGTCGGCGCAGGCCACCCCAGACGACAGAAGAGGGAGTAAAACTGTTAAAGGAGCTGGTGAAAGAGGCCCAACAAACTTTTTTGCTGTCTTTGATGACTCTACGGCAATGCGCCCGGAGTCGTTTGTATCCAATACAATTCGCCAACGTAGGATGGCGGCGAAAGGTGCGTAAAGCACGTCGTCGAGCACGGATAGCGTCTCTACAAGCCTCATTCCACCAGGGGATGGAAACGCGACACGAAGAAGAGGTAGTACGAGGAATGGAACGTTCGGCAGCATTGATGATAACAGCCGTGAGGTATTCGACCTGACTGTCACAACTGAGAAAATCGTGGTCCGGAAAGGTCGCCAGTCAGCTTTCGGTATGTTCCAGCTCGAAGGACGTGGGGATGGGGTGTGGTGCAGGAGACGAACGACACAGGGGAAGTGGTCGCTCGAATAGGTGTCAGAAAGGACACGCCACTCGAACCGACAGCAAGAGTGGTAGAACAGATCGAGAGGTCCAAGTTGGAGTAGGTATGAGAAGAGTCCGAGAGCAAAGTCGGGGCGCCAGTATTGAGGCAGACAAGATTTAGTTGAAGACATCCGTCAGGAGAGCCCCAAATGGGATGATGGGCATTGAAGTCGTCAAACAATAAAAACGGCGGAGGAAGCTGAACAATCAGGTGCATCATGTCAGCCCGACTAACTGCGGATGACGATATAGTGTAGACGGTACAAACAGAAAAAGTAAAGGCAGAAAGAGTAATACGGACAGCTATTGCTTGGAGTGGGGTGGTAAATGGGATGGGATGGTAATAGACATCATCCCGAACGAGCAACATGACCCCACCATGAGCTGGAATACCGTCCACAGGGGTGAGGTCAGACCGCTCCAAGGTATAGTGGGTAAAAGCAATACGGTCAGTTGGGCGCAACTTGGTTTCCTGGAGATCAAGGACGAGCGGACAGTGCAGGCGGAGCAGCAGTTGTAATTCCTCCCGATTAGATCGAATACCTATTATGTTCCAATGTAACAAAGCTATCGCTAGTCAGAAAAAAGGGGGAACGAAATGGGTGAAGAGCTGGTCACCTCGACGGCCGCGGAGGGCCAGGTTTCGAGGGAACAACGCTACAACCGGCAGGAGGCGGATCCTGTTCCATCGACTCGTCGCCAGCTGCGGCCGCTTTCCCGGGTTGCGTAGGAGGGGCAGCATCACTCGCCGACGAGAGGCCAGCTGAGCGCCTGGCAGCAGAGCGTCCCGGCGCCTTCTGGGAAGTCCGATGAGGCACGGGGATGGTGGGCTGCACCCGAAGAAGGTCCTCATGCGCGGGGTCCGTTTTGGAACGCCGGACCTCTGAATCCGGGGTCCGGAACGTTTCCCCGATGGAAGCCTGAGAAGAGGATCGCTTCTCAGGCGGCGGAGGGGGAGGAGGAAGGTTGGCCCCTGGGGCCGAGGGGCCAGGGGCCCCGAGGGAGGATGATTTGGAAGGGAGGGATTTGGGAGGCGGAGGCATAGACCCCAGATGGGGTGAGGAGGTGGGACAGGATAGGGGTGAGGATACTGTGGAAGGAGTGGACACGACTGAGGCAAACGAAGTTGTCAACGTCACGGGATGGAGGCGATCATACTTCTTCCTGGCCTCAGAATAAGAGAGGCGATTCTAAGTTCTTATTTCTTGAATCTTCTCCATCTGATAAGCGGGGCAGTCTAAAGATCTAGGCGAGTGGATGCCAGGACAATTGACGCACCGAGGTGGTGGGGTGCATGTATGTTCCTCACGAAGAGGACGTCCACAATCGCCACAAAGGGGCTCAGCCCCACACTGTGACATGTGCCCAAAGCGCAAACACCGAAAGCAGCGCATAGGAGGTGGGACGGAAGGTCGCACGTCGCAACGGTCGCACGTCACCTTTACCTTCTCTGGGAGAATGTCCCCCTCGAAGGCGAGGATAAAGGCCCCAGTGTCTATGCGACGGTGTTTGGAGCCGCGCTGGACTCGCCGGACTCGCCGGACGAAATGCACGCCTCGGCGCTCCAGGTTGGCCCTGAGCTCCTCATCAGATTGCAGCAGGAGGTCCCGATGAAAAATAACCCCCTGAGTCCTATTCAGTGCCAGATGCGGGACAATGGACACTGATGTCCCCTAGTCGGTCGCACGCCTGGAGCGCCGCCGACTGAGTGGCTGAGGTGGTCTTTATAAGAATGGACCCTGAACGCATTATACTGAGAGCCTCTATTTCCCCGAAGATGTCCTCGATGTGCTGGACAAAGAACATGGGCTTTGAGGTGGCGAACGTCCCCCCAATGGTCCGAGAACAGACTAAATAGTGGGGGAAGTACTTCGCCCCAAGCCGGCGGGCCTGTCCTTCCTACCAGGGAGGCCAAGGGGGAAAGGGCAGGAGAACCAGAACCAGAGACAGTATCTTTCTTTTTAAAAGACTCGGCCGCAGAGTGACCCGATACATGTTGACGTTTCATCTGCGAAACGTCCACCCCGATACCACCCACTCCGACCAGGGGCTCTCCCCATGGGCGCCACCCAGCCTCAGCAAGGGCCACCTGGCAGGATGGCCGTTGCCGGGAGTCCTGATGCCCCAAGGAGACTGGCATCTACTCCTTGGCTGACGTGGGGAGGGTGCAGCTCAGGTATCGGCAGTACGATCCCTGTGTTGTCAGGGGGCTACAACCTAGAGGGTACATGACGGCCCCACCACAACGGGCTGGCTACCATGCTGGATTTCAGGTGCCATGGAAAGTCCATCATGATCGTAGGTGTAGATGGGGACGCACTATGGGCGTAACTTGTGGAACCCATCAGGCGTTTAGGCCCAATTTGAGGAGTAGTGGGTGTGGTTACAACGCCGTTACGATGCTGAGTGCCAAGGTCTTAGTGCACTGAGGACCAGTGAGACACCACGTAAGGCGTCCTTCCCCAAAAGGCTCATACTTCTGTAGAATTTTGAAAAATGGAGGTCAAACCGCAAGGGGGACCATCACATGGAAGGCCAAAACGGTTGATCCTTTTAGTCGCCTCTTACGACAGGCAGGAATACCTTGGGCCTATTCTTACCCCAGACCCGCAGGGGGACCTATGCGGGAGGTGAACCACCATGGTTGGGAAACCAAGATGGTAATTAGGATGTCCAGGAGAGCTACGAATGTATGCAGCTGGCGAGGAGTTGTGCACATCTCATCTTCAATGGAGGGACTCCAGCCTCCAGCAGTATGCTGGTCACTGGACTCATCCAATAAGCTCCTGTCGCTAGTCGATCCAGGCAGCGGTGCAATGGGTCGAGCAAATGCAACGCTGAGGGCGCCTCCGAACCATAAATCACACACCATATCCAAGGCGGGATTGAACAAGGGCCCTGTAGAGCTACATCAGCTTGGAGCGATGTGCGCCCCAGTTGGTGTTGGTCAGGCAGTGGGAGGTGCTGCCAACACTTCCGTTTAAGCTGCCGAACATGAGGAAGCCAAGTCAAACGAGCATCGAAAACCAGACCTGAGAATCGTTATATTTCCACTACAGTGATTTGATTGTCATGAAGGTAAAGTGCTGGTTCCGAATGAACAGTAGGACGCCGACAGAAATGTATGACACCTCTTCACAGCTGAAAACTGGAAGCCATGGGCTGGAGCCCATGACCACCTTGTGGACGGCTCCCTGTAGGGGACTCAGCTACACCCGTACTCGAGGAGCAGAAGGAAATGCAGAAGTCTCCCACATAGAGAGGTGAGACGGTTGGCCTGACAGCTGCTGCTAGACCGTTAATGGCCACTGAAAGTAGAGAATCAATACAGAGCCCTGTGGGACTGTTCTCCTGGATATGGATTGAACTATGGGAAGCACCAACTTTGACACAAAGCACGGAGCGACAAGAAATTGCAGATAAAAATCGAGAGTGGGCCGCAGAGATGCCACTCGCACTATGTGGCTAGTGTATGATGTTACCAGGTCGTGTCTTACGCTTTACATAAATAAAGAGAGATGGCAACCAGGTGTTGGCGTCTGGAAAACGCTCTTCAGATAGACTCGAGGGCCACAACAATATCAGTGGCAGAGCGACCCTGGGGAAGCTGCCCTGACATGGGGCCAGTAGGCCACATGAATCCAGGACCAGACCTGACCCAACCCAACCACCGACACCATACGTTCCAGCAGCTTAAAAAGAATGGTGAGGCTGATGGGCCGATAGGTATCCACATCAAGTTGATTTTTACCACGTTTGAGGACCAGAATGATGCTCTCCCTCCACTGCAATGGAAACAGGCTATTGCTCCAGATCCGGTTGAAGGTGACGTCGCTTGTAGTCAGATGACATGTTTAATCATATGACAGATCCAATCTGGCCCAGGGGCTGTGTCAGGGCAATGTGCAAGGGCACTGAGGAGCTCCCACTCGGTTGGTTGGTTGTTTTGGGGAAGGAGACCAGACAGCGAGGTCATCAGTCTCATCGGATTAGGGAAGGATGGGGAAGGAAGTCGGCCGTGCCCTTTGAAAGGAACCATCCCGGCATTTGCCTGGAGCGATTTAGGGAAATCACGGAAAACCTAAATCAGGATGGCCGGACGTGGGACTGAACCGTCGTCCTCCCGAATGCGAGTCCAGTGTGTAACCACTGCACCACCTCGCTCGGTTCCCACTCGGTAAATCGGGCGTTATAGGATTCACTGTGGCGAGTAGTGAACGTGAGGACTTTCCCTTCCAGCCATCGCTTAATGGAGTGAAAGGCTAGGGGAAGGGGGGAGTGGTAATTCTCTGATGCAGAGGCTCGAGCGTAGTGTGCAGCAAAGTGCTTGGCAATCGCGTTTGCGTCGATAGGTAACACGCCATATATGTTAACAGTGGGAACACCTGTTTGGGACTGGTATCCAAAAACAAGTTTGAACTTTGCTCAGACTTGGGAAAGTGACGTATAGCACCCAATGGTTGAGGTGTGTCCAAATACTCCTGCTTCCGTCGTTTGATAAATTTGCGATCGTGGCCATGCAGCCGTTGAAAGGCTATGAGATGCTCCAGATAAGGGTGCCACTTATGTCTCTGTGGAGCTCGCCGACGCTCCTTAATTTGTTCAGCCTTTCGTCATGGGCACCCTGAAGTGCAAGGGATCGCGTTTTATGCAGCAGAAACCATTGTAGTAGTCACCTGCTCAACCACCAAATCGATGTTGCCGTGTGGAGCAAATTCAACAGTGGCAGCAGAGGTGAATGTTTCCCAGTCCGCCTTGTTTAAAGCCCATCTGGGCAGGCGTCCGTGGGCCTGACGCTGGGGCAATGACAGGAAGATGGGGAAGTGGTTACTACCACACAGGTCATCATGTACTCTCTGGTGGATAGACCAGGGCTGCAAATTGATAAATCAATGGCTGAGTAAAGCCACAATGAAATGTGTGTGGCAGCCCAAGTACTTTAGAGCCAGAAGTCGAACAGAGACGAAGTTTCGACATCTCTGTATCGGCTAGTAAGAATAGTGCCAACCCACAAGAGGCTATGGGCGTTAGTATCTCCTAACAGTAGGAAAGGTTTAGGGAGTTGATCAACCAGTGCAGCCTATACATTCAGAGGTAGTGCACCATCTGGAGGAAGATAAACATTGCCGACTTATCTCCTGCATCATCCGTATCTTGACAGCCGCAACTTCAACAGGGTTTTTAAAGAGCACAGTTTCACTACCGACTGAGTTTAGGACAAACGCAAACTCCACTTGATACTTTACTACAGTCACTAAAGTTCCTGTAATATCCCTTATAGCCGCAGAGGACAGGGGTCCACATTGCCGAGAACCACGTTTCCTGGAAGGTAATGCAGAAAGCAGATGTAAAGCTTAACAGTTGCCATAGCTCATCCAGATGGTGGAAAAAACCGCCGCAATTCCACTGCAGGATGACGTCATCGTGAGACCAGGAAGGCATGGAACATTCAGTGAGGCAGTTTACGCCTCAGGGTCACCTGATACCACCGACTTATTGCCTGAGCAGTCTATTTCCATTTTTTCTGAGCGTCCAGCGAGATTTAGGTCCTCAGCAGACACCACAATATCAACCTCATTTTCAGAAAGAGTTTGTAGGTAACAGTGGTGTGGTTGCCACCGCAGTTTCCTTGTTCTTGAGGGTCTCTCGATTTCTCGACCTTTGTCTGGTTTCCCTGGCTGGGAGGACTTCACTGAATCAGTGCAGGACTGAGGATGAGCGTGAAGCCCTACGAGCAGCTGCTTTTGGGCTCTTCAGCCACTGACAGGTGTCCTCTTTCCCACTAGCAGAAACCTAGGAGTGACCGAAGGGACCCCTTCCTAGCGAGAGGAGCCAAAGAAGACTCGCGCTTCTCTGGCTCATAAGTGGGGACTGGCCCTCCTAATGGTTGGGGGGTGGGGGGGAGGTTGCTGCTTCCGAAGGAAATTGTGAGGTACAAACAGGGAGGGAAGTCCCCCAGCATCAAGAGGGCAAGTGTTTTCTTTCAGTTCTGACAGCTGACAGGAAATCGAGGAACTGATGGAGCAACAACTGTTGTCATAGCAGTGGTGTATGTGGTGGTCATAGCCACAAGATGTAGGCACTCTAATTTCCTCTTAGCCTCAGTGTAGGTCAGTTGGTCCAGGATCTTATATTCCTGAATTTTTCCCCCTTTCTGTAAAATCCTGCAGTCTGGCAAGCAAGGTGAATGACGCTCTCCGCAGTTGACACAGATAGGAGGTTGGATGTCCGCCATCTCGACTTGTGGGGCTGGAAGTACAACGGAAATACATATGGCAGAACTTCCAGTACTGAAAGCACCGCATCAGGGAGGGATACATGGCTTGACATCAAAGCGGTAGACCATCACACCTTGACCTTCTCAGGCACCCTCGAAGGCCAAGACGAAGGCACCGGTGGCAATCTGGTTATCCTTAGTACCCTGATGAACGCGCTTGACGAAATGAACACGTCGCCGCTCTAAATTGGCGTGCAGCTCGTCGTCAGAGTGAAAAAGGTCCCTGTGGAATACCCTAGACCATACTTAAGTTCTTATGGGGTGTGATCGTAACAGAAATATCCTCAACATGTTACAAGCGACTAATGCCTGTGACTGGACAGAGGCCGCTATTTTTATCAAAACTGATCCAGAGCGCATTTTGGACAAGCCAACCGCCTCCCCAAACCTGTCCTCTAAATGCTCTACAGAAAACTGGGGCTTCAGTGAAACAAAGGAGTCCCCATCAGCTCTCATACATATGAGGTACTGGGGCAAGTAAGGTTCACTGCCATCCTTGGCCTGCTGTTCCTCCAATGATGTGGCCGGGGGGGGAGGGAGGGAGGGGAGGGGGGGAATGATTTAGGGACGAACTTCCTTGCATTGTAGTGAGACTTTGAACGCTTAGAGACTGCTTGTGTTTGATCACCAGCAAGTTATGACGTGGTGCGCTTCATTGCACATTATCCACCCTTATGCCACCAACTCCTACCAGGGGCCCTCCCCACAGGCGCCACCCACCTGCAGCAGAGGCTACCTGGCAGGATGGTCATTGCTGGAAGTCTCGATGCCCCAGGGTGACAGGCATCTACTCCTTGGCCTATGTGGGGAGTTAATGGCGCAGCCATCAGCAGAGCGATCCCTGTGTGGTCAGGGGACTACAGCCAACAGGGTACATGGCGGTCCCACCACAATGGAATGGCTACTGTGCTAGATATAAGGTGCAAAGAAGTCAATTCTCATCGTCAGTGCAGAAAACGACACTGCATAGTGGATGGAGAAATCCCAGGAAGGCGTCCTCGTCCAAGGCATGGAGAAGGAGCGGGACTGCAATGCCACGACGAGAAAGTGGCAAAGATCTCAGTGCAGGATGGACACGATGCACTATGTCAGGCACCCTTCCCCACTTTGCTTGCTTTTCAGAAAAATTTGGAAGAATGGAGGTCAAACCCTACAGGGGACCATCACATTACGGCCGAAACGTGTGAGACTCCTTTTAGTCGCCTCTTACGAGAGGCAGGAATACGTCTGCCCTATTCTGACCCCCAGACCCGCAGGGGGTAAGGGAACTAAGGGTATGTCAGTACCAAAACAGACTAGGAGTCTTGCTACTAGGTAGTCAAAGCGCTGTAGGCCAGATGGTACAGGACAAATTAGGAACCTGGTACCAGGTCACAGTACTTCAAGCACCTAGCCTTAGCCAGGTGACAGGACATAGGGCATTTGTGCAATCGTTTTGACAGGATCAGGGCCGGGAAACAGTCTGGCTAAGGACAGTAATTATACGATTAGTGGAGACCTGCATGGGATAGTACCTATACACACAAACGCTAGTTTTGTGGCGATCCTACAGCGCTATGGTCAGACCTGTGGTCAAACCGCTGGGAGCCATGTGAACACAGTTATGCATGCTGCTACTACTAACAAATGAAATCCCGTGACTGCAGTGGCTATTGCTACTATTGTGAGAGGGAACATACTAGACACGGCGTACACCTAAACAGAAGGCAAGACGTGGGCTGAGGTTTTTACAGATAATATATGGGAAGCCACCGTCATACCAAGATCCCTGTGCTTTCTGGCATCAGGACGTTACCTTTAATTTAGGATCAGGCACCCTGTTTTGGAAGAAGTCAAAATAAAGAGCTCCACAAAACGTGGAATGCACAGAAATTGAAGATCAGCTTATTTCATCGAAACATTGGAGTATTGAGGAAGGAGGTAGAAGAACTTGCCTGTTTGGAAAATTTAGAGAGCAGTGAAGATAAACACAGCGTGTCTGAGCACCCCTTAACTGTATTTGTAGTTTCATTTAAAGGGGTTCCTGGTACGAGGATTCTAGGCTTCCCGTACGATATGTTTTGTTCACTTACCATTGGTGTTCTCGTTTGTTTTGTTTTGCTTGTGATGTTATGATGGACTGCGCCCGATTACTTGCAAGCGCAAGGTCTGAGGAAAGGTGGGAGTGATCACCCGAGACATTGACCAGTTTCCAAAACATTAATGAATGTCTAAAGGCTTATGGCAAAATAGGTAATACTCGAGATACTGTCAGCTGAAATGTATTTATTCAGAATTTATACATGAAATTAATTCGAACTAAGCCAGTTCATTTAAAAAGTTAATTTCTCATTGCTTATTAGAACAAGAATTTGGTTAAGTAGGATTAATAACTTTTTATCATATCCAAAATCAGGTCCAGTCAGGTCACCACAGAATGAACATCTAACATTAAAACTTGAGTACCATCAGAGTTTTACACTAGGCTAGCAAGGGAGCATGGGTAATGTTTAACCAGAATACCTTTCAGCCGTCTATTTCATATTTTTTTTTGAGCAGAGAGCGTCAGCGATATGTTACACCGAAACTGGTTGATGAATAAAATATCTGGGAATGCAGACAGCTGAAAGGTGTTTTCATTCGACACACTGTACGGAACAGCTTAGGACCCACAACTATCTGTAGGAATAGAAGCGGAAGACAAGTGAACCACAATCCCTACTGCCACTGGTCCCAAGTCAGGACGGTTAATAAATCAGACGGCTCAGGATACCGGCACTAGTGGACGCATTTGACTCCACAGGCACAGAATTCAATTAGACTTGTTGAAATCGCGATGGGGGGAGGGGAGGGGAGGTGAGGGAGGGGGAAGACGGGCAGCTGCATCAGTCAGCTCTGAAACGCCCAAGGCAGTTATATCGGGAGACTAACAACTGCAAATTTAGCGTACCAGTTACAGAATCGATGCGAGACGAGTCACGGGCTATACAATCGGTGAGCACCAGTAATGGACAGCAATGCACTTACAGCAATTTCTAAGACGAACGTCTTTGACAGAGGTGAATGTAGGCGGTTGCAAAAAGGACCTCGTCCGTTTGGTCCCTGCAGACCGGAAAAAATTGGAACGCCGACCGTTAAATTCAAATACACCTTTGACGTGGGACCGAAACGAATCCCTGTTTCGGCACGGTCAGCAAGTCGCACCCGTAAATACTGTTTAAATGTTGGCTAGAGCACTTGCTCCGAGCTGTGCGAGGAAGCTTCTAGGGCGGGCGTTACCAAATGATTCACGTAATTGTTACAGAATGCCGCGAGACTTAAGTTGCGAGACTCATCAGTCCCGGCTGGGACTGAAGAATTCAGTAGTGTTACAATAAACGTAAGAAAACATGAAAAACATTAAAATAACAAGCTTCTACGCGGTAACTTGTTAGGCCTTAACGGAAATGCGACACTGATGTGGCCCAACAGAAGGTAGAAGCGATGGGCGCCGTAACACAGGCCATTATGCGTTAAATCAGTACGTTTTTTTTTTTTGTGGTTTTCGGGCGCACAACTTCAATGGTCATTAGCGCCCTGACTACTCTAAGAATGCACCGCGAGGCACAAGTTGACAACAACAACTAAAAGGGAAAACACAATAAAAGACAGACTGACAGGCATAGGATTAAAAAACATCAAATGTCCTTAGCGAGGTTTGTCAAATTGATAAAACAAAGAACACGAGCAGCTGCTCGTGGGTCATCCGCTAAAATGGCATCTAAAGTAGTAGGCAGGTTAAGATCGAGGCGCAGTGTTTTAAGATCGGGACAGGACATTAAAATGTGACGAACTGTCAGCAAGTGCCCACATGGGCAGAACGGCGCCGGCGCAGCCGTCAGCAGATGGCGATGGCTGAACCGGCAGTGTCCAATTCTTAACCTTGCTAAAACGACCTCCTCCCGCCGAGAAGGGCGTGAGGAGGACGTCCAAGCCACGGGAAGAGGTTTTAAGGCCCGAAGCTTGTTGTCGGTAAGTGCAGCCCAATCGGCATGCCACAGCGACACAACGCGCCGACAAATGACCCTGCTAAAATCGGACGAAGGGACACAACAAGAAGCTGTCCGAGGCTGGAGGACCGCAGCCTTGGCCGCGGCATCTGCAGCTTCGTTCCCAGGGATACCGACATGGCCAGGAACCCACATAAAGCTAACCGGCGTACCGACGTCCACCAGCTGCTGAAGAGAGCGTTGGATCCGGTGTACGAAAGGGTGAACCGGGTACGGATCACTGAGGCTCTGGATGGCGCTCAGGGAATCTGAGCAGATGACATAAGCAGAATGTCGGTGGCGGCAGATGTACAGAACAGCCTGGTAGAGGGCAAAGAGCTCAGCTGTGAAGACCGAACAATGGCCATGGAGCCGGTATTGGAAACTTTGTGCCCCGACAATAAAGGAACACCCGACCCCGTCATTGGTCTTAGAGCCATCTGTATAAATGAAAGTCATGTTGTTGAACTTCGAACGAAGTTCCAAAAAACGGGAGTGGTAGACCGAACCGGGGGTGACCTCTTTTGGGAGCGAGCTGAGGTCGAGGTGAATGCGGACCTGAGCCTGGAGCCAAGGTGGCGTGCGGCTCTCGCCCACTCGAAAGGTTGCAGGGAGTGAAAAATGAAGGTGTTGAAGGAGGCGACGAAAGCGAACTCCAGGGGGTAGCAAGGCAGAGACATACAACCCGTATTGAAGGTCAAGAGAGTCGTCAAAAAAGGAACGATAAGAAGGATGGTCGGGCATTGACAGTAGCCGACAGGCATACCGACAAAGCAGTATATCGCGCCGGTAGGTGAGTGGCAATTCGCCAGCGTCAGCATGAAGACTCTCTACGGGACTGGTATAAAATGCTCCGATCGCAAGTCGTAAACCCCGATGTTGTATGGAGTTGAGGCGGTGTAAGATGGATGGCCGTGCAGAGGAGTATACGAAGCTCCCATAATCCAGCTTGGAGCGGACGATCGACCGATATAGACGAAGTAGGACGGTTCGATCCGCTCCCCACGACATACCACTGAGAACACGGAGGACATTTAAAGAACGGGTACAACGGGCGGCCAAAGATGACATGTGGAGACCAGCTAAGTTTCCTGTCAAAGGTAAGGCCTAAAAATTTGATTGTCTCCACGAGTGGGAGAGCAACGGGACCGAGTCGTAAGGACGGTGGGAGAAACTCTTTGTAGCGCCAGAAGTTAATACAGACCGTCTTCTCGGCAGAAAAACGGAAGCCATTGGCGACACTCCAGGAGTAAAGACGGTCAAGAGAACGCTGAAGACAGCGCTCCAAGACACGTGGACACTGCGCGCTGCAATAGATGGTAAAATCGTCCACGAAAAGGGAGCCTGATAGATCAGCTGGGAGGCAATCCATTATTGGATTGATCGCGATGGCGAAGAGAGCGACGCTCAAAACTGAGCCCTGTGGCACCCCATTCTCCTGGCGAAAGGTGTCGGACAGGACAGAACCCACACGTACCCGAAACTGTCGATCCATTAAAAAGGAACGAATAAAAAGAGGGAGGCGACCGCGAAAGTCCCACGTATGCATGGTGCGGAGAATGCCCGCCCTCCAACAGGTGTCGTAAGCCTTCTCCAAATCAAAGAACACTGCCGCGGTCGGGCGCTTCCGCAAGAAGTTATTCATGATGAAGGTCGACAAGGTAACCAGATGGTCGACAGCAGAGCGGCGCCTTCGAAATCCACATTGTACATTGGTAAGTAGGCGTCGAGACTCGAGCAGCCAAACCAATCGAGAGTTAACCATTCGCTCCATCACTTTACAGACACAGCTGGTAAGCGAGATAGGTCGATAACTGGAGGGCAAGTGCTTGTCCTTCCCCGGCTTAGGAATCGGGACAACAATAGACTCGCGCCAGCATGCGGGAACATGTCCCTCAATCCAGATGCGATTGTATGTACGAAGAAGAAAACCTTTACCCGCAGGAGAAAGGTTCTTCAGCATCTGAATATGAATAGAATCAGGCCCAGGAGCGGAGGACCGTGATCGGCCAAGTGCGGTTTCGAGTTCCCGCATGGTGAATGGGGCATTATAACTTTCACAATTCGAGGAGCGGAAGTCACGTGGCCTAGCCTCCTCGGCCTGTTTGCGGGGGAGGAAGGCAGGGTGGTAATGAGCGGAGCTCGAAACCTCGGCGAAAAAGCGGCCGAAGGCATTGGAGACAGCCTCAGGGGCCACAAGGACTTCATTCGCGACCTTCAAGCCAGAAATTGGGGAGTGGACCTTAGTGCCAGATAGCTGGCGCAGGCTACCCCAGACAACAGAAGGAGTAGAACTGTTGAAGGTGCTGGTGAAAGCAGCCCAGCTGGCTTTCTTGCTTTCTTTAATAATACGACGACACTGAGCACGTAATCGTTTATAATTAATACAATTCGCCACTGTAGGGTGGCGTTGAAAGGTGCGTAAAGCACGTCGACGAGCACGTATAGCGTCCCTACATGCTGCGGTCCACCAGGGGACCGGTACGCGACGTGGAGAAGAGGTAGGGTGAGGGATGGAATATTCAGCAGCAGCGAGAATGACTTCCGTGAGGTGGGCGACCTGACGATCGCAGCTTGTGAAGGTTTGATCCTGAAAGGTCGCCCTGGAAGAGAAGAGCCCCCAGTCTGCCTTGGAGATGGTCCAACGAGAGGAGCACGGAGAGGGAGTATGCTGCAGGAGATGGATAATACACGGGAAGTGGTCGCTCGAATATGTATCAGCAAGGGCATACCACTCAAACCGGCGTGCAAGTTGGGGAGTACATATAGAGAGGTCTAAATGGGAATAGGTATGAGATGTGTCCGAAAGAAAAGTAGGGGCGCCAGTATTGAGGCAGACAAGATTGAGCTGGTTGAAAAGGTCTGCTAACAAGGAGCCCCTCGGGCAGGATGCTGGAGAGCCCCAAAGAGGATGGTGGGCATTGAAGTCTCCAGTTAACAAAAATGGTGCAGGTAGCTGAGCAACAAGTTGCGTCATGTCTGCCCTGGTAACGGCAGATGACGATGGAGCGTAAACGGTACAAAAGGAAAACGTAAAAGTGGGGAGAGTAATGCGGATGGCAACTGCCTGCAGGCCGGTGTGCAACGTGATGGGATCGTAGTAAATATCATCCCGGACCAGCAACATAACCCCTCCATGAGCTGGGATACCTACCACAGGGGGTAGGTCAAAACGCACAGAGGTGTAGTGTGCCAAGGAAATTTGATCGCATGGGCGTAGCTTCGTTTCCTGGAGGGCTACGACGAGCGGACGATGCGAGCGGAGCAGCAACTTCAAGTCCTCTCGGTTGGAGCGAACGCTGCGAATATTCCAGTTAATAAGTGCCATCGGAAGAAAAGGAAGATGAGAGAAGGGGTCACCTCGAAGGCCGCTGAGGGCCTGGCTTCGAGCGAGCACTGCCGCCGCTAGCAGTAGGCGGACAGTCATCGTCCATTGGTTCTATAGGTTCATCGGCCATCTTGGGAAGATGGCCGGGAGGGGGAGCTTCCTCCGCCGGTGAACGGCCAGATGTTCGGCTACCAGCGGTGCGGCCAGGCGAAAGGGATGACGGCCTGGGGCGGCAACCGCTGGGTGGCGCAGGAGAAGAAATGCGCCGTGGCGGAGAAGGAGAACTGTGCTTCCTATTAGCCTTCTTGGATGGTCGTTTGGTGGAAGTACCGGACGAAGGCTGGGAGGTCGAGGTACGTAGGAAGTCTGCACGGGACGGTTCCTTCTTGAAGGCCCGTGCATCTGACTTCTGGGTCTTCGTCTTAGCAGAAGCTGATGAAGGGGCTGGTGTCTGTGGGGTGATGGGACGAAGAGGAGACGTCGACCGCGCGATCTTAGCACTGGCCGAACGGACGACCGTGGTGCTGAAGGTCAGATCGCATGTCTGGGTTGCTACCTCCCGGGTAGTCCGAGGAGAGGCGAGGACAGTGCTGTATTTCCCCGCTGGGAGCAGCGTGGGCTTCCTACTAGCCAATAGCTTGCGAGCAGCCGAGGTGGACACTTTCTCTTTGACTCGAATTTCCTGGATACAGCGTTCTTCCTTATAGACAGGACAGTCGCGGGAGGATGCGGCATGGTCACCCTGACAGTTCACACAACGAGGAGACGGAGGTGGACAGTCACCCTCATGGGCATCCCTGCCACAAGTGACACATTTAGCCGCATTGGAACAAGACTGTCGAGTGTGATTGAAACGCTGACACTGGTAGCAGCGCGTAGGTGTCGGGACATAGGGGCGAACAGAAATAACCTCGTAGCCCGCCTTGATGCGCGATGGCAGCTTAACACTATCGAAGGTTAAGAAAAGTGTCCGGGTCGGTACAAGGTCATTGTTGACCTTTTTCATGACCCGATGGACAGCCGTCACGCCCTGCTCAGCGAGGAAAGATTGAAGCTCCTCGTCAGTCAATCCGTCGAGAGAGCTACTATAGACTACACCACGAGACGAATTCAAAGTGCGGTGGGCCTCCACCCGGACAGGGAACGTGTACAAGAGTGTGGCCCGAAGCAGTTTTTGTGCCTGAAAGGCACTCTCGGTTTCTAGTAATAAGGTACCGTTACGCAACCCGGTACAAGATTTGACAGATCCGGCTATGGCATCTACGCCCTTCTGGATAACAAAAGGGTTGACAGAGGAAAAATCCTTTCCGTCCTCAGATCGAGAAACTACGAGGAACTGTGGGGCAGGCGGTAGTATTTTTGTCACTGTTGGCTGGTCACGTTTCCGTTTGTGGGTCGAAGTCGAAAGCGATGGAGTAGAATCCATTGCGGAGGAATCCCCCATGATTGCCAGCGTCTCCGATGGCGCGCTCCTTCCTTGTGGGGACCCTCTCAGAGGGCACTCCCGCCTTAGGTGAATGTTTACACCTCAGGTCACACCTCCCGAGAAACAGACGGAGGGACCAATCGGTATGGTCAGAAGGTATCAGCTCAGGCAATCACCCCTCCCCGGGCCTGGCCTTTACCAGGGGGTACGCGCGTGCCTTACATGTCTACCCAGGGCGGGGACTTACGCGTTACCCCGTCACCGGCTACGCGTGCGAACGCGTGGGTCGGCCTTCAGACACGCACAGGGAGGAAGGAAGAAGAGGAAAAAGAAGAGAGAGGGAGAAAGAGGACAGACTGTCTCAAACGCCGAGGCGGAGACCAGAGAAGGCAAGGAGAAGAAGGCAATGAGAAAGCAAGGAGAAGGAGGCAAGGAGAAGGCAAGGAGAAGGAGGCAAGGAGAAGGCAAGGAGAAGAAGGCAATGAGAAGGCAAGGAGAAGAAGGCAATGAGAAGGCAAGGAGAAGTCAAGGGAAAAAGTAAGGAAGACAGTGAAGTGGAGAAGAGCAAAGAAAGGAACCAACAAAAGGAAGGAAGAAACGAGAAGGAAAAACCAAAATGACCACGATTATAGGTCGTGAAACCGTCCGTCTCCGGACGCAGGCGCTAACTACCCCCGTGAGGGGGATGGACTCCTTTTAGTCGCCTCTTACGACAGGCAGGAATACCTCGGGCCTATTCTAATCCCCGGACCCGCAGGGGGGAAATCAGTACGTGGGCGGCAGCCACGGAACTCTGAACTAGGAGCCTGAGTTGAAGCACTAACCGGAAGGCATTTCATCTCGCCTCGACAAGTCGCAGTAGAAAGAGAGACTCTAGTAATACCAAACAGGCGTCATCACCGCTCGGAAATGACGCTTGATCGGTTGAAGCTAGGCCAGAGGTAACAGTTCACAAACGTGCTCACCGGGAAGATAACAGATGTCAGCTGAAGAGTAACTCCCGGTGTCGTACTGGGCTGGGGATGAGCTGTCATCTTCCTCCACTTTGAGTCCCTCATACCTCAGCGTGCCCGAGTCTATCCGCTGACTTGCCTTACGCACGTCATCCTATGAAACACTCCCAGCGTGTTAAGAAGAAACTTGCGACGAACAAAGCTTCCACGACACGTGACCACCGCCAGCACGCAAGCTCGCCGAACTCAAAACCGACTTCCCGTACGCCTCACCGCCACCGCTAGCGTTGTCCGACCGATGCAAGTCCCCAGCTCGTCGCTTTTCAAGCCGTGCGACCCGCGCTTCGAAGATGATACGGGACCTATGGATTCGCTCAGCGTCCTCACGCGTCTTACGGGTATGAGTAGTAAGTTGTCAGACTTTGTCGTCGGTTGTATTCTGAGCCCGTTAAGTGTAGCGCGTCTTGGGAGGAGGAGGGGGGGGGGGCGGGTAGTTCCTAAAATTGGTGAGTCGTACTTTGGGAAGGCTGGGCATGGGGAGGTGGTGGTCCTATGAAAATATCGGTGTGTGGGGGCGGATGCTTCTGCAGGTCGGTATACCGATGTATATTCTCTGATGCTTCGGACACTTATTGAACTGTGTCGATTAGGTTAAGAGTATACTAGAGGGGTACACTATTATTTTAGTTTGTTTTCTTCATACAGTAATTCCTGTACCAGGAGGTTTTCGATATATTAATGGTAAACTTTAGCGGATAATTTAAAAAATAATGCTACAGGGGCTTGTACCAAAACTCTAGCAGAACTCAAGTCTTTTAGGGTGGGGGAAGAGGCGCTTATCTCTAGTGTGTTCCAAGTATTGGAGAAAGTTTGCCGGAAAATTATTGTACTTTTAATTGTTTCTTGAAGCTTGTGGGGAAAATGTAAAGGTAGAACGTGGTTAAATTTGTGAGGGTGGGATTTTTAGCGTGTTTTGTAGTATTAATCGTTTTGGAGGAGTATTAAGTTTTCGAATTGTGTTATTTTTTTCTGAAGCAGTGAACGGTGTTTGAGCTACTTTTTTGTGGGTGTGTGATGTGAGATTCTCGCTATTTAGGCTAAGGTTTAAATAAATTAGCCGTTTTCTTTACCTCACACGTGAAAGTCGACTTCCGATACCGCAATTTTCGGTAATCCCTTACAATTTGGACATTTGCTTCAAGAAATGAACTGAAGCCCTGGAAGGAGCCTCAGACGCTAGAAGTAAAGTAGTATATGCAGGCAGTAATATTAACTTGTGTTGATGAAATTGTTAGTAATTTCCTGAATACTGAGTGCACTTGTGGCGTGACAATTGGTAAAAGCTGCTACTAGGGTGTCAAAGTTGATCTGTCGACTGAAAAAATTGTGGAAGTATTTATAAGAGAATTTTATCATTGTCGGGTAAAGCTGAATAAAGGCTTGAAGTAGTCCACAGACCTACTGGAGTAGAAACTACCTCGTAATGTTTTCAGGGCTATAGAAATTCGAACTTTGGATGAAATGATGGAAAACGAAGTAGATACTGAAATATCTGAATTCCTCACAATTTGAGGAAATTGTCTAAAAGCAGCAAATTCAACAGTGGATGAACGTGTATCAATAATTGCGGGTGTTAGCAAATCCTCCCAGACAAATTTCTCCATTCTTTACAGAAGCACTACACTAATCCACAGTTCCTTGATTATCACAGGTATGAAAGATGTACAGAAGTTTAATGCTTGCCGCAAAAATCACAGAAATGTAAAATGCAGGAAAAGCGAGATAGTACGGGATTTCAGAAACATGAAACTGGTAAAGGCTGTCTAGAGTAACAACGTACAAATCTAGAATAGGGTAGATTAGAAAATCCGCATGTATTGGCAAATTTCACGAAATTCCCCGGTATTGCGGAGGAAGTTATTAAAACAACTTCTGAAGACATGTAACACCCACAAATTATCTTAACGATGGTTCCCACATCAGAGCTTGAATTCAGGAAGACAGCAGGCATAAATGCAGTAGCTGCCTATTTTGACTCAATGCGTAGACAAGTATACGAAGTCCATTGACATAATAAGTGGATCCTTTACTTCAGGGGTTTTACCGGAGTACCTGAAACACGAGTTGTGCTCTTAAGCAACGCGGAGAATAAAACTATAAACCCGTTTCACTAGTGTGCGTTCTCAAGAAATATCAATCGTGAAAGAAAGACTAGTGACTTACACCAAAAAATGTAAATTTTAACGGAACATAGGGTTTACCGAGTGGGAGGCGCACAGTATAGACAATAACAGTTCACGGAAATGGTACCAAGCTACTGGCAAGGATGACTTTTACAAACTATGCTTGTGGCACTACCATAAAATACTAAAGAAGCGAGAAGCACTACACGTAAATGGAATAGCAAAGGTGTCTGGCATATATGCAATAGCAAATCATTTCACATATGTTGAATTTAAGCGCACTTGCTGCCATAAAATCCAGAAGTGCAGAACTATATTCTGTTTCCCGTATGAGCAGACTTTACGATGTAGGTTACTGTAGATAGAAAAAAACAGGTTTGACGCATTGCAACCTAAGAAAAACAGCCATCGTCGAATGTTCCGAAAATCTTTAATATATGGGAAGTTCCCTTCAGTAGTAACTCTCAAAAGTGGAAAGCTATGTTTTAGGCATTTGTGTTAAATTCAGTGACGTAAATATGAAACGCCAATTCTTGCTGTATAACAGCTACCATCTGCCAAGAAAGTCTACTAAAGCGTAGCATTATGATATTTATGTGGAATACAAATTCGAAGTTCTGGATTCGGACGAACTTACCTCTGACTTATCAGTCTCTTCAGATAATGTGTGAAAGCGCCAAAGCTGTCAAATTGAAGAACACAGATGGGAAACGACCAAAAAAAAAGTAAAACGCGACTTCACTGCGTGAATGGGAGGGAAGTAGTATCAATTACGGCAAGTGATCAACTGTGTTTCAGTGTTTTTCAGTCTTACCAAGCCCAGTGCCCCATCTAGTACTGAGATAGAAGATAGTAAAATCTACTGGTGTTCATATGAAAGATGAAAACTACATCTGAACGAGAAAATATGCAGAGATTTCTGAAGAAAGCTTTGCAAGAAACACCAGAAGTTAATTAAATCGTCAGTGAATCTCTGGCATGATCGTGTAAAATTCATGTGTGAATCTTCGAATAAACTTTCTGAATGAAATTTTCGCTTTTTGGCGGTAAATTGCTATTCATTTATTTCACACCATCTTTATTTTGTAGCCATTTTCCAGAGCAGAATGCAGTATCGCAAAATGTCGACATAGCTGCTTCTCATCGTTTAACGTATCTTCTATTATAAACCTATCGTATTACAGGATGTGTGTGGCGATGTGTGGAGATTAAAGATTACTTAGAAGACTCAGAGCAAAAGCTATGTTTCATAGTAAGTTAAGTGGAGCAGACTAAGCATATGAAATAAGAACCTAACGCAGAGACGCTGCAGTTAAGGTACTGATCTCTTATTCGAGAGGTTGGAGTTTGCCCCGTCCAGCCATGCTGATATCGCTTTCCGTGGTTTTCCTAACTTATTTCAGGCAAATTCCAGGATGGTTGGCTGATCAAAGCCACGGCCGGTAACAGGTTTTGTCCTCATGAAAGGATGCTAATCTATTCTGTCCGTATTTTTAGCTGTTAATCTTCATTTATTACTGTGACAAATCCTATCATTTTAAGTTGATTCCTGGATGAATAACCAAATCCTAGTATCCAGAATGAGATTTCCACTCTGCAGCGGAGAGTGCGCTGATGTGAAATCTCCTGGCGGATTGAGACTGTGTGCCGGACCGAGACTCGAACTCGGGCCCTTTGCCTTTAGCGGGTAAGTGCTCTATCATCTGAGCTACCAAAATACGACTCACGCCCCGTCCTCACAGCTTTACTTCTGCCAGTATCTCGTCTCCTACCTTCCCAACACAGAAGGTTCGCAGGAGATGAGACTAGATACTGGCGGAAGTAAAGCTGTGAGGACGGGGCGTGAGTTATTTTGGTGGCTCAGGTGATAGAGCACTTACCCGCTAAATGCAAAGGGCCCGAGTTAGAGTCTCGGTCCGGCACACGGTTTTATCTGCCAGGAAGTTTCAAGTCCTAGTATCATTGCGTTATCTATCGTACGTTAGTGGTAAATACATACGCAATGGTAGCTACATACGCAAGTGTCTGCAGATACAGGTACTGCAATACATACCAAGTCCAGCATACTTTTAAGAAGAGTTGATAATGATACATTCGTGACAAATGGTCCGTGACCAACTGTCATTAAACGTTGAAAGACCCAGTGCATGCTGCTCAGAATACGTAAGAGGTTTCCACTCAGCGTATGTAAACAATGAGGAAGCGCGGACGAGAATGTTGTCAGTGTTGAACTCGTAATATTAAAACTTCATGAATTCAAATGGGGAGGGTTAGTAGTTACTGAAATGCCTAAACAAATCCATATTTGCAATGGAAATATTATCAGACATAATTACAAAATTTTATTACTTCGAGTTCAGGAGCGTACAATAAGCATTCTGTGTGAATTCCTAAACACTCTACAGTATTTACATTCCTTAATTGTTTTATCCCATTTTCCAAAGATTAGCTCCGTTCACAAAATTAACACTAGGAATAAGAATAACCTATATTAATACTTAATGGTACTCGTTCGAAACGGGGGTTCACTATTCATGAACACACGTTTTCACTATCTTTCCACAAACTATATTGATCAGTTTAAGTTTTCATCCTGGAATTTAAGTTCATTTTAAAAGGAACCTGAAATACTTGTGGCCAATTGCTACTCCTCCACTGATTAATTTCTGAACACACGTAGTTCATGTACGTAATACTATTCCATTTTTCCCCCTCGCACAATATAAAAAGTGACGTACGCTTCCACGAGGATCTCAGAACCAACCCATGGAACGAAAAGTTCACCTAATCTGGTTGTGACCGCCATTTTGATGACTTTACTGGGTACTGCTGATCTTTGTTTTCGAACCTTCCGAAATTTCCAAACCCAATGCTGTGATATTTATGGACTGCAAAAAGACTTAAGATTGAGCTAGTGGACGCAGGTAGGAGAAGACGCACTTTTCGTTTTCACACTTGCCGGTATGTGGCGGCAAGTGTTTAGTAGAGTTAGTAGTTTTGAAGTACAGGCGTGGTGCGAACTCTAAATATTTGAAGCGTATACGCATGTTTTAGGATGAAATACCGACTGGCTGAGGTAAGTGAAGTTTCACCAACGTCATTGTTATACAATGGACACAAAAGAATTAACGAAAAAACGAATGACGTAAGTGATAGTTTAAAGTTAATGGCGTGTTTAGAGTTTAATGCTAGTCAGATTCTTACACCGGTAAGTTGCCTCTTCACTACCGCTTTGCGCCAGTTGACCCATGGAGGCAGGAGAGCAGGCACTAACCTAAATTTAGTATCGATTTATTGTGCGGCAATTTCGCGCTTATAGTGTAGTACGATTTGTCGATATCATCTATGTTGCGGTTGCTAATTAACTACTTCATGCCGAATATCTGTAGTTAGTGAACAATGAGTGGCAGAGGCAGCGAGCAGGATTATCAGTACACATGGAAGAAACTCCAAGGCTTATAATAAATTTCACTAAAGGAAGTGTGACTTCCATCACAATTACAACACGTGTGGCTTTTGTGGAAGAGATGGCAAGGAAAAAATATCAGCAAAAATTACAGTTACACAGAAAGTAACATACAGCCTATCCTGGAATTTGTTTAGATACATATCAATGAACAGTTTAATTCAGTTTATACGATTTTAGCACTTGCATTTGTAGTCTATCAATCACGGACAGAGCACATAAGAGGGTTGCGTAATTGTCAATATCAATGAAATTCTCAAACAGCCGCATAATACGGGTGAAGCACTATTGAAACTGCTTAATGCACGACATCCAGAGAAGTATGGCACTATGTGATATTCTCTTATTAGGAGAGATGCATATAGGGCCTGAAGGTTGCATAGTAGAAAGTCGATACTGGTAACTGTCAAAATAAAACACTTTAGTTATACGGCTGTGAGAATTTCATTGATATTAATAAGTGCGTTGTTTTCTCTCTCCCGTCTTCTTTGGCTTTAAATTTTAATGTAAGCTTCCTAAAACAGTTTTAAACCTTTAGACTAAACT
The DNA here is from genome assembly GCF_023898315.1 of Schistocerca nitens. NCBI lineage: Eukaryota > Metazoa > Arthropoda > Insecta > Orthoptera > Acrididae > Schistocerca > Schistocerca nitens. Next base: position 692,879,155 of record NC_064615.1, on the reverse strand, counting down.
TGCCTCTCCTATCCATGGTGCGTCATCCCACCTGCTCAGAGGATAGATGGCACAATAGATACTGTTAATTATTTCATTGATTTATTTAAGGAAGCTATCTTTTTCCTAAAGACGATAAGTGTGTGCCAAACATTTGGCAAGCATTTATATTTTTAAGTATGCACTTTTACAGAGTTTAGATATTGTTTTCGAATTATGTGACGGACCAGAGAAATTATTGCATCAGTTGGTGACTAGGGTGCCTAAGTTTACAGCCCATACGAAGACAAGCCTAGCGTTGCTAGACTGGGAATGATTAACCATTATAAATGAAACTTCAGAAGGGTGACCATTAACGCGTCGGCTGCTGTGTGGCCTGGCCTTGCAGTGGAGCATCCGAAAGACGTGCGGAAGTCTACGTGTTGAAGACTAGAATGGAAACGGAAAGTAAATTATGTCGCAAAGAAAGCGATGGTACACCCTGAAACCAATCTCAAAAGAACATTTGCTATCAAGGAATACAACAATAAATTTCCAAAGGGAATGAGAAGTTTACATCTGTTTAAAAAGGGAGCTTCGTAAGTAATGCATACTACATAGTTTGATAAGAGGACAGTAGTGCTTTATGGAATGGAAAAACCAAGTGTGTGTGTGTGTGTGTGTGTGTGTGTGTGTGTGTGTGTCCTCCTGAACTCTACGTCTCTTGAGATGCTAACGCAGTTTTGCGGATGGATCGAAGGGAGAACACTGAGACATGCATGGGGCATAGTCGCGTGTATACGACCTTCGGAACAGGTTCCGAACAGACTGAAGAGAACACAAGGGGCATGACAGCATGTTCGTGTCCCAGTGGTTACCAGCTGGTTTCTATATCTGAGCGCAGCAATTACTTTAAAGTTACCTGATGCAAACTGCACGACAATAGGGACTAACGGAACGAGGCATTTCTGGTAGTTAAGAGACGGGAATACGGAGTGTCCTGTCCGGCCGTTCTCATCTAGGCTTTCCGTGGTTTTCCTGAATCAGTTCAGGCACGTCAGGGCTCTTCTTAATCCTTGTTTGCGCTAGGGCAACACATCGCGTGCTTTGAAAATGTGATGCGCGCCGTGTAGTAGAATGCCTCGGAAGGCAACATGTTGCGGCCTATGTAGCATGGGGCAGATTAGACGTACAGAATGTCCAGCACTGATTGCGAGTCGGCCTTGCAGGAGACTAAGTGAGGAAGTGACTGCAGTGGCGGCTTACTTTGTCACTGCACACGCAGCTAACCATGGAAATGGTCAAAGGAAAAGAAAATGATAGTGGAAGAGGAGAATATTCAAGGATTGCCCACGGAGAAAGTGGAAGTTCCATCACCTTACAGGAACGATAGATGGTGAAAGGACAAAATTTATGTCCTGTCAAGACTGGAGGTGAAAAAAACCATGTAGCATTATACTTACGGCAACTGTAGACGCAAATTACGGTTTTCACTGTGTACATGTTTGATGTCAGAACGACATACCTGATGGACTTTTCAAGCTGCGGTTCTCAAAGCATTAAAAGAATTAAACAATCCTCCCAAAGAATCTCTTCCTAGCAGAGAACATTCGAGCCAACGTGTTTAGTAGCAGCATTTCCATTGCCCAAAAATATGAAGCCATATGCTGAGAAATCAACGAAGTCGCAGGAGAGAATTATTACCTACTTTCTCTAGCAAGACGTGGTCGAAAATGCATTTTTAATAATGCCCTCTTTTTCAGAGATTTTAGGAAGCCTATGTTACGTGAAGTAGATATTGCCGAAGTAGTAATAGGTAGAACAACTTCCAGATTAATTCCATTCATCTCCAGTGAGTTTAGACACAGAAGACGCAGATAATGGTGCAGTTCTTTGAAACTGGACGGAACGGACTGGTGATTATACAGGTTTACGCAACTTAGCAAAGATATCTCTAATACCGTCCACTGATGCGCAACTAGTACGAGAAGAGTTCACCGAATATTTCATGACACCGTAAAGAAAGGTTGAAACGCAGGACGTGCACCAATAGACTACTGTCACCACGATACATATAAATTACGTACTGTAACGTATATTAATGTAAATAAACAATATATAAATTAATTTTTTTACTTTGTTCCTACAAACTTGTCTTGTCTAGTACAGTAAAATTTGAGATTACTATTGCATCTATTGGTTATATAATAATTCGAATGCATTTGATAGATATTGTAAGCTATTGATTACAATAATTTTAAGAACAGTTTATGAACAAAATTTCCTGATTTACAATTATACTTTTTGATTATTTTATAGCCATGGATCGGTATACTACAGCGGTCATTTATAAAATACGTATAATTATTGAAAGCTAGCTGTCCATTCCTGCACGTGGTTCCGTCACATCGAGAATGAATTTTAAAGATTCGTAGGTGAACCATTTCCTTTCCACATTAGGCACTGAGCTTTTTCTTATTCGTCACACATGAGTGCTAACGAAGAAATACACCACTGATTCTTAATCTTCACAGTGCGTTCGTCAATTTCGTATTTTGAACCAAGATTCCTTATAACGCCTCTTTATTATGTTATTTTTATATTTGCTATCACGTATCACAGCATCTGATTTTCTGTAGTCTTCTATGAACACAGACTTTTCGTTGGACAAACCCATGTTTTCGAATTTTGCGCTGCCGCACAGAAAATGTCTCACAGGAATCCACTCGGCTCGGGTGCTATCTGCGGCAGCCTGCGAGACGACGCAAGGTGTACACAGACGCCATTGCAGCGTGCGGCACTGCTGCATGCCAGAATTTTGGAAGCTGTTGCCTCTGGATAAAGGTTTTACAGCAAGGCTCCATCCGGCCACATTTCCTGTCTTCGTAATAACACATTTCAAGTGTACATTAGGATGTCATTTTTTCGCATTTCGTGTTTCCTGTTAGCACGCACTCTTAGAATTCCCTTTTGTTTTAAGTATTTGAAGAGCTGTTTTGTTGGCACTGAAGACAGAGTCCTAGCCGCAGCTGCCGAATGGTTTCGTCATGTTGTAAGTAGGCTGTTTAGGTTTTATGTGGGTAACGCCACGTAGCGCTCTGTATAAATATCACTGTGGCGTGTGCAGTCTGTGGCTGGTTTTAATTGTTGGAATATTCGCTATTGTGTTGGGCAGTTGGATGTGAACAGCGCGTAGCGTTGCGCAGTTAGAGATGAGCCGCCAGCAGTGGTGGATATGGGGAGAGAGATGGCAGAGTTTTGAGAGCGGACGATCTGGACGTGTGTCCGTCAGAAAAAGGATATTTGTAATACTGGGTGCCATGAACTGATGTATGATGACTTTTGAACATTAAGGTAGATGCATTATTTGCTCTATCAAAATCTTTCATTTGCTAACTATACCTATCAGTAGTTAGTGCCTTCAGTAGTTAGAATGTTTTATTTAGCCCCTTAGAAAAAAAATTATAAATGACAGTGCTGGGAAACCTCTACGTTATTTGATTTTCAAACAGCTGAGCAAAACTGAACGTACTCAGACTTGTGTTAGCAGAAGAGCCAACACCGTGGTAAGAGTGGTGGCCGAAATGCACGCGTTTTAGCCCACGCAGGCTGGCGTGAGGAGGGAAGAACTATACTGACCTGAGGTCTGGAACATTACAGGGAATGAGAATTCAGAAAGCGGACGTAATTAGTTTGATACTTTAATCCTTTAATGGTTCAAATGGCTCTGAGCACTATGCGACTTAACTTCTGAGGTCATCAGTCGCCTAGAACTTACAACTAATTAAACCTAACTAACCTAAGAAAATCACACACATCCATGCCCGAGGCAGGATTCGAACCTGCGATCGTAGCGGCCACGCGGTTCCAGACTGAAGCGCCTTTAACCGCACGGCCACACCGGCCGGCAATCCTTTAATGATGAACGTCGCTCTTGACGGTACATGACTCAATATCTGTTCAGAATACATTATTGAAGATGGTAATTATAGTAACTGAATATGGCACCTTGCTAGGTCGTAGCAAATGAAGTAGCTGAAGGCTATGCTGAACTGTCGTCTTTGCAAATGAGAGCGTATGTAGACAGTGAACCATCGCTAGCAAAGTTGTCTGTACAACTGGGGCGAGAGCTAGGGAGTCTGGACTAGACCTGCCGTGTGGCGGCGCTCGGTCTGCAGTAACTGATAGTGGCGACACGCGGGTCCGAAGTATACGAACGGACCGCGGCGGATTTAAAGGCTACTACCTAGCAAGTGTGGTATCTGGCGGTGACAAGACATTTCTCTCTACTTATTTTGATCAACGCTAAACTGACAATATTTTTAGCGCAACGCAATCTGACTTTCAAGAATATCTACAAAAGAATGGCCCTAACATTAACCTATACCTTTCATGAATCCCTTACCTCACAAAAATCTTCGTTACTCTAACTACTGCAATACAGCATGCGCAAATACTGCCAGTTAAATAAAAGATTCAAACTACTGAGGGAACGAACTAGTGATAGGCATAGTAAGCAAATGAAAGATTTTGATGGAGAACAATCGATGTATTTACTTTAATAGTGATCAAAAGCGTATATATATATATATATATATATATATATATATATTTTTTTTTTTCATGACATCCAGCCTTACAGATTTCCTTTTTCTTACGGACACGTCCAGATCGTCCACTCTCAAAACGCTGCCATCTCTCTCCCAACATCCACCACTGCTGGCGGCTCACCAACTGCGCAACGCTACGCGCTGTTCACATCCAACTGTCCAACACTACAATAGCGAATATTCCAACAACCCAAACCAGCCACAGACTGCACCCTGCACAGTCAGTGATTTTCATACAGAGCGCTACGTGGCGTTACCAAGATAAAAACCTAAACAGCCTACTTAAAATGTCACTAAGTATTTGTCACTGGTTATACGTGTGCTTGATTGCTATCGTTTTTAATGGTCCTTGGAAATCTTACATTAACTTCACATTCCGCCGTATCATTGGTCACTAAGATTTTTCGTAGCTTCTTTGGCACTATTACAGGAAGTGTTTGAATCACAAAAAATTGTTTAAGGAAACGATCTATGCTTAATGTCTTCAACACGTCTAAACTCTTCACTGAAGTGATTTCATCAGTCCGCTGCAGAGTTAAAATTTCATTCTGTAATATGATAGTCAAGCACACTTATTACCGGTAATGCGAAGTAGTTACTTCTGCAGCACGGGTTCATCTTCAGCTTCAACAAATTAGGTCTTAAAATTCTTAAACCTAAAGGGAATCTGCTGCGTGCAAAGTGACGAAATCCGAAAAATAAGGACCATTGCAGTGTGCCTATTTTGAGCGCTGTTTCTCTTTGACATCCTCGATCACTGTGGTATGAGCCCTAGATGAATAATGCTTTATGAAGTATTAGCAGAGGCCCATATGGTCTGCCTGTCTCTCGTGCGGTCGTAGTCACGAAGGCGACTCAACTGATTTGGGTAGCCAATGACGAAACTAAGTTTTCGTTTAGATCACGAGAGAAATACCTGCCGAAAAACAAGTTTAGCTTCACTTAAACTTGACACTGCAACCTGACAGACCTCGGGCTAAGTTACGAGGGGTACCCAAAACAAAACCTCAACATTGCTGTGTTAGAGGCTTGTGCGGTACGCATTTCTGCCGCTAGGCGTGTATTACGTAGCTCGGTGCCGCCTGTATTGCCCTTCTGTCTTGTTCTGTTCATCTACAGTTTTTGCCAGCGCTGTTCTCGTTTAGTTTATGACGACAAGTTTAAGTGAACAATAGGAAGCGGTGAAATGTTCTCTCCTCTGCACAAATGGTGCTGAAATTATTGTAATGTTGAAAAGAGCTTACCAAGACGACACTAAGGGAAAACTCAGGTGTACGAGTGGTTTTCTCGATTTAATAATGGGGACATGCCGATTGATGACAAATCTCGTCCTGAATGTACAACTGTCCGAATCGACGAAAATATTGAAAAATTTGAGAACTTTTACTCACACTGTCGACAATTTATCAACTCATTAGTTGTTTACCTTCGAGCTCAGTTCAGCGAATTTTGTCACGAAAGCTCTAGGAAAACAGGAGATCCTTCCACCAGAAAACATTCCGCTGCTCCACGCACTTTACTCGGCTGACCTCGCTCCGTGCGACATTCATTTCCACGCATGAACAGGGGCATGAAAGGAAACCGATTTAACATTCCAGAAGTTGAGAAAAACAATGGAGCAGCTGTCAGCCATTTATAAAGGTGACTACAAAAATTTAACAATGGAAGCATCAGTGGTACGAATGTATTAGTTGTAATGCGCAGTATTTTGAAGGGTATAGGGTTAACAATTTGAAAATATAAAGCTTTCAAAAAATTATGATTTTTGCTTACTCCCTCGTATATCACTACACATTCCGAAATTGAGACGAAATAAGAGTATTGCAACGCTGTTGTAACAGAGGTAAAGAGCTGAGAATTTTTTGTACTTGGCGCTTGTAAGCAGAAAATGGAAGGACCGTTCACAACGAGTAACTTCTATCGTCACCCCACAAACAAGATATTTCAACATAGGTGCAAGTGTTAATGTCAGTAAAAGAATATGAAGGAAAGCCCGGCCGCAGAAATAATTCGCATGTTGACAGCAGAATGACTGAACAGCTTTTCGAAGTCTACCGTATAGTATACTATTGGCGATCTCCAATTGGACACAAGTGTTGTCTACATTTCTACATCGCGAGAAAGTGCATCGCGTTCACGGTCCCTCGTGAAGTTTAGCCAAATGGTGAAACCTAAAGCACCGTTGCATTCATAATATAAAGTCTTTCGTTATTGCTACAAACTTAGCAATACGAAGCGATTTAAATTATCACAACATGGAAGGACAGCTTCTTGTAAAGTTATATCCCAATGCCCTCAACTATACTCTAGTCTTACCGAGCGTTGGGACTAACCACCAACTCTCCGCATGGAGAAGGTGGGGGGGGGGGGGGCGCTATGAGGCAGCCAGTAGTGCATTAAGATATGCAATGCCTGAGAAACTTTAGTACGACATTTTAATGTCGAAACGTTGGATTAATGCTGAAGCTATCTTCTACGTAAGCGGAAAATGGGTATTTGCTTCTCGAAACGCATCTTTTCACAATGTCTTTAATTGTGGTTCACCAAAAGTTTATTTCACTGAACACGCAAGGAGGTATCTTGCCCTACTGTATAAACGAAAACATCGGAAATGTAATTTCTCTTCATAAATGGCAAAGATATTTTCCAAATCATCCATTACCACTTGTCTTGACAAAGCTGCGATGCGACGTCTGGAGATGTTTGAGACGTACCGGCCGGCTGGAGATTTGAAGTGGGCCGAAAAGTGTGCGCTGACGTCACACCTGGTGAGTACTTCGCCTGGGGAAGCGAAAATACCTACGTTAATGCTCATATATCTACAGAACCAACTACTGTTGGACATTGAAAGAAATACTAGTGAAATTCCCAGAAACTATTGGGAAGATTAAATCTGTTCAATATCGTTACGAGACAAATGTGCACCGAAACTTAGATATTACTCTAAATATTCTGAAGCCAGAAATGACTTGTGCAGCAATACAGTGCCGTTATGCGTAACCAAAGTAGTGTTGGCAATTGATATGATCGAAGTATCTGAAAATTAAGCAAAATGAGAACATTTATGCAGCGTAACTATACACTGTCAGACGATAACATGGTAGTCGTGCAATATGTGTTGACGCACTGCGAGATAGGTAACCAGGTTGAGCACGCATGACTGTACCACGCCAGTTTTTCTTTATACTGCACGTTTTAGAAACTAGTATTGAATGGACTTTTCCCGTTGTTTACACGTGTCAGCACTTCGACTGCAAACAGTCTTTGGCCCCACAGGCTGTATTTCGAAACAGATTGGCTCAAGTGCTTTCAGCATCTCAGAATTGCTTTGTCCGCATCGAAATTAGCCCTCAGAAATTCTAATACTAATACAATCAAACCACCACTGTACTACCATTAATAATTATTTTTGCGGAAATATTCCACGCAACCACACATCAAATGTTCGTTTACCACAAAATATACTAATAGTCTGAACGACTGGTACACGGGCGTTCCGTAGAATCAGCCACATGGTACGAAATATGTTACTGGGTCACGATGTCGCTGTCGTATTAGTGACAACGGGAGCTATATTTTGTTTAATTAAATCCCAACATAAGGCCGTCGCAACATACCTCTTCTTTGTTCCTACTGTAGAAATTATTCCAACAAGTGTTTCGTAGGGCAAATCACGATTAAACTCTTAAAATATCTGCTACACGATATACTGTTGTAGTGGAGCACAAATATTTTCCCACCTAGCAAATAGCCTACGAATATTGTCATGACACACACACTTACCCCACATTAACTCCCACCGCGACAAGCACAAGGTTCTGTGATGGGGAAAGCTGCGGACTGACTGCTTCTTCTCGCCCAACAACAGGATTACATGGCCAGCTCAGACTGCCGTACCTCTGATGTCAGCTCGCTCCTGCAGAGGACGCGTTTGTGTACCTGAGTAGCCAATCATACAGCTGAAGGACCCTGTACCGACAAATTGGACGTTTGTAGGCGCTTTGACCAACCGACCGACTAACTTTTCTTTTTTCGGGATATTGGTTGGGTAGGACCACACGACAGTTTCGCCTGCATCACTCCGCCTAACAAACTGATGCCGTGTGAAGTGCTGTCGTGCCAACCGCTCGACGAAAGTTCCTCATTTGTCTTTCTTTTTTTTTTCTTTATTGATTTTCAATTCCCCGCGAAGGGGGCGGGCTGGCAGCAGCTTACTACGCTGCTCTACAGCCTACAGACTTTTTTTAAATAAAGGAAGAAGAAAGAAACAAGGTAAAACAGGCGATAAAATGGTGATTTGAAGTGTAAAATGGCGTAAAAATGCGGAAAGTTAAAACAGAAAGCAAAAGGGGTTGGCAATGGAGATAAAATACACAGGAATCAGACAAGTAATATAGTAGACACACAATTAAAAAACACGGCGACAGTCTGGTTTCTGTTCGCATGAGATAAAAGGCACACCCAGCGACAGTATGATGGCCGTTCGCAACAAGTCCCAAAAAACACAACACGGAACACTCACTGTAAAACACGCACAGTAGAACACTCACTGGAGAACACTGCACGAAAGTGGCACCACAAAGATGACACTCCCGAGACAAAGGCAGATGGGGGGGGGGGGGGGGGGACCTGCAGGAGGGGGAAAAACAAGGAGGGAGGAGGTTCCTCTTTTGTCACTGCGCGCGGGATTAAATGCTGTTCTTATATGCACGAAAGAGTGCGAGGCGGATGAAACTATAATGATACATTTTTTGGAGAAATTTAAAGACTGTAGACCTTTTTGTGACACAACGAGCGAGAACTACAGCAATAGGGATGAAAGAAATGAACCATTCGTTTAATTTTTTAACGAATCCAAAATAGTTTCATGTGGCACATAGAGAGAGTGAAAGATATGTATGTTATGAATAAAAGTCTGTCAACTTTATGTACTTGATTTTTCTATTTTTTAGGTTTTATTTATTATACTTATCGGCAAACGAATAGAATAACCGAAATACGGATTTCTATTAGGTGTGGGAAGTAAAAAATAAAAACCGAAATACACACAAGCAGTGGTCGTTTATTCATAAAATATACTTTCTTCATCGTTATAAGTGTTAAAAATGTTCACCCTATTTCCAGGCCTTGTACTATTAAGAGCAGTGAGTGGGATTTCTTTTTAGAGTTCTAACAGTTGCTAAATGCTTCATTTCTTACGTATCTGTTTATTTATCAGATGATATGGGCCACTACTATTTGTAGTCTTCCTTCTTCTCGTTTGAATGAATTTCTTTAACTTAAGGAGCATCTTTTTTACGCTAAATACATAAATAAATTCATAACGTTTACATGAACATCTTTTGCTTTATTTATTTTGCTTTATAGTGAATTATTTCCTCAGGAAACTATAAATCATGTTGCAAGTTTCAGGAATCATTTTAGATAATAATTGGGGGGATACAACAGAAATGAATTTGAGGTCCTCTTGACTTCTGCTAGTGGCTAGAAACCCAAATGTAGCTAACAGCCTCTCCTTGCAGCTTACAGCTTCTCGAATGACCGTATTGTTTTCGTTAAGTATTGTTTGATGATGTTCAGAAGCTATGAAATGCTTGTTTCATCCATTACGAGAATCGTCTGCTCCCAGCTTCTTAAGTAATAGAGCCATTTCTTTGCCCACAGATTTGTCTCGGCCTTTTCTTGGCCTTTCTGCCTTTAAAAGAGCCAAGGAAAACCCCAGTTACGTTTGTGTAAAACCAAGAGGGATCTCGTAAAACATAAACTAGTGAAGACAAGGAAATCGCTGGCCGGGGTGGCCGAGTGGTTCTAGGCGCTACAGTCTGGAGCCGCCTGACCGCTACGGTCGCAGGTTCGAATCCTGCCTCGGGCATGGATGTGTGTGATATCCTTAGGTTAGTTAGGTTTAAGTAGTCCTACGTTCTAGGGGACTGATGACCTAAGAAGTTAAGTCCCATAGTGCTCAGAGCCATTTGAACCATTTGAACAAGCAAATCACAACAACAAGACGGCACTATAATCGCTGAATGCAGTCAGTGCCTTTAGCATGATGCCACAGATGCTGCTAAGGCGCTAATTCGGGGATTAAGTAGCGTAGGTGGTTTCATGATAAAGGCACTGATAATTCAAAACATAATGAATAAAATGATGGTTTGTGGCAGAGCCCATTGGGATTCAAGATGTTAAAAAGCGCCAGACATTGGCGACGGATCGCAGCAGTCCGTCGACAGGTTGTGTGGTCTATCGGTAGATCGCACGCGACTTGCGAAACTCGTAGATCGTAGTGATCGGTCGCTGAACGCTCGGAATTTCCAAAAAATCTGATGAATCGCATGCAGCGGGACGGGCATGTGTGGCAATATGACTGCCTGGCTGCGAATCGTTTGTATAGTTAAGTGTGGTTGCATGGATTTGTTTCGCTTCGCTATGCCTAGCTGAAAAATGGCTTTACGTTAGAATTTGCAGTTGATCAGGGGGCACGAGCCGCCATGAATAGTGAAAGCGAATTTGCCACTGATATGGAGAAGGGATACGAATCTAATAATATTCTTACATTTAGATTATGGTTTAACATTTTGAAGCTTCTGCTGCAGAGGTAGAAAACTATGATTTTGACTTACTTATGAAACTTCTACGTATTTCTACCTACTAATTTCTGAAGATAATGTGGTAATGTTAAGTGGACATTTTAATTTAAATGCTTAGGATTATATACCTATTCTACAGCCTTTGACACTTGTTACATCGTGTGATCTCTCTCTCCCACACAACTTACTAAAGAGTAATGGGAACTAGCTGTGTTGCTGTCGATAACATCTCTATAGACACAGCGAGATCGCAGAACAATGGAGTAAATCTGTGTAGTTAAACTACAAGCCTAATAAATGAAACAATCTGTAAACAAAATGAAACATGTAATTTATTCTGTAATATACCCTACAGATTCAAACAAAAGCGTTCCAAGAAAACTTTCATAAAGTTCATTTCGTTTTATTACTATTATTTTTATCGTTTCCAAGAATTAGCATTCGGAGGTCAACTGCCTCTGCTGGCAAGCGCTGTTCATTTTCAGTAGCCGAACTCAACGACACGGTAGTATTCGAAAGACTGATCACAATTGTTTGGGAAAACGCTCGTGTGTAACGGGATCGAATTGACTGATCATTGCAGCCAAAATCTCACGCTATTTATCGCTCTTGTGTGAGCCCCTCAAAATTCAGTAGTGTTTTCCATACGTTCCTTTCTTCACCCGTTACGTGGAGAACCTCCTTATTCTTATCTATTTACTAATTTTCAACTTTATTCTGTAGCACCACATCTTGAGCCCTTTGATTCTCTTCTTTTTCGGTTTTCGCGCCGTCCATGATTCTCTGTCATAAGAGTCTATGCTCCAAACCCACATTACAGAGAGCGCAAACCTTGGTTAGCTTAGCTGGTTAATGCAAATTAAATTAAATACAAATTAAATAGAAACAGAAACTAAATCTATTCCTAACAACCTGGAACACATATGATAAAGAAGAAAATTACCCTGAGATAAATGTTACTTATAACTGGCACATTTTATTGAGGCAGAAATTTTCGTTACAATCTCTTCCGTCTGTAAACTATTTCCGAGAGATTTCGACATAAAAGTTTTCTGGGTATCGTACCGCGTCATAATGTATAAAACTTCTGCTGCTGGAGGAAAAACCAACGTTTCGGTCACGGCTGCTTTGGCCTTCTTCTAGACCCAGAAGACGGCCGCTGCAACATTGGTTTTTCTCCAGCAGCAGTAGTTTTATCTATTATGATGCGACACCATACCCAGGAAACTTTTATGTCGACTGACTCTGACCGCGGAAGCCTACGCAATTATATTTCCGAGAGATCTTGTTTAGTACTCAGCAATAGTCTCATATCTGTCCCACCTCCCTCGATATCGCTCTTCCGTAGTCTTGAAATCCTGGTGGAACCGTTCGCCTTTCTCGTCACTGACGTCATTTAATTTGTCAGGGAATTTATCGAGATGAGTGTATGGGAAATGGAATTTGACACACCCCATATCAGCTATGACACTTTCATATTTAGCAAATTTTTTATTACCCACGAAGTTCTCCATTACTGCCACGAATGACCTCCTGTGGCCCTTTCCTTGATGTCCATCTTTGTGATAAACTCTTTATCAGGTATAAGTGCCTCAATCTGGGGTCCATTAAACACTCTTGATTTGATGTTCTTAATAGACAAAGCAGGAAGAGCACTGACCATATATTGGAAGCATTCGCAGTCTCTACCTAATGCTTTAATCAAACCCAGTTTGATAAGTAGAGGGAAAATAATTTTTTCTCGGATGACAACTGAATCATTGACAATATTTGGCGTACCGGGTTGCAGAGTCTCACATACGGGCTGCTCCTTCTACATCTACATGGATACTCTGCAAATCACATTTAAGTGCTGGCAGAAGGTTCAACGAACCACCTTCACAATAATTCTCTATATTCCACTCTCGAACAGCACGCGGAAGAAACGGGCACCTATATCTTTCCGAGTGAGCTCTAATTTCCACTAAGGCGCTGCAGTCATGGACTGTGCTGCTGATCCCGGCGGAGGTTCGAGAGTCCTCCCTCGGGCATGGGTGTGTGTGTTTGTCCTTAGGATAATTTAGGTTAAGTAGTGTGTAAGCTTAGGGACTGATGACCTTATCAGTTAAGTCCCATAAGATTTCACACACATTTGAACCTTTTTTTTCTAATTTCCATTATTTTATTACGATGGCCGTTTCTCCCTACGTAGGTCGGCATCAACATAATATTTTCACATTCGGAGGACAAAGTTGGTGATTGGAGTTTCGTGAGAAAATCCCACGCAATGAGAGACGCCTTTGTTTTAATGATATCCACCCCAACTCCTGTAGCACGTGCGTTACATTCTCCCCCCCTCGAAAGTACAAAACGTGCTACTCTTCTTTGAACTTTCTCGATATACTCGCTAAATACTGTCTGGTAAGGATTCTGTAGGCGCAGCTGTATTCCAAAAGAAGACACACAAGCTTTCCAGTGCCCATTTCGTGCTCGGCTGTCCCACATGCAAATAACTCAGGGATACGTTGCACATCCTCTCTGTTGACCTAGCAGCAAATTAACCATTTGAGATGCATACGTATTTCCTGGTCTTTTAGTAGGTTAACCACAGTCTACATGTCATTGTGTTCCTCTTGTAAATACACAGAACGAACCACTGGAACAGGTGCATAGACTTTTTTGTAGTAGAACACTTCAGACTCAGTTTTGAAGTGTCTACAAATAAACGCCAGTCACCTAGGTTATACAATGGAATCCTAAACTATTTGTAAAGACCTGAGGTTTATTGCAACAAACCAACTAATGAAAGAGAAATCTCTTCCCGCTTTCGGTACTATGACAGTATCACTCAGTAAACACTTATCTTGCAATCTAGAATCAAACACTTCACCTGCGAGTCTGGAGAGATCCAGATCATTCAGTTCATTCTTGTTAAACTGATGAGAAGTTGAGGACGTGTCGAAGTCGCTTTCTTCACCTGTCCCCGGATTTTGGTCGCTGTCCGCATCTGCAAGTGGAGTAAATGTTGTGGAATCTGAATGTGGTAGCTCATCAGAGTCCATAGCACGCCTGATTACTGTGGGGTATCACGGTATAGTACTTTGAGTCTGTTTTTCCTCCCAGTTATCTTTGTACTAACGATACAAAAATACCAGTTACTTGTGTGATCCACTGTTTCTCGCCAGGACATGAGGAGTCCGAAAGATAAACCCTTATGCTTTCCTTTCGTCCAGCCACACGGAATTCCCTCGGAGTTGTGATATACAGAATTTGAGGCCCATGTTTTGCTTTGTTTGGAAAGAGTAAGTACAAAGTTTGCTTGTCTCACAAATGATATTATGTTGCCTCTTTGGCGAGTAAGAGTGTGATACCGAACGAGGTGGTGCAGTGGTTAGCGCACTGGAATCACAATCAGGAGGATGACGGTTCAAACCTGCGTCCGTCCATCTTGATTTACGTTTTTCGTAATTTCCCTACATCGCTTCAGGCAAATGCCGGGCTGGTTCCTTTGAAACGACACGGCTGATTTCCTTCACCTTCCTTCCCTAATCCAAGCTTGTGCTCCGTTTCTAACGTGCTCGCTGTCGACGGGACGTTACACACTAACCTCCTCCTCCTCCAAGACTGTGGTATCCACAAATGTAACAGAAACTATCTGGATGATTGTTATGTTGTTATGACATCAGATCTGAAAGAAAAAAAAGATACCATCTCACAACCCTATCGATAACAAAAACCTTTAAGCAATTAATCTAACCGCAAGCGGCTGAAATGCGTAGGTTCTAATTACATGAAACTGCATGAAAACCAGAGCATGGGGAGCAAAAGACTTCATAAGACAAGTCCTCCCCTTTGTAGAGGCCTTCAAGCAGTGGAATTCCCACTGCACCTATAATGTTGACGCCCTTGCTTTTACTTTCAACGAAGGCAGTTTTGATTTTATCTGCATTCTGAATCAGTCCTTCCGACGACCATTTCTTTTTCGATTTCTTTACATTTCTTCCAGCAACCATTTACTCGTGGCTCCACTGCACTTCCTGTTTATTTCATTCCTTAAATGATTCTTATTTTTGTATTCAGGAAATCCCTGAATATTTCTGTTCTTTCTTCTTTCGTCGATCTGATGAAAAATTTCCCCTATTACTCAAGCTCTTTCACAATTACCCTTCTTGTACCTATGCGTGGCTGCACCAAAACAAACTGCTAATCCAAAATATACGGAAATTTTAAACATATGTTGCATGTAACAAGCGTTATAAGGTTTTTCCTTGGATTTTCCTATCTTAAGGTAAAAAGGTAACACTCCGCGTTCTGGCCCTAGTCGGGCAAATGGGCTGACCGCCGTCTCAGTCTCTGGCAATGACGTCACTGTATGCGGTATTGAGGGGCACATGGTCAGCACAACATTCTCCCGGTCGTGTCGCGTCTCTTGATCTGATAATCGGTCGAGTGGCTCTTGAGATGGCCTCTTGAAGCTGAGTGCTCCCTCTACCCGTCCTTCCACCACGGAAAAATCACTGGCAGTACCGAGAATCGAACCCCGGTCTCCCACACGGAAGTCAGCTGCGCTTACCACTGAACTATAGAGGAGGACTTTTCCTGTGTAAAGGGTGCTGTAAATTAAGAGTAGTTTTCCATCAGATCCTTTATTTGTGAAGCATAATCAGAGTGGATTCTGAAAAAGTTAAGTGTACATGATAAATTTTCGGATTCCGCTAAGTAAAGAGTTAAAACAATTCTGTTTGTCAATGCGACGTTTTGACTGCGTCGCTTACTGTGGTAACCGCTTCCTTTCGCATGTTTTTTTTTTCTGACAACTGCTTCTTCTTCTCGTTGGTAGTGGAAGCTGCAGTAGAAAAAAGATTGATTTCGCTTTCTTTACTTGCCGCTTCCCTTTTGTAGAAGATCACTTTAATTGCGTTTGCTCTTCTATGCTCTGAGAGTATCTCCAAAAAGAATACTTGTTACAATAGCGTCAGGCATTATTAATCGTTTTACGTAAAAAACTATAAGTTATTTCCGTGCGATTTTAGTGCGGGATCATGCGCCCTGATTACGAAAATTAAACATAGAATTCGACATCCCATTCCTATGCAACAACAGTCCAACATACCGGGTATGGTACTGTGCCGCTGCGCTTTGTGATGGATTCCTCGAAAAGCCTCGCTCCATTGCTGGGATTCCACCGCTCATTCGAATGCAATACCTGGCGTGAACAGATCAATTTCAATCCCATCGCACAAACCGTGCTGCATTCAGTGGCTCCAAACTGCAGGGTCGTCGCTGCCATAGAGTCGGAAATGGTTCACCTGCCTCTACCTATCATGTCCTACTTCTAAACACGCATGTTTCTGTAACTCATATGAGAGCCTACAATTATAAATTTGTTTAGAATTCATTTGTCGAAGACAGTTATCCAAACTTTACTTGAATAAGATAGCCGTGGTTACGAAAATGTTGCTTTTGTCTTTGTTGGGCATCATCAGATTATCTACAAAAACAAATAAAGCGAAAATAATGGATAAGATATAGTCCTCTCATGCACACTTGTAACAAAATATCTAACGAAATTTTTATGAACCATGGGTTGAAAGACATTCATGAAACTATAATGCTATGGAATAAGCATACGTCCAGATGGGGCTGATTGAGGGATGTGCCTAGACACTGAAAATGAATCGGTAAGTAAACCTTAAAGAGAGAGAATAAATGTCATAGTGGTAAATCAAAGTGTTAAAAATCAAACAACATCGCCGGCACAGCCATGATGGCAGGTGGAGTGCTACAGCGATACAACCATATTTACAGAATTGCACACACTTGCTGCATCAAGCACAGGGTAATGAAAATCGGCTATCACAGCAGAGGACGTCGAGCGATTATACAGCTGACAATTAGACAGAGAGTCATGTTAAGTCAGCTCTGGCTTATACGCCTGACTGAACATAATGAACACCGCACCAATTTTTGACAATCTCCTGTGGCCTCTTCTTTGACATTTGTAAGGGCCTATGACAAGACGTGACGCAATAATATGATCGTGAAATTTCACCAGCAGACGCCACTTCCAGACAGCTACAGCCATCTCATAGACAATTTCCTAAATGACCGTATGTTTCCCGTGTCTGTGGATAGGAAACGTTTGCACTCAAATCACCACAACAGGGTTTCCCGCAGGGTTCGGTTATTGCGCCGCTACACTTCATGGTTTATATCGATGACCTTCCGACCAAACCCCGATCAGACTCTGTCTATATGCCGAAAGTCTGTATGCCGATGATTTGATGACGCGCAGCGCCAGATCGACGTGATGGGGATGTGGGGCATCAAAACCAAGATCACCCATCAAGGCAGCAGCGACGCCCTTTCCTAAGAATCAGCATCTGATCCTCCGGATGCGGTGCAAGTCCTTGAACGTGAGATCCGATTGTCACCAGCCACGAGACATCTGGGTGTCGTCCTCGACAAGTCGTTGACGTTCACGCAGCATGCCCAAGAACGTAAACAATCAACATAGAAGATGCTTTATCCACTACCGCCGTTCTTCCATGGTGAAAATTCGGCTCTGAAGACGAAGCCTCAGTTATACGAGTCTACTGCCCAGCCCCAAGTCCTGTATGACTGCGTGGCGTGGGGTACTGCCTGCACCTCGAACGTATCAACGCTACAACCACATCAGAACAGGTGGGTGCGCAGCGATGGGCCAGGTACGAGATTTACGCACTTTCTTGGAAGGAAAGTACCTGCGCGGCAAGATTAAGCACTATGTCATACGTATCTTCCGCAGAATTAACGCATCACGAGCTTCTGTCCATATACATGAACACGTCGCTACAGTCCACCCACAGGCATGGCACAAATATAAACTTCAGCGGGCCGTTGCACGCCACCATCCGCCGTAGACAACTGCCAACCACCTCCACGTACCGTCTCCAACCAGCGTCGCTCTCCTCCCCACCTTCTTGCAACCCGCGCAACTAACTCTAGAAACTCTGCCAAATCTTATTACATTTTACTTGAACAGAGGTTGCCTCTTATTGCGTTATTAAGTAAATGAAGTGGTAATTTACCTTGTACTTTTACACAACAAGAACAGACCATCGAGGATGGTCAGCCGCGCGGAATTAGCCGAGCGGTCTAAGGGCGCTGCAGTCATGGACTGTGCGGCTGGTCCCGGCGGAGGTTCGAGTCCTCCCTCGGGCATGGGTGTGTGTGTTTGTCCTTAGGATAATTTAGGTTAAATAGTGTGTAAGCTTAGGGACTGATGACCCCTTAGCAATTAAGTCCCATAAGATTTCACACACATTTGAACAAAAAAAAAAAATGGTTCAAATGCTCTGAGCACTTAACATTTATGGTTATCAGTCCCCTATAACTTAGAACTACTTAAACCTAACTAACCTAAGGACATCACACAAAACCCAGCCATCACGAGGCAGAGAAAATCCCTGACCCCGCCGGAAATCGAACCTGGGAACCCGGGCGCGGGAAGCGAGAGCGCTACCGCACGACCACGAGCTGCGGACCACATTCGAACATTTGAAGATGTTTACTCTTGGGTAAAGACACACACACACACACACACACACACACACACACACACACACACACAAACACACACACCACGCACGCAAAAGACATAAGGCATACAGTTATGTAGCGCACACACATACAGATGGGCCTCATAAACAATTTTCATAACACAACTAAGATCTAGAATAAAAATTTCAAAATTTAGCTGCAGAAGCACTATGAGTCAAGAACAGTAATGGAAGAATTAGTGATACGGGGCACACATTAAAAATTATATTTAAAAGAAACAAATTTGTGTAATGCACCAATAGTCCATGGGCAAAGTAGCACGTGATAGCAATCGATGCGGACCACAAAAAAGAGAAGTTACAACGATAAAAACCCTGTTTGGCTCTCAAAGTGTAAAAAGTAAAAGCGTGAAGTTTTAGAAAATTAGAAGTACGACGTACGTACATCTTTAGGATAAAAAGCAGCTAAATAACAATTGGCATCATCAGAAAAAAAGAGGTATCCAAGGGGAGAACCAGTTAAATGCACAAAATCAAGTGCCCACGATTAAATGGTTAACAGAAACAAAGGGAGCTTCAGCATAAAAAGTGGTAGGATACGCGTTGTGGTGTCACCGCCAGACACCACACTTGCTAGGTGGTAGCTTAAATCGGCCGCGGTCCATTAGTACATGTCGGACCCGCGTGTCGCCACTGTCAGGATCGCAGACCGAGCGCCACCACAAGGCAGGTCTCGAGAGACGTACTAGCACTCGCCCCAGTTGTACGACGAGTTTGCTAGCGACTACACTGACGAAGCCTTTCTCTCATTTGCCGAGAGACAGAATAGCCTTCAGCTAAGTCCATGGCTACGACCTAGCAAGGCGCCATTAGTTACTTCATGAATCTAAAGAGTCTCACTTGTATCATCAAGAATGCTGTACACCAAAGGACGATATAAAAGTTAAGTGTTCTAGTAGCTACGTTCTTTTCTTTATCACATTCATTACGAATCCTGTTCCAGACTTCGCGCCAGTCGGCGTGTGTGTACGCGTGCCCTTTCGGCTACCCGTCTCTGTGGACTGGCTGCCTTGTCAGTCCACTACATTGGCGACGAGTCTAAAAAGGGACTTTAGCGTTCGTATTGTATGAATTTGCTTGTCATGGCTTCGCCACATTCTCCAGATGTACTGTCCGAATTTAATCGCTTGCAGAATCAGCAGACGCAGGCCTTATTGGATGCCCTTGGACAGCTCGTCCAGGGTCAACGTGCGCTGCAAACCGATGCGGCCGCCGCCGCTTCATCGCTGCCGCAGCCACACCCCGCAGTTGCACCGCCGTTCCGTGCTTTTCGTCCCGACGACGAAAGCTGGATGGAATGGTCACGACAATTTGGATTTCATCTCGCCGCCTACAGAATTCAAGGTAATGAGCGGCATCCGTTTTTGCTTTCGTGTGTAGGTGTGTCCACCTACCGTGTGATAGTGAAATTGTTTCCCCGACGCGACGTAGCAACTCTATCCTACGAAGAAATTTTGTCTGCTTTAGATGCCTATTTCAAGGAAACAGTCAATGTCGTTGCAAAAAGGTATACGTTCTTTCGTACAAAACGTACGGCCGGTCAGACTAATAGGGAGTGGGTTGCAACATTGCAAGGACTTACTAGGGAGTGTGCATTTGAATGTGACTGTGGACTCCCTTATTCAGATACAATGGTGCGTGATGCAATAGCACAGAACGTTTCTGATGTTCGCATATGGGAACAGATTTTGAAACTCGTCAATCCCTCCCTTCAACAAGTGATAGACATATTGGATAGGCAAGACACACTTGACTTTGCTCAGGAATCGTTTGCACCTTCGCCAGCCGTGTGTCACATTAACCGGCCCGCCGGGCCCACTGCACGGAACGCTAACCTGCCTTCGCGCACGTCCGCGCAGCCACGTGTCCCGCGCAAGCCAGCAAATGCAGTGAAATCATGCCCGCAGTGTGCAACTAGACATTCGCGTGAGAATTGCCCGTCACGCCAAGCTATTTGCTTTTTCTGTAATAAGAAAGGACATGTTCAAAGTGTTTGCCAGAAAAAGCTCAGATCAGACAATCACAACCATTCCAGGCCCTTTGCTTCGCGCCGGAATCGAACCAAGGACACTCGGGCTCGGGAACCTTCGCCCATGGACATTCATGTAGTTAATTCCACTCCGCCCAGTGTTCCTCTAGCTAACAGTGACTGTGTTCGTCCCACAAAAAGTGTGCGTCGACGTCGACGGAAGTCCCGTCCCGTCGCACGTGATTCTGTACCAGTGTCTGTTCAAGTTGCACATAACGGTCGCTCTTGTCGTCAGCAGGACAATAAACTTTTTGTAGATTTGGACTTTGAAGGCAAAGTGATCCCATTCCAGCTCGATACCGGAGCTGCAGTTTCATTACTCAATCACGACACGTACAAACAACTGGGCAAACCTCCGTTGCGTGCTGCACGTGTTCAGTTAAATAGTTATTCCGGACAAGCTATCCCTGTGTTAGAACAGTGCACTCTTCTTGCTACATACAAGGAACAAACAAAACTTGTGTCATTTTACGTTCTTCGTTCTTCTACTGCAGTGAACTTGTTTGGTTTAGATTTATTTCAGTTGTTTAACATGTCTATCGTAAATCAGGTCCTATCAGTGAACGAGACTGTGCCTTCAGACAATGTTTCTCGTCTATGTGAGGAATTTGCAGACATTTTTGCACCGGGCCTTGGTTGCGCTAAGAACTATGAAGCACAATTGGAACTGAAAGTACACGCGCAACCGCAATTTTTCCGAGCGCGCAATGTTAACCACGCATTGCGTTATGAGGTCGCCAACCGCTACGATATCTTGTATCGGTCCACTGCTAAGCACGGAAACGCCGATGCGTTGTCCCGTTTGCCTGTTGCTGCGGATAAAGCATTCGATTCTTCCGAACTTGCTTGCATGTTCATTGACTCGGAAACCGATGACGTGGTCGAATCGTTTCCGATTGATTTTCGTCGTGTAGCTACAGCCACAGCTGCTGACCCTGTCCTTGCTACTGTTTTGCGTTTTGTTGCTACGCAATGGCCCTTGTCGAAGTCACGGATCGAGGATCCGTTGGTTCGCCGATATTTTGCTCACAAGGAGAGACTTTTTGTACGACGTGGTGTTTTGTTGTTGCGTTCTGATAATGATCAGTCCAGAGTCGTGGTCCCACGTTCGTTACAGTCCTCTGTCTTACGGCTTCTTCGCCAAGGACATTGGGGTATAGTGCGCACGAAACAACTTGCTCGTCAGCACTGTACTTGGTTCGGAATCGATGCTGCGATTACGAATATGTGCTCTTCTTGCATGGCGTGTGCCGAACAACAATCCGCACCGCCGCGGAAATTCTTTGCATGGCCGAAAGCCACTTCCCCTTGGCAACGCTTGCACATAGATTTTGCCGGTCCATTCTGGAATGCTCGATGGTTGGTTGTGGTCGATGCATTCAGTAATTTTCCTTTTGTTGTCCGGATGTCTTCCACGACGTCTTCTGCCACCATCCAAGCGTTGTCTGCTATCTTTTGCATTGAAGGTCTTCCGCAGACTATTGTTTCCGACAATGGCCCACCATTCATGTCCGCAGAATTTCAGTCATTCTGCAAGGCCAATGGTATTCAACATCTGACATCCGCGCCGTTTTCGCCTCAGTCAAACGGTGCCGCTGAACGATTGGTCCGGACTTTCAAGTCACAGATGTTGAAGTTGAAAGAGTCGCATTCTCGGGAGGACGCGTTATTGCTCTTTTTGTCTTCGTATCGCTCTCAGCCCCGCGATGGTCGCTCGCCAGCTGAGTTGCTCCATGGTCGTCCTCATCGAACTTCGATGTCTTTGCTGCATCCGCCGCATCCGGTTCCTGTGCAGCGGCAGACTCCTGCTTTTGCTCCTGGCGACGTTGTCTTCTATCGCAACTATCGAGGTTCGCGGCGTTGGCTCGCAGGGCGCATTCTTCGCTGCCTCGGCCGCGCGATGTATTTGGTTTTGGGGGCCTCTGGTGAGGTGCGTCGGCATCTCAATCAGCTGCGCCTCTGTCGTCGCCCGGGTTCTGCCGCTCCCCGTCTGCTTTCAGCGACGATGCCATCCGGTCAGCGCTCTGGGGACCCATCTACTGGCTCGCCTCATCCCCAGGTGTTACCGACGATGCCTTCCATTTTGCCCCATGGCAACGCGCCGCTGCCGCCGCCGCCGCCGCCGCCTGTTCTCCCGCCGCCGCCGCCCGCAGTGGACGCTTCGCTGCAGCCGCCCAGCGCCTCCCTGGGTCACGCGCCGCAGATCGCTTCCCGTGACCAGCTGTCCTCCGCCATGGAACTCTTGCCCGCTCCGGCCCAGATGTCGTCATCGCGCGTCGGATCCCCCGACGCAATGGAGGTCGACCCTTCGGCCCCTCCTGTCTCATTACGGGCGCATACACCTCATGTTGACGTGCACCCTGGACTAGGCTTTCAGGCGTTTCCTAGCTCCCCTCGGACCGAATGGTAGGGTGCGGGTGGCACAGCCTCGCCTGTTGTTAGGCTCCCCGCCTCATCGCATACGTCAACATGGGGTCCTCCCCACGGCGGGCGGAAGCCTTATCACACGACCGTTCGCCGATTTGCGGGGGAGGAATGTGGTGTCACCGCCAGACACCACACTTGCTAGGTGGTAGCTTAAATCGGCCGCGGTCCATTATACATGTCGGACCCGCGTGTCGCCACTATCAGGATCGCAGACCGAACGCCACCACAAGGCAGGTCTCGAGAGACGTACTAGCACTCGCCCCAGTTGTACGACGAGTTTGCTAGCGACTACACTGACGAAGCCTTTCTCTCATTTGCCGAGAGACAGAATAGCCTTCAGCTAAGTCCATGGCTACGACCTAGCAAGGCGCCATTAGTTACTTCATGAATCTAAAGAGTCTCACTTGTATCATCAAGAATGCTGTATACCAAAGGACGATATAAAAGTTAAGTGTTCTAGTAGCTACGTTCTTTTCTTTATCACATTCATTACGAATCCTGTTCCAGACTTCGCGCCAGTCGGCGTGTGTGTACGCGTGCCCTTTCGGCTACCCGTCTCTGTGGACTGGCTGCCTTGTCAGTCCACTACACGCGTCATCTAAAAATTCCACAGAATATTATACAGAAACAAACGATTTAAATGTAGAATAGCTAAAGCCAAAGAAAAACGACTACGTTAATATTTTAAAAACTGACAACCTGGTGTCAAAGTAGTTCTGATTTTTACTAATCAGCAGAACGTTAAACGGTTGATCACTACCCGCACACACATGCTTGAGAATTTCTAATTCTTATAGAAGATCAAGAGTCTTGTCTTTTTCATAATGCAAAATGTCGAGTTCATTCAGCGTGGTTGGTTGGTGCCGTGTCGCGTTCAGACGCTCAGTAAAAGCTGACGTCTGCCTTATCGGGCCTTTTCTTGGTTAACAGGTGTGCGTTGAAGGTATTCTTAAACCTGCTACTGGTCTGGTCAAATTAGTTTCACTGTGCGGCAAAATGAAAGAATCTTTGAATATCAGACTGAGTTCTTATTCATAGCATAGATTTTAATACTTTCATCTTCATTCAATAACATTTAAAAGGAAAAAAGGTGTCTAAAAATGAAGTAGTACGATTGCTGCTGAATACTAATCACAAGCGTGACGCTCAACAAGAATGATGTCGCATTTTCCAGACACAGATACTTCTGTTGTGAATTGTAAACCTATTTCTACAGAACTAAACCTTTATTATTGTTTTTTTCTGGCAGTCTTTTATGGTTCAAAATGGTTCAAATGGCTCTGAGCACTATGGGACAACATCTGGGGTCATCAGTCCCCTAGAGCTTAGAACTACTTAAACCTAACTAACTTAAGGACATCACACACATCCCTGCCCGAGGCAGGATTCGATCCTGCGATTGTAGCAGACGCGCGGTTCCAGAATGAAGCGCCTAGAACCGCTCGGCCACCGCGGCCGGCAGTCGTTTATGTTCTTGAATTTTGCGGTCATGGTGTGTCACAGAATACGAGTCCTGTGTCTTACCTGTGTAATTAAAACGAAGTATCTCAAAACTTTTCCGTATTATAAAAGAAACAGCGAAGTAATTCATTTACAAAATGAAAGTTAATTCTTGAATGTCCATTTACAGTAATTTTTCTTGTTTATTTACGCAAAATACACGCTTTACATGTAATTGCTTGTAACACATCACTTTTCAGTATTTCATTAGAAATGCAGCCACGAACGTCTCACTGTTGCGTAACACTGTGACTGTTTGGATGAATAAGTTTCTTCCCTTGATACCGGAAGTCCTTAACACTTTAAGCTTAGTTCCAGAGTCCATTACGTGTTTGCAGCTCTCGACATCCAACATTGTCGAACATAATATTATGACGTGGGGAGGCATAACGCTGCACGGGTGTACTGATCTCCAGATCTTCGAACACGGCACACTCACAGCTCAATGTTATTGTGACACTGTTCTTTTATCTCATGTGTGTCTTTTCAAGGATGCGTTCTGTCCTTTTTCTTTCATTTATATGATAACATTGCGCGGTCGCATTGAACAGCGCAGGTGGAGGAGTTCTCTGACGAGAAGATATTCGGCGAATGGCCCGCATCTCGTGGTCGTGCGGTAGCGTTCTCGCTTCCCACGCCCGGGTTCCCGGGTTCGATTCCCGGCGGGGTCAGGGATTTTCTCTGCCTCGTGATGGCTGGGTGTTGTGTGTTGTCCTTAGGTTAGTTAGGTTTACGTAGTTCTAAGTTCTAGGGGACTTATGACCACAGCAGTTGAGTCCCATAGTGCTCAGAGCCATTTGAACCATTTTCGGCAAATGGACTGGCCTGACCCCTGCCCCGGCTTGAATCCTATCAACACGCACCGACCACCATCCAACAGTTGTCTGGGGAAGGCCATATGGTCAGCATGGTAGTGTGTTGCATCGCCGTCGGTGGTGATCACACACCCTATTCAGAACCATGCCCTGCCTTTTGTAATGCCCAGGGGACAATAACGAATCGCGGTGATAACAGTGTAATTACCGTCTTTGAATAAAAGGAAAGGGGGCAGATATGTAGTTCTAAAAAAAGCTAGCCCTTAGCATTAGACTGTACAACACTCCCTAGACACAGGAACGGGGCTGGATATTTAACGACCGTGTGCCTAAACCCACGCGCCTGGTCCTTCCCGCGGCGATTGATCCTGCTGCTCTCTGCACTGCCTACTATGATGTGTCCTGTGATAACTATTGTCTAGTAACTATTGTCTAGCAGAGAGAGGAGCCACTCACACCAACAATACCAAGTTGATCTGGTAGAATTCACTGTATTCTTTCAAATAACTTCCGGGAATTCAGCCAGGTAACACTTTCAGCGACCGCCGATATTTCGGCGGGAGAACACCCCGCCATTTTCAAGGCAAACTGCAACGGACAGGCGGCATACATGCAAATTTAATACCTCGGTTCTCGAACAGAAGCAGGAAAGATAACACACACACACACACACACACACACACACACACACACACACTCAACACTAGTGCCACCAAAGATGACCAAAGTGAGAGCTGTCGATAGTGAGACTATGAATCCGCATGTGAGGTAGTATTGACTCTGTCCCTCTGTTTTTTTGACAAGGGAGAGAGCCGGATTCCAAAAAGAGTTTAAACAGAAACCTCCATCCCTGTTAACGAGGTTGCTCGCTAATTTAATCTCAACTGCCTCCCTAATAACCCTGTCCCAATAGCTGGACGTGCATGCCAATATCTCGGTGTTATTATATAACATGGGGTGACCAGTATCCAAGCAATGTTCGGCAATAGCAGATCTATTTGGCTGTTGTAATCGTGTGTGCCGTTTATGCTCAGTACATCGGTCCTCCACAGTCCTGATAGTTTGACCAATGTATACCATGCAGCAGCTGCGAGGAATACGATATACACCCGCTTTATGCAGTCAAAGATCATCCTTAACGGAACACAAACGTGCTCTAATTTTAGATGGAGGTCGGATAATACGATGTGAAATGTGTACGCCGCCTGTCCGTTGCAGTTTGCCTTGAAATGGCGGGGTGTTCTCCCGCCGAAATATCGGCGGTCGCTGAAAGTGTTACCTGACTGAATTCCCGGAAGTTATTTGAAAGTTGTATACGCCAGGAGAAAATCAGGTCTCTCACTGTATTCTATTAAACACTAGCACAGGGTGGGGCTATACTGTTCACAATTAACGTCATTACACAATAGACGTGATCAGTTTTTTACTCCAAGTACGTGACAGTTGTGACGTATAAGCTACATGATCGCATCTAGTGCAAGAACTCGGTGAATAGAACACAAAATAATCACGGTTCAACAGATGTTTTATTAGTCGATGATTGTCACAGATCTTCTAATAGTAGTAAACAATGCAATAGCTTATAACACGAGCGTGCGCGTGACCGAACCGCGACGCGGATGCTCCATAAAATTTCGGGTACGATATACCAAAGAGAAAGTACCTGCGCTTGTGATATCCAGACAGTAAAAACAATAAATGTTTCTTTCACTTAGAACTTGCAATCAGGATCATACCAGTCCGCATTATTTTTCCGTAACCGTCGCCGCGCGGTTGATTGTTGTTTCCCGACACGACATACGAAACCGAGAAACATCGCTTTTTGGTTAAACATTGATGCTGCGTCGTGGACGATGAAATTAAACGCAAAACTTGTTTCGCAAATATTTTCAGTTACTTCACCATAACATGTAAGACC
This sequence comes from Schistocerca nitens, assembly GCF_023898315.1. Taxonomy (NCBI): domain Eukaryota; kingdom Metazoa; phylum Arthropoda; class Insecta; order Orthoptera; family Acrididae; genus Schistocerca; species Schistocerca nitens. The sequence continues at coordinate 692,851,731 of NC_064615.1, read as the reverse complement.
CGCGCTGCAGTCACGGCATCAACACAGTACTGCGCCCGCTTTCCACGAAAGCTACGCCACGACTCCCCACTGTTCATATGGTTCAAATGGCTCTGAGCACTATGGGACTTAACATCTATGGTCATCAGTCACCTAGAAATTAGAACTACTTAAACCTAACTAACCTAAGGACAGCACACAACACCCAGCCATCACGAGGCAGAGAAAATCCCTGACCCCGCCGGGAATCGAACCCGGGAACCCGGGCGTGGGAAGTGAGAACGCTACCGCACGACCACGAGAAGCGGGCCTCCCCACTGTTGCTGTGCGCTCGGCAGAGAGGCGATTATCGATAGTCCACGACATAATTCTATGCTTACATGTTCATCTCACTGCGTATTTCTTTCAGTTAGCTTCTGTACTATACCGTAGCAGTTCTTTCGATGTATGGTCGAAGTTTCATCGAACTGTGTTCGTTGACAATGGCACATAATGCGCAAGGTACTCTCGTCCTTAAGTTCTGCACACCGGTGTATATTCCGTTATGTGAAAAATAAATATCGTTCTGACAGCAACGTCGAGAAACACTGTTTGAGCACTGACATTTTTAATGCGTTATACTCTGTACCCAATTTTGCTAATCCACATCGATGAAGATAATTCTTTATAGCTGCAGCTGATAATTGTTGCATTATGTTATTAATGTCACTAATTGTCCCTGTTTTGAATGTTTGGTTGCGTAATGTACGTTATTTTCCTCAAAAGCAAACATCTTACGCGTGTCCCAACGATATGGACCTCAGATTGTGTCAGTTCATTTATATTAACACAGCTCAGCGTTTCTACTCAGAATTACACTTCCGTGTCTTCAATTGATATTTCCTTGTACAGTTTCACTGCGGCCCAGATTGTCATTTACCTGCAGCAGTCTACGCTTGGAACTAAAATTCAGAGAGTTAGTCATTTTGTTACTTTTAAATTTCATTGAACGCATTTGTGATATCTCGCTACTACCCAGGATGTTCGAGCAACTTATAACACTTCTCAGCGAAAATGTTGGCTAACTGCTGATCATTTAAATACATAGCTACAAATTATATTGATACAATGATTAAGACTTGCTTAACGTGAATAACTGAAACACATACATCTCAGCGCACATGCACAGACTCATATAGATTATCTCTTAGAAACCCTCTGTTGTGTCACAATCGTTCTCCCAATGGCGTTGTGAAAGAGGGCGGAGGAGCGGACAGACGTTCAGGGCAATTTATTCGCCTTGGGTGGGCAAACTGCCCCTAAATGACGAAAGAATTAGCACTGATGAACGGCATGGACGCGGACGTCAATGGAAACCACTGCATTAAAGACGCATACTTTTATCCACAGGCATGTGGCCTCTAAACGAAAAGAAGCGTCGTGATGATCTTTCTCTATTGGCAAAAGATTGCAGGTTTCTCCCCCATTCAGATATCCGGGAGGGGACTTCCATGGGGGAGGCGACCAAAAGAAAAAGGTGGCATACCGAACGCCGGGATAAAATTTTGCGTGTCGGAGCATGGAATGTCATAAGTTTGGATGTAGCAGGAAAGCTAGAAAGTCTCTCCTGTCAGTGAGGTCACAGTTCGTAGTAATTGACGGAAAGTCATCGAGTAAAGCAGAAGTGATTTCTGGCGTTCCACAAGGTAGTGTTATAGGCCCTTTGCTGTTCCTTATCTATATAAACATTTTGGGAGACAATCTGAGCAGCCGTCTTCCGTTGTTTGCAGACGACGCTGCCGTTTATCGACTAATAAAGTCATCAGAAGATCAAAACAAACTGCATAACGATTTAGAAAAAATATCTGAATGGTGCGAAAAGTGGCATTTGACCCTAAATAACGAAGTGTGTGTGGTCATCCACATGAGTGCTAAAAGAAACTCGTTAAACTTTGGTTACACGATAAATCAGTCTAATGTAAAAGCCGTAAATTCAACTGAATACCTAGGTATTACAATTACAAACAACTTAAATTGGAACACATGGAAAATGTTGTGGGGAAGACTAACCATAGACTGCGTTTTATTGGCAGGACGCTTAGAAAATGTAAGAGACCTACTAAGGAGACTGCCTACATTATGCTTGTCCGTCCTTTTTTAGAATACTGCTGCGCGGTGTGTGATCCTTACCAGATAGGACTGACGGAGTACCTCGAAAAAGTTCAAAGAAGGGCAGTACGTTTTGTATTATCGCAAAATATGGGAGAGAGTGTCACAGAAATGATACATGATTTGGGCTGGGCATCATTCGTTGCGACGTAATCTTCTCACTAATTTTCAATGACCAACTTTCTACTCCGAATGCGAAAATATTTTTTTGACACCGACCTACATAGGGAGGAACGATCACCACGATAAAATAAGGGAAATAAGAGCTCTTGCGGAAAGATATAGGTGTTCATTCTTTCCGCGCGCAATACGAGATTGGAATAATAGAGAATTGTGAAGGTGGTTCGATGAACCCTCTGCCAGACACTTAAATGTGATTGGCAGAGTATCCATGTAGATGTGGATGTAGATGAAAGAAGCAATGCACAAAGAAGTGGGATACTGAAGTACTGAGGATATAGGAGATGCATGTGAAATCCGCTAAGGATGTGGATTCTCTGATAAGGCAGCACAGTTAAAGAGGAGAGTACATCTCTAAAAAGGACAGTCACAGATGTTTGACTAATAAACATAGGTACATGGAAGGTAACTGCGAATAAACCATGAATAACAGACGAAATATTTCAGTTGGTCCACGAAAGAAAGAAGTACAAAAATGTCCAGGGAAAGACAGGAATATATCATTATAAACTCCTTAGGAATAAAATAAATAGCAGATGCAGGACAGCCAAGGTGAAATGGCTAAAGGAAAGACGTGAAGATATCGAAAAAGAAGTGATCGTCGGGAGGACTGATTCAACATAAAGAAAAGTGAAAACAGTCTTCGTTCAAATTAAAAGTAAGGGCAAGTGCATTAAGAGCGCAGTGGTTGTCCTACTGTTAAACTCAGAAGAGGGCGGAGATAGGTAGAGAGAGTTGACTGAAAGCGTCAAAGAGGGGAAGGAATTGTCTGATGACATAGCAGAAGAAGAAATTGGAGTCGACAGAGTTGGCAAAGGGATTCATTATTGGGGTTAGAATCTGAAACAGCTCTGGGAGACTTGGGATCAAGTAAGACGTTGAGCTTGGTAGTGGAAGAAAGGTTGAAGACAAGTCAAGATACGCTCATGGCATTCGTTGACGAATGTAAAAAGGTACAAGACGTTCGAAATTCTGAGAAACGTAGGAGGGAAATATAGGGAAAGACGCATAACACGAAATATGTACAAGGATCAAGAGGGAATAAAAAGTTTGTAAGACCAGGAACGATGAACTCAGATTAAAATTTGCAAGACGAGGAATGCAGTACTCGGATCAGAAAGTGTGAAAGGCAGAGATGCAGTGTTTCAGTTCTGCTATTCGACTTCCACATCGAAGACGCAATGACGGAAATAAAAGAAAGGTTCACGAGTGGAATTAGTATTCATTGTGAAAGGATACCAGTGATAATTCGCCGACGACATTGCTATCCTCAGTGATTGTGAAGGCGAATTACAGGGTCTATTGGATGGAATAAACAGTCTGATGAGAACAGAATATGGACTGAGTGTGAACCGAAGAAAGGCGAAAGTAATGTGAAGTAGCAGATATGAGTGTAACCAGAAACTTAACAACGAAATTGGGGTTCACGAAATAGACGAAATTGAGGAATTCTGCTACCTTACAAGCAAAATTACCCACGACGAACAAAGCAAGGTGGAGGAAAAAAGCAGACTAGCAAAACAGCTGACTGGCACAGGCAAAGAGGGCAATCCTGGCCAAGAGAAGTCTAATGGTGTCAAATACAGGGACGGTTAACGCTGTTTGTGGATAACGCTGGAATTATCTTCCGATGAGATATCACACGTGCTCGAATGTAGACAGATCTGGTGATCTAGCAGGCCAAGGCATCATGACAACACTCTGTAGAGCATGTTAGGGTTACAACAGTGGAATGTGGGCGAGCTTTATCCTGTTGGAAAACACTCCCTGGATTGCTGATCAAGAAAGGCAGCTCAACAGGCCGATTCACAGACATACAGGTTTGCAGTCAGGGTCTGTGGGATAAGTACGAGGGTGCTCCTGCTGTCATAAGAGATCGCACCCAGAGTATAATTTCAAATGTAGCTTCAGTGTGTCTAGCACGCAGACAGGTTAGTTCCAGGCCCTCAAATGGCCTCCTTCCAACCAGCGCAAGGCCATCATTGGCGCCGAGGCAGAACCAGATTTTATCAGAAAGGACAACCAAAGTCCACTGCGTCTTCAAATGAGCTCTCGCTTTACACCACTGAAGTTGCAAATGGTGGTGATTTGGTGTCAATGGAATGCACGTTACAGGGCCTCTGGCTCGGAGCTGTCCTTAAAGTAACGATTTCCAACAATTCGTTGTGTGAGTGCGCTATCAACTGCTGCTGCAGATGCAAAACGGTGCACCAGGACCATACGCCAAACACCATAGTCTTTCCTCTCGGTAGGGGCGCGTGGGCGTTCGGAGCCCGGTCCTCTTGCGACTGTACATTCTCGTGACCACCACTGTCACGAATCATGTACAGCGGCAATATTCTTGCCAAGTCTTTCTGCAGCATCGTAGAAGAAACATCCAGTTTCTCGTAATCCTATTACACGACTTCGTTTAAACTCATTGTGATGTTGATAATGGCGCTTTGCTGCCTTAGAAGCATTCTTGACTAATATCAGCTCACCGCGTCCAGTCTCTAAGGTAACTAACTCTCAAGACCATTACAGCATGTATTTAAAGCAAATGTGTTCTGTATCCTTGCAGTGGCGCGACTGGCGCCAGTCTTACGCGAGTTTTGTGAAATTTGATGATGGAGAAACACGACTTCCAGCTTTCGCTTACGTCGCACAACACCTCCTTGCTGCTGCGATTTTTTACGTCAGTGTATTATTATATAATTACACTACTGGCCATTAAAATTGCTACACCAGGAAGATGACGAGTTACTGACGCGAAATTTAACCGACAGGAAGAAGATGCTGTGATACGCAAATGATTAGCTTTTCAGAGCATTCACACAATGTTGGCGCCGGTGGCAACACCTACAACGTGCTGACATGAGGAAACTTTCCAACCGATTTCTCACACACAAACAGCAGATGACCGGCGTTGCCTGGTGAAATGTTGTTGTGATGCCTCGTGTAAGGAGGAAAAATGCGTACCAACACGTTTCCGACTTTGATAAAGGTCGGATTGTAGCCTATCGCATTGCGGTTTATCTTATCGCGAGATAGCTGCTCGCATTGGTCGAGATCCAATGACTGTTAGCAGAATATGGAATCGGTGGGTTCAGGAGGCTAATACGGAACGTCGTGCTGGATTCCAACGGCCTCGTATCACTAGCAGTCTTATCCGCATGGCTCTAACGGATCGTGCAGCCACGTCTCGATCCCTGAGTCAACAGATTGGGGCGTTTGGAAGACAATAACCATCTGCACGAACAGTTCGACGACGTTTGCAGCAGCATGGACTATCAGCTCGGAGACCATGGCTGCGGTTACCCTTGACGCTGGGCCGGCCGGGGTGGCCGAGCGGTTCTAGGCGCTACAGTCTGGAACCGCGCAATCTCTACGGTCGCAGGTTCGAATCCTGCCTCGGACATGGATGTGTGTCATGTCCTTAGGTTAGTTAGGTTTAAGTAGTTCCAAGTTCTAGGGGACTGATGACCTCAGAAGTTGTCCCATAGTGTTCAGAGCCATTTCATTTTCCTTGACGCTGCATCACAGTCAGGAGCGCATGCGATGGCGTACTCAACGACGAACCTGGGTGCACGAATGGCAAAACGTCATTTTTTTGGATGAATCCCGGTTCTATTTACAGCATCATGATGGTCGTATCCGTGTTTGGCGACATCGCGGTGAACGCAAATTGTAAGCGTGTATTCGTCATCGCCATACTGGCGTATCACCCGGCGTGATCGTATGGGGTGCCATTGGTTACACGTCTCGGTCACCTCTTGTTCGCATTGACGGCACTTTGAACAGTGGACGTTACATTTCAGATGTGTTACGACCCGTGGCTCTACTCTTCATTCGATCCCTGCGAAACCCTACATTTCAGCATGATAATGCACGACCGCATGTTGCAGTTTCTGTACGGGCCTTTCTGGATATAGCAAATGTTCGACTGCTGCCCTGGCCAGCACATTCTCCAGATCTTTCACCAACTGAAAACGTCTGGTCAATGGTGGCCGTGCAACTCGCTCGTCACAATACGCCAGTCACTAGCCATGATGAACTGTGGTATCGTGTTGAAGCTGCATGGGCAGCTGCACCTATACATTCCAACCAAGCTCTGTTTGACTCAATGCCCAGGAGTATCAAGGCTGTTATTACGGCAAGAGGTGGTTGTTCTGGGTACTGATTTCTGAGGATCTATGCACCCAAATTGCGTGAAAATGTAATAACATGTCAGTTGTAGTATAATATTGTTGTCCAATGAATACCCGTTTATCATCTGCATTTGTTCTTGGTGTAGCAATTTTAATGGCCAGTAGTGTAGTTAAAGATGAAGAAACTGATATATTTTTTGTGATGTCAAACGGTGTGGGATGTTCCTCTCAGACTTTAAGCGCCGTTTGACGCATTCAAAAGGGCGTGTTTCGTGACCCTCTAACTGGCGACAATTTTCCTCGCCATCATGCTTGTGACTGCGTGTTCTGCCCCCAGTCGCCTTCCATCGATCGCTGCGCTGGCTTTCCGCCGTGCCTTCTCCACAATCCCTTCATTTAGCGCTTATTCGCGTCGGCACGTAAGCATGTTTTCATTCCGCTGGTTAATTGCGTTTGTCTGCTCGACCCCGGTGATGGAGCCGTAAAGACGACAGCACCGCCCCGCCCTTCCTGCGCCCCAACTCACCCCCGCCTTTCGTTCTCCGCTACTGTTAAGAGTTAGGCTGGCAGTCCTCGCAAGGCCTTGGCGCATAGTTTCTCTAAAGCCAAACGGTTTGCGCGTCTGAGTGTAAATGTCCTTTGTCCACGTGGTTGCCCATTTAGCGGACGAATTTGACCGTCTTACTGAGACTTTCTCAGCAAGATGCAAATGTGATTTATGTGTGCTGGCAGAATAGCAAACGTTGATTACAACAATATTCAACGCGTCGATCTTGACCATAATTATTAAACAATAAGGTTTAAACAATAAAGCATGTAACACTCTAATGGCGCCTTGCAATTATGTATGGCATACGTTGAATTCTAAGATTCTCCTGTGTCCTCCCTAAACATGGTGAAAATAAAAAAGATAGCTTTGTTCGATGGAAGTACATTGATGAATCAAGACATGATGAATATTCGTATGTGATCAATAGCGCGCTGGTCCATCTTTCGACGACAACACAAAAGCAACACTTTTATACTGCGGGCATCCACAACTGTAATAATGCATTCTTGTTAGACAAAACCGCAGAAACTGTTGACTATTGCAACCTAAAGTTACATCATCAGGTTCAGCTGAATAAAAAAATAAAAAAAATAAAAAAAACGGAAATTGGAGGAAAAACACAATTTTATTGACAAGAGCTCCGGTGAAATCAACATGTAACTTCAGTGGCGTTTAGATACTAAATACACTAAAGAGCCAAAAAATATGGTCCACCTGCCCAATATCTTGCAGGACCCCCGCGAGCACGCAGAAATGACGTAACACGAGATGGCACGGACTCGATTAATATCTGAAGTAGTGCTGATGTCTGCTGAGTTTGGTGGCCAGCGGACGTGCTTAAACCTAGAAGAATGTTCCTGGAGCCACTCTGTAGCAATTATGGACGGGAGGAGGGGTGTAGCATTGTCAAGCTGGAATTACCCAAGTTCGTCGGAATGCACAATGGTCATGAATGGATGCAGGTGTTGAGACAGGATGCTTACACGGGAGTCACCTACCAAAGTCGTATGTAGACGTATCAAGCGTCCCATATGACTCCAACTGCACATTTCTCACACCATTACAGGACCTCCACCACCTTGAACAGTCCCTTACTGACATACAGTGTCCACGGATTCATGAGGTTATCTCCATACCCGCACACGTTCATCGGCTCGATACAATTTTAAACGAGACTCACCCGACCTTGAACATGTTTCCAGTTATCAACAGTCCATTGTCAGTGTTGACGTGTTCATGCGAGGCGTAAAGCTCTGTGTCGTGCAGTAATAAAGGCTACACGAGTAGGCCTTCGACTCCGAAAGCCCATATCGGTGACGTTTCGTTGAATGGTTCGCACGCTGACACTTCTTGACGGCCTAGCATTGAAATATCCAGCACTCTGCTGTAGGGTTGCATTTCTGTCACGTTGAACGATTCTGTTCATCGTCGTTGGTCTCATTCTTGCAAGCCGGCCGAAGTGGCCGTGCGGTTAAAGGCGCTGCAGTCTGGAACCGCAAGACCGCTACGGTCGCAGGTTCGAATCCTGCCTCGGGCATGGATGTTTGTGATGTCCTTAGGTTAGTTAGGTTTAACTAGTTCTAAGTTCTAGGGGACTAATGACCTCAGCAGTTGAGTCCCATAGTGCTCAGAGCCATTTGAACCATTTCATTCTTGCAGCATCTTTTTCCGGCCACAGTGATGTCGGAGATTTGATGTTTTACCGGATTCCTGATATACACGGTTGACACGTGAAATAGTCGTATGAGAGAATCCCACATCATCGCTACTTCGGAGATGCTGTGTCTCATCGCTCTTGCACCGACTATAACACCACGTTCAAACTCACTTGAATCTTGGTAAACAGCCATTGTAGCAACAGTAACAGATCTAACAATAGCGCCAAACGCTTGTGGTCTTATATTGGTGTTACCGACCGCAGCGCCGTATTCTTCCTGTTTACAGGCCTTTGTATTTAAAAAAAAATGGTTCAAATGGCTCTGATCACTATGGGACTTAACATCTATGGTCATCAGTCCCCTAGAACTTAGAACTACTTAAACCTAACTAGCCTAAGGACAGCACACAACACCCAGCCATCACGAGGCAGAGAAAATCCCTGACCCCGCCGGGAATCGAACCCGGGAACCCGGGCGTGGGAAGCGAGAACGCTACCATCTGTATTTTAATACGCATGCCTATATTACTTTCTTTGGCGCTTCAGTGTATACGAAGCGGACAATAACCCTCAAGAGAATCGATTACATAATAAGCAGAATACCCACATTCCAATCATTTACAGCTAAACATAGAGATTATTGGACGCCCCCATCACTCACAGTCAAGTTGTATTAAAACGTTCTCAAAAGGAACGGAAGCCAAAATACGAGCGACTGAATGAAGGAAACGGCGATGGTAAGTGCCTGAAATTTAAGAAAGAAAAATGAACGATGTTATAATACAAGTATATCAGTCAGACCAAGGAATGGATAAAACTCGTAAAGTCTGTTGTATCATGCCTACCCGTATTATCATATGGTTCCTTGAAATGGGCCGTACTAAAAAAGTAGTAAACTCGTATAAACTGCAGTCAGCGCTTAGCTCCTGTCAGCTCGTGTTTGTTCTCGCCGTGATACGTTGATACGTCAGGTGCGTACGGCAAGACCCATGGTTTATTATTTTTCTATTTATTGAGTTTTGCGCGCCACGCTTTTTTATTTTCCGCCTGTCTTGTTTTCATTACGGGTGGCTCATGTATTTTACTACAGTTTATACGATGGCAGTACTTTTTTTAGTACTGTCCATTTCGTTGCTCTACACGATAATATGGTTATTTTTCTCAGGATGAGCAGATACAACGTTTTAATACAACTTGAGTGAGGGTGATGCTGGCGTCCAATAATATTTCTCGCATCATCAGGCATAAATGAACGCTTTCTTGGCTCCTCTAACCCCTACTTTATACTTCAATATTGCTGATGCTTTAGGGGGTGGTTGTTTTCGGCTTTCATCATCAGTTTTATATATTGATAGACTCTTCATTTCAAGAAATGTCAGCGCCAGCCTACGTTATGCTGTGACTTCCGCAAAGTAAATTTTCTTTGCTTGTTGTTTCATTTATGAGCATACTGGGGTGGTTAGTTACGCTGAACCGTAATACTATAGGTACATTAAGAAAGTGACTTGAGGGAATCAGCTTGTTTTGCTGGTAACAGAGTTTTTTGGTGAATGTTACTTTCTGTATCGTTACCCAACAACGTAGATTGTATGTTGCGTCGCCAGGGAGAATAATAGCCAGTTATCGACATTGTGATCGATAACCAATTTCAGTGTTCGTGGTTCATCATGCCTGCAAATTTCGACTTCCTTTAGTCTTGCAGTGGTGTTTACACTACAACCATTAATGGCACTTTTTATTCTTAATGAACTTTCCTAATGAAAAAGCCCTATGGAGAACAGATTTCACTTCGATTACAATTTTGACTTCGTTCTCCTATCCTTTAAACCATTTTAATGCTCCACCTATGGAGTATAAAAGCGAATAATGATGTTTGTTGCACTGCATACAGTTCAGTAAAGACTAAAGTACACTGCTGCTTGAAGTGAGAACAAATGTGATACTTCTAGGACGGCCCCATTCATTAGCGCGTCACGTTTCGAATTTTTTTATTTGGCTACGGACTCGGGCCTTGCAGAGAACACAGCAACCGCAATGCAATTCAGTTGCGGTCACCGGTTCTTTTGTTGTGCTAATGTCCGCTAGTCTCAGCTCTATACAAACGTGGCGACTCTTGAATAGGTAGAAGGATATGGGTGTTTCTTTTCCTGTGTGTTAGCTTGCGGGTGAGCCTCACACATTACATAAACAATTTTACAGAATCTACAGAAATCATACTTGGAAAATAAAAGTTAGAAATAAAGAAAAAAACATGCATTTGTTATCAGAGCAGTTCCTAGATAATCCTGCGACCCTCGTAGACCTGTCAAAGCTGCGCACCCGCCTCCCCGTAGAACTACATTTTCCGAAAAGTGGTTTAGTAAATTTTGTACTTTTGTACTTACACTGAGGTGACAAAAGTCAGGAAATTCCTGCTAATATCATGTCGGACTATATTCTGCTTGACATAGGGCAGCAACTCGACATGGCATGGACTCAACAAGTCGCTGGACGTCCCTTGCCAACGCTTTCTGCACTAACTGACTTCTCGATTATGACACATAAATGTTCGGTAGGATTAATGTTTGGCCATCTGGGTGGCCAAACCTTTCGCTCGAATTTTTCAGAATGTTGTTCAAACCAGTCTGAACAGTTGCCGCCCGGTGACATGGCACATTGTCATCAATAAAAATTCCGTAGTTGAGGAACACGAGGCCCATGAGAGGCTGCAGATAGTCTCCAGGTAGCCGAACATATTCATTTCCAGTCAATGATCCGTTCAATTGGAGCAGAAGACCTATTCTATTTCATGTAAACACAACTCACACCATTACGGAATCACCACCAGCTAGCAGAGTGCCTCGTTGACTTGTTGGGTCCATAGCTTCATGTAGTCTACGACACACGCGAACTTTACCATCAGTCCTTACCAACTGAAAACTGGACTCACCTGACCAGGCCAAGGGTTTACGATAGTCTAGGATCCAACCGATATTGTCACGAGCCCAGAAGAGCCGCTGCAGATGCTGTCGTACTGTTAACAAACGCACTTGCGTCGGTTTTCTGCTGTCATAGACCACCAATGCCAAATTTTGCCACGCTGCCCTAACGTATACGTTAGTCGCACATCCCACATTGATTTGGCTCTGAGCACTATGGGACTTAACCTCTATGGCCATCAGTCCCCTAGAACTTAGAACTACTTAAACCTAACTAACCTAAAGACATCACACAACACCCAGTCATCACGAGGCAGAGAAAATCCCTGACCCCGCCACATTGATTTCTACGGTCTTTCCACACAACGTTGCTTGTCTGTTAGCATCGACAATTCTACTTAAACGCAGTTGCTCTGGGTCGTTAAGTGAAGACCGTCTGCGGCTGCGTTGTCTGTTGTGAGAGGTAATGCCTGGACTTTAGTATTCTTGGCACACTCTTGATACTGTGGATCTCGGAATATTGAATTCCCTAACGATTTTCGAAGTGAAATGTCCCATGCATCTAGCTTCAACTACCATTCCACGCTGGGAATTTGTTAATTCTCGCCGTGTGGCCATAATCACGTCGGACTCCTTTTCACATGAATCACCAGAGTGCAAACGACAGCTTCGCCAATGTACTGTTCTCTTATGTCTTGTGTACACGATACTACAGCGATCAGTACATGTGCATATCGCTATCCGATGACTTTTGTTACATCAGTACAGGTTTGTTAACAGTGAAACATTGTGTAGAAATACTGTTAAAATGTGTTATATAGATGAAAAATGGCACACAACAAATTAAATGTATTTTTAGTAAACAGGTTACAATTTATGTAAACTTCGTAAAAATAATGGAGGTAAAAAAAATCTGTATATTATTGTTTATGGCAGGTACCATACATTGTTTTTACTGTACAACATATTTTATTTATTCCTCACAAATTATAAATAGTTCATAAATAATTGTAAATAAATGTAAAAGGACTGTATTTTAGAGCTAAGAAAATATCCGTTTCCGGGAATTGTGTTTTTATTAAAGTCGTACCGTGCATTTCGACGCTTTTGTGAAGAAAACGAGTTGACTGAGTCATTGGAGTCACGTTTGGTGACTATGTTATCTTCTACCGAGAAGTTAGCTTAATTTGACAGTGCAGTATTCGTCATAACGTAGTTTTCTGTCATCATCTTTGATTTGCTGAACTTACGTTCAGAAGATTCTGTCATTGTCATAAATGGTCTCAGAACTATTTCCATGTTTGGATAAGCATCTCTTGACCCATTCTTCGAAAAATCGTCAAAATATCCAAATGGGAAGATGCGACAAAAACCTTCATCACTTGTTTCACATGGAACTTAAAAGAAGCTGTTTAGTTAACCAGGAGCGTTGTATCAATGTTTCTGCTACCTTTGGCACAAAAACCAACTGCACAGTTTGCAAGATACAGAGCTTTTATCTAGGATGTTTTCTGGCAAGAAATCACTTCAGTGAAATATGCAAGATCTCTTTTCACTTATTATTCTCTCAAACAATTTGATACATTCTAACTCAAGCAGTCTCTCTCGGTCAACAGAAATCAGCTGAAATCGGAAGTGTTCGGGCAAATAGAATATTCGTCGCAGCACACGCTAGCTGACATTTGAGATCCCACAACACTGCAGCGAAATAGTCGCAAGAACTCCACTGTGGAAAATGAGTGGACTGTATAGACGACAGCAGTGCGAACCAAGCGCACTTTTCGCACATAAAACATGTTAGCGACAGTCGACAATCTTCTGTTTAGCAGTAGATAGTTTCTGTATGATGCTACTTGGGAGAAATGACTCTGTGACAGCGCTTACGGGCGTTGACCCAGCGAAAGGTTTCCCCTCGCAGGAAAAAAAGTAGAAACACGAGCAGTGGTAGGACTCACGTGCCCCTCCATATTAATTCTTACGATGGTGGTTTGACAAGTCTGCTAAAAACAGCAAGGAAAAAATGTTTGTTCCGTAAGCAACTCACCGTACTAGCTGGACATAGTCTCCTTTGAGGGGTATACATTTGGTCCAGCGATGCTCTAGCGTTTCTATCCCATCGAAAAACCAGTTTCTGTGAACTCTGAAAAATACTCGTTGACTGCAACTACCGCTTCCTCACTAGACGAAAATTTCTTCCCAGCAAGCCAAACTTTCAAGGTAAGGAACAGAAAGAAGTTACTTGGGTAAGTCGGGTGAATAGGATAGATCAGCAACCAGTTCAATGTCAAATTCATACACTTTTGTTATTGTAATCGCTGATGTGTGGAATGGTGCATTATTTTGGTGAAAGAACACGTTTTTACGTGCCAGCCTCAGCCTTTTTTAAGTCACGATCCAACAATGAACGGTAAAAGGGTACAGTTATGGTTCTACGTTTTTCCAAGTTATTTCTGAGGATTATTCCTCGGGAATACCAAAATACAGCGGCCGTCACCTTACCAGCTGACAAAACAATCTTTGCCTTCTTCGGTGAACTTTCACCAGCCTTTGTCCATTGTTCTGATTGTCTTTTCGACTCTGGAGTGTGATGATGGACCTAGGTTTCATCAATAGTGACAAACTGGCCCAAAAGGCATTGCGGACTGCGATTAAACATTGCCAGACATTGTTTTGAAATGACGTGCTGGGTGCGCTTTTGGTAAACTGTGAGGATTTGCGGCACGCTCCTCGCACGCAGCTTCTTCATAGCCAATTCTCCGGGCAGCATGTTATGCATTCGCTCATTTTAGATGACTAAACGTTCGGCATTCTCGCGAATTTTTATTCGTTGGTCTTGCATTACCATATCATGGATGTTTTCAATGGTTTCATTTCTGGTGACCCCAACTGGACGGCCGGAGTGCTGTTCGTAATCGGTGCTCGACCGAACACATTTAAATTCATTAATCCAAAAGTAAATGGTCTTCAGTGATGGTTCAGAGTCCGAGTGAACTTCGTCCAATCCTGTTTCGACCTGTACGGCAGTCCAGCCCTTCTAATGAGAATGTTTGATAACAGCAAGTAACTCTGTTTTCTCCGTTTTCAATCGCAGTCGACACACTGATCGATTCTGAGGGCTGTCAACAATGGTGAAATTCTTTATACCATATTTGGAAAAATAGGGCTTACCAACCATGAAGGAATAATAAAAATGTTGCGTTCTTTTATGGAAAATTACCAGATTTATCGAACGACTCTCGTAAATCTTTTTTTGTCAGGTTTTGCACACCTTCTGTGCCTGCACCCATGGCGGAGGTCTACCTCGACTTGACCTCGGTACGGTCTTGCGTGTCATAAAGAGGGCAGTCTATTACATCATACGTCAAAGAGGCAATGACTAACTAACTAGAAAGAAAATTTCGGAACGGTGATGAAAGTACAAGGCGAGCTTATATAAATTTTAACGTGCTGAAACGGCTTTACTAGTGCCACTGAAAGTCGGTGAGACTTAGAAGAGATGTCAAACGAGGAAAGAATTTTCTTAACAACGATTTTCGGTTAAGGTTAAACCAAAATAGAAACCTACGTGAAGACGAATAGTAGCAAAATTAATGACAGATTTCAAAGGACAGAATAGAGGGAGTGAAGGATTTATGACGTAAATCCACATGAATTGACCGAAGCAAATAACAAATCAGCAGCAGAATGACGGAGGTAAATGAAGCTTTTATTCAACGAAGTGGCCTTCTGCTATACAAGATTGCGGCTCGGTTCGAAAACTATGTCTGTGTATGAACTCACTCTCGTATGGAACTGAAACGTGTAGTCTCTGAAACCCGTAAGAGAATAAAGAAATAACATTTGACAAAACGTGTTGACAGAGTGTATTGAAAAGCAGTCTATTGCTCACTGCTTCGCTCGCGTTTGCGTGATTATTACAACAAAAATAACTTTATAAATGTATGTTAGGAGCACTGAAACATTAATAAATTAAAGATCCGTTTCTCTTTCTATGCAATTCTGACAAAGCCCATTTGTCGTGGTGGCTTTCAAGTAGCTTTTTTTTATTTAGCACACGTATTGAAATACATTCCAGACAATTAACGCTAATTAAGGCCATAGAAACATGGTCTTTTCCGAATGTACTTCTCACCAAAAAACGAAAAGCAATTATTTGGAGTCGGAGGTGTTTGTTAATCCTGTTTGAAACACGTGTTTTTTCGTTTCCGAGCGACAAAACATATACAGTTTTTTTCTTAGTTCTGGCTTCAAACTTTCCTTAATAAAGAAATATGTTCAAAAAACCTTACATCACCTAATTCACCCACCATAAGGGTAGAATCCCCCCATTCGGATCTCCCGGCGGGGACCCACAGGAGAATGTCATTATCAGCAGAAGGAAAGCTGGCATTCTATGGATCGGAGCGTGGAATTTCAGATCCCTTAATCGAGCAGATAGGTTAGAAAATTTAAAAAGGGAAATGGATAGGTTTAAGTTAGGTATTGTGGGAATTAGTGAAGTTCGGTGGCAGGAGGAACGAGACTTCTGGTCAGATGAATACAGGGTTATAAATACAAAGCCAAATAGGGGTAATGCAGGAGTAGGTTACTTAATGAATAAAACATAGGAGCACGGGTTAGCTATTACGAACAGCATAGTGAACGCATTATTGTAGCCAAGGTAGACACGAAACCCACACCTACCGCAGTTAGTACAAGTTTATAAGCCAACTAGCTCCGCAGATGAAGAGATTGAAGAAATGTATGATGAGATAAAATAAATTATTCAGATAGTGAAGGAAGATGAAAATTTAATAGTCAAATGGTTCAAATGGCTCTGAGCACTATGGGACTCAACATCTTAGGTCATAAGTCCCCTAGAACTTAGAACTACTTAAACCTAACTAACCTAAGGACATCACACACACCCATGCCCGAGGCAGGATTCGAAACCGCGACCGTAGTTTAATAGTGATGGGGGACTGGAATTCGCTAATAGGAAAGGGAAGGGAAGGAAAAGTAGTAGGGGAATAGGGAATGGGGATAAGGAATGAAAGAGGAAGCCGCATGATAGAATTTTGCACAGAGCATAACTTGATCATAGCTAACACTTGGTTTAAGAATCATGAAAGAAGGTTGTATACATGGAAGAGGCCTGGAGGCACTGGAAGGTTTCAGATAGATTATATAATGGTAAGACAGAGATTTAGGAACCAGGTTTTAAATTGTAAGACATTTCCAGAGGCAGATGTGGACTCGGACCGCAATCTATTGGTTATGAACTGTAGAGTAAAACTGAAGAAACTGCAAAGAGGTGAGAATTTAACAAGGTGGAACCTGGATAAACTGAAAGAACCAGAGGTTGTAGAGAGTATCAGAGAGAGCATTAAGGAACGATTGACAGGAACAGGGGAAAGAAATACGGTAGAAGAAGAATGGGTAGCTTTGAGAGATGAAATAGTGAAGGCAGCAGAGGATCAAGTAGGCAAAAAGCCGAGGGCTAGTAGAAATCCTTGGGTAACGGAAGAGAAATTGAATTTCGTTGATGAAAGGAGAAAATATAAAAATGCAGTAAATAAGGCGGGGACAAAGGAATAGAAACGTCTCAAAAATGAGATCGACAGGAAATGCAAAATGGCTAAGCAGGGATGGCTAGAGGACAAATGTAAGGATGTAGAGGCACATATCACTAGAGGTAAGATAGATACTGCCTACTGGAAAATTAAAGAGACCTTTGGAGAAAAGAGAACCACTCATATGAATATCAAGAGCTCAGATGGAATACCAGTTCTAAGCAAAGAAGGGAAAGCAGAAAGGTGGAACGAGTATATAGAGGATCTATACAAGGGCGATGTACTTGAGGGCAATATTATGGAAATGGAAGAGGACGTAAGTGAAAATGAAATGGGAGATGTAATACTGCGCGAAGAATTTGACAGAGCACTGAAAGGCCTAAGTCGAAACAAGGCCCCGGGAGTAGACAACAGTCCATTAGAGTTACTGATAGCCATGGGAGAGCCAGCTATGACAAAACTCTACCATCTGGTGAGCAAGATGCATGAGACAGACGAAATGCCCTCAGACTTCAAGAAGAATATAATAATTCAAATCCCCAAGAAAGCAGGTGTTGACAGGTGTGAAAATTACCGAACTCTCAGTTTAATAAGTCACGGCTGCAAAATACTTACACGAATTCTTTACAGACGATTGGAGAAACTGGTAGAAGCCGACCTTGGGGAAGATCAGTTCGAATTGCATAGGAATGTTGGAACACGTGAGGCAGTGCTGACCCTACGATTTACCTAAGAAGATAGGTTAAGGAAAGGCAAACTTACGTTTCTAGCATTTCTAGATTTAGAGAAAGCTTTTGACAAGGTTGACTGGAATACTCCCTTTCAAATTCTGAAGGTGGCAGGAGTCAAATATAGGGAGCGAAAGGCTATTTACAGTTTGTACAAGAACCAGACGGCAGTTATAAGAATCGAAGGGCATGAAAAGGAAGCAGTGGTTGGGGAGGGAGTGAGACAGGGTTGTAGCCTATCTCCGATGTTATTCAACATGTTTATTGAGCAAGCAGTGAGAGAAACAAAAGAAAAATTTGGAACAGGAATTAAAATCCACGGAGAAGAAATAAAAACTTTGAGGTTTGCCGATGAAATTCTGTCAGATACAGCAAAGGACCTGGGAGAGAAATTGAACGGAATGGACAGTGTCTTGAAAGGCGGATATGAGATGAACGTCAACAAAAGCAAAACGAGGATAATGGAGTGTAGTCTAATTAAATCAGGTGATGATAATTAGATTTAGATGATAATTAGATTAGAAAATGAGCCACTTAAAGTAGTAGATGAGTTTTGGTATTTGGGGAGCAAAATAACTGATGATTATCGTAGTAGAGAGGGTATAAAATGTAGACTAGGAATGTCAAGAAAAGCGTTTCTGAAGAAGAGAAATTTGCTAACATCGAGTATAGATTTAAGTGTCTGGAAGTCTTTTCTAAGAGTATTTGTATGGAGTGTAGCCATGTATGGATGTGAAACAGGGACGATAAATAGTTTAGACAAGAAGAGAACAGAAGCTTTTGAAATGTGGTGCTACAGAAGAATGCTGAAGATTAGGTGGGAAGATAACGTAACTAATGAGGAGGTACTGAATAGAATCGGAGAGAAGAGGAATTTGTGGCACAACTTGACTAGGAGAAGGGGTCGGTTAGTAGGACACGTTCTGCAGCATCAAGGGATCACCAATTTAGTGATGGAGGGCAGCGCGGAGGGTAAAAATTGAAGAGGGAAACCAAGAGATGAATACACTAAGCAGATTCAGAAGGATGTAGCTTGCAGTAGTTACTCGGAGGTGAAGAAGCTTGCACAGGATATACTCAGCTTTAAAAATGTTTTAATATAACGAAACATTTTGATAAAAAGTTTATCCTCTGTTTCATCCCCTTAGGGGCTGAATTTCAAAAATATGTACCTTCTTTTTGATCCGAGAAGGGAAATACAAATTCTCGAAGATGTAGTTTTAAAAATTCTTTTATGATGAAATATTTTAATAAAACTTTTGATTCCCTATTCTACAACGTTAGGGGTTGAATTTGCAAGAATTCTGAAACACGCATTTTTTTTTATTTCTGAGCGAGAAACCTAATAACCATTTTCATAGTATCAACTGTTTTCAAAATTTCTATAACAGCAACTTACTTTCAAGAATAATTTCATCCTCTGTTTTCTAAAATATTTCTAAAAATTCCTTCTCGAACGATGCCTAAAGTGTAAGAACGACACCTTCTCCAAATTTCATCGAGTATAGTTTCTATTGTTAGCGCTTTGGGCTGGCTGATGAGTCAGTCATTTTTAACATTTCCCTTTATGAACGGTCCAGTCACATTAATGTGGCCACCACCTTGATCGACGACAATGTGCAGTAACCACTGACAGACGGTAAGTGGCAGGAGAAACAGTAAGGGGTATATAAAGTACATCGGGGGTAAGTGGAAGACAGTAACGCGGAAAGGGATTGATTTAACTGACGTCCAAAACGGCATGATCGTTGGCTTTCGGGACAAGGATGGAAGCATTTCCGAAACGACTAATTCTGTAAACTATTCATGTGCCGCAATGGTTAAAGTATACCATGCGTGGCAAAATGGTGGTATCAAAAATAGGGCTGTAAATAATAAAGGTGAACGACAGCTGCGGGGATGTGTACGGGTGAATAGACGTGCAACTGTTGAGTAAATGACTAGCCAGATGAAACAACGGGCTGCTAACAGTGTCTCCTCAACGACTGTTTGGCGAACATTGCTGCGTATGGGCCTCCACAGCAGAGGCCTGGTTCTTACGCCCGTGCTGATTGCAGTTCATGGACTACGACGCCTGGAATTTGCACGCTAGTACCGCCAATGGACGTCCAGTGAGTGGCAACAGATGGCATTTTCAGATGAATCACGTTTCATCCTCCATCGACATGAGTTGTCTGAAAGCGAACGGCCTACATCAACTGTTAGAAAGCTGCAGGCTGGAAGAGGGAGCGTTATGGTCTGGGGAAATTTTTCGTTGCATTCCCTGAGTGATCTCGTCCTTCTGGAAGCCGCACTGGATCAACACAAGTATGCATCTATTTATGGTGACCATGTCCACCACCACATGCAGTTTGTTTTTCCTCGGTAGGGACCGATGACCTCAGCATTTGGTTCCATAAGACCTTACCACAGAAACATGTCCTCGACACGCTGGCATCTACCCTCAGCACAATGCAATGTGTCACACATCTCGCAGTGTATGTGCGTGATTCGAACAGCACCAGGGTGAGTTTACCGTATTCGCCTGTCCACCAAACTCCATGACAGTCAAGAATTTGTGGGACCTCCTCAATTGGGCTATTCGCGCCCTTGACCCTCAACCAAGATACGTAGCGCATGGCTCCACATCCTTGCTGATATCTTCCAGTACCTCACTGACTCTCTTCCTGCATTACCTGTAGATTACCTGTAGCGGTCCTCACTCCAAAAGGTGGCTGCTCAGGCTTTTGACAGGTGGTCACATTGTGAATGGATGATGAAGACTCTGACGAAATGCGAAACGAAAATTTGTTGAAAAGACAAGCAAATACAGAAGTTTATGAAAGACCGTTGATGTAAGAATGTCCGCGCCCGGTAGCTGAGTGGTTTGCCGGCACGGTAGCTCAGCCTGTGCGGTCAGAGGGCTGCGTGCTCTCTGTAATAAAAAGAAAACTGAGTAAAGGAATCAACGATAAACTTGAACGGATGTCTACATCTACATCTACATGATTACTCTGCAATTTACATTTAAGTGCTTGGCAGAGGGTTCATCGAACCACAATCATACTGTCTCTCTACCATTCCACTCCCGAACAGCGCGCGGGAAAAACGAACACCTAAACCTTTCTGTTCGAACTCTGATTTATTTTATTTTGATGATCATTCCTACCTATGTGGGTTGGGCTCAACAAAATATTTTCGCATTCGGAAGAGAAAGTTGGTGACTGAAATTTCGTAAATAGATCTCGCCGCGACGAAAAACGTCTTTGCTTTAATGACTTCCATCCCAACTCGCGTATCATACCTGCCACACTCTCTCCCCTATTACGTGATAATACAAAACGAGGTGCCCTTTTTTGCACCCTTTCGAAATCCTCCGTCAATCCCAGCTGGTAAGGGTCCCACACCGCGCAGCAATATTCTAACAGAGGACGAACGAATGTAGTGTAAGCTGTCTCTCGAGACAGAATGTCAATCCTAAGGGCCCGGGTTCGATTCCCGGCTGGGTCGGAGATTTTCTCCGCTCAGCGACTGGGTGTTACGTTGTCCTAATCATCATCATTTCATCCCCATCAACGCGCAAGTCGCCGAAGTGGCGTCAAATCGAAAGACTTGCACCCGGCGAACCGTCTACCCGACGGGAGGCTCTAGTCACACGACATTTATATTTTATTTATTTAGTGTAAGAATTTTGATTTAAAATTGCTTCGTCGAGTGGAGTATAAAAATAATTGGGAGTAGACAGAAATGGGAGTGCTGTGTGGGAACGAGATTTTCCAGACATTTTGTAGGCAAAGCTTGGATATAAATAATTGCGTTGAGTGGAAGTGGAATCTCGTACTAATTTTGAATAAAAGT
Source organism: Schistocerca nitens (assembly GCF_023898315.1). Taxonomy (NCBI): domain Eukaryota; kingdom Metazoa; phylum Arthropoda; class Insecta; order Orthoptera; family Acrididae; genus Schistocerca; species Schistocerca nitens. Next base: position 692,830,055 of record NC_064615.1, on the reverse strand, counting down.
TAATAAGCTTTATTAGTAGAATTATTGATGTATTTTTTGTTATCCAGAATAATCGTTCAGAATATAAAATTTTAATTATTATGTAAAGAGATCTATTAGGGGACAAGTCCTATTTTGTGTATTCTATTATTTGCATGTATTCCGTCTGGTCTCCGTGCTGTTTCAGAAGAGTTGAAGACGTGCCCCGTGCTGTTTCAGAAGAGTTGAAGACGTGCATGCAGTCTTGATACACAAAGTAATCGAAGGCGGCATAGAGTCATGTGCGCCAGCCACGCTGTCATGGAACACAGTAGCTGGAAGGAACACATAGAAAATGTTGTGGGGAAAGCTAGCTAAAGACTGCGTTTTATTGGCAGAACACTTAGAAAATGAAACAGATCTACTTAGGAGACTGCCTACTCTACGCTTGTCAGTCCTCTTTTAGAATACTTCTGCGCATTGTGGGATCTTTACCAGATAGGACTGACGGAGAATATCGAAAAAGTTCAAAGAAGGGCAGCACGTTTTGTATTATCACGAAATATGGGAGAGAATGTCACTGAAATGCTACAGGATTTGGGTTGAACATCATTAAAACAAAGGCGTGTTTCGTTGCGACGGAATCGTCTAACGAAATTCCAGTCACCAACTTTCTCCACCGAATGCGACAATAATTTGTTGAAACCGACCTACATAGGGGGAAACGATCACCACGATAAAATAAGGAAATCAGAGATCGTACGGAAAGATATTGGAATAATAGAGAATTGTGAAGGTGGTTCGATGAACCCTCTGCCAGACAAATATAATTTGCAGTATTTCCAGGTAGATGTAGGTGTAGATGTAGCTTCATTACTGTGTACTCAGGATCGTCCGCTGACAAATGTACTACTGCTGCTGTATCTCAGTTGTCCTGTCACGGTTTTCTGATTTACTTCATGTTGTCAGACTCGTGTCAAAATGGCGTGGATATAAAGATTGAAGTGCAGTTTTTGCACAGTGATTTGGTTTCCACAATTTTTGTGACGACATTTGCTTACAGTCAGGTCACTGTGCCATTCAAACGTTCTATTACTGCGAGTATTGTACTATTAAATGCAGTGAATAAAAAGCCAGACCATTGCAGTGAATACACGTACACCCATTCCACAGTTAAAACATGTTGCATGTAGTTCAGTATAGCTATTTAATACGTGAGATAGATATAAATTGGTTTTAGTTTGGAAATAATACGATGGTTCTTCCTAAGTCATCAGTTTATGTTTGACACTAGTAGACTTCTGCTAGTCTGCTTTTGATGTCCTCCTTACTCCGTCCATTATTGGTCAAATGGCTCTGAGCACTAAGCGACTTAACTTTTGAGGTCATCAGTCGCCTACAACTTAGAACTAATGAAACCTGACTAACCTAAGGATATCACCCACATCCATGCCCGAGGCAGGATTCGAACCTGCGACCGTAGCGGTCGCTCGGTTCCAGACTGTAGCGCCTAGAACCGCATGGCCTCTCCGGCCGGCCGTTATTGGTCATTTTGCTGCCTGGGTAGCAGAATTCCTTAACCTCACCTACTTCGTGACTATCAATCCTGATGTTAAGTTTCTCGCTGATGTCATTTCTGCTGCTTCTCATTACTTTCGTCTTCCTTCGATTTACTCTCCATCCATATTCTGTACTCATTAGATTGTTTATTTCATTCAGCGTATCATGTAATTCTTTTTTTACTTTCACTCACGGTAACAATGTCTTATCATTGATATCATTTCACCTTAAATTTTAGTTCCACTCCTGAACCTTTCTTTTATTTCCATCATTGCTTCTTCGATGTACAGATTGAACAGTACGGGCAAAAAACTACACCCTTTTTAATACCAGCATTTCGTTCTTGGCCGCTCACTCTTATTATTCCCTCTTGGCTCTTGTACATATTTATTACCCTACATATTTATTACCTGTCTCTCCCCATAGCTTACCCCTATTTTTCTCAGAACTTCGAACATCTTGCACCTTTTTACATTGTCTAACGCTTTTTCCAGGCCGACAAATCCTATGAACGTGTCTTGATTTTTCTTTAGTCTTGCTTCCATTATCACCCTCAACGTCAGAATATCCCCTCTTGTACCTTTACCTTTCCGAAGTCAAACTGATCGTCATCTGAAACATCCTCTGTTTTCTTTTCCTATCTTCTGTATATTATTCTCGTAAGTAATTTTGACCGAGCAAGGTGGCGCAGTGGTTAGACACTGGACTCGCATTCGGGAGGACGACGGTTCAATCCCGCGTCCGGCCATCCTGATTTAGGTTTTCCGTGATTTCCCTAAATCAGTCCAGGCAAATGCCGGGATGGTTCCTCTGAAAGGGCACGGCCGACTTCCTTCCCCATCCTTCCCGAGACCGATGACCACGCAGCTGGTCTCCTTCCCCAAACCAACCAACCAACTAAGTAATTTTGATGCAAGAGCTGTTAAGCTGATTTTGCGATAATTCTCGCACTTGTCAGCTCTTGCAGTTTTCGGAACTGTGTGGATGAGTTTTTTTCCGAGAGGTAGATGGTATGTCGCCAGATTCATACATTCTACACACCAACGTGAGTAGCCGTTTTGTTCCCGCTTCCCCCCAATGGTTTCAGAAATTCTGATGGAATGTTATCTATCCCTACTGCCTTATTTGATCTCAAATGCAACAAAGCTCTCTTAAATTCTAATTCTAATACTGGAGCCCCTGTCTCTTCCAAATCAACTCGTGTTTCTTCTTGCCTCATTCGGTTACAATGGTTTCTCCATTGAAACTAGCAGGAGAACAAATAGAAGGAGAATCCTTTCTGAAGTCAGTTGAATGGTCACAGGAGGCTGTTGGTACAAAGGAGTCATGGAGGAACAATGTGAGTGATTTCTTGATGACAGAGGTTGAGAGAAGGAAAAAAAGAGATGGGAGAAAGTTACACCCATACAGTAGGAGATAAGCGGTTTGGTTTTAGTAAGGAGTCACAAAAAGAAGTGAACAATGTGAAAAATTTATATGCAGATTTCATACTTTACATGAGGGGACATTGTGACTTTAGGGCTTTGAAGCAGCAGTGGGTTTTGTGATGAGGCTCTGAAAAATGGGTGACAGGAGGCGTGAGCTTAACAAAAATGGCTCTGAGCACTGTGGGACTTAACTTCTGAGGTCATCAGTCCCCTATAACTTAGAACTACTTAAACCTAACTAACCTAAGGACATCACACACACCCATGCCCGAGGCAGGATTCGAACCAGACTGTGGCGCCTAGAACCGCTCGGCCACACCGGCCGGCGTATGCTTAAAGTATTGAAGGTGTTAATGTTGGTATTTGGAAGCAACCTTCAAATGTTTTGTTGTGTTGTGTTGTGTTAGAGAGTGAACAAATCGAATTAACTTTAGAGTCTGGTTTAAAAGGGTAGGTGAGTCCCAAAGGCATTGATCAGATACAGGTTCAAGTGTACATGTAGACAGCAAAATTTGGAGAAGAAGATGTTGTGTAGGAAATATTTGAATCTGTCATCCTTGCTTGAAGAGTACTAAAGATCTAAAGATATATATATATATATATATATATATATATATATATATATATATATATATATATACAGAATGAATCCTGGTTACATGGGATGCCACAGCGATTGTAAGAACTCTGAGTGGATAAAATTTTAACCTTTCTGTGGTCTATGATCTACAGAAGTCTTGTCCTAAATGGCCAGATAATATGGAATATTAAATTAAACCTATTAACAGGTCACCAGAAAAGGTAAAATTTTGTATCATTTTGAAGTTCCTAAAATTTTGTGATTTAGAAGGGATTCTTTTACTCTTTCTCATATGCTGGGCGAGGATTTCTATCTGCTTTATGGGAGAGTAAATGTGGGAGGAGGAGGAGATTACTGTTTAACGTCCCGTCGACAGTGAGGTCATTAGAGACGGAGCACAAGCTCGGATTACGGAAGGATGGGGAAGGAAATCAGCCGTGCCCTTTCTAAGGAGCCATCACGGCAGTAGATGTGGGGAGAGGCATTAATTATACCTTGTGGTTTATGTTTAATGAAATAGTATGGGCGGTATGAGTTTTTGTTTGATGAGGGTATCAATCGTCGGGGTTTGTCTTTTGTCCTTCTTGGGTCCTTGCATTCGTAGTTCTGCCTTTTCCTTTCTTTCTTCCCCTATTGGGGTGCAGGTTCCATCCTCCCTGTATCCTCATACAGCAGCTCAATCGTGTTAACCCTTCTTTATATCCGGTGTATAAAACTTGTTATAACAAGATTAGCCCAAGGTAGTGGAGCCCTAGAGGGTTTCAGAGCCCAGTAGTGTAAACATTACTCATTACCACAATAAGATCTGAAAGACATATTTTCATTAATTGTGTGCAATAATGAATTTGAACAGTATATTACTAAACAATATATTGCCATAATGAGATTTGCACTCTGCAGCGGAGTGTGCGCTGATACGAAACTTCCTGGCAGATTAAAACTGTGTGCCCGGCCGAGACTCGAACTCGGGACCTTTGCCTTTCGCGGGCAAGTGCTCTACCAACTGAGCTACCGAAGCACGACTCACGCCCGGTACTCACAGCTTTACTTCTGGCAGTACCTCCTCGCCAGTACCTCTGCTAGGTTCGCAGGAGAGCTTCTGTAAAGTTTGGAAAGTAGGCGACGAGGTACTGGCAGAAGTAAAGCTGTGAGTACCGGGCGTGAGTCGTGCTTCGGTAGCTCAGTTGGTAGAGCACTTGCCCGCGAAAGGCAAAGGTCCCGAGTTCGAGTCTCGGTCGGGCACACAGTTTTAATCTGCCAGGAAGTTTCGTATCAGCGCACACTCCGCTGCAGAGTGAAAATCTCTTTCTGGAAACATCCCCCAGGCTGTGGCTAAGCCATGTCTCCGCAATATCCTTTCTTTCAGGTCTGCTAGGTTCGCAGGAGAGCTTCTGTAAAGTTTGGAAAGTAGGAGACGAGGTACTGCAAGAAGTAAAGCTTCGGTAGCTCAGTTGGTAGAGCACTTGCACGCGAAAGGCAAAGGTCCCGAGTTCGAGTCTCGGTCGGGCACACAGTTTTAATCTGCCAGGAAGTTTAATATATTGCCATGTTTCATGGGATAAACAAGCAATCTGTTCTGTGTTATTAACTACATACCTGCTATTAAAATTCGCGCACTTGGACTTCGCAGCGCGATTCCTCACGTACTAGCAATACAAAAATGTCTATCACAAAATTTCGTTCTCCACATATTTCCGGCAGAAAATGGACTTTAAAGATTGGCAAGTTAGGAGGTTCGCAGACTACTCCGAGCTGTAGATCATAACGGGGTAACTTAAAATATAAACGAACCCTTGCAGTGTGTACTACGGGTTACAGAGGGAGCTGAAACGTTCCTTTCGTCATCCCTCGCAGCTTCCATGGCGTTACGCGAAGTCACACTTGCAGAATGTCGGTCAGCCACGTACCCTGAAATGTAAGTACGTAGTGAAAAGCGAGTCACTAAGTATCACATCATTTCGTGCACCACCTCCTAGCTTATCCTCGTGGTTCGCCCACATTGTTTCACTTACCGCTTGCTCAGTGTACAAATTGGATAACGTTAGGGGTACGCTGCTCACTTCCTCTTCAATTACTGCTTCCCTTTCACGTACGACGTTTTTATGTGCAGTCTGGTTTCTGAACAAATGATAGATCAGCTTCCTCCTTCTGGATTTTTACCCGTGCCAAATTCAGAATTACAAGGAGGTTGTTCCAGTCATGTCGTAAGCTTTTGGCTCACTACAAAATCTTTGGAGAAAACACACGAAACTGCACTGCGATATTTATGCCCGACCTAATACCAGACGATTCTAATGAAGAGTTCCTTCCACTTATAGTTCATCACGATAGAACCTAGGACATCATTATACAGGTCATCATTATACATTCCGCTAAACACTTCTAGGGCTTGTAAAGGGAAGTGAATACGTAATATTTTGAATAGGAACCCATGTCCGAAACTATGGTTTCAGTTCAGATGTTTAATTCACCCACTGCTGCTTGATAAGTTGAATTAGATGTGGCGCAGTACAGTTATTAGGTAACAAAGGAAACATAACGGAACGATTATTTATTACTTAAGCACACTTGTTTGTATTAACTCTTTGTCTTTACATTATTTCTAAACAAAGAAGAGCTTGACATACGCTGTACATACAGAACAGCTCTGCGCATGGGAGACGTTAAGTGACATCAGTTGAGCATCTGACATGGTATACGTGATCCCATCTACCCTGTTGCACATCAGAAAAAGCAACGCTGCGACTTTCCTGTTTCGCGAATCGGACGTGGACGTGTTACACGTCTAAAGTGGAAGCATTGTAGAACGGAAACGAAACGTTTCTGGACATGGTTTCCTATTCAAAACATTATATACTCATTCCCCTCTACAAGTCCTACAAGTTTGCAACATTAATCTACGAAGAACCTGTGAACCTGTTTGTGGCGGAACTGATTGACTTACAGTGGAGTTACCAGAATAAGAATAAAGTGGTTCATTCGCAGCTTACTGGTGAATAGGTCAGCCGGTGCGTACGCATTCGTTGGTTTCTCAGTTCTTCACTGTATGCCACAACATAAGGTATCAACGAGGCCGATAGGTAAACATTAACAGTTGATCGAGTAGACTACAGGCAAAACGCCGATGATCAATAATTGATTCATTCACAAATGGACATAACTAAGACAACATTGCTTTTTTTTTTTTAAATTTGTTCCGTTATCCACCACGTTGTTGTTGTTGTGGTCATCAGTCTGGCGACTGGTTTCGTGCACTTTTCCGCGTTGGTCTATTCTGCAAAATCCTCATCTCTGTAGAACTACTGCAACCTGCGCCCGTTTGAACCTGATTACTGAACTTAAAGAAATTGGTTATTTCCCCTCTCACATCCTTCCATTACTAAATCGACTGTTTCTTCATGCCTCAGGACGCGTCCTATTAAGCGATTCCTTCTTTTAGTCAAGCTGTGGAATAAATTTCTCTTTTCCTATAATTCGATTCAGTACATTCTCTTTAGTTATTCGATCTACTCATCTAATATTCGGCGTTCTTTTGTAGCACCACGTTTCAAAAGCTGTCTCTTCTTGTCTGAGTTGTCTATCGTTCACGTTTCACTTCCGGGCAAGACCATTCTCTATAAAAATACATACAGAAAAGACTTCCTAACATTTATATCGACGTCCGAATTAAAAAAAAAATCTCTTTTTAAGAAATGGTGGCTATAGCTAATGCCAATCTATATTTTGTGCCCTTCGGACATCGTCAGTTAGTTTATTACCCAAATAGCAAAACGCATTTCCTTCTTTTAGTGCCTCATTTCCTTATCTAATTTCATCAGCACCACGTAATTTGACTACTTTTCTTTCCGTGAGTCATCCTCCTCAAAAAGCGGAAATTTCCCTCCGAGCGCACTAGCTGCATGTTGGCCAGGAATGTCCTTGGCATTTTGCTCCAGGAGCTTCGTTTATGATTACTCTCTCAATTTCCGCAGTGGGACCTGGTCTGCCACATTTCGCCTGACGTTGATGTTCTCGCCGTGTCCTCCCGATCTTCTGAACCCGTAAAGGCGACAGGTGGCGGCTGATGCAATTCAGATATCGGACAGGGGAGGAGGGAACGGACGAAAATGAAAACGGGATGAACACGTTGGAGCCGAGACATCTGCGTTATGACAAGGCACAATCTTCACTGGCAGCAGTCTACTGAAAGAAAAACAGTCGGCAAAGGAATTCCGCTACACTGGGTCTGCATTTTGCGGAGCGTGAATCACTTACACTGGTTACATGCTGCTTCACTGTCGTTACCACGTTCACCAGCTGACACAAAGCGCCGTGAGTTCAAGGTACTTACCATTTCTGAAAAAGAGATTTTTTTTTAAACTTCGGATATCAATATAAATGTTAGGAAGTATTTTGTAGGTACTTACCTGTTAAATCTAGAATTATTGTTGATCTTCACTTCTTTTTTATTCTTTTTTCCTTGGATGGCAAAAAATAGCGCAGCTTGCACTAATGGTATTTTTCTGGGATGCCTACGTCTAACATTATGTGATTCGATGCACGTTTCTTTGGTGAGAGGATAGGATGGGTGTGCACTCAGTCTTGTGAAAGGTTTCGGAGCTACCTTCAGGTTGAGAATAACGTTCAGAAATCTGGTACTAACAGCTCTTGTGCAGCAGGATAGTAGGATCCTGATTGATAACACTTTGATAGACATTGCACCCAATTGTTAGTGGGCTATCTGATCGTGATGAACAGTTAACGGAAATAATGCAGTACGTTACAGCTCTTAGACAAGGTCATCCAAATCGTTGAAGTTTATTGATGATACCAAGATAAAATGTTCTAGCGGTAAGTTAAAAGAGAAGTAAGAGATGAGGCGTGTACGGGAAGAGATGCTAATGTGAGCTAAAACCCGTGGAGAAATAAGACGTGTGAAGTTCACAATGCCCACTCGGTCGCATTTACTGTGAATGATCTTAATGAAAGCTGATGTAGGAAAACAACGAAAAGTCAAATACATATCTTATGCTAGTATCGATGGTATTTCTCATAATTTTTGAACCACATAAAGACAAGAGATTTCCTTCCTGCCTCTGAAAGTCTATTCTCTCAAGTTTAGATGGTCATCCACGATTATGCCGATATATTGCTCTGCTTTCTGGTATGGTAACGTATCACCATCAAGAAATATGGGAAGAACTGCTTTTCGAGATCTCTGTGGCTGTAATATAAGGATCAACAGTGCCGTCTTAGGGTATAGTTTATATATCAGATTTTGTGCTTATAATGATATCGAACAAAGGTCATCATTCATTCATGGTATAGTACGACTCATTTTCTTAAGGCTGACTGATGGTGTATCTAAGCGATAGTTACAACAATGTAAAACAGATGACGTGTTACTTTTTTAAATAACGAAAAGCAACCGATCGTGAACTGAATCTTATGGTACTCTCCAGAAAATATTTTTCCACCATGATTTATCCGATTCATAATCGATTCTTAGTATATGCTTGTCGTGTAGTTGTTGAACCACGTGAGGAATACAACTACTCATATTTCATTTTCGAAAGTAATATATCGAAATCAATGGTATGAAATTCCTTACTGTAATGAAGCCGTGTCAGATCCTTGCTTTGCGCCTGTCCATTGCTTCTTTGAGATGATCAGTCACTGTGACTAATGTAGTTGCTGTGCTATGTGGTTATGGAAGCCTGATATTTGTCGCGTTTGTCGCGTTTTTTATGAGGGCTTTTTGTCTTATGACTGGTTTGATGAGGCCCGCCGCTAATTCCTCTTTTGTGCCATACTCCTCGACTCAGAACCGTACTTGCACCCTACATTCTGAAATATGTGCTGGATTTATCCTCTATACCTCCTCTGGTACCGCAAAAGTTTAACACATGTTCTATCACGCCCTCCCTTACTCTTGTGTTCCTGTCTTCTTCGGAGGATGTACTCATTCGTCAAAAGTCACCTAAATTTAAGCACCCTTCGCATGTAAAACGATCCAATCTTTTCCATTCCAGTCTCTCAGTTCATGATTCACTTCCATACAAAGCTACGTCCAGATCGTATATTCTCAGAAATTTATTCCTCAAGTTAAGGTTTATCTTTGATACTAGTATTCTCCTAGCCAGTAGTGCCCTCTTTGCTAGTTCTAGTCTGCTTTTTACATCCTCCTTCCTTTGTTCGTCAAGTGAGATTTTGTTTACAGAGTAGCAGAGTTTATTCATCTACTTCATGATCACTAATTTCTATGTTAATTTTATAGCTAACATCATTTATGCTGCTTCTTATTGCTTTCGTCTATCTTCGTTTACTCTCAAGCCATATTCTGTACTTGTGCTCCACATACTACTCTATCATCATTCTCAATCTCATTAATGTATTCATCTCTTGGTCTTCCTCTGCGATTTTAACCCCCCCCCCCCCCTCCCCAGGTTTCCCTCCAATACTAAATCGGTGATCCCTAGCTATCTCATATCATGTCCTGTCAACCGATCCCTTCTTTTGTCAGTTTGTGCAACAAATTTCTTGTCTCCACAATTCTATTCAGCAACTCCTCATTAGTAACGTGATCCACTCATCTAATCTTCAGCATTATTCTGTAGCACTACATTTAAAAAGTTTCTATTCTCTACTTGTCTAAACTGATTATCACTTCCATACATGGCTACACTCCAGAAAAATACCTTCCGGAAAGACTTCCTGACAATTAATTCCGCACTCGATGCTAACAAATTGCTCTTTTTCAGAAACGCTTTTCGTGCCATTGGCATTATACAGTTTATACCATCTCTCATTCCGCCATCATCAGTTATTTTGCCATCCAAATAGCACAACTCATCTACTAAAAATGGTTCAAATGGCTCTGAGCACTATGGGACTTAACATCTTAGGTCATCAGTCCCCTAGAACTTAGAACTACTGAAACCTAACTAACCTAAAGACATCACACACATCCATGCCCGAGGCAGGATTCGAACCTCCGACCGTAGCAGTCCCGCGGTTTCGGAGTGTAGCGCCCAGAACCGCACGGCCACCACGGCCGGCAACTCATCTACTACTTTAAGCGTCTCGTTTCTTAATCTAATTCCCTCTGCAAAACCTGATGTAATTCAGATGCATTACATGACTATTGTTTTGCTTTTGTTTTTGTTCATCTTATATCCACCTTTCAAGGGACTGTCCATTCTTTTAAACTGCTATTCCAAATTCTTTACTGTCTCTGACCACATTATAATATCATCGTCAAATCTCAAAGTTTTTTTTAAATTTCTTTTCCCTGAAATTCAGTTCATACTAGAAATTTTTCTTTGTTTTACTTTACTGTTCGCTCAGTGCACAGACTGAATAACGTTGGGGTAGATTAAGACCTTGTATCACTCCCTTCTCAGCCACCGCTTCCCTTTTCGCCCCTCGCCTCTTGTAACTGCCGCGTGGTTTCTGTAAAATTTGTAAATAACCTTTCACTGCCCGCGCTTAACCCCTTCTGCCTTTATAACTTTTAGGACAGTATTCCACTCAACATTGTCAAAATCTTTCTCTAAATCTACAAATGGAAACAATAAGTGTAGATTTGCCTTTCCTTAGTCTATCTTCTAAGAGAAGTCGTATGATCAGTACTGCCTCGCGTGTTATCACGTTTCTCTGTGATCCAAAATCATCTTCCCCGAGGTCGGTTTCCAGCAGTCTTTCGATTCGTCTATAAAGAATCCATTTTAGTATATTGCAGTCATTAATTATTAAACTGACAGTTCGGTAACTGCTTTCTTTCGAATTGGAATCATTACATTCTTCTTGAAGTATGAGGGTATTTCACCTATTTCACACAGCTTGCACCCCAGATGGAATAGTTATGTCGTGGCTGGTTCTCCCTAGGCTATCGGTAATTCCAACGGAATATCGTCTACTACTGGGGCCTTGTTTCCACTTAGGTCTTTCAGAGCTCTGTCAAAAATTCTTGTCGCATTATCATATCTTCTATCTTATCTTCACCTAAGTCCTCTTCTATTACTATAATACTGCCTTCAAGTTCATCTCCCATGTAAAGATCCTCTATGTACTCCTTCCACCTTTCAGCTTTCCCTTCTTTGCTTAGGACTGGTTTTCCATCTGAAATCTTGGTATTCATTCAGCTGCTTCACTTTTCCACAAAGGCCTCTTTAATTTTCCTGTTGGTTGTATCTATATTTCCCCAACTAAAATATGCTTCTAAATCCTTACATTTGTTCTCTAGCCACTCCTGCTTAGCCATTTTGCACTTCCTATCGGTCTCATTTTTTAGGCTTTTGTATTTCTTTTCGCTTGATTCATTTGCTGCATTTTTATATTTTCTCCTTTCATGAGTTAACATCTCCTGTGTTCTCCAAGTATGTTTAGTCGCCCTTGTGTTTTTACCTATTTGATCCTCTGCTGCATTCACTACTTCATCTCTTAAATCTACCCATTCATCTTCTACTATATTCCTGTCACTTGTTCTGGTCTTATGTTGCCTAATGCTCCCTCTGACTCTCTCAACAACCTCTGTTTCTTTCAGTGTATCCAGGTCCGACCTCCTTAATTTCTACTTTTTTGCAATTTCTTCTGTTTTAATCTACAGTTCATAACCATAAATTGTGGTCAGAGTCCACATCTGCTCAGGAAAATGTCTTGCAGTTTAAAATCTGAGTTCGAAATCCCTGTCTTACCATTACATAATGCATTATGTAATCAATCTGAAATCTTCCCGTGTCTCCATGACTTTTCTACGTATCGAATCTTCTTTCATGATTCTTAAACCAAGTGTTACCGATGATTAAATTATGTTCTGCGCAAAATTCTACAAGGTGGCTTCCTCTCTCATTACTTCCCCCCATTCCATATTCACTTGCGGTTTTTCCTTCTCTTCTTTTTCCTTCTATCGAATTCCAGTCCCCCATCACAATTACATTTTATTCTCCCTTAACTATCTCAGTAATTGCTGCTGTCTCATCATATTTTTGTTGAATCTCTTCATCATCTGCGGAGCTAGTTGGCATATAAACTTGTACTGATGTGGTAGGTGTGGGCTTTGTGTCTGCCTTGGCTACGATATTGTGTTCACTATGCTGTCCCTAGTAGCTTACCAGCGTTCGTGACTTCTTATTCATTATTAAACCTACTCCTGCATTTCTTCTATTTGATTTTGTATTTATAATGCTATATTCACCATACCAGAAGTTGTGTTTCTCTTGTCATGGAATTTCATAAGTACCATCATATCTGACTTCGATCTATCCATTTTCCTTTTAAAATTTTCGAACCTAACTGCCCGATAAAGCAATCTAACATTCAACAATCCGATCCTTAGAACGCCAGTTTTGTTTCTCCTGGTGACGCATTGTCCTGAGTAGTCCTCGCCCAGAGATCCGAATGGGGGACTAATTATCTCTGGAATATTTTACCCAAGAGGACGCCAACATCACTGAACCATATAGTAGAGCTGCATGCTCTCTGGAAAAATTACAGCTGTAGTTTCGCCTTGTTTTCAGCCGGTCGCAGTACCATCGCAGCAAGGTAGTTTTGGTTGATGTTACAAGGACATATCAATCATCCAGACTTCTGCTCCTGGTACTACTGAGAAGACTGCTCTCCCTCTTAAGTAATCAAGTATTTATCTGGCCTCTCAACAGATACCGCTCCGTTGCGGTTGCACCTACAGTACGGCTATCTGGATCGCTGAGGTACGTAAGCCACCTCACCGACGCCAAGGTCCATGTTTCATTAGACTGTTCTTTCCATTCAGATGATCCTGTAATTAATTTTCACTGAGGATAGCAGTGTCATCATCGAATTTTATCACTGATACCCTTTCACCTTGAATTTTAATCCTACTGTTAAACCGTGCTTTTATTTTAGCCATTGCTTCTTCGATGTATAGGTTGAACAGCAGGGACGAGATATAGCATCCCTTTCTCGCATCCTTTTTAATCCAAACACTTCGTGCTTGGTCTTCCATTCTTCTTGTTCCCTCTTGGCTCTTATGAAAATTGTGTACTTTCCGCATTTTCTATAGCTTACTCCTGTTTTTCTGAGATTTTTGAACATCTTACACTATTTTATGTTCTCGGACCTTTTTCTAGGTCGACAAATCTTATGAATTTTCTTGATTTTCTAAGTCTTGGTTCCATTATCAAGCACATTGTTAGAGTTGCCTCTCTGTTGCTTTGACTTCTGCAGCGAAATCGATCTTCTAACAGATCTTTTCCATTATTTTGTATGTCATTCTTGTCAGCAACTTGGATGTATGCACTGTTAAGCTAGTTGTGCAATAGCTATCGCAGTTATCTCCCCTTCTTTCTTCACGATTGTGTAGATGATATTTTGCCGAAACTCTAGTTGTATGTCTCTTGTTCCATAGGTTCTAGACAGCAACTTGAATAATCGTTTGCTTGTATCTTGCCCCCACTGATTTAAGAAATTACAATAAAATGTTATCTATCACATCCCTCTTCCTTATTCAGAAGTCTTCCAAAGATCTATTAAACTCTGGTTCCAATACTGGATCTCTTATGTTGTTCTTGTATCAAAACAACATCAAAACCCGGAGTCAAAAGTTTATACAGTTCGTACAACTGGATTTCGTTAGAATTGATAATCATTGCGCCAAAAAGGTGGGAAATAAGATGACTAATTGTTTTTGTGTTACTTGACAGAGTGTCTGTGTGACGTATTGAGAACAGAACGGGGCTATTGCCCTTTACGGTCAGCGCTCGACTAAATGAGTCATCGTTGTTTCTCTGCCAAAGTTCCTGACTCTTTTGTGGCTCTCTCGCAGTGCTGCGACAATTGAGACTTTGATAGAAATAAGAGAGGCAGTACTGACTTGTGTAAAGAATAACGTTGGATTGAGTAATAAAACTTAAATATCTAGGGTTCTCTCTGTAACTGACTCACCTGGAAGATTAAAATTGTGTCAGAATAGAAACTAATATGGATGAAAGCCTTTCAGGCTTTTCTACCATTGCATGTATCTGGGTAGCTTAACCCCTGAGCGAGGTGGTAGACCCCTGCAGCTGAGTTGGTCTCTACGAGAGGAACACTAAGGCTTAAAGCCACGTAGATAGTCTAGAGACGGAACGGATTGGGGAAGAAATCAGCTGTGTCATTTTCAGAGGACTATCCCGCAATTCGCCTTACGCAGTTTAAGGAAACCAGGGAATTCTTACATCTGGATGGCCGGGTAGAGATTCGAACCACTGTCCCGCCGATTGCCAGTCTAACGCTCAACCACAGCATTATTAGAGAAAAATGCGATATGAATTGCTCCATGGTGATGCTCCAGTCACTTTTCGCGCATGATGATATATGAACTCACAGGTACATACAGTCAGCGATGTGAAATATGACTCCACCTTACTAAGGTATGTTTGTTGTTTGTTGTAATTCAGAAGACTCTACACAACGTTGGCTGTTGTACTATGATGAACCAGGTGGCTGTTTAAGAAACACTCCCTTCAGAATTTTATCATCAAGAATTATTTGCAATTATAGAAACTGCATCCTCACACGTATCACAAAGAACAAATATTGCACAATCTCACCACAAGTCAACCGTACTCTTACGCAGAAAGAAACAAAATGTGTTGCCATATCTGACCGTTGTCCTTATCAATTAAAGTTACTGGCAGACAAACATAAATATCTCAGTAGAAAACATCTGTGTGTGATTGGGTTACCGGTGTTAAATATTATCTGAGGTTAAGTTTAACGTAACAACCAATGCTCTGAATGGCCAACATGTAAAAATATTTTCGCATAAAAGAAATGTATCTTGTATGTGAACTGACTGACACAAATTCCACATTAAGCGTTGTCGCAAATATAATTCAAGAAACATATCAATAAGTACCAGAACACTGTAAATTGTGCAAAACAGGAACTAGTAACCAGAACAAAAATCGACAACCATTTACAACCTGATTGTAGACCATAATTATCATTGAAAAACGAGAAATGGGCTACTGAGAAACTGTATTTACAATTTCATCAACTACAAATCTGGAACCGTTGTTGAAGATTATTCAGGCTGCCTGAAAATGCAGCACCAGAAATTATACAAATACTACGATGCATGTTTGTCTCATATAGTTTAAAGCCAACTAACAGGCTACGTAATAATTTTTGTAATTATTCCAGTTGTTTGTTCGTAAGGGTATTTCTCGTTATTGTTTCGTGGTAAAGAAATGTGAAAAGGAGTTATTAAAATCAAGAAAAATGAATAATCTACTGGACGATCGGGAAATATACAAACAAATTGACCAAAAGTGAAACACACCATCATACCATCTGAAATTAATGAAGTATGACGCCTATGGGCAATAGACTCCAGCATACAACGAAAAGGAAACGCAGGGAGAACTACCATGAGTGACAAATCTGATATCGTTTCACCATTGTGTGCAGTGATTGGCATTTAGAGCTCTGTTCTTTACTATGTGTAGTATTTCCTCCTTTATTCATGTTATATGTGACAATTATTCCATAACGTCATGTGTTCCGGTCCGAATATATACCTTGATTTCTGCCTTGGCATCTTAATACATGGCTGGAACCTTAAATTTTTATCTTGTGCAATAGTTTTTGTCTCCAATTTATGTAAATAACCGAAACTTTTAAACACACAAATAAAAGTAATGCAGCCACAAAGCAACTCACTTCGGAAACTGGTGTGACATTGTAACCGTTCCTTTTTTTTTTTTAGTGTGTGGTGGGTTCCAGGGTTGTTGAGACACCAAGATCGTGTTATAGTCGAACAGGATCTTATTTCTGAAGACCCAGTATAAACATAAATTTATTTTTGGCTGTTATATTTCTGAATACATTATATTGCTATGAGATGTTATATTCCATAAAGCTCGCTCTGATAAAATAAAGAAACAGACATATACAGTCTTCTGTACTACAGACATAAATTTAACGCAAACAAACCTAAGTAATACCTGCACGTTGCACACTTTCGACGGAAGCACGGGCTTTCGAGTATAGACACAGCTGTAACGATGCACTAGGTTTCAGCAAAACGTTAGCAGCCTCTCACAACACACTGTCCCAGGCCTCACTACGGCGATAACAGGGAAGCGCCTTACGCCAAACGTCCTTCGATGTCAGAAGGCATGTCATTTTGCTGACCAAGTCACTTTTCGTGGCTTCCCTAACTTTAAGCTGAAAAGTTCACGGCAATTAGTCCCTCCACTTTTCTTTAACAATTGTCAGTGTAATTAAAACTTAATAACTGTGCGGAACAGTTCCGTAGCCTTTTCTGACACTCTGGAACGCTTTTACCGCTCAGAATACAATTTATGAACGTCATTTTGCACTATTGTTTTCGGGTGTAATTGCCAAAGCTGTTTAAAATCTTTTCGGAAACTGCGAAGAATATGGAGTCCTTTCTTCTCTCTCTTACCCTTCAGTAATTTTCCACATGTTTGAAGATAATGGTTTAGAGCCAGGTTATTTAAGCTATAATTTTGACTTGTTTCAGCTTTCGATCTGCATTTGGATTGTGATCTGCGATTCACTGATGCGTTTTCCGAATGAAGACAAAGGTTATTCATCAGAAACATCCAAGCTGGGACTAGTAATACTGGTGAGAACTGGATTTTGCTAGAAACTAAACGAACTGACCCACGGAAAACCTAAATATGCATGTAAATAACGTCGTAGTGGTCACGAGAAAACTATATCAGAACTTCACTCAACCTTGTTTATGACATACTGAAAGTAAGCTGGTTAAATAAAAAGTCACAATGATATAGGCCAATAAAAACAACTGTAACGTGCAATAACGTGGAAAATATAGACATGCACATAGAGCCAACTTCATTGCCATGACTGACATCTACTGTTAAAGGTGGAAAAACGGCAAAGGACCAGTTCTGCATCGTCTACAACGCTCCAAAGTAAAATGAGCGCTCTTTTAGGAAGTATCAAATATTTTTTACAGTGAGCTTAATTTTCAAGCCAACGCTAGATTATTACATCGCAAATAAGGATAAGCGTCCAACGAAAATACTGCAAATCGTGTACATATCCGCAAACAACATGCAATCAACTGTGACTGGTCAAACTGAGGACCATACACGTGTTCGAGGTTTGGCAATAAAATAAGGGGACTGATTCTGTCACAGAGCAAGTATCGCATGCACCAAAAATAAACAACCAATAATTGTGAGGCGTGAAGCCTTCTCAGTTGAATGAGTGCGTGGTGTCTGTTCTAGCGGACACATAACATTACATGGAGTTAGTTCTCTCAGACGTGTCCAAAAGAATAGACACCAAGCACACATATAATTAATTTGCCTCGATGGGCAATGAACCCACCACCTTCAGTGCGGATTCACAATTAGGGAATATCAAAGTAGCGAGCATGGACACAGGGACTGTGGACAGGTGTTGGTAGGTGGGAATGTGGATCGGCCGTTGGGTGTGCCGAGACACCCCGCACGTTTGAGGTAAACACTGTGTCCGGGTGGCGCAGTGGCTTATACAACTGCCTACTAATACCCAAACTTCCAGATGTCAGACACTCTGATCGATATCAAACGTTGTGCGTCGATAGTGGATCAGCCAAAACTCCGATTAGTTTGTACTGTTTGTTGTCGTCCAGTAAAAGATGCGTAAACTGTAATAAAAAGTTACACCACAACTACGGAGCACAGGAAACGCGTATCTGCGAGTGATTGTTTTGAAGATCTCGCGTGGGTGTGGTTGTGGAGGTTATTATCGTTGCAGCAAAGATATCGCGCTCCAACCACACTGATAACAATTTTTTAAACTCTTTACGCGTGCAATAGTTATATGAGAGAGCATTTTCCTGACATGTAAAAGGACTTTTCGGAGTTTGTAGCGATGTTCTTTTGGGAGTCTGCTTTCGCTTAGTCAGTTAAAAGTAGCAGATCTATAGAGTACGTTTGTATAGATGGATGTGTTCTATCGGACATGTGCGACAGAACATAATGCCTTCTCGGTAGACTGCAGCATCTCTGGTGCCTGTAGACAAAACAGTTTGGCCGCGGTCTTCGTTTTTGCAAAAGCTGTTATTTTGTTTTAGCGTAAAAAATGGCAAATGAAATAATAGGGCAACAACCTGTCGAGAAGTTTCACAGAAAACTTGGAAAAACTGCTACTGAAACGTATTCTTTGCTAAAATAAGTGTAAGACGAAGATTTTTTGTCACATACGCAAGTTTCCTAGTGGTTCAAACGTTTCCAAGATTGGCGAGAAGACGCCCGGGACCTCTCCACCATCAGCAACGGATGGAAATGTCGAAAACGTAGGTAACCTGATTCTATCTGACAGTCGTCTGAATACTATATCGATTGCGGAAACTGTAGGAATTGCCGAAGAATGCGCAAGGCAAATTTTACGTAACGAATTTAACATGAGAAAAGTGTTTGTGAAACTGTTGACGAAAAGTCTCACGAACAAACAAAAACGAAGCTCGTGACAATGTTTGTATTGACACTTCGAACACTAATGAAAACGATCCCAATTTCATGGAAAGAGTGATAAAATGTGAAGAATCTTGGTTTTTCACTAATGATCCAGAAACTGACCGCCAATCCATGCTGCACTTTTAGTAACCAACTTCACTGAGAGCGAAAAAAGTTCGAATGAGAAAATCAAGATTCAAGGTGATACATTCGTTTATTTCGACATTCATGGTATTAGGTATCATCACTGGGTTCCTGAAGATCATACTATTAATCAACACTAATACCTTGAAAAATCTGAGGATACCAGTCACTGAGTGCTGGCGCCTATTATGACTGGAGACTAAGTGGGATTCTTTCACCACGTCTGGCAGGGGGCTTGTAGATGGTGTAATGTGGCACCAAAACTGGTTGCGCAAATAAAATAACAACTAGAAATTTAGGCAGCTAATGGTGGTTTGATTTGCCTCTTTATACTGAACAGCCGAGGTCCGGCAACCATCTGTATAAACCTGGAGTTACAGGTTCTTGCTCAACTCCGCAAGGAAAAAAAAAAAAAAAAAAAAAAAAAAAAGACGGAAGTAATGGAAGGACAAGTCATGATTTCTGCATTAGGAGAACGTATCGGCTCATACCGCTTGTCTGTTAACATTTTCTAGCGAAGTATATCATGCTGGCCCGCCCGGTTGGCCGTGCGGTCTAACGCACGGCTTTTCGGGCGGGAAGGAGCGCCTGGTCCCCAGCACGACTCGGCCCGGCGGATTTGTGTTGAGGTCCGGTTTAGGCGGTTTTCCATCTGCCTCGGCGAATGCGGGCTGGTTCCCCTTATTCCACCTCAGTTACACTATGTAGGCGATTGCTGCGCAAACAAGTTCTCCACGTACGCGTACACCACCACTACTCTATCACGCAAACATAGTGGTTACACTCGTCTGGTGTGAGACGTTCCCTGGGGGGTCCACCGGGGTCCGAACCGCACAATAACCCTGGGTTCGGTGTGGGGTGGCGGAGGGGTGAAGTGGACTGCGGTAGTCGTAGTGAGGTTGTGAACCACTGCAGCTGCGGCGGGGGCGCAGCCTCTCCGTCGTTTATAGGTCCCCGGTTAACATACAATACAATATCATCCTAGTGTTAGAGCATCCGCCTTATTCGCCTGACCTAGCACCACGGCCTTGCCACAGTGGTAACATCGGCTGCCGCCACATTACCGAAGCTAAGCGCTGTTGCGCTGGGCTACCACTTGGATGGGTGACGATCCGGTCTGCCGAGCGGTGTTGACAAGCGGGTTGCACTCAGCCCTTCTGAGGCAAACTGATGATCTACTTGATTGAGAAGCGGCTCCCGTCTCGTAAACTGACACACGACCGGGAGAGTGGTGTGCTGACCACATGCCCCTCCATATTCGCATCCAGTGACCCCTGTGGGCTGAGGATGACATGGTGGCCGGTCGGTACGTTGGGCCTTCATGGCCTGTTCGAACGGAGTTTAGTTTAGTTTTTAGCACCACGTGATTATTATCTATTCCTCAAGGTCAGATCTGCAATAAAAAAAAACAAGATTTCAGTCCATTGAAGCAATGAAAGAAAAGCGGCAAGAGTCATCAAGAAGCTGACAGAGGAAGACTTCCTACACTGTTTCCCTCAACGGAAAATTCGAATGGAGCATTGCCGGAATAGAGGAGGGGAGTATATTGAGGGTGACAATAACTAAATTTGTATGTTCTCGGAATAAAATGTTTTGCAGCAATAGTTCCGGTAAATTGTAATCACACGTCGTATCACAAAGCCACGTGAAACTTACCTTCTCTCTGTCAGACACCTTCGATGTTAAATTTTTCCCACCTTTTTCTAGACTGACTAGCCCGTTGCCCTTTAGCAAGGCGCTCTGTCGCAAAGTACTGTGTCTGAATCCCTTTATTAACTCCCCTAATTTGAATGTAGATGTATAGTATTCTGCTATTCACATCTGACCAACTCTGGCGCACAAGGTGTCAGCAAGCGATAACATTGTGGAAATATCGCAGATAATACTGTTAAAAGTTTCAAATGAACCGTTGAATTTTCGTCCTCTCTGATTCGCGATTTTCATCTCCACATTGCCATCGGTCAACGTGGAAAAATTCTGACACGGCAGACTCCTTCATTCTTTCAGTTCACTTATATTCGTCTCTCACATATTGGTTCCTCTATTCAGCCATTATTTCTCAGCATTGTTCTAGTACACCAATGGTGTATTAACGTCGCGAAACCTAGAGCGCGTTTCATTTCTCATTCTTAACTTCACCCCAGTCTTTCTATCCAGCCCTCTCTCGCCCCTGTATTAGTGGGCGTCTCCACAACGCACATATCGACTGCAAAATCGACAATGAGGCTCTAAAATTAATGAAGGCCGCGTCCACAATATACAAAGGGGTATCGATGAGTTCTCTTTTCAGTGGCGCTTGTGAATACTTTTCTTTCATAGTTAAACATCGATTACCTCCCTCTGTCTCCCTATACAATCTGGCAACTACGAAAGCAATTTTTATTCGTACCTCTCTGTTATTGAACGCGGCATTAGGAGAGCATTCATACGTCAATCAATGCGTCCCTGTCAATGCGAGCAGAAATATTGCAGCAGCGACAATCCGGAGCAAAGTCTGAATTATTTTGTTTACACAGAAAGAAAGGGGAAAGAAGTTTTTTCAGAAGCAGACCTGCAAACAAGGTTCCGAGAGGAATGAGTGAGTTACGAAATGTATTTTATTTTTGTTTCTAGAAAAGAATATGCAGTTCGATGAAGAAGTACGTTGTGATTTTCGGGTAACACAATGTTTCTTAACCTCGAACCCTGACAGTTTACGTACATTAACCTTTCCGCCTACAAAGGGTGAACATCGTTTCTGAATTCATATTGGGAAGTGAATGGAACATGACACTGACAAAGTAAAGACTGCAGACCTGTACTTTGTGACACGTTAAACACATTATATCTTAAAATTCCACATCTAACCTGCTCTTCGTCTTTTCTGAAAGGAACATAGAGCAAGGCACCAGACTGTTTATAACATAGAAATTGTCCTTTATGTCTCATTTTATATCTTCATAGGTTTAGTGAATACTTTGGACGTGACCACACTGGTGTTCTAGCTGTTTTACTGAATTTGACTCGCTAATTTTATTCTTGTGGATGTATTTCTATAGCAGCGTTACAGCAGATTATAAAGGCATTGTTTCTGAGGTCTTCCTTTACGTATGTCAGTCCATACAAATACTAGTGTTGCACTATTACGAACTTCTCCTTCGCGACTATGAAATATCAATGATAATGCCATGTGTTTATACGGAAATACCTGCAAGCATACGCCGTAAAAGGTCTGTCACATGTGGTTCAGTCAACATAAAGAGTGTATGTTTGTGAAAACACAGTATTTTCATTGCAAAAAAATAAGGAACTGGAAGAGACCTCTTAGGTTCAAGAAAATGGGAGCTTAACAATAAGATACTTTCTTTGGAAATTAGCAGAAGAAATTGAGTTTTAAATCTAAAGAGGTTGCTGATGTGAACAATAGAGTGTATATGAAACTGTACGAGACTACACATATTAAAAATGCACTTTATATTTGGAAATAAAATCTAAACATATATGATGCAAAATACAAATTTCTGTTTTCAGTGATGTACTATACAAGACACGGGACAATAGAATACAGAATAAGACATCAATGACAGAGAATTACCACATGATTACCTCGAAAATCGTGTTTCGTTTATGGATATTGGAATATAAAACTATAAGTATTCTTTTGATATAAGAAATAACTTTTCCACCGTGGCAGTAAATCGTGAATTCCAAAGAGTTTCTTGCATTTGTTCGTTGCATATATCTCAAATTCTCATCATTTAGAATACACGTTTTATGTTTCCATTACAGGAAAATAGCTCATAAGAATAAAATAATGGTGCTGACAATAAAATATCAGAAAATGTTATATATTTCGATTAAGTATGGTGTGACATTACATATAAATACGGTAAGGGTGTACAAGAGCCACTAGAAAAAAATACACCAGTTTTGTGAGACAAATAAATACATGTTAGGAAAAACAAAATACGAAAGAGACACAAATGAAAGTTTAAAAAGCTATGACCGTTCCTTGAACGCATCGTACTCAAACAGCAGGAGGGTATAAATGAATGGAACAGCAACAAGGAATGAGATTTCTCAAAGCAATGAAAAGTGTACTACGTTAGGCTCAATAAGAAATTATGACATTAGGAATGAGGTTAACTTAGTTTATTACGAAACAAAATCCTGAAAAATTACAAAGTGGAGTGGATGCACTTAAAGAAGTCGCAAGATATAAACTGGTAAAAATCCAAGGAAGATCTAAGAAATGGTGTGAACAGACAACTGCTAAGTGCCTGAAGTGTAGAAGAACAAGGACGATGATTATATATAAATTTAATGCATTTTAAAGGTGTTATTGTGACTATTCAGTAAATTTTTATACTGAATACCCAATCCGCAAAACGAAGAGGTACATTTGCAGTTCTACGCTACAGCTTCTGCGGCACAGTGTGTTAGTTTATTAGTGAATGCGGGAAACGTAAATATGGAAGCAGTCCTGCGCACACATTGAATTTGGTGAAGTTTGACACTTTAATTAGTGCGCTGTTGTTCTGTTCCTTCCTCGCACCAGCCTGGATGAAGGCCTCGCATTCTGAGAATCTCGATGCATCTTGTCTTACTGTATGGTATGGTGGTGGTACTCCATGAGGACGGACTTGCCTTGGCGCTATACCCGTTTATTTAAGAACAACTTTGTGAAGACGTCAAAGGTGTTCGTTATTCCCTTAAAATTTTTTCTCAAATGGAAGGCACAGTGACTGTTTTTAGAACATTTAGCTAAGTCGCAAAAAACTAATTGCTACTTCTTTTCACCGCTATTGTAAAATGCAGTCTAGTTTTTTGCTAATATATACGTAAACGTATTTTCTTCATACATGTTACACACCTTTCAAAGAGGTAATTAACATGTCTCTTCCTGAAGAGGGGCAGCAGCCTTTTCAGTAGTTGCAGGGGCAACAGTCTGGATGATTGACTGATCTGGCCTTGTAACACTAACCAAAACGGCCTTGCTGTGCTGGTACTGCGAACGGCTGAAAGCAAGGGGAAACTACGGCCGTAATTTTTCCCGAGGGCATGCAGCTTTACTGTATGAATAAATGATGATGTCGTCCTCTTGGGTAAAATATTCCGAAGGTAAAATAGTCCCCCATTCGGATCACCGGGCGGGGACTTCTCAGGAGGACGTAGTCGTCAGGAGAAAGAAAACTGGCGTTCTACGGATCGGAGCGTGGAATGTCAGATCCCTTAATCGGGCAGGTAGTTTAGAAAATTTAAAAAGGGAAATGGATAGGTTAAAGTTGGATATAGTGGGAATTAGTGAAGTTCGGTGGCAGGAGGAACAAGACTTTTGGTCAGGTGAATACAGGGTTATAAATACAAAATCAAATAGGGGTAATGCAGGAGTAGGTTTAATAATGAATAAAACAATAGGAATACGGGTAAGCTACTACAAACAGCACAGCGAACGCATTGTTGTGGTCACGATAGACACGAAGCCCACGCCTACGACAGTAATACAAGTCTATATGCCAACTAGCTCTGCAGATGACGAAGAAGTTGAAGAAATGTATGATGAAATAAAAGAAATTATTCAGATAGTGAAGGGAGACGAAAATTTAATAGTCATGGGTGATTGGAATTCGGTAGTAGGAAAAGGGAGAGAAGGAAACGTAGTAGGTGAATATGGATTGGGGGTAAGAAATGAAAGAGGAAGCCGCCTGGTAGAATTTTGCGCAGAGCATAACTTAATCATAGCTAACACTTGCTTCAAGAATCATCAAAGAAGGTTGTACACATGGAAGAACCCTGGAGGTACTAAAAGGTATCAGATAGATTATATAATGGTAAGACAGAGATTTAGGAACCAGGTTTTAAATTGCAAGACATTTCCAGGGGCAGATGTGGACTCGGACCACAATCTATTGGTTATGAACTGTAGATTAAAACTGAAGAAACTGCAAAAAGGTGGTAATTTAAGGAGATGGGACCTGGGTAAACTGACTAAACCAGAGGTTGTACAGAGTTTCAGGGAGAACATAAGGGAACAATTGACATGAATGGGGGAAAGAAATACAGTAGAAGAAGAATGGGTAGCATTGAGGGATGAAGTAGTGAAGGCAGCAGGGGATCAAGCAGGTAAAAAGATGAGGGCTAATAGAAATCATTGGGTGACAGAAGAAATATTGAATTTAATTGACGAAAGGAAAAAATATAAAAATGCAGTAAATGAAGCAGGCAAAAAGGAATACAAACGTCTCAAAAATGAGATCGACAGGAAGTGCAAAATGGCTAAGCAGGCATGGCTAGAGGACAAATGTAAGGATGTAGAGACTTATCTCACTGGGGGTAAGATAGATACTACCTACAGGAAAATTAAAGAGACCTTTGGAGAAAATAGAAGGACTTGTATGAATATCAAGAGCTCAGATGGAAACCCAGTTCTAAGCAAAGAAGGGAAAGCAGAAAGGTGGAAGGAGTATATAGAAGGTCTATACAAGGGCGATGTACTTGAGGACAATATTAGGGAAATGGAAGAGGATGTAGATGAAGATGAAATGGGAAATATGATACTGCGTGAAGAGTTTGACAGAGCACTGAAAGACCTGAGTCGAAACAAGGCCCCGGGAGGAGACAACATTCCATTAGAACTACTGACGGTCTTGGGAGAGCCAGTCCTGACAAAACTCTACCATCTGGTGAAATACCCTCAGACTTCAAGAAGAATATAATAATTCCAATGCCAAAGAAAGCAGGCGTTGACAGATGTGAAAATTACCGTACTATCAGTTTAATAAGTCACGGCTGCACAATACTAACGCGAATTCTTTACAGACGAATGGAAAAACTGGTAGAAGCGGACCTTGGGGAAGATCAGTTTGGATTCCGTAGAAATATGGGGACACGTGAGGCAATACTGACCCTACTACTTGTTTTAGAAGCTAGATTAAGAAAAGGCAAACCTACGTTTCTAGCATTTGTAGACTTAAAGAAAGCTTTTGACAATGATGACTGGAATACTCTCTTTCAAATTCGGAAGGTGGCAGGAGTAAAATACAGGGAGCGAAAGGCTATTTACAATTTGTACAGAAACCAGATGGCAGTTATAAGAGTCGAGGGACATGAAAAGGAAGCAGTGGTTGGGAAAGGAGTGAGACAGGGTTGTAGCGCCTCCCCGATGTTATTCAATCTGTATATTGAGCAGCCATTAAAGGAAACAAAAGAAAAATCGGAGTAGGTATTAAAATCCATGGAGAATAAATAAAAACTTTGAGGTTCGCCGATGACATTGTAATTCTGTCAGAGACAGCAAAGGACTTGGAAGAGCAGTTGAACGGAATGGACATTGTCTTGAAAGGAGGATATAAGATGAGCATCAACAAAAGCAAAACGAGAGTAATGGAATGTAGTCGAATTAAGTCGGGTGATGCTGAGGGAATTAGATTAGGAAATGAGACACTTAAAGCAGTAAAGGAGTTTTGCTATTTGGGGAGAAAAATAACTGATGATGATCGAAGTAGAGAGGATATAAAATGTAGACTGGCAATGGCAAGGAAAGCGTTTCCGAAGAAGAGAAATTTGTTATCATCGAGTATAGATTTAAGTATCAGGAAGTCGTTTCTGAAAGTATATGTATGGAGTGTAGCCATGTATGGAAGTGAAACATGGACGATAAATAGTATAGACAAGAAGAGAATAGAAGCTTTCGAAATGTGGTGCTACAGAAGAATGCTGAAGATTAGATGGGTAGATCACATAACGAATGAGGAGGTACTGAATAGGATTGGGGAGAAGAGGAGTTTGTGGCACAACTTGACTAGAAGAAGGGATCGGTGGTAGAACATGTTCTGAGGCATCAAGGGATCACAAATCTAGTATTGGAAGGCAGAGTGGAGGGTAAAAATCGTAGAGGGAGACCAAGAGATGAATACACTAAGCAGATTCGGAAGGATGTAGGCTGCAGTAGGTACTGGGAGATGAAGAAGCTTGCACAGGATAGAGTAGCGTGGAGAGCTCAGGACTGAAGACCACAACAACAACAACATATTTTTTGATAACTTCTTTCAATGCAACAAGAAAAAATTGACAATCATTATTGTTAAAAAACCAAATAACAGCTCCTAGATGGCGTCGAAAAGCGCGTGCTCTCAACGTCTTGAGCGCGCACTCCATGCGCAGCAGCGGCCAGCCTGCGATATCCAGCAGCCGAACCTCAATCGGGCGCAGCGGTCGCTCGCCCGACTTTTCAATAACAATAAAAAACAAATACTTAAACAAGTCCTTGTGAAAGAAAAAATTAAACGTGTTACAATAATACTGCTCCAAAAACTCAATGTGTATCAACTTTACGATACATGAATATGAGGCTGGCTTCGAGTTGATCCCCGATGACCAGCAAAGACGCGTCTGGAGACGCCGCGGTCAGCCTGGACGGTGGTGGGGTACCGATATAACTGTCGCCCGCCATTCTTTTTATAGCAGGACCTCTTTGGTTGTAATCCGGGTACCTCTTTGGTTGTAATCCGGGTACCCTTACAGAACAGTTGTACGTCGACGTATTCTACGCCCTGTTTTGTTGGCATTTATGCCAACTCATCCGGGGCTTAGATTTCAGCAAGATAATGCCCGCCCGCACAGGGTGAAAGTTTCTACTGCTTGCCTTCGTGGTTACTTTGGTTGCCGATATTTCACCAGTTGAGAACGTTTGGTGCGTCATGGACAGGACCCTCTACCCAGCTCGTGATTCTTAAGATCTATAGCGCCAATTGCATAGAATTTGGATCGATATCTCTCAGGAAGACATCTAACAACTCTATCGAGCAATGCCAAGCCGAATGACTGCTTGTATAAGGGCCAGAAGTAGACCAGCGCACTTTTCACTTGCTCTGTTTGTGAAGCTCTTCCTCTTGAGTGAATCATCCAATTTCTCTAAAATTGTAATGATTTGTTTGTCTGTAGCTGTACATCCTATTCGGATTATTATTCTGTGATGCGTCGCTTTTTGTCTTAGAGTGTATTACAAAACATAGCTAAATTTGACATTATTTGTAATAGCACTAGCAGTACGAACGTTAGCATCGATTTAAAGTTTAGAAATGTACAGCAATCAGTCGCCAATAATCTGCTTATTACAGATTTACATTTCAACCACTGCATGGCAATCATCAGTAAGGTAAGGTGCAATTCATATCATCATTAACAAATATCCGTTCCATATGGAATCGGACCTGTTAGTATCAATAGTTTTGTGACGTTATAACATGAATAAATGGCAGATTTAAATACTCAGTCATTATCCACAGAATTTCATCTCATACAGAAATAGCTTGTTGCTCGTCATTCGATTTGAGCTCACATCGACGACTTGCTTGTTTAGTGAAGCAGCGTACGATTTCGCTACCTGAGGCGGAGTGTAATCTGCTCTTGATATTGCCATCCTAGAAATTCCGAGATGGTTACCAGGGGACGTATGTGGGGTCTCCTCCTCAGTGACTAGAAAGGTTAGTCTCTATACCACAAAAGATGTCTACTTTGGTCGTGGTGGGTGGCCTCACTTTAATCGTTTCCTGCTCGCGCGCTCGCTCGCTCGATTGTGTGTGTGTGTGTGTGTTGTCGTTGTATGTGTGCGCTCGCTCGTGTGTGTGTGTGTGTGTCTTGTTGTTGTATGTGTGCGTGTGTCTGCCTGTGTAAGTGTTTGTGTTGTTCCACGTCTCCTCCTAAACCACTAAACTTATTTCAACCAAACTTGATACACATATCCTTTACTGTAAGACAACAATCGCTGTCGGGGCTGGAACCCCCTACTTAAGCGCACATGATATGTCGTCATAAATAACGAGATGCGTGAAAAACTACCGGATCATGTATGACGTTTCAATTTATTACTTCCGTGCTGCTAACTCTATTCGCAACACATTCTGCAAGCAGTGTCCACATATGCCGCTGAAGGTACCTACACACACACACACACACACACACACACACACACACACACACACACACACACACTGATAAGTCAAAACTTAACTGGTTAACAGCCTGCTTATCCGTCTTCGGAACGAAATACACTACGGATTATGTGGATCAGGGATCCCACAATTTTTGGTGAGTTTGTGGAGGTATTTGCCGTTAGATATCTACGCACAGCTCACGTAATTCGCGTAAATAACCGGCCGCTGATTTGCGTACACGGTGATGAGGCCCGAAAACGACCCAAATGGGTTCCATAGGATTTACATCAGGCGAATTTGGTCACCGAGACATCAAGTGAGTTCACTATAACGCTTCTCAAACCACTGTAGCACGGTTGTGGCTCCAAATCACGGACGGTTATACTGCTGAAGGGCCGGCCGGTGTAGCCGAGCGGTTCTAGGCGCTTCAGTCTGGAACCGCGCGACCGCTATGGTCGCAGGTTCGAATCCTGCCTCGGGCATGGATGTGTGTAATGTCTTTAGGTTAGTTAGGTTTAAGCAGTTCTAAGTTCTAGGGGACTGATGACCTCAGATGTTAAGTCCCATAGTACTCAGAGCCACTACACTGCTGAAGGTGAGATCGCCGTCGGGGAAGACATCAGGCTTGAAGAGCTGCAAGCGGTTCGCAGCTGTCAGAGGAACTTCGATTAATACCACAGGTCCCACGCAAGTGCAGGAGAATCCCTCCCATAGCTTAATACTGCTCCCACAAGACTGCATCCGTGGCACGCTGCACGTCTCGAGGCGGCGTCTGTGGAGACGACCATCGACAGACGTAGCAAGAATGTGATTCACCCGAAGAGCCGACTCGTCTCCACTGATCGACGGTCGAATCCCGATGGTCCCGTGCCCACCGCAATCGTAGCTGACGATGTCGTTGGGTCAACATGTGAACACGTAGTGGTGGTCTTCTGCGGAGCTCCATGTTCGACAATGTACGATGAACGATGAACAGCGTGCTACGAAACTCGTTCACATGCTCAGCGTAATAATAATCTACCCTTTGTTGTGCGACTGCTACGGTCGCAGGTTCGAATCCTGCCTCGGGCATGGATGTGTGTGATGTCCTTAGGTTAGTTAGGTTTAAGTAGTTCTAAGTTCTAGGGGACCGATGACCTCAGAAGTTAAGTCCCATAGTGCTCAGAGCCATCTACCCTTTGTCAGAGTCGGCTATATCAGTGGATTTCCCCATTTGCAGTCCATACCTTCGCTACGGTGACCTCTGTTAAAGGCAGTAAAGTTCATTGTCAACTACTATAAATGAAATATGTTTGTGTAATAAATTTTAAACGACAGCTTGCTTTTGTTAATTTTTTAAAAAGTGATTTTACATTAATAACATGTTGTATCAAATTGGTGATCATACTAATAAAATCGTCCGCAGCTCGTGGTCGTGCGGTAGCGTTCTGGGTTCCCGGGTTCTATTCCCGGTGGGGTCAGGGATTTTCTCTGCCTCGTGATGACTGGGTGTTGTGTGATGTCCTTAGGTTAGTTAGGTATAAGTAGTTCTAACTTTTAGGGGACTGATGACCATAGATGTTAAGTCCCATAGTGCTCAGAGCAATTTGAACCGTTTTTGAATTAAATTGGTTATATTATGCAATGAGATTGGGAGACAGTTTAATCGGTACGGCACTTTATTTACTACTGTTTCTGTTAAACCATGACACATCCCCAAATGTAAATTTGGGCTATTAACATAGAGGGAACTCTAAACAAGTGGTTGTCTTTATTCGAACATTGCACAACAGTACTGTTACACTGCTTAACCGTGAAGAAGTGGTTGTGTAATACAAAAGGAAAGACCGCAAATCCTGAGGCATTTAATTAAAATGGACATTTAAAATCATAGACAGTTTACTACCAAAGCAAATAATTTTTTGAATAAGTCTGGATGATATATTCCTTTTCATTATCATTTCTGTATTAGATGTGAAGTTTGCATGACTTTAATCGTCCATTTCATTTACCGGGTGATCAAAAAGTCAGTATAAATTTGAAAACTTAATAAACCACGGAATAATGTAGATAGAGAGGTAAAAATTGATGCACATGCTTGGAATGACATGGGTTTTTATCAGAACAAAAAAAAAAATTCACAAAATGTCCGACAGCTGGCGCAGGACAGCAAACCGTCAGTGACTGCTCATGACAACCGTGTATAAAAGGAGCTGTAATGAGAGAGATAATCAGATGCGCCAGCAGTCG
Source organism: Schistocerca nitens (assembly GCF_023898315.1). Classification (NCBI taxonomy): domain Eukaryota; kingdom Metazoa; phylum Arthropoda; class Insecta; order Orthoptera; family Acrididae; genus Schistocerca; species Schistocerca nitens. The sequence goes on along the minus strand of NC_064615.1, from coordinate 692,798,803 downwards.
CAGCACGTTGACGTTACCTGAAAAGGCGCTTTTAGTTAAGCTGTATTATCAGAATGGGGAATGTGCTAGTTCAGCGTTACGATCCTATCTCCATAGGAAGGGGATTCGAACGGGTAAAGGTCAGTTGACAAATGCAGCTTTGGCGAGAATGATTTCGAAGTTCGAAGCCACGGGTTGTTTAGACGATGGACCCCGTAGTGGCCGACCGAGCACAAGGCGTAATGCTGCTGAGACAGTTCAGGAAGAAATGGAGGCTGTAGCGGGTTCGTCTATGCACGGGGAAGTCAGCGCTCGTGCAGTCGCACGTCGCACCGACATTCCACACACTACTGTTTGATTGGCACTTAGGCGTACGATCCGATGTTATCCGTACAAAATCCATTGGCATCATGAACTGTTACCTGGCGATTTAGTGAAGCGGAGGGCATTTGCCGCCTGGGCGTTTCAAAAGATGGCGGAGATGACGATTGGTTGAGTAACGTGTTGTGGACCGACGAATCTTATTTCACGCTCCGAGGGTCTGTCAACGCCCACAACTGCTGAATTTGGGCTACCGAAAATCCTAGAACTGTCGTGAAAACTCCATTGCACGACGAGAAAATCACGGTATGGGTTGGATTTACCACATCTACCGTTATCGGGCCTTTTTTCTTCGAGGAAATGCGTGATTCTGGTTTTGTAATTGCTACCGTGACGGGTGAGAGGCACGCCGATATGTTACAGAATCGCATCATCCTCAGCCTGGCTGATAAACACCTACTGGAACTTACGATGCTTATGCAGGATGGCGCCCCACCCCATATTGCTTGTGCGCATCGTTTGGTGATGATCCTGTACTCAGCCGCCACTTTCGTCATGCTTGGCCTCCCAGGTCCCCAGACCTCAGTCCGTGCGATTATTGGCTTTGGGGTAACCTGAAGTCGCAAGTGTATCGTGATCGACCGACATCTGTAGGTATGCTAAAAGACAACATCCGACGCCAATGCCTCACCATAACTCTGGACATGCTATACAGTGCTGTTCACAACATTATTCCTCGACTATAGTTTTTGTTGAGGAATGATGGTGGACATATTGAGCATTTCCTGTAAAGAACATTATCTTTGCTTTGTCTTACTTTGTTATGCTAATATTGCTATTCTGATCAGATGAAGTGCCATCTGTCGGACATTTTTTGAACTTTTGTATTTTTTGGTTCTAATAAAATCCCATGTCATTCCAAGCATGTGTGTCAATTTGTACATCTCTATCTACATTATTCCGTGATTTATTCAGTTTTCAAATTTATACTGAATTTTTGATCACCCGGTACTTCAGATAGTTACCTTACGTTTCAAAATGTACAGATTTTTCTTTTATGTATATTCTATCTAAGGGACGTCTTTGTGATGCAGTAAGACGAGGGCGATGTACCTAATAACAAAGGAAAATAGCGTATGAATAAGAACTCACTAGTATCATACAGTGCAGGACGTGCTCCTGTAAACAACTGGCCACATTCTATAAACAGCTTCCTTAGACCGTGGCTAGAGTCGTCACTATCTTTTTCAATTATCACCTGGTCATCGGCGAAGAGGAGAGAGTATAGGTTGTCATCTTCCATTATTATTATTGTAATGGTATATATCTTTTATAATACAAAAATGAGCAGAACGTAACCTTTTTTTGTTTCATGCCAGTTGTTGAAGTTACCAAAAAAATCTGCGCGGCAGACAAAAAAAGCAGTCGAAGTTTCAGACGGACAATAAAAGACTGCCATCACTGGCGTATATCGCTATGAGAAGAGAGTTGGATGAGAATTACTTTCAGATTATTTAATCGACAGCTTAAATATGTCAGTTGCCAGTTTCATATGGAAATGAACGACTGTCGTAAGAAAAGATAGACATAGGACCAATGAGTGGTAGTCAACGTCTAGTATGCCAGTCGCGCTCCACATGTGTTGTACCAATCAGCTGACAAACTTTGTTTCCGATGTCTTAAACGAAAGATAAGAGTCCGATGCTGCATTTTTGTAGCTGAAGATAGTTTTGGGGTGACTGTCCACTCTAATCTATCTTATGGAAGCATCTGAAGCTTTTAAGAACTCTGACACCGTACATATGTTTGGAACTGTTTACTGTAGTGAAGCCTTGGTCTCGCTCTACAGTTCTTACCATCTACACTTCCAGCCATAATCAAACTGACTTCCTTGGTGCCTCTTTGTGTGTACTGTTGATCGAGTCCTTCTTTTAGTCAAGTTGTGCTGTGAATATATGTTTTTTACCACTTCGCCTAAGCACCTTCTCCTTAGTTTTCCAATCCACCCAAATAATTGTAGGATTCTTCTATGGTACCACGTTTAAAAAGTTTCGGTTCTCTTCTTGTCTGTTTATTGTCCACGTGCAATAAAGATGGAGGCAATGAGGCCTTGGTAGGTCGGTGCAGCGAGATGGCCGACCGTTGTCGCCGAGCGGTTATAGGCGCTTCAGTCTGGAACCGCGCGACCGCTACCGTCCCAGGTTCGAATCCTTCCTCGGGCATGGATCTGTGTGATGTCATTAGGTTAGTTAGGTTTAAGTAGTTCTAAGTTCTAGGGGACTGATGACCTCAGATGTTAAGTCCCATAGTGCTCAGAGTCATTTGAACAATTTTTTTGGAGCGAGATGGCGCCACATCTACGTACACAAGTCCTCCCGCAAATTCTGGGGAGGGGGCGATGAACTCTGACTCCAAGTTTAGTCACATGCCATACGTGTCCTATCAGGTTTATATTTGGTGAGTTAGGGGGCCAGAACTGGAATGGAGTGGTTGGAGGAACACAGTGGTGACACTGTTTCCCTCGAATCACTCCCTTACACTTCTGGCCTTGTAACATGGCGCATTATATTACTGAATGTCACTGCCATCGCGAAACATGGTTCAAAATGGTTGAAATGGCTCTGAGCACTATGGGACTCAACTGCTGTGGTTATCAGTCCCCTAGAACTTAGAACTACTTAAACCTAACTAACCTAAGGACATCACACACATCCATGCCCGAGGCAGGATTCGAACCTGCGACCGTAGCAGTCCCACGGTTCCGGACTGCGCGCCTAGAACCGCGAGACCACCGCGGCCGGCGCGAAACATGATCATCTTGAAAAATTGTACGTGGTCTGCAATTCCTTGGCCGTCGCGGCACCTTGCACGAGCTCCACTGGACTCCTGGATGCTCACGTGAATATACCCCAGAGAATAATGGAGTCGCCGTCGGATTGTCTCGCTCCCACAGTACAGGTGGAAAACGACGGAATTGTGGCCTCCCATCGGTATGATGAAGAAGTTATCGGGATTCATCACCATGTACCGTTCTGCCACTGCACCATCGTCCAGTGTTGATGGTCACGTGCCCATTTCAGTCGGAACTGCCGATGTCATTGTGTTAACATTGGCACATGCATGGGACGTCGGCTGTGAATGACCTTCGTTAGGAGTCTTCGGTGCACTGTGCGTTCAGACACACTTGTACTCTGATGTTAATTCCGCCACAGTCTTTCACCTCTTCTGGTTTAGCAGCATGTCCAGATTATGACGTCAGACATCTGTAGTGAGGTGTGGTCCAACCTCACGACGTCTAGGCGTGGTTCCACCTTGGTTTCGCCATGTGCTGAAGACACTCAACACAGTACTCCTCGAACATCCGACAAGTCGTGCATTTTCCGAAATGCTCGATCAAACTCAGACAGATAGTACACCTTCCCCATTCTACACACGGACAGTAAGCTCAGTGATGCTACGTGCACCGTGTGTGTGTCTGACTAGCAGTCATTCCTCGCCAGGTGACGCTGCTATCACCTGAACTGGTTTATATCGATAGTAGGTCGGTATTTACCCGTGGTCTAGGGGTAGCGTCATAATCAAAAACGTCTTCGGTTCCGGGTTCGATCCCCGCCACTGCCTAAATTTTGATAAATAATCAGCATTGGCGGCCGAAGACTTCCGGCATAAGAAGTCAGCCTCATTCTGCCAACGGCCTTGTCAAAGAGGGCGGAGGAGCGGATAGAGGTTCAGGGCACTCTCTTGTCCTAGGGGTGGGAAATTGCCCCTAAAGGCGGAAGAATCAGCAATGATCAACGACATGACGATGCAGAAGGCAATGGAAACCACTGAATTAAAGACACGTAACGTGTATCCACAGGACATGTGGCCTGTAATTGAAGAAGTGTCATGATGATCTCTCCATTGGCAAAAGATTCCGGAATAGTCCCCCATTCAGATCTCCGGGAGGGGACTGCCAAGGGGGAGGTTACCATGAGAAAAAGATTGAATAATCAACGAAAGGATAACGTTCTACGAGTCGGGGCGTGGAATGTCAGAAGCTTGAACGTGGTAGGGAAACTAGAAAATCTGAAAAGGGAAATGCAAAGGCTCAATCTAGATATAGTAGGGGGTCAGTGAAGTGAAGTGGAAGGAAGACAAGGATTTCTGGTCAGATGAGTATCGGGTAATATCAACAGCAGCAGAAAATGGTATAACAGGGGTAGGATTCGTTATGAATAGGAAGGTAGGGCAGAGGGTATGTTACTGTGAACAGTTCAGTGACCGGGTTGTTCTAATCAGAATCGACAGCAGACCAACACCGACAACGATAGTTCAGGTATACATGCCGACGTCGCAAGCTGAAGATGAACAGATAGAGAAAGTGTATGAGGATATTGAAAGGGTAATGCAGTATGTAAAGGGGGACGAAAATCTAATAGTCATGGGCGACTGGAATGCAGTAGTAGGGGAAGGAGTAGAAGAAAAGGTTACAAGAGAATATGGGCTTGGGACGAGGAACGAAAGAGGAGAAAGACTAATTGAGTTCTGTAACAAGTTTCAGCTAGTAATAGCGAATACCCTGTTCAAGAATCACAAGAGGAGGAGGTATACTTGGAAAAGGCCGGGAGATACGGGAAGATTTCAATTAGATTACATCATGGTCAGACAGAGATTCCGAAATCAGATAGTGGATTGTAGGGCGTACCCAGGAGCAGATATAGACTCAGATCACAATATAGTAGTGTTGAAGAGTAGGCTGAAGAAGAATCAATACGCAAAGAAGTGGGATACGGAAGTATTAAGGAATGACGAGATACATTTGAAGTTCTCTAACGCTATAGATACAGCAATAAGGAATAGCGCAGTAGGCAGTACAGTTGAAGAGGAATGGACATTTCTAAAAAGGGCCATCACAGAAGTTGGGAAGGAAAACATAGGTACAAAGAAGGTAGCTGCGAAGAAACCATGGGTACCAGAAGAAATACTTCAGTTGAGTGATGAAAGGAGGAAATACAAACATGTTCCGGGAAAATCAGGAATACAGAAATAGAAGTCGCTGAGGAATGCAATAAATAGGAAGTGCAGAGAAGCTAAGACGAAATGGCTGCAGGAAAAATGTGAAGACATCGAAAAAGATATGATTGTCGGAAGGATAGACTCAGCATACAGGAAAGTCAAAACAACCTTGGGTGACATTAAAAGCAACGGTGGTAACATTAAGAGTGCAACGGGAATTCCACTGTTAAATGCAGAGGAGAGAGCAGATAGGTGGAAAGAATACATTGAAAGCCTCTATGAGGGTGAAGATTTGTCTGATGTGATAGAAGAAGAAACAGGAGTCGATTTAGAAGAGATAGGGGATCCAGTATTAGAATCGGAATTTAAAAGAGCTTTGGAGGACTTACGGTCAAATAAGGCAGAAGGGATGGATAACATTCCATCAGAATTTCTAAAATCATTGGTTGGGGGGACTGGCAACAAAACGACTATTCACGTTGGTGTTCAGAATATATGAGTCTGGCGACATACCATCTGACTTTCGGAAAAGCATCATCCACACAATTCCGAAGACGGCAAGAGCTGACAAGTGCGAGAATTATCGCACAATCAGCTTAACAGCTCATGCATCGAAGCTGCTTACAAGAATAATATACAGAAGAATGGAGAAGAAAATTGAGAATGCGCTAGGTGACGATCAGTTTGGCTTTAGGAAAAGTAAAGGGACGAGAGAGGCAATCCTGACTTTACGGCTAATAATGGAAGCAAGGCTAAAGATAAATCAAGACACTTTCATAGGATTTGTCGACCTGGAAAAAGCGTTCGACAATATAAAATGGTGCAAGCTGTTCGAGATTCTGAAAAAAGTAGGGGTAAGCTATAGGGAGAGATGGGTCATATACAATATGTACAACAACCAAGAGGGAATAATAAGAGTGGACGATCAAGAACGAAGTGCTCGTATTAAGAAGGGTGTAAGACAAGGTTGTAGCCTTTCGCCCCTACTCTTCAATCTGTACATCGAGGAAGCAATGATGGAAATAAAAGAAAGGTTCAGGAGTGAAATTAAAATACAAGGTGAAAGGATATCAATGATACGATTGGCTGATGACATTGCTATCCTGAGTGAAAGTGAAGAAGAATTAAATGATCTGCTGAACGGAATGAACAGTCTAATGAGTACACAGTATGGTTTGAGAGTAAATCTGAGAAAGACGAAGGTAATGAGAAGTAGTAGAAATGAGAACAGCGAGAAACTTAACATCAGGATTGATGGTCACGAAGTCAATGAAGTTAAGGAATTCTGCTACCTAGGAAGTAAAATAACCAATGACTGACGGAGCAAGGAGGACATCAAAAGCAGACTCGCTATGGCAAAAAGGCATTTCTGGCCAAGAGAAGTCTACTAATATCAAATACCGGCCTTAATTTGAGGAAGAAATTTCTGAGGATGTACGTCTGGAGTACAGAATTGTATGGTAGTGAAACATGGACTGTGGGAAAACCGGAACAGAAGAGAATCGAAGCATTTGAGATGTGGTGCTATAGACGAATGTTGAAAATCAGGTGGACTGATAAGGTAAGGAATGAGGAGGTTCTACGCAGAATCGGAGAGGAAAGGAATATGTGGAAAACACTGATAAGGATTAGGGACAGGATGATAGGACATCTGCTAAGGCATGAGGGAATGACTTCCATGGTACTAGAGGGAACTGTAGAGGGCAAAAACTGTAGAGGAAGACAGAGATTGGAATACGTCAAGCAAATAATTGAGGACGTAGGTTGCAAGTGCTACTCTGAGATGAAGAGGTTAGCACAGGAAAGGAATTCGTGGCGGGCCGCATCAAACCTCTCAGTAGACTGATGACCAAAAAAAAAACTTGGCGGTCGTAATATTCTGGCTGATCATTGTCTGTCTTCTCCAATTCGGCCAGTTATTTCGCTGCTCAAATAGGAATCCTCACCCACTACTCTTACTGTCTAATTTTCGGAAGTAATTCCCTCCTCAGTATCGCCTTAGGAATTCGACTGCGTTCCATAACGTTTTACTTTTATTGATTTTCAAGGCACTATGCGTTACATTGTAATAACAACTTCATTTTCGTCTCTTACAGAGCTACAATGACACCGGCAAACACCCAACTTTTTGATTCTCTCTTTTTCAAGTTTTATCTTGGTTTCCTTGAATGCTCAAGTTATACACTGTACGCTTCCCAAGAAAATTTGTTGGTAGATGGGCTAAAACCCATTAAAGTCCACTTTTGTTCCGCCCTCACAACATAGAATTTCTGTATGTCATTTTCGGAGATGCTATGCGAGAGCTTCGGTGGTTTTACCTTCCTGTGTAAGGTACAAACATGTCTGCAGTAACTGCTCAGCCACTGCCTTTGAACTGACAGATTTAGATGAAATTTGCCACGTGTTGGAGCCGCAGTATTAGATAGAATAAAATATTACTTGACTAGTGTACCACGGGAAATAGTCTTTAATTAATGCGATAAGCCTCGCTGGTATTCTGTCGAAGTAGTAAACGTTGTGATCGCTTTATTAAAGACTCAGTTACTTGTAAGAAAAAAAAGGAAGGTATACGTATTCCCAAACATTGTTTGCTCTAACGGAATACAATGCAGACCTAGATGGCTTAAAGTGATATTCTTATTGAATTAAATTTGTATTTCATTTGAAACTCAATTTTTTGTCTGCAGTTCTTCGATACACGACATTTCAGCACGTGAAAACCATTCATTTTGTTACCTATGTGATTCTGTTTGAAAGAAACAAGCAGGCTGACTGTCAACCAAAGTAAACTAAATACCGTGCATCAAAACAAACCTCAAAGTAAAAGTCAGCGTGTCACATCGCTCCCAAGAGTATGGAAGTCAGAGGAGCCGCAAGCGTCCTTAGCCTGTTGGCATTCAGTCTCTAGCCAGTGCACCACAGATCAGACCAGTAGATCCTGTTTTACTGCAAGGATTGTGAAGTCCAAAAGCATATCAGTGTTACGCTACAGTAGTGAATATACGAGCACTAGGCGCTGTCTGTGCTAAGCTAACATACTTCTGTCAACCAAAGAGTTTGCAAATAGCAGTTAGAATCTACACAATTCAAAATCATTTTTATTAAATTTACAAAAATAATTATCCCTACATTCATCACATCTCTCCACACTTAGATATACAAACAATTTTTTCGTATGTTTCCTGACAATATATTCCGGTTGTAGAGCCCGATACGTAAAACAGGATGGCGGAAGTACTACAGAAGAGAAATTATCATCGAGTGCACCCGAAGGAAGCATAAAAAGACTAGTTAATACATGCGAACAATTTATCAGATAGGATTAGCAACACTGTAAGATTATGAGCGGTCGATTTGTCTGTAGGAATGTATCATCATTGGAAGATCGTAAGGAAATACAGAAAGATGCAGAAAAACATTTGCGTTTGGTTTTATGAATGGCATCTCTCTCTAAATATGGATAAATGGAGGATTACGCCTATGATAAGGAGACAGACGCCGTTAGAGTCCGACCACAAGATCAGCGGTGACCATCGTGAGCACGTCACAGCGAAATAATAATTAGCTTTAAACAGAACGGTCACGTAGACTTGTTGGTCCTGGAAAAGTGGAGTGCATGTGTAAGGGAAATCGCTAATAAGAAGCAGGTGTGGCAAATTCTAAGGTGCAAGTCGTTCGTTTCGATTCCTCATCAAGTAGGCATGACAATAGACATCGAACCCATTCAGAGAAGCGATACTAGAATTGCAAGAGGACGGTTTTGCAAACTTTAAAATGTGACAGAAGCGCTTGGCGAAGTTAAAAGGGAATCGTTGGAAGAAATGCGCCGTAAGTTCCGGTAAAATACTCTTGGGAGCATTTAGACTTTTTTTTCATATCATCCTGTCTCTTCTTCTTATCAGCGTTTTCCATATGCTCCTTCCTTTGCCGATTCTGCGGAGAAACTCCTCATTCCTTAGCTTGCCAGTCCACCTAATTTTCAACACTCTTCTGTAGCACTACAGCTCAATTGCTTCGATTCTCTTCTGTTTTGGTTTTCCTACTGTCCATGATTCACTTCCATACGGCGCTGTGCACCAAGCGAACATTCTCAGAAATTTCTTCCTCAAATGAAGGCCAATGTTTGGTACCAGTAGAATTAATTCTCTTTGCCAATGACGCCCTCTTTGCCTGTGCTGCTGTACTTTTTTGTCCTCCTTGCTTCATCGGTACGGAATCATTAAGTCATTTCTCCCAAGTTCAATACGTGAAAGACAATCGTTTATTATTGGTACGACGTACTCTTCTCCTCCAATGCACATTGGGTTGCGCAATGTGTACGTAGATGTTTACGTAGATGTAGACCAACACGCATCTTCGAATGTTTACAGGGGTATTTCATTCACAGATAACTGCCGTCCTCTTCGTCGACTATTGAACTCTGGAAGCTAGACATTGACACGCAACATATGGCCGGGGTTACGGGGAGCGTACTCAACACTTGCAATAAACATACGTTCCACAATACTTATTGATGCTGGAGTGTAATTTTGACGAAGTAACAAACTGGCTTCAACCACTGCTGAAGAATCAGGTCCACGTACGACTTCGGTGCCCTTGGGAGTCCAGCGTGACATGTTACAACAATCTACAGGGTGTTTCAAAAATGACCGGTATATTTGAAACGGCAATAAAAACTAAACGAGCAGCGATAGAAATACACCGTTTGTTGCAATATGCTTGGGACAACAGTACATTTTCAGGCAGACAAACTTTCGAAATTACAGTAGTTACAATTTTCAACAACAGATGGCGCTGCGGTCTGGGAAACTCTATAGTACGATATTTTCCACATATCCACCATGCGTAGCAATAATATGGCGTAGTCTCTGAATGAAATTACCCGAAACCTTTGACAACGTGTCTGGCGGAATGACTTCACATGCAGATGAGATGTACTGCTTCAGCTGTTCAATTGTTTCTGGATTCTGGCGGTACACCTGGTCTTTCAAGTGTCCCCACAGAAAGAAGTCACAGGGGTTCATGTCTGGCGAATAGGGAGGCCAATCCACGCCGCCTCCTGTATGTTTCGGATAGCCCAAAGCAATCACACGATCATCGAAATATTCATTCAGGAAATTAAAGACGTCGGCCGTGCGATGTGGCCGGGCACCATCTTGCATAAACCACGAGGTGTTCGCAGTGTCGTCTAAGGCAGTTTGTACCGCCACAAATTCACGAAGAATGTCCAGATAGCGTGATGCAGTAATCGTTTCGGATCTGAAAAATGGGCCAATGATTCCTTTGGAAGAAATGGCGGCCCAGACCAGTACTTTTTGAGGATGCAGGGACGATGGGACTGCAACATGGGGCTTTTCGGTTCCCCATATGCGCCAGTTCTGTTTATTGACGAAGCCGTCCAGGTAAAAATAAGCTTCGTCAGTAAACCAAATGCTGCCCACATGCATATCGCCGTCATCAATCCTGTGCACTATATCGTTAGCGAATGTCTCTCGTGCAGCAATGGTAGCGGCGCTGAGGGGTTGCCGCGTTTGAATTTTGTATGGATAGAGGTGTAAACTCTGGCGCATGAGACGATACGTGGACGTTGGCGTCATTTGGACCGCAGCTGCAACACGGCGAACGGAAACCCGAGGCCGCTGTTGTATCACCTGCTGCACTAGCTGCGCGTTGCCCTCTGTGGTTGCCGTACGCGGTCGCCCTACCTTTCCAGCACGTTCATCCGTCACGTTCCCAGTTCGTTGAAATTTTGCAAACAGATCCTTTATTGTATCGCTTTTCGGTCCTTTGGTTACATTAAACCTCCGTTGAAAACTTCGTCTTGTTGCATCAACACTGTGTTCTAGGCGGTGGAATTCCAACACCAGAAAAATCCTCTGTTCTAAGGAATAAACCATGTTGTCTGCAGCACACTTGCACGTTGTGAACAGCACACGCTTACAGCAGAAGACGTACAGAATGGCGCACCCACAGACTGCGTTGTCTTCTATATCTTTCACATCACTTGCAGCGCCATCTGTTGTTGAAAATTGTAACTACTGTAATTTCGAAAGTTTGTCTGCCTGAAAATGTACTGTTGTCCCAAGCATATTGCAACAAACGGTGTATTTCTATCGCTGCTCGTTTAGTTTTTATTGCCGTTTCAAATATACCGGTCATTTTTGAAACACCCTGTATGTACGGTTGGAGTGACTCTTTGGAACGTTTATGTGGACTCTATTATTCGACAAAGCGAACGGTAAACCTGGCCATACCGAACCGACTTGTTTACGCGACTACGTGTATTTCAGTTAAGGGAAGTACCCGTCGTCCCCTCCGAGTGCCGGCACGCAAAGCTGTCGCGAAGACGAATTCGTGGGCCGCCACTAAAGCTTGGTGACAACGTCATTAATTGTCATGAGACACTGCAGAAGGAGAAGGTGAAGGAGCGTGCAAAAATATTGGTTGGAATGAATCAGTGGTGTGTGCAGATTATAACAGGAAGGACGCTCCTGGCTATCCGGGGGGTTGGGGGTGCGTTCGGTTGCCGGGTAATAAGTAGTTGTCGTGTCTTGTGTCACGGCTAAGAGATTTCCCGCGCTTTTTCTTTTATTTGCATTCACGTTGTTCAATATTGAAGGGTGGTGCTATGTGACGTAGAGGCTATAAAAAACAAAAAAGCAGCCTCGTGTTTACTTCTTCAGTTTTAGTGTACTGCTACAGCGGCTTGTAACTGTGAAGTTGGTACTGGAGCTGGCATCGAACGAATTCAGAGACGTGAGGCTAGGATCGCCATACATCACTAAAACCCATACGAAAGTGTGAGAGATATCTACAGAAACCTAAATATGAAGGAAAAGTGGCGTTTTCGTGAAATCGTGTTGGTTAAATTTACAGAAGCGACGTTTCATGAAGACTGCGACAGTTTTTATGCCTCCATTGTATGTATCACGTTATGATAGATAAATTAGGGTACACTCCGAATCGTACAGACTGTTATTGTTATGCGAATAGAATGAGATAGGATATCGATAAATATTAGAAAGCAGAAACCGATGCAATGAACTGCAGAGTAGCTCATTACTTCTCAGGAATGTGTTTCAGATTGGAGGTAATATTTATCATCGAAGTACGATAGCTTCTCACATACCAGCACAAATGAATTTTTCACACACTTCAGCTGCCTTCTTAAATTTCTCATTTGTCATTCCGTGACGATGTCACAAGCTTTCAGGGATGATGGAGAAGAGTAAATGTATCAATTCGAGGTAAGGGACCTTGCCGAGGAAGCGACCGAGACGAAAGTTATTAGCGAAAATCGTTCGGACACTTCTGCCAGCGGAATACAGATACCGGTACTGTTGTCACTAAGACTGCAGGATAGGCAACTATTAGAGTGGGAGTATGGAACGAAAGAAGAAAAAATGGTCTACTAAACGATGATTACATTAAGAGCTATGACAATTTGTTTGGTAGAAGAGATGTATTTCACAAAGATGAAGAAGTGCTCTTAGCTTTTCAGATACGCATGTGGAGCCCATCTTTTGAAGACAAGTTGTTCTTGTTTTGGTCCATACAACCACTTCTGAAAATCTATCTACATCTACATCCATACTCCGCAAGCCACCTGACGGTGTGTGGCGGAGGGTACCCTGAGTACCTCTATCGGTTCTCCCTTCTATTCCAGTCTCGTATTGTTCGTGGAAAGAAGGATTGTCGGTATGCCTCTGTGTGGGCTCTAATCTCTCTGATTTTATCCTCATGGTCTCTTCGCGAGATATACGTAAGAGGGAGCAATATACTGCTTGACTCCTCGGTGAAGGTATGTTCTCGAAACTTCAACAAAAGCCCGTACCGAGCTACTGAGCGTCTCTCCTGCAGAGTCTGCCACTGGAGTTTATCTATCATCTCCGTAACGCTTTCGCGATTACTAAATGATCCTGTAACGAAGCGCGCTGCTCTCCGTTGGATCTTCTCTATCTCTTCTATCAATCCTATCTCAGGAACAACAGCACCAGCACTTTATTTCACTGTTACAGCTACCACAAAGCTTTTTGATAATAACTTTCAGGATCAGTGTCCTTTACCTCAAGCTGATACATTTATCATTCTACATTGCCCCTGAAAGTCAGTAAAATCTTTACCCTATACACACACTGAGGAGCCAAAGCATTATGGCCGATGCTCACTGCGAGACTGAATGCCGTCTAGTGGCATCCCGGACATGCGACGCGATAAAGAATGTGTACAAGTGGCGCAGAGACGAATGAGAAGTCATTCTATCAACGATACTGGTCGTAAATGGAGATATCCACGGATATAAACGACTTTGACAAAGAACAGTGTGTTACGGAATGATGTCTGGGAACGAGCATCTCGGAAATGGTGAAACTACTCTTGCTATCTTGGTGAAGTCCTACGGAAATCGGTTTAAGATCAGTCGCACCATGAGTAGGTGACAAGGTGTTGGACTACTGCTCCTTAACGCAAAACGTCGACGTTGGAGGTTTTCCCGCAGTGTAGAGCAGATCTGACGGTGGAGTACAAAGCTGGTGTAGGCACAAGTATTTCGAAGTATTCCGTTCAGCGGAGCAGGTGACTGCTACGTGTTGACCCAACGAAACCGTCAATTATGACTGCAGTGGGCGTGGGCCCAACCAGATTTTACCGTGGATCATTGGAAACGTATCGCCTGGAAGAGTATGTCACATTTTTTGGTGCACCATGCCGATGGTAGTCTCCGTATACACCGTCATTAAGGCTAACGACTACTCGAAATATGCACTGTGCAACGGACGCAGGCCGATGGGGGATATCATGCTGTGGCGGACATTAATCGAAGGCACCATGACAGTTGTGGAGTACATGAACGTTAGAGCGGACCGCCTGCATCTCTCTGCGCTTCATGTCTTTCCTGGCGGCAGCGGTATCTTCCAGCAGGATAACTGTCCGAGCCGCAATGCCACGCTCATAATAAAGTGGCTTAAAAAGCATGAGAGTTACGTTCTATATTGGCCACCAAATTCACCGTATCTGAACCCGACAAAACACATCTCGGACCTTAGGAAGTCCCAGCTATGTGTCCACGAAACACCGACCAGTAATTTAAGGGAATTGCTAGACCTGAGTTCAGAAATTGTTGCTACATTTCTCCTGAAACCTACTGCGGACTTGTCGAATCCGTGACGCACAAAAGCGTTGCTTAGTGAGTTCCAAAGGTGGACCGACACGCTGCAAAGCAGGTGGTCACAATGTTTTGGGTCGTGTATAGCTCCTTTCATTTTTAATGAGAACTAGAGACCAATTGAATTCGTCTATGAAGAAGTAGAGCGTTTTACTCCAGACAATTATCTTCCTACGACTGGTCCTTTTACATATATAATGGCATTAACTATATTTGGTCTAACAAAATTAATATGAACCCGAAATAAGTGACAGGATCATCCTAATAACAATGTCCCGATTTATGGTCATTTCATTTCACTGGTTTATGCATGATGTTCTAGAATAACAACCCCATGCACCTAAACGTACTCCTTCCACTTCGTACTGGGACTCTTTCGTAAATCGGGACTTCATTTTTGAATTTGTTTGTGAGCTCTACCTCATTTTCTATCTCAATTTCTTCTACCTCATTTTCTGTTTTAGTCGCGAGAGAAATCCAGTCAGTGCAATATATCTAGCATATCGTATGAGCTATTCACACTTATTCAGATTTTGCTCTGTGTCTTCAACTTCTCATCTGCACCCACTTATACTGCCGTATTTCTTTTTACCTACAACTTATTCCCCCCCACCGCCTCGCCTCTTTTTCTCTTTCCCTATCATTTAGAAGTGATTGATTGGTTCTATATTTTCCGGTGACTATTACAGAGGAACACTGCACTGTAGTTCCCTCTCTAGATTGTCGCACAGATGACAAAATGGTAGATATCGAAATAGACGACAGAGGGATAGAGAAACAATTCAAATCGCTCAAAAGGGGAAAGGCTGCTGGACCTGATGGGATACCAGTTCGATTTTACACAGAGTACGCGAAGGAACTTGCCCCCCTTCTTGCAGCGGTGTACCGTAGGTCTCTAGAAGAGCGTAGCGTTCCAAAGGATTGGAAAAGGGCACAAGTCATCCCCGTTTTCAAGAAGGGACGTCGAACAGATGTGCAGAACTATAGACTTATATCTCTAACGTCGATCAGTTGTAGAATTTTGCAACACGTATTATGTTCGAGTATAATGACTTTTCTGGAGACTAGAAATTTACTCTGTAGGAATCAGCATGGGTTTCGGAAAAGACGATAGTGTGAAACCCAGCTCACGCTATTCGTTCATGAGACTCAGAGGGTCATAGACACGGGTTCCCAGGTAGATGCTGTGTTTCTTGACTTCCGCAAGGCGTTCGATACGGTTCCCCACAGTAGTTTACTGAACAAAGTGAGAGAATATGGACTATCAGAGCAATTGTGTGATTGGATTGAAGAGTTCCTAGATAACAGAACGAAGCATGTCATTCTCAATGGAGAGAAATCTTCCGAAGTAAGAGTGATTTTAGGTGTGCCGCAAGGGAGTGTCGTAGGACCGTTGCTATTCGCAATATACATAAATGACCTTGTGGATAACATCGGAAGTTCACTGATTTTTTTGCGGAAGATGCTGTAGTATATGAGGAGGTTGTAACAATGGAAAATTGTACCGAAATGCAGGAGGATCTGCAACGAATTGACGCATAGTGCAGGGAATAGCAATTGAATCTCAATGTAGGCAAGTGTAATGTGCTGCGAATACATAGAAAGAAAGATCGTTTATCATTTAGCTACAATACAGCAGGTCAGAAACTGGAAGCAGTTAATTCCATAAATTATCTGGGAGTACGCATTAGGAGTGATTTAAAATGGAATTATCATATAAAGTTGATCGTCGGTAAACCAGATGCCAGACTGAGATTCATTGGAAGAATCCTAAGGTAATGCAATCCGAAAACAAAGGAAGTAGGTTACAGAACACTTGTTCGCCCACTGCTTGAATGTTGCTCAGGAGAGTGGGATCCGTACCAGATAGGGTTGATAGAAGAGATAGAGAAGATCCAACGGAGAGCAACGCGCTTCGTTAAAGGATCAATTATTAATCGCGAAACCGTTACGGAGATGACAGATAAGCTCCAGTGGAAGACTTTGCAGGAGAGACGCTCAGTAGCTCGGTACGGGCTTTTGTTGAAATTTCGAATTGCTCCCTCCTACGTATATCTTGCGAAGAGACCATAGGGATAAGCTCAGAGAGATTAGAGCCCACACAGAGACATACCGACAATCTTTCTTTCCACGAACAATACGAGACTGGAATAGAAGGGCGAACCGATAGAGGTACTCAAAGTACCCTCCGCCACACACTGTCAGGTGGCTTGCGGAGTAGGGATGTAGATGTAGATGTAGATACTGAGTAAGAATTTCAGTGAATAACCTAAAGCAGTTATCAGGAGATACCAAATGGAAGTGGAATGTTGGCACCCGGCCTGCGTAGTGTTTACGTTCTGTTTGTATCTGCGTGCTACACGCATTCCGTTTGCAGTGCTATTTGCGTGCGCAGCACGGGGCACGTTCATGCTGGAATTCACGCCATTCACAAGGTGTGCCTTTAATATTAAAGAATCTCTGTTTGTAAGCGTACTACAGACACATCTCCCATTTTTAAGGTTGCAGTTGTACATACTAACGTCCTTGTCCATCCAAATGTCCACGAGTATCTTTCGCGTTGTCTTTATTTTTTTCATTTCTGAGCTTTGAAATCGGTAAGCTAATATATTCCGTAAGAACTGAAGCTACTTGATGCGTTTATTTTCTAATATCAAATGAAAAGGATGTTTGACATCCGTCGCCTTCGACTTCGCTAGGGGCAGAAAATTGTTTGCAAAAAAACGTAGTTCTGTATCGGCAGTTTTCATCGTCACTTGAACGTGACCAGTGCTGGCTGCAAATAATAGTAACTAGTTCACATCGTACATAAACATAATGGAACGCATGCTGATATATAAAAAGACCCAGTTTTTTTTCGGCGGCACTGTCGACCCTTACTAACTGACATTTTGGCTCGTCTTTCCGCCAGGATTGAATGTGGGATGATCGCTTGAATCTGGGAAGGCAAATGCTAGACTTAGATTTGTCGGGAGAATCATAAACAAATGTAAACCGTCACGAAGGTGGAATCGCTTGCAAAACTTTAGTGTGACCAACTGTTGATTATTTTTCGGCGCTGTGAGTAATAAGTTGGATTAACTGATGAGCTAGAGACAGTGCAAAGAAGAGCTATGCACTACGATCCGGGTTAACTTAATTAGCCCGAGAAGATAACATAATGAAATTTTTCACTTGGTAGCGGAGTGTGCGCTGAAATGAAACTTCCTGGCAGATTAAAACTGTGAGCTGTATTGGGATCCGAACCTCGGGACCTTTGCCTTTCGCGGGCAAGTCCCCACCTCATGAGCTATCCCAGCATGACTTATGACCCGCCCCCACAGCCTTACTGCAGTCAGTACCTCATCTACTACCTTCCAAACTCTCCAGCGAAACATGCGGGACTAGCACTCCTGAAAGGAAGGACATTGCTGAGACATAGCCACAGCCTGGGGGATATTTCTGGAATAAAATTTTCAATCTTCTGCGGAGTGGGAGCTGTAATGACATTTCCTGGCATATTAAACCTGTGTGCCGGACCGAGACTCAAACACGGAACTTCTGCCTTTCACGGGCAAATGATCATTCTGGAAACATATCCCAGGCTGTGCCTAAGCCATTTCTCCGCAACATCATTTATTCCGGGAGTGCTAGTTCTGTAAGTTTCGTAGAAGTTTGGAAGATGGGATATGAGTTACTGGCCGAAGTAAAACTATGAGGAATGGTCATGAGTTGCGCTTGTTTAGCTCAGGAGATGAGCACCTTCCAGCGAAAGGCAAAAATCCTGAACTCGAGTCTCGGTCCAGCACACCAATTTAATCTGCTAGGAAATTCCAGGTTACAAAGCGTTTAATAAACCCGAATAGTATACCCAACAAGAAAGGCGTCGTGCATCAATGGTTTATGTTCCAATACATGTAACTTACTCTGACATATCTGTTGAATAAGTACTATGGAGTAAAAGCTCAGGTTTAACAGAGGGTACCGATAACTTTTCATCTCGGTAACGATCTGTGAATGGAATAGGAAGGGTTCAGAACGAGTCTAATGCACCTTGCATCTTAAACCAGACAATGTACTGTGACCACCGCATAGCTGTTGGTGTACATATCGAATAAAATAAATGGACAGTTTCACTGGCGTGCAGTTAGCCACGCGTTACAGGGCTCCCTATCATGTCACTCGACTCTTACAACTGCCATCTGGTTTCTGTACAAATTGTAAATAGCCTTTCGCTCCCTGTATTTTACCCCTGCCACCTTCAGAATTTTCAAGAGAGTATTCCAGTCAACGTTGTCAAAAGCTTTCTGTAAGTCTACAAATGCTAGAAATCTTTCTTCTAAGGTAAGTCGTAGGGTCAGTATTGCCTCACGTATTCCGACATTTCTGCGGAATCCAGACTGATCTTCCCCGAGGTCGGCTTCTACCAGTTTTTCCATTCGTCTGTACAGAATTCGCGGATGGAATTTTGCAGCTGTGACTTATTAAACTGATAGTTAGGTAATTTTCACATCTGTCAACGCCTGCTTTCTTTGGGATGCGGTTCTAGGCGCTATAGTGTGGAACCGCGCGACCGCTACGGTCGCAGGTTCGAATCCTGCCTCGGGCATGGATGTTTGTGATGTCCTTAGGTTGGTTAGGTTTAAGTAGTTATAAGTTCTAGGGGACTGATGACCTCAGATGTTAAGTCCCATAGTGCTCAGAACCATTTTTTTCTTTGGGATTGGAATTATTATATTCTTCTTTAAGTCTGAGGGAATTTTGCCTGTCTCATACATCTTGCTCACCAGATGGTAGAGTTTTGTCAGGACTGGCTCTCCCAAGGCTGTCAGTAGTTCTAATGGAATGTTGTCTACTCCGGGGGCCTTGTTTCGACTTAGGTCTTTCAGTGCTCTGTCAAACTCTTCACGCAGTATCATATCTCCCATTTCATCTTCATCTACATCCTCTTCCATTTCCATAATATTGTTCTCAAGAACATCGCCCCTATATAGACCCTCTATATACTCCTTCCACCTTTCTGCTTTCCCTTCTTTGCTTAGAACTGGGTTTCCATCTCAGCTCTTGATATTCATACAAGTGGTTCTCTTTTCTCCAAAGGTCTGTTTAATTTTCCTGTAGACGTCACTGGCCATCTTACCCATTAGACCTGGAGGACGCTGAGTAGAAAGTGCGTTTCACTCAATAACAGTGCAGGCTCTCAAAAATAAATACAAATCAAAAAGTACAGCGGGCGCCTGCAGTCGAGCTCTGCTACAAATTGCAGCGCGACACCAGCAATACTGCACAGTATGGTTAAGATCTGGCACCGAGTTACATATAAAGTAAAACAGTTTGCAGCACCCGAAAAAGACATCCAGGTCAGTCGTTAAAACACTGCGCAGGAAAATGGTAGCAATGCGGAAGAACACCCCAAGGCACACCATTAACATTCGCATTGTTTATTTCTTTTCATTTACGAACCGTTTCAGGCATCGTGTACATGGCTACTGAAGGCAAGTGCTCGTATAGGAGAAGAGATATACTAATTAAGTGCCCCCTCCCTCTCCATTAGCTGCCTGGGGCACGCAGCGGCAGACTTGGACGGCAGTCAAGACGGGTGTCCGTCCCGCTGCCTGCCGACACAGGGGTAACTTCCGGCGGCCCGGCAAATTACCGCCTCGTCTAGCGTTATGTTATTAGCGACGCCCAACTTGCGTCTCGCTTCTCCATCGACAAATTGAATTCGAGCGGCCGCCCGTCGTGCGGTTTATTAGACAGTCCCGCTCAAGTAGACTATTCTCTACCGCCCGGCACAGACTCCTCGCCTCAGAGCACCTAATACTCCAGAAAACGAGTGCCCTGCCGTGTGCGGATTAAAACTGAGAAGACTTATTTCAAATGTATTCTAAAGGAAGTTGTAAATGGCCAAACGATTCCAGAAACTTAACAAACGCAGGGATCGCCTACTGATGATACCGCGACCGTTGTAATTAATGTGCAGTACACAGCCACAGCACTATCTGACCGTTCTCATAAGGTATTTATGTATTTAAATCCATAGGCTCGAAAAACACCTGGCTCCAGTTACACGAATTGCGTCGCCTGGAATATCTCTTAGTAAGCTGTTTCAGGAGTTGTACAGATATACATTACATGCTCAAATGATGTATGTTAACTGCCGTATAAGTCTTTCGATATCAAGGTATTTTTGACCACGAACAATCACGAGTTTCTCGCCACAGGTTAGCATTTTAAGATATTTTATGTAGCTGACAAACAGGGAACCTTGACTGCGAAACATGGATAAGTGAGAGCCTATGCTTTACGCTTTGTACTCTGAGTTACATCCTTCTTCATCCAGATCAGCAAGCCGCGTGCTGGAAATCACCCCTAACCCCGTCTTCCAAGAAACGTAGTATGAACCAGCCAACCAGCCAATCAGGGGACTTATCGCCAACTCCTTCCCGGTCCCCCCCCCCCACTCCACACCCTCCCCCCCAGCCCCCACATATCTCCAATCTGTATATCTGTAGTTTCTTTCTTAATCATTGCGTTATTTATTTCACGTACTTGCGGTAACGTCCGAGTTCAACATGTAAGAACTGCACTACATCCTTCCTGCATCGTCGATTCGTTTGATTACACTACTGGCAATCAAAATTGCTACACCAAGAAAGATGACGTGCTACAGACGCGAAATTTAACCGACAGGAAGAAGATGCTGTGATATGCAAATGATTAGCTTTTCACAGCTTTCACACAAGGTTAGCGCCGGTGGCGCCACCTACAACTTGCTGACATGGAAAGTTTACAACCGATTTCTCATACACAAACAGCAGTTGACCGGCGTTGCCTGGTGAAACGTTGTTGTGATGCCTCGTGTAAGGAGGAGAAATGCGTACCAACACGTTTCCGACTTTGATAAAGGTCGGATTGTGGCCTATCGCCATTGCGGTTTATCGTATCGCGGCATTGCTGCTCGCGTTGCTCGAAATCCAATGACTGTTAGCAGAATATGGAATCGATGGGTTCAGGAGAGTAACACGGAACGCCATGCTTGATCCTAACGGCCTCGTATCACTAGCGGTCGAGACGACGGGCATCTTATCCGCACGGCTGTAACGGATCGTGCAGCCACGTCTCGATCCCTGAGTCAACAGATAAGGACGTTTGCAAGACAACAACCATCTGCACGAACAGTTCGACGACGTTGGGACGTTTACAAGACAACCACCATCTGCACAAACAGTTCGACGACGTTTGCAGCAGCATGGACTATTAGCTCGGAGACCATGGCTTGAAGCTGCATCAAAAACAGGAGCGTCTGCGATGGTGTACTCAACGACGAATCAGGGTGCACGAATGGCAAAACGTAATTTTTTCGGATGAATCCAGGTTCTGTTTACAGCATCATGATGGTCACATCCGTGTTTGGCGACATCGCGGTGAACGCACATTGGAAGCGTGTGTTCGTCATCGCCATACTGGCGTATCACCCGGCGTGATGGTATGAGGTGCCATTGGTTGCACGTCTCGGTCACCTCTTGTTCGCACTGACGGCACTTTGAACAGTGCACGTTACATTTCAGATGTGTTACGATCCGTGGCTCTATCCCTCATTCGATCGCTGCGAAACCCTACATGTCAGCAGGCTAATGCACGACCGTATGTTGCAGGTCCTGTACGGTCCTTTCTGAATAAGAAAATGTTCGACTGCTGCCCTGGCCAGCACATTCTCCAGATCTCTCACCAACTGAAAACGTCTGGTCAATGATGGGCGAGCAGCTGGCTCGTCACAATACGCCAGTCACTACTCTTGATGAACTGTGGCATCGTGCTGAAGCTGCGTGGTCAGCTGTACCTGTATACGCCATCCAAGCTCTGTTTGACTCAAGGCCATGTGTAAAAAAAATGGTTCAAATGGCTCTGAGCACTATGGGACTTAACATCAAGGTCATCAGTCCCCTAGAACTTAGAACTACTTAAACCTAACTAACCTAAGGACATCACACAACACCCAGTCATCACGAGGCAGAGAAAATCCCTGACCCCGCCGGGAATCGAACCCGGGAACCCGGGCGTGGGAAGCGAGAACGCTACCGCACGACCACGAGCTGCGGACGGCCATGTGTATCAAGGCCGTTATTACGGCCACAGTTGGTTGTTCTGGGTACTGATTTCTCAAGATCTATGCACCCAAATTGCGTGAAAATGTAATCACATGTCAGTTCTAGTATAATATATTTGTCCAATGAATACGCGTTTATCATCTGCATTTCTTCTTGGTGTAGCAATTTTAATGGACAGTAGTGTAATTAATACATTTTTGGTCATAACCTCGTCTCCAAAGAGAGTCCATGGATGTATACCAGTCCTGCAGGAGAATTTCTGTGAAGTTTGGAACGTAGAAGTTGTGGTGCTGGCGAAAGAAAAGCTTTGAGGACGGGGCGTGAGTTATTTCCGAGCAGCTCAGTCGGTAGAGGCATTGCCTGCGAAAGGTAAAATTCCCGAATTCTAGTCTCGTTCCGGCGCGCAGTTTTGATCTGCCACCCTAAGTTTAATATCAGCGTGCTCTCCACTACAGAATGATGAATTCATTCTGGAAACATCTCTCTTACACCGGCTTCAACGACCTTGCTCGGGTTCTGTGGAGCTCGCCCTTGTTACAGTTCCGTTGCAAACATAAAAACAGTCACCGTTCTCTCTCCACTTGCTGTGCTAAATGGTCTTTGTTTCCACTGTAGAGGACACCGACTCAGTTCCACCACGGAGAAATACGAGTACAGTCTTTAGTATTGCGAACATGGTCTCTTATATTCAATTATTATGTCATAAATCAGAATATTCCAAAGAAAATAAATGTTATTTTCCAAATGGGGAGATAAACGTTCAGCCCAGTTATCTAGTAGTAGTCTGTGACGAATTTCTTCTGATACGGCGCACAGGCTGCACCGGTTGGCATACAGCCCTGCGCTGTGAGTTGCTGGGAGGCCGTGTGATTTATGAATGTTGCCCCGGGCACAATTCCTCGTATGCCACAAGCCATTTCGGCCTCAGTAGCTCTCGCGACATAATTGCTTTCGCAGCTGCTCCGCAAAACACGTTTAGGTATCTCTAGTCATAACAGCACCATCGATTCTCTTTTGACAGTGCCCACCGCGTCGGGGCATGCAGTTTTAACACCAACACCGCTGCTCGCTGAAGATCGACACAACAAGGTGCTTAACTTCTCATAGACGGGCTTCAGAGTCACGCATAATTTCTTAAAGGATATCATATTCGCTGTTCACTGTATAAATTATTTATTTCAAAATTTCAGTTTCGGCCTTTGGACCATTTCCAGGTAGTACTGAGAAAGATTTTGCTTCAGCACATGTCAGATTTTAAGATAAAAGCATTCATGTACTCGGGCGCCTTGACTTACCTGATCGTTTCAGACTTGCGTTGCTCCAAGCCCTACACATTACTTCCTAAAGTTCCCATCTTCGAATGCTTGAATAGGACGTGTTATGCTAGAGAGCGAATGTTCAGCACTGCAAGTTTAGAAATGATGTGTTTGTGACGAGCTTCAGTAACGGTTTCATTCTCTAATGCGCTACAAGAGATGTGACAAACGCAGATAAAGTTAAAGATTTAATAGCAAAAGAGAAAGCACATTTTACTTATGTTTCGCAAGACAATGCTCTGTTTGAAACGATCTTGTTTCGTGTAGCGCAGTGCCGTATCCTTCCTGTTTACATATCATTGTATTTGAATACGCAGGGCTATACTAGTTTCTTTGGCGCTTCAGTGTATTTGCCGCTTCTGTAACTTACGATCGAAAAACGTAGCAGTCAATGTACCACCAATATATATTCTTTCTTGGTCACCAGTCTCCTGACTGGTTTGATGCCACGAATTCCTCTCCTGTGCTAATATAGGCGTGATGTATCGGTGAGAAATTTCGTTTGAACCCAGAGAAAGACGGTATGATTTCATTATATTGTGATAGCGTGAATTATGATATTTTTGAAGTTGCCATAATATAAACTAGAAGCTTTGCTAGCCGTGCGGTAGCTCAATGCAACCACTGGCGGGAAAACAATACACTACCGCGACCAAGTGTACGCGTGCGCTGAAGGCTCGCGCAAGAAATAACTACTATTGAAAAGGGAGCAGATGTTATATTGGGGGGAGTGCAGTTCGCCATTATATCAGCATCTGGCGCCTGTGGTCAGTCCCATATGGAGCCACGTAGATGTTGGTGCCATCTCGACGCTGCCACACTGTATCACGCATCAGTGTCATCGCCGGCCGGAGTGGTCGAGTGGTTCTAGACGCTTCAGTCTGGAACCGCGCCACCGCTACGGTCGCAGGTTCGAATCCTGCCTCGGGCATGGCTGTGTGTGATGTTCTTAGGTTAGTTAGGTTTAAGTAGTTCTAGGGGACTGATGACCTCAGCTGTTAAGTCCCATAGTGCTCAGAGCCATTTGAACCATCAATGTCATCCGGCGTCGGTAACTGTAGAGAGAGAGAGCAAACGCAGCCCATAGTACCCCGGAGAGCTAGTTGGCTACACCTGGACACTGTGGAATCAACGTTTCTCTGGGCCGATCAGGTTTTAGGCCAGTTATGCCCATTTTCCCCTGAGTTCTCTGCGAAGTTCTCAACGATGTACTTCTCGTCGCGACTTGGACAATATATTTGAATGATGCTTGTTATTGTGATAACTGAGAATCAACTTTGGCAAACCATCGTCGAGGACGCTTCCACATTACCTCTTGTACCGACCGCTTAGTCAGGCTGACCTTTGCACTGTAATCATTTTCAGATCAGGCGGATTCAAGTTGGTTGAGTCATGGATGAAGTACTGCGCTGTCAGATGGGTTCCCATGTGATCTTCATCCATACTCCGCAAGCCACCTGACGGTGTGTGGCGGAGGGTACCTTGAGTACCTCTATCGCTTCTCCATTCTATTCCAGTCTCGTATTGTTCGTGGAAAGAAAGATTGCCGGTATGCCTCTGTGTGGGCTCTAATCTCTCTGACTTTATCCTCATGGTCTCTTCGCGAGATATACGTAGGAGGGAGCAATATACTGCTTGACTCATCGGTGCAGGTATGTTCTCGAAACTTCTCCGTAACGCTTTCGCGATTACTAAATAATCCTGTAAAGAAGCGCGCTACTCTCCGTTGGATCTTCTCTACCTCTTCTATCAACCCTATCTGGTACGGATCCCACACTGGTGACCAACATTCAAGAAGTGGGCAAACAAGTGTACTGTAACGGACTTCCTTTGTTTTCGGATTGCATCTCCTTAGGATTCTTCCAATGAATCTGTCTGGCATCCACTTTACCGACGATCAAATTTATATGATCATTACATTTTAAATCACTCCTAATACCTACTCCCAGATAATTCACTGAATTAACTGCTTCCAGTTCTGACCTGTTATATTGTAGCTAAATGATAAAGGATCTTTCTTTCTATGTATTCGCAGCACATTACACTTGTCTACATTGAGGTTCAATTGCCATTCCCTGCACCATGCGTCAATTCGTTGCAGATCCTCATGCATTTCCGTACAATTTTCCATTGTTACAACCTCTCGATATACCACAGAAGTGATGGGGAGGGAAGTTCCCCGCACTCAGGGGAAGCGCCAAATGTATAGCTTGGCGGACAGAACAGCGTTTATCCATCAAACTCGCCAGGGCCACCTAATCCATTTGAGCGTAAGAAGCGTTCTCAGCAGCATGAGTTATGAAATACTACTTCAGTGTGTTGGGTGAGTGACAAACGCAATGAAAAATATTTTACAATTAGGAGAATTCATGGGAAGATGCCCCCTACATCGGAAATGCCTCATAAGCAAACAAGAGGTAAGCTATGGGACAGCCGTTTGCGGTGTCGAGCGACCCTCTGCGTGGCATTAACTAGCAACCAAGAACTTCCGAGTCACTAGGGAGCTGCTTAGAAAAGCCGCCGGGTGTTTACTTACAAAGCTAGTGAAAACTGCCTGGTCTCAGGGCAATGGGCATCATCTGTCAGTATCAGAAATCCAGTAGAGATATCACGTAATATTCTCAATAATGACGTCCAACATGGTCGTTGTAGCCTCTGGCTCATATATTATGTATTTTTCTGGCGATGTATGGGGCGCTAGGCAACACGCTAGACATATGTATTCAGATGTATGTATTTAGAATCGCTCCGTTCCTAGCGTTAATGCTGACTGCTCATGCGTCGATGTCTGGTACAGTGTATGACTGACGATGTAATTTATATTACTCTGTGACAACAGTGAAGAATTCATGATTGTATTATCTGACGCCAATGGTTATATATCGATAAACCGTTGTTATAAATACACTGGAGCGCCAAAGAAGCTCTTATAGCGATGGATATTCAAATACAGAGACATTTAAACAGGCAGAATACGGCGCTGCGGTCGGCAACGCCTGTATAAGACAACAAGTGTTTGGCAATGTTGTTAGGTCGGTTACTGATGCTACAATGTGAGGTTATTAATATTTAAGAGAGTTTGAACGTGGTGTTATAATCGGCGCACGAACGATGGGACACAACACCTCCATGTATCGAAGTGAAGATTTTCCTGTTCGACCATTTCACGAGAGTACTGTGAATATCAGGAATCCGGCAAAACATCAAATCACCGACATCGCTGCGGCCGGAAAAAGATCCTGCAAGAACGGGGCCAACGACGACTGAAGAGAATCGCTCAACGTAACAGAAGAGCAACCCTTCTGCAAATTGCTGCAGACTTCAGTGCTGGGCCATCAACAAGTGTCAGCGTGCGAACCATTCAACGGAACATCATCGATATGGGCTTTGGGATCCGAAGGCCCACTAGTGTAGCCTTGATGACTGCACGACACAAAGCTTTCCTCCTCGCCTGGGACCGTCAACACTGATATTGGATTGTTGACGACTGGACACATGTTGCCTGGTCGGACGAGTCTCGTTTCAAATTTTATCGAGCGGATGGATGTGTAGGGTATGGAGACAACCTCATAATCCATGGACCCCGCTTGTCAGCAGGTGACTGATCAAGGTAGTGGAGGCTCTGTAACGGTGTGGTGCGTGTGCAGTTGGAGTGATAGAAGACCCCTGATACGCCTAGATACGCCTCTGACAGCTGACACGTAGGTAAGTGTGGTGTACGTACTGTAAGACCTTCGGTACACACACCATCAGATTATTTGACTTGTCGCTCTAACGAAGCAGGCGAGTGTCAGCAATATGTCTCGTGGTCTTATCGTGACGTGTTTATCTTCTGCCGTTTGGTCAGACGATAGAAATGCCACTTGCACGCTTAGAGTGTCAGATTGACAGTGACCAACTTTAAACAGAACTTGATTAATTTTCACACACATTTATTAAAATAATAAAAATCATAGATATTACTTAACTTGATTCTGGATGCTATTTACAATTGACAATCTGAAGTTCCTTTGGTCTTGGTACGTTAATCTTATTCTCACATATCTCTGATACTTGACAAAGTGTCTATTCATTTATCTTCATGGCTATGTACAGGAATATTGTAATCTTATTAGGTGCAGACTGAAACTTGACTATAGACTGGTGCAGACAAATGCAGACTAATGCAGACTGGTAATCGGAGGTCTGTACACTCGTTATAATACCTCGCGCGTTCAGGTACCACTGCGCGAGTGTGATCCGCGAGGAGAAAAGGTTCTACGTTAGCAGCAATCTCATTGGCTGAGTTACATATTAATACGCGGATCGGCGGAAGCAGAATTTGGTCCGTCGCTATGACAGCGCCATCCCGTAGAGCGGAGACGGACGAGCGCTGCGCCTGCGCTGTTATGCTTAGCGGGGCGCGCTCTAGTGGGAAAGTTGTGTACGCGCTGACTACGCGGAGCTCTGTACACAACAAGCATCTTGTCTGACCATCTGCATCCATTCATGACCATTGTGCTTTCGGATAGATTTGGTCAACGCCAGCAGCACAATGTGGCATGCCACACGTCCAGATTTCTTACAGAATGACTCCAGGAACATTTTTCTGAGTTTAAACTCTTCCGCTGCCCACCAGACTACCCATATATGAACATTATTGAGCGTATCTGGGATGCCTTGCAACGTGCTGTTCAGAAGAGATCTCCACTACCTCGTACTCTTATGGATTTATGGACATTCCTGTAGGATTCATAGTGTCAAGTCCGTCCACCACTATCTCCGGCTTTAGTCGAATCCATGCCTCGTCGTGTTGCGGCACTTCTGCGTGCTCGCGGGGGCCCTACACGACACTAGGCAGGTGTGCCAGTTTCTTTGACTCTTCAGTGTAGTATTAGGACTGTGACAATGGCCAGTGGACCGAAACTAGTTGTTAAATAACGAAATTTTATCAGCAGCTCTTGGCGGTAATCATCATTTCAAATAGTTACAACGTGTGGGGCAGCACCTTCTGAAAATATATGTGGTCACTTCACCTTCGTCAGTGCTATATTCACATGAAGAAGATGGGATCATGCTGAGGCGATGCCGATGCTGCTGGAATAAACCGCGAAGAAGGCAAGTCATTATCACAATAAAGTTTCTGCTGTGTTTGCAGTAATTGGCGAATTCTACAGTAGGCGTTACATTTCTGTCGTGTGGAGGCCAGTCGCTGTGCCTCATCTTCGAGATCTCCTTTCAAGAAAATAACGCAACATCGCATATTACCTCCATGCAGAGGCTGATTCAGTGTTACGCTGGGGAGCACGTTTCGCAGATCTCTCATCCCCTCAAAACAACTGGTCATGGTTTACCGAAAGATATACATGCCGCCACGTGACAGCCACCGCGACTGATAAACTCTGTTCTAGAACTTGAATAGTTCAGTAGGCATCTGGGTTGAAGAAGTGTGGACATCAGCATCAGCAGACTGTATTGTAGCGTTCTTTCAATAACAGAAGCTAGAGAGAAAACGTAGGTACAAGCCAAGGAATGTAACAGCGAACAAACCGTGGGTAACATAATAAATAATTCAGTGATCGACGGAAGAAGGAAGTACATAAATGTTCGGAGAAATTCAGGAATATAGAAATACAAATCACCCACGAATCAAACAAACAACAGGTGCAGAGAAGATGAGGCGAAATGGCTGCATGAAGAATGTGAAGAGATCAAAAAATAGAAGATTGTCGCAAAAGAACCTTCGGTGAAATGAAAAGCAAGTGCAATAACATTAAGAGTGTAATGGCAATTCCACTGTTAAATGTAGAGGAGAGATCAGAGAGGTGGAAAGAGGACACTGAAGATCTCTATGAGGGGGAGGACTGATGATCTGATAGAAGAAGAAGCAGGAGTCGATACAGAAGAGATACGGGATCCAGTATTAGAATCAGAATTTAGAAGAGCTTTGGACGTTGTAAGAGCGAATAAGGCAGAAAGGATGGAGAACATTCCATCATAATTTCTAAAAGAATTGGGGAAAATGGCAACAACATGACTATTCGTGTTGGTGTGCAGAATGTATGAGACTGGTGATATACCATCAGAGTTTCGGAGAAACATCATCCACAAGATTCCAAAGACTGCAAGAGCCGACAAGTGCCAGAATTATCGCACAATCAGCGCAAAGGTTCATGCATCCTAGTTTCTGGCAATAATAATACATGGAAGAACGGCAAAAAATTGAGAATATTTAAGTGGACGATCATTTTGGCTTTAGGAGAGATAAAGGTGCCAGAGAGGCAATTCTGACGTTGCGGTTGATAAAGGAAGGTAGACTGAAGAAAAATCAACAGACATTCATAGATTTTGTCGACCTGGAGAAAGCATCCCACAATGTAAAATGGTACAAAGTGTTCGTGATCTTCAGAAAAATGGGGTAAGCTAAATGAGAATACTGTTAATATACAATATCTACAAGAAGCAAGTGGGGACAAAAAGAGTGGGAAGTGAAGAACGAAGAGCTCGGATTAAAAAGGTTGTAAGAGAAGTATATAGTGTGTCCCCCCCCCCCCCCCGCCTCCCCCTCGGTTCACCCTACTGTTCAGTCTAAAAATCGAGGAAGCAATGACGGAAACAAAAGACAAGTTGAAGAGTGGGATTAAAATTTATGATGAAGTGGTGTCGATATTAAGATTCGCTGATAATATTGCTGTCCTTAGTGCAAGTGAAGAAGTTTACAAGATCTACTGTCTGGAGAGAACAGTCTAATTGAGGGTAAATCGAAGAAAAATGCAAATAACGAGACGTAGCAGAAATGAGAACAGCCAGAGACTAAACATCAGGATTGGTGATCAGGAAATAGATGAAGTTAAGGAATCCTCCTACCTAGGTAGCAAAATAAACTATGACGGGCGAAACAAGGAGGACATAATAATCGGACTAGCACCGAAAAAAATTGAATTTCTGAGCAAGAGAAGTCTATTAGTATCAAAAATAGGTCTTAATTTGAGGAAGAAACCCCTGAGAACGTACGTTTGGAGCACAAGCATTGTATGGTAGTGAAACGTGGACTGTGGGAAAATCAGAAAGGAAGAGAATCGAACCATTTTAGAAGTGGTGCTAGAGAAGAATGTTGAAAATTAGGTTGACTGATAGCTCAGGGACTCAGGAGACTATCTGCAGAATCGCCGATGAAAGGAAAATATGGAAAACACTGACAAAATGGTGCAAATGGCTCTGAGCACTAGGCGACTTAACATCTGAGGTCTTCAGTCGCCTAGAACTTAGAACTAATTAAACCTAACTAACCTAAGGACATCACACACGTCCATTTCCGAGGCAAGATTCGAACCTGCGACCGTAGCGGTCGCTCGGTTCCAGACTGTAGCGCGTAGACCGGAAAACACTGACAAGAAGAAGCGACAGGATGGCAGGATATCAGTTGAGACATCCGCGAATAACTTCTGTGGTGATTCGTGGAGCTGTAGAGGGTAAAAACTTAGAGGAAGACAGAGATAATTGAGGACGTAGGTCGTGGATTGGAACTGCTAGTTTGAGATGAAAAATTTGCCACAGACGGGCAACATCATACCAGTCAGAAGACTGATTAAAAAAGTCCTGGTCTACCTCGGTGTGGAGAGTGATGCTGGCCAGAAGGTTTCCCAGATCTCTCGACGACTGAAAACAACTGGTGATGGGTTACCGTGACACTAATATGACGCAAGTTTCCAGCTATTACGATTTATAACTATTGCACAGAACCGAAGCAATGTAGAGTCTACCATCCAAGCTCAGTTAGAGCCGACGTTGCAATTCACATTTAAGTGCTTGGCAGAGGGTTCATCGAACCACAATCATACTGTCTCTCTACCATTCCACTCCCGAACAGCGCGCGGGAAAAACGAACACCTAAACCTTTCTGTTCGAACTCTGATTTCTCTTATTTTATTTTGATGATCATTCCTACCTATGTAGGTTGGGCTCAACAAAATATTTTCGCATTCGGAAGAGAAAGTAGGTGACTGAAATTTCGTAAATAGATCTCGCCTCGACGAAAACCGTCTTTGCTTTAATGACTTCCATCCCAACTCGCGTATCATATCTGCCACACTCTCTCCTCTATTACGTGATAATACAAAACGAGCTGCCTTTTTTGCACCCTTTTGATGTCCTCCGTCAATCCGACCTGGTAAGGATCCCACACCGCGCAGCAATATTCTAACAGAGGACGAACGAGTGTAGTGTAAGCTGTCTCTTTAGTGGACTTGTTGCATCTTATAAGTGTCCTGCCAATGAAACGCAACCTTTGGCTCGCCTTTCCCACAATATTATCTATGTGGTCTTTCCAACTGAAGTTGTTCGTAATTTTAACACCCAGGTACTTAGTTGAATTTACAGCCTTGAGAATTGTACTATTTATCGAGTAATCGAATTCCAACGGATTTCTTTCGGAACTCATGTGGATCACCTCACACTTTTCGTTATTTAGCGTCAACTGCCACCTGCCACACCATACAGCAATCTTTTCTAAATCTCTTTGCAACTGGTACTGGTCTTCGGGTGACCTTACTAGACGGTAAATTACAGCATCATCGGCGAACAACCTAAGAGAACTGCTCAGATTGTCACCCAGGCCATTTATATAGATCAGGAACAGCAGAGGTCCCAGGACGCTTTCCTGGGGAACACCTGATATCATTTCATTGCGAACCGTGTACGCCCATAAATCACCCACAAATGCACGAACGTATTTTTCCTGCTGTATTGTATACGAATACGAAGTACTATTTCGTTTTATGCTGTCCCTTCTGGCGCTGCAATTTCAATGGCAGCCAGTGTATTCACCGCATAATACCCGTGCGTGAGCGACGCCAGGAGACAGCGAGGCTGTAGGGGCAGTGTGCCGAAGCAAGCCGTCAGCTGGTGGCAGGTCGCGGTGGTGCGGCGGTCGTGGTCGTGCGGTGGCCGTGGTCGCGGCGGCCCGCTGGGCCCTCGGCGAGGCGCGGCCGGTGCCTCTCTGCCATATCGATTCCCGGCGGCGCAGTCGACTGCGAAGCGCCGCGCGGACCGGCCCACTGCCGGCAGGGGGCGCCGCGCGTAGTGGGACCACAGGAAGCGGGCAGCAGGTAGCGAGTAGCGTGCATCGGCTGGAACGCCGCCGGCACACTGCGCTACAGGAAGCTCCTCTGGAGTAGAGGACACAAGTACTGGCGCGCCGTACCACTAAACAGCGGCGCGTTCTCGAGACCGACACAAGCCACAGTATCTCATTTCTTCGCAGCACGTTCTCCTCAATAGTGTGGACACCGGGGAAAGTCTACGATACCGGGCGTAAGGGAGAAGATGAACTGGTCTTTCCATAATGCTTATGTGCAACAAAAGTATGAAAACAGACTAATACAAAACGTTACCACGCCTAGTACCGTCTAGGTACTCAAAACACATTCCTGTAATTTCCACCACTCCGTCTACAGGCCGCAAGTGGCCCATCAGGGCCATCCGACAGCCGTGTCATCCGCAGAGGAGGATACGGATAGGAGGGGCGTGGGGTCAGCACACCATTCTCCCGGTCGTTATGATGGTATTCCTGACCGAAGCCGCTACTGATGGTCGAGTAGCTCCCCAATTAGCATCACGAGGCTGAGTGCACCCCGAAAAATGGCCACAGCGCATGGCTTGGCTGGATAGTCACCCATCCAAGTGCCGACCGCGCCAGACAGCTCTTAACTTCGGCGATCTCACGGCCGTAGCCTTACATTCCTGTCATTTGGAATGGATAAATACAGGTCCTTTATGGTTCTTGTTTTGTTGGCAGAAGAGCCAACACCGTGTTACTAGAGGAATCCGAAATGCACGCGTTTTAGCTCACGCAGGCTGGCGTGAGGAGGGATGAACTATACTGACGTGAGGTCTGGAACATGACAAGGAATTAGAATTCAGAAAGCGGACGTAATTAGTTTCATACTTTAATCCATTAATGATGAATGTCGCTCTTGACGGTACATGAGTCATTATTATCTGTTCAACTTATAGTAACTGAATATGGCACCTTGCTGGGTCGTATAAAATGACGTAGCTGAAGGCTATGCTAAACTGTCGTCTCGGCAAATGAGAGCGTATGTAGTCAGTGAACGATTGCTAGCAAAGTCGGCTGTACAACTGGGGCGAGTGCTAGGGAGTCTCGACTAGACCTGCCGTGTGGCGGCGCTCGGTCTGCAATCACTGATGGTGGCGACACGCGGGTCCGATGTATACTAACGGACCGCGGCCGATTTAAAGGCTACCACCTAGCAAGTGTGGTGTTTGGCGGTGACACCACAGTTCTGAGGGAAGTGCCATATAATTCCTTCTACGAAATAGTGGTAACTTCAAGTAATGATAATGGAGGAGGACAGCGAAGCGATCTCGCACCTTTCTCTCCAAAGTAGACCACCAATGCTCATAGTATCTAGAATGGTGACTTTGTTGGCCAGGCCATAAAACCATGCCTGGATGATGGGAGCTGTTGTGAATAGGGACCCTGTAGTCTTCGAACACTGTATTGTAACGTTCTTTATATTTATTGAAATACTTGAATGAATTTCCGAACTGGGATTGCATACACAACGGGAGTTATCGTCTAGAGTAAGTGCAAGTGGAGTGCTTACTCTGTGTTACTGTTATCAATACTTTATACGAACTCACTGGGCAGGCAACTCCCAATACCAATAAAGAAATACAGTCACTGCAGAATATATTTAGTCCCCTAGGTACTGAATCCTCTGGCTCTGTTCAAAACTGATAACTCTGGTTATTGTGCACATAACAAATAAATATAATTTTCTTACCTCTAAAGCAGCAACTGCGGATCGCGTTATATTCTGCTCTTTCATGAAGAAGAAAAAAGTATACTAGCTAGAGGCTGATAAATGAAAACATTTAAGAAAAATTCAATGTCTTCGAAAAACTTATGACATGGACAGGGAGCGGTAGTGATTTGTGTCGATTACTAACACTCACTTTTTCAGTAGTGAAGTTTGGCTTTTAAAACGTCTGACAAGTGAAATTATACATCTAACCAGAGCAGGTCGTTTAAACAGTGCAAGATATTTGAAGTTTCTGGAGAATGCACTGCTTGAACTTCTGCAAGGTGTCCACTACTTTTTATTAAATGAAAACATATCTTTGCTGGTGTAGCCACGAACAATGATATTTGTACGGCAAGTATTATCTAACATCACTAAAAAGGATAAAGATAAATCATCAGATTACGTATACCTGTGTTAGCAATTCATAGAACATTACAGAAAGGAAATATCTAACTAACCTGTACATCAAATCTGTTTACATACATTCTGGGGTTACTCAACATAAAGCTCACTGTTACCAGTTTTCAGCCAACTCATTTATACTAACGCGCTGGCAAAAGGAAATCAACAAAAAATTTGCATCTTTGTCTTAACTGCCAGAAGACTTCTGCTTCCAAATTTATATTTCCAATAATACATGTATTCGTAAAGGTTCTTTGTGTTAACAATCCAGTAATGTAAAAATTAAATTTACATTCAGTATAAAATCACTCGTCATTTTAGCTACCTATTTTACGAGCGGTGTTGGTATGAGAAAATTCCTACATTATAATTTAACACTTGGTGGCTTTACACAGCACACAACAAAAACGGCATACTGCATCCTCTTTCGCTCACAGACAGATACACACTCCATGCCGTGCGCCTAACTCTCTTTTTCTTCCACAATACAATCTCAGACCAGAAGCAGTATCTTTGAATTTGCGGTCGTGCAAAGACATCGATCCGCTTCATAGGGCTTATCAGAGACAAACATCGTTTAAAATATAATAGTTTCATTTTAGTTTACGTTAGTATTGTTACAATATTCAGATGCCACATATAGTGTACCGCAGTAGATTCCTTTCGGTATCACTATTGGAGAATAAACAATGTATCATTACCAGGATCTGATCGGTCAAAATACTTAAATGATCGCAGAGATGCAATCTTGCAGAGTAACCACAGGCCCCATAGAATACCACGATATGGCTGCCCAAATCACCAAACCCCCACCATGTTTCACTCCTGGGATGGTCCAGGTTTCATGGCCTCGGCGCCTCATTTTCTTGTTACGGGCATTTACGTCAGGTCGTCCAACAAATACGTGCTTAGGGTGATCCCTTTGTGTTGTTTTGGTGCTGACAGGGTTCGCGAATGTGACATTCAGTTCTGCAGTGGTTGTCTTCAATGACCGTCTGTCACGATTACTCTACACACTCATTCCTCCACCTTGTGACCCGAGAGAATGATGTTTTCCCCTTTCTCTTCATGCAGTATGTATCTTTGGTACCGTGCCTCTTGAAAGACCAAACACTTCTGCTCCCTTCATTACGATAGCATCTGTCATAGGAGCACCAACATTTGGTCTACGTTCAAATTCACTTTTTCCTGCATGAGTCATTCACAACTATACAGAACACTGTTCTCACCACGACTGGCACTTCCAAAGTGTTGAATAGATTATATAGGTGCAAATACTACAGCGCAACCTAGAGGCTTCTTTCGCATTTACGTTTCTAATCAGGCATACATTTCTCGCGGTGTTACACGTACGCCAAAATCACTGTGTTCAATCCGTTCTCTCAGAGTACTGTACAGTACCAAACAAACACAGAAGTGTGAATTTCATAACTTCCC
Organism: Schistocerca nitens; assembly: GCF_023898315.1. Taxonomy (NCBI): domain Eukaryota; kingdom Metazoa; phylum Arthropoda; class Insecta; order Orthoptera; family Acrididae; genus Schistocerca; species Schistocerca nitens. The sequence continues at coordinate 692,762,289 of NC_064615.1, read as the reverse complement.
CGGGGATTTTTCCTACACGTGGATTCAGTACAGAATACGTTGATAAGATGTACCTGCTGGCCATCATCAGAGGAGCCATCGAAGGCAGATGAAGGGGTCCTCCTCCGTTACGCAATATGCAGAGCGCTGTGACCCTTCCACGACAATGCAAAGATCATTACCACACCACCTAGCGGCAGCGTACTCGCCGATGGAACTGCGGAACTCAGTTCTCGTCAGCGGATCAAATCTCGGAGACCCATTATTCAACTGGTAGCGACAACCACGGTTCATCAGATTTTCTGCGGCTATGAGTGTCTTAGCAGCCGGTTCCGTGCATGTCTCCCGAGGAAGAAGTTGGTTGAAACTTCCAGACAGATTAAAACTGTGTGCCGGTCCGAGACTCGAACTCGGGACCTTTGCCTTTCGCGGGCAAGTACTCTACCATCTGAGCTACTCAAGCACGACTCACGCCCCGTCCTCACAGGTTCACTTCTGCCAATATCTCGTCTCCTACCTTCCAAACTTCACAGAAGCTTCCTGCGAACCTTGCAGAACTAGCACTCCTGGAAGAAAGGATATTGCGGAGACATGAGAATGAGTTTTTCACGCTGCAGCGGAGGTTTGGAAGGTAGGAGACGAGATATTAGCAGAAGTGAAGCTGTGAGGACGGGGCGTGAGTCGTGCTTGGGTAGCTCAGATGGTAGAGCACTTTACCGCGAAAGGCAAAGGTCCCGGGTCAAGTCTCGGTCCAGCACACAGTTATAATCTGCCAGGAAGTGTCATATCAGCGCACACTCCGCTGCAGAGTGGAAACCTCATTCAAGAGGTTCGTTGTTTTCATGTCTAGCGACCGAGCTGATCATGAAATGGGACCGCTTCTACCCGTTCATTGTTGCCCGAATTTATGTGGCTTCCAACATTGAGTGCAAAGTATGCCAGCTTCCTGTTATGTTGAAAGCACAAGACACAAAACACATACTGTCGAAATTTTCCCTGTTGTGCAGATATTTTCAGTGTAGTACAGATACAAATAATTGAGGAAAGAAATCAAATGAAATACAATCACTCCTTAACGAGTCACTCCCAGGGGACTGTAGGTAGTCGTTGTCACTTAGAAGATGTGTTACACACACACACACACACACACACACAGATCTTGCATCATATGAAGTGAACGATACCGCACCGAAGACGCAAAAACAAAAAATTCACTACTACATAGCAGAGCGGAAATGTTTAAACGTCAACAGTTATAAATACTTAACGTAATTACAACGATGGTTATGGACTTCTCAAAAAAGATAAACAGTTACTTGTATTTTATTTATGAAATGTATGTTCCAAAGATTGTTTTACATAAATAGGTCGTTATATGATACTAATTTCTTTGCTACATCTTGTTAGAGGTAAATCTATGTTCTTCTGGGCAGTTGGTCGTACGAGTTTGAAGTGCAAGGATCGAGAACGAGTTATGTGTGTTTTATTGATTTGTATTGTGAAATGAAATAATTGAAATTATATGTGCAGCTGTGCAGAAAGTGCACCAGATCTCACATTATCATTGACACAGAAGCGCGATTATCCTCTAGACGATTATAGGTAGATAAACCACAGAAAGCAAAAAAATGGCTCTGAGCACTATGGGACTCAACATCTTAGGTCATAAGTCCCCTAGAACTTAGAACTAATTAAACCTAACTAACCTAAGGACATCACACACACCCATGCCCGAGGCAGGATTCGAACCTGCGACCGCAGCAGTCCCGCGGTTCCGGACTGCAGCGCCAGAACCGCTAGACCACCGCGGCCGGCCACAGAAAGCAAACAGATAACAAGGCATAAACACACAACAAAGAAAAGCAACAAAAAATATGAATATTTTTATTATTAACAGAACTGGTTATTTAAAATCGACTGACCCTGTCGCTCGCTGCAGTGTGTCACTATTTCAGCGCGTGCTGTGAAAATGTGATCAGCCGCCCAAATTACTTCCTTACTCCAGGTCTTAATAAATCAACTTTAGGCAACAAGATGGTGGGGACGGTCAGACTACGTTAGAGATATTTTGGTAAGAATCAGTTTGGGATACCACAGTGACCACTGTGTATACGATATTCACTTTCCAAATAGTCTTAAGAGGCTGAAAAAAATCATCCACCCAGTTGCAAAACAAAGGTTCATTAGCTCTTGACCCAGGTTTCGATATTCCTTAAAATATATCCTTCAGAAGGAGTGGGCCATGCTACATCGCGTGATGGTACATTAGATTACCTGAAGCTGAGCGTCTCTTGTCATATATGAAAGTGACAAAAACAAGAAATATCCCAAGCCATGACCTCAGATAGCAGCCAGATTACATATAGCATACCTCAGAATGAACACTCACTAGTAAATGCCCACAGGTAGAGGCTCTTGTCAACATAAAATTGTAGATGTCACAGGATAAAATATTTGCTTAATTACGTGTATATCATACCTGGGCAACGGACAAATCATGATTTCAGCCTCATGACAGGCATTGTTGTTGTTGTTGTCTTCAGTTCTGAGACTGGTTTGATGCAGCTCTCCATGCTACTCTATCCTGTGCAAGCTTCTTCATCTCCCTGTACTTACTGCAACCTACTTCCTTCTGAATCTGCTTAGTGTATTCATCTCTTGGTCTCCCTCTACGATTTTTACCCTACACGCTGCCCTCCAATGCTAAATTTGTGATCCCTTGATGCCTCATAACATGTCCTACCAACCGGTCCCTTCTTCTTGTCAAGTTGTACCACAAACTCCTCTTCTCCCCAATTCTATTCAATACCTCCTCATTAGTTATGTGATCGACCCATCTAATCTTCAGCATTTTTCTGTAGCACCACATTTCGAAAGCTTCTATTCTCTTCTTGTCCAAACTATTTATCGTCCATGTTTCACTTCCTTACATGGCTACACTCCATACAAATACTTTCAGAAACGACTTCCTGACACTTAAATCTATACTCGATGTTAACAAATTTCTCTTCTTCAGAAACGCTTTCCTTGCCATTGCCAGTCTACATTTTATATGCTCTCTACTTCGACCATCATCAGTTATTTTGCTCCCCAAATAGCAAAACTCCTTTACTACTTTAAGTGTCTCATTTCGTAATCTAATTCCGTCAGCATCACCCGACTTAATTCGACTACATTCCATTATGCTCGTTTTGCTGAATATGACATGAAATACGACAGGCATATTTCATCAATAACGCTTTGTCAGTAGCCATAGTTTCGTTGCTATCTAAACAGAACACATGTTCAACTTATGGTAATCACACCCTCAACACGAGATGCAAAATCTAAAAAGAAGCTAAAAAAGTTACTACTACGCAATTACTCACGTTCACTCCATCCGACAACTGTACAACACGACGCATGCTTGCATTCAAGTCTGACAGTTACATCAGTCGTTAATGTACCAGCGTTTCAGGTTTGAAACGACTTATCTCACGCTTACATTAATCTGTGATACTGCAATGTTAGTCACTTAAATATGTTACCTAGATGAATGTATTTTCGAAATTTAATTACTCTACATTAATTATGTTTTGTGTTGCTATTTTTTCCCATCAGTATACTAATAGCTTGAAGAAAATTAGTGGGTAATAAACACTGAGGATCCACGTATGGGTATTACGGAATGACGTTTTAAAAATTTGGGAGATCACAGAGAATGAAATTCAGAGAGTTTTGCAGTAAGCAGCTTATAGCCGGAAATATGAAATGATGTTACTACAGCTCCACGCAATTTCTATGCATTCTGTAGGCTAAATGGAACACCAAAATTTTCTAGTTTGGGAAAAGTTTATTGACATTAAGGTACACTGAAATAATGTAAGCCCTGTAAGATTCTGCGCTCCCCTCAGACTGTATCAAACGCTATAATGAGCTCGGATACTGTTGCTAATGATCATGAGAACGCAAGATACTTTACATAGCCCAAGACGAAAGAGTCACAAGGGGTGAGGTCAGCGGGGTGCGAGGCCAAGAGACTGAGCACCCCTTTCTTGTTACTCCCCGCCTGAAGCTGTCTGTGAGATGTGGCCTGGCCCATCAATCAGTGTACTGGAGGAGCTTCATTCTGAAACCGAAAAGTAGTGGACACCTTGCAGAAGTTCAAGCAGTGCATTCTCCAGGAACTTCAAATATCTTGCACAGTTTAAACGACCTGCTCTGGTTAGATGTATAATTGTCCACGGCCGCCGTTATAATTGTTTAAGTAATAATGTAATCCGAAATGGATGCTGCAGAATACGACTGGCGATACTGATTTGACCAGTAATTTCGTTTGTAACTACGCGCAGTCACCGATATTAACTTGGTTAATCGCTCACTGCTGCCCTACCACTTGAAAGGAAAAGTCCATAATAATATTTTATCGAAATCTCCAGATTTAACATTTCTGTTTGCTTGACTCATCTGCATACGACCATTTCACAAGATACAACGATCCCTATCGCCTCACATAAGGGCACATGAACAATAGCGCTTAGTCAAATTTGAACGAAACAGCAAGACAAAGTCTCTTTTCATGAAATGTGTCCTATTCCAAACGGTCCAGAACACCAACGATTCATAAGGAGCACTTCTTACAACTATCGGTAGTAGCACCTCATTACAATACTGCTTAACAAATGCAGTGTCGATGATAATTTTTTGGGAATGTGCGCTCGAAAATGATGGCTGATCTATTTGAAAAGTTGTTGCTGATTTTTTTGTTCAATGTGAACTTTGTAACCCAAAGATGAGATGCAGCACCGTAGACATTACTAATGAAAAAAAAAAAAAAAAACAGAACACAATAATTCTCTAATTTCCTTCGTCTAAGACATGGAACGTCCTCTAAAAATTTTGAAGCTAGTTTTTAAGTATTGGCTCTTATCCATGTCCCAAATTTATCAAGGATGAAGCACCAGATGGCAAATCTAAACGTCGGGAATCCGATCTCCAGATGGTCGTAGGATGTCTGTCTCACATATCTCTTTCCTACTTTTGGTAATGATTTTGTAGTCGTGGAAAATGCTAAGTCGTACGACGGTTACCAGCCAAGATACGCTAAGATCCTACTACAACTGGCTGGGCATGTGAGTTCAAAAGCCATAGTAATGCAATGACAAACAATCGCCAATAAGATCGTGCTAATAGAGCACTATAATATTCAAAGTCTACTGAGACTGCGATACCTGCATCGTCTGCAAACACGAAGTTTTGCTTACAATGCACACAACTTTAAATATACTCAATAAAAGTGAAAACGATTCAGGAGCTTGTTAGACAGGTGCTCCCCATGCGTCAACGTCAGATTGTTTCGAAATTTTTATTACAGAAGTGTGTGTGCTGTACACTCTATTGTACGTAATTTCTGGTGTTTTTGTACTCGATACGTTCTTCCTATACTCTTAAACGAGACAGTGACTCTAGCACTCCGTATGGACTGTACGTGACGCAGCTGCGTAGTTACTCTCTGTCTATGGTTTCAACGTTTTAAAAATAAGGTAATTAGACGGTAAATGGTAATACCAGAATGTTTTATCACTAGCTGAATATTAAGAAATGTGTGACACATGTGAAAGCTGAAATCAATCTGAAAAAGTTTCTTCTCGGGAGCTCCTGTTATTCCATATTTATATCTTTATTTAATTGTTTCTACCATATTCAGCAGCAAAAGGACGAAAGGCATTTCTGAAAAAAAAAGGAATTTGTCAACTTGGCTAAAAGAAGGGACCGGTTTATTGGACACATCTTGAGACATAAACGAACTGTCAATTTTATACCTGATGAAAGTAAATGTCATAAAATTTGTAGCAGTAAACACGTTCAAATGAATGGAAGTTGCGGTAGTTACACAGAGATGGAGAGGTTTGCACAGGCTAGAGTAGCATGGGGAGATGCATAGAAACAGTCTTTGGACTGAAGGCTATAACATCTTATTCAGCACAGCATCGTTAAATGTTTATCAATGACAAAATCTTTCACAGTTGTAAAAATTATTTATTTCTAAAAAGGAAAACACAGGCAGGTTTCTTGACCTGTGTCCAATCTTCAGGTGCGTCTGCAAAATCATAAATCAACAATAGCACCTAGTACCATCATTTACACAAGAAAAGCCAAACAAAACTTACAGGAATTCTTAGAAAATACCTCTAACGTAATTTAAAATATAAGTCCTTAAGTGATGCATAACATAGGCTTAAACTGATTATTAATATGTTTAACCTATTTTAATCTCAGTTTTGCGTCATTTATGGATTCACATTTTAATGTGCGTAAATGATTATTTTTCTAAGAACTCCTGCTGGTTCTGTTTAGCTTTTCTTGTGTTAAAAATGTGAATATGTGCTATTGTTGATTCATAATCTTGCAGATGCAACGGAAGATGGGACTCAAGTCCTGAAACCAGATTGTGTTTTCCTTTTTAGAGATAAATAATTTTTTTCAGCTGTGGATGTGCCGTGAAGAGAAAATGAATTCAATATTTACTTCTGATAAAATTTTGTTAAATCTTCTGTAATTGACTAGCATGCAGCCATATTTAGTTGCAAATTAAGACTAATAACTTGTTAACCTGACTCATTAAGTCGTTACACTACCACGTAGAAAGGACACTTGAGACATAAACTGACTTAATAACTCATCAAGTACGATAGGATTGCTACTTCGGACAAGCAATGTGGAAATCTTCAGCCGAAGACCTACCGAAGAAATGATCAAATAATTAAGAAAAAAATGATTTTTGGCTTCAGTACCAAGCTGCCTTCATTGTGGTGACCTTGGTTAATTGTGTAATGCTTTTACAGCTGTGTATGCCTCACTGGGTCCCTATGTCTCTATTAATCTCGTATCAGTGACGTACTGAGGTCCCGTGTGTTAACTACATGACGTGGTCGACAAGGTAGGCAACGAAATTACTGGCTAAGTCGTCATCAATCACTTATCATCCATTGGATATAGGTCTCTCCCATACTTCTCCATGCATTACGATATTCAGATTTTCGCATGTATATTTGTCCTTTTTTTTTCAATCCATACACCGTTAGAACGTCCTGTAGACCTTTTCTTATCATGAGGAATCGAACACAGATTTCCTTGAGTCCAAATCGAAGCATTTCATCTTGCTGTATGTCCAGATGATCTTCATGTCATTACATTTTTCACACCCTTCAGTTGCTGGTTGTTCAACCACCAGTGTTTGAACAGTTTGAGGATTTAACGTTCATGTTTCACTTTCGTAAATTAGCATTTGCTATTCTTCAGTTTCCGTTTAAGCCAGATTACTGAGGACAGCAAATGGACAAACCATTTATGCCTTCCTAATTCTTAAAAGTGTCGTCCGATTGTCGTTTTTAGTTGCCCTAAGTGTCCATGTTTGTCTATTGTTTCTATAAATTAATCACTAGTCTTAGCTATTTTCCAATACTGATTGTACACTTACATTTTAGTAATTCTGTAATTAATCTGAACTTTCTGTGTTCAGATCAGCCATCCTTTTTCATGTGGAGGCACCGGACACTTTTATCATTGCAGGAGGCTTTAATCACCTGACAGTCGATTGGGATTATTACGGTTTTGTAAGTCGTGGGCGTGACAAGACATCCTGCAAAACATTACTCAATGCCTCCGTTGGAAACTACAGAGTGTTTCAAAAATGACCGGTATATTTGAAACGGCAATAAAAACTAAACGAGCAGCGATAGAAATACACCGTTTGTTGCAATATGCTTGGTGTTGTGTCTAGCTCATACAGCATAGACACAATGAGGTAGCTAGGTGCACGCTAAACTAACGCAGACGGGCTTGAAGCTCTGGAACATGAGACTTATTAATGAATAAGAAGAAAAGTACGTAGATGTTACTTAACTTTTATTCTCTTGTTGGAATACATCTCTTGAATAGTAGTAAGCTATAAGCACTGATACAAATGGCGCCTTGCTAGGTAGTAGCTATGGACTAAGCTGAAGGCTATTCAATCTGTCTCTCGGCAAATGAGAGGAAAGCTTCGTACGTCTGGTCGCAAGCTATGTAGTCCGTACAACTGGGGCGAGGTCATGTCCGTGTCTTGTGACCTGCCATGTGGTGGCGCTAGGTTTGCGATTACACAGTGGCGACACGCGGGTCCGACATGTACTACAGGACCGCGGCCGATTTAAGTTACCACCTAGCAAGTGTGGTGTCTAGCGGTGACACCACACTTGGGACAACAGTACATTTTCAGGCGGACGAACTTTCGAAATTACAGTAGTTACAATTTTCAACAACAGATGGCGCTGCAAGTGATGTGAAAGATATAGAAGACAACGCAGTCTGTGGGTGCGCCATTCTGTACGTCGTCTTTCTGCTGTAAGCGTGTGCTGTTCACAACGTGCAAGTGTGCTGTAGACAACATGGTTTATTCCTTAGAACAGAGGATTTTTCTGGTGTTGGAATTCCACCGCCTAGAACACAGTGTTGTTGCAACAAGACGAAGTTTTCAACGGAGGTTTAATGTAACCAAAGGACCGAAAAGCGATACAATAAAGGATCTGTTTGAAAAATTTCAACGGACTGGGAACGTGACGGATGAACGTGATGGAAAGGTAGGGCGACCGCGTACGGCAACCACAGAGGGCAACGCGCAGCTAGTGCAGCAGGTGATCCAACAGCGGCCTCGGGTTTCCGTTCGCCGTGTTGCAGCTGCGGTCCAAATGACGCCAACGTCCACGTATCGTCTCTTGCGCCAGAGTTTACACCTCTATCCATACAAAATTCAAACGCGGCAACCCCTCAGCGCCGCTACCATTGCTGCACGAGAGACATTCGCTAACGATATAGTGCACAGGATTGATGACGGCGATATGCATGTGGGCAGCATTTGGTTTACTGACGAAGCTTATTTTTACCTGGACGGCTTCGTCAATAAACAGAACTGGCGCATATGCGGAACCAAAAAGCCCCATGTTGCAGTCCCATCGTCCCTGCATCCTCAAAAAGTACTGGTCTGGGCCGCCATTTCTTCCAAAGGAATCATTGGCCCATTTGTCAGATCCGAAACGATTACTGCATCACGCTATCTGGACATTCTTCGTGAATTTGTGGCGGTACGAACTGCCTTAGACGACACTGCGAACACCTCGTGGTTTATACAAGATGGTGCCCGGCCACATCGCACGGCCGACGTCTTTAATTTCCTGAATGAATATTTCGATGATCGTGTGATTGCTTTGGGCTATCCGAAACATACAGGAGGCGGCGTGGATTGGCCTCCCTATTCGCCAGACATGAACCCCTGTGACTTCTTTCTGTGGAGACACTTGAAAGACCAGGTGTACCGCCAGAATCCAGAAACAATTGAACAGCTGAAGCAGTACATCTCATCTGCATGTGAAGCCATTCCGCCAGACACGTTGTCAAAGGTTTCGGGTAATTTCATTCAGAGACTACGCCATATTATTGCTACGCATGGTGGATATGTGGAAAATATCGTACTATAGAGTTTCCCAGACCGCAGCGCCATCTGTTGTTGAAAATTGTAACTACTGTAATTTCGAAAGTTTGTCTGCCTGAAAATGTACTGTTGTCCCAAGCATATTGCAACAAACGGTGTATTTATATCGCTGCTCGTTTAGTTTTTATTGCCGTTTCAAATATACCGGTCATTTTTGAAACACCCTGTACCTAGAACAGATAGTTACTAATCCTTCTCACTATGGATATATATATATTCGATGGAATGACAACACACCTAACGCCTTTGAGGATATTGATATGGAACTCTTATCAGTGACCATAAATGATTTATAGCAACAATGATCACCAAAATACAGAGGGGAATGAAGCAACTAAAACAAGTGAATCCATGTACATCTTCAGTAAGCTACATAAATAAGCACAAGGGTCATATTTAAAAGACAAACTCAAAGCTTTCACCTCTGGGCAGGTGCGTGCAGAATAATTGTGGCGCAACTTCAAAAGAATAGATGGCCATGTACTGGATGCTATGCACAGCGCTTTGTGGCAGGAGGGACCCTGCATGATGTAGAGCCACTGTAACAGTGAGTAAAATATAATAGGTGTAAAGCAAAGAAGAAGGCTGTAGACACAGAGACACCGAATGAAGCACGTTCGGATGTTATGAAGGTAGAATATTATCGAAAGATATCTTGCAAGACACAAAGATATTCTGATCGTACACAAAGGCTGTCAGCAGTAACAAGTTTCCTGACACTCAAGTATATACAGGAACTGAAAATGGGGGTAACGAAGTAAGTATAGAAATGCTGAATGCCGTTTTCAGATGTTCCTTTGCTAAGGGAGATACTCAAGTCGTGCCCCAGTGTGTTGCACCCGCCACAGCAAAAACGAGTCGTACAGATTTGATGTCAATGGTGTATAGAATAAGTTAAACTCTCTGAAATTTAACGATACTCTAGGTCCGATGGGAATCCCATCACGTTCCATACAAAATTTTCACCAAATTTAGTCACTGCTTTAACCATAAAATACCGCAGATTTCAGGAAGGAATTTCTGAGAATGTAAGTCCTGAGCACAGAATTATACAGTAGGGAAACATGGACTGTGGGAAAATCGGAACAGAAGAGAATAGAAGCATTTGAGAGGTGGTGCTACAGAAGAATGTTGAAAGTTAGGTGCATTGGTAACGTAAGGAATTTGGAGGTCCTCTGCAGAATCGACGAGGAAAGGAATATATGGAAATAACTGAGAAGAAGAAGGGACAGGATGATAGGACAACTGTCAAGACATCAGGGATTAACTTCCATGGCACTAGACGGAGCTGTGGAGCCTAAAAATTATGACGGGCCGCATAAAAACCAGTCGGAAGACTGATGAGTCAAAAAACACGAAGATCACAATAAACCGTGTCCCGTAACATCAGAAGAAAGGTCACGCCCGTCTACAAGAAGGGCGGCAGAGGTGATCCACGAACTTATTTCATTGACATCCACCTGTTGTAAAATCATAGAGCATACTCTGAGCAAAAGTATAAGAGACATGACATTCTGAAATCCATGGATCAAGGCAGACAGATGAATGCAGTATTTCTTGTCTTCTGAAAAGTATTTGACTCGGTACTATACAAACGATTATGAACAAATGTAGGATTATATGGGGTATGAAACATAATTTGTGACTAAAACAATATGATGGAGGGTTTCTTGTAGGGAGGACGCAGCATGTTGTCTTGGATGGAGGGTCATCCACAGATGTAGAAGTAACTTCAGACGTGTTCCAGGGAAGTTTGGCGGAACCATACGTGAAGTTCACAGTGATGTTATCTGATAACCATGGCCGGCCGGTGTGGCCGAGCGGTTCTAGGCGCTTCAGTCTGGAACCGCGCGATCGCTACGGTCGCAGGTTCGAATCCTGCCTCGGGCATGGATGTGTGTGATGTCCTTAGGTTAATTAGGTTTAAGTAGTTCTAAGTTCTAGGGGACTGATGACCTCAGATGTTAAGTCCCATAGTGCTCTGAGTCATTTGATGTGATAACCATGACTTGTTATTTTATCTTTTCTGAGATGAATTTGTACTCGAGAAGGTGCAAACGGCTTCATTCCAGCGTACCTTTGCAACACAATATGTAATAAGAGCTACAATCTCCTTCTGAAAAAGATTATTTTATACCTATCGAAACCTAGATAAGGGGTTCTATTAATCTGTGTTATGCAACTTGTCTGCTGATATTTTCATACTTTCCAAACCTTATTGTTCACATTGGTATGAATGATCAAGCAGGCAGCATTAATATTCGTTGGTATCACATTTATTAATATTCGATACTAATTTCATCACACTAGTCCACAGTCGATAATCGACATTCACATAGAGGAGCATAAAAAACCTCGCTAGTGCTAGTGCTAGTCGACAGCTCCCCCCCCCCCCCCCTCGCACCACCCCGTTTTAAACTCTTTCCCATCCTGTCACCCTGTTCCACTTGAGGGAAAAATATGGCGTTCGTTCTCACTGATTTTACTTATTTCTCACAGTTCTCTCGTCATAGGGTCCTCGTTTAAACTTTGCGATTAGTCCCATGAAAAGGGGAAGTCGGCAACTCTATCTAGGGGCAACGGTATTCCCTCTTCAGGAAAATAAACAAACTAGCGTAAGGAGTCAACATGCAGAACACTTCAGTCTGGCTGCAAGCGGAAATTCTAAGCGGAAACAGATGGAGCAGAACACTGACAATATTTATTTTTCTTGGATGTTATTTTCTGGGATGTAAGTTCTGCTGCCAGACTGATCTCTACCGTAGTTCTTGGTCTAGGTTAGACTGAAATATGATATTCTGTTTGTGGGTTACCGAAGCCAACGAGTGTGAATACGCAATTTTGGTTTTGATGACAGACACCTGATGTCTAAGTTACCCGGAAAGGTGATAGTTTAATCGTGAGTTGTCGAAATATACTAATATGATTTCTGAGAAGAAACTGGAAGTGTTATTAAAGAATGCAACTACAATGCAACGCAGTAGAATAACTGAACAGATAATACGTACGCTTTTCATTTAATTTCATTTGCACCTTCGTTCCTTCACGTGCTTTATAGCTATATTTCTTCTTCTGGCATTTAATGGTTCAAATGGCTCTAGGCACTATGGGACTTAATATCTGAGGTCATCAGTCTCATAGACTTAGAACTACTTAAACCTAACTAACCTAAGGACATCACACACACCCATGTCAGAGGCAGGATTCGAACCTGCGACCGTAGTAGCAACGCGGTTCCGGACTGAAGCACCTAGAACCGCTCGGCCACATAGGCCGGCTCTTTTGGCATTATGTTTTCAAATATTTGTGCTTACAACTCCGATTTAGTTTCGTATTATGTTAATAATAATGTCAACAGGACGTATACAGGATACCATTCTGTCAGTGGTTCCGTCATTATACGTACTCATACCGCTTAACGCGTTGTCAATTGTTATTCTATATTTTTAATATTTGTCTTAATTGTAACGTATGGCACACAAAATAGTTAACCGATAATTATCCTTTTTATCGACTTTTTAGGATTATTTATCAGTTTATTAAACATACACGCCGGATGGAGTGGCCGAGCGGTTCTAGGCGCTACAGTCTGGAACCGCGCGACCGCTACGGTCGCAGGTTCGAATCCCGCATTGCGCGTGGATGTGTGTGATGTCCTTAGATTAGTTAGGTTTAAGTATTTCTAAGTTCTAGGGGACTGGTGACCTTAGAAGTTAAGTCCCATAGTGCTCAGAGCCATTTGAACCATTGTTTTGTAACTAACCTAAAAATGACGGTCTGAGGTCCGGCCACTTTTTCTGTGTGACCGACCTGTGCTTTTTTAGTTATCGAATGCCATGATCAAAGCCAAAATATAGCGCACAGGGAACGGAGGAAGCAATGGAATGAAACAGACGTGACCAAGGAAATTCATACAGTCAGAGATAAAACCATCAGTACAATAAACGCTGATAAATATTTAATGTTTCACGATCGACTTTACAAGAATTCAGCAAAGCTAAAGTTTCTCATTCGAAATTAATTTCACAGGAAATAGGAAGATAACCCGTATTACTCATTGAATAGGAAAAGAAGTCAGTGTTATATCTACTTGACAGAGACAAGATATTTTATGGGTTGACACTTGGTGACCTATATCGAATGTCTTACCAGATAGGAATGGTTTACAACATCCCTTTAAGAATGCAGAGGCAGGAAGAGGTATGGTGGATCTATTCTCGCAATGTCATAAGAAGACTATGTCATTACGTAAGCCCTGTGCAACTTCTTTTTACGTGCTGCAGGATGAAGGAAAGAAACTATTGAAATCTTCTTTAGTCTGCTGCAGGATATTTATCTGAAACATAATTTTCCGGTTGACAGGTTCTACGAGACTGATGAGACGGTATTAACAATTGTAAAAAGTAGAATTCCTTATTGAACAGAAGGGAAAGGAGCAACTTGCTACCCTTATTCCTTCTGAGCTAGGTACAACAATTACAGTGTGTGCTTCTGGACATTATACCCTCCTTTGGCAACAGTCCCGCTTAAGAACATCAACAACCAACTAATGAGAGCGGCTCCTCCAAGCTACAATTGGTTTTGCATAACCGTCAGATCTTCTGTACATGGTTCAGCCACTTTGTAGAAAAAGTGAATCCTTCAGTGGAATCCCCATTTTTGATGATCCTGGATTTTCATTTCACGCATCTGCATAATATTAGTCTCATTGATAGTGTAAGAAATAATAACGTGATTATTTGAAAGAGCAGACATTGCAATCAATGGTTCCACTGTCACAAAAGGAAAAGTAACGAAGGACGTAAAGCCGTAGGATCTGCCTCGATAACTGGCACTGCTTAAAAAACAGTGTTACAAAAAGTGTGCTAAACTCACTGAAGGAAACATTTCTACCAGTCCTCCCAAAGAAAAGTTAGAAAAAATTAGAAAAAGAGGGTGAAATTTCGTCCGAAAAGATGAAGGCTCGTAAAAATAAAATAAAAAATAGAAACGGAAATGAACAAAAAAGAAAGAAAATGAAATGAGTTACAGAAGATGGAGAATGCATTTTTTTGTGAAGGAAATTTTTGTGATGACGTGCAAGGAGAGTTGTGGGTTATGTGCTCGTGTGTAATATCTGGCCACACAACGAATATGCAGTGCCTGATAAAGACATATTTGTAACTTTTGTCAGTTGATTAGATCTCGGGAACCTTGCCTTTCGCGGGAAAATGCTCTACCAACTGAGCTACCCAGCTGTGTAGAGCGCATGCCTGCGAAAGGCAAAGGTCCAGTGGCGGTCAGGCACAAAGTTTTAATCTGAGGGCGTTTGAATTTTGGGTTTGTTTTTTAGCTACATTATGTATAGAAGAGATCTATAAATGTTTCAACTACTTTTCTCACTCCCTATTGCTACGTGTTTCTATCGGCGGTTCTTATTCCCTTAGTGGAGTCAAAATTTGTAGTAGCCAGAGTGAATGACCATTACAGTGGGTCATTCACCACCCAGCGCGTTGCGGCAGTGATGTGGTGTCAGATGTCAGGCGTAGTTCCGTCATGGAAACAGTACTGGTTGAAAAATCCATTTATTTCGTAACAAGTGTAGCAGATCAGACGCTACTGGAAAGGCAGCCAAAGGCCTTCCGTGACGTATGCTGGCCTCAGTTAGTGGAGCGTGTTGGTGTCAGTAGTGGCCTGTCGTTCGTACAGACAACAAATGGTATGTTCCATCAGTCGATGGCTGCAAGCAGCCGAATCGTGGAGTCAGCGCAGTAGTAGACGTGCAGAAGCGGGATGGTGGGAGCAACCAGCGGTGGTCAGCAAAGGCGGCTATAGCTGTGCTATTCATGCTGCTCGGCGTGAAGCGCACTGTGCCATGCGAGGTCAACCTGCGGTCCCCACCGTGGATGACGGCATTGGCGTGTGCCTGCACACGGCGAAGAACAGCGACAGTGCTCGCCCACGCAGTTGGTGACTACAGTACACGTCTGAATTAGACTGTATACATGCAAGCCTGGCGAGGTAGTGTTTCTCAAATGGCAGAAATCCTGGCGTCTCAGTTGTAACAGGCAGAGGTGCCAAGAATAGTCGGGGGACAACCAAGACATCATTTGTTCCAGCTTTCCCATCATGTGGATGCCTTCAGGTGCCCTACTGATGCTATATTGTATAGCAACTCCTTTCAGAAATCACGCACGCTTCTTATAGAATTCCAGCTTGTTAATTAGGTGATTCCCCCTTATGATGTCATTTCGCTGAGCTGGTCACAGGAGCGGTTCGTTTAACCAAGTAGAACCGAGGTGCAACATAATGGAACTAGTGCAGCGGATTATATTCACGTGAAAGTGAATATTTCATGATTTAAGGTTAGTAATGGTGGTCAACAGAAGGATCAATAGGAAAATATACACTGTTGGGTAAACCGCCACCTCAACTTGAATCTCTTCAGTTATGCTGTTGTGACGTGATTTCGCCACCGTTGGGATGTGCTTACCTGGCTAGTAGCACGTCACCTCCATTACAATTGCACCAGTGTAGTGTCGGAGACAACTACCCACACAAATAATCCAAGTACCATGGCTGTGTAGTGTCGGAGACAACTACCCACACAAATAATCCAAGTACCATGGCTGTGTAGTGTCGGAGACAACTACACACACAAATAATCCAAGTACCATGGCTGTATTTATTAGAGCACTCCAGGGAAGGTGTCCACCACTGTTGTGATAATAGCCATTTCTTTCTGGTGAAGACTTTCGGACCATCACGTCCGTTTTCAAACCGTGGCCTGAGACGTAAGTATAATCATACAGCTCCCGCCACCATCATACCAGTACATTGGTGGAAACTATATGGGAAGTTTTATAACCAAGAATTGTAATTATCAGCACCTAGTGAAAGTTTTATTATTATTATTATTCGTTACAGTCAACTTTGGACTACGCTAAGCATCAGTCATTTCTTGTGCTTTTTCTTGCGTTCTTCCCAGTACTTCTTCATTTTTTCTGAGTGGGCTTCTTTACGTTCTTGCGACCAGGTTGTTCCCGTCTTCTTTGATTGCGTTCGGTCTTTGAATCCCTGTATTTTGTTGATGGCATTCCTATATTCCATTCTGTTGTAAACTGTCTCTGGTATAATGTTCATTTCTGCAATGTCTTCTTTTACTTCTTTCAGCCAGTTAATTTGTGTCTTTCTGCTTTCCATGTATTCCAGGATTTTCTTTGCCGTTCTTTCTGGTGCCATTCTTTTGACATGCCCATAGAAACTCAGTCTTCTCTTTTTAAAGGATGTTGTCAGTTTTTCAATTTTCTCGTATAACTCTTTATTGGATCGCAATTTATAATCTTGTCCATCCTTTTTAGGTCCTAAGATCTTTCTCAGTATTTTTCTCTCTTTTATTTCCAATTTCTCCAACAGACGTTTTCTGTTCAGTGGGATGCATTCAATCGCATACAAACTTTCTGGTTTTATTACCGCATTGTAGTGCCTGAGCTTGGCATTGATGGAGATCGACTTTTTATTGTATACATTTCGGCATAGCTGGTACGCCGTTTCCATCTTTATTGCTCTTTCCTGTAGTGAAACATTTGGTAACCCTGTCGGTGTAATCCATTCCCCTAGATACTTAAATTTATGAACTCTCTTAATTATTCCATATTTAGTTTGCAATGTCTGTGTTGGGTCTGTTTTGTCCTGTATCATCAGTTCTGTCTTTTCATACGATATTTGTAGACCTGTCTTCTCAGCGATCTCATGCAGCATTTCTATCTGAATCTTTGCTGTTTCGATGTCATCTGCCAATATTGCCATGTCATCAGCAAATGCCAGACATTCAATTTTTGTTTTATTTCTTCCTAACGTTATCCCATTTTTCACTCCAGCTTCTGCCATCTTCTTTCTCCATTCCCTGACCACTTTTTCAAGGACAATGTTAAACAACAGTGGGGAGAGCCCATCCCCTTGTCTAACACCTGAGTGAAAGTTTTATTATAAAAAATTATTATTATGGCAACAGACATACGAAAATTTGTACTGCTCTACCTCTGCCAATATTATCGTTATCTATACTTTTAATCCAAAAATTGCTAGGCTATCTAGCGAAACTTCATTATCGTTATCATAAAATCTGATATATAGGCGCAGAAATTGAATTATGAAAACCCTTATTCAGACATTTCAGTATTCAAGCATTTTCTGGAGCTTCCTACTATGGGACATGTCGGTATTCTGATAGAGAACAATAAAACAGAAATTAATTACTCTTCCTATAAATTATGAAAAATCAGTTCTCTTATATCTGTCTGCGATTTTTAAAATATACTATAACATCTCCTAACAATTGTACTGTGATGCTCTGGACGCACAGACAAATTAACTCGTCATGCCGCTGCAACTGCATGCATGTTCTACACTCAGCAACATACTACAATAATCCAACAGAAATACAGCGACCCGTGCAGAGGGTATACATGATCACAACTACTGACGCAACTATTCCCCTTTTTCTTTTTTACAGAAATTAAATCATCAGGAGTGGCTTAGTCAACAAGCCTTAAATGATGTAAGAAATTAAAGAAATCAATAAATACTTTTAATTTACCATATTCAGAAAATTCACACACAGACAAACTTCATTGAGACTTTCTTTTCGACTGATGACCCTACCCTTTGGTCCTTTTACTCTATGACCCAACCAACGAACCTTTTTTTTTTTTTCCTAGGACAGTTTGATTAGCAAAAACTTTAATTTTTCCACAATGTCTTTAATCAATAATCATGTATCCGGACACAACAAAACTACGAATATTACTTTCAATGTATGCACAGACAAGTCCGACAAAATCCCTCCCGTGCACAGGCAAGCAACAACAAAGGAACAGAAAAAAGGCAAATTACCAAAAATCCTTGATTAGTACAAAAACTTCCTCTCGCCAGTAGCACTCTCGTAGCAGGCTGCGACCTCTCCTGACGCTTTTCTCCACCCCAGGCGGCGTCGCACTACTCTCAATAACTGTTCTCTGGCTGCCACTAGCGGTAGAAATATCTCAGATTCAGAGTTGTATATGCTCGCAACGGCATAATCAATATCCAACTTGCTTCTTTTCTTTTTTTTTTTTTTTTTTTTTTAAAAAAAAAAAAAAGAGGTGTGTAGATATATGATCGTTCAGCTTTTAGTATGATTCCATCCAGGTACATCTACGCCTGTGGAAACTTTATCCGTAGGACTATGGTTTGAAAATGGACGTTATAGTCCGAAATTAGTCACCATAAAGAAATGACTGTTATTATAAATAAGACGGATATTGAAGGAAAATAAAGATTTATCATACAACCCAAGTGTGATGGCCCCTCTTACAAGTCCGTATCTACCTAGTTGTATTCCGGGATGGCTTTCTACAGGTTCACTGGACCTGCAGCGGTACCACTCATTGATGACTGCCGCAGGAGGTAGCCCACTGGCTTTTTGGCGTGATCTCACCGTGCTCGCTGTGGGCTGAGTCATGGTAGAGGCATGGCGGCGCGGCTTCTGCTACCACGCGGATGAGTACACTCAATCCGTGTCGTTGCCTGCCGCCGGCCGTGATGACACGGTGCTTTTTGTTTGGCTCTTCGTGTAACGCGGTGTCTTCTGGCGCTTGATTGGCGTCTATGGAAGGCATGGAAATGTCGTTTTGCGTGCAATGGTGCCATCTTACAGCAGTTGTCGCTATCAGCCTACTCGACCAGCTGCACCTGCTGATTATGCAACCGGTGACACCGCACAGTACTGCGGGGTGTCGTATGGCGAGCGCCGAAGGAAGGAGCACACACTTTCATGGTATTTTCACGACGTAAGCTATCCAATCACATTAATATGACCACCGCCTTACCTCGGCAACAATGTATAATAACTACTCACACGTAGCAGATAGCAGTACGAACAGTGGCGGGTATACAAATCGTGTCGGGTGTACGTGGAAAAAAGTCCAATCGAAAAAAATGGTTCAAATGGCTCTGAGCACTATGGGACTCAACTGCTGTGGTCATAAGTCCCTTAGAACTTAGAACTACTTAAACCTAACTAACCTAAGGACAGCACACAACACCCAGCCATCACGAGGCAGAGAAAATCCCTAACCCCGCCGGGAATCGAACCCGGGAACCCGGGCGTGGGAAGCGAGAACGCTACCGCACGACCACGAGATGCGGGCAAAGTCCAATCGAGTTCGTGTCTGTTTATCTAACGTAAAAAATCGCTGGCGCCAACCCCACTGTGGTGCAGAGGGGGCCATTGATGACAGGGGTGCACGACGGCTGCGCAGATGTGTACAGGTGAACATAAGTGCAACTGTTGAGCAACTGACCGCCCAGATGAACCTAGGGGCTGTCAAGAGTGTCTCCACAACTACCATTCAGCGAACGTTGCTGTGTGTGGGTCTCCGCAGCAGGCTCCTGGTTCATGCACTCATGCTGACTGCTGTCCGTCGACATCTAAGGCTGGAATCTGCACGCCAACTGGACGTCCACTGAGTGACGCCAGATGTCCTTTTCTGATCACATATCGTGCTCCATCGAACTGATGGCCGTTAGTGTGTACGGCACGAAACGTCTAAAAGCAACGTATCGGGCCAGAGGAGGGAGTATTATGATCTAGGGAATGTTTCTGTGGCATTCTCTGGGTGACGTCGTTGTTCTGGAAGGCACAATGGATCAATACAAGTATGTATCTATCCTTCGGCACCTTTTCCCTCCTACACACAGCAGTCGTCACTATCAGCCTAGTCAACCAGCCGCACCTGCTAATTATGCAACCGGTGACACCGCACCGTACTGCGGGCACAGTGGCACATACTAGCCACACGATGCATTGTGCCACACAATTCACAGTGCACACGCTTGGTTTAAGAGCAGCAGGATGAGTTGACCGAAAACCCTTGACACCAAACTCCCCGGATTAAAACCCAGTAGGAAATTAATGGGACCACTTTGATCTAGCTGTTCGTTCCATGAATCCTCAGTCGAGAAACCTCTGGCCATGGCACTTTAGTCGGTATGACTCCACATCACGGATGGTGGCTTCCAGAACCTCATTGACTAAGTTTCTGCACGTCTCGCAGCGGTCCACGCTGCAACATATGGTTATTTAGCCTCGTGAAGGTGGTCACGTTATGTTATTGGACAATTTATGTGTAGGAGGCGGCAATATATTGCTTTGCTCTTCTGGGAAAGTTACCTCAAGGAATTATAGTTGTAAATCACAGCGTGACGTCCGCCGTATCAGTTAAATGATCATATTTGTTACACTTTAGCGCTTACTAAACCGGCCTATGACTAATCGCGCTGCTCTTCTTCCGTCTTCTCTGTTACCTCTATTAATAATTTCTGGTAAGCGTCCAACACTGACGAGCAATGCTCAAGTATCAGTCGAACAAATGTTTTGTAAACCACTGTCTTCGACGGTTGACTCCCAATGAATCTCAGTCTGGTATCTGCCTTTCCGAAGATTAGTTTCATGCCACGTTGCACTGTAACTCGCTCTACGCATATTACCACATATTTGATGGATGTGACTACTTCCAGTGCTTGTTCAGTAATCGCGTAATCATATAACAACGGGTCTTTCTAACGTTTATGTGCAGCTCGTTAAATTTGTTTATGTTTGGGTTAACTGCCAACACTTCCACCTAACACTGATCTTCTGCAACTCTTTCCGCATTTTGCTACAAGTTTCTAGTTCTGCAACGTCTCTATATTCTATAGCATAATCCTGTAACAGCCTTATGGAGCTTGCCGCTATCAACCAAGTCATTTATGTATATAGAATGAATAGTAACGGCCCCGTAACGCTCCCTTTGGGTTCTCCCGAAGTTACTTTTACGGATGAAGATTTCTCTCCATTAAGATTGAAGTTCCGTGTCCTAGAATAACTGATACAAGTAAGTGATTGAACTAGAAATCTTACTTGTGGCTAATGCCACTAGCGTGTCAATCTAAAGATGCTACTAAGAAACAGCACAAATTAAACAACAAAACATTAAAGTTAGCAAATAATTAATCATTTTCGTTGTGCACCGCTAAATATTTTGAAACGTAACTACTCAAAACATATTTGCAAACGAATAACAGTAAATGATATTGGAAACGTCGAGTAAAAGTTACTCTGATTTTCAAAATTAAGAGCACTTATCTGTTTACATTAAACGTGCGTTGTCACTTATGCAAGGCAGTTATTAGGCAATCGAAATTGCTGGTTCTGTGGCTCCCGTCGTTAAAATACGAATTTTCGGTAATGGCTGCCTGAGACGTCAGCTGAAAACATGGATAACTTTGGTTTACAACATGAGAGTGTATTACATTTACATGAGCTACACTGGAAACGTGTGATGCTGCTACGATGCGAGTCCAGAGTACACGCCTGTAAGCAGGATAGTTGGGCTCAACTCATTACATGGGGCCCAGGAGCCAGGCCAAGTACCGCACTCGCTTATCCAGGGCGCAGTCTCCGCTAAGCCCCCGATATCTGGCAAGTACAAGAAAACTTAAGCACTTCATCGCGTGCTCTTGGGTCGCCGGGTAACCGCATGTATTATTAAGGTCATTACGTCGCGCGGGACACGGAGCGGCGTGTGCGCAGAGCCACGGTCGATGTACTCTGTCGATTTCGGAGGAACAGCGCCGGCTGCCGGGAGATTAATGCAGCGTGCTGCAGCCCACGGTGCGGCTCGCCTTCACATCTCTGCGAATATTCTGTAACTCACTGAAGAGTGACTGACACAAGATATTCAGTGTTGCCGTACTACTCCAGATGTTTAACCTTTAAGTACACGCGTTGTTTTTTGTAACATACAGTCATGTGTGGGTCTAGAAGTACACCAACAGAGTTTAGGCATGTTTATAAATAATTATTGGAAGTTACTTCCAAATTTACACAATATAAGGCAACATATTTATTACTTAATCGTTTATTGTGCTTTTAGTAATCAGTCTTAACAGAAATTTTAAGTCTTTTACTAAAATATATCTTTCGGTTTTTAATTTTTATAGCTCAGATTAAATTACATACAAATCGACTCAAAAATTAAACGTTTTTTAACAGAATAGGAACATAAAATAAAATTAAAATTATAGAACAAAAATTAATAAAAATAAGGATAAAATGACAGCGTCTTAATATGTGTCTACAAAATAATTCGTTTTCTTTGGGTTCAAGGACAAACAATAATTGATTGTCTTTGATTGAGGGTTACAAATACATAATTTTCAAGTGTTACATGCTAGAGAGCTCTTTTTATCTTTCGCCCTTTGGCAAATATAACGCCTTGGCATTTTAGAAGCACTAGGACCAAGCTCATCAGCTTTAGGCGTTGATAAAGTTTGTTCTTTGCCAACCAATTTGCACGTTATTGTTCTAGGCGCGCAGTCCGGAACCGTGCGACTGCTACGGTCGCAGGTTCGAATCCTGCCTCGGGCATGGATGTGTGTGATGTCCTTAGGTTAGTTAGGTTTAAGTAGTTCTAAGTTCTAGGGGACTGATAACCACAGCAGTTGAGTCCCATAGTGCTCAGAGCCATTTGAACCATTGCACGTTATTTCCCTTATATCTTCGTCCAAATTTAGGTTATTTTCTAGTCTGCTGTAGACATTTGGCTTTACTATACTCATTGCAATGGACTTCATGTATTCTCCAGGCTGATTGTTTTAATTTGTTTTGAACCGACTCTAAGAACATATCCGTTAGCAAGAGAAATGTTGAGTATAGCAGCGAAGATTATGTTAGACCATCTTCTTGTTCCACGTGAACTAGAGTGATTTGAGCATTTCAAATCTAAGTCATCAACTGCTCCTTTCATGTTACTGTAAAACTCTATAATTTCAGCTTCCTTCGATTGGTGATTTACAGCCACTTCGTGGTGCTTAGAAGATAGTAAAACTATAGTTTTATACATCTTTGGAACGAATGATACAGATGTCTTGTCTCGTACAGATCAAAATAATGATGATTCAGCGGTTCTTCTTACTTTAGGCAAAAACTCTCGAGGAATCTCCCGTTTGTTTTCTCGTACAGTACCTACGTATGTTAGTCCTTGATTCAATAATTCTTCAACTGATGCAAGAGATGTGAACCAACTGCCTACAGTGGTATTTCCATTAGTTCTATAAAATGGCTCTGCAAGTTTTCTTCGAGTTACTTTATAATGGACGAACATAAATAGTCGAAGAAAGCCATCTATTGACACACAGTCAGCACGGATTCAGATAATATTGTCCTTGTGGAGCACAACTAGGGCTTTATTTACACAAAATAATGAATGTTATCGACAGGAATCTCAAGTTGACGCCATATTTCTAGATTCTAGATTTGTGAAACAGACGTAGTTAGTTTGATATTCAACTTGTTCTATTCAATGTTTTGTTTTCATGGTGTGTTATGAAAGTATTTTGGCAAATCTTAATAGAATTCGACATAATTATCACTATTTTGGCTATTATTTCTTTATTTACGAAAAGTTGATTGAATATTTCTAGATTTCCAGAAGGCTTTTGATTCAACTCCTCAAAAGTGGCTTTTTATCAGACTGCGTTCCTAGAGTATCGTCTCAGTTGTGAGTCTACATTCGCTATTTTCTGTCACTAAGGACATGGTTCGTAACAACTACAGTCATCGAGTGTAACAGAAATGAGATCTGCTGTTCCCCAAGGAACTATCACAGGGCCTCTACTGTTTCTAAGCTGTAGACATGATTTGCGGGACAATGTTTGCAGATGATACTGTCGTTTATCGTCTGGTAAAGCCATCAGAAAATCACTATGAATTACAAAATGATTAATAAGAGATACCTGTATGGCCGAAAAAAGTGACAGTTGACTATAAACAATAAAAAGCTTGAAATTCTCCACATGAGTACTAAACGTTTCAGAACCTCAGGGTTACAATTATGGATAATTTAAACTGGAACCGTAACATAGGAAACGTTGTGGGGAAGACGAAAGAAAGCTGCATTATATTGGCAAAAGTATGATAAAGATGCTACCTACACTACGCTCATTCGTCTTCTACTGGAGTGTTTTTTACGCGGTCTGACGTTGTTTCCAGATATATCTGAGGGTGGCTATCGAAGAAGTTCAAAGAAGGGCAGCTCGTTTCCGTTATCGTGAAATAGGGGAGATAGTGTCACGGATATGTACACGAACTGAGGTGACAAGGGAATTTTGTATTGCGGTTGTATCGTTTCATAAAATTTCAAACACCATCTTTCTCCTTCGAATGCGAAATTAATAAATTGAGTCCCACCTACAAATGGAGAAATTTCCATCGTAATAAAATAAGAGAAATCAGAGCTCGCACTGTATGCTTATGTGACAATTTTTCCTTCTTCTAGAGTGAAATGGTCGAGAAATAGCGTGAAAGTGGTCCTGCGAGCCCTCTGCCAAGCACTTCTATGTGAACTGCAGAACAGTGATGTAGATTTATATGATTTTAGTACAGTTTATGGCAATGCAGAATGGATGAAGCTTACTTGCTATATATATTGTAGAATGCCTGACGATTATTGGCTCAAATGGCTCTGAGCGCTATGGGACTCAACTTCTGAGGTCATCAGTCCCCGACGATTATTAACTGAATATAAACTCAGGCAGCTGCTTCCAGTCACATCTGAAATAGTTATTTATTTCCAGTAAATGATCTCCGAACCTTTCCCCGCTCGTGATCAGCTGAGGGATGCAGACATAACTCATGTATTGAAACGCATCCGTCAGGTTAGGGCTGACACATTTCATATATCATTACCATTATACTAATTTATTTAAATTATTATAATGGTCGTACCGATTGACAGATATATGTCTTCATATCATGGAGTATTTCAGTGATTGCAAAGATCAAATCGCTAACACGCATCTCACTTGGTTTTCCATTCTGTCTGTGTAGGTACATGTCCTCTGTTTAATGAGTTGCACGACTCCGTGGAGTCGTGGGTGACCTATGCCAGGCAGGAGGGAATGCCGGTCGCAGACAGCGGTCGAATCCCTGGGATGTAAAGGCGAAAGTTAAAGGAAATTCCACAACAAGCAGTGGGCACTGCCTCGACCGCTCAGGCTGTGAATGGGCACCTTAAGTTTCACTGGACATGCGGTATTGTCTGATAAGGCGCCACTCGGGAACCTTCACGAAAATACATCAGAACTGTAGCCCCAGCGAAGTGCATATGCGGTCTGCTTCGAAAAACCTCACTCTGAGGGACAACGACACGCATCCAGGCCGAGGAAAAATAAGTAATTTTATGAGTCAAAATCTCTGCTAAAAGGACATGAACTGGTCTTCCGAGTAAACTGAGGGAAGCCGGGCTGGTCAAGAGATGCCGTCTCATCGCCTTCAAGTGGGAAACTACTCATCAGTGTTATAAATCTTTTCTTCTCCCACCGGTGGATGGGGGGGAGGGAGGGGGGGGGCGCTCTGGCGAGATCCAATTGCCACTGCACAGGAATTACAAATTTCTCTCTCTCGTAACACAGGAAGGCAGCTCGTAGGTTAGCTTAAAAAATATCAGCTATGTCGTAGTTTGGAAATGGGCTCTCAAAATTTCATGTCTCATTGCGCTACTACAAAACAAACCGAGTGGTTATAGTTAAACTTCCCCCTGTTTTTAATACGTTATAACATCTACATCTACATCCATACTCCGCAAGCCACCTGACGGTGTGTGGCGGAGGGTACGTTGAGTACCTCTATCGCTTCTCTCTTCTATTCCAGTCTCGTATTGTTCGTGGAAAGAAGGATTGTCGGTATGCCTCTGTGTGGGCTCTAATCTCTCTGATTTTATCCTCATGGTTTCTTCGCGAGATATACGTAAGAGGGAGCAATATGCTGCTTGACTCAACTTCAAGAAGAGCCCGTACCGAGCTACTGAGCGTCCCTCCTGCAGGTTCTAACACTGGAGTTTATCTATTATCTCCGTAACGCTTTCGTGATTACTAAATAATCCTTTAACGAAGCGCGCTACTCTCCGGTGGATCTTCTCTATCTCTTCTATCAACCCTGTCTGGTACGGATCCCACACTAGTCAGCAATATTCAAGCAGTGGGCGAACAAGTGTACTGTAACCTACTGCCTTTGTTTTCGAATTGCATTTCCTTAGGATTCTTCCAATGAATCTCAGTGTGGCATCTGCATTACCGACGATCAACTTTATATGATCATTCCATTTTAAATCACTCCTAATGCGTACTCCCAGATAATTTATGGAATTAACTGCTTTCAGTTGCTGACCTCCTATATTGTAGCTAAATGATAGGTATCTTTCTTTTTATGTATTCGCAGCACATTACACTTGTCTACACTGAGATTCAATTGGCATTCCCTGCACCATGCGTCAATTCGCTGCAGATCCTCCTGCATTTCAGTACAATTTTCCATTGTTACAACCTCTCGATATACCACAGCATCATCCGCAAAAAGCCTCAGTGAACTTCCGATGTCATCCACAAGGTCATTTATGTATATTGTGAATAGCAACGGTCCTACGACACTCGCCTGCGTCACACCTGAAATCACTCTTACTTCTCTCTCCATTGAGAATGACATGCTGCGTTCTGTTATCTAGGAACTCTTCAATCCAATCACACAATTGGTCTGATAGTCCATATGCTCTTACTTTGTTCATTAACCGACTGTGGGGAACTGTATCGAACGCCTTGCGGAAGTCAAGAAACACGGCATCTACATGGAAACTAACTGCCGAACAAGTGTCAAACTTGGTAACATTAATGTCCAGAGTATGGGGTGCATGATTTCCATCCGTGACAGCGCCACTGACCAGTTACAATTATGGCCACCAGGTGCCGTGGTAAGGTTCGTGATTCATAACCTCACACACCTCACCCGTCGCAGTGCATTTGTTGACGTGTTGAGATGAGCTGGGACAAAAGGAGCAGGGCATTACTGAGGAAACTCTGTTATCAAAATAACAGTAATGCTGCAGCTGCACTTCGAGAATATCGCCAGCTGAAAGGGTTACGGAAGGGCCCTCTTTCTCCACCTGCTGTACGGACCATGATGAAGAAGTTCGAATAAACTGGAGAACTGGGGAAGAGGCCGACGACCGGTTGCACCACAGGTGGTTGATGAGATCGCTGTTGCAATGGCAGACAACGCTGCGCGCAATTCCCGATCGTCAGGCAGTGCGCGAGCTGAGTCACGACAGTTGAACATCCAGTGGTACACTGTACCAAGGTGCTTCGAACCATTCTCAAGTGGTATCCGTACAAGATCCATACCGTACAGCAGCTTGCACCACAGGACGAAGAACGACATGTTGACTTCGCTCTCCGCTTTCGCAAGGGTTGAAGTTGACGAGGGCTGGCCCTGGACCATCCTATGGACAGGCGAAGCTCATTTTTCACTGGCGGGTGAGGTCAACACACAGAATTTCCGAGTGTGGGGACCTTCAACTCCAGTCACTCTGCATGAAGTTCCTTTGTATGGTGAGCGTGTCACCGTACGGTGTGGCTTCACGGCTACTTTCATCCTTGGCCCATCCTTCTTTGAACAATTTGGCGCTCAAGGAGCAATGACGTGCAGTGTGGCTGGCCAGCGCTACTGCGATTTGCTTCGCCAGCACGTCATACAGGCCCTACAGGAGTGAGACGCATTGAACTCAGCATTTATCATGAAGGTGGGGCCTCAAAGCACATCACTCGTGAAGTTCACCTGCTTCTCCGAAACGCATTTGGAAACGATCGAATTATCAGCCGATCGCTTCCAAATGCTTGGCCGGCACGATCACCTGATCTCACTCCTTGAGATTTCAGGTTGTGGGGCTACCTGAAGGACAGGGTTTACAAGGGAAACATTCACACATGTGCTGATCTGAAAGGCAGCATTCCGAGAGAGGGGCCCAGCATACTTACGGACTTGCTTAGTTCTGCTGTGCAGAACGCAATCCTGCGCTCTCATACTTTTCTGAACAATGATGGGGGCCATACCGAGCCCCACTTGTAGCAGTGATGGTCCCGGTATGTAATGGTATGAGGTGTAAAATGTAAACTTTCAAGGCCGGAACTGTCACAGTTAATAAAATATTTCGTGCTGTTATGCCGTGACTTAAGGGATTTCACTTTAAAACGCGACGTTTCACCCCCATCTGCGGAGGATACTTTCAAGGGGTATCGTTGCTTTGTTGAACGTCCGATACACCCTGGCTCGCTACTGACTACAGCAAAATTCCGCTTCCGCGGGCTTCCGCAGCCTTCTGCGCAGTTGCGTGCCCCGACTCGTAAAACCATATCCTTTCGTTGGCTATTCATTCTTTTTTACATGGTCACCTCCCCTTTCGCAGTCTTCCGGAGATCCGAATGAGGGACTTGTCTGGAATCTTTTGCCAATGGAAAAATCATCATGACACTTTTCAATTACAGGCCGCATGTCCTGCGGATATACATTACGGGTCTTTAACGCAGTTATTTCCATTTCCTCCTGCATCATCATGACGCTGCTTCCACCCCAAAGGCAAGAGAGTGCGCTGAACCTCTTTCTGCTCCTGCGTTCTCTTTGACAAGCTCGTTAATACAATGAGGGTTATCTCTTATGCCGGAAGTCTTCGGCCGCCACTGCTGATCCCCTTACTTGATTTAAGTCGACTACACTCCATTAACCTTGGTTGATAATCATCTTATATTCTTATTTCAAGACACGTCCATTCCGTACAGCTATTGTTCAAAGTCCTTTGCTTTTTCTGACACAGTTACGATGTTATAGGTAAACCTCAAAGTTTTTATTTCTTCTCCCTCAACTTCAAGTCCTACTCCACATTTTTCTTTGGTTTCTTTTATAGCTTGTTCAAAGTACAGATGAAATGACATCGTGGGTAGGCTATAATCCTGTCTCACTTTCTTCTCAACCACTGCTTCGCTTTCATGCCTCTCAACTCTTATGACTGCCATCTCTTTGCTGTACAAGTTATAAAGAGCCAATTCCCCCGGTATTTTACCCGTTCTACCTTCTTGTCAAATTTGTCGACAACTTTCCCAACGTCTACAAATGCAATAAACGTAGGTTTGCATTTCCTTAACGTCCAAGTGTCAAAAATGATGCGTTCCAACATTTCTCCGGAATCCAAATTGATATTTCCCAAGAGTGACTTCTACCAGTTTCTCCACTCTTCTGTAAATAACTGGTGTTGATTTATCAAACTGACAGTTCACACCTGTCGGCACCTGATTACTTTCGAATTGGGATTATTACGTATTACGAGAACATTTCGCCTGTCTCAACATCTTGCACACAAGGTGGTATAATTTTATCATGGCTGACTCTCCCAAGGCTAGAGTAGTTCTCACGGAATATTGCCAACTTCTGGGGCCTTGTTTAGATTTAGATCTTTCGGAGCTCCGTCAAAGCCTTCTCGCAATCTACGTCCACTTCTGCCCCCTGTAATTCTGCCTTCATCTCCCGTGTATAGATCATTCATGTACTCCTTCCACCTTTCAGTTTTCCCTTCTTTGCTTTGGCTTGTTTTCCATCTGAGTTCTTCATATTCGTACCGCTGCTTCTCTCATATCAAAAATGGCTCTGAGCACTATGGGACTCAACTGCTGTGGTCATCAGTCCCCTAGAACTTAGAACTACTTAAACCTAACTAACCTAAGGACATCACACACAGCCACGCCCGAGGCAGGATTCGAACCTGCGACCGTAGCAGTCGCACGGTTCCGGACTGCGCGCCTAGAACCGCGAGACTCTCTCTCATATCAGAAGCTCCTTTACCTTCTTGTATGCGGTATCTATTTTTCCCCTAGTGAAATAGGCTTCTAAATCCATGTGTTTGTCCTCTAGGCATTCCTGCTTAGCCATTTTTCAGTTCCTATGAAACTGATTTTTTAAACGTTTGTATTTTCTTTAGACATTTGCTGCATTTTTGTATTTCCTCTTTTTATCAATTAAATTCAGTTCAAGTTTTCATATGGGCCAGGATATATTCAGCGCCTTATTCGCATTATGGTTACATTGAGAGAATATGCGCGGGTGAGACACTGCTGGCTTAGACTCATCGTTATAATTCGCCAGCTAATCTAGATCTTTTGTTACTTACGCTTCCACTTCTTCGGAAATAAATAGTCCCGTTATTTCATTAACAGATTGGACGTTTGTTTAGATGTTATGTATAACTGAGATGTAGGGTGCAAATTCTACTCTGAGATGGAATGGTTAACCCAGGAAATGAAGGAAGGGCGTGCCACATTTAATTAGTCTCCAGACTGACGACTCAAATAATAATAATAATAATAATAATAATAATAATAATAATAATAATAATAATAATAATTTGGAGTAGTGAAATGGAGTAACACAGACCTAGAAGCACTCAATACACTTACACGATCACAATGCCATAAATATAGAATACATCACATACATTCAGCAACAGAAAGATTCACATTAAGCAGAAAGGAAGGAGGAAGGGGATTTATCGATATAAAAAACCTACATTATGGACAGGTAGACAATTTAAGAAAATTCTTTATAGAACGAGCAGAAACTAGCAAAATACACAAAGCAATCACTCATATAAATACATCGGCTACACCACTACAATTTCATAACCACCTCTACAACCCTTTAGACCACATAACATCAACAGATACGAAGAAAGTAAATTGGAAAAAGAAAACACTTCATGGCAAGCACCCGTATCATCTAACACAGCCACACATCGATCAAGACGCATCCAACACATGGCTAAGAAAAGGCAATATATACAGTGAGACAGAAGGATTCATGATTGCAATACAGGATCAAACAATAAACACCAGGTATTACAGCAAGCATATTATTAAAGATCCCAATACCACAACAGATAAATGCAGACTTTGTAAACAACAAATAGAAACAGTAGATCACATCACAAGCGGATGTACAATACTAGCAAATACAGAATACCCCAGAAGACATGACAATGTCGCAAAAATAATACATCAACAGCTTGCATTACAACATAAACTTTTAAAACAACAAGTTCCTACATACAAGTATGCACCACAAAATGTACTGGAGAATGATGAATACAAATTATACTGGAACAGAACCATTATAACAGATAAAACAACGCCACATAACAAACCTGACATCATACTCACCAATAAAAAGAAGAAATTAACACAACTAATCGAAATATCCATACCCAATACAACAAATATACAAAAGAAAACAGGAGAAAAAATTGAAAAATACATCCAACTGGCTGAGGAAGTCAAAGACATGTGGCATCAGGATAAAGTTGACATCATACCAATTATAGTATCAACTACAGGAGTCGTACCACACAATATCCACCAGTACATCAATGCAATACAGCTACATCCAAACACATATATACAACTACAGAAATCCGTAATTATTGATACATGTTCAATTACCCGAAAGTTCCTAAACGCAATGTAACATATACCGTACAGTTAAAAGGAAGTCACGCTTGATCAAGGTCCGCGTCACTTTCATTTCGAACCAGACCTAAGGTCTGAGAAAGGAAAGAAATAATAATAACAATAAAACTGGGATTCTATACAAAGTGAACGTTGTTTTTGTTGCAGTCCTGCTCATATTACGATATCAGCATGGAAAGCAGGACTGAAAACAGCAACGTGCTACAAGAAACAGTCGGGAACGTGCTCGTTGGTATTAAATTCGGAAGAACGAACTGGATACTATATGCTTTGCAGTTATTGCGGTTGAAAGTGTTCGTCTACAAGACGAGTCTTGTGGAGACGATCCTCATTCTCTTGTAGGTTAGTTGCGCTCGTATCGGCATGACTGTTAATATTGTTCTCTTTATAGACGTGCACAATAACACATGCGAGTGGGAAGCCATGTAGTTGCATGGGTAACCTAAAGATAAGGGACTCCACTCACAGACATTGCCCCTCTTAAAGCATCTCCATCTCTAATTTGGACGACTTTTGTCAGTTCCGAAACTAAATTACAAATTACAAATGTTTTCGCTTCGTAAACTAAACCGGAGCCTTCCTCGGAAATGACGTCCTTCCAGCGTCTGTGCCCTTCTAATGCTTATTTCTTTGGTGAACTCACAGACGACGGGCCGCCTTACTTGCAACCATGTTCGTGAAACCTTTCCACAGTATTCGACGATAAAATTCGTTTGCTGGAAGCAGCAAGAGCAGCCCTTAGCATGGCATGTTGACGGTTCCATTCCGAGTGAATAACGTCAAATATCTATCAACTGCGCACGTCACAGTGGTTTGCGGTTCTTGACTGTACCACGTCGATGTTGAAACTGTGGATAGGAATTATTGCTTCCTATCTGACAAATGTCCTCCGTCACATTTCATCATCCTGTCGAGTTGCCTGTCGCAGCAACACCTGTCGCCCATCTCTCACACACGTGGCTGTAAAAGGTTGGGAGACTGGGGTGCAACGCCCCGTTGACGGAAAAAGAGTGTAGTTGGTGATGAAACACGAGATCTGTTTGGGGAAGGAAATCTGTCATTTCGCTTAAAAGTAACGATTCCACCGTAGGACAGTGCGATTTCTGGAAACCACGCAAAATACAAATCTGAATAGCGTAACGGGGATGTGAACCACCGTCCTTCCTAATGCGAAACCCCTGCCTCAGCACTACACCATCTCGCTTGGTCCACACAGTCTCTTCAGTCCCGGTAATGAAATAAAAAAAGAAAAATGTTGGTATCATTTGTTTTATTCTTGTTATACATAGTTACACTCTAAAATAGATTGCGTTAATTTTTATTTTTCATGTCTTCTAAAACATTTCAGGTACACATATGCGTGCTTCATGCCTCAGCCAGCAGAAGACAAAAATATTTTATCTATACTGATAATTGTTTGAATAAGCTTCTCCAAACTTACAAAACGAATTTTCACGGGGATTTCACAGGTAATTTGAGTATAGCTTGGGGCAGCATATAGGCTTTATCTCGTCAAAACCTGATCACGATAGATTACAATATCTATTTATCTAAAACCATCGAATCAGTCTGTTTGTCTGAGCAAGCTAATATCTTTCATGGGTTTTTTAAAGGTAACTTGAGCATAGCTTGGGGAATGGTACAGATTTTATTTCATCAAAACACGATGAAATGAAAAAAAAAGATATCGTAATTGAAACTCTCCATACTTGTATTATAAAGGTGAAAGTAACTCTGTTACGTTATCACGACTAACCCGCTGAACCGCTTTCGATGTGTTTTAGTACGGAGATAGCTTGGATCCCGTGGAAGAAAATAGCGACCTTAAGACGTGTGCAGTACAAGATACTTCCTGATTTGAAGAATACTACGCAAATGATCGAAAATACTCTTTGTAAAAGGTATTTACTCAAATGGTTCAAATGGCTCTGAGCACTATGGAACTCAACATCCGAGGTCATCAGTCCCCTAGAACTTAGAACTACTTAAACCTAACTAACCAAAGGACATCACACACATCCATGCCCAAGGCAGGATTCGAACCTGCGACCGTAGCGGTCGCGCGGTTCCAGACTGAGGCGCCTAGAACCGCTCGGCCACACGGGCCGGCCAGGTATTTACTCTTTGCCTTTAGATTTTTATTTATTTAGTGTATGGCGCTACACACATGGTTTACACTTATTACATTATGAAATTATATGATAAAAGACACTATAAAATACATAAGTGAAGGATACATATTCAGGTAAAATATACATAAACACAATAAAAAGTAACATCACAGCAGATATTTTGCGTTACACAAGTCTTCAAATTCTGACGTCCAAATTGGCGAT
Organism: Schistocerca nitens; assembly: GCF_023898315.1. Taxonomy (NCBI): domain Eukaryota; kingdom Metazoa; phylum Arthropoda; class Insecta; order Orthoptera; family Acrididae; genus Schistocerca; species Schistocerca nitens. The sequence goes on along the minus strand of NC_064615.1, from coordinate 692,728,068 downwards.
CCATTCGAGGCAGGGCGGTGTGGCGTTGAAGAAGTCAGCCCGACTACCCTGGTAGGCTCTTAATTCACAGTCTTGGGCGATGTGCTATATTGTTTGATTAGGTGCCCCACAGTCACAGCTAGGGCTGAGAAGCTTTCCCCACTTGTGTAGATTGTGTGCACATAGTCCATGTCCTGTTCGGATTCTGTTTAGGCTTTTCCACAGCTGTCGTGGAAGATCAAAGCCCTTAGGTTTCTCTGATGGACAGATAAGTTCACGGTTGTCAGGGGAGGCACTATCACTCTAGCTCTCGTGCCAGTTAGTATCCATGCTGAAGTTGGCAGCTGACAGTTGTTGGGCCAGTCTTAAAGGTGGATTTCTGGAGCGCAGTCGTCTTCTTTCTAAAGTTGGGACATCTTCATGGATAGGAAGTAGGGGGCTTTTCATTATTTTTGTGTATTCCTTCATCAGAGCTTCCTTGTCTTCGCAGGGAGGGTGGAGCTATATGACTAAGTGTTGGAAGCGAATATAGTGGGGTAGTCTTTATGCATCCAGTTATAGTTCTCATAGCAGCGTTGCGCTTCTTTACATGCTTGCTGGTTAACCACGCTGGTGCACAGTACTTGGCCGCAGAATACACTAAGGCGATTGCAGAGGTTCGTAGTGTGTCTGCTGCTGCTCCCCAGTTAGTGCCTTTTGATATTTAGCATACTCGTGAAATTGCTTTTACTGGTTGATGTGTGCTACGTGATACGTTTCAAAGTAATAAATACAACTCTTATAGTACCTTCATTTTATTTAATACATACTTACAGACTATTTGCTGCATAATATACACGTTGTATAATGTGTGGCTACTTCAATAGCACGATGCATAAATGCACACTCCTGCCCGTGCCCCTTGCATGCACTGCTCAGCAGTGACTCTGCGCCTACCAACATATCGTGCACTGGGTCAGCTTGGAAGAGGTGAGAGTACGGTGCACACCAGGATCTAGGCTTACCAAAACGGGTAATCATATGAGGACAGCTGATGTTGTTGCACACAGAGTAGCTTACTTACTACCATCACTTATTATAGCAAAACTACTACGCGAGCGCAGCCACGGCTAGTAACAGATATTAAGATTTTTGTTCATGGAATTTTAAAAATCAGTTGTTACAAGTACACACTTCTTGTATGCTGTTCTTGTGCATGAATACGCCCTTCATAACGCCATTCTGATGCTTTCTTCGCCATTCTGCTCAGTCACATATTCAAAATATCATAAGTGCCACTGTAAGAAGGTAGAAGTGCGATCTACTGGCAAAAACTGAAACTACATAACCGTGATACAGGTATTGAGCCGGTAAAAATCATTTATGAATTTTACGATGTGAAGCGTCGAAGTCCACAGACTGAAGAGGCTATTCGGTTTATATGTAGAGACATCACCTGATGAGTCAACCAGTCACTTAAATTGTATGTATGCTCTCAGTTGCTGGTATATTTGGTGATGCATTTAGTTCGATGTGTCGTTGTTCTATGACTTGTAACCTGGGTAGTTATACGAGACGAAAAAACTTGTTCTCTTTTTTCAAGGGGCAAGCAGTTCCCTACAACTGAAAACCTTTGTCAACTGTGGATTTATTAATACACATAGCTTGCAGCAGACGCTTTCATGAGTTGTTTAGAAGACTGAAGAGATACTTGAGTACAGATGAAATCATTCAGAAAACGCTAAAGAAATGTGAGTATACCACAAAACTGCTTTATACAACTACAGAGGGAGTCATCAGAAAAAGTGATCGTTTGGCATTTCTGCCCCCAGGTGCGACATTCTATACATAGCTAATGGTATCCACAAATTTCTATGGCGCCGAAGGCAAACGCTGAGGGAGCGCACTAAGTGCAATTCAGACTTAATTGAACTGCGATCATGAAGGCAATGACACTTGATAACCTGCGGGTATGAGGCCACTTCCTTAAATAATGATTGACATAATGTTGCGCACAGGACACTTGTTTGGATATGATCCATTTCTACGTTACAAGGAAACAGAATTGACTCTCGTGTTAATACTGACACTTATTACGCAGCTGATGAAGACAACTGCTCAGCAACACTCACTAAATTTGTCTGACAAGTCTTTTCTTCGTAGAAAATTCTGATACGTTGGGTAAGAGGCTTCGTATGTACGGAGAATCACTTCTTTAGTACTTATAATCCCTCGCATTCATGTGTTCCTCCAACTGTTCCGGTGCTTTCATAAAAACTCCCCATGTAGTTCAAAGGAAAAGTTTCAAGGACTCAAATACGGAGTCAACTATATCCTAATATGATAATCTGACCTAGTATGATGTCCTCTGTTCAGAAGATTCGTAGTTTCTGTCAAAGACCACGTTGACACAGAATTTTGGGAAAGGTACATAGGTGAGGCTGACCACATCTTTGACTCTCGATTTGATTCCCTAAGACTTTACATTGTGAGCTACGTGGGGAGTCTTTACTAACCCTTGTATAGTCGGAGGAACACGCGAATGAAAGGGGTATTACCAGATAAACATTCTGTTCCAGAGGTCTCATAATGGCAGAATAAGGGAAGGGCTTGTACCTTGGGCATGTTTGCTTTGGAGCGTAATAGCGGAAGAAATAATTGAGTTTTTCATGTATATATTTAACCATATTACTTGTTTCATTTCTCATGAAATGAATCACAAAATATAATCTATTTGTTAAAAGGCAGTATCACACAGATAAAATCTTAAAATATTGTATTTGCCTCAAAGTACAATATGGTCACGTACCGCTTAAAATAAGCGGAAAATCATATATTATGAATAGAATTTGTTGAACATAAACACTAAACTATAAACTGAATATCTAAATGAACATACACAAAAATAATTATTTTGTTGCAAAATAATTTGCCCTAAAATTAATAGTTAACAAATATTTAAATAAAAAATAATTTTAATTTTTTAAGCATATGTAACTTTTCTATCTTGTTAATCTCTATTCTCACATTGTTAATCTGTGTTACAAAGTACGTCTGGCCATGTTCATAATGCAGTGCCACCAACTAGCTCCACGTACAATTTTCCTCCCACTTCAGTAAAAACTCAATATAACCTAAGATAATCAAATGGCGGGAGAAGTAAAAGCATGGTTACTAAGACAAATGTCTATCGTAATTATTTCATCTTATGTGCGCAAATGCTGCTGGAATAACATTGAATTAAAAACAGAAACCCATACTTGTAGGTGAAAAAAGCCAATGCTATTAGTAGTAAACTGAGGTAATTGCCCCTTACTCCTCTAACAACAGCTGACTATACTCCTATCATAGTAGGCAGCCTTTGGTGTGGAAGAGACTTAAGTTGGAAAGTAAAGATCAGAGATATAAGATTGGCACAAGGTACATTCCAGCTTAAGGTACAGGCGTCTCCCCTACACTTGTAACTTTCGACCACCGCTACGGATGTGAATATGATAAATATACAGGATGAGCGCTAATTCCACCGTCAAAATTTCGGACTGTGTTCAGCGATAATTTCTGAGTATCTGGTGCAAGGGGCTCGTGGTCGTCCGGAAGACAAGAAAAATTAATACTCATTATATTTTACAGCTAAATCTTAACGATTACCGGAACTGAACTTATGTCAGTGATGTCTCCTGCCCTGCATTTTCCGAATTTATCATGTTGTTGTGTTTTATATTCCAATAGCCGTTCTGATCTACTGGTCTGTGTCCGCCGATGCAGACTTCACCACTCTCACAGTGCACCTTCCACAAGCCTTCACTGTGCACAACATCTACCTTGTCCTTGGTGGAGCCTAGCGCATCCTTCATCTTGCAGGTGGTGTAGATGACCGGTTGGACGTCAGGGACGTTCTTCACATACGGTAAACGCGCTGGTGGCTGCAGTTTGTCAATGTCCTGCTCATGTTGCCTTCTTTTACTCATTTCCATGGCTGTGCGGATCGATTTGGTGTTGGAAGCCGGCTTTCAAGCACCGTTTGTTATATTGTGGGGGTCTCTCTGGCGCTGCACACGAGTAGTCAGAGAATGGATGACCGAATTCTTCTGTGTGGGGAGTTGGTGAGATTGAGCCTGTCCACATGCGTTGAATTCCGATATACTTCACCAGTGTGAGATCCGTTGAGCTTTATAGTTCCACGCCTAAGAACGGAATTGCAACATTCTCCTACTTCAAGTGTGGATTGGGTCTTCTCGTGCCTTTTGTTCAAATATTCGTGGAACAAAATGGTTCAAATGACTCTGAGCACTCTGGGACTTAACAAAAAATGGTTCAAATGGCTCTGAGCACTATGGGACATAACATCTGATGTCATCAGTCCCATAGGACTTACAGCTACTTAAACCTAACTAACCTAAGGACATCACACACATCCATGCCCGAGGCAGGATTCGTACCTGCGACCGTAGCGGTCGCTCTGTTCCAGACTGAAGCGCCTAGAACCGCTCGGTCACACCGGCCGGCTATTCGTGGAACCTGAGCAGCTCTGTCTCACTATAGGGCCAAATTTCGCACATTTACACTCTAACCAACAGTAAGAGTGTAAATCAGCTCAACGAAGTGCCGTTGCTTGAGTGGATCCCTGCAGAAGAAATCATCGAACCTGTTGAGCCAGCAGTCCGGCTTTCTACTGCAAGTGAATCTGAGAATATGCCAATATGCCAATATGCCAAACCACTTATGCACAACCTTAGACGAAAGGTCACCTCTAGTATAACTAAAAAAAGAACAACGAAATTGTAATATTACAAGCAGATAAAGGAAATATAACTGTCGTCTTGGACACTGCGCTGTGCGAAGACAAGATGAAAGATTTATTAAATGATCTCATTTAGAATGAACTGCGAAAGACGCACATCTTAATCAGGGACTCAAGATACAGCTAAGGGACTGATTCTCAGAATTCCAGTTCCATTCAGAATTTCTGAAGTGCCAGAAAGACATGAAAAACCACCTGAATACACGTTGGCAAAGTACTTAGCCTACAAATTGAGACTTCTACCTGACAAAATGGTTTCTTATGTAAAGACCTCGACGACCTTTATATAAAGAGAAACGATTTTATCGAGATCATGGTCATCTTCGATGAACGTCACTTCTTACAAACGTATCAGGGCATGTCTCGCCAGGCATTTGTGACATGGCTTATTCATGTTTGTCATCCACATACTTCAAACGGCATACAAAATACTACGGCAGATAGACGGTGCAGCAAAGGGTTCTCCCCTATTCCGTTAGAAGCTAATGTATTTGTGGAGGCGTCTAAAGAAACGGCACCTTGTTCGGCTCCTTTACTTCCACACTGCTGGTTCAAATAGTGAACGACACGTTTATCATACAATTTTTTATTTGTTTTCCTCGTTTCTTATTCTTCCCAATTATTCATCCTCCCACATTTACATCGTGTCTACTCATATTTTCTCGAAGATACTGAGGATAACTTTCGCACATTTCAGAATATTCTTATCAAATTCCGATTATCCTCTACTTGAAACTCTTATCCTTCCATCAGCAGTTTCTCGGAAGTTTTGAGATTTTATTTTCCCTTAGTTTCTTTTTGCCTGTTAATTACTCCTCTACTTGTGTAATTATCTTTATTAAAAACTTGTCTATTTCAACCATATCCGTTTAACTTTCATTTCTGATGAGACTGAACGTCTTGCTGAATTCAATATGGCGGACCTTTTCATTCCTAAATAAATACTCCTAAAGCTATCGAGACTAGTTTGCATCTATCTTTGTTTCTGTTTCTACTCTATGATCTCTCACGATTCGAAAGTGATTCAAGATATCTCGCTTAATTTCTTAACTGGTTGACAGTGTATATTCAAGTTCAGTTTTACACCTGACTTCTCTCTTTTGTTCTTAAAGAATTGTCGAGGACAACCATCGTTTTCTTTTCTAACTTCACAAATATTTTTTACTTTGTGTCCTACTTTTACAAGACTACTCTCATATTACTTTTCGTGATGTGCGGTCTTAGGGCAAGCAAATTTTTTGATATATAACGTAATGTGCACAATTGGCAGAGTTAGTCTGGTGCCAAACTTAATCGTGAGATAGTAAGTGATGGCGACTGCAGAACGCAAAGAATGGTCAGAACTTCAACATCTCCAGATCACAGCAGACTGCCCTCCCGCACCTCCCTGCTTACCCAGAATAACCTCCAAATTTCAACATTTACCATCACCGGTAATATTTTTGACTTGTCTCTTATCAGTATTGATGCCTGTAACAAAACAGTGATAAAACTGCTCCTGTAATAATTTTCTCTTGATAATTTAATAGCATTCATACACCAATATTCTCTGAATTTATTAATTTCTTGTTCGTTATAGTATGGGTGCAAGTTTTAATTAAAACGGTAGATTCAATAACTTCTCTAATGTTCGCAGGCACCAGATTCAATTGCCCAATTTATATCAGCAATCCAGCACACAACAGAAAGCCCAATAACCTTTATTTGATGGTGCTAATGAAATCGGAGTTCACCGTTATTACATAGTCAAATATTTCCATCTAGATTGAAATATTTTCCAGACGCACTACAAAACTGTTTGCGTCCTGGCTCTTTCATTCATAGCGTGAATTTCGCCTCTACTCGTTTTGAATGCTGGCAACGATTACAACCTAACTCTCTTTTAAAGTTTCACTCAATTAAATTTTGTCCAAAGACATAGGCGGCGGCCAACATTTCATGCAAACGGCTATTTCACTTTGGTTTTAAAAAATGCACCTATATTCAAAGTTACGTTTAGGTGGAAAATGTAGAGACAAAATTCAGTTACTCAAAATTTCGATTATTAAAATATACATTTCCCGTCACACCACCACTCTCCCCAATAAATACATTTGCACAACCTTCTCTTATTGTACGATATGATCTCATTCTCTCATGCGTTGATAAAAACCTGTAAACCTCACACATTTCATTAAAAAATTGAATCATTGATCGTCATTTACACACATTGTGGTTGTTTATTTTCGAACTAATTTTAGCTCACTATCTGACATTTGTAAACCAGTAACTTTGGTTATTTCTACACAAAGCTTCTGTGAAAGCTACTGCGCAAGTATTCTGTAAACAGTCATGTTTTTCATGCCGTCAGCCTTCACTTTGAAGATTGACCACATACTAGCTTGCATATTTAATCAACCTTGTTTAAAGCGCTATTGAAGGGTACCTTTAAAAAGTACAGCTACAGTTCAACTATTGACATCGAATATTTACCTGAAATAATATTTACCCGAAATAATCCACAGCACGCTGCTCTTCAAGGCAGTTGCACGCCAGGAAGTGTTTAGGATCTTGCTTCTGCTTGAAGGATGAGGGTTAAGCTTAGTTCTTCTATTGCATTTTTTATTACATCTGCTGCTACTCTTGTTACATCTGCTTCTACTCTTGTTGCATCTTGAGGTACTTTCACTGAGCGTAAGAATTGTACTGAATAGGTCTGAAGTAACCAGTCAATCATCATCTTGATGAGTAGACACATAAATCCATAAGATAAGAATTGCCTACTGGAAGTAAGCTCTGAAGAGCACTGAGATGTGCTTCGCAGAATGTATTTCGTAGTTGTCGCTCAAATTTTTCTTGCCGCAAGCCTCATGCGTGATGGTAGCATAATTTCGCTGGCTCTCGGAGAATACTTCAAGGTGCATGACAGACCTGTTATGAGAAACACTGTTCTGTAAGAAGAAAACGCTCTTGCCTTTACATGTAGCGCCCTTTTCCCTCAAATACATTAGTCTAACATCTTTACAGTGAGCGGATTTCATCTCTAAAGCACAAACCTGGAAGTTCCACAGCACCGATAAATTCATTACGCTTTAAACTTTCGCTAGTCTGAAACTGTTGGAAGTTAGATTTCGTAAAACTCGCACTTAAAATCACTCAAATTTCCATTTCACTCTAGTCGGGTGTGTTCTAATGAAAAATAATATTTTGTATTTTATTTATATGTTTCATTTATATGTACTTATCTCAAAAGACTTGGGTAATATTCAGCCCGTTATCTTTATACTTTTAAGTATGTGGTGATTTGAACAGCAGCTCTTACATTTCTTACGTGTTGAGGTTAGCGGTTGTACCCCAGCTTAGAGGTCTCTATAACGATATTGTCTGTGCAGTACTGACCTACATCTACATCTACATCTACATCTACATACTTACTCCATAAACTAACACGCGGAGCTAGGCGGAGGGCAGAATGTACCATCATCAACGTCCGAGTAAAATTATCTGACAATTAGACTTCACGCATTGGAGTTGTTTTCCTCCAATCTGATCTCTAATCGGCACGTCTGAACCACTCATCGTTGGCAAACTACCACAAGAATTGCTCATTTACTTACATATCCTGTCTGGCTTTCTTTCTTCATGTGTGTAAATCCCGAATGTTTTGTGTGCCCCCCTCTTTTTTTAGTATTTCATTACACATGATAAACACGCCAAAACAACAGAAGGATGTTAAAAATACACACGTTTGATACACATCACTAACCAAACACTACTGGATCCTTCCGCATAAAACGTGATTCAGTGCCACATATATAGTCATTATAATCACAGAGATCGTCTTACATCAGATAAGCTTCGCACGACAATGCGTGAATCAGACTTTTTGAAGGCTCAAATTCATCGTTGTGACTGGGTAACCAGTGATAAGTATCACATTCTTTCACATTGTAGTGGCGTAGTAAAGTGGTTAGTATAACAGTCCGGCGTGGAAAAGGTCATAGGCTCTAATCTCGTCAAATGGAGCGATTTTTCTTTATAGCTGAATCTAATCAAATTACTTCTGTTACTATTTTTATTGACTTAATTGGTTTAAATGTTTTTATTTCTAATACTTTGTCACATCATTTTCATAATCGTGCTGACTTTTTTGCTATTATTTTTTTTCCTTTTATCCTTTTTTCGTTTGGGATCTGCCAGCGTCGCCTATAATATGCAGACAACTGCCAAGCACGACTGGTCACTGGATGGTAACGCAGCAGCACGTGTTGCAAGTATGAGGGTAATTTCGGGTAACCAATGATAGCCTTAAATTTCTGTTTCGTCTTAGTCCTGAAACTGAAATTTATCTATCTGGAGTTTTCTCATAGAGGTAATCTGTAATCACCATGAACAAGGCTGTCGTGGTCTTGGTTCCGCCGGGGATTTGTGAGAACTGTTTCCTCGGATATATTGCACATCACAAGGTTACGGTTAAGTTAGGGAATGAGTTTAAATTCAGAATTGCAAAACGCGAAGTCTACAGCAGTCCACTCATTGATCACTTACAATCAGCTGTCCACAGAGCATCTCGCATTTCCGTCGTATCTTGCGGCGGCCGTTTCGAACATTGTTTCGCGTTACACATTAGCAGCATTTGTGAAGTGATTCACCGTGTCTCTACGTCGCCTATAACCGAGCTGCCCATGCTGGTAGTCTATGGGGCCACTTTGTAGCGGCAAATTACAGACGTCAACTGTGGTACCTCGTATAGATACCACGCCATGACGTCGTAGCTTTCCATCTGACAGCGATAGTGGTTACGTCGGATCTGGTGGACCCAATGGTGCGCGCCTGCTGAGCCACGCCTCCATCGGCTTCGTGCCTTGAGCGCCCTGAGCCACCAAGAAATATGACGGTGGCGGCAGGCAGACAGCCTACTTGCCACTTTGCAATCACACCATCGTTCCTGCCTTAGTTAAATGAGCCTGTTCCTAGTTGATATTATGACGGCTGGACTCATAATTCTTGTGCGTTGTTTGTAATGAGTCTTCACACGCTTGGAGAAATACAAATTAACTAAATCTTCTGTCAGCCGTGTTAACTGTCTCACTGATTACTTCTGTTCCTGTCCAGCTTTCCTATGACAGCTGTTGATGCATTACTCTGTAGCCCATCTCTTCTTACCACTGTGTACGAAATCGTATACAACATCAACTGTCAAGTATTTTTAATCAGACTATAGTCATTTCCTTTCCTGTACCACAAACAAATGCTGCCACGGAGGCAGGATTGTCTTGTTGCCTTCATATAAGCTATAATTCTCTTATTGTCTTTGTGGTCCTTACGCAAAATGCACATTGGCGGCAGTAGAATCGTTCTGCAGTCATTCTCAAATACCCGTTCTCTAAATTTTTTTCAATAGTGTTTTACGAAAAGAGAGTGTTTCCTCCAGGGATTCCTATTTGTGTTTACAAAACTTCTCCGTAATACCAACATTTGATCGAATCTACCGGTAACAAACCTAGTTGCACGGCTTTCGATTGCTTCGATGTCTTTCTTTAATCCGACCTGGTGAGGATCCAAACCACTCAGCAGTACTCAATAATGCATTATCACTGAGCGAAAATTCTCCCAACTAAAGCCAGTCGACCATTTGACCTCCCACATACAGACCTTATGTGCTCGTTTCATTTCATATAGTTTTGCAGCGTTACGCCTACTAATTTAATCACCATGACTGTGACAAGCAGGACAGCAGCAGATGGAGAGGAAATTGGAAATTTGTGGTAAGTGCTATGGAACGAAACTACTGAGGTCATCGGTCCGTAGGCTAACACACTACTTAATATAAGTTAAACTAACTTAAGCTAAGGACAACGCACACCCACGCCCACGGGAGTACTCGAACCTCCGACGGGGGTAGTCACGCGAACCATGGCGAGGCGCCTAGACCGCACGGCTACCCCGCGCGGCAGCATATGAAGAGGAAGGTAGGTAAAATAAAGCTATTTATTTATGACGTATGTAACGTACCAGTATCTGCCGTCCAAGGTCAGAGTATAAGCACTACTGAGTTAGAGAAACTGTTCTAGCCAGAAGATGCAATTCTGGGTACTATATTTGGCAGCCTGAATATAAAAAAAAGAGAGAAACGTGAAGCACCCAGAAGATGTGATCGGATGCCAATGTAATTTGGTACATTTACACACCAACGGAAGGTATTTAAATTATTGGAGTTGCAGTTCTCTGCGACAAGTACAACAGCGAGTACGGTGCATTAGTGTTGTTACCAAGGCTGGTAGTGTATGTAAGGGACGTGAAAAGACGTCGAGTGATCGCAGAGAAGGATACGGCGATGCCCTGTACTAGTCAAAGAAAGTGTTATGAGCTCCTGGCAAAATTTGAAAGAGGCCTCATTGTGGATCTCCATTTGGCCGTTTAGTGAAATCGTACTTTGTCCAGACTTGTGTAGCAACGGTTGTAACAGTGGTCCGATGCATGGGAAAATGAGGGCAGGCATACTCATCGTCAAGGTTCTGGTCAACCACGTGTGATCACAATGATGGAAGATTGCCTTACTGTGTAACAACAACATCTATGCCTGCCCTTTCCCATCTTTGCCTGCCATCCGAGGTCAAGTAATTAGCTTCCTGTAACAGTCTCATTCATTACACAGCTTTGGTCAGAGACTAGTAGCACCCAGATTAGAAACATGCCGTTTCATGTGTAGGTTGCTCTTAACACCACAACAGAAACGTCTGGAGCTGGAGTGGTGCCCTCACTGGGGAGCATGGGCTGCTGACGAAAGTTTTCGCATTGTGTTCAGCGATGCATCGCCGGCTACACTGCCCCGGATGAACGTGGGCAACGAGCGTGGCAACGACTTGGACAGTGGTCCCACTCTCCCGAACTTTTGGAAAGATACATCGGTGTAGCTCCTGCTGCCGTGGTATAGCGAGCCATTGGGTATTACTTCGCTTTAAAGCTGGTACTCAGTGAGGGAACTCTGATGACACACAGGTATGTCATACACATTCTGCGAGTTGAAGTTTTACCTCCCATGAGACAGCGTAATTATGCCGTTTGGCACCAGAACAACGCTTTTCCAAACATACTAGGTGTCTGTATGTACTGTCTACTTGATGTTGAGGTACACATGTGGCCAGCAAGATCCCAGATTATCCTAGACAGGACACGTGCGGGACTAGCTCGCGCGTCGAGTCCGACCCAGTGCGATTATCCAGGGATAGAAAGCCCTTATGACACCCAACCCAGCCGAATCAGTGCATGCATTCAGGCCACAGGGATGGAGAAGGGTAGAATGTTATAATGATAAGTGGGCTCATACTGCCCACTCTTTGTTAGTCTGACTCGATATTGTAACCACTTAAATAACATCTCAGTCCCTGCTAACCCTTGAAGTTTTATATCATTTCCTGGGACTCTTTTGATATCTTCGCCGTTTATGGCTGGCATTAAACTCAGTCATTTGTTCTTCTTACTGTACAATATGTGCATAATAAGCAGAATTTTGTTATTTGCTATTCTTCCTAGGGTTGCAGTTTTAATAGCAGCAGAGAGGCCTAATGGCTGGAGTACTCTTTCCAACTGACCTTCTCGTCCGTCACTCAGCACTATCAGCCTGATAGGAAGGCAGGCGAGGCGTCCGCCAGCGCACAGCGAGGATTACCGATGCGCTGCCGCCGTCTGCCGGCTGCTGGCTGCGGCTCCGCAAATTGGCAGCGGCCGTGTAATTAATTACGTGTGCCGGCAGGTGCGTGCGACAGGAATTAATACCGGACCCCCGGGCGCAGCTGCAGATGAGAAAAGAGGCACCGCGCCGGCATCGGCCTACTGTCTCGCCTCCCTTCACAAAACCAGTCCCTCGGCCACTACTCACTGTTAATTGTGCCGCCATAACCACGGGAAAAGTTATTCATTTCCTGGTGTACTTTTTGCTAGTTCGCACGCTCTGAAAGGAAAGAAGGTGGGACAGGGGCGTAGCACCAGTCTACGGTGTTGTGTATGACTTCAGAACCAATGGCAACGAGAGGTGAGCTACGAATAGTGCGGAAACTGTTGTCGAAGGAACGCTGGACTTGGGCAGAAATGATAAGCGAACGAGCTAACATGATAAACAAAGGCAAACAAAGACTCATAACAAAAAAATGCAGCAATAAGGAAGAGGCTCGCTGCAATGATGTAGCAATGATGTAGTGAAAGGCTCCATGTTCAAATGCGGCGGAGCAGCTGCCGCTTGGCCATACTATATCCTGGCGGCAGAGGGCGCTTGTGGTAAGGAGTCGCTCGAGCCGTGGCTCAGCGGGTACACACCATTGGGACCACCAGATCCTGTGCAATCACTGTCGACATCTAACACAAACTTGCAATTCCGTTGACAAATTTGCGATGCCCAACGGATGGTACAGATACATGATAGCAGATACAGCTGTGGTAAAAATACGTTACTAAAAGTACGTTGCGAACGAGACGAAAATATACACACATCAAAGAAAGTTTTGCATCACCTCGGTTCCCAGAGCTCCGAAACCTGTACAGAAAATTGGAATAGAGATCAACAAAAACATCATTTCTGTCCTTTTTATTGCTCATGAAAACCACACATTGCATGTTGTAACACTACACAGCGAGAACTTCAGAGGTGGTGGTCCAGATTGCTGTACACGCCGGTACCTCTAATACTCACTAGCACGTCCTCTTGCACTGATGTATGCCTGTATTCCTCGTAGCATACTATCCACAAGTTCATCAAGGCAATGCTGGTCCAGACTGTCCGACTCCTCAACGGCGATTCGGCGTAGATCCCTCAGAGTGGTTGGTGCGTCACGTCGTCCATAAACAGCCCTTTTCAATTCATCCCAGGCATGTTCGATAGGGTTCTTGTCTGGAGCGATGCTGGCCACTTAGCCGAGCGATGTCGTTATCTTCAAGGGAGTCATTCACAAGATGTGCACGATGGGGGTGCGAATTGTCGTCCATGAAGACGAATGCCTCGCCAATATGCTGCCGATATGGTTGCACTATCGGTCGCAGGACGGCTTTCACGTATCGTACAGCCGTTACGGCGCCGTCCATGAGCACCAGCGGTGTACGTCGGCCCCACATAATGCCACCCCAAAACAGCAGGGAACCTCCACCTTGGTGCACTCACTGTACAGTGTGTCTAAAGCGTTCAGCCTGACTGGATTGCTTCCAAACACGCCTCCGACGATTGTCTGGTTGAAGACAAATGCGCCCGACACTCATCGGTAAAGAGAACGGGATGCCTGAGGAGTCTGTTCGGCGTGTTGTTGGCCCATCAGTACCACACTGCATGGTGTCGTGGTTGCAAAGATGGACCTCAGCGGGAGTGAAATTGCGTATCATGCAGCATATTGCGCACAGTTTGAGTCGCAACACAATGCCCTGTAGCTACACAAAAAGCATTATTCAACGTGGCGGTGTAGCTGTCACGGTTCCTCCGAGCCATAATCCGTAGGTATCTGCCTTCCACTGCAGTAGTAGACCTTGGGCGGCCTGAGCGAGGCATGTCATCCACAGTTCCTGTCTCTCTGTATCGCTTTCATGTCCGAACAACATCGCTTTGGTTCACTCCGAGACACTGGACGCTTCCCTTGTTGAGAGCCCTTCCTGGCACAAAGTAACAATGCGGTCGCGATTGAACAGTGGTACTGACCGTCTAGTCACGGTTGAACTACAGACAACACGAGCCGTGTACCTCCTTGCTGGTGGAATGATTGAAAGTGATCGGCTGTATGACTCACTCCGTCTAATAGGCGCTGCTCATGCATGGTTGGTTACATCCTTGGGCGGGTTTCGTGACATTTCTGAACAGTCAAAGGGACTGTGCCTGTGATACAATATCCACAGTCAACGTTTATCTTTAGGAGTTCTGGGAACCGGGGTTATGCAAAACATTTTTTATGCGTGTTTTTATATTACTAACAGTCCATTGATAACATCACCATTCAATATAAAGATTAACATAAAAATTAGGTGGTGAGGTTTCGGGTTCCGCTAAATTGGTCAGGATCCGTTACACGCAGGAGGCGACTATGCAGGTAGCGGGAGCTGTGTGGTGTGGATTGGGCGGTCTTGCAGGTTAGAGGCCCTCGGGGAAACACGGAAATGGCTTCCGTCTCAAACGGTGCAGGTCGAACAGTTGTAATTTGTGGTAGTTCCAATCGCTAATAGAAAGCACTGATGCTCAAATCATTATAAACACTGAAATTTGGCTAAAGCCAGAGGTAATTTCAACCGACATTTTTGCTAAGGACTTAACGGCGTTCAGAAAGGATAGGCTAAATACAGTTGGCGGAGGCGTGTTTGTTGCTGTTACATGTAGTTTATCTTGTAGCGAAATTGAAGTAGATAGTATATGTGAGTTAGTACGGGTAGAGGTCATACGTGGCAACCGGAATAAAATAATAATTGGGTCCTCTTATAGGCCTCCCAACTTAGATGATAGAATTGCTGAGAGGTTAAAAAACATTGATTATAATTTCAAACACGTACAAAATCATACAATTATAGTTGGTGGTTACTCTAATTTATTCTCGATATGTTGGCGGAAATACTTGTTTAAATCCGGAGGTACTCATAAAACATCATTCTCTGAAAACTATATCGAGCAGTTAGTGAATGAGTACACTCGAATAGTAAACGATTATGAAAGGACACTTAACATCTTAGCAACAAATATTACTGAACTAATAACGACGATGGATACAGGGATTAGGAACACAGGGTTGTCGTAGCGAGACTGATTATCGTAAATCCTCCAAAAATAAGTGAAAAATATATCTATTAAAAAAGCAGAGAAAATTGGCTTGACATTTTACTGAGAGTCAATCTCCACTTTTTTTAATATAACATTGTAAGTGTTGGTTCGAATTCAAAGAAGTAGTATCGACAGCAATTGAGAAATTTTTACCAAATAAATTAACAAACGACAGATCTAATCCATCGTGGTATGCAGAACAGGTCAGGACACTGTTGCAGAAACAACGGAAAAAGCATGTCAGATTTAAACGAACTCTAAATCCCCTGTAATGGTGATCTTTTACAGAAGCTCGAGTTTTAGCCTGGACTTAAATTGCGAGATGTTGATAATAGTTTCCATAAGGAAACTTTGTCTAGAGTCATGGCAGAAAGTCCCAAGAGATTCCGGTCGTATGTTAGCGGAAAGACATAGTCAATGCCTTCTCTGCGCGATAGCAACGGAAATGCCAACATGACAGTGCTGCTAAAATAGAGTTACTAAACACGGCTTTCAGAAATTCCTTCGCCAAAAAAGACGAAATAAACATTCAAGAATTCGGATCAAGAATAGCTGCCATTATAAGTAACTGAAAATATCCGCGAAGTAGTGAAGCAGTTTAAATCAATAAAAGCGAGTCTTCCGGTCCAGATCGCATGCCAGTTGGGCTCCTTTCAGAGTATGCTGATTTAATAGCTCCATACTTAACAATTTTATACAACCGATATATCAACGAAAGATCCGTATCCAAAGGCTGGAAAGTTGTAAGGGTCACATCAGTATTCAAGAAAGGCTATAGGACTACAGATCCATATTATTAACATCGACATGCAGCAGGATTTTCGAACGTATATTGTGTTTAAATCACCTCGAGGTGAACGGTCTATTGACTTACAGTTAACACGGATTCAGAAAACGTCATTCTTGTGAGACACAACTAGTTCTTTACTCTCATGAAGTGCTGAGTGCTATCGACAAGGGGTTTCAAATTGACTCCGTTTTTCAATATTTCCAGAAGGCTTTTCACGCCGTGCCTCACAAGCGGCTAGTAATCAGATTACCTGCTTACGGAATACGTATCAGTTATGTGACTGGATTCATGATTTCCTGTCAGACAGGTCACAGTTCTGTGTGCATGACACACTTGACCTACACCTGGAGTTATGGTCTGGGGTGCGATTTCGTGTGACTGCAGGAGCCCTGTCCTCAGTCTGGTGTAGCGACCTGTTGAGCTGCCATTCATGAACAGTATTGCAGGGGGTGTTTTCCAATTGGATTACGCTCGCCCACATACCGCTTTTGTAACCCAACATACCATGCAAGGAGTCGACATGTTGCGTTCGCCTGCAGGGTCACCAGATCTGTAACCGATCGAGCACAGTTGAAACGTCATCGGATGACAACTCCAGTATCATCCACAACAATCATTAACTGTCCCTGTATTGTCCGACCAAGTATTGTCCAGACATGGAACTCCATTCCACAAAAAGACATCCGGCGCCTGTACTACACAATGCATGATCGTTTGCATGGTTACATTCAACATTCTGGCGATTAAACCTGTTATTAATGTAGCAATAACTTATCTCGCACTTACATGAAACTGTGATCTTGCAATGTTAATCACTTAAATATCTGAGATGGACAAATTTGTTTCCGAAATGTCATTACTCTACATTAGCTATTTTTTGGCGTAGCAATTTTTTTCCGTCAGTTGAATGTATGGAAGCTTTACCAACCCCATGCACGAAATCATTCGAAACAACCACTTTATATTGTACTCGTTTGTTCGCACCCTAATGATTCGAATATTTGAAAATCATTGTTTGCGTAGCGCAAATATTTGTTTGTTCACTGATGTTTTCTATTATTTCATCTCTGACAAAAAGTCCATAAAAATCTTCTACTTTGTTACACTGTTGCACAATTTCATCACTCACTTTGGCACCGTGGGCACTTGTATAATGCCTAATGTTCGAGTGGTCGTATCGGGCATAAAGCCAATTAGTTTGGTCACTTATGGAACCACAAGACGTATTCTCACACTGGAGTGGTGGCAGTCGCTTTACACGGCAAAGTTTAGGTGGTACAAATGGCGCACTCGATAAATCAATGTCTTGTCCTCGTGACATTGTTGCTACTACGGGCAACAAAGCCTTTTGAGAACATTCGCTGTCGAAGTAGTCCTACATTACACAACTGTAGCTTTCTCTAGTTTGTATTCCCTTGTAGGCTGTCTTCTTAGAATAAAAGGCCCTTTTAAACAACCGTAATGTACTTACGTTTTGTTTAATTACCCAGCTCAGCGGCTGTAAACGAGCAAATTTTTTTCTACTGTAATGCCTGTGTGCTAGGTGACAAGTACTGCGCGGCCGTCGGATGGGTTGCTCGCCTACAGGCGGACCATTACGCCCCCGTTTACGCTGAAATGAGAAATAGGATGCCTCCTACAATCGTGTCACACCACCTTTTGCTCGTCGTAGTGCAACAACTCGACGTAACATAGACTCAACGACCCGCTGGTACTCCCTTGCAGAAATATTTTAGCCATGTTGCCTCTATAGCGGTCTATAACTGCGAAAGTGTAGCCGCTACAGGATGTTGTGCACGAACTGGCGTCTCGATTATGTCCCGTACGTTTTCGGTGGGATACATATTGGGCAATATGGGTGGCCAAATCATTCGCTCTAACTGTCCAGAATATTCTTCAAACTAATGGAAAACCTATCGCCCGGTGACATGGCGCATTGTCACCCAAAAAATGGCTGGAAATGGTCTCCAAGTGGCGGAACATAAACATGTCCAGTCGGTTTAGTTGGAGCAGAATGTCTTGTTGAAAACTTGGTCCATGGCTTCGTGGACTCTGCGCTACACTCGAACCCTGCCATCAGCTCTTACCAGCTGAAATCGGGACTCATCTGACCAGGCCAGAGTCTTCCAGTCGTCTAGGGCCACTTGATAGATCACTAGCCCAGGGGAGGCGCTGCAGGCGATGTCATGCTGTTAGTAAAGGCACACCCGTCTGTCGTTTGCTGCCATAGCCCATTAACGCTAAATTTCACAGCAATATCCTAGTGGACACGTTTTTCCTGCGTTACACATCGATTTCTGCTGTTATTGCACTCAGTGTTGCTTGTCTGTCAGCACTGACAAATTTAGGCCAACGCCGCTGCTCACCGTCGTTAAGTGAAGGCCGTCGGCCACTACGTTGTCCATAATAAGAGGTAAAGCTTGGAATGTGGTATTATTGGCACATTCTTGCGACTATGGATGTCGGAATATGGAACTGTCTAACGATTTCCGAAATGGACTGTCTCATGCGTGTAGCTCCAACCACCATTCGAGGTTGAAAGAGTGTTAGTTCCCGTCGGACCCGTTTTCACAAAAATCACCTGAGTACAAATGGCAGTCCACCAATGAACAGTCCTTTTATACCCTCTGTACGCGATACGTTTGGCTATCTCATAACTTTCGTCACCCCAGTGTAAGGAACAATAAAACGTGCCTATTAATCGAAGTATATACGTATATTCGCATCGGAGTCGTGAGGGTTGTATCTACGCAGCTGTAACTCACTCAAACGGGAGCTTTTTGATCTCTCTCTTACATCAAGAGCGAGTTGGTGGTGCAGGCTGTCTATAGACCGCCTTAAAAAGGGAACAAGAATTTGACCTTCAATATTTCGCGTCATTAGTGGTCGAACTGTAGAGGAAGACAGAGACTGGAATACATACAGCAAATAACTGATGAAGTTGGTTGTAAGTGCTACCCAGAAATGAAGAGTTTGGTACTGGAGAGTTATTCGTATCAGGCCGCATCAGACGTCAGAAAACTGATGACTCGAAAAGTTTTGCAAGGGCTTCGTATGTTCTTCGAATGTAAACTTTTCGATCGCCCTTTATAGGTCAACGTACGCTGTAAGTTTTGATGAGTGAATTTGCAAGTGTCTAAATATGTCACATAAATGACCTTACCTTTCGACTGCATTCGTGTTCCTCGGGAAAAGAGTCCTTAACTGTCGGACACACGGACAGATGGACAGATAGTTAGACGGGCAACAAAGCTACCCCATTAAGGACCCGTTTATACTGACTGAGGTAAATGACGACAATGATGTGTTAATCGTACAATGTGGAGAATATTGGGAAAATTCAGAATTGCAGAGATTCTAGAGAAATGGCAGTTTTACCATACTGTTGATCATAGCTCTGAAGTATGCCAATTTATGCTTCTTAGCGTGACAGGATTTTGGATTTATAATCTAGTCAGTGACCGTCATCTTCCTAAATATGCTAATCTTATGTCTTCCATCTTAGTTAACCTAAGATCCAAAAAATTTATACTTCCTTCTTCTTCCAGTTGTACTGTGAATTTAATTTTTTTGTGCATCTTTCTGCTACCTCGTGTATTTCACCTTCGTCACCTTTGTACTGTAGTATGATGTTGTCTATATAACGTCAGTAATAGACAATTTTCACGCAGTCTCACCCCTAAATGACGAGATGGAAGAATTAAGGGTGATTAGACAAGTAGCCAAGGGAAACGGATATAAGGATCGTGATGTAATGAAACTTTATAAAAACTAAAATCAAAAATATGTGACAAGAAGGAGACAGTCGAACCAGAGGGCAAAAAGTTTGTTGCTATGTCGTACAATGATGCATTTTCGACAGAATTGCGCAGGATTTCAGAAAAAAGAAAATAAAAATTGTATTTCAAACGAAAAGTACACTTGGTTGTAGGCTACGCCACAAAGATGGCAACAACAGCAACAAATATTTGGAATGTGGTGTCTATAAAATCTGGTGCCAAGACTGTCAGAAGTTTCATATTGGTCCGACAGGAAGGTATTTCAAGATTCGTTTTAAGCAGCATACGTATAAGTAAAATAAAAGCGCTTTCGGTACACAGTTAGACAGATTAAGACATCCGGTAGGAAACATAGAGAATAATATAAAAGTGTTGCATAGGGCGCCAAAGGGACAGTTACTGAACCTACTCGAGGAAGTGAAGAGTTATGTGCACAGAAAACGGCAGCCGGAATTACTGCCGAATGAATAGAATGAGTTTAACGTAAATGCTTATTTTGACGTATTCAGAAATCTACTAGTTTGAGGAGCGCCGAGCGCCCCAGTGGATTGGCGTGCGATCGTGTGACCCGGCCACCGGCGACGAGGAGGCTGCGCCTTCCTCCGCAAGTTCCGTCGCAGGAAAACAAGCACGTCATACAGAGAATCCACAATGTGCCGCCATTGAGACCATACTCCGGATGTATTATCGACTATAGATTTTTAACTTTTAATTAATAGTCACTGCTTCCTTAATTACCCTACAATTACGTTTACAGTAATTGATCTGTTAGGTTGGAAGATTTTATTTTATAGATGTTTTTAATCTTATACTTTTTATACTGGCTTTTATGCAATTGTATGTTTTACCGTGACAGGCTAGGAGTTTCCCATTATTAGTATTTGCACTTTTATGTGGACTTATACGGGGTGAGTCACCTAACGTTACCGCTGGGTATATTTCGTAAACCACATCAAATACTGACGAACCGTTTCCACAGACTGAACGTGAGGAGAGGGGCTAGTGTAATTGTTTAATAAAAACCATACAAAAATGCACAGAAGTATGTTTTTTAACACAAACCTACGTTTTTTTAAATGGAACCACGTTAGTTTTGTTAGCACATCTGAATATAAAAACAAATACGTAATCAGTGCCGTTTGTTGCATTGTAAAATGTTAATTACATCCGGAGATATTGTAACCTAAAGTTGACGCTTGAAACCTCCGACGTTCAGTTGCGTGTTGTAACAAACACGGGCCACGGTCTGCGAGCAGCATCTGCAGGGACATGTTTACGATGACGACTGTGGTTACGAGTGTGGCTGTAGTGCACTGTTGTGGTTCGGTCTAGCTGTCGCAGTGTCCGCATGCAGCGCTTGCTGCTATTGTTATTCTGCATTCGTCTCCGCACGCAGACCAACTGTAGTACACCGTGTTATCAGACGTCTGTGATAGTGTAGTGTTGTAGGAACTGTGACCATGGTGTATTCGAACTCTGAAAAGGCGGAGGTGATACGCATCTATGGCGAGTGTCGACGAAATGCAGCTGAAGCCTTCAGGGTGTATGCAGAACGGTACCCGGACAGAGAGCATCCACCGTGCCGCACATTGCAAAACATCTACCGCCAACTGTATGCAACAGGTATGGTCGTAGCACGCAAACGGTTCCGTAACAGGCCCGTCACAGGAGAAGCGGGTGCTGTTGGTGTGTTAGCTGCTGTTGCCATGAACCCACACATGAGAACACGGGACATTGCGAGAGCCGGTGGACTGAGTCAAAGTAGTGTCATGCGCATACTGCATCATCACCGCTTTCACCCGTTTCATGTGTCGCTACATCAGCAATTACATGGTGATGACTTTAATCATCGAGTGCAATTCTGTCAATGGGCATTAACACAGAATGCGTTGCAGTTCTACCTGTTTACCGATGAAGCGGGTTTCACAAACCACGGGGCAGTGAATCTACGGAACATGCATTACTGGTCCGTGGACAATCCTCGCTGGCTCAAACAGGTAGAACGACAGCGGCCGTGGACTGTAAATGTATGGTGCGGAATCGTTGGCGACCACCTCATTGGTCCTCACTTCACTGCAGGGGCCCAAACAGCTGCAACATACATCGCGTTTCTACAGAATGATCTGCCAACGTTGCTCGAAAATGTCCCACTGGAAACGCGTCGACGTATGTGGTATCAGCATGATGGTGCACCTGCACATTCCGCAATTAACACTAGGCTGACCCTTGACAGGATGTTCGACGGGCGTTTCATAGGACGTGGAGGACGCATAAATTGGCCAGCCCGTTCTCCTGATCTTACACCTCTGGACTTCTTTCTGTGGGGCACGTTAAAGGAGAATGTGTACCGTGATGTGCCTACATCCCCAGAGGATATGAAACAACGTATTGTGGCAGCCTGCGGCGACATTACACCAGATGTACTGCGGCGTGTACGACATTCATTACGCCAGAGATTGCAATTGTGTGCAGCAAATGATGGCCACCACATTGAACATCTATTGACCTGACATGTCGGGACACACTCTATTCCACTCCGTAATTGAAAACGGAAACAACGTGTGTACGTATACCTCATCCCTCATGGTAATGTACATGTGCGTCAGTGAAAAAGACCAATAAAAAGGTGTTAGCATGTGGACGTAATGTGCTGTTCCAGTCTCTTCTCTACCTAAGGTCATCACCGTTCCCTTTGGATCCCTACGTAATTCGGTGCTCTCCGATACACACGATCGAACAGCGAAGGAGTAGTACTCAAGCGTCAACTTTAGGTTAAAATATCTCCGGACGCAATTAACATTTTACAATGCAACAAACGACACTAATTACGTATTTGTTTATATGTTCAGATGTGCTAACAAAACTAACGGGGTTCCATTTAAAAAAACGTAGGTTTGTGTTAAAAAAACATACTTCCGTGCATTTTTTTATGGTTTGTATTAAACAATTACACTAGCCCCTCTCCTCACGTCCGGTCTGTGGAATCGATTCGTCAGTATTTGATGTGGTTTACGAACTATATCCAGCGGTAATGTTAGGTGACTCACCCTGTATATGGATCCAATTCCACTATAGTATGTCAGTACATGTTTCATTGTCAGACGCTCGTTTCGCCGTGTAAAGTAATTTTAAGTAATGACTACGCATACCGCATTTTAACCATTACATTTGCGATACTGGTTAATCATGTACCCAAGCAATAGCGCCCTGTGATGGCCTCAGTATCCTTGTATAAATACCAGACGCATTCTGATCATCGCCAGCACTTACTATCTACCTACATGTTTAGTTTGACATTGATACTACATCAGAATATTTTATGGTATGTATGGCTGGTATACATGGTTGTTGATCATGTAAACACTTTTTATCTTTCTTTTGTAGCACCAGGAATTTTATAGATTTAGTGTCTGTTGGCTACACACTGCTTTTGTTTGTAACAGATCTGAAGATGGCAGTAGCCGAAACCGGTAATTGTGAAGTGTAAAAGTTTGTGTGATCAAGACGGACCTGTAAAATAAACTGATAAAACGAATATCCGACTAGGCTAATCTGGGACGTCTCTATCGAATGGGCACGAAAAATCCCGCTTTAATAATCACTTTGTAACTGGAAACAAACTTACTGTTTCCGTCGACACTGGGTTTCACATGGAAGACATGATTAGCGGTATCTGTTTCGGCTGGCTCCAGCCTTTTTTTTTTTTTTTTTTTTTTTTTTTTGGTCATCAGTCTACTGACTGGTTTGATGCGGCCCGCCACGAATTCCTTTCCTGTGCTAACCTCTTCTTCTCAGAGTAGCACTTGCAACCTACGTCCTCAATTATTTGCTTGACGTATTCCAATCTCCGTCTTCCTCTACAGTTTTTGCCTTCTACAGCTCCCTCTAGTACCATGGAAGTCATTCCCTCATGTCTTAGCAGATGTCCTATCATCCTGTCCCTTCTCCTTATCAGTGTTTTCCACATATTCCTTTCCTCTCCGATTCTGCG
This sequence comes from Schistocerca nitens, assembly GCF_023898315.1. Lineage (NCBI taxonomy): Eukaryota > Metazoa > Arthropoda > Insecta > Orthoptera > Acrididae > Schistocerca > Schistocerca nitens. The sequence continues at coordinate 692,703,987 of NC_064615.1, read as the reverse complement.
TAGAACCTCCTCAAAAATGGTTCAAATGGCTCTGAGCACTGTGGGACTTAACATCTATGGTCATCAATCCCCTAGAACTAAGAACTACTTAAACCTAACTAACCTAAGGACATCACACACATCCATGCCCGAGGCAGGATTCGAACCTGCGACCGTAACGGTCGCGCGGTTCCAGACTGTAGCGCGTAGAACCTCCTCATTCCTTACCTTATCAGTCCACCTAATTTTCAACATTCGTCTATAGCACCATATCTCAAATGCTTCAATTCTCTTCTGTTCCGGTTTTCCCACAGTCCATGTTTCACTACCATACAATGCTGTACTCCAGACATACATTCTCAGAAATTTCTTCCTCAAATTAAGGCCGGTATTTGATATTAGTAGACTTCTCTTGGCCAGAAATGACTTTTTGCCATAGCGAGTCTGCTTTTGATGTCCTCCTTGCTCCGTCCGTCATTGGTTATTTTACTGCCTAGGTAACAGAATTCCTTAACTTCATTGACTTCGTGACCATCAATCCTGATGTTAAGTTTCTCGCTGTTCTCATTTCTACTACTTCTCATTACCTCCGATTTACTCTCAAACCATACTGTGTACTCATTAGACTGTTCATTCCGTTCAACAGATCATTTGATTCTTCTTCACTTTCACTCAGGATAGCAATGTCATCAGCGAATCGTATCATTGATATCCTTTCACCTCGTATTTTAATTCCACTCCTGAACCTTTCTTTTATTTCCATCATTGTTTCCTCGATGTACAGATTGAAGAGTAGGGGCGAAAGGCTACAACCCTGTCTTACACCCTTCCCAATGCGAGCACTTCGTTCTTGATCGTCGACTCTTATTATTCCCTCTTGGTTTTTGTACATATTGTATATGACCCGTCTCTCCCTATAGCTTACCCCTCCTTTTTTCAGAATCTCGAACAGCTTGCACCATTTTATATTGTCGAACGCTTTTTCCAGGTCGACAAATCCTATGAAAGTGTCTTGATTTTTCTTTAGCCTTGCTTCCATTATTAGCCGTAACGTCAGAATTGCCTCTCTCGTCCCTTTACTTTTCCTAAAGCCAAACTGATCGTCACCTAGCGCATTCTCAATTTTCTTTTCCATTCTTCTGTATATTATTCTTGTAAGCAGCTTCGATGCATGAGCTGTTAAGCTGATTGTGCGATAATTCTCGCACTTGTTTGCTCTTGCCGTCTTCGGAATTGTGTGGATGATGCTTTTCCAAAAGTCAGATGGTATGTCGCCAGACTCATATATTCATTCTACACACCAACGTGAATAGTCGTTTTGTTGCCACTTCCCCCAATGATTTTAGAAATTCTGATGGAATGTTATCCATCCCTTCTGCCTTATTTGACCGGAAGCCCTCCAAAGCTCTTTTAAATTCCGATTCTAATACTGGATCCCCTATCTCTTCTAAATCGACTCCTGTTTCTTCTTCTATCACATCAGACAAATCTTCACCCTCATAGAGGCTTTCAATGTATTCTTTCCACCTATCTGCTCTCTCCTCTGCATTTAACAGTGGAATTCCCGTTGCACTCTTAATGTTACCACCGTTGCTTTTAATGTCACTAAAGCGGCGGTCTATCGGTTCTAGGCGCTCAGTCCGGAACCGCGCGACTGCTACGGTCGCAGGTTCGAATCCTGCCTCGGGAATGGATGTGTGTGATGTCCTTAGGTTAGTTAGGTTTAAGTAGTTCTAAGTTCTCGGGGACTGATGAGCACAGATGTTAAGTCCCATAGTGCTCAGAGCCAATGTCACCAGAGGTTGTTTTGACTTTCCTGTATGCTGAGTCTGTCCTTCCGACAATCATATCTTTTTCGACGTCTTCACATTTTTCCTGCAGCCATTTCGTCTTAGCTTCCCTGCACTTCCTATATATATCATTCCTCAGCGACTTGTATTTCTGTATTCCTGATTTTCCCGGAACATGTTTGTACTTCCTCCTTTCATCCAGCTACACAGTGCAAAAACTAAACTGAAAATACCTGCTGAATTCGCTTGACGACTGTTAGGGGAGGCTTCCTGCATATAAATATATGAAAACTAGAGAGAGACAGAGAGAGAGAGAGAGAGAGAGCGAGAGCGTGAGTGAATCTAGAAAGTTTTGGGCGCACGTAAATTTCCAAACCCTTTCCGGTGTTCCTTGTTTGTGTGTTAGGCTCTTATATTCTAATCATGTTGTTGTTGTGGTTGTTGCTGTCTTCAGTCCTGAGACTGGTTTGATGCAGCTCTCCATGCTACTCTATCCTGTGCAAGCTTCTTCATCTCCCAGTACCTACTGCAGCCTACATCCTTCTGAGTCTGCTTAGTGTATTCATCTCTTGGTCTCCCTCTACGATTTTTACCCTCCACGCTGCCCTCCAATACTAAATTGGTGATCCCTTGATGCCTCAGAAGATGTCCTACCAACCGATCCCTTCTTCTGGTCAAGTTGTGCCACAAACTCCTCTTCTCCCCAATTCTATTCAATACCTCCTCATTAGTTATGTGATCTACCCATCTCATCTTCATCATTCTTCTGTAGCACCACATTTCGAAAGCTTCTATTATCTTCTTGTCTAAACTATTTATCGTCCATGTTTCACTTCCATACATGGCTACACTCCATACAAATACTTTCAGAAACGACTTCCTGACACTTAAATCTATACTCGATGTTAACAAATTTCTCTTCTTCAGAAACGCTTTCCTTGTCATTGCCAGTCTACATTTTATATCCTCACTACTTCGACCACCATCAGTTATTTTGCTCCCCAAATAGCAAAACTCCTTTACTACTTTAACCGTCTCATTTCCTAATCTAATTCCCTCAGCATCACCCAACTTAATTCGACAACATTCCACTTCTTTGTTTTACTTTTGTTGATGTTCATCTTATACCCTCCTTTCAAGACACTGTCCATTCCATTCAACTGCTCTTCCAAATCCTTTGCTGTCTCTGACAGAATTACAATGTCATCGGCGAACCTCAAAGTTTTTATTTCTTCTCCATGGATTTTAATACCTACTCCGAACTTTTCTCTTGTTTCCTTTACTGCTTGCTCAATATACAGATTGAGTAGCATCGGTGTGAGGCTACAACCCTGTCTCACTCCCTTCCCAACCACTGCTTCCCTTTCATGTCCCTCGACTCTTATAACTGCTATCTGGTATCTGTATTTGGCCCCTGCCACCTTCAGAATTTGAAAGAGAGTATTGTCAAAAGCTTTCTCCGAGTCTACAAATGCTAGAAACGTAGGTTTGCCTTTCATTAATATATTTTCTAAGATAAGTCGTAGAGTCAGTATTGCCTCACGTGTTCCAACATTTCTACGGAATCCAAACTGATCTTCCCCGAGGTCGGCTTCTACCAATCCTTCCATTCGTCTGTAAAGAATTCGTGTTAGTATTTTGCGGCTGTGACTTATTAAACTGATAGTTCGGTAATTTTCACATATGTTAACACCTGCTTTCTTTGGGATTGGAAGTATTATATTCTTCTTGAAGTCTGAGGTGATTTCACCTGTCTCATACATCTTTCTCACCAGATGGTAGAGTTTTGTCAGGACTGGCTCTCCCAAGGCTGTCAGTAGTTCTAATGGAAGGTTGTCTACTCCCGGGGCCTTCTTTCCACTTAGGTCTTTCAGTGCTCTGTGAAACTCTTCACGCGGTATCACATCTCCCATTTCATATTCATCTACCTCTTCTTCCATTTCCATAATATTGTCGTCAAGAACATCGCCCCTGTATAGACCCTCAATATACTCCTTCCACCTTTCTGCTTTCCCTTCTTTGCCTAGAACTGGGTTTCCATGTGAGCTCTTGAGATTCATGCAAGTGGTTCTCTTTTCTCCAAAGGTCTGTTTAATTTTCCTGTAGGCAGTATCCATCTCATCCCTAGTGAGATAAGCCTCTACATCCTTACAGTTGTCCTCTAGCCATCCCTGCTTAGCCATTTGGCACTTCCTGTCGATCTTGTTTTTGAGACGTTTGTATTTCTTTTTGCCTGCTTCACTTACTGCATTTTTGTATTTTCTCCTTTCATCAATTAAATTCAGTATCTCTCCTGTTACCCAAGGATATCTACTAGCCCTCGTCTTTTTACCTACTTGATCCTCTGCTGCCTTCACTACTTCATCCCTCAAAGCTACCCATCCTTCTTCTACTGTATTTCTTTCCCCCATTCCTGTCAATTATTCCCTTATGCTCTCCCTGAAACTCTGTACAACTTTTGGTTCTTTCAGTTTATCCAGGTCCTGTCTCCTTAAATTCCCCTCCTTTTTGCAGTTTCTTCAGTTTTAATCTACAGTTCATAACCAATAGATTGTGGTCAGAGTCCACATCTGCCCCTGGAAATGTGTTACAATTTAAAATCTGGTTCCTAAATCTCTGTCTTACCATTATATAATCTATCTGATACCTATTAGTATCTCAAGGATTCTTCCAGGTATACAACCTTCTTTTATGATTCTTGAACCAAGTGTTAGCTATGATTAAGTTATGCTCTGTGCAAAATTCTACAAGGCGGCTTCCTCTTTCATTTCTTCCCCCCAATCCATATTCACCTACTATGTTTCCTTCTCTCCCTTTTCCTACTGACGAATTCCAGTCACCCATGACTATTAAATTTTCGTCTCCCTTCACTACCTGAATAATTTATTTTATCTCGTCATACAATCAACAATTTCTTCATCATCTGCAGAGCTAGTTGGCATATAAACTTGTACTACTGTAGTAGGCATGGCCTTTGTGTCTATCTTGGCCACAATAATGCGTTCACTATGCTGTTTGTAGTAGCTAACCCGCACTCCTATTTTTTTATTCCTTATTAAACCTACTCCTGCATTACCCCTATTTGATTTTGTATTTATAACCCTGTATTCACCTGACCAAAAGTCTTGTTCCTCCTGCCACCGAACTTCACTAATTCCCACTATATCTAAATTTAACCTATCCATTTCCCTTTTTAAATTTTCTAACCTACCTGCCCGATTAAGGGATCTGACATTCCACGCTCCGATCCGTAGAACGCCAGTTTTCTTTCTCCTGATAATGGGTCCTCTTGAGTAGTCTCCGTCCGGAATCCGAATGGGGGACTATTTTGCCTCCGGAATATTTGACCCAAGAGGACGCCATCATAATTTAATCATACAGTAAAGCTGCATGCTCTCGGGAAAAATTACGGCTGTAATTTCCCCTTGCTTTCAGCCGTTGGCAGTACCAGCACAGCAAGGCCGTTTTGGTTATTGTTACAAGGCAAGGTCAGTCAATCATCCAGACTGTTGCCCCTGCAACTACTGAAAAGGCTGCTGCCCCTCTTCAGGAACCACACATTTGTCTGGCCTCTCAACAGATAGATACCCCTCCGTTGTGGTTGCACCTACGGTACGGCCATCTGTATCGTTGAGGCACGCAAGCCTCCCCACCAACGGCAAGGTCCATGGTTCGTGGGAGGGGGGATTCTAATCATATATTTCGCATATTATGATGGTGTTAAAAGAAATACTGCACAGTTTCAGATATTCAGTGAGTTTATTTCGGTTATTACAATGGCTATAGATGGCTGCCAATTGGATAAAACTATGAAATTTTGTTGTTTATGGTATCACTTGCAGTCTGATGAAATATTGTTTCACTGCACGTGTGGGCCGTACATTGCTACGAAACGATCAACGTTTTCTGTGGTAATAACTGAAGAAATACTGTCCAATGAAAAATTAATATGCTGAACATAATTAGATGTGGTGAAATCGTTTAAATATCCTGCAGATACGTACGAGCACTATGGGACTTAACTTCTAAGGTCATCAGTCCCCTAGAACTTGGAACTACTTAAACCTAACTAATCTAAGGACATCACACACATCCATGTCCGAGGCAGGATTCGAGCCTGCGACAGCAACGGTCGCGCGGCTCCAGACTGTAGTGCCTAGAACCGCTCGGCCACCCCGGCCGGCTTAGTTCGTTCAGGATAAACTCTGATTCTCGAAACTGACGTGGCAAACTAACGTAATTGTTATCAAGATGGAAAGTAACTCTGTTGGCCGATCGCTTGTGATGACTGATGCGATGTTGAAGAATGAGAGGTGACTTATTAGGTCAGCATGTATGGAGCTCGTTTCATTTGAAGAATTGATTCGTTTCGGTGGGTAGGCGGGTAGCGTCCGCTGTATCGATTGTATAAGCGTTTCGTATGCACCGAAAATAATCAAACGGCTGGGAACAGGACCACGCGAATCGCCGCCAGACACGCGAACCCATAATGCATCATGCTGTTTGTTATCTGTTCACCAGAGTATCGCTAGCGCCCCCCTAGACTTGAAAGTAGCAGTTTCGCGCACCATTTGCACGTTCCGATCTTTGAACTTGCCCGTTGGCTCCACTACAGGTTCAAGGCCGCAAAGTAATCGGAAACCTGCAATTTAGCCGACTTGTTGGAAGAACTGCGACAACCGGTGCATACGGTTCAGAAATTCATAGAATATGAAACGTGTAAATTACATAAGAGTGTTTCTTTTACAGTTTTGAGCATTTCGTGCAGCATAGTCATTTTTCGATGAAATCTTTTGCCTGCAGGTAAATTAATGTACCTTCAGAATACAGAGGAGTAACACGAACCACAGCATATCACTCGTTGAATATATCTGACTTTCCTCAATAACACAGGCCTATGAAACGTGTAAATTACATAAGAGTGTTTCTTTTACAGTTTTGAGCATTTCGTGCAGCATAGTCATTTTTCGATGAAATCTTTTGCCTGCAGGTAAATTAATGTACCTTCAGAATACAGAGGAGTAACACGAACCACAGCATATCACTCGTTGAATATATCTGACTTTCCTCAATAACACAGGCCTATGAAATCTTTTCCATGCGAGTAAATTAATGTATCTGCAGACTGTAGAGAGGTAACACGAACGATAACATATCACTTGTTTTATCTATGTGACCTTCCTCGATGACACAGTCAAGTGAAAGAATACTGTGTGACTACATTTAGTTAGGTAATTGGTTTATCTCTGGGTATAGAATCTATGTTCTTTCCTGTAACGTACGGTTTTGTCACAATGTAATTTCGTTACAAATTAGAAAATTTCCAAAAAATATGTAATTGGAGTGAAAAGTAGTTTAATTTGTTAGTATGAGCGAAGGTTTTGTTGAAGTATAAAAATGACAACACGTATTTAATAGATGGTAATTTTGTGTCAATTGCTTCGTATTTTCTTTCTCTCTTCGCGTTAAATCACCTAATAAAGCTTTTTCTCCAATTAGGAGTCTGCAGAACGTATACGCTGGGATTCCAGCGTATCTGATACCGTCTTTCCAACGCTCTGATGTCTTGATGAAATCACTTCTGTTTTTCCTCTCCAACATGAGGATCCTCCTTGGACAAGTGTTAAAGGAGACTGTTCGAAAAGAGTATCTTGAACTTCATCAAACAGCCTACCTTCTTCAACTCCCCCAGAAGTGTACGACTGTTCTGTTCTCTAGCAAACAAATGATTGTCGGAAGGACAATGTCAGCAGAATAGAACTGGAAAAAAGGGCATTCATGCCCAGTAGAAGTCTACTAATCTACTGATACTAAACATAGGTCTTAATTTGAGGAAAAAATTTATGAGATTTTCCGTTTCGAGCCCAGCATTGTATGGCAGCGAGACAGAGGCAGCGAGAAAATCAAAACAGAAGAAAATCGAAGCAACCGAGATGTGGAGCTACAGAAGAATTTTGAAAATTTATTGGACTAATAAGTTACGGAATCAGGAGGTTCTCCGGAGAATCGTCGATGAAAGGAATATATGGAAAATACTGACAAGAAGAAGGGACACAGGATCGTGGGACATCGTTTAAGACAACAGGGAATAACATCCCTGGTACTGGTGGGAGCTGTAGAGGGTAAAATATGAAGAGGAAGACAGAGATTGGAATACATCCAGCAAATAATTGAAGATGCGGGTTGCAGGTGATAGTCTAAGACGAAAAGTTGGCAAAGAATTTTACCTTTTTCGGCCATCTTAAACCCTCTATACAGAATACTTAATAAGGCGCCAATTAAGTTTTATTCTCGTGCTAACATTCAGTACACTAAAACTTTCAAGAACAAGACATTTTCATAGATAAAGTAATTTAGAAACTCTAAACGATATGGACCAAATGTTTAAAATGCAGTATGTCCAATGTAGGCCTCGCTTCGTGTGAAGGCTCCGAGGAGGATGAAAGTTGCTGGTCGCATTCGTCGTCGTCGCACGCACCCAGCACCGGGCGTGACGGTACAGGGTGTCATTAGCTATACAGTAAATGATCATCAGCTCTGTTTCGCAAAGCCGATAATGTGGATAGCAGCCGCTACGTTTCCGACAAGTTAATGTCGGTGCCCATGTCTTCTCTTCGAAGTCTCCGTGACCTTACCGTTCAAGAAGATAACGCAAAACCGCTTGTTCCCTGCGTCATCTAGATCCAACTCGATATAGAAGGTGCTCGACCGCTGCCCTGGCCAGTATGTTGTCCATATCCCTATGTTGTTGATTTTTTTGTTGCCATTGTTTTCACCCCCAAAGACTAGTGGTGGGAACAATCGAATGAATACAACCGATTCGTTTGGTTGTTGGAAAACAATGGACTCATTCGGTTGTAGTTATACGTATCAGGTGAATTATTCATTTATGTTTTTGGGTGAAACTAGTCTGTGGGAGCAACCGAATGTAAATATTTGTGTCAGTCAGTTGCAGTTTTACCTGTTGGTTCGACTGTTATTCATTTATTTTTTCGCCGGCCGCGGTGGCCGAGTGGTTCGGGCGCTACAGTTTGGAACCGCGCGACCGCTGCGGTCGCAGGTTCGAATCCTGCCTCGGGCATGGATGTGTGTGTGATGTCCTTAGGTTAGTTCGGTTTAAGTAGTTCTAAGGGACTGATGACCTCAGATGTTAAGTCCCATAGTGCTAAGAGACAATTTATCCTAAGGACAAACACACATACCCATGCCCGAGGGAGAACTCGAACCTCCGCCGGGACCAACCGCACAGCCCACGGATGCGGCGCCGTAGACCGCTCGGCTAATGTGCTCATTCTTTTAACTGAAAACGCTCTTTAGTGTTTTAGCTGACCGAGATGTCCATTCATTCATCTGAGTCAAACCAGGCTGCAATACTTTAATTAGCTGAACTAAAGCAGTGCTATATTGTACTGACAGAGGGTGGTCCTCAGTGAAGACGTATCTCAGGAACATGCCAAAGCTAACATAAGCCCTATATGTTTTCATTTAATTGTGAACTGAATGGAGTAATTTTTCTTTTCATTTAAAACTGATTCGTATATTGTTGTGGATTAAATTGTTCCAGGTGCCATTAACGGTTATCACTGGGGTAGACTTGTCATCATTTAAATTTTCAACCCGAAGACCCCCGTCATGTGGGTGAAATCGGATTGTTTTTTCAGCACAAACAGTCTATACACGGTAAGTTGGCCGATGGCAACGATGTTCGGCGGGGAGCGAAGACATGATAGGGGGAATGTTTCCTCTGTTGCGGTTCAGTGCTAACAATGCCAGCGGGCGCGCGAATCCTGCCGATTACGCATGAGGGTAACAGGGATTTGAGTTAGCGTATTATAGAGACGCTCATATTCAGAAGTAGTACTAATTTACACGAAGGAAAATGAACGTAAATTAAATCAGTGTGCGATCGCCCATTATGGGCGTTTCTCATTCTCTCAATAAAGAGATGTGCAAAATATACGGTATTCAAGAAGTGTCTTTACAAGTTTGATCACGTATATTTTAGAAATGTGGATAGGTAGGAAAGCGCGGTTTGCGGCATAATTTTCATACACACCTAAGGTTTTCACAGCTGCTTAACAGAGTACAATGTGTTAAGGTGGCCATATTTTCCAGAGCCAAATTCGGGACACATTAAAAAATTTCATTATTACAAAAAAGTCTGAATTGAACGTAATGAGTGCAAACTATCACTTTAATTTGTTACGAAAAGTACATTAATTTATATTGTATTAGTACCTTCTAAGATGAAGGAGTATGAGCAGGCGTACAGTATTTGTCAGTGTTGTAAATTTTCTTCAGCGTATCTGTGTTCTTGAACAGACTTATCAAAACATTCAACTCATGTTTCATAATAATTCACTCTAGTCACTAACATTGCTTTCGTAGCTTCTAGAAAAAAGTTGATTTGCTGTTACTCCATACATTTCCCGTTTGGGAAAATACTCTTTCGGCATCAGTATACCGATATAGGTGAAGTGAACGGACAATTGTGGATAAATCGTTTCATAGTTGTTAATTCCGGAACAAAGACGTGTCCCGAATTACTTTCAAAAAATTCGGCACAGAGCTATAAAAATTGTGTCCGTCACGAAAAAAGGGGGGACGGAGGACGGATGGTCACCTTAAATGCGTTCGCCGTCTGTAGCACATAGATTATCTAAGCGATATTCCAGTTCCATGTTATGTCTCGGATATCCTCATTCAAGTGTGCTATTGCTGCTCTGATGCAAGCTTACAGTTCGTGCAAATCCCGCAGGACCTGGCTGTCAAATCTGGTCTGTACAAATCATTCCACAGTTTGTGTAAACTGCTGGAGGGCGGTCAGTCAGTAACTAACATGCGAAAATAAGAAAGAAAAAAAAGAGCTTTAGGCGCGCGTGAACATTATGCTACAAACCGGACCTTTCTACCTATTCCTATTTCTAAAATATAGGCGATTAAAGTTGTGAAGACAATTTTGGAAATATATGCGCATAGGAGAGCGGCTAAGCGTGCTTGCTGCTGCGTTTTTAATAGACTAAAACGAAGAAACTGTCTATAGTTAGGTCCTCCTTAATCAATTTTAACTAAGGTATACTAAAATCTATTTCAGTCAATCGAATTTCCACAGGTACCAGAAAAATCCCAAGTTTACCCCGGACGGTTTTATAAAACTCCCTCGAGCATGCCTCTGTACGCCCTCAAAACTGAGACCAAGGCATTAAAATCGGGATGTATTGCAGCCCCCGTAGGGGGTGGAAAAGTGTGCGCAATGGTTTCCTTAAGGGTATACGAAGAATAAAGGAACCTTGTATCGTCTGAGCGACAGTCTGCTTTCCGTTTTACAGGCCATATGTGATGATGTCCACAAATGCAACATCATTTGAATATTCAGCCATCTACTGGTGTGGAGGGTAAATATTTTGCACAGGAAGCTACATCACCAGCTACAAAAGTACACTCCACGTCTTCAGTTTTACAGGTGGTGTTATAGTTACTAAAAATTCACAAGCACAAATTTTCCGGACTATTTGTATGGCGTCAAGAGTCCGTACGTGGCTAGAAGAGATTACTTAATATTTACCAGTCCGTTGTAAAACAGTGTTTTCTATTAAAATAGTTATTATCTGGTTTTTAGTCTTGTGCGTGTGAAATTTCCCAGTTGATTTCAAACATTTTGGTGAGATAACAGCAGTACATGTGGTAATCTTCAAGTTTATTTCGGTTTCTCTTTAAACGAGTCAACCAATCTCATGAGAGGACCGCAAATGTACAAAAAAAAAAAAAAAAAAAAAAAAAAAAAAAAAAAAAAAAAAAAAAAAAAAGACCTAGAGAGAATCGAGCTGACACGGAAACTTAGCAGCAATCGTTCCTAAGGACGAAACATTCGCAAACTGGAACATGAAAACAGGGAAATAGCAGTGGTACATCAGATACCTACCCTCCGTCACACATCAGAAAAGAAATCGAATTAATATTGGATTCTCGTCCGATTTTAAGCTAAGCTAGTTTAAAATCAGTGGAAAAATTCGTATATAACGGTAAAGTACCCTCCGCCACTCACCAGACTCGAAAGGGAATTAATATTGCATTATCATCCAGTTCTGAATTAAGTAGGAAGTTTTAAGTCTTTAAAATATCAGCCGGATTACACATACCACTGTTGTAACTCAACTCTGGAGACTGTCGACATGTGGCCTTGATCTGCTTGATCACCAGACCTGTCTCCAATCGAGCACATACGGGACATCATCGGACGACAATTCCAGCTCCATCCACAGACAGAATTAACCGTCCCTGTATTGACCGATCAGCGGCCACAGGCATGGAATCCATCCCACAAACTGACGTTCGTCACCTATACAACGCAATGCACTCACGTTTGCATGCTTTCACTCAACAATCTGGCAGTTACACCGGTTATCGGCAGAAACCGACGGAGACTGGTATCAGTCGGTTGTCTCACACTGGATGAAACCACTCAAACACGGTGAGTGACTGAAAACATTCATGTAGCTGACATGGCAGCTGAGACTAGTTTCAGTCGGTTGTTTCATTCGACTGAAAAAACCGACTGAACGAAAAAATAATCAATTCACCAATCGATTGTTAAAACAGTCGATTGTCCTATCACTACCAAAAACAGGTTTGATGCAGCTGTCCATGCCACTCTCTCCTATGCAAGGCTCTTCATCGACCAATAACTACTGCGACTTACATACTTATGAATCTCCTTACTGTATTCATCTCTTAGTTTTCTCTATCATTTTCGCCCCTCACGCTTCCCTCCAGCACTAAAATGGTGATCCCTTGACGTTTCAGAATGTGACCTATCAGCCGATCTCTTCTTTTAGTTAAGTTGTGCCGCAGATTTCCTCTCTCCCAAATTCTGTACACTCCTTCCTCGATAGCGCTTCAGGGAAGTGGGATAGGACAGCTATTATTTTCTATGTATATAACGGATCTGGCGGACAGGGTGGGCAGCAATCTGCAGTTGTTTGGTGATGATGCTATGGTGTACGGGAAGATGTCGAACTTAGTGGCTGTAGGAGGGAGGATACAAGGTGACTTAGATAAAATTTCTAGTTGGCATGGTGAATGGCAGCAAGCTCTGCATGTAGAAAAATGTTCGGATACAGCATTAGTAGTGTCCTGCTTCACAATTAAGTCCTTCAAATATGTGGGCGTATCGTCGCAAAGCTATATGAAGTGGAACGAGAATATGGGGTATGTGGAAGTGACGACGAATGGTCGATTTATTGGTGGAATTTTAGGAAAGTGGGCTTCATCTGCAATTCAGATCGCATATAAGACGCTAGTGCGACCTATTCTTGAGTGCTGCTCGAGTTTTGGGATCCACACTTTTTTTTTTGGTCATCAGTCTACTGACTGGTTTGATGCGGCCCGCCACTAATTCCTTTCCTGTGCTAACCTCTTCATCTCAGAGTAGCACTTGCAACCTACGTCCTCAATTATTTGCTTGACGTATTAAAGTCTCTGTCTTCCTCTACAGTTTTTGCCCTCTACAGCTCCCTCTAGTACCATGGAAGTCATTCCCGCATGTCTTAGCAGATGTCCTATCATCCTGTCCCTCTCAGATTCTGCGTAGAACCTCCTCATTCCTTACCTTATCAGTCCACCTAATTTTCAACATTCGTCTATAGCACCACATCTCAAATGCTTCGATTCTCTTCTGTTCCGGTTTTCCCACAGTCCATATTTCGCTACCATACAATGCTATACTCCAGACGTACATCCTCAGAAATTTCTTCCTCAAATTAAGGCCGGTATTTGATATTAGTAGACTTCTCTTGGCCAGAAATGACTTTTTGCCATAGCGAGTCTGCTTTTGATGTCCTCCTTGCTCCGTCCGTCATTGGTTATTTTACTGCCTAGGTAGCAGAATTCCTTAACTTCATTGACTTCTTGACCATCAATCCTGATGTTAAGTTTCTCGCTGTTCTCATTTCTACTACTTCTCATTACCTCCGATTTACTCTCAAACCATACTGTGTACTCATTAGACTGTTCATTCCGTTCAGCAGATCATTTAATTCTTCTTCACTTTCACTCAGGATAGCAATGTCATCAGCGAATCGTATCATTGTTATCCTTTCACCTTGTACTTAAATTCCGCTCCTGAACGTTTCTTTTATTTCCATCATTGCTTCCTCGATGTACAGATTGAAGAGTAGGGGCGAAAGGCTACAGCCCTGTCTTACACCCTTCCCAATACGAGCACTTCGTTCTTGATCGTCGACTCTTATTATTCCCTCTTGGTTGTTGTACATATTGTATATGACCCGTCTCTCCCTATAGCTTACCCCTACTTTTTTCAGAATCTCGAACAGCTTGCACCATTTTATATTGTCGAACGCTTTTTCCAGGTCGACAAATCCTATGAAAGTGTCTTGATTTTTCTTTAGCCTTGCTTCCATTATTAGCCGTAACGTCAGAATTGCCTCTCTCGTCCCTTTACTTTTCCTAAAGCCAAACTGATCGTCACCTAGCGCATTCTCAATTTTCTTTTCCATTCTTCTGTATATTATTCTTGTAAGCAGCTTCGATGCATGAGCTGTTAAGCTGATTGTGCGATAATTCTCGCACTTGTCAGCTCTTGCCGTCTTCGGAATTGTGTGGATGATGCTTTTCCGAAAGTCAGATGGTATGTCGCCAGACTCATATATACTAGGTTGTATTAAAGGAAGATGAACCGTATCATTTTCATCTTTGCCTAGGTGTGATGGTGTCGTCTTCCGGAGCCTTGGCTTTGCTATGCCGCGATTGGTCCGTTTGCTTTTAAATTTCGGAGGGCGCTGCAGTCTAGGTAGAGAACTGCTGACGACGAGAGTATCGAGTGCTGCTGCCTGAGTGAGACGGGGAGTTTAGTTTCCGGTCGTGTGGCAGCGCAATGTTGGGGGAAAGGTGGTATAACTTCCCGTGAGCGCACATGATTGCCACGAGCGTGTGTACTCGGGACGGCGGCAGTCGTTCTGGACGGGCTGTGTGATAAGGAAGCTCGGCCTGGCAATTGTTGACGAGACGTGTCCGCGTTACTATGGCGGAACTGGGGCGATTGACATAACTCGAGTTGGTGCTGGTTGCAACCTGTCGCCGAATGCTTGTCTGCCTTCTGGACTAACGGTGAGAATTTCGTGACATGATGTGTCTCACTCAATTTCTGCCCGTGTCGTCGGGTGTGTTTTGCTCTAAGGTAGTGTGTCGTGGTGTTTCCCAATTTTACTAGGCTGCTGTTATACTGTCAAGTGAACCTAAAATATTATCTGTGGTTGAAATTTTATTCTGACCCAAGTGCAATAATGATCTTGTATTTTACAGTTTGTTGAGTGGTATTATTATTTAGTACTGGCCGTCACATTTACTAAGTGGAAGATTTACGAAGGCCAGTGGGCGTCATTAACAGTTCCTGCCTAGATAGGCGTTATATTTTGAACCATGTGTTTCAGTGTTTAGTAATTTTTATTTTATGTGTTATAGATGGTTGCTGTCATGCCGTATGTGGACGATTCGCCACGTTGGTGAAGTTTCTAGTTGTTATGTTGGTCTGTGCCATATTGCTAAAGCAGGCAGTCCTAGCACAGCTGATCGTAAATTTTTCCTAGTGGTGAGGAGCACGGACTGGTTTTAAGTGCTAACTCACTAACTTCAACCATTCTAAAATATTTATTACTATTGATATTCAGGCCCTTCAGGCCGAGTGGCGACGTCTCTACCACTTTTTGGTTATTAATTTGATCTTGTTAGCTTGTTTCATTAAAAAAAACCTTTGGTATATGAATTTGTCTTTTGGTCTTTACTGCTCCTTTGGACGAAGTCAATTAACTGTTGGTTTTGCATTCTTGTAGCATTATCAAAACAGCATTTCTGGTTATATTTGATTGGCCCTCCTGGCCGAATTATTAAAGTCATTCCTTTCAGTAACTTATTGTGTTGGTCAATAATTAATCAAAGGTGTTGGGTCCTTCAGACCGTGATTATCTCCCTATGTTGAATCTTAAGGTTGTCATTCTGACATTACAGTTGTGAATGAATGTTCAGCGGCCCTTCAAGCCTGGAGTTTAAAAAATTATACAAGTGTTTTTTAATGTTTAATAAAATTAAATTGTGTTTGAAACTGTAACCTCATTTGTGTCTACGCTTTCACTCCCTGCAGCCTTTGAGCTCAGCTGACCTTACGTTTTGGTTAAGTTTTCCCATACCACGACGTATCAGAAGACATAGAAGCAATTTAGAGACTGGCTACTATATTTGTAACCGGTAGGTTCGAACAACACGCAGTTTTTACGGAGATGCTTCGGGAATTAAAATAGGAGTCCGTAGAAGGAATGCCACACTATTCTCGTGGAACACTACTGAAAAAAATGTAAGGACCTGGCACTTGAATCTGACTGCAGAACGATTCTAATGCTGCCAACATATATTTCTCGTAACGACCACGAACATAAGATACGAGAAATTAGGGTTCATACAGAGGTACATAGACAGTCGTCTATCACTCGAGTGAAGCAGGAAAGGAAGTGACCAGTATACTGGTACAGGGTACCCCACGTCAAGCACCGGACGGAATATGCATCTAGATGTAGACATAGTTACGCGATCTATCCATCCAGTCTTCAGCCTTCTGCTGCAGCATGGCATTTCAAATCCATCTTTCCTCTTTCTGTCTAAATCGTTTATCGTTCATGTTTTACTTCCATACCTGGTTACACTCCAGACAAATACCTCCATAAAAGACTTCTGAACACTTAAGTCTATTTTCGACGTTACGAAATTTCTCTTCTTTAGAAACGCTTTTCTTCTCATAGCCAGTCTACATTTTATATTGTCTTTACTTTGGCCATCATCAGTTATTTTACTTCTCAAATAGCAATAGCTACTTTAAGTGTTTCATTTCCCAGCCTAATTTCCCCAGCATCACCTGCTTTAATTCGACAACATTCCATTTCTTTGTTTTGCTTTTGTTGATGTTCATCTTATATCCTTTCAAGACATTGTCCATCCCGTTCAAGTGCTCTTCGGAGTCCTTTGTTCTTCTCGCAAAATTGCTATGTCATTATCTAATCTAAATTTTCTTTTTTTCTTGTCCTCTAAGTTTAATTCCTTCTCCAAATTATTCTTTGGTTTCCTTTACTGCTTGCTCAGAGCACAGATGGAATAACATCGGGGATAGTCTGCAGCCCTCTTTCACTCCCTTCTCACCCACTGCTTCCCCTTCATGCCCCTCGACTCTCACAGCTGCCATCTGGTGTCTGCACAAGTTACGAACAGCCTTGCGCTTTCTGTATTCTACACCTACTACCTTCAGAATTTCAAAAAGAGTATTCCACTCAACACTGTCCAGAGCTTTCTCTAATTCTACAAGTGCTATACACGCAATCTTGTAAAATAAGTCTTTACGGTCAGTATCGCTTCGCGTGTTCGCGCATTTCTCCGGAATCCAAACTTATCTTCCCCAAGGTCGGCTTCTACCAATTACTCCATTTGTGTTAATATGTTGCAACCATGTCTTATTAAACTGATAGTTCGGTAATATTCACACCTGTCAGCACTTGTTTTCTTTGGAATTGGAATTACATCTCCTTGAAGTTTGGGGGCATTTCGCCTATCTCGTACGTCCTGCAAATCATGTGGCATAGTTTTGTCACGGTCGGCTCTCCAACGGGTATCAGAAGTTCTGGTGGAATGTCGTCTACTCCAGGGCCTTGTTTCGACATAGGTCTTTCAGAACTGTCAAATTCTTTTCACAGTATCATATCTCCCACCTCACTTTCATCTACGTCTCTTCCTTTTCAGTAATATTCCCTCCAAGTTCGTTTGATAGCCCTCTACATACTCCTTCTACCTTTAGCTCTCCCTTCTTCGTCTGGTACTGGTTTTCCATCTGAGTTGTTGATATTCATAGAGCAGCTTCTCTTTTATCCAAGGACCTTTTTAGTTTTCTATGACGGTATCTATATTTCACCTATACATTTAAAACGCCTACTCATAGTCCAATCAGACCAGCACGCCGCTATTCGCCCAATACTACGACTGTTGAACTAATTTGCCCGTATGCATCATCTCAACTCGAGTAGTCGACCTGCGAGGTTAGAGCCATTAATTATACCAAATGGGGCAGCTGGGTGTGGTAAATTGCAAACCCTGTACACCCTCAAATCCTCTACACGTTTAATCATATTTTCTACCTGTTGTAGTGTATACACACAATAAAAATATTTTTTTAAAATTTGCTATCGTTCGTGCTGTAATTACATGACCAGCACTGCGGATGGAGATGGAGAGAAAAATCCTATTTATTTTCCCCTTTTCATCCTTATGGCACACTTTGCGTAAGGTTTTGACAAAAAACTATTTTTGATTGCAGTTGTATTTGAGATTGTATTAGCGATAGCCCTTACGGTGCCTCCTGTGGCTGCCCTCAGTAAATGGCCTGACATTGTCCTGTGCACTAGATTTCTATCCGAAGGACGAAGGGAGCCGATCCTCGACAATCTTTCGGATCTAGAATTTTCCTCGAGTTCTCTAGATGATTTTGGACAAACTACGGATCTTTCCTGAGATATTCCTATACACAATATCCTGCCTATAGCAGTGATGTGTTTCTAATACCTTCGATATCCGCGGGACGTTAAGCTCTTACATACTCCACGATTGTACGTTCAACTACCAAAGCAAAAATAACACTCGGCAATCGGAAAATGAATGAAATCGGTGTGCAGGGCCGCGTCTCGAACCCGTATCTCTTCTATTCAGAGGTAATAAGTTACTCATTGGGTCAGTCGGACATTACTCATGGACGGGCTCAAGCTTACACTTGTCATGTTTCTTCTCTTTCCTTCCAAACTCTGTAGAGATATTGTGAGATTAAAAAAAAAAATGAAGATAGGGATGTAAAAGGGAGTGTGAGGGGGTACACAACTTTCAGGTTGTAGATAAAACTGAATTATCTTACACCGTCTAATGTGTGGACCGTTCTAATTACATGTAACTATCAGTTAGTTGGACGCTCCTTGTGAAAGGTAAGGTTTCCCTTTGGAGACCTGGACCGGCGTGACGTTCTACGTTTTAAAACCTGCCAGCTCCACAAACAGTCGCTGAGATTTATGCTTGTTTATTCACGACGCTTTGCTATGCAAAGTGATACGGCGTCACGTTAACCGTGTTCGGTGGCGCAGTGCCTCAGTTACTGAATTCTCATTCCAGAAGGCTGTATTTCAAATTTGCCCTTTCTTTCGAACAAAAGATTGCCCATTTCCTTCCCAATTTCAGCTAGTGCTCCATTGAACCTGGTGTCCCAAAAGATGTTAAATCTGAGTCTCCCATTCGTCGCCGAATTAACTCTCAGAACTGCATTGTAATCTGAAAATGAATCGAATTTCCTTATGAGAAACAGACAACAATATTTATCACGGCGTCCTCCCTCTTCTAAATAAAATAGTACATGTCGCTTAATGTTAGAAAAGCTTTACCCAATTTGTTACACCGACTAGACCAGAAAGTGTTACAACTTTAACACCTCCCGAATTAGTAATCTAGCATTTTCATTCCTTTTGGACATGCTGATTGAAATTTTGCTCCTTCTGCGAGCTAAATTTAAATATGCACAGAAAAAATCTCTTCCTACAGAAGAAGAACCGTGTAATTATATCATGGCTGCTAGGTGTGTGTGACTTACTCGAATTCTTCACGTGCAAATCGCAAAACAGTATGCCCAGAGCAGTGCAAGTTCAGCTCATCGCCATCTTTCTGGCTTGCAGGGACCTCCGAATGAGCATCATATCCAACAGGCATGAACATCATATCTACAGATCACACAGTTAGTTGTACGCAGTGTCTGCAAAACTAGAGATGGCGTGATGGACTCAGGATACCAGTCAGAACTGATCTTCGACCTTTGGGTTCTATACATGTCAGGGGCAAACGCATAACGTCACAAGTTACACCCCTTTCAATTCTGAGCTCATCACTGCGTGACAAGTCGTGCCGCCTTATCTATGACGTCATTCACAATCCAAGAAACCACAGGTTTCTTCAAACGGTGTTGGCCATTAAACCGAAACAGACAATCACATCCCTCTAATTTACAGGCCATTAAAATGAAACAGTCGATGAGAATGTAGCGTTAGGGTAGCCACTGTGAGACCATGTTCAGAAGTATTAGAACGATATGAAATTTCGACCAAGTTCAAAAATACCTAAATTTATTGACAATACTGCAGTATTTCCATGTCAAAAATACATAACCTTCAGCTGAACATAGCTCAAATTGTTCCTATGTTCAAAAGTATTCGATTATTTATCACAAATACATAAAGATACTAACAACACCTACGTAACTTGGTACTAGAGATCTAATTTTCAAGCAGCGCTTGTGAACGTCCATAGCTCAATGTCTGTACCACACTTGGTGTAGCTCACAGTGGACTCTGTGTTTTAATATTTCCACATGTAAACTGTTCCACGAAACACATTATGAATACCACGTCTCACAAAGTTATTTACACGTCTAAAATGTCAGCAGATACGCCAGAAACAGAAAAGTGCAACGTTTATGTCGAGTGTCTCAGCATTATTACCACACACACATACTCTCTCTCTCTCTCTCTCTCTCTCTCTCTCTCTCTCTCTAACACAAGTTGACACGAATACTGTGATAAGCAGACAAGTATACAAACAAAGAGGCAGTCTAAATTACTGTCAGCTACTGGAAGAGTGCAGATAATATCTGACTTACACCAGACGCCTAAAACAACACTGTGAACTTGGTTCAAATGGTTCAAATGGCTCTGAGCACTATGGGACTCAACTGCTGAGGTCATTAGTCCCCTAGAACTTAGAACTAGTTAAACCTAACTAACCTAAGGACATCACAAACATCCATGCCCGAGGCAGGATTCGAACCTGCGACCGTAGCGGTCTTGCGGTTCCAGACTGCAGCGCCTAGAACCGCACGGCCACTTCGGCCGGCTCACTGTGAACTCTCACATTGAGTGCCACAATGCTAATTCCAAATCTACATTGTTCTATAACTCTACAAAACACTTTTAGTATGCTAAGCAGGCAGTTGATATTTCATTCTAGGTGTAAATTGCAATATGAACAAAAAACAAACCTGAAAAAGCACCATTTTGGAGGAGATGAAGTTAGTGCACGACGTTCTGCGAAGAAAAATGTAAACAATGCTACTGACTTGCTAAAATAACCGTTTTTGTTGTCTTTTGGACTGCTCCATATACTCTACAAGGTAATTTACTCTTTCTTGTTTTTCGGTGTGTAAGCAGATTACTCACTTTGAATGTCGTCTTGGCTGTCTTTTGATTCATTTATTTTAGTAGGGCACTGCGCAAAGTCTCGTAAAACTCTACAAGCGCAACTATTTACTGAAGTGTTTTATACGTCTAAAATGCCACTTCTCGGGTGCTCAACATTATTTTATATCAGTAAGTTGTTGCAAATTTTTTTTTCTGTTGTGTGTATTGGTGTCTTTGATGAGCAAGATCAGTAGTTGGCTTCTGAATACTTTCGGCTGTTATACCTCATCTATTTTTATTTTAAAGGGATATCATGCAACGTTCTTAAAATATTAACAACGGTGTTTTCCGGCTAAGACATATGAATGGACCGCATGTTTTTAACAGCCGTTGTGCCAGTAGGTTGGCTTTAATATTTTCCTTGGTAGTCCAAGCGGGATCATGACTTTTTTTTTGAAAAGTTGTTTTTTTTTTATAGGCCAATCTAAAGCCGCCGAAAACAAGGCGAAACGTATTATTGCAAAATATAAAAAAATAAAGGCTATTTTGAAACCAAGACTGGTTATCTCTTCAAAACTATCAGTTTCCTTCCAGAGTCGAGCTTGTGCTTATTCTGTAACCATCTCGTCAGAGACGCGACGTTGAGCTCTGCGCTTGCTTCCTTTCCTTTAACACCATATCCTCTACTCGCGGTTTTTTCATTCTTCGATTTTAAATGGATACTCCGGCAGCTGCACTTGAGTATTTAATGACGGTTGCCTTACTTGCTAAGGAATTTGAACGTATCCCCTATCCCTGGACGCAGCCTACCACATAATATATGCACATCCCAAGCATCCACAAGTACTTTCCGTAGTGCCCTTAAACTAGCGGTCTTGTCCCAACTAATATATGCATATCAGAGCATTTACATCCTATGTATGAAGCCTAACCGACGTAAATCTACACATCTACAACTGTGTATAAAGTATGCCATTCATGGTTCTCACAGTTTTTACCTTGTTTGAAAGATAGTAGTAAGATAACATCAATGACGATGCGTCCAGTACGAAAACGAAACAAAGCATCTACATCTACACGTTCACACCCGCAACCCACCGCTCGGTGTGTGGTGCAGAGTACTTTGTGTTCTTCTGTCAGCGCCTTTCCTATTCCAGCCGCGATTAGTTCGCGGGAAGAATGGTTGTTGGTAAGCCTCCACGTGAGCTCGGATCTCTCTAAAGTTACGTTCATGTTATTTTCGCGAGATATACGTAGAACCAATCAATATATTGGATGACTCTTCCGGGAATGTATGACCTCGGAATTTTAACAGTGACCGAACCGCTATGCAGAGCGTCTCACTTTCAGCGTCTGCTGCTGGAGCTGGGTGAGCATAACCGTCACACTTTCGCACATACTAAACGGTCTTTTACGAATGGCGCTGATGTTCTTTCCATCTTCCCTACTTCCTCTGTCAATCTAGCATGGTACGTACCCCAGACAGGTATCCTAGACAGACGAGTTGCATTTGTTGAAATAGGGGTTTCTAAGCGACTTCCTTCGTGGATGGACTACAAATGAATCCCAGTCTGGCATCTGCCTTAACAGTGATTAGTTTTATGTGACGGTTCCACTTCAAAACGACCGTACGTCAGCGTCTAGATATTTTATGGATGTTTATGAACAGCACGTTACAATTGTTTTTGTTGAGGGTCAACTGTCACTACCCGTACCAAGCTCTTCCTGCATTTCACTGCGTTTTTCTAACGTTGCGGCTTTTACGTAGAAAAGCATCACCCGTAAAAAAGCCTCGTGGCACCTTAGACGTTGTCCATTAGTTCATTTACATTTATTGTGAAAAGTAACAGTCTTATAACACTCTTTTCTGACGTACATGAAGTAAGTGTTACGGTAGATCATTTTTCTCCGTTCAGAATGACTGATCTGTTCGTTAGGAACCATTCAGTTCAATCACGAAATGGTATTAATTTTCTGTAAGCGCGCGTTTGTTAATTACGTCGTAGGGCGGAACTGTATAGAATGCCTTGTAGTAGTCAATAAACACGGCATCAGACTGGGCGCCGGCAATTGACTGCTTTCGGCATCTCGTGAACGAACAGAGAGGAATGGGTCTCACACGATCATTGTTGGCGAAATCCTTCTTGATTAGAGCAGAGGAAATAGTTCGTCCCCATGAATGTCATAATAAACGAGCATAAAACATGCTCCAAAAATCAGCAACGTATTGACGTCAGCTAACAGGCGCATCTTTTTCTAATTACTGGGAATGCTTCACTCCTGCAACGACCTACGGCACAGTACTGCTAGATGAGGAGCAAGTTCTGTCGCAGACTCTACGTGGAATAGTACAGTCACCTTTGCTCTGTCGTGCCCTATCGGCTAAATTTATACCCCTTGGTCACTCATTTCATTAGCCTGTCACTTTAATCTTCGTGTGAAGATTTAAAGAAGCGCTCGCAATATGGTATTCGTCAGTAAAGCAGTTTTGAGAAATAGTGTTCAGTATTTCGGCGTTGTCTTCGACATTATCTGTTGTGACGTTATTGTAGTAACAGAGTCGTCAGATAGCTTCCATCCGTTTACTGTTGTAAAACAATACCGAAAGTTCTTAGATTTTCTGTCAGATCAGCAGATACAATTTCAGTTTCGAATTCGTAGAATGCTTTACGCATGGGTCTCTATACATCTCTTTTGACTCTGTTCAGTTATTGCTTGTCAGTGAGATTGAATTGAAAACCAATTTGCAGCGAAGAACATAATGCATCGTTGATGAATTCTCTCACATTTCAAAGAAAGTTCTCTGTCGACTGAATGTACAACCGCAGTGGTCCGTATGAGGGAAGTGGAATCTACGTGAGACAGTCCCATTGCGGCATCATGAAATATTCAGTATGCAAATCTGCGATATCAACAAATCTGGTAGGAAGCATTTGGGAGAGAAGGGACTTACCAGACACGTAAATGTAATATCTTGAGAAGAAATGTGATGCAAAATATACACTGAAATACCAGCAGCGCAAATACCATAACTGCTGCGCTACTGATGGAACAGAAAGGAAGGTCTTGTGTGATCTGTGGCGAAAGACTCCCATGTTTTGCACCAACGGAAGTACAGGAAGTAATTCAGTAAATATTTTTCCCTGATATTGTATGCAACGCTTCTGTAGTTATTCTATTACTAAAACTACTGATGTAAATATGTTCTGAAAAATTAAAGTCTTCGCTATTTTGTAATTTTGTTTTTTCTTCAGTGACAACGATAGGAGAAAAAGAGCTATTTTTCACAAGACAAAGCAGTGGATACCACATAGGAGTTTGGTAAAGTCACTAATTCATTCCATGTTGCGTCCTACAGCTTTCAAAAATTGGTATATCACCATTAAACAAGCATAAATCTGATACGACCAATATTGAAATTCAAAGGACAAACGACATTAAATGAGAGCTAATATAAATCGGTATCCATTGATGGACAGAACGATGTCCTTTGTGTATTAAGACGTGTCGCACGAAGATTTGGCGAATTCAAATCTCCAGCTTGTATAAAACTATATAGGAGTTCAGGCTGCTTCACATTTGGGTAGCTCTGCACCACATTTACTTGCTGTTTGGAAATGACTGATTGCCAGGAGTATTTCTTTTAAATCTTTTACACTCCATTCACTCTTCTTACTGAAGAGAGTGTAGTGTTCGAGGGCTCGGTTAATTATGCTCTATGCAGCAAATGGGTTTGTTCTGAGTTGCCTCAGTTCTTTATGTTTTGAATTTATTTAGAGAGCTTTCGGGAGAAGAGAGCCAGGTTACCCTACAAAGGAAACATCCTTAAATGTTGCACGGCATTGAACTCTTGACATTGATTTTCGTGTATTGTTTACTGTGGTCTGGCTAGCCATAGATAGAGACGGCACCTAGAAGAACGGTCCAGAGAGGAAGAAAGAGAAGGGGAGAGAGAGAGTGAGAGAAGGGGAGGTTGGGGAGGAGGGAAGGTTTGGCAAGCGCTGATGCTATAAATTCGCCGTGCTGGGATACAATTACAAAGCGAAATGCGACAGAAGGGAGTCGCCAAACACTATCTTAATGGTAGTTGTTGAACACTGTTATCTTAAGATTAAAAAGGAGGAGGACCAACAACCTTCATTTATGGCATTATATTACTTGTTCGTTTGTTTGGAAACAACTCTCTTCGGGATATTGAAACAGTATTGTTATTAATCTGTAATACTCTCATTACAGAGTGGGCCGTAAGTCAGTTGCCAAAAAGCATTAGTGCAATAATACTAAGCAAATGAAAGTATAAATTATCAACACAGAAATACTTGTAGAGTTCAATGAACGTACAAACGACGGGTTACATACTGCTCTAGGCAAACATTGCATATTTTCAATACTAATTTAAAAATTTTGTGGCAAATCTTCCGAACCTGTAGGTTTTCTAATTCTGATTGGATGCGTTGCTTCAAAAGCTCAACATCACTAATCTTCAAGGAATAAATATCACTTTTTAGTACATCCCAGACTGAAAACTACATTAATATAATATTTGCGTATCGTGGAGGCTATTCAATGATATCCCGTCTCCTAATCAATTCATTGAAGTTTTCATTCGGTAAGTCCCTCACGGGAATTCGATAATGCGAGAGTCCTCTGTCTTACTGCCGTATTAGCTTTTACTTAGCCGTCTGTAGTTGGTCAAAAAATGAATTATTTTCCAGTTCTAATACAATTTCTTGGCGTGTATCTAGGTAAATTGCAGAACTGACGGTGGTTGTAGTTGGGATCTTCAGTCCGGAGACTGGTATGATGCAGCTACCCATGCTACTCTATCCTGTGCAAGCTTCTTCATTTCCAAGTAACTACTGCAACCTACATCCTTCTGAATCTGCTTAGCGTATTCATCTCTTGGTCTTCCTCTACAATTTTTACCCTCCACGCTGCTCTCCAATACTAAACTGGCGATCCTTTGATGCCTCAGAACATGCCCTACCAACCGATCCCTTCTTCTTGTCAAGTTGTGCCACAAATTCCTCTTCTCCCAAATCCTATTATTAAGCACCTCCTCATTAAGCCGCGGGGAGTGGCCGCGCGGTTTGAGGCGCCATGTCACAGGCTATGCGGCCGCTCCCGCCGAAGGTTCGAGTCCTCCCTCGGGCATGGGTATGTGTGTTGTTCTTAGCGTTAGTTAGGTTAAGCAGCGTGTAAGTCTAGGGATCGATGACCTCAGCAGTTCGGTCCATTAGGAATTCACACACAATTGAACATTTGAACCTCCTCATTAGTTACATGATCTACCCATCTAATCTTCAACGTTCTTCTGTAGCATCACTTTTCGAAAGCTTCTATTCTCTTCTTGTCTAAACTATTTATCGTCCATGTTTCACTTCCATACATGGCTACACTCCATACAAATACTTTCAGAGAAGACTTCTTGACACTTAAATCTATACTCGATGTTAACAAATTTCTCTTCTTCAGAAACGCTTTCTTTGCCATTTCTAGGCTACATTTTATATCCTCTCTACTTTGCCCATCGTCAGTTATTTTGCTCCCCAAATAGCAAAACTCATCTACTACTTTAAGTGTCTCATTTCCTAATCTAATTCCCTCAGCATCACCTGATTTAATTCGACTACATTCCATTATCCTCGTTTTGCTTTTGTTGATGTTTATCTTATATCCTCCTTTCAAGACACTGTCCATTCCGTTCAACTGCTCTTCCAAGTCCTTTGCTGTCTCTGACAGAATTACAATGTCATCGGCGAACCTCAAAGTTTTTACTTCTTCTCCATGAATTTTAATACCTACTCCGAATTTTTCTTTTGTTTCCTTTACTGCTTGCTCAATATACAGATTGAATAACATCGGGGAGAGGCTACAACCCTGTCTCACTCCTTTCCCAACCACTGCTTCCCTTTCATGCCCCTCGACTCTTATAACTGCCATCTGGTTTCTGTACAAATTTTAAATAGCCTTTCTCTCCCTGTATTTAGTCCCTGCCACTTTCAGAAATTGGAAGACAGTATTCCAGTCAACATTGTCAAAAGCTTTCTTCTACAAATGCTAGAAACGTAGGTTTGCCTTTCCTTAATCTATTTTCTAAGATAGGTCGTAGGGTCAGCATTGCCTCACATGTTCCAATATTTATACGGAATCCAAACTGATCTTCCCCGAGATTAACATCAACCAATTTTTCCATTCGTCTGTAAAGAATTCGTGTTAGTGTTTTGCAGCCGTGACTTGTTAAACTGATAATTTGGTAATTTTCACATCTGTCAACACCTGCTTTCTTTGGAATTGAATTATTATATTCTTCTTGAAGTCTGAGACTATTTCACCTGTCTCATACATCTTGCTCAACAGATGGTAGTGTTTTTTTTTTCAGGGCTGGCTCACCCAAGGCTATTAGTAATTATAATGGAATGTTGTCTACTCCCGGGGTCGTGTTTCGATTTAGGTCTTTCAGTGCTCTGTCAAACTCTTCACGCAGTATCGTATCTCCCATTTCGTCTTCATCTACATCCTCTTCCCTTTCCGTAATATTGTCCTCAAGTACATCGCCCTTGTATAGACCCTCTATATACTCCTTCCACCTTTCTGCTTTCCCTTTTTTCCTTAGAACTGGTTATCCGTCTGAGCTGTTGATATTCATACAAGTGGATCTCTGACGGTACTGTTAAAATATTAAAGCTAGATTAACCGACTCCTGAAAATTATTGACCATACACTCATGACAGGGGAATTTATATGTCTACATCGCAGTATTGGGATTCACTGAATTCCAACAGACTCTTCTCTGTCTGTTCACTCACCTTAAAAGTCACTTTGTTGCTCCAAAGAACGCTTTTGTAAAACTTGACATGCGCCTCGTGTCGCGTTGTATACAACTCGCAGATCTGGATACGTCTGCCCGGATCATTTTCATTTAAGCCTTAAATAAAGTAGGCCTATATGGTCTCAATTTCAGCTTTTTAGGAGTCCTCCGTAGGCCTGTTTTTGTTAATCCATATTCCTTTTACTTTTTTTGAGATTTAGCTAATGATTGCATAATACATTTCGCAATAACATTAAGATATCTTCTGTAGTAATAGACTTTGGCCTACCCGAACGACGAAACTACGCAATCGATCGAGCCTCTTTAAATCTAAAATTAAATTTGTGAATCCCTTGTCGAGATGGAGGTTGGATGTTTGGAAAATGTTCCACAAACAATCCAGAAACATCACTGTAATTCATGTCTACACCATGTTTGCAAAACAAATACGCACTGTTTTGAAGTTAATTTTCTATTCATTTTTTCTCAGATGACAACAAACAACATAATCTGAAACTGCTAGTGTCAACTAAGTTACGAGTACTGCACACTAGTCACGTTCACAAATGACTAGTACTACGCTAGACAAAACAGTGTCTAAGGATTTGCTAGCGACAACCGACTTATGGCCCACACTGTAGTGTGGTCATTTTTTTATGATACCAGATCCGCAAAAATTAGTCGTTTTCTAGAATTCGCTATTTTTGTGGTAAATCAAGGTTCCTTAGAGGCGGAACGAAAAGCTATGAGTTTCAGAAACATAAAATGACATAATTACTTGCACCATAAACAGGTAATAGGTGTTCAGATGTATTCGTTCATATAGCTGCACCCATAGCAATCTATTTCACTAGCTACCTACAGTCGATAGCAATTGTATGTATACTGGAGTTTCGTTAGCGACTTTGAGTCCACACTGTACCTCACCAAGTTGCTCGCTCTGAAACGAGTCTTCCTCTTAACACAGTTTCAGCTGCGCGTTGATGAAACATTTGAGAGGTGTCGCTGCCTGCCCAGTATAAACGCGATAACGTTAATGGAAATGCGAGAGGCGTCCGTGCCCGCCTCTTTTTATCGCACGGAGGGAGGTCGCCCCCGCAACTGAAAGGGTAAATCAACAATGGGAGGGGGAGGCGGAGGCGGAGGGGGCTGAGGAGTCCCGCTGGCCCGGTGCCCACTCAGCCAATTATAGCACAGTCGCTGACTTAAGCAAACCACGCCAGAGGCACCAGTGGCGTCATGCCGCATGTGAGTACCTATACTAAAGCAGATGAGAACAGTGCTAGCAGTCCATGTCCTATTTAGTGTACTCAACCATTAACGATAAAGAAGGATGGGAAGGGAAAAACGCTTACAGGCAAGAACCAACCTAACCTATAAATATTTGTTTAGTTATGTCTGAATATATATTTACTTCGCTTGAGAAGACTAGGGCGTTCAAGCACTCTTTTACAACTAACCACATTTCCTTAAAAGTTAACGTTAAAATATTTTTGGTACATTAGCAGTACATAATAATAATAATGATGATGATGATGATGATGATGATGATGATGAATGAGGTAGCCATTACAAAACGTATGTTAAATCGGTAGGGAAAACTGAAAATAATACTTAGTAATAAATGATGACTAACTGAAACCGTAAGCTGCCGACAGGTGTTGTTGATATACCTCGATGTGGACAGCTGAAAATGTGTGCCCCGACCGGGACTCGAAACCGGGATCTCCTGCTTATATGGCAGACGCTCTGTCCATCTGAGCCACCGAGGACACAGATGAATTGCGCTACTGAAGGGACTTATCCCTTGCACGTTTCCCGTGAGACCCACATTCTCAACTGTCCACAATTCTACATATGTAATGTACCTTATAGACATTTTCCCATTCACTCATTACTCGCGCACGCTTTGGCGATTCCCGTAAGAGTTTGGACAACCTGTGCGCATTCGCACAGACGAAGGTCAATAGCTGGGTAGCCTTTAACTATATACATGAAGACAGTAACTGTTCTCGAAAGAACAGAATACTGTTGATGACCGTGCAGCTTTTCCCTGGAATAAATGATGACTAACTGAAACCCTAAGCTGCCGACAGGTGTTGTTGATATACAGAACAGTTACTGTCTTCATATATATAGTTAAAGGCTACCCAGCCATTGACCTTCGTCTGTGCAAATGCGCACAGGTTGCCCAAACTCTTACGGGAATCGCCAAAGCGTGCGCGAGTAATGAGTGAATGGGCAATTGTCTGTAAGGTACATTACATATGTAGAATTGTGGACAGTTGGGAATGTGAGTCTCACGGGAAGCGTGCAAGGGATAAGTCCCTGCAGTCGCTTTATTCATCTGTGTCCTCGGTGGCTCAGGTGGATATAGCGTCTTCCATGTAAGCAGGAGATCCCGGGTTCGAGTCCCGGTCGGGGGACACATTTTCAGCTGTCCACATCGAGGTATATCAACAACACCTGTCGGCAGCTTAGGGTTTCAGTTAGTCATAATTTATTCCAGGGAAAAGCTGCACGGTCATCAACAGTATTCTGTTCTTTCGAGAACAGTCACTGTCTTCATGTATATAATACTTAGTAATATAATTGTAATTCTGGAAATAATATCGAATGGAATTAAAAGTAAACTAAGTGGCTTTTGCAGACGATTTTACTATATTTTCAAAATATGTGACAGAAGCAGTTATTCAAGTAAGAATATCCAGTATCCCTGATCTCAGAATTCCAACTGATAAAACAGAATTAATGACAATTATAAAAAATTACCAAAATCCATAGAAACAAAAATAAATAAAATAGTGTGAGTTATTGTTGTTGTTGTGGTCTTCAGTCCTGAGACTGGTTTGATGCAGCTCTCCATGCTACTCAATCCTGTGCAAGCTTCTTCATCTCCCAGTACATCCTGCTCAATCTGCTTAGTGTATTCATCTCTTGGTCTCCCTCTTCGATTTTTACCCTCCACGCTGCTCTCCAATGGTGATCCCTCGATGTCTCAGAACATGTCCTACTAACCGATCTCTTCTTCTAGTCAAGCTGTGCCACAAGCTCCTCTTCTCCCCAATTCTATTCAATGCCTCCTCGTTAGTTATGTGATCTACCCATCTAATCTTCATCATTCTTCTGTAGCACCACATTTCGAAAGCTTCTATTCTCTTCTTGTCTAAACTATTTGTCGTCCACGTTTCACTTCCATATAAGGCTACACTCCATACAAATACTTTCAGAAACGACTTCCTGACATTTAAATCTATACTCGATGTTAACAAATTTGTGAGTTAGTGAATTTAAATATTTTGGAGAAACCACAGAGCAAAATGGAATAGAAAAATATGCAGTACGTGTAAGACTTAAATAAAGGAGAAGCGATTATCGCTTAACAAAACATATCTGCAACAAGTCTATCTCTAGGAATAGAAAACTTCCCTAGTAGTGAGACCAGAGTGTTTATGTGCATGTGATTGTTTAACGATGTATTACAACCTGGACGGATTAGACGTACTTTAAAGGCGGATTATTAAAAAAAATTACTGGCAGAATACAAACTATAGATGGTTGGAAAACGATTTCTACTAAATATACAGCAACAAATCAGACATGATGGCAAAGCGAAGTATACCTGTACCGAAAGAATGTGAACTGGCCCACGAAACAAGCACATCCGTATTCATGGAAAAAGAAGTCGACTTTAGCATGAATTACAGAAGTAAATAAATAACTATGAAGAAACAGCAAAGAATCCGAAACGTTTCTTAAGAATAGAATTCTCAATTTAGTAAGCTTTCAAGGCAGAATAAATAAGCAGTTTGAATCAACATGGACAGAAGAACGGAAAAGAAGACACGAAAAAAAAGATGAAGTACTTGAGAAACATGAAACAATAATTATAGAAGAACTGAGGATGTTATTTGACCCTACTTGGTCGATACGATGATAATAATAATAAGAGAATGATAATAGTTACAGTGATAAAGATACGGTATTTCATAAATGTCAGTCTAATCAACTTTGTGTTAAGTTACTTCCTAGATACGCTAATGTTCACTTCTAACAGTAATCTAAGACTACAGTACAGAACGAATCAGTTTGCAGAAAAAGAAGACTGGCCCGAAGTAGAGTATGAAAAATAGTAAAGATTAGCGAGTGGGACGGGCGAAAGAAAACAGAAATAGAGAGGGATGAGGGAAGCTGGGATAGTGTTGACAATGTTGCAGAAATGCTAGGTCACTGTTGGAAGGAAGAAAGACAGCTGAGATATGCTGAGAGCAGGATACTTAGATAACTGGTGAAGCTGTTGAATGTATAGAGGTTTTAGGTAAGACATTGGTTGGTGAATACTTTGTTCCACAGTCGGACAGTTGAAATGACGAAGTTAGAAGGAGAAAGATTTAATGTTAAAGGTAAGTTCAGCCAAGGCACCAGGCGCATCAGATTACCAGACACATCAAATCTTACGTTGAAGTTACAGGTATTTAATACATCAGTACTAGTAGAAGTACTGAGGACACCATTGTATTGAGTATAGGGAGGACTCATATGATCAAAGAACCGATGCTACTAACATCTGTTACGCAAGCATTCATGGGTAACTCGAGTCGCCTGGAGTTATTATTATTTGTATCACAGTCGTACAGATTTGGCAGGATGAAGTACTGCACTATTGTTTTCTTTTGGATATAAATACTTCTTAAATTTTTTAATTGTATGTAGGCAAGGGAGAAAATTCCTGCATGGTGCTGCAGATTATTCTTCCGACTGTAAATGCTAATACAAGAAAAATCCGAGATCTTGTAGTGCTTTCTGGTTAGATTCCATCAAGAGTGTAGAAGAAATTGATTCACGGAGGGGTTCATTGGTCAACTTTCGGTATAATATGTGAATGATCTCTGACAACATATTGTTACGGTTGACCCAGGTTATACCCATAATCACACTGAAAGAAGGTCGTCATTCACACCTGATATGGCAGCAGAAATGTTCTTAGGCTGGAGGTCGGGTGCAACTGGATGCCGTCAGCATGTAAGTGGTAGCTACAAGAATGTTGCAGAGAAGAAATATCATTGATACACGGCGAGAAAAGCACTGGAGAAAGGACTGAATTCCCTAAAGAGTGCCAGTTTCCGCGATGACATCTCAGACCCACAGATCTATTTTAAGGCAGATGTCAAACCACATCATTGCTCTCTGTAAGAAATCCACCCGTTTCATTTTTCTTAAGTAATACATCGAAATCAACACTATCAAAAACTTTGCTGGAATCACGCAGTTTTATAATACATCCTGTAACTGAATGAAAGTTCTGGTGAAAGAAGACAATAACATCACTGAGTAGTCCACGGGTGGACAGTTGCATTTACACGTGTCTGGCTATATACCGTAACAAGTTTTCCAATCTGGCTTGAACAGCCGTGCTACACATCGTACGATGTCATGTCATTCACTCTTTGTCAGGAAGAGGTCACATGACAAAGCAGTCCATGAGGTAGACATTTATGTTTTGGCGAGGGTGTCTTCATATGGAAGGATTGTGAGTTCGTGCGGTGACCTGCTAGATCAGGGAACTAGTTCGAAAAGATTCATAACAGCGACGTGTCGTTGAAGCCGCTATGTCGAATAGGAAAGGAGGTTCATCTGTCTAATATAGCTGGTCAGTGGATCCGGGCAACAAGCGTCTAACTTGGAGGTGTGAATAGCGCGCTTTGGTTATTTCCGGTACTACCGTGGGAGCCGATAAGCAATCAGAGGCCGGTAGAACAAACGGAGGTGGTAGTCGTTCGACTGTAGTATATGGCTAGTTAGAGGGTCTGGTAGTGGGGCGATTAATGGGAGCTTCTGATTAGTGAGCTCTAGCCACAGTGTTGCCACACAGAGCGGTGACGAAACTGAAGAAGCGCTCGTTTGAAAACTGCATTCTAATACACTTTATATATCATATACCGAAGCAGCTATGTTTAAGTTTATATGCGATGTATTAGGGATATAAGTGCAGATACAGTGACGAGTGGTATCTTAATATGTATCTCTTCAGCGTGCTACGTATTTTTTCTATGCGTCTGACAGTGTTCCCGCAAACACGTTACATAATTTACTATCTGATTTGTTTCTGCACGGTCGTAGCTGCATGACAAAGTGTATTGCGCCTGTCAGTATAGATTAACCGTTTTGTGTCCAGCTGACGTGCTGCCCAGGGCAAAAAGAAAGCATTAATGGCTTGCTCTTGTCGCATGTACTTCGAGGCACAAACCAACCTAAAAACATACTACTCATAGCAGCTATAATAATTAGTCTGCAAATGGAGTAAATACTGATGTAACGTTGTTCGGTACACTGTCTGCTGTCACCAATAAAAATATCTGCACTTATACCTCAAACCTTTTCGTTTTTGTTGTGGCCTACTATGGCACTGTTCGCATCTTTTTCCTCCGTCTGCCAGAATCTTTTCTTCCTTTTTATGTAAAGTTCTGTATCTGATGCGGTAGGCCTTCTGGATCCACTCTTTGTAGATGTTCATTCAATTTCGTTTTTCCTTTCATACAGTTTTTCTTTCACTAAATTTTCAATTCCTTTCGAATATATTCTGTTCATATTTGATCTACTCATTTGCATCTCTTCACCACTCTAACAAATCTCATTTCTATGTCCTATATTCATTTTCAGTCGGGTCTCTTCCGCATTATATTCTTAGTGTTCTGTTACTTGTTTCATAGATACTTCAATATCTGTTCAACGAAGTCTGCATATTCCTTTCGTATTCATACGATATTTTACATTCAAGATAGTTGAAACAGGAGTATGCAAGTGTCCAAAACTTAAAGATGACAGTAACTTTCACATGATATGTCACTGCGAAGAATTGTAACTCCTTGAAAAACTACACTGAAGTCACCCCGATCTGTGATGGTCCCTTGTACACTTAAAAGGTATTTAATAGGGTGTCTGATGGCCGCGTACGGCGATGCAAGTTCTGCAACGTGCTCTCATGGTTCAAATAGCTCTAAGCACTGTGGGACTTAACATCTGAGGTCATCAGTCCCCTAGACTTAGAACTACTTAAACGTAACTAACCTAAGGACATCACACACATCCATGCACGAGGCAGGTTTCGAAACTGCGACCGTAGCAGCAGCGCGGTTCCGGACTGAAGCGCCTAGGAGCGCTCGGCCACGGCGGCCGGCTTTTCTCAGGCTGACTACTATTTTGATATGGAGGTCTTTTGGTAGAGCGTCCCATTCCTTCACCAGCACAGTTGACCACTGCTGGACGTTCATTGGTGCTTGCGGACGTTCTAAAATACGTCTCGCAACGCGTCCCACAAGTCCTCGACTGAATTTAGAAGTCGGGGAATGGGCAGGCCAGTGCATTCGTCGAATACCCTCTCTTTGCAAAAGCTCCTCCACCCTCGCTGTTCAATGCAGCATCATCCATATAACCCATGTAACATTATCCCTCACCCACCACAACATCTGGATCACGAAAACGATCAAGACCGACAGTTGTTCCGGGATGCACTACGTGCTCCCACCTCTCGCCATATGAGGGTACGTCCAGAATCATCCTCAGACTGATTCTGCTTTCAACAGAGCGCGATCCCACTGTTCGGTGGTCCAGTCGGTATGCACTTGGCACCATCGCATACGACGCGGAAGATATGCGGGTGTCAACGGAATACATGTCACTGATCGTCGGGTAAAGACACCACCTCCATGCAGTACTGCATCACTGTGGGGCGATAGATTGCGTGCCTTTCAGCGCTGTCATATGTGATTGCAATTGCTCCCGTTTTTGACGTAGGTCTATTCTTGCTACGTCGGGCAGCAGCGCTAGTGGTTCGGAATGCTTCACAAAGACGTGAATCAATGCTGTGAACAATACTAAATTCCTGGGGTGCACTCCTCACACTTCATTCTTCTTCCAGCTTCTCAAAAAATTTTCTCCGTGTGAAGAAATTCAGATGTTTTCTCCGGACGGAGTTGTAACGAAGAACATGACCGCAGTGCACAGTACCTGATTGAAACACACCATCTTTTCCCGTTCCTGCAAATGCCTCCTCATGTTGCAGGCGCTGTGCTCACGCTGATCTCACGCCATGTGACGTCCTGCTTAGTGTGCATGAGTGGCAGACCTGTGGCAATATGTTCCGCACTTTCACTCATTTCCACCGAGTTGTTAACATGTTACGTTACTTTGCCGGCCGCTGTGGCCGAGCGGTTCTAGGTGCTTCAGTCCGGAACCGCGCTGCTGCTACGGTTCGAATCCTACCTCGGACATGGATGTGTGTGATGTCTTTAGATTAGTTAGGTTTAAGTAGTTGTAAGTCTAGGGGACTGGTGACCTCAGATGTTAAGTCGCATAGTGCTTGGAGCCATTTGAATCATTACTTTATCTGTCTCCTCCTTTTGATTTTATAGTGTATTTTACCTGTTCAAATTTTTTTCACTATTCAGTAAATGTCATAGGAAATGTTATGTAGCACAGAAACAGGAATGAAACAAGTACTGTAAGTCAATCGCTAGTGTGGGTGATAACTGAAATAACAGCCATTAATTTCCTGTACTTCTTCTTAAGCATAAAATACAAGCAAAGACATTGTACACTGTCCAATCACATTAATGCGATCACCTGTCAAAGACCTCAATAAAATCACCTTTTGTAGCGCGAGACATGCAAGAAGTCATTGAGGTTCTTGAAGGTATCAGTAGGGATACGGAACCATCCCGTCTCGAGTGCCCTGTCCAGGAGCGCTAGGCTTCTCGGTTGAGGGTCGAGATGGTCCAACAGATAATTTGGTCGAAATCCGTGGAGTTTGAACACCAGGGGAGTACAGGAAATTGTGATGCTCAGCGAGTCACTTAGGAGACTGCGGGCTGCGTGGCACGTTGCATTGTCCTGCTGATATATACTATAGTGCCGAGGAAAAACAAACGGATGTAGGGGTGAACATCGTCCTCAAGAACAGATGCAAACTTGTGTTAAGTCAATGTACGTTCCACAATGTCGATACCACTCAGTGAATGCCACGAAAACATTCACGATGCCATTATGCCGCGTCCTTCGGCGATTGTTACAGGGTGTTTGCTTTGAGATATTCCTAGCCATACATACATGCCAACAACCATCTGCTTGAGGTAACATTAAAAGTGCTTCATCTAAAAAGGCCACCTGTCACCACTCAGTGGACATCCGGTTGAGACACTGGTGTGCAAATACCAGCCTTCGTCGCTCAGCCGTTAGTAGGGGCGCATGAACCATGCGCCTGCTACGGAGACCTATACCGAGGCCTACGAGAAAGACAGGCCGCGGCGCGTACGTGACGAAGGTAGTCCTGCGCTCGCTCGCTCGTTCAAATCAGCAGACAAACTACGTTTCTACGCCTGTTAACTCGTAACTAGGCGTGTCCGTACAAACGAAAACTGTATCTTCTACTGGAATCCGCTGTTATGGAATCTATGGGCCTACTTAAAATTGTTACGGCTGTACTGGCGTACAATAAAATAAAATCATGTTAAAATGAGTATCAGTTGCATAAGGCACCACTTCCACCATGTAATGAGTACTGTTAAGCAGAAGAGACTAAATGCTACGTATAAACAAGCCGTTATAGCATTTATATCGAGTATTGATCTTAAATTAAATTTTGCTGTGGTACCGTTAATCAGTAAGACTTCATAATAGGAGCTTCCAATGGATGATGCAATTCTCGTTATTAGTTACACGCCCAAATGCGAGTTAGCAGGTTTAGAAACGCATTTTGTCTGCTGAGCTGAGCGAGCGAGCGAGTTCAGGACTACCTTCGTGACTTACGCGTCGCGGTCTGTTTTTCTCGTTGGCCTCGACCTATACGCAGTGACGTTTGCTGAACGATCGTTGAATAGACTCTGTTGATAGCGCTTAGGTTCACCTCGACTGCCATTGCTCAACAGTTGCACCTCTATCGTCTGTATATATCTCCGCAGCGGTCTTTCAACCCCACAGTTGCCTCGGTGCTACTTTGCCATACACGATATACTACAACCATGGTGGCCGTTCAGAAACATAGCTGAGCCGTGGTAAAAAAAATTGCTGTTTGAAGGGCGCGCCGCAGCGCGTTGTGTGAAGCAGTCGCCCTCCGTTTCTGGCGGTGGCGCCGCTGTGGCAATCGCAGCTTTGGTGTCCCCCTCTGGTGGGAAAGCGGAAAGGTTGCCTGTTCACGTGCATTTAAGGGGCGCTATCAGCTCGGCAGTTGGTAAGTCGGAGTGAGGCTAGGTCAGTCTCGCTTCACCAGTTGATGGTCTGTCTCTCGTTCGCATTTGTGCGGCAGTTTCAGTCTGTCGTCGGAGTGAGAGTATATCTGTCGTTTGGATCAAACTTTAAGCTAGAAAAAGAGTCTTGCCACTCCGCCAGTAACCAAACTCAGCTAGAGGTTGCCCGGTCGGGGCTGAGTTTCTGCATCTGAATCTGCGCGTTATGCCGCCAGTCTGCTCGAGTTGCTTGGGCAATGGTCATTGGCGGTTGGATCGGTCGGTTGGTCGGTCGCGCACTGAGACACGAGATGACTTGTCCGCCTTGAGCGTCGGCGCATGTGACGTTCCCACGTGAGTCCAGTGGGCCACGCCGTATAGAAAAGGGTAAAGGCTTCGCGGTTGGCACGAGAGCAACAGGAGTGAAACCACGACATCGGGCTGGGCGGGGCGAGCTGCGACGCCGTGAGACGGGAGATCGGCGCGCCTTCCTGCATCCGTTGAAGCGGCTGGCAGCGGACGGTTCGGGAGAGCGTTGGGGGTGCTGCGCCAGGTCTTCGCCAGAAATCGCAGTTTATTAGAAGTTAAGTGATTGGAGATGTTTCATTTACTTGTAAATTCTACTTGTTTTCTTGGTGAGGTCACCAGCCGCTTTGTTTAGGGGTCGTCCCACCATTGCTCTCCGTTTGCCCATCCGCGGGAAGGTGGTAATTTGTGAATTGGGTTGTCCGTTTTTCCCTTGTGGGTTTGGGGAGGGTTAGAGCAATCTGCGGTTCGGGTCGTTCAGTAATTACCCTGTCAATCTGCTATACGTTAATAGCTGCCTCTGTCACGTTTGCCGGATTCGGTGTTAACGAATTTTTAGAATTGAGGTGTAAAGGCCGAATTCCTGAAATATGTTTTTATCTTGCCTATCATCTTGCGAGGCGGTATATGTGTAATGTAAAGCATGTTGTACATTTTATGTAAGTCTGAATTTCTTGGGTTTTATTTAAA